>NC_088783.1:4105033-6980866 GCF_958450345.1 Calliphora vicina | reverse complement strand
CTGAGCATTTTTCTGGATATAATGGAGTCTGTTGTGGATTAATCTCACTACATATTTGTTTTATAAAAAATCCGTTAAGCCAACAGAAAAATTGCACGAATCGATGACTGATTTTCAAAGTAAATTTGTATAACTTGGTAGCTTTGTTGAAGCGTCAATCTATTCATCATGATTTGCCAGAGTATACTGATCTTAAATGTCAAAAAGTTAGAGCAGAATGACAGTTTGTTTGACAGTTCTATGGGCTTAAAAAACTTCCAATATAATTTAAAATTTATTATATAATTTTGCCAAAAACATACTTTCTTTTTCAAAGCTTTCTGGAATACAAATAATAACTAAGTTGTTATTTCGAAATATTTTAGGAAACTTTCTTAATTACTTACAAGCATGTGTTTGTATGTGACAATTCATGAACTTACCTAAAAAGAGAAGAAGATAATAAAAAGAAATCCATTAGATATATTGCAAAAAAACAAAAAAAATCATAGAAATTAAATTTATCTAAAAGCATTTTAGTTTGAAAAACTACACACAAAATATCCATTATTACATATCTATCGAATAGTTAGTAAAACACTGTCATACATATTGGCTGGACGACTAATGGTTGTGTCAAAATCATTTTAATTTCAAAACAGAAAATCCCATATATATACATACATACAAACATTCATATGTATTCATTAGATATGTACTTACAAAAAAAACTACATATTTTGTAAAAAAGGAATTTTGTTTTAATACGCATTTTGTTTACTTTAGAAATATTTATATGAAACTACAGACATATTTAAATAGTTTCGTAAAAAGCATTCAAATACTTGTACAATTACAAACAAACTACAACAATAACTATGACGCTGTTTTCGTAAATAGTACGTAGTTATTTTGAGTTGTGTATCTAGATACATTTTTACGATTTTGAGTGATTTGTCTGAGAATTTTAAAACCTGTTGAATACTTAATGGCATGAAGACACTTTAAGATATTAATTATTTATACATATTCACATTTTTATTTTTAACTATACTTCGTTTTTTTTAGGAATTTTGACATCTGATATATTGAGTGAGTACACGTAAATTTTGGATGTTTAAGTACAAATCAGTAATTTCTGTGTTTCTTTCATGTTTAACAAGTAATTTATGTGTTTTGAAGATAAAAAACAAGACAATTTTAATTTACGTCATTTACGTATGAGTCTTAGAAATAAAATTCTAAGCAAAATTTTAATTGTTTATAGAATTATATTAATAGATTTATTAGGATTTAATAATTGCATGTTTAAATAGTAGTTACTTATGTTAACCAACTACAAAAGTAGAAAAGTCAATTTTAAACTAATAAAGTCGACTATTATTTTAAATACTTATTCCCAATAAGAATTTTTACTGGAATTCAAGTATAAAGCAACTGTAATTCAAGCCTTGAATTATAGTCAAGCAATTGAATTACAGTTGTATTACATTTTATTATAGCAAGGAAACATAAATTCAAACCATATGTTTTTCGTTTGAAAAATATTAAATTTTTCAAATATTTTTCAAGTTATTACATATGCATTCAAGTCAAATTCCAACAAAATATTCAAGTGCTTGAATTTTCCGACCTTTGGTGCTTATTGGGTTGTATCATGAAACATACTTTAAATAGAATTTAAAATTTAAATTTTTATGTTTTGAAAAATACCCCTTGTAGTTTTATATTGGGTGTATAACTTAAAAATACGAGATTTTTTAAAAATTTTAGCTTTTATTTTGAAACAATTTATTCTAAGTCTTGACATTTTTCCCATCTTTCTGGCAACATATGGATTCCGAAACAAAAGAACAGCTCATCTTTTAAGGCCAAGAATCAAGCCAATATCGGATAATCTGTTCCAAACTGAAGCGTATCCCAGAGAGCGTTCTGCATCGATTGAAATAAATAGTAGTCGGACTGGGCACGGCCTGGGCGGACTATAAAGCGGGTGAGCCAATACGTCCCAACCACATTTTTTAAAAGGTATTGTGGTCTGGACGTTTTTCGTTCAATGCTTGCTTCAAACAAATCAGTTGCATTTGGTACAGATTCCCTCTGATGGTCTGGTCAAATTTCAGCAGCTCATAATAGATAGGACCCTTTTGCTCCTACCAAATACAGAGCATTACCTTAGCATCATGGATATTTGGCTTTAGTGTCGATTCGGCTGGTTGGCCGGGCTGCACATACGATCTCTTACGCTTCGGGTTATTATAATGGATCCGTTTTTCATCGCAAGTAATTATTCGGTTCAAAAATGATTTTCTTTTATAGCGTTCAAGCATCATTTCGGACATGCAAAAGTCGTCTTTCAAGGTCTTTCGGCTTCAATTCTTATTGTACCCAATTTCCCTGCTTTTGGCTGAATCCAACTGCTGGCAAACATTTTGAAATTGCTTGAGTAGCTTCCAATGATTTTGCTAGCTCTTGATGAGTTTTACCACAATCTTCATGGAGTAAGGACTTCATTTTTTTCAAATTAAAGAAGTAAAGCAAAACTTCCTATATATAAAGCTTTAATAATACAAAATTTGACATTTTCAATGCAACATTTTCACACATACAATTTTTGTTTTTGTTTTCACATAGCTTTTTTTTGGTGCACAGAGAAAACAGATTCGTGATTGCAACCGAACTTGTTGCCAATCGAATGATTCGGTTGCACACATAGAATTTTTCTATTCTAACAACAGAAAGTTAGTTGATAAATAAGAATTTCAGTTGAGGCAACCAAACTTTAGTTACCCCTTACAAAATATTGTAGTCACAACTGTAAAATTCGGTCACTAAGATACAATCATTCGATTGGCAACAAATTCGGTTGCTATCACGAATCTGTTTTCTCTGTGTACCAAAAAAAATATATACATACACTTAGGTTTTTGACAACTGAGTTAGGTCTTTCAAAGGAGTGTTTCCGATCTATGTCTTTTTATGTATGTAATGAATAATTACAGTTTAGAAAGAGTTTTAATTTCAGTTTGTTTTATTACGCAGTTTCTCTTGTAATTATAACAAATACTTAACAATAATTTATTATAAATGAGTTTTTAATTTAGCTACTCATTCCTTTAATTAAAAATAACACAAACAATAGTAATAAATAAGAACGACAAAAGTTAAGAACACCCAGAGAATTCCCTTATAAAAAGACTTTAAATAGAACAATTGCGTGTTGGAATATTCTAGCTAAAAAAAAAACCTTAAAAATCACTTAAATGTCTATAAGTGAGTTTTAAATGATTAGTTTGCTTTTTTCTTTATTTGTACTTCAAAAAGTCTTCATCATTAGAGACGAGTTCTAATACTGCTTAATGTCCGTTGGCTTTACTGCTGGTGATTATTTTGTTATGTTTTCTTCCGCTCAACTGCATGGAACTGTCTTATAAATATAATATTTTACTATTTTTACCACATTGTTTGCTGTAAATCTGTAGTAACGTTGTTTAACAGAAACAGGAATTAATTTACACTCACAGAAAGGAAACGGGTCGGAAAACTAATTTTAGAAATGCATAAATATTTTCATATTTCCACGAACCACTTTTAATAATTTTAATGAAGCAAAAACTGTAAATTCATGGTAGCTTTGTATGTCCTTAAACCTAATTTGAAATTTTAGAAAAGTAACAAAGATTTTTACCAATATTTTGTTACTAACACTTTTCTTGCCGGTGTAGTTTTCTTTTACATGTCAATTCTTTAAATAACTCATTTTATAAGGTTTCCCTTCTTAGTTCTGACAACAATGTTCTTGTAGGCCCTGCCATTCTTAACTTTTTTCTTCCCCTTTACTTTTTCCCCCATTTCTCTGACGACTTATATTTAGCTTGTTTTGTGTAATGAAAGAAAGAAACTAAAGAAAAGTTAAAGAAAAATATAAGAAAAAACCTACAATGTTGTTATAATTTCATACCAAATACATCAATTCTGAGGTTGCACGTTCTTAACAAAAAAACACACACCGATAGTTAGATACAACAGTTTGTGGCTTAAATTAAAATTACCTGGTTGGTTGAATAAAAATAATTCTAAAACAAAAAAAAACACTACACAAATCATAACTACTCGGCGTGTTTTAAAATAAAAATAAATCACAGAAAAAAAAGTATGAAACTGATGTGGGTGTCACGATTGTTGGAGGTTCAAAACATTCATACAAAGCAGAAGAATACTTCTTGTTATTTCAAATTAAATAAATTGAATAGTTTGTGAATTAGTAGAAGACGAATTTAGGGGGTAGCTTACAAAGCTTTAAACATTTAACTATAAATTGGAGCTTTCATCACACTCATGGGAAATCTGTAAATATGAGAAGAGCTTTAAAGCTATGTTGCAGAAAATTTGTTATAGAGACGAAAGGACTTTATTTTAAGAACTTTAAAAGCTTTTGAGCTTTAAATTAAAGAACTTTTACTTAAAGCTTTTAGTAACATTTCATAATATATTGCATATTTTCAACTACAATGAAAAATATGGCTATAATTTAAATATTTAATAAGATTTTTAGATTTTAAGTAAACTATTCTAGACCTAAAGCTTGCAGAATATCTATCTCAGGACCTAAAGCTTTTATAATATCTCTCGTATATTTTGACATATTCTGAAAGCCTTAGGTCTTGAATAGTTTACCTAAAAGCTAAAAATCTTATTAAATATTTAAATTACAGCCATATTTTTCAATGTAGTTGAAAATATGCAATGTATTATGAAATGTTACTAAAAGCTTTAAGTAAAAGTTCTTTAATTTAAAGCTTAAAAGCTAAAATTCATTTTAAACAGTGCCATCGTTATTTATTATATTTCAAAACCGACAAACACTTTCACAAATCAACAATTTTCTTTCATTGACTGTAGGGCATTAAATATAAATTATATTTCTGATTCTCGTACGTGTTTGAGTTCTTCACGAATAGCATACAAAAATATTCTGTCTGTGGTACAAAATAAAAAATAATGTTTAGAAAAATGATGTAATAAAAAAAAGTAATAATAGAAATATCATCATTAAATTATTAATCATAAATTAATTATTGTGCTTCAAAAGAAACAAATTGATGATTTTTTTTTTTAAATTATGGCATAAAACTTTGTACAAATTAAACAAATAGAGAAATAAAACTACATATTTAATGTTGTTTACACTATAGCTGTTTAAATAAATTTAATTTCAATAAAAACAGCCTAACAACAAAACTTTAAAATCGTATTTTAGTTTTTCCATAATAAAAGAAATATTTGAAAAAACATTTTAACTTTTTTCAAACACATGCAATGTAAAATGAATTAAAATTCAAAATATTATTTGGTGTATGACTTAAAAAGAGAACATATCTCTCATTAATTCCCACATAGTGTAAACAACAACGTTTTTTTGCTTCAAAAATGTCAATTTTTGTGTCAACAAAGCATCATATGCGGGAAGTTTTGCTTTACTATTTAATTTAAAAAGCACACTGATTGCTCATCAAAGCTTATGGTGAATGTGTTCCATCGGTTTCAACATCCGAGAGATGGTTCGTGCGGTTCAGAAGTGGTGATTTTGACACGGAAGACTAAGATCGCCTAGGCCAGCCAAAGATGTTTGAAGACCAAGAATTGCAGGCATTACTCCATGAATATTTTTGTAAAACTCAATAGGATTTAATTTAAAACGTTTGCGAGCAGCAGGATTCATTCAAAAGCAGGGAAATTGGATACCATACGAATTGAAGCCGAGAGAACTTGAAAAACGATTTTGCATGTCAGAAATGCTAATTGAACGCTATAAAAGAAAATAATTTTTCACTGAATCATTACTTGCTATGAAAAATGGATCCATTACGATAATCCGAAGCGTAAAAAATCGTATATGAAGTCCGACCAACCAGCCGAATCGTCCACAAAGCCAAATATCCATGGCGCTAAGGTAGTGTTCTGTATTTGGTGGGAGCAAAAGGATCCTATCTATTATGAGCTGCTGAAATCTGACCAGACCATCACAGGAAACTGTACTGATCGAAACTGATTCGTTTAAAACGGCCAGAATATGTGGCCAGTCTTGTTGCAATACCTGTGAAAAACTATTTACAATTAAGTGGTTGGGATTTTTAAGTCATACACCCAATATGTTAAATACACACAGAGAAAACAGATTCGTGATAGCAACCGAATTTGTTGCCAATCGAATGATTCGGTTGTACACATAGAATTTTTCAGTTCTAACAACAGAAAGTCAGTTGATAAAGAAGAATTTCAGTTGAGGCAACCAAACTTTAGTTACCGCTTCCAAAATATTGTAGCCACAACTGTAAAATTCGGTCACTAAGATAGAATCATTCGATTGGCAACAAATTCGGTTGCTATCACGAATATGTTTTCTCTGTGCAGATTTGAAAAGTATTGACTATGTATTAAGTAGTAGCAAAAGTAATCTATTTGATTGTAAAAGCATAGAGAATAGACATAGAGCGGTAACTCTCCTGTCAAAGACCTAACTCAGTTGTCAAAAGCCTAAGTGGTTAGAATGTATTAGTAGAACTACTTCTATATAAACTATTCTTAACTAAATGAAAATAATATTGATTTCTTATATGACACGTTACAATTATTTGTGGATGCATACAAGTGGTCAGATAATAAAGAAGTCATTACTAGACTACTTACAAGTAATGCAGGTAGTATGTAGTAGCCAATTAAAACTATGTTATTGAGTAATTGCAAGTTATTATCATATGTTGGCTTTTAGTTTTTTACATTAAAAATTTAAAGGTCACCTAGCAGCCCTGCTATCAATCTAAATACATATAATAACTCGATAACTATTGTAAAACTTGCAGCTGGTTAACATAAAATCTTTAACATTTTATTTTAACAAACACAAAAAAAAGCTTCAATAACACTATAATCTTAAATATTTACATATTCATAGTTTTTTTGTCATAATTTAAATGGCCATAGCTTTTGTTCAACAAATGTTTAGTTATGAATAGTATTTGTGACAGGTGTGAATTTAGGTTTCGACTCAATATGTTTAGTATTTGTTTGAAACAATTCCGCCATTATGATGTTGCTGGCTGTTGTTAAACCTTTTTTACATATATTTAGCTAAAGAATGCAAAAATTCTAAACTACTCGACAAGGTAGTTTTTTTTTATTTTGTTTACTTCTCTTTTGTGTAAATATTTCATTAAAAACAACAACAAAATGTTTGTATGCAAATAAAAAAATAGAAAAAAAAACTACAAAATAAACAACAATTTTAAGTGGGTCAAGTATTATTGAAAAATATGTATGGTAGTACAATACTACTTTACTACTTATATTGAATATGTTTTGTATTGTAGGGCTATTGACATTTTACCAATTATTGCTCAAGTGTTACATGAGATTTGGCTGGCAGCAACAATAAAGAAAAACTTTAACTGAGATGACTTTTCAATTCATTAAAAAGTCATTAGCTAAAGTTAACACTTCAAATTAAATTTACAATGTGTAAATTGAAGAGATCAATTAATACATTTTTATAAAATCACGTGTATTAAATTTTTCTTTTTTAAATTTGCATGTATGAAAGTAAATTTATTCAATTTTATTATTTTATCATTTGTAACTGTAACAATTAAGGGCCTGATTAACATTTATTTTAAATAATTTTTATGAAAATTTAAAAAATGGTTTCCATTCGTGTTTTAGAATATAACATATAGAGTATTCACACGGTAGTCATAAAGACGTATGTCATAAAATAATAATACAAATACAGTACGGGCTCGATTTGCGCAACCGAAAGGAAATCGAGGTTGTTGCGATATTCGAAATGTTGCAATAAGCAACCACTATATAATCTATTATTTTTTATTCTTTTTTAACAAAAGCATCCAACTTAATTAACAAAAAGTAATTAATTCATATTTTAAACAAAACAAAGTAAAAATAAATGGTGTAAATAAATCTTTTAATAAAAAATAACTGAATAAACAGCCAAAATTCTTTATGAGAGCAGTGTCGTCGTGAAAGTATTTTTTAGGTGCCTATGATTTGGCAAATAGTTTTGAATTACGCTTCTGATTAAAAAACAACCAGAATAAATAGAGAAGAGAATAGAATAACTTCTGAATAATATTACATATGAAAAAAAAAATAAAGTTGCATTTATCGCGTCTGTTTTTTGAAAAAAGTTGCAGCTATAAAGACTCTAGTGTTAAAAAATAGGCTGTTGCGCTAATCGGTCAGTTGCAATAATAGGTAGTTGCACAAATCGAGCCCGTACTGTATATGACTGCTGTGAGCAACCCTCAAAAGTTAGTGTGCTATTTCAAATTTGAGTCAACAAACAATTATAAATATTTTTAATAAAAATGCAAAAAACAAGTGAAACAAGTAGCTCTCTTACTTACTTACTCTTACTATTCGACTGTGCCGATTCGTATGTACCCTTCACCGAATTATATTTTTAAATAAAAATTTTAAATATTTTTAGGTAAACAAAATTTAATTTTCTTTTTTTAATTTTCATTTCAAAATTTTTAACTTTTTTTGAAAAATATTTTATGCAAATTTTTTTATTTTTAATTTTTAAAAAATTTACAACATTTTTTTTCAAAGTTTCATTTCATGCTAAATTTTTTTTTTTTAATTTATTATTGAAAAAAATTTATGATAAAAATTTTTTTTTGGTAAAAAAAATAATTCGATTTAAAAAATAATTTTCCCGAGTTTGACTTACTATGGCGTTATATACGCCGTTGCATGGGCTCGATGAATAGTTTTTCCCTTATTATTTTATTTATTTTGAAGCACAGCAAAAAATTTTTGAAACTATTGTAAAACTTTAGTACTTTATGACAATGTGACTGGATACCACACCGTGTGATTATCCCAATAGAGTGGAAACTAGAAAAAAAACCTCAAACAATAAAATTACCCAAATAATCAGTTAATTAGGAGAGTGTCTTGAATTAGTGATTTTACCTATCATTTAGGGTGACACCTAGTTACATAACTAGCTATGTGACTAGTTATTTTAACATGTGCATGTTCTAAGCTGGGGTTCAATTGACCCTTTTGATTTACAAATATTCTGTCTGATAGCTGGTCCAAAGTAGTCAAAGCACTGGATTCACATACCGGTTACATAGATTCAGTTACCTTAATAACTAGTTACTTGATCAGCTACTTAACTAGTTATTTTCACATGTACGGTAGCTAATTGGCCTCAAATTATCAGTTAAAAAGACATCTCATAAACAGTCTAATAACCGATTACTTGTAAACAAATCATTCTCCAATAACTCTCCAATTGATTACTTCTGGTGAGTAAACTAACTACTTACTAAAGTGCAGAACAAGATATATGTACGTTTAAAATGACTACACTATTATATTGTTACGAAATTGTACTTGAATTCAAATATAACGATTTTAAGGGCTGATTTAAAAGTAGCATAATGCTTTCAAATAACAATGCTGTAATAGCAAACTGTAACATATCTGTGGGCATTATTAAATAAAAGCTTTCAATTGACCATTGATCGTAAGTTGGCAACGCTGTTTGCTGCGACCGTATATTCGAATTCGAATATTCAGTTAAAGAACATTGTAGAAAGTACACCACAGATGGCGTATGTATTAGTAAGATCTAGAATATTCGAACTTTGACAGTTAAAGAGCAATCTAGAGTGCAGATGGCAGTGTTATAAATAGTGGCAGAGGTTGCAGTCGTTAGACAGTTTATCAGAGACGCGTTTTTGGAATAAACATCAACTGAGTGCCTTAAAGAGTGCTGTGTTTTTCAAGTGAATTCGTGTACATTATAAAGTGTGTCTGTATTTCTGAGAATTTATAAAAGTGTATAAAATAAAACATTGAGTGACTATTTAATTCTGTTGTTGTACATTTTAAATAAATATAGAGTTGTTACAGTTTTTAAACTACTAAACGGCTTTTATTTGCAATCAAAAGAATCCGGTTTATTTAAAGGAAATAAACCAACGTTTTGAAAAGGTTAAAACGTTACAATATCAACAGAATTTGTATAAAACAAGTTTGTACGAATTACTCACAAAACGTTTAAAGTGATTACACTCTAGATTACTTAGAGACACTTAACTGTCTATTGACTTCACGATAGATTACCTGGAATATATTAAGTAACCAATTGACATCTCTATGCACTACAAACAGCACATACATACGTGTCAAATGACCCAAAATATATCAATTGCAGTTAGCCAAGTGATCAGACATTAATGACAATTACTGTCTATAAGGGATACATTGATTACTTGCTTAACTGCTGGAATAGCTTTATTTCCTGATACATTCTCACCACTTAGGTTTTTAACAGGAGCGTTTCCAATCTATGAAAAGTCTCTATTCATAATACAATTTTGAATAAATGTTTTATTAAACAAATTTTGTATGACAACATTAAGCTGAAACATGAATCGCTAATTAGCACCTTTTTATATAAATTTAAGGCCTTATACTGTTAATTATTTTATAATTTCTATATTTACTTACCTTGAGTAAGTAAATATCAGAACTGCCATTAATACATAATATTTATGATTCATGAAGGTTAATTTATAAATTTATTGATGAAATGCAATGCAGATATTGCATTTAAGAAGGAATAAATTGACAGTTTTGGTATTAGAAAAATATGTTGTAAGTTAATGTCTGAGAGAATTCTTATTGTCGGAGTTATATTATGGAATTTTGTGGGGATAATTATTGTAGCTCCTGTTTTAGGGGTAAATTTGACGCTTTTATCGGGAAAATAAAAAAAGTCCTCTCAAAAAGGATTAAAATATTCTACGAAAATTTCTGCCGAAAAATTTCAGGTACACCAAAGTTACCAAAGTTGTAAATAAAACTCTTTACGCTCTCACATTTTTAAAAAAAAAGCCAAAAATCCATTTATTATCCGAATGAGCTGAAATTTAAAATATAGATAGTTTTTATGAAGATCTTCAAAAAATATTTTTTTTAATTTAGCTCGACCTTTTTTTTTGATATGGCGGGTCTACGGAGGACCGATTTTTTTTAAATATCACCTATATTGGTGATAAGATTCGAAATAAAATAAATTCCTTTTGTAACATATCAATATATTCATTAAGACAACTAGCTAGGTCCGTCCGTCTTTCTGTCTAATGAAGGTACGACAGGACATATAGGGAGGCACTTAGGATGATGAACTGATGTTTGGTATTGCAAATTGTCAAAATCGGTCAATTAGAACCAGAGTTATGGGCCAAAATATGAGACAATCTTCAAAAATATTTTCATAATATATTCAAAACTTGTTTGCAATTTTTTATAAATTTATTGCAGATAATACACTGAAATTGAATTGGTCCATTATTTCTCCCAGTTCCCATAAAAATTTCTTCCCGAAATATGATACATATATAGCCTATAGCTTAGCAGTATCCATAACATATTCAGAAAAAAATATAACATGAAGTCTAATATTTACAATAACTGTACTACAATGGAAATTAACCCTTAATAGCACTTGGGGTCCAAATTACCCTGAACTTTTAAAATCACGAAAAACACAAACACAGTCATTTTGACCCCAAGTGCTCTTAAGGATTAATTTCCATTTTTGTGCTGTTATTAGAAATACTTCATTTTATATTTTTCTTAAGTTTCATCAAAATCGGCCCAAAAATATATAACATATCGCTATCTTTCCATTAGAAATTCCAAATATTGAAAAATTTTACTTTTGACCTTCACGATTTAAGGGTTAACGTTTTCCGATTTTTGGAAAACTTTCAAATTACCTGGACTATAATATTCTGAACAGATTTTACTTAAAATTAATAACAGTAAGGAGGCCAAAATGTGGCCAAAAAATTAGTTTTTCTCGAAAATCGCAAAATTTATATCGCAGGTACGGAACAACTATAGGAGATATTGACATACCTTTTTCACATTTTTATTCCCTATTATATTGTAAATAAATCCCCATGTGATGATCAAAAAATTATGAAATTTGTTTAACAAAATTTTTAAGAAATTGAAATTGGAGTTTTGAAACTGCCGTTAAAAAAATATTTTGTTTGGTTATACCTGGGAATAGGTTAACTGTATCCTATGAAGATAAAAACTCATATACAAGTAAATATGGATATATTTTAAGTAAGAACAAAATTTTGTTTTCTTTCTCAAAATATGTTAATTTTGTTCCTCCATTTCTTGTTCTAGTGGCCTGAGACACGTTAATGGCCTTGCGATTTTTTAATAACTTTAACTTTTTAACCGATTTGGCCAATTTTTTTATTTTGAGTCCAGTCAACTGTAATAAAAAAGCTCCCTAAAGTATGCAGCACAAATTTAGATATTTTATTTGCATATAAATGAGAACAGGCAGGTGTATGTTGGTTGGAGAAACTAGAAGAACTAAGATTAGTCAACTAGTATTTTATAATAATGAATCTAGAATCATGAAATTAGACACACATGATTCTGAATGAGTTAGAATGTATAAATGGAGACTTAATAGTAGTTTTTCCTCAATGAGAAGGCTCAAACATATGGAATTATAACAGAAATGTAGACTAAATAATATAACTTTCAAATAATGCAGTTAAAATATGGAACTATTAAATGTAAATTTGGGATATCTTATGCAAATTATTTTTGTATAATTCAAAGTAAAAGGCCAGCTTTTTATGCATAATCAATTAGGCTTTGTTTCCTTTAAACCATATTATAGTTTGGAAATACATATGTATTAAGTATTCAATAATGCTTTTGTTGAAATAAAATCGTTTAACTTCATTGTTTTAATTTACATTATTTTCCTACACGAAAACGTCTTTAAATAAAATTAATGTTACGAGAAGAATTCAACGAGTAGAACTTCCCAAAAATAAAACTAAAAACCAAAACCCGCTAGACTTCCGGTTAATATTTTGTTACCAATGGCGCTGTATGTTGCAGTAACAACAATTAAATAACAGTTTGATACACTACAATAACTTTTAAGTGCAGACACGTTTTTTTTTGTAGCCGACTCTCTGCTCAAATACTCCCTCCAAAACCAACGAACTCTTTAGTGCGCTTCTTTAAATAATTACAAAGCCTGATTAATATGTGGTGTTTAAAGATAATTGTGGTTTTATAACAAAAAAAATAAAACATTAGAAATAAACAAACAAACAAATTAGATGGACAAGAAAACAAAACTGACAGAGAGACAGACTGACTGACTAACAGACGAACAGCTAAATACATGATTTAAATAGTATTTACTGCAGTATTGCTGTCAATCAAAGGTGTTTGGTTAGGTTGTTGTTATTGGCTGCTTAGTGCATGCATAATTGAATGAATGAATGAGTGAGTGAAGAAATGAGTACAAATTTTAATGTTTGATTGATAATGAGGAGAAGAGCAAGAGAGGTGTTGTTTTGTTTTGTTTTCAAAACCTACTTTAACAGGAAAAGGGAAATTGTTTTGTTGTTTTTTTATTTTCCATTTTTCTTTGTACAAGAACCACCTTAAACATGTTCTAGGTAATTGTGTTTGGTTTGCAGTCGCCTGCGCTATGTGCTCAAAACAAAACGGAAGCTCAAGAAAAAAAAATTCAAAATAGAAAAAATAAGGTTAAAAGTTCAAACTTGTTTATTCTGAGAAAATATTTATTTTTTCATTTAAAATTATTTTCATTGTTGGAATGTACGAGTATTAACATTTTTTTTTACTTTTTATATAAATAAAAGTGTTTGTGTCTTAATTTAAATTATTATGTCAAGTTCAAATTTATCATTATTTTATTTTACTTACACACATATGTAACACAAGAAAACAATTAAACAAAGTTTTTTTTTTATTTTGTTTAAAGTTAACACCACAAGTAACTGGTAATCAGCAGCAGCAGTAGCAATAGCAGTTACAGTAACAACCTTTAAAAGCAGAGTGTTATAAATAACAGTTTAGGAAAATACACTTGAAGAAAAATTCATAGGCAAAAATTTTTGGGTTATTGAAACGAGTTAAATTGGCAATGCTGCACAATGGAGCAGAATCAAAATATTTTGGGAATAAATCTGGCATTTCTAACTGGTAGAAACGATTGGCATGAAATTTCCCACAGGCATAGCAGAGGAGTATTCATCAGTAGCTGCACAGACATGCACAATTTTTAAACTCTTGCGAATTGCTTGAGTTCATTTATGTATAGCTGGTGAACAAATTGTTAAAAATTTTACCTTTTAAAAAAGGGTGGTTTATTTCCTGTAAATTGCTATTAGCCATGTCTGTCCGTCTGTATGTTGAAATCAACTTTCTGTAGCCTCTAAATAACTTACATACATGATTCATATATCAATATATCCGCTGAAATATCGGCCCACAAATGACTGAGATATAAGGAAAAAACCAGGCCAACCCCCATTTTTTTTTACCTATTTCTTATGTATGTCTGGATTACTAAGTCATGAATATAGATAATATGGATATCTAATGATAGATATTTCAAAGACCTTTGCAACAACGCCATAGTAAGTCGGACCTACAATGGGTCAAAATCGGGAAAAATATTTTTTAACCCGAATTTTGTTCACCAAAAAAATTAGTTTGTCATAAAATTCACTAATAAATTAAAAACAAAAAAAATTAAAAAATTTATTTTTTTTTTAATTTTGTTTACTTACTTTTTTACTTTTAAAGTATAATTTGAAGGGTATATAAGATTCGGCACAGACGAATATAGCTCTCTTACTTATTTATGTTAAAACTTTTAGATTTTGGAGGTAGACCTGTAAGTCAATCATACAGCGTAAATTATTTGAGTCTGCTCAGCTCAGATGGTCTAATCTGACAAATTGCTCGATATCGAGGCTCACATGGCCCGTTTTATACCATCATATGTCAATGTCCCTCACGGGGCTACCACGGGCTAGGCTACGAGCTCTGATATCAGTACTTACGGGGCACTAGCTAATTGGTGCCACAAAGTATACAGAGATGTCACGAGACAGAAACTAATCTCATTTTGTATTTATCACTTTCTTTTTAATCTGCCCTTTTCATTGTTTTGTTTTGTTTAATTGTTTGTTTTGATTTTATTACTTCATCTACCATATTCGCTTTGTATATAGCGTTTTGCTTTACAAAATATTTGCTATCCCTTTTTAAGGTGTCAAATTTGACACCTCTGTATACTTTGTGTTGGTGCGCATGCATATAATGACTTCTGTAGAAGTTACCATGATGAAGACGTGAAGGAAACGATTGAATATCTCCTCTGTCTTTGCCCTGCTCTATCAGGGACTTGGACTGCGACAATAGGTAGTCCATTTTTGCACAGAGGATCTATCTACTCTGGATGTTAGGAGGATGGATTCGTTCATTCGTGGGTCAGGTTGGTTCGGCGCTGAACCCATTTCTGATATGTGATGGACCTCTTGAGGACCTGAGAATGATCCTAAGGGTATTACAATTCATGGACCCAAGTGAGCTGGTTGATACTGGCTGCCTTTATGACCTAACCTTACCCTGGATGGTAGGAAGATGGATTTGTTCATTCGTGGGTCAGGCTGGTTCGGCACTGAGCCCATTTCTGACATGTGAAGGAGCTCTTGAGGACCTGATAATGATCCTAAGGGTATCACAAAGGGACCAATTCATGGACCCAAGTGAGCTGGTTGATAAAAGCTGCCTTCATGACCTAACCTTACCACCCCCTGCATCCGTGCCTGTCTTAGAAACAGCATGTTATCAACATTGTTTATAAGTAGAAGTTTCTACAGATGGAAATATTGATAAACATGATGTATATTGCAAGCAGCCTTTACCCCTTGTCTATACTTGACAAATTTTTATCATAACAATTAATGACGTTTGTTGTCAAGGCAAAGTTGTCTGAGCAAAAGCACTAACAATTTTGTCATAACGAAGCAAGAATACTAAAAAATGGAGGGTACACCTAATAATTTTGAATCTTGACAAACATTTTGAAGTTTATCATGATAAAAATTTATCATTTATAGACAGGGGGTTACAGACCAGACCGTTAAATTCAAATTAATAATGGAATTTCGTAACAATATATTCTTTACCTCATGAAATAACTAAAATGTTATTCAAATAAATCGTTATGCCATAAAAAGAAGAGAAAAGAGAATAAGATTCTTAAGTAAGAAAAGTTTATTAAGAAAAGTACCCAAAAAGTTGAAATTTCCAAAAAGTACCACATAGATGTCTGATATATTGTTTTAATTTTTTTTTTTTTTATTTTTTTGTTCAGAATTCTTTTTAACCTAAACATTAGAAATTAATCTAAACATTAAATTAACCCTTCTAACCCCCGGTAACACGAAGTCTTGTTATGTGTTAACTAATAGTTATAGTGACAGTTTTCATACAAAATTATTTTTAACCGAAGTCTGGCATAACCAGAATTCGTGTTAATGGGGGTAAGTGCCAGAATCGGTCCATCTATAACTCTGGCTATAATTTTAGCCTTTTGGACTGTTCAATGATGGATCATTCTGTCTCTCTTTCATATTACTCTTTTATATGTAAAATGTACTTTGACACATCTAATTATTTGGCAGTTTTTTTTTTATTAAACCATTATTTTTCTTAGTGTATATAACAAATAATGTAACGTTTTAATAGTTTTTTTTTAATGTTTTAAAACTTATAAAACATTTGCAATTAAGAAAAACCATATACAAAAATTAACATGTGTTTAATTGTTACCAAGTTTAAATATTTTGAGAAAAAAAAACTAAAATAATAATAAAAACAAATATTTAAACAAAAGAAATGAACAACAAAAACTACTTAAAAGAAAATTATATAATATTTTTAACACTCTTTTTTTGGGGAGTTTGTAAATAAAAAAACGTATATTTTTTAAAAAATTTTATTGACATTTAAACTTTGGCCAACAGCTACAACCAAAAAAATATAATGTTGGTAATCATTACAGAAAAGGTAGCTTGACATTGTAATTACAAAAAAATAAAAATTTATAAGAATATATGGATATTTGAGTCATAGAGAAATACACATAGATCAGAAACTAGAAAAAGTATTGTTTTATATAGAAGAGTATTGTTTTTGTTTTTACATATTTTTTTTTTTTACAGATACTTTCTCACCACTTGGGTTTTTGACAACTTAGTTAGGTCTTTGACAGCAGAGTTTCCGATCTATGTGTATTTATCTATGGTGTTGTTTTATTATTGTATGTAAAGTTTTTAATTTTTATATGGACAAGTGTGTTTAATTATTAGTTTTATTTATTTATAAAACATTGTCTAGCTTTGTTTTTCATACAGGCAAACATATATTTTTATGCTCAAGGTTGTTTTTTTTTAATTTTTTATAAATGTCAAATTTTTTAATAGATTTTTTGTTCATAATTTTCTAGTTATTAACTTTAATTCTTTAAACATGTTTTTCTGAACAAAATGTTTATTAATAAACAAGATATTTACTTGTTTCTTCATACAAATTAATTTCAAAAACGTTTTATTGGTTTTCATCTTCTCGTTTATTAAAAAACAAACAAAGCTTTAAACAAATATTGATTTATGAATATTAGGTTTCGTATAAAACAATTAATTAGCGGTAAATTCAATATTTAAGATAATAATGAATTAAAACAATGGAAAATATTTAACCACAAAAGTACCTACAAAAATAGATATACATAGGGAGATAAACCAGAATTATGACAACTGGCGAAAGAGTTGTGGACACAAGTTTATTAAAATTAGAATTCTCACTTTATTAAAATTCAAAAATTATAAAACATAAGCTACTTTTTTATTAATTTTGATACAGCTTCCTACGATTTTAAGTTCCATTGATAAGACTAAACAAAGATTTTTGAAAACATTCCAGTTGTTTTATATATAATTCCAACGATTTCAGGCTTATTTTAGTGCAAACTAGGGTTCTATGAGTTAATTGTTCGAATAATCGACTATTTGCTGAATAAAATCGAAATCGACTGTATGATCGGAAAAAAGCCGAACAATCGATTTCATGATCCCAAAAAAGTCAAATAACTAAAAAAAGTCGAATAAGTTGATTTTTTTATTTTAAATTTTAATTGTAAAGATTTTTTAAAAAAAGGTTTTCATATTTTTTCATTAAAATATGATAAAAAGTCGACTTTTCATAAATAGTAAAAGTTAAAAAGTCGTCGACTATTCAAAAATTTAAAAAATCGACTTTTTTCAACTTAAAGCTCCAGTTCAAACATATTCTATATATGCATTAAGTTATTTAAGTGATCTATCGGATCTTATATACATACGTACCAATGGAGGAGGATTACAGGCTGTAAAAATGTTAAAATACAATGAATCGATCATCATTAATTAATGATAAATTTCAATCAGATTGATTGATAAATCTCACTCAGAAAATAATATCCAATATGAAGTCGTTTCGACTCACAGAGGTTTAAAAACATTTTATTTTGAAAATATTTCAGTAGCTCGTGAACGATTGGAGATATCTTAATGAAATTGTACATAGTGCTGAGGTTTTTGAGTTGTATTTACATGAGTTCGTAGATGGAATTGGAGCCAGTGGGCGGAAAAAAAATTACTAAAAATTCAGTTATCCAAATGTCAAGAAATTTTATATTTATATGACATACAATAATCGCGTATATTTTGAACGCGGTTTTTGCTTTTAATAACTTATATGTCGTTTTGAAGGGTACACTTCTGTCATTTATTCCCACTTAGTTATTGAACATTATAGTGTACAAAACATAGTTTTTTTGGATCGAAAATGTCGAAAATGTCTTATGCGGGAAGTTTAGCTTTACTTCTTTAATTTGAAAAAAGTGAAGCTGAAGCACACCGCTTGCTTACCAAAGCTTATGGTGAATTTGTTCCATCGGTTTCAACGTATTAGAGATTAGTTTGTGCGGTTTAGAATTGGTGATTTTGACACGGAAGACAAAAATCGCCAGCCACGTTTTAAGACAAAGAATTGGAGGCATTACTCCATGAAGATTGTTGTCAAACTCAACAAGATCTTGCAAAATCATTGGGAGCTACTCAAACAGCAATTTCAAGCAGCAGGATACGAATTTAAGCCGAGAGATCCAGAAAGACGATTTTACATGTCCGAAATGATGCTTGATCGCTAAAAAAGAAAATAATTTTTGCACCGAATCATTTTTGCACCGATCGTATGTGAAGCCCGGCCAACCAGCCGAAGCGACACGAAATCCAAATATCCATGGCGTCAAGATAATTCTCTTTGTTTGGTGGGATCAAAAGGGTGCTATCCATTACTGGTAAAATGTACCGAACGCAATTGATTCGTTTGAAATGAGCATTTGCCGAAAAACGCCCAGACATGAAACCGTAATATTCCATCATGACAATGTTCGGCCACATGTTGCAATACCTGTTAAAAAGTATTTACAATGAAAAGTTTTGCACACACCCGCCTTATAGCTCAGATCTTGCCGCGTACGACTACTATTTGTTTCGATCGATGCAGAACGCTCTCTCTGGGATACGCTTTACTATGGAACAGAGTATCCGATATTGGCTTGATTCTTTCTTGGCCTCAAAAGATGAGTTGTTTTTTGGGCTCGGAATCCATATGTAGCCAGAAAGATGGGAAAATATCATTGAATAAATATATATATTGTATGAATGTTTTAAAATAAGAACTAAAAATTTAAAAAAAAAATCCCTAATTTTTAAGTCATAAACCCAATATATTTTTCAAGTTTTTTCCCAAAAAGGTCTTCATATTATTTCTCTTATAGAAACAAGTTTCTGAATGAAAACTTCATGTAAATGCGTGCAAAATAATAATTGGATAATTAAAGGGAATATGGCCACCTCAGTCCTCTCCAAACTTGACCAATTTTGAAGAAAAATTACAGACTTATCTAAATATTTCTAAAAAGAAAATTTTGGAAAGCCCTATACATAGTTTAAATAGTCTTAAATTTAATAAGATTACACAATTTTGAAGAAAATACATTTTTGGAATATATTTTCCCCATTTTAGGAATTTCTGTATTTAAATGAAGACAATGGCAGAAGTTATTAAACCATTGATTAAAAGACCTTTCGACTAGGGTTCTATAAGTCGATTGTTCGAACAATCGACTATTTCCTGAAAAAATTCGAAAAGTCGAAATCGATTTTTTGGTCGGAAAAAAGTCGAACAATCGTTTATGTTATCTCAAAAGTCGAATAGTCGAAAATAGTCGATAAAAGTCGAAAAATATTGCACTATGTAAATAATAAATAAATAAATAAATGTTTATAAAATAAAGCTTTTTTCTACACAAAATTCTTACAACATTATTCTAACTATTATCGCCTTGAAATTTCATTTACAAAAGGCGAATCAATAAATGTAGAAACCATGTATGTTTTACAAGAAATGGTAAAAAGTCGAAAATAGTCGAAAAAAGTCGAAAAAAGTCGAAAAAAGTCGATTAACTAAAAAGACGAAAGTTCGAAAAGTCGACTTTTCATAAACTACCAAAAGTCGAAAGTTCGAAAAGTCGACTTTTTGTTTCAGCTATAGAACCCTACTTTCGACCTATATAAGTTGAACATTTTATTATGATATTTTAATCCGTTTGATTTTAACACTAACTTGAATTTTAAATTTTTCTTCGCGAAAAATCACTAAATCACGAACTCATAGTAAATCTTATTCTGAAAGTTTACAGGCTACATGATTTTCTTTACAATGTTAATCATCTACTTAATTCTAAGGTTTTCAATACCAAACACTTGTTCATAGTGCTTATATCTACCCTTCAGGAGACTCACAAACCTTGCCTTCTCTTGAAATTTGTCGTAATTATATAATGACAGTGACGTGTAGAATATTGACAGAAGCCGAAATTTTTACCTGAACCAAATTTTTAGTTGGTTACTCCAACTTTTTAACATTTTTGAACCAGTTTGCTTTTTAAGTTCTGCAACTTATTAATAAGAGAGAAAAAAATTGCAGATTACAGATTTTGAATTTAAATTTTTCATAGAGACTGGGACTTAGTCTCTAAGAGTCCAACTTATTTTTGTATAATAATACAATATAATAAAAACAAACAAGATCCCAAAACTAAATATAAGTAAATAATAAAACTTGTAAAACAAACAAAAAAACAAATAAAACGGTCATATCTACTATTATTTATGACTCGGGTATTTTGTACTTAAAAAGTTTCTCAGGCGTAAACAATATAATGCAATTACGTGTGGAAAAATGTTTAAAGTTTGTAAATATTTTGCAGTTTTTTTTTCTATGCAGCTAAAGTTTTTGCCTTTATCAGTTCTTTCTTACAACAACAAATTTTTGCTCACAATGACTTGACTTTGACCGTTTCATAAATTTTTGTGGTCATGGTGAAATTTCTGTAGTTTTTTTTCTCTTCTTGAGATGCACCGACATAAAAAAAGACAGAAATAACTGAAGAAAAAGATATAATGACAGGATGAGATGAATATTAAAGATAAGAAAATATATGGTATAAAATTTAAATATTCAAATGAGAAAAAAAAGAAGAAAATATACTTGAATATTGTATATTTTATAAAAAGGGACTTTTTTGATGCTAAAGAAATTTTGTATGCACGAGTATAAAGTAAGATATGTTACCAGAAGATTTAGCCCTCCGTTAGTGGCAATCCTTTTGAATTGAGACTAGTCGCAATTAGGGTTTTTATCCCGGAAATTCCCGGGACAAATTTCCCGGGAATTTTGTCAATTTTTCACTACCCGATTCCCGGGATTTTTAGTCGGGATTCCCGAGAATTAGAAACTGACAAAACTATTTTTTTTTTAAAGTGAAAAGTTTTTTTTTACAGTTTTTCTTTTATATCTCTGTAATAATAGACCGCTTATTATTATTTATTTGGGGTTTTCGAATGAACATTTAAAAAAGCATATGGAAAACTTCACGTTCTAGAAATAAAGTTGAATAATCTTCAATGCCAAGATTGACCGGTGCGAATTATTCTAGAAAACACTAGTAGAACAAAAGCCTCTACTTTTGATGGCGGCACACCATTTGGTATTTTAGTATAGAATTGATTTTAGCATTGAAAGGAAACACAGCAATAGTCCTTGGTAACAATGAAAGCATTATAATGAGTGTGTTTTGCAAATGTTGTATTATAAAAATTCACCTTTGAATCCAATAATTAGGAAATTTTCGAGATCAACATAAATTTTATCTCTTAACTATTCAGTTAAATGTATTGAATTCATTCCTTATACAAAAAGGCTTAAGAAATTGTCTTTCAATTCATTTTGAAAATGATTAAAAGCTAAATAAAACTGAATGAAGAAAAAACATTTTAACTCAATTTGTAGTAGATTGGAATCAACAACAATTTAATCATTCAAAGTTTGAATAAATTCTGTTATTAATTAACTTCAAAATTAATTCAATTTAAATGAAGATTTTGAAGGAAGCTAAAGAATTAGATATTGAGAATGGATTTTTTAATTACGGATTAAGATTTTAGTGAATTAAGCTCAAATTGAATTGATTAATACGAAGCTCTATATATTATGATTATAACACTAAGTTTTTATATGAAATTTTGATATAATATTCATAGTTTACAGTATTATTATATATTTCGGGAATATCCGGGAACCCGGGAATGTAGAGAAAAATGTTACCGATTCCCGGGAATCAAAAAAGGTCGGGAAATTAAAAACCCTAGTCGCAATGTATCAAATTGATATCAATAAAAGAAAGGCGCGTTTGAAAATAATCTCTTCACTTTTTATTTCGAAAACATAAAAACAATATTAAGGCAATTCAGGCAATTAATATGCCGATATATAATTGTGTTACTTGTAATTTAAAGTATTTAAAAGAATAATAAAAATAAAATTGTAATAAAAATATATTTTTATCAAAAAAGAGCTTAAAAAAATTTTTGCCTGTATCAACCAGATCAGTTGCGAGTAACGGAGGGTTAAGGGCAAAAAATTTAAAATTTATATAAGTTCTATATCTTTATAGACATTAATTTATACCTCCGCAAGTTCAAAATTATAATTAACTATCATTTCAACAAATATTTATTTCACTAAAGAGAGAGCAAGAGAGAAGTAAGTCATCATTATTGTTTAAAACTGCTTGCTTTTACAAAAGTCTTGTAAAATCAAATATGTTTTGGCTTAAACTATTTGTGAGACCAGATATTTGTGAACCTATCATTATAGTCCAAAATAGATAGCTATTCAAAAATTGTCAACTTAAACTGAAAATATTTGCTGCCTTAAAGTACCTTAACAATAAATACAAGTGTGAAACTGATTTATAACTTTGAATTTTGCTACTTTTACTGCAACCCTCATTATACATTTTTTTACACCAATCCAGTAGTTATTTTTGCTGGCTTTTTCTTAAATTTTCTCCATAAATCTTTAACACTTTTAAACACATGTTTAGGGAAATTACATAATCAAAAACCGGCTTCTACAAACAAAATCCAAAAAAATTCATTTTATTTATGTATCGTAAGTAAATATTTGTGTATAACAGCCAGTCTAGTCTATAAACAAAAAAACTCCATAAAAACTTGAAAGAAATTTCAAAAATTTTCCTAAAGTTGGCCATACCAATAACAAAATATCCGCATAAATCCAGACAACATCAGGAGAAAAAAATAAAAACGCAATGCAATGCAATATGATACATTGAAAGATTAAAGAAACTAACATTTAAGAAAATTAATTTTCATAAAAAAATAAATAAAAGATAGACAGATATTTCCAAAATAAATTAAGAAACTACTTATTGATAAATGGAAATGAAAAAAACCAGACTGGTATGAAACCAATAAATTAAAAATGCGAGATTTACAATAGATGGCATAGCTTTTGAACTTGGTTTTTGTTTTTAATAAGTTATATGTCATTTTGAAGGGTATATATCTGTCATTTGTTCTTACTTAGTTATTGAACATTATAGTGTAAAGACAAAGTTTTTTTGCTTCGAATTTTGTGCCATCAAAGCGACATATGCGGGAAGTTTAGCTTTACTTCTTTAATTCAGCGATTGCTCACCGAAGCTTAAGGTGAATGTGTTCCATCGGTTTCAATGTGCAAGAGATGCTTTGTTCGGTTCAGAATTTGGGGATTTTGACACGGGAGACAAAGATAGCCCAGGCCAGCCAAAAAAGTTTTGGAAACCAAGAATTGGAGGCATTAATCCATGAAGATTGTTTCCAAACTCAACAAGGTTGGGAGCTACTGAATCAGCAATTTCAAAACGTTTGCGAGCAGCAGGATTCATCCAAAAGCAAGGAAATTGGGTACCATACGAATCGAAGATGAGAGACCTTGAAAGTGGATAAAAAAAAAATAACTTTTGCACCGATTCATTACTTGCGATGAAAATGGATCCATTACGATAACCCGAAGTGTGAGAGATCTTATCTGAAGCGCGGCCAACCAGCCGAATCGACACAAAAGCTAAATGTCCATGGCACTAAGGTAATGCTCTGTATTTGGTGGGAGCAAAATTTTCCTCCCTGTTATGAGCTTCTGAAATCTGACCAGACCATCACATAGAATCTGTACCGACAACAACTGATGCCTTTGAAGCGAGCATTGATCGAAAAACACCCAGAATATGCGGCCAGACATGAAACCATAATATTTCATCATAACAACACTCGGCCACGTGTTGTGTATTTAGATTGAAGTGGTTGGGAAGTTTCACCTCACCCTCCTTATAGTCCAGACTTTGCCCCCTTTTTACTTCTATTAGTTTCGATTGATGCAGAACGCTCTCTCTGGGATACGCTTCACATTGGTATAGAGTATCCCATAATGGCTTGATTCGTTCCTAAACTCAAAAAATGAGCAGTGTTTTTGTCTTGGAATCCATAAGTTGTCAGAAAGAAGGAAAAGCTCACAGCTAATAATGGTCAATACTTTGAATAAATTTATGTTGTACAAACGTTTCAAAATAAGAGTTACAAATTTAAAAAGAAAATCCTGCATTTTTAAGTCATACACCTAATAAATAAATTAATCATATCTCTATCTTGATGTCCCGACTGTCCCCTAGCATTTGACCTTTCATTTGTTACTGAATTTGCTGTTTCAATAGTTCTTTTAAGTCTTTGCAGTTTGGTGGTCACTTCTCTAACCACCTTTTCTAAAGTCTTTAAAACATAGTTTATTGACATCAAGTCGCATTTGGCTAAGCAATTAAATTTTTTGAAGTAATCGTTTATGTTTTTTTTTGCAAGACTTTGCCTATCAGAGTGCTCTGATTAGATTAATATATTAATTTGAAAATATTGTAAACCGCAGTTTTTCTTAGAGACTTTCATGCATTCAATTAAAAAAGCACAGATTGCTTATTGTTCATCAAATTCAGTGTTACTTTGTTTTTTCGTTTGTATCATAATTATTTTGAATGCCAACCGCCTTGGTGGTTAATAAACTAACCACCCCATTCCATAAAATGCTTGGAATGGGGTGTTTTTTTATTTTTTGTTTACTTTTCCTTATGACCCAATATATTTCAAGAGGCCGACACTGGAGCACATTTAATTCAAAATTCAATCATTGAATAGTTTTAAAGTGGATCTAACATTGTGAACCGACACTAATTCACTTAAGGAAGACAATAGACCCTACATGGATTACAAAGACACAGTCTGCTATCTGGTGCAAACTAATCAATCTATTGCAGTTCACTTACTGTTTACAATGAGTAAGTAGTCAACAACGAAAATTAAGTCAATTCTAAATTTTCATAAATTAAAGTGAATGATTAAGTTTTTTTATTTAAATTCCTTTAAAACTTGAGTAATTTGCTATGTAAAGTTTACTTTTTCTATTAAAGGGAATAAAATGACCTTCTCCATTTAAACATTGCGATAAAAATACTATATATTTTTAACTACTTAAACTGAGTTATGATTGCGCCAAACATCAATGAATATTTAAGTAAAATTTTCTTTAAAAACAAAACAAAAAATTTACTTTTTAAAATATTTATTATAACAAAGAAATTTTGGTTATAAAACAAAAAAAAAAAATAAACAATTAAACTTTAATGCACTTAAATAGTGTCAATGTCAAATTCCAACGATAAGTTTTCGTTTATTTTTTAGGTCTAACAAAATTTAATGCACATAAGTTACTCACTTACACTGATTAAGAAAAAAAAGTATTTTTTGACATCGTTTAATAAAACTTTTCATATAATTTACAACAGCTCATGTTTTTTATCAATCTTTATCTATTACACGCCTTATTAAAGATAATGGGCATGATGTCTTTCTTTATTTTATTTTTTTATTTCGTGCCATGTGCGTTACCAACCATTTACAGCCGCATTTTGATTTGGCAATTTTGGTATTTCTGGTAATAATTTTTATACATTTTGTTGGTTGTCTGTTACTGCTATTACAAATTGGTCAAATAGTCAGTCACACAAATGTTGTAAAACAAAATGTTATCTAAAACATTTAATTGTTTGTTGTTTTTAGTTGGGCTTAAAAACGTAACAAGGTTAAAAATAACAAGTCATTGAGCTGTATTAGGCTGGGCTAAATTGATTAAAACCTGCATTATAATATCAATATAATTAAATTGGGCTTTATTTATAACAGCTGGACACTTGTGAGCCTCAGTTTGTAAAATGAAAAACGATCTAGGGCTTATTTTCAAAAACACCAAACTAAAAGAATTATCTGGAAAATGTTTTTGAAAAACAGAATTTTCTGTTAGTTTTTAATTGTATACCAAGCTATTGCCTTTAAAGGTAAACAAAATATTCCCCCGTTCCGATCCCTCCAATTGTTGGTTAAACCTCATGCAGTGATAAGACTTTCACAATTATAGTTCCTCAGATATTCGAAAATAACTATTTACTTTGTATGGGTGGTGCCACGCCCATTCATCCAATCTAGCCCATTTTCAGCCAGCCTTCTCACAATGATACCAAAGTAAATCCCGCGAAGTTTTGCCACTTTCACAATTATCGTTCATCAGATATTCCATAACAACTATTTACTCTGTATGGGTGGTGCCACGCCTAATTAAAATTTCAAAATAAAGGGTAGCCTATTGTTCCTTCCACATAAGTAGTATAAATTAAGTTAACAAAATCATTAATGAAGATATATCTAATTATATATTTGTTTATGCAGTAAACAACCATAAACATTTCATCATTAACAATTAATTTTCAATCTAAAATAATAAAATCAAATTAAAATAAAATAAAAAAAAACTTATTTCAATTAGCATTTAAAAACACATGTTATAAACAGCTGCCTGCATACAATTAACCATTAAAATCATTGTTCAACCGATTTCTACCATTAAGACAACAAAACTGCACATTCAATTGAATATTGAAAATATTTTGAATAATAAAACAAAACAAGATAACAGCATTACAAATTTAACTGAAATTAATTAAGAAAAAATCACAAAAAAAAGCAATAAATTAAAATTTATCAAGTGTGAATTTGTGGTAGAAACACAAATCAATTAAAATCTTTTATTTAAATTCAAATTCTTTTAAAACTTTATCAGTTAACAAGCAAATAAAACTCAAAATGAGAAAGGTGCAAGAAAAAACATGTTTTAATTGCGAATTATGAATTGAAATAAACCAATATTTCAAACACAAACTTACTCAAATTCCCAGAATGATTAATTCCTTATAAAACAACAAATTTAACACATTTTTAAGAAAAATTGGTCAAGTGAAATTTAAAATTAAAGGTATTTTGTTTTCTACTTTTTTTTCTATTCAATATTGGCATTTTAACAAAACGAAAAAAAGAAACTTTACAGTTCAAATCCCATAGTTTTTTTTGTGGTGTAAAAACGACCCACGCTTAACTCAACACAACAAAATTTATTTTCAAAACACTTGTCAATTAGCTTTTTTTGTTGTGCTGCTTTTAGCTGTTTCTGTGGTTATTAGAGACAGTGTTTGGTGGTTTAAATGACGGTAATCTTGCCAAAAAGGTCAGTTAATAAACTCAAATACAATAGTAACAAATATTTATAGTCCCACTAAATGGCCAGCGCAAATACGACGGTAATCAGCAGTTTGCGAAGTTAAAGAAAACAAAAAGAAACACACATTAACAGGGTGACAAAAGATAAAGTATGCTTTAAATTTCATTAAAAGACTCAGAAAAAATACATTTAACGTTAAAAAACTTTGCAGTTACTTATTGATATGAAAAAACAGCTTAGCAACATTCTGAATAAAAATGTTCCAGAAACATTTTGCTATAAATGTTGCAGCAACATGTTTCTAACGTAAATATAATTATTGTTGCTACAATTTATTCAGCAACATGTTGCGTACATATTTCCAAAATAAAAACGCATCATATTTGTCAGCAAATTGTGGATAAACATTTGTCAGCAAAAATTATGCTATGTATATGTCGGCAACATATTACTAAATATTTGTCAACATCATATTTCTAGACTTCATAAACATGTTGCTAGTGTTTGAAAATTATTTTTAGATCATCATATTTAATAACATCAGCAACATTCCGAGCATCATGTTGCATACACATTTCCAAAATAATAACGCATAATATTGCTAAATGTTTCAGTAACAATATTAGCAACCTGTTGCTCTAAAGTGTCAGCAACATTCTACTAATCATTTGGCAGCAACATCTTGCTAAAGATCCATCAGCAACATCTTACTAAACATCTATCAGCAACATGTTTCTATAGTTGTTAAAATGTTGCTAGGCTTCAGGAAGACGTTGCTAAATATTTGTAGTTAGGAACATGCTGCTGGAGTTCAGTTACTTTTCGTAAAATGCAATCACATGTTACTAAAGGTGATGATTATGTTAATAGAGTTCAGCAACATATTGCTATGCATCAGCAATATGTTGCTAGAGTACAGCAATATGTTGCTATAATACAGCAAAATGTTGCTAGAATACAGCAAAATGTTGCTAGAATACAGCAACATGTTGCTAGAGGTCAGCAACATGTTACTAGAGGTCAGTAACATGTTGCTAGAGTTTAGCAACATGTTGCTAGAGTTTATCAACATGCTGCTAGAGTTTAGCAACTTGTTGCTAGAGTTTAGCAACTTGTTGCTAGAGGTCAGCAATATGTTGCTAGAGTTTAGCAACATGTTGCTAGAGTTTATCAACATGTTTCTTCAGCATCATGTTGCTAGAGTTTAGCAACATGTTGCTAGAGTTTAGCAACATGTTGCTAGATTTTATCAACATGTTTCTTCAGCAACATGTTGCTAGAGTTCAGCAACATGTTGCTAGAGTTCAGCAACATGTTGCTAGACTCATGTTGCAACATGTTGCTAGAGTTCAGCAACATGTTGCTTAAATTCAGTCACATGTTGCTAAGATTCAGTCACATGTTGCTAGAGTTCAGCAACATGTTACTAGAGTTCAGCAAACATGTTGCTAAGATTCAGTCACATGTTGCTAAGATTCAGTCACATGTTGCTGGAGTTCTGCAGCATTTAGATGAAGTACAGGAACATGTAGATAAAGTACGGGAAGATGTTTCCAGAGTTTTCAACATGTTGCTATATTTTGAGAACATATTAGAAGTCGTTGCTATAGTTTAGTGCTCAAGTACAGAATTATGTTGATAGAGTTCAGCAACATGTTGCTAGAGTTCAGCAACAAGTTTTAGACCCATGTTGCTAGAGTTCAGCAGCGTGTTGCTAGAGTTTGGGAACATATTAATAGATAGAGAACATGTTAATAAAGTTCAGGAACATGTTTCCAGATTCATTGAAATTATTGTTTACAAAAGATATTGCAGCGATATTGAATAAAATTCTAAGATTTATAAAACAAATTTTGCAGGAAAATGTTTCACCAAAATGTTGCTAGCAACTGCTTAATATGCTAAGATTTTTATTAATAAATTATTAAGATTTTTTAAGGAGTTTAAAGATTTATTATTTGAAAATAGGTACAAAAATATTTATTTTGTTCCTCAACATATTCTTCACTCTGTAAAAAATGTTTTAAATACTTTTATATCACCACAAATGCAAGTGTTTATTTAACTGGACAATGACGGCAGATATTTATTATTATTATTATTTAAAGATGCTGCTTGTTTGTTCATTCATTCATTCCATAGTTTGGTTATTGTGAAAAAAAAGGTGCGAAATATTTTTGTGGTTTTATTAACCGGACATTCATTAAATCCAAAAAAAAAGAAAAACAAATGAATGAATGAACAGAAAAGTTATTTGTTTAATTTTGACCACTAGTCAGTGGGGTTTGGCTGCAAAAATATCATATTTTCGATGATTACTTGTATCCACAACATCATTTAAATGGTAATAACGTTAAAAAGCGTGTATATCTTTCCTTGGATTTTGCCCAAATTAAATACAAGTGCAGCTAATACCTCCACTTATTGGCTATATTTAATATTTGTGTTTTTTTTTTCATATAATTTTATTTTATTTCTTGTCTTTTTTTCGAAAAAAACCACCAACTTTCTCTTCAAAAATATATAAGAAGAAAAAATGTTTAACGAACATCAACAAATACGTCTGAATATGTGGATTTTATATATTTTTGTATTTATTTGTTATTGTTTCTTTGGTTTATAAAATATATATTTTTTTTATTTTTTTTTTCTGTTTTCGTTATCTTACAAGTCAAACAAGTTATATTAGATAAATCATAGAGTGAGTACGAGTGAATCTTGGAAAGAGTTTGTGGAAAATATATCCAGTATTTTAAGAAACAAAAACAAGCAACAGCACCAAACTGAAACATGTGAATTATAATAGTTTTATGAAGAAAACATATTCAAGGATCATAAATTTTAAGAAATATGAATTTGAGGAAATATATTTTTTAATTTAATAATTTTTCAATAATTTGTAATTAGTTTAAATTATAGTTATAAAACGTTTTATTGGCTAGCCATACACAATTTTATAATTATAATGATAGTAACTTTTACAAGTTTGAGTTATATACAAAAATATATTTGAAAATATTATGTTAATGCAACATATTTTTATTTACTTTTGTTTTCTTTATGTACTCCGTTAAAATATGTTCAAATTAAATTCACAAAACTCGATAAAACCCTTATTGTTTATGTGTATATATGTTGCAGAAGAACAAAATACATGTTGCTAGTGATTAATTCAAGTGCAACATAATGCCAAAATATATGAGCTAATTATTGTGTTAATAAATTAATGTCTTCGATTGTTGCATAAACATGTTGCTAGAAAAATGTTTTTAAAATACTTTTACAATTTTTCAAAATTCCCTAATTGCTTAAGTGTTTCAGCAACATGTTTCTCAAATGTTTTATCAATATCTCTAAAGTGTCAGCTACATCTTGCTAAACACCCATCAGCAACATTTTACTAAACATCCATCAGTAACATGGTTCTAATGAACTTGAACAGCAACGTGTTTGCTGACTTCAGCAAAATGTTGCTAGGAAAACGTTGCTAAACATTTGTAGTTGAGGAACATGTTGCTGGAGTTCAGTAACATGTTTCTAAAATTCAGTTACATGTTACTAAAGATCGGGATTATATTTCTAAAGTTCAGAAACATATTGCCAGAGATCAGAAACATGTTGCAGTTTGTAGACTTCAGCAAAATGTTCCTAGGCTTCAGGAAGACGTTGCTAAACATTTGTAGTTCAGGAACATGTTGCTGGAGTTCAGTCACATGTTTGTAAAGTTTAGGATTATGTTGCTAGAGTTCAGGAACATCTTTTGAGAGTTCATCATTCATTCATTAGATCGCTTGGTTATTTTGAAAACAATGTTTGAAATATCTTTGTGTTGCAGTCAAAAAATATGTTGCTAGCAGCATGTTGCGAAAACAACATTTGTGTTTTTTTCAGAAAAAAACTAAATTTTCATTGTTTATCTCAGCAACATGCTGCAGACAATTTTCATTGTTTATAAATTATTTTAAACTCCTTTTGTCTATAGAAATATTAATAAAAACATTTTGAAACTATTAAATTCACACAATCTCAAATATTTTAAAATGAATTCTGCATGAATAAAATAGTTGTTTTAGCAACATGTTGCTGAAACAATAAGTCGTTTCTCTTTTATGGATAACTATTTAAATTGTTCTGCAACATGTTGCTAACAAACTTTTATGAAGAATAATATATTTTCACACTATAAATCTGTATTTTTTAATATTTCTTTAGGTATTATTGCCTATTTACAAGATCTTAAGCACAAGTTTCAGATTGAAACTTGTTTTATTAAATCATTTAACTTGTTTGTATTGCAAATTATAAAAATAATAAGTAGAATCTCTTTCAAATAGATTTCCAAAACCATTATTTGAAATTATTTGAAATAATTACACAGCTTTTTTTGTATAAAAATAACATACATTCTAAGTGCTTAGAATAATTAAATTGTGTAGGCTTGTAAACATTTTCGAATTTAAAAGATTAAATCTTTTATTTTCTTTGTCATATGTATCATTTAATTTGTTAATTAAACTTACTAATTTATTGTTCTTACTTTTACCTCATAATTTCACCAAAATCATGGTGGAGTGAGCAGCACTAAGTACAAGAACTAAGTATGCTCCCTAGAGGTACAATCTTTCAAATGGAACTTTGTGCAACATCATTATTATCAACAACAAATATAAAAGAAATCAGTCAACCTTTATAGTAAAATTTAATTTGTTGTTAAAGAACATTTGTTTTTATTTCTTTTATTTTTACAACACCATCATCATCCAGCACTATTTCAGCATACGAGCAACAATATTAAGATACATACATATGTAGGCACTTACTTCCCTTTTAGAGGCAGCACTTGATCTATGGCTTGTTGGACACGTTGTTTACAACTTGTTCTTAATTTCTTTTGAATTTTCTTCATGTTATTATTGTTTTGTGTCTTTTTAACCACAAAATTGGTAAAAGAAATGTACAAAATCCAAAGTACTTTAACTTGGAAGCAACCAGCCGTGACCTTAGACAAAAAGAAACTCCAGAATCGAGCAACAAATAAAACGAAAATTATATAATTACTTGGCTAAAGTAGTTGTACATTATTTTATTTGGTGTTCAAAGTACCAGTGTAACCATTATCAGCACCCTAGCTTAGGAAGAGGTATTAAAGCCAGATCATTCACTCTGTCAATCCCTCAGTTCTTTTTTTATCTTTTCTTGTAGTGAAACAGGTACATAATGGAATGAAAGAAAGCTGATGTTGCAGCAGAATACAAGAAAATAAATTAAAAACGAGTCAAGAAACCAACTGAAAAAAATAATAATAAATAAAAGGTTCTGTTTTTCACGCTTTAAAGAATCTGCGGGTGTTTGGTAATTGTGTTTTAATAATGATGGCTACCGGAGGAAATTAATGTTAAAAAAATGAAAAGAAAAATAAAAACAGAATAATTTGTATGAAAACAAATTCATTTATTTCATGGGGTTTCTTTACCAACAAATCAAAGAAGCGTGTAAAAATTAAACCCCTCTGATGGCTTACACGAGCAGAAAAGAAGGAAAAGAAAGAAATTATTTTTGAAACACACAACAAGTGTTAAAATGAATGTTATTTAAAGAAACAATAATACAATGACCTTTTGGATTTGTTATGGCAATACAATCAACCACTAGCCACAACAAAGTTAATAATTGGGATTCTGATTTAAAAATAAATCCAAAAATGTTGGGATTAAAACAGAAACAAAAAAAAATAATGGAAAATTTTCATCTCTAACTCAAAACAGCAAAATATTGAGGATATATATTTTCATTCTTTAAATGTGGCTTAGCAACATTTTAGTACAATACTTGAAATGTTTCTTAGTAACATTAATCCCAAAATGTTTAAATTAAATCCATTTTCACAGAAACATTTCAATGGAATTTCTACTTAAAATTGGATATAATAATTGTAGCGTTTCTTGCAACAATTTTAATACCGAAAATGTTGCTCAGCAACATTTGTATAAACATTTCAATATGTAAGTTAAGATCCGTTTTGTTAAATTTTTTTCTTAATTTTTATTGCTTTAAAATGTAAATTTTATTTTCCTTTAAAATTCTTGACTTTAAAAAAACATCTACGTAATTTATTTCTGCTGTTCTGGGTCTCCCCAAATGATGATTGTATTTCGGTTATTGACATTAATTTTTGTAAATGCTGGTGGGTTTTACACTCATGACTATTGTAGTGGTTGTTGTTGGTTTCAACATTGTTTTTTTTTTTGAAAATAATTTGAAGTTGTTTTTGTTTGAATCTTTATATCTGCTTAAAAATGTTTGTGTTTTTGTTGCATTTTATCACAACATTCACCTTTAAGCTGAACTTTAGTTACAAATTAATTTTAGCCATAATTATGGGAAAGAAACCCAAAATTACTTGTGTTGGACCAACAATAGAAATGTACTTTTGAAACCTTTTTTTGAGTTACAGTAAATAAGGGAATTTCATGTTGGGTAAAGAGTTGGTAACATTCCTGAAGTGTTAATGAAGGGTTTTAGAAAATGCTTTCGAGTGAGATATTATCAAAATTTCTGTAAAAATACTGTTTCTTTTTTAGCAACATGTTTCATCATCATGTTCTTAAACTGTTTTAAAAACATGTTACTAAAAGTAATACTGCAGAATGTTGCTTAAAATATTTCAACAACATGTTGTTAATTAAAATGTAGAAACTTTTGCAGCAAACAATTGCAGAAAAACTGATCAACAGCATGTTTCTAGAAATATTTTAGCAACATGTTGCTGTACAAATTTCATAAAAAAGTTTCAACAAAATGTTGCTTAAAATAATTCAGCAAAATGCAGCAATTTTTGTAGCAACATGTTGCAATTATACTACAAAAACTTGTCAACATGTTGACGGTTTGAATAAATGTTGCAGAAAAATTTAGTTTTTAATTATTATCAAAATTGTATATTTATAATATTTAAATATTGATCATGTTGTTGGCAGTATGTTTCTATACATTTTTTCTTTCAAGATTCTCTCTAACATATTGTGTATTTTAATTAAAACTCTTACCTATTTACAGAAATGTATAAAGCAACATGTTGCAGACACAATAGTATATAACTAAAAATCACATTTGTATTTTATTATAAAATGAAACATCGTTCTATGAATTAGCAACATGTTGCTACATAAAAATGTTTTTAACAAATATGTATACAGCAACAAGTTGCAAAAACATTGATGATTATCTTGAAAGACTATAAATCTTGCGTATTTCATGTTTGTAAAAATTTTTGAAGCAACATGTTGCAGATACAAAATACAATATGTAGCTACCAACAGTTGCGAAAACAACATTAGGGAAACAAAACATATTTTATATAGTAAAATAATAAAAAAAAATATTTTTATTTTCGGCAACATGTTGCTAAACAAATATTTTAAAAAATATTATATTATGTGTATTATTTAGGCTTGAATTCATTAAAGTCTTTTTTGTAGAAAGAAAATTTTGCATTTTTAATTCATAGTTGAGACAAATATATCATTTAATAATGAAACTATATGTTTAAAATAATGTTCAAATTAATGTTTAGCAACATGTTGCTGATAATTTGTCAAATTAAAAATAATAATTATATCAGTTTTAATAAAAATAGTTGAAGAATGTTAATAACAACATGTTGCTTTTAATATGTTGATAAGATTTTAAGTTTTTGATTAAGTTTTTAATTCTTATATTTTATGTATTATAGTTCTTAATTCAAGTATTTAATTAAACATGATGCTGCCCTTAAAATGTTGATGAGGTTGTAAGCAACATTTTGATAAACAAATATGTTTCTGTAATTAAATCATATTTTTGATTAAGTGTAAATAAATTGTTTTGCTATTAATCGTTCTTCTAGTTACAAAAATACTTACACACCATTAGCAACATGTTGCTGGTGAAAAATGATATTTTACATTTAATTAAAACCAATTATTCTTTAGCTTAAAACTAAGTGCATTTAATATTACTGAAATAATAATAAATATTTTGAATTTTATAGGTAATAATGCTAGCAACATGTTGCTAACAATATCCTTCTAATGTTTTATGTAGCTTTTAATTTTATTAATTTGTTTTATTAAAATAATGATAATAGCAATGTTGCTAAGTATATTAGCAACACTTTAGTGAAACGATTTTTTTTATTGAATTAAAAAATATTTTTGACTAAGTGTAAAAAAACCTGCATTATCAACATGTTGCTTAGCTTTAAGATCTTTTATATAAACATGTTGCATTAATGTTTCAGTACAAAAACCCGGATAATATGAATGTTTATCGACATTTAGCAGTAAAACTGAAATACATTAAACAAAAATTATAACATAATTAAATTAACACAAACAATAAATACCATTCTTTCGTTAATCCTTTTTAATGTTGCATTATAATTCATGTGATAATAAAACTATCATTTGTTTTCTTTTTAAAGTCATTACAAAAGTCATTCTATTCACTTTAGCACATTATTAACACACAACAGGATCCATTTCCTCTTTTGCAACAACTTTAAAACAAAACACACCCAAGGATAAGAGAAAAAAGGTGTTAAAGCATAAAGAGACGTAGTCTGAGACTGAGTCTTTTAGTTTGTTCTATTTTTCTTTGTTTTTAACATTTAATGAGTGGCAATGAAGCCATTAAAAATGCATTTTGCAACCGTGCCAAGTTGTTAAAACGAGACTGTAAAGTAGACAGCTACGACTATAAAGCGGTTAGACGGACAGCTACACGGTCTACATGGATAGACAGCCTTAAATATAGAGTGAAACTAAAGTAGATTTCAAACTGCATAAAGGTATAATTTTTGTTTTTCTTATTTTTTTTTCTGGTTAAAAGAACATTTAGAATGTTTAACTTAAGACAGCCAAACAGCCATCAGGGTGGTTGTTAAAAAAGTGTCTTAAAAAACTGATTTTTTTTTAGAGATTTGCTAACGAATCTTTGAAATTTCTGCTGAGCTAAACTTTTAATGTCCTAAAACCTTGAATTGAATATACAGAAATTAAAAAAAAGTCATCAAATATTTTTATAACTTTTTTATTTCTATATTTATTTTAGCTTTTTATAGATTTCAAATTATTTTCCCATTAAAATGAAAGTGAATTTTTATGTCTTAATGATCACACAAACGAAACCCCTTCAAATTTAATTATTTAAATCATCAATCACATCATTTTCACTTCACTGAATTGATATCATAATTTGAAATTAATATTCTACCTACCTATAATAAGTAAGTAAGTAAGTATGTATGTATATGGATTGATTTCCCCAAATTTAAAAAGATAAAAATCATATACAAAATTGGCGTGTTTTTTAAAATTTTTGGAAACAAACAAAATTTCTCCTTTACATTTTAAACTAAAATTTACCGCACCTTTTTATTAAACATATTTTCGTAGGAATTATTTTGTATTTAAAAATTTTCCATTAAATTCCTGCAACTGCACTCAGCATTGTTATTACAATTTTCAAATATTTTTTAGTTTTTGCTTTGGCAAAAATTTATCAAATTTCGTTGTTTCTAACACCTGTTAAATTTTATTTATTTTTTTTTTACCTTTAAACTTCCCCATTTTATGGTTAATTTGTGTCTGTTTTGTAAAACCAAATAGACAATATAATAGTTAGACAATCAGACAGACATTTAGACAGAAACAAAAACAAAACAAAAATAGCTTTGAGTGTAGGTCTTAATCAGAGGTGAACTAATTTCAAACCAGTTTAATAGATTTTAAATCTATTTTATATCTGTTTTTGTTGTTGTAAAACTAAACAAATACGAAATGTATAAAAAATATCTTAAGATTTTCCATGCATTAGTTTAAAGTGAAATTTTGTGTGTTTTTTTCGGCGGCTTAGCAAACAATTTTGGAGCCAGTTTTGTAATCTTAAACGAATTTGGTTTGAAACTTATGAAAAACTAGTTTAAATAAAATTTCAAAGATAATTTTTTTCTCCAGCAACATGTTGCTAAGTTAATTTTTTATTTGTATAGCAGTTAGATTAATGCCAAAATTAATTGTTTCCACTTAATGAGAAATGAGCTTTAATTAAATAAACAAATCTTTTTAAGAAAAATGTAGCTTATCAGCTTATCAACATTTTAAGAGCAACTTGTTGCTATAAAATTATTTTCTCTTTCACATAAATTGCAATATGAATTGTTTTAATTAAATACTTCAAAAATGTTTTTGGCAACATGTTGCTAACATTATTGTCTAATCTAAAATGAAGTATATTTATTATATTTTGTTACAAGCAAAATATAGCTATAAAATTGTTTTTTAAAAGTGGTCTGAAGTGATTTAAAACCTTCCATAATTTAAAATTAGCTTATAATTTTATAGGAATGTGTTTAGCAACATGTTGCTATCAACATTGAATAGTTTTACAAAAGAATATTACTTTACATTGCCTTTATAAATTGTAAAATCTCTTAGCAACATGTTGCTAACCTGTTAAGCAATGTTACTTAAACAAATGTTGAGATTTTGGCTTAAAACCAAAAATTCTTTATGTTTTTGTTATTGAAATATTTTTAGCAACATGTGCTAGTTAACAGAATAGTAAATTTCATGTATATTTAATAATAATTTAATGACTTCCCTTGAACAACAAATAGTAGTTGGAATCCTTTGAAACATGTTGCTATAAATATTCACCTAGTTTGCATTAACATTAAGAACAAATATTTATTGTAAATACCGCATTTTTTAAGTCATACACCCAAAATTATTAACTGCAACATGTTGCTAAGCCCTAGCAACATTGTGTGAAAGTAAGAACAACATGTAGAGTTATATTTAAGAAAATTTAAATATGAGAACACAAATTAAAAAAAATAATATTAATTCTTAGCAACATGTTGCCAGGAATTTGTTTTAGAGCTTACTTTGCTGCATTAATTGTTTATTGGATTCTATAACATGTTTATACTTGCTAATAATTGTATAATTGTATGCAACTTGATGCCACAATTAGTTTTAGTAGTTCCCTAATGATTTGCTAATTGAATTTATGTCTAATATAATTCTAGCTATTTTCCGTCGGCTTCTAAAGCAAATATTTGCCACATCTTTCAATTTATTGCTTAATTTATGAATTAGTCTATGGCTTGGCAACTCGTTATACCTGGCTGTTCAGTTCATTTCATGGATATGATTAATAATGAATAAAATTTTATAGCAAATGACTAGCTGGTGGTTGCTAAAAATTTCTTGGGTTAGATGAAAATGATGATGACGATTCCTTATTCCTATCGTTGTAAGAAATCTGTGTGTGTAATTTTCATAATGTTTTTTTCCTAATCAGCACTTCCTGTATGCTGCAGCATGTTGAAGACTCGTACAATGGGAATTAACTTCAGTGTACAACATTACTGGCAATTTAACTACTGTCGATTGTGTTGCTGTGGCTGCCACAAAAGTGGTAAAAAGGCTTTAAAACAATACGCAAGAATACTAACAAAACAAAAAACAACCTGTCTAATTTACATCTTCAACATAAACATTATTTAGTTGAACGTTTTTTTGTTTAGCTTTTTCTTAGTTGCAACAAACGTTTTTAAGCCGCAACATCTTCTCCCTCATTGTGAGTTTTTGTTTGTTTTTCTTTATTTTATTTTTTGTGGAAAATAATGCGTTTTTGTTATAACGCTCAATAAAAATAATTGGTAATTTAAAAGCAATTTATGAGCCGCGTCATTTGCAATTGCAAATACTTATTGCTAACGCAGAGCAACGTTTGATGCTGCAGGTTTTTGTTTGTTGTTTATTTTTTGAAGAGCCAACAAAGTCAAGTGGATTTTGTTTTCTTTTAGTTTAACGACAAGAGGCAGGAGGAGATGTTATAGCCACGCCTTTTGGAATACTATTGTAGATACTTACTACGTGCAACTTGTTGCATACTACTTACTGTATGTACATACGAGTACATACTACATAGATTTAGCAACAAGTTTGTGTGTTTTGTGAAAGCTAACATGTTTTAAATGTTGTAGATGTTTGTCTGCCAGTTTGTTGTTTGGCTGCTGCTGTTGCTGCTTGTTCACTTGTTGCAACAGCTACTTGTTGCTTGGTTTTTTTCTTTTTTTTTGCTTTCATAAATACATTTTTTTGTTAGTATTCAAAATACATTTTCTTCGTTTTCTTAGCAAATGCATACAAATGAAAGAAATGTTAATTTAAACACTATTTTTTCACTCGCGCTTTTACTTGACAAATGTCTTAAAGATTTGTCTTGTCTTGGCAAACAGTTCAGTTTTATGCATTTTTTGTTTTTGCTGCAGTTTTGCTCATTATTTTTTTTTTTTTATTATTATTACCGAGACTGATAATTATAATTTAGAGTTAACAAATGTTTCTTAATATTTGTGTGAAATTTATAATGGCTTGAATTTCTTTCGTGTAATAAAAGCAATTTGGCAACTGACTAAGCTGTTTTACAGGCGGAAAAAAATATGCACAAACGTTAGATTCCAACAATAAAAATAAAGAAAATTAAGGGAAAATGTTGCTAAGAGAAATTACTCCATTTATGCAAGAGGATTTGCAAATAAATACAAGAAAAAAGCTATTAGGCAACATATTGTCATATTAATTTCCAACAAAGTAAAATAATGAAACCAGGTACCTTTCAAATGATTGGCAACATGTTGCCGAAATAAGCAAATGAAGATACTTTACATAGATGTTCTTAACTAACAACAAAAACTTGCAAATTTATTTCCAAGTTATTGGCAAAATGTTGTCAACATTATTTTTAAATAAAGAAAAGGCAATATGAAATAATAGTAAATTTATTGGCAACATGTTGCTAAGGAGCAATAAAATCTCTGCAGTTTTAAAAGATTCACTGAATAATTCTTAAGCAGCATTAACAATAAGGAAATTTTCTACAAAGTTATTGGCAACATGTTGCTAAGGTTTATTTGCAATAAAATCTCAGTAGTTTAGAAAATAGTAAAATTATAAGAAATTTTTGCTTAAAAATAGCAATATTAATACAAAGTATCAATACCAAGTTTCTACTGCCTAATAAATTTATAAAAATTTAATATATTTTATTTTCAGCAACATGTTGTAGAACAATTTTTGGCTGTAAACAAAGTTGCTGTTGACAAACAAATATTAGAAAATTGAAATTAGAAACAAAAAAATAATGAAATATGTATTATTTCTTCATTTGTTGCAGGCAAATATGTTTAATGTCATTGTACTACTCCTGCAACATGTTGCTTAAATAAAGTGTCTGGAAAAATATTAACAAATTTTAAATACAATGTTTTCAATTTATTTTAATGTTGTTGAGGTTTTAAAACGTATTATTTTTTTTAATTTCTTGTTAATTTTTCATTATATTCTTCTGAAAATTTAGCTCAACATGTTGCTAATGTAAATTAAATTCAAAAATATCATTTATGTCAACAATTTTGCCTACCATTCAAATTTTCTCTTAATAGCTACAATGTTGCCAAGTATGAAAAAGCATTTGCATGTTCATTTGTTTCTAACAATGTGTTATATTCTGTAATAGTCTTAATGTTAAATTTAACTGACCAGTTAACCTGAGATTATTTAACATGCAAAAGTAAAATCATGATTAATTTATTACACAATCAATGGTAAATTGTTTGTTCATAAACAAGAGGCTTACAAAGACATATATCAGGTATCAGGTTTAAAAATACTTTAGAGGCATACAGTGAGTAACATTAAAAGGGATACATTTTACAATTTTCTTCCAAATTAATTGAAAAAATAGATATTATAAAAACGAGATATTTAAATGTAAATCTATTGAATTCTTAAATAAAATAAAAAAATATGACTTAAAAATGCGGGATTTACAATAGATGGCATAGCTTTTGAAATTGGTTTTTGTTTTTAATAACTTATATGTCATTTTGAAGGGTACATATCTGTCATTTATTCTCACTTAGTTATTTGACATTATAGTGTAAACAACAAAAGCTTTTTTGCTTCGAAAATGTTGAATTTTGTACCAAAAAAGCATCATATGCGGGAAGTTTAGCTTTACTTCTTTAACTTGGAAAAATTGCCGCTGAAGCACACCGATTGCTTACCGAAGCTAATGGTGAATCTGTTTCATCGGTTTCAACATTCGTAAGATGTTTGTGCGGTTCAGAAGTGGTGATCTTTGTCGCCCAGATCAGCCAAAAAAGATTGAAGACCAAAAATTTTAGGCATTAGTCCATGAACATGTCCGAAAGGATGCTTTAATACTAAAAAGATTCATTAATTGCGATGAAAAATGGATTCATTACGATAACCCCAAGCGTAAGAGATCGTATGTGAAGCAAAGCCAACCAGCCGAATCTACACCAAAGCCAAATATCTATGGTGCTAAGGTAATTCTGTGTATTTGGTGGTAGCAAACTGATTCGTTTGAAGCGAGCATTTGCCGAAAAACGCCAGAATATTAGGCCAAACATGGCCGCTTTATAATCCAGACATTGCCCCGCCCGAATACTATTTGTTTCGATAGATGTAGAACGCTCTCTCTGGGATAGGCTTCACTTTGGAACAGTTGCCAGAAAGATGGAAGAGGTCATAGGTCACAATGGTCAATACTTTGAATAAATTGTAAAAATATTTCAATCTAAAAGCTAAAAAAATTCCGCATTTTTAAGTCATACACAAAAATATTTTCTACACACATTTTTTGTTTACACAGAAAATGTTGCCAGCAACATGTTGCAATTCAGACATTTACTTTAAACAATATTTGAAAGAGTTTTAGAGATACAAAATAATAACATTTCATGTTTATTTAGTGTCAGCAACATGTATCAGCCATATTTCTTTCAAAATTTGTTTAACTAAAACATGAAACATCATAAATTATCAAACAAATGTTGCCAGCAACATGTTGCGATCTTTAGATTTCATTTCAATGAACTTTTCAATGGGTATACAATATGTTGCAGTGAAAATATGAATTAATTTTCTGCAACATGTATCTGGCAACATTTGTTTTTTTTTATTTTTTTTAATGTTTTTATTTGTTTCTACCAAAAATATTGCCAGCAACATGTTGCAATCCAGGTATTTAATAAAAAATATATATTTCAGAACAACAGAATACAATAAGTAAGAAAGTATGGTCGGTCAAGCCCGACCATATAATACCCTATACTAAGTAAAAGAGGAAAAACAATTTTCTTTTAAAATTTCAATAATTTATATTTTTGAGTGATTTTCGGAAGTGGGCCTTATATGGGAGCTATGGCCAATAACGGACCGATCACCATGAAATTAGGTCGTGTGTTTTATGTCTATATGAAAGTTATTTATGGTGAATTTTGTTTGTATACCAACATTTTTAAGAGACTTATGCACGTTAAAGTGATTTTAGGAAGCGGGTCTATATGGGAGCTATGACTAATTATGGACCGATCGTAACAAAATTTGGTGACATGGATTTTGTGTATATAAAACTTATTTGGAGCGGAATTTGTGGAGATACATATATAAATTAAACATTTATGAGCGATAAAGTCCAATTTCGGAAGGATATTTGTATGGGGGCTAGGTGAAATAATGAACCGAATTCAGCCAATTTCAAAAGGCTTGGTCCTTGGGCCAGAACATAGTATAATAATCGTTGCTACATATTACAATCAAGGAATTTCATTAAATCCATAATTATAATACGAGTAGTTTCTCCAATAAACCATCATATCCTTACATTGCAAATTATTTTGTCTCTCACTGTTGGCATGTATTGTATTTTACATGCAAAGGTTTCTTTCTACATTTGTTGTGGGGTAAATTATGGCACTTGTTTTCTGGCTGCCGTAATGAAATTTAAAACTACTCATTAACCATTAATTAGATACAAATACTAACAGCAACAATTGCAACTATACAACATTGTAGCCACATTCGATGAATGAGAATGATGATTTCAGTGGCTGCTTGTGCAAAAACCAGCAATAAATCTAAGTTTACAATTTCTGATTGATACACAAAACTCGCATTTAAAATACTAAATAATACTGGTACCTACTACGACTCTTTAAGAGTTTAACATATTTGTTAGTTTTTGACTCTATAAGTAGTTTTTTTGATTTGACTTTTTTTTGTTTTTGGCTGCTAATGATATTTTTTTTTCACTATTTCACCGTTTGCCTTTTAATCGTCATTCCATCAAATTAGAGTTACAACAGCAACAATATCGGAAAAGAAAAACAACATAAACTTTGCGGTTTTAACCAAATTGAGTTTGAAGCCAAAATAATAATAAAAAAAAAACAAGCGAATTCAAAATTGCTTTTTAAAATAGTGAATGGCGCGTGTAGAGCAAAAAAACACACACAAAACCTTAATTTTAAATGCCATTAAAAGTAATTTACCAAAATACTACACAAAAAATCATCAGAAAAAAAAAACACTCCGCAATTGAAAAAGCCAGTGCAACTTTTGTTAACACTTTTTATACCGGTTTATTGAACAATCGAAAACTCTATCAATGAATTTTTTTTTGGGCAGCGGGACCTCAAAAAAAGGGTAAAAACATTTTGTTTCAAATTAAATTGCGCAAAAAAATATAAACACAAACGTTAAAAAAAGTTAAAAATATTATTTTAAAATTAGTACAAAAATAAAAAAGTAATTTGATACACATTAACAGATAGATACTGGTACTTTGTATTTTATATTAAAAAAAGAAAACACAAAAGTAAATTATTGAACAACATTTTTGAAATATTGTAGCACACTTTAAATGTTTTGGCTAAATGTTGCTGAATTGAGGTAAATTAATATAAAATCTAAGCCAATTAAGGGCAACAGTAAAAAAAACAAGCATTATTTGATAATAGATTAATTTTTACATTATTTTGAGCATTTAGGAAATGTTTAATATTATTAATAATTAATATAGAATGTACAAAGAGGCGTGATCATGATTTATAAAAAGATAAATATGTAGAAATGTGTTTTTCATTGAAAGCTTAATTGAATACATTTTTGAATAATATGTTTTCTAGCTTATCAGAGGCTTAGCAACATGTTGCGTAAAATTTGTATTAATTTTATTAAATAATAATGTTTAAAGAACATACGCAACATGTTCCAGCAAATGAAGTTTCCTTTAATTTTTGAAACGCATTCTGCATAATTGAAAATTTATTTTGAATTAAGATTTTCATAAACTTAGTTTAGCAACATGTTGCAGATTTCTTTCTTTAATTTGCTTCTGGTTCCTTAAATTATAAGCTCGGTATTCTGTTATGTAAGCTAAATAAACTCGTAAACCTATATTGAGCAACATGTTGCTGGCAACATATACCCAACGTACATATATATTTCTGACTTTTTCCTTTGATTTTATTAATTATTAAATTTATCACAGAAACAAGTAAGAAAGTATGGTCGGTCAAGCCCGACTAAAGCTGGGTTTCCGCATACACCGTAATCGGCGCCGATAACAAAAACTGATAAACGATGGTGTTCGTCACCGTCTCGTTTCTGAATTGTTTTCGTTTCAGTTGTGTGCGTTGCGGCATAAAACAGAAACGAAATTATTTTTTAATTTTGGATGTCGCACATTAAATAGAATTTCATTATTTTTGACAAAATCTATTATTTTTTCCTCTTCCAATAAAGAAAATTAATTTTTTTATTCATTTTGATTTTCTTTAAATTTGAAATAAAAAATAATTAAAATAATTTCGTTCCTACAGCACCGAAAACAACCTACTTGAAGTTGTTTTCGTTCCGGCCCCAAATGACAGGTTTTTCGTTACTGATCGGTGCCGTTTCGTTCCCAATTTTCGTTGCCGATTTCTGAAACGAACTTTTTTTCGGTGCAAATGTATGGAATTTCGTTTTCGGTGCCGATTACGGTGTATGCGGAAACCCAGCTTTAGTCGTGCTTGACCGACCATTTTTCTTTTAAAATTTCAATAATTTATATTTTTGAGTGATTTTCGGAAGTGGGCCTTATATGGGAGCTATGGCCAATAATGGACCGATCACCATGAAATTAGGTCGTGTGATTTATGTCTATATGAAAGTTAACCATGTTGAATTTTGTGTGTATACCAACATTTTTAAGCGTTTTATGCACGTTAAAGTGATTTTCGGAAGCGGTTCTATATGGGAGCTATGACTAATTATGGACCGATCGTAACAAAATTTGGTAACATGAATTTTGTATATATAAAACTTATTTGGAGCGAAATTTGTGTAGATACATAGATAAATTAAACATTTATGACCGATAAAGTCCAATTTCGAGGGGACATTTGTATGGGGGCTAGGTGAAATAATGGACCGATTTCAGCCAGTTTCAATAGGCTTGTTCCTTGGACCGAAAAAATAATATGGACCAAATTTGATCGAAATATCTTCAAAATTGCGACCTGTACTCTGCGCACAAGGTTTACATGGACAGCCAGACGGACGGACGGACATCGTTTAATCGACTCAGAAAGTGATTCTAAGTCGATCGGTATACTTTAAGGTGGGTGTTAGACCAATATTTTTGGGCATTACACACATCTGCACAAACGCATAATACCCTCCCCACTATGGTGGTGTAGGGTATAAATATCAATTATATAAAAAACATTTTATCAATTCTTAATTTGTTATTTAGCAATATACTGGAAAGGGTTTTATTTATAAAATTGTATAAATAAGATTTTTCGTGGAGTGAAACAATCACAATTTATATTTATGTAGCAAATTCATTATGCAACATGTTGCCAGCATAATAATTTCGATTAACTACTTTAATTTTCAGTAAATAAATTTTATAGCAACAAGAACTTAAAACTATATAGTTTCTTTTTTCTGAGTTGTTGCATATTTTCCAAAAAATATTAAAATAGTTTGATTACATTTAATGCACTAAAGAAACTGATTTCGTAAATTTAAAAATTCAAACACGATATCAATATCAATCAATTTACAAAAAGAGATTAGAGACTTTCGCTACTGGAATGTCAACAATCAATGACAGCTGTCAACTTGTCAGCCAGGGAGAGAGAGAGATATTGGAAAATTAATAGATTTACATTAAAGTGAGTGAGTCAGTCACTCAGGTTTTGTTTTTCATTAAACATTTACAAATATCTTTGAACTTCAAAATGATATTGTAGGTATTAATACAAAAAAAAACAAAAGTGATTTAAATCGCAAATAACAAAAAAATAATATTTCTTTACAGTTGCAATTGCTTATTATTGTAATAAACAGAAAAATATGAAACAGACTTACCCGTATAAAACAAAACGGCAAACCATCTGTGGTATCTGTTGGATTTGTGTTGCTGCTACTGCCACTGCTGCTCAATGTGCTCATGCCACTGCTATTGGCCGTATCAATACTTGAAGTGGTTGTATCCATTTTATGAGTATGTGTTGCAAATGTTGCAAACAACAACAAAAATAATAATAATAAGAAGAAGTAGTGTAGTGACTTGTTGTAGCAAGAGTAAAAGTTTAATAAAAAAAAATAATAACTTAGCGAAGTAGAAAAATACGAATAGCTATCAATTTCGCTTTTTATTTAAACAAAAATAAAATACATTTAAAATGATTTTAAAGCGTTTTTGATTCTTTATTTTTATTTTATTTCTTGCCACTTTAATTTCTTATTATTAGTAACAATTTGTTGTTTTAATTTATGCACTAATTCAATTTTTAATTCATGTTTAAACACGGAAATTGTTTAACACAAATATTTTTTCTTTTTTTTTAACTTTTGTTACTATTTTTTGTATTTTTTTTTTTTTGGAATTTCTTTACTCCAAAAACACTTGTATTTTTGTTTTAAATTTCTTCTTTAAATTCACTTTTTTTTCTTTGAAAATGCTGTTTGTTTTTAAACAAAAATTAATGGAAAAGAAAGTCACTGGTGCATTATGGTCTGACGCAGAAACTCAAGACACACCTCCTTAACATTTTTAAAAAAAATATTTTTTTTGAATATTTTCACTTAAGTTATTTGTTTAGTTTTTTGTTTTTTATTTATTTTTTTCGTTAAAGGTATTTTAATGTTGATTTATGTTGAGTATGATATAATTCTGTAACGATAAAGAAGTTGGAAACAAAATGCACATTAATCTTGAGCCTTATAAAACATATTTTTATATTTTTAAAACAACTTAAAATCTGGTTTTAAAATAATTTATTTAAATTTGTGTAGGGAGGCGAAGAAAAACAAGAAAATTTATTTTACATAATTTATTAAAACATGGATTTCATTTTTAGATAATTTCCAGCAAAACAACAAAATATCAAAAACAAAGAAATTCATTTTATAAGTGGAAAGGGAGGGAGGGGGCATCTTTAAAGTTTTACCGCGTCTCATGTGTGTTTTGTAGTCTAAGGTTTTAAACAAATACTAAAGAATTTTTGAAACTAAATTATTACTTTAATGTAAGTGTCAAAATTTCTTGGGGGGTTTTAATTTTTCTCATCTAAAAAGTGTTCTAAAATTTTAATTAATTGTTATAAAATTGTAAAACCATGGAATTTTGATCTAGCATTAGGATGAGAAAGTTTTTAATAAAAAACTTCTAATTATAAAAAAAAATGTTCCAGTAGTAAAACATTTAAAGTTTTATATTAATGAGATAACTGATTTTGTTAATATTTACACTCAATAACTATATTTTGTAGATTATTATGTTGCCAGCAACATTATTTATAAATCTACTGACTGTTATGAAAATTTATTTGATTAATCTGGCTTTGATTACCTCGATATTCAATAGTTACATTCTTTAGTAATCCGCAACATGTTGCTTAAAAATTATACTAAATTCATTAATTTGATTATGTAAAGTGATTTAGCTTATTTCAAATAAACTTAGTTTAACAACATGTTATAGACTATTATTTTATTTAATTTAACATTTTTGCTACATTGCTACAATTAACGAATATTTAGCAACATGTTGCTGACCACATTTTTCTGTTAACAATATTTCTTAATAATTTTATTCATCAACATGATGAAATGTTTTGAAAATAAAATTTTCGATTAAAAAATATACTTAAAATCCTGTGTCAGTAGTTACATTCTTAGTAAACTTATTCCGCAACATGTTGCTAGTATCATAATTTACCTAAAATACTTTACAGTCTGTTTAATTTTATTAACAAACAACAAAGTAAATATGTATATAGTTCCAAACCAAATGTTGCTAAACATTTAATTGTAATGCAAGCAACAACCTGGTTGTAACAACAGCAGCATAGTTATTTTATTTAGATACTTTTCACTTAGTTATCGAAAATTTCGAATTTTGTACCAACAAAGCGTCATATGCGGAAGGTTTTGATTTTCTTCTTTAATTTGAAAAAAAAGTTCCGCTGAAACACATCGATTTCTCACCAAAACTTATGGTGAATGTGTTTCATCGGTTTTAAAGTGCGAGAGATGTGCGGTTCAGAAGTGGTGATTTTGTTACGGAAGACAAAGATCGCCCCGGACATCCAAAAAGTTTGAAGACCAAGAATTGGAGACATTACTCCATGAAGATTGTTGTCAAACTCAACAAGAGCTTGAAAAATCATTGGGAGCAACTCAATCAGCAATTTCAAAATTTTTGTGACCAGCAGGATTCATCCAAAAGCAGGCAAATTGGGTACCATACGAATTGAAGCCGAGAGACCTTGAAAAACGATTTTGCATTTTCGAAATGATGTTTGAACGCTATAAAAGAAAATCATTTTTGCACCGAATCATTACTTGCGATGAAAAATGGATCTATTACGATAACCCGAAGCGTAAGAGATCATATGAGACGCCGGGCTAACCAGCCGAATCGATAAGCCAAATATCCATGACGCTAAGATTGGTAATTATCTGTATTTGGTGGGAGCAAAAGGGTACTACCTATTATAACCTGCAGAAATATGGCCAGACCATCACAGGGACCTTTAACAAACGCAACTGATACGTTTGAAGCGAGCATTGACCGAAAAACTCCCAGAATATGCGGTCAGACATGAAATATACCATCATGACCACTCGGCCACATGCTGCAATTACCTGTTAAAAACTATTTAGATAGATGTGGTTGAGAAGTTTTGCCTCACCCGCTTTATAGTTCAGAACGTGCCCCGTCCGACTACTATTTGTTTCGATCGCTGCAGAACGCGCTCTCTCTGAGATATGCTTCACTATGGACAGAGTGTTTAAAATTGGTTTGATTCGTTCTTGGCCTAAAAACATGTTGCCAGATGGTAAAAAGTCATAGCTAACAATGGCCAAAATACATTGAATAAATTTTTGCCATGGAAACTGCACATGTGTGTATCCATTTGTGCACCCGATTGTAAGCAAACGTGGCAGCCATCTTTCTCATACCAAGGTGATCATTCAAAATTTAAAACACTGACCCTTGTGAGATACCTATGGCTGCCACAATCTCCTGCATTATCAATCTCCGATCGGCCAATATCGTAAATTTTTTCAACATTTTTCCAGAACATTAGGCATCTTCCGTGCTTGTACGGGCACAACGAAATTCAGTAAAACCCTTTTTTACCATTGAAATCGATGGTGCAGAGTTCCCATAGTATTTATCAAGCTTAGCCTTGGTTTGAGTAATGTGTTTTCCGCAAAAAATAATGCTTAATGAGCACATGAAATTCACTTTTTATACCCTTCACCTTCGTGAGAAGGGTATATATAAGTTTGTCATTCCGTTTGTAATTTCTACATTTTTCATTTCCGACCATATAAAGTATATATATTCTGGATCCTTATAGATAGCGGAGTCGATTAAGTCATGTCCGTCTCTCTGTCTGTCCGTCTGTCTGTCTGTTGAAATCAATTTTCTGAAGACCCCAGATATCTTCGTTATCCAAATCTTCAATAATTCTGTCAGACATGCTTTCGAGAAGTTTTCTATTTAAAATCGGCAAAATCGGTCCACAAATGGCTGAGATATGAGGAAAAAACCAAGACAACCTCGATTTTTGACCTATTTTTTACCTATATCTGGATTACTAAGACATTAATATAGACAATATGAATATCTAATGATAGATATTTCAAAGACCTTTGCAACGACGTATATAAGACCATAGTAAGTTGGACCTACAATAGGTCAAAATCGGGAAAAAAAACTTTAATCCGAATTTTGTTTTTCACAAAAAAAAAAATGGAAAAACAAAAAAAATTTAAAATTTATAATAATCCAAAAAAAAATTTTCCAAAAATGAAAAAAACAACTGGAAAAAAATTAAATTTTGTTTACATAAAAATATTTAAAATTTTGAAGTATAATTTGGTGAAGGGTATCAAAAAGTAGCGTACTTATTGACACACCCTTAGTTGTGTTTTTCATTCGGTTTCATTTCGAAATATATCATTTGCAACCCCATATTGTATATATATTCTGGATTGTTTTAGATAGTGGAGTCGATATAGACATGTCCGCCTGTATGTTGAAATCAACTTTCCGAAACCCCAAAAATAACTTACCTACATGATCCATACATCAATATATCCGCTATAGTTCCGGTTCAGTTGCTATTTAAATTCAGGAAAATCGGCCCACAAATGGCTCAGATATAAGCAAAAAACTAATACTACCTGAATTCGTTACCTATTTTCCTATATATATTCTGGATCCTTATAGATAGCGGAGTCGATTAAGCCATGTCCGTCTGTCTATCTGTCTGTCCGTCTGTTAGTTGAAATCAATTTTCTGAAGACCCCAGATATCTTCGGGATCCAAATCTTCAATAATTCTGTCAGACATGCTTTCGAGAAGTTTGCTATTTTAAATCAGCTAAATCGGTCCATAAATAACGGAGATATGAGCAAAAAACCGAGACAACCTCGATTTTTGACCTATTTTTGATCTATATCTGGATTACCAAGTCATTAATATAGACAATATGGATATCTAATGATTGATATTTCAAAGTCCATTGCAACGATGTAGATAAGGCTATAGTAAGTTGGACCTACAATGGGTCAAAATCGGGAAAAATATTTTTTGACCCGAATTTTTTTTCAATCAAAAAATTTTTTTTGTCATAAATTTTTTTTTCCAAAAAAAATAAATTTAAAAAAATTTGAAAAAAACTTTTTTTGAAAAAAATTAAAAAACAATTTCGAAAAAAAAAATTTAAAAAACAATAAAAAAAAAAAATTTAATTTTGTTTACCTAAAAATATTTAAAAAAATTTATTTTAAAGTATAATTTGGTGAAGGGTATATAAGATTCGGCACAGCCAAATATAACTCTCTTACTTGTTTTTTATTTTTTTTTTGTGAATTGCTGATTTATAATATAATTTCCGGTACTATGTCCAATATTTTGGTTACAGCCTGTATTTTGAGGGCATTCTGTAAAACGGTTATAAAAAACTAAATTTTTTTTCATTTGCATTTTTGAAATTAATTCTATTGAATTTTTTTTTAAAAAATCAAATAAATAAATATGTACTATTAAGCAACATTAACCTTTGACAACAGCATTCGAAACGAAAAATTTCGAAAATAAATAAGCGTGTGAAAATAGAAACCTGTTTATAATTAAAGTGAAAAAAACCTACAAACAATCTAATATCATTTATTTATTACCTTTCCCCAAAAGCCACAATAAAAATTATATTGATAATATTTGTTGCTTTTTTTCACTTTTTAGAGAAAGAAACCTTTAAACTATTTTAAATAAACCAGCAACACAATCTAATGCACTCAGTCAGTCAGTCAGTCACATACACACAAAACGATTTCAAATGGATTAAGAGTTTAAAAAACTCAAAACTACAGAAAAAAATAAACCAAACCAAAACCGACAAAGCAGAGGGGAAAATAAGATTTGAAAAAAAAGCAAATTATAAAATTGATTAACAAAAATGTTGGTGAAAAAAAGTAATGGATTACAGAGATTTTTTAAACAACAAAAGTTTTACAAAAGTCATTTATAGCTATTTGAATATTAAAATTCGAAAAATGGAAAATATGTAAATACTATTTCTTTTCTTTCTGTGGTATGAATTAAAGAAGGCAAATTGACATAAACTACTTTTCTTAAGGTTACTTACAAAGTCTTTTCTTACCCGAAATGTTTAGCAACATGTTGCTAGCAACATGTTGCTAGCAACATTTTAAAATAAAATATTAGTCTAACACCCACCATAAAGTATACCGATCGACTTAGAATCACTTTCTGAGTCGATTAAACGATGTCCGTCCGACCGTCTGGCTGGTCGGCTGGCTGTCCATGTAAACCTTGTGCGCAGAGTACAGGTCACAATTTTGAAGATATTTCGATAAAATTTGATACATATTATTTTTTCGGCTCAAGGACCAAGCCTATTGAAACTTAGCCCCCATACAAATGTCCTCCCGAAATTGGACTTTATCGGTCATAAATGTTTAATTTATATATGTATCTCCACAAATTCCGCTCCAAATAAGTTTTATATACACAAAATTCATGTCACCAAATTTTGTTACGATCGGTCCATAATTAGTCATAGCTCCCATATATACCCGCTTCCGAAAATCACTTTAACGTGCATAAATCGCTTAAAAATGTTGGTAAACACACAAAATTCAACATAGTTAACTTTAATATAGACATAAATCACACGACCTAATTTCATGTTGATCGGTCCATAATTGGTCATAGCCCCCATATAAGGCCCACTTCCGAAAATCACTCAAAAATATAAATTATTGAAATTTTAAAAGAAAATTTTTTTTTGCTCTTTTTTAGTGTATTATATGGTCGGCCTGACCGACCATACTTTCTTACTTGTTTTATTAATCAATGTTTGCTTAAGAAATTCCTTTAGATTGTTAACTTTATGAGTGTTACAAATTTTTATTATTTTACAATGTTTGTTTAGAATGAAAATTCCTTTAGATTGTGCTGGATGGAAACTTCCCTGTTAATAAAATTGAACTAATTATTTATTTTATTTTTCAAAACAATACTCCATCCACAGTAAGGCTTACCAAGCAACTCTAATGACTATTATTAAATAAATATTAAGGTTTTTGTTCTGGTTGATAAAAATAAAACAAAAGATAAACATTTGTTTTTGCTTAAAATGATAAATACCATCTTTTTAGCCAACAATTTTTGAGTCATACCAGGCAGAGTACATACAAAATAGTTAAATATTTATTTGTTCAACTTCCTTTACGTAGAACCAAAACATGACGTCATTTGAAAATTTGTATTTAATTTCGCATTTTTACGAAAACGATTCCGAAAAAAAATCGTTATTTAATTACCTGCTTAAAAGGCAAATAATCTTTAACAGAGAATCTTCTGAAACCCAGCAAAAAAAAAAAGAAACATAAATTTGAAACTTTGAAATCTACAAACAACAGATTTCAATTTTATGATGAGTATTTAGCATTTTTTTCAAATTTAAACTGATTATCAACAAACAAAAATAAAAAAGAATAAAAATTTCCAACATTAAAGTTTCAGAACACAATTTTAATCACATTGAATCACAATTAAAAAGGTTCAAGGTTTTTATAAACAAAATAAACCAGGTAGTTTTCCTTTGTTTTACATAATCCAAATATTTCCGTTACAAATCGATTTTGATTTGTAAATAAATATAATAAAATTCAAACAGTAGTTAAGGTAGTAAGCAGTACATGGCCATTTCCCTTAATTTGCACCAGTTTTTATTCACTTTCGTTTAACTTTATTTGCCCATAAATATTTATTTATGGTACGAGTACTGAAAATGGTGCCAATTATATTTATTTCCTTAAAATCATCATTTTATTATTTACACCACCAACCAACTCACTAGTTTTAAACGCTGCAATATAAGTTAATATGAATACGAGTACGAGTAAATATTTATGTACATACGACAAGACAAGTAACAGTCTAAATAAATGAACAAATAATATTGCTAATCTTATCTAAAAACAATAATAACAAACAAAAAAATGGTTGTTTTATTAACAAAATCAACGACAACAAAGAGTTAAATAAATAAACTTGTTTACTTACATGATTATATAAAAATGTTACGTACATAATATGTATTTTTAATAGTGAAGATGTATCCTCTGGCATGGTTCGATTAGTTACGCCCAAAAGCTTTTACGCCCACATCATTAATTAGTCAAAAAGGTAGCAATAACTAAAGAGCAGCACTGCTCCTGCCAACATCAGGCATCTGTCAGTTGACTCCTGTCAAAATTTGAACAAGCTGCGTCATTTAGTATGTGTTTGACAGCCATTGGTAGCAGACTACCTCGTGACTTGAGGAGTAATTGAATAAAAGTGAATTTCGTCTGCTCATTAGGCATTATTTTTTGCGGAAAAAACCATCAATTTCAATGGTAAAAAAATGGTTTACTGAATTTCGTTGTAAAAGCACGCAAGATGCCGAACATTCTGGACACCCGATACAATTGAAAAAATTCACGATATGGTGTTGGCCGATCGGGCATTGAAAGTGCGAGAGATTATAGAAGCCATAGGCATCCCACATGACTTAGGGCCGTTTTCTCATTAGGTGATTATCTTTTTTCCCAACGAAAAACTGCAGATTAAAGAAATTTGGTTTTCTCAATGTCTCATTTGCTTCTATTCTGTCGCAAAGCTAACCCGACCTCATCTGCTAATTATTTATTTATCGTACAGATAAATTCAATCAGCTGACTGCTGTTCATAATTTTTATGAGTTTCTGTTATTGTAAACGATATTAAATAGATTTTACGAAAAAAAGTTTAACAGAGGAATTAACATTAATTTGATGGAGGATAAACTCGAAGAACATGAGTTCCAAGTGAATGCAGAAGAGTTTATCATGCCAGGCCTAACTGCCTGGCAGACATGCAGGATAATGAATTGTTCAAATAATTCCGGCTGTCGATGGCCAAATTAAACAGCTGATTTATGTAAACATGTTGTCACTTGAAGGCAGGGTTCCCAACTTTCACATCTATTTTCAGAGGTATTCCCAACTGAAAATAATGTTTTTTTGTCGGTATATTGAGAAAACCAAAATTGTTAACGGACAGTTATCGGCATAATACATTTATGTCGACATTTAGTTACAGGTAGTTTGTCGATACATTGAGAAAACGGGCCTTAGTGGTTTAAATTTTGAATGATCACTTGTTTATGTGAAAGCTTTACGCAAGATAGCTGTCGCATTTGCTCACAATCGTGTGCACAAAAAGCTACACACATGTCCAGTTTCAATGGCAAAAATTCATGAATTAGGCTACGAATTGCTGCCTCTTCCACACTATTCTTCGGATTTAGCACCGAATGACTAGTTCCTGTTTCCAAACCTAAAGAAATGTCGAGATTTGACTCCAACGATGAAATCATGTTGAATTTTGTACCAACGAATCGTCATATGAGGTAAGTTTTGCTTTACTTCTTTAATTTGAAAACCAGTGAAGCTGAAGCACACCGATTGCTCACTGAAGCTAATGGTGAATGTGTTCCATCGGTTTCAACATGCGAGAGATGGTTTGTTCGGCTAAGGCCAGACAAAATACCAAGAATTGAAGGCATTACTCCATGAAGATTGTTGTATAACTCAACAAGAGCTTGCTAAATCATTGGGAGCTACTCAAGTAGCAATTCCAACACCTTTTCGGGCAGCAGAATTCATCCAAAAGCTGGGAAATTGGCTACCATACGAATTGATGCCGAAAGATCTTGAAAAACGATTTTGAGTGTCCGAAATGATGCTCGAACGATATAAAAGCAAATAATTTTTGCTCCGAATCATTCATTGCAATGAAAAATGGATCCATTACCAAATACCGAAGCGTAATAGATCGCATGTGAAGCCGGGTCAACCAGTCGAATTGACACCAACGCCAAATATCCATGGCGCTAAGGTAATGCTTGGTATTTGATGGGAGCAAAATGATCCTATATATTATGAGCTGCTGAAATCTAGCCAGACCATCAAAGGGAAACTGTACAAATATTTGCACAATTTTTTTTTTTATAAATTTTACAATAAAATACTAATTTTTTTAGCAACTTTAAAATTTTCAAAATTAAGTTCGAAAATTTCGAAATTGTAAAAAACTAATTTTATTATGAAAAATTCAATTCGATTTAATGTAACTTATTTCTTTTAAAATGAGTATTGGCCGAAAAATGTCCAGAATATGTGGTCAGACATGAAACCGTAATATTCCATTATAACAACGCTAGGCCACATGTTGAAATAACTGTTTAAAACTATTTAGAATGAAGTGAATGGGAAGTTTTGCTCAGCCGCTTTATAGTCCCGACATTGCCTCGTCCGACTACTATTTGTATCGATCGCAGAAGAAAGCTCTCTCTGCGATACGCCTCACTTTGCAACAGAGTATCCGATATTGACTTGATTCGTTCTTGGCCTCAAACAATTTTTGCCAGAATGATGGGAAAAGCTAACAATGGCCAATTACTTTGAATAAATTTATATTGTACAAATGTTTCAAAAAAAAGCTAAAAATTTTTAAAAATCCCGCATTTTTAAGTCACACAACCAATACATAAGCACTGTTTTGCTAAAATATTTTTATTATTAATAGAATATACAAAATGTCCCTAGCTTTATAATTTTATTAAATGTAACAAACTGCTGCTCCAACATATTACACCCTTGTACTCATATTTATTGTATAGGGTATATCCAACAAAAAAAGTAAACAATTTGGATGTAATTACTGCGCAAAAAAAACACAAGTAATTTATTATTATTTTCTTAAAATTTGTTCAAACAATTTAATCAAAACGTGTATTATCTAATAGTAACATCATGATTGTTTCTTTATTTCTCTATTTTTTATATAATTTTTCATTTTCTGTTCCTTTATCATCATTTTTGATCAAAAATAAACCTCATCTTTATTTAATTGTAATAAAGTTTAAGAAACCAGTTCCGGGTTATTAAATTATAGAAATAAATAAACCAATAAACATTTAAACATCTTTTCAAAATTCTAAGACCTGACTAGTCTGAGCACTTTTATTCACTTTCCTCATATTTCAAAACCTCTCCTCTCATTTAAAAAAAAAAATCGGAATAAAAAAATAAGAGAAATCTAATTAATTTCCGAATAGAGCAAAACTCTGAGAAATGTCAAATATATTATGATGAATCAAAAGGGAATATCTAAAGGCAATACAATTGCTTAGTTACCCTTCTAAAGCTACTTTACAGTATTTAATTCATCCGATTTATCAGATTTTTCGTTAAGTTAATTTTTAAAGGTTTATTAAGAACTCAGTGTAAATAAAGTTGGATAGAATTTTCAAAACTCTGGCACCTGACTATATCAAAAGTCAAGTGCTTTAATACTTAACAAAATTGTTTATTGTGATATTATAAGTATTTAATCGAATATATCAAATATTGATGCTATAAGATATAACATGTGTAGTGGGTTGTTTGAAAATATTTGATTTTTACAAATTGTTTATTTTTTATTGCCGGGGTTTGTTGTTCTTCCTCTAAGTTTCGCTTATAATTTATTAAAATGTTTGTTTCTGAAACGTTTAAACGAATAATTATTAATTACTTAATAATTAAAATGTTAAGAATTGTTTCTTAAAGCTGCAAGTTAAGTATTTTTTTTCAGGTAGAAACTCTTGTCATTAACTACGACGGTTTGTTTATTTTTTAAATGAACTTGAGTGTGGGAACAATAAAAATAATTATAATATATACAATTAGAAACAATTTAAATACAACAATAATAGGTTTTGCAAAACGTTCTTTGGAATCTAAAGGGAATATTAGACAAGTAAATATACATAACTGCCGATATGCTTGAAGAGAGATGGTTTGCGCGGTTCAGAAGTGGTGATTTTGACACGGAAGACAAATATCACCCAAGCCAGCCAAAAAAACTCAATGTAGATTGTTGTCAAACTCTACAAGAGCTAGCAAAATCATTGGGAGCTAATCAATCAGCAATTTTAAAACGTTTCCAAGCTAAAGAATTCATCCAAAAGCAGGGAAATTGGGTAGCATACGAACTGAAACCGAGAGACTTGAATGACGATTACGTATGTCTGAAATGCAAATTGAACGCTGTAAAATATGAATCGTTGAATTGACATCAAAAATCCATGGCGCTAAGGTAATGCTGTGTATTTGGTGGGACCAAAAGTGTCCTGCCTATTGTGATCTGCTAAAATCTGGCCAGACTATCACAGGTAACCTGTACCGCACGAAACTAATTCGTCTGCAGCGAGCATTGGCCGAATATCGACCAGGCATGAAACCGTAATATTCCATCATGACAACACTTGACCACACCTGTTAAAAACTATTTAGAAACCCGCTTTATAGTCAAGACCTTGCCCCGCCGGACTACTATTTGTTTCAATCGATGCAGAACGCTCTCCTTGTATCCGATTCGATTCGTTCTTGGCCTCAAAAGATGTGCAGTTCTTTTGGCTCGGAATCCATATGTTGCCAGAAAGATGGGAAAAGGTCATAGTTAACAATGACCAATATATACTTTGAATAAATTTGTTTTGTACAAATGTTTTAAAATAAAAGCTAAAAATTTTCCTAAAAATCCCTGATCCGAAAAGTTTTTATATTTTGCTAAAATACAATCCACCAACCTTTATCAAATTTGTTGATAAAATTATTTTAATTAAGTACTTGACAAATGCCAAGTAGGAAGGAAATAATAACCAATTATTTAAACAAATCATAAAATTTATCACACTCTTTCAAATCGATCGATTTCTATCTATCACATACCAGAAATGGAAGAAAAAAGGTCTAACAGATATTGGTAAGGAAATAGAAGTCGAACAACTCTTTTGAAGAGCACCGAACATTTATCTCAGAAAAGCAACTCGTAAAGTTAAATGCTCTGATTCATTTGTGCGCAGAGCCAAACCTAATGATGCGTTCAAGTCGTATAAAGAAAGCCATTATTCAAACAATAATGTCAATTTTGTAACACGGGAGGCCAATCCATCCAACTGTCCAGAACTTCGGCCTGTGAAAAGGTATTGGGCTCTTGTAAAAAAAGAATTAAAGAACATAGGAAAGGTATCCCAGGAAATGTCCGATTTTAAGTGTAAGTGGACCACCTCGTTCAAAAAGATAACGAAAGCAACTATAAAATCTTTAATGGGTGGATTTCCAGAAAATGTGGATAAATTTATAAATACCGAGTAATATGCCAATATTTTAATGTTTAATGAATTTGTACATAGAGAACATAGAGCGGAAACTCGAAAAAAACTCAAACAAAAAAATTACTCAAAAAAGTTACACATACGAGTGTTGTTTTTGTTTTCACGTAGTTTTTTTATTAATACATTCTCACCACTTAGGTTTTTGACAACTGAGTTAGGTCTTTGACAGGAGAGTTTCCGCTCTATGTGTCTTCTCTATGAATTTGTACAATATTTGAATAAATTTAAAACAAAAGGGAAGAAATTGATTAAAAATTTTAGAAAAACAAATATGTAATTACAAAGAAATATCGATTCCACTTTGAAAACTGAAAGTCGTTTCATTCCGAAAGAAATGAAATTTCATTAATTCCACTTTCGATCGGAATGGAATTCTGTGACAGGCCTGTATATTTACGCAAAATTAACACTTCACATTAAATCTGTAGAGTTCGAAGTTTTTTTTTTTGTTTGCATACAGAGTAGTCAAAATATAAAAATTTCACAAATCGAATACTAATTTAAACCAATTTAAATTTTGTTACATACCAACACAATACATTTCAAGTTATATAAAAGTAATCCAAAATTGTTTTAAAAATTCATTAGTTTCACTTTGTTTTTTTTTTTTGCTTAGTTTTATAAATCACACTCCTCACTCTATCTATCTATATTCCAAATTTATTTTAATATTTACCTTCTTTTTATTTAGAGATTTTTGTATGCAAAATAGCAATTACAACACTGTGAATGAATAAATTTGTTTTGTTTTGATTTGTTTTACTTTTTTTGAGTTACAATTATGTTTTTTTTTTGTTGTTTCCACTTCGCCCACACTACACAGATGAGAACAAATAGATGTAAACAAATGATGATGATGATGATAATTATTATTACTATTAGTGTTGTTGCTGTTATTGTTATTATGATTGTACTCAATATTTGTAAGACAACAACAACAACTATAAAACAGTAATGTTATGATTATAGTTGAGGCAACAACACTACTATGTACTGCCTTCCGGTAAATGAAATGGTATAGAAGAAGATAATGATGATGAAAACAAAAGAACACAAATAAATAAATAGAAATAAATATGTAAATAATTATTAGGTACCACTTTGTAACAATGTAAATTTTGTTGTTGTTGTTTTTTGTTGGTGTATTACTTTTATGATTATTATGCAGCGTTATGTCTCATATTCATATCCATATGTATATATTTTTGTTTTAATGTTCCATTACATTGCAACAGCAATAACAAAATACACACATACACTTCTCACCGTATTGTGAGTATGTGGGGTAGGGTTACATTCCCATAGAAATCATGATAATGAATAAAAATTTTGTGGTAAATAGAAAACTAGCAGCCAGTCAGTCACTCTGTATGTTAGTTTTCTAACTGGCAAACCGTTGTTTTAAAATGTCGCGTAGTTTTTTTCTTTTTCTATTATAAATTTTAATACAAGTAGTGTATTATGTTGTTGTGGTTTTTATTGCTTCACTAAATTCACTCTCTTTGTAACGAGTTTTATTTATTGTATTTGATTTAACTGTTTTGTTTTTACACACAATTTTCAAAATATTTTAAAAATATGTGGCCGTTTTCCGTCTACAAAATGAACCGCACGTGTCGAAAGTCGTTTATTAACTAAAATGTCCAACTGTTGTTTGAGGTAAATATGGCTCAAATAACAAGAGTATCACTAGCACTCTTTGGGCCCTCTCAGAGCATAACAGTGGGAAGTACATTGGTTAAAAGAAAAAAACACACGGTTGTGTTTAACAGTGACTTGTTGATATGGTTAACAGTTTAACTATAGTTTAACTAAAATGGCAACTCTAGCTAATGTTAAACTATCATTAAGCAGAGAAAAATAACGTTAAATTCAAATATGTAGTTTAAATTTACAAACCTTTCCTTTCAATTAGTAAAAATATTATTATTAGTTTTACTTTGAATTAAATACATTTTTATTTTTTTGAAACCATTTAATTATTCTATTCCTTGTACATTTAAGTTCAGTTTTAAGTTTAGAGTTTTTTTTTAAATTTGTTAATAAATTCTATATATTTTTAACAATTGTGTATAATAGTTATGTGTATAATATATATATTGTATATTTTAAGAAACCTTTAGGTATTTCTTATTTTCCATTCGTTATTTAGTTAGTATGTATAATAAAGTGTGTAAACATTTAAAAACACTTATTTGCTAGACATTAAATATTACATTCCAAATTTTAAACACAGTCATACATTTTATTTTTAAAGTTTAGTTTTTTTTTTTTTTAGTTTTGAAACATTTCAATATAACACCACAATATACATAAATCTTTAAGATTTAGTTTTAAAACACATTAATTTGACTTATTTTCAGCGGTTTTTCATTATTTCATTAATAGCTAAAGTTTTTTTTTCATTATTTATTTAAATTTTAAAAAAAATCATATTCTATTTATTAAAACAAAAGATACAAACAATTTAAAAGAAAAGTTAATAAAAATATAAAAAAAAGTATGAATGAGGAATTTTATTTAGACTTTTTACAATAAAAATGTTTCGGTTTAATTCTAAAATTATAAAAAAAATATTTGTTAAATCAAATAATACAATCTATTAAGATTGTATTCATCACAAATTATACAGATATGAATCAGCTGGTTTCAATAGAAAAATAACAAAAGAAAATGTCAAAATGGTTGTGGTTTGAAAAGAGGGACAAATATGTATATTTAAAACTCGTTGCCTATTGAAAATTGTATTTTTTTCTCTCACTCTGCAAATCATAACCATTGAAAACTTTTTTGACAACTGTCGTTTGTTGCATATCTGTAATAATATGTGGTATTCATAATGAAATTTTTTATGAATTGTTTATAAAACAATCAGGTATGTGATGGAAATTGATTTTGAAAAGGAATCGTTAATTTAATTTTAAATTTATCAAAGGTTTATAAAATTCGTTTCGAATTATTTAGCACACAATTTCAAATATTGAAGAGTTACGCAGTAACCGCCCAGATTTTGTATGGAAATTTTGTTTTATAAACTTAAAATTTGATTATTTTATTGTAGTATAAATATTGATGTGCATTCCTGGTCCAATGATACTTGTATGATTTGTTAAATCATTTCATAAAATAATAGAGCTTGAGAAAAGTTTGTTAATAATGTAGGCATTATAAGAAATTAATTATTAAATTATTAATAGTTGCAACATCAAGCAACATCTAAATCAATTGTATTTATTATTAAAAAACACATTGCCTGTTTTTTGTTCGAGAAACTGAATCAAACCCAAAATGTTCATATTTGTAATTTATGTTTTTGTGACATCCTAAAGGTAGGCAATAGAATTATTTTAATTTAAATCTTTTGTATTTTTAGAAAAAATAACCATAGACAGATAGAAAATTATACATCCTCTTCCACAGATTTTCATTCCAATCTACAGCGGAAATAATTCTGTACTGATTTTTTTACACTTTTACACAACAAACACAAGAAAAAAATAAAAAAAAATATTTTTTTTGTGGAATTCTGTTCATGTTTTTGTTGTGTAAAAAAATCAGAGTTTAATTTTCCAATTTTTTTTAAATGAATAACATTAATGTCTTATTTTGCTTCTCCAGAAAAAATGGAAACGAACATTTCTTTCGATATTAAATCACGTTTAGTTTTCTAAGTGGATAAGTGGTATTGTTATGAAATTATCAGGCTTGTCACACATTTTGTTCGGAATGGTTACAGTTTCGTAGTTTTTTTTCAGATCGATTTCGTTTTAGGTTCTTCAGATTCCGTGAAGCTTATTAATTCAAAAAATATTTAATAATTCTATATTTTCGATTTTAATTTGACAACGTTTTTAATTTTAAAACAAAAGTCAAATTTTTGGTACAGAAACTGATTAAAAATTTTAGATAAATAAATAACTACAAAGAAATATCAATTCCACTTTGAAAACTGAAAGTGGTTTCATTCCGAAAGAAATTTTCGTTTTACTTTTTCTGAAGAAGCAAAATGCGGAATTAATTCCACTTTCGATCGGAATGGAATTCTGTGACAGGCCTGAATATTCTTCATACAAAATTGCTTACGTTTCCAAAAGTTTCGTTTATGAAATGAGTCCCAGAGGTTTGGTTTTCTTATACAAAGCGTTGCCAAATCAAAACTGAAAAGACAGAATGATTAAAACTTTTGCGAATCTATAAAATTGAACGGAATATGAAAAAGCAAAAACAAAAACGAAGAGTGCATATAGCTTAAAAATTGCGTTTTCGATTTGAACCACCTCTAGTGGTAATCGTTCATGAGTAAGAAATAAAAGCTTTTTTTATTTAAATTTTTTCCTATTACAATATAGAATATGGAGTTCTATCAAACGTTAACGTTATCAAGCGTTAAAAAATAAAAAATTTTCATTAAAAACCCTTGAAAAATCATACAAATTGTGGAATATTTCAATATTGTCAACTAAAAGTGTTATATTCAGCTGTGCCGAATCTTGTTACCCACCATCAACATGTGACAATAAAATATTTAACTGATATAGCGGTTATATGGGGGTAGGGTCAATTATGGACCGATTGGTAGAAAGATTTAGATTCATATAAAACTTGTTTATGTCCAGTTTTCTCAATATATTAATTATTATAAGATAATTATGAATCACCCCTATCGTGAAAAGCATGTGAAATGTATGTTCACATGAAATATCCATTTCCCTGAACTTTTCATTCACAATAGTTGATTTTGTTCGTAACAGCTGTTTATTGTTTACAAAATTCCATCTAAAAATTTTACAACATGGGGAATTTTTTCACATGAACAAAGTTTATGAACGAAAAATGGGAACATATTTCATGTGAAATATTGATTCGCGATAAGGGTGAATGTTCAAGTAATTTTCTGAGGGGACTAGGGACAAATGTTGCCTAAGTATTTCGCCATACTTTACAGTATAATTTGAAAGTACTTAAAACTAATTTGTATAAATAAATTTATCAGTATTGTCATAGTGTTCCCTATAGTGTTTTCATAGCTAGATCGTCTTAGAATCTTATGAGGACCCGGAATATATATATTTTTGGTTCTACGACCAATATTTCGATATGTTGATGGTGGTTATAAAAAACATTGTTTTAATAATGGTCCAACTCACGAACAGTCATCACTAGACACAACATTTTTTGGGAAACATCATAAAACGAACCAAGGATTATTTTGAGGGGGTAACAAAATCACATTTTTCATCTTAATACGAAGTGAGTCGCTATAATAAGGGCGGTTACTGCGTAACTCAATCCGAAAATAAAAATGTTCGAAAATGTGTGCTAAATACATTGTAATTCGAAAAGAGTTCCTTTCGAAACGAATTAGGCTGATTTTTACTGTTTTTTAACTTAAATTATTCCATGAACTTGTTTGTTTTGCATTACAAACTAATAACTCCCTTAATAAAAATGTGTAGACTTTGTTTTTAGTTCTGTTTATAGAAATTTTTACTTAACAAATTGTGGTTTTTTGTTGATTCAACTTAAAAAAAATATATGATTAATTATTAACAAAACCTTATAAAGCCTTAATAAAGAAAAAAAGAAAATAAAAATTTACATTCAAAGACTTAGCAAATTAACATGACTAATTAATACTTATTTTAAATAAAAATTAAAAAATAAAAATATATTTATATAACAAAAAGATTTAAAGATAAAACTAAAAGTCTTTTAAAATTTTTTCTCTCTGCCAATATTTCTTTTCTTACACGTTTCTTATATTTTTTTAGCTTTTTTTTATAAAATTTACTCCTTTTTTGGAGAGTAAAATTATGATTAAATATGAAAAAGAAATGTAGTAAAAAAAACATATTACAAAAAATAAAATAACATAATTCAGACTTGAGCATTTCTAAAAAAAGTGACACAAAAGTATATAAAAAAAAAGAAATAAATATGTATTACGTATATTATGCACTATAAAGTATATAATAGTAGTGGGTATATATATATGTATGTATAATAAAAGTATAACAGAAGTAGATTAAATGAATTGAATTGAATTGTGTTAAATACAAATTATGAAGAGAAAGAAGACTTTTTTTCATACAATTGAAATAAAAAGGAAAACAAAAATCTTTAGCATAGTTTTAGGGGTAACACATTTAACATTTAACCGTTACTTATAGAATTAGGTTCAAATTGTCAGTTAATATATAGATATTTATAAAAAAAATAACCAACAAGTGCATTCTTTAAATTTCTTTTCTTTTTTTTTTTTGTGTTACAAGTGTAAATTTATATAATTTATTGTTTAATTTAATATTTTGTTCAACTAAATTTCGAGTGCTTTTAAAGCCTTATTTTCCAGTTTTAGTTTAAATTGTTTTATTTGTTTTTTTGTTTTTGTTTTATTAGAAAATAAATAGACACATTAGTTTTGTTTGTTACATATTTAGTTTAGTTTAAAATAAAAATATATGCATGTATAACTTAGATAAAAAGTAAAAAAATAAAATAAAAATTATAACTTATATTTCTGTGGTAATAGTAATTTAATGTTTTGTTTTGTTTGTTTATTTTTTAAAAAAATAGTGTTTTCATATGGCAGTCATAAATTTTTAACACATACATACATTTAGGTATATATTTATAGAGAAATGAGATAATTTAACAATAATTCATTTGACTTTAAAGTATTTTCAATAATATTACAAAATGAAATTAAAATTAAACAAAAAATATAGGTATATAAATATGTATATAAGTAATATGTAATATGTAAATATAATAAGAAAACAGTTAAACTTTTTAAACATATAAATTTATATGTAGTATATATAGTAATAGTTATAGTATATATGTAGTTATGTATATATATATAAGGTAAATGTAATAATAAAACATCAATTGTATAACACTGACTTTAGTTTTTATAATAATGATCCCATTTGTTAATTTTAGTTAGTTGTTTTGTTTATTTTTAGTTTTAAATTTAGTTTAACGACAATTTTGTTGTTTGTTTGTTTTTTTGTATAATATGTGTACATACAATTAATATTAAATTTTCAGCTTGTCTGCTTTTGATTCTTCTTGTGCAGAAAAATGTTAGTTTTAATTTTTCAATTTTGGAAAAGTATTTAGTGTCAATACTTTCTGAACATAGCGAAATAACGTTTAGAATTCCTTGGTAAAATTTTGTAAGACTTTTTCAGTTTTATTACTTTTTGCTGCTGCTGCTGCTTTCTAATCCCGTCTTCCATTAGTATTCGTTGTGGTCAATTTCGGTATTGGTCCACTTGATTGTTGTAAAATATGCCCGCAGAGTTTTCATCTCTTAGACTGCAATTATAGAAAGACACTATTGAAAAAAACAATTTAAATTACTCAACTATCGTGACGATAGTTTGGCTGTGTCCATTGACCAGTCTTTTCCGCTTACATACCTTGATCAAATGTACTGGGATTGATGTAGCTCAATAGATCCTGATCCGACATTGTGGTCAAGTCTTGTGGTATGGGGGCCAGAGGTGCTACAGCGGCCGCTGCTGCAGCTGCTGCTACAGCTCCCACTGCAGCGGCAGCTACTGGATGTAAATTGGATGGTGTGGGTGGTGCTGCAGTTTCTTGGGTAACCACGGCTCCATTGGTAGTAATAGCGGCCGCTGCTACTGATTTCTGTAGGGCATTTTCAGTAGCCAATGCCACAATCAGAGATTCTTGGGGTGGTGTTGTTCTGTAAATGGAATAAAAACGTAAATTAATATGATTATAAATAAATTGCAACACAAATTTTGATCCTGGCCAAAGAAACATTTGAATTACGTTATGTTTTGCGGTAATAATTTACCAAACTATTTGAAAATCTCGGCTTTATTTCTTTAAAAATTTTATGTCCAGTAGCCATTCTCATTTTATTTGTTTATGACTTTGGCTCAACTAAGATCTTTAGTTCTGAACAGAGTTTCGAATTAATTAATTAATTGAATGATTAAAATTTTGATTAGCTTTGATTTTGAACATTGAATTAGGAGTTAATTCTTTCGAGCCTTTGGTTGCGAATGATAAATGTATTGTTAACTCTATAACAATTCTATGTTTTTCTTCAATATTTTCCCAGTGTATGAAATCTAGCTCATAGGTCTTTATTGAAATCAATAAAAATAAAGTTGAAGTACTTACATGCCTAACGATGGAAATTGAGAAGAGACCGTTTCATTACCCACACCATTTGCGGCCGTAACATTAGCCTGTGTCGTGGGCACCACATCCGAATGATTCAACAGTAAATTCAATGGATTACACGACAACGGATCAGCGGTAACGGTTTGTGATGACATTATTTGCTGTTGTGGCGAATGCGACTGATGACTGGTGTGACAGTGGTGATGGTGTTGTGTCTGTTGTTCCTGGTTTGAAATGAAATCGGCAGCAGCTTTAATGATCATATTACTGACAGCCGTCGAGGTGGCTGTGGTAACTTCGGGTTGCATAGAGGCGGGTGTGGGCGGCACAGCAGCTGTTGTATCACTGGGTGGTGTCATAATGATGTTGCTTAAAGCTAAAGCCGCCACGGCAGCATCTTGTTGTGTGGGCTGGGCCTGCATGGCGATATCGTTGAGTATGGAATTGGCCATGGTGACCTGATGGGGAGCCATAATGTTGGGCACCACAGCGGTGGCCGCTCCATTGTCCGAACACAGTATGGTCGATGGCGAGACGGAGGGGTTCATTATGATGTCTGTAGATAGGCCGGCTGTCTGACTAACTTCGGCATTAACGCCGCCAGAAGCTGTGGAGCCGTTTGGCATTAGTTGCTGCAGCGGCATTGTAGGTGTCAATTGTACGGAAGGTTCTGAATTCAAGATAATATCTTGGGTTATGGGTGAATTGTGACTGGAGAGCGAGTTGGAAGGAGAAGTGCCCGACATGGGTGAACCCGAAGCTGATGAAGAACTGGCCGATGAATTGGATAGACTACGTTCGAGTACTACGGCTGCAGCCGCGGCAGCAGCCACGGCTGTGCTTTGAGGTGTGGTCAAAATATCAGTGAGAGCATGATCTATGGCAGCGTTATTTGTGACACCAAATAAAGAGGGTTCTTGCACGGGATCTGTGGCATCGGCTACATTGGCCGACTTGGCCAAATCTGTAATAAATTTGTCAACTTTTGCCACTGACACCGCCTTGGCAATTTCGTTCTTAACAGCCATTTCAACGGCGGCCGCCACAGCCACCTCCATGGGTGTGGTAGTGGGGGCAGCTGGGGCCACTGGAAAACCTTGCATGCTGTTATTATCATACATGATGGCATCCAGGCTGCCTTTGCGACCATAACGTGAATGATATTGCAGAGCGGTGGGACTTTGTGGTCCACCTACCCCGCAGGCAGCCACTACCGATTCGGGCGAGTGGATGGCATCGGCCAAGGAGTTTTGTGAGGACTCATCTAACAGTTCGGTTTTTAAAGCTTCAGCTGCTACCACAGCATTGAGATGCACCAGCTGCTGGTCCGTTATCAAAGGTTGTGTGGTATTCAAAGATGGCCGTCTGACTACCATGGGCATGTGGGTGGTAATGGGTGGTGGCATCATGTCAGCATCAATTTCATGCTTAGTTTCTGTTGGAGGCCATAGACCAGTGGAGCCCGCTGCCACTGCAGCAGCAGGTGTTGTATCCATAAAAGAGCCATCTACAAATATACAGGGAAACTAATTAATAAGGCCCGAGGGTAGGAAATGGTAATGTTTCGTTTTGTTTATATTTTGGTGGGTCTTTTCTAAAGGATATAAGTATATTTTATTTAATGAAAAATAAATTATAAATTATTTTTTGGTTTTTTTTTCTATAATCTTTTTTTTAAGTAGAATGGCTAATAAAAACAAGGTTTTTTTAGTGTTGTTGGTAAGAAGAAAGACTTAAAAATTAAGGAGAATATATATATATTTTTTTTAATTTAAATTTTTGTTTATAATTTATACCATAAATTCCCTAATGGTTGGTTAGAGAAGATCACTTATAGAATATGTAATTAACTAAACTAAATGACTAAAATGAGTTGCTTATGTGGTAATTAATAGAAAATAAAAATAATCAAATAAAAAAAAAAAAAAGTTAAATTATATAAAAAATAAAAGCTTTTGATTGAAACCAAAAACGAAAAATTGCTAAATGATTTTTAATGTTTAAAAACTAGTTTTGCTTAAAATTTAAATAAAACTAAGATTATTTATTTTTATTAATTGTAAATACGAAAAAGAACTTGGCAAATAAATGAAATTTACAGTCATTTAAAGAAATTTTGTTAAAAAAAATTTTAAAAAATTTGTAAACGAATACTGATGTAGATTGTGGTTTTTTTGAATAATATTTCCATTTATTTGCTAAGTTGACAGAAATTACCTGTTTTTTTCACAAAATAGAACAATTTGGAAAAAGTCTATATGAAAAATTGCAAAAATATTTGAGTAAAAACTGAAAAAATTGTATAAGACTTTTTCCCCATACATAAACACACACACAAAGCCAAATATTTTTACAGAAATGACACAGCATTCATTCAAAATCTCAAATCTCTCACTACAAAACAGTTATTCATTCAACACTCAAGCAAACATTCAAACTTATTTTTTTCCACTCAAATCAAGTAAATTCCTGTCCTTTTCGTATGCTTAAAGTAAATTTATTTAATATAAAAAAACCGCATCCATTTCTTAAAATAAGTACTTAAAACTAGAAATAGACATAAATTATGAAAAATATGGTGAAATATAAAGTGTTGTTGGTTGGTTGGTTGATTTTGAGGGATTTAATTTAATTTCGTTTTTTTTTAAGCGTAAATTTGCTTAAATTGGGTGGTGTATAATTGAAAAATAGTTAATATTTCTTTTTTTTAACTTGTGTATGGTTTTATAACTGAGATGTGTCTACGATTTTCGATCTTAAAGAGAGCTCATATCAGATAAACACTGTAGGCAACCTGTTCGGAAAAAAAGACAAACAAAAAGAACAAGAAAAAGGTCTTATATAGCAAAACAAGATTTTAAGAAAAATTTAACCAACGTTGTTTAGAAATCTTCTTTCGCCTTAAGTGTCGATCATTTGCTGTTTCCCCACAATTTCTTCTGCTCAAAGTCCAGGTTTATTAGTTCAAGCTAAGCTCTCTCTCTCTTTGTCTTGGTCTCTCTTTAAGTTTATTTAAGCCACTGTTGTTTTAGAGAGGAAATTTAGACACATGTGTGATTGATACAAATTAAAAGAGTGGAAATAAAAAACTGTTTTTGATTTTTGTTTATAGATAAGTGTATTAAGACAGATGGTTAAGTTGATGGATGGATGAATGAATGAATGCATGGATAGATAGAAGGATGAATGTAAGAATTTTTGTTATTTATAAATGATGTTTAAGAAGAAATAAAACAATACAAATATTTAGTGGAAAAGGGTTAGGGGGGTGGTCGAGGAAGAGATTTTTTGTCAAAAAAAAAACTATAAAAAATTATATAGAAATATATTAAATTTTTCAAATTTTACTTTACCAAAAATATGTAGTATACTTTACAAACGCAGTAGTAGATTTAGTTGTAGCAAGTAGTAGAAGAGAACGACGGCATCTCACCTTTGTTTGGTTTATTTTTTTTTTTTAAGGGAAGTTTTAGGAAGGTTTTGTCCTAAATGCTAGGGAATTTAAATTTTGAACAAAAATATAATAATAGAATTTAATAATACAAATAGAGAAAAAAATTTGGGGTACCAAAATATTAAAAACAAAAAAAAAAATTACAAAAACTAAAGAAAAATAATATTTAATAATTTGTTAATAGTTGAAATAGAAGTGAAGAAAGATGAATGCAAAAATGTCATTGTTATTGAGAAACCACATAAATATAATTTCAAATTGCTTTTACTATACGCATGGATCAAAAATTGTTGATCCATATTCGGCTGTGCCGGATCTTATATACCCTTCACCAATTTATACTTTAAGATAAATATTGAAAACAATTTTGGATGATAAACAAATTTGGTGAACAAAAATTTTGAAGATAGTCGCAGATTTTTGCTTATATCTCAGGTATTTGTTGGCGTAATTTCTCGATTTTAAATAGTATTAATTATTTTTGCAATTTATTTGTGAGCTTTGGAAAGTTGATTTCAACAGACAGGTGGAAAGCAGCGTCGGCTAAGTCTTACAGTCGAACCAGAATATACATATGGGCAATTCCACGAGAATCGCTACCACGACTGAAAACGCAAAAACCCTTGAAACTTTTTTTCAAAATGATTTGAATAGAAGAAAATAATAAAATGTTACTATGGAAAGTATTTAGATCATATTACAACATTTTAAAGACAAAAATAATAGTTTAAACTGATTATATTTAATTGTTTTAAGTATGTTTTAGGCTAAAATTGCTGCGAAAACTAGGCTCCCAATTTGTTTGTAGTATGAAATGAATTTGACTCTGTTTGTTTTTTTGCTATTGTCAAATTGTTTATTGAAACCGAATGTATATTTCCTATTCACTTTTTTAGTTTTTGTATACATATATTTACAGAATATATTGTGTATTATTATAAGAGAAAAATCTGTCATGTACGGTATGTCACGTACGATATTAAATTTTATTTATTATAAAATCATCCAAAGATTGTTTTTATTTAAATATGACGGATTGTTAAGGAAATATATTTCGTTCAGTGTAAGAAATTAAAAGAAAACATAACGCCTCGAACACGATTCGAAAATTTTCGCAAATTTCTACATGTACCTCAAAATGAGTTCCGTTTTATGTCACGTACGATATACCCTTATTTCGCTCAATATTTTGGACAACAATATTTCGAAAGAACTTTTTATTATTTTAAAATATAGTACCCTCTGAATGGAACATAAAGACCAAATTATTCACCCTTTTCGTAGTTGGCGTTTTTGTGTCGTTTATTGAGTCTATTACAAACTACCCGTTAAAATGGTATCGTGTTTGGCGTATTTGCCTGTCAAAACAGAAAAAAACTGTCGCTAGAAAATTTACTCACGACATAAAGGCCCTAATTTTGTAAATCACTTCACAAAGTGATATTTATATGGAAAGCAAAAACAAAATTTCAAAAATTTTAAAAATTTGTTTTTGTTTTATATACAAATTCTTAACAGAACAAACGCACCAAAATTCAAACGTTGATTTGCCTTTCATAATTTGAAAATTTTGTATATAAAACAAAAACAAATTTTTAAAATTTTTGAAATTTTGTTTTTGCTTTCCATATAAATATCACTTTGGTGACGTGATTTACAAAATTAGGGCCAAAATTTACATACAATTTTTTTCAGAGGATTTTCAAACGTTTTAGATTAAAAATTACGAAAAGATAACGTATTTGGCTAGATGCATTAATAAAGGTTTAAATAAAATAAACATAAAAAAGAGTGGAATGAAATCGCAGACGACCTAAATTGTATTGGACCACCATTCCGTATAGGTGAGGATTGGTTGAAGGTATGGGCGGACTTCAAATTTAAATTAAAAAAACTGGCGCACAAGGCCGAAGGTCATGCAACAGGTAGTGGAAATTTGAAACAGTTTATATTATCACCATTAGAAGAGGCTGCAGTAAATTTATTGGATATGCACACTATTGTACAACACAAAGAACCTTTCGGTCTTAAGCGACCGTTATGTGTTTCTCCAAAGCAAAATATCTCGGTTGAACAAATGTTCGATATTATTTTAATCGAAGAAAACGATGAGACTGCTGCTAAAAGGCGTAAAATAAGTTCTAGTGTTACTTTTAAAAAATCGCGCACACTCAACATATTTATTTAAAAAAGAAATTCATTTTTATTTATGCCGCATTAATAAAATTTAAATAAATTTTTGTAAACAGCTGTGATTTTTGACAGTTGTTATGACAGGCTGCTTCAGAATCAAATAAAATTAGGTAATCTGTTACAATATGATTATTTTACTTTGCTGGCGTAGTCGAAAATTTTTCAGGTTACAATTGAATTTTAAATACGCCTACAAATACGACAGTCGTCTAAATACGCCTACGCCAACCACGATAAGGGTGATTTTTCAGATACTCTTATTTTTTGCAAAATCTATTCCACTCTATAGGCGTACAAATGTCACGTACGATGATATGGAATTGCCCATATATGTATACTTTGTAAGGTCGCAAATGAAAAATGTGGAAATTGTAAACGGAATGACAAATCCAATTAATATTGGATTTATTTTGAATTTACAAAAATGTAACCATTCATGAATTAATACCATTACTGAATTAATTCAACAATGAATGAATTCCATTAAAATGTAAGTCTTTGAATGAAGCTAAAAAATGTGTTTTGTTGGGAATGGTTTTATGGAATAAATTACAGACAGTCTTAAATTCTGCATGAAAATTAAATTTAATTAATTAATTCAAAGCTTTTTTTATATCTAAATATATAACGATTTAGGTTTTATACCAAATGTCAGATATTTCAAAATTTCGATAACGATAACATTTAGCTTCAATTCTCTTTCAAATCTAGTATGAATGTGCGTTTTCAAGTAGTTACAAGAGTTAAATAATAATAAGATTAAAGAAAACTAAAGAAAAAAAATATTAAAACAGAAATTTGATTTAAAAAGGAAAGTTAAACGTTATGGAAAGGGATTACACAACAGGAAAGTAGTATAGTAGTAGTAGAAAAGCAAAAGGTAGTAGGAGTAGTAGTGGTTTTAGTAGTAGTATGTAGTAAATTAGCATAATTTAGTAACACTAATAGTATAACATTGATAAGAAAAAAAGTGGCTTAAAAAAGATTTTTTTTTTAACTATTTTTGTAATTTATTTTACTTAAATAAAATGTGAGGGTTGTTATGTTGGGGAATTGTTTTTTTTTTTTGGTTTTTGGTTTAAATATGTAGTAAACTAGATAAAAATTATATTTGAAATGCATAAAAATGTTTATAAAAATATATGTATGTTGGATATAAAAAAAATGAAATTGTTTCAGTTTATTTTTTTGTATTTTTTTAAACCAGTACCCTAATGTACAGAAGATGCAGCAGATGATGAAACAGCACCAAAGCAGCAAAACAGTGGATGCAACAAGTGTTGGTTGGTAGTGGTTGTGGTAGTAGAACACATACACATACATTCAGCAGCTGGAGGAAGGGAAGGAAGGATGATGACTTAGAGATGAAGGTGAGTAGTGGAGTGATGATCGTCAATTTCATTTTCAGTATAACAAACAGCAAAGTCTGGTTATTATTCCATTTTTTTTTTTGTTTTTTTTGTTTTGGTAATTTTAATCCAGCTTCCTTCATATAGCAAATCTTGTTTAGTTTATTTTCCATTATAACATTTCCATTCTATTAGTGTTTAAAATTGGAAAATCTTTGGATTTGTCTGGCTATATTTTGTTTTAATCCATTTTTAATAAATTTTTCTTGCTGGCTTTTTAAGCGGGTTTCTTATTAAATTACCCAGCCGTGTTTCTTTCTAATGGTTGGTGGTGGATCTTGTTAGTGTTTTGGTTTTCTTGGCATTTGTTCGTTCTATTTTGTGTTTTCAACATTTTCTATATTTTTGTCTAAATCTGTTTGTTGCGTTTTGTTTTTTTTTATCTATATTTTATATTATTTATAGTAATATTTGTTTAAGTATATTTTCTTTAATTTTTTTTTTAATAAATCGCATTTCACGAACCTAAATTGCTAAGAGAAGGAAAATAAAGTAAAAATAACATTTTCAGATTAATGTTGTTTAAAAAATCCTGGTTTGTATTTTTATTATTTTTTTTTTTTTTAATTTTTTAGTGGATATTTTCAATTGCAGTTGTTGTTTTTTTTTTGATTTGATTGATTGTTTGTTTAAGAATAATTGAAAATCATTTAAGGGGGTTGGTTATGATTCAATCAATTCAATTCAATTGGTGCGTTGATTTCATTTCAATTTTACAATTGCTTTATAAACTGCATAATTGCTTTGGTTTTGTATCTTTGTTTTAGTTTGAGGGGAGATTGATTTACTTCTTAAAGATTTTATAGTTGTTTTGTTTTAGTTTTAGTTTTTTTTTTAGAAAAATTCCCTTGATCTTGTTCATTTCATCTGCTTTTTCATTTATTTTAGCTTCTATATAGTTGAAATTTCAAAATTTATTGAAATAAAAATTTCTAACAAATTATATCCAATTGTTGTTTGTTTGTTTGTTGCGTTTATTTGTTTTAAGTTTAAATTTCAAATAAAGATGAAAAACTGTTTGTTTTGATGCTAAAACAAATCTTTTACATTTAAAAGAAATTAAATAAAAATCTGGAATTTCGTTGTTTCGTTGCTGTTTTCAAAAATTCAAAATCGTAACCAAGAAAACTCTGCTTAGAACTCACACACACACAAAAACTCATTCACCATCAGCTGAATCACACTTTCTCAAGCTCAGCTGCAATAATCCAATTCAATTAAAACCCGCCCTTAATTGAAACAAAATCAAATTAACTAAAAATCAAAGTGAAATTGAAAGTAATAGAATATTACGTTTGGCTAGAAAAAAAACTCAATCACTCACACAAACTCACGGCAAAATTTTGAACAGCTTATAATTTCAATTCATTTTTTTTTTGTCTTCCAGAAAATTTGCAAATCAAAATTCCCCTCTTTAAAAAGCATCAATCAATCAATTAAATTATGTTTTATAATTTTCATTTATATTTTCAATTTTATCCACTGAATTGCTTTTTCGTAGTAAAAAGTATTGACTCAATCATACCGTGCAGAGTTGTTTTGATTAGTTTTGAATTTGCTGCCTCCTGCTTGCTGATTGTTATAGTTGCTTTATTTAAAAAAAATATTTTTTTTTTTTTTTAATTATTTCTATTTATATTAAACAAAAATTTGGTATCTTAAAATTTATGCAATATTTGGTGTTTCTAATGCTTAAAATTATTTTAAACGCCGAATTTTCAATATCGATTTTTGGATTTCACTAACATATAAATACAAAACGAAATGTTAAATCAATGTTTCTCAGTTTATGTCAAGTAGTTAAGAGGGCAAAAAGAAAAAATTCTGAAAAATACAAATTCTTCTCAGATTAAAAAAAAAACTTGACAGCTCATTTCGATAGAATAGCATTCTGAAGGCAGTGTAGTACTTTAAAAGTACTGGGTTGAAAGTGTTGGTAAAATTGTGTATATTAAACATACCAGACAAAAATAACGACTCTTCCCAAATATTGAGAACTACTAAAGCACTATAAATACAAAATTATAACTCTTTCAAAAATTGTGTACCACCACAACATTGGCAACATAAAAATACAACTCTAAATCACATTAGTTGATCGGATCAAAAACACAGACCCAGTCCGTTGGCCTTTTGAAGTGTGATTGAAATCAGACTATCCGTTTAATTTTTTTTGGAACATTTTAAAGAAAAAAATGTAACCTATCAATTTTCACAATAATGAAAAGTATGACTTAACAAGTAGGAGAGCTATAATCGGCTGTGCCGAATCTTATATAAATTTTTTTTAAAAATTTAAAAAAATTTTTTTTTAATAATTCTTCACCAAATTTACTTCAAAATAAAAATTTTAAATATTTTTAGGTAAACAAAATTTATTTATTTTTTTCCAAAGTTGGTTTTTAATTTTTTGTAAATTTTTTTTTTTTAATTTTTTAAATATTTAGCGAAAAAAAAACTTTTGGTGAAAAAAAAATTCGGGTTAAAAAAGATCTTTAAAATATCTATCATTAGATATCCATATTATGTATATTAATGACTTAATAATTCAGATATATGTAGGTCAAAAATCGAGGTTGTCCTGGTTTTTTCCTTATATGTATATCAGCCATTTGTCATGGAGATATTGATGTATGAATCGTGTATGTAAGTTATTTGGGGGCTTCGGAGAGTTGACTTCAATAGACAGACAGAGAGACCGACATGGCTAAATCGATTCCGCTATCTATAAGGATCCAGAATATATATACTTTATAGGGTCGGGAAATTATATTGTGGAAATTGCAAACGGAATAACAAACTTATAACTACGATGTCTTGACAATCCTTGCTCGAGTGAGAGTCGGGTCGTTCCAGAGCATATATCCAATAGTCGATCTACGATCAAGCTGGATTAGATATATCCAATGATGCGCCAGACATTTGTGCCCATTCGAGACTTTTTGTATGCCCCCTTAAACTTAATGTCTAAACTAAATTTGATTACATTGATTTAACATTAATCTCTCTATATTCTTAAACGCTGTTATCGCATCATCGTTATAAATTTTGTTGTTTTTTTTAAATATTTATACTTGATGTTTTCTTTAAGATTATATATTATATTTATTTTATTTTATTATATTCATATATAATAATAAATAGTAAATTATTGGGAAAATAATATGAAATAATAATAATATGTTCGCTGTTTATCGCTGTGGCTGCAGTAACTTTAAACGTTATTTGTTTTTTTTTTATTTTATGTGGCATAAATAAAACTAAAATCAAATCATTACAATTCATATTAAATACTTCTTTTCAATTGTAATAAGAAACTATGAATTATTTATAGAAAAAAAATTCAACTAGATTGATTCTTATGAAGGCAAATTAAAAAAAAGAGATTATTTTTATATAAAATATGTATAACAATTCATATTAAAAAAAAAAAAATACAAAAAGAAACAAACAATGTAATTGATAATTTGAATTGTTGAATATAAATTTGTTTATATTGTTTTTCTTTCAGCTACAGATTTTCTTAATGGTTCTGCAAACTAAACGAGTTGTATCTGCTTGTAAGCACTATGAAAAAAAGCACTCATTAAGAACGTGCCAATATTTGACGTATACTTTTATTTATAATTGACTTGAATCGTAAGTATATTCTATAGAGAATCAATCTATTTTATTTATAATCTTTTTTCGATCATATAATTTTGTTATTGTTTCGTTTCGTAAATAAAATTATAAGTAAAAAGTAATAAGAAGTGAAAAACAACAACTCAACTAGTACAATGAATATTAAATACATTTGTTGTCTTGTAACAGAAACAAACAAATAAATTAATAATAAGAGCATTTTATAAGCGTTTAGCTTGAAACTATTATAATTGACGTTATAATGTTATAAGATTTTGATAAATATTTTTCAATCTGTTGTTGTTCTGGTTGTTATTGTTTTTAATTATTCAATTTAAAAACGCCTAAATGATGTTGATAATTATTTTTCTTTTTTAATTCAAAGATAAAATATTAACGCATGCAGTGTAATAACATCTTAAATTGTTTACACCATTTACAAGGGGACTTTACTTGATGAATAAATAAAATTCCTTTCGAAATATAGAATAAACACTCTGAGACATTTTACTACTATACCATTTCCAATTATTGTTTATTTCAAAAGTTAGAGAATCCTGAAATACATTTTGAAAATTCTGCAATACAATTAGAAATGGTGGAGATTAAGAAACACCACAGAAGAGATTCGAATTTAATTATTCAGTTTGAGCTTAATTCGAATATATAAAACATTCGAAACCGGACTGTTTTGCAAACAGAAATAAACCGATTATCCGATTTCCTGTTTCGGTTTGCAATACGAAAAAAAAATAACCATATACCGACACCACTACGTGATAAAAGACAAAAAAAGACCCGTGTCTCCCAGTATTGCCCAAAGTCATGCACTTTTTTTATGGGTCCCCAAAGATTTGTGGTCTCGGTGTTATTTTTGCAAAAAAGTGATAATTTTCGCAGGCTCATATCTTGCAAACAGTTCTGAATTTTGATTTACTTTCTGATGCAAAGTTGTAGCCTTTGTCAAAATCGCAAAAAAAAACTTTAAAAAAAATTAGATTTTTTTTACCTTTTTTCCCCTGTTCAGGTCCATAGGTAGCAAACCGTTCAAAATTCAAGGAAACAACTAAAGGAATTGAGAAGTGTTTTGGGCCATAAACTATTAAATTATTATAAACTAAAGCATACTTTTAGGCAGCTTTAAAAAATGTATTTCTAAATTTATTTGGATTTTTTTTTGCTATTTTGATCTTGAAGATGAAGTTTTTTTGATTTTATATGTTCACATTTTTTGTTCTTTATGACAAGGGCTACAACTTTGTCTCAGAGAGCAAATCAAAATTCTGAACTGTTTGCAAGATATGAGTTATAAATTTTTGGAAAAATTACACCGAGGCCCCAAATCTTTGGGGCCCATAAAAAAGTGCATGACTTTGGGCAAAACTGGGAGACACGGGTCTTTTTTTGGTCTATTATCACGTAGTGGTGTCCGTATATGGTTACATTTCCATGACTCAAAAAATTAAACACAGTGTAATAGAATTCAATAGCCGACCTACTCAAAACCCAATGGAAAAAAACAATCTATATTAAAAATTCACTTCGCAAATATTCAAAATATCCATTTTTAGATTATACACACATATCTAAAGACATTTTCGAAATTATCTGAAAGCGTATTACCCATGTTTGTTATCCAAATTTTTAATTTAGCAGGCCAAAGACTTTTATAGTTTTTTTCTTTCTTCAAAACTTCAAAAATTATCAAATATAAATGGTGTTAAGTAAAAAAAAAAGTGAAAATGTTACACATTAGTTAGTGTAATTAATAGATAAATACTAATTTCAGAAATTAGCAAATGTTCGTTGGCAAGAATACGACAACGGCAAGCAACCAACGTCTAAATATTCTATTCTATTGACAAGAAAATGATTGAGGAATGATTGGTACGTGATCGTACAAACAAATAAAAACAATATAAACAAAATAAATTAAATATAAATAAAATAGAAGAACGAACGAACGAATTAACGAAACAATAACAAATTATATATGTAAGTATTTAGTTTTTTTGTTTTTTTTTGTTGAAATATATTACTGTAGAGGTTGGTAGTTAGGTATTCTCTTAGATTTTAATAAAATTATTTGTTCGCAACAACGGTTTACGTTTCAAATACAAAAATAATGCCGTAGTGTAGCAACAAATATAATATTAATAGAATACGAAACGAATAGGAATACGAAAGCGAATACGAAATGAAATACGACTACAAAATTCGTAATTGTAATTACTTGGCGTCTACGTAGAAGTAGTTGTTGCAGTATTACGTACATAGTAGCACGAGTATGTAATGATATTACACACATATATATATATATATATATATATATATATATTAAAGAAAAGTAAATGTAAACAAAAATAAATACCTTGGGCCGATGATAAGCTACTGTGTATTGTATTTGTACTACTTAGCGTAGTTGCTGCCGCTAATGGTGTATAGGTGCCCTTTGGCGTATAAACAAATGTATGGGGTTCACTTTTTTTGCCGCTCGAAATAATCGCCACTTGCACAGTGACTGGTTTCATTATATTCTGATGTATATACGGTGGCACAGTGCATATTAAATGGGTCTATAAAAAAAACACACAATAAATTGAATTAATATTTTATTACAGCGCTACTGCATAAACAAAGATGAAAGTGAAATTTGTTGTATTGTTGTCAACTTACTTGTTGCAAATATTCTTTGTCGGGCAACACTGTTTGTTCCCACAATGCCCCACCCATAATTGACATATCATTTGCTGGGGCTCCAGCTGACTTGAGATCATCATCGTTGTTGACACTATCGTAGGTTTCTTGAAATATCACATGTGTATCTTTGAGAAAATTTTTACCGATTATAAATAATTCCAGACCACCATCTACTGGGCAAGAGTTAAGGGATTTTTTGCATATTTCTGGTACACCGGGCGGTTGGGCTGTAAGCAAAAGAATTGCATTATTAAATGAAATTTAAATTGGTTGTACAAATAGAATTACAAATACTTACTGCAAATAATGGGATTGGAACAGACTTGTAGGGTTTCGACGGTGCCATCATCATGTGCTAATTGTGTGCGAAATACCATACGACATCTTGTGGATTTCTTTTTGTTCTTTTGTGCAAGATGTTCGGGAAAACGATGTTCAACATCGACATTGCGTTCCTAGAAGAAGAAGAAGGAGAATGATGTAAATAAATTATTAAATAAATCAAAGATAAATGTTTAACAAATTTATCAAATATTCCCTTTAGACCCCATGTCACACAATAGGGTTAATTTCAACTAAAACAAATCTCTAATGTCATTATTGAAAAAACGGTATACTTCTCCGGTTTCAGGGAAGAGAAAAAAATATTGTGATAATAAACATTTATATGTTTGTAGTCATGAAAAGATAAGGTAAGGTAACAAACAGACTAATTGTATACAACACAGAATTAATCTATCAACATTTATTTTATTATCACTAACGGCTTCGCAATAAAAGACAACCTTGTTGAACAATTTAATCATAAAATCTCTAAATGAAAAGGGAAAATGTTTATTTTTTCTTTTGTGAAAGAGAGAGACAAGGAAAGTGATATAACATTCATCAATCGATAATTAATTAACATGTTTAAACAGAGTTCTTTTTATTATGTATTGTAGATTTTTTGAGTAATTAATGGGAAATTAATGGATACGGGATTTTGTGATTCAGTTAGCGAATAAAATAACAAAAATAATTTAATTTAGGTGAATTTCAAAGAATTTTTGTTTAACTCTTTTGCTTTATTGTATCCATGTGGATACAAGACACTTTTTGGACATTCGCCAATCCCAAAGCAAGAAACCTTTTAGAAGAGTTTTCGATTATTTTCTTTTAATTTTGTTTTACTAAAAAAAATATTACAATACAAAAAACGACTGATTTTGATTTTTGGATTTGAATTAAAGAAACCTTGAATGATTCAATAAGGAATTAATTCTAGAAAACAATAATTCTCAAAGGAATTAAGACAACAAAATAATTCGTGTTGAACTTTTTAATTGAAAATTAATTATTTCGAATCTTTGTTCCTAACAGCAGTTAAAGACTTTATTATTGGGTGTATGTCTTAAAAATACGGAATTTTTAAAATTTTTTAGCTTTTATTTTGAAACATTTGTACAATGATATGGATTCCGAGCCAAAAGAGCTGCTCATCTTTTGAGGACATGAACGAATCAAGCCAATTTCGGATACTCTGTTCCAAAGTGAAGCTTATCCCAGAGAGAGCGTTCTGCTTCGATCGAAACAAAAAGTAGTCGGACGGGGCAAGGTCTGGACTATAAACTTCCCAACCACTTCATTCTAAATAGTTTTTTACAGGTTTTGCAGGTATTGCAAGTATCTGTTGTGTTATGTACAGGTTAGCTGTGATGGTCTAGCCAGTTTTCAGCAACTCATAATAGATAGGACACTTTTGGTTCCACCAAATACAGAGCATTACCTTAGCGCCATGGATATTTGGCTTTAGTGTCGATTCAACTTGTTGGTCGGGCTTCACATACAATCTCTTACACTTCGGGTTATCGTAATGAATACATTTTTCATCGCAAGTAATGATTCGGTGCAAAAATGATTTTCTTTTATAGTGTTCAAGCTGCATTTCAGACATATCAAATCGTCTTTGAAGCTCCTATGGTACCCAATTTCCCTGCATTTGGATGAATCCTGCTGCTCGCAAACGTTTTAAAATTGCTGCTTGAGCTCCCAATGATTTGCAATGTCTTGTTGAATTTTACAATCATCTTTATGGAGTAATGCCTCAATTATTGGTCTTCAAACGTTATCGGCTAGCCGTGTCAAAATCACCACCTCAGAACCGAACAAACCATCTTTCGCAAGTTGAAACCAATGAAACACATTCACCATAAGCTTCGTAAAGCAAAACTTCCCGCTTTGTTGGTACAAAATTCGACATTTTTGAATCAAAAAAAACTTTCTTGTTTACACCATAACTAAGTGAGAATAAATGACAGATATGTACCCTTCAAAATGACATATATGTTATTAAAAACAAAAATCGCGTATAAAAGATACGCCATCTATTTAAGTCATACGCCCAATACTTGTCATTATTAGTACGAAATACATTTATTTTAAATAATTTGAAAGATGATGAAAATATCTTCAAAAGAACATCACTTTTGATGTGAAGAAAGCGTGTTTCTAAGCGTGTTTCTAACCACAATATGAATATTTATTGCTGGACCGATTTATTATATAATAAATCAGACATTTCTAATCAATTCAGGTGCCTGTGTTTCTTCTTACTTAAGTATACATATATGAAAATTAAAGGTTTCTATAGCCTTTATTTAGCTGATTATAATATTCTAACCACTTCTAAAATGATGTTTTCTTTTTTGTTTTCAGAAACTTACCTTTAATATTCCCACGCAATCACATGTTATGGTCATATCTTGGTCTGGCTTGAAATCAATTTCAATCACCACTGTGCCATCGACTTTCTTTTCATTGCATTGCGTGGAATTTTTGCCGGCAACTTTGCAGGCTTGATAAAACATATGGGGAGCAACACGGCCAATATCGGTGCCAATGAATACTTGCAACGAAGTCGATTTATTGTAGCCATTTAATCTAACTATGGGGAAACCATTGCCACTGCGATCCTTAACAGCACCACGACTGCCCTCGGTTTGGTATCTAATAAAAAATAGAAATTTTTATAAATAAAAAAATATGTATTTATGTATAAGCAAATCACTGTGAACTGATAACATTAAAAATATTTCCAGTCAATTTATTTTTTGGGAACATCTAACTAACCTGGCTCTGTGTTGCTGTTCCGGTTGAGAAACAATTTCCAATTGTATGCGACCATTTGATGAGGTGGCCACACTGTTAGGTGGGGTGGCCGGCTGCCTTTTATGAGCCACTCTGCTCATGCCCCTAGCACTGGCGGCAATAAATCTAAGAATAAAAAATATTTAAAAAACGAAATGTTTTTAATAATTTTAAACACATATTTAACTTTATAACACTAAAAAAAGTTGGTAGAAATAATTAAAAAAAAAAAACAAATAAATGATAATGAATAAAAAATGGTCATGATTTTGAGAGAATATTAAAAAAAAAAACTTAAACTTAAAAAATATTGTGTTAGTTTTCCAAGGCATTCGAAAAAGAATTCTTATGTAATTGGTAGTAAAAGGGGGGCGGAGGGTTAAAAACATTGGATCTGATTTTGGTATGTAAGTAATTATATAAAAAATGTAACACAAACATAAAATAAAACATAATATTGTAATATTATACAAAACAACCTTCATAATAACGAAACAAAAAGAGAGATTTAAATTTTTTGTTTGAAATAAATTCAATTCTATTACATTTCATATTTTGTTTTTTTTTTTTGGCGTCTACATAAATATAGTCCAAACGAGTATAATAAGAAAAATAAGTACATACTAGGTACATAAAAAGTTTTGTATCATTGAGTTTAAACAAAAATGTTCTTACTTTGAGGTGGTTGGCCCAGCTATTGGAGAGCTGTGTGGGTGTGCCTGTAACTGAAGCTGTGCCGGTCGTGCTGGCGCACTTGCAACCGGCACTTGGGCACTGGCAGCACTGGCTATTTTACGTATGAACGCATCTTCGCTGCAGGCATCATCGTTATCCAAATCAACCGCTATGGTTTCAATCTTTTTACGCTTAATACCAAGTCCCATGTGATGATGGTGGTTGTGGTGATGATTGTGATTTTGGTGATGGTGATATTTATCGGAATGGGGTGACGTTGAAGACGAGGACGACGATGACGAAGAGGATGATGACGATGATGATATCTTTTGATCGTTTAGTTTCAAATTTTTACGATGTCTTCCGCCATTATTGTCATCGGAATCGTCGGTACAGAAATCTTCATCTTCCGATTCAGTGTTTTCAGTGTCATCATTTAAGAAGGGTAATTTTTTAGCAGGTCTTGATCTATGATAAGGTTTTATTTTTTGTTATTGGTTAATTTTACTTTTACTGTTTTTAAGGTTAGTTTTTTTTATAAATTTCTTTATCACAGAGGTTAGAAATAAAATTTTGAATAGATAGAGGAAATGACAACTCAGAAATGTTTTAAAGGTTTAGAATAGCAAAGAGAAGTCGTAATAGATTTATGGTTGCAAATTTAACAAGGGATGTTTAATGAAAGAGTTAATGAGACATAAGGAGATAGAACTTCATTCATAATATAAATAAATAAAAAGTTATGTAGCTTAAATATAATTATCAAAATATTTGTGATTTATTTAAGGAATCAAAAATTTTAATTAAATTTTATTAAACATATAGAAATTGTCTGAAATCAAAAACATTTTCTACACAAAAAACAAATAAATTAATTATTTCTTGTTTTGATTTTACAAAAACAAATATTTGGGTGGCATGATATAGATATTTTTAGCTTATACCAGGAATGGAAAATGAAACATTTGTTCAGTATCAAAATAATATTCAAATAAACAGAAAAAAACTATTATACAAAACGGTTTCTTTAGAAAAAACTGTTATATACTACTTTTTATATAGGAAAAACTGTACACAAATTGTATTATAGAAAAACTTTTATACACAATTTGTTCTATTGAAGAAAAGGGTATAAGTATTTCTACAGACAAATTTGTGTACAGACAAAATTTGTCTGTAGATATAAATACTTTATCCAAAATTTATCTATAGAAATAACTACTTTACCCAAAATTGTCCATAGATAAACTGTGATACTTAAAATTGCCTAAAGAAAAATATTATAAACTATTTTTCCTATAAAAAAAACTGTTATACACAAATATATCCACAGAAAAAACTGTTATACACTACTTTTTCTTTAGAAAAAAGTGTTATATAGAAATTTTTCTTTAGCAAAAATGGTTATACACAACTTTTTCTTTAGAAAAAAGTGTTATATAAAATTTTGTCTATAGAAAAAACTGTTATACACAAATTTTCTATAGAAAAAAATGTTCTACAAAAATGTTTATATAGGAAAAACAGTTATACACACCTCTTTGCAGAGGAAATACTGTTATACAGAACTTTTTCTATAGGAAAAACTGTTACACTAAACTTTTTCTATTGGAAAAACTGTTATACACAATTTTTTCTATGGAAGTAACTGTTAAACACAAATTTGTCTATAGAAATATCTATTATACACAAATTTGTCTATAGAAATAACTATTATACTGAAAATTGTCTTTTATAAACTGTTGTACTTAAAATTGCCTATAGAAAAAACTGTTATACACAAATTTGTCCATAGGAGAAACTGTTATAAACAAATTTTTCAATAGAAAATAACTGTTATACACAAATTTTTCTTTAGAAAAAAGTGTTATACACAATTTTGTCTATAGGAGAAACTGTTATAAACAAATTGTTCTATAGAAGAAGCTGTTATACACAAATTGTTCTATAGAAGAAACTGTTATAAATAAATTAGTCTAAAGAAATAACTATTATACCCAAAATTGTCTATAGATAAACTTTTAAACTTAAAATTGCCTATAGAAAAAACTATTATACACACATTTTTCTATAGAAAATCTGTTATACTCAACTTTTTCTATATAAAAAACTGTTATACACAAATTTTGTTATAGAAAAACTGTCATACATAAATTTGTCTATCGAAAAACTGTAATACAGAAATATTTCTATGAAAAAAAACTGTTATACACTAATTTTTCTACAGAAAAAACTGTTATACACAAATTTGTCTTTGGAAAAAACTGTTATACACGAATTTTTCTATAGAAAAAACTGTTATACATAACATATGTACCAAATTAGTTATTCATGAGTACCACGGTACTTTTCAACATGATATACATATTATCAAAAAGTAGTACGATTGTAATAACATTTCCATCCCCGTATTACACTCATAATAAAATGGCACGCTTTTAGCAAATGTTTTTATTTTGTAGTATTTTCTTTATTTATATTTTGTAGAATTTATAAGACTACTCAGAAATCTATATAAATTATAATGACGTATTTTGTATTTATGTACAAATTGTTGAGACACCTAAACAACCGACAGTCTTGTGTTTTTTTTTTACAAAAAGGGTTTTATAAACAATTTTTAAATAATTATTGTAATATTTAGACAAACGTTTTTATCAAGCAAAACAATTTTATAAAACAAATATTGTCACCTTAAGAAAAATTAACATTTAATTTATTGTAGGTCATGGTTAGATTATAGCAAAAATGCATAAAGTAGAAAAAATGATTTGAAAATTTGTTTGACAACAAATAACAAAAAAAAAAAATTATTTCATTTTATTCTATTCTATTTTATAAAGAGTATAAATTTGTTTGTTACAAAGCGACTCTGTCTATATTTATCTTATCAGTATGAGATTAATTTAGCAAAAAAAAATACAAATTCAACTAAAAATTATTATAAATATTCGTATAGACAGACGGACAGACATACTGGGTACAGTGGGTGTTAAAAACAAAACAGCAATTTACTTATTTAAATAGGTATTTATGTATTTAAATGTGTATGCGGCCAATTTCAAAGAAATGTTTAGAAAGAAATCTGTGTTTTTATCTTTAAAATGTTTAAGCTAGTTCTGGAAGGCATAAAAAGTTATCAGCTGATTATATGGCTACCAAGATAAACACAGATAAGGAAGCGACAAATTTTAGTGTTTAATTTCATACATACTCGTATAATAGAGATTTAAATAAAAAAAAAAAACATACGAATTTTCTTATTTTAAAAGAATAAGGAAGTAGTAAAGTAAAGCCAAATAAATAAATTGTTATGATTTATCAAACGAGTTTACGATTCACTTTTTTATGTTCGAAAAAACATTCTTTAGAAAGTTTCTGTTGAATAGAATTTTTAATATATTAAGAAAAACTGAAAAATCTAAAACTTGCAGCAAAAATTTACTATGTATTTCTGTTTCCCAAACACTGTTAATATCACCCACTGTATGTATGTACTTTGTAATATGTTGTAAACAAAACTTGGCTTGCATAATAATAAAATAGTAATAAAAGTAATAATATTTAAACAAAATGTAATATTAAATGAAATAAAATCAACAACAACCAGTGAGTCTCCACAATACATATTTTTTTTAATTGCTGCTGCACATAACAGCCATAAAAAAACAACAATTAATATTTATTTTTACACAAAACGACAACTTATATCAACAAATTATAAACAAATTAACTTAAAAACAAAAAAAACAAAATCAAGGTGTTTTAAAATGAAATTAAAACAAACCCCTCATAAAAACAACCCATATGTATATTTATAAATATGTTCTATTCTAAAGCTAAATGTAGAAAATTGTGTTTTAAATTGAAATTGTTGAATTTTTTCTTGTTTGTATTTAAAAATAGCAAATTGTAAGTGTTTCACTAAATCAGCAATTGTTTTATTGAATTTATTTTTAAAATTAAATTGTTTAAGTTGTCATTTATGTATTTTGTGGTTTCTTCTTGCGCCTCTCTTGGTCTCTCGGTTTCTGGCTGTCTTGTTTTTATTTTGAAAATTTACAAATGGCAAAGACCTATAATAGATGTTTTGCATTTTAAATTTGAAATTGCTTTGATTTTTTTGTTGTTGTTTCTTTGTTTAAATTTATTCTTTTCACCAGTTTTGACAGACGGGTTAGTGTATGAATAAGTTTGACATTTATGAGAGAGAAAAAAACATTTCCTGTTTCAGAATGCCTAAATATTCGAAATTGTTAAGGCGATTCTGTTGGGTATTATTAAAGGCAAGTAATTATATGGAAACATTTAGTTAAACGTAATTAACAACTGGACAAATTGAAGTATTCTTAGTTGACTCACGAACTACAAATAATCATCCCTAACACTAATCAATGAAATATGTTCCCTTTTCGCATTTTTCGTTCATCAAGTTTGTTCACGTGAAAAAATTCCACATGTTGTGAAATTTTAAGATCGAATTTTGTAAACAATAAACAGCTGTTACGAAAAAAATCTACTATTGTGAATGATAAGTTCACATAATTCCATTCCGATCGAAAGTGGACATAGTTTTGAAAGTGGAATTGATATTTCTTTGCAATTATTTGTTTTTCTAACATTTTTAATCAATTTCTGCACAAAAAGCTTTCCTTTTGTTTCAAATTTAAATCAGAAATATAGAATTATTAAATATTTTTGGAATTAATAAATTACACGGTATCTGAAGAAACTAAAACAAATTCCGAACAAAATGTGTGACAGGCCTGTTTAAGATCGAATTTTGTAAACAATAAACAGCTGTTACGAACAAAATCTACTATTGTGAATGAAAAGTTCATGGGAATATGAAGATAGCAATTTTCCCTTCGAGGAAAATGGATATTTCATGCGAACATAAATTTCACATTTTACATACACTTAAAGGAAAAGTTATGTGCTCTGCTGAAATTAGGAAACTTGTTCCCGAAACCCGTAGTTATTTACGCAACACACGTTCTTTGGCAAGGTCTCATCAATTCGATGTCGACTGGACAGTGGATCGCACAACACATTATAGGGAAAATTCGTTCTTCCTCCTGAAGTATTTCAAATCAAATATCCTCAAACTCTACTCCCTCTATCATCCGATATTGCTCACCGCAGCTTATGGTGAATGTGTTCCATTGGTTTCAACGTGCCAGAGATGGTTTGTGCGGTTAAGAAGTGGTGATTTTGACACGGAAGACGAAGATCGCCCAGGCCAGCCAAAAAAATTTGAAGACCAAAAATTGGAGGCATTACTCCATGTTGTCAAACTCATTGGGAGCTACTCAAGCAGCAATTTCAAAACGTTTGCAAGCAGCAGGATTCATCCAAAAGCAGGGAAATTGAGTACAATAAGATTTGAAGCTGAGAGACCTTGAAAGACACCAAAGCCAAATATCCATGGCTAAGGTAATACTCTGTATTGAGCTGCTGAAATCTGGCCAAACCAATACCTGTACCGAACGTTTGAAGCGAGCATTGGCCGCAAACGCCCAAAATATGCGGACAGACATGAAACCGTAATATTCCATCAAGCCAACGCTCGCGCACATGTTAAAACTATTTAGAATGAAGTGGTTGGGAAGTTTTACCTCACTCGTCATATAGTCCGACTACTATTTATTTCAAACGATGCAGAACGCTATCTCTAGGATAAGCTTTACTTTGGAACAGGGCGCAATAAAATCTCTAACAGGTGTGTACACAACATCTAATTTAGTAAAGGAATGCCGGGCATCCTTAAACAGGATGGCGAGACATTCAACAGTCGTACCCAAGTGTGTACGGGGTCACGGAGATACTACGGGCAACTGTTACCTGACGGAGACATAGATTTTCTATGTGAGATTCCGTTATCCAAATGCAAGCTACAAATTAATAACTTCTACTATGAGTTCGCTCAGACAAGATGGGGTTGTGAACCCACATGCACTATAACCAGAACGATATGGCCCCAACTGAATAGGGGACGAACAATATATCTTCTTGGCTTTACACGCTCACAATTGAGTGGTGTAGTGGCGGTAATAACCGGACACTGCACCTTTGGTAACCACGCTAGGAGACTTAGCTTGCCATACCACGACTTCTGAAGAAGTTGTCAAAACGAGGAGGAGGATGAGACTATTTTTCATCTTCTTTGTCGCTGTCCGGCATTAGGAGATCTACGCCTAAGGTTTCTGGGACATCATTCCCTAAATAGTCTTTCTGAGCTCTCAAATAAGAGGCTTGAGGGCATTAATGCCTTTATAAGGAGTAGTAATTGGTTATAAAGACCAGATATGGGGATCTCTTTAGAGTAACCTAATAACCGCTGACTCATTGGCACGCAACTTTTAAAAATCTCCTCCCTCTCTCTTTCTTCGGACATCTCCTTCTTAACTTTTTCAATCTTCTCCTTCTCTCTTTTCACTTCTATCTGTCCCTCCTTTTTCTGCTCTTCTTTTCTTCATTTCGTGGCTGCCTGGAAACCTAACCTAACCTAAAAGTCATACAAAACTGCTCGTTCTTGACAGATTTGAATGGCATTCATAGAGACACCAAGAATTCTGTACGAATGTCGTACTTGGAAGTCGGTCACCTCCAACAGTAGATACCCAGAAGATTCTGTCATGGAAAACTAGAGTCGTTCCGGCATAACAACTGGATTATTACCGTCTAATACCGCATAGATCGTGGCGTCCCTAACTTATGTTCCGCATGTGGTTCGGGTCTACATATATATAACTGTCCAGTTATTCCTAGTTCAGTACATCCTAAAGGTAGCCTAAATTCTAGAGATTGACCACTATATAGAGGTCACAGAGGCCACAGCTCTCTAATTCGTTGGTTATTTTGACAGAAATAAAATGTCAATAATTTCTTGTAAACATCAACAAGTTTTGAACAAAAACTTTCATATACATACATAATATGCACAAAATTGAGTTAAAATAAAAAAATTACAAAAAAATAATAAATTACGTATGCTACTTTGACCGCAATTTTCTGAATTTCTTGCTATTTTTTATCGTGACGATATTTTGACAGTTCTCATACAAAAATTGAGAGATTGAGAAAATTGGGATAAATATGTTACTATTGAATGTGAAGTAGTCAACAACAATTAACAAAACCCAACAATCCACCATAACCGACAGAAGCGATTTTCCGTCAAATTAGCGATTTTGAACTTATTTTTTTTTTGTAGTTTGGTGTCAAAGTGAAAATCAAAACAAAATTCCACAAAAAAACACAACAAATTATTATGTACTATTTTTTTGCACAATTACTTTTCATGTATTGTATTATTTCTGTTGACATTTACAAGAAAAAAAAACAATTAGTGTTCATGTTCTTGGTGACATGACAGACAAATTAATTATTAAGTTTTCCTCTGCAATATTTTACTTTAAAAGTGTTTTATAATTTCTCTCATAATTTGTTATAAATTAGTTTTTTATGTTGAAAACAAAATTACAGTTTTCTTTCATATAGTTTTGTTTTCTTTAGTTGAACGACACGTGTCTTATATTTCAACTAGTATTTATTTAGATTAGATATTGTTTATTTTATTTGTATATTAGAGTCAACGTATTTTATTTTTATTTATTTTCTTTCATAGTCTCTCCTACTTATATTTATATTTGTTGTATAGTTTAGTACTATATTTCATTAAATGTTAAATCACCTTGAGAGGTTTTATTTATATTTTGTGTTTTCATTCGTTCGTTCGTTCTTTTTTTTTTTGATATAAAATGTTTAAATGATTAAATGAAATTTTAAGAGAATTGACAAGAAAGCAATTTCATTTAACAGTTTTTGGCAAGTTTCTTAATGTATAATTTGAAAATTATCGATAAAAAAATATAAAGAAAACACTTAGTGTGCATATAAAATGATCGATATTATTTAAAGAATCTTGTAAACATAGAAAATTAATCAGACTGGTTGTATGAAATACAAACATAATTATATAATTGATAACATTTCGTTGCTCATGTTTGTTACTAATGTTAGCGAAGTTTTATCGAAATTTTGTTTTAGTTTTTGTTAGATTTTCTTAAATTAATGCTCAGAATTGATGAATTAATTAGATTTTTTCGTTAGATCTGTCAAAAATGCTGATAGTTGGATTGGCTTGTCAAATTTGCTAAATTTTGAAAAATTTTCAGGCCTGTCACAGAATTCCATTCCGATCGAAAGTGGAATTAATTCAGTAATTTACTTATTCACAAAAATTAAAACGAAAATTTCTTTCGGAATTAAACCAATTACAGTTTTCAAAGTGGAATTGATATTATTTTGTAATTATTTGTTTTTCTTAAAATTTTAATCAATTTCTTGACCAAAAACATAAATTTTCAAAAAACGCTATCAAATTAAAACCAGAAATACAGAATTATTTAATATTTTTTGAATTAATAAATTACACGGAATGTGAAGAACCTAAAACGAAATCGATCAGAATAAAAACTAAGGAATTGAAACCATTCCGAACGAAATGTGCGACAGGCCTGATTATGTTGTATTCAGTCCGGTAACATTTGGTCAATTCACAAGGTCTCTTATCAGTCATATTGTCATAATGTCCTAATATATCTCAACTCGACTCGACGGCTTAACCGACTCTTAGGCATTCGGCGCAGGTATCTGCTGGTAGGTTACGATAACACAATAAACATAGCATACAGAGTAGTATTATTTTAGGACATTTTTAGCTTGAAAAACAATAAAAACCATTGTGAAATATTAGGACATTATGACAATATGACATGATAAGAGACCTTGTGAATTGACCAATTGTGTTTGTTTACAAGATTTTACATACATATTTTACGCAAATTACTTAATTGTGATTTATTTTAAGTCGAAGAGATTTTTCTCCGCTTAAATCGCTTGATTGCGTAGGAGAACGTACAATACAATAAGTAAATATAAACATTAATGAAATTGAATATTTGGAAAAGTTTCCATTGTATTGTCAACTATTGTCAATGTATTTTTTGAAGTTTTACTAAAATTATGGCAATAAAAATACAACATTGCAAACTGAGCCATTTGCAGGTTAAATTTCGACTTTAAATTTTCCAAAATACTTGAATGTACTCCTAACAGATTATTACAGATATGCAACAAATGACAGTTGTCAAAAAAGTTTTCAATGGTTGTGATTTGCAGAGCGAGAGAAAAAATAAAATTTTCAATAGGCAACGAATATGAAATATATTTGTCCCCCTCTTCAAAACACAACCATTTGAAATTTTCTTTTGTTATTTTTCTATTGAAATCAGCTGATTCATATCTGTATAATTTGTGGTACTCGTATTTCATTTTCAATTCAAATATAAAAAGTCAATCAAAAGTTTTTGCAATTCTAAATATTTGCTTGCTATTGCACATAATATGATAACATTTTAAATTATTATAAGAAATTTAATAATTAAAAGATAGTAAACATTTGAAATTGATATCATAACATGACGTAGGTAAACACGTGCCAAATTCAAAGAAATAAATAGTCATAACTGTGCTTCGTCATAGGCATATTCATAACTAATCAAACTCCAATTGATTGAGTTAGTCAGGAAATATAAAGATAGCACTTGACAAATTCATATTATCATGAATATAAACTTAAACATAATCATTACTCTAAGACATATTTATGTCTAGCTTTCAACCCAGCCATTAACATTAACATAACTCCCTAACAACGCAAAAAAAAAAAGACGTCACATTTTTATTCTCCTACCAATCTTTGGCATTTTTAGACTTCATAAAACTAAAGCAAACGTTAAGTGGCCCCAAAAAAAGATACTGTAAATTATTTACAAAAATTATTTAAAAAAAAGTGTGAAAAGTGTTAAGTAGTTGAGGTACACAAGACCTTAACACATCGAGCAATTTTTTCTCAATTTTTCTAGGAAAATTTAAAAAAGAAAAAACTTATTTATACAAATAATTAAGTAAAAAAATTTGCCACAATAAAAAGCAAATAACCAAAAAAAAATAAAGAAACTAAAAATACATTTTAATTTGAAAGAAAAAATAAGTAACAATGAGCATGAATAAATAATTTGATACCAAAATAAAAAAAAAAGTAATGGGAAAATATTTTGTTTAAACTAAAATGATAGAAAAAATAAAACTAAATAGAATTTTAAACTACACATTATTTGCAATTGAAATTGAGAAAAAATTCGAAATTTCTTGAATTAAATTTGAGAAAAATATCAAATATGTAAGTTCAATTGGAAATTTATATGTGTAGATTGGTTTGAATTGAAAATGTAAATTATAATAAAACTAATAACAATAAATAAACTGAATCAATTGAAATGAAACTCACCTTGAGGCAGGTATGGCTCTGATCAAATGTTGTTGAGGTGAATGTTGTAGACTTGTGGCCGAAGACGACGACGATGATGTATTATTGTTCAGTGATGTTGGACTGTTTTGCATTGAACTCTGTTGCTGATGATGACTGTTATTATGATGATGACTGTGATGATGCATGGAGGAGGAGGAGGAGGTTGATAAATTTGTACTTGAATTGGGGCTACTGGTTTGTTGTTGCTGTTGATGCTGGCTATGTTGCTGCTGCTGTTGTTGTTGTTGTTGGACTTCAACATGTTGATCGAAACCGAAACCACTATCATTTGAATTATCACAGGGTGGTGGATGTGGTCGTATGGGAAAACGTTTACCAGGCACCATTTTGCCCGGACCGATCTGTAATGAGACAAACATTAAAAATTGCCACAGTTTTATACAATATTAACTTTAAAAAAATCCACTTAAACTCTACAATTAAGTCGAACAATTTCTATTCTATCGTTTGTGCGAGAAGAAACCTGTTGACCTATTAAAACTTTATTATAACGATTTTAGTATTTATTGTTATTATTATTATTTATTTAACTTTTAATGAATACAGTGTTTATATGGGAAAAAAGATTTCCATCTAATCATGTAACTAACCTTAAACGGCTAGTTTCAATTTTGCCGGGGTTAATTGCAGGAATTTTAAAGCAATTTTATTGTAATAACAATCAATATTAAATTAGTTTTTAATTTATTTACGATATTTAATTCTAATTGAAAGCGACGTTAGTCATATAAAACAATTTAAACCCAGACTAACAGTGTAATATGTAGTTATCATCAAGCGAGGCAAGCGAATAATATATGATGATATAATTTTGGATTGTGGAGTGGAAAAAATTACAGAAATATACAACTATTATTATTATTATTATTATTTGTGTTGTAGCATTACACAACCCTGAATACATTGTATTGTGATGCTTTTTCTTTTTATTGTTATTCACTGGGAACTGATATGTTCACACATAGATGCTTGATTTCATAACGGACTTTAATGGAAAAATCAGACTGGAAAATTCAAAATCCACTTCCGAATTTCATATCAATTTATAGTGAATGACATTCTACAAAAAGAAGAGAAGTAAATTTCATACAACTTATAACTCTACTAAAGAAATACATTATTACAGGGCATCTGGTGAATAAAATCCACAACTCTTTTCATATGTTATGTTCAAGACATATCCCATTATTCGTTATAAATATGAAGTTTGTAAAGGTAGGATCACACAATTGCCGCAATGCACCAATTATTGGTCTATTTTATACGTAAATCGTGTGATTTCACAACTCATATGTCAAACCACAACAATATTGTGCTTATTTGGCCCAATCAATTGCAACCTTTTAACATTTCTTTATTAATTTTTTTATACGATAATTAAGGCCGACACAATTTTCTTTTTTTATTTAACAAATAATTTTTTCACAATTAGATTTTTTACATTTACATATGTAAACAAAACAAAATTTAACATCTAGCACAACAGCTGTTTCTCTGAGTTGCCGCAAACTAGAACAATCGTGTGACTGGAATGCGACAATTATTGCCACTAAATTGGTGCATTGCGGCAATCGTGTGATACTACCTTAAGTTTAAGATTCTTTAGTACAGACGCGATGGAACAAAATAGATGTGAACAAATTTTGCACACTTTCTTAAAAAATCCAACATATAGTGGTTGTAAAATTCCAAAACTTCTTAAAATTCCTAAATCTATAGTATTATAAATCGTTACAAGACCACAAGTGAAAAAAGTTATGTCAAGAATCCAACTTTAAAGAAGAATAAATTAATTTCGATTGAAAATAATCCTGGGATGTCCGACCGAGATCGAGCTAAAAAATGTAATAAATGTAGAAGTACCATTTAGCGTATAAGTGTAATCTGTTGATTAAAGTCCTACCGTGTGCCAGTTTCTTAATCTTAAATGTAAATTTCTATAAATAAGTTGATTTTATCATTATGTCCTCATCGCGAACAATTTGTGGCAATGACCAAAATATGTGTTATTTACATTGGTGCTGAATTCACAGTCAAAAAGTTTAAAACATCTGTTGTAGTATCACACGGGAGTGTCCTACGGAAATAACAGTAATAATATAAAATATTATTTTTGTTTTAGTCTTCCTTCTTCTTTTCATTGTTTAGCAGAAGTATAACCATTTTTTGTTAAACTTGCATGTTTAAAAACGTAATTTTAAATTTATCTTAAAAATTTGGAAAATGTCATGTTTTTGAAAACTGAAATTAAGGAATATAGGCCCATAATAATAGTCAAACACTAAAGTCGGTTCTTTTTAGAAACAACTTTAAAATAAAAACCTGCTTTTAATTATTTTGCCACTATAGTCAAAATTAAAATGTGTTTTAAATTGAACCGACTTTAACTGGGTGCCACCTCAAATGTAGAAAATGTTTTCATACAATATACAAAAAAATGTAGACAAGTGGCACCGCTGAACAGCTGTCATAGAAAAAAAAACAAAAAATGTAAACAATAAAAGTAACAGCGAAATCTAAAGAAAAAAAGCAAATTGTGGCGGAAAAATGCAAAAAAAAAGAATAATATCATAATAAGGATATTTTGGTTCTAATTTCATTGATAACTGTTTAATAATTGCAAAATCTCTGCCAATATCTTGTAACACAAACATTTTTGACTTGTTGTCGAACTTTTTTACTTGAGGAAGAACATCTGATGCTGTTGTTAAATGAGGTAATAACAGCTTCAGCTGGTTTTATATTTACAGTCTACCTTAACGTCAAAAGTATATTTTATCTTGTCTATGGTAGACCTAAAGTCCACTCTTAAGTAAAGACGACTTTATTTCTCTTAAAATATACTTTATTTCTGACTATGATTATGGGCCATAGTTTTTTAAAAAAAATTTCCATTATATTGTCAATCACTGTATATTGTTATAAAATATGTAGTTCCAAAAAACATAGTTGCCATTTTTATTGCCCTTAATAGTTATAGAACACTTTTAAAAATTAAACTATGAAATCAATTAAAACTCTCTAATCATAATCATAGCCTTGACATTCATAGGTCATTAAATTAATATAAATGTTTAGCAATTTAATAATATGTTTAATTACTTATAAGTACCTATGTAGTTAATTTAAACTTACCCTTGATACTGAATGCAATTTGCCGGGAAAAGCTTTGCCTGGATGTCTTTTTGAAGGGGTTCGAAAACCTTTACGATGTATACGCGGGCTCATTGTGGACATGGTAGACATAGTGGTACGCATACCTGCAATTAGAAAAAACAACAACAACAAAAATTCATACATTAATATAAATAACAAAAAAAAGTAGAACAGCATAATAACAATGACAAACAAATGAATAGTTTTCAAACTCAAATACAATTAAATTTAAATCAATTTCAAAAATTGAACTCATTGTGAATGCGTTTTGAACAACCAATGGCCGACCGACCGATTTAGTGTTGTCATTTTCAGCGTTTTCAATTCATTTCGTTTTCTTCTTTAACATTTTTCATCTTTTTCTTTTTTGTATATTTGACGCATGATTTAAATTTACCCTCAAGGAAAAAATAAAACTTTTGTAGTCAATAGCTGAAGCTGCAGATAAAGCCAAAAGTCCAACGCCCTCTCATAATAATAATACAAAAAAAAACAGCAACATCTACAACAACAAAAATCAGTAAAATATCAGACATTTACAACAACAATATGTGTATTTTACGAACGTATGTAAGTAGCAGCATGCATTCATTGGTCGCGAACAGAACATCGTATTCAAAAGCAAACAACTACAACAAAAAAATAAAATCAGATGGCAACAACAATTGCTACTACAACACAATAGATTGACGACTGACTGAATGAATGACTGACTGGCTGGCTGGTTGGCAGAATGTATGACTACGACAACAAACACCATCCATATTAATATTGTCATAGTGGTCTCGTTGTTATTATTATTGCTGTTGTTGCTGTAGAGCAACTAGTCCACTCACTTATCGTCTCTATTACGATAGATTTGTGTTGAAAACAACAACAACAAAAAATGCAAAAGCACAGACGCAAACATACACACATTCAATCATTCACTGAGGAGTAGGGTTTTTATCCCGGGAATTTTACCAATTTTTCATTACCCGATTCCCGGGATTTTTTGTCGGAAATCCCGAGAATTTAAAACTGATGAAAATACATAGAAACGAAGTTGGAATGCTAAATTTCTCACCCAAAAATGTGAAAAGGTATTTTTTGCAGTTTTTCGCTTATTTTCACGGCAATAATAGACTTCGCTAAATAAAAATTTTGCAAATTTCAAAGTGCTAAAAAGTCGAAATGTTTATAAAACAAAATTTCCATACAAATATGGTTTAATAAACCTTAGATAATTTTAAAAATTTATTATGAATAAACCCTTAAGTTTTTATATGAATTTTGAATTTATATTTGGTGAATTCACTAGGTATCTTATCATGTCATATTGTCCTAATATTTCACGAATCGGCGGCTCGGCTTAACCGACTCTTTGGCGTTCGGCGCAGGTTTCTGCTGGTTGGTTACGATAACACAATAAACATACCATACAGAGTACTATTATTTTAGGGAATTTTTTGCCATTGTGAAATATTAGGACATTATGACAATATGACATGATAGCAGTGAATTGTGAATTCACCAATTATATATTTCGGAAATTCCCCAAAAAAAATTGTCCGATTCCCAGTAATCAAAAATGGTCGGGAAATTAAAAACCCTACTGACAAGCTGTGATTGTCACATTCTACTTATGATTGTAAGTGAATTGAATGTTTGCTTGAACGTTCTAAATATCAGCAACAATTTTATTTGTTGTTGTTGCTACTCATTTATCTTTCAGAACGAGCAAACGAACGTACAACAGCAACATTTCTGTGTGTGAAATTGAGTGCGAAAAGCAGAGATGATAATTGGCAAAAGTTAATAATGATAATGTTTTTTACACCGCAAAAAATATGGAATTTTAATTGTTGAATTTTTGACAGTAGCTGGATCCAGTCCAATGATCTTGTTTAATATACATATATGTAAATTATTAAATTCTCTTATAATAAAGTCGAAAACAAAATTCATTGTAAATGGCAGGTATTTTGATTTTGTCATTCCGTTTGGTACATATCGAAATATTGGTCGTAGAACCAAAACTTTAAGGTACCTCATAAGATTCTAAGACGATCTAGCTATGTCCTTCAATCCACAAATACCCTTAGTTAATACGGTTTGTATTGAAAATGGGCAATACCAGCCCATGATTTCTCCTAAGCCCATACAAATGTCACCCCGGAATACTGTTTCCACAAATTAGTTCTAAATACTCTGAAATTGTACTTAATGAATTAACGCCAAAATAACTATACATTTCGATATCAAAACATCTGTCATTTGTTGCATATCTGTAATAATCTATGAGTCAAATCATCAATTTTTAGGGTCTGACTGGAATTATGAATAAAATTTTAAAAAATAATTCAAATAATAATAATTTCGACAACGGTTCATGTTGTTCAGACTATCAATGTTCAGACACAAAATTAAAGAAAAGCAAATTTGCATAATTGTTTTATACTTATGAATGAGTTTTTATTTTTTTTAACTTGAACTTTGAACTCAATTAATTGTGATGCTAATATCATCGTTGAAATTTTTGATTTCCTTTTTCTATACCTTATACCTTTATTGAAATATTTTTAAATAAAACAATACATTTTTGATATTATTGTTATCATACTGCTGCTATCATCCTCTTATATTGTCATTTTTAGATTGCAATCATAGAAGTTGATAACTTTCTTTTTGTTGAATTAATGAATAAACCATAAATTGTTTTAACCCATTTTGACCATCCCAATACTGAATAAATCGAATTGATAGTGAAGTTTATCAAAATTTTTTATGGCTGTGGTGTCACACCCTTTGACGGAAAACCTAAATTAATTAAATATACAATAATTATATTTAAAACAACTCAATACTAATAATATTTTATCTATTTGGCAGGCGCCATTTCTTATAAACACCATATTTGGTAAATATAAATGTTTTATGACTGTAACCGCTTTTTTAAGGTCGAAACTGAACCGAACCATACCAATATTGGGACAAAAAATGCTAAACAAAAAGAATTTTCATTATAAAATTAGTTATTTTAATTTTGGAGCATGTTTCAACTAATTTTTAGGTGTCCTTACATTGTGTATTGTTTTTTCATCTTGATCTAGATAGTTTTTTTTGAGAAACAGTTTTTACAAGATGCTTAGACATTTCACAATAACAAATACGTTTTCGTGTTCTATTAATTGTATTCAAAACTTATTTATTCTTTAAAATTTCATAATAAAAATGTCGATATACGTCCAAATTTGATTGAATATTGATTTTTTGATTGATTTTTGGCCTAAACCGAAACCAAATATTCATCGGAATCTACAATTACAAATTACATAAAATGATAATATCATTGCCTCTATAAAATGCAAAAATATCAGTTATTAACAGGGCAATGTTTGCATATTTTACAAGATTTTAGAAGAAAAAACCATTTTTTGCTAAATTTAATAACATTTTTTCCAATAATGATGCATTACCATTATAATAGTACGAAATTTTGCAACTCTGTGTTTTAGTTGAAACATGGCTGCCACCTTAATAAGCTCTGGGCAACACTACACTAAACTTTGTTGTTGCGAATATCATAACAAAATTAAAAGCTACAAAAACAAAAGGCTGACTTTGACAGCTACAGCCGACATAAACAAAAATGTTGACCAGCACAGTATGTAAACACAAAGGAGCAAAAAAACTATCATGTGATTAGTTACATTGATTGACCTTACCCCCTGTCTATACTTGACAGTTATTTATCATAACAAATAATGACGTTTGTTGTCAAGACAAAGTTATCTGTGCAAAAGCACTAACAATTTTGTCATAACGAAGCAATAATACTAATAAATAGAGACTATACCCGATAATTTTATATCTTGACAACCATTTTGACATTTATCATGATAAAAATTTATCAGGTATAGACAGGGGGTTATTAATAGGACTTGGTAGCCACTACATTGTAGTGTTGCCATCTACAATGATGGCAACTATTGAAAGCTAATTGAGGAAAAAATTATTTTTTTTTTTCATTTTATACAATGGGATTTCTGCAATTCGAAACCATGACATTTTCTATTGGACATTTTTAAGTTTTTTTGGATAAAATAACACTAAATTAGGTCATATTTTTTATTTCAATCACTAAAATACACATCAATTTATAATTAATGTAAATTATTAAAAACAAAAATTAATGAATGTGTAATTATTAGTTTATTATTGTTTGAATAATTTTATTGATGTACTTACTACACACATTTTGAGTACTAATGTTTGTTTGTTTTTTTCTAGTTGTCACACGACACGTGCCACTTATAAATTTGATGTCATAAATGGCTCAGAGTGATTAGAAACAAAAAAATAATAATAAATAATAATGAAATAAAATAAAATGAAAAATATTAACATACATTTTTGAAGGATTTCGAGTAGTAGATTAAAAAATTGATAAAATTTTAATTTGAAAATAGATTCCATGAAAATAAACAACCATTCAAAAAAAAAGTAATTAAATAAGTGTGCTTTAGAAAGAAAATAATAACAAATAAAAAGCTCTGAGAAAACATAGAAACAATTTAATAAATTTCAGTGGATTTTATATAATTTTTTATTTATTTTAACCTTTGCAAGGTTAGTATTAAAGCGGTTTAAACCGCTTAATATGTTGTATGTATTTCCTTTTCAAAAATAATCTTCACAAAACATTACTTGCTAAATTTTTAAAAGTTTATACATACATATTGTATGTATGTTTGCTGATGAATTAAATGTTTATTAATTTTGCATCATTTTTTTTTATATAAATTTTAAAACTATACTAGAATTTCGTGATAAGAATTGTCTGCTTTAAAGCAGCATTATTTATAGATTTTTTTTAGGCAGAAAGGGTGTTTTATAATGTTTCATTACAATTGTATAATCAGTTCTTTTTTTTCAATTTAACTCAATTTATTTTTGATAAGAAGAGCAAGCAGGATTTTAATTGTATAAAAAATAATATATTTAAATTTTTATTTGTCTGGTTTCTTGATATTAAATATTATTATTTTTTTATACATATAGTATGTATAATAATTTAATATCATTGTTATTAAAATGTTCTTACTAAAATATCAATGTTTTTATTTTCTTCTTTTTTTATTATTTTTAATTTAAGTCAATTCTTTTGTTTTTTATTTAGTATAAACAAACTTAAATTAGAAGAGTATAAATGATTTTAGATATTTTTTTAAATTTGTTTATAAAAACAAGAAGAAATAGTTTATTTTATAAAAAATTTACAAAACAAATATTTTATAAAATATTTTGCCAACTGACGTCAACTAAAAATAACATTATAAACATATTTTTGTTTTGTTATTATTTTATTTGTTTTAAAAATAATATTTTATTTATAACAAAATTAAGCATTTGAACATGTGTTTATTATTTTTTGCAGGCATTTTAAATTTAATAATTTATGAAAAAAAAAAATTTTTTTGAAATTAAGTCTCGTGCATCACGCAAACATTTTTTTCCGTCGGCAATTCATATAAATATGTTTAAAATTAAATATTTTCTATTTTTTATAGACAAAAACAAAGCAAAATAATTTAAACACTTTTAAGTAATGAATATTTATTAATTTACCGCTACTTGCTTGTTTTGGCAACACTGTAGGGACGTCAATTTCAAATGAGTGTTTATGTAAGTCATCAATTTAGTATGAGTTGCAGTTGAAAAAGGGATGTCACTTATTAAGGATGCCCTCGAACGTACAAACAAAACAATTTTGTTTGAAACAATTTATTATTTATTTAAAATGTTTGTAATAACATAACATAACATATTGTTGACTTTTTTTCTAAAAATCAAAACAACTTTTATACAACGCATTACACCTTTTAACTTAAAATTGTTGGCAATTTAAATCACGAATATGTTTTAACACAAATTGTTAACAACATATAATTTTCACGATTTTAAGTGCCATAAAAATTTAATATCCTCTTCGGAATTTTATGTTTTAAAACGTAAAAGAAAAAAATGAACACAAAAAGAAAATAAATTATCATGTGTATAGTGCGTGCGTGGGCTTTCAATAATATTATGTTAAATGTACGTCAGATACACATAAGTTATAGTGGGGCCTGAAATGAAATCACACCAAATACAATCAGAACTATAAAATAAAATCAATCCCAAGGTCTAAATTATTACTCTTATTAAGTTTAACTTAAAAGTTTATAAATGATAATTAAACCCATAAGCTGTAGAATAGAATCTAGCAGCTAGTGGTGTTAAAAAGTTCTATTTTTATAAAAAAAAATAATAAAAATTTGTTACAATTTTCATATACCACAAACTAATGTTAATTAAAGAATAATGAAATTAACGTAAGCATAACAAACAAGTAAAAATTTAATATAAATTTAGAATTACACGTTTTTATAACTCAAAAAAAAAGGTGCGTAATTGCAGTGTATATCATAGATATTTGACACATGATGGATGTAATCACACGTTTAATAAATTAGTTATGATTTTTTTTCAAAAGCAGGAACCTGTTCGAACTGAAAGAAGTTTTCAGAAAACCCTTGAATCAATTGAAATTCCAAACATTATGCCGTTTTATAAACAAATTGTGAAAACATTTTTCTTTGCTGAAAATCAACAAAAACAAACATACTATACAAATTTATTTAAATAAATTTTGCTCTGACCTCCTTTTTTTTTGCACATTAAAAAATATATTGCGAATTTCTTTTTATTTAACATTTTATATTATATATATTTTTTTATCGATTTTTATTTATTTATTTCGCGTAAAGCTTTTTGCTTATCAGATGTAGAAAATTATGGGCGTTTGTTTTCTGACTCGAATAAAGAAAAAATAAATATTTATTTCAGATTTCTTATTTATTATTTTATGGGATTATTTATTGTTGTTATTGTTTATTATGGCATTTATCGAAAAATGATCAAAAGAAATTTCGCTTAAATCCCTACTAAATATTTACAATTCGAACCAACCAACAAAACAAAAGAAATATTAAATTAAATTTGTATGAAAAAAGAACGGAAATAGGTAAAACAAATGGACCAAAAATAATTATTAAATTGCAAGTATTGTAAAGAGCTAAAATTAAAGGTGATGAAAATAATATTAAATATTTAAAATTTGTTCAAGATGTTTTATTAAAAGCTGTATAATTATAAAGTTAATATTAACATTGTGTTTGAAAATAAGTGTAATGATGATATCAGTATACTAACACTTGAAAATCATTAAAAACCCTAGAGAATGTGCTAATTAATTTGTTAGTACATACTTGTTTTAGCAACTGTGTGTGTATATCCAGTACAAAGATATACATAGCTGTGCTAACCATTCACAGTGAGTGGCGCTTATTTTACAGGGATGCCAATTGCGTTTAAAAAAGGGGAGAGAGGAATGAAAAATGTTTTTTAAGGAAAATTATTCAAAATTTTCATAAAAGATGAACTACAGATTGAATTAGATTAATATTTTATATCTTAAAATATGAGGGGTTTGCATTTAAGATCTCAAAATCTTCTTCCATCTAAATGTAAGATTATTTTACAAATAAAAATTGCTCAAATTAAGATTAGTTAACCGATTTTATTATATACATATTTCTAAAATAGCTAATATTTTTTTAATTGCCAAATCTTAGATAAATGAAAATGTATTTTTAGCTAATCTAATACAATGGCTAATAGTTAATTTGAGAATAGTGTTGCATAAAACTTACAAAAATAAGTTTGTGGTACGATCATGTGATGTTGTGATTAAAATGAAACACTTAAAATTCCTGCGTATAACAGCCGATTTAGTCTGTATTATTATACATATATTTTTTTTACTGAATTTCACAATGTTTATCTTGTAAATAAAAAAATTAACTTTATTATCTTCTCTACAATAATACAAAAAATAAATATATAAACATTAAATAAACGAATTTATATTTCAATAAATTACGAAAGTAACGAAAAACCTCTGTAGAAAAATCATTTTAATCTAAAAGTAAAAAAGGACAACACCACAGTTTTCCCGAAGGTAATCAAAAAAACATTCACAAATTATCTTAAATATCCCGAATTGCCAACCATATGATTGCGTAAAGTACGAGAGTTTAGAGAAAAATCAACACAAACAAGCTTTTTGTTCTCTGTAAGTTTTGAAAAGAGCAAAAAATCTGAGGAAATAAAAGAGTATTTTTTTGGGTTTTATTTAGAAAGAGAGTAAATTGAAGTACTCTTAGTTAAAAATAGTATTATGTAGTTTTGTATATTTTAATCAAATTTATAGTTGCTTTTAACTAAGTATAATTTTATTTTTAATTCAAAGTTTAAATATATAAAAAAATGATTTTATGTTAAGTGTTTGAAGTAATTATTATAACACAGGGCGACAATTTTGTTTTTTGTGCGGCATAACTTTAGCAAACAAATAGCAAAAGATCTGAAGGTTCATCGTCACTCTGTTGCAAAAGCCATTAAACATTATAAGGAAGACGACTTGAACATTGAAAGAAAACCTGAATCAGAAAGAAGGTCTAACAGAAGTGGAACAACTCTTTCGAAGAGCATCGAACACTTCTATCAGCAAAGCAGCTTGTAAAGTTTAATGTTCTGATTATTTTGAGCCAAAGCTAATGCTGGGTTGAAGTCGTATAGAGTTCAGAAAGTTACAGATCGTAATTTAGAAGCATAACAACGAGCAAACAAATTGTTGTGTGATGGATTATGAAACTTATTTACTGGCAGACTTTTCACAACATCCGAGTCAACATTTTTATGTGGCTCATGAGGGCCACCCTCTTGACGAGGGTAATGTTCAAGAAAACAGAAGTTTCTTGTGTGGCAAGCCTTGTGCAGTTATTGTGGTTGATTGGTATTCAAACAATAATGACAATTTTGTACCACGACGGGCAAATTCACCCAACTTTCCAGAACATCGGTCTCTGGAAAGGTATTTAGCTCTTGTAAAAGAATAATTAAAGAACACAGGAAAGTTATCCCAGGATATGTCCGATTTTTAGCGTAAGTACACCACCTCTGGCCCTAAAAGGTAACAGAAGCAACAACAAAATATTTAATTAGAGATTGCGATAGTTGCTTAGAATTCAGCTCTTTAGTTTGGACATGTATTTCATTAAAAATCCATGTTACAACATTTATCTTATCACAAAAAAGTAATAATTTTTTCAAAGCATACCAGAAAATACAACTCTGGATTAGTTTAATTCTTAGTGCAACTAAAATAAGCAACTCTGTCAATGTTATTGTTTTGATTGTTGTTGTTTTTTGTGCTCTCCATGTTTAATTAATGTTTTCGTAATATTTCCAACTATTTTATACCATTTTTTTTTATCAAATTCTTTTAAATTAAACATATGTGTACTAACGCACGTACTTCATTTAAAAGAAAATTAACATTAGTTTAAAAAAATCGAAAAATTATGTATTTCCTGCTATTTACTAAAAAAAAAACAACTGTTTAAATGTTAGAAAAGGGCGCACTAAAGCCAATGTCTAAAAAATTAAAATTGTTAACAAATAAAAATACAAATTTTATGTAGCCAATTATTAAAAAAATTATAAAAAATATTTCATAAAGTAGTTTATTTTGAAAAATTCTCAGTTTTTTTTAATTCCATTTGTAACTTAACAATTTTTTAAACATAAATCAGGCTAAATAATAGAAAAAATTAATATTTTACTTACAAAAAACAATTAAAATTATTGATAACAATTTTATAAGTTAAGAACAGGTATATAAAATATATATTTTGAATTATTTTATTATTTTATAGTAAACTACACAAACAAATTTACATATTGTAATAATTAAATAATCGAAATAATCTCTGAGTAATATTTCACACGAAACCTATTTAATTCAAAGCATCTACATTTAAATTTCATTTGACTTTTGTAAATATATTGAATGAAAATTTAAAATCTATTCAAAACCACTACTAAATAATTATAGAGCACTAGGAGACGAGTGTAAACAACAAAAAATTCCCGTTTTTATAAACTTGGCTTATTAAAAAATATTTATTATTATTATTATTGTATAATTATAATTTACAATTTACAGATTAAATGTGTTGAGCTGCTGTACACAGCTAATTACTATAAAAATTTTGTTTTCATTCAAAGCTAGTAATAAAAACAATTTATTTGTTTATTTCAGTATTATTTTTGTAGGCTTTAATAGTTTGTAAACAATTATAATTGCATAAAATTAAGATACAGCCAGCCAGCTAGCCATTCTAATATGTATTTATATAAGAGTAAACCTCGTGTTTAATAATTTAGCTTAGTCATATTTTTATATACAAACATATTTTTTATTCGAGATCTTATCAAATATGTTGAGTTTGTTTTTACTAATACAAAATAAATAAATAAATTACTACATTTAAACATATGTTCTAATCTTAATAGTTTTAGTGATGGTGGGAGCTTTGTTTTTCTTTTTTTAAATACAAACAGCAAAGGGTTACAAAATAGAATAGGTGTAGAAATTTTGGTTATAAGAATTTAAAGATTGCAGACATTAGAATACAAAAATATGAGAATGATAATTACTAATAAAAACACACATTTTTCATTAAAACTTTTAACCCAAGTATTATTTGATTAGCTCAATGCTCGGACTATTTGGTACGAAAAGTTTCCTGACAGGAACTCTGCTAAAAATTTAGAGGCAAAGACAGGGCACGGAAATTAAAGTCAAATTTTATACAAAAAATATACCTACAATATTTTTATGTTGCTGATGCTAGAGGGCATTTTGTAGAAAAGTTTAGGTCCCAAAAGCAGAAAATTTTCCCAAAAAGTTCTTGGTATGGCAAGCAATATGCAGTTGAGGCAAAAGAAGCCAAATACTATAAATACTCGTAATTTTCATCAAAGAATGTTTACAAAAGAGGATGCTTCCTTCCATTCATAAGACTTCTTAATGTGTCCACTTATTTTTGGCCTGATTTGACATTCTGTCATTATGGTAAACAAGAACAATAATGTGATAATTGTACCAAGAAAGGCAAATCCTCCAAACTGCCTGGAACTAAGGCCAGTGGAGAGATATTGGGATCTTGTTAAGAGTGATAGATTTTAAACGGAAGCGGACTACCTGTTCGAACAAAGTGACAGAAAGCTTTATAAAAACCTTAATGGAAAAGCTTCATCATCACTATTGATTAGAACCATAAAAATAATATTTTTTGTAAGTTGTATTAATAATTTCAATCAAATAAAAAAAAACTAAAACTATAGGTTTAGTGGTTTCTATTTTATTAACATTTATGTTAAGATTTTTTCGATCTCAATCATTATTTCATGATTGTAAGTAAGTTATATTATAAAGTAAGTTATAATTCGCCAGCTAAAATATGGTTTTATTAACTATTAAAGGTTAGGTTGGTTGCCCCGATAGACTAGGCGGGTTCGATTCCCGCCAGAGACTCTGGATGTATCTACAGACAAGCAAAATACTTTGCAGTTTGTGTCTGTTTATAAAAAGATTTATTGTGTCTCTTTAATGTTTAGCAGTGATGGGATTTGCGGCAGAATTGTGGCATTTTTGACACCAGTACGGTTTGAGTGGAACAAATGGCACAGACGATACTATTGCCACTCTTTATAGTTTTCAAAATAAAAAAAATTGTTTTGAGTATTAATATGGATATTAAAAATTATAAAGTTTTCTTTGTTGAGCAATATTTTAAAAATAACGAAGCTTTGCAAGATACCATAGATGATATTTTAAGCACTTTTTTCCAATATGTACAAATAGAATTTAAAAAGAACTGTTGTACAAAAATGATTAAATTAAGCATTATTTTAAATTGTGTTTAAACATTACTTGAAAAGTGTTGAAAAAATAAATCGGAAAACATCCACTGCTGCTTAACAAATTATGTCAAAAAGGGATCCAAATTCTGTTTATTTTATGAAAAGTAGTTTTGGCACAATTTATACATCAATTTGGCACTAATTACAAATAAATGTTCAAATCCCATCACTGATGATTAGCAGCACTTGTTATTTACCCAGGTTATTTCTATCTCTAAATCATCTGTCATCTCTGATTCCATATACACACATCCACACACCCCCCTCAATCAACCAATAACACAAACAACAAGTGATGCGACGAAGAAGAAGAAGAAACACAACAAACAAACAAACAAAACAAAGTATCAAAATCAAATAAAATGTTGACACACACGTGAGATTACAATATAAAAATAAAAAACTAATAAACAACAACTACAAATATGTATAATAAAAAAAATAACAATAAAATAGTGTTGTAAACGTGTAAACTGACATAAATATAGAAAAAAAATGTAAAAAACTAAGTATTTTATAAAATAAAAACTTGAGAAAAACATACAAACACTTTATGTCGGCCATTTTTGTATCAAGGCTTTCGCTGCCACAAACATTTATAGATAAAAAAATGTTCGTCAAACATGTTTAAAATTGAGAAAAAAAAAACAGTTTAAGAAAACTATTTTACAAAACATATTTAAAATTATACCTATGTGAATAATTAAGCAGGTATGTATTTGATCACTTGATGTTACAAACATTCCCATACACTTGAAGAAAAATGTTTGCCTAAACATAATGACAATTCAAAGAATCTCAAAATATGTTTAATGTATTTTTTTAAACATATTTGCTATTGTTAAATGTTTCTAAGAATTTTTAACAACATTAACACTTACGTTACCTACTATATTTTATAAAGTGTTAAAACTAAAGTTTATTTGTTAAATTTTTAAAGCTGAGCAAACAAATGTTGAAATTTTAAATAAATATTAAAAAATTATTTATGGAATAAGGAAACAAAAAATTGCAAAGTAGTTTTCGAATTCTTATGTGTATAAATGCTTTAATATGTCTGTACCAAAATAATAGAAAACCTATGGAAAATTGTAGATCGTAAAATACGGACTCAAAATTATAACTCAAATGCGGTTACCTCAGATAATAACTGATAACAGAAATTAAAACCAAAAACTAAAATGGCAAAATACTCTATTTTTTTCTTTTAGTGTATCATTAAAGAAGTTTATGTTATGTAGTTTTAAAATTTGTCTTAAAATACATTTTTATTAAAATACAAAAATTTATGTTTGTGTGTGCTTACCAAAATTACTTTTATAATGGTGGGGATGATAAACATTGGAGGCTGAATTGCTGGAATTGATGCTTATATTATGACTATTGTTGCTGCTGCTGTTGTTGTTGTTGTTATTATTATTGTTATTACTATTGCCGATGTTGTTGTGATGATGCATTTTGGATGGAATCCGATAACCGGATTCATAATAATTGTATTGATTATAAGTGAAACGCATTTTTGTTTCTTTATTTTGTTTTTAACACTCTCACTGAAACTATTGTTGTTGGTGTTTTTTTTTTTCTTGTAAATTAAATTAGTGAAATTAAAAATATATAATTTCTTGGGTTGTTTAATTTTTTGTTTAATGGTTTTATATACTACAAAAAAAAAAAAAAAAAATGTATAAAAAATGTATCTCGTGAGCTTGTCAACTACTTTGTTAATAAGTTTATTATTTTTTTTTAAATAAAATTACAAAACAACAAAAATTTATCTCAATTAATTTTAATGAAAGTAAGTAAATATACTTTATCATATACCTAGCTAAGTAGTATAATTTTTCTTTTAAATTTAGTAGACTTTTTATAATTTTTTCTGCAACATCCTACTGTCTGTTCTCATTTGTAAGATTTTTGAACTTTTCAAGTTCAAAGTCCAGAAAAAAAAACCTAAATCAAAAATTGCATTATAATACACATAAATAATATGGAAAATATATAAACATTTCAAAGAATTAAATCTTAAAAATATGTTTGCTCTAATTTCTAGATTAATTATAAACTAAACCTGCTATAAGCCTTTCATTTGCTACTGTGTTTTAAGTACATTTTTAATGCAACTCTGTTATATAAAAAATGTCTTCTCTCCGTTTTATTGGAAATAACGGTAAGTTGATGTAAAGAATGTAAACAAAGAACAAACACTTTGACACATCTGTATTGAGGCCAATGTACATTGTGATTTTATTATTTCTCTGTTATTGTTGTTGTTTTTTTTGTATTGCATTTCAAAAATATCAACAAAATATCTCGGACTATATAAATATATTTAACATTATATTTTATTTACACATATATAAATGTATACATCATAACTGTATATGTATTTAACATTGATACAAGTATGTAATGTAATGTACATATATAAAATAAAGAATCCAACAAGTTAAGTAAGGAAGGCAAAGAAAAATACAAGTTGTTATTGTTGTTGTGGCTGTTTTAATAAAAAATAACAACAACCTAAAACAAGAGGATGATAATGATAAAAACAATCATGATGTTCATTTCAGTACGTTTCAACTTTATAAACAACCAGAAATGAGAAATCAGAGCAAAAATGTTTCAGTATTTTTTTTTTTTTTGTAAATTTTTCTTAAATGTAATTGTTATTGTTTTTTATTTATTTATTACATTTTTTTATTGGAATGGATAGTTTTTTGTTTTAATTTAAATTAATACTAATAAGTAAGTTGAAAGGAACAAAAAAAAAATGTTGTATTAAATAAGGATGTATACCTTGAAAAGTTTAACAATCACCAACAACTTTTGTTTTTATGTTTTATATATTTTTTTTTTCATACTTTTTTGTTGTTGAAAGGAAATTTTCTAGAAAATATCTACAAAACAAGACAAGTTTTAAGACTTTAAGAAAATGAAAGGAAGTTTCAGATATAGTATGGCAAGTGATTTGTGAATTATGTACTTAAGTTCAATCTTCAAAGCAAGGAAGTGTGGTGATTCGAAAACCATTTAGGAATTTAAAAGTTTTGCAATTTTTGTTGTTAAAATATCAAGTATGTATAAGAGAAGATCTCAAAATATTTAAATTTTATGAAATGAATTTCAAAAAAAATATCTTGTTTATAAAAGAACATTGCCGGGATTTCAGAAAAAAATTATAATAAATCTGTACTAAAACTTTGAGTTTAAATTTGAAACTTGAAAGCTAGTATATGCAAAATAGAAAACGACGAATGTTTTGTAAGCGATTCTAAAATGTATACATAGAATCTAAACTTGTAGATTATCTCTTATAATATACAAAATCTATTTCATTAACAGTTGCTTAAAAAGTTCTGCCTTTCTAACCCTTCAATAAATTTGAGCATGAAACATTTAGCATATTTTCGGAGTTTTAGGGCAACATTATTTGAAAAGAATACGTTATACGAAGGGTAAAAGACAGAATAAAGGCTTAATTTTTGCCAGACAATAAATTTTTAAATAATATTTAAGTAATATAATAGTTGTACAATTTAAAATATAAATTATAAAAAAAAAAATTCGAAATTAAGAAAACTTCCCAAAAAATATTAATTTAATATACAATTTCTCTGAAAAGTAATATAATTTAAAAATGGATGCGGAAACAAAACAGAACCTTTCAAATTAGACCAATTTTTTAGGAAAATTTAAAATTTCCTCTAATGGCATATATGATAACTGAATACCAAACCTATTTCGTACGCCCCAATATGTTTTGAATTATTTAGCTAAATATTTTTGGATTATTTATCAATAAAAATATATTCAAATTATGGTTTCCCTGAATTAATGGCCACTTTGGATACGTTTGAACCCACTAAGTGTCGCTATGACAATGTTTGATTTTGACAACTTTTTCCCAATTCAAATTCTCAGTAGCGAGTTAAAGAGAGCCAAAACAAATTAATCCAGTCTGCTAGTGTTTAAATTATTACAATTAAATGAACTTGAGCCCGAATAATAATAAATTTACTTCATATTTAATTTAAAATGAATAAAATTGTAAATTTTCATAAAGAAAAATAATATTTTTTAAATATTACATTTTTATTTCTTTGAAATTTTTAGGATTTAAAATATTAATTCTTTAAAATTTTAATATTATATATTTTCCAAAATTTTATCTTTTTATTAAACTGTATTTTTCATTTTTAATTTTTCTAAATAAAACTTTAAATTATTAATAATTTTTAATTTTTGAATATTTTTTTCTTGTTATTTAAAATTCTAAAAATCTTTTAAACAAAACTTTATATTATTTTTTAACATGTTTAAGTTAATTTTTTTTAATTTTTTAAATTTTATTAAAATTCAAATATTTTTTTAAAATTTCGCAAATTTTTAACATATTTTTTTATTTTTGTTTAAACTTTTTAATATCTATTATTCTTTTTTAAAATTTTATTAAAATTAAAATATTTTTTTTTCAAATTTTGCAAATTTTTATACTTATTTTGGAAAATTTTTTATATTTATTTTAGTTTCAACTTTAAATTGATTTTTTAAAAAGTCCTCTGCAGTTTTATTTTAGTTTTAATAGAGTTAAATTTTTGTTGTTTTATTTTTTTATTTATTTTCTTTACCTTTTAATGTTCTTTTTTAATAAAAATTATTTCAAATTATTTTCATTTATAAAAAAAAAATCACTTCTTTACACGTTGCTTAACAAAAGCAAATTGTTTAAATTTTTATAAAAATCCCAAATATTTAAATAATTTCTTAACACACTTTTGAAATATTATTTCTCACTGTGCATTAATATTATTATTATTTTAGAATATAGGATCAATCACTTTTAAATGAAGAATAATGACTTATTCCTTTCATTGGTTGCTATTTTATGCCTGTTTGTTTTAAATTTGTTTTATTTATTTATGAAATTTTTGATTTTAACAAATATTTTATAGACATTTCTCTTAAATTTGTATTTACATTAAATTGAATTTGATTTAAGTTGTAAGATGGTGATTTAACTGCTGCTGCTGTTGTTGTTGTTGTTGGTGATGATGTTGACGTTGTTATTGTTGTAGTAGCAGTAGTCATGTAGTATGTAATTAACACTGTAACTGAAATTTTAACTACGGCTTCTTTTAATACCGACGGAGTTTTTTTGTTTTTTTTTTTAATATTCCAACAATTTGTTTTCTTATTTTTTATTATTTTGTTAAGTTTTAAGCTGTTTGTTTGTTTGTTTTTGTTATTGTACTCGCCGAGATGAACACAGAGTTGTAGCAATTGTTAGGGTGGTAATTATGGTAGTGTTGTTGTTGCTGATAGTAGTTGTACTATGTAGTAGGTAGTAGTAGCTGAGTTAAAAATACTATTTTGATGTACGAATTTTTAAACATGTTTAAAAACTAAATTTATTATTGTTTAATTCAGATAAAGTAAACATCACATCACTCCATTACTTCAGACACTCAAACAAGATCTCATACAACTGAATGTTGAGTAAAATAGAACAAGTGAATAAACACACTGAAATACCGAACAACGATCGAGCCAAGAATCTTGACACTCATCACTTTTATATAGTTTTTTGTTTTTTTTTTTTAATTTATTTATTTTTGCTTCTCCTTTGCTGTGTGTGAATTTGTCTCACGTACTTTGTTAAATTCAATTGAAGTAGAATTGAAGTGTTTAAGAAGACAACTTAAATTTTTGTTTAAATTTAAGTCGTTGTTATAAAATGTATGAAATTTTTTTATTTTTTTGCTTTACTTAAATTAGCGAGCTTATTATTATTAAGAATAAACAAGCGCACATAATAGTATAAAATAGTAAATAGTTTCGGTGTGGACCGTAGGTAGATACGAAGGAAGATACTTTCGAATAACGACTACTTTTTAGTTTTACTACGACGACGAAAGTTACGTTTATTACGACGACGACGACTGGCACTAAGAGAGTAAGAACGCGTTTTGCGAACGCAGCAGACCACTTGCGATAAGATAAACTTCTTAAATGACAAACAACAAAAACAATACGAAATTGTAATAAGAAAGAGAAAACGACGAAGTTGTATGAATACGAGACAAACCAAACCAAATGATCATCAACATACTAATGATGCTAATAATGATCGTAGTAGTAGTAGTAGCAGTCGTCGTCATCGTTGTATTGATCGAATATTAACGACAACGAATAACCAATCAACATCTTTATGCACTGATTATGTTAATGATAGATATCTAGGTCCAGTGTTGCCATAACGGCAGTAAAAGTGCATTGTTTTTCAACATCTATGATATTTTAGCCTTTAAAGTGCTGCTAATAGGAAAGATAAAGTTGATACGATCGTACTTTACTGATATGATTATAATTTCGCAAAGTATAGAAGTATTTTCTGTAGTTAATTGTAATTCAATATAATCCGGAAATGTTTCGATACGCCATTAGCAAAAAGTCTAACTAAAGCAAGTCAAAAAATTATTTTAATTTTTTTACTCTAGTTTAAAAATTAATTTCAATTCGTATTTTTTGATATATTTTAACGAAATCGCTGAAATCGTTCAAAACATTTCACCGATTAAAATCACAGGTCTTAAAATGCCGTCTAGAGAAGCTACAATATGAAATTATAGGTATTTACAATTTTCATTTTAAACGAAATGATTATAGGTATCTATTTGGCGTGTTTAATAACAAAAAACTATTACGAATTATTATAAATTTTCTTAGACAAATATAGCTATCTTAATTCATTCTAAGATGTATCTAAATCAGTGGTCGGCATAAAGAGAACATGGATTATAATATGTTATGCCCTTTATTTTTCTGTTATAATCTAGCCAGCTATTTTCATTAGTTTTCATATAAATTCTCACTTATTTCAATTACATTTTATTCATCTATTTAAATATTTGGTCAATTCACAAGGTCTATTATCAGTCATATTGTCATAATGTCTTAATATATCTTGACACGGCAGCTCGGCTTAACCGACACTTAGGCACTCGGCGAAGGTATCTACTTGAAAAACAATAAAAACCATTGTGAAATATTAGGACATTATGACAATATGACATGATAAGAGACCTTGTGAATTGACCAATTATATAAAAAAAGTTATTTTAGTATTTTTAAAATATTTTAGTTAAAAAATTATAAATAGTTTTTGAAATTTAACAAAAATACAAAACATTACAAATTTCGCATAATTTTTATTTATTTAGACACTGTTATTTATAAGAGTTATATCATTTTGGCGCTTTTTTTAATGAATATTAAAAAAATTCACTAAATTCTTCACAATTATAAAACTTTTGAGCCAGGTAAAATTATTTCAACCAAAAAAAAAAATAAAAACTACCTAAAAATCACCTGTTTTTCACAACAATAAATCCGAAAATATTAACAAAAAATTAATAATTTAAGACTACAAAATACATGAAAAAAATATATTTCTGGTAGATTTTCAATTTATTATTTATTTTATTTATTTACTTCCACATTCAGAAACTAAATTAGAGAAGACAGACACATGATTGTGACGAACGAAAATGATGATGTTTACTTTATTGTATTTGATAGAGGAGAGACTTACGGCGCACACACTCCTCTACACGCACGAATATTTCAATATTTTTTTTTAAAATAAATTGATGATATTTTTGTTATGATTGCTGATGCTGCTTCTTGCTACTCTAATTGTTTTTGTTTGTATTGTTTACTTTTTTCTCAACATAAAGCAGAGACGCGTGCATTGTTATTGTAATTACAATAATGCTGTCGTCTTATCACTCAAAAGCAAAGAAACAACTACAACAAAGTTGTAAAGTGTAAACACAAACACACACGTTTACACCACTACAGCACGCACTAAAATCTCCTGAGAATGTTTGTTTGTATTTGTAAATAACGGTTAAACTAAAAGGTAAACACGACCACGAAAAGCCACGATTACACTAGGTTGTATTTCGTAGCAGTAGTAGTAATTGATATAAAATATTAGTAAAAATCTGACAATGATATCGCGACTTGGATTTGTAACGAACAGCCGATTATTGTAGATTAAATTTTTTCTAAACGATCACCTCGGTAGAGATCGGTGAACTGAAAATTTAAAAAAAAAATAAAAAAAACGGACGCACTTGTTCATTCGTTTGCTGGCTTGCTGCTTGAATATGAAAAACAAATAAAATAAAATTGTATTTAACTACAGAAAAAAAGAGTAAATTTTAATGTTTAAAATTTAAGAGTTACCGTTTGTTAGTCTACTCTTTACAGTTTATATTTAAGTTTTCATGACAGAGCATAACTCTCTCTTATTTGTTGTGGTATTAAGCTTTTTTAAATTTAGATAAAAATACCACCGGAAGTCAATAGTAATGTATGCAATTAAACAACGATTTAATCAAAAACAGGACAATTTGTTTAAATCTTAAATTATTTTAAAAAGTATTTAACATTTTCCTTAAAATTTTTTTAATTCAATAATTTGTTGTTAGTTATGGACTGTTTGGCATTTAAGCAATTTCAAGTGAATATTTTTTTATTATTACTACCAATTTAAATATTATTTACTACATTTTGTTTCTCTTTATCTCTTGACCTATTTTTTTTGCACTTAATTTGCACTAGATAATAAATGTTTTGGTAAATAATCAGAATTTTGCACACATTTTTAAAAATCTCATAAAATTACGATATCTTTGTGTTATTTAGATTTAAAGACATAGGTACCTATTGTCAATATAGTGATCTAAATTCACAGTGCCCTTTGAATTCGTAATTCCACTAACTATGGGTGCATCGATTTAGTTCATGCAAGTTTTTGAAAGTCTGCTTCCTTTAAAATGTAATTTACCAAGGAGCACAGTGGCAAAAATATGAAGGAAATTAAATTAAAAAATTTCATGTTTTTATGTATTTTAAAAATGTATGTTTCATTTTTGATGCCACTAGAGGTTTTGTAAAGTCTGAAATTTTCTAAAACATTGCCGATGAATAAAATTGAAAAAGATGTACGCGATTCAATTTATTAGGCGTTATTGGGTGAATATTTACATCTGATAGCTTTCATTAAAATTATTTTTCCTTTTAACTTCTTACATAAAATATACGATTTACTTAAATGTCTTCCTTCTCCTTTAAAATTAAATGACTAAATTGAACTCCATTTTATACCTACAAAGATTTTTTTTTTTAAATTAAACTAGGTATTGTGAATTAATAACTTAATAAACTTTACTATGTCAAAAAATGCAGCAACCAATGACAGTGCAGTTAATGGTAACCCCCTCTTGCAGGTATGTAAAGAAAGACAAGATAAAAACAAAAACAAAATTGATTGAAAACAATGTTGTATCAATAGACAACAATTTAATAACCTCTCTCGGCAAACCTCCATATTAAAGAAAAATCAATTTTGATTGGCTAAAAATCAAAAGAATAACAACAACAACAACATAAAAATTTAAACACATTTGTATAAGTGAGAGATCACTACTATTATTATTATCATTTACAGTAAACCATCAAACTGATCAAGCAAAGTAATATTTACATTTGCTGGTTTTTTGTTTTGTAAATAAAATCAATAAAAAATTAAAAACAAGAAATAAAAGCAAACAAATTTTTAATTTAAATTAATTTTATTAAAATTTTGCACTCGCTCTCTATATTTCTTACTGATTTTTAGTCTTTTTGTATTTAATTGTGACTATTCTCTCTTTTTATACTCATGCATAGAGAGTAGCTCGTCAAAATGAATTTGTTGTTGATGTAGGTTCGTTCGTTTCTTCATTCGAATGACGAGGTTGATGATGATGATGACAGCCAGCAGCAACAGTGTTGTCGTTTTAGCAATTTTAGTGCTAGATTTAGCACTTTGTTCCGTAAAAATGCATTCAAGTTTTCGAAAAATGTGCTAAATGCTTTCTAGCTTAATTTACTTGATAATTTTTTTTTTTGTTATTACAATTATGTTTACAAAAATTAATAAAATGTTATGAACAAAATTATTTTTTCATCAGTCTATAGTAAAATGCTAAAATTCAACTACAATTTTAAAAATTTTACAGGGGAAGCAAAAACATTTTTGTAATAATATTAGCTGTAGTTTTTAAGTTGTATTTTTGTGCCAACTTTTAATTAAATCTCTTTACTTTAATAAAAAAATTTAATTTTTTCTTTTACCTTATTTTGAACATAATTTTCTGGCAATACTGGTTAATGTTTGTTTAAGAATTTGATGGTGATAAAAAAAAAAATCATTTTGAATTATTTACTTTTCTTTAGTAGGGGTTTAAATAGAAGGTCATTTTAAAATAATTGTATACAAATTTGTTTTAATTACCGCTGCTAATAATGGCTGATGCAACTTTCTTTATTTTACATATTTTTGTATTTTAGTTGCTTGAATCAAATACATATTTCCTAGATTTTGTTTTTCCTTCACTGTGCTTTGTTTAACGAAAATTTTAACATGTTTTTAATTTTCTGTGATATACATTTAGCACGTAAATTAAATTCAACATACATACATATAGACTTGAAACGGAAACTGTTATACACAAATTTCTTTATAGAAAAATCTGTTATACACAATTTTTTTTATAAAAGAAACTGCTATATACAAAGATGTTTATAAAGAAACTGTTATACATAATTTCTTTATAGAAAAAGCTGTTATACACAAATTTTTCTATAGAAAAAACTGTTATACACAAATTTTTTTATAAAAAAACTGTTATACACACATTTTCAAATAAATACTGTTATACACAATTTTTTTTATAGAAAAAACTGTTATACACAAATTTTTTTATAAAAAAAAACTGTTATACACACATTTTTAAAAAAAAACTAGTGTTATACACAAATTTTTTAATAAAAAAAACTGTTATACATAAATTTTTAATATAAAAGAAACTGCTATATACAAATATGTTTATAAAAAAACTGTTATACACAATTTCTTTATAGAAAAAGCTGTTATACACATATTTTCTATAAAGAAAACAACAATTTTTTTAAAAAAAAAAACTGTTATACACAAATTTCTTGGAAGAAAAAAACAGTTTTACACAAATTTTTCTATAGAAAATTTTGTTATACAAAATTTTTTTATTAACAAAACAGTTATACACAAATTTTTCCATAAAAAAAACTGTTATACACAAATTTCTATATAGAAAAAACTGTTATACACAAATTTTTTTATAAAAAAAAATGTTATACAGAAATTTATTCATAGAAAAAACTGTTATACACACATTTTTTAAAAAAAATACTTGTATACACAAATTTCTTTATAGAAAAAAACTGTTATACACACATTTTTTTCAAAAAATAACTGTTATACACAAATTTTTTATAAAAAAATACTGTTTTACACAAATTTTTTTATAGAAAAACTTTTATACACACATTTTTTATAGAAAAAATTGTTATACACCAATTTTTTTATAGAAAAAATTATTATATACAAATTTTTTATAGAAACATCTCTTATACACCAATTTTTTTTATAAAAATACACAATTTTTTATATAAAAATACACAATTTTTTATATAAAAAACTGTTATACACACATATACACTGTTATACACAAATTTTTCTATAGAAAAAACTGTCATACACAAATTTTTTTTATAAAAAAAAACTGTTATACACACCATTTTTTATAAAAAAATACTGTTATACACAAATTTTTTATAGAAAAACTGTTATACACAAATTTTTTTATAAAAAAAACTTCAACACAAAATTTTTTCATATAAAAAACTGTTATACTCACATTTTTTCATAAAAAATACATAACAGTATTTTTTATAAAAAAAAACTGTTATACACACATTTAAAAAAAAATACTGTTATACACAAATTTTTTTATAGAAAAAACTGTTATACACAAATATTTTATAAAAAAAACTGTTATACACAAATTTGTTCATAGAAAAAACTGTTATACACAAATTTGTTCATAGAAAAAACTGTTATACGATTTCTTTTTATAAAAAAAACTTTTATATATACTGTTATACACATATTTCTTTATAGAAAAAGCTGTTATACTCAATTTTGTTATATGAAAATCTGTTATACACAAATTTTTCTATAGGAAAAACTATTATACAAAATTTATTTTAAAAAGTGAACAAAAAAAACTTAAATAAAACTTAAATTGCTCAAAATAAAAATTTTAAAAAAATACGTAAATTTATTCATATATGTATTATACAAAATCTTGACCCGGATGTTGTGAAAAGTCTGCTAACACATAAGTTTCATCCATCCATCACAAAACAGGTGTATTTATACCCTACACCACCATAGTGGGGAGGGTATTATGCGTTTGTGCAGATGTTTGTAACGCCCAAAAATATTAGTCTAACACCCACCTTAAAGTATACCGATCGACTTAGAATCACTTTCTGAGTCGATTAAGCGATGTCCGTCCGTCTGGTCGGCTGGCTGGCTGTCCATGTAAACCTTGTGCGCAGAGTACAGGTCGCAATTTTAAAGATATTTCGATCAAATTTGGTACATATTATTTTTTCGCCTCAAGGACCAAGCCTATTGAAACTGGCTGAAATCGGTCCATTATTTCACCTAGCCCCCATACAAATGTCCTCCCGAAATTGGACTTTATCGGTCATAAATGTTTGATTTATATATGTATCTCCACAAATTCCGCTCCAAATAAGTTTTATATACACAAAATTCATGTCACCAAATTTTGTTACGATCGGTCCATAATTAGTCATAGCTCCCATATAGACCCGCATCCGAAAATCACTTTAACGTGCATAAATTGCTTAAAAATGTTTGTAAAGACACAAAATTCAACATAGTTAACTTTAATATAGACATAAATCACACGACCTAATTTCATGATGATCGGTCCATAATTGGTCATAGCCCCCATATAACCCACTTCCGAAAATCACTCAAAAATATAAATTATTGAAATTTTAAAAGAAAATTTTTTTTTACTCTTTTACTTAGTGTAGGGTATTATATGGTCGGGCTTGACCGACCATACTTTCTTACTTGTTTTTTTTTGTAAAATTTTACCTCAATTTCTCGCATTGCTATCTGGAACTTTGTGAACATTCTAACTTCAATCCGTCATTAGCTTTGGCTCTGCGCACAAAAGAATCAAAGCAGTTAACTTTACGAGCTGCTCGAAAGATTTGTTCGACTTCTTTTTTTTTCTTCAGATCAAGTCTTCTGTTGAATGGATTTTGAAACAGTAGGACGATGAACATTCAGATCTTTTGCTTTTTTTTAAATTACTTTTTTACGGTGACCATTTTGACCGAAATAGCAGTTGTAAATGAATGATTTAGAATATAGAATATCTGACATATTTTTAAAAGCTAACGAGATTAAGCAAATAATATTTTGCTGGGCCAAGGATATGTTTTGGCTGGAATAGAGTGTATAAGTTTTTTCTGACTCACTCTTTACGCAAATGTTTGTATAGAAAAATCAGTTATACACAAAATTTGTTGTTCGAATTCTTAAACTCAGGGAAAGAAACACAATACATGCAGTTAGTTCAGCATAAAACTTTAATTTAGAATTGAAGAAGTATCAATCAATATGAATTTAATTAAGTGAAAACCTTTATAAATGAACTACATACTTATACATACATACATATATCTATTTCCTTCTAGAATTATTTCCTCTGTACTCCAGTTATTTATAATTTAATTTCCAATTATAGCAGATTAAATCATTTACCAGTTTTATTGTTTCAATTAAAAAAATGTTAATCCCATAAACAGCGTGTTTAATTGAAATTACAACCTGACGTTGTCTGTCACTTCGTACATTCGACCATTCGCCCATTTTTTCAGTTAGACCTAAAGTTGTTTGTTATTGCTGCTCTCAAGTTTTTATGTATAATTTATAACATTTTTTTGTGACAGATTACAACAGTTAAAATAACAACAATAAAACAAAAATATTACAATTTTGTTTTTTGTTGCAAGCCTATTATGAACGTAGTATATTATACCCTACTCGGTGAAATGATTGTAAAAAACTTACACCTCATTCATGTTAAGCTATTTTACGCCTTTTGTTATTGTTGTAAACAAAAAAAGTATGTAGAAATGCAATCGTCGTAATTAAATTAACTTAAATTTAGGAAAATATAAAATAAAAGTACCGACTCGATTCTATCAAATTGAGAAATACAAAAGAATTTATTAACACAATAAGATGAGACGGTCTGTCGGTGGATTGTTGCAATAAAAATACACGCATACACAAAAACTGGTTCAAGGTTACAACCCCAATGAGTGTTAACTGGGTTTATTGTACTTTAAAATCCATCGTAAGTCACTGCGGACATTATTCGCGGCGTACTACTCTGCCATGGCCGTATATTAGGTGTGTAGTTAAGTTTTCAATCTTCGATTTGCTTTAATTTTTAGCGCAATTTAAATATGTATGTTGAAGTTACAACAATAAAATCCCATTGTTTATGTTCTTCTTGTTTTTATAAATTGACATTCAGCATAAACTGATAGCTTATTTAGGGATGGTAAGTGAAATTTTTGGAAGCCATAGGCACTCACATCTCTCAGTGGTTTCGCTTTTGCTCACAATCGCGTGATAACTTCGCAGCATTATTTGACGTTATTCAACTGCAATATGGACGACTTTTTGCGCCGTTTCGTAACCGTGGACGAAATGTGGATCCACCACAACACACCAGAAACCAAACAGATGTCAAGACAATGGGTTTATCGGGGTAAATCTCAGCCAATAAAGTCACCGTTTTTTTGGTTTACACGCGTTTTAATCCACATTGACTGCCTTCAAGAGGGTAAAACAATCAATGGCGAATATTATGCCAACTTTTTGGGTAGATTTAATAAGGATTTGAAAAAAACGACCAAATTAAGCCAAGAAAAAAGTTTTTTTTCAACAGGACAATGCAAGTGCAAATGAAATCTATGAATTAGGCTACGAAATGCTCCCTATTCTCCGGATTTAGCCCCGTCGAACTATTTCTGTTTCCAAACGATGAAATCATCTCACAAAAAATACCTATTATGATGACCTCGTCAAACAAGTTTTAAGAATAGTACTGGAGGCATTACTACATTACTGTCAAACTCAACATGAACTTCAAAATCTCTGGCACTACCCAATCAGCAATTTCAAATCATTTGGGAACAGCAGGATTCATCCAAAAGAAGAGACATTGGGTACCATACGAAAAACTATTTTGCATGTCCGAAATGGAACTTGAAAGCTTTAAAGAAAATCATTACTTGCGATGAAAAATTGATCCATTACAATAACCCAAAGCGTAAGAGATCGTATGTGAAGCCCGGTCAACCTGCCGAATCGATACCAAAGCCAAATATCCAAAGGCGCTAAGATAAAGTTCTGTATTTTGTGGGAGCAAAAGGGTCCTATCTATTATGTGCTGTTTAAATCTGGCCAGACCATCACAGGGAAACTGTACCAAACGCAAATGATTCCTTTGATTACAGTAAACAAATATATGTTTGTGGCAACCATATTTATGATGAATAATTTTATCATAATATGTTGTTCACAGATTATGATAAGCCTTAAGCCGAGAGCAACATAATATGATAAGTCCTTCATCATATGAATGGTTGTCACAAACATATATTTGTTTACTGTAACCATATATATGGTTGCTACAATCATGTGAATCGTAAATTAACCATATTATGGTTACCACAATCATGTAAATGGTTACTGTGACCATAATATAGTTAAAAAACTTGTAACAATATTGAAATGGTTACAGTAACCATGCCCAACTATATTTTTTCTCTGCGTGCAGTTCAGTCTCTATTCCAGTCTCTAGTCCAGTCTCTAGACCAGTCGCTAGTCAAGTCTCTAGTCCAGTCTCTAGTCCAGTCTCTTGTCCAGTCTCTTGTCCAATCTCTAGTACAGTCTCTAGTCCAGTCTCTTGTCCAGTCTCTTGTCCAGTCTCTAGTCCAGTCTATATTCCAATATCTAGTCCAGCCTCTGGTCCACTCCCTACTCCAGTCTCTATTCTAATATCTAGTTCAGTCCAATCTCTAGTCCAGTCTCTAGGCCAGTCTCTAGTCAAGTCTCTAGTACGGTCTCTAGTCAAGTCTCTAGTCTCTAGTACGGTCAATACCTTGAATAAATTTAAATTTTAAAAATGTTTAGGTTTTATTTCAAATTAAAATATGTATCGTCATCTGTTCTGTGCCATCGATTTTAATTATTTCCTGTTGAGTTTGCTTCGGTTTCAATTTGTCATCTACAGATGTTAGCGAGTCTGTCTCTTTTTCTACTGCCTGGAGGATTCAATTGCCATCTTAGCTTCGCCTTTTTGGATACGCTGCTCTGTAAGCAGGAACCTTAGCAAAATGGAAAATTGTCTAAAAATGTTCAATTTCCCCCAACATATTTTGTCAAAACTATTATGAGAAATGCATATGCAGTTAATTGTCATGTTATTTTCGATGTTTTGTTATGGCAGTCGCAGTTGTTTGTTTTTATTCCATTGTGTTGTTTTGTTTTTTTGTGCTGATTCGATGTGTGTAATATACTACATTGGACTGTCAGTGATTTTTGACAGATGATTGTAACCATGTTTTATTTTGTTTTGCTTACAAATAGTCAAATGTCGCGCGAATCCCTATTTAACAAATTATTGTAATATTTTTTTTTTTCATGTACAAACGCATGAGGGTAAGTGTGTTTAACCCTTTTTTTGTAAGTATTTAGTTGTTTGCAATTATTTATACGATGTTTCATTTGTTTTTTGGGATTTTTCCATATGTGAGAGAAATAAAATTATTTTTACACAAAAAAAAAAAGTAACTACAGAATTGAATTAAATTAAAAATTACTATTTTTATTTGTATAATACTTTAATTTGTTATCATGTTAATATTTGTTATTTTTAATAATAATAATTGTAATTAATTATAAATTCATACACATACTATGTATTTGCTATTATATTATCATATCGTATCGTATCGTTATTAATCTGTCTGTACGGTTATGAATATAAAATATAATTATTTTAGACTTTAATCGATATTTTGTGAATTGTATTTATTAAATTATTACGCTCAAACTATTTGTGTAATTGATATCGTACCCTATCGTATGTACTGGGTGGTCCAAATACAGGTATAGTTTTATAGCCAACAACAAAAGGAATTGGTAGAATCGGCTGTGCTGAATCTTCACCAAATTATACTTTAAAATAAAAATTAAAAATATTTTATAACTAGAAATTGTTTTCTCAAATTTTTTTTAGTGAAAAAAATTGTATGACAAAATATTTGTTTTGGTGAAAAAAGTACGGGTTAAATTTTTTTTTCAAAATTTTTTGAATTTTTTTTTTTAATTTATTAGTGATTAAAATTTTATGAAAACAAAAATTTTTTCCCCGATTTTGACCCATTCTAGGTTCGACTTACTATGGCGTTATATGTATATCCCTATTGTCTATATTAATGACTTAGTAATCCAGATATAAATCAATAATAGTTCCAAAATGAAGGTTGTCCTAGGTTTTCCCTTATATCTGAGCCATTTGTGAGCCGATATTCTGGATTTTAAATAGCAAACGAACCGGTTATACATATATAAATATATCGGATATATTGATGTATGATTCATGTATGTAAGTTGATTTTAACATACAGACGGACATGACTATACTTTGAGGAAAAAAAACTAGGACAACCTGAATTTGTATACCCTTCACCTTCGTGAGAAAGTATATATATTCTGGATCCTTATAGATAGCGGAGTCGATTAAGCCATGTCCGTCTGTCTGTTGAAATCAATTTTCTGAAGACCCCAGATATCTTCGGGATCCAAATCTTCAATAATTCTGTCAGACATGCTTTCGAGAAGTTTGCTATTTAAAATCAGCAAAATCGGTCCATAAATAACGGAGATATGAGCAAAAAACCGGGACAACCTCGATTTTTGACCTATTTTTGATCTATATCTGGATTACTAAGTCATTAATATAGACAATATGGATATCTAATGATAGATATTTCAAAGTCCATTGCAACGATGTAGATAAGGCTATAGTAAATTGGACCTACAATGGGTCAAAATCGGGGAAAATATTTTGTAACCCGAATTTTTTTTTTATCAAAAAATTTTTTTTGGGATAAATTTTTTAAAAAAATTTAAAAAAATTTGGAAAAAACTTTTTTTAAAAACAATTTCAAAAAAAAAAAATTTGAAAAACAATTAAAAAAAAATTAAATTTTGTTTACCTAAAAATATTTAAAAAAATTTATTTTAAAGTATAATTTGGTGAAGGGTATATAAGATTCGGCACATATTCTGGATCGTTATAGATATCGAAGTCTATAGAGCCATGTCCGTCTGTATGTTGAAAGCAACTTTCCGTAGCCCCGAAATAACTTACATACATGATTCATACATCAATATATCGGGAATTCTGGTTGCTATTTAAAATCGACAAAATCGGACCACAAATGGCAGAGATATACAACCTCGATATTTGACCTATTTTTGATCAATATCTGGATTACTAATGATAGATATTTCAAAGTCCATTGCAACGATGTATATAAGGCAATAAGTTGGACCTACAATGGGCCAAAATCGGAAAAAATATTTTTTAAACCGATTTTTTTATTTTCATCAACAAATTTTTGTCATAAATTTTTTTCCAAAACAAAATATTTTTTAAAAATTTAAAAAAAAAAATTCGAAAAAATTTAAAAAAAAATTAAATTTAAAAACCATTACTACACCATTTCCAATTGTATTTCAGAATTTTCTAATTGTATTTCAGAAAATTCCAATTGAATTTCAGAAATTTCTAATGATATTTCAGAATTTTCTAATTGTATTTCAGAATATTCCAATTATATTTCAGAAATTTCTAATGATATTTCAGAATTTTCTAATTATATTTCAGAATATTTCAATTGTGTTTCAAAAGTTTCCATTTATATTTCAGAACTTTCTAATTGAATTTCAGAATTTTCTAATTGTATTTCAGAATTTTCTATTTGTATTTCAGAAATTTTCATTGGTATTGCTATTAGAATTTTCTGAAATACAAATGGAAGTTTCTAAAATACAATTACAAATATCTGAAATATAAATGGAAACTTTTGAAACATAATTGAAATATTCTGAAATATAATTAGAAAATTCTGAAATATCATTAGAAATTTCTGAAAAATAATTGGAAATTTCTGAAATATAATTCGAAATTTCTGAAATTCAATTGGAATTTTCTGAAATACAATCAGAAAATTCTGAAATATCATTATCATACAATTGGAAATGGTGTAGAATTAATTTTGTTTACCTAAAAATATTTAAAAAAAATAATAAGATTCGGCACATTCAGCTGTTCTCTCTCTTACTTGTTTAATTTTAAAACTGATATTTAGTTTTGCAGCACCCTTTATTTACTTGTTTTCCTAATTTATTAGCTAATTGTTTCTATTATTAAATAAACAAATTGCAGATGAACAGATTTCAATATATTTTTGGGTTTTTTTTAATTATTATGTAGAAAAATACAATGTTTAATAATTAAACTTTACTGATTTTAACTTTATATTTGTTGTTTTGCTAAACGAATGTGGAAATTCCTAAAAGTTTTGGTAGAAATATTCATTTTAGACATGAATGATTTAAGACTTATCACAATTACTATTAACTTTACAATGTACAATTACATTAATTTGACAGAAAATTAAATAAACTGGCAGTTTGGTTAACTAACACCAGTTAACCTACGTTTAATCTTTATTGTTTCAACTTGATACGATTACTTAACTAACAATTAAGGGAGAAAAGGACCTCTCTCTTTACGAAAAATAGTGTAATGCAAGAGGTAAAAAATAAAATACTGATTTCTTTTTGCTCTCCTGAAAACTTGTAATTTCTAAAGCTACGTATACACGGTTGTCAGATTGACAGAAACATGCTCAGAAAATGGTTAACACAACCATGAGAATTTATGTTGAAACATATGGTTGTTAACCATTTATAGAACATTTTCTAAAAACTTTGTAAGAATATGACAACCGTGTATTATAGGCCTAAGATAGAGGATTTTTTTATTTGGAAAAGTTTCCATTGTATTGTCCAACCACTGCATATTATTCCTGCAATGTTTTCTTGGTTGCCATAAAGAATTTTAATATTTCCAATTTGTTTAGAGTTGTATGTGAACACAACAAATAAACAAAATATTTCAATATTATAAAATCTGCTCAGTCAGTGAGTGAGTGACCTTAAAGGATTTGTTTATTTTGTAGCGAAAAATTAAATAAAATAAAAAAAACAATATAATACAATAATGTTAATTATTTAAATCCCGGTTAAAATCAATATTAAAATGTTAATACATATATAAGTAATACAAATATAAGTTATTTGAAAATATCTTGTTATGACAGTTAGGGTTCACATTGTGTACACTTAAAATGACGTAAATTTCGATATTAAGATTGTTATTGTAGGTATTTTATTTTTATTATTTTGTTATATTACTTTTGTTATAGCTGTTTGTTTGTTATTTATTTAATTAGGATAAAAAACAACCGCATTCAAAATAATAATTGTATTATCATTGTGGTGGTACTTTTGTCATTTAGAACAAAACAATTTTTAGCGATTTATGTGAAATGATAATGCATTGTAAATCAAATATAATTAATGCTCTAAAGAATTTTGTATGAATGAATAGATGCCATAAGCAATAACAACAAAATTAACATTAAATAAAATAAAATTAAATACTTAAATTAAATTAAAATTTGAACTGAAAGGCTTGTATTATAAAAAATAAATAAAAATAAACATTGAATTTTTATATTTTTCGCAGACAAACAGAAAAACAACAAAGTGTTAAAAAAATAACAGATAAAAAATATTAGATAAAATAAAATCTTAACAAAATATTGACATTCTTTAGAACTTTTTTTTGTGTTAAATTTTTTTCTTTTGTTGTATGCTAGAGCAATGCTAAGTTTTAATAAATTCTGAGTATCTGATTATTATTACAGACTTACAGTGCATGACAATACATTGGAAACTTTTTCAAATATTCAATTAAGAGATCACAATCCAAAAAAAATCGGAAGAAATTTGTATTTTTATAGTATTTTATTAATATCTACTTTTATTTAGTTATATTAACAACAACAAAATAAAACATAACAAAAAAGTATTGACAAAAAACAATTGAAACTTAGGTTTAATTTTTACAAAAAAAATCTGGCCCTTTTTTGGAGTGCTGGTTCACACTTATCAAGTTTACTTGAGTAAATCTTTAGTTTATAGAAGATAGAGAGAATGAATAAGAGGAAAATCTCCTCTCCTCTCTCATCAACAAACTAGAGACTTGCACAACCCCAGCTAGCATTTTTTGAAAATTGTAATCAAATTCTAGTAATTTTGGATACTTTAGCGCGATTAAAAAGCTGGAATTTGCGCTCATTCTCTGATCATAAATTATACTTTTGTTGGGAGAAAATGGCCCCTCTTCTGATCAGTTCCTCTCATTTTTATACCCTTCACCTTCGTGAGAAGGGTATATATAAGTTTGGCATTCCGTTTGTAATTTCTACATTTTTCATTTCCGATCCTATAAAGTATATATATTCTGGATCCTTATAGATAGCGGAGTCGATTAAACCATGTCCGTCTCTCTGTTGAAATCAATTTTCTGAAGACCCCAGATATCTTCGGGATCCAAATCTTTAATAATTCTGTCAGACATGCTTTCGAGAAGTTTGTTATTTAAAATCAGCAAAATCGGTCCATAAATAACGGAGATATGAGCAAAAAAACGGGACAACCTCGATTTTTTACCTATTTTTGATCGATATCTGGATTACTAAGTCATTAATATAGACAATATGGATATCTAATGATAGATATTTCAAAGTCCATTGCAACGATGTAGATAAGAACATAGTAAGTTGGACCTACAATGGGTCAAAATCGGGAAAAATATTTTTTAACCCGAATTTTTTTTTCATCAAAAATTTTTTTTGTCATACATTTTAAAAAAAAAAAATTTAAAAACAAAAAATTTAAAAAAAATTTTTAAAAAAATTTTAAAAAAAATTTGGAAAAAACTTTTTAAAAAAAAATTAAAAAACAATTTCAAAAAAAAAAAATTTTAAAAACAATTAAAAAAAATTAAATTTTGTTTACCTAAAAATATTTTGAAGTATAATTTGGTGAAGGGTATATAAGATTCGGCACAGCCGAATATAGCTCTCTTACTTGTTTTAATTATTTTTGAGTACTTTTTAAGTGGAATCACTTTTTAATCATTAATGGGTATAATTTTCGAAACATTTTTTAATCAGTTTTAGGTCATCAAAACTAGTCGAAATATACTCAGTTTGATGATTAGTCACTTAACAATCTTCCAAATACTAGCAGGAAGTAAATTTGACGTGTGTGAACCAACGGTTACATGAATAGAGGTGTGTTTGGGGTCATACTTGCACAGCACCACACAATAATATTTCCACCGCCAAACTTGACTGTCTTATTTAAGTAATATTCTCCCATCACTGCCTCTTAAATTGTATTTGGATTCATCCATTTCTGTCTAGACCAATTTAAAAGTTCTTTGACAAATTGTCTAAGAGCAGCACTATTTTTAAGACCAGCCTCGTTTGCCGTGCCGCTTACAGTTCGAGAACTAATTTCCAATTTTTCATTATTGATACCATCTCTCGTAGCAATGTTTGGGAATTTCTCAAAGTGGTGATTTTGACACGGAAGACAAAAATAGTCCAGGCCAGCCAAAAAAGTTTGAAGACCATGAATTGGAGGCGTTACTCCATAAAGATTGTTGTCAAAACGTTTCATCCAAGCCGGATTCATCCAAAAGCACGAAAATTTGGTAGCATACGAATTGAAGCAGAGAGACTTTGAAAGACGATTTTGTATGGCTGAAATGCTAATTCAACGCTATAAAAAAACTAATTTTTGTACCGAATCATTACATAAAAATGGGTCAATTACAATAACCCGAACTGTAAGAGATCACCAAAACAAGTAAGAGAGCTAGCTATATTCGACTGTTCCAAATCTCATATACCATTCACAAAATTATACTTTAAAATAAAAATTTTAAATATTTTTAGGTAAACAAAATTTAAAATTTATTTTTTTTTAATTTCAAAATTATTTTTTTTAAATTTATTAGTAAACAAAAATTAATGACAAAAAAAATTTATTGTTGAAAAAAAAAAATTCGTTTTAAAAAAATTTTCCCGGTTTTCACCCATTACGGCCTTAAGAACTTTGGAATATCTATAATTAGATATCCATGTTGTCTTTATTAATGACTTAGTAATCCCGATATAGATGAAAAATAGGCCAAAAATCGAGGTTGTCCTGGTTTTTTCCTTATGTATCTCAGTCATTTGTGGGCCGATTTTCTCGAAAATTTACAAAAAATGGGTGTCAGCATTAAATTAGTGTTGGATACTCTTACATGTTTAGTATTTTTTCTTGTAAAAGTTTAAAAGTTTAAAGGGTAAGAAGTACAACCACATTCTAAAGCAAATATGTATTTACATTTGTGATTACATATTTGCCATGTACCTTAATTTAAAATTTCTTACTTTTATCTCTTTGTAAACGAATGATTCCTAAGCATAAAACCATTAAAATTGGTTTTTCTTAGTTTATTTTCCTGTTTTCTCTCCCTCTCTCTCTGTCTCTCTATTATTTTATAAAAGCTAAAACATTTTGAGTGTTGAAATAAATAGTGAGATAATTGCAATCCTGGATATTTAGTAAAATATTTTTTAATAAAAATAGTAAAAACATATGAGGTAAACATTCCGAAAAACCTATTGCTTTAAATTGAATTTGCAAACCCTATTAACAAATAATTTCTTAAAGTTGTTGTGGTTATTAATTTTTATTTCTGGCCATAAATTTCATTTTAATAAATACCAAAATTTAATATATTTTATTAAGTCTGGATATTTAATTACGCTTTACGCTGTGTCAGACTTTCGTCAATAAAAAAAGGTGGCCATTTTGTAGGATTTTATTTGCGTTATTTTAATAAATGATCAAGTGCAAACAACGTCATTGTCGTATTAAATTAACGTTTTAATATTCCGCATTTTTTTTACATTCAATCGATTTAAAGGACAATGAACTTAAAACAAAAATAACGTATATAACAAACAAACAAGTGAAATAAAAAAAAAAAACGATAACCATTATTTTTCTTAAACGCAACAAACCAAAAAAATCTACATACAATAATTTTAACAAATTTTAAAAGAATCGAATAAAATATTAAGTGTAACAAAAATAAGGTTACACATATATTAAAATAAAACACGATTTAGCACAGAAAGAAATGTATTTTTTTAAATTAACTTAATTGAAAAATTCATTAAGGCGTACCAAGTTAATTTTGAGTTTTTATTTTGATTAAAAGCAACAAACTTGACAAACAAATCAAATGTTAATTATAAAATCACGCCCTACCAACAATAATAACAATAGTAAATATGCCATCCATTCCATAATGTGTACTCCATCCATTCAGGCGTTCACACAGAAAGTGAGTTTTTTTAAGCCCGATAGAACTTGATATTGTAAAAAATAACACAAACAGCTAAATTTTAATCAAAAAAATCTTTATTCGAAAGTTCAATACTGGGAATTAACATTTGAAAATGTGATTTCGGACAATGTGCAGTCTGCGATAATGGCTGGCATCAATTGTTGCGGTTTATCAGCATAAATAAGTGAATTCACATGGCCCTAAACGACTTAGAAAGCCAATTGACTTTATTTTTGAAGCGTGTTAACCCCATCAAACAATACATTTTCCTGGATGTAATGGAGCCTGTAGGATCTGTTGTGGATTGACCCGTTAAGCCAAAAATAAGCCTCATCGCTGAACACTAAATTTAAAATAAAACAGTCGTCTATGAATTGCGCGAATCGATGACTGATGATGATTCTCAAAGTAAATTTGGTTAATTTGGTAGCGTTGTTCAACCAACAATTTGCCAGAGTATACTGATCATAAATGTCATAAAAGTAATCGCAGTAAACCTTTCGTAAGTTATATTGAACTTAAAAAACACCCTTTAGTAAATAGCAAAAAAAAAAACAAACATGTTAATATTCCAGCATTATTTTATAGTTGTCTAAGATATTTTCGACATCATCTTTAATATAACCACAATAAAAGCGTAAAACAACATACGAATACTTCTTTTTCCAATTTGTTTTATATGAAAATGTCCATTCTATGAAAAATTATAATTAGAAAAATAACTAAATTTCGACTCGTTATCGCTCTGTAGCGAATACCATGAATACCTCGTAAAACTTCTCGAAGACAAGATAATTTAATAGGAAGAGACTTTATAAGAAATTCCCAAACTCCCGGGAGGTTAATAATAATCTGCTGGGCAAATGAGGCTGGTTTCTGTGGCTATCACCCAGTGACAATAATCCCAAACGCATCTTTAGGGTCATAGATAAATGCACATAGATCGGAAAGCATCCTGTCAAAGACCTAACTCAATTGTCAAAAACTTAAGTGGTGAGAATGTATTACTAAAACAAACTATATATTTGAAAGCAAAAACAATGCTCGCATGTGTGATTATTTTGAGTAATTTTTTTGTTTGAGATTTTTTCTAGTTTCCGCTCTATGTGTATTTCTCTATGTCTAGGGTTGTAAATAGGATTTTTAATTTCCCGACCTTTTTTGATTCCCGGGAATCGGGACATTTTTTTCTACATACTGCAAATTAGGAATATTATAGCCAAATTTCATATAAAAACTTAGTTTTATAATTATTAAGAGCTTCGAATTAATTAATAAAATGTGAGCTTAATTCACTAAAATCTTAATCCGTTATTAAAAAATTTCAGCCTTTCATTCCATAAATCCATTCCTAATATTTAAATTTTTTAAATTCATTCCAAAGCCTTTTTATACCCTTCACCATGAGTGTAAAGGGTATATATAAGTTTGTCATTCCGTTTGTAATTTCCACATTTTTCACTTGCGACCCCATAAAGTATATACATATATTCAGGATCGTTATAAATAGCGGAAACGATATAGCCATGTCCGTCTGTGTGTTGAAATCAACTTTCCGAAGCCCCCAAATAACTTACATACACGATTCATACATCAATATCTCCGAAATTCTTCCGGCTCGGTCGCTGTTTAAAATCGAGAAAATCGGTCCACAAATGGCTGAGATATAAGGAAAAAACTAGGACAACCTCGATTTTTGACCTATTTTTGACCTATATCTGGATTACTAAGTCATTAATATAGACAATATGGATATCTAATGATAGATATTTCGAAGACCTTTGCAACGACGTATATAAGACCATAGTAAGTTGGACATACAATGGGTCAAAATCGGAAACAAATATTTTTTAACCCGAATTTTTTTTTCATCAAAAATTTTTTTTTTGTCATAAATTCTTTTTTCAAAAAAATTAATTAAAGAAATTTAAAAAAAAAATTTGAAAAAACTTTTTAAAAAAAAATTAAAAAACAATTTGGAAAAAAAAAATTTTAAAAAAATTTTAAAACATTAAAAAAAAAATTGATTTTGTTTAAATAAAAATATTTTTAAGTATAATTTGGTGAAGGATATATAAGATTCGGCACAGCCGAATATAGCTAGCTCTCTTACTTGTTTTACACTGAATTAATTTTAAAGTTAATTAATAACAGAATTTATTCAAACTTTGAATGATTAGGTTTTTGTTAAATCAAATCATTTACAAAATTAATTGAAAAAATTGTCTTAAACCTTTTTCTACTAGATTTTAATTGAATAAAAATTTAATCATTTAATAAATTGTTGAAGCTATTTTGTTATGGATTTGAAGAAGAAATATAAATAATGAATTCTCTTTTTAAATTATCACACGAAAAACCCCAAATAAATAATTATAATAAGCGGTCTATTATTAACAAAATATAGGCACAAAACTGTAAAAACTTTTCACCGTTTTTGGTGGAAAAAATAGTGTTCTATGTATTTTCGTCAGTTTTTAATTCCCGGGATTCCCGACTAAAAATCGCGGGAATTGGGTAGTGAAAAATTGGCAAAATTCCCGGGAAATTTGTACCGGGAATTCTCGGGATAAAAACCCTAGTTGTAACACAATGAAGTAAGTATTTTGAAGACCCTGTCAATTGACTGATCTCAATCCCATAGAAAACCTATTCCAAATGTTTGCAAGCGGCAGGATTCATCCAAAAGCAGGGAAATTGATAACCATACGAATTGAAGCTGAGAGAAAATCATTACTTATAGTAATGCTCTGTATTTATTGGGACCAAAAGGCTCCTATCTATGATGAGCTGCTGAAATCTGGGCAGACCATCACAGGCAACCTGTATTCGCTTGCAATACCAGTTAAAGCTTTATAGTCCAGATCTTGCCCCGTCCGACTACTATTTGTTTCGATCGAAGCATAAGGCCCTCTCTTCTCTCTGGGGTACGCTTCACTCTAGAGGAGAGTATCCGATATTGGCTTGATTCGTTCTTGGCCTCAATGACCAATACTTTGAATAAATTTATATTGAAACTAACTAACAATTTTAGCATAACGGTGCAATAACACTTATAAATGGGGACTATGCTCATTTTTCTCTTGACAACCATTTTGAAGTTTATTATTCAAAATGAAAGCCATTGCAAAAATTTAATATTTCTTTTATTCGCAAAAAATATGCAAAAACTTATATATTGTTTAACTTATAGTTTAAAAATTGTCTCATTTTTAACTATAGAAAATTTTAATAAATTCTAGTTAAAAATAAATATGTTAGACATAAATTTGCATTTAAATCGATATTTTTTTCATATAAGGTTTTAGTTTAAAAAAATAAAAATAAATAAAAAAACTTGTTAATTTTAGTTTTGTTTTGCACTCTATTATGTTCACTAGATTGCTGCTAATCAATCGTAAACATTTTTGTTTAAAATGGTGGAAATCAAAAAAAAAAAAAATTAAAACTGATATTTTGTGCTTTGTTGAAAATATATGAAACAATTTAGATGTCAGCAAAGAAATTCTATTCTATTTCATATAACAGTTCACTCCAACCACTTTACACATAACAAACGTTTGAAACTGTACGTCATAGTTGGCTAAAGCAGCCGAATTAAAATGACCTAGCGTAAAAAAATATTTGGAGAAACATTGAACAAACCTATTATGTTTAACAAACATATTACATGTTTGTTGGTCAAACAGGTTTGTTTGTCATTTAACTGCCATTAGACACTTGTAAAAAGTCACGTAGCTACGTAAAATTTCTATAGATTTCTTATGCTACATACCTCCAACGTGTCAACCTATAACTTGAATTAGCTGATTATCTTTAGGTTTGTCACATACCAACATATGTATATCTATATCTCTGCATAGTTGTCATTTATCTAGGTAAGTAAGTTTGTTTTAAACCCAACCACATTTTTGTATCTCAAGTCAATATTTAAACATGTCAATCAAATCCAAATTCTCAAATATTTAAAACTACATAGATATTTTTAAAAAGTTTTGCAAAATTTATTTCACTACATATTCATACAAAATATTTTGCATAAATTTAAGAAAAGAAAAAATTGTTGACATTTTAATTCAAAAAATACCAAATAACGTATGTCGAAAAGAAATTGCAACAAACATTTTTACGCTGGTCAAAGAAAAAAAATACTTGAGTTATAGATTTTTTTAGGACTTATAACCACTTAAAAATTTGGCCTTTAGTTCTGTGAAAATGTTTACAATGCAAATAGAAAAATTAAGAAAAAATTACAAACAAATTAGAAACTTGACTTATTTTGAAACAATTGTACAATAACAATTTATTAAATGTATTGGTCATTGGTTAGCTATGATCTTTTCCCATCATCTCTTGAAGCCAAGAACGAATCAAGACGATATCGGATACTCTCCTGCACAGTGAAGCGTATTTCAGAGAGAGGGACTAAATAGTTTTTAACAGGTATTGCAACATGTGGCCGATGGAATCTTACAGTTTCATGTTCGGTACAGGTTCTCAGTTGAGTTCGGTACAGGTTCCCTGTGATGGTCAGGCCAGATTTCAGCTGCTCGTGTTGATTCGGCTGGTTGGCCGGGATTCAAATACGATCTTGCGATCATTTTTCATCGCAAGTAATGATTCAAGCATCATTTCGAAAAATGCAAAATCGATTTTCAAGATTTCTCCTGTTGTTCGCAATCGATTTGAAATTGCTGCTGGAGTAGCTCCCAATGATTTTGCATGATTTTGTTGTGTTTTACAAAAATCTTCATGAAGTGAATCATCATTCTCTTCCGTGTCGAACCATCTCTCGCATGTTGAATTCAATGGAACACATTCACCATAAGAATTGCTGAGCAATCGGTGTTCTTCAGTGCCGTTTTTTTTTTTCAACTTGAAGCAAAACTTCCCATATATGACGCTTTGTTGGCACAAAATTTTACATTTTCGAAGCTATACTGAGAATAAATGACAGAAATGTACAGATATGTATTAAAAACAAAAACCGCATACAAAAGATATGCCATTTGTTGTGAATTTATAAGTTTTAATGAATATTGTCAAAGATTTTTGTTTCCTCCCTAATAAGTTATTAAATGTTGAAATATTGAAATAAAATTTAAAAAAAATCAACTGTCTGTATTATTTTCTAAATGCTAAATTTAATATTTAGATACAAAAATAACAAATAACTTGTTATTGTGTTTTTTTTATGACAATTTCTAACAATAAATTATTGTGGTAGATCACAAACAAAACCCAATGCAAAACAAAAAATAATAATTTAGTAAACAATTAGTCGCAAGTTAGACTTTGACTAAAAGAAAATCAAATAATCAATACAAAACAAAATCTTATTAAATGCAAATATTTTTTAGTAATATGTATCTAGATTTTTTATTTATTTTTTTGGATTTTTTATTAGGGTTCATTTTGATCCCATGTTCGTTTGAGGGTTAATTTCAGTTTTTCTGCTGGACTTTAAGATGTTAAACTCCAAGTTTCTAGGTTTTTATTATTAGAAATTCCACATATTGAGTTCTTCACGATTTGATGGTGTTTTCTTTTCTGAGAAAAATGTTCCATTTATGTTACCATTGGCGGAGGGGTATGTTCAATTCTAAAAATGTATGCAAACATGTGAAAAGTTGCCGTTTTCCTTTCTAAATAGAGTTGCATAAATAATTGTGTAAATATGTTACATATTTCACCCTCAATTATATGTCAGGGTGAGATAATACCCTTTTTTGCAACTGCGTTAAGTACTTTTTTTCAATTGAGTAACAGCTGATTTCTATTATTGCAAATCAGTGTTGTTAATGCTGTTGGCAACACACACAATTTAATGTCGAAAGTCGCTTTAACAGTGTTAAATATCGCTTTTTAATGCAAAATTCATTCAATATTTGGCACGCTAAATATACATTAGTGTTAAGTGAAAAATCAAGAAATTATTATGTTCCATTCTAACAGAAAAAAATTTCTCACTTTGCAAGGGTGTGTGTAACATGATAATAATTGGCATAATTTTTTTTAGAAAAGAAAACACCATAAGAGTTAACACTGTCTGATTTTAGTAAAACTTTCGGGGGGTATATTTAAAGTTCATAGCATTATAAATATGGTAAAGATATACGCAAAATTTAAATATCAGAGACAGAAAAACTTTGAGGAATCACTGACATTTTTTTATATTTTATTCCTCCACATATCCTCTATAAATCATAAAAAATGTTTTAAAAATTCTAAAATTTAGTTTAACAAAATTTTTAAAAATTTAAAATTCAAGTTTTGAGACTACCTTTTAAAAAATCAAACGTTTTTTTAGCTATACATTGACAAAAACTCATATACCAGTAAAAATGGAAAAGTATATTTAATGTAATGCCAAATATCCATGGCCCAATGATAATTCTCTGTAATTGATGGGAGCAAAAGTGTCCTATCTAATATGGGCTGCTGAAATCTGACCATACCATCACAGGGAACCTGTACCGAACGCAACTCATTCGGCCATAAAACTCGCCAAGACATGAATCCGTAATATTCCAACACGACAATACTCGGCCAAATGTTGCAATACCTGTTAACCTTCGCTTTACCAATACCCACCCGGGTGACCACATCGTTTTTATTGGTTTAATATTTTTTTTAATTTTGTTTCGATTTAAATGAAATTTATACTCACTGAACAAATTTTAAGGTTCTATAGAATTTAATAGAAGCATTTTAAACTTTTTATAAGGTTTTTTAAATTTTTTAAAATTTCATTCGTCGCATATATTTATAAAAGTGTAGTGTCACCCGGGTGGGTATTGGTAAACCATGTACATAAAAAAACCTTTGGTAAAGCGAAGGTTAAAAAGTATTTAGAATGAAGTTGTTGGGATGTTTTACCCCCTCCGAAAACTATTTGTTTTGTTCGATGCAGAACGCTCTCCCTTGGATACACTTTACTTTTGAATAGAGTATCCGAAATTGTCATCATTCGTTCTTGGCCTCATAACATGACCAGTTCTTTTGGCGCGGAATCCTTATGGTAAAAGGTCATAGCTAACAATTTGAATAAATTTATATTGTAAGAATTTTTAAGTCATAAACCCTTCTTCTATTTTTTTTTTTGGGGGGAGGGGCTATGAAATCCTAGTAGCCTTTATTAATAAATTATTATTGCACATACATAGTTAATTTTGTTTTGAAGACGAAATTGGTTTTTTTTTGAAACTTTGTTCGAAAAAAATCAGTTTTTATGACTCTACAATAACCTGAATTGAATTTTAAAATCTGTAAAATTATTTTTAGCTTTACAAATTTAGATATTAGGGTGACCCAGAAAGAGAAGCAACAAATGTAGAATTAGAGAACACTTATGTGTAAAATTAAATTAAAGCATTTGAAAGTTTTCAACTTTGCAAATTAAAAATTTCAGCCTTTAACAAAAAGCCACCAAAATGTTATAAAGGGGCCTCTTAACTGAAAGGGCAACACTGCTCCTGTCAACAAGCAGCTGTCAGTTCACTCCTGTCAAAATTAAAACAATCTGAATTCAAGTGAATATCGTGTTCTCGTTAAGCATTATTTTGTGCGGAATAAAATCATCACTCAAACGAAGGCTAACTTCGATAAATACTATGGGAACTATGCACCATCAATTTCAATTGGTAAAAAGTGGTTTACTGAATTTCGTTGTGGCCGTACAAGCACGGAAGAAGACGAACGTTCTGGACGACCAGTTGAGGTTTCTACTTCTAATGGCGATCCTTAATTGAAAGTGCGAGAGATTGGGGAAGCCTCACATGGCTCAGTGGTTTCAATTCTTGGTGGGTGCAACATTTGCTCACAATCGAAGACAAACTCAAGATTGCACACATGTGCATCACAGAGCCAGTGATCTACTAATATTTTGTGTATGACGTAGGGTATTTTATGAGTTAACCAACTGGCTTAGTGGCTAAACTGAATTCATCTAAATCCATCACAACTTATGCGTAAATAAAACCAAAATACATTCGACGTAATAAAATAAATCATTAAATATTTGTCAAAAATACAATCGTTTAATATTTAACAACATTTAATGTACAATAAACAGATTTTTAATTGTACACCACACGAAGAAGGAATGGCAAATAAAAAATAAAATAAAAATATTAAACAAAATAAAAAAAGAAAAAACATTGCCACAACAATGTACTTTAAATTGAGACAAACAAAACACTAAAAACCGCTTATATGTATTTTGATAAATCACGTGACATCCATAATGAATGTACAAACACATTATAGATTTCATTTAGAGCAGAGTTTTAAATGTATTTTGTCTTTTGTGGCAACAATAAAAAATAAATTTAAACATTTAAATTAGAAATATTCACCCCTATCGTGAAAAACATGTGAAATTTATGTTCCCATGGAATATTCATTTCCCTCGAAGGGAAAATTGCTATCGTGATATTCCCCTAAACTTTTCATTCACAATAGTTGATTTTGTTCGTAGCAGCTGTTTATTGTTTACAAAATTCCATCTAAAACTTTCACAACATGGGGAATTTGTTCACTTGAACAAAGTTTATGAACGAAAAATGGGAAATGGGAACATACTTCATGTGAAATTTTGATTCGCGATAGGGGTGATTAATTAATATCGTTTTTTAATAGCGAAAGAAAGAGGAATGAAAAAGTGAGGAAATGATTTGACAAATAATGTCAATCTAGCCCTAATAGAACCGGAAAGTTTTCTCATACCCAAGTGATCATTCAAAATTGAAACGACTGAGCCGTTTGATGCCTATGGCTTCCACAATCTCTCGCACTTTCAATCTACGATCGGCCAATACCAACCATATCGTGGATTTTTTCAATTGTTTTGGGTATTTAGGTCTCTCAACTGGGCGTTCGCCATCATCTTCCATGCTTGTACGGCCACAACGAAATTCAGTAAATCACTTTTTTACCATTGAAATTGATGGTGCAGAGTTCCCATAGTATTTATCAAGATTAGCCCTGGTTTGAGTGATGCTTTTTTCCGCAAATAAAAATGCGAAATGAGCAAACGAAATTTACTTTTTCCCAGTTTCACCTCAAGTCACGAGGTAGTCTGCTATCAATGGCTGTCAAACACAAACTTTGACAGGAGTCAACTGACAGGTGCCTATAAACAGGAGCAATTTTGACATACTTGATAGAAAATTCTGATTCTAATGGGCCACAAGTTTTCAATTTGCCATAATGTTGCCACATGAATTAATTCTATTACAACTCTGTTATGTAGTAGGAGGAGGAGGTATGTACTTTAATTTGTTGTCTTTTTTTTTTTTGAATGTACGCCATTTGAAAACTGATTTTTTTTGGAAATAATTTAATTTTTATTAACTTGTTTTCAACGAAAATTATGTGTATTTACTACTGCATTAATATGTTACTACTATTTTTTTTTTGTTGAATTTTTTTGAAGTTGTTTTTGCTTGCGTCTGTTCTGTTCATTTTTGTTTGTAGCTGTGTGTAATTTGTTATTTATTTGTTCTTTTTTGTCGTGTGAAATATCACATGTTTATTAAGAATTTAAGTGGTTTTTAAAGTCACAATTGCACGTGCTTAAAATGTTAAAATTTGTCTGTAAATACACAAAAATTCATTAACGAAAACTTAATTTTTAATTTTTTTTTTTTGGCAATAAAATTTGCCAACAGAAATCATTCATTCTCATATATGAGAAATTTCAAAAAAATTTCATGTGACCAAAAAAAAAATAAATCATTTTCTATAAATATTAGAACATTTTTTACTATCTCATAAACTTTGTTAAATATGTATTTTTGTATTTGCAAATATTTTATTTATGTGTATTAAAAAATTCACTATTTATTGTTTATATTCGTAATGGCAAAAAGTCATAAAAAAAAATTCTTGAAAACAAATCGTTTCCAGTTGAATGACATTGATTCTAAATTTAAACAATTCATCGGAATGACAGACATACTTTGCAGAATAATAATGTCATTTATACTGAAACTGTTTAAAATTAAACAGTGCAATAAATTTTTTTTTTTTTTTAAAAAAAATCTAAAAAATATAGTTTTTACCTAGATTTTTTATTACTGCTTTGTGCTACTGAACCAAAAAAAATAAAGGTTAGCCTATTTGTTATTATGACAATACAATGGAAACTTTTCCAAATATTTAATTAATAGGTGAAATCCAAAAAAAAAAATCTAAAGAAATTTGTATTATTTTGTTTTTATACTATGAATTCCTTATGTTAATCTCAATATTTTTGTTGTTTTTTACGTTTTTCATGAATTGTTATATTTTTATTTTAATAAAATCAGCTTTTTATTGAAAAATCTATTTTTAATCTAAAATTATGAATCTCGAAACCAATTAAATGAAAATCAATACAAATGTATGGAAAATCGAGCTTCGCTTTACGTCGCGTTTCACCGGTCACGATTAGCGACCGTAAGAAATGTAAATTTTTAAATATTTCAGTTTACATTCAAAATAATAAAACTAGAGGTCCACATCGCGCGTTTTACGCTTTCTCACATTCTACGCGGCTGTCAAAAAAGTGGAATCAATGTATTTGTACGCTGCAAGTTAAAAGTACAAAAGCGTAAAATGCCTTGACGCGTAGAATGCTTAAAGTAGATCTACTTTCTACTTTTATAAGCGTCACAAGCGGCGCACGAACATGTCAGCTGATTTTGACAATTTATATTCTTTTTTATACCCTTCACCTTCGTGAGAAGGGTATATATAAGTTTGTCATTCCGTTTGTAATTTCTACATTTTTCATTTCCGACCCTATAAAGTATATATATTCTGGATCCTTATAGATAGCGGAGTCGATTAAGCCATGTCCGTCTGTCTGTCCGTCTGTCTGTTGAACTCAATTTTCTGAAGACCCAAATCTTCAATAATTCTGTCAGACATGCTTTCAAGAAGTTTGCTATTTAAAATCAGCAAAATCGGTCCATAAATAACGGAGATATGAACAAAAAACCGAGACAACCTCGATTTTTTACCTATTTTGGATCTATATCTGGATTACTAAGTCAATAATATAGACAATATGGATATCTATTGATAGATATTTCAAAGTCCATTGCAACGATGTAGATAAGGCTATAGTAAGTTGGACCTACAATGGGTCAAAATCGGGAAAACTATTTTTTAACCCGAATTTTTTTTTATCAAAAAATTTTTTTGTCATTAATTATTTTTCAAAAAAAATAAAATTTGGAAAAAATCAAATGGCGTACATTAAAAAAAAGACAACAAATTAAAGTACATACCTCCTCCTCCTACTACTACATAACAGAGTTAATAATAATAATATAGAATTAATTAATTCTATAGAATTAATTCATATGGCAACATTATGGCAAATTGAAAACTTGTGGCCCATTTTCTTGCACTTTCCTGTCAAAGTTTGTGTTTGACAGCCATTGATAGCAGACTACCTCGTGACTTGAGGTGAAATTGGATAAAAGTGAATTTCGTGTGCTCATTAAGCATTCTTTTTTGCGGAAAAACATCACTTAAACCATAACTAAGCTTCATAATTACTATGGGAACTCTGCACCATCAATTTAAATGGTAAAAAAGTGATTTACTTAATTTCGTTGTGGCCGTATAAGCCGAACTAGATGCCGAACGTTCTGGACAACCAGTTGGGGACTCTACACCCGAATCAATAGAAAAAAATCACGAAATGGTGTTGGCCGATCGGTGATTAGATTGTGTAAGCCATAGGCATCTCACATGGCTCAGTGGTTCAAAATTTTCAATGATCACTTCAGAATGTGAAATCTTTCCGGGTTTATAAGGGATCAATTGACATTATTTGTCAAATCAATTCCTCACTTTTTCATTCCCCCTTCTTTCGCTATTAAAAAAACATTATTAATTAATATTTCTAATGTCTATTAATGTCGCTATTAAAAAAACATTATTAATTAATATTTCTAATGTCTTAAATGTTTAAATTTATCTTTTTGTTGGAATTCACGAAGAAGAGAATTATGAGGAGCAAACCGATCTGAAGATGCTCAGTGACATAACTTTAGGACTCCAGTCAAAATTTTATAGGTGATTTTGATTCGGATGATGACATACCTCTATCAAATTTACTTATCTACCCAAACTGCTGTGGTGGAACCAAAATGGTTAACAAATTTTCGATTACAAAAACCGGGTGGCTACACAGAAGGTGGGGTATACCGACTGAAACAATAGATTTAAAGAATGTCTCACCTACACAGATATTTCGTTTGTTTTGTTTAGAAAATGATTTGCTTTCAATAAAATTTATATGCTAAAATAATTATTTTTAATGTCAATCGCCATGGTGGTTAATAAACTAACCACCCCACATTCCATAAACGTCTTTAGCTGTATATTTATTTTTCTTTTCTTATTATTCATAATAAATTTGCATTAATTAAGGTAAAAATGTAATTGTTTTGATTATAATCGTGGCTGAGTGAGAGAGCTAACCAAAGAAATCCGTTGAAAGCCTCTGTGGCGGCACATGGTGTAGTGCTTAAAGTGCTTGCCTACAAAACCAAGCAACCCAGGTTCGATCCCTGGCAGAGGACGAAAAATTTTCAGCACGGTTTTCGAGTTTTTAAAATTAACCCCTGGAAAAGAGGATAACATCATGATAAAGGTTAGGCAGCCCGTCACACCCTGGGAAAAAGGTAGGAATCAAAGAATTAAATTAGTAAGGTTCCCCACCACTACACCAAATACACAGATGGCGTTGTTTCTACGGCAACGAGACAGATGGCAGCACCATTATCCTAGACCAGCTAAAGCAGACCAATCATCTACTTAGTTAGAACAACCACCGATTAACGAAACTGATACAAAAAATAACAACAGTCTGGTTCTAATGGCAACATCGTACATGAAGACGCACGATACGATAAAAAACTTTAATATAAAAACCAGCTTTTAATTATTTTGCAACTATAGTCAAAATTAAAGTATGTTTTAAATTGAACCGACTTTAACTGGGTGCCACCTCAAATGTAGAAAATGTTTTCATACAATATACAACAAAATATAGACAAGTGGCACCGCTGAACAGCTGACATAGAAAATTAAAAAAAAAGGTGAACAATAAAATTAAACGCGGAATCTACAGAAAAAAAACAGTTTGTGGTGGAAAAATGGAATAAATAAGATTAATATCATATTTAAAATATTTTGGTACTAATTATATTGACAACTGTTCAATAATTGCAAAATTTCTGCCAATATCTTGTAACATAAACATTTTTGACTTTTTGTCGAACTTTTTTACTTGAAGAAGAACAGCTGATGCTGTTGTTAAATGAGTTAAAAACAGCTTCAGCTAGTTTTATATTTACAGTCGACTTTAACGTCAAAACTATATTTTATCTTGTCTATGGTAGACCTAAAGTCCACTCTTAAGTAAAGACGACTTTATTTCTCTTAAAATATACTTTATTTCTGACTATGATTATGGGCCAATAGTGTGAAAATACAATTACATTTGAAAATACTACATTAATATTGCATCACTGCCACATAACAGAATATTAACGTTCGAAAAACCATAATTGGCAGCACTAATTTACGGCCACCATTTTGTATAGCAAATGGTTGGCAGAGAGATGCCACCACTCATTGGCAAACGCGGCAAAAGCTGCAGAACAAATAAATTGACAGCTTTTTTGAGACAATTTAATATTTATTTAAAAGCAATCGTTTTCTTAAAGAAATTCAACTTACCCTCTTTGAAAACTGTTTACAGCTTCAATATTAAACTAGGATTTAAATATTTGTTTACTAACCTGTAAAGAGAGAAATAGAAAAAATATATAAATAATTTACTAAAAATCAAAAATTTATTAAATTCTACAATATATGAAAAACTAAGACAGTAAAAACCATACGAATGTTAAAGAAATACACATTAAATAAAAATATGTGTGCGTCAAACTAAGAATGCATCATAAAAATTGAATGAAAGCAGAACAAAAAAAACTAAATAACTAAATTATATTTAATAAAATACGACAACAAAAAATTAGAGCACAACCAATAGAAAAAATAAACAAATAAAATAAAATAACTAATAGAGCCTTGAACATTAATTAAACTAAATTGTAGAGAAAACATAAAAAAGGGAGAGAAAATAATTTAAATTGAAATATTGAGTTGAATAATAGAAATCATCATGAATTCTAACACTGGTTCTAAAGTAATTTATAATATTTTGCTTAACTACAACGAGTATAATGATTTTAAGTTTTTTAATTATAGATTTTCATTATTTAATACCACAAATAATATAGTATTTAAACAGGTTTCTAGTTTGTTATTTAAAAAAAAACATATTTATAGCTCATAGATTATTAGTTTAAATATGAAATGAATTTAAATACATATTTATATAAATATTATTGCATTGTGTTGGCAAAATTCTATTTCAGTTTGAAACACAAATAATTTGCTAGTTTATTATAAAATATCATTAATAATTCAATGGGGTTAATTGATAATTTCAACTATATTTAGACTAGACGTATCAATTTGTAAAATACTCTATATATGTATATTTAGATAAGAAGTTATCAGAATAAATATTGTTATGAATATGAACAAAAAAAAGTGAAATAGAAAACCTAAATAAAAATGAACCAAATATTTAAATACAAAATAAACTCTTAAATATTATTCAAATTTCACTGACCTACAACAACAACAATTACAGAATCTGGTTTAAAACAGGCTTAATCTCAAAAAAGTAATAAAATTTAAATTTGTCAAACCAAAAAAACAAATGGCCAAAATTAAAAAACAAAAAAACACCTCGGAGATTACTACAGTATGGTTATATGGGTTTCAAAATTCGGATATTAATCAAGTAACAACAACAAAACAATTAAAGCTACGTTCACATTATTAAAATATTTTAGGAAATAAATAGGATCTCTAAAAATATCGAAAATAACACTTGCATTTCAATCATACATATTTTAAACATAAATAAAGAACATTTCATTTAACAAAGGTCATAGTATTTTTTCCTTATTAGTTATTAAAGTTCAAACCTTAAGGTTTTAACTTATTTCATCAATAATTTGAACAATGTGAATGTACTGTAGAAGACGCCATCTCATCTACCCCATCATATATAAATGAAAAGCACGAGTGTAATGTTACAATTATAAACAAAACAAAAACAAAATTATCAAAAACTTAAATTCTAAACAATAGTCGCCTGATACACTTGAACACATCCATCCCTACGCATGTTTATACAATGCCCAACAGTTCTTGACGACTGTCCCCAACTAGGGATTCACATACCAGTTACATAGAGATAGTTACCGTATTAGCTACTTAATTGGTTACTTGATTAGCTACAAAATTTATTATTTTGACATGTAAGAGTGCTAATCGGAATCTAATTGACCTCAAATAGTCAGTTAAAAAGACATCTCCTTTAGGGTAAGTCGATTGTTCGAACAATCGACTTTTTCCTGAAAAAAGTCGAAATCGACTTTTTGGTCGGAAAAAAGTCGAACAATCGATTTTGTTATCTCAAAAGTCGAATAGTTGATATAAGTCGACTTTTTAGATTGTTAAAAAAAAATATTGCACTTGCATTTTTTGTAGTGTATGCTAATATATGTAAATAATAAATAAATGTTTATAAAATAAAGCTTTTTTCTACACAAAATTCTTACAACTTTCTTCTAACTATTATCGCCTTGATAAATTTAATTTTTATTGCTAAACATTACAAAAGGCGTATCAATAAATGTAGAAACCATGTATTTTTTACAAGAAATGGTAAAAAGTGGAAAATAGTCGAAAAGTCGATCATAAATTACCAAAAGTCGAAAGTTCAAAAAGTCAACTTTTTAAAAAACGGAAAAAGTCGAAAGGTCGACTTTTTGTTTCAGCTATAGAACCCTAATCTACTACTTTTCAAAAATGTATATAACTTTTGACAATTAAAAAACAAACAAAAAATTGGGCCATCTAAATTCGTTTACTATATTTTGATATCGAACATGCGATTTGAGAATTTTTGCCCTAAAGTTGTATTTTACAACTTTGTATTTTAAAATATTTGATTCCTTAATTCCTTATACATCCTCTTAGAAATTGTTTGCGATAACTTAAAAAGAAAAAAAGTACTTTTTTCCCAAAGTACTTTTGGGAAAAAAGTACTTTGTAAAATTTTTTAAATTCAAATGCATATAACTTTGGATTTAGTCATTATTTTTAAACAATTCTTTTTCTATTTGACACATACATGTGTTGTTACTCCAACAAAGGAAATTGCTAAGGAAATGCTCTGTATTTGGTGAGAGCAAAAGGGTCCTATCTATTATGAATGGCTGAAATCTAACCAGACCATCACATGGAACCTGTACCAAAAGCAACTGATTCGTTTGAAGCAAGCATTTGCCGAAAATCGCCCAGAATATGTGGCCACACATGAAAACGTAATATTCCTTTATGACAAAGCTAGGCCACATGTTGCAATATATCATTTAAAAACTATTTAGAATGAAGTGATTGGAAAGTTTTGCTTCACCCGTTTTATAGTCGCATTTTTAAATCATATAAAACCAGATTGTACGTATCACTCACAAAAAAGTGCAGCACTATGTTAACGCTTTAATTGACTACTCTCTAGATTACTTAGAGACACTAAAGAGACAATTAACTTCACACTAGATTACCTGGGATTTATAAAGTAGCCAGTTGACTTCCCTCATACTTCAGACCGAAAATATATAACTTGAAGAGAGGCAAATGATCAGACATAAGAGGAAATTACTGTCTCTAATTGTTACATTGAGTACTTGAAATTTTAGGTTTTTATAGTAAATAGTATTGTGAAAATTGATAGGACACATTGACTCTACTTAATTAACGAAATTCCTAAATACCCTGAAGGAAACCTGGGGCAAGTTCTCCGTAGGCAATTTTGGTGAATTTTTTTAAGAAAAAAAGAGAAGTAACACTCAGGCAATTAATATGCCTATATATATGTGTTACTTTCTTTGGAAAGGGGATAGAGTGTAGAAGAAAAGGTGGTGAAAGGAGGAGAAAAGTTTTTTTTAATTGACAATTTGGCGACATTGTCAAAGAAAAACATGAATTTGAAGCGACTCTTCCAACTGTTATGAAATCGACGAAACTGTTAATGTTAACTTCGACATCTACTTTAGAAAAGTACCAAAAGTGTAAACTAGAATTACTAAAAAGTACTAATTAGTTTCTGGTTCCAATGTCTACATATGGTCCAAAAAGAAGTACCTATACAGAGAAAACAGATTCGTGATAGCAACCCAATTTGTTGCCAATCGAATGATTCTACCTTAGTGACCGAATTTTACAATTGGGCTACAAAACTTCTTTATCAACTGACTTTCTGTTGATAGAACCGAAAAATTCTATGTGTGCAACCGAATCATTCGATTGACAACAATTTCGGTTGTTATCACGAATCTGTTTTCTCTGTGTTAGCAAAAGTACTATCGTCAGTAGTCGACTTCCAATGAAACGAACATGTTAAATGCCTGTAGTAAATAGCATTGTCTGGGGTATAATAAGTCACTGGTACTGGTGACTGTGTCAATAGTAAGTCAGTACAAAATTCAAATAATTCGAAATCAAATCCCTTTTTAAAGGTTTTAAAGTTTGAGAATAAAAGCTTTCCCAATAATTTGGTTTATTTTTCTCTTTTCTATTTGAAAAATGATTTTAAATTATATTTCATAGCAAATGAAATGTATGATTTTGTGCTTGCTGGGTAGTTGCTTGTCTAGTTTTTTTTTTTTGTATTTATTTTTTATTTTTCGTTAGTTTTAGTGTTATAATTGATAAGTTAAAAAAAAGTTAGCCAAAAAAAAAAATAGCTTAAATATAGCAACAACCTTAAACAGAATGTTTTGAACATAGACAGCTAGCTCTACAGCAACAAGAACAACAAAAATTAGGCAAATTTATGAGAGAGAAAAAAAAACTATTCAAGCATTTAACAAAAATATACATACATTTCGTTTCGTTTCATTTGACTTGATTTGGCTTAAGTTGATTTAATGTTGTTATTGTTGGTGCCGCCACACTACGTACCATTTAGTACCAGTAGTATTTTCTGTCTTTCTTTCTTTCTTAAGATATGTTGGAATTAAAAAGATATTATAAATAAATAAAAAAAATAAATAACAAAAAAGAATGAAAGAAAACATCATCATCTAGATACTCTTATACACAAACAAAATATTAATAAATGATTTAATTTTTATTTTACAGTACCATAACGATTATATGATTCGTTTAAAATGAGGGGGCTTGTCTCTGACAATAACTAAATGTGTAAAAATGTTGTACAAATTCAAAATTACATATCGCTGGTAATGGCTAGATAAGGTTTTGTCGCACACGTAAATGTAGTAAGATTACATCAATGCCGCATAATAAAAGTTTAGCGTTAAAAAAAGCGTAATTGGCATAACTGATTTTCATGCAAAATGGCTGACAGCAGAGATGAGAGATCCCATGATTTATGAAGAACATGGTTCTCAGTGAACATGATTTATAAATCACTGTTCTTTTAAGCAGTGATCGTGATCACAGTTACCAACAATTTGAAGAAGAATACATTCCCAGTAGTTATACCCTACACCACCATAGTGGGGAGGGTGTAATGCGTTTGTGCAGATGTTTGTAACGCCCAAAAATATTAGTCTAACACCCACCTTAAAGTATACCGATCGACTTAGAACAGGGAAAGGCAACCTATACTATTGCATTTTTCGATTGTATTAGTTATACACTCTCTCCGCTCTCACCACGAATCGGTGTTGCCAGTAAACTTTCGACTCTTTTCCCCAATTAAAAATGTAAAATCTCATATTGTTTATCATACATTTACATTTAAAAGTTGGGACATTTTTTTTTCACTGGCAACGCTGATTCTTAAATTGTGCGATAAAAAAACGATACACAACCTGCTTGTTTGAGTTCTCAAGCTCAAGTTGTTTATTTCTCTACAATGCGTGTGCACACGTACGTAAGAGAAGAGTAAATGAAAAACGCGGCGCCCTTGTTTTGCCTTTCCCTGACTTAGAATCACTTTCTGAGTCGATTAAACGATGTCCGTCCGTCCGTCCGTCTGGTCGGCTGGCTGGCTGTCCATGTAAACCTTGTGCGCAGAGTACAGGTCGCAATTTTGAATATATTTCGTACATATTATTTTTTCGGCTCAAGGACCAAGCCTATTGAAACTGGCTGAAATCGGTCCATTATTTCACCTAGCCCCCATACAAATGTCCTCCCGAAATTGGACTTTATCGGTCATAAATGTTTAATTTATACATGTATCTCCACAAATTCCGCTCCAAATAAGTTTTATATACACAAAATTCATGTCACCAAATTTTGTTACGATCGGTCCATAATTAGTCATAGCTCCCATATAGACCCGCTTCCGAAAATCACTTTAAGGTACATAAATCGCTTAAAAATGTTGGTATACACACAAAATTCAACATAGTTAACTTTAATATAGACATAAATCACACGACCTAATTTCATGGTGATCGGTCCATAATTGGTCATAGACCCCATATAAGGCCCACTTCCGAAAATCACTCACGAATATAAATTATTGAAATTTTAAAAGAAAAATGTTTTTGCTTTTACTTAGTGTAGGGTATTATATAGTAGGGCTTGACCGACCATACTTCCTTACTTGTTCATTGACCCATTTGAATTACAATGAGACCGTCTGATAGCATTGGATTCACATACCGGTTACATAGTTACGTTACTAGCTACCTAACTGGTTACTTTATCAGCTACATAATTAGTTATTTTAACAAGTACGGATGATAATTGACCTCAAATTGTTTTTTTAAATTTGAAACTTTTTTTTAATTAAAAAATTTTTTTTTTTTAAATTTGAAAATTTTTTTTATTTTTTTTATTTTTAAAATTTTTTTTTTAATATTTAGCGAAAACAAAACTTTTGGTGAAAAAAAATTCGGGTTAAAAAATATTTTTTCCGATTTTGACTCATTGTAAGTAAGTTGGACCTTACTATGGTTTTATATACATATGTCGTTCAAAGGTCTTTGAAATATCTATCATTAGATATCCTTATTGTCTATCAATGACTTAGTAATCCAGATATAGGTCAAAAATCGAGGTTGTCCTGGTTTTTTTCCTTATATCTCAGCCATTTGTGCACCGATTTTCTCAATTTTAAATAGCAACCTAACTGGAAGAATTCTGGAGATATCGTGTATGTAAGTTATTTGGGGGTTTCGGAAAGTTGATTTCAACAGACAGAATGACATGACTTAATCGACTCCGCTATCAATAAGGATCTAGAATATATATACTTTATAGGGTCGGAAAATTATATTGTTCAAATTACAAACGGAATGACAAACTTATATATACTCTTCTCACGAAGATGAAGGGTATAAAAACATAGGAAAATAACAGAATTAAGCAAAGACAAACATTTCATTTTATACATTATAGAGGTCCTCATAAAAGTATGTTCAAAACTGTGAAAAAATTACATTAAAAGTATCTGTTACTTGCTATATGTATTGTTACGTTTTTGCCTTTTAAAAACGGTGGTTAATTTTATTTAAATCAACTGAATTCTTTTAATTACAAATAAAAGCGATCAGTAGATGAAACATTTTAATAACTCTTTATTTATTAAAATTTACACAACAATTTAAATGTCACGCAATTTTAAACACACACTTCTATTACACACTTTATAATTTAGAAGAATAAGCTGTAGACGATTATAGTGTAGTCTACGATACACTGACTTAATCTCAACTCGCTCTTACTATTTATATACACAGCGCCATCTTCTGGAGGTCTCATGAATAATCTAAAGGAAAAAACTCGAATATTCTATTTCCACAACTGTAAGCTGCTTTACAGTTAATGTTATCATACTTATAAACAATGTTAATAACAGTCAAAATTTTTTATAAGTAGTTGAGCTGAAAAGTTATTTCAGAGGTAGCGATAACTGTAGCCAACTTTACTTTATAGTATAATCAATATTTCACTGTATAAATGTTAAAAATGATGATGATTCTTCATTTTGTTTTGACTTTCAGTTTTTGCGTGTCGCGCCGTAAACAACAAACACATGATTTGATTACTCAAGCGGAACATCAGATAGATTTCACAAAATAGGCAATACAAATGAAGGCTCGTACTCCATATTGTCATGAAAAAAATTTAAAAATTAACATAAACTGAAAACATAAAGAACGTATATTGGTACTAAGTGAATACAACTTTTTTTAAGATTAGATTTTTTATTGTTTTAAGGGGGATTTTTGTTTTGGAGAGGCTCGTATCAGTAGTTTTTTTTATCAAGTTGTAAAAAAAAGCTAAATAATAATATTAGAGTACATAGTTTTTATTTGAAAATAACCTGGTTAGAAGTAAATCACAAAATTATGTTAAGCATACAAATATGTATATGTTATAGTTATGCATAATTTTGCGATTTTTCAAACACACCACCACCGGCTTTTTGGACGAGCCGCCTAAATCCACAATAAACCGCTTATATATCTCTGTTATCGCCTAATTTAATGTAGCTGGCGATAATTTAAACATGCGCGCGACAAGTTATCAAAAACTAATTTTAACAAACTACTTCAATATTTAATTTCTTTTTAACCCTTTGAGTGTTAATGATGTAGAGTCCTGAAAAAATAAACATACCCAATGACTGATTACTTATCAATGACTTCTACATACCAAATGCATTACTTAGAAGTAGTTTAGCAAAGGCTGGTTTATAATCTTATATACAGTGGAGACGATTCCAAATTATTGAACCGTTTTAGTTTTAACATTTATCACTGCTGTCAGAAACGTTATGTTAGATCTTATGCTTAAAGAATTTTGAAATTTTTTAATGGATATCAATGTTGTTCTTTTATGAAAATTACTAGACATATCATGGCGTGTCCGAATATAAATGTTTTTTTATGTTGGAAATTATAAAGGGATTTAGCAAGCACCTGTAGAAATCCTTGATGAATATTTTGAGACCGTACGAATGCTGAAGAATTGGTGATATTTTTATTCATTGTTAACAAACAAATTATTAAACATTTTCTAGTTTCAAATATATTTTATGAAATTATTCGAATATTTTTTAATTGATCAATCGAATAATACAAAAATTTAAAAAACTCGAATAATTGACAAGTCTACTAACAAACCTTGCATGTATGATTTAATACTCCAGCTTTCTCATATGGGTTAATAAAATTTGCCATGTTGAAAAGCAATTAATATTTTCTGTTACTACTGCCAAATCTGTAATCGGTAGATTCAAGTACTTGTACTATTATTAATTATTAACACATACGAACGGATGAACTAATATTAGGGTTTGAAAAAAAGAGAGCTAAATTCGGCTGTGCCGAATCTTATATACCCTTCACCAAATTATACTTCAAAATAAAAATTTTAAATATTTTTAGGTAAACAAAATTTAATTTTTTTTTCCAAAATTGTTTTTTTTTTCGTTTTTTGAAAAAAAAAATTCGAATTGTTTTTTTAAATTTAAAAAAAAAATTTTAATTTAAAATTTTTTTTAATATTTAGCTAAAAAAACTTTTGGTGAAAAAAAAATCGGGTTAAAAAATAGTTCTTCCGATTTTGACTTATTGAAGGTCCAACTTACTATGGTCTTATATACGTCGGTCATTGAAACATCTATCATTAGATATCCATATTGTTTATATCAATGACTTAGTACTCCAGATATATAATCGAGGTTGTCCTGGTCCCCATTTGTGCACCGATTTTCTCGATTTTAAATAGCAACCGAGCCGGAAGAATTCCGGAGATATTGATGTATGAATCGTGTATGTAAGTTATTTGGGGGCTTCGGAAAGTTGATTTCAACTGACAGATAGACGGACATCGCTATCTATAAGTATCCAGAATATATATACTTTATTTGGTCGGAAAATTATATTGTGGAAATTACAAACGGAATGACAAACTTATATATACCCTTCTCACAAAGGTGAAGAGTATAAAAATATTTGATTCCGCAAAAAAATTTGTGAAAAATAATAATAAAATGAGGAAAATGCTAGTAGAAACAAGTTCATTGATTAGGAAATGCTTATAAACGGGTAATTTGACACGTATGTTCTATATGTAGTGCAAAGAGAAGTCAATTGGTTACTTTATTCAACCCAGGTAATCTAGCGTGAAGTCAATTGCCACTAAAGTGTCTCTAAGTAACCTAGAGTGTGGTCACTTTAAACGTTTATTTTGTAATGTATTTTTTTTTTTATGGTAAATTCGTACAAAATGGTTTTATACAAATTGTGTTGATATTATTCTTATGCAGTATCCCTTAAAGACAGTAATTGTCTCAAGTGTATCACTTGGCTGACGCCAATTTATACATTTTAGTTAATGACAATTGTGCTCTATGTAGTGCAGAGAGATGTCAATTGGTTACTTTATACATCCCAAGTAATCTAGCTTAAAGACAATTGTCACTTAAGTGTTTAATTTATTTTTGTTTAAGTATACTGAAATCCCATGTAACCTAGCGTGAAGTCAATTGTCACTTTAGTAACTCTAAGTAATCTAGAGTGTAGTCACTTTAAAGGTGTAATGCACTTTAGAAAGTAGTTAGTAGGGTATTCATTCGACTAATGATCGTTCGATTAATCGAATAATTTCTTACGAATAATTATTCGAACAATTTAAAAATGGCCATTTTCGAATAACGAATAATTCGAACAATTTTATGTAGAATAATCGAATAAAACGAATAAATGTTCATATGTATTTAAATTTATTAAATTGCTTAAAATTTTTCATAATTCCAAATTTAAATAAGTAATAATGACTCACAAAAATTGTATTATTTCTGAAATTCGACGAATAACTAAAGACTGTAGATGAGTGTTCCGATAGCTTCTTCTATAAATATATAAATATTACTGCAAGAAGTTACAATTCTAAAAACAAATCTTTAAAAATGTTTAACTTAGGAGTTGAACCAATGAAAATAAAAGGTGCGGAATAAAATATTTGTTATTTAGCTGGCAAAATATTAGAAGAATCGCAATTAATAATCAAAATATTAACTTAGATTAAAGTGGAGTTGAATGTGATGGAGAATGTGATTTTGAAACGGTCGTCGTAAGGGATATTGAGGATGACATTTATAATGATAACGTTGAAATAGACAAAGGCCATGATCTTAAAATATATTTAAATGATGTTATTAGCCGCGTACCGCAAATCCATCGAATGATAAACACAAATATTGCAAACTAACGTTTTGCTGCAAGAAAAGCAGCAAACATGAACATGGTTGAACATCTTTGTCTAACATGTTAATAAACTTTTTGCGTATTTCTAAATGCGTAAATCATGCACTGTCTGACTTCAAATTAGCCACGTTCACTGACAATGATATCAAACTTTGGACAGATTTGTGTAATTCCCTAAGACAACTTGATTAAGCAAAGATTCGGAACCCTAATAGAGCTTGATGTATAATACAATTTGTTATAAATAATTTAGATAAAGTGAATAATTCATTTACTAAAGAATTAGTTACTCATTTTAAAACCCGAATTAATGAACGACATAAAAAAGTTCTTAATACGTTTATATTGAACTTGAATTCAGGATCATGTCCAACTAACTCAATTTTTTTAAAGCATAGCTCCAAAACGGAAACGGTGTTAATCTGATAAGAATATTTTTGATGAAAATTTAATGATGGACGTTGTTTTCGAATGTTTTTTAAACATTATCAATACTTGAATTGTTAACTTTAACGTTATTTTTTGTTTTTCTTTAACAATAAAATATTTAAAAATTAAATTATTCGAATAATTCGATTAATTTTAAACGTGTGATCGAATTATTCGAACAAGTTAAAATCTCTTATTCGAATTATTCGTTTTATTCGAACAAGAGAAAAATCGAATAATTCGAATACCCTAGTAGAGTTAGCTTAGCCATCATAAGTATTATATTAAAAAGTTGTCGGAGGAAGATTTGTTTACAAGCAATCGGATATTGTACTAGATGTCTTTTTAAATGACTATTTGAGGTCAATTAGCATGCGTATATGTTAACATAACTAGCTATGTAGCTATCGGACAGGGTCGTTGTAATCTAAAATAAAAAGACGCGTAGCTAATTATGTAACTAGTTGTCACCCTAAATGATGGGTAAAATCAGTAGTTCGGTACAGTCTCCTAGACCTGCTGGGTTATTTTATTAAAAATTATAACCAAACATCTTGTAATAGTAAAAATAAATAATTTTTAAATAAATTCCTGTAAAATAACTTATTTTGCCAACCCCTGCAGAATGTAAAATAATATTTGAATCAAAAAAAAATCAAATTACTGTTTAAAACACCTCCAAATAAAATACTAGTTGCCAAGAAATGATAAAGAGTAGTATTGTTTTGTGTACACATTCTATTTTTTTTGTTCTTTTTTGTTGCGAGTAAACAAACATTTGTTTTTATATTTTTACAATTCAAATATAATAGACAAAAACAAAAAAAAGAAAGAAATAAATAAATGGTATGATCGCAAAAATAAACAAACGAAAAAAATTTAATATAAAAAACAAAGCACAAACAAAACAAGTAAGATTATAATATTCGGCAGTGCCGAATCTTGTATACCCTCCGTCCTCCATCAATATGTAGTTTTGATCTTGTATGGGAACTTGAATCAGTAAAGAATTTGATAGAAGGATGGAACGATCCTCACAAAAGTTTGTAGAAAGATTTAGGATCATATAAAACTTCACCATATTAATTATTATAAGACACTTAGGAATGTTCAAGTCATTTTTAAGGGGACCTTGTATCGGGACCAGGGACAAATGTTGCCCGATTTTCGTCATACTTTACAATATAATTTCAGAATACTTAGAACTAATTTGAGTAAAATGACTGCTTCAACTATATTCCGGGGGAAATTTGTATGGGGGCTGGGTGAAATCGTGGACCGATATTGCCCATTCTCAACCTGCCAGCTCCTTTCGTTTGAGCCCTATGCTGTTTTCAACAGGACAGACGGAGGGCCATAGCAAGATCTTCTTAGAAATTTAGGAGAACTTTTGTGGGTTTGCCACCAATATTTCGATATGATACAAACGGAATAACAAAATCAATATACCTTTAGTTTTTAATGGTGAGTATAAAAAAGAGTAATAACACTTGAAGACAGGCACATCAATAATGACGGCTTCAACATTTTTTTTTTGTTTTTTTTTATGATCGTCTATAAGTTTGGCGAAGGTTCTACAGAAATGTTAAATTGTGTTTATAAATTATTTTGCCAAAATAATAATAATAATAGCAATAACTACAATATACAATACACAATCTCCACAAAAAATACAATATCTACAACATGGTAATAATGAATAATGAAGTGTAGCTAGACAGCCACCATAAATTATTATATTTCGGCAATAAATTATTAAATCAAAAGAAATCCGTTTGTTTCAACATGTTTAAACATACATAATTATTTATGTATTTGATATCTGAAATTTATATTGTTACAAAACGGTAATCTTATGTTGACAGAATTGAATTTTTATTTCGATTTTTGAAGTCACTTTAATTTCAGATCACAGTTGATGTGCTAATAAGGTACTCTTTATTCAATGTAATAAAACTATTTTGCTATTATTTATGAAAATTTGAAACATCAAAGCTGATCGTAGCAGTAAAATGGTCCCTATAAAGAAATTCTTAGTTATTTTATTGATATTTGTTACTTTTTGCCAGTCAGTGAAAAGTGAAAGATTATTTATCGGAATTTTAATGATTTTTTTAGTTTAAAGTGCCGATTTGAAAACAGTTTTTCTCTTCATTATTATAATGAAGAGAAAAACAATAATATGTTATCATATTAAACAATATTTTTATATTTAACTCTTTCCGGTTTAGTGATCACTTTACTAACCACCTTTTCTAGTGTCTTTAAACAATTTTTAGTGATATCTATTGGCATTTTGCCAAACAATTAAATCTTTTTAAGTCATTATTTAAGTTTTTTGGCAAAACTTTGCCGTCAGGTTGCTCTAATTAGATTAATATATTAATTTGAAAATACTGTAAACCGCAGTTTTTCTAAGGTGTTTTCCCGCATTCAATAAAAAAAGGTCAGAGTGCTTATTGTTCATCAAATTCAGTATTACTTTGTTATTTAGTGTTTATTTGGTTGGCTTGTGCTAACAAAGTAATATTTTATACTATACTCTTTGCTAATAACGTAAGTAATAGAGTGGTTAGATTACTAACCACCGTGACTGAAATAGATTTTATATAAAGTGTTTCTCAATGAACATTAAATTGAAGATATTTTGTCTGAAGGTATACCTTCGGATTCGAATGTGTCTGCAACCGATACCGTTATAAATACCGATACCGTTTCCTCTAATACCGGTATCAATTGCAAATTTTGCAAAAATGGTTAAAATAGAAAATAGTATTTGAACCTTGGCGACAGGGACAGCAAAATTATTACGATCTTACTTTTTTGATACTATGTATGTTTAAATGAAAAATTTGTTTATGAATACGGCCTTCTCTTTCCGGATCATATAAAAATTGTATATAGTACCGAAGAAAATTTTTTTATACAAAAGATAAAATATATGGGGATTTTTGGGAAAAAACGTAAAAATACATGTGAAATTTCGTAACAGTATCTCCAATGGGGGAACAAATTATTACAAAAAAAAATCGTTTCTAAACCACTATGGATCGGTCCATAATTAGTCATAGTCCCATATAATGTTTTTGCTTATTTACTTAGTGTAGGGTATTATATGGTCCGGTTAAGCCCGACCATACTTTATTAATTGTTTTTATTGAATGAATAAATAAAAAAATGCATTTCGATTTTTTTTAAACTTTTTGTTAGGTTTGATGCATTTAATTTTAATACCGGTATAAATACCGATATACATTATTGGCCATAACTAAAGCACCCCCTCAATGAATTTTTTTCATATGGTATTTTTTTGTATAAAATCAAAGTTTTAAATATCTATTATGTATTATTTTCATTTGTTAATATGTTTACTATTGATAAACAAATACTTTCAAAGTTAACCTTTCTATAAGAGGTAACTTAAAATCAAAAAATATTTTAAGGTAGAAAATGAAACGGACAAAACTACACCATTTCCAATTGTATTTCAGAAGTTTCTAATTGTATTTCAGAAATTTGCAATTGAATTTCAGAAATTTCTAATTATATTTCAGAAAATTCCAATTCAATTTCAGAAATTTCCATTTATATTTCAGAAATTTCCATTTATATTTCAGAAATTTCCAATTATATTTCAGAAATTTCTAATTATATTTCAGAATTTTCTAATTATATTTCAGAATATTCCAATTATATTTCAGAACTTTCTAATTGTATTTCAGAATTTTCTAATTGTATTTCAGAATTTTCCAATTGTATTTCAGAAATTTCCATTTGTATTTCAGAATTTTTATTTTATACTTAAAATTTTTCCAATTGTATTTCAGAATTTTCTATTTGTATTTCAGAAATATCCATTGGTATTGCTATTAGAATTTTCTGAAATACAAATGGATATTTCTGAAATACAATTGGAAAATTCTGAAATACAATTGGAAAAATTTTAAGTATAAAATAAAAATTCTGAAATACAAATGGAAATTTCTGAAATACAATTGGAAAATTCTGAAATACAATTGGAAATTTCTGAAATACAATCTGAAATACAATTGAAATACAAGCAGAGAAAAAATATAATTGGGCATGGTTACTGTAACCATTTCAATATTGTTACAAGTTTTTTAACTATATTATAGTCACAGTAACCATTTACATGATTGTGGTAACCATAATATGGTTAACTTACGATTCACATGATTGTCTCAATCATATATATGGTTACAGTAAACATATATATGTTTGTGGCAACCATATTTATGATGAATAATTTTATCATAATATGTTGTTCTCAGATTATGATAAGCCTTAAGCCGAGAGCACCATAATATGATAAGTCCTTCATCATATAAATGGTTGTCACAAACATATATATGTTTACTGTAACCATATATATGGTTGAGGCAATCATGTGTATCGTAAGTTAACCATATTATGGTTACCACAATCATGTAAATGGTTACTGTGACTATAATATAGTTAAAAAACTTGTAACAATATTGAAATGATTACAGTAACCATGCCCAACTATATTTTTTCTCTGCGTGCAGAAAAGCAACCCCAGACCATTACATTGCCTCCTCCATGTTTAATTGTTCCTTTGCAATACTTGGGATTCAGTCTTCCTCCTTTTGGTCTGCGTTCACGCCTTATTCCAGCGGAACTTTTTAAGTTGTATTTGGATTCGGTAGGAAACAGTACTGTCTTTAATTTTTGGACACTCCAGTCGATGTGGGCTTTGGCAAATTTCAGTCTAGCTTTCTTGTTCTTAGCTGATAGAAATGTTTTTTTGCTGGTCGTCAGCTGAATAATCGGTCTTCTACTACTCTTCTACGGATTGTTCTTTCGCTAACGCATAATATTAAACATGTTCGTACTTGAATAGCTGATGCTGTAGGATCTTTTTGTATTGCTCTTTTGATCAGGGAATCATAATATCGTGTTTTTTCGCGAACGACCTCCAGAATGCACCGGAGATTTTCGACCAGTCTTAAAAATTTTTGAAACGAGCCTGGAAATAACTGATCTGTTAATTGAATATTTTTTAGTAAATTCATGTAGTGATAAGCCCGTCTTCCAGTCTTCAATAACTTTAATTTTAAATTTACTGGAGTACTTGTTCCTTGTCATTGTTTTTTTTCACAATAAACTGTATAAAACTTAAATTTTGCACACTACTTCTTCCTATATTTTTATCTTTTGGAATTTTTAAGTCCATTCATTGTGATTCCCGATAATTCACATTGCAAATATGCAGTACCGAGTCAAATTTTTAAACATCTTATAACAGGGTGCTTTTGTTTTGTCCGTTGCGTTTTGAGTTTTTATATGATTTATCATTTTAAATTAATTTTTAATACAATTATCTTTTACTAAATGAATATTAAATGAACATTAACAACATTAGTTAATAAAATATATAAAAAATACATCCCAAAAAAGCCGTTTTTATCAAAAAAATTATGATTTGAAAAAATCCATTGAGGGGGTGCTTTAGTTATGGCCAATACTGTATGTATTAGTTTTATACCGGTATACCGATACCGATATACAGTGGTTGACAAAACAATGGAAACTTTTCCAAATATTTCATTAGCGGCCTAAAATCTGAAATATTTTTTTAAAAAATTTTAACATTTTTGTAGTATTTTATTTGTATACTTTTATTAACTTAATTTAACTTAAACAAAGGACATAATTAATTAAATTATAAAAATGATAAAACAAAATTAAAAGATTTCTTTATTACGGCATTGACAAAACAATGGAAACTTAGGTATTATTTTAATAAATATGGTATAAACTTTGCAATAACTCAATATTTTGTGGGGTATCCCTTATTTTTTATAACTGCTACACATCGACGATGCATTGAACCAATTAAAGAGTCAAATGTCACCTTTGAAATATTTTGCAATTCCCTTATAACCGATAAATCTTCCTTCCTGGTGTAATTTTGGGTCCTTCTACAATTTCCCATAGATTTTCTATGGGATTGAGATCTGGCGATTGGGCAGGCCACTTTAAAACACGTACCTCGTTGGATTGCAACCACTCGGTTACAACCCTAGAGGTGTGTTTCGGGTCGTTGTCGTGTTGGAATCTCCAAACTAGGGGCATATTTTCCTCAGCGTATGGATACATAACATCGTTTAATATGGTTATGTATCCTATACCTGTCATGGTATCTTTTATAATATGAATTGGGCCCATACCTTGCCAAACTTTACAGTCTTATTTGTGTAGTTTGGATCTAATCTTTTTCCCTTTGGTCGTCTTACAAATGTTCTCCCATCACTGCCTCTTAAATTGTATTTGGATTCGTCGGAAAAGAGGACAGTATTCCATATCTATATCGACCAGTTTAAATGATCCCTGGCAAATTGTAGACGAGCAGAACGGTTCTTTTTAGAAATGAGTGGCGACTAACAGTTCGGGTACTTATTTCTAACTTGAACTCTTGAACTCTCTCGCTATTAAATTATCTTGTCTAGGAGTAGTCTTACGAGGTCTTCCACCTAAATGTTGTGTTTTTAACAGAACCGGTCTCACGAAATTTCTTTATAATTTTTGAAACTGCTGATTTATTTATTGAATATTTGTCACAGATACTTTTTTGTTTTAAAACAGCTTTAAAAAAATCGTTAATTATTTTATTTTTTATTCGTTAACTTTGAAAAAAAAACAATTATGCGAAAAACTTAGAAAAAGAAAATGTGAAAAATTACCAGAATTTAAAAATAAAATAACTGTAAACAGGATGCTTTTTACATCGTTCTTTTAAATATTATTTTCGTTTTACATTTCTTTCTTGCAGAAGTTTAAAAGTTTCCATTGTTTTGTCAGTAGCGAAATAGTGAATATTTTTAATTTTGTTCCTTTTTTTTTTGAGAATATAATTACTTTGGGGCTCCTGGCAAAATAAAATGGAGATTTTGATTCGGATGATGACATACCTCTATAAAATTTGGCTAATACTTCTGTTAGTGACTTATCTACCCAAACTGTTGTGGAGGAACCAAAATGGTGAAACAAGTTTCGATTGGAAGAGCCGGTTGATTACACAGAAGGTGAGGTATAAGGAATTATATAAATTTGGAGAATACATTCAAAAAATTTAGTCGAAATTATATGTTTTCAAACAAATTTATACGCTACGAAAAATTATATTATGGTGGTTAATAAACTAACCAGCTTATTCCATAAAAACATTTAGCTGTTTTACTATTTTGTTCTTCTTTTTCATAATATATGAACCCTAATTATAGTTAAAATGCAATTACTTTGATTATAAACTTACTCACAAAAAAACTGTGGCTAAAAGAGTTAAAATTTGTTTTTATAAAATATGTTTATATCGTAGTTAAATAAACCTAATGCATTTATAAAAAATACCTTCTCAATTATTAACATCTAATACCGCAAAAGTACTCAAGTACTCTGCTGCTATGTGGCGATGGAAGGTCACAAACAATTCAAGTACCTGCTGCTGGTACGCAAAAACTAAATAAAATCTATTCTAAAAATAATTCAAGTTAAACCAAACAAAACAAAAATAATCAAATATTATACACAGAGTTTGGAAGTGTATGGGATTCGATAACGGTAGCTGTTTCAGATATTTACTCATAGTCTATAGTTATTTTTTTTGTTATAGCCTTTCACCATAGGCTATTGACCGATATGATATTTTATTATTATCTACCAGTTGAAAAAGGGTAAAACGAGAGAGAGATAGAGAGGTGACAGAGAGACAGCACTTGATATTTATACATAAGTAATAAAGACAAAAGTTTGTTTTAGCATCTATCACTTTTATTTCAATTTAGTTTTCATAACAACAAAATATAAGTAAATAAATTTTCGTACCCTCTGGGTAAACATTTAATTTTATGTTTAAGTAGAGTTTTGAAAAGCTTAAAAACGCTCAATTACCACCCTTGTTTAAACAAACACACCTAGACTTGACTTGAATGTATTTTCAATTTCTATTAACCATAATTTGGAAATTGAAACTGGATTTGCACATACATAATTGAATTCTAATTATTAAATAATAAATTATGTAAATAACAATTATATTTATTTAATTATCTATTTATCGATTTATTTATTTATGCATAACAATTTGAAATTTGAGTAGTTAAACAAATTTTCTGTTTAATTTAATCTTTAAAAAGATTTAACGTTGCTTCAAGCTAATTTAATAAAAAAAGGAAATTTTGCCTATAGTGGTGATAGATTTCATTTTATTTAAAACAGTTTTTAAGCAAATTATAAATGCAGTTGCTAATTCTTTATTTTTTTTTTATTATTTGCAAAACTCAACTCAATAATACCACCCAAAGAAATAACAAATTATAATACATAAATACTTAATTTAAACATTTATTCATTTATTTCGCAAAACAAAGCAAAATCTTTGCTAAAAATAGAATAATTAATAGGTTTGGACACATAAAATTGCCAAATATGTCTGCATGTATTATAAAAATATAAATAAAGCAAATATTAGAAACATTGTGCTAATTGTAATAAATATAACTTAAGTGTAAACCATAAATGGCCAATTTTCTATAAACTGGCTGCTGACCTACTATAAAAAAGACTCCAAAAATTACTATATGAAAAAGATCTTCTTTCTTTCCTTTTGAATTAACTAACAATAAGATGTATTGTTATTTAAATAAATAACTGCGCAAAATCCAACAAAAAAAATATAAGGAGTGAGATCGAAAAATTCTTAACATACATATATGTTTATAAAAAAGAAACCACTAAACTTACAGCTTTAATTTTTTTTTTATTTGATTGAAATTATTATTACAATTTACAAAAAAAATTATTTTTATAGTTTTAATCACTAGTGATGAAATTTTGAACCTTTTTCGGAAACCCTTCCATTAACGTTTTTATAGTGCTTTCTGTCACTTTGCTCGAACATGTAGTCCATCTCCGTTTAAAATCTACCACACTTTTGGACACCTTTTTTGTACTCTTCAATTCTCTTTTAACAAGAGCCCAATATCTCTCCACTGGCCTTAGCTCCGGGCAGTTTGGAGGATTTGCCTCTCTTGGTACAAATACCACATTATTGTTCTTGTACCACTCAAGGGCTTGTTTGCCATAGTGACAGGATGCCAAGTCAGGCCAAAAATAAGTGGACACATTATGAAGTCTTATGAATGGAAGCAGCCTTTTTTGTAAACATTCCTTGATGTAAATTTCGGTATTTATAGAGCCCGTTGTAACAAATGAGTGGCTTCTTTTGCCGCAACTGCATATTGCTTGCCATACCAAGAACTTTCTGGGAAATTTTGTCTGCTTTTGGGTCCTAAACTTTTCTTCAACATTCCCTCGAGCATCAGCAACATAAAATTTTTGACCTGGAAGTTGCGAAAAATCTGCCAGAACATACGTTTCGTCATCCATTATGCAGCAAGAATATTTTTTTATAAAACTTGACTTCAATTTCCGTGCTCTGTTTTTGGCCTCTAAATTTTTAGTAGCGTTCCTGTCAGGAACTTTTTGAGCCTTGTATGTTTTTAAACCTGCATTAGCTTTAACTTTTCGTACCAAATAGTCCGAGCACTGAGCTAACCGGGCTGCTTTCCTACCGGATGTGTTGGGAGCTCTTTTGAAAATGCGTTCTATTTTTTTGGCTTTAGAAACATCATGTGGACCATTCCTTCTACCTGAACCAGGTTTTCTATCAACTGACAAGTTCTCCCGGTACTGTTTAATAACATTGGAAACAGTTTGACGGCAGACCTTTGTATGCTTGGCCAACTTTTTGTAAGACCAAGTTGGGTTTTGTTGAAAATATTTAATAATTTCAGTACGCACTTTTTTCTGGTCACTCATTTTAATCAGATTAACAAAAAAATTAATATAATTGACATTACACATAATAACTGACATGTTTTTCAAAGGTAACTTGATCAAAAAAAAATTCAAATAATACTTGGGTTAAAAAATGTAATGAAAAACGTGTGTTAAGAATTTTTCGATCTCACTCCTTATAAATAAAATAAATAATAAAATATATACAACCATATCCATTTGTACAGTTGTGTTAAAAAAAAATTTAAACTTTTTCATAAAAAAATTAAATAAAATAAATTTAAAATATTCTCACTTAGTTATTAAACATACTAGAGTTCTTTTTATTCACTTTTTTTGCTTCGAAAATATCGATTTTTTTACCAACAAAGCGTCATATGCGGGAAATTTTGCTTTACTTCTTGAATTTGAAAAAAAATGCGACTGAAGCACACCGATTGCTCACCAAAGCTTATGATGAATGTGTTCCACAGGTTTCAACGTGCGAGAGATGATTTGTGCGGTTCAGAAGTGGTGATTTTGACATGGAAGACAAAGATAGCCCAGGCCAGCCAAAAAACTTTGAAAAACAAGAATTGGAGATGAAGATTATTGTAAAACTCAACGGGAGCTTGCTAAATAAGTGGGAAATACTCAAGCAGCAATTTCAAAACGTTTGCCAGCAGGATTCCTCCAAAAGCAGGGAAATTTGGTAACATACGAATTGAAGCTGAGATAGCTTGAAATACGATTTTGAAACGATTTTTTTCGAAATTGTTTAGATTCGTTCTTGGCCTCAAAAGCTGAGCGGTTCATTTTGGGTTCCGAATCTATATGTTGCCAGAAATATGGGAAAAGGTCATAGCTGTGACCAATAACTTTAAAATAAAAGCTAAACATTTAAAAAATCCCGCATTTCTAAGTTATATAACCAATACAAAGAATATAAATTAATACATTCAGTCAGTTGACTCCTGTCAAAATTTGTTTGAGTTTGACAGCCATTCATAGCTACGGTGACCATATTTTTTTCAGCAAAATACAAAACAGGTGAAAATAAAATACACCAACCACCATTTTCTAAATCAGGTTATTTTTAACCGTCAAAATTTCAATTGTCAATAAAGTTTTAATCATTAGTTATTATTGATTGTTAGAAAAATAAAAATGTATTAATTCAATTTAATAAAGTACAAAACGAAAGCAAATAATAAATACAAAAAGACGTAGCAATAAATAAGAAATTTATTTGTACTTTAAAATATTATAATATTTAAAAGAACGTTTTAAAATCCATTTTTAATATTACAAAATCAACATGAAAAAAACTAGTAAAATTAATTTTTAATTCAAAAAAGCACAAGAACAAAAAAAATAAAAATATTTAATTATAATATTTTTCTAAAGAATAAATTTGCTTTATAAGTTTTAATTTTGTTTTAAATATCTTTAAATTCTGTACAATTTTTCTCATAATTTAATGTTGTGATTAAAATTGCTTTAATAGTTTCTATTTTATTTGAGTCTTTTCATTTGTCCAAACATTATTTAAAACGGAAAATACCCTTTCAGTTGAGCATTTGACCCAGGTAAACATAAACAAAATTCTACAATTTTAAGAATATTTTCAAAACCAATACTTTTTTCATGAAAATATTTGATCGTTATTACAAATTCATTAAATAAATTAGACTCATTAATGTTTAATTCTGTACTTTTTTCCATTATAAAAACACAACTTGTTTCAAATTCGTCCCAAGTAGGAACTTCATGAAGAAGAACCCATTTTAATAGTACAACTTCTTGATATGCAACATCCCATTGATTTAAATATTCAATACAATTTGTATAAAAATAAGCCGAGTTTTTTTTTAAATTCATTAACGTCTATTAAATTTTTCTCATGTAAAGCTACGTTTCCGCATACACCGTAATCGGGAACGAAAACGAAATTCCATACATTTGCACCGAAAAAAGTTCGTTTCAGAAATCGGCAACGAAAATTGGGAACGAAACGGCACCGATCAGTATTGAAAAACATGTCATTTGGAGCCGGGACGAAAACAACTTCAAGTAATAGTATAACTATTAGTTAGCACCTAACCAGACTTCGTGTTAATGGGGGTAAGGGTTTAAAAAGTTCTAATATTATTTCAATGGACGGTTTAAGAGTAACCCACCTGGTCTTGCTATATCCAAGTAATTTTTTATATTCTACGTCTACTGTATCACAAATTAATTTAAATTGTTCAACACGAACGGTATATATATAAAAATATGTATAAATTTTGACAACAAAGACAATTGAAGACAATTATTTAATACATGGGCAGCACAATTGACTCCAATAATAACATTTCCAGTAGATGAGTGTACTTTTTTAAAAACATTATTTTGTCCTCGTTTTGCAGCTCCACCAAAGCTACAATTTGTGTTATCTGCACAAATAACAATTATTTTTTTATTTAATTCAAATTTAAGAAGATGATCGCAAATATATATGTTGTTAAAATGCCTGGTAAGTTTTAACGAAATACTGAACAAATACAGAACACTAAATAATATACAGAACATTTTCACGTTTTTTAGCAAAGAATAATTTATACAGAACAGGGCTCTAAAATACAGTACTGTTCTGTATAATACAGAACGTCTGGTCACCGTATTCATAGCAGACTACCTCGTGACTTGAGGAGAAAATCGAAAAAGTGAAATTCGTATGCTTAATTAGCGGAAAAAATCATCACTCAATTAAAGGCTAAATTTGATAAATACTATAAGAACTCTGCACCATCAATTTCAATGGTAAAAAAATGGTTTACTGAATTTCGTTGTGGCCGTACAAGCACGGAAGATGACAAACGTTCTGGACGACCAGTTAAGGTCTCTACAACCGAAACAATTGAACAAATTTACGATATAGTGTTGGCCGATAGAATATTGAAAGTGCGAGAGATTGTGGAAGCCATACACAGAAAAAACTATTTCCTAAACCATTTCAATTCAAATATATATCACATATTGAATTGGTTTCAATTATTTTATAATTGAATCAAGTATTCATGTGCTCAAAATCTAAATTTTCTGATATTTTCTATTGAATTTTGAGTTTTGAATTTGATAATTTTGACAATTGAATATACAGTTTTCGTTATTGGTTGAACTTTAAATACAAAAATTATTGAATAAATTATTTTCGTAATTTTTGTTATTTTTTTGTGTTTTCAATTACGAAAATTATCTATTCAATAATTTTTGTATTTAAAGTTCAACCAATAACGAAAATTGTATATTCAATTGTCAAAATTGTCAAAATTATCAAATTCAAAACTCAAAATTCAATAGAAAATATCAGAAAATTTTGTTTTTGAGCACATGAATACTTGATTCAATTATAAAATAATTGAAACCAGTTCAAAATGTGATAAATGTTTGAATTGAAATATAATTTGTTCTGTGTAGGCATCTCACATGGCTTCATTTGTTTCAATTTTTAATGTTCACTTGGGTATGTGAAAGCTTTCCGCAAGATGGGTGATGTGTTTGCTCACAATTGACCGCAAACGCAATCGTTTGACAACTTCACAGGAGTGTTTGGCGTTGTTCAACCGCTATATGGACGAGTTTTTGCGCCGTTTCTTAGACCAGAGACCAAACAGAAGTGAAAACAGTGGGTTTCTCGGGGGGAGTCGGCGCCAAAAGGATAAAACAATCAATGGCGATGAGGATTTGAAAAAAAATATCTTTTTCACCAGAACACACATGTGCATGAAGTAGGCTACGAATTGCTCCCACATCCGGAAATACCTATTTTGATGAACTCGACAAATCTTATTTTTTGGAAGAGATATACAAATTAAAGAAACGTTTGACAATGTGTATGGAACTCAAAGGATACTATGTTGAAAAATAAAACGATTTATTATCCATAAACTTGGGTTTTATTTAAAAAGTCATGGAGTTATCGACCCGGCTAAAATGTCATTTTTAAAACTAACAGAGTAAGAGAACTATATACCTTTCACCAAATTATACTTTAAAATACAAAATTTTAATATTTTTAGGTAAACAAAATTTAAAAAAAAATTTTCAACATTTAAAAAAAAAAAATTAGAAATATTTTTTTCAAATGCAAATTTTAAATATTTTTAAGTAAACAAATTAGTTTTTTTATTTTTTTTTACAAATTTTTTAAAAAAAAATTTAAGACAAAAAAATTCGGGTTAAAAAATATTTTTTTCCGATTTTGGCCCACTGTAGGTCCAACTTACTATATCCACATATACATATTTGCAATGAACTTTGAAATATCTATCATTATACCCTTCACCATGAGTGGCAAGGGTATATATAAGTTTGTCATTCCGTTTGTAATTTCCACATTTTTCATTTGCGACCCCATAAAGTATATATATTCTGGATCGTTATAGATAGCGGAATCGATATAGCCATGTCCGTCTGTGTGTTGAAATCAACTTTCCGAAGCCCCCAAATAACTTACATACACGATTCATACTTCAATATCTCCAAAATTCTTCCGGCTCGGTCGCTATTTAAAATCGAGAAAATCGGTCCACAAATGGCTGAGATATAAGGAAAAAAACTAGTACAACCTCGATTTTTTACCTATATCTGGATTACTAAGTCATTAATATAGACAATATGGATATCTAATGATAGATATTTCAAAGACCTAGGCAACGCCGTATATAAGACCATATTAAGTTGGACATACAATGGGTCAAAAAAATATTTTTTAACCCGAATTTTTTTTCATCAAAAATTTTTTTTTTGTCATAAATTCTTTTTCCAAAAAAATTAATTAAAGAAGTTTAAAAAAAAAAATTTGAAAAAACTTTTTTTAAAAAAAATTAAAAAACAATTTGAAAAAAAAAATTTAAAACATTATAAAAAAAAAATGTTAAAACACTAAAAAAATTTTGATTTTGTTTAATAAAAATATTTAAAAAAAATAATATTTTTAAGTATAATTTGGTGAAGGGTATATAATTTTCGGCACAGCCAAATATAACTCTCTTACTTGTTAGATATTCATATTGTCTATATTAGTAGTTCAGTTATAGATAATGAAATAGAACAAAAATCGAGGTTGTCCCGGTGTTTTCCTTATATCTCAGCCATTTGTGGGCCGATTTTCTCAATATATTGATGTATCAATCATGTTTGTAAGTTATTTGGGGGATACGGAAAGTTGATTTCAAAATACAGGCATACTTCGTTATCTATAACAATCCAGAATATATATACTTTGCCTCACATTTTGCCCTACATCCCACAATTAAGACTTTTCTTAACTTCATCCCATAGTAGATGTTCCAACAAAATATAAGAAAACCACCGATCCTATTATTTTAAACACTGCTGTACATACATATGTATATAATATAATCGATCATAAAAACTTTGTACATCCAAACGAATATTTGCCAATGAAGGAAAGCAAAAAAAAATAAATTGAAAAAAAGAGCAAATTAGTAATGGTTTAACAACTTATTAACAGACTAATGTGAAAAAATGTTTAAATTTTATACAAGTTGTTCGTTCGTTAAATGAATTAAAAATGAACGATTAACATTTAAGATTATCTAAATTGTAAATTTTTGAACTTTGTATGGCTTCTTGATTTTTGTTTTTTTTTTTATTTTTTCCAAATTTCATTACGAATTCTTTCAACAGCTACATATTTAATTGCTGTCTATCAGACAAAATTTTAAATGTGTAATTAATAGAAAAGCAGACGAAATTTATTTTGAAAATCATTGACTTTTTTTATTTAAACATTTATTAATTAATTACGTTTCGAATGATCATGTTTTAGAATTATACTAAACCAACTCGTCAAACAAAACAATTTGGTTTTTCCCAGATTTTTCAAAACAACAACACGACATTTATTGTATGATAAACAACAACAAAATATATTTAAAATTTACAATTTAGCCGTTAAAATTTAATAATTTAATAATTGTAATAAATGTATTCTGTCAAAATTTTTTTTAAAATTTACAAAAAAAGTATTGACGCAATTGAAAGCGTTTCAGTAAAAAAGTATAAATACTTATGCATTAAAGATATTTAAATCCCTTAAAAAATAGATTTTATTTTAAAGCTACTGTAAAATCCACGCAATACTTCTTAAGTGAATTTAAATGACTGAAATATACGGGCCTGTCACCGAATTCCATTGCGATCGAAAGTGAAATTAATTCCGTAATTAGCTTCTTCACAAAAAGTAAAACGAAAATTTCTTTCGGAATGAAACCACTTTCAGTTTTCAAAGTGGGATTGATATTTGTTTGTATTCATTTGATTTTCTTAAAATTTTAATAAATATCTGCACCAAAAATTCACTTTTGTTTTAATGTAAAAAAGGCTGTCAAATTAAAATCTGAAATACAGAATTATTAAATATTTTTTGAATTAACAAATTACACGGAATCTGAAGAACCTAAAACGAAATCGGTCGGAATAAAAACTACGGAATTGAAACCATTCCGAACGAAATGTGTGACAGGCCTGATAATAATTCTATTACACAGTGCAACACGAAACAAATAACCATATACGGACACCACTACGTGATAAAAGATCAAAAAAAAAAACCAGTGTCTCCCAGTTTTGCCCAAAGTCATGCACTTTTTTAATGGGCCCCCAAAGATTTGGGGCCTCGGTGTAATTTTTGCAAAAAGTGATAATTTTCTCATTTTTTGATTTACTCTCTGAGACAAAGTTGTAGCCCTTGTCATAAAGAACAAAAAAACTTCTTCAGGATCAAAATCGCAAAAAACTTTAAATTCGTTTTTTTCCCCAAAAGCCATGCACTTTTTTAATGGGCCCCCAAAGATTTGGGGACTCGGTGTAATTTTTGCAAAAAAAAGTGATCATTTTCTCAGGCTCATATCTTGCAAACAGTTTGAAATTTTGATTTATTCTCTGAGGCAAAGTTGTAGCCCTTGTCATAAAGAACAAAAACTGTGACCATACACAATCAAAAAAAATTCATCTTTAAGATCAAAATCGCAAAAAACTTAAAAAAAATCGATTTTTTTACCTTTTTCCGCTGTTCAGGTCCATAGGTAGCAAACCGTTCAAAATTCAAGGAAACAATCAACTACAAAAATGTACCTAAGATCTCAATAAACAACTTTCTAGAACATATGAACTTCCTAGGAATGATTCTTAACACCGTTTAGGTAGGTCAATATAAGTTAGTAAGGAAAAACTAAAGGAATTATGTTATATTAAGCCATAAACTATTAAATTATTATAAACTAAAGCATACTTTTAGGCAGCTTTAAAAATAAATTATTTCTAAATTTATTTCGATTTTTTTTGGGATTTTGAACTTGAAGATGAAGTTTTTTTGATTTTATATGTTCACAACTTCTGTTCTTTATAACAAGGACTACAACTTTGCCTCAGAGAGTAAATCAAAATTCCAAACTATTTGCAAAATATGAGCCTGTGAAAATGATAAAATTACACAGAGGTCGCAAATCTTTGGGGGCCCATAAAAAAAGGTGCATGACTTTGGCCAAAACTGGGAGACACGGATCTGTTTTTTTTGGTATTTTATCTTTTCTTATGCACATCAAATTTAAGTTTCCATAAAACCGAACTTATTTTAAACCGAGGTTTCGGTTCCAATCATATTTTTATTGAATTGGAATCATAATATGATAATATCCGCTGGTTAAGGTGGAATCATAATATGGATTTTTTCACCCCCTGGATCCGCTCCTACTATAGTTTATGTTCAAAAAGGTTCTTGTTTTCCATCAGGAGAAGAAATATAACGAAATAATCTAAGCATACACATAAATATTCCAACTTAAGAATTGTTAGCCAATAAATTATTCTACTTTACTTCTTTCTAGCTGATATTCTAGAAGCTACAATTACTCTATCATAAATAAAACAAATCTGTTACTTAAAATTATCAATATTTTGTTGTTGTTAAGGAACTTTAGTTTACAAACTAAACTTTAGTAAATAACTTGTTTTATTTAATAACAATTAGCATATTGAAATAAATATTTAAATAACTTAATTAATACTAAAACCAGACGGAAACGGTATCTATTTTTGTATTAATAGTTAGACTTGCGAGAGGGGCACCAAACATTATTTCCAGATAAATCAAATTACAAATCAAAAATATTTCTCAGGGTAATGCAACATTTCCGTTTGTAATAAATTAAACATTCCTCTTAAACCACTACGAAGAAAACTTCTCAATTAAACGTATGTAAGTAATAATTTTGAGTTTGAAGTCCAAGGAATTTAAGTTTGACGTAAAAGCGCCCATATAACAATAATAACAACGACTGACTGTAATGAAAACTAATAATAATAACAATAATCTCTTGGAATTAAGAGAGTATAGAGGATAATTATGCATTTGTCATGTAAGTAATTGCATACAATGTAAGTATATACTTGGATATCAAGTGATAATAATAATATTAGAATACAATTGTTTGTTTAGATATTAGAGTTTTTAGCAAGAAAACAAATCAATTTTATTTATACGATTTCAATTCCAGTTAATTTTTGAAATTAAATAAAATGAATTGTCTAATAAATGTCATGGTAAAATCATTTAAACAAAAAAACTCAGTTTAAACAGTTAACTTTTGATAGCCTCTGACGTTTTCCACAATAGGGGCATTCATTGAAGACAAAAGTATACAGTAGAATTATTATATGTATTTACATATCGCTCTTTTGCAAAAAGAATGTCTTAACTCAAAAAAAAAAATTCATTTCGAGAAAATAGTAGATATATTAATATATTTCTAATCTGTATTTAATCCAAATTCTTACTTGTAAATTTACGAGAAAACATGCATTTTTGTTTTGAAATAAAAATAATTGACTTTTTTGAAAACTGATAAAACTATAGAACGCCGCATATTTTATATTACTCAGTTCAAAAAACTCTAATTTTGATTTATGACGTTCTTTTAGCAAATGATCGATATTTATCTATGAGGCCAATTTACAAAAAACTTACATCATCAAACAAAAAATTAAACGTCATAATTCAAAAAATCTAATCTACATTGCGTGTCACTTAAATGCAAGATGATTTCAACAAAAATACCCAAATAATAAGATTTTAAATGAATTTTCTATAAATATAAATAGCATTACTGGAAAAAATCTAAGCATACAAAGTGATATTATTAGAGTGCGGTAACGTTTTAGTGAAAGAAGGCAGTTATTGACCATTAAAAGGAGAAATAGGACGAAATAACCAAAGCATACAAACTTAAGTTAACAAAACACTGCGCGAAAAAATCTATACTTTAAAAACATAACGATAAACTGATATATTTAGAGTGGAACATAGTTTAAAAATAGTAAAAAACAAGTAAGAGAGCTATGTTCGGCTGCGCCGAATCTTAGATACCCTTCACCAAATTATAATCTATATATATAAAAATGAAATGGTCCATGTATGTAATGTCATCACGTGAGAACGGCTGGAGCGATTTGGCTGATTTTTATTCGATTCGAAATTTTCAGGAGATGGTTTGTAAAGAAAAAAAATTCAAAAATTCCGGGTAAAACTCGGAAATTCTTTTTTTTTTTTGAGTCCAGTCAACTGTAATAAAAAAAGCTCCCTAAAGTATGCAGTACAAATTTACATATTTTATTTGCAATAAATAAGAACAGGGTGGTGTGCGCGGGTTGGAGAAACTTGAAGAACTAACATTAGTAAATACTACCGGGCGAAGCCGGGGCGATCAACTTGTTTAAAATAAAAATTCTAAAGATTTTCAGGTAAACAAAATTCAAAATTGTTTTTAAAAATTAAAATTTTTTTTTTTAAATTTAAAAAATCTAAATTTTTTAAAAAAAATTGTATTTTTAAATTTATTAAAAAAAAAATATGATAAACAAATTTTTCCCGATTTTGACCCATTGTAGATCCAAATTGCTATAGCCTTTATACATCATTGCAATAGACTTTGAAATATCTATTATTAGATACCCATATAGATATAGATCAAAAATAGGCCAAAAATCGAGGTTGTCCCGGTTTTTTTATTAAATCTCAGCCATTTGTGGGCCGATTTTCTCGATTTTAAATAGCAATCGAACCGGGTCTATACCGGATATATTGATGTATGAATCATCTATGCAAGTTATTTGGGGCTACGGAAAGTTGATTTCAACAAATAGACAGACAGACTGACATGGCTATATCGATTCTGCTATCTATAACGATCCAGAATATATATACTTTGTGGGGTCGCAAATGAAAAATGTAGAAATAACAAACGGAATGACAAACTTGTCTTATTGTCCATTTTGTTTTCTACAGCAATGTTTAGTTTTATATTTTATAATAACATGATTATATCGCTTATGGTTGGCAATGTATTTATCACAATTCTAACTACAACTAAATTATGATACATATAATCATCACATGATCACAAATAGTCAATTACATGGTCATGTGTTTGTGCTACAACCATCATGTTTTTAATCTAAATGGCTTAGGCCCGTTTTCTCAATATATCGACAAACTGCCTGTTACTAAATGTCGACATAAATTTATTAGGCCGATAAACTGTCCAATTTTGTTTTTCTCAATATACCGACAAAAAAGATTATTTTCAGTTGGCAATACCTCTCAAAATAGATGTGAAAGTTGGGAACCCTGCCTTCAATTGACAACATGTTTACATAAATCAGCTGTTTAACGTGGCCATCGACAGCCGGAATCTTTTGAAATATTCATTATCCTCCATGTCTGCCAGGTAGTTAGGCCTGGCATGATAAAATTTTTCAGCATTCACTTGGAACTCATGTTCTTCGTGTTCATCCTCCATCAAATTATTGTTAATTCCTCTATTAAACTTTTTTTTTATAAAATCTATTTAATTTCGTTTACAAAAACAAAAACACAAAACACATACAAACTATGAACAGCAGTCAGCTGATTGAATTTATCTGTAGGATAAATAAATAATTGGCAGATGAGGTGGGGTTAGCTTTGCGACAGAATAGAAGCAAATGAGACATTGAGAAAACCAAATTTCTTTAATCTGCAGTTTTTCGTTGGGAAAAAAGATAATCACCTAATGAGAAAACGGCCCTTAGTCTATTATGGCTGAGCTTTAATTAAAATATTGTTGAACGCAGTCATATTATGATTGTGCTACTCTAATATGATTGTTTTGGTATATCATATAATTATTATTTGTAAATGACGATGTTTATTTTAATGTTAGTGAAGTATAATGCTGCAACCATAATATGTTTATATCAAGTAATAAATTTAAATATAATCATATAACGATTGAGCTGTTAACATAAAATCCAATCATAATATGACGCTGTTCGATTATGGTCAACACAACCAAGTTTTTACTTCGCGTATATAACTCTATATTATCGGAGTTACATAGACAATCACATTGTCAAAAAATTTTGTAAAACAAAAAGTTATGTTCCCATTAAATATCCATTTCCTTACAAGGGAAAGCTATCGTGAAATTCCCCTGAACTTTTCATTCACAATAGTTGATTTTGTTCGTAACAGCTGTTTATTGTTTACAAAATTCCATCTAAAAATTACCCATGTTGGGGAATTTTTTGACGTGAACAAAGTTGATGAACAAAAAATGAGAAAGGGAACATATTTCATGTGAAATATTGATTCGCGATGGGAGTGAATGTATAGGTATAATATTATGGTTATACTGTGGGTATTTTCAAGGTATTTTCAACATGACTTAGAAATTTGGACCGATAATGGCCACATTTTGGAATCATTTTTGATTGTTCCAATTTTTAGTAACAAAAAAAGTAGTTCAACTTAAAAGTTGTTTAAAAATTTTTTTTTCAAATTTTTTTTCAGCTTAGGTCAAGGGTAATAAACCCTATTTTCTGGTGAAGTTATATCGGCTTTTTAACTCGAAACCTTTATAATTGAAACTCCTAACAAACTGCAGCCAACTTAACTCATAATTTTAGAAACTACTGTTGGAAAAATAAATAAAAAAAACAGGAATTTCCGTTTGCTAATTTGGTTTGAAAAGATGGAAACGATACGGTATGCATTTCAGATACTAATTACAAACTATCTGAAATATAAATACATATTGTTGTCGATATTGTTAATTTCTATTACCTGTTTGTTCTATTAACGTCGTATTAAATCGTTTTTATATAAGAGTGGAAATACCAAAACGTAATCGTTTTGTTTTGCCTTTTTTTTTTTTTTTGTTTTGTCTAGATTTATTTTGTTAATACATGTTTAACTATTGTTAAATATACTTAAATACGTATGAAATTCTAACTAACGCCAGCAGCAGCAGCAGGTACGAACAAATAATATGTTTAAATTTTAAACAAAAGCAAAACAAAATTGGCAACAGTAAAAAAAAAACTAACTGACTGACTAACTGTCTGTGTATGAAACAAAAAAAAATATCGCGTGAAATTGTCAAACAGACAATAAGTAGTAGTAGTTTTATACATTTGTATGTAAATACATAGTCAGCCGACACCAAATTGACCATGAAAACATTGAATACACAGAGGTAAAAGGTAAGTCTGATCTCACTGTAAACGTAAGTAAACAATGATCGTTAAGTATCCTACATTATTTGACAAGACTCTTCGTTATTTTGTTAGCAAATGTATGACATTTTACATGTCCGAAATGATGCTTGAACGCTATAAAAGGAAATCATTTTTGCACCGAATCATTACTTGCGATCCATTACGATAACCCGAAGCGTAAGAGATCGTATGTGAAGCCCGACCAACCAGCCGAATCGACATTAAATAAACATTCCCATGACAGCCGGTTCACTCGGCCAAGGGCAGTCAACTCAGCAATCACTGCTGCTACAACAACAACAATATTAAATCCAAATATCCATGGCGCTAAGGTAATGCTCTGTATTTGGTGGGAGCAAAGGTGTTCTAACTATTTTGAGCTGCTGAAAGCTGGCCCGACCATCACAGTGAACTTGTACCGAACGCAACTGATTCGTTTGAAGCAAGTATTGGCAGAAAAATGGCCAGAATATGCGGCCAGACATGACATGATTCCATTACGACAACGCTCGGCCACATGTTGCACTACCTGTTAAAACTATTTAGAATGAAGTGATTGGGAAGTTTTTCTTCGCCCGCCTTATATTCCAGACCTTGCCCCTTCCGATTACTATTTGTTTCAATGGATGTAGAACGCTCTCTCCTTGGATACGCTTCACATTGAAATAGAAATGTTCACTTTTTAATAGAAATGTCCACAATACCTACTATCAAAGGTAGAGTACCCGAATAAACCGCAAATTTACAGATTAATAAACACAACCAATTTAATATTCAGCATTAATAACAATTGTATAGACATTTTACATATTATCCGTTTGTTGTTTTTCTGTTTTTGTTTTTGCTGCAAAAAGAGTGTAATTTATACAGTTAATGAGAGTTGTTTTGTTTTTTTTTTTGTTGTTATTAGGGAGGAGTGTAACGTTTATTGACAGCACGCAAGTTACATGCATGTTAGGTGGATGACGGGAGCGGCAGAAGGAATTAATATATTGCAGTTATTACTGTATAATATTGTAAAAATCCTAAGGTTCTGAAATCTTTCCATTATTACAAAACATATTTACCATAATTCTTCATAAATTGCAGCTCTGACGGTCATCTAGCTGAGATGACGTCAATCGAGCAATAACTGATCATGTGCATTAATACGAATACGAAGATCGAAATTTCATTAGAAACTATTTACGATTACTATAAACGATTTCTGCTTATTTTTCTGAACTGAGTCACTTCCTAGATGTATCACAACTATATTCTATGTTCTTTTTTAACTTTGCCTGGCAGCACATACAACACAAATTCGTCATTTTAGTGAATATTTTTATGGAATAAATCCTACTAAGAAAAAACACTGAATGTTAAAGTGGAAATTTTGTTATTTCATAAGACTTAAATGGTGTTAGTCGGCACTTTATAATTCTGCTGGCCAGCATCCTTTTTAACATTTCTAATATATGTATAGCTTTCTATTTGACTTTTCATGTATATCGATCAATCTTACGATCGGAAAATCTTTTTTTCCTACCACTTAAAGAAAAAAGATTGTTGTTGTGATCATAATCGAACACCGTCATATGAATTTTATGTTTGCTGTGGTTCTTGTATGAACATAACATAGGCACGAATTCAGGTCAACCATTTGGGGGTGGAAATAAAGTAATATTTATTTAACATTATCTTTTTCTTCCTTTTTTTCATTACGTTTTTGATTTGCGACCCCACAAAATTTATTGTATTACAATTTTTGTCACTAATAAATTTAATAAAAAAAAATTTAATTTTGTTTACCTAAAAATATTTAAAATTTGTTTTTTAAAGCATAATTTGGAGAGGGTATTTAAGATCCGGCACAGCCGAATATAGCTCTCTTACGTGTTTATATTAAAACTTTTTGTTTTTGGGGGAATTTCTTCCCCCTCCCCCAGATATAACATTACTAATATAAGATTGTATTATAAAATATCATAATATGATTAATAAGCGATTAAATTATGAGTATTATTAAGTATACTCGTAATTTAATACCTCGTTAATCATATTATGGTTCAACAATCACATTCACCCCTATCGGCAATAACATGTGAAATTTTGTTCCCATGAAATATTCATTTCCCTCGAAGGGAAAATTGCTATCGGGAATATCATGATGAACTTACATTCACAATAGTTGATTTTGTTCGTAACAGCTGTTTATTGTTTACAAAATTCCATCTAAATATTTCACAACAAGGGGAATTTTTTTCACGTGAACAAAGTTGATGAACGAAAAAAGGAAAAGGGAAAATATTTCATGTGAAATGTTGATTCGCGATAGGGGTGATTATAATTGTAGCACAACCATGACAAGACTATGTTCAACCACATTACGATTACATGTGAATCATAATAGGGGTTGTCATAGAATCCAATCATTTGCGGAATCGGTTTTGAAAACGACAGAAAAAGGACATTGGTCTCTTGAAATTGTAAATTATCGGTTCTATATTCGATCTAGAATAAAATTCATTATCGATTAAACAAAAAATTACATTGGATTTCATAAGTCAAATGTACCTATTTTGTCGATTTCAAAACCGATTCCGACAATTGTTGGATAATATGACAACCCCGAATATAGTTGTAAAAACCTATGATAATCATATTATGATTGTAGCTCAATCATATTATGTTTGAAACCAACCATATTATGATTCTAGCTAAATTTTAACGTGATTATGTTTAAACCTAATAAATTATATGGCCATATTCAGCTTGCGGTTACATGACCATAGCATTTGTGGTCATGTTATGATTATAAATATAACAATAATTTATTTAGCTAGATCGTTAAAAAATCAATGATATTGCCAAACATATAGCGACAATCATATTAACCAACAACATTACTGTAGAAAACATGTTATTAATGAAACAAAATGTATTTAACCATAATTTATGATTGTGTAGAATATAGCGGAACATACAGAACAAATGATATTGATCATAATAATTAATTGAGTTTGTTGTCAAGACAAAGTTGACTGAGTGGAAGCACTAACAATTTTGTCATAGCGATATAATAACTCTAATAAATGGAGACCATAACCGATAAGTTTTTTTAAAAGACAGAATTAAATAAGTGAAATTCAACATTAAAGCTAAGTGAAAATAAAACATTTCTTCTATTTTAAGAAATGAAACAGACTTCCATCAATATAAAACATTTTCTGCAGCTTTATTGTTTGACACTTTTAAATATTTCTTATTGATTCATATTTTCACAATAATTTAACAATTTCTATAATTTTGCATAGACTTTTGACGTGACTCTCGTATGTACTTAAAATTAATGTAGTAGTTACATTTCTATCAAAATTTAATTTTAATAATTAGAAAATTGTTTGCTTTGTAACAATAAGATTGACCCTTTTTGAAAGAGTTGCCAAAAATTTATATAATTTTGGGATTCAATAATAATTTCAAAAAATTATACACAAAAAATAACAATTATATAGAGGAAATAAACTACAATATTTTAATAATAAACATTAAAACTAAAGAGATAAATTAGAAAAAGACCTTCAGCCTAACTACGAAACCTTAAAATCGATTTTAAGTCCATAAAGTTGACTATTATTTTAAATTTCGTACCATAAAACAAATTTCAAATATAATTTAAAATGTTTTTTTATTATTTAAAAAAAAACTTTTTGTTTTGAACTTTTATGTACAATTTGTTTTTATAATTTTTTGAAATTTCTTCTGTTTATTTACATTCAATGAAAAATATTTTCAATTATTTGTATGTATATGTTGGAAAAAGTTTTGAAGCTTTTTTCAAATAGAAACAAACAGCCTAACTACAAAAGCCATAAAGTCGACTTTAAGTCAATAAAGTTGACTATTATTTTAAATTTCGTACCATAAAACTAATTTAAAATTTCTTTCATAGTTAGGGCCCTTAAATATTTAATTGTTGTTGTAAATGTTTTATGAGTAGAAATCAAATGAAATTTTAAAAAATGTATGTAAACATTGAAGGTAAATTTATGCTGAGTTTTTAAAATACACATCTCTGGAAACTTATTATCTTAATAGTTTCACAATTATCCATGCTGTTGGCAACTCTAGAGCATGATTAATGAAAATTAAATATTTCCCCACAATTAAATAATGAATAATCAAACGAACGGCCTTTAATGAAGGCAAACACACAAACACAATCATTATAAACTTACAGACATTCTAACGTTCATTCATACATAAATATTGTTTTGTAGAAGCAGAGAGACACAAATGAAATAAAATCTAATTCAAATATTGTCGTCACTAATAACAATTCATGTGTCCATTTATTACTACATACATATATATAGTATGTAAGAATTATTCTATTATAAATATGAATATGTATGTACAGACAAACAAACTAACAATCATACAATAATAATTTATTCATACCACCATTGTCAAATTCTATAGAAAGAAATTACAAACTTACAGTTTACAGTTTACAAAACATGTATGTATGTATGAATATACCCAACAAACATAAATAAACTGCTTGCAACATTCAACTTGTTTATAAACATTTCCATCAGTAGAAACTTCTATTTATCAGCACGCAGTTATTAACATTGTTTGTAAGTATGGCAACATTCAACATTAAAGCTGCTAAAATTAACATTGAAGCTGCTAAAAGCTCTAGAAATAGAAAGTTCTAGTTTTGTCCGTTAAGACAGTTCATGAAGCTACTAGAAGATGGCGGTGTTTATAAATAGTGGCAGCGGTTGCAGACAGTAGTTTAGTCGATCATATTATAAAGAGTGTAATAAAAGAGTGTGTATTTAAATAATGTGATTAACTATTTAAATTGTTGTCTAAATTTTAATAAACAAAGAGATGTTGCAATGTTAAACTAATAAACTGCTTTATTTCCCATCAAAAGAATACGGTATTAGCCAAATTTGAAATTATCTATTCAAATATCTAATTTGATTTGTACTTCGATGGAAATGCCCTTGAAATAATGTTCATATGATATATAATGAGTGACAATACAATGGAAACTTTTACAAATATTCAGTTAATAGATCACAATCCAAAAAAAATTCTTAACATTTTTTTTTTAAATAAGAACATAATTAAGGATTTTATAGATGGCATTACAGAGTATTAATAATTCTTCCGGCTCGGTTGCTATTTAAAAATGACAAAATCGGCCGATTTTTGATCTACATACATATATATATCATACATACAGTATTGGCCATAACTAAAGCACCCCCTCAATGAATTTTTTCAAATCATAATTTTTTTGATAAAAACGTCTTTTTTGGGATGTATTTTGTATATATTTTATTAACTAATATTGTTAATGTTCATTTAATATTTATTTAATAAAAGATAATTTTATTAAATATTAATTTAAAATGATAAATCATATTAAAACTCAAAACGCATCGGACAAAACAAAAGCACCCTCTTATAAGATGTTTAAAAATTTGACTCGGTACTGCATATTTGCAATGTGAGTTATCGGGAATCACAATGAATGGACTTAAAAATTCCAAAAGATAAAAATATAGGAAGACGTAGTGTGCAAAATTTAAGTTTTATACAGTTTATTGTGAAAAAAAAAACAATTACAAGGAACAAGTACTCCAGTAAATTAAAAAGTAAAGTTATTGAAGACTGGAAGATCAGTTATTTCCAGGCTCATTTCAAAATTTTTTAAGACTGGTCGAAAATCTCCGGTGCATTCTGGAGGTCGTTCGCGAAAAAAAAACACGATATTATGATTCCTTGATTAAAAGAGCAATACAAAAAGATCCTGCAGCATCAGCTATTCAAGTACGAACTAGTTTAGGATTATGCGTTAGCGAAAGAACAATCCGTAGAAGAGTAATAGAAGCCCGATTATTCAGCTGACGACCAGCAAAAAAACATTTCTATCAGCTAAGAACAAGAAAGCTAGACTGAAATTTGCCAAAGCCCACATCGACTGGAGTGTCCAAAAATTAAAGACAGTACTGTTTCCTACCGAATCCAAATACAACTTAAAAAGTTCCGCTGGAATAAGGCGTGTACGCAGACCAAAAGGAGGAAGACTGAATCCTAAGTATTGTAAAGGAACAATTAAACATGGAGGAGGTAATGTAATGGTCTGGGGTTGCTCAAGGATTTGGGCCAAATCATAAAATTTATGGGATTATGGATCGGTTCATGTACCGTGATGTATTGAAAGCTGTAATGTTGCCTTATGCCAGTGAAGAGATGCCATTTATAGGGAGCTTCCAACAGGATAACGATTCTAAGCACCCCTCCAAAGTCTGTAAGACTTGGCTAGACAGCAATAAGATTCAAGTTTTTCATTGGCCTGGTCAATCTCCCGATTAATATGAAAATAAGTCGTGAAAATTGATGAAATAAGGATCGGAAATATTCACGATTTATTTCATGCCGTTAAAATAGCCTGGGAAGGAATATCGAAAAACGCCATAAAAACATATTATCTTCTATGCCAAGAGATGTTCTTGTGCCATCCAAATTAACTAAATTTTTTTTTATAGTATATCCTTGAAGGGGTGCTTTAGTTTTGTCCGTTTCATTTTCTACCTTAAAATATTTTTTGATTTTAAGTTACCTCTTATAGAAAGGTTAACTTTGAAAGTATTTGTTTATCAATAGTAAACATATTAACAAATGAAAATAATACATAATATATATTTAAAACTTTGATTTTATACAAAAAAATATCATATGAAAAAAATTCATTGAGGGGGTGCTTTAGTTATGGCCAATACTGTATATGTATATCTTGATTACTAAGTCATTAGACAATATGGATATAAGACCAAAGTAAGTTGGACCTACAATTAGTCAAAATCGGGAAAAATTTTTACCTCGAATTTTTTTCACAAATAAATCAAAAAAAAAAATTTAATTAAAAAAATATTTTGCCGTAAAATTTTCGGTACATAATAAATTTAAAAAAATTTGGAATTTTTTTTTCAAAATATACGCCATCTATTATTAAACCCAAATTTTCAAGTCATACGCCGAATAATTTAATTAATTTATTAAATTAATACTCGACGTATTATGTATTTTGAAACATAAACATATTTAGTGTTTGCTGGGTAATAACTACTCGCATACACTTGTAAAATCAGTCACGAGATTTAAGCAACAACACAATGTGTAGAGTGTGTGTGTTTATAATTTATACACGGCAAAAAACAATTACACTAATAATACATACTTGCATATAACACAACAATAACAACAACAGTAGCAGCAGCAACAATGCGAATTTGTATATTGCCACTCATACACCCAGAGAAAAGGTCAACAACTGTTAAATAACATTAAATGACGAGAACATTCTGTGCTTTTATGTAGTCTCCATCTCCAGTGCTGCCATATGTATATTTGTTTTTTGGAAAAATCTTATAATTTCATTTGAAAGTTAATTTTTCAATTAATCATAACTAGGGTACCTAATCGGCAATAAATTTCCGGGGAAAAATTATTTTTTTTTGGTCCATAGATTATTAGATCAACAATATCAAGAAGAATTGATGATTCACTACAGTAATTATTTGTTTTAATTTAATTCCATTACAATTATTTTGACAGCAACTGTATTGATAGAATTTCCTCTAGACACAAACATTTTAATTCCCTATAAATCATGACATTATGATCAATTTATTGAACAGCAGCAGCAAGTAAAAAGTGTTTGTTTGCACACTTGTTTTAAAAAACGACTTTTTATGCAAATTTAACTAATTAATTTTAGAAAATTTCCCATTATGTAAATGTGTTGTGGTTTTATTTGAGTTTTTTTTTTTTGCTTTAAACTAAATCATTTATTTTTAAGGGATTTTTTTAGAAACAGTTTTATTTTTTTTCTAATTTCTAAATCCTTAATAATCTCTTAATGCTTATTAGAAACTTCTTCTCTTTTGGTGAATTAAAGATTTTGAGTTTTTAATTAATTGTGATAAGAAATGAAATTTGTTTTGTAAAAAGTTATTTAGTTAGGGGTAAATAAATATTAATACCAAAAGTACTTTATTTAATTAAAAACAATTTATATTTATTGTATGTATATGGAACAAGTGTAAACAGCAGAAAAACATGGTGTATATTATGGTCGTGTGTAAACACCTCTTGTACACTTAAAGAAAAAAAATAGCAAAAATCGATTGTTAGCCAAAAAAAAAGTATTTTTAATGAAAGGGTGCAAATCATTTATTAAAATTAGTGCCAATTTTGTCTGGGTTTAAGTGTTATTTTTTTTTGTTTCAAAAAGTCTTGCTTTTATTTGTCTCTTGCTTTTTTTTCTCAACGATTAACGCTTTTTGTTTAAAATAAATTAATTAATGAATGCGTTCGTTGGTTCGTTCATTTGCTAAATGTAGCCGAATACTAAATAAGATAAATGTTTGTTTGCTTATTTGTGGAGGGGTGAATGAACTTATTCCATTAGTAATATTATGTAGCTAGATGAATTTTATATTAAAATTAAATAAAACGTAGAAATAACACAATTGGTTTCTTTCTTATCAGTAATTGTTTAAATTAGGGCGGGCTTAGGACAAAATATGAAAAAAGAAAGTTATGTAAAAATGTATTTGATGTACAAAAAAGTCAAATGAGAAACAGATGTATAAAAACGAACTTTTGATATTCTTAGGGTAAAAATTTAATATTTTACTTTCTATTTCCGCAATAAGTTTTAGAATTCATATTATTGATATTATTTAAAGTATAATTAATTTGAAAAATTTAATTTTTCCAAAAAATATGTTTTTGTTAAAAACAATTTCATTGAAATCCCAACAATTTTAAATAAAATATATAAAAACATAAGAAATAAATAAGTAAACATATCATGCAAATATAGTAGAGTAGAAATCAATGATTTTGTTCTAATATTCGTTGACAGAAGAACAAATGATCATATTTATTTGCCCTCAAGAGAAAATATAAATAATTTAAGAGCATATAAAGAATTCTCTTTAAAATTTAAAAGAGTATTGAGGCAAAAGCAATTATTTTGTGTTTTGTTATCAGTGTTACCAATGTAGTGGATATGGAATTTTTTTTGGAATCTATTTTTGAATGAAACTGGTCGTATTGGGAAAACAATGGACACTTAATTTAATTTTTACAATAATTTACTGACTCAATATGTAGCGGACGATATCAAACTAAGACCAGCCTCAATTGCTCAGATTATTGATAATCTAACCCGAGTAGTCAATGTTAGGAATTTCTAAAACTCTGTTGGTATTAAATTTTCTTATCTTGGATTAGTTTTACGATGTGTTCTTCTCAGAGGTTAAGGTTAAACAGTACGAGTCTCACGATTTTTTTTTTTTAATTTTCGAGACTGCAGCTTTTAAAACATTTTTTATTTTGGTTTTTAATAAAAAGAAAAAGAAATAAAAAAAAGAATTTTTAATTTGTTAAGTTGATTGTGTTGATGAGTGTCGATTAAGAACAAATGTGCGACGACAAGGGCCATTTGTTCCAATTATGATTGTGGCAATATTGATTTTACACGATATTACACATGAATGATTAAGAAACGTTGTTGCAGTGATCATAAATCCCTGTCTGATCGGTGTACATCTAAGTAGGTTATACGACTTCGACAAATGTTGCCATGATGAAGCAGTAAATAATTATATACCGTATCTGCTCTGTCAACGTTTCTCCAATTTTTTATCCATTCCAAAAAAATAAATTTGTCTAGGTCATCAAAATAGTATGAGATGATCTCATCGTTGGAGCCTAATCTTTTTCCGTCGAGACATTTCTTCAGCTTTGGAAACAAGATAAAGTTACTCGGAACTAAATCCGGAGAATAGGGCAGAAGAGGAAGAATTTCGTAGACAAATTTTTTCCATGGAAACTGCACAAGTGTCTACCTTTATGAGCAACGGATTGTTAGCAAACGCGACATCTAATTTGCGAAAAATTCAAAACTGAAAATACTGAGCTATGTGAGATGCCTATGGCTTCCACAATCTTTCGTACTTTCAATCTCCGATCGGCCAACACCATATCGTGATTTTTTACAATTGTTTCGGGTGTAGAGACCTCAACTGGGCATCCAGAACATTCGGCATCTTCCATGCTTGTACGAACACAATAAAATTCAGTAAACTACTTTTTTACCATTGAAATTAATGGTGCACAGTTCTCATAGTGTTTATCAAGCTTAGCCTTTATATGTCGCGGATTTATTGATCGCCCTCGTACATATATTCAGACACGGAAATGTATGGTAAAATTCATATAGTTTTCAAAAAAGTTTTTATTGTATTGAAGACCAATTTAAAATATAAGTTACATGAGCTAAATATCAAAATTTGTAAAAACATGGAGATCAAAAATATTTCTTTGATTTTTGTTAAAGTGTTTGTTAATAATATTATTGGCAAGATTCACCTCGCGTTTTCCTTCACATTACATAGGTTTAACAGAAATTTAGGCAATGGAAGGTTTTTATTTGGGAATATTAAGCAATAAGTTGTGGCAACTCTGATATACATATTCGAAAAACAAATCAAATACAATCATTTATTTTTTAACGCAAACACAATTTTAAAAATAATTCTGTTAAACTTTTTAAAAAAAAAAATATGTATGTATGTGTAAATTTGTTTTTTACGGCCAAACAAAACAATAAAATTTAAATTAACCTAAATGAATACAAAGTTTGTTATTACAAACCTAGTCAAAAAAATGTTCAATGAATAACAATAAATAAAATTCGAAATAAAAAGAGACAAACAAACAAACCTGTTCCACGAGCAATGTAAGTCCCAGCCATGCTAGATGATGATGTGGAAGAACTGGAACCAGCTCCAGTTCCACTTGTTTTAGTAAATTTCAGTAGCATATTTTACACACACACACACCACACACTTTTGATGAAGTTTATTAATTTTTATTATTAAAGATTTCACTTTATTAAACACGTTTTTATAAAATTTTCTTTCAATTAATTTTTAGGATTTTTTACTTATTAATTGAAAAGGTATCTAGTATATATTGGTTGGTATTTCCTTGTTACTTTTATTAGCAAAAAAAAAGAAAAATATATGGAAGAGTAAAAATGATGAAAGAAAAACTGTTGCTATTTTTAGACGTAAAAAAAGCTGAACTAAAGCAACAACAACGGTACAAAAAAATCTCGTTTAGGAATTTATTTTTCTTCGCTTTTCACCGTAGTATACACATATCCACTCACTCAATGATAATTTCCATATAAAGAACAAATAAAATATAATAAAAGTAAAATGAAAATGAGAATTTGCAAAGAAGTATTGTTGTAGCTAGCACCCAACAACAATTTTGTTGAAAATGTGCTTCTTCTGTATTACGAGTCTGTCTTCTTCTTACTTATTTTTCCTTTTTGACTTCCTTGTTATGTATTTGTTTTTTTATTTGTATTTATTTTTTTTAATTAAATATGTATGTATATACACACGTTCATACATTCATCTATAATTTATTGTACAACAACATAAAGGTAAACGATTTTACTACACATTCGTACGTCACAATAGCTAGCACTCGCACGTCTTTTATTATTTTCTGAGGTTCTCGTTTTTCTTCATACATGTTCTACACAATCAATCAATTGTTTACTTCAATATTTTTTTGTTATTAATTGATTTTCTTTTATACATATTACGGCTATTATTATTATCAAATCACTTTATTATATTAAGATAATTTTTGTTCACTTGTCTTCGTTTCTTTATTGCTGTTTTTCTTCTTTTTTACTTTGCTTGTATTAGATTTTTATTACTGACAAACAACCATCAATTTTTTGTTGTTAATTTGTTTATAGTATTTTGTTTATTTCTTATATATCTTTTTTGTTTTCTTAAGTACGTATATTATATAACACGTTTATAGAAATATTTGTCAATTTGATTAGTTTTAAATAACAAAGATTTTATAATTTTGTAATTAAGTTTTACAATTTGCGTTTTATCTCTCACTTTTACAACATTCAACTGGTTTCTTTCAATTTTTTCTTCCTTCATGCTTCCATTTACCGTTGCCAACTTTTCTCGAAAAATCCCGTCAAATTGTACTACAAAAAAAACGCTAGAAATGTCAAAAATTAACCCATTAATTCCCAAACTAAAATTATCTTGTATAGTTTTTACAAATTATGGTATTAATAAGAAATCGATATACATACATAAGTTTTTACAAAAAATATAACTTTATTATTAATTTAAAACGAATCATAGACAAAATTACAAACAAAAATTAAAAACATAATAGTTTCACATACAAAAAAATGTTCAGTAAATGGTTAACTAACTTATGTTTCAACACATTTTTCTGACAACGTTGTAAGACCTGACAACCGTGTATTATTAGCTAAACTAACATAATTGAAATGGAAATTCCTTTTTTACAAAAAAAGTTGTAAGTAGCGACGCAAACCGAAATCATAACGATGGAAATTAAAATCATATCGATACAAATCGAAATCATATCTATGCAAATCGGAATCATAATGACGTAAATCTGGGTATTTGTGTATATAAATGACAAACCTCTAACGCCCGTCTTCACATAACATAAGATTAGAAATTTTTATGTTCGCAACTGTCATATTATATTGCTTACATACAAATTTTACTTGAGACATAACATATAAATGGTACTAAACATTTATTTCCAATAAATAATGTTAAAATTTGTATCTATGTAATAATTCTATACTTTCTTTTAAAATAGTGTTTAAAATTTTTAAAATCAAAACAGAACAAAAGTAATAATGTAAAAAAGTTATGCTTCACTAAAACGAAGTGACCGAAAAAAACTAAAAGTATTTCCATACTCCATGGACTCCAACAAAACAGAATTACTACATGAGAATCCCTGAATATTTTTTTCATTCACTTAAACATCACCAGTTCTAATATTTCGTTTTCAAGAACACACATTTTCTAAAATTTATTTTCTTCTTTAACTCCTAAAAATCGATTATATTACTATATAAAATTTCATGTATTTGTTTTTCTTGGCAGATATAAATCAAACCTCCTTGGCTGCACCTAATTGCAACATCTAAACATATTTTCTGTGCCAGTTCCAATGATATCCACATATTTTTCATCCAAGAAGTTTAATTTGTAAAAGTATCACAATTTTGGTTTATAAAATTCTTCTTTTGACGAACCTGACCTCACTGTTTATCACTTTACGAACATCTCACTTGTATGAGGATCTAATTATACTGATTTTTCCTACAACATTTACAAGTTTGACTCTGGATCTACCTTTTTTATTTTCTCAATAAGCATTCTGATGCCTTCTTCCTTCGAGTCGGGACAATAATCCTAAATGCCCAAAAAGGGTTCGATACATTTTAAATAACTACAAATTTGGTAGGTTTTGCTTGTAGCTTCTTACAAAAAACTAGAAGAATCATCTGACTCACGTCAAACAAAGTACATACACACACTTTGCATTTCTTATGGGACTGATTGGTTTGAATACCCCCGTTTCTCATTACGAAAAAACCAATATAAAAAAATGATTTTACTCACTTGTGCGGTTCTTGGCTATCATTCCAATCTGAATGTCACATTGTAGTTGAACAAAAACAGAGATGTTCATTATTTGTTGACATAAAAATGACAGTTTGTCATCATACCAACATATATCGCAGTTGAGCTCAGCACGTGTTTTGTTTGTTGCATTTCCAATAAAATTTCGATAAAACTAAAGAAAAATATTAAAAAATAATCAATAAAAATGGGTAAATTTCGTTCAAAACTCAAGCGTCATACCAAGGGAAAAACATGGAGCAAGGGACACTCCTCCACATCAAATCCCGACCAAATGAAACATCGTATCAAAGCAAAGTCGAGATTTTTTCAACCCAATATCAGTTTGGGTAAGTATACATACAAAATAGAAATGTAATGAATAAAAAGTTAATGTGGCACATTATTACAGCTCCTCCCGCAGCAGAACAAAATCCCAATAGCCTTACCTTAGAGGCTGTCATGAAGCATGAACAGAGGCAAGCTTTTAATGCCGAAACAACTACCGTCAATGATGTGGCTGGTAGTTTAAAGTCTTTTAGTCTTCATGATGACGATGAGCTTATGTCCGAATCGCAAGGAGGAACCTTTAAGACATTTAAAACATTCGCCTCTAACTACAGCACTTGCAGTAATATGAGCTTCAAAAAACTTCTAGTTGGCTTTAGAGCATCCTCCGATTTTCATAAGGAAATGTTGGCTATTTTAACGGCATTAACGGAAATCATAAAGGAAAGAGGTGGTACTGAATCATCCACAGAATATTTCATTTTGTTAATGGAACAAATTGAGGCGAGCACAGAAGACAATGATATCATTGCCGGTGTGTCTCTTTTGTCTATGGGTATTAAATCAGTGCCAACAGCGGTATTGAGGAAAAGTTTTAGCGATACGGCTCAAACACTGATGTCGTGCCTGCAGAGATTTATGGATTCAAATAATCAATCGATTATTAAATATGTAAGTAAAATTACGACTATTGGAATTTTTGTTTCCTTTTTATTATTAGTATGTTTTGTCTTTCAGGTTATTGGTTGTTTATCGGTTTTACTAAGAGCTCAAGATTATATGACCTGGACATATTCCTCAACTTGGCAATATATAGATGCTTTATTATCATTTACCATACACTCAAAGCCCAAAGTAAGAAGATGACTTTAGATATTTTTATTATTTACTTAAAACTGACATTTCATTTGCAGATTCGCAAAGCTGCCCAACATGCTGTTGTTTCAATTATTCAAGGCAGTTCATTTATGTTGCCTCCAAAAGCTGCTGATAATGAAGAGGATAATGAAACACCCATGGATGTTGCTAGTCAACAGCAACAAATTAAATTCCATCCTGCTGGTAGTCGTGTCACCAAATTCTGTTTAAATCAATTTAAACCAGAAGTTCTGGCTCAACAACAAACTACCGTGCTGCACACATTATCATTGCTGAAAGAGACCATTAGTGCTTTTAAAACCGATGACATAAGAACGGTTTGCGAACATTTGTTGTCCATAATGACGGCAGCAAATGTTTTGATTAGAACAAATTGCTTACAAACCATGCATCAGCTGTTTGTATCACGCACCACAAATTTAAGTGGCTTGTTGTGTGCTAAACTCTTGACGGCCATACATGAATATCGGCCGGATCGCACAGATTTTCGTCAAACCTTGGCCTGGTTGACTGTTCTCAAGGAGGGCCACATACATTTAAGTCGTTTGGAATTGGGTTTATGCATAAATGCTTTGCCTAGTTTTGTGGAAATTTGTTGCAGTGATTTGTGGCTTTCGGATAGAACCGATATTATAGTGGGCGTCTCAAATGCCATTAAGGAATTGTTGTTTGAGTGTGTTAAACCAGCCTGTGCCACACAGGAATTGGCCAACGTATATCGCGTGCCAATTGCCAAAATGTTAGCATCGGTACACAATGTTTTAAGTGCACCTTTTGGAGAAGTCGCCAAATATGTGGTGTTAACCTTCTCCATTATCTTTGAAGTCTGTGGTCCCTATTTCGGCAAGGAGTTGTCGGCTTCATTATTGGAACTGGCCAAACGTTATGATACCCAATCTGCTTTGCGCATACAAATCGAGCATGCCATTATTTCGGCTATTAAATCAATGGGACCAGAAGTTGTTCTAAAATCCATTCCCTTGACTAACGCTAAGGGCGAAGTCTTATTGGAGAAATCCTGGCTGTTGCCTCTGCTAAGAGAAGGTGCTGCAGGCGCAAGTTTCAAATTCTTCAAGGATGTGATTTTGGCGTTGGCATTAGACTGCAATAAAAAATGGCATAAATTTGCTGAAGAGAAACAAGTCTCCATGTCCCATACTTATGAACTGCTGTGCTGTCAATTGTGGGGTCTATTCCCAGGTTTCTGTAGAGCACCTAAAGATCCCGATAACTTTAAATTAATAGCACCAACTTTGGGTAATGCTTTGGACAATAATCCCGAGTTCAGAGCTCCCATCTTCGACGGTCTCATTGAGTTGATACAAAATGAAGAGCAAACTATTATACATGATGCCTTGGGCAAGTATGCTAAAAACTTTTTACCCAGATTGTTTAATATTTACACACAAAAACCGACTGGTACTTATGAGCAAGATTTACGCAAGAAATCTTTGGAAGTTATTAAGGTAATTATGGTTTATTAAGTTTTGCCTTTTTGGGAGATTAATTAGATATTTATAAAAATACTTTTTCAATGTGCAACTTAAAATCTTCTATTATCTATTTTCAGTCGTATTTAACAAAAACCCCCAATGATATGTTAAAAGAACTGTTTGATACGGCCAACAAACAATTGGAAGCCACTGATGTGGGCACATTTGAATACGATTCGATATTTGACATCACTGCGGCTTTGGTATTATTCCAGACATGCGATGTTATACGCAGCTTTTTCGAAACCTACATAGTACCGGTTTTAATGAAAAGCGAAAAATCTAAACTAGTTGCCAAAGATGAACAGAAATTGAGAAAACAACAGCGTAAAACTTATGAGTAATTATTACCTTATTAACCAATTTCAAATACATCTAAGATGCTAAACTTGTTTTTTTTTACTTTCAGATTACTGCGTGATATTATGACCTCTGAAGCAGCTTCCTGCAAAAAGTTTACACGCACAAACTTGATAGCTTTACAAAAATTACTATTGGAAGCCTTTTCCACCAGTTGTGCTGTATGTCAAGCTGCACGTTTAAGGTAAAGTCAATTGCAAAACAATTTTCTGTAGATTCTCTAAGAAAAAATTTTTTTTTTAACAGATGCCTGAAAATTCTTATTGAGACCCGCAAAAACAACACTATCAGCGATAAAATTATTATAAAAACTTTACCAGAGGCTGTTATAAATTATAAAGAATTTTCCACACGCAAAGAAAATATTTCCGAGGAATTATTAAAATTGATTTTAGACTTGTATCAGGAGGCAGAAAAATTAAATGATTTTGTAGATATTTTAACGGCTGGTTTTGCGGGCGATGAGGGTTTGATCACCAACACTATACTGGCCTTCCGTACGGTGGTACAGAGTCAGGGCAAGTATTTAACAGTCAGTACATTGGAATTTATAATGGAACAAATAGCGGTATTTATGGTGCAAAAGTCTAGAGGACAGGCTGAAGCTTCAGTGGCATTTTTAATAACATTCATTAAAGTAATGCCCGCTCCCTTGGTGGCCAATCATTTGGAAACTATAGTAAGTTTGTTGAAACTATTGTGGTAATATGTTCATTATTTGATATTTGGAATTTCTTTGTTTAGATGAAATCTCTATCGGCTATGGTTAAGGATACCAAACGTTTCTGCCGCATACAAATTGGTTATTTGTTAAAGAAACTTTGTAAACGTTTTACTGCCGAGGAATTGATTAGATTTGTGCCCGGCGATGATGAAGTCACCCATCGTAGACTTAAGAAGATACGCAAACAGTTAAGACGTGATAATCGCAAAAAGCAATCGGAAGATAATGCTAAGGACAGTGATGAGGAGGGCTCAGATGATGAATTTGTGCCTGGTTTGGAAAAGAAAAGTGTTACGTAGGTTTTTTCATTTTAATACTTTAAAATTATATCGATTTATTTTAAATTTTATTACAGCATCGATGATATTTTGGCTGATTCTGATTCCGATTTACCCGAAGATATGGACGATGATGACGATCATAATGCAGCCGATAAATCAAAGAACAAAAAACAACGTCATACATTTATACGTGAAGATCCCGAAGATATTGTTGATTTAGCTGATATTAAATCAATAGGAAATGTTTTAAGTATGTTATTTTTAACGAGTTTTTAATATGTTTTAACACACAATTTTTTAATATTTCAGCCAACCGTCCCAATTTGGATGCGGGCAAATCTAGTTTAAAAACAAAATCAACTGATCCCAATCGTGGCTTCAAGACCGCCGATGACGGCCGTCTTATTATTAGTGATAAAGCCTTACGCGGTTTTGGCAAGGATGAAGAGGATGGTGAGAGCAGTAGTGAGGACGATGATGATGACGAGGGTGTTGAAATGAATGAGAAAAAGGCTGTTAAACGTGGCATGGAAGATGACTCAAGTGATGGTAAGTTTAGTAAAAATATACATATAATTTGTTGTTTGTTACAGTTTAAAGCAAATCTAGACAAAAGTTTGGCTAAAAATCAACTAAAGATACAATCTAGATTTAAAATTTGAATGGGACCTCTAAACTAAAAATCCTTTTTTAACCGGGTTTCGCAATGATAGTGGACTTGGTGTAAATCCTGGGAAAAATGTGCTCGTGCTAGTTGAAGAAGGTACAAGATACACCCTTTACCGCTGCTCAATGGAGTGGAACACAAGCTCTCGGATAGTGCGAAGTACTTGGGTATCATCATTCTAAACTCCAAACTATCCTGGTACTTAAATCTCCAAGCGAGAAGGGCCATAAGTAGGATCTGGGGAATAAACCCAACGAACGCAAAATTGGTCTTCAATATGGTGGATAATTTCTTTTGCACGTATTTATTATGTTTTTCTACTTATTATATCCTTCACCTTCGTAAGAAGGGTATATATAAGTTTGTCATTCCGTTTGTAATTTCCACAAATGGAACCTTATAGATAGCGGAGTCGATTGTTTTTAATTTTTTGCTACTCTATCTTTTAAGTATTATTAAGATTACCTTACCTTTTTTTCTTCATTTCATGAAAAAACATATTGAGAATAAAAATTAATTGCACTTTTACAGAAGAAGATGTAGCAGTCATGGCTCCAAATCGTAAACGTAAAGCAGCTGACGCTTTAAGTATGCGTTCGGGCAAAACATCAGCTTCACGTTACACAACCGGCGGCAAAGGTATCCATAGAAATGTTGGCGCTGCTTCCGATGCAGTCTCTATGAAATCGGGTAAATCTGGTTATTCAGCTAAATCTTGCAAATCGAGTCATGCTGCTGGAGAATATTCTAACAAAAAAGCTAAGGGTGATATGAAAAAGAAAGGAAAATTAGATCCATATGCTTATATACCATTAAGTAGAAATACGTTAAATAAGAGGTAAGTTTACTAATCGGATATATGATGAAAATCGATATTTTTCTAAACAATCAATTTGAAATGGTATGATGAATATCAGTTGATTTTAAGAATTATTTTTGAGCCAATCGCTAATTATTTTCTACGAAAATAACTTGACAAATAACTAAAAAAAAATCGAAATCGATTTCCATCATTTACCTAAATGTTTTTAAAGAGATGCTTATTTTAAATTTTTATTTTTTTTATTTTAGAAAACGTGCTAAAAATACGGGTACATTTAAAAATATTGTGAACGGCGCCCGCAAAGGAGCTTTAAAAGGAGTAAAAAGTAAAATGGCCAAGGCCTATAAAAAGTAAATAAATTAAATACATACATATATGATGTTTTTATTTTTTTCTCCAATTTAAAACAAAAGCTGTGTATATTTATTGCAAAGAAGTTAAAAGTTTTCAATATTTTTTTTTATATAAAAATAAAATTTAATTACTATTTAATACATAATAACTGTATGTAAGAAAATTATCTGTGAAATAAAAAAGTTATTAAATAAAACAACCTGAGTTTAAATTATTTGGTAAAATATTAATTAAAGAGAACACACAATAATATGGTAGTAAAACAAAAAAAAAACACATATTTAAACATAACTAACGCACAAACAATGTATAACAAATTTTAATTATTTTTCAAAAAATTGCTTTTTAATATGAGTTCTAGACCATTCGCCTTCTGGACTTTCGGTGAGCATAGTTTCTTCAATGAAATGCATTTTATTATTGGCATCTACTAATATTACCGTATGCGTACGACTGCCATAACCAGTTTCGGGTATTAAAACATTTAAAGCACTTAAATATTCACCATACAGAGGAGCTCGACGTTTAAGTTCTGTATCTGGCCAAAATTTCTTTTTACACTTGAGTAAATCCATCAATTTTTTAACGAGTTCCTCTTGTGATGGGTTTTCTTGCTGACGGTAATCATCAATGATTTTTTTAAAAGTATTACGACCATAGCTAACTTTTTCGAAAGGAACTGCAGGTAGACTATTGCCAAAACCGTAACAGGTATTTTCATTGTAGTGCACTAAGCCTGCTGGTACATTGCTGCATAGAGTTATAGCAGCCGGAGTTGAGGGGGGACTGAAAAGTAGTGTATATAAGTTGTTAATAGTTGTTAGAAAATAAGTTGATATTTAAAATGCAAACATTTCACTCTGTAGTTTTTTGTTAATATCGAGGGACTATATTGAGAACCCCTATCCATATCTATCAAATTTGTAATATAAAAATAAAAATGGGCGATATCCCGAAAACGCTTTAGTCAATCTTAAATATTTGAGCATTTCCAAATTAGTAATAAAATATATTTTGTTCGTGGAAGTTATACAAAATAATTATTGAAAAAGTGGGTTTTGAATTCAGAAATATAAAAAAATAAGTTCTTTACTTTGAAATTTATACCACAAATGTGGACTAGTTTGCTCAATGTTTTGCCATCTAAAACTTATGTTCATGAAAATTTAAATTAGAGGATATTGAATATAATCCTTCGATATTTTAAAAACATTTCATTTTCAAAAAGTATTTACATATATGTATGTTTGACTAAATCACCACTGTTCTGTTTTAATTGTTAACAATTAATCAGTATACTTACCCAATTTCAATAGATACAAAGTTAAATGCACTGTATTTGCTGCAATCATCCACCAGCTGTTGATTGTAATTGACATTATCGAAGTCTTTGCTATAATTACGAACATAGTCAGAAACGATCATGCCTCTTCCTAGTAAAGAGTTATTATTGTGTAGTGGAATTGAGGTTGGATTATTCAAGTCAATAGTAGAAGTATTATAAGAAATCTTAGAGGTATTATTAGGAGTCGTATAACCATTTGATGCGGTAGTTAACAAGGAAGGTTTATTGTTGCAATTGTTGTGTTCGTGGTGGTATGTATGGTGGGTTTTTTGAATATGATTCGTAACTTGGATTGTTGGTAATAGAAAAATGAACATTGGGTAGCAGTTAGTTATAAACACAACCAGGGGAGCATGAATAAATAATAAAAATGATTATATAAAATTATGTATGTAGAAATAACAATGATTAAACTGTGAAACTTTTATGTAAAATGAAAGAATCCATGAAGTTATAATTTAGATAATAAATTACATAATAAAATATGTAATTAAAAAACTTAAATTTTTCTTGTACATAAATTCTTGCTTACCTTCAGCATTTTTTGGTTTAGGCTCTCCCGTTAGATTTAATAAGGCCCCCACTTTGAAAATGTCATCCTTACCGGAAATAGCTAACCAAGTGCCACCTTCACGACCAGGCTCTAAGTCAATACCGCCATAAACATGTTCAGCATTCAACCATTTGCCAGCTTGCTTTGTATTCCGTACATAAAACTCATCACGATTGGAGGCCAATATTAATTTATAGCCATCCTTATTAGGATTGGAATTAACATAGAAAAATATAACACACATTTTTCAACAATCAAGTCTAAAAATGAAAATAATATTAACTTTATCTTATTGCATATAAATAATACTTGAAGAAACCTTTGTTGTTTTTCCAAAAACAGCAGCTTATCTTTCAGTCTTATCTTAATCACTATTATTACAATAAAATACACTAATTAAACAAAATATGCAAATTTACTATCTGCGTTAATTTGCTTTGTTTTTGTAATCGTAAAGTCGACAAAAGAAATTATTACCTTTTTTTAAAAAAACATACATGTATTCATTTGTATTTTGTTATTGTTTATTATATTTTAATGATCATTCTTGTTGTTTTTGTTGCTGGAACACAACAGCTGTTAAAATACCGTAGTTTTAAACAGGGTTGTTTATTATAAAAGTGTTGACAAGTTTAGTAAACTTTTTACTATACAATTAAACAATGTGTTCGGAGAATATAATCGATCACGAAAAAATCATTTTTATTTATAATCACTTCGAAGTAAAAGTTGCCAAAATAGAGGGTTATATAAATTGGAGATAAATAAATTTATAATCACTTTGAAGTTAAATTAAATATTTATTATAAAAAAAATACCTCTTAAAACCCTCAAAATAATAATAATTAATTAAATAATATTTTAAATAATATTATTGGGGTTTTCAGACCTAAAATAATAAGACCTTTAATAACTAAACACTGTAAATCTAAGTCGAAAGAGAAAAACTCTTCATCGAGGCCTTGCAACGACATATATAACGCCATAGTAAGTCGGGCCAACAATGGGTCAAAATCTGAAAAATTATTTTTTAATCCAATTTTTTTCACTAATAAGTTAAAAAAAAAAATTAAAATATATAAAAAAAAATGTTTCTTTTTAGTTGACTCAAATTTTAAATAGCACTAACTTACGGAGGTTGCGCACAGAAGTCATAGTTTTCGTGTTATTGTTTTATGACATACGACTTTATGTCTACCGTGTAAATACCCTATATACTATATATGTATGTACATTATCAGGGCAACCAAAAATATGCTCTTAAAATAGTTGGTTATTATTTGATTTCAAAGTTATGTTAATAAAATATATAAGAAGTAGAGTAAATATTGAGCTCATAAATTAAAATTGGTTATTACAGCATTAAATTTCGATTTTGATGGCTTGGGAAAATAGTTTGATTCAATTAATTTTGTTATATTTAGCAATTAATTATTAGCGGTATTCACAATGTAGTGTACATGGCCTGGTAATATAGTAAACGAGCACAATATCAAAAAACTAAAAATAAAATACATTAGAAATTGATATGTTTGTCAATAAATAGTTTTTCTGCTTTTTTACTAGGCCAAGTATTCTACATTGTGAATACCGATATTATATGTTTACTTAAGTTTTCAAACTAAATGTTTGTTTTAGATTTCCGTAGAGTTTCTTAGTCCCAATGTTTATCAGTAGGGAGAGCATGTTCCGTATAAATTTTTCAAATCGTTTGGAGCAATGGTTTTTGAGCATTCAGCATGTAAAATATAATATAAATAAATTCGACTTCCAAAATTTAAATAGAATTATCAAAAAGCCTTACAATAGTGGAATAATTTGTTCTGTTTAAGACTGCGGCAATCACAAAAACCTTTTTGTTGCATTTTATCATTGGGCCTCAAAATACCGTGACATTTCCTATGTTTCTTTAAACGTGCGGTTTTCGATGGATCTTAATATTCTTAACATTTGATGAAATTGAATAAATCATATATGAGATGGTCCTTCCGTTTGTAATTTCTACATGTCCGACCCTATAAAGTATATATCTATTTTTGACCTATATCTGGATTACTAAGTCATTAATATAGACAATATGAATATCTAATGATAGATATTTTAAAGACCTTTGTAATGACTTATATAAAACCATAGTAAGTTGGACCTACAATGGGTCAAAATCGGAAAAATATTTTTTAACCCGATTTTTTTTTTCACCAAAAGTTTTTTTTCACTAAATATTAAAAAAAAATTTAAAAACAAAAAAAAAATTTTAAATTTAAAAAAAAATAAAAAAACTGCAAAAAAAAAATGTTGTTTACCTGAAAATATTAAAAATTTTTATTTTGAAGTATAATTTGGTGAAGGATATATAAGATTCGGCACAGTCGAATATATGTAGCTATCTTGTTTTAATTTAATTCAAATATATGGCTTAGTTTCCATATATTTGAATTAAATTAAGTTAATGAAAATTCTATGAAGATAAGTCGATTAGAGATACTATAATTTTTTTTTCTTTAAGTAGCTTAGGCCAATTATCATTGGACCTTAAAAAAATATTAAAATATAGAAAAAAAATTATAATGCAAACAATAATACTATATTAAAAAAACAAAATAATGAAAAAAAAGAAAATATGCAACAAAAATATGCAGTTATGAGTTAAATATGAAAAAATATGCTAAAACGCAAAATATTTCTTTCTTTGCAAAAAATAAGTATTTTTTAAACACGACTTGTAAATGTCACGTAGAAACGTAAGGAAATTCTATTTTTAATTAACAGGTTCAGACGTTACAGTTACGTTACTTTTTATCACTGCTTTAACTACTTTACACACAACAGAAATGATCAGCTGTTCCGGTAAGTTTACATTAAGTTACGGTCGGCTAATCCACCACCTTTTACCCTATGAAAGCGAATTTATACAAGGTGGAGTCAGTCATACAGCTGACAACTTTTTTTTCGCTTTTTGGTTCTAACAGATGTCAAAGCTTGTTTTTATATTTAAATATCTACATATTCTAATCTTATTAACAAAATATTTATTTTTTACATAAATAAGTAAAGCCCTCACTATTCAATTATCTACACTAAACTAAGTTTTAATACAAATTTGTTTAATTTTTGTTTTTTGACATTTGTTAAGACCAATTGTTGTTTTTTGTAGAACTGCCACCAACTTGTATAAATTCGTCTTGGAGAGAACCTTCAATCGTGTATTTTTTGCAATCTTGCTCCCCCATCAGTTGTTTTTATAAAATCGGCATGTGAGGTTGCGGGCAAAATTTTAGATTTCCTGACTTTGTACGCGAATATTTTAAAACTATAAATTATAAACAATTAATATATTATTAAAATAATGCAAATTAATAAAACATATAGCAATAAAAACACTAACATAATCGAAAATAAGATTTTAAATATCTAGTGAAAGTTGTATTGCAAATGTTTTTCTAATAGAAGTTGTATAAAGAATTATATATCCACATCCATACGTATTTATAGAAAGAAAAGAATACATATGCATAGATAAAATATGAAAAAACCAACAAAATACACGATAGAAAACAGCAAGAACAAAAACAAAACGATATATTAAAAAAAGCTCCAAGAGAAAAAATATATAAATAAAAAACAACAAAAATAGTTACAGAACAACGTAAAGAGTTGTGTTAATAAAAAAAGCAAAGCAAGGAAAAAAAATAATCAACCCGGGTTTTAAAGCCACCTTAATTATTTACTTATTATGCAGCTTTTAGTTAATAAGCCAAAAAATAACAAAGAAAGTTAGTGATTTTAAATCGGCATCATCATAAAAATAGCTGTTTAAAGAAAAGTTAAAAAATAAAAGAAACGCAAAAAAAGTAGCCCAATTAAAATATGGATTTTATACAAAATATAACAAAAGGTCTGCAAGAATTTTTGTGTAAGTAGTTTCCACTGAAACGTTTGCAAAAAAAATCAATTCTCCGTAAGCAATAATGTTTACTTACTTTTTTAAATTTATTTTTATATATTTTTTTTTACTTTTAGCCACATATATTGATTTGGATTATTCTTTATGGGTTTATCGTTTGTTGACCCCGCTGATTGCAACATTCCTTTTGCCACTGGTTTTTGTGGCATTAATTTACATATCATTTTTAATCCTTTACATCTATAAATTACACAGGTTGGTTACATTTAATGTTAAATATCTATACCTACCATACTAAGTAGTGAAATTGAGGAATATTTGAATCAGTAGGTACATTTTGGGGCTTATCTAAAAAGCTTGAGATATTTGTTTAAAAATGTATCGAATCATTATAAATTTAAGTTTAGTTGCCTTCTCTCCTTTGAGTCATCATCGTCGTCTGTGTTTTTGTGTGTTAATTTTATGGTTTTGACCAACATGACATTTTCTACTTTGTTTGGAAATTTTCAGTTAATTTTATGTTTAATTCATTCTATTCCGTTTATAAAGTTTTATGAATTTCATTAAGCTGTTTTATATTTAATTCAACAAGTTAGTTCAAGGTTTAATTATCTTTGTTAGTATGACTAGAAACCACCTAAATGCTATTTTTTCTTGAAGGTATACAATTAAGTTGCATTTAAATAAAAAGTTCAAATAGGTATAATTGTATAGTCTACAAAAAAAGCGAAGGAAAGATTTAGAGATCTGCAATACCTGCAGTATTTACTCCAATATAACACTTTGAGTTTATATTCCTGTAAAGTTAAGTCCAAAAAGTATCTAGTTTTCTCGCAGTTACAAAACATTTCTGTTCATATATTAGTTTTATTAAATACTAAACAAGTTATGACGCTGTTTTATTTATTATTTATCTTGCTAATGTTAAGTAAATATTCCAATAAGTATAAACAAACTACGGCCGATGTAAATATGTTTCTGTATAAACTTTATAGATTATTAATAGATATTTACATTTTACAATAAGTTTGTAGGTAGATAGCCACACTATTCGAATAATAAATTACAAGTATTAATAAACAGACAAAGTGCGAATATATGTACCTATAATCTATAATTTTTTTTAACTACGTTATAGTTGATTTTAAATTACACGTTATAAATAGATTTAGATTATAGGTAAATACTTATATGATTTTTTACAAATTGTATTACACAAAAGTTTTCATTTCATTCAAGTTTTATTTTATTTAATCAGCCGTAAAGTAAAAAAATTAAAAAATTTCCAAATTTTAACAATTAAGACGATTTTTTTTGAAATCCGTTAATTTGTAATCAATCCTTTTTTTGTTCAAAAACGGAAAATTTTAGAGGTTTTCGATTTATGTAATTTTCATACTAACTGGTATATCCGATATATAGGCATGTGTAGATATATTGATACATATGTACTTAGTTATTTGAGGATTTTGGAAAGGATATACGGACTATAAATATATCAAACATTAATTGTTTTAAAGAAGTTCTTTTTAATATCACAACAAAATTATCATAAACTGTCTGAATATTTTTCTGTCTAGTATGATAAGGAATTTGTTTTTATAGCCTACGTTAAACAATAAATCAATGACTAAACCTTATACGTGTTTCACTAAAATCTTTAATAATAACAACAGCCATCGTAGCACTTGAAAATCACATAATTTCGAAATACATATGTGTTTGTTTTTTACTTAATGGGGGTATATGCAAAGAAATTTTGTGATAAGAATAATAATACTGAACTAATTATTATCATGAAAAATCGTATGATATAATAATATCCTGTTTAAAATAATATCGGCATTTTAATGACGTGGTTTTGTAAAACTACACTACACCATTTGCTTTAATTATTATAGAATCGATTAATTTTACTTAAAACTTGTAATCAAACCCAATGCTGGAATTCAAGTTAAAATCAAGTAAAATTGCAGTCTTGATACCAAATCCAAGTTGAGAGAAATAGAAAAAAATAATAAATTTCGGTTATTAAATATAAAATTAATAAATCAATGAATATAAAATTTAAAATTTCACACAAAATCACAAAAATGAAAAAATTTAAAACTAAAATTCTAATAAGATAATCAACATACAAAATTTTTAAAAAAAAAAAAATACTGCCTTTCATTTCAGACAAGTCATCTTGCGTTCAGTACGCACTGATCGTGGTTTTTGGAAAGTGGGCCGTAAACTAGTGGCCGCCATATGGGATGCCCATGCTCGCATTTATCATGGCTATGAGGTGGTGGGTATGGAAAACATACCCTTGGAGGGACCTGCTCTAATTGTTTACTATCATGGTGCCATACCGGTAGACATGTATTATTTAAATTCTCGCATGCTGCTGCAGAGGGATCAATTGATTTACACTATAGCAGATCGTTTTCTCTTTAAACTACCCGGTTGGGGTACTTTATCAGAGGCATTTCACATAAGTCCCGGCACTATACAATCGTGTGTAAATATTTTAAAAGATGGCAATATTTTGGCCATCTCGCCGGGTGGTGTTTATGAAGCACAATTTGGCGACAATTACTATGAGTTGTTGTGGCGTAATCGTGTGGGTTTTGCCAAAGTTGCTCTGGAAGCAAAAGCACCCATAATACCATGTTTTACACAAAATCTGCGTGAGGGCTTCCGACAAGTGGGAATATTTCGTAGATTTTTCCTAAAACTGTATAATGCTGTAAGGATACCTGTTTATCCCATATATGGAGGATTTCCGGTGAAATTTCGTACCTATTTGGGTACACCCATTGAACATGATGCTTCTTTAACACCAGAAGAGTTGCAAATCAAGGTACGTACGGTGTAGTGTTTATACATAAACATATTTTTTACTACAAACATTGTTTTAAAATTATTTTTAGGTTGCTCAAGCTTTAGAAGTGTTAATAAATAAACACCAACGTATACCAGGCAGCATATTTCATGGTTTATTGGATCGTTTTCGTCCCTTACGAAATAAGAAAGATTAAAATTTGTTTATTAAATCATTTAACTATCTCTTTAGCTATAAAATCTCAGAACTGTGTTAATTTATCTTTTTACATACATATATCTTCTTTTTATACTTTTTTCTATGCTGCTTTACTGTTGTAAGTAAAAAAAAACTAGAATTGTCTTTTTGTGCACGAGTATTTTTAACTAATAGGATATAAATCTGACAATTTTTTGTTTCCGCATTCGAATTAGTTATATATAAGGCAGTGTGACAAAACAAACTGAATTGGAGCCTTATTATTTCCAATTCCTTTTTTTTTAATTTCTTAATTGTACTTATATAAATGTGGTTGTAGTTCCGAACTCTGGGTTTATTTTTTTAGTTTTTAAAGCTCTCAATCGAATTGTATGTATATTAAGACCTTGTATATTAATCCTTTTTATTTTGTTGAAAACTCAAACCTAGTGTTAACTACACAAGTTAATAAGAAGTGATAATAATGGTGTTGAAACGTTTTCCAAAAGATACACTTCTCATGAAATATGAAGATTAAAATTTACATTTGAAATGTAAGATCAAATAAATTATCGTTTTATGGTAAGATTTAAAAATAAGTTATAAAATAATAATGAAATGTCATATTGTATTTATAGTTTTAAAAAAAAAAAATAAAAAAAATTAATTATGTATTAAATCAAATTATTGCTAAATATAATTAAAATATATATATTTAAATACAATTCAAAGTACATAAATATGCATTTGCAACTTTATTGTAGTTTTCCTTAAAAAGTATTGTAGCTGTTGTCACTTTGTGTAGTAAAAGTACCATGCGAATCTACAAGACCACAAGAAATGTGAAATTAATGACATTTGATAGATAATTGCTCAGCTTATGAAATGGGTGTTTAGAAAGGGTTTTACGCTACTTATGGGAAACCAAATTTGAAATTTGTGGAAAAATCAATTTTATGGGAAGTAAAATAAAATATTTTGTAAAATTTTTGATTTTTTTATGTTTTTTAATTTTATTCCAGAAAAGATTTAAAATTTTTTTTTTTAATTTTTTCATTTTTTGTAAAATATTCCGTTGGAATGTTCTTTGAAATTTCCATCATTAGATATCCATATTGTCTATGTTAATGACCTAGTTATCCTGATATAGATCAAAAACAAGTAAGAACCCTTCCATATTCTTTGCTGAGATGCCTACCTAGTCTATCATTGAATTCCAAATAAATGCATAAACAATTTAATTCATGGGTTTTTATTAATCAATTTAACTACAAAGAACATTATTATATAGTTTACGACAGTTCCATTAAAATTATTTAAATAAATTTACTAAATTATGCAAGTATGTTATCGTTCAATATTTTTTTTTTTTTTTTTTTAAAAAACTGCTGTTTTTCAGTATAATTTTGGCTTATAAACTAAAACGTTTGTTTTGTCAATAACATGCATTACAATTTTCCTAATTTGTAACTTAATTTGTAGTATGTATTACGTTTAATATTGTTCAGACATGATAAGTACAACCAAAGAACTCCAGCCGGTAAATGGGTAGCAACCCTTGCCCTGGCCACTTGTGTCATCGTATTGCTCCCACAAATAACCGGTGCGTCGGAATTCTTTGAAAATGTTGTTGATTAAATTTTCTCTCAATTCGGCATAAATATCACGGGCCAATGCTGCATACGGACCCTCAATCATGCCATAGTGACGCAAAGCTTTAACAGCCAAATAGTTGATATTGATCCAGATGGGACCCCTCCAATATGGAGGATCATGTTCGGTATTACGTTTCAAGTACAAGGGAGATGATTTCGAAAGGGAGCGCAGACCATAAGGCGTCCACAATTTCTGCGGGTCCCTTATGTCGTTCAGTAGTTTGCCCAAATAGGGTGATTCATGATCTAGAATCTCCAATAGGAAAGGAAAGATGTTGACGTAGCCAAATGTTGTGTCTACAAATTTATAGTCTGGTTGCTTCAGAGTCACTCTCACCATTTCCAATTGCTGCTGGTGCTGATGGCCGCGTTGCACATTTTTCTGAGTCAGTTGGGGTCTTTTGAGTACCACGGAATCGGTATGCAGGCCCCAATCAGCATAGGTTTCCGTATAGGGACTTAAATGTTGTTCATTTAAAACTTCATTATCTTTTAAATAGGCAGCAGTTTCATAGTATTTATGATCTTCCTTACGCAATATTGTGGACAGTTCATACATAACACTTGAGGCAAAGGCCATCCAACACCTAATGTCAATATGACGTTCCTTCTTTGTGGGATGCGAAGCTCGGGGAAAATCATCAAGGCCCGAGGTAAGTGTTTTAGGATTTAATTCACGTTCTGTGTTAGCATCGCGTCCACGCCATTGATATGTGCCCGCCAAATCGCCTCTTTGTGTAGAATTGTACCATGAAAACCAGGCTTGCAGACGTGGATAAATACGTTCCAATGTATCTAATCTACCTTTAAGGGATAATTCCTGTTTGTGATGTTTCAATATCTTCTTTAGTGTTAGCAAAAATGTGGGCGGGTTGGCATTCGAATTATGCTGTATAACAAACTCAGCGGGTACCTTGTCTAGGGCTTCAACACCCAGTATTTGTTCTCTGGGTATCCAACCCTCAATATTTAGCAAATCAAACCAATGACTTATAATATCCAATTCAATGTCAATATCCCATGATGAGATTAACAGGCCATGGAAGCCTTCATCCCAAAGAAAACCTCTGGGAAAGAAGGAACGTGACGGCACAGCCGTATATAATGCAGATTTCCAATACGGCACAGGATTAGTAGTGTAAACGGATTGTACCTAAAACATGGCGACAAAGTAATATATCGATTAATGTTATGGGTTACAAAATTTATTGAGAACCCTTAATGTTTTTAAAATGCGTGTGTTTAAAATTAAATAAAAGAACTGCAAATCATAAGCACAATTATAATATATAAAACAAAGTATAACATTATAAGCCTATTAACCAATTATGCAGTGCTGAATCGGCAGTGGTGAATATTATATACTGTAGTGTACCACACATGTCTACCATACACACACTCTACGATTCTAAGTACAATAATCGTTCTTTTTACTGGTCAAATTTGTTCAGAACAAATAACATGGTTTTTAATAATGAAGTTAACAAAAAGGTGATTTAAAACAATTCAAACAACTCAAAAAACCAGTATCAAACTAGAATACTGAACAACTTCACACTGTTCATTTTACTGAATTGTTCTATGGCATGGCAATATCGACTCCACTATCTCTAACGATCCAGAATATATAAATTACTGAATGGCAAATTTACCATAAATCTTGCTAGATTGCATAGTCTTGATTTCAACAAATGTTACTAAGATACAATTTTTGAAACGTATGGAGAAATAAAAAGCTACTTAGATAGAATGATTCTATGCAAAAACAAAATTACTGCAAATAAAAAAAGGAATTCTAACAAATAGGATGTAGAATGTTTTAAACAATTGATATTAAAAATATTTAAGCATCTTAAGAATATATGCATATAATTTTTATTAAGAATACTTTTATGCACAAACTTACCTTACTGGATCCATAAAAATAGCCAATACCACCCAACATGTTACTCATTGCATATTTGGCAAATTTGATTTCATCATTTGAGAAGCCTTTTGACTTCAAATGGAAAGTATCCTCGAAGCGTTTATCGTACTCAGCTAAATGGGCTTGTAAAGAGTCGGTATATTCTCGGCCAGTAGGAGGTTTAGGTATCAATTCACCAACGGAGAAACCCGAAGTCGACTGATAGGTAATGTCCATTGTAAAATCTACTTCTGCGGTAATTTGTATGGCTATAAAATTGGGATCTAAAGCTAAATTGCCATTGTGCGATATCATTTCACCCGGCAGTCCTATATAGCGATGACCTCGTTTGTCTGTAAATGCTCTGAAATGTGTAAACACGGTTTCTTTGAGTTTGCTTATAGACTGCGCTACTGTACTCAAGTAGGATTTATGTAGAATGCGGCCTTTGACGGGATGAAATCTTAGCTGAAATTCTCCCAATCCTAATGTTTCACCATAGACACCTGGCTCCGGACTTTTTTCATCCGAGACATATTTAATGTGGCCATTTGTGCGCTCATCCAATGCCACATACCATATTAACGATATCGATTTATCCCAGGCTCTGGTAGTATTCTTTACAGATATTCTGGCAGTCCAATCTCCACCAAATTGTTTGCCACTTGGATATTTTACAAACGAGGTTTTCAGTTCGAATGGCAAGTCATGAATTTCTTGTACACCGAAAGTGCGACCATCATGATGAGTCCAACCATACTTGTCAAGATTATCGCCCATATCGCACCAGTGACGTATACCCTTACCACCGTGGCCCAAATTAGAAGGTGTATACCACATCAAACCCATGACTAAGGAATGGGGATCTCGAGTTTTCATGCCGAAATAGTTTAATGGTCTATAGGAACCCCAATAACGTTCCGGATCGTCTAAGCCGGCTCGGATGACCATTTTTTGATTATCGAACGGCGTATTTACCCTAGTCTCCAAATAGCCCTGATAACCAAAATACACGGCCACTGCCATACAAATACAACCTGCCAAAGTTTTCCATTTGTTTAGCACAAACTTTGATTTAGATTCTTCGAATGTTGCTTTTTTAGGATGAGCTGAATGTTTAGTTTTAGGCTTTTCCATAGCGGCATGCGACGAAGTAGTGCTATTTGTAGTTGTACTTGCTCTACTGCCTGAACTATTGTTAGATTTCGTTGATTCAGCATTTTCATTTGTTTGTTTATTGGTTTTTTGTTGTTTTGCTGATTTGTCAGTGGAGTTATTGCCCCCTTTATTTTCACGCTGACGTGCCATTATTGTCTACGACACAACAACGTTTACATTTAGAATTTTCCCAACTGAAATTTTGTTACTAATTCTAATCGATTACCGGCTAGTTTTGCAAACATGAATCTAATTAAATTTTTGAGAATTATTTTTGAATGTACAATATAAAAAAATAATACAATTTTATTTATTGTTATTCACTCATTATTGTTAATTATTTTTTTTTTTTTTTTTTGCAAATTTTTCTAATTTCGCATTTTGCGAAAATGAAAGAAATGAAAAATACTGTCAACTAATGCTTCTTCTTGAAAAACAGGCATCCTTTGGTAGAATATTGCCAACCATAAAAAAATTAAGCGTTAGGTTGGCAAAGCAAGGTAAACAATTGGCGTTATTTTACGAGGTTAGAACAAGAATTCATGGTATAAAGAAAAAATGTTTATATTAATTTATGAGTGTGTCTACATTAATTAAAGAGGCGAGTTTGTTCGTAATCTATAAAATCAAGTCATACTTATTTAAATTCGGATTACAAATTGCTGAGCTAAGCAAAAAACCACAACTACCTGGATGTTTTACATATCTGGTTTAATAATTTATTTTCAACAACCTAGCCATGGTGTAATGATATACAAGGTGACATTAATCAAACATCTGATTATTTTTTTGCTCGAGTTTGTTTACAACTTTAATCTTGTCAAAAATTTTTTTTTGCTGTAGTTTGTATACATTATGTCAGCTGTTTTTGACACTATCAGCCCAATTATGAATAAAAATTCCGCGGGAGTTTTTTCCCGTTTCTCATTTTTCCTATTCAAATTCAATGGGAAAAAACTCCCGGGGAACAAACTCCCGCGGAATTTTTTATTCATAATTGGTCTGTATAAAAGTTATTTGTTTTTGTATTGTTGTATTTGTTGCCGTAACGCATACACCTTATAATCATTACGCCATGAACCTAGCCTTATTGGCCATAACCGGTTCGATTATGGATGACTAGCGAACTTCAATAGCGTTGCCAGAAGGCAACCACAAATAATAGTTGCCATTTTGGAAACTAACAACGTAACAACATAATATACCCATAAGTCATTAACATAGATTCACCCCTATCCACATGAAATATATGTTCCCATTTTTCGTTCAAGTTTGTTCACGTGAAAAAATTGTCCATGTTGTGAAATTTTTAGATGGAAATTTTTTTTTGTTTAAATGTCGATGTATCGTATCATACGATGTTAATCGATACATCGATGTATCGAAAAGCTGAATTTAAAATTTTACGCATCCAGCAGCTTTTGTTTAAGTAGATGATTGCGACTCATTTAATGTAGTGATGATGTCTTGAAACAAAAACCCTCCAAGAATGATTTCTAAAACTTTTTTTAAAACCTTGATTTGTTTTAAAATGTAACAGCGTTTGCAGAAAAAATCTAAAATATATTTGTATGTGAAGAAAATTCTCTTGGTATTTTATGGTAGTAATCAGTAATGTAAGTTATTTTTGTATGTTAGATATTTTACACAATTAGGGCCATAATAATGTAATAATAAAAAAATGCCTCATGAAATAAACAATTCCCATATTCTATTTGTTAAAATAATTAAACTTTTATTTATTCAGTTAATTTTTTTTAGTTCCAGTTAGAATAAATACGATGCATTTTTTTAATTGATGTATCGAATAACATCGATGTGAATTAATGATGAATCGAATGGAATAAACATCGATATTTTTTCACAGGAACGGCTCTACCCAGACCTACTTTACGACTGATGAATTTTGTAAACAATAAACAGCTGTTACGAACAAAATCAACTATTGTTAATGAAAAGCTCATGGGAATATCACGATAGCAATTTTGTCTTCGATAAAAATGGATATTTCATGGGAACAGAAATATCTAATGATGTCATTTTCAAAGACCTTTCATATGACGTATATAACGCCATAGAAATTCGGACTGACAATGAATGAGAAAAATTTTTTTTAACCCGATTTTTTTTTTCGTCACCAAGTATAAAGTATAAAAAAGGAATTCGTTTTTTTTAATTTGTTTGAAATAAGTTTTTATTTTCAATTCAATTAATCCAATGTTTATGTATGTATATGATTTCTGTACTAAATTATCACTTAAGAATTATGTTTATTTTATTCATTTTCTATATTCTAAAAGGTTTTTATCTTTTAGCTTGTTGATTTATTATTAAGACCATTTTATATTATTACACTACAAATAGTTTTCGTTTTATTCTTCAACAATTATCAATATGAATGGATTGATGCGATAATTGTTTTTGTAAATGTCAAAGTGATATTAATATTTAGGAGTGGACAAGATTAAATTAAAAACTTTAATTAGTAATATAGACATTTTTTAAATTTTATGTAAGAAAATAAATTATAATATAAATTTTATTATGAGGCAAAATGATGTTATAATTATAGATTGCACACTTTTATTTTTAAATTAAAACGATAATTAAGAAATACTCTATAAAGTCAAGAGAGAGAGAGAGAGAAATGCATTAAATGAAAATAAAACAATATTTGTATTAAAAGAAAATAATTAATTAAATTATTATTAAACAATTAAATTAAAGAAACAAATGAATTAAATTTATAAAAACAAGTTTCCATTTAGTGAAGGTATTAATTAGGATAGGAGGATGGATTTCTTTTGAAAGTAAAATAAATTGTAATACAAATTTGTTTGTTTGTTTTTAAATACAAAATTATTTTGTAACTTATAGATTTAAACATTTGCACGTATGTGTGTTAAGGTTATTATTATTATTAGATCTTGGTATTATGTATGACATAATTTAAGATCTCGCATTCATATGCAGTATTTTATAAATATTTATTTATTTATATTCTTAAATAGGAAAATAATTTGTTATAAATTAAACTAATTGCAAATATGTTTGTATGTATGTATATTGTGTACACATATACAACTAAAATTAATAATGAAATTTTATGTTCGCCATAAAATTGTTTGATTTTTTTAGACTGTTCCTGTAAGATGTTGGTTGATTGGGTAGAGAAGCACGTAAAAACAGTTTAATTTTACTAAAATAATATACATAATAATGTTTATTTATGTATGCATGTACATATGTATAATTAAAAATTTTAAAATTATTTTGTAAAAATAATATTAAAATTATGTCAATAATTAATTATGAAAGTTGAGTTGGTTATAAACATACATATTTAAATTTGAAATATGTTTTACTGTTGTGTTTGTTATGTGTTTTAGTAATTAATGTTTTTTAGTTGTTTAAGCTAGTTTTTTTTTTGTTTAATGTTGAACACTAAATTACTTTCTCAGTTTTGTTTTTCTTTCTCATTTTTTTAATTCTATGAATTACTATATGATATTTTAGTAGTTATGTACTATATGTAAAAAACAAAAACCAACTGTGTGCATGAATATTGATGAAAACTCAATAATAAGAAGGGTGGTAAGTGAAGATTGGTTATTATACTAGTTTAGTGTGTTGTTCTGTTCTTCTGTCTCTTCGAATTTTGGGTGGGCTTCTTTGTGGATGTTTTTAGTACCTAATACTAATTTAATTTTTGTTGTGGTGTGGCATTTAGAATACATAATTTTCATCAGCCATGTGTATAGCCCACAAAAATTTGGTTCTTTGAGTTTTATTGAAAATCTTTTCAATTGGTACATTATGTTTTTTGCACCTGTAAACAGTAAAAATCGAAAATGTATCTAATGTTTAGATTTAATTTGTCAAAATGGAAACTTACCAAGCCACAGAAATACGTGGATCCAAATAATTCAACTTGGAGGTGCCCAAAGCAATGGTTTTGTTTTCATCCCTATCAGTCTCCTGTAATTCCATTTTCTTCAATTGGTCTTTTAAACGCTCCAATTGTTTGGCCTTTTTGTCGGCATTGATGCGATCCCTAACTGAACCGCGTTGCCTTCTAAGTTCCTGTAATTGAAAACGTCAAATTTTGTAAATAAACTACAAACTGTGTAAATAAATCATTTCGGTACTTACATCATATTCAGCTTCACAATCATCGATGGCTTCACGCTTTTGTCGTATTTTCTCTTTGAGATTTTCCATAGATTTTTCATGACTTTTGGGTACTGAACGTTGATGGTTACACAGAATGGCTACCGCACGATTGGCTCTATTGTAGGCTAAAAGTTTTTCGGGTACTGTCATATGATCCTTAGTCAAAAGATTTAATTGATTTTGTAATGTAATTGAAGCGTTATAGGTACGGAACACTTTGGCAGTGAGACCTTTAAATGAAACAAATAAATTAATACTCCGTCTATCAAAAAAATAAAATATTAAGGTAATTGACGTCATAGTTTTTGATTTTTAGTAGTACACATTGCCTAATAAATAAATAAAATATGTCTGTTGTGATTGTGCGATAGTTCGCATTTTCGCAAGGTTCAAAAACATTGACATGAATTACCTTAATTAAAAAATATCTACATACCTTCCATCAACTCTTTCAAATGTTCATTAAGAACTTGTGTGTTCAAACGATCGAATAGATCATCACCGGTTTTTTTGTTTTCCATAAACAATTCCAAGTTTTTAAATACTCTCTTTTCCACCTCTACCTCATTGTAGTAACGTATGGAATCCTTACCCAGGAAATCGAATACAACAACGTTTTCTTTGCCGTCCAACTGTTTGTGCAGTTTAACGTGTTCGACACGCAACGAACAGCAACCAACGGTATCAGCTTGATCCTCATCTTTTTCGTTGCCAGCTCTTAGGGCCAATTTATCAATGAAATAGAGAGCAACGGCACGCTGACGTACGCGCATTTCTTTCGATTTCCATTCGTTGCGATATGTATTTCGAATTTTATCAATGGATTTGGCCAATTTGCGAGCAGTTTCATATTTGACATGATCTTTTTCACCCTTTAGCTTGGACGAAGGATTCAACATGATGTATTTAACTTGACCTTGGACATTTTCAACCCACGAGGCCAACCAAGTGACCGTGTTATTGTGTACGACTTCCTTCCAGCGATGTCCTGGTGGTGGTGGGGGTATTTTTGAGTCTTTGCCACAATTAATGGATACATCTTCAGCACGTATACGTCTTTTAATCATACCCATTTTGGGATGTTCGCCACGACCTCTAAAAAGGCCCGGCGGTTCCAAACGGAAATTACCAATCTTCTCTTTGTGCCCATCAATAATACAGGTACCATATTCTTTAATCAGGGCTTCATTTTCCATTTTCTTGGCAAGTTTTTCTTCTTTAGAGGCATTCTTACGTTTTTCCGATTCGGCCAAGAAGAATTGATGCATTTCTTCAAAATTACACTTGTTGAAATCTTTAATGATCTCCTTTTCTTCCTTAGTCATAGTCTTGCGGAAATCCTTGAAGAAGTTGTCGTTGAAAATCTGTTTCGTGCAGTAGTCATGGTTCAACATCTTCGAATAGAATGTGGCGCACTCCTCGGTTTCCTCCGACAACTGCATGGGTTTGCCATTGTAGAAAAAGCGTACATTCTTGGGCACACGCTCATAGGGGGGAGCAAAAACTGGACCTTTATGTTCCAAAGAATTCCACTTAACACCATCTTCACGCTTTTCCTCTTCCCACCTAAAATATTGAGCAGAAAGTTCAGAAGTTGTCTTTTGTTTAGTTTTAGGCACTACTATCAATTTCTTTGCTTTTGCCACCAAAGAAACTTTTTTAGTTTTTGTAACGTAATTGTGACATGTTAGGAAAGAGTCTACCGCTGGTGGAGGCGGCCTCAAGAGTCTCGAGTGATTGAATAAATTAAGTTTTAATTGTAAAACAAGTGAATTTTTATTTTGTTTTGTTGCCAAAATGTTTTCACATGTGCATCGTGAAATTACTGAGGCAACTGCAATCGCTTTTGCCATTGGAGAACAAAAAATTCATTACGCAAAATATATATACACACAAACACACTAAATGACCGAGGAGTACATAACCTCAATTTCAAGTGTCAAAATTTGATTCAAACAGCTGTTTCAATGACTTGATAATTTAGTGTTGCCAACGATAATTTATTCTGGCGTTTTTTTTTTTGTTGTAAATATCAAATTGAGCCAAGCAACGGAGCAAAATATACCCAGCATTATTTCAGTCAAATAATAAGTAGTTATGCCTTGGCTGCAATATTACTTGCTGGCTTACTAAGTAAAGTTTTTGCTGGGTATGTATACATTTTTTTCAATTTGTATTATGTTACATATGTATTTTACTTATAAATTTGAATTTACAGAATCTGACAAGTCTATTGTTTGGACTAACGGTTTTCGTGTTCTAAACTTGAATCAGTTGAAATCTAATATGTTCGTTGATATATGTATAACAATATAACAATTTGAAAATGCTCACTTTCGTATATCTGATGCGATAATCTCAGCCATAGAATATATAAAATATCATAAACTTGGAACGCAGAAAGATAAACAATTTCGAGAGGGTGTTATTAAATGGGTTTTAAATGAATTAATGTTCAAGCGAAATTGAGTCTTTTTGATTCCAAAATCCGTTTCTCGACATTTTGTATGCTTTTTGAGATATCAAGCATAATCAAAAATAAAACATGATTTATGTCCACAATTTTAATGAATTTTGTTTGTGGGCCCTTGTTTATGGGACCAATGATGGACCGATCGTCATACAACTTGGCTATTTATAAAAATTATTTGAGTCGAATTTGATCTCTCGACTTTTATAAGCAATTTATTCAAGTTAAAGTTATTTTCAGATGTTGACCTTATATGGATGATATGGACAATATTAGGACAATATAAGACTTATTTTCGTTGAATTGTAAATGAAAAGCGACACATTTAAGATATTTACACCTACATGTGTATAACAATTTAAAGTTTTCAGCAATGGTAAAAACAATAAAAAAAATATCACATACATTTTGAGAAAACTTAAGTAAAACTTCAAAAAGAATGTATGTTTCTTCTTCCTAGATTTTTCTCAATATTGAGCCAAAGCAATAATAAGCTGACAAAGTATAGAAACTGTTAATTTTTACACTTACCATCTCCAAACTTCATCTTCCTCTTCGTCTTTCTTCTCTTTCTTAACCCGCTTGGTCGGGGATACAGTTTCTGTTTTTACTGCTTTATTCTCCTTCTTTTTTTTCTTTTTGGGCTTTTCGTCAGCATAATCATCCTCCTCCTCTTCCTCCTTGGCACGTTTCTTTTTCTTGTCCTTTGATTTTGATTTGGATTCTTTTTTCGGTTTCTTACGAGCCAATAATGGTACATCTTCATCATCGTCTTCATCATCCTCTTCAATCTTCATTTTACGTTTGGCTAAGGGTATGTCTTCCTCATCATCATCGTCCTCATCCATTTGTTCTTGAGGAGTCTCCGATTTAGTTTTGCGCATGGCCAATGGCATATCTTCGTCTTCCTCCTCTTCTTCGGGTTTAAATTCTTCGTCTGGTGATTCTTCGTCTTCATACTTCATAGAGCTTTCCTCTTTATAGCTGGTTTCTTCTTTGGCTATAAACGGTGGCTCATCTTCGCGGAACTGGGACATGGAATAGTCACAAGAACTGGCTTGCGATACATTAAAACTTCTTTCGTCTTCTCTTTTGTTATTATCCTCAAAGGTTTGATTGAGACCATTGCTGCTAGTCTCTAGAGGATCTTGTGTAAACTGCTCCTGTTTAATATCATGCGATAAAACATCGCCATTGAAACCATTCTCTTGCGAGTGATTAGAAGGTTGAGACAAAGGTTCAGGCTTGATAAATTCACCATCTTTGCGGGACGACGATGATGACGATTTCGAAGAAGAACTGGAATGTTTATGTTTCGACGAGGACGATGAACGATGACGATCCTTTTCACGGTCTTTGTCACGAGAACTGGAAGAACTGGATGAACTTGATTTATGATGACGATCCTTGTCTTTGTCTCTGTCACTGCGATCTTTATCTTTGCTAGAACTACTACTACTAGAGCCTTCTTTACGATCTCTGTCCTTATCTCGGCGTTCCTTGTCCTTCGAAGAACTTTTGTGACTTGAAGATGACGACGACGAAGATGATTTATGTTTGTCTTTGTCGCTACGTTCCCTATCCTTGTCACGATGACTGCTGGAACTGCTCGATGAAGAACTCTTATGTTTGTCATCACGATCCTTGTCACGATGTTTATCCTTGCTGCTGGATGATGATGAAGAGCTATGCTTTTCTTTATCGCTGCAATTAAATAAATAATTTTTAGTTATAAATGCTTTAATAGTTATACATTTGTTGTATATTCATAAGATTTTGTTGAAACACTCACCGACTGCTACTCTTATGACTGCTTGACGAAGAACTCTTATGATCTCTGTCCTTGTCACGATGTTTATCCTTGCTTGATGATTTATGGGATTTGCTGCTGCTACTGCTTATATGGCCATTACTATGACCATTGCTCACTCCATTCACTTGTACCTCAGCAGTGCCCCCATTTTGGGCTGGTGCCTAAAATATCAAAAAGAAATAAGCGTAAATTTAAAAAATAAATTGAAATAATTACAAATTAATTAAATTTCGAGCTTTATTTATTAAAATCTAAATTCGGAACTTTTTAATGTTTATATTTTTGTCAATTCAAATCCAAACGGAATTAATTGATTTTTTTTCATTAATTGGTTTTTTGTTTTTAATAATTTACAAAAAGACATATTTGGTCTATTCACAAGGTCTCCTATCATGTCATATTGTCATAATGTTCTAATATTTCACAATGGTTTGAAAATGTTGTTATTGTCTTTCAAGCTAAATATGTCCTAAAAAATAATACTACTCTGTACTCTGCTTATTGTGTTATCGTAACCAACCAGCAGAGACCTGCGCCACACGCCTAAGAGTCGGTTAAGCCAAGCTACTGAGTCGTGAAACATTATGACAATATGACATGAGACCTTGTGAATTTATCAATTGTGCGCTCGTTTGTCGCTAATTCAACTGTTTTCTAATATTCCATTATAGTTAAAGGTAATATTATTTTGAAATAAATCGATAAAGAAAGAATTAAAATGTTTTAATGGAATTGTTAAGAAATATATTTAATTTGACATTGAAACATTTGGGAAACAGTTTTTAGTTGTTAATAAATATAAAATGTAAACAATTAAACCGAGTACATATTAAAACAATATTTATGACCATAAATTGTTTTATTTTTTATAAAGTATGAAAATCTTCAAATGAGAATTACTCTATCAATAGAAATGATAAAGGGTTTTCAAATATGAAAATTTTCTAAAAAATATGAATATACATTTTATTGACACTATCATCAGCTGTTTAGTTGGGGCATTTGTGCAAAAAAGTATGAAATTGTTAAGTTCTGAAAATCATAAAACCTACTGCTGACTGATATATACATATATACATATTAGAAGAAAAATTATAAATTGAAATGGACAAAAAAAATACACACCCCTTTAAAATGGCCTAGGAATAAAAACGAGTTTTTCATAATTTTGCAAGTTGTACATACAAAAATACCCACATAAAATGCACATACAACTTGTAACAAAAGAAAACAAACAAATGAAATTTCATTTCTCTCAGCTGTTAGATGCTATGAAAAATGTTTATTTAAAGGAAAAATTCACAATTATTTACTTACATCCCTTAACATTTTTTGATGTCAAGTAAAAATAAAACTACCCACAAATAGAAACAAAAAAAAAACGACCAGGAAGTAAAAATCTGGTTACAATTTTTAGGTTTTAAAATTTTGGGGAAAAACGTAGTTGTTTATAACATTACTAGTGTGTTTTTACATTATTTAAGAGATGAGCTAGCTATTGTTCAAGAAGGAATACACGTGTTAGGTTGGTTGGCCACGTTGTTTTTTTTCGTTTATTCGATCTTATAAATACATATTATGTATAATATATATATACATCAGAGCTGTAAATGAATCACTCATTTTTGAATTAATTCGCGAATCATTCACACAAAAAAATGAATTGAATGAAATTTGAGTCAATTCAAATGAATTTGGTAAAAATGAATTGCAATTCGTTTCCAATTCAAATGAATTGAATTGATTTTGAATTAATTCAAATGAATTTGGTAAAAATGAATTGCAATTCGTTTCCAATTCAAATGAATTGAATTGATTTTGAATTAATTCAATTCATTTACAATTCATTTGAATTGAATTGATTTTGAATTAATTCAAACGAATTAAAAAAAAAATTAGCAATTCATTTCCAACTCCGACGCGAAATTCGCAGCATATTTAGCAGATTCTTCAATGTCATTAAGTATGCAGTATAATTAATCGACGGTTAAAAAGTCTTCCTTTAAATATAATGCGCCGTTACCATCGTCAGCTGGTGTTGAAAGATTATTTTCGTACGCCTCTATTCTAAACATCCCTAAACGTGGATTTCTTTCAGATGATAATTTTGAAAAGCTATTGTTGTTTAAGGTGAATGATGCATTCTAATTAAATCTAATTAGCCTTATTAATGAAACTCAATTGTGTTTTGAACTACATACATTGTTAGTTTTCCTTATTTTTGATTATTTTTGGAAGATAGTTTTATTTTTTTGAAATAAATATAATATAAATATTAGCAAAAAGTTTGTTGTTGGGTGGTCGTGGGTCACAAAATTTCAAAAATTATTAATTGCTTCTTGAATATTAAATATGTTTTGTCGTTCAGCGTATTTCAAAATAAAAATCAGTTCTTCTTGAATAAATAAACTCCAAACACCATGTTTTCATTGATCAGGCGCGTATACAGGACAAGGCTTTTCAATTTTTGTACTGGATATTTTCATTTTGGTAGGAGAAATCTTTCATTCCCCCTAGAGATCTGCTCTTGAATTTGATTGATTGCAACTCATTTTTGAATCATTCATTTGAATTGCTATTCTTTTTTCTAATTCATTTGAATTAATTCAAAATCAATTCAATTCAAATGAATTGTAAATGAATTGCAATTCATTTTTACAAATTCATTTGAATTGGAAATGAATTGAAATTCATTTCTGCCTAATTCGTTTGAATTGATTCAAATTTCATTCAATTCATTTTTTCAATTCAATGAATTAATTCAAAATTTAGCTAATTCATAATGAATTAAAATCAAAAAAGAATGATTCATTTACAGCTCTGATATACATATGTTGTATACAATAATGTACATATGTATGTATTAATGTGTGTCTCTAGCAACAACCTTTATAAATAAACATATGTTTGTTTCAATTACAAAAACAACCAAGATCACGTGCGTTTTTTCTTTATTTTAATTTTTAAATAGTTATTAAGCTATTTAACATTTTAAAGAAAAAAATAATGAACACTACAAAAAAAATATGTGTTTTTTACAAATACATAGCAATTTACATTGTTTGATTTTACTTTTATGGTGCTTTTTCTTTCAGACACCTTTCTTTTTTGGTTTCAGCAACATATATTTCAAAAACATATATTGAAACTTTTTTTAATCAAGATGTATATCAACAAGTAAGACTTATATTTTATAACAAAAAAAATAGGTTTTTGGTGAAAAAAAAATCGGTGTAAAAAATCACCCCTATCGGCAATAACATGTGAAATTTTGTTCCCATGAAATATCCATTTCCCTCGAAGGGAAAATTGCTATCGGGAATATCATGATGAACTTTACATTCACAATAGTTGATTTTGTTCGTAACAGCTGTTTATTGTTTACAAAATTCCATCTAAAAATTTCACAACAAGGGGAAATTTTTTCACGTGAACAAAGTTGATGAACGATAAAAGGAAAAGGGAAAATATTTCATGTGAAATGTTGATTCGCGTATTTTTCCCGATTTTGACCCATTGTAGGACCGACTTACTTTGGCCTTATATACGCCGTTGCAAAGGTCTTTGAAATATATTATTGGATATCCATATTGTCTATATTAATGACTTAGTAAAATCCAGATATAGACCACAAATAGGTACATAATCCTTTTTTCCTTATGAAGGATATAAAAATAGGCAAAAAATCGAGGTAGTTGTGGTTTTTTGCTTACATCTCTAACGTTTGTTGCAGATTCTCGAATTTAAATACCAACCTAAACGGGACTATAAATCAGACAGAATATATTGCTATATTGACTACGATATCTATAACGATCCAGAATATAGGACAAATATACTACTTTATGGGGTCTAAAATAAGAAATATAGAAATTTCAAACGGAATGAAAAACTTATATACCACTCATGGTAAAGGGTATAAAAACGTATTTCTACCAAAAGAATTTATAATTTTACACAAAACCGACTATTTTTGAACACAATATCAAACATTTCCTTGTTGAGTGAGACACGGATTTATTCCAGATGTATTTTGTGTTCTTTTTCCAAATTTAACTATTATTTACTTTGTTATTCATGATTAAAGTTTTTTTAATTTTTCATATTAAAACCTTTAACGTTAAATAATAATAATGTGAAATTTACAAAGCTATTTAAATCTAATATTCAACAATAATCACACAACCTATGTGGGAAATAGTAAAATAAACAGTAATAGATAGAAAACTATTTTAGGTCGCAGTAAGAAAGAGGTCAAGGTTTGTCCTAGCTAAATAAAAATAAAGGGACAAAAGTCTTATCTCACTAATTTATATTTACGCAAGTTCAACAAATATTAGTAACTGTTTTTATTTACTTATTATTTCAACACATTGTGAAAAAAAATTATTAATTTAATTATCCTGAAGTTATGTTTGTTTTAAATACAAAAACAAGTAGCGTCGCCTCGCTATTGTAACACATTCATACGTGATTAGATAAATGAATAAGCACAAGGAAATGAAAAAATTAAAAATAAAAAGTAAATCTATTTCAGAAACAAATAATAACACTACAATAATACCATCTACTACGACTGATTGATTACTCGTATAATAAAATAATCTTTTTATTCTATATCCACCAATGTACACCTTTATTTCTACTCTGTACAAATGTAACTTATTTATGTTTTGTATTTTTAAATAAATGCTCATGTGGCTGTCTGACTAAATGAAAAACAAAAAAAAAATAACAAAATCTTGCAGTGAAATATTTAAGTGTCTGAAAAATACAAACACAACGAATCTAGTAATAAACACTCGACAACAATGATGGAACAGTATTACAAAACGCCATCAAATTTTATACTTCATTGTAAACAGAGTGGTCAACTAAAGAGTAAAAAAAGTAGCTTGAATATTACTTTTGATATCAGGTTTCTATTCGATATGGGGTATATCTGATATTTTAAAATAAAATGGACAACAATAAATTAAACATGATAAACTAAACTATTGAATTAAATTTTTTGAAAATTTACTAATACATTTGACAAAACAACTTAAGTGAAATTTTAAAAATTTTCAGGAGAGTGTAAAAACTGTAATTCTTTTATTATTTCCTTGAAGAAGTTTATTATTGGTCTCAAAGAAAAATACGATTTTGAAAATTTCACTTAAGCTTTGTCAAAAGTCCACAGAAATGAAATTACTTATATGCGAACCCGACCGTGTTGTTCTCCTGGTAGCTAGAGTGGCGACAACTGATTTAAAGGGACAGGCCATTTTGTGGAAACAATAAGTACTTTTTGTAAATTCGATCTGAAATAATTTGACATTTTCTTTTCTGGTAAATAATGTTGCCCCTTTTTGTATAATAAATATGTGGACATACATATGTGGTATCAAATTAAAGGTATTTTTAAAATCTTTCGCACTAAATAAAGATTAGTTCATGAAATATAGAAACTTTTATGAGCTAATTGGCTCAGAATTATATTTTAAATTCAAATATTTATATAGGTATAGTTTTTTGGGACAGGTCTTTTAAATACATACCTTTAATTTTAACAAATTCATGTTGTATCAAATTAAAGATCTTTTTAAGATATATCACAATAAATAAACAGTACATGAAATATTGAAACATTTAGGAACTAATAGGCTCCAAATTATATTTTAAATTCAAATATTTATATAAGTATCTCAATAAATATAGTTTTGTTTAAATACCTTTTATTTAAACAAATTTATCAGCGACATACATATGTATATCCAATTTAATACAACAAAAAAAAACGGTTTTGTAAGGGGCAGATACATTATTTCTTTCAGAACAGAAAATGATTTAATTTTTCGATGGCTTAATTTAGAAAGGTCGTATCTCAACTTTTAGTTACTTTACAAGAGAAGGAAAAAACTCAATAATATCAGAAAGAGAAATTGACAAAAAAAAAAACAACTAAAAATTTGTAATATATCAAAAAATATTTTTAGAAGAGTTGTTTGTTTTAATATAAACCAAAAAATATGCATTCCACTTTAAATGAGTTAGGGGTTTTTCTTTCAAACGATTTTTTAAATGAGTTAGGGCTTTTTTATAATTACTGTAAATCTGTTATTCGTCAACATAGGAAACTGAATTTTTTAAGGAGGTCTATTAGAGTTTTGTATACCAGAATATGTACAAAACACGATTTTGAAAAAAAATATACGACCTTTCTATATTAAGCCATCGATATGTAAAGAATGCCACAAAGAAACCAATTTTATAAAAATTGTTTTAACAAGTTTTTTGTTGCGAATATTGGAGCTTCAATATTTCGAGCTACATTTATTTTATTTATTTAGAGCTACCAAAGACGATACCGAACCTTATATTCGGCCTAATCCGAAACAAGTCAAAACTTGTCAAATGTACTGTTAATTTCAGAAAAATAATTTTTTACTTTAGATATACCGACTTTATATTGTGGACTCCATTAGTCTTGTTTTTTTCATCTTGAACGATTTTGACTGGATGGTATAAATCAAGATCGTCAAAACAGCTTGCATTTTAATAATTTTAGTTTAGGAGATATACGGGGTTGACATAGAATCCAATCATTGTCGGAATCGGTTTTGAAAACGATAAAAAAGGTACATTTGACTTATGAAATCCAATGTAATTTTTTGTTTAATCGATAAAGAATTTAATTCTAGATCGAATATAAACCCGATAACTTTTGATTTCACGAGACCAATGTACTAAGTCCCAATATTTTTCTACCGATCCCGATTTTAAAGTCAAATTTCTCATAGATTTAGAAAATGATCTGATCATTATGGGTATCATTGCATAGTGCTTCAAAATACCTCTTATATGATATATAATAAGATACTGTTTATTAACTTTGACAGTATTTCAGAAAACTTTGATATTCCGGAAAAATGGTTTTAGCGAAGCCGGTGTTCGATACAAGACCCTTCGTCCGGCCGAAGACAGGAAATACAGAAAATATGAATATTAAGAAAAAAAATATGAAAATATAAACTGTTTCCGGGATCTTGATTGGCAAAATATGTAAACGATAAACAATATACGTAACTATTACACTTAATATTTTTTAACCTTATAATGTGATGGTAACAACAAGAATACCATCCCATATAATAATTTAAACACGTTGTTGGCTCTTCCATCTTCCCACTGAATAAAATACGAAAAACGCTACTTTACATTACTGATTTTATTATGTGTAGTGACTTGTCGCCATTTTTGTGAATTTTTTTCAAAGTCTATATAACATTGAAAAAATTTGTAAAATTATTACAAGTCGAAAAAAATAAAAACACTTAAAAACTTAAAATAAAAATTTTTTACAGGAAAACTTAAATATGCAATATTAAATTAAAAAAATACTTACATTTTCTCCCGACACATCGACACTCATGTTTGCTTTTAATTAAGGAAAATTAATTCCCTTAAACCAAAATATCTTTGTGTAATTTAAAAACAAAAGTTCAATTGAAAATTATATCAATTTGATGAAAATTTATTTTATATACTTTGATGCCACCGAAGAGGATAAAATTCAGTATATTTTCCCTTCTGCTGATTTGATTCAAAAATACACGCCAACCAACTAAAGACGAATGAACGGAAAAAATGAAAATTTTACAAGTTGAAAAACAACGAGGCAGCCAGCAAAACGACAAAGTTGAAAAAAATTATAAGTGTTGGTAGAGAAAAAAAATGAAAAAATTTTCTAAGTCCCAATATTTAAGGGAACTTAGAATATTTTTAGTAATTTTTTTTCTACAACACAAAAAAAATTTCCAAGTCTTTTTTTTTGGGAAAATTAAAAAAAAGAAAATTTTTAAACACTCTTTAAATCTTATTTTTTCTTTAGAAATTTCACTTAGAAACTAAAACAAGAAATATATTAAATTTACACGTCCGTACTTTACAAATCACAAAATCAGACAAAGTCGATGGCTGACAGCAACGCTGTTCGTTTCGAGTTGAATTATGAAACGAATGATTAAAAAACGCAAGTCCTCAGCAATGCGATGTTTGACGGCAATTTTCCTTGTGTTGAGATGGTAGAACAAAAACAAAGTTCATGTATGCGTTATGATGCGTCAATCGCAACAAAGAGTGTTGATCGAAAAACGTCGATAAAGTTCCATATACAACAACGCATACTTGGGTGTTGTGACTTATTTTTCTCTATCTAGCATTTATATATAATTTGTGAGATTATTCAATAAATTAATTCTTTATTACGTTTTATTCAAGATGAATTTCCATTAATTGCATTGCTTATAAAGTTAAACATTATTTTATATATTTTCAATCGTTTTTACACACAAATAATAATTAAAAAGTATTTAACTTGTTTGCACTTTCAGCGTTGTTTTAATTTTAAACTGTTGTATTTTTGTTTTCGGCGAATTTTGCATGTCAAAACAAAAAAAATGTATTCAGCTCTGTGTTTGTTTTTCGCAAAACACAAACTCTGCGACAGAAAACAACTTCAAGCAGACACTTCACACAAACACATGTAATCCTTACCTGCATGACAAAATTACTTTTACTAGGTAATCAGACAACTTCAAGCGCTTATGAAAATTTACATGGCTGCTTGACAAGCAAATATTTCTTTGCGGTGCCGTTCCAATCGTGGAAAGCTCCCAAATAAATACAAAATGCGACTCTGTTTTGGTGTATTTCTGTTTCGGTTTTTTACAAGTGCATTTTTTTACTACTATTGTTGTCCCTTTCTATCTACTTCAGAGTTGTATTTTAACGAAACAATTTTTTGTTTCCAAATGTTGCCAGCACCACTGTTTAATTTTTACAATTAGGCGATAATTTTTGTTAGAACGTTTTTGAAGCGATAATTTCGATAAAATTTGTTTAATTTTCCTTAGATTCATTCTCCAAACTATCATTCTGGTGTTCCCCAGTTCTCTGTAATTTATTCTCTACGTTATTGAGCTATATTTGCGTACTAATTCAGAGATCTGTGAAACATTTTGGTATGCAAATTATGTTTTTTTTATAATTCAAGGGTAATCTTCACAGATTTGAATCAGATGGTTACAGTAATATGATAATAGAAAACAAGCAAAATAAAATAAACAAATGTGAAATAAATTAATATTTTTGCGGGCTTGTAGAAATCCTTTGGTTTATTTTCAGATTGAGTTTTAAGAGATCTTTCGTGTTAAGAGATCTGCTCGCTGTTGAAATTGGTTAATACAAATTGTGTCGATATAATAATAAGTAACGACCATCGTACAAATAGTGTAGTTATTTTACATGATGAGCTTAGTGGTTACGATATTTGCTGTTATTTAGGTAACGGTGTTTTAAAAATAACTGTAATTTCACCCTGAATTGAATTATTAATAGAATTTTCAAAAATTAAAAATAAGTTGGCAAAGGTAGTATTTTATTATATTCACAATTTTTTAGATTTCCTTTAACTCAATTAAATTAATTATAGAATATCGTTAATGGCGATATCTTAGCGGTAACTGTAGTTGAGCTGAAAGGGTATTTATGGGTAACGGTAGCCAACCTTTTTTCGGCAAAAAGTCAACTTATAGAACTCTAGTTCTATCTAAGCTATTTGGACTATGTCGATAATTATTTTATAACATAGTACACATGTATTTATGCATGTAACAACTTATTTTTAATGTTTTATTTAATTCATAATAAAACACAAATTACTTTTTAAATATAGTGAAATGTATTTTAATATTTCGAATTAAATGTTCTCAACATTTTCTGGGGCATTGTGGGATGATATGGCAGCTTATTTCTTTCCTTTCTTTCAAGACGAATTCATACAAGTTGGTGTCAGTCAAACAGCTGATTACTTTTGTTTTGCTTCTTTGGTTCTAACGTCTGTCAATGCTTGTTTTTATATTTCAATAAATAAGCTTATTAACTAAATATTTATTTTTATACAAATAAATTAAGCCTCCATTATTCAATTATCTACACTATATTAAGTTGTAATACACAGTTTTTTTAATTTTTAATTTCACTTTTTTGACATTTGGTAAGACTAATAGTTGTTTTTGTAGAACTAAAACCACCTTTTATGAATTCGCCTTGCTTTATTCTTTACACTAGTTTTCGTTGTTTGTTTATGTTTTCGTGTGAACGTCAAACTGAAGAACATAAAGAAACTTTTGACATCCACGCCAGCTTTGTTGTTTTTATCTGCGTGTTGTGCTTTTTTCTTACTGCGAATTTTATTTTACCAAAAGAAACAAAAACTAAAAAAAAAAATTAATCATAGTTCTCTTTTGTAGTTTCCTTGAGATTTTGTTTTGGGTATTTCCATTAAATTATTAAAAAACAAAGCAGATGCAAGTATTAAATTACAATAATAAACAAAATAACAATGGCAACAAAAGTAAAAGAAAAATTACAACTGTTGCCAAAAGACGAAATAAAGTGTCGTGAATTAATTGAAAATTTGAAGAAAACCTTAAATCTATGGTTTGTATATGGGGCGGTTGATGACACGATTTTAAAGGAAGTACTCAGCTCGTGTGTGGAAATTATTTTACACGGCTTGAAAAATGAACCAGAAAAGGTAGTGTGTGTATAAAATAACTTGAAAAGAAAAACACTTGCAATTTACTTAAAGTGAAAGTTGTTGTTATTGTACTGCGTTTTTCCTATTTATGTATGTTACATGGTCGTACTTCAGAAGACTCCCAGCAGTTCTTTGCGACTGTCCCGAACTAGTGACCTTACCTTGATAGGTTATCTAAACACGATAGGAATGGGGTTGTCAGTATACTTAAGCAAAAAGAAAATAGACTGTAGGACACTTATATCAAAATTTTTTTTTATAAAATCAGTTTGTACGAATTACTCAAAAGTACAGTACAAATTAAAATTTAAAAGTAACTATACTCTAGATTACTCAGAGACACCTATGTCACTTAAGTGTCCTCACGCTAGATTACATGGGATGTATAAAGTAATCAATTGACAAACAACAAACAGCACATACTTGAGCCAAAATATTTAAATTGGAATCAACCAACTGATCAGACATTAGTGGCAATAACTGTTTATAAGGGATACATTGACTACTTGCTTAACTGCTGGGATGTGTTGAAGTGTGTGTGTGTGATTGTATGTGCTTTTTAGGTGGAATGATGATGATTGGTAAATGAATGCCAAGAATGTAGTCAGACGAGAAGACCTGATGGCAATCTGTTCGATGATGAAACATTTGCGGAACGTATACATAGATATAAATGTACATTAGGTTGACCCCGTTTGTATTGAGTCAAATAGGTATATTGTTACATTTTTAACTTTTAAAAACAGTTGTTATTTACTTTAAATAAACCGTATTTTAATTACAAATAAAAGCGATCAGTAGTTTAAAAATTTTAACAACTCTTTATTTATTTAAAATAAACACAACAATTTAAATACAATACTTTAACAAACACTTTAATACACACACTTTATAATGTCCAAGAATACACTACCCAGCATTTTGAAAAGTGCCAATCGGAAACCTTACACTAGCTATATTACTACTTGTACAACAAACTAGTTCGCTGTGGCTGCTAAAGTGGTTATCATTTGCACTACATTTCACCAGCATATTCAGTAATAAACAACAGTCAGATATTTGTATTTAGTTTTTGAAAATAAATTCAAGAAAAATAAATGGCCACATGTAATGCCGAATGTGGCCGTTGGTATTTTGGTACTCACTGATGATGCAGAAAATACAAAAAATGGGAGAAGACTCACATGCAATTTTTAATAACAAATAGAGAGTAGTACGAACAAGAGCTCTGTCACTTAGTGGTTAGAGCATTTGACTAAGAAACGGCATAGACTACCGTTTTCTACCCCGCTCTCTGAAAAATTATTTTTTCCTTTTTTTCTCAAATGATGGAGTATTTGTACTATTGAATCGAATACTGAAGTGTTATGCAGACTGTGCCAATCGGATACCTGCAATAACATCCTCGTGTTAAATTCACCAGTCAATAATGTTGCTAGTGGGTTGAAAATTCACTAGTAGTAACTCTCAGTGGCTTGAATGAATAAACCAATAATTAAATCAATGTTGACGCTATTATATATTTAATAACGTCGTTATACTCAATTATATTTGACTAAATAATGATTTTGCAATTTTATTTTGTAAAAATTGCAAAATCATTAAAAATAAAAAAATATAACAACGAAATGATTTTTAACTTTGTTTACGCAAACCGTGTATTTTCATAAAAAGTGGACTTAGCACATTTGCACATTAAGATATGTATATAATAAGTTCGTAATTTATACATTTTTAATTTTCGACCCCATAAAGTACATACACTAGATCGTTATAAATAACTGAACCGATATCGGCATGTCCGTCTATCTGTTGAAATCAACTATGTCAAAATTTTAAATTTCAGTATCAGTTGAGAAAATTGATCCTGTAAAACATTTAGTTATTTATTAATTTCTTAATAGATTCAAAATTTAAAATGCCTATCAATTGTTATTCAATGAATTAAAATTAAGTCTTTGTCTCAACATGTGATTTACTACATACATAAACAATATAAACAAAACTAACCATTTTATATTATTTTAGCTGCAAGCGAATACAAATGTTGATGCATTAGATTATGATTCATCGCCGTCAACTTCAGCTGCATCAACGAACGTAAATAATAATAACATCATCAACAATAATATTAATTACAATGGCAATAATGACCTAAACTTGAATGTACTACATAAAATAATCGATGATTTTGAATGGGTGCGTAATGCAGTTAGTATCAGACGGAATTCAAACAATACACCTCCCCGAAATGTTTTAACAATGGGGGGAGCAACAGCATCATCAACCACATCACCGCTACAAAATCGCAAGATACCAATGGAAATTCAAAGACAAACATTACAAACGACAATAGCCTCACATGTGACAAAATGGTTGATGCACAATCTTAACGAACACAATTTATGTGGTTTCTTGCAGTATTTAGTCACCGATAAAGAGCTATTAGAAGAGCACTATAATGAAACAGCTCTACTAAGACAAGAAAAGTATGTTACAATCTTAGTGATTGGCTTGACAGCCTTTGAAACACATCAATATGGCCTATTAAGCCAGATTAACGCAGTGCTAAAGGCCGATATAAAAGAGACAAACCATCACAAAAGATCGAATTCTCAGCCAAATGCTATTATAGTACCCAAGATCAGCTCAAAGGTTTTGTGCCTAAACAAATCCACTACAACAACCCCTCATCATCACTCAGCGTCAGTTCTGTTGACTATACGCAAAACCAAGAGTCTATCTGAATTTCCAGACAAAGCGTCGAATTCGCAAGATAAGGCAGATGGTGGTTACTTGAGTCGACCCAGATGTAAAACCATTGGTGCAATCAAAGCTAGATTAACCAAACCTCAGAATATACCACAAAATAATATTCCTCAGACGGTTAACACTACATTGTCTTCCGGTTCCTTTTTGTTAGATTACGATGATAATCAACCAACAACATCGCAGGCAAGCTCAAACAGAAGTAAAAGTCCTATATCGAACTATACATTGAATTCTAATAAGTCTACTACATCCAGCATAATGTCGTCATCAGTGTCTTCCTGTAATTCTAATAACACAACAAAGTGTATACAATTGATTAATACCGATGATATAAAAATCTGGACAGATCATTCTTGGGAACTGAAGCAGAAGAGCAAACAACAAAATCAGCAACCGACAACAGCCTCTTGTGCTATACCCACACCATTGGCCTCAACTTCAAAGCCTTCCAAAAGCCTTAGTCCCTTGAATAGTTTTTTCACCTCGCTGTTCAGCACCCCGCCCTCTTACACGTCGTGGTTTATAGATCATGGTGGCCACACAGAACATGAAACTACTGAAACCGCAATAGAATCCATAATACCAGACAATAAACATCTTCAGCATAAGAATCATCATTCCGTAATGTCTTCACAGCAACAATTGTCGTCGTTATCGCTGGGTTCTACAGTTTTCGACAAATTTTTACCCATCGATGGAAAAAAATTTAAATCTCGTAAATCGCAAAGTCTCTTTGAAGATGTCAACACTACGCTGGACTGCAGTGGCATAAATATGTTGATGTCCGCCGGCAACTTTTGCTCGGAAACCCCGTCAACAACATCATCACCTGGCTCCGTGTTGGCCACCCCCAAAAATTGTCAAAGTTTAACTAGATTTTTGCAAATGTCTCATTTGTCTCGTAACAACACAGAATTGGAAAAGGAAAATGCTCACTTTCGTATATCTGAGGCGATAATCTCGGCCATAGAGCATATAAAATGGAATAAACTTGAAACGCAGAAAGATAAACAATGTCGAGAGGGTAAGTTTTTAAATGGGTTTAAAGTTTAATTAATGACTTGCTTCCGATTCTACTTTTGAATAATAAAATGTTTAAGGCGATTTACACGATTTCCAAAATTGAGACTTTCTAATTCCGAAACCCGTTTCTCCATATTTTGTATGCTTTTTGAGATCAAATCACACATTTGTGGGCTTTATATGGGAGCTATGATCGTCATAAAACTTGGTAGTTTGATTTATGTAGATTATTTGAATCGAATTTTATTTCACCTAAGAGATTTTCGAATGTGGGTCTTATATGGGCGCTATGATCAATAACAAAAATTGGTGGTGGCATTTTTCACTATGGTTGTCTAACGTAAAAAATACATAGCAGTTTGGAAAGAAAGCGAAAATTAAAAAAAAAAAATAATAATATTTTGAGTTGACTCTCTTTAAAGGAACCAGTGCGATATGTTTATTCACAATTTATGTAATGAAAGCCTAAATTATATTACACTGCTCTTTATCAAATCACAAAATATTTCACATAAAATTTGGTTTTCAGCTACACCTTTAGCTACCGACTGCTTGGCCTCACCAGATCCTACACAAAGTCCTAACGTATCAACTCCATCTAGTGATATTATTGAAGGAGAACACATACCTTATGCTGAGTTAGAAGAAGTTAGCTACGATTTACTTTCGGCTGAAGTTGTAGGACTATCACTTATATCGAAATTTGATGAAAAACACTTACCCAAAGTTTCCGAACTAAAGTGGCTAGTATCGGACGATGATACGCCGCAAAATCTGTTGCCCATGCCCGATCTAACCAGTTCAGCCAACCCAGATGAACATGTAATACATTCAGCAACCCGTGGTACCAGATATTGGGCTCCTCCAAGGCAACAAATAATATTCACCGATCATCCGCCGCCAAAGTAAGTACATACACATTTTGTTGTTTCGTGTTTTTAATAATTAATTTGTTAATCAAATCCTCTTCCTGCAGTCGCAAAGATTTGTTAAAGAAACAAAATTACCGCTGTGCTGGTTGTGGCATGCGTGTATCACTGCAATATATGCAGAGTTTTCGGTACTGCACCTATTTGGGCAAATACCACTGTACTGGTTGTCATCGTAATCAGATTTCGGCTACACCAGCCAAGATCTTGCAAGCGTAAGTGTTTATCGAATTAACTGAAAGTTTGTCATAAACATTCATACTAATTTCTAAATTTTCAGCTGGGATTTTAAATGTTATCCCGTTAGTGTCTTCGCCTATCGTCTGCTGGAACAAATGTATGCTTATCCTCTATTCTATGTACCCGACTTGAATCCTGCCTTATATATTCGTAGTAAAACGTTGCTCAGTGCTCGTAATAAACGTTTACAGTTGAAATTTGTTAAAGACTTTATACGCATGTGTCGTTTTGCCTTGCGTGAACAGAGTTATTTTGAATCGGTACCCGATTATATAACCGCTGATATCGATAATTGGTCTATGTCAGATTTTATTGATGCACGTACTAATTGTTTACATCGATCCATAGATGAATTGATTAATAAATGTGAAATTCATATATTTAATTGTGTGGTGAGTTTAAATCTAAAGTATAGCAGTATAATTTTTGTTTAATATTTATATATACATACTTCTAATAGCTTTGTACGGCTCGAGGTTTCCTTTGTGAATATTGTCATGCTGACGTGATTATTTACCCTTGGGACTCACGTGTTGAACGCTGTGATCGTTGCGGCACCTGTTTTCATCGCAGCTGCTGGAAATCTATGAGTGAAAAGTGCTGTCGTTGCCAAAGGATCGATAAACGTCAAGATGAAATCAATGACGTCATTTAAACAAATCTATTTAAATACGTATAGAAACATTTTACATTTGATTTCTCCGGTTATTTTTGTTTTTTCTCGTTAATTAGTTTCAATTTATTTAAAAAGATTTTCGAACAAATTTATAGTGTTTAATAAAATTAAGAGTAGTAGTATTGTATTTATAATTTAATTAATTTTCAAACAAACCCATGACCCGAATATGTATTTTTCGAGAATTATAAATCATTATTGAATTTATTTATATTTCTTCGTTCATGTTTTTGTTTAACTTACGATGTATACGATTGAAAATAAATTAAATTTATGTATAATCGAATTTTAAAAAGTTGTTTTTTTATTTAATTAATATAACTAAAAAGTTACACTTTCAAAAAGTCATAGATTTTATTTTCGAACTAAATAAATTTTAGACTCAGTCTAAAAAATTGTTATTTTTCGAATTTTGACTCCAACCGAATCCCGAATTTTCCGGCTGAAACCGAACCGAACCTAATATTCGGCCTCATTAAAAATAGTTATTTTAATTTTAGAAAATGTTTCAGCTCATTTTTAGATTTCCTACACTTCACTTCTGTCACTTGACATTTTACACGATGCTTAGATATTTTATACGTTTTTGTACTCTATTAATTATATTTCAAGCATTCTTATTATATTCAAAAACATTCTTATACTTTAAAATACCATTATACCTATTTATTTTTTCTTTACAAATGTTTCGGTTTTGGTATTCGGCCAAATTTTGACCGAATACTTTTTGTCCTAATCCGAAAGAGAATATTCGGTCGGACGATACTATTTTTGTATAGGCTTATTCTTATTCTTTGCTCTTCAAAACTTAGTTGGACTACACAGATTATCATAATTCAAATTTTGAGTCCTATTTTCCTATTTTGGAACGTTAATTTTTCGGTAATTTCTTTATCGTTTTCTTCTTAAAGTTATCGCGGGATTACTTTGACTTTTGAAAATTAAAAAGTATAAGAAAATACGAACGTATCAACTTCCCCATCCCCGACTAAGATTAAAATAATTTGTTTTACATATTACTCCGAACCCTGAAATGTTTTCAACTTCTTCATATTAAATTCCTAAATTCACAGTAAATTGATAACGTTTGTTGTTTTTATTTTACATGTGCCTGGTGTATAGCTTCATTTCACTTGTAATATATCATCATTAATATTTTTAATTTCGTATGATTTGGAAACTTTTACGAAAAATGACTATTGATAAAGTTCAGCGTTTAGATTATAGTAACAAAATAATTTTGGCACCCATGGTAAGAGTTGGCACTCTACCCACCAGATTATTGGCCCTGGAGATGGGTGCCGATATTGTATACACCGAGGAATTAATTGATTTAAGATTAATTAAATGCAAAAGAACAGTAAATGGTAAGAGAAACTAAAACAAATCCATGTACACGAGAATTTTACAAACGATCTATCTTTATTAGAGGCTTTGGGCACTGTTGATTTTATTGATCCTACTGATGGTACTGTCACATTTCGCACCTGCGATTTGGAAAAGTCTCGTGTAGTGCTACAAATGGGTACCAGTGATGCAGAAAGAGCATTAGCGGTGGGCTTAAAAGTGCAACACGATATTGCTGGTCTAGATATTAATATGGGTTGTCCTAAGGAATTTTCCATTAAGGGAGGCATGGGTGCCGCACTTTTGTCGCAGCCCGATAAGGCCACACACATATTAAAAACTCTAGTTGATGGTCTGCAAATACCAGTTACATGCAAAATACGAATTTTACCTAATTTGGAAGATACTATCGAATTGGTAAAGAAACTAGTTAGCACTGGTATAGCGGCGATTGGTATTCACTGTCGTACCAGAGATGAACGACCACAACATGAACCACATCCGGAAGTAATTAGGGAGATTGTGAAACATATTGACATACCAGTAATTTGTAATGGTGGCTCTCGTGACATACAGAAATACGAAGATATTTTAAAGTTTCGTAAATTGTGTGGTGCTTCCAGTATAATGGTGGCTAGGGCTGCTCAAATGAATGTGTCCATTTTTAGGAAAGGAGGTAAGTAACCAGATTATTCGATTTAATGTTTGTTTAAATTATAAAACTCAATATTGTTTTTTTTTAAACTTTTAAAGGATTTTTGCCCATGGACGAGCTTATTTGTAAATATTTAAAATTAAGTGTGGACTACGACAATCCTCCTCACAATACAAAGTATGGTGTACAGAGCATATTAAGAGAACAGCAAGAGACACCAAGGGGCAAACAATTTTTACAATCGCAAACTATGAAGCAGATATGGTAAGTTTGAAATTTATTATGTAGTTTCTTCAAAGAATGCTAAAAAATAAATCGAATAACAAATATAATATTTAAATTTTTTTGATTCCAGTGACATTTGGGATTTAGGGGAATATTGCCGTCAAAAGGAATTGGAACTGCACAACAAAAGTAAATATGGCAGACGAAAAGTTGTGCCCGGACAAGTGGCCGACTCGGATGTGTTGGAGACAGTGGCGAAAAAAGCCAAAACTGAAGACGAAGAAGACATCATAGAACAAAATGTAGCTTTTCTACGTAGCAATTACAATATGAGTAAGTCAGCAAATTTCACAAGTATTAAAACCTATTACTAAATGTTTTCGTATATTCTTCTTCTCCAACAGATGTAGATAAATTTCCTAAAACACTTTTATATGAACATTCGAACAAGCACGATAAATTACAGCCTGTTTACGAGACAGAGGGTAAAGACAAACTATTTCGTTCGATTTGTAAGTATGATGGTAAACGTTACCGTAGTACATATTGGCAAAAGAATAAGAAACAAGCGGAACAGGCGGCTGCCTTAGTGTGTTTAAAAAATATTGGTCTAGTAACGGATGAGGAGCTCATAAAAAATGGTAGTATTTTAAGCTGATCTTAATAAAAGAATGGCAATTCATGTTGTCTTTAAGTTTGAAAACCAAAACAAATATATTTCATTAATTTTGTTTGTTTCGTCACACATAATCAAAAAAAAAAAAATAAAATAAAGGGCAAAGTAAGTACCTAACTTAAACAAAGTAGTAGTATTAATTAATTTAATTAAAAAAACATGTTCATTTTAATAACTAGTTAAAATTGTGTCTGCCTGTGTTGGGCCGTCAGAATTTGTTTGTTTGAATGAATGAGTCGAGTCATTGACATGTTTATGTTACTACAAGAGTTGAGTCTCTCATGAGCGGCTCTTCTGCGACAACTGCATAACGGATACAACAAAAACAACAAGTATTCTGTTTTGGTGTATCGCTTATTAGCTGGTGTACTTACTAACTGTCATCTAAATGTCACTACCATGTTTTCTCGATCGTTAAAATAAACGATTTTGTTCATGAACAACACAACTCTAGTAACTGCATCTAACATTTATTGAGAAGGAGGTCTGGACTGCTGTTGGTGTTGGTGATGATGAGGATGCTGTTGTTGTTGTTGCTGCTGAGAATTTTGCTGTTGATGATGCTGTTGTTGCTGCTGTTGTTGTTGTTGCTGCATATTACGTGGCGGTGGCATCATATCATTGTCATTGCGATAGCCATAATTGGCTATATAATTTAAAAGAATCTCCTTTGTAACAGGATGGCGTATACTCTCAATGACAGCTAGAATAATGGATAATTATTGTTACTCATGAAACATTAATTTTTTTTTATTTTTCAGAAAATGTTTATGAAACTTACATACGGCAGTGTTGTAGCTGTTGGGTAAAGTCTTATCGGTTCTTTCACGCATAAACTCCCATTGTCCCTTTTCATTTACCGTACACTCTATAATCTTGTTGTCTAAATCCTTAAGAGCTTTACTATAATTCATTTGAGCAAATGGTAATTCATGTCCTCCCACGAACAATAGAATCACTTTGCTCTTCACAATCCTAAAAAAATAAAAAAACATATATATTTTTATTTTTTTATTAAGGCCAAGCAAGCAGAGCTTCCAATTAATTAATTCAAATTGTATACGAGCAGTACGTTTTGGTTTTTATACATAAGAGTTTTTTTAGCTGGGCAATAGCAATCAAGACTGTTCTCGTTTGCGGCTAACAATTCGAAAACTAATATCCAAATGTAGATTATTGATAATGACCCGGGGAGTTATTTTTGGGAATTTCTTGAACTCCACAGTTTTACGAATGTTGAGTTTTTACAATACCAGTCTCACGAATTTGTTTTTATAATTTTAAAAACTGTTGATTTAATAATTGACTCTTGCTGTTTTCACTATTTAAAAAACTTATTCGAATTACAAAAAACATTATTGTCTGTATGACTAAAAAATGCAGCATTTACAATAGATGGCGTATGTTTTGAAAGCGGTTTTTGTTTTAAATAACTTATATGTTATTTTGAAGCGTACTTATATGTCAAAGATCAAAGACAAAGATCGCCTAAGCCAGCCAAACAAGCTGGAATTACAAAACGTTTTCGACCAGCTAGAGAGAAAATTGGGTACCATACGAATTGAAGCCGAGAGACATTGGAAGACGATTTTGCATGTCCGAAATGAGGCTTGAACGCTATAAATGAAAATAATTTTTGCACCGAATCATTACTTGCGATGAAAAATAGATCCATTACAATAACTCGAAGCGTAATAGATGTTATTTGAAGCTCGGGGCAAATCAGTCGAATCGCCATTTTACCATTGATATAACTTTGTTTTGTTAAGTTGGTAAATTTTTCATAAAAAACCCTTTATCAACAAAAATTGTATTTTCGTAAAAAACTAACTTACCCCAAACCCTCTTGTATATGTATTTTCATGCGGAAATCCACGGAGTTCATGTCCATCGGTTTCCATTTGAATACATCTGAACATACGCCTGCCGTGTACGGTTGTTCTGAAGGTTGAAATATCAAACCATCGGGTTCGTGTAGCAACGATTTTGCAAACTTTTCGCCCAACAATGATGCTGACTGTCTAATGTCCCAAAATTCTTTGTTGCGTATGCTAAATGGCTCCGAGGGTCGGTGTATAATGCCCTTTTCGATGGCTTTGATGCGTGGCTCAACAAGTTCTCTTTTGATGCATTTCAAGCGATTGGGAAAGAATGGCTCTTTGCCTATATCATGATTGGAGAATTTGATGATGTCGTAAATGAGGTAACGAGGCATTATTTCTCCCTGATATTTGTCCAAAACCATTTCCTGTTAAAACACAAACATTTTAGTAAATATTCTTTAGTAAAACTTAATTAACTTACACCATCGATGAGCGTGTCCTCTAAGTGTTCATTTAGATTTGAAGACTTGACAAAACTTAAATTCTCAACTTGGAAGCACGAGTTATTGCGATCGAAGAAATAAATTTCATCACGTTTATTGATCAACATCATATATCTTAAAAGGTAAAAGATTACTTATGCAATTGTAGTTTGAAAAATGCTAAGAATATATGTATATGTACCTTGTGCCGTCAGCCTTCCATGATACACGATACGGTATTTCGTGTAAACGTTTTATATTCTGACGATCCATAGACACCGGCTGGGCACCAGGAAAACCATTCTTTTTCCAGCCACACATATCCTGGACCTTTTGTTGCAATTCGCCCAGGCGTGGTTGATCCTGTATCCAAACCACACCCGGCACACCTTCCATGAATGTGGCGTTTTTCACAATCATCTCACGTCGCCTCTTTTTGCGTGGTTTATCCTCACCATTAGCCGCCGTCTGATTTTCATTGCCATCAGCCTCCTCGGCTTTGTCATCGTCATCCAAGGACTCTATTAGACCTAAACTACCATTGGAATGTTGTTGGCGAGCGGCTAAGGCTTGTTGAGAATTGGAAGAGTGCGCAGATTCCTCATGTTTGCGCTTTTGCCCACGTCCACCACCACCACCGCCATGGCCGGAGTCATCAAATTCCAAACACCATTCGGGTAGTACAGGTGCCGGAGTGGCATCTTCTGCGTCTTCATAACGGCGATATAGTTCATTGATATAATCCTGTTTATATATGCCCGGAGCTCTAGCAGTGGCAAACATGGACAGGGCAGCCTCAACTGAACAATCCAAACGCTCAACCAAATACGAAGCAATCAGAAAACCAGTACGATTAAATCCATGCGTACAATGTACCCCAATAATATCAAAAGGCCTTTCGTCTATAAAATTATCTACAATCTCTATAAAGGCTTGTGTCTGTTCGGGCGACGGCGTCTCTCCGTGGCCCCTACATTGCAACTTAACATATTGTGCCCCTTGAGCATCCACCACAGCGCGATCGTAAAAACGTTTTGTATTAGTCAAATCGATCCACAGGCCCAATTTTAATTTCATTGTTTTGCAATAGCCGAATATCATGTCTGGTAGGAAAATACAATCCATGGGCATTTGACTTGTGAAGGCATCACTCAAGGGGGTCTTAAATGCTAGAAATTTCTCCGCTATAATCGTATCACTCTTGCGTGGACAATACAGCCAGCGATTTGGTATGGGACCGGGACCTCGATTGCCATTCGACATGTTTGATATTATATCAAATTTGGGAAGTTGCTTGCGTGCTTACTTTCAATGCGTTGTGGTGGTGGGTGCTACTTTCGAACAGCTGTATATGATGGTTGGCAGCAAATATTTGTTACGTTCCTAGTAGAAGATTTATTCAACACTTCCTTTGTTATACAAATTTGTCAATAATAATATGCATTTTATTTATAACTTAAACATAAACGCGTATAATAAAGAGGGAAACTTCTGCAAACTTACATATACAAATGTATGTATGTACATAGATATGTATGTCGGCTTAGCAATGGATAGCGAAAATGTGGCAGTTTTCACCTCTTCCTTCCACAATTTTAGTTGCGCTGAGGAAACGTAGCGCATAAAAATATAATTCGGACCTCTGCTCAATGTTCCTGTAAATTTTCATTAAAAATGAAACTTTTTTTCATTCTTTTTTACACAGGAATTTTTTTCAAGGAGCTAAAATTGCATTTTCACTGAAAACTTGTGGCGTTGATTCAGATGGAATAACTACATCAGTGATTCAAGGAAAATTAAATTTTAGTTTTTCATGAAAGAATTAAATCTTTTCCATTTGAAAATAATGTATTTCTGTAGTTAATATATTTTTTGTTTTTTTTTCACAGAAATCTAAAGGTAAAATTTTTTCAAGTTTTTGCTATTTATTAATTTCTAAATATACCTTCTAATTTCAAGTATCCTTTTAATAATTTTCGGTTATTTTGACAAATAACATTAAAATAAGTTAAATATAAACTAAATCAAATATGAAATAGTTTAATTAAAAATATAAAACACTTTTATACACTTGCTATAAGCAGCTGTTTGCTTCTTCTTTTTAACGACAAAATGGATAAAGAAATGATAACCCGCAAAATATGAACAAATATACATGTCGATAAAACAGTGAAATTTGCTGAGACAAAGTTCTCATGTGGTGGCAACACCGCGGCTGTTGTGAGCGGCTGATGTCAGCCGGAGCATCCGGAGTATAAAGTTGCCAGACTGATAGCATTTTATTATTTATAGTTTTTTGTAACGTTGTTTACTCCAATTTAAAAAAAAGTAGTGTACCTAAAAGCTACTAGAAGTTACTAAAAAATTTAATTTAATATTTTAATATACATATGTACATACAGACATATTATCGAACCCGTTTTTAAAAATTAATAAAAGATTAAAAAAGTATTTATCCCACTACACTACTACTACTCGAACCGAGAAAAACTTAATTTTGGAAGTAGCTGCTCGCTTCTCTGAAGAACCTTTATGATTTCCAATCATGTTGAGCAAAATACCCTTCGGCATGAGTGGCAAGGGTATATATAAGTTTGTCATTCCGTTTGTAATTTCTACATTTTTCATTTTGCGACCCCACAAAGTATATATATTCTGGATCGTTATAGATAGCGAAGTCGATATAGCCATGTCCGTCTGTATGTTGAAATCACCTTACGTTACTCGCAACTGATCTGGTTGATGGTTTGTTTATGTGGTAGTTCACTTCGTGCGAACAATCAAATATAGTCGAAGGGACCCCGTGTATCTGGTTGGTTAATTTTTTTAATCATCCTAAATTTTAAGCTATTTTTTGATAAAATAATATTTTTACTGCAATTTTTTGTGTATTACTCTTTTAAATACATTGCATTTAATATTGTTTTTATGTTTTCGAAATAAAAAGTGAAGAGATTATTTTCAAACGCGCCAATTTGATACATTGCAACTAGTCTCGATTGAAAATGATTGCGGATAACGGAGGGTTAATTGAATATTTATCACAGACATGGCAGAACAAGCAAGGTACAATTATTGGAAAGTATGTTCTCAATTATTCATTCCCTATAACGTCAAACAAAAGAAAATTATAAAAAACAAAACGAAATGTCTAAAACAAAAATAAATTAATTTGTGGTTTTATTAAACAATTTTTTCTGTATTTACTTTTTTTCGTGAAATATTTAATTCAAATTAAAATTGTTCCAAATAAATATGTGTTGGTTTTAATATAACGTGCAAAACATCGCAAAAACAAAATAAAAAGTGATGAAAGTAAATGCTTTATTTGACGTTGTACCTGGTAGATTCTGCCATGATCACAGATAGATTTTTCTAGTACTAAAATTAAACGGAAGGAGAGAGAAATTTCAATGAAAATCATTAAACAAAATTACTTTATTTTCACACAATAACAAAATACATTATGAATTGGGTTTTTGACAAGGGTGTCGACTTGACTTAATTAAATAATTTTGCATTTTTTTTGGATGCTCATATAATTTTATGTTGTATATTGTTAGGATATTAACCTATTTTTTTTTGTTTGTTTTCGCCAACAACACATTAGATTTAATTAATAATTGTGGCTTCTAATGTTTAATTAATGAATAATATTTTTTATTCATTTGTTTGCCAAGTGTAGGTAGCATAAACATTTGCCAAATTTTACTATTGTTTTTCATAATAATAGGAGAAAAAAAAACTAAAGAAATTCATAAATTTACCCTAGGCTTGCGAGCCAGACAATTTTAATAGGAAAAAAGCCAAATTAACAATAATTCAATTCGCATAAACAATATACATATTAATTGATTTTTTTGATGGAAATGTACTAGTACTTGTACGAATATTGAAGTCATCATCGATATCTGTTTAAAATATAAACTTCCTTGTATGTATATTGAATTGTTTTCTTATTTTTGTTTTTGAAGCCCATAAAATCCTTCAATATATTCTTGTACATTTGAAATATTCAATCAAAACAAAATGCTATTGTTTTGATTTTATTTTCTTTAAAAAAAAAATCTGTTCATTTGCTTAAATAATAAAAGTACATTTTTATGACCGTTAAGAAAATAAAATTGTCTGATTTTCAAAATCAACAAAAATGAAAATGTGAAAATTCGTAAAAAACTAATTTTGTATTCATTTATTTGTTTTCAAGTTTTGCCAGACAATTTGTATGAATTTTTCCGCTAAAAACAATTTCCGAGTTCAATTTCCGTTACACACATAAAAAATGGTAAAACTAATTTGTAAAAAAAAGAGGAATTTTGCAACAAACAACAAATTTATATACATACACATATAGATAGAGTACACAAAGCAATTGTTTATCGAATATTGGATAATTTATGACCAAGTTAAATACACAAACGAACACAAATACAGTGAAGAGCATAAATGTGATAGTTCCCAGCAGTTTTACAAGTAGTCTATGTATCCTAGAGTTTCCAAAAAACCGAATAATTTCAAAACCGCGGTTTCGGTTTTAAAATATTAAAAACCGATCGATTTCGGTCGGTTGATTTGAAATTAATGTCAAGTTACCTTTTAGGTAAATTTAACTGCTTGGTATTTTACACAGTAGATATCTATTTGTTGAAGTTACGGGCATAAATTAAATAAATAAATAGTCATTTGAATTTTAAATGTCAGGAAATATTTTAATGAAAAAGTTTGTTTTTCATTTCTAACAGTTGTTAAGCTAAATTCGATAAAAGTATATCCAAAAACGAAAATTATCTTAAAACACCTGTAGTAAACCATTGTTAAATATATGAAATTTAATAATGGTTCAACCCTACTTTAAACCTATTTTAAGAAATTCTTTTTACTTTTTATCTTAAAAAAGAGGATTTTAAAGATAAATTTGGAATAACAGACGATACTATTGCAATTGCTAAACACAATTTCCACTCCGCTGGCGAATAAGTTCCATTTTAATTGTATGTGATTTTGTTTGATATTCCTCCGGCAGTGAACTACATGAGGTTCACAAGTGAGTTTGATTGGCATTTTTGTCATTTACTTTTAACCTGCAACGCTATATAGTAATAAAATGTGTAAATATTGTGGAAGAAGGTCCACACAATCTAATATACCCACTCCGGAATTATAACTGTGTGTTTCCACATAGAAATTCATTAAATTTTGTTAAAATTTAACAAAATGTCAATAAAAATAAATTATATAACAGTGATGTTTATTTTATCACAGAATATTCTTCATTCGAATACTTTTAATAATAATTGAAATAAACTATATAAAAAAGTTTGTACATTAATACATTTTAGCTTAATATAATTTACTAGAATCAGATATACATTTTTTCTCTAAAAATTAGTTGTTATCTTCAAAAATTTATTATTACTAAAAACAATCAGTGAAAAAAAGAAAATTAACGAATATTTTATCCTAATTGAAAGCAACACTAAAAACGAAAAAGGGGAAATAAATGAGAAGCATTGCCATCTTAGACAAAAATCAGTACATTAGTTATTATGCCTTTAACAAACGTTTTTGCATACAATACTTTTACAAATGGGTTTTAAAGCTAAAGTGTTCGTTAACAAAATTGTGTTTTAAATCTACAATAAGGTTCTTTTTTTGCATAAGACTGTAAATGTTTAATTTTTCTACTGAAAATAGATTAAAAGTAAAAACCGAAGAATAATTGTCGGTTTCGGTTTTAGGCTTTGGAAAACCGCGGTTTCGGTTTCGATTAAAACCGTACACGAAACTCTAATGTATCCCTTATAGCCAGTAATTTTCACCAATGTCTGATTGCTTGGCTGATTCCAATTTATATATTCTTGGGTCATTTGACTTGAATGTATATGAAGTGCAAAGGAAAGTTAATTGGTTCTTTAAACATTACACTTTAGTATCTCTAAGTAATCTAGAATGCTTTAGGAATTAGTTATTTTACCCAGCATAAGTAATCTGTTGGAGTGTCCATTGTCACTTAGTGTCCCTTTGTAATCTGAAGGGTAGTATGGTTGAATTAACGCGTAATAGAAGGGTTATATCAATGTTGCTGGCAGTATTAACGGGGCTTTGGACTCCCCTTTAACGACCATTGTTGTAGCTGTAATGATAGGGAAAAAGAGGAAACTATTTTCCACCTTCTTTGCGAATACCCAACCCAGTATAAGGATGATGATTATTAGTGGGGTCCCAAATAAAGGTATTAAGCTATTAATTAAACACACCATAGGCAGCCTGGGAAATATTTCTACACTTAATACCAACCGAGGAGTTATGTAAACCGAATTCTAGTAACGTTTTCGTTTTAAAACGAATTCACATATATTGGTGATCTGTAAAACCAAAGCACATGATTTACTCTTTTTACTACCGAGTAAACTAAACTGGTTCAATGTAGAAAATCGTATGTAGAAATTGTATTAAATTTATGTCCGAACATGTTAAACATTTCTCACTACGCAATAACACTTTTGCCCACCACTGTACCTACAAAATACTTATACATTCGCTAATATTAAAATTTTTTTTAACAAAATCATGTTTCAGAAAACTGTTCTTTCTTAAATTGTTTATTATTTCATTCTCTTTGGAAAAATTAAAAGCAACAAAAATCTTCCACCTAGAACAATGTTTATTAAGTCCAAAAGATTTTGATTATTTCTCCAAAATAACGAAAAATTCATGAAATTAATATAATCAAAGAGTTTTACTCGAGTAGTATTTTTACAAACAATTCAGTTGCTTTTTTGAACAAACGATGAAAACTTGCTAAGTAACGGAAGGAAAAAGTTCCAAAAATTGTAAAGAAAAAATAAAACTAAAAAACAAAAATAAATAAAAAAAAAATTTAATAATATACTGTGTAATAATGTGAATAATATATAGCCTCAAAGGATTTTGATTTTAAAACAAATAAATAAACATAAATATTAATTGTCAAGGGTAAACAAAATCAAAAGAAAAATTAATATAATGGCTATAACAAGTGATATAAATTTTACATTGAATAATCTTGGTTCAACGAATTTTAAAAATAACTCAATGTCATCCATCAGCACCGTTACAAGTAAAACGGAAACGACAATATTGAGTGATCAAAATGCGGGTCCTATTCAAAAACGTCTTGAATCGATGACAGATGATGAAATTATACAAAGAAATTTAAAAGAATTAATGGAAAAAAAAAATCGAGTAAGTTTAATTAATAAATGAAAAAAAAAGGAAAAGATCAAACATACTCGTATTAAAAAAAAGTCATTGAAAAATAAGATCAAGGAATAAAATTACTGCGCATTAATACCAAATGTATAACGGATTTTGAAAATGTATTGTAGTTTTAAATATCGGTTTTATGGTTTTATGAATGAAATAAATTATATTTTTGTTTACATTTATAATATTTTATTTGTGTTTGCAATAGACAAAAAAAAAAATATTAAAATTAAAAAGGAATTTAATATATGGAGTTAACGAAATAACTAGGATTAGTTAATGGATTAAAATTGCTACCATTTCCATTATTTTAAAGGGTACTGGTTAATACATAGATGACATTTTGATATTTCGCAACTATTTTTTGGATTATGGCCGTTGTAAGTGGAAACTGTTTCGAAATCCATTTTAAAATATTTCTACGTTTTTGTTATTAAATAACAATGATTTATTTTTATACCCACCATCAAAAAAAAGGTGTAACACATCGAAATATTCATCGCAGACCCACAAAAGTATATATATTCTGGGTCGTTATGAAATTCTAATACGATCTGGCAGATTTTTTCCACTCTATGTTTATGATGTTTGTTTGGTATTGGGTAAAATCGGTCCATGATCTCACCTAGCCCCCAAGAAATACTGTTTGAGCAGTCATACAATTTACCACAAATTAGTTCTAAGTACTCTGAAATAATACTGTAAAGTATGGCGAAAATCGCCCAACATTTATTCCTACTCCACCTACAAGGTAGCTCTCAGAAAATAACTTGAACATTCATAATTAAGGAGCCGCAGAACAAAAGGTAATTTTTTGAAAATTTTAAAATTTTGGCAAATTGATTTTTTCTAGACCCAAATATAAAAATACCAAAAAATTAATTTGTAAAAAATTCGAAAAAGTACCTTTTATTCTGCGGCTCCTCAATTGTCTTATAATAATTAATACCGTGATGAAATTGGACATAAACAAGTTTTATATGAACCTAAATCTTTCTACCAACTTTAGTGAGGATCGGTCCATAATTAATTATTTTATTGTCACATATTGATGGTGGGCAGCAATATTCGGCATAGAGGAATATAATACTCTTATTTGTTAAGATCTGTTTATTAAACATGTCTTATTTTGTAAATAAAGACATTGTAATTTTGTAATGCTTCGAATATTCGAACTATCATTATTCGAATGGAGACCCTAATAATTGAGCATTATCAATTTCATCCCACCGCCCTTATAAACTTTTATTATTTTAATAGGTAGAAAGATTTCGTTTTAGCTTTATTAGATTGTTGACATGAAAATAAATTCTTCCAATAATTAAGGACAAAAAGGATCAACTTGGGTAGTAACGCTCAATTTATAATCATTGTTATTTGATACAAACAATCTAGTTTTAGTAAAAATAAACTCAAATTTTTTTAGTTTGAAAATGGTTTTTTTGTAAATAAATCAAATACTTTAATTTATAAATAAATTAAATTTGGATCCTATTAAAACTAATGCCCCAATTCTGTTAGACTATTTAGGACGAATTTTCTTCTGTTCATATTTGAGTTATAAGTTTTGAATTCTATAAAACAATAATGGTTTTTGTCTAGGATTACGGCATTTAATAACGTAAAATATTTGATTCAGTAAAATATTGTGGACGATTTTAAATATCAAAACAGACGAATACAATTTTGTAGTCTTCTAGAGTAGTATGAGTACTTTTTCTTCGAGTTGAATGAAAACAATTGCGAGATAAAACTAATCCGGGAATACCAGCAATCGTACATACACTTATCCTCCTTCGTAAGAGAGAAAAACATCTATGTGAAACTAGCTCATATACATAGATATCTATCTATGTTGAACACGCTGAGAAAGCTTTTTAAATGCCTTATCGGGGGGGCTTATCGCCGAACCAATACGGATTTACCAAGGGAAGATGGATGTTTGATGATATTCACGAAGTACTAGAGATGGCAAAGATATCAATAGATTTTTGCATCATTATAAAATTAGATGTCAGAAATGCATCTAATATTGATAAATAACGTGTTATTTTGGGTGCATTCAGAAATAAGGGCGTATATTTGCAATACAATAGCTGACTACTGACTAATAACAGAATACTATTGTATGAAACAGATGATGGTTTGAAACGATACCAAATAATTGCAGGAGTTCCAAAAAAATTTCATACAAAACATTATTGCCAAACGATTAAAATATATAAATCTAATAAAAAAATTAGAAGAAAAATTTATAAATTTAAAAAAAAATATATCTTGGCAGTAATAACATGATAATAACGTAAATCATAGAGACAAACCACGTACCCAGACGAAAAAAATATATTGTCTTACTGAATCGTAACTTCGACTACTTTTCTTCCTCAAACAAACGAAACAATTGTCGAACAGAATTGGGGTATAAATCTGTTTTTGTTATACATTTTCGTGGAGATTATTTTACAATCTCTAATTATAGAATTTTATCGTAATTAGTTGCATAATATTTAACCGTCTCAATCCATGTTTCCCAATGATAAATAGGGAGAGGAAATTCAAGATAAATTTCTCTAAATGTGTCTACACTATATGGAGCTTTACAAGAAAAAGGTTAACATTTGAAATTATGTTGTCCACATTTTCATATGAATTCATTATAGTTTCACAATCCCGATGGAGAGGAGCCTGTGTTATTTTCTATTAAAAATTGCAATGGCCTAAAAATAATTAAAAAGTCTTGCAATAGTTCAATGATTAGTTTTATTTGCCAACTATGACATTTCCTCTATTTCTTCCTTTCTCACGTTTCGTCTATCGAGTCATTTGATATGCCTATAGCTTCCACAATCTCTTGCACTTTTAATCTCCGATCGGCCAAGAACAAATCGTTGATTTTTTTAATTGTTTCTGGTGTAGAGACCTCAACATCTTCCATGCTTGTACGGCCACAATAAAATTCAGTAAACCAATTTGTTACCATTGAAATTGATTTATCAAGCTTAGCCTTAGTTTGCGGTAGTCGGCTATCAATTAAAATTTTGACTGGAGTCAACTGACAGATGCCTGTTGATAGGATCAGTGTTGCTCTTTCAGTTAAGTAGCTTTGAAAATACTCCGTTTTTCAGGAAAGTAATATTTTATTCCAAAAAATTGTTTTCACTATAAAAATTAAAAAAGTGAATCGTTAATAAATAACTAATTCATTAATTGAATTTGAGCTTAATTCACTAAAATCCTAATTCGGAATTAAAAAGGCCAGCCATTAATTCAGGCGCGGATCCAGGTCAACCATTTGCGAGGAGGGGTTTGTATGTAAAATTAAAATTCGTTCTACGTATTTTTTTTTACTTTTTTATATTTTTACGTTTTAACCTTTTCAAAAGGTTGGTATATTTCCTTTAAATAAACCGGATACTTTTGATTGCAAATAAAAGCCGTTTAGTAGTTTAAAAGTTGTAACAACTCTTTATTTATTTAAAATGTACAACAACCACAGAATTAAATAGTCACTCAATGTTTTTTATACACGTTTATAAATTCGCAGATATACAGACACACTTTATAATGTACACGAATTCACTTGAAAATACAACACTCAGTGGATGTTTATTCGAATAGCGTCTCTGATAAACTAACTAACGACTGCAATCTCTGCCACTATTTATAACACTGCTATCTGCACTCTAGATTGTTCTTTAACTGTCAAAGCTTGTATATTCGAAGCCTAGAGCACACGCCATCTCTGGTGAACTTTATACAATGTTCTTTAACTGTCAAAGCTCGTATATTCGAATTCGAATAACCAACGTTTTGTAATTCCTATTTCACCTTATCTGGATCCGCTCCTGCATTAAGTCCATAAAACCATTCTAAAGAAAATTATTTTTTATCTTCATTTTATTTAAATATAATTTATTCATTGTTGAATTATTGACAGACATTTTTCTCTTTTGAACTAATCTAAACCTGTGTAATACACACTCTACCTCTTCAACCCCTCGCCCACAAACTTCGTCCGTCTGTCCTTCAATTTCTGCATTGTAAAAATATATATTTGTTCTTCATTAAATTTTGTTTTTGTTTCAATCATTTGCAAAATTAACAAATTTACTTAAACCTTTTGTAATAGATTTTAATTTAAGAAAAAATTAATCATTCGATACAATTTTAATGCAATTTTGTAAAGTATTTCAATTAAAGAAAATTTCAAAGATTCAATTAGGAATTAATTCTATAAAGAATAAATTATATAAGCAATGAATTCAATACATTTGATTTACAAAGAAATTAAGTCAATGGATTATGAATTCATTGACATGGTTCAAAGATGCAATTTATTTTGATTTCGAAAATGGAATTATGAATTAAGTCTTTCATCGTATTTGGTTACCATACAACAATATTGTTTTGTTGAAGTCCATAACTTAATTTGCGTTACAATTTTTTTAACAAACAGTCTGTAACAACTGTTTGCAACATTTATCATGTTTTCATTTGCTTGAAACTTCTATTTACCAACAATTTTGATAACATGCTGGTATTAACATTATAAGTATAATGATATTAACTGTTAAAGCTGCTAACATTAAATATCCTAAAAGCTCTAAAAATCAAACATTCTAGTTTTGTCCGTTATATAATTCATGAAACTACTAGAATATGGAATCCATTCTGAATTCATCCTAATACTTATATCGGCTGAAATAAATTATAATTATGTACTTAATTTTTACATTATTTTTAACAAAAATGTATTTTTTGTACAATACAATATCGTTTTTTGCTCAGTGTTGATTTATATTATTACATATAAGATCTGGATAAAAATTTCTTTAACAAAATCAAAATATGTAATTCTGTTTATTTTGATGAAGACATCAATAACAACAAACTGAATGCAATCAATAACATGTGACATGACCTGAAATTCATAAAAATAACTTGAGCTTGTTGATAAACAAAAACAATGCAAACTTGTTTAAAAATATAAACAAAACATTTGCTATAAAATAAATACATAGAGAAAATTTATATCGCAATTTATCTAAACTATGCAATAATAAAAATAAATATTCAAACAAGTAAAATAAGACACAGAGGCGCAGACACTTCACAAACAAAATATTTCAAAAATTTAGAAATTTTTTTTTTAGATTTTTACCAGATCTTGATAAAAAGATTAAAAATAAAAACCAATTCATCGATATGGTATGAATGTGAAACGAAGGAGAGTGTAATCAAATTATTAAAAACTCAATAAACTACACAAGTATGTAAACAATATTAAAAATTTATACTCTTCAGATACTCGCATGTTTTGTAGTATAATAAATACTCGTACTTATGGAGGTGAAGTGTGTGAATTGGTTTAGTGCATGTCTGCAATTTAATTTTTTCACATCATTTTAAAAGGTGATGATGATGATAAGTTATTTTTGTTTGTTTCTGTTTTTTTTTTTAAATTCAGTGATGATCTATTTTTTTTCCAGTTTTTGTGTACAAACATTTTTACATACATACATACATAGTATGTACATATTTTGTTGGAAAAATAATTTATGTTAGTTTTATTTTATGTCTACCATATGATTAAATAAATTTTTTTTTTTTTTTTAAATTTTTTTTCTTAATTAATTTTAGGAAGAACGCAAGGCCAATGGTCGTTTGGTGGCAGTAATTTTGGCTTCATTAGTCATATTTTTGGCTATTTATCATGCATGGATACGAAAACCTAACAACAAGTTGGCTGGTGTTTTGGTGCCGGCCGTTATAATGTTGTCATTTGGTGGCTGGGTTGTTGTCTTGGCTAAACGTGATAAAGCCAGAAGACAAATGTTTGTAAGTAGTACATCTGAATAATAAAATGCTAATTGAATAATAATCCACGGGAGGTTATCAATAATATAAAATTGGAAATTAGTTCACGAACTGTTAGCCGCAGTGCAAATGAGGCTGGTCTTGGATGATATCGCTCGCGAAAAAACCTTTTATTTCTAAAAAAAAACCGTATTACTCTCATATTATTTTCTAAAAAATATTTAAACTGGTCGAGAAATTGGTACAAATTTCTTAAGAATTTTTTTTTGGATTATGACTAGAGTTTTTCACGGGAATTCCCGGGACGAGAAAACCCGGGAATTTCGCAATATTTTCAATCCCGAAATACCGGGAAATTGTGCGAGAATTCCCGGGAATTATTTTCCTTAGTTTTATTTGATGTTTTTTGAACATGACTTTCTCTAAAAGATTCTTAAAGCTCCAAAACAAATGCAGAAAATTCATACAACAAAAAAATATATAACCCAAATAGACCAATAACAAGTTCATTATTTAAGTTATTCCAAAAACTTGAGAATGTTCAGGGCTGTCACAAAATTCTATTCCGATCGAATTATTTTAATATTTAGCTTTTCCACAAAGAGTAAAATGAAAATTTTGGGAATAAAACAACCTTCGGTTAAATTGAATTTTGTTTAATATTTTTGGGTTTTCTTCATGTTTTAATTAACATCTACTTAATTTTTAATTTATAAGCTAAACATTGCCAATTCAGAATTAAATTAAATTGCTAATAAACAAAATTAATTGGAGTCTAACGAAGGTAGAACAAAATCTAATGGAAATTGAAGCCATTACGATACAAATGACAAATGGTGATAGTTTTGTATATAACCAGAATTAGAAATCGAGTCAGTTTATTTCATTATATTAAATTTTTATTGTTTTTATTTTATTAGTATCAAATTACATTTTAAAACCAACACACATTTTTTAGATTTTTAACGAAGCCTACATTCTTCAAATTTAATAATTTGTTATATGCGGGAATTCCAGGAATCCCGGGAAATTTCAAAATTAATCCCGATTTCCCGGGAAATGAAAAAGTACGGGATAAGAAAAACTCTAATTGTGACCTACATTTTAACTGAATATTTGGGAAAGTTTTCATTGTATATTTTATAATAAAATTTAAAAATAAATTTTAAAATTAGAAAAAATTTAAAACAGGAACCTTTTCTGACACAAAATGTTGTCAACATATGGATTTGTCAGAAGCTAAAAGCCTAACAAAATAAAAATTAGAGTGATTTCCAAAATTTATAAAAATGATAAAACGGAAAAAATGGTTGTAGTCACTCATCATAAATTAAATAATAGAAGAACAAAATTATTTCCAAAGAATTTAAAACTAATTAGATCGTAATATGCATAACAAAATTGAGAAATTTTCGAAAAGTGGAGTTAGGTCTTTTAGCTTCTGACACATCCATTTAAAGGTTAATCATACCCTCATAATGTATTACATTTTTAACTTTCAAAAAAGAACTAAAATCATTGCCATTTATGCAATTTTCTTTTATGTAGCTTCTAATAAATCTAAAACTTTTAATCGAAATATATATGGTATTCAGGCAGCCGTCCAAAACCTTAGTTTCGTTCAGCTCACTTGGGTCCAATAAACGTTCCCTTTGTGATAATCGAAATATATACGAACTATTTCTTAACGCAAACGAACTTCAAAAATCCATAACAAGAGCAGCTGTTTAAAAATTGCTGCTTTTCTAACTCTTGATGGCGAAACATGTAGCATATTTTTGGGGTTTTAGGGCAACATTATTTGAAGAAGGCAGGATAATTACATCATTTATACCAGGAAAAAAAAACACTGTGCAGTGCAACAAATTTTATAGAGTCCATAGAAAATTATTTATAGAGTCGAGACAATCCTGATACAACAAGAAAAAGCATTTACTAACATGTATTTTGTTGTTGCAATAGTTAGGATTTTTGACTTACTTTTTTATAATTAAGTCTCGTGTCTATCTTACCCAATGACAATGTTATTTTTAAACAATTTAGCATTTATGTATTTAATTTTGAATCACTATAGATCGGAAACTCTCCTGTCAAAGACCTAACTCAGTTGTCAAAAACCTAAATACAAAAACAATACTTGCTTGATTATTTTGAATATTTTATTGTATGAGATTTTTTTACTAGTTTCCGTTCTATGTGTATTGCTCTATAGTTTGTTCTACAATAAATTCTCAACTCTTCATTATGTTTTTTTTTTTTTTTTATTCATTTCAGGAAAAATATTTGGAGGAAATGGCTTTAAAAAATAAACAAGAGCTGGAAGCAAAATCGAAAACAAAGTCAAAGAAATCGCATGACAAAAAATTATCCAACGAAACATTATTACACTATGAAAATGAAATAACTAAAGACCACCTGCCGAGGCCTACAACATCCATACTGAAAAACAATGATCATCGGAAACATCGCAAACACAGAAACGCCTCAAACAGTGACGGTTATAGCACTACGTCATCATCAAGCTCTAAGAAATCATCACATTATGCCACCAAAGATTTACGCGTTAAAAGACCCAGTATAAGACAGAAACTATTTCGACAAACTGGCATCTATCACATGCCAGCGACGACAGCAAATGCAACACAAACCCTGGTGCAGGCTGTCATAAACTCACCAGTGCCACAGTGTACGCCACCACTGATAGATGTGGTGGCGCAACAATACGCTGCACCCACAACATTGATGGAAAAGAAACGTAAACGTTTACAAAGATTAGACGCTTTACAAGTGCCGACGATGGTGCGTATGAGTTCGGCACCATAATAAAATAATAAACACTCATACGCTCTAGGTTTAAATTAATAATATTGTACATGGATGGATGTACGTCATGCGATGCTGCAGCATCCTTAATAAGTGGGAATAAAAACAGGAAGTAATTAAAAATAGTATAAAAATAATTAAGAACAATGTTGTTTATAAAATGTACGTGTGTGTTTTCATTTTCTTATTTCTTGAGTTTATTTTTTATAATGTGTATTTTAGATACTTCTTTTTTTACAATAAAAAAAAACGATTTTTTTAAATAATAAAAAAAACTGAATTAAAAAAAATGTATGTAAATGCAAATATTTTTTAAATTAATTGAAATTTCACTTTCTTTAATGGGTTCCTAGTGCAAAATACTTAAAAATTTTATATGTGTGGAAAACCACACACCACTTTTGAAACATCTCGTTAACAAAAAATATTTTTTAGTCATTGCATAGGCTAAATCAGAAAAATATTAAATGGTTGACCTGGATCCGTGCGACACGAAATTTCATTAACTTTGTGTGGTTTCCCACACAAGGGTGAGATGAAGGTTAAGGTAAGAGTTCAACCATAGTTATTTTTTATTACAGGTGTGTATCAAAACCCGTCAAAATGAATGCGAAATTTGTATTTTCCCAAAAAAGCATATAGAAAGAGTCGAGCTGAAAAATTGCGGACATAAAAAGATATTTTAAAGAAAAGCCCAGCAGAAACCTGCCACTTTAGTCACACAATGGTACTGTGCAGTTAATTAAAATTATTATTCTTATTGTTTGTAGCAGTATCATGTGTTTAATTGTTTTTTGTTTGTACTTTTCATTTTGGCTCAAATAAATTACTATTTAAATATGTATAATAAGTATACAAATGAATTTGTTTTGGTGAATCGTTTTTTTTATACATATATATATTTGTGCAATTTGGTATTTAAATTTTTAATGATTTCATTTATTTGCTTAAACATTTTGGTCGACTCCCTGTTTATTGTTTTTATTTATATTATTTTTTTTTTAAAAAATTTCAACAGACATATGGGGAGATCATTTTGTTGTATTTTTGATTTCATTAATTGTTTATACTTGTGGCTTAAGTACAAAACCAAAACATTTAAATGTTTAATTAAATTTTTAGCTAAAACATAAAGGTAAAACATTTTAGCTGATTAATTTATGTATGTAGTATTATGTATTTCATTTGTTTAGTAAAGTCTTTATTTAAAATATCTACTTAATTATATTGTTTATATTTATTCTTGCATACAAAGAGAGTAGGTGCCGCCACAATTAATTAATTTAGTTTACTATAAAAATAAATAAAATTTTGAATTATAATTGTGCAAAAAATAATATTTAATGAACGTATAATAATTATAGAAACCTAAACACAAAGAATTTTAATTTGTAAAGACTATTTCGTTAACAATAAAATTGAGAAATCGATGTTTAGTTCTTTAAAAAGGGGAAAAATTGCGTCTGACACCAAAATATTTCCAAAATCCATTCGAGTAATGTTTGTTCAATTAATCGAACAATTTCTAGAATTTCTCCAATCATTGTCGGAATCGGTTTTGCAAACGACAGAAAAAGTACATTGGTCTCGTGAAATCGAAAGTTATCGGTAAATGTAAAGTTATCGGTAAATCGGCAAATGTACCTTTTTTGTCATTTTCAAAACCGATTCCGACAATGAGTGGATTCTATGATAACCCCGATTCAAAGTTTTGGCCTTTGTTAGGTATGACCTTTTCCCATCATTCTGGCAACATATTGATTCCAAGCCAAAAGAACTGCTCATTAGAGTTTTTCTTTTCCCGCACTTTTTTATTTCCCGGGAAATCGGGATTCATTTTGAAATTTCCCGGGATCCCTGGAATTTCAGCCTAGAACAAATCATTCAATTTTAGGAATGTAGACTTCGTTAAAAATCTAAAAAATTTCTTTGGTTTTAAAATGTAATTGGATACAAATAAATAAATCCACTAAAAATTTAATATAAAGAGATAAACTGACCCGATTTCTAATTATGGTTATATACAAACCTGTCACCATTTGTCATTTGTATCGGAATGGCTTCAATTTCCATTTAATTCTGTTAATTCGCAATAAATAAATATATATTGTTACGAAATTGTACTTGAATTCAAATATAACGATTTTAAGGGCTGATTTAAAAGTAGCATAATGCTTTCAAATAACAGTGCTGTAATAGCAAACTGTAACATATCTGTGGGCATTATTAAATAAAATCTTTCAGTTGATTTGATCGTAAGTTGGCAACGCTGTATTCGAATATTCAGTTAAAGAACATTGTAGAAAGTACACCACAGATGGCGTATGTATTAGTAAGATCTAGAATATTCGAATTTTGACAGTTAAAGAACAATCTAGAGTGCAGATGGCAGTGTTATAAATAGTGGCAGAGGTTGCAGTCGTGAGTGAGTTTATCAGAGACGCTTTTCGAATAAACATCAACTGAGTGCCTTAAAGTGCGTTGTATTTTTCAAGTGAATTATAAATTGTGTCTGTATTTCTGCGAATTTATAAACGTGTATAAAAAAAAACATTGAGTGACTATTTAATTCTGCTGTTGTTGTACATTTTAAATAAATAAAGAGTTGTTACAATTTTTAAACTACTAAACGGCTTTTATTTGCAATCAAAAGTATCCGGTTTATTTAAAGGAAATAAACTAACGTTTTGAAAAGGCTAAAACGTAACAATATATATATTTTTAATTTTGAATTGCATTGTTTAGCTTATTAAATCAAAAATTAAATAAAGATGTTAATTAAAACTGGAAGAAAACCCAATAATACACAGTACAACATTTTTCAGTTCATTGCTTTGGGACTCAATTCTGACAATTGCACGTGAAAGTAGCCTCAAAAATAAGAACTTCTGCATCATTAGTTTTGTCAAGTTGGCTGCCGTAATGATTTAATGGTCACCTTGGATGCACCTTTTTCGGATAGGTATGTTCCGTACTTTTTTTCTACTATTCAATATCTACAACTTTGCTTCAGCCACAAAAGAGATATTCCGTACGGTATACGAGCTATAACCGTGCTAAAATATAGAAAAAGTGATAAAAATCCACCTTGAGGAAAAAAAATTCCTATGGCCATTAAATTATTACGGCAGCCAACTTGACAAAACTAATGATGCAGAAGTTCTTATTTTTGGGGCTACTTTCACGTGCAATTGTCAGAATTGAGTCCCAAAATCATGTGTTGTACTGTGATATTAAACGAAATTCTATTCCAGCAAAATACTAAAATAATTCCACATTCGATCTGATAGAATTTTGTGACTGCCGTGAACATGAATCTTCTGCATTTGTTTTGGAGCTTTAAGCATCTTTTAGAGAAAACCAAGCTAAAAAAATCACGAATCCCGCGAATTCTCGCAAAATTCACCGGGATTTTGAGATTCAACATTTTTCGGAATTCCCGTGAAAAACTCTTCTGCTCATCTTTTGAGGCCAAAAACGAATCAAGCCACTATCAGATACTCTGTTACTAAGTAAAGCGTATCCCAGAGAGAGCGTTCTGCATCGATCGAAACAAATAGTAGTCCCGGGCGACTACTATTTCTTTCAAAGTTTGGACAAAATTTCTCAACCACTTCTTTCTAAATAGTTTTTAACAGGTACTGCTACATGTCACCTTGTGTTGTCATGGTGGAATATTATGGTTTCATGTCTGGCCGCATATTCTGGGCTTTGTTGCCCAGTGCTCGCTTAAAACGAATCAGTTATATTCGGCACAAGATCTGGCCAGATTTCAGCAGCTCATAACAGAAAAGACACTTTTGCTCCCACCAAATACAGAGAATTACCTTAGCGCCATGGCTCTTTGGCTTTGGTGTCGATTCGGCTGGTTGGCCGGGCTTTACATACGATCTCTTACGCTTCGGGTTATCGTAATGAATCCATCATCGCATGTAATGATTCGGTGCAAAAATCATTTGCTTTTATAGAGTTCATGCATAATTTCGGACATGCAAAATCGTCTTTCAAAGTCTATCGGCTTCAATTTGAATGATACCCAATTTCCCAGCTTTTGGATGAATCCAGCTACTCGCAAACGTTTCGAAATTGCTGCTTGAGTAGCTCCCAATTATTTCACAAGCTGTTTTTGAGTATGACAATAATCTTCATATAGTAATGGTCTTTAAACTTTTTTGGCAGGCTTGGACGATTTTTGTCTTTTCTACTTCTGAACAGCACAAACCATCTCTATCACGTTGAAACCGATAGTAACCGAACAACAAGTGAGAATGACAGATATGGAACCTTCAAAACGTCATATAAGTTATTTAAAACAAAAACCGGATTCAAAAAATACACCATCTATTGTAAAAACCACATTTTTAAGTAATACACAATTTCAATTATTCAAATAATTTAAGTTTTAATTTAAAGAAAAATCGAATAATTTGAATCCCTATATACATATACATTAGGGATATAACTTTTGACATTTTTGCAAATTGGCATAGTCGAATAGAGCATTAAAAAATATGAAAAACCACGGTATTATTTTTTCGCGGTTGTTAAAATGTTCACGCACCAAACGCAATAGAGTTTTTCATAAAATTGTTTCAATTATTTTAAAAAACAATGGCCCATAATCATAGTCAAACACTAAAGTCGGTTCTTTTTAAAAACAACTTTAAATTAAAAATCCGCTTTATATTATTTCCCAACTATAGTCAAAATAAAAGTGTGTTTTAAATTGAACTGACTTTAACTGGGTGCCACCTCAAATGTAGAAAATGTTTTCATACAATATACAACAAAATACAGACAAGTGGCACCGCTGAACAGCTGACATAGAAAATTAAAATAAAAACTAAAAAAGGTAAACTAAAGAAAAAAGTTTTTTGTGGTGGAAAAATGGAAAAGATAAGATTAATATCATATTTAGAATATTTTGGTACTAATTTTATTGATAACTGTTCAATAATTGCAAAATCCCTGCCAAATTCTTGTAACTTAATTTTTTTTTACTTTTTGCAGAACTGTTTTACATGGCGAAGAACAGCTGATGCTGTTGTTAAATGAGTTAATAACATCTTCAGCTTGTTTTATATTTACAGTCGACTTTAACGTCAATAATATACTTTAACATGTCTATGGTAGACCTAAAGTCCACTCTTAAGTCGTATTTACGACTTTATTTCTATTAAAATATACTTTATTTCTGACTATGATTATGGGCCAATATATTTTATTTTAATAATAACTGCGGACATACTTCAAAAGATAATTTTTAAATAAAGGAAGTAATGAAATTACTTAGAGTAAGTTCGGGTAATGTGGTATAGCTGCTTTTCTCTAAAACTAAGAGCATATGAGTAGCGGTACCAAGCTTAAGAGTTTTATGATCTCAGAAAATTCACATTGGGTGAGTGTACTTCATTTTTGCAGGTCATGGAAATAGTCAGTTGTAAAAAATCAGCATTATCTTATGGTAGACTTTTTTTGTGATCTGTTAAAAATTCATTTTTTTCTACAATCACGTGTTTTAAACTTTATTAATTTAATTAAAGTCAAATGGGAATATTTTGCTACAATATAGTATATTTAGTGTATATGTTTAATTTTATAATAATTTCATTAAACCACGTGGTCGGCTAATGTGGTATAGCTAAAGAATTTCAAGCAAATAATATGCCAAAGAAATTCACATTTCTTTGGCATATTATTTGAACGCTATCTGAGCTATTAGAAACAACAAATGAACATTTTTTTCGCATCAGTCATTCAATGTCTCCTACGAAGCGAAGAATGTATTGAGGAGCTTCTGGTAAGCTTGGTGAGCCGCCAACTTTAACCGCATCCATTAAAGATGATTTAAATAAAACGCAACTCATTTACAAATTAAAATACTATGTATCGGTTATGCGGTTTGGTATACAATATTAAAAGAACATGGTGTACCACATTACCCGCCAATTTTTTCAATAGCTTGTATATGGGTGTTTTCTCTTCTTCCCAAATTTCTCTGAAACTTGAAATTAAAAGGCTTTTTTACATTCATGGATGTAAACATAACACTTGTAGCAAAACACCAGCTGAAAACTGTTCCAATCGAATTAAGATTCTAAAAATTATAGTCAAATAAAAAATAGGTATACCAACCACATTACCCGAACTTACTCTAATAATATGAAATTATTTATATAATTGTTCAGAGAAAAAACTAAATTTGGTTTATTTTAGAAATTGGTGTTGGTGCGTGATGTTTTTGATTCCAAATGACTTAAAAAATAAATTTCATTTCATCATTGGCCATCACGTGGTGGTATTCCAAAAAATTTCGCCAAAATTAGTTATACAGTGCACTCGCGATAATATGAACTAATTAAAACTAGGCCAGTTCACTTTTGCAAGATTGTTCATATTTGCGAATGGCATCTAATTCCCATCTACAGCTAGAGAAGTCCAAAAATTATTAAGTAATTGAATTAGAATTTAGCCACTACCTGATTTACGTTAAAAAAAAAAAATATGAACAGCTCACTTCACTAAGTTCATATTTTAGAGTACCCTATGGAAGTAAAAAGTGTTCATATTTCGGGGTGTTCATATTATAGCGAGTGCACTGTATAACTAATATACATATGTAGACATCCATACATACATTTAATACGAATTAAAAATATTTTACGTTTCGTAGGTGTTTGTAATAAATAATTCTTATGCACCATTTTTTTGTTTCTTAAATATTATTTATTAAACGATCAGTCGTTCGTATTACCCTCCCTCAAACACATGAAAATTACCTTGTACTCAAGCATATTCGTAATTATTTTTAAGGCGAAAAGAATTCACACAAATTCCCCTCAGCTTCCTTCAATTTAAATATTCAGACAGATTACAAATATGTATACATAAATAAATCTATATTGTTTTTGCAATTATTACTTTATTACCAAAAGTTGTTTGATAGAAAACATATGTCTTGAAATGCAGCGATAGCTAGATTTCGGTTGCATTCATTGTTCACACAAATATTTTTTATTGGCATGTTCTGTTTCTATTGCAGTTACTTACATACATACATACGTTTCTTTATTTCATGTTTGTATATTTTGTTAAGGAAATTATTATTTAGTGAAAAGTTAATTGATCCTAAGTATTTGAAATTATGAAGAAGAAACGTACAATATAGTTATACATACTTGTTCTACATGTGCATTAGCTTTTCAAAACATGCGTTTTAATTTTTACTCTTTTGTTAACAAGTTCTTTTTTTTTTTTGAACAAATATCACGTATAATGAGGAAATTTTCGAAAAATGTGTTGGGGTAATTAAGGGATACAAGTGTAATTAATTTGGGTTTTAAATTTCGGAAAAAAAATATATTGATTAATCAATATATGGATTTACAACGTAATAAAAAAACATCATCGCAAAACAATCGCTTACTCGATGACAGTGAGCAACAATACAATGGAAAGTTTTTGAAATTTATATTCCGTAATTTCCGTTTCCAAAAACATGACCTTTTACCATTCTCAAAAATAAAAGAAAATACACTGAAAAAAGTTTCAACATAAATATTATAATATGATTTCATTGATTTCAATTCATAACATTTATTAATACTTTCTTAAATAGTATGACTTTTTTCATATTTTATGTTTTCAAACACAATTTAGAATGCTTGGAAAATATACATACAGGTATTTATAGACGGCAATACTGAGTATTAACACTTTTGAAATTTAAAATATTATTGAAATCATTCAGTATTTCAAGAAATCGTTTCGAAAAAAACATTTATTGTTTACACGATAGTATTACAAATATTTTATTTCTTTGTTGATTGATATTTTTCTGCAAACTATATTTTTATTTTATATTTTCTTGACATTTTTGTTTTCCATATTTGTATTTATAAATACATATCCGATACATATGAATGTTTTATCACGTTTAATGTACATATGTATATTTTTAAAATTTCAGATATTGTTGATTCATCTTGAAATATTGGCCAATATACATTTTGGAACTAATTCATTACACAATACACTTATAATGCACTTTTTTTTATAAAATATTATTAAATTTATGTAAAAATAGCAAACATTTTTTCATTATTATCGCTCTAAATCCTTTAGTTTACGATTTATAAGCAATTTTAGTTTTTTTGCATTTTATATATAAAAATCGATTTTTGATAGAAAATACAAGTGATCACAGATTTTCATTATTATCGCTATAAACCCTTTAGTTTACGATTTATAAGCAATTTTAGTTTTCTTAGAATTTTCCATATAAAAATCGATTTTTGATAGAAAATACAAGTAATCACAGATTTTCATTGTTATCGCTATAAACCCTTTAGTTTACGATATATAAGCAATTTTAGTTTTCTTTGCATTTTCCATATAAAAATCGATTTTTGGGTGAAAATATAAGTGATCACAGATTTTCATTATTATCGCTCTAAACCCTTTAGTTTACGATTTATAAGCAATTTTAGTTTTCTTTGCATTTTCCATATAAAAATCGATTTTTGGGTGAAAATACAAGTGATCACAGATTTTCATTATTATCGCTCTAAACCCTTTAGTTTACGATTTATAAGCAATTTTAGTTTTCTTTGCATTTTCCATATAAAAATCGATTTTTGGGTGAAAATATAAGTGATCACAGATTTTCATTATTATCGCTCTAAACCCTTTAGTTTACGATTTATAAGCAATTTTAGTTTTCTTTGCATTTTCCATATAAAAATCGATTTTTGATAGAAAATACAAGTGATCACAGATTTTCATTGTTATCGCTCTAAACCCTTTAGTTTACGATTTATAAGCAATTTTAGTTTTCTTAGAATTTTCCATATAAAAATCGATTTTTGGGTGAAAATATAAGTGATCACAGATTTTCATTATTATCGCTCTAAACCCTTTAGTTTACGATTTATAAGCAATTTTAGTTTTCTTTGCATTTTCCATATAAAAATCGATTTTTGGGTGAAAATATAAGTGATCACAGATTTTCATTATTATCGCTCTAAACCCTTTAGTTTACGATTTATAAGCTATTTTAGTTTTCTTTGCATTTTCCATATAAAAATCGATTTTTGATAGAAAATACAAGTGATCACAGATTTTCATTGTTATCGCTCTAAACCCTTTAGTTTACGATTTATAAGCAATTTTAGTTTTCTTAGAATTTTCCATATAAAAATCGATTTTTGGGTGAAAATATAAGTGATCACAGATTTTCATTATTATCGCTATAAACCCTTTAGTTTACGATTTATAAGCAATTTTAGTTTTCTTTGCATTTTCCATATAAAAATCGATTTTTGGGTGAAAATATAAGTGATCACAGATTTTCATTGTTATCGCTCTAAACCCTTTAGTTTACGATTTATAAGCACTTTTAGATTTCTTTGCATTTTCCATTAAAAAATCGATTTTTGATAGCAAATACAAGTGATCACAGATTTTCATTATTATCGCTCTAAACCCTTTAGTTTACGATTTATAAGCAATTTTAGTTTTCTTAGAATTTTCCATATAAAAATCGATTTTTGATAGCAAATACAAGTGATCACAGATTTTCATTATTATCGCTCTAAACCCTTTAGTTTACGATTTATAAGCAATTTTAGTTTTCTTTGCATTTTCCATATAAAAATCGATTTTTGGGTGAAAATATAAGTGATCACAGATTTTCATTATTATCGCTCTAAACCCTTTAGTTTACGATTTATAAGCAATTTTAGTTTTCTTAGAATTTTCCATATAAAAATCGATTTTTGGGTGAAAATATAAGTGATCACAGATTTTCATTATTATCGCTATAAACCCTTTAGTTTACGATTTATAAGCAATTTTAGTTTTCTTTGCATTTTCCATATAAAAATCGATTTTTGGGTGAAAATATAAGTGATCACAGATTTTCATTATTATCGCTATAAACCCTTTAGTTTACGATTTATAAGCAATTTTAGTTTTCTTTGCATTTTCCATATAAAAATCGATTTTTGGGTGAAAATATAAGTGATCACAGATTTTCATTGTTATCGCTCTAAACCCTTTAGTTTACGATTTATAAGCACTTTTAGATTTCTTTGCATTTTCCATTAAAAAATCGATTTTTGATAGCAAATACAAGTGATCACAGATTTTCATTATTATCGCTCTAAACCCTTTAGTTTACGATTTATAAGCAATTTTAGTTTTCTTTGCATTTTCCATATAAAAATCGATTTTTGGGTGAAAATACAAGTGATCACAGATTTTCATTGTTATCGCTCTAAACCCTTTAGTTTACGATTTATAAGCACTTTTAGATTTCTTTGCATTTTCCATTAAAAAATCGATTTTTGATAGCAAATACAAGTGATCACAGATTTTCATTATTATCGCTCTAAACCCTTTAGTTTACGATTTATAAGCAATTTTAGTTTTCTTTGCATTTTCCATATAAAAATCGATTTTTGGGTGAAAATATAAGTGATCACAGATTTTCATTATTATCGCTCTAAACCCTTTAGTTTACGATTTATAAGCAATTTTAGTTTTCTTTGCATTTTCCATATAAAAATCGATTTTTGATAGAAAATACAAGTGATCACAGATTTTCATTGTTATCGCTCTAAACCCTTTAGTTTACGATTTATAAGCAATTTTAGTTTTCTTTGCATTTTCCATATAAAAATCGATTTTTGATAGAAAATACAAGTGATCACAGATTTTCATTGTTATCGCTCTAAACCCTTTAGTTTACGATTTATAAGCAATTTTAGTTTTCTTTGCATTTTCCATATAAAAATCGATTTTTGGGTGAAAATATAAGTGATCACAGATTTTCATTATTATCGCTCTAAACCCTTTAGTTTACGATTTATAAGCAATTTTAGTTTTCTTAGAATTTTCCATATAAAAATCGATTTTTGATAGCAAATACAAGTGATCACAGATTTTCATTATTATCGCTCTAAACCCTTTAGTTTACGATTTATAAGCAATTTTAGTTTTCTTTGCATTTTCCATATAAAAATCGATTTTTGGGTGAAAATATAAGTGATCACAGATTTTCATTATTATCGCTCTAAACCCTTTAGTTTACGATTTATAAGCAATTTTAGTTTTCTTAGAATTTTCCATATAAAAATCGATTTTTGATAGCAAATACAAGTGATCACAGATTTTCATTATTATCGCTCTAAACCCTTTAGTTTACGATTTATAAGCAATTTTAGTTTTCTTTGCATTTTCCATATAAAAATCGATTTTTGGGTGAAAATATAAGTGATCACAGATTTTCATTATTATCGCTCTAAACCCTTTAGTTTACGATTTATAAGCAATTTTAGTTTTCTTTGCATTTTCCATATAAAAATCGATTTTTGATAGAAAATACAAGTGATCACAGATTTTCATTGTTATCGCTCTAAACCCTTTAGTTTACGATTTATAAGCAATTTTAGTTTTCTTTGCATTTTCCATATAAAAATCGATTTTTGATAGAAAATACAAGTGATCACAGATTTTCATTGTTATCGCTCTAAACCCTTTAGTTTACGATTTATAAGCAATTTTAGTTTTCTTTGCATTTTCCATATAAAAATCGATTTTTGGGTGAAAATATAAGTGATCACAGATTTTCATTATTATCGCTCTAAACCCTTTAGTTTACGATTTATAAGCAATTTTAGTTTTCTTAGAATTTTCCATATAAAAATCGATTTTTGATAGCAAATACAAGTGATCACAGATTTTCATTATTATCGCTCTAAACCCTTTAGTTTACGATTTATAAGCAATTTTAGTTTTCTTTGCATTTTCCATATAAAAATCGATTTTTGGGTGAAAATATAAGTGATCACAGATTTTCATTATTATCGCTCTAAACCCTTTAGTTTACGATTTATAAGCAATTTTAGTTTTCTTAGAATTTTCCATATAAAAATCGATTTTTGATAGCAAATACAAGTGATCACAGATTTTCATTATTATCGCTCTAAACCCTTTAGTTTACGATTTATAAGCAATTTTAGTTTTCTTTGCATTTTCCATATAAAAATCGATTTTTGGGTGAAAATATAAGTGATCACAGATTTTCATTATTATCGCTCTAAACCCTTTAGTTTACGATTTATAAGCAATTTTAGTTTTCTTAGAATTTTCCATATAAAAATCGATTTTTGGGTGAAAATATAAGTGATCACAGATTTTCATTATTATCGCTATAAACCCTTTAGTTTACGATTTATAAGCAATTTTAGTTTTCTTTGCATTTTCCATATAAAAATCGATTTTTGGGTGAAAATATAAGTGATCACAGATTTTCATTATTATCGCTATAAACCCTTTAGTTTACGATTTATAAGCAATTTTAGTTTTCTTTGCATTTTCCATATAAAAATCGATTTTTGGGTGAAAATATAAGTGATCACAGATTTTCATTGTTATCGCTCTAAACCCTTTAGTTTACGATTTATAAGCACTTTTAGATTTCTTTGCATTTTCCATTAAAAAATCGATTTTTGATAGCAAATACAAGTGATCACAGATTTTCATTATTATCGCTCTAAACCCTTTAGTTTACGATTTATAAGCAATTTTAGTTTTCTTTGCATTTTCCATATAAAAATCGATTTTTGGGTGAAAATACAAGTGATCACAGATTTTCATTGTTATCGCTCTAAACCCTTTAGTTTACGATTTATAAGCACTTTTAGATTTCTTTGCATTTTCCATTAAAAAATCGATTTTTGATAGCAAATACAAGTGATCACAGATTTTCATTATTATCGCTCTAAACCCTTTAGTTTACGATTTATAAGCAATTTTAGTTTTCTTAGAATTTTCCATATAAAAATCGATTTTTGATAGCAAATACAAGTGATCACAGATTTTCATTATTATCGCTCTAAACCCTTTAGTTTACGATTTATAAGCAATTTTAGTTTTCTTAGAATTTTCCATATAAAAATCGATTTTTGGGTGAAAATATAAGTGATCACAGATTTTCATTATTATCGCTCTAAACCCTTTAGTTTACGATTTATAAGCAATTTTAGTTTTCTTTGCATTTTCCATATAAAAATCGATTTTTGGGTGAAAATATAAGTGATCACAGATTTTCATTGTTATCGCTCTAAACCCTTTAGTTTACGATTTATAAGCAATTTTAGTTTTCTTAGAATTTTCCATATAAGAATCGATTTTTGGGTGAAAATATAAGTGATCACAGATTTTCATTATTATCGCTCTAAACCCTTTAGTTTACGATTTATAAGCAATTTTAGTTTTCTTAGAATTTTCCATATAAAAATCGATTTTTGGGTGAAAATATAAGTGATCACAGATTTTCATTATTATCGCTCTAAACCCTTTAGTTTACGATTTATAAGCAATTTTAGTTTTCTTTGCATTTTCCATATAAAAATCGATTTTTGGGTGAAAATATAAGTGATCACAGATTTTCATTGTTATCGCTCTAAACCCTTTAGTTTACGATTTATAAGCAATTTTAGTTTTCTTAGAATTTTCCATATAAAAATCGATTTTTGGGTGAAAATATAAGTGATCACAGATTTTCATTATTATCGCTCTAAACCCTTTAGTTTACGATTTATAAGCAATTTTAGTTTTCTTAGAATTTTCCATATAAAAATCGATTTTTGGGTGAAAATATAAGTGATCACAGATTTTCATTATTATCGCTCTAAACCCTTTAGTTTACGATTTATAAGCAATTTTAGTTTTCTTTGCATTTTCCATATAAAAATCGATTTTTGATAGAAAATACAAGTGATCACAGATTTTCATTGTTATCGCTCTAAACCCTTTAGTTTACGATTTATAAGCAATTTTAGTTTTCTTAGAATTTTCCATATAAAAATCGATTTTTGGGTGAAAATATAAGTGATCACAGATTTTCATTATTATCGCTCTAAACCCTTTAGTTTACGATTTATAAGCAATTTTAGTTTTCTTTGCATTTTCCATATAAAAATCGATTTTTGGGTGAATATATAAGTGATCACAGATTTTCATTATTATCGCTCTAAACCCTTTAGTTTACGATTTATAAGCAATTTTAGTTTTCTTTGCATTTTCCATAAAAAAATCGATTTTTGATAGAAAATACAAGTGATCACAGATTTTCATTATTATCGCTCTAAACCCTTTAGTTTACGATTTATAAGCACTTTTAGATTTCTTTGCATTTTCCATTAAAAAATCGATTTTTGATAGAAAATACAAGTGATCACAGATTTTCATTATTATCGCTCTAAACCCTTTAGTTTACGATTTATAAGCAATTTTAGTTTTCTTTGCATTTTCCATATAAAAATCGATTTTTGATAGAAAATACAAGTGATCACAGATTTTCATTGTTATCGCTCTAAACCCTTTAGTTTACGATTTATAAGCAATTTTAGTTTTCTTTGCATTTTCCATAAAAAAATCGATTTTTGGGTGAAAATATAAGTGATCACAGATTTTCATTGTTATCGCTCTAAATAAACCCTTTAGTTTACGATTTATAAGCAATTTTAGTTTTCTTAGAATTTTCCATATAAAAATCGATTTTTGGGTGAAAATATAAGTGATCACAGATTTTCATTATTATCGCTCTAAACCCTTTAGTTTACGATTTATAAGCAATTTTAGTTTTCTTTGCATTTTCCATATAAAAATCGATTTTTGATAGAAAATACAAGTGATCACAGATTTTCATTGTTATCGCTCTAAACCCTTTAGTTTACGATTTATAAGCAATTTTAGTTTTCTTAGAATTTTCCATATAAAAATCGATTTTTGGGTGAAAATATAAGTGATCACAGATTTTCATTATTATCGCTCTAAACCCTTTAGTTTACGATTTATAAGCAATTTTAGTTTTCTTTGCATTTTCCATATAAAAATCGATTTTTGGGTGAAAATATAAGTGATCACAGATTTTCATTGTTATCGCTCTAAACCCTTTAGTTTACGATTTATAAGCAATTTTAGTTTTCTTAGAATTTTCCATATAAAAATCTATTTTTGGGTGAAAATATAAGTGATCACAGATTTTCATTATTATCGCTCTAAACCCTTTAGTTTACGATTTATAAGCAATTTTAGTTTTCTTAGAATTTTCCATATAAAAATCGATTTTTGGGTGAAAATATAAGTGATCACAGATTTTCATTATTATCGCTCTAAACCCTTTAGTTTACGATTTATAAGCAATTTTAGTTTTCTTTGCATTTTCCATATAAAAATCGATTTTTGGGTGAAAATATAAGTGATCACAGATTTTCAATCTTATCGCTCTAAACCCTTTAGTTTACGATTTATAAGCAATTTTAGTTTTCTTTGCATTTTCCATATAAAAATCGATTTTTGATAGAAAATACAAGTGATCACAGATTTTCATTGTTATCGCTCTAAACCCTTTAGTTTACGATTTATAAGCAATTTTAGTTTTCTTTGCATTTTCCATAAAAAAATCGATTTTTGGGTGAAAATATAAGTGATCACAGATTTTCATTGTTATCGCTCTAAATAAACCCTTTAGTTTACGATTTATAAGCAATTTTAGTTTTCTTAGAATTTTCCATATAAAAATCGATTTTTGGGTGAATATATAAGTGATCACAGATTTTCATTATTATCGCTCTAAACCCTTTAGTTTACGATTTATAAGCAATTTTAGTTTTCTTTGCATTTTCCATAAAAAAATCGATTTTTGGGTGAAAATATAAGTGATCACAGATTTTCATTGTTATCGCTCTAAATAAACCCTTTAGTTTACGATTTATAAGCAATTTTAGTTTTCTTAGAATTTTCCATATAAAAATCGATTTTTGGGTGAATATATAAGTGATCACAGATTTTCATTATTATCGCTCTAAACCCTTTAGTTTACGATTTATAAGCAATTTTAGTTTTCTTTGCATTTTCCATAAAAAAATCGATTTTTGGGTGAAAATATAAGTGATCACAGATTTTCATTATTATCGCTCTAAACCCTTTAGTTTACGATTTATAAGCAATTTTAGTTTTCTTAGAATTTTCCATATAAAAATCGATTTTTGGGTGAAAATATAAGTGATCACAGATTTTCATTGTTATCGCTCTAAATAAACCCTTTAGTTTACGATTTATAAGCAATTTTAGTTTTCTTAGAATTTTCCATATAAAAATCGATTTTTGGGTGAATATATAAGTGATCACAGATTTTCATTATTATCGCTCTAAACCCTTTAGTTTACGATTTATAAGCAATTTTAGTTTTCTTTGCATTTTCCATAAAAAAATCGATTTTTGAGTGAAAATATAAGTGATCACAGATTTTCATTATTATCGCTCTAAACCCTTTAGTTTACGATTTATAAGCAATTTTAGTTTTCTTAGAATTTTCCATATAAAAATCGATTTTTGGGTGAAAATATAAGTGATCACAGATTTTCATTATTATCGCTCTAAACCCTTTAGTTTACGATTTATAAGCATTTTTAGTTTTCTTTGCATTTTCCATTAAAAAATCGATTTTTGATAGCAAATACAAGTGATCACAGATTTTCATTATTATCGCTCTAAACCCTTTAGTTTACGATTTATAAGCAATTTTAGTTTTCTTTGCATTTTCCATAAAAAAATCGATTTTTGGGTGAAAATATAAGTGATCACAGATTTTCATTATTATCGCTCTAAACCCTTTAGTTTACGATTTATAAGCAATTTTAGTTTTCTTAGAATTTTCCATATAAAAATCGATTTTTGGGTGAAAATATAAGTGATCACAGATTTTCAATCTTATCGCTCTAAACCCTTTAGTTTACGATTTATAAGCAATTTTAGTTTTCTTTGCATTTTCCATATAAAAATCGATTTTTGATAGAAAATACAAGTGATCACAGATTTTCATTGTTATCGCTCTAAACCCTTTAGTTTACGATTTATAAGCAATTTTAGTTTTCTTAGAATTTTCCATATAAAAATCGATTTTTGGGTGAAAATATAAGTGATCACAGATTTTCATTATTATCGCTCTAAACCCTTTAGTTTACGATTTATAAGCAATTTTAGTTTTCTTTGCATTTTCCATATAAAAATCGATTTTTGGGTGAAAATATAAGTGATCACAGATTTTCATTATTATCGCTCTAAACCCTTTAGTTTACGATTTATATGCAATTTTAGATTTCTTTGCATTTTCCATATAAAAATCGATTTTTGATAGAAAATACAAGTGATCACAGATCATTGTTATCGCTCTAAACCCTTTAGTTTACGATTTATAAGCAATTTTAGTTTTCTTAGAATTTTCCATATAAAAATCGATTTTTGGGTGAAAATATAAGTGATCACAGATTTTCATTGTTATCGCTCTAAACCCTTTAGTTTACGATTTATAAGCAATTTTAGTTTTCTTAGAATTTTCCATATAAAAATCGATTTTTGGGTGAAAATATAAGTGATCACAGATTTTCATTATTATCGCTCTAAACCCTTTAGTTTACGATTTATAAGCAATTTTAGTTTTCTTTGCATTTTCCATAAAAAAATCGATTTTTGGGTGAAAATATAAGTGATCACAGATTTTCATTGTTATCGCTCTAAATAAACCCTTTAGTTTACGATTTATAAGCAATTTTAGTTTTCTTAGAATTTTCCATATAAAAATCGATTTTTGGGTGAATATATAAGTGATCACAGATTTTCATTATTATCGCTCTAAACCCTTTAGTTTACGATTTATAAGCACTTTTAGATTTCTTTGCATTTTCCATTAAAAAATCGATTTTTGATAGCAAATACAAGTGATCACAGATTTTCATTATTATCGCTCTAAACCCTTTAGTTTACGATTTATAAGCAATTTTAGTTTTCTTTGCATTTTCCATATAAAAATCGATTTTTGGGTGAAAATATAAGTGATCACAGATTTTCATTATTATCGCTCTAAACCCTTTAGTTTACGATTTATAAGCAATTTTAGTTTTCTTTGCATTTTCCACATAAAAATCGATTTTTGATAGAAAATACAAGTGATCACAGATTTTCATTGTTATCGCTCTAAACCCTTTAGATTACGATTTATAAGCAATTTTAGTTTTCTTTGCATTTTCCATAAAAAAATCGATTTTTGGGTGAAAATATAAGTGATCACAGATTTTCATTGTTATCGCTCTAAACCCTTTAGTTTACGATTTATAAGCAATTTTAGTTTTCTTAGAATTTTCCATATAAAAATCGATTTTTGGGTGAAAATATAAGTGATCACAGATTTTCATTGTTATCGCTCTAAACCCTTTAGTTTACGATTTATAAGCAATTTTAGTTTTCTTAGAATTTTCCATATAAAAATCGATTTTTGGGTGAAAATATAAGTGATCACAGATTTTCATTATTATCGCTCTAAACCCTTTAGTTTACGATTTATAAGCAATTTTAGTTTTCTTTGCATTTTCCATATAAAAATCGATTTTTGATAGAAAATACAAGTGATCACAGATTTTCATTGTTATCGCTCTAAACCCTTTAGTTTACGATTTATAAGCACTTTTAGATTTCTTTGCATTTTCCATTAAAAAATCGGTTTTTGATAGCAAATACAAGTGATCACAGATTTTCATTATTATCGCTCTAAACCCTTTAGTTTACGATTTATAAGCAATTTTAGTTTTCTTTGCATTTTCCATAAAAAAATCGATTTTTGGGTGAAAATATAAGTGATCACAAATTTTCATTATTATCGCTCTAAACCCTTTAGTTTACGATTTATAAGCAATTTTAGTTTTCTTAGAATTTTCCATATAAAAATCGATTTTTGGGTGAAAATATAAGTGATCACAGATTTTCATTATTATCGCTCTAAACCCTTTAGTTTACGATTTATAAGCACTTTTAGATTTCTTTGCATTTTCCATTAAAAAATCGATTTTTGATAGCAAATACAAGTGATCACAGATTTTCATTATTATCGCTCTAAACCCTTTAGTTTACGATTTATAAGCAATTTTAGTTTTCTTTGCATTTTCCATATAAAAATCGATTTTTGGGTGAAAATATAAGTGATCACAGATTTTCATTATTATCGCTATAAACCCTTTAGTTTACGATTTATAAGCAATTTTAGTTTTCTTTGCATTTTCCATATAAAAATCGATTTTTGATAGAAAATACAAGTGATCACAGATTTTCATTGTTATCGCTCTAAACCCTTTAGATTACGATTTATAAGCAATTTTAGTTTTCTTTGCATTTTCCATAAAAAAATCGATTTTTGGGTGAAAATATAAGTGATCACAGATTTTCATTGTTATCGCTCTAAACCCTTTAGTTTACGATTTATAAGCAATTTTAGTTTTCTTTGCATTTTCCATAAAAAAATCGATTTTTGGGTGAAAATATAAGTGATCACAGATTTTCATTGTTATCGCTCTAAATAAACCCTTTAGTTTACGATTTATAAGCAATTTTAGTTTTCTTAGAATTTTCCATATAAAAATCGATTTTTGGGTGAATATATAAGTGATCACAGATTTTCATTATTATCGCTCTAAACCCTTTAGTTTACGATTTATAAGCACTTTTAGATTTCTTTGCATTTTCCATTAAAAAATCGATTTTTGATAGCAAATACAAGTGATCACAGATTTTCATTATTATCGCTCTAAACCCTTTAGTTTACGATTTATAAGCAATTTTAGTTTTCTTAGAATTTTCCATATAAAAATCGATTTTTGGGTGAAAATATCACAGATTTTCATTATTATCGCTCTAAACCCTTTAGTTTACGATTTATAAGCAATTTTAGTTTTCTTTGCATTTTCCATATAAAAATCGATTTTTGGGTGAAAATATAAGTGATCACAGATTTTCATTATTATCGCTCTAAACCCTTTAGTTTACGATTTATAAGCAATTTTAGTTTTCTTTGCATTTTCCATATAAAAATCGATTTTTGATAGAAAATACAAGTGATCACAGATTTTCATTGTTATCGCTCTAAACCCTTTAGTTTACGATTTATAAGCAATTTTAGTTTTCTTTGCATTTTCCATAAAAAAATCGATTTTTGGGTGAAAATATAAGTGATCACAGATTTTCATTGTTATCGCTCTAAACCCTTTAGTTTACGATTTATAAGCAATTTTAGTTTTCTTAGAATTTTCCATATAAAAATCGATTTTTGGGTGAAAATATAAGTGATCACAGATTTTCATTGTTATCGCTCTAAACCCTTTAGTTTACGATTTATAAGCAATTTTAGTTTTCTTAGAATTTTCCATATAAAAATCGATTTTTGGGTGAAAATATAAGTGATCACAGATTTTCATTATTATCGCTCTAAACCCTTTAGTTTACGATTTATAAGCAATTTTAGTTTTCTTTGCATTTTCCATATAAAAATCGATTTTTGATAGAAAATATAAGTGATCACAGATTTTCATTGTTATCGCTCTAAACCCTTTAGTTTACGATTTAGAAGCAATTTTAGTTTTCTTTGCATTTTCCATATAAAAATCGATTTTTGGGTGAAAATATAAGTGATCACAGATTTTCATTATTATCGCTATAAACCCTTTAGTTTACGATTTATATGCAATTTTAGTTTTCTTTGCATTTTCCATATAAAAATCGATTTTTGGGTGAAAATATAAGTGATCACAGATTTTCATTATTATCGCTCTAAGCCCTTTAGTTTACGATTTATATGCAATTTCAGATTTCTTTGCATTTTCCATTAAAAAATCGATTTTTGGGTGATTTTCATTATTATCGCTAAACATAAAAAATCGATTTTTGCGGGAAATCTACTTTAGTATACGATTTATAAGCAATTTTAGATTTCTTTGCATTTTTGATGAAGATTATAAGCTCATTCGAATCATAAATGGTGACTTAGTTTGATGGGCTACCAATTGGCCCTTATTCCGCCGACGATGCTGAACAACTGTAAATCAACTCGAATTCAAGTCAGCTAAAACATTGTGAAATTACGTTACAATATCTCCAATAGTTCCGGAGATACCGAATTATTTAAAAAATTCACAGTGTATGTAGCTTTAAGTTAATTTCTAGTATTTATACAGTACATACTATATTTCTGTGCAACTCTGTTAGACAATAGAAAAACGTACGAAATAAAACAACCATGTCCGGTTGATATATTTAGTAAACTTATATTCGGCACGTACATCTGGTAAAAAATGAAAATTTAGGAAAAGCAAAAGAAAATATTTTCAAGATTAAAGACGTAAATAAAACTTATAAATTAAAATGAACACCTTGAAGACATTAACGAATGTCTTGAAAGCCAACAATGCTGGTCTTATCAGATGTCATACGCAGTTGAAGCAGCAACAGTTGTGGTGTTTAAAACGTGCAGCAAACTATTCCACAGCTGTCTTTATACGTAACATTGGCGGCTCAGTCCACCCAGCTACAATTTACAGCAATAAGGATTGTTTTAAGCAACAAAGCCTGCTATTGCCACAATTACAAACCCATGTCTGTGCTCCCATCTACAATACACGCTGTCAATTTGGCACAAAGAATGCACCCGACAGAGCCAACAAGTCTGATACCAAAGCAGCAGCCGTAACAGATGTTGACTTATTTGGTGAGACCTCTAAATTGGGTTTGTTTGCTAAATTTAAGCTTATGTATAAGAAATACTGGTATGTGTTGATACCAGTGCATGTTGTGACCTCAGCTGGATGGATGTGTGGTTTTTATTATTTATCCAAAAGGTGAGTTAAGCTCAAATTTACTCAATTGTTGTTTTTAAGAATGTATTTTTTTGTAGCGGTGTAGATGTACCATCACTTTTGCAATACATACATCTTAGTGAGACTATCATAGAAAAAGTGCAAAGTTCTAATTTGGGTCATTGGGCTGTGGCGTATTTGTGCTATAAAGTGGCCACACCAGTACGTTATGCAGTCACTTTGGGTAAGTGGTTGTATAATTAAAATAATAAAGCGAACTTATCAAGCGGATATATATTCAAATTGCAGGTGGCACCACCGTTTCAATTAAGTACTTAGTTCAACAGGGTCACATCAAGCCAATGCCCACTAAAGAAGAATTTGTTCGCATGTATGAAGACCAAAAAGCCCAGAGAGCTGCTGTAAAGGCAAATGCCGAAAAAGAACAGCAAGACCAACAAAATAAATGATTTTATGATAAACACTGCAAATTCAAAGCGAACAAACCCAAATAAGTGTTACAACAACGATTTGCAGTGAGATCGTAAAAATCACAACAAATAGTCCTAAAAAGAGTTAGAGAAAATAACAATTTCAAATACTCATCCTGCTCCTCCCCATTTCCAATTTAAAAAAAAAACAAAATAATCTTGAATGAATTGAAAATAACTCTTACGACATAAAGATGACTTGTTGCCGGAAAGTGTTTTTGTTATTTATTTCCCCAAAGAGATCGTCAATATCACGCTGAGAGTGAATGAAAACTAATGTAATGATTTACAGTAGAAATTAAATTTATATTTTTTTAATATTTATAAGTAGAGTTCTGGTTCTGTTAATTAAGCTCTCTGGTTTAAAATTCAAAAAAAAAAAACAACTTGTTTTAAAGTTTGTGTTATTTTATAAAACAATTTGTTTTTGTTAATGATTTTATGACAAAGAGAGTCTCAAGCAATCTATTTTGCCAGTAACAGAACTACAAATTGCCTAAGTTTAACTTTGTTAATGTTATTTTTTAACAATGAAACGTATATTAAAATACTACGCTAAATAATCATTTCAAATGATGTTAAATTAAAATACATATTCGAAAAAAATAATGCTTGTTTTATTAACTTAATTACAAGAAGCAATTTCGTATTGTTACGTCGAACGTTGTAACTTTGGAATATAGTTACCGATCTACACCATTTCCAATTGTATTTCAGAAGTTTCTAATTATATACACATCTGCTCAAAATAATAGATACACCAAAATTTATTTTTTAAAAACGAAAAAAAATAATGGTATATTGTAAAATTATAAAAAAAATTCAGTCGATTTTTATTTATAGTTAAAAGGAGAGTAAAAAACAAAAACAAAATATTTCATAATTAATAATAAATATTATAAAGTAAATTAAATTTCTTAAATTTCGAAAAATTTGGTGCTCATAATAATAGATACATTTTTAAAAATTCTTTTTAAACAAAAGCTAATAAATTTTATCTTAAAAAAATTAGTTTATTATTAAAGTAAAGCTAGTATCCAGTATATCCACCTTTGTTTTGTAAAACTTTCTCCACTCTTCTGGGCATACTGGATATCAAGTTCTGACACTTCTCCAATGGAATCTCGTACCATATTTTTTGCGTTTTCTCCCATAAATCGTCTTTATTTTTGAAAACTTCCTTCGAAAGCCTTATCTTTAATTCACTCCACAAGTTTTCTATTGGGTTTAAATCAGGGGATTGGCTGGGCCAGCTTAAAACAGGTACGTTATTCTCCAAGAACCAGTTTTTAACTAATCTTGAACTATGTTTTGGGTCGTTGTCCTGCTGGAATGTCCATATTAATGGCATATTTTCCGATGCATATGGAAGCATTACGTTTTCCAATATGTCTCTATACCCACTAGCATTCATGGTATCTTCTATTCGGAATATCGGACCAACACCATTCCATGAAAAGCAACCCCAAACCATTATGTTTCCCCCGCCATGTTTTACCGTCTTTTTTGTAAATTTAACGTGGAATTCTTTTCCTTTTGGTCGGCGTACATTTCTTTGGCAGTCGTTTCCAAACAAATTTATTTTTGTTTCGTCGCTCCATAAAATATTTCTCCATTTTTTTTCGCCTTCACACCCGGACCATTGTAAGTGCTCTTTAGCAAATTCTAATCTTGTCTTGATATTTTTTTGGCGCATTAGTGGCACTTTTCTGGCAATTCTTCCCGGCAATTTAGCTTGTAAAAGACGACGACGAACTGTTTGTGGACTGATTTCGTTACATAGCTCCGCAGAAATAGCTTTCGATGATATGAAAGGGTCTTTTTTAACCATAAGGACGATCCGCCTATCTGTTTCTGGACTGGTTTTCTTTGGTCTACCGCGAGTTTCTCTTTTTTGTTTTTTAGATAAAGCATTTTGGACAAAATGTAAAGATCTTCCTATGCTCTTTGCTATTTCCCGTAATGATTTTCCTTGATTTCTCATCGTTTGAACAATTTTTTTCTCATCTTCGGTACAATGATGATTTCGTCCCATTTTCTTCAAAAGAGTCCTATTTTTTATAAAATTGTTGCTAAAATTTAAATTATACTTACTGTTTCACGTAAATAGGAACAAAAAATTGCACAAAAAAAAAATTACAAATTACTGATGTGTATCTATTTTTATGAGCAAATAATTTTTTGTAATTCAAATAAATTCGTTTTTAAAAATCAACATGAAAGCAAATAGTTGCCAGATTTTTGACTGACATGACATTGCCAGATAGAAATTTTAATAATATGATGTATTCTTAACGCTTGCGAGGAAATTTTCAATGTTACCGCCATTTAAATTTTTTCCAATTAGGTGTATCTATTATTTTGAGCAGATGTGTATATTTCAAAAACTAACATTTGTATCTCTATTAGAAAAATTCCGAAATATAATTGGAAATTTCTGTATTACAAAATGATAATTCTAAAATACAATTACAAAATTCTGAAATTTAATTAGAAATTATTGAAATACACTTGGACATTTTTAAAATTCAATCGCAAAAATAATTTATGCTATAAATCAATTTTGTTGCATAAAATTTAAAAAAATTCTTCATATTATTTAAGAGCTTACATCAAATACAATGAAAATATCTTGAAATAAAAGGTTTTTCTTGCTATTCAAAATCACACATAAATTTAACATTTCATTTAGAAATCAAGACCATACTTATTTAATATTATTAACTAAACATGTATCCACAACTCTATCCAACAATTCAGCCTCTTGATGTAATGGTTTCGTTATTAGAATATTAAAATCCAAATGTTGTACGCGGCCTTCCTTCTTACTGCGATAATCTAACATCAAATTCTTGAAAATTTGAAAATTACTAAAAGAATACAACAATTCGAAAATTTCTGAATCGACAAAACCCATAGCATTTGGTGAAGATTCATGCAAACTGTAACACAATAAAAACATTTTTTTTTACATTTGTTAATTTCGTTTAAATCTTGTCTTACTTTAATTCTTCAGCAAATTTCTCCATATCAAAATTATCCATACAACGGTTTAATTCTTCCATAAAGAATGTCTCAAATGTTGTGGTATATTCCTCAAATACTTCCATATATTCCAATTTGTTTTCTTCATTGTCTTCGAATTTCGACCAATATCTTTCCAAGAATTGTTCATGCAAGTCTTGGAATTTTTCGCTCAGAACAATGTCTTCTATGTGGCCAATGACTTGATCGAAATATTCATTTACCGATGTTTGACACACTATATCGATATTAGTATCTCCGTTATCGCTATAATCCATTGTACAAAATATTTCTTTCGTTGGTTTTTTTAATTTTCTTTAGAATTTTTAATGGTTTTCAAAAATATGTACGTACACATACAGTACAGTTTGATTTTATTTTTATTTTTCTGGTAAATACTTGTTTAATAAATGTCAACAAAGGTTTCCAAGACAACCGACAATTAACAGGTGTATTAAACAGCATTATGTAAGTATTTACACTAAATTGCACCGCCAGAGGAAACAAAAATTAACTTTTACAGATGAGTAAATAACAAACTTAGTGCAATTGGAATATCCAATGAAACCTTAATATGCGTCTAACTTTAGGATACTGCAAAATCGTTTCCAATAAAAAAAAACTCAACTAAACATTTTACTGAGGGCAGATTGGTGAAACACTATCATACTTTAAAATTAAACGGAAGTTGGATAAAAATAAGTATAAGTTGAGCTTACCCTTTAGCTGATGTCGATGTGATCAACAAATTTTGCTTGTTTTTAATAAAGTGGGTATTTTTCCTTCTTGGACCAGCACTCAAAGGATGATCCCTACTCATGCAAAGCATTGTGTTGTTATTTATAATCACTAATTCACGTATTCCTTAATCGTTGATAACTTTGTAACACAACACTTTGATCTTAATTAATAATAGGTATTTAATGTAAAACTTAATATAAAATGTAAAATTGTTCTTAAATTTCTTTTACTAGTTACAAAGTAGCGGTAAATTAATGAAGCTAACTACAGGCATTGCCATTAAAAAGTTTGTGGTTTATTCACAGGTATTGCCATCTTAAATTTTGTGCACAGCATTGCCATATATTAGAATAATAACATCAGGGATAAACATTAGAAAATCCCGGGAATTTTTGGAATTAATCAACCCCGAATCCCGGGACATATAAATTGCAAGGAATATATTTTTTTTTAGTTTTTCTTCAATAAGCGTTATTTTTCCAATAATTTAGCAAATACTGATTACATATAAAATGATTTTACCAGATTATTCCATATATGAATACATTTATTGGGCCAAGGATACTTAAAGAAATTTCTCAAGATATTAGGTATAAAAGTGATTTTGAAGTTTAGAAATGAAGAAAAATCATAGGGAGAAATTGGAAAATCATTTGAAATTAGTCGTTCTATAGTTCAAAATTATATTAGCACGAATACAACAGAAAATAAGCCTATATCATGTGAAGCGGGAAAACGAAATATTGTCAGCCTCGTAGCAAATGAACCCAGAATAAGTGCCGTTAATAAAGCAAACATTTTTAAAAAATCTAAGCAAGTTAGCATTCATCCCGAAACTTTGCGAAATGTACTAAGAGCCAACGATTTCACAGTTGCATTCCAAGAAAAAAAAACATTTATTATTGAAGCTAACACGAAAAAACGCATCGATTTTGCGAAACTCCATAAAAATGATGACATGGACTACTGGCAAAATCTTATATTTACATAGTAATCAGTCTAAATACAACATATTTGGATAATACGATGGAAAACATAGAGTATGGAGAATACCTAATACGGCAATGTTTACTCAAAAGTTATTACAGTGAAACACGGAAGAGGATCTGTCAAGGTTTGGGGATGCATTTCAGCTGCTGGAGTGGGAAATCTGGTCTTCATTGCCAAACCAAAATGGATCGTTTTATTTGCGTAAATCTTTTGAAAGAAAATTCGAAGGCAATCTCAGCTAAAGTCTTTCGGATTAATGGTTCTTCCAGCACGATAACAATATTATAAATGTAATTAATTCTCCTCCCCATTCGCAAATATTCCCAAATATCAAAACAATAAACAAATTTTACTTTTAAAAGCGTTTATTTAAATAAAATAACATTTTGCTAAAACAGTTTTACACACATCAACTATTAAATGAATAAATTTGTAAACCACAACCATACAATAAACATACATTATCATCGGCCAAGGCTACTCCTTTAATATCGGCCACACAGGAGTAAAAACTATCCACCACTTCTCCCGTACTTAAATCAAGTTTATTAAGAACTTGATCTACACCGCTGGTAAAACCATAACGACCATCTGAACTCAAGGCGCTAGCACACACTTGGGCTGTATGTAAATAAGGTTTGTGGAATTTCCTTAATATTGCAAAATCTAAATCATTCAAAGACAATTCCGTATATGAAACAGCTTGATCATCACCGCCACTCAAAATTTGTAGAGTTCTGTTTGCAGAATTATATAAAATAGATAAACCATTGATGCCACTAGAGTGATGTTGCAGTTGTTGTAAACAATTCGAAAGGCTGCTATCGTAGAACTTTATAAAGCCATCAGTGGCGGCCACTAAAACATAATCCATTTCGGCTATATACCTCAATTGTAAAATGCATTTACCGTAGAAATATTGTGTTAGTAGTGTAATTTCTAATGTTCTTCGGTTTAGTTTTAAATGTCGAATGAAGCCATCGGAACAGCCCACATAAATTTCATACTCCTCCTTGGATACAACTTTGACATCCAAACACATTAAACGTGTCTCTGGATCAAAATTATATGATTGGTCTTTTGATTTATTGTCGCTGCTTTCCTGCTTCAAAGTATAATTTATCAATTCGTTGATATGAAAATTACCACTATCCACTTTAGTTACGCACAGTTGAGCTCGACCGCCACCGGAAAATATTAAGAACTCCATGTCATTTAAGGACAATACCTTCAAGGCTCTTATGTTGGATATATGATGGTGTAGTTCCTTGTGCTCCTTGAGCCCTGACTGCTGGTTGAAAGTGTGAATTTTTAAAAGATTATCATCACCCGCTGTTACCGCTATATGAGATGAGTGGGAAGATGAAGTTGGTAGTAATATTTCCATTATATTACAGGGTGAGATATGCCAGCGTTTAGCCAAAGGCAGAGTGATTAACTCCTGGTTTAATAGCGAGATTTCGTAGAAACGAACCCTTTTATTTTTTATAAATGCTAGAGAGATTTTAAAGTCTTGGGGATTTATTACAAAATGCCAACATCTATGACCACCTCCACAGGGCAACTGCAGCAGGAAATCAAATTCTTTACACCAAGCCACAAAGTGATTGTCATTAAATCCTAAAAACACTTCCAAATCATTATACCACTTTTCAATATGCTCTACCCAAGACACGGGTAAATTCTGGCGGTAGCACGTTTGAATTGTAGTGTTATCAAAATCAATGGAAAACACATTGAGTGCACCATCATGACCAGTTGAACGTATTAAGGCTGAATTCGTGGTCTCTTCTAGGCAGTGCAGATTAGTGGCTCCTAAATTACCATGAGGATGTTTTATGATCTGTTTCAATTCATATTTATTGCTTTCTGGCTCCAGCTGGTATAACAACAAATTACCCTGTCTGTTGCTTATAACTATACATTGCTGTGCATGCAGCAATACAGCTGTTGTTAGCCAAGGTTCCTTACATTTAGGTAATACCAAATATTGTTTATTATTTATGGAGCCCATAAATATTAACGAATTGCCCTGATCATCACATATTAAATATTGCTGTTTGCTGAAAAACACAAAAGTGCGTATCACACTATTAAGCAACTCTTCACAGTGTATTACAATGAATTCTCCACTATTCTCCTGACACTCCAATAAAATTAGACGTTTGTAACCACAAATTGCTATACGATTTTCAAATACCTCCATTACAGTACATTTAAAATCCACTTTTACCGGCACATTTTCCCAATTAAGCCATTCATTTCCTTTGCATCTTGATGTCATTAAATTATTTTGATTTGTTACCCCTATTAAATGTTTAGCTGTTAGAAATTTAACTTTTGCTATGTATTCCATAGAATTTCCATCTGTTAGAGCTGGCAGTAGTGTATCTTCTAGAGGTTTTTGGGTTTCTTGTAGAACTTGGTTCAAGCCAAAGGCCACCAAATTTCCTATGGAGCCAATGGTATATATGATTTTAGTATTATTATCATAGACAAAATTCCAAATCGTTGCTCCATATTGCTGACGTCTTTTAAAAAGGAGTTGACCATTTTTGTGCCATAGACAAAAATATGAATCCTCACCCACACTGAGAGCATAAACATTAGGACCTGGGAACACAAAAAAAGATAGGAAAATGATTATTTTGTTTTGTAAAAGCTTGTCGCGACAATCTTTTATTTAATTTAAGGTTTATTTTCATATACATCTTACCATCCTTAATAATACGTCCTTGAAATACTCTAGCAACATGACCATAACCACTGGACAGGGCTTGAAGAGTTGATTCGCTCCAATTGAATTCCGTAGTAAATTCTATTTTCCACCATTTGATGGCTCGATCATCACTAGTTGTTATAAGACACTGCGAATCCTGGTCATAGTCAATTGAAAAGATGACACCATTGTGAGCTGAAATGCGGTGTAATAACGGAGACACCTTAGGTTTCAGTGGCTCTGCTTTATTTTCCTCATACTTGGAAGGCTGCCATATGAGTAGTTCACCAAAAGCATTACCGGCAAATACAACCAAATCATTCCAGTTTTCACCAAATAAATGTGCACAATATAATGTGGATTTGTCAGTACAAGATACGCGTTCCTTAAGACAACACTCCCCGACAGCAACGTTATAGGAAAATCTTAATATGATGCTATGAGCTGTTAGTAGCACTATTTCTTGCGAATCATTTACAAACGAACCACAGCTAATCCAATCACTTAATTCTGCTCTATAGAATTCATTAAATTCATGGTTGTCATTGTATGCCAACAATATAAACTCCTTTTCACCATAAACTAATACAATTTTTACACTTGCAGTCTGTGTCTTCCTGATGCCATGAATTTTATTTGTAAGTTTTATGGCCAGCACTTGTCGCTCAAACACGTTTTCTTTGGCTGTATTTTTTCTATACAAATGTAATTCATTGCCTTTACCTTTGAAACAAATGGAAGAAATATAAATTATTTTCAGCATTTTAATTGTATTATTAAGGTACTTACCGGTTAATATGGTAGTTTCATCAAGGATTTCAATGGCAATCGAATCGGCCACTGTTTCTATTACTTTGCCCATGTTGTTGTCAACAAATGTTTAAGATCATTGGTAGCATTTGATACCAAGGCGAATTCATACAAGGTGGTGGCAGTTCTACAAAAACAACAATTGGTCTTAACAAATGTCAATAAACAAAAATTAAAAATTAAACAAATATGGATTAAAACTTAATGTAGTGTAGATAATTGAATAGTGAGGGCTTTACTTATTTATGTAAAAAATAAAAATTTGTTAATAAGCTTAGAATATGTAGATATTTAAATATAAAAACAGGCTTTGACATCTGTTAGAACCAAAAAGCGTAAAAAAAGTAATCAGCTGTTTGACTGACTCCACCTTTTATAAATTCGCCTTGTTTGATACCTTTTTGGGCAACTGTGTGTTTTCTTATCAACATGAACAGCTGTTCATTGTTATAGTACTGATAACGCTTTAAAATTCAAGACCGTTAAATAATCGAGTTTAAATGAGTTTAATTATATCCTTAAAATCTATAATAAATCAAAAAAATTAAAGTACATTGCTCCAAATAATCGTAGGCGAAATTATATTATTTTTATGTCTAGAATTTCAACTTATTTAGTTAAATTAGGCATGTGTTTTGAAGTCAATAGCCGGATTTCAGTCCCAAAATATGGACTCAAAATTATCAGATGCGGTTATAAGGGAATAATAAAGTATTTCAAAGGAGAAGTGAAGAGGAAGAGGTATGAAAAAAGAGAGAGGAGATGGTTAATTGCATAAGAATGAACTGACGGTTATTAGGTCACTCATGTTTGGTCTGGTTAGTCAATTACTATTCCTTATAAAGGCATTAATGCACTCTAGTCTCATATTCGAGAGCTCAGAAAGACTATTTAGGGAACGGTGTCCCAGAAACCTTAAGCGTAGATCTTCTAATGCCGGACAGTGACAAAGAAGATGAAAAATGGTCTCATCCTCCAGTTGCCCGTAGTATCTCCGTGTCCACGTACCCGCTTAATTACGACTGTTGAATGTCTCGCCATCCTGTTTAAGGATGCCCGGCATTCCTGGACCAAATTAGAATAACCCTGCCTGATATCTTGTTATAACTGAGCCAGTTAGCCGCCCTTTTAATGGCTGATAATTCAGCCTCAATAATGCTATATTCATTTGGAAGTCTAAAAGATAGCCTAATTTCGAATTCCTGAATGTAGACATCTACGCCAACTCGATCTCCCTTCCTAGAACCGTCAGTATAGACTGAGAGATCCGTTGTGTCTAGAAATGCAGTAATCGATATTATCAGGAAGATTCTGAATTCTACCTATTATACTGGCGTGACCGTATGGAGCATGTTTCCACGCCCCAATCGCGTTTAGCCTAAAGGCCAAGGTGAATGCCATTTGTCTGGCCATTAGATCCAGTTCAATATAGTGAAGAGCTACTTTGTTGCGGTCGTTCTTAGAGCTCATGTTATCAGGATTGCCATTCTTCTTAAAACCCTCTCGAATATCATACAAATTGAGTCTTTGTCTAGTGCCTTCCACCAAATAGAGACTCCATAGAATAGTGTCGGCTTAATGACCGTATCACATAGCCAGTTATCAAACTGGGGTCTAATACCCCACTGCGTACCTGTTGTCTTCTTACAGACATACATACTCGTCAAGGCTTTTGATGTCCTTGAAAGGGTATTGGGTTTCCAGGATAGTTTACTATCCAGAATAACTTCCAACACCATTTCATTTTTATGTGGCTGATGGGCGAGGTAATGTTCAAGAAGAATACCAGGCAAAAAACAAACAAAATTCCCCCAGAAGTTTCTTGTGTGACAAGCCATTTGCAGTTGTGGCACGATAAACACGAGTATATTTTACGGATTGTCTACAAAAAGTTTTTTAACTTTCTTAAAACAGTACAGATTGGAAAAAAGGCCCTTGAGTGGTATTCAAAAAAAGTATTAAAGAACACAGGAAAGATATCCCGGGACATGTCCGATATTAGGAGTAAGGACCACCTCGTTCGAAGAGATAACGGAAGCAACTATAAAATCTTTAATGGGAGGATTTCCGGAAAAAGTGGATTAACGAAGTTGTACAATATTTGAATAAATTTACGTATAAATTTCAAACCCAAAATCCTATTTTTCTTAAAATTTGTGATGTATATTTGGGAAATAAAAAATGTCTAGCCTTTCTCAAAAATATGTACATGTTTCGTTCAATTAACAAAAAAAAATGAATAAAACAAATTTATTTTCTGGTATTTTTGGTCCACTTTGTTGACAATCATTAGGAATTGTACATTAACATTTACCCCCTTATTTATAATCAATTTTTAATTGTATAAAAGGTTTATAAAACAAAATATCCATAAACAATTTTTATAAACCTATAATTGATTATGAATAAGGCTTTTAGGCATTAGTACTTTTACCCCCATTTTCTCAATATCTGGTTATCGTTTTTCGTTACGATATACTTCCAATTAATATAATTGTATGAGAACTGTCAGTATATCATCACGATAAAAAATAACCTGAGATTAGACCCCAGTTAACAAACTGGGGTCTAATACCCCACTGCGTACCTGTTGTCTTCTTACAGACATACATACTCGTCAAGGCTTTTGATGTCCTTGAAAGGGTATTGGGTTTCCAGGATAGTTTACTATCCAGAATAACTTCCAACACCATTTCATTTTTATGTGGCTGATGGACGAGGTAATGTTCAAGAAGAATACCAGGCAAAAAACAAACAAAATTCCCCAAGAAGTTTCTTGTGTGACAAGCCATTTGCAGTTGTGGCACGATAAACACGAATATATTTTACGGATTGTCTACAAAAAGTTTTTTACCTTTCTTAAAACAGTACAGATTGGAAAAAAGGCCCTTGAGTGGTATTCAAAAAAAGTATTAAAGAACACAGGAAAGATATCCCGGGACATGTCCGATATTAGGAGTAAGAACCACCTCGTTCGAAGAGATAACGGAAGCAACTATAAAATCTTTAATGGGAGGATTTCCGGAAAAAGTGGATAAATTTATAAATACCAAGTAATGCATTGAACACATTGAAGACAGCAGGCTACACGACTACACGAACACAAATTCTGCTGGCTGGAGTTGTAGTCGTGTGGCAGCTACTGAATTATTTTAAAGACGTATGTACCTGTTATTAATTTACATCAATATGGTTATCAAAAACTTCTCTTAATTAAGTAAAAAAAATATATTTTTTTTAAGCACTCATTTGATTTACATTTTTTATTATATTAGCAACACTATTTCTGCTTTGTAGTTGACAGAAATAGAAATTTGTTTAATTCGGCTACAGCGGCAAAAGCAATCGTGTGGTCGTTTAGCTGTGCTGTCGTCAAAAGAATCGTCTTCATATAAACGTGTGTATTCTAATTTTGACAGATTGCAGTTGGTAGCCTGCTGTCTTCAATGTGTTCCATGCATAATATGACAATATTTTAATGTTTAACGAAGTTGTACAATATTTGAATAAATTTACGTATAAATTTCAAACCCAAAATCCTATTTTTCTTAAAATTTGTGATGTATATTTGGGAAATAAAAAATGTCTAGCCTTTCTCAAAAATATGTACATACATTTTTCGTTCAATTAACAAAAAAAATAAAACAAATTTATTTTCTAGTATTTTTGGTTCACTTTGTTGACAATCATTAGGAATTGTACATTAACATTTACCCCCTTATTTATAATCAATTTTTAATTGTATAAAAGGTTTATAAAACAAAATATCCACAAATTTTTTTTTATAAACCTATAATTGATTATGAATAAGGCTTTTAGGCATTAGTACTTTTACCCCCATTTTCTCAATATCTGGTTATCGTTTTTCGTTACGATATACTTCCAATTAATATAATTGTATGAGAACTGTCAGTATATCATCACGATAAAAAATAACCTGAGATTGAGAAAAAACTTTGTCCACAATATTGCAATTTTCAATTTGTTGTTATTGATTATTAAGTTTCCAAAACATTTCACAGCTTATCCCAGATAATATTTAACCTATTAAACGTCAAGGTCAAACCGGATAAAACTGTAAGTAGGGTATAACTTTTAAGTACATTTTATTGGAACTGCATGCAGGTTATTTAAACTTGTACTGAATAATTAATTTTATTGGAATATTTTATAGTTTTGTTTTCTTCTTTTTATGTTTCAATTTTAACTTAGGCAACAAAAAACTAATATTTTTAGTGATATTATTCTGCGCAGAAATGAACGAACGAGCGTACACCTCTCCATATAAGTACAAGCAATAGAAATTCATATAAAAAAATCAAGTCACACGACTTATGGCTGGTGAATAACGTGATTTTATATTTTACGAGCGTTGTTTTCAAAACGGAGACTCGTAGCTAAATACATACATATTTCGATGAATTGAACAACGTTCAAATAATAAAACTGAATTATGCTAACGTGTCAGTGACTGACTGGATTGTTGCGTCAGACATTCATTCATTCAGACTGCCAGTCGGTGGGTAGGTTTTTTTTGTTCGAGTTTAGTATGATAAAATAATGTGCGAGTACGTACTAAATATATAAATAAACAAATGGGGGATTTCATGTCAAGTGAACCAACTTTTGAAATCGATGTCTTCCGATCGGGATGAAATTTGCACCAAGGTTAGCTCTATTGGATAGTAACTCAGACACAATTTTTCAACAACATCGGTCGAGAACTCTCTGAGTTATAGGGGGTAAAATTTTGACAATTTGGTCAAACAGGGGTTTTTTCTTATCCATGTAACTTATTACCTATTGTTCTTAGCAAAATGTGTTCCAAATAGTATAAATAGCTATTTCTTCGATCTTTCGAAAAAAAATATTTAAAAAAAAAAATAAAAAATTTTTAATATTTTTTTTCCGAAATCAAAAACTTTTTTGACTTTTTTTTAAAATACGCTATTTTTTTTTATTTTTTTTTTTTTCTTAAAATAAAGTTTAGATATTTTCCTTGAACACCTACTTGGTCGCTTAGTGGGATGCGAGTGGAATATCTATCAAAATAAATATTTTGTAACTCAAAACATAAAATTTTTGACTTTTTTTGCAAAATCAAAAACTTTGTTGACTTTTTTTTTTCAAAATGGACCCTTTTTTAATCTTTTTTTTTAGGTCAAACAAAAGCTTAGATATTATCCTTGAAGACCCTTTTGGTCGCTTAGTGGGATGCGAGTGGGATATCTATCAAAATAAATATTTTTTAACTCAAGACTTACAATTTTTGACTTTTTTTTTTGCAAATACGATTTTTTGTCCAAATGGGCCCTTTTTTAAAAATTTTTTTTGTAGTCAAAAGAAAGCTTAGGTCCATTCCTTTAAGATATTTTTAGTCCCTTAGTGGGATGCGAGTAGGATATCTATCAAAATAAATATTTTGTAACGCAAGACATACAATTTTTTATTTTTTTTTTGCAAAATCAAAATTTTTTTCCAATATGGGCCCTTTTTTAATTTTTTTTTTTTGCTCAAAAGAAAGCCTAGGTCCATTCCTTTAAGATATTTTTAGTCCCTTAGTGGGATGCGAGTGGGATATCTATCAAAATAAATATTTTGTAACGCAAGACATACAATTTTTTAATTTTTTTTTGCAAAATCGAAATTTTTTTCCAATATGGGACTTTTTTTTAAAAATTTTTTTTGCTCAAAAGAAAGCTTAGGTCTTTTCCTTTAAGACCTATTTTGTCACTTAGGAAGATGTGAGTAGGATATCTATTAAAATAAAAATGTTGTAACTCAAGACATTCAATTATTGACTTTTTTTTTGCAAATTCGAATTTTTTTTCAAAATGGGCCCTTTTTTAAAAATTTTTTTTTTAGTCAAAAGAAAGCTTAGGTCCATTCCTTTAAGATATTTTAGGTCCCTTAGTGGGATACGAGTGGGATATCTATCAAAATAAATATTTTGTAACTCAAGATATACAATTTTTGATTTTTTGGCAAAATCAAAAACTTTTTTGACTTTTTTTTAAAATGGGCCCTTTTTGTAATTTTTTTTTTTGCTATAAAGAAAGCTTAGGCCTATTCCTTTAAGATGGTTTTGATCGCTTAGTGGGATGCGAGTGGGATATATATCAAAATAAATGTTTTGTAACTCAAGACATACAATTTTTGTGTTAAAACATTTATTTTGATAGATATCCCACTCGCATCCCACTAAGGGACTAAAAATATCTTAAAGGAATGGACCTAGGCTTTCTTTTGAGCAAAAAAAAAAATTAAAAAAGGGCCCATATTGGAAAAAAATTTTGATTTTGCAAAAAAAAATTAAAAAATTGTATGTCTTGCGTTACAAAATATTTATTTTGATAGATATCCCACTCGCATCCCACTAAGGGACTAAAAATATCTTAAAGGAATGGACCTAAGCTTTCTTTTGACTACAAAAAAAATTTTAAAAAAAGGGCCCATTTGGAAAAAAAATCGTATTTGCAAAAAAAAAAGTCAAAAATTGTAAGTCTTGAGTTAAAAAATATTTATTTTGATAGATATCCCACTCGCATCCCACTAAGCGACCAAAAGGGTCTTCAAGGATAATATCTAAGCTTTTGTTTGACCTAAAAAAAAAAATTAAAAAAGGGTCCATTTTGAAAAAAAAAAGTCAACAAAGTTTTTGATTTTGCAAAAAAAGTCAAAAATTTGATGTTTTGAGTTACAAAATATTTATTTTGATAGATATCCCACTCGCATCCCACTAAGCGACCAAGTAGGTGTTCAAGGAAAATATCTAAACTTTATTTTAAGAAAAAAAAAAAAATAAAAAAAAATAGCGTATTTTAAAAAAAAGTCAAAAAAGTTTTTGATTTCGGAAAAAAAATATTAAAAATTTTTTATTTTTTTTTTTAAATATTTTTTTTCGAAAGATCGAAGAAATAGCTATCTATACTATTTGGAACACATTTTGCTAAGAACAATAGGTAATAAGTTACATGGATAAGAAAAAACCCCTGTTTGACCAAATTGTCAAAATTTTACCCCCTATAACTCAGAGAGTTCTCGACCGATGTTGTTGAAAAATTGTGTCTGAGTTACTATCCAATAGAGCTAACCTTGGTGCAAATTTCATCCCGATCGGAAGACATCGATTTCAAAAGTTGGTTCACTTGACATGAAATCCCCCAAATATAAAACCAAAAAAAAGTGAATAAGAGAGATTTTATTTCGTATATATGCAAAATTTAAAAAAAAAAATATAAAAATTCTCTGTAATTATGTGCCTGTGTTTATTTATGTATGAAATTATATAGAAATAATTCTATGCTTTTTTTAAATATTAAGCAGAACGAGCCCCTCTTTTGTACATAAATAATACACATAATAAACATATATTTATATGTATTTATGTTGTATATTTTTCCCTCATTTTTAATTCATTTCTTTCTATAGTTATTTTTGTTTTATTTTTATTCGGAATAAATTTCATAAGACCGATGTGAAATTTCAATCAAACACGTGCTAGTTTCAAATTATGTTGCCAAGTAGAGTTTAAACTTACTCTTTTAGTTTCAATTTGGCATTTAACAGAAAAAAAAAAATCTACATCCAATATGTAAATGTGTGAATACAAGTCGGAATTGAAACAAGTTTTACGAACTTTATAGGTATTTTTAGATTTTGTTATCATCAAAATGTGCTTTCAATAACTGAAGAGAGTTTAAGTTTAATCTGTTTATTATACGGTCTGTGTGTCTGGCGGCACTAAAATAATACGTAGATTGTGAAAAATTTACATTTATGCCTGAATTAATGTTAATTTACCGCCAATGGCGACAACAACATTGTAATCTATAAAAACTATTCTTTTTTGCAATGTAATAATGAGTGTACCCTACTTTCTGAAATGGATTTGAATTAAATCCTTCAAAATATCACAATTATGTCAAAAGAGTTAATTGCCAGAGAAAAGTGATACCAAATAAGTAGTGCCATTTTGTTGGTCAAGGACATTTTCTGTTTTGGCGATTTGTGTAAGTACTTACTAGAGTTGTCAATTATTCGAGTTTAATTTTGATCAAATATGTAAATGCTCGTAATTTTTTATATTCAAGTGATTGTTTAATTTTTTAAAATTTTCTCAATTATTCAAACAAACAACGAATAAAAAATATAATTGGAATAATTAATAAAATTAATTTAAAACAACAATTGTTCATCATTTGGCTTTGCAAGTTGGTAAGGATTCGAGAGATCCAATTTTCAATGACTTTGCCGCATAGATCCATCCAGCTGAATTTATTTATACAAGAAAAAGTCTCACGATATTGTCGTCGAATTCTTCTCACCTCAGTTAGAGATCATTCTAACTTTATTGCAGATACATACTTTAATATTTACATTAGCTAACACATGAAGTGTTTAAATTAAATTTCATTGGGATGTTAATTGGAAATCTATTGAACAATTAATGTAGAAATTCGTTTCTAATAAAATTGTCTATGATGGCCATTTGGAACAACATTATCAGACCAATTTTAAAAAAATCCCCGGGAGTTGTTTCCCTTTTCTTAACATTGAATTTGAATAGGAAAAATGGGAAAAAACTCCCTGGGAATTTTTTTCATAATTGGGTTGTATTAATGCTTGTTGTGTTGAGATAATTTATACAATATTTTCATGTATATAAACTTCTTTTAATTTTCAACTGCAAAATAAGTTCATTATTGATCGAATAATTTTTTATTCTGAAATGAAAGATGATATTCATTCGCATAAATAATATTTTGTTTAATTCGAATCTCAACCCTAACAAGTACTGTTGCCATACAGAAATTTAGTCATTTATTATAAAACTACAAAAATATTCCCAGAAACTCTAAAATGTATACGGGACTAAATTCATGATTTCATTAATTAATACGTGATATCAAGCAAATATACACAAATTCAACGCTGCATAAATTTTTGAGTCATATCCACAGACATTTTTTATTGTTTATTCAATACATGTGGTGTGTGTTTATGTGGTGTTAGCAACAGATTTTCTTAAAATGTTTTGAGGAATTATTTGATTAAAATCAATAATAATAATAATAAAAAAACTCTCTCAATGTTTTTTTTGGACAGATTTACAGGAATTCGTAAAATCGAATAGGTGAAGTTTGGCATTTATTTTAAGACAATATTATTTTCGAAATTTCGAATTCAAATTCGAATATTCCGTGTTATGCTGGAAAATTGTTTAAAACTTGTAAAATAATCTCTAAATCATCATAATTAAATATGATGACAATGTATATTACGGTTTCATTGTCCGACCGCATATTCTGGGCGCTCTTCGGCCAGGTTCAGCAGAATATACACCCGATATTCCATGGCTTAAGCTATGTATACACGGTTGTCAGATTGTCAGAAACATGCTCAGAAAATGGTTAACACAACCATGAGAACTTATGTTGAAACATATGGTTGTTAACCATTTATTGAACATTTTCTGGCAACTTTGTAAAGGAAGGGTCACACATGGCAAATATTTGACGAAAAAGACCTAACCGCTAAATTAAATATATTTTAATTCTTTTATTTATTGTCAAAAACTCCTTTTACTTAAGACAATTCAAAACAAATAGGTATTTTGTTTTATTTTATTTGATGCTGTTTGATCTTACAAAACGCTTGTAAGAGTAAACACGTCAAACAAATTTGTGCTAAAAAAAATTGATTCCACTTTTTTGAGTAAATATTTGCCACGTGTGACCCAAGGCGAATTCATACAAGGTGGTGTCAGTTCTACAAAAACAACGATTGGTCTTAACAAATGTCAAAAAACCAAATTGAAAAATTAAACAAATAAGTATTTAAACTTAAGACAGTGTAGATAATTGAATAGTGAGGGCTTTACTTATTTATGTAAACAATAAATATTTTGTTAATATGCTTAGAATATGTAGATATTTAAATATAAAAACAAGCTTTGACAGTTGTTAGAACCAAAAACCGAAAAAAAAAAATTATCAGCTGTTTGACTGACTCCACCTTGTATAAATTCGCCTTGAAGAATATGACAGCTGTGTATTAGAGGCCTAAGCATACAATTATCTCTTCATTTAAATTTTGTGTGAAGAAAAAACTGTATGATTTCAGAAATTTTATTATTTGAAAGAGATCAACAAATTGGGAAAATCTTGAAGTAGGTTTTGAGCTTAAATGAAAAGAGTTTACCTAAAATAATAGAAACTGTGACTGGCCCACATATTACACTATTTAATCACATTCAAATGTCATTTATTTTAGAGCAACAGACCAGACCCTCATATGCTTATAATTACATATGTATGTTGTTATTATAATTTTTAGAATTTATTAATTAAAAAATATAATTTCTCATAGTTCATTGATTCAATGTTGGCAATTAAACAAATAAATAATAAAACTGTCTTTCTTATCAGCAACGTTCAAAACTAAAAAAAAAATTCTTCTACAAAAAAACCGTAAGTGATGCTAAATTGTTCAAGACTAAAACGTGATAAGGGTTTTTTTTTAATTTTTATCAATAGTCGGGAGTTTACTTTGTCTATATACTACAGGCCATATTTAACTGAATAATTTCTGTTTTTGAAACTATGACAAAAGTACTTGAAATCAAATGTAGAGGGAAAAAGAGAGATATTAAAAAGAGGGTGTGTATGGGTTTCTAAGTAAAATGAACGTGATTTTCATATTTGAAATATAAAATGTGCCATCATACACATATGCGATATTTACTTGGATGATGAAGTATTTTTGAATATTGTTGAAATAGTACGTACACATGTATAAATATCCAAATATATACATATACCTACTTCATTCAATATTACTCACATTCACTATAAATATATTTGTTGAATTGAATACCTTATTTTATGTTTGTTCTGATCGCTTTCTTTTGATTTTTTTCAATTGATATATTTACTTTTTGACGTTATTAAACACCATAAATATTTATTTAGGCTTTTAAATAATAAATCATTACTCATATTTACCTTATTATCGATGTAAAATCTGCTGGAAGTAAATGTTGTAGAACTTATCATGGTTATTTTCAAAATACAGATAAATTCAGGGATTTTTTTAAAAGTGATTCCCAAAAATGTCAGTTATTTTTTATTCCTATAATACAGGTATTATGTACATTAGAGTGCTCCAAGATTGTATGGACGAAAAAAACTTTCTAGGTACAGGCCGTCCCCCCCTCTAGAATTGTTCTATGTATTGTAGAAACACGTTGTGTAAAATATTAGGATGATAGGATAACGTTAACTGGTGGCGCAACGACGCTGAAGTTTTGAGGTGCATTTACAAGGGGAAAATATGCAATTTTTTCAGTTTTTGTAAAAATTTTGCCATTAAATAATGACTTTTACAATTTAATTTAAAAGAATCGAAATGTGTACGTTATTGTCGTTATAATAAGATATAAAAGACAAAAATTGGTGAAAAAATGTTAACGTTATTAAAAAATCGCCAGGCCATTAACGTGTCTCAGGCCACTAGAACAAGAAATTTATGAACAAAATTACCATATTTTGAGAAATATTAAAATGAAAGCTTATTTTTACTTAACATATATCCATATTTACTTGTATATGAGTTTTTGTCCTCGTAGGATACCGTTAGCCTATTCGAAGGTATGACCAAAAAAATAAAATTTTTTTAACGGCAGTTTCAAAACTCCAATTTCAAATTTTTAAAAATTTTGTTAAACAAATTCCAGAATTTTTTGATCATCACATGGGGATTTATTGACAACATAATAGGGAATAAAAATGTGAAAAAAGTATGTCAATACCTCCTATAGTTTTTCCGTACCTGCGATATAAATTTTGCGATTTTCGAGAAAAACTAATTTTTTGGCCATATTTTGGGGAATGACCAGAATTTCCTTACTGTAATGATTTTTAAGTAAAAGCTATTCAGAATAATATAGTCCAGGTAATTTTAAATATAGTCTGAAAGTTTTACTAAAATCGGAAAACTTTAACCCTTAAATCGTGAAGGTCAAAGGTAAATTTTTTCAATATTTGGAATTTCTCATGGAAAGATAGTGAAATATTATATATTTTTGGGCCGATTTTGATGAAACTTAAGAAATATATAAAATTCACAATAACAGTTCACAATAACAGTACAAAAATGGAAATTAACCCTTAATAGCACTTGGGGTCCAAATGACCCTCAACTTTTAAAATCACGAAAAACACAGTCATTTTGGCCTAAAGTACTCTTAAGAGTTAATTTCCATTTTTGTACTGTTATTGTGAATACTAGACTTCATTTTATATTTTTCGTAAGTTTCATCAAAATCGGCCCAAAAATATATAATATTTCGCTATCTTTCCACGAGAAATTCCAAATATTGAAAAAATTGACCTTTGACCTTCACGATTTAAGGGTTAAAGTTTTCCGATTTTAGTAAAACTTTCAGACTATATTTAAAATTACCTGGACTATATTATTCTGAATAGATTTTACTTAAAAATCATTACAGTAAGGAAATTCTGGCATTCCCCAAAATATGGCCAAAAAATTAGTTTTTCTCGAAAATCGCAAAATTTATATCGCAGGTACGGAAAAACTATAGGAGGTATTGACATACTTTTTTCACATTTTTATTCCCTATTATATTGTCAATAAATCCCCATGTGATGATCAAAAAATTCTGAAATTTGTTAAACAAAATTTTTAAAAATTTGAATTTGGAGTTTTGAAACTGCCGTTAAAAAAATTTAATTTTTTTGGTCATACCTGCGAATAGGTTAACGGTATCCTACGAGGACAAAAACTCATATAGAAGTAAATATGGATATATTTTAAGTAAAAATGAGCTTTTATTTTAATATTTCTCAAAATATGTTAATTTTGTTCATAAATTTCTTGTTCTAGTGGCCTGAGACACGTTAATGGCCTGGCGATTTTTTAATAACTTTAACATTTTTTCACCAATTTTTGTCTTTTATATCTTATTATAACGACAATTACGTACACATTTCGATTCTTTTAAATTAAATTCTAAAAGTCATTATTTAATGGCAAAATTTTTACAAAAACTGAAAAAATTGCATATTTTCCCCTTGTAAATGCACCTCAAAACTTTAGCGTCGTTGCGCCACCAGTTAACGTTATCCTATCATCCTAATATTTTACACAATGTGTTTCTACAATACATAGAACAATTCTAGAGGGGGGGACGGTCAAAATTCGCAATTTTATTTTTTTGGAGCACTCTAATGTACATATATCACGCAAATATTTTGACTGCATTTTTTGTCAAACACTCGTTTAATAAGAATATTCTGGAAATTTCCTTTTAAATCGTCATTGTTTTCTTTTTTTTCTGATGTATTTCGATTGTTTGTTAAATGGAGGCAATTAAATTGTTTATAGTTGTTATTTTGGGAATATTTGTTTGCCAATTTAATTTCACAATTTAGTTTTGAGTAGAATAATTTTGATGTCTATATTGATCAAATCATTTTTAACCAGTTGCTAAGAGAATGAAGAGCAATGGAAAATTTCAAAAACTTTTTGAACAGTAGGGTATTCATGACAATATCTTATTTTATACTATTCACCATGATTTCAGCTCATAATTGATAGGACCCATTTGCTCAAACCAAATACAGAACATTACCTTAGCGCCATGGATATTTGGCTTTGGTGTCGATTCAGCTGGTTGGACGGGCATCACATACGATCTCTTACGCTTCGGTTTATCATAATGGATCCGTTTTTCATCGCAAGCAATGATTCAGTGCAAAAATTATTTTCTTTTATACCGTTTAAGCATAATTTTGCATATTTTTAAGGTCTCTCTCGTATGGTACCTAATTTCGATGCTTTTGGCAAACGTTTTGAGTAGCTCCCAATGATTTTGCAAGCTCTTGTTGAGTTTGCCAATAATCTTTATGGTGTAATGCCTCCAATTCTTGTTCTTCAAACTTTTTTGGTTGGCCTGGACGATATTTGTCTTCCGTGTCAAAATCACCACATCTGAACCGCACAAACCAACTCTCGCACGTTGAAACCGATGGAACACTTTCACCATAAGCTTTGGCGAGCAATCGGTGTGCTTTAGCGGCACTTTTTTCAAATTAATGAAGTAAAGCAAAACTTCCCGCATATGACGCTTTGTTGACACAAAATTCGACATTTTTCGAAACAAAAAAAAACTTGTTATTTACACTATAATGTTTTCAAAAAAAATGTCCAACGAATTCCCGGGTAATTTTTCCCCACTAGGAATTGTAGATATTACGTTTACATACGCTAAGGAAAATATGCTCCTCTTTGTAACCCAGTGTTTACAATGCAATGAGGTTCGTGTTTTGAAGTGGGCCTGTCCAATTGCCAGATCTCAATCCCATAGAAAACCTATGGGAAATTGTAGATTGGCAACCACTGTATAAATACATTTGGTCAATTCATAAGGTCTCCTATCATATGTCATATTGTCCTAATATTTCGCGACTCGTTGGCTCGGCTTAATCGACTCTTAGGCGTTCGGTGCAGGTCTCTGCTGGTTTGTTACGATAACACAATAAACATAACATACATAGTAGTATTATTTTAGGACATTTTTAGCTTGAATAACAACATTTTTAAACCATAGTGAAATAATAGGACATTACGACAATATGACATGATAGGAGACCTTGTGAATTGACCAATTATATTTTTACGTCAAGTCACGCTTATTTAGTTAAATATTTGCACAGTCTACACATACCTTTAGCATCAATTGTACAACATACAGTTTAAAATGGAAAATTTTTGAAAAATAATAAAACCATTATTCCATATTAAAAAAGATGTTTGGAGAATTTACTGGAACGACTCAATTTTATGGAATATATGTACATATGTTGTTGATTTCAACAATGTTTATTAGTTTATTAAAAGACTTGTGTCAATTTTTTTTTTTTAATATTTCTGGACAAATTAGTTTATGATCTATCAATTTCACTCTAATTGAAAGCGCTTTTTTCTATTAATTAACAAATAATATACACAGAACTTGTGTGCTGCGAATTTAAGAAGATAAAGAGAGGTGGTGTCCACATGTATAAGTAAAAAATGTTTAATAAATAATGAAAAAAAGCAGTCATGGTCAAATAAACTTGTATGTGGAATGGAATTTAAACATAAATTATAACAAGTTCAAAAAGCTCTTTCACACTTCTGCTAAGTAAAAAAAAATATACAAGATTCTTTTAAAATAATAAAAAAAAAATCGAAAATAAAAGTAAAACCAATGTCTGAGTTCTTAATACAAGTATTTAATAATAAATTAAATAAAAATAATCTAATTAAAAACGGTAATTTTGAATTTCATTTTAAATTAAACAATAATTTTTTTAAAAGAAATAAAGAGACTTTGAATAATAATATGTATTAAGTGTCGTTATATTTTTTATTTCTTTTTGTATATAAAATTGATAATAAAAAAGTCTGCTTATTTATAAATCGAATAATGTCAATAAACCAGTTACAACTCAAATTCACTTGTCACCAGTTGTGAAGTGTGCAAATTGACTTAACAAGCCACAGATTGTTTATTTTTGCTAAAGATGAGTTTGTTTTGATTAGAAAATGTAGACAAAAAAAATTAAATAAAATTACAATCAATTGCATTTAAAAGGCTGTCTGTCTCAAAGTTATTAATTAAATAATAATTAATTTAATTGGACTTTAGATTCATTTTTAAATAATCTATCAAAAAGTAATGTTTAAAAAATGTTTAATTATTGAATCAACATTCTAAAAACAAGTTTATTTTAAAAATTTACTAACATTTCTCAATACAAAATTTAGTATTTATTTTTAAAATATTTTGCTATTTTTGGATAATTACACAGTTCGTTCTCTGGTGATGAGATTTTTTTTAAGGTCATAAATTTGATTTTTTATTTATTTTTTTTTTTTTATAAATAGGAAGTATTTTTAAAATGGCCTTTGAAATATGTGTACAGATTTATATATATAAAAAATATTCGGAATTTTTTTTTTTTATAAAATTGTTGTCATAGTTTGATGAAATTTTTTTTAGAAATATATTCACGTGCTTGTATATGTGTTTGTGAATTTCAACAAGGTATTCCCTCTCGTGATTAAGAAAACCAAAAAAAAAAAAAACATTTCATTCAATTTTCTGTTTTAATTTTACGTAGTATATTAGAAAAGTTCATAAAATATTTTAAATAAAACAAACAGACTTTTATACAGTAAAGATAAATGTCTAGTATAGACTCTTGTATGCTTAATACTTTAAATATATCCCTCGCATAAAATAGAAACAAAATATTTCTTATTCTTTTATGTGGGCTTTTTAAATGGACAAGAAAACGTTGTAATTTTTCCACAAATCTTTAGAAAACGTGAATATTTTTTATTTATTTTATTTAGGTCACATTCATATATACATACATAGTTTATAATTTAAAGATTTTAAAGAATATGAAAACAATAAATCCTATCTATTTATTAATATCTATATTGTGTAAAAATTAAATTTCTTGGATGTATTTCGACCATTCGAAACAATAAAAATATAACTAACGGTAACGCTAGTTATTTCGGTAACGATATATTAGCACTAATGATATTTACTATTTTTTTGGTAACAGTATTTTAATGATCTGATTTAAATTATTAAAAAATTGTATAAAAAAAAGTAATTTAACAAAAATTGTAATTAAAATTTTATAGATTTTAATAATCTTAATTATAGTAAACAATAATGTATATTTTTATAATTTAAAATAACCCCCTGTCTATACCTGATAAATTTTTATCATGATAAACGTTAAAATCGTTGTCATGATAAAAAATTATCCAGTATAGTCTCCATTTATTAGTATTATGGCTTCGTTATGACAAAATTGTTAGTGCTTTTGCACAGACAACTTTGTCTTGACAACAAACGTCATTAATTGCTATAATAAATATTTGTCAAGTATAGACAGGGGGTAACAAAGGTTGACGTATTTTAACCAACCTTGAGAATAGCGGTAACGGTGCCTGAGCTATTTATTACGCGACAGTGGTTTGGAAAATACATTTGACATTCATACGAAGTTATTTTAATAAAGACAATGTGTCTAAGATTTACGTGGGTACCTGTCATGTCGGCCCAACCCCACGGTGGTCTTAACACCGGATAGAACCAATGCGTCTATCACTGACATTTTGTGACTTGCAAGGATAACACAATTGAAAACTTTTTGTACATAGACTGCACATATCAACGCACAAACCCCTTCATCGAGAGCTCGGGTATCTAATCCTGCCATCCGCTAGCCTGATAATTCAGTCCGATATTTGATATCAGACTTCAAAAGCTCCCAGCCGGTAAAGGTCAAAGTAGATGTTTCTGATACCACACACAATTGACCGAGAACCAAGCCCTACCATCATATTTCCACCAACCCAATACGATTCCTGAGCACAACGCCAATTGCTATCAGCTACTTTCAATGGTCTTGTTGTATCGGCTACAACTCTTAGTAAGATACATTTGGTGCCTCGAAATTTGTCACTAGCCCACATATCAGTCCTTTAACCAATGATCTTCTTCCCGCTTTTGATTTTAAATCACAGCCACAACGTGTTCACCGAAGTGAACTTACCATCGATTCATCAGGACAAGTCCTGGGCCAATGTATCCCCGTAGTACTAGATAAGACTTTAAAAGGATTAAATTCTTACCAGGTCCGTGCACCTCGGAGCCCCGGTTTCGCTCCATATTTTCCCTTGCGGCATAACATCAATGTATGCAGCTTCAAACATGTCCCAAGGAGGATGTAAATAATGACAGATTACTTGATTCAGAATAAGTCAGACTTTTGAACAAAATATTCAAATGACAGCCATTTCAAACAAAACTGTTTAATTAAATGCCGCCAAAGTAAAAAATTAAAACACCAAACAATTCATAATGGAATTACGTAATTCACAACAGAATTCATTCAACTTTTGAATGATTAAATCAAATCGGGTGCACCAGATAAAAGTTTATACACAAAATGCTCAAAAATCGGTGCCCGTATTATGTTAGTGATAGGTATATAATATTCGGCGCAGCTTTTATTTTGTAACATATTGAATAATTTAATCTTCTACATTTTCTAAATAAATATTATAAAACCACTTAAAAAATATTATTCTTTAACATAACAAAAATCATTGAAGGTCAATAGTAAATCATGTAAAAGAAAGACCTTCTGTAGGTCGTCTTAAGGGCTATAGACGCTTTTCCAAGTGGTAAATACTCTTACATTGTAAGGAAATGCACACCCACATATTAATTTTCATATATAGGACACAAAGATGGTGTAACACATTTAAAATTTATGAAAAAAATTAATGAAATATTCTACAAAAATCTTAAATTAATAAAAATAAAAATTATGGTTCATTTTGGCAAAATACCAAAGAGGAAAACACGCAAATTTTTGTTTATATATTTTAAAGAAAATGGTCACATGAATGGACACAACGTTGCTATATTCTGACTGACTGACGTTTGAGTGGGTGTAGGGTAGGGTGATGACGCTGCTGGTGTGACACCTCTTACTCTACATTTATTTTGACGCCTTTTTTTATCCCGAAACGCATAAGACGTGATATATATCACGTGAAGGTATATACAATAATTTTAATATTAATGTTTTTTTGTTTTGTTTGTTCACTTTTTTTAAACAATAATAAACAAAATAAGTTTTACAAAAAGTAAATAATATAATCCATAATAAAAGAGAATTTTGTATATTAAATTCAGTTAGAATGAGAGAATGTAAATAAAAAGAAAAACATTTGAGAGAGTTGACTCACCTTGTGGAGTGTGTGTTAGTAGAAGTTTTTGTAAGTCATTTCAGTGTCATTGGTTTGAATGCAATCATTTGCGGGTCGCTGGGGTCTGTAATGAAATATAACATCTAGATTATGCAATGATTTGTTTAAGGACTTTATAAAAGCTGTAATTTGAATTAAAAGAGCTGTGAAGAATAATCTAAATGTTTTTAAAGTTATATATTTATAATTATTCTTAAATGCTAGCTTTTAACTGAACTGCTGACATGTACACTTCACTAAGAAAAGTACTTCGGCCACTTTCTTGTGTCACACTTAATTTGTCAGTGCTACCTAACAATTAGTTAATCTTGGTGGTTCTTGTGATGAATGTGAACCTCTATATCTTCCAAGATGAATACGGATTTTTCTCTGTTATTTTGAGATGCTCAGGACTCCTTTGCATTCTAGTGATCTCAAGATTCCATTCACCCCTATCGCGAATAAATATTTTCCCTTTTCCTTTTTTCGTTCATCAAATTTGTTCACCAAAAAATTCCCCTTGAACAAAATTAACTATTGTGAATGATAAGTTCATGGGAATATCACGATAGAAATTTTTCCATCGAGGGAAATGGATATTTCATGGGAACAGAATTTCACATGTTATTGCCGATAGGGGTGATTGTGTTTCATAGTGTCAAACGCTTTCTCGACGTCTATAAAGCACAGGTAGAGAGCCATTCGACGGATTGCACCACTATTATGCGTAATGTGTTTGACACATGATCGATGCGCTCTAAAACCAGCCTGCTCGTTCCTTAGACTAGATGTCACATGGTCTGATACTATTTTATTCACCATGCTTAATAACGTAATTCCTATCCAATTCTTGCAATCAGAGAGGTTGCCTTTCTTTGGCAGCAGAGTTATACTCCCCTCTGTGAGTGCAGTCGGCAGTGTTTCGCCATCCCAGAAGTCCGATATGAGCGAATGCAGAAGTTCAGCGCTTAGTTTCAATTACTCTGGATATATGTTGTCAGGACCGGGTGCTTTATTGGACTGCAGATACATTTCATCTTTTCATTTTTTTTTTTTTATTATTTTTTTTATTTTTATTTCATTTTTCAATACGATAGCTCATTCGATAACGAGTGCGGTAATTTGGCCCCAGATCTTGCACATAAAATTGTTGATGATGTGTGTGGCGGAGTAGAAAATGCATTTCAATTCGCATTATTCCTTGAATTATTACACAAATAAAATGAATAAAGAGTCGTAATTCAGCTCTGGAATGAAGGAAGAACTCGCGAGTCATTGCCATTATCGCTTAAGAGTCCATTTCTCGCTGCCTTATATAGTTTTGCGGCTCACTCTCGCAATGGTTAATGTGATTGTGAGTTTGCATTGGCCGCATGCAATCGTTTTGTTTGGTTTAGAATTGAACTTTAAAGACCAAAATAATAAAATCAATTAATTTCTAAATTTTCTTGTACCATTTTTCCTATACAGCCCAATTATGAAAAAAAATTCCCCGGGAGTTTTTTCCATTTTCGTTTTTTTAACATAGAATTTAAATAGGAAAAATGAGAAAAGGGAATAATTTCATAATTGGGCTGATAATAAATAAAAATTAATGCGCAAGTAGGCAAAACAAAAAAAAAATATTTTTGTTCAAATAGTTTTTTTTTAATAATTCGATGTCTTAATATAGTTACTTCCAAGGTGTATTAAATAAGGTGAAGTTACGAGCCCAGCTGATTATTGTTTATTTATTTATGATGTGTTTGAAAGTGTCAAAAAGTTGTCTACTGTTTGTTGTTGACATTCACAATATTTGAATTGAAAATAATAAAAAAAACTGAAAATTGTTTTAAAAAATTTTTGCAGTAAACAAAATAAGCAATATTGGAAATTTTTTGGTGAAAATGCATCAACTTTTTTAGAGATTGACTTCCTTTTTAGTCCATGAGATTTGTTTTCCTGCTGATTTTCAATACCAAATTCCTTGGAAGAATTTGGTTGTGTATTTTGGACGTGCGAGGGTTTTACACAGACAGACGGACATAGCTAAATGGATAGCTGGATAGTTCCACTGGAATCACCAAACTTTTTATTCCCGTTCGACGTTTTTAATATTGAATCTTCCAAAAAATACCGTGTTAGAGCTAACTACTAATAAATGATACTTTATTTGTTTGTTTTTTATATTTTTGATATAAAAAACTACCAGTAATTCATTTATTTTTTTATTTGTTTGTTTTTTATATTTTTCATATGCCATATTACTTTTGACATTCTCAGTCTCTTGACAACTAAGAAATATTGTCTTTGTTGTATTTGTTGTCGAGACGCTCTCACCTGATTAATACGCCTTGGTTACTTCATTCGACAACTTATTAACTAAGAATTCCTTTGAAATTATGGTATTTTGAGTAAAATCGTAATTTTCAATTTTCAAATAAAAAAATTTCAATAATTCTCCACAAATTGTTGACAAAACATTGAAAAAAACAAACATGTTTTTTGGCTTTCAATTTTGTTTACCAAGCATAATGCTTATTTTCAGTTAAACGTGGACGATTTTGGTTTAAAACAGCTGTTCGAGAATTTTTCCATTTGGTTTTTGTCATTGATTTATAACAATTTCTTTTTAATATTTTTATCTCTAATAAAAGAAAAATATTAAAAAATACATTTCAATATTCTAGCTTTGGCCTTTTTAATTAAAAAAAAGTAAAAGAAATAATACGTATGTATGTACATTGTATTGTTTAAACAATTACTAGGTATACAAAACAAAAATAGAATTTAGCTAAAATACACACATTTATTTAACCTTCATATGAAATTAAAATGAAATAAAGAAATTTATTTATTTATTTTTGTGTACCGACATATTTAAAAATATTTTGAACACATTTTATTAGTTATTTAGATAAAAATATTGAAATTCAGCTGTTTTTGAAACAATAATGGGTTAAAACAACGACCTTTAAAATACGTCATTTGAAAGTAACTATACCTACACATTGGAAATATCAAGCGAAAACAACCACCCAACAACCGCCCGCCGAACCATAAACTTCTACTCTAAAAAAAATGTGACGTCAATGCTTTTTAACTAAATTCGTAGCCATAAAAGTAGGAATAATGTTGTTTCTCTTATTTCGAACAGTAGACAACATTAACTTTAGTATTCAACCAACAACAATTATTGTATCTATACAAAAACAACAACAACAACAGCACAACTAATTTATTCATAGGTACAATAACAACATCTATTTTAACAAAGTCCAAAGTACTGTAAGGTTCGGGTTAAATTTTGAAGACGAAATCGACAAAAACAAAAAAAACAACACAACACAAACCAGCCCAACAATAATGGAATTTTTTACAAGAATTCTTTAGGAAAGGGAGCTCGCTGAGAGCGGTGTGTTAAGGATAAGAGAGAAAATGAGTATTGAACTTATCAGTAGAGAAGAAGACAGACAACAGGGAGGTAAAAATATGCAAGAAAAAGAAATAAAAAAAAATCAATTTTTTTTTAAATTTAGCACAAATTGAAATTATATACATACATATAAACACACACATTTACATAATATATACAACTACAACTATAAGTCTATGTGTGTATCTGTATATAAACAAGAGACGAGCCCCCTTTCTAAAACTGGCTGAGCGTTTTATATATAAAAAAAAGAAACTATTAAGTGGGTAAAGTGTACCGTACGTTAAGGGGAGCGGATGTGGTTTTGTTGTATGTATTTATATGGAAAAACTAAACCTCTACAAAACGAATATGTACTTGCATAAAGAGCAAATTTCGTTGAACATTTGCACAAAGAAATGAAGAATGATGAAAATTTGGAATATACCAAACGTGTATGTAGCCATATAAATAGCAGAGTACCTATTCCTAATAAAAACAATGAAAATATCCAATATTTACAGAACGTAATTGAAACAATGGAAACTTTTCCAAATATTCAACTAATAGGTCAAAATCCAAACAAAATTCTTAAGAAATTTATATTTTTTTTTTCAATTCAGGAAGGACCTTGTGGATCGCAATTCATATACGGCAGCGTTGAACGTTATTCATAAAGTCTGTATTAATACCGCGGTGACAGGAGACTCACAGGGTAGTTAATTTTTGCACAACTGAGGTTAGGATGGAACAACCGGCTCAATGCCTACTGGTCCTGCCCCAAATGTATGCCTGGACCCTGACCACATACTGTGCATACATTTGGGACTGCATTTGCGATCAATTTTATTCCAATGAAAAATGTATAGGAGAATTATGATCCTTAAATTAATTTTAGAGAGTACCTCTTATAAATGGGGGCTAGGGTCAATTAAGAACCGATTTGTACCCAATTTTTTAATCAGTCCAATTATGAATAAGTCTTTTCCCATTTTCAACATTGAATATGAATAGGAAAAATGGGAAAAGGGAAACAAACTCCAGCGGATTTTTTATTCATAATTGGGCTGAATATGTATTGGGTGTATGAGTTAAAAATGCGGTATTTACAATAGATGGTATATCTCTTGAACGCGGTTCTTGTTTTTAATAAGTTATACTTATGTCTTATGTCATTTTAAAGGGTACATATCTGTCATTTATTCTCAGTTGTTGAACAATTTAGTGTAAACAACAATGTTTTTTTTTTCCTTTAAATTTATCGAATTTTGTACCAATGAATCGTCATATGCGATAAGTTTTGATTTGCTTCTTTAATTTGAAAAAAAAAGTGCCGCTGAAGCACACCATTTGCTCACCAAAGCTTATGGTGAATGTGTTCCATCGGTTGCAACGTGCGAGAGATGGTTTCTTCAGTTTCGAAGTGGTGATTTTGACAAGACAAAGATCGCCCAGGCCAACCAACAAAGTTTGAAGACAAAGAATTGGAGGCATTACTCCATGAAGATTGTTGTCTCGCTCAACAAGAGCTTGCAAACTCATTGGGAGCTACTACAGAAGCAATTTCAAAACATTTCCGAACAGCAGGATTCATCCAAAAGCAAGGATACGAATTAAAGCTGAGAGACCTTGAAAGACGATTTTGCATATCTGAAATTCTGCTAGAACGCTATAAATGAAAATAATTTTTTCACCAAATCATCATTTGCGATGAAAAATGTTTCCATTACGATAACCCGAAGCGTAAGAGATCATCGTATGTGAAGCCGGGCCAACAAGCCGAATCGACACCAAACCCAAATATCCATGGCGCTAAGGTAATTCTCTGTATTTGGTGGAAGCAAAAAGGTCCTATCTATTATGAGTTGCTGAAATCTGGCCAGACCATCACAGGGAAACGAATGCAACAGATTCGTTTGCCGAAAAACGACCAGAATATGCGGTCAGACGTGAAACCGTAATATTCCAAAATGACAACGCTAGGCCATATGTAGCTATTTTTTTCTCCATTTCCCTTTCTTGGGAGCATGTGGCTTCCACAAAGCATCTCCATCTTATACGATTTGTTGAAGTTGTTTTTGCATCTTCCCATGTAAGATTCTAGATCTTGGAGTATCGTGCGTCTCCATGTATGCTTTGGCCGACCACGGCTTCATGAAATTTCCTACATTTTATTTGTGTTAGTATGAGTTCCTCGTTGTTGTTAGGCCAGAATATTCTGCATTTGATTCTGAGGCACTTGTTAATGACGTTTTTGCGTGATGGTGTTCGATACTAACCAAATTTCACTTCCGTACAACAGAGTAGTCTTTACACATGCTCTCGCTTTATTGCGTCTGTTATTTATGTCTGTTTCAGCGCCGACATTAGTTGATACTGTAGTGCCTAGATAGCAGAAGCATTCTACTGTTGAGCTTTGGTTTTCTTGATATTTATCTCAAGTCCAACATTGTGTGCTAATCTTTCCAAATCTTCTATTTTTGCTTGCATGTTGGAGATCTTATCCGAGAGTAGACAAATATCATCATAATCATAATCCAAATCCTCGGCTTGACGTGGGAGGTTTCATGTTATTCTTTATCTCTCTGAACAGTCTTCGCTCATGATGTCATCCAGCACTATAGTGAATAGCAGAGGTGATAGTTGGCATCCTTGTTTTACTCCAGCGTTTGTGTGAATTGGTTAACTTATTACCCCGTTGTGAAGAACTGATAGTTCTGCATCCTCGTACATACATAGCTCTGATGATTCCAGTTATTTGAAATACCTGTTAAAAACTATTTAGAACGAAGTGGTTGGGAAGTTTTGCCTCATTCGCTTTATAGTCCAGACTTTCCTACGTCCGACTACTATTTGTTACGATCGATGTAGAACGCTCTCTCTAGGATACGCTTCACATCAGAACACAGTATCCGAAATACGCTCAAAAGATCAGCAGTTATTTTGTCTCGGAAACCATATGTTGCCAGAAAGATGGGAAAAGGTCATAGCTAACAATGACCAATGCTTTGAATAAATTTATATTGTTCAACAATTTGAAAAAATACCGTATTTTACACCTAATATAATTTTGAGTATTTAAATCAGTTTAAATCAGTGTGTTGAATTTAGTCACGATAGCAGCACATTTAACATATGTATTTACAAGCTTTCAAGTACAATTCCGGGAGGTAATTTGTATGGGGGCTAGGTGAAATCATGACCGATTTGAAACATTTTGTATAGGGTTCGTCAGTGGAACGAAAAAGGCCCATGAACCATATTATATTTAAACTTAAGACGAGTAGTTTGATTACAGCATTTTAATTCGACTCTGGGAATGATTCTGACCCATATGTATGTAAATTTTCTTTTGTTCCATGTGATCAAGAACTTTATGACAAAATCATATTTACTCCCCTCTGAATTTGTGGGGAATCATCCTTTCATATGGCAACATACACTACATTTTATCTATCACATATTCCAAGCATACAACAACAAAAATACACCAAAGAGAAAAGAGGTGTGTACTGTTTGCTGAGAGAGTAAAAAAAATTAAATAAATAATGTCACACCAACAACATCACACCAACACCAATATTGTTGCTGGAAATTAAAATGAGTTTGTATGACGAAACAACCAACACCATCACTAGTCAAAGTACAAACAAGCCAACAACAAAAGTAAATGCATGTTGTTCGTAAATGAGAGAAGTGATGGGGGGGGTCATTTATTAAAAATAAAAATTGTGTGTATTTAAAATAAAAAAAAAACAAATACCCGCACGAAAACTGTTTACATACGAGAGCATGTGAGTGTGTTTGTAGAGTCGAGGTCTTTTCTTAAATGTGATGTTTGTTTCATGTTCAGCAACATTCAAACGCAAATAGTGGAAGTGTTTAAAACACAAGAGAAGAGATACAAAATAAAAATAAAATTAAAAAAAAATAATTTAGTATTGAACTAAATAAAAATTTGTGTTGAATTTAAATTAAAATAAATAAAAAATATCTATTACAAAAACAACAATCAAACAATTTGAGTGCAAATTTATATAAAGAAATCAAATGTGAGTAATTTTTTTTACTCTTCTTTTTTTTTGTTTTGTTTGTTTTCGTTTCAAATGCAAAATTGCAAGTGCATTTTTTTTTGTAAATTTATGGATTAATTAAAGAAGATTTGTGTGAAAAAAGTGTAATTTTTGTATAATTATATTGAGACGACATAATTTTATAAACTAATTAAAACAAAAAATGTATAAAACAAGTGTTTAAATATTGTGTAGAATTCTATACAAATATAAAATACTTACACGTGTCTGGCAGTTTATTAAATTATATTTTAATTATTATCATATTTCGTTTAAATACCAGACACGAGATCTATCATGATTCATTGTTTTTGTTTAAAGTGCTGTGTATGTTCAAGGAAACCAACCGGCATTCGGTTGAGTGTGTGTATTTGATATTTAATGTTTTTTTTATTATTAATTTATTACTTTTTGTTGTCTTAACAATTTCCGTTGCTTAAAAAAAAATAAATTTATTTTTTGTTGATAAGAGAAATTGTAAAAAAAACTTCAATTGCTTGTTTAAGTTTTTTTTTTGATAAGAATTCACCAAAAATAGGGTTAAAAAGTTTAAAATAATAGACAATTTTTAATTTCTCATTATTGTTGCAAGAACAACAAAAATCTCTACAAAATTTTCCAATGTCTTTAGCCATTTTCTTACTCTCTTCCCAATGTTTGCATGAGATTTACACTCATAGAAACAGAATAGTGAAAATGAAAGTTATTAAAAGGCTTAAGGTTAATTTTTAACATTTTATAGTAAGAAATAATTAAAATTTAAATTTATTAAAAAAAAAACTTACAAGAGACTAGACTAAACAATTTAGCCCAACAAAAAACTTTTACAATTTAAAACAATTGCGCGCCAAAAACTCTGCTAACAACAAATACAATTTACAACTTGTTGAATTAAAGTGATTTTACTGCAGGAAATCCTAGGAATTAAAGTTTTTAATAATAAATTTATTTTTATAACATAAATATCTGTGTATCTTTCATAATAATTTATTTAGAATTCTTCGCCATTGACTTTAATTTGTTTTGTTTTCGTTTCGTTTTTTTTTTGTTTTTTCATATAAATTTAATTCACTTAATTGAATAAATTCTAAAGTTCAAAAAGTTTCAATGAACTCTCTAAATTGAATAATTATAAAGAAAAGATAATTAAAAGCACACGACTGTTGTACAATCTTTGAAAAAAATGTTTAAATTAATAAAAAATTAACAAAATAATTAATAAAACTGATAGCTTAAAATGTTTGAAAAAAAATTGCTGCAAAATAATAATATTCAAACAAAATATTAAAGAAAAACAGTAATTAAAAAAATGTATAAACAAGAGCTAATTTATGATGCTTGGCCAAACTGTCAAAACTTATTTATTTTAATATTATGGCAAAACAATTTAAAGGTCTGTCATTGTCCCGGCTAAATTTTAAGAGAAAATATAAGTAAAATTTCAAGTGATCTTCAAAAATTTGAATTTGTTTTGCTCGTTTTGCAAAAAAAAAAAAACTTGCAAAATATTTGTCATACATATAAATGTTTTCGTTTAAAATAAAACAATAGTTTTAGCTACAAAAATTTTCCACAAATATTTATTTGGCGAAAATATATATCTAATAATTTTAATTGTCATTGAATTCAAAAAATTTAAATTTAAATCAATCAAAATTTATTTAAGAGGAGTAAACAATTATATTGTTAACAATACAATGGAAACTTTTTTCAAATATTTAAATATTGGCTAAAAATCCTAACAAAATGCATATGAATTTTATATAAATTCTGAAAATAGAAAACAATTTAAAAAGATTAGATTTCATTTTTACAAAGACTGTGTAAGCTCACCCCCATTTTCTCAATCTCTGGTTATTTTTGATCGTGACGATAAACTGACAGTTCTCATACAAAAAAATGTCAATTGCAGGTTTATCGTTACAAAAAACGATAGCTTTACTAGCTAGCTTTACTAGCTTTACTGGGACGATGCATTGAACCAATTAAAAATTAATAGTCTTCTTTGAAATATTTTGCCATTCCCTTACAACCGTATCCGATAAAGCTTGCATCGTGGTAAAATTTTTCAAAACACCTTATTAGATTGTGCGCTTGGGCCAGAGCTTCGAATTAATTCAGCTACATCTTAATTCGGAATTAAAAAATATTAGCAATTTATTCCTTAAATCTATTCCCAAAAACTAATTCTATAGCTTCATTGATAGGCTGTTATTTGAATAGAATTATCGGATCTCAACATAAATAAGTCTCCTGAGCCAGTTGGCTCATCCATTAGATAACCTTTTCAGCACTTCATATCGTGCTGACGTATTTCCTGTGTGTTGGAAGGTTGCTAATGTCTCGCCAATTCTTAAAAGGAAGAAGCTAATAACCCTGCAATTTGTGTTGCACTTTCCAATGGTAGGGAATGTATGGTAAACTATCATGTTCCTTTCACCGTGTTGGCGAAAGTAAAGTGGTGACTCTAGATATTTCCATGATGCATGCTGCACTTTTATCACAAATTATTTTTTGGTGTCGCTATTAATTTCTTTCGATTTATATCCAGCTTTCTCAGAGATCGCACTACACGAGTTGTTATAGATGGAATCTCATCAAACGAGTTAAAAGATAAAGGCTCCGTTCTTTCTCCTACTCTATTCGTCAAACTTCCAATCCTATATATTATTTTGCAGATGACATTTACCATTCATATTCATTCAGTTACAGACCAAGCCTGTCGGAGATTAGGGCAATGATGCAAAACATGAATGATTCCCTTAATCGGGACCTTCTGACAATCTCTGAATGTGGTCGTGCGAATAGGGAATCTTCAACGCTCGCAAGACTCAGTGTTGCATGTATTTATGGGTGGTGTAAATATTGTGCAATCAGACGCTCTTGATGTTCTGGGCATGAAAATATAATGTGATGTCTGCTGGTCTAGTGTTGAAAGAAGCATTCAAGTGTCTCGGTTTTCTGAAACGGTGTAGGAATTACTTCACTTCATCTGATCTCCTCACTATTTATATTCGACCGAAAATGGAATACAACTCCTATATATGGGACGGTGCTTCAAAGTCTACGACCTCGTGCAGGAGATGGCGAAGGTGATTTTTGGTGACAGTAGGGTATAAAACTCTAATGATTCGCTAGAGCACCGACGGTTCTATCGGTACTACAGTGGAATGTGTTCTGATGAAATTAGGGATCTTGTTCCTGATATACGCAGAATTTTCATCCTTTTCTGGACGATTGGCCAGTGGACCGCACAACACATGTGGAATAAACTTCCCGCGGAAGTTTTTTCTATCATTTTCAATGTAGAACAGTTCAAATCGAATGTCCAAAAACCATACTCCCTCTTTCACCCTGCCATAACCTATTTTCCTAGTTCCAACACAATGCTTTGCATGAGTTGGGGCGATAGCATCCAAGGCCATTTGCCCATCGACTAACAGTTTGAGTACTAATTTCCAGTTATAAATTGTTGATAACATCCCGGTGAGTCATTTTTGGGAATTTCTTTCTCTCTCTCTCGCGCTGTTACATTATCTCTTATGAAATTTGTTTATAATTTTTGAAACTGCTACAATCTAGCATTCGCAAATCATGAATATAATAAATTTTTGCAACTACATAGTTTAAAAACTTATTGTGCGAAAAAAATTACAAAAATAAATTTGTTAAACTTACTTAGGGATGAATATTTATTTTAAAAAATGTGTATCAAAATCACTGTTTTCAAATAATTATTGAGAGTTTTTTCATACAAAAAATGTAAAATTGTTTTCCGTTCCTGTTTCGGTAGATATTAGGAGATAAGTTGTCGAATTTATTACATAGGTATTAATTACTAATTTAAAAATATGCTAAGGATACCTTAAATTTTGTTGAGTGTATAAATAGGAATTTAGTACAGTAACCAACATCCTGCTCTCCCATTCCCTACAAAGAGAATAAATACTGTTTTATTAAAGTAATAAACGAGCAAAGAAAAGTAGTTTTTTTTAACACTTTCTCATAATTTTAATAAAATTAACAAAATATAATTGAAAAGAATTTTGAAAAATTCAAGTATTGCACAATTTTGCCTGAAATTACATATATGTAGGTACATTTAAGTAATTTCTAAGAATTATTAACACATTTGTTATTGACATGAAACAAAACGTTTTTAATTGCGAAAATATCTCTCTGTCTGTCTGTGCTTTATACCAACTATATATTTCCATAAATATGGCATGACTATACTATAGCTACACTCCCCCCGACTGACTAACTGACTGATTGGCCCCTTTCATGACGAAAAATACCTCTCCATTAAATGGAGAAACAAAAAATGCATTAGCAATAAGAAAAAATATACTACATATGTACATTTGCATGGATGTATGTATGTATAAAACCTACAATAAATAAACAAATATTTTAATATAAAATTTAAATTTTATGGTCTTTCATTTCAGTTCCAAGCGGTACATTCAACTAACAACACGTAAACGGCTAAAGCAAAAATACATTATTTGAGAATTAAAATACTACTTTGCAGAAAACAAGTTTTTGTTAAAAAATACCAAACATTAAAAAACTAAACTGCCAAAAAAACATTAAAAGAATAAAAAAAACTTTAAACAAAAGTGTGAGTTAAAGCACGTACTATACAACCCCCCTGAAATAGAGAATTTGAATTTTTATTTCACCTTAACTCGCCAAACTCCTCATACACCTGAATTTAGTCTCGTGTGTGATAGTGGAAAAATAAAAAAATAAAATATTGAATTATAAGCAAACAACAGTAGTAAAATACATACAATAATTTTGTGAATGCAATATTTATTATTAGAGTAGTAGTGATTATTTTGTCGCGATACATCTCAATATCTACTATATAAAGTAAGAGACGAGCCCCGTTTTTCAAAAAAACAACAAGTTTAATACGTGTCAGTGTGTTTGTATAGAAATTGCAACACACCCCCCATTCAAGAGAGCCGGAGAGCAGAAAAATTCTCATCATAAAAAAGGAAAAACCTGAACTAAATCGTAGAATACATTCCAGCTACAAATTCAAACTCAATTCATAAACAGCCAAAACTGTTATACAGTCATACGATTTATACAAATACATATAAATAGAAGGCAGGTTAGTATATAACAAAATTCCTTTAAACGAACACACACACACACATGTTACATCCATTCACATCTATTTATAATTAATGTCTGGAAATACTTACATGCATATCTATGTACATAAATAAATAATATGTACTAGTTCGTATTCATTGTGTACACGAGTAGTATGTATATATGTATGTAGGCTCGTGCAGTCGTGTGAGCTTTGTTTCATTAGTTTGAATGGAATATTGGAAGCAATGAAGAATGTAAGAGATTGAGAGAGTATCATGATTTTATGAAAGAGTTGCCACTTTACAGCTTTTAACGGTTAATGTAAGATTTACAGTAAATTTTTACCGCCATATTCATAAATAATTTTGGAAATTGAACAAAGTTATAAATCTTTTGTTCAATTTCAAAAATTATATGGAATTTTTGTTCAGACGATCAAATTGTATTATGATACATAAGTTTTTGACAAATATTGTCGTCTGTAAATACCCTAAGCCCCGCATTCTCATAATAATTAAGATAGTGACAAAATTATAACGTCTTTTTTCAAATGAAATTGTTACCCAATTTCTTAAAAATGATATCCGACTGATAACAAAAATGGAAATTAATAAAAAAAATAATATTTCATTAAAATAACTTCTGTCATGTGTCTTAATAATTAATTATTTTTGTTTGTATTCTATGAAAATTTAATAAATAAAATTCGCTTTTTAAGAAATTCAATGAACTCAAGCCTGAATAATTTTCTAATAAAATTATCAATCATTTAAAATTCTAATTTTGCATATTTTATTCAAATTATTTAATGGATATACATAATAAAACAAAAGATAACAATGTTTTAGCTTTAATCAAGCATTTCTGGATTCGGAGTATTACGCTTTTCATGTTGAAAGTTGATCAGAATATAACAATTTAGGTTCAATATGACATGAATATAGTTTAATTCGAATATGAAGGTCTACATTTTATGCTTTACGCTATCATTTGGTAGATATAAAAATAAATATCAATTACCTTAGGATCGTTCGTTAACAACTAAGTTATTTTATTTAAACATACTAAAACTACTGGCAACTCTCTATCAAACCCACACTCTACTGTTGTAAAAGTTGTCGTCTCTTTTACAACTTGTGTAAAATAATAAGCAAAAAAAAGCTCTCTTGTAAAAGTAATAAAAAAACAAATTGTTTACACACGCACACATAGCGTATACTTAATATGTATGTACGCTGTACTACTCTCATCTACATCTGCTTACACACCTCCATACAAACACTCATACTCATTTATTCATTATATTTTCCACATATACATACATACATAGTATATGAAACAAAAAAAAAAACAACTTTCCAGTATTTTACTAATAAATTGTCAATTTTGACCTTCAAGGTTCCTTCAAAAGTACAACAAAGTCAAGTCATACAGAAGCTCTGAACCAGAGCAGTCATACACACAACAACTACAACGGCTACAACAACTCAACAAACAGCGTACAGAAAACGTTTTTTGGAGAAAAAACAAAAAAAAAACTAAAACAATTCAATAAATACAAATATTTTTTTTCCATTATAAAAGCCGATTCATTATTAACTACTGCTGCTACGAGTGCTGGCTGGTTTTAAGTGTTCGAGATCTATACGGAGAAATACGAAAAAAAAAAAACAAAACCCCGAACAGGCAGAAACCTTAAACAGAGTTTGTGAAATTGATTCCGTTGTAAGCATTTAAACGAAACGGTCGATACAAATTTCGAAGCGGAAAAAAAAATTAAATTAAATTTGAATTGTGCTGTGCTGTGCGAAACAAAGCAAATAATAATAAATTTAAGCAAAAAACAAAACTATAGAAAGATAGAAGAAAATTTAAACAAAATAATAAATAAAAACTAAATAAAATCTAAAGCAAGTAAAGAAATAAATTAAGAAACAAAATGGATAAAGATTTGAATGTGGCCATGCAAAATGCATCTATAAATAAAGATTGTTCTTTGAAATTGGCATCGACGTCTTTACATGGTTGTTGCAGCACCAGAACAATGTGCCATAAACAGACGTCAACATCATTCATCCACGAAGCAACATCGCCGCTCGCATCGCCCTCATCGGTGCATTCCTGCTGCGAGTCTCTTACCAATGGCACAGTGAACAACAACAACATCAGCAGTATGAATTGCCAGAAAATCTCACAAAGCAATGGCTCGTTGTCTTGCCACTGCAGCAAATCGTTAGACGAAACAGACAGAGTTGGCGCTGTCAGTGATGCTGCCATGCAATCGTTCATGTCGACCGCCTCGGTGTTGGCAGAGGGCGACACTATTGCATCGATAATAAGCCACAAAACCACAAATACGCCACCAACGACAGCACCGTATGCCAATGCAAGTGTCGCGGAAAAACGCAAGATGGTGCACGAGTTATGTCAGCAATTGCTACTCACGGATGAGCAGATCGAAGAGCTAACCTATCGTATCCTCCACGAAGTGAAAAAAGGCCTGGCCAAGGACACCCATCAGAAGGCGAATGTCAAGTGTTTCGTCACCTACGTACAAGATTTGCCCAATGGCAATGAACGTGGCAAGTTCTTGGCTCTTGACCTTGGTGGCACAAATTTCCGAGTCTTGTTGATTCATCTGAAAGAGGACCATGATTTCCAGATGGAATCCCGTATCTACGCCATTCCCCAGCACATCATGTTGGGCTCGGGCACACAACTGTTCGATCATATCGCCGAGTGTTTGGCCAACTTCATGAACGAGCACGACGTCTACAAGGAGCGCTTGCCATTGGGTTTCACATTCTCCTTCCCCTTGACACAACTGGGCCTCACCAAGGGTCTGCTGGTCACCTGGACTAAGGGCTTCAACTGCGCCGGTGTCGTCAACGAGGACGTAGTCCAGCTGCTGAAAGATGCCATTGCCAGAAGAGGTGATGTACAAATCGATGTGTGTGCTATTTTGAATGACACCACTGGCACATTGATGTCTTGTGCGTGGAAAAATCACAATTGCAAAATTGGCTTGATTGTGGGAACTGGTTCGAATGCCTGCTACGTGGAACGTGTCGAAGAGGCTGAAATGTTCGATGCTGCCCAAAACGGTAAGCCCCATGTACTCATCAACACCGAGTGGGGAGCCTTCGGTGACAACGGTGCCCTGGACTTTGTGCGCACCGAATTCGACGAAGAAGTCGACAGTCATTCTATAAACCCCGGCAAGCAGGTATTCGAGAAGATGATTTCTGGCATGTACATGGGCGAACTGGTACGTCTAGTCATAGTGAAAATGGTCAAGGCCGGTGTTCTCTTCAAAGGTCAGGATTCCGATGTGCTCATGACCCGAGGCCAATTCTTTACCAAATACGTATCGGAAATTGAGGCCGACGAACCCGGAGTGTTCACCAATTGCCGTTTGGTCTTGGAGGAGTTGGGTCTGAACGATGCCACCGACGAGGATTGTGCCAATGTCCGTTATATCTGTGAATGTGTTTCCAAGAGAGCTGCCCATTTGGTTTCCTGTGGCATTGCCACACTCATCAACAAAATGAACGAACCTCAGGTGACAGTCGGTGTGGACGGCAGTGTATATCGTTTCCATCCCAAGTTCCATACACTAATGGTTGAGAAAATCACACAGTTGGTGAAACCGGGCATCAGCTTCGATCTAATGTTGTCAGAAGATGGTTCCGGTCGTGGCGCTGCCCTAGTAGCTGCTGTAGCCTGTCGGGAGGACAATTTGCCCAAGAAAAAACAGTAGATCTGCTAAAAGGCAATTGAGTTATACATATAATATACAAAAGAAAAACAAGGTATTAAGATGATAATATACGAAATTACAAACAAACAAACCAACAAAAAAATGTTAAAGAAAATTTGTCGAAAAGATGCGCTTACTTTTAACGATAAACAACACGAATAGAGAGTTCTTTGAACATTACATAAGTCAGAAAAAGTCATTAATTTTGTGAGTAAAAAACTACATACAATACAATACATACATATTTATTAAGAACAAAAATTAATTAATAACCGATTAAAAGTTGAAAGTTTATTTTATTTTTTGGTTTAATTAAACTGTACCTGAAAATCAAAACAAAAAAAAAATAATTAATAATAAACTACCAATAAAAATAAAAAAACAATAAACATAAAATACATTAAGGGCTTAATTACGTGATATCACCAAACAATAACAAGCAGAGGTAAAAATAACACTTATTGTAAATTATAAATGAAAATTGTAGTTAGTACCTTTTTGTAATTAAGCCTATGTGCATTGAAAACAATAGGGATACAAATAAATATAAATAGATGAAAAATTACGAAAAAGAGTTAACGAATTTAATTGCCATTTTTAAACTCTCATCCACTAACTATCTCTCTCTCTCTCTAAGTTTGTTTATGTTGATATCCTTAATAGCTGCAATAGAGAGAGAGCAAGGCAAACAAATTAACGGTTATGTTTAACGAATTTAATTCCTAATTTATAGAGTTATTATGCTAAGAACTCTCTTTCAATTCCTGTAATCTAGATTTACATATATAAAACTAACTTCTCTAGCTATCTAACTCTCTCACTCTCTTTCTCTCCTTTACTTTATTTCCTTCTTCTTTCTCTGAGTCACACTTTAAGTGCAGTGATGATAATTTATGGCGTATTAATTTGGTATTGATTTTTATGAAAGTGTTTTTTGTTTTTAAAATTGGTACTTATTTCATAGAAAACAAAAGAAAAGCTCAAAAAGACATGAATTTTATCAGATAAAAGAAAAAACCATACAAAACAAAATTAAGCGCATTCTTTTTTGTTTTTTTCTCTAAAGAAATTTTTATAAAAAAAAATAAAAAATCAGCAAACATGATAGTTTTTATTATTTTCATTTTTTACAAGAAACTATTGTTTTTATTATTATTATTATTTTTTTAAGTACATATATTTTTTGAATTACATTATACAATATTTTTTAACATTATATTTTATTTCTTAGTAGTATTTAGATTTTAATTTAGTTTAAATGAAAGATAACAAAAACAACCTTATTATTTGTTATTTTTAGACTTTTAGATCTAAAAACTAAATTGGCTTTAAATTATTTGTAAACAAAGAAAACAAAAAACCCAAAATACACAAATAAATTATATCATTTTTTTTATTACTTATTAGTTGTATTAATTGGCCTTAATTTTTTATTGTTATTTTTTCCAAACAAAAAAATTGAGTATATAAACAAAAGAAATAAAAATTATTTAAACAAAATTTTGTTAAATGTTGTGTAATTTTTATGATAAAGTGGCATAAAACAAACAAATTAGTTGAATATTTAATTAAAAGCTTAAATCATTTACCAACTAAGTTTAAATTAATTTAACTAACTAAAATTATAAAGCTAAAGCTTTTAGACAAATTATATCCTTAAAAACTCAATGAAAAAAAATCTCGTAAAGAAAATTAATTAAAATTGCAGCCACTTTAAAAAAAACGAATGAATATAGAGAAAATCATACAAAAATAATTGTTGAAATGCACATTTATATTTAAAAAAAAATAAAAACAAATAACTATTTTGAAATAAATACTAAAATAAATATAATAAAAATATTTATTTGAAAAAACAAAACCCTCAAAAATTAAATGTTTACATTATTAATGAGCCCAGGAAAAGGAAACTAACTATAAGGGAAACGTTATAGGAAAGAGTGTAAACTCATTTTTGTTCTCTCTCTAGTAAATATAGCGTAAAACTTTTATCTCTGTGACAAGTGATATTATATTTTTAAACATAACTTTTTAACTTCATCTCTTTGCCTTTCTCTCTCACATTTTTCTTTTATTTTCATCACATTTCTTTAACGATTTAACTATCTGTTTGAATTAAATTAAGAACAGTAATTAAACCTTATTAAACGTTTTACTGACTAGCATTGAAATTCAAATAATTTATATTATAATCACTAACTAACTATGCATGTTTTGAAAATTTGCATTAAAAATGTATACAAAGAAAATAAATTAATTTAAAAAAATAAAAAATAAAAAATAAAATTTACAAACGTTGAAATTTTTGTGAAATAAACGAAAAAAAGAAGAAATACATAAATCGAAATAAAACTTAATTTAAATATATTTAACTAGTCTTTATTTAAACGGGTTTCATTTTTCAATGAAACAGCTTTTATTTAATTTTTTTTTTTTTTGTCTACAAATTTTTAGCAAAACTCCATTAATATTCGAGCGGTAGGGTATGTACAGACATTGTATATATAGTATGTAGGTTTTATTTGAGTTCAGTTTACGTCAATACCACCACCATCCAACCAACCAGTCCAACTCAAAAGTTAAAGTACAACAATTTAAAATGTCTCTGGTTTTTTATTTTATGACTATACATACATATGTTAAATTAAGAATATTTATAATACAATTTGCGGTTTTAGGTTTCAGATAGATGAATTAATGATCTGTTTAAATAGAATATTATAAATTCTAGTGAATAATTCATAAGAATTATTCATGTGCGTTTTTAATTGTCTCTATTGCCTTTATCTCTAGCATTTGCTTTATCCATTTATATTGGTTTTATTGAAATTCGGATATTTGGCTGACTAAAGGTTCTAAAACTGATTTCAGTTTGGTAACAATGTGAACAAAAAATACAATTAATTGTTAGACTTCTTATTTGTTACAGGAAATCTACTTTTTGTTAAATTTAAATTTGGGATGATTTCCCTATTCGTCAATTAATTGTTGAACAAATTGTTTTGACTCTGGCTAGAGGACACTCAATTTGCTGACTACATTCTCTGAGATCTTTGATAAAGTCTTGATTGAGGTGTAACTGGAATTACTGACAGAAACTTGTAGTAACTGGTGACTCGTGTAGTCTTAAACAAACTTCTTTTGTTATCTTTGACAGTCTCAGTATAAGGAGTGAGATCGAAAAATTCTTAACATACATATATGTTTATAAAAAAGAAACCACTAAACTTACAGCTTTAATTTTTTTTTTATTTGATTGAAATTATTATTACAATTTACAAAAAAAATTATTTTTATAGTTTTAATCACTAGTGATGAAATTTTGAACCTTTTTCGGAAACCCTTCCATTAACGTTTTTATAGTGCTTTCTGTCACTTTGCTCGAACATGTAGTCCATCTCCGTTTAAAATCTACCACACTTTTGGACACCTTTTTTGTACTCTTCAATTCTCTTTTAACAAGAGCCCAATATCTCTCCACTGGCCTTAGCTCCGGGCAGTTTGGAGGATTTGCCTCTCTTGGTACAAATACCACATTATTGTTCTTGTACCACTCAAGGGCTTGTTTGCCATAGTGACAGGATGCCAAGTCAGGCCAAAAATAAGTGGACACATTATGAAGTCTTATGAATGGAAGCAGCCTTTTTTGTAAACATTCCTTGATGTAAATTTCGGTATTTATAGAGCCCGTTGTAACAAATGAGTGGCTTCTTTTGCCGCAACTGCATATTGCTTGCCATACCAAGAACTTTCTGGGAAATTTTGTCTGCTTTTGGGTCCTAAACTTTTCTTCAACATTCCCTCGAGCATCAGCAACATAAAATTTTTGACCTGGAAGTTGCGAAAAATCTGCCAGAACATACGTTTCGTCATCCATTATGCAGCAAGAATATTTTTTTATAAAACTTGACTTCAATTTCCGTGCTCTGTTTTTGGCCTCTAAATTTTTAGTAGCGTTCCTGTCAGGAACTTTTTGAGCCTTGTATGTTTTTAAACCTGCATTAGCTTTAACTTTTCGTACCAAATAGTCCGAGCACTGAGCTAACCGGGCTGCTTTCCTACCGGATGTGTTGGGAGCTCTTTTGAAAATGCGTTCTATTTTTTTGGCTTTAGAAACATCATGTGGACCATTCCTTCTACCTGAACCAGGTTTTCTATCAACTGACAAGTTCTCCCGGTACTGTTTAATAACATTGGAAACAGTTTGACGGCAGACCTTTGTATGCTTGGCCAACTTTTTGTAAGACCAAGTTGGGTTTTGTTGAAAATATTTAATAATTTCAGTACGCACTTTTTTCTGGTCACTCATTTTAATCAGATTAACAAAAAAATTAATATAATTGACATTACACATAATAACTGACATGTTTTTCAAAGGTAACTTGATCAAAAAAAAAATCAAATAATACTTGGGTTAAAAAATGTAATGAAAAACGTGTGTTAAGAATTTTTCGATCTCACTCCTTATATGATGAAGCTACTTGTGATTGCCATTCCTCGTTCCGTAACGACCCTAGTCCAAGTTGATCAAAGGTTGGAAACTCCTTGACAGCAGTATTTTTTAAAATGTTAAGCTTTTATTTTAAAACATTTGAACAATATAAATTTATTCAAAGTATTGGCCAGAAAAATGGGAAAAGGTGTCTACTTTTCCCATTTTTCTGGCAACATTTGGATTCCGAGCCAAAAAGAAACTGTTTTGAGACCAAGAATGAATCAAGCCAATATTAGATACTCTGTCCCAGAGAGAGCGTTCTGCACATAGTAGTTGGACGAGGCAAGGTCTGGACCATAAAGCGGGTGAGGCAAAACTGTCAACATACCCTGGACGTTTATCGACCAATGCTCGCTTAAATCGAATCAGTTGCGTTCGGTACAGATTCCCTGTGATGGTGTGGTCAGATTTCGTCAACTTATAATAGATAGGACCCTTTTGATCCCACTAAATACAGAGAATTACCTTAGCACCATGGATAATTGGCGTTGGTATCAATTCGGCTGGTTGATCGGGCTTCACATACGATCCCTAACGCTTCGGGTTACGTAATGTACTAATTTTTCATCGCATGATTCGGTGCAAAAATTATTTCCTTTAATAGCGTTTAAGCATCAATCGTCTATCAAGGTCTCTCGGCTTCAATTCGTATGGTATCCAATTTCTCTCGCTAACGTTTTGAAATTGCTTTTTGAGTGGGTCGCAATGATTTTGCAAGCTCTTGTTGAGTTTGACAACAATCTTCATGTAGTAATGCCTCCAATTTTTTGGCTGGGCTGGGCGATCTTTGTCTTACGTATCAAAATTATCACTTCTGAACCGGTACAAACCATCTCTCGCACGTTGAAACCAATAAGAAATCTTCCCGTATATGACGATTCGTTGGTACAAAATTCGTCAGTTCCGAAGCAAAAAACCTTTGTTGTTTGCACTATAATGTTCAATAATTAAGTGAGAATAAATGACAGATATGTACTCTTCAAAATAACATATAAACACAGCCTCAAAAGTGAGTAAACACCAGTGATTTTTTTGTTTTTTTTAAGGTCATGAAAATCATTATAGTCCGAATTAAATCTTATTTTTTCAGAACTGAATATATTATTCAACCAAATCTCCAACAAACCGAAACTTTTAAATTTTAATCGATGGATATATTTTAGGATTTTCATTATCTTAAAAAAAAATCAAATAATTTTTGGTGTTTACTCACTTCTGAGGCTCACTGTATGTTACTAAAAACAAAAATCGCGCTCCAAAGATACGTCATCTATTGTAAATACCGAATTTTTTAGACATACACCCAATATATGGATTTGTGCAGTGTCACAGGAATATATAAAGCGAAATGCTCAGGCCTCGTCGTTATTGGAAATCCTAATCCTGAAATGGAATAAAACAATCTGTCTGTGAGTAATTAAGACATAGTTTACCATTGTATATGAAATATGACAATTAAAATATGACTTCCTAGGCTTTGCATGGTGGCCCGGATTCGTGAGGTCAAATTTTCAATGACTCTGCTGCAAAGAGCCGGCTGAATTTGAGCGATGGCCTACACCAGTAATGTTCACGCCATACAACAATTGTTTGAAAAATTTACACACATTTGTTACGCTCTTTTAAAAACTTTTGTTCATTCATCGTTTAGCTCTCGATGAAAACACATGCGACGGACTATCGTCATTTTTTTCAGACATTTACTAAGCATTGTTGTTGGTTGTTTTTGGACGAAGCATAGCAAACACAAGCGTTTCAATTGCAATTGAACACAAAATATCAAAGTCAAAAATAAATACAAAATTAAATAGAATTTAGGCCGTATAATGCATATTTTTTTCTTTTCCTTAAAATTTAAATTACATTCATTAAATAAATTGGTTATATGTGACAAAAATTCTAAATCTAAACTTTCATTATTTTGTTCTTATTTTAAATGTTTGACATTATGTTTGCTGGGTAGCTCTCTCACCAATACATCTTCATTTTTATTTTTGAACATCACTGGCCTACACTATGTTGACTTTGCACAGTGGTTTCCCTTATATGAACAAGCGGTCAATAATCAATATCTCCAAAACTAAAAAAGCTAGGGTCTTCAAAATTTATCAACTCATAGCATGCCCGAAGAACTTAATGTTTGCAAATTTTTAAGAAAAAATATTAACAGCTGTAGCCACAGTAGCCCTTTGATCTTTCAAGGGTTAATTGGCTTTTAGATTTGTTTTATGAATTTTTGAAATAAAATATTTCAGTATGAAAATTCGTTTGTTTTAAACAATTATTTTATTTTTAAAAAACTCCATGCTAGTAAAGTCCATGCTAGGGTGTTAAGCAAAAAATTACTTATATTTTCACGCATTCAGTGGTATATATGTATAATTTTCCGAATAATACCATTTACCTTTAACATATTTGAAAAATATAACATTTCCACATCAATGAAGATATGCCCAAATCTATAAGTCTCTAATAATTATTGTATTTTTGATTTTCCATGGAGAAAAAAAATGTAGCCCCACTTTCCCCCAAGCTCTTTTTTTAATAAAATTAATTGTTTTCAGAAGTTTTCGGAACAGGATGAAAACTTAAAATTTTTTGTCGAATAATAAACGAAATATCCAAAAAATTCTAATCTATGAATGGGTTTCGTGGGCGGTGGGCGTGAAACCAAATTGAAACTCGGCATGAGTTCCTATTTGGTTTCAGTAAATGTATGTACAAAATTTCTCGACTTGGATATAAACAATTTTATGGGCAGTGGGCGTTGGGCGTGGACGATTTTGATAAAATTTAATTTTTTTCTTAACTTAGTCCATATAATTCTCTTTGCCAAATTTCCGCGCTCTACGACCACACCTTATAATTTTTGCAAAAAAATGTATGAAGCCATCCCCTGTGGGGCGAGTTAGTATATTAAAGATTACACGCCCATCCGCAAATTTCCGCAACTAAATTCAGCACTTTTATTATCTTAAGAATCAGATAAATACAATGAAAAATAACCCTACGGGGGAATCTTGGGGGAACACAACTAAAACTTTAAGTAAACATAATGAAGTTTTACAAAAAAGTAACAAATATATAGGTTAACTAAAACATTAATTTCACAAGAATTACAACACAAGTTAGTTTTATTATTTTCTAAAGATAAAATAAATACCTTTAACTTCAAAATCCATTGAAAATAATTTAATTTTGTAGACTACAGCAATTGCAAGACCGTTTGGAAGTGCACTTTTGCTTTGAATTTTTCTTCCAGCGTTCAGCTGCGCTTTGCAAATGATTTTTGCTCATGCTTTTAATTTTATTTTTAAGAAGTCCCGTTAGATTTCCAGCAAAAACCGGTTTTCCATTAAAAAGATTGGATATTTAAGAGACAATTTTTTTGCATTTTGTCTAAATATTTTATGATCGTTTTATTTATTTTTGGCCTATGGGCGGATCCACTGTGCTTTGGGGGCATCGGTCAGTCACTGCCCAGCCAATCCTACATCACTTAGTCCAATGGATTTGTGGATGAACCCCATTGAATTAGCTCAATTTCTTCGTCTTGACCTCGATGCAGAACACCCAAATTATAAAATTACATAGAATTAGCTGTTACAACAACAACCACCCAATATACTAACACTAATAATTATGACAGTTTTATTATTTTAATTTAGTACATTTTGTTATAATTATGATATCGAAATCATTTTTCGATACGGTAGATCATTCGATCACGAGTGCGGTAATTTGGCCCCAGGTATGATCAGATAGACATGGATAATATGACAGCTAATTAGTTTTTTTTAAACTCTTCAAGATTTCTTAAATTTGATTCTATAAAAATTGCGTACAATAAACCCTTAAAAATTGTCATCTCCATTAAGCAAATTTTGATGACATTTCTGGAACATGGTGCTTCCCCAATACGTGTCAATTATTATAATTATTCTATTCTTAAATAATTCCCATTTATCTCGTTTTAATTACTTTTTTAATCAAAACATCGTCAGTTTCAATAACACAAAGCAGAACTTTAAATAAAAATTGCAAATGATCAACAAAAAAAAAATAAAAATACAAAAACATACAATAATACAATTCAATTAAATTAAATAATTGCCCTGGAAAATTCCCCTGGTTTTCATTTCCTAAAAAAATAAGCTTCTAAAAGTCGTACAATAAGCGACACATGCCGGCTTAATAATTAATGTATTTTAAACATGATATGATCACTGTTGATTCCCAAAACAATTTTATTATTGTTGTTATATATTTCTTATATTTTTTTTTGGGAAACAATTCTTTTCATTTTATTTTTAACTTAATGTGGTACTTTTTTTGCAGCGGTTATTTAGGTACTTAAACAAAATTGTTTTGTAAATCAATATGTGTGATTTACTTAGACCCCTTTCACACTAGGCAATTTAGTTGCGCAAGTCTCTTGCCCAACAACAAAACAGCATGGTAAATTTTCTTCTCCTTAACCCGACATTACCTCTGGCATCAACAAACACAAGAGACTTGCGCAACTAAATTGCCTAGTGTGAAAGGGGTCTTATATATTGTTTAAGAGTGAAAAACGTGATCTGTAAAACCTCGTGCCTATGAAAACAATAAATAGACACTTATTAAGACTAAATTACGGTTACTGGTACGAGAACAGTTTGAAACATTTAAATAAATACTTGTCTGCTTTTTTAATCAAAGGCAGCAATAAATTTTATAAAAGTAGTGGGATTTACACAAAACTTGCAAGAATTTATAAAAAACATTATGAATAATTTTACAATTATTGATATGTGTTCATATATTTGTACAGCTTGACTGGTTTTTTTATAAAGCAAAATTCAAATGAAACTGAAATTATTCAAAGAAATTTTTAATATACTTTTGTATCTCTTTGTGCTGCTTTAAATAAATTAAATTTGTTACTATTTTTAGCAGTGTCTGTCCTTTTGTAGCTGAATAAATTATATAATTGGAATTCTACGGAATTTGAAATTTGGATGGTTTTTTTTTGGTAGTAGAAACGGGATTGGAAACCCCAGTGTGTCTCTGCTAAACTCCGTCCAGGTGCCAAACACTTGCAAACTTAAACATCTTTAAGCCTAATGGAGATAATTCGGTAAATCGTGAAAGATTTGAGATATCTTAATGGAATTGCGGCTAATGGGCGGTCCCCCTAAGTATGTACAAGTATTTGGTACACAGAGAAAACAGATTTGTGATAGCAACCGAATTTGTTGCCAATCGAATGATTCGGTTGCACACATCGAATTTTTCAGTTGTATCAACAGAAAGTCAGTTGATAAAGAAGAATTTCGGTTGAAGCAACCAAACTTTTGTTACCCTTTCCAAAATTCTGTAGCCACAACTGTAAAATTCGATCACTAAGGTAGAATCATTCGATTGGCAACAAATTCGGTTGCTATAACGAATCTGTTTTCTCTGTGTATTATTGAAAATGTAAGATCTTCATTATCATTTTTAAAAAGTTTCTCAAAAATGAAAACTGATAATTTCATGATGTATTGGCTGGTGTATGACTTAAAAATGCGGGATTTACAATAGATGGCGTATCTTTTGAATGCAGTTTTTGTTTTTAATAAATTATGCCATTTTGAAGGCTACATATCTGCCATTAATTCTCACTTAGTTCTTGAACATTATAGTGCAAACAACAAAGTTTTTTTTGCTTCGAAAATGTCGAATTTTGTGCCAGCAAAGCGTCATAAGCGGGAAGTTTTGCTTTACTTCATTAATTTGAAAAAAAAGTGCCGCTGAAGCACACCGATGCTCACCAAAGCTTATGGTGAATTTTGTCTATCAGTATCAACGTGCGAGAGATGATTTGTGCGATTCAGAACTGTTGATTTTGACACGTAAGTCAACGATCGCCCAGGCCAGCCAAAAAAGTTTGAAGACTATCACCCCTATCGCGAATCAATATTTCACAGGGAACATTCCCTTTTCCCATTTTTCGTTCATAAACTTTGTTCATGTGAAAAAATCCCCAATGTTGTGAAATTTTTAGATGGAATTTTGTAAACAATAAACAGCTGTTACGAACAAAAATCAACTATTGTGAATGACAAATTTAGAGGAATATCACGATAGCAATTTTCCCTTCGAGGGAAATGGATATTTCATGGGAACATAAATTTCACATGTTTTTCACGATAGGGGTGAATTGACGGCATTACACCATGAAGATTGTTGAAAAACTCAACACGAGCTTGCAAAATCATTGGGAGATACTGAAGCAGTCATTTCAAAACGTTTGCGAGCAACAGGAAGCCGAGAGACCTTGAAAGACGATTTTGTATGTCCGAAATGATGGTTTAAAGATATAAAAGAAAATCATTTTTGCGCCGAATCATAACATGCGATTAAAACTGGATTCATTACGATAACCCAAAGCGTAAGAGGTCGTATGTGAAGCTAAGGTAATTCCTGTATTTGGGAGGGAGCCAAAATGTCCTATCTATTATGAGCTGCTGAAATCTGAACAGACCATCACAGGGAACCTCTGCCGAATGGAACTGATTCGTTTGAATCGAGCATTGGCCGAATATGCGGCCGTACGTGAAACCGTAATATTCCATCATGACAACGCTCGGCCACATGCAATACCTGTTAAAAAGTATTTAGAATGAAGTGGTTGGGAAGTTTAGCCTAACCCGCTTTATCAATGAAGAACTTTGTATCTGGGATATGCTTCACTTTGGAACAGAGTTCTTGGCCTCAAAAGATGAGCAGTTCTTTTGACTCGGAATCTATATGTTGCCAGAAAGATGGGAAAAGCTCATAGCTAACAATGGCCAATACTTTTAATAAATTTATATTGTTCAAATGTTTCAAAATTAAAGCTAACAATTTAAAAAAAATCCTATTTTTAAGTCCAACACCCAATATTATATCGATAACGGTATTTACGATTATAACCTTAACATTTCTTTAATTTTTATTCAATTATTCTGAAACATGTGATAATAAAGAACAGATTATAATATGTAATGTGTTTAATGTTCTTCTTGGATAAGGAAGTATAATTTCTTAATTTCCAATAATTAAAGACAAAAGTCTACTTTTTTTAAAATACTGATACTGATTCAACAAAATTATGACGATTTAGTTAAACATTTTTTACCGTAACAGCTGTTACTTTGACACATGCAGCATTTTAATTTTGCAAAATGAATTTATGTTAGTCATATTAATTAGTCTACCGAAATGAAACGTTTTGACAGCTGTTACATTGACACAGTCAAATTTAGGTAATTTTTTATAAATAAAAAAACAACTTCCTTTCGTCGATGTAAACTCAAACACAGGTTGCGTAAATATTTAAATCGTTATTAAATATAATCAAAAGCTGTTTAATGTTTAATAAATTTCTTTAAACAAAAACCAATTAACAATAAAAATAAAACTGCATTCAAAGCGGTCAAATTTATACATATTTACATTGTAATACATTTAAATTCTTTGAAATAATTTGTTTCTTACATCAGAACAACTTGTTTTATTTTATTTAAATTTTTTTTTACACTTTATTTATCCACTTAAAATGCAATTTAATTCTTTACATTTACAATTCACAGCCAGTTTTAATTTCAATTTGTTCTCATAAAAATATAAAATCAAATTGAAATTTATGACCTGACGGGCCAGGCTGGCGGCGGCGCATCATATTGAAATTAAATATTTTTGCTGGTTGCATCAGTCCCGTAGAGTGTTTTATAGAAAACCTAGTCTTCATATTGTATTGCAGTTATACTATCTCCTCCACTTTTCTCCTTTTAAACCATTAAATTTTGCGATAAAGTGTTTTTGATTTAATTTCTATCAATCAAAGACACTTGCTTGCCATCATACAGAAGACAACAAACCGAAAGTTTAACCAGACAAACAACATTGACCATCAATTTCTATTTGTACGCTTCACAAGTTAAACTTTTTTTAATTTTCTCAAAACATGACAATTTACAAAATCAAATTCAATTGAACGATCGCTCGATCGTATGAGTGAAATGTTTATAATAAACAAATTAATTGTTGTGTAGTTTAGATGTATAAATTTATTAATACAAATGAACAATATATGTAGCTAAATATAAATTTATTGAAATTTTAAATAAATTTTGATTATATTATTATATTTTGACTAAAATACTGCACGTTTTTCTTATCGTATTACCGTTAATCATATGGTTTGTTACCCTCCATCTTGACAAGATATATCATTAAATCACCCTGTCTATGCTTGACAAATAATTATCATCACCCCTATCGTGAAAAACATGTGAAATTTATGTTCCCATGAAATATCAATTTCCCTCGAAGGGAAAATTGCTATCGTGATATTCCCCTAAACTTTTCATTCACAATAGTTGATTTTGTACGTAACAGCTGTTTATTGTTTACAAAATTCCATCTAAAAATTTCACAACATGGGAAATTTTTTCACGTGAACAAAGTTGATGAACGAGAAATGGGAAAAGGGAACATATTTCATGTGAAATGTTGATTTGCGATAGGGGAGCATAACAGTTACTGACGTTTGTAGCCAAGTCAACGTTGTCTGAGCAAAAGCACTAACAATTTTGTCATAACGAAGCAATAATGCTAATAAATGGGGACTATACCTGATATTTTTTATCATGACAAAAAATTATCTGGTATAGAAATAGGGTAAAGAAAAATATGCACTGAACATCGACATGTTTTCCAAAAGACCAAATTTGTGTAAGAATTCTGCAGACATTTTGTTCTTGTGCGCACATAACGATGGCTAGTTAAGACGTTATGGGGTAATTTAGTGGAGAATTATACGTCAAATGTGAAGGGAATTATTTAATAATAAGACAAATAAATTGCTGATAATTACGTATTGCGTGTATGAATAAAAAATTTAAAAGTTATTTTGGTTCTGACTCCATATGTTGCCAGAAACTGTCACTCACAATAGAGCAAATAACAACAGGCAGATCGAGGGAGGGTCACAGTCGACGGCTCGGTCCAAATGTTTCAAAATAAAAGCTAAAATTTTGAAAACATCCGGCATTTTTATGAATACAGGAGTTAAAATAATATATAAAAATATTGTTTTAGTTAACAAAAAATAATAAAATAATATTTATATTCATATTATTTAGTGAATGGAGCTGACGAAGAACAACGTTCACAGTTAATAAAATAGTGTTTAATAATCCTGTCAATGCCAAGGAGACTTGTTGCTCCCTAGTAGAAATTTAAAAATTTGGCTCAATTGGGGTTTTAAGCGCGATTAGTATTATAATCGTGATGAATTTTAGCTCCAAAAAGCAAAATATCAAAAATCCGGGAATTTTCCGGGTTTTATAAAAAAAAATTTGGAATTGTATACACCTACTTTTCAGACTGAACACTGAACTGAAATACAACTAAATAAACCTAAATAAATATTTATATAGAATTTAATAAAACGTGTAGAGCATTTTTTTTTTATAATTCAGACGTAAATTATAAACTCATGTCGCCGCCCTTTTCCACCGCCATACAAACAAAAACACTGCTTATAAATAAATCATTTATCATTGTTTTAATATTTAATATTTTATATATAATTGTTGTTTGTGAAGCATTTATTGGAAATAAAAAGAAAAAAAAAACAATAATTTTCGTCATAAAAAAATATGAAAATTTATCAACAAATCGCCCACATTCATTACTTTTGGCGTTTTTTTTTTGATTGTTTGTTGTGTGTTTGGTGACCCATGGAATTTGTTTGCTTGTTTTTGTTTTTAATCTAAATTCGTTTATTTCGTTTTATTTTCAAAACAAACAAAAAGTTAAAAAAAAAACGGAAAACATTTGCAAACAATAATATAACAAAAGGCTAGTTAAAAACATATTTATAATTAATAGAAAATTTATTAAATACACAAAGTTTTATTAATTAAACAAAAAAACATATGGCAATTAAAAAGCAATAACATTACTTTTTTATTAATAATAAATTTCAGAGAAATATAGAACAAAAAAACTTTCCAATTAGACTTTCTGATAAAAACAAATTTTATAATCGGCTGTTTCATTTTAAAAGCAACAAACCAAAAATTTTATTAAAAATTTTGTATGGATAATCGTTATCCGGGGTGGCCGAATCGATGTTAGGATATTAAAATCGAATAAAAATCTATAAAAATTAGCTTTCCTAGTATTTTTGTTTCATTCCCTTAGAATTTTGGACGATTTTGATCCACCTTTATGAATGTTTTATATAAATTACCAAATATTCGTTTTTAAATAAATATTTTGCCAAACAATAATTTAGTACATACCTTGAAAATAATGAACAATTGATATTTTTATCTATTTATTTTTGCTAAAATGTTTCTAATATTGGCACAATGTCAAGTGTATTGAAAAGCATGACTGAAAATCATAAATAATATTTAAATATTTTCAATTATTTAAGAAAGAAGGTTAACAAAAAATAAACAAACAATATAATAATATAAATATAATAAAACACTATAGATGAATTCGCAACAAATTAGTTTAATGAAATCATTTCCTTTTCAACGTTTAAAACACTGCTTGTATTTGGCTTGATAAGTCCCGTGATGAAAAATCATAATGGAAACAAAAATTTAAAAAAGAAAAAAACTTATTCATGTATTGCAGGAACAATAGTGGATTTTTGTTTGCTTTAATTCTGTTTAGTCCTGGTCCACACTGTGAAACATTTGCTGCAAAACATTTGAGTTTGTTGATGAAAGGGGAAAGAGGAATGAAAAAGGGAACTTTGTTTCATGTACATGAAGTTTTTGTTGAGTATGTCATCCACATTTATTCGTTCGTATTCGTACTGTACAGAAATGTCAAAAACTGAAAAGAAAAAACTTCACTGTGTGGACACGAATGCAGTTTCAAAAGAGAATTTAAAAATGTTTTGCAGCAAATGTATCACAGTGTGAACCGGGACTAAATGTAAAATTTCTTCACAGTAAGAAAATATTAAATGCCAAAACAAAAATAGAGCATTTGCCGGGTCAAATAAAAAATTTCTTAATTTGTCTATCATATTTACATTGGTGATTTCTTTCTCTAGTAGTTAGCATCACTGTTGGTTGTTATAATGTAAATAAACCGTTATTTGTCAAAACTATTAACAAGTTGCCATATCATTTACTAACAAAATGGCAACTATTATCACATTATAACTGTGAAAATCAAATGTAATAGTGAGCGCTAGTTTTTCAAGCTTTTTGTTTGTAAAATAAGTTTTTATATATTTCAGACGTTTATAGAAAAAAAAGCAAGTAAGAGATGTATATTCGGCTGTGTCGAATCTTATATACCCTTCACCAACTTATACTTTAGATAAAAAAATTGTTTGGGTATAAAAACACGGATTAAAAAATATTTTTTTTCCGATTTTGACCCATTGTACTTACTACTGGGTTATACACGTCGTTGCTAATGCCATTTGTGGCACGATTTTCTCGATTTTATATAGCAACCGGATCTATAGCGAATATATTGATGTGTGAAACAAGCACTAATCCTAACCTATTAGCAGTCAAATGTTTTCTGAATCCTTGATTCGTAATTTCTGAAAATCTCAATATATTCATGCAAAAAAAAACATGCCATCCTAATATACATACATTCGTAAATATAATAAATATTGAAACTCAAAATAAAACTATAACATTGACATTGACTTTCAAATTGAAAGTGATAAATAATTAAAATTGCTCTACATTAATTATCTCCCAGCATATGCAAGTGTGTATGCAAACAAAAAAAACAATATGAGATAAATCCAATAATTATCTAGTAGCTTGAATAATTTTATACATATAAATTACAATAAGAAAAAGTTAAATTTAAATAATAATAGTAAAACAAAACAAAACTAAAGTGTTATAATGCATGTGGGAAATGTGGGAAAATACTTATTTTTCTGCCATATACAACAATAATTGAGCAAATTAAAAGCAGAGTCAGACAATGCAAATAAAAAAATTACGACACATCTTTATTATTCGTTTTCATCTTGTTACTTTTCTTCTTCTTGGTGTTGTTTAGAGACCACGAGAACAGTAATGGAAATATTTTTGTACACTTCAAAAAAAGGAAATGTATAATAATATCCGATCCTACATATACTTTTTATTGTACAATAGATTGTGTATCCACAAATCTAGCAGAACATTTCAGAAGATATTAGACACAGATTACACAGATACGAATCAGCTGGTGCCAGTAATATGACAATTACTACGTTTATACGTAGCCTATTCGCAAATAAAAACAAGTAAGAAAGTATGGTCGGTCAAGCCCGACCATATAATACCCTACACTAAGTAAAAGAGCAAAAAAAATTTTCTTTTAAAATTTCAATAATTTATATTTTTGAGTGATTTTTGGAAGTGGGCCTTATATGGGGGCTATGACCAATTATGGACCGATCACCATGAAATTAGGTCGTATGATTTATGTCTATATTAAAGTTAACTATGTTGAATTTTGTGTGTATACCAAAATTTTTAAGCGATTTATGCACGTTAAAGTGATTTTCGGAAGCGGGTCTATATGGGAGCTATGACTAATTATGGACCGATCGTAACAAAATTTGGTGACATGAATTTTGTGTATATAAAACTTATTTGGAGCGGAATTTGTGGAGATACATATATAAATTAAACATTTATGACCGTAAAGTCCAATTTCGGGAGGACATTTGTATGGGGGCTAGGTGAAATAATGGACCGATTTCAGCCAGTTTCAATAGGCTTGGTCCTTGGGCCGAAAAAATAACATGTACCAAATTTGATCGAAATATCTTCAAAATTGCGACCTGTACTCTGCGCACAAGGTTTACATGGACAGCCAGCCGACCAGACGGACATCGCTTAATCGACTCAGAAAGTGATTCTAAGTCGATCGGTATACTTTAAGGTAGACTAATATTTTTGGGCGTTACAAACATCTGCACAAACGCATAATACCCTCCCCACTATGGTGGTGTAGGGTATAATTATTTGCAATTAACTAACTCACTGTTTATATGTCACATTGGTTACGGAAAATTCTTGTTTTTATGAGATGCCGGATGGTAAAATTTAATTATTTGGTAGCTCTTTTATTGAATAAAATATGATACATTTTTTATTTTTTTAAATGTAAAAAATATAGAAACAAAAATTCTTGTCCGTCTTGCTATCCAAGTAATTCAAAAACGCAATGAAATATTAAAAAAACGTCTTAATAAACTAAAAGCGTTAAAACATATGGCAATGTTTAAAATCTTATTTGCAAATAGTGTCGTTAATCAGGAATTGTTTTCGTGAGTTAGCTATTCGCAAATAAAAAATTAATTCACTGTTTATGCGGCATTTTGGTTGTGGTTTGAATCAATATATTTCACACTCGTTGACTATTGAGAATTGTATTTTTTCTCTCGATCTGTAAACTACAACCCAAGGCGAATTTATACAAGGTGGAGTCAGTCAAACAGCTGATAATTTTTTTTTCGCTTTTTGGTTCTAACAACTGGCAAAGCTTGTTTTTATATTTAAATGTCTACATTCTAAGCTTATTAACAAAATATTTATTGTTTACATAAATAAATAAAGCCATAGGTTAACATAGAGACGAGAAGTAATTGTCAAAAACCTATCTCTTGCAACAACAATATACATGCTAGTCAATGTATTTTGTTATTGTATAAGACATATGATTTGTTGTATTTTTTGTTTGACAATTCGGAGTGTCTCGTCTCTATGTATAATTCTCTATGAGTAAAGCCCTCACTATTCAATTATCTACACTATATTAAGTTTAAATACTTATTTGTTTAATTTTTCATTTTGGTTTTTTGACATTTGTTAAGACCAATCGTTGTTTTTGTAGAACTGACACCACCTTGTATGAATTCGCCTTGCTACAACTATTGAAGAGTGATTGTAGAATGTCAAAATAACTATACGGTTCGATATTACTTTTTTGAGAAGTGCCATTTATCCGAAAAGAGGACAGTATTCCAGGCTCGCCCAGTTAAAATGTTTTGTTTTTTAGAAATAGTTGGAGAAACAGTTCGAGAACTAATTTCTAATTTTAGAATATTCGTGACTTTTTGAATGAAACACTGGTTTTTTGATAAACAAATCATTTTGTTTTTCAACTAAGTCTCTATACACTTTATCCAACGTTTTTCCAATTTGTTTATCCCTTCAAAAAAAAAAAAAAAAAGATTTTTCGAGATCGTCATAATAGGTATTTCATTGGAGTCAAATCTCTTTCCGCCGAGACATTTCCGGAGAATAGAGCGGAAGAGAAAGCAATTAGTAGACTAATTCATGGAAACTGCACATGTGTGCACACGATTGTGAGCAAACAGGGTATCCATTTTTTGGAAAGCTTTTTCATTGAAAATTTAAAACACTAAGCCTGTGGCTTCCGCAACCTCTCACACTTTCAATATCGTGAAGTTTTCAATTGTTTCGGGTGTAGAGACCCCAATTAGGTGTCCAGAAAGTTCGGCCACAAAGAAATTAAAAAAAAACACATGTTTACCATTGAAATTGATGGTGCAGAGTTCCCATATTATTTATCCAGCTTAGCCTTGGTTTGAGTTTTTCCCGCAAAAAATAATGCTTAATGAGCACACGAAATTCACTTTTATCCTCAAGTCTCGCTATCAAACACAAACTAAATGACGTAGCTTGTACAAATATTGACAGGAATTAACTGACAGGAGCAGTGTTGCTCTTTCAGTTAAGAGGTGGACAATTCAAAAAGTCACGGACTTATAGACCCACGCTCATAACAAACTTCCCGCTGAAGTGTTTCCTGTCTTTCCTCTTCCGCCCATAACCTATTTTCCTAGTTCCAACACAATGATTGGCATGAGTAGGGGGATCATCACCTGAGTGCTGGTCCAAGCAGAAAAAAAACAATAAAAACCTAAGAGATTTAGCAAAGAACAAAGAAATGGCGAAATAAAAACATTTAAAATTGTTTTTCTTTAAGTGTATACTATGATAAAAACTTATTGATTCTTTTGTTTTTGCTTGTAGAAAATTTCAATTGATAAATTTTATTTAGAAAAAAAAAACAAATAAAACTAAACTAAAAACAGTTTTATATTCTAAACCCACATAAAACCATAGAGAATAGATATAGAGCGGAAACTCACCTGTCAAAGACCTAACTCAGTTGTCAGAAACCTAAGTGGTGAGAATGTATTAGTAGAAAAAACTATTTGATAACAAAAACAACACTCGTATGTGTGATTATTTTGATTTATTTTTTTGTTTGAGTTTTTTTCTAGTTTCCGCTCTATGTTTCTCTATGCATAAAACGATGATAGAAATCTAAATTTATTAAATTTTATTAGTACATGCCACACAATTTTGTTTAAATACGAACATTTTTTTAGTTTTATTTTTTATTTTGTTGCTGTCAGCAAGTTTTATTATTATTATTACATGTTAAAACAAATGATTACAAAACGCAGTAAAATCTAGTAACAAGGGACATAATTTCGAATTTCTTCTATTGTTGTTTTTATGAGAATTTACTGTTTGTGTCTGTCTACTTTTAAATAAATAGAATTTTAATTTTGTTCATCTATTTATTTACATTTTACCTTAGTTTTTGTTTTTATATTTGTTGTAGTTTTTGCTTTCTTCACACTTATTTTGTAACATTTTTGTTCGTTGCACTTGAAAATATTTTAAGTAGTTTTGTGTCGGTCGCGTGTAAATGGTTTTTTAGCTCTGAAGTCTGCTTCTGCAATCGAAAATTGTATATTTGTTTGTGTTTTTGTGTTCTTGTTGTAAATTTTTGTTGTAATTCGTAAATAATAATAATGAAAACAAGAGCCAATAATGAAACAACAAGTGCAAAATGTCAAATTGCTTGTCGGCCTCTTTTTTTGCTTGTGATCATGAAGATCGACAGACAGCAAAAAAACAATAAAAAAAGAGGAAAATAAACAAAATTGACAAAACAAATTGACATAAACTGAGCGAAATCGTCATCATAACAATTTTTGGTACACGTTTTAAAAAATTAATAGAAATGACCAAAATAGAGGAGAAAAAGAGGGAAATATTAAGAGTCCAAAGTCCAGTTAGCGTGTTCTAAACGATACACTGTGGATATTATGGTTTCAAGCCATTGATTGGCATAAGGAGAACATGCAACCTGGATTATAATAACATGTTATGTACTTTCTGTTGCAATCTGACCAGTTATAGATTGTGAGTTTGGTTGATTATTTGATAATTTCTATGAAGTTCGTTGACATTAACAGGTAAATATCATTCAATGTAAGCCATAGAAGTTGGTAATCGTCGACCTATAGTTTCGTACCAAATTTGTTTATCTTTGTCTCATCTACTATTATTCGTTTCAAAACTTGAAAATATGCCTTCAGGAAATCTAGTTTTCATAGTTAATTAAATTGTGGAGTACAATTGATGGATCATCAGAATCTAAAATCGTGTCATTCTCGGTTGGGTCTGTCTTCTATTGCCATCCAAATAGATTTTTGTTGGAAGTTACCTTATAACATAATAAAAAGGTTGTTTTTCAGTCAAAGTTCGGTAGTTTCGAATTTTTCTTTCGAATAATTCGAAGAATAATTTTAAATTTTGACTAAATTCAGTCAAGGGTTCTGTACATTTCTTTTGATTTCGGTTATAATATTCTGAAATTGTTTTATACAAATTTTGGCCTCAGTAAAACTAATAGTCCTACTGATTAAATCATTGACAATTAGCTTAATATAATTGTTGTTGAAAACTTTAAAGCGCAGGCAGCGCAATGAAATTTAAACAACATGTCTATATTAAGGGTAGGGCTCTCGATGGCTCTACAGGAAGTTTTAAACCGTATTGAAAGATCATTGATATAGAAGGTGCTTTCAATAATGTATTGAACTCGAGTCTTATCCCAATAAGCATTTTTACTGGAATTCAAGTTGAAAGCAAGTATAATTCAAGCCTTGAATTATAGTGAAGCAATTGAATTACAGTTGATTTCAATAGCATTCTCCAGTAAAAAGGAAACATAAATTGAAGTCATATGTTTTTTGTTTGAATAATATTTAATATTTTTCAAGTTTATCCCTTTGTCGACCGACGGTACTTATAAGTACCATAACAATAATAAGCTTACAAAATGAAAACAAAACATATTTTGACCCTTTTTGCCCAAAAGTACTTTAAAGTACACTATCATCTTTGGAATAATATATTTTTTTTGTCTATTGGCAAACTCGCTTACCCACAATAACGGTGAATTGTTTCATGTTCTCATTGTGATGTTCATTTATGTTGTAATGGTAAAAAATACAGTTTCGCAAAATACCATAAAATCGACTTGCAATAGAAAATGTTATAAGTCACAAAACTTTTTTATAAAATTTTAACAAAAATCGATGAGTTTTTTTTATCTTTTGATTGATGCTGACCTAACGGTACCAGGTCCCTTTCGGATCCATGCAGGTCCCTTTCGGTTCCTTGCATGTCCTCCACAAAGTTAAAATTTTGTAAATAACTTCCTGAAGTCCTTTTTTTAAATATTTAATACAAAAATTAAAACTTTTTCAACGATTTAAAACCTTGGCCCACAAGGGGTTAAAACATAATTACATTTGCATTCAAGTCAAGTCAAATTCCAACAAAATGTTCAAGTGCTTGAATTTTTGGGGCTTTGATGCTTATTGGGATTGATTCCCAATGACAATATGATATGAAACAGGATATAATGGCTTGAATCGGTCAGATGTCGTGTAACATAAGTATAAATTTCGAGCCAAATGACACAGAAATAAGAGACAGAGTATGCAGAGGAACCCCACAAGTTGGATTCTATCCGATAAAGGTTTCAGGGGAAAGGATCCCAACATTTTATGTGAAAGGACAAATGAAGCCCTCAACATATCCTATAACAGGGCCAGAGAGAGGGACATTTGTATGTACACTAGAAAGCGGAAAAATTCAAAATTGTGAGAATACAAATAATGAAGAAAGCCAAGTAAATAGGAGTAGTACTCCAGACTATACTGAACGAACCAAATTGATAGTATAGTAGAAAAGGCACATACAATATGTGATTTCTGCAGAAGAAATGGTGCATAAAGACGATGATGATGCACTGGCTATAAACGAGTGTACTGCGGCCGATTATAACGAATGCCTCGACATAAAACTTCTTCAAAGAACACAGAGACTGTGCTGTATAACCAGCTGAAAACTATACCATGAAAACTACATCGACAAAAGCTAATATAAGCTAAACTAATCTATATATATAAATGAAATGGTCCATGTATGTAATGGCATCATGTGAGAACGGCTGGAGCGATTTGGCTGATTTTTTTTTATTCGATTCGAAATTTTCAGGAGATGGTTTGTAAATAAAACAAATAAAAAATGCTCGGAAATTTTTTTTTTAATCCAGTCAACTGTAATAAAAAAGCTCCCTAAAGTATGCAGTACAAATTTAGATATTTTATTTGCAAATAAATAAGAACAGGCAGGTGTATGTGGGTTGGAGAAACTTGAAGAACTAACATTAGTAAATGCTACCGGGCGAAGCCGGGGCAGTCAACTAGTATGTTATAAATACAACCGATCGAAATACAAGTAATGTAACCAGAAACCAAATATCCTACCAATGAAAAATGGTACAGAGTTCGAACAGAATATTTCAAAATAAACGGAATCTCCATAATACCATAATAAGATAAAGTAAAGAGAGTAAGTAATAACCAAGAATCGGTCTATATACAGATGGTTCTAAAATAGGTGACCAAACCGGATTGAGGTTCTACGAAATATATCTAAATACGTTCGTCTACCAGATGACAATACTGTTTTCCAGGCTGAGATCATGCCAATTACGATGGGTATTAAATGGTTGAAGAAGATTGATAGCAAAAATCTAACTAAACGAATATGTTAAATGTCATGTTTTATAATGAAAGCCAAGCCATTATGGCATTGTTGGAAACGAGAATGCGTACAAACTATCCAGGATGAGAACCCAAAGTTTAAAGGTGAACTAAATGAGAGGGTAATAATAAACGAACATATCAGAGACTGGCAGAACATATGTACATGCATATATAAAGAGTATTTTTTTAAGCTCTATAGAACTTATGACAGGGTTAACTGTCAAACGAACTGTCATGCTGCCCTCACTTTTTGACATTTATGATCAGTATACTCTGGCATCATGAATAGATTGACGCTTGAACAACGCTACCAAATTATTCAAATTTACGTTGAAAATCTGTCATCATTTCGGGCAACTTATAGACGACTGGTTTGTTAATAAACTAAATTGCCGCATATGGAGTGAGACCAATCCACTACAGACTCCATTACATCCAGAAAAATGCAATGTTTGGTGCGGTTTACATACTGGTGTCATCATCGGATCTTATGATGAAAGAAAATGAAGCTGGCGTTACGGTCAATGGAGAACGTTGTCGCACCATGATCAAGGATTTTTTTGTTGAAAATATGGAAATATGGATGGCAACAATCGATTTATTGAAATGTGTAACTCGATTTCAAGAAATGGACCTGCAACTGGTCTCCCAAGTTGTGCGATTTTACACATCTCGATTATTTCTTGTGGTTTATTCTGAAAAACCAGCTAAAAGTTACGCCTTGGAGACAGCATTGTTCGTGTAATTCGCGACGTTGGACGTCCAGAACCGCGGTGGTCATATGCCCGAAACCATTTTAAAATGTTAATAACATGTATTGATTTTTGTAAATTGTAAAAAATAAACAAAGATTTAATATATTCTATCGGACTTGAAAAACAATTCTTAAAAGTCGTATCAATAACAAGAAATATAAAACCCACAAAAATAAGTACTTGATTAATTTAAAGTAAACACAACAAAAATTTTAAGAAAACTGATGATTTTTTTAAAAAAAAAACTTCATCAAAAACATTTATTTCGTTGTTGATGATGCCTGATAAAAAACAGAGTGAACATTTTTCATAGATATTTTTCTTTTGTTTACTAGGTACCTCTGTAAGTTAAGGCCGTACTTAAAGTACTAGTCTTATTTCTATGAACTTATTTACTCTCCATTAAGCGATCTCTTTTTCGTTATGCAAATAGTATTTAGTTCAGTATTATTTTGTCTACCGTTTAATAAGCAATCCTCATAGAAAAGGAAAGCGACATTTATAATTTAAGATTTGTGAAGAAATGAATTGAAATGTAATAAAATTTAAAATAAGTTTTTTAATTAAAATTAAAGTGGTTTTATTTAACTAAGAAAAAATAAAATTAATTGGCGCCCAACGTGGGGCTGAGGCTAAAGTAAAATATTGAAACTTTAAAACAAAAAATATAATATAATAAAATAAATTCAATTAAATAACACCCAAAATATTTGACTTTATAAAATTAAAAAAATAAATCTATGTATTTAAGTGATGTTCATTAAAAAAAAACTAAAGAAAATCATATAATATATCTTATAAATGAAATTACAATTGCCCAATTCACAATTTATGTCGTAGTGTTGTAGCATTGTATGTCATAAATATTTTTCAAACAAATTTTTCGAAACAAAAACAAAATATTAATAAAAAATATTACGACATACAACGATACAACGCTACGACACCAATTGTGAATTGGGCAAATAATTCAACTACATTAACGTAAATTAAAATAAAATAATCAAAAAGTTAAAGTTAAAATTTTAATTTAAAATATTGAAAATGACAAAATAAATGAATAAACAAAGATACATGAAATCTAAGCGAATGTTAAAAAATGATTAAACGAAGAACAAAAAATATTTAATAGAAAGCAAAAATAAACTTTTAAATGACAAAAATTTAAGTTAATAAAAATAACGGTACTAAAATTCTTTATAAAAATCTGTGACAATAATTCAAAATAACATAAGAATCAAAGCAAAATTAATAATAAATAAATTCAGTAGCAGAGAAATAAGATTAAATAAAAGCAAATAATAAAAAATTGGAGACTTAAAGATATGCTTGTTTAGGAGTACTCATTAAGAAGACGTAATTACTAAGAGTACTGCTGCGAAATAATAAAGAGATCCTAAAAATAACTGCCTATAAACACGAATTAATTTGCATGGACAAATCTACGAGAGGACGTAATTATTAAGAGAACTGCTGTTGACAAAAGTTGCTGATAAATAATATATAAAAAGAGTATCTATGATTAATAAATAATTTAAGTATTAAATTGTATAATTAATTATATATTATTTAAGTCTTCTTGAAAATAAATAAATATTTGCTATAATTAATTAAGAGATTTAGAAATATGAACTATCTACTTAAGAGTAACTTAATATCAATAATTTTATAAAATAATTTATTTTCTCTACAATTACCTAACTAATCGTATATTTACTTAAATTTATTGGTCTATATATTATCTTTAATAATTTTGCTACTAATTTTAATTGGCTATTATAAAATTATTATTAACTTTCCTTATTTAAAATTTGTTTGTCTTTATTGTAAGTATATTTAGATTTATGATTAAAGTTGTTAACGAAGAGATACTTATTAAAATATTTAATAAATAATAACTTCTATCCTTATGAACATCGATGATTTAATATCGGATATAAAAAACATTAAAATTAGCTCCGAAAATACGTCCTTAAATCCTAAAAATATGGACGCCAGTACCGTCCAAGCTTTACTAAATACTGCTTTAGTTAGGCAACTGAGCAAGCGCGGCAAGGTTTTCAGAACACTATTGATGATCTAACTAAAAGATTATCCATCTTAGAAAATCCAGTTCAAGTTGAAGAATATAAGCCTATAGCTATCAGGGTAGGTGTGAGATGCAGTGAATCTCTAGATATAGTGAAATCTATTCCAGAGTTCAGTGGTGATGCGAGCAAGTATATGTCGTGGCGTCAGGCCGCAATAACTGCCCACAAATTATATGAATCCTATGAGGGCAGCTCAACATATTATCAGGCTGTAGGAATTATTAGAAATAAAGTTGTAGGAGCTGCTGACACAGTACTCAGTTCGTATAATACAGTATTGAATTTCAAAGCAATTTTATCTAGATTAGATTTTTCATTTGGAGATAAAAGATCCATATTTACACTTGAGCAGGAGTTGTCGACATTGAAGCAAGGTCCCCAGGGAATTATTGAGTTTTATGATGCAGTCGAGAAGAAATTGGCACTGATTTTGAACAAAGTAATAATGACCAATGAAGGAAATTCGGCATTAATTGAAGCTCTTAGTCAGAAATACAGGGAAAATGCATTACGTGTATTTATTTCTGGGTTAAGACGTCCAATGCCGGATGTATTGTTTTCGTGTAAACCTCCAGACATGCCTTCTGCTCTCGCTCTAGCCCAGGAACTTGAGACTAACCAGGCGAGGTATAATTTTGCAACAACCTTTTGGAATAATTCGCCACAAGGCATTACTTACAATTCACCACATTATCAACCTGTTCGACAACCTTATTTTCATAATAGACCAACACAACAAGGTTTTATTCCTAGAAATCAATTTAACAATAGATTTCAAACAGCACACAATCAATTCTTAAATATTAACGAAAATAGCAACAACTTCGCCACTCCTTTTTCCCATCCACATCAGAACGCTACATTTAATAGAAATAGTAATAGAATGCAATTTTATGATGGCAATCATAGACAAAATGCCGAGCCAATGGATGTTGACATTAGTAATCGTTTCACTCAGCATCATCAAAAATGACCAGCTGGCAGTTTAAATCAGAATATGTCAAAAATACAAAGAGTTAATCATTTAAATCAACATTATCCTACAGAAAACTATTTTAATTCCGATTATAATGAGCCACCTGAATCTAGTTTCGAATTTGTTCCACCTGAGCCTCAGCCTACTTATGTCCCACAAGTTCAAAATCCTGAACTCGATATACAAGACGAAATTAATTTTTTAGAACAAGATCCCTCCTGCCGTTCATAGTTAGATCGTTAGGAGGTAGGACGTTAAGAATATTAATTGACACCGGTATATCCAAAAATTATATTAAAAATCTTAGTTCTTTGAAATCAGTTAAACCGCTCGATAAACCCTTTTTTGTAAAATCAGTAAATGGAAATTCAAAAATCTTTTCAAAATGTGTAGCATATTTATTGGGAACAACTGCTAACTTTTTCGTTTTACCTGATTCGACTACTTTTGATGTAATAGTTGGCTTTGACTTTCTGACTCAAATAAAAGCGCAAATTGACTGAGAAGAAGGAATACTAAAATATAATGATGGAGAAGAAAAATTGTCGTTTATTTACTGTAATGCTGTTAATAATATGATCAGCCCTGAAGCTTGTGATGTACCTACTTACTTAGTTAAGAAACTCGAAAATATTCTGGAAGCTAACAAAGGAGCCTTTGCTGATCCTATAGAATCCCTTCCTTTTGTCACCAAGGTTTTAGCTACTATTAGAACTGAACACCAAGAGCCAGTATACTCAAAGTCATATCCGTACCCTTTAGCTTTGAATGATTTTGTTAATAATGAAATAACTAATTTATTGAAAAATGGCATAATAAAACCTTCTCGCTCTCCATATAATAATCCTATATGGATAGTTGATAAGAAAGGTTTCGATGAGTCAGGGAAACCGAAAAAAAGACTTGTTATTGACTTTCGGAAACTAAATTCAAAAACTACAAGCGATCGGTACCCAATACCCGATACATCGACCATTTTATCAAATTTAGGAAAATCTACTTATTTCACTACATTAGATTTAAAATCAGGATTCCATCAAATCAGCCTAGCAGAGAATGACAGGGAAAAAACTGCTTTTAGTGTCAATAATGGGAAATTTGAATTTTGTCGACTTCCGTTTGGATTGAAAAATGCACCCAGTATTTTTCAGCGTGCAATAGATGACGTTTTACGCGAAGAAATTGGAAAAACCTGTCACGTGTATATCGATGATATTATCATCTTCTCATCATCGGCTGAAAAGCATATCTCTGACATTGATAGAATCCTCCAAAAATTGTACAAGGCGAACATGCGAGTTTCAAGTGAGAAGTCAAGATTTTTTAAAAGTTCTGTGGAGTTTTTAGGATTTGTTATTTCAGAAGATGGTATAAAGACCTGTCCTGAAAAAGTCAATGATATTATAAACTATCAGGTCCCTGAAACATTGCGTAGTCTGAGGTCATTTTTAGGGTTGGCGGGGTATTACCGCAGATTTGTCAAAGACTACGCACTCATAACAAAACCACTCACAAAATATCTCCGAGGAGAAAATGGCAACGTGTCTGCAAAGTGCTCTCGAAATGTAAAGGTATGTCTTGATAGGGAAGCACTGGTCGCCTTTCAAAGGATAAAAAATATATTGGCATCAGAAGACGTATTGTTGCTTCATCCAGACTTTAATGAACCCTTTGAACTTACTACCGATGCATCGTCTAGTGCAATAGGTGCTGTATTGACACAACATGGTAGACCTATAACCATGATTTCAAGGACTTTATCTACGACGGAAGAAAATTATTCCACAAATGAGCGTGAACTTCTGGCTATAGTGTGGTCGCTTCAAAAGTTAAGAAATTATCTGTATGGTGCAAAAAACGTAAACATTTACACAGATCACCAGCCGCTCTCATTTTCTCTTTCGGAAAAAAATCCCAATACAAAAATAAGGAGGTGGAGGGCATTTATAGAAGAATTTTCACTACAAACCCGGCAAAGATAATATAGTGGCAGACGCTTTGTCCCGTCAATATATGCACTACGCGGAAATTGACTCAATGAGCATGGATGCCACAATTGGCTCTGAAACTATGTCTGCAACTGAAGGATCTATAGGTTCTGACACTTTAACTGCGTCAGAAACATCGACCATTGCAACAATACATAGTGAAGAATCTTCCACAGAAGTGATCAAGTCAGTTGCAAACCCAATTAACTGCTTTAAAAACCAACTTGTTCTAATTGAGGCATCAAAATCTGCTTTGATTTCAGAAACCGTATTTGTCAATCAAGTAAGACATTTAATAAATTACAATAAGGTGCCGGACATCATGAAGTTCGTGAGGGATGCTGTGAATCCAAGTGTTGTGAACTGCATATATTGTGATCATCACACGTTAGGGCAAATTCAGAATGATCTTATAAAAAATTTTCCGTCGGTAAGATTTGTCATTAGTAAAAAAATGGTAATGGATATTCACAATCCTGATGATCAGCTTGAAATTCTATTAAATGAACACAACAGGGCACATCGTAATATTCGAGAAAATCTTAATCAAATCCTTAGAGAATACTATTTTCCAAGCATTCGAAAGAAACTTGAAGAGATAGTTTCAACTTGCAAAACCTGTAAAGAATCGAAGTACGTCAGGCATCCTAAAAAAACTAGAATAGGCAAAACACCTATCCCTGAAAATCCTGGTGAACTGCTACATATAGACGTTTTTTCAACTGATAACACCCATTTTCTTACCTGTGTCGACAAGTTTAGCAAATTCGCACTCGTTTTCCCAATCGCATCTCGGTCAATTGTAGATATAAAAATTCCATTATTAGCAATATTGAATTTTTTTCCAAAGGCCAAGACTGTAGTGTGCGACAATGAAAAAGCTTTCAATTCTGAAACAATTAAATCTATTCTCGCAAATCAATTTGGTGTGGACATTTTTACAGTTCCACCGGCACATAGCACAAGTAATGGTCAAGTAGAACGTTTTCATAGCACTTTGGCCGAAATCGCAAGGTGTTTGAAAGCTGAAAAAGGGTATGTCGACACAACGGAGTTAGTTCTGATTTCTGTTTCTAAATATAATCAAACGATACATTCTGTTACTGGACTCAAACCCATTGACGTCCTTCACCGTATTTCTGACAAGCTAAGAATATCATTGATGAAGAAACTGGATATAGCTCAGGACAAGGATTTGACTTACCATAACACACATAGGATAGTGAGAAACTTCTCCCAGGGAGACAAGGTATTTTTAAAAATTAACAGGAGATTAGGGAATAAATTTAGTAAACGCTTTGTAGAAAAAGTAGTTCAAAAGGATATGTGCTGATAGATAATCGACCTGTTCATAAGGATAATATACAATAGAATTTTGAATTTTGTTATTTTTAACCGAATTATAACCAAATTATTTTGAAATAAGACAAAAATTTATTTTTATGGAATTATTGTGTAATACTTAAAAAAATAATAAAATATAGATACGTTAAGAAATAATGCAACAGTCGAGGACGACTGGTTTTAAAGAGGGAGGGTAGTTAAGGCCGTACTTAAAGTACTAGTCTTATTTATATGAACTTATTTACTCTCCATTAAGCGATCTCTTTTTCGTTATGCAAATAGTATTTAGTTCAGTATTATTTTGTCTACCGTTTAATAAGCAATCCTCATAGAAAAGGAAAGCGACATTTATAATTTAAGATTTGTGAAGAAATGAATTGAAATGTAATAAAATTTAAAATAAGTTTTTTAATTAAAATTAAAGTGGTTTTATTTAACTAAGAAAAAATAAAATTAATTTGTATAAAGAAAGTTGTTGTTTGTTTTGTAAACAAAATGTAAAATGTGTTTTTGTTTTTAAAGAAAATTCTTTACGAAACTATTTAACAAAACGTGATTAAATGACGACCGGAGAAAAAAACTCAATAAAGTTATTATTTCTGCTGTAGTTGCACTTGTTGTTACTATTTTTTGCATTTAAAAACAACAAACAGTTGTTGTTTTCTGAGGAAAAAATATAGAAATCAAAACAAAATAAACACGAATTGTTGCTGTTTTTTTTTTTTTTTTTTTTTGAAACCGCTATTTTTGTATTTTACCTAAAAGAGTTTATAAACAATGTAAATTTATTGTTACATACACAACTTCAGATATACATATGTATGTACATATTTAAGTATACAGAGTAAATAATCGAGGGGAGGCTGAAAAGTCTCATTCAAACGTCTTTAAGAATCAAAACACTTGTTGATCCCAAAAAAAAACAAAAAATGTAGAAATTACGGAATGACAAACGAAAGTATAATTAATTCCGTATTTCGCTCGGTTTTTCTTTTTAACCCTTAAATGCATATTGTTGCCAATTGTCTACATTCCAGTTCCACTTAATTTTAGACCAATATAAGCTTGATACTAACTCAGAATCTCCTTCAACAAAATCAAATGGAGTACAATAAGTCTCAGCTCAAGAAATTATAAATGAAATTAAAGCTATAGGAAATATAGTAAACAAAAATCAAACAAATAATAATTTATAGAAAAACAAGTAAGAGTGCTATATTCGGCTATGCCGAATCTTATATACCCTTCACCTTTGTTGTGGATGCATTATTATTTTTTTATAATTAGTATATAGGTATGTATGTACATTGCCCACTTTCAGCGTACAGCATCCTAAATTTATCAAGAACACAAAAAACAACAACAACGCCAAACGAAACAAAACACCAAAAGAAAAAAACAAAAACAAAATACGCAAGGCAATGAAACCAACACACATCCAAACATACGTTTAATTGTATAAAAAACAACAACAACGCCAAAAGAAACAAAACACAAAAGAAAAACAAAATACGCAAAGCATGCACATTCAAACATACGATATGTTGATTTTTTGTCAAAAAATCCAACACACAACCAAACATACGTTTAATTGTATAAAAAACAACAACAACGCCAAAAGAAACAAAACACAAAAAAAAACAAAATACGCAAAGCTTGCACATCCACACAACCAAACAAACGGTTAGTTGTATAAAAAACAACAACAACGCCAAAAGAAACAAAACACAAAAAAAAACAAAATACGCATAGCTTGCACTTGGATGTTTGTTGTTTTTTTGTCAAAGCATGCTATACATTGTGTTTTTTGATGAAATTTTCAGAGGTTGTCTCGGATTTTTGCTCATATCTCCGTTATTTATGGACGGATTTTGCTGATTTTAAATAGCAAAATTCTCGAAAGTATGTCTGAGAGAATTGTTGAAGATTTGGATCCCGGAGATATCTGGGGCCTTCAGAAAATTGATTTCAACAGACAGACAGACAGACGGACAGACAGACAGACGGACATGGCTTAATCGACTCCGCTATCTATAAGGATCCAGAATATATATACTTTATAGGGTCGGAAATGAAAAATGTAGAAATTACAAACGGAATGACAAACTTATATATACCCTTCTCACGAAGCTGAAGGGTATAATTAAAGTAAAAATCATGCATTTAAGGATTAAAGTAAAAATCATGCATTTAAGGGTTAAAACTTATATGTCATTTTGAAGTGTACATTTATTCTCACTTAGGCCGGGTAACTTATTAAATTTTAAACATAGTTTAGACATAATGAAAGATACAATTTTTGAATTTGTATAAAAAAAATGTATTTAAACATTAACTATGTTTAAAATTTTGATAAGTTAAAATTTTTTTTTATTTTTTGCTTTACTTCTACAATTTGAACAAGTAATAGAGCTATATTCGGCTGTGCCGAATCTTATATACCCTTCACCAAATTATACTTCAAAATACAAATTTCAAATATTTTTAGGTAAACAAAATTTTTTTTTTTTGTTTTTTAAATTTTGACACATTGTAGGTCCAACTTACTATGGTCTTATATACGTCATTGCAAAGGTCTTTACTTCTACAATTTGAACAAGTAATAGAGCTATATTCGGCTGTGCCGAATCTTATATACCCTTCACCAAATTATACTTCAAAATACAAATTTCAAATATTTTTAGGTAAACAAAATTTTTTTTTTTTGTTTTTTAAATTTTGACACATTGTAGGTCCAACTTACTATGGTCTTATATACGTCATTGCAAAGGTCTTTGAAATATCTATCATTAGATGTCCATATTGTCTATATTAATGACTTAGTAATCCAAATATAGGTAAAAAATCGAGGTTGTCCTGGTTTTTTCCTCATATCTCAGCCATTTGTGGACCGATTTTGCTGATTTTAATTAGGAAACTTCTAGAAAGCATGTCTGACAGAATTATTGAAGATTTGGATCCCGAAGATATCTGGGGTCTCCAGAAAATTGATTTCAACAGACAGACAGACGGACATGGCTTAATCGACTCCGCTCTCTATAAGGATCCAGAATATATATACATATTTTATAGGGTAGGAAAATTATATTGTGGAAATTACAAACGGAATGACAACTTGTATATACCCTTCTCACGAAGGTGAAGGGTATAATTAGAGACTATACGACTATCATATTTTCATCCGTATTTTCTCTCAATGTCAAATACATAGTTTGATTACGACCATCCCATTCATTCTCTACTACAAACAAATTTTACAGATTATGTTACTAGGGCGACAATGTAAACTGGACTTAAGTGAAGTCTGCATTTAATTTTTTTCTCATAAAAAGAATTTGACATTACAAAATCTCATGTACAACCAATTCTAACTGATGCAATGTATGGTAGCAGGCTATGATAACTGAGTACCATAAGAAGACTCTGGTCTAAGCTTAAAAATAGAACTGCGACTCACTTGACATATTACCTTACCCATTCCACACTTACTATCCATCAAGGAGTATTTAATAGGAATGGCAACAATAGTCTTTTTCAAACATTACGATGTATATCTTATACTGATTGGGAATCCGTACAAGGATTCCAATTCTCCCGGACTACATGATTACGATCATCAACTTCGGTAGGACAGGCTCAAAGACATCCCGAATAGTAATGGAAAAAGTGTCACCTGGGGTAATAAGGAGGGAGACTTTCTATGTTGATAGTCAGGCATCGTTAAATGCTCTGGAGGGTCTCACAATATGTTAAAGTTACGATTCACATGATTGCAGCAATCATATACATATATGACTGTAATATTAAGTGTATGTTTGTGGCAATCATTTTTATATGATAACTATAATCTGAGAGCAAAATTAAATGATCGTTGTGATCATGTACAACTTTATTTTTTATATATGTAGGTTCAAGTCAGAACCAGGAACTAGCAGATGGTACAACAGCACTCTGGACTATTGTAGGACATCCGAGGAAGAACATAATTAAACGGCTGTGTCGATAATTCCAAGATCAATTACAAGATATCGGTGGTTGTGAACCATATGATATCTTCTGCTTAATCAGGGAGATATATTTGACTTTTAAAGAAATTTTACGACTGTCTTCATTTGAATGCACTTATGCATGTATGCATTTGTATAAAAATATCCGAAACAAGAAATTACTATAATCATGTTATTTATATGACGGTTGGGTGGCGGATGGATGGATGAATGAATGAACTTTTTCTTTTCAACTTCCAGAATATTGTAGTTTTACATGAATGTATTAATGTACTCGTATGTTTGTATGCATTTGTATAGTTACAACAAAAATAACAGCAAATAATAACGACAACGAAAAAAAGTTAAAACGTAAATTGCACATTTTGTATTATTATGCAGTTAACAAATTATACACTCACAATACATTACGACTACAATAGAAATAATAGACAGACAAATGTGCATATTGCATTCAATATTTGTGTAAAAATATATGTACATACATACATACAGTAAAAGTCTCAGTTGCATGTATTTATTAAAATAGGGTTTCCTTTTGGAAAAATCTGATCCAATCCAGATCAGTATAAACAACATTTTTTCAAAACAAGTTAAACTTAATATTATATCAAAATTTAGCTAGGCATTTTTAATCCAAGTAATTTTAAGTTATAACTTTTCAAATTTAATTTATTTCGAAAAACTGCACCACTTTAACCGGACACCCTAAATGCATAGTGATTACAAATATACAATGTTCTGAGTAAATAAGAATAATACTAAAAAAAACAACAACAAAATTGATTTATTTATGTATTTGTTAAATTTTATTTAAACGTAATGAAAAAAAAGAAGAAAAAAATGCAAATTTCGCATTTCTGTAAGAGATCATGAAGAAACAAAAAATTATAAAGACAGCGAAATTGCGACTTAAAAATGATTTTTATCGAAATATTATAAACTCGAAATAAACTGCATTCTTTGCATTATTGAGTAATTAATTGTTTTTATGGCAAACAGAAAACACAAATACAATTTGTCACTTTCAATTACGATGGGATTTAAAGCAATATTAGTAAGTATTAAGAAATTTTAGGATTTATTTACAATTTTAAGTATTAAGTAAAGTGTTTGACAAATATTTTTCTTTCAATTCTCAGAAATCAACAAACGGGACGATTGTAAAATTCTGTGAATGAAATTCAGGTACATGCCAAATTTTAAAATGGCATCACGAACAAAACATTTTTATAGTTGATCACGTACAATTAACGTAAGTGGTGTGACTCATTGCTGATACTTTACTTATAGTGACGCAAATTTTAAAGTAATCAGATATTCAGATATTTTGTATACAAGTGTAGTCATAGTCTAGTCATAGTCTAGTCATAGTCAAGTCATAGTCAAGTCATAGTCAAGTCATAGTCAAGTCATAGTCAAGTCATAGTCAAGTCATAGTCAAGTCATAGTCAAGTCATAGTCAAGTCATAGTCAAGTCATAGTCAAGTCATAGTCAAGTCATAGTCAAGTCATAGTCAAGTCATAGTCAAGTCATAGTCAAGTCATAGTCAAGTCATAGTCAAGTCATAGTCAAGTCATAGTCAAGTCATAGTCAAGTCATAGTCAAGTCATAGTCAAGTCATAGTCAAGTCATAGTCAAGTCATAGTCAAGTCATAGTCAAGTCATAGTCAAGTCATAGTCAAGTCATAGTCAAGTCATAGTCAAGTCATAGTCAAGTCATAGTCAAGTCATAGTCAAGTCATAGTCAAGTCATAGTCAAGTCATAGTCAAGTCATAGTCAAGTCATAGTCAAGTCATAGTCAAGTCATAGTCAAGTCATAGTCAAGTCATAGTCAAGTCATAGTCAAGTCATAGTCAAGTCATAGTCAAGTCATAGTCAAGTCATAGTCAAGTCATAGTCAAGTCATAGTCAAGTCATAGTCAAGTCATAGTCAAGTCATAGTCAAGTCATAGTCAAGTCATAGTCAAGTCATAGTCAAGTCATAGTCAAGTCATAGTCAAGTCATAGTCAAGTCATAGTCAAGTCATAGTCAAGTCATAGTCAAGTCATAGTCAAGTCATAGTCAAGTCATAGTCAAGTCATAGTCAAGTCATAGTCAAGTCATAGTCAAGTCATAGTCAAGTCATAGTCAAGTCATAGTCAAGTCATAGTCAAGTCATAGTCAAGTCATAGTCAAGTCATAGTCAAGTCATAGTCAAGTCATAGTCAAGTCATAGTCAAGTCATAGTCAAGTCATAGTCAAGTCATAGTCAAGTCATAGTCAAGTCATAGTCAAGTCATAGTCAAGTCATAGTCAAGTCATAGTCAAGTCATAGTCAAGTCATAGTCAAGTCATAGTCAAGTCATAGTCAAGTCATAGTCAAGTCATAGTCAAGTCATACTTACATACATTTGTATATTAGAGTGCTCCAAAACGACGCTGCAGTTTTGAGGTGCATTTGCAAGGGGAAAAATGCAATTTTTTTCAGTTTTTGTAAAAATTTTGGCATTAAATAATTACTTTTGCAATTTAATTTAAAAGAATCGAAATGTACACGTAATTGTCGTTCTAATAAGATATAAAAGACAAAAATTGGTTAAAAAATGTTAAAGTTATTAAAAAATCGCCAGGCCATTAACGTGTCTCAGGCCACTAGAACAAGAAATGTAGAAACAAAATTAACATATTTTGAGAAATATTAAAATAAAAGCACATTTTTACTTAAAATATATCCATATTTATTTGTATATGAGTTTTTGTCTTCGTAGGATATCGTTAACCTATTCGCAGGTATGACCAAAAAAATTAAATTTTTTTAACGGCAGTTTCAAAACTCCAATTTTAAGTTTTTAAAAATTTTGTTAAACAAATTTCAAAATATTGGGATTTATTGAGAACATAATAGGGAATAAAAATATGAAAAAAGTATGAAAATACCTCCTATAGTTTCTCCGTACCTGCGATTTAAATTTTGAGATTTTCGAGAAAAACTATTTTTTGGCCATATTTTGACGAATGAGCCGAATTTCTTTACTGTTATGATTTTTAAGCAAAAGCTATTCAGAATATTATATTCCAGGTAATTCTAAATATAGTCTGAAAGTTTTACTAAAATCTGAAAACGTTAACCCTTAAATCGTGAAGGTCAAAGGTCAAATTTTTCAATATTTGGAATTTCTCATGAAATTTTGATCATTTTTTCCCCTTGTAAATGCACCTCAAAACTTCAGCGTCGTTGCGGCACCAGTTAACGTTATCCTATCATCCTAATATTTTACATAACGAGTTTCTACAATACATAGAACCATTCTAGAGGGGGGGAGACGGCCTGTACCTAGAAAATTTTTATCGTCCATACAATCTTGGAGCACTCTAATGTATATACTTGCACCCATGAGATTTGAAATAATGCGGCTGTCTGTCTAATGAAACAAGTAATGAAGATTAACAAAAGTTAAACCTTCCCTATGAATAGCGAATGATAATAGTTAATGACCTTTGACACTAGTACTATAATTATACCAACTCTATTATTTATTTTTATTATATATTTTTTTGGTCAATAAAAACTTTCAAGTTCTAGTTGTTCTACATCGTTGAAGTTAAAATGGAAAGTTATATGACCTTTATTCAATGTGAACAAATTTGAAAAGAACGAATAGAATGAAATAAAAATGAAATTGAAATTATGAGCACAAACAAATAATAAAAAAAAGAGTCAAATTGGGGTTAACATGTGGCAAAACAACTAGCCACCAATTACATAAAAAAAACAAACACTATAATAATAAAAAAAATATATATACAGATACAGATACATAGATTTTTTATCTAGATTTTATTTAATTTTTTGTTAGAAAAATAATAACAATAACAACAAAAGAGAGGGGCAAAACGGTTGTAAACAATTATTGTGGTTAGCTTTTTATACAAAAATTGCAAATCCACAATACTGAAAATTAGGAATATCGACGCTATTCAAAAGATGACGTTTTTAACAGCAAAACAAGACACTTTTCCACTTGAGTTAATATGATCTAATCGTTAGAAAATTACAAATTTATTATATCTATGTACCTACATTTATTTATCTAATAACATATGTATATAGTATATACATATTTATTATTGCAATTATTTTGTATCTGTTTTAGTTTTGTTGCAATTTAATCTTATCTAGCTGATAATTATTATTAGTTTTCTTCTTTTTTTTCTGAGTGGAAAAGAAATCTACGTATTTGCTGTAAGTTTTTTTTTATATATGGGGCATTTCATGTCAAGTGAACCAACTTTTGAAATCGATGTCTTCCGATCGGGATGAAATTTGCACCAAGGTTAGCTCTATTGGATAGTAACTCAGACACAATTTTTCAACAACATCGGTCGAGAACTCTCTGAGTTATAGGGGGTAAAATTTTGACAATTTGGTCAAACAGGGGTTTTTTCTTATCCATGTAACTTATTACCTATTGTTCTTAACAAAATGTGTCCCAAATAGTATAGATAGCTATTTCTTCGATCTTTCGAAAAAAAATATTTAAAAAAAAAAATAAAAATTTTTTAATATTTTTTTTCCGAAATCAAAAACTTTTTTGACTTTTTTTTAAAATTTTTTTTTTTTTTTTTTTTTTTTTTTTTTTCTTAAAATAAAGTTTAGATATTTTCCTTGAACACCTACTTGGTCGCTTAGTGGGATGCGAGTGGGATATCTATCAAAATAAATATTTTGTAACTCAAAACATAACATTTTTGACTTTTTTTGCAAAATCAAAAACTTTGTTGACTTTTTTTTTTCAAAATGGACCCTTTTTTAATCTTTTTTTTTAGGTCAAACAAAAGCTTAGATATTATCCTTGAAGACCCTTTTGGTCGCTTAGTGGGATGCGAGTGGGATATCTATCAAAATAAATATTTTTTAACTCAAGACTTACAATTTTTGACTTTTTTTTTTGCAAATACGATTTTTTTTCCAAATGGGCCCTTTTTTTAAAATTTTTTTTGTAGTCAAAAGAAAGCTTAGGTCCATTCCTTTAAGATATTTTTAGTCCCTTAGTGGGATGCGAGTGGGATATCTATCAAAATAAATATTTTGTAACGCAAGACATACAATTTTTTAATTTTTTTTTGCAAAATCAAAATTTTTTTCCAATATGGGCCCTTTTTTAATTTTTTTTTTTGCTCAAAAGAAAGCCTAGATATTTTTCCTTTAAGATATTTTTAGTCCCTTAGTGAGATGCGAGTGGGATATCTATCAAAATAAATGTTTTAACACAAAAATTGTATGTCTTGAGTTACAAAACATTTATTTTGATATATATCCCACTCGCATCCCACTAAGCGATCAAAACCATCTTAAAGGAATAGGCCTAAGCTTTCTTTATAGCAAAAAAAAAAAATTAAAAAAAAGTCAAAAAAGTTTTTGATTTTGCCAAAAAATCAAAAATTGTATATCTTGAGTTACAAAATATTTATTTTGATAGATATCCCACTCGTATCCCACTAAGGGACCTAAAATATCTTAAAGGAATGGACCTAAGCTTTCTTTTGACTAAAAAAAAATTTTTAAAAAAGGGCCCATTTTGAAAAAAAATTCGAATTTGCAAAAAAAAAGTCAATAATTGAATGTCTTGAGTTACAACATTTTTATTTTAATAGATATCCTACTCACATCTTCCTAAGTGACAAAATAGGTCTTAAAGGAAAAGACCTAAGCTTTCTTTTGAGCAAAAAAAAATTTTTAAAAAAAAGTCCCATATTGGAAAAAAATTTCGATTTTGCAAAAAAAAATTAAAAAATTGTTACAAAATATTTATTTTGATAGATATCCCACTCGCATCCCACTAAGGGACTAAAAATATCTTAAAGGAATGGACCTAGGCTTTCTTTTGAGCAAAAAAAAAAATTAAAAAAGGGCCCATATTGGAAAAAAATTTTGATTTTGCAAAAAAAAATTAAAAAATTGTATGTCTTGCGTTACAAAATATTTATTTTGATAGATATCCCACTCGCATCCCACTAAGGGACTAAAAATATCTTAAAGGAATGGACCTAAGCTTTCTTTTGACTACAAAAAAAAAATTTTAAAAAAAGGGCCCATTTGGAAAAAAAATCGTATTTGCAAAAAAAAAAGTCAAAAATTGTAAGTCTTGAGTTAAAAAATATTTATTTTGATAGATATCCCACTCGCATCCCACTAAGCGACCAAAAGGGTCTTCAAGGATAATATCTAAGCTTTTGTTTGACCTAAAAAAAAAGATTAAAAAAGGGTCCATTTTGAAAAAAAAAAGTCAACAAAGTTTTTGATTTTGCAAAAAAAGTCAAAAATGTTATGTTTTGAGTTACAAAATATTTATTTTGATAGATATCCCACTCGCATCCCACTAAGCGACCAAGTAGGTGTTCAAGGAAAATATCTAAACTTTATTTTAAGAAAAAAAAAAAAAAAAAAAAAAAAGAGAAAAAATTTAAAAAAAAAAAAAAAAAAGTTTTTGATTTCGGAAAAAAAATATTAAAAATTTTTTATTTTTTTTTTAAATATTTTTTTTCGAAAGATCGAAGAAATAGCTATCTATACTATTTGGGACACATTTTGCTAAGAACAATAGGTAATAAGTTACATGGATAAGAAAAAACCCCTGTTTGACCAAATTGTCAAAATTTTACCCCCTATAACTCAGAGAGTTCTCGACCGATGTTGTTGAAAAATTGTGTCTGAGTTACTATCCAATAGAGCTAACCTTGGTGCAAATTTCATCCCGATCGGAAGACATCGATTTCAAAAGTTGGTTCACTTGACATGAAATTCCCCATATGTATATTTTAGTGAAACCTTATTCTCCGTACGTAAGGTATGAGTACGTAATTAGATGTCTATTGGTGTTTCAATATTATTTGTACAATAAGTACTTAATCAATCATTTACTTTTATTTTTTCCAGGTATTTAATTGTCTCGACGTAAGCGACGTTGGTAATGTTTATCAATTATTGATTACTTTGGTATTTTTAAGAAGAATATTGATGTACTTACAAAAACTAATCTTAATGAAGATTCTTAAGCGAATTATTTTTTAAGTCATACATTTGTGAACCTTTTGTCAGAGGAATTACAAAAGATCCCAATTGACAAATATTCTGAATATGTAATTTCTCGGAGGCCACTGCGTATTAAGATCATAAGTGATTGCAGATCGAGATTAATTGTAGACTCTTCCAGTGAAAACAACAACGTTCGGAGGAATAGAGAATGTGACCATGGTGGTGAACTCGTAATTGTAATAAAGCGAAACTTCAATTATACATTGATAATATCGCCCCTTTCCCCCCACTCACGACTCATTCCTGGACGTTATGAGCATAAATACTGGAGATATTGTTGTTCTAAATCTTCCACATCCGCGGACTGTCCAGATAGACGAATTCGGTACAATTAATGAGGTCTTCTCTACAAGAGTAAATGTTAGATGCTCAAGCTTCCCAGACATTCCCACCTGTCAAGCCAAATATGCCCTTAAATCAAACCACTTTGTAGAGAATAATGACATTGTAAATTAGTAGGCTCTAAAAAGCTGTGGTCTCCTATTAAGATTCTGACTGGTACAAATGAAAATAAGATCATCGCTGATATTGCGTTTAATAAAAAATGCAAATGAGATGCACAATACAATTCTGCGGGCAATTCATAATACATCTTGCTCTGCTGAAATTCTGAGCAGTGGGATGTTACTTTCTAATTCAATTCGAAAAGATCTCGTTTCGAACTACAATGTATTTAGCACACAATTTCGAATATATTCCTTACGCAGTAATCGCTCTGCTCTTTTAATCCCAGTGAAGTTATGATGGTTTTGATATGAAGTTATCTCCAACTCAAAACCCTCAAAAGCTCTTGGACGATATCACCATTTGTCGATGACTTGGATCTAATAGTTAACTGTAACAAACAGTAGAGTCCACTAGGTCAGTACGTGGCTAGACTCAATGGGACTAATAATCAGGAATAAGATAGCTTCTGTGAACAGATTGTCAGTTCTTTGATTCTGTTGCGACTTTAGGACTGTGTCAGATGAAGTGGCGTCAGTGATATCCTACAGGCTATGAAAGCAGACAAAGTATTTACATCACGAAAATATTTGGATGACGCTATTTATTGCTCGGCAACTGGCGAGAAGTGTAAGCAGAGCTGAATAGCAAAGACGATGGTTAACATCTAGCGACGTAAGGTGGACACGAGAAATGATTCGGCTTTAAATCATATTTGCACCGGTTTGGATATGAAAGTTATCCGTACTGTTATAATAATGTGAACGAGGATGCAAAACATGTATTTTTCAATAGTCAACGATTTATTAATGAGAAAAGAAAGCTTGAAGAGAAAGTGAGGGTTCATATGAATCCGCTGAATGTGACCCAGATTATGCTGATATCAGTAGAAAATTTAAATTACATATGTAACTTCACAAAATCGGTACTTTGGGAGCTCCCACAAAAAGAACAGAGGAGAAGAAGTAAGTGTCTGGTAATATATCCCAAATCCCTCCCTGCATGGTAATACTTAACGGTGGTTAAGCGGCGACTATGTACTAGTGTCCTCTACGATCCTCCTTGAGGACGCTCCACATCTTGATGTTATGCTTCAAGGGGAATTATGGAGCGAAACCGAGGCTCCGAGGTGCTCAGGACCTCATTCCAGGTGAGAATTTAATCTAATTAAATTCGCAGCTGACTAGAGTCTTATCTAGTACAGCGGGGATCCTTTGGTCCCAAGACTTTTAGTCCTGTAGGATCGTTGGTGAGGTCGCTTCGGTGAGCACGCTGTGGTTGTGGTTAAAACCCAAAGCGGGAAGAAGATCGTTGGTTAAAGTACTTACTGATGTTCGGGACACTAAATGTACCAAAAGTGCTGTTGCTGAATACAACAGAGCCACTGAAAGTAGCAGATAGCAACCAGCGTTGTGCTCAGGAAACGTATTGGGGTTTTAGCATTCGTGATGTACTGGTCGTTGGGCTTGGTTCTCGGTCGAGGTCAAAAGTGTGTGTTATGTACTGAGATCGTACTGCTGACTTTGACTTTTATCGACTGGGAACTTTTGAAGTCAGAGAGCATATAACGGACTGGATTACCAGGCCGGATATTGCTGCTTTGATAATTGTCCTGTTCTTGTTAGTTGACTAGCTAGCTATGGGTGACAGGGATTAGATAGCCCCAGCTCTCGAGCAAGGGGTTTGTGCTTTGATCTCTGCAGTCTATGTACAGGAATTTGCAAATTGAGTGTTCCTCAATAGCGTTGACAGAATGACTATTAAGACTACCATGCGGTTTAGGACAGTTGTCCTCTACGATATCGAACAGTGTTGTACCTAGGACAACATTTCCCTTTGCAAAATTAAGAGCCGGCTGCAATAGTCAAAAAATTTTTCCTGGCACTTTGAAATATTGTCCTGGAATTGTCAAACCTAAAATTAATACACTGCGTTTCTAATTTAAATCTTTTTAATTTCAAAGGTGGATTAGTTTACAAACGTTGTTTATAAAAACATTATAGTCGAATTTAATAATTATTTATGAACTTTGTGAGTCATAAACACAAAAATACTTGAAAATGCGGAGTATTCGTTTAATTGTCTAAAATAATGGTTAAAAATAGCCTTCCGAAATTTGTTTACTATCTTGATAGTAAAAAGCTTTTTCGATACACGTTTCTGTTTTTTTGTTTACTGGCCATGCACAAGCCTCCAGGGTTAATACGTCACATTAAAACAATAGCATTTCAAATCAATAAAATCCATAATTAAACAAAAAAAAAAACAAACTTTATTTAGTATGTAATATTTTTTGTTAAACAAACTACCAACACTTGCGATTAGACAATCTGTATTTAGTTAGATTATTGGTTAAATGTTTAAAGTGACACGTACATATGCCCAGTAACAACATAAACCAAACATTAAACGCAACTTTACACTTCCTTGCCCTCACTGAAGAAGACATCACCAACCGATAAACAACACGCGCTTAACAAAATTTTCATTTTATAGTATAGACACGTTTAAGGATTTCGTTCGGTTTCCATTTATTTACTCACACTCTTCTCACTCTTGTTCAAATCGTACGTTTGCCCTTGACGGTGTCCTTTTTGTTCTTGCTCTCTTCTGTAGAATCTTTAGCGGTCATTAATGCCAGTATGGCAGGCATAAAAGCACATAGAAAAAAAGAATTCAAGAAAAAGCTGAATGGGTCCCCATAAGTGTGTTTAAACATATTACATACATACATATGTATATTTAAATGGTTGATTGTATAACATTTTTAAATTTGGAAAAGAAAAAGGATATTTTACGTTATTCCAAAATGAGAGGCAGAATAACAAATTTTTGAATACCACAGAATAGCAAGAAGCAAAGAGAAAAGTGTATGAAAGAAAAATAAAACTTCCTTTATTGGAAATTTAAAAAAAAAAGTTGAGTATTAAAATGTGTATGTACATATGTTTGTATGTATATAAATGAGCTTTATGGTTAATATAACAGTATAACAGTGTTCCAGTGAGTATAGACGATTAAAAACAACTAAAACTGGGCTCGTCTACAATAACAACAACAATTCAGTCAGTGTACATAAAATACTAGTATTTATGTACATAATGCCATATAAAGCAACAACAAAAACAAAGAGAATGAGAACGTACATATGTACGTATGAATAATGTGTATTTAAAGGAATTTCTATATATAAGTAAGTTTGTGTACTCGCGTAGGTAGTCAAGTCATACCTTTTAATACATTTGCTTGTTTTTTGTTGTCATGTACATACGTATGCATGTGTTTAATGAGTAAACTTGTTTTTTTTTTTGCTCTATTCTTGTTTGGGGGTAAAGTAAGGAGGCCAGTCAATGTCACCCTGTCAGCATTCGAGGAGAAAAGAAATGATGCAAAACTTTTGGATTATTGCGAATTTGTGTGTTCTGGCATTTGTAGCTGTGTTTTTTTGTTTGTGGTTAATTTTTTTTGTTATTATTTGAATTTCTACTGTTGCTTCTTAATTTTTCTGTACATCTTGCTGTTGTTTATGCCTCTTTAGTCATGTACACGATTTTATCCCGTTTTTTTGTTGTTGTTGTTTTTGGACAGAAATGTTTAACATTCATTATGAAATTAAATACATAGGTATTTGCTGTTGAAATTAATGTGTTTTTTTATTGCTAAACTCAATATGAAAACATTGGTTTTATTTCATATACCTAAACAGTAGTGCTTGGGTCCCTCGACTACTACATTGTTTTGGGTACTTGTCAGAACTACAGTCACCCAGATAATAGTACGTACCCCTTATAATTTCTTAAATTTTCCAAAAATTGGTGAGCCGCCGAGTCGTGAAATATTAGGACATTATGACAATTGACCATATATTTCACGGTCAATTGTTTTGGGTTTTAATTTTTTTTTTTGTGAAAAAAATCGGGTTTAAAAAAATTTTTCCCGATTTTGACCCATTGTAGGTCCAACTTAATATGGTCTTATATACGTCGCACATTGACGCCATTTGAGTTTTTTCGTTGCAAAATTCATAACATTTGAACTCTTCAGGTGCCTACTTAGCAAAGTTGAAATATCTGGAAAAATCTATTTTATGGGAAATAAAATAAAATATTTTTTAAAATTATTCCAGAAAAGATTAAAACAAATTTTTTTTTGGAAAAAGATTTTTTGCTTGGTTTTTTCACTGTCATATGTCATTATTGGATGCATGTCTTTTTTCTAAATTTTACCTATAGCAAAAAATGTGGCATGAACGGGAAATTTCAATGAATTTGAAAATATGGCAAATATACAAATTGATAGTTTTTTTTTTATTTTCCATCAAAGTTCAGAAATATTAAAAAAAATGTATAGTTGGTAAATATAGTTTGGAACCATGTATTCCGAGCCAGAAGAATTCCGAAGACATTGATGTATGAATCGTGTATGTAAGTTATTTGGGGGTTTCGGAAAGTTGATTTCAACAGACAGACGGACATGGCTTAATCGACTCCGCTATCTATAAGGATCCAGAATATATACACATCTGCTCAAAATAATAGATACACCTAATTGGAAAAAATTTAAATGGCGGTAACATTGAAAATTTCCTCGCAAGCGTTAAGAATACATCATATTATTAAAATTTCTATCTCGCAATGTCATGTCAGTCAAAAATCTGGCAACTATTTGCTTTCATGTTGATTTTTAAAAACGAATTTATTTGAATTACAAAAAATTATTTGCTCATAAAAATAGATACACATCAGTAATTTGTAATTTGTTTATATACAATTCTTTTTTTGTGCAATTTTTTGTTCCTATTTACGTGAAACAGTAAGTATAATTTAAATTTTAGCAACAATTTTATAAAAAATAGGACTCTTTTGAAGAAAATGGGACGAAATCATCATTGTACCGAAAATGAGAAAAAAATTGTTCAAACGATGAGAAATCAAGGAAAATCATTACGGGAAATAGCTAAGAGCATAGGAAGATCTTTACATTTTGTCCAAAATGCTTTATCTAAAAAACAAAAAAGAGAAACTCGCGGTAGACCAAAGAAAACCAGTCCAGAAACAGATAGGCGGATCGTCCTTATGGTTAAAAAAGACCCTTTCATATCATCGAAAGCTATTTCTGCGGAGCTATGTAACGAAATCAGTCCACAAACAGTTCGTCGTCGTCTTTTACAAGATAAATTGCCGGGAAGAATTGCCAGAAAAGTGCCACTAATGCGCCAAAAAAATATCAAGACAAGATTAGAATTTGCTAAAGAGCACTTACAATGGTCCGGGTGTGAAGGCGAAAAAAAATGGAGAAATATTTTATGGAGCGACGAAACAAAAATAAATTTGTTTGGAAACGACTGCCAAACAAATGTACGCCGACCAAAAGGAAAAGAATTACACGTTAAATTTACAAAAAAGACGGTAAAACATGGCGGGGGAAACATAATGGTTTGGGGTTGCTTTTCATGGAATGGTGTTGGTCCGATATTCCGAATAGAAGATACCATGAATGCTAGTGGGTATAGAGACATATTGGAAAACGTAATGCTTCCATATGCATCGGAAAATATGCCATTAATATGGACATTCCAGCAGGACAACGACCCAAAACATAGTTCAAGATTAGTTAAAAACTGGTTCTTGGAGAATAACGTACCTGTTTTAAGCTGGCCCAGCCAATCCCCTGATTTAAACCCAATAGAAAACTTGTGGAGTGAATTAAAGATAAGGCTTTCGAAGGAAGTTTTCAAAAATAAAGACGATTTATGGGAGAATACGCAAAAAATATGGTACGAGATTCCATTGGAGAAGTGTCAGAACTTGATATCCAGTATGCCCAGAAGAGTGGAGAAAGTTTTACAAAACAAAGGTGGATATACTGGATACTAGCTTTACTTTAATAATAAACTAATTTTTTTAAGATAAAATTTATTAGCTTTTGTTTAATAAGAATTTTTAAAAATGTATCTTTTATTATGAGCACCAAATTTTTCGAAATTTAAGAAATTTAATTTACTTTATAATATTTATTATTAATTATGAAATATTTTGTTTTTGTTTTTTACTCTCCTTTTAACTATAAATAAAAATCGACTGAATTTTTTTTATAATTTTACAATATACCATTATTTTTTTTCGTTTTTAAAAAATAAATTTTGGTGTATCTATTATTTTGAGCAGATGTGTATATACTAGGGTGATCGATTCTTTGACATTTTTAAGAAACCGGTTTCCGGTTTCTTCGAAAAATTGCAATTTAAAATAAACCGGTTTCGGTTTTTTTATAATAACCGGTTAACCGGTTTTTTTGGAAAAATATTAAAACGCCATATTTTATGAATTTTATTTCATTTCAAATGTCAATAACTATATTAGCTTTTTTTAAAAAAAAATCTATTTTCTATTTGGGTCAAATTTGACCCGAAGATCGTTAACGTCAGTAAATTTTAAGACCTTATGAAGGTAAAATAATCCCTTCGGAATAAGTAAAACACAGTTTAAATGCTTTGGAGTATATCGATTTTTTTTTGTTTCTATAAATATGTAATTGAAAATTATATTTTACTTGGTGTATTTGTAGGACATATAGAAAAAAAGCATTGAGAGCATTTCCAGATCACTTGTGACATTTTCTAAATATAAAAAGTCTTCTAAAATAGTTGAAGTATTCGTTTTATTTTTTTGGATTTTGAATATTTTTTAAAGTTTTTAATACACAAAAACTCATAAAAACACACTTTTAGATAAAACCGGCTATTCGAGGAGAAAACCCCAGTTTCTTCGATATTCGAAATGTGAGCTTTTCAAAAACACCGAAACCGACATTAGCAAAAAAAAACGGTTACCCTAATATATACCCTTCTCAAGAAGGTGTAGGGTATAAAGACACAAAATCCTATTTCATACCACTGATAATTATACGTAAAGTGTCCAAAAAAACCGGCAAATTTAAAAACCCAGTTTCCGGTTTAACCGAAAGTCTGTTTTTGAAAAAACCGGATTTGATTATTGTCTTTTAACAAACCAGTTTAACGGTTCCGGTTTTTGTCTTCAAAAAAAACCGGTTTACATTAAATTTTTATTTAATATGAAAAAGTCTCCTTAAATTTATTTTTATTTGTGAAAGTTCATGAATTCTTAAGCGTCTATCTGTATGCAATTATTTTATATCTTTTACGAAATATTGTCGAATGCTACAATTTTCTATAAAATAAATCAATATTTTTAAAAATGGTATCAACGTTTTTCATAAATATGTTTGAATGAGCTTTTAATGAAATATATTCGAGCTTGCCGATACGTAAAATGTTTTTAAGTGGCCACTCCTTTAGATATACAATGTGATTAGGGTTTGTTACGGGAAATTTAAAATTAACGTAATTTTACCTATGATTCAAAACAAATATTTTAGTTCTATTTTATTTGATACTGTTTGATCTTATACACACTTGTAAGAGTAAATGATGATGTTTCCGAAATACAAATGGAGCAAAATTTCAAAAACAAATTAGAATATGCAATCAATATTGCAAAAGAAAACCCTAAACATTTAAAATCAAAAGCTGAAAGTGTTTTTAAACGCGAATTAACTTTATTTGAAGCAAATACCAATCGGAAAAAAAATTTAGATTGTCTTTATAAGGCTTTACTGACGATAAAACCAACATCTGTGGAAAGCGAAAGAGTTTCCTCGGTGTATCCGGGAAACCCCAAACCCTAATTGTGATTTTATTTTTTCTTACTTTGTTTTCAACTCTTGGTCGCTTTTTTTTAACTCTAAATTTTCACGAATCTTGACTATAGCCATATTTACTAACTTTTTATAAAACTTATTGTAACAATACATACAAAAAGATATAAAAATAAAATAAATATTGAAAGTATGGAAAGTATGATGCTTTCTACATCATTTTCTTACGTATTCTTTCTTGCTAAAGTTTAAAAGTTTCCATTGTTGCGCCAATGATAAGAAGTATAACGATAAATTAAAATTTACTATATTTTTAGAGAAAACCTAATAAATTTGAATTTAACTTAGAAATATACATTTATATTTGGTAAATATTATTTTCAAATAAATGTTTCCATTGTATTGTCACTCGCTGTATAATATGTAGGGTCAGCATAGCAGACTTATTAAAATCTACATCTTTTTTCGAATGAAATTTTTTAATTTAAACTTGGAATAACGTTAATTTTAGGAATCAATGATCAGTAAGTAAAAGTTTGAAAAGGGACAAAATTGTTTTTTTTGGTTGTTACGCCCTTTTGCATTTCAGGTAACGATATGTATACAAAATAACTAAAAACATTTATTATAATTTGATGAATACATACTTTGCTTTAATATTTATTCTCTTTATTTTCTTCTAGTACATCATCACTATTATATTCACCAGTTTTTTGGTCTTCGTTAATGCTATGACTACCGCTGGGACAAATATCTGTCATTGTGGACATTTCAGTATCTACTCCCAAACCTACTAACAATTCATCGATATCGGAGCACTTTTTGCGGGCCGTATTAATTGAGGAACGTATATATTTCATGTGACTAAGAAATTCTTCACCCTCTTGAAAGGATTCCTTCAGTATGTCTTGGAGATTTTGTATAATTTCATGTTCATTGTTTTTATGATGATAATCATAGTTGTTTACGCAAAATTGTGTATCACGCTGAAGATCTTCCAACTTCTCCTTTTGTAATTTAATGATATCGTTTAAGGAAGACATAGTAGTATCTTAACTGAAATGTAACAAGGGAATTGTAAATAAATAAGGATTGATTGATATTTTATGCAATTACAATTAGTTTAATTTTTATATTTATTTTTGTCTGCTTTGAGCGGTTAATATGACATTTAAAATAGAAAATGTCATAATTGTACAACAAAAGTGCTGCCAAGTTTGGTAAGTTGAAAAAAAACTTGCAACTAATGATTTATTTTTTGAGGCTGGCAATGCCAACAGAGTTCAAGTGTTGTTAACTTTTTTTTATATTATACATACATTCAAAATAAACGTGTGAATCATATATATTTATAAACTTTTAAATAAATGGTTATTAAAAATAATAACAAATATATAATTACAATAAAAATATGTAATATTTATTGGAATAATTATTTTTTAAATAGTTAATAATTTATTAAATAGAAGACTCATTGAAAATCTCACATATTTTTATAATAGTTTTAAAATCGTCAATAATTAATAAATTAAAAAGTTATTTTATGTAATTAGTGGTTGGTATCGTATTTTATTTCTTTCTTTTCATATATTTAATTTTATCGGAATTATTTTTATAAATTTTTTGTTTTCACCTTGTAAAAATCGCTAAAATAGTGTTTTCCCCATTGCCGGTTTCAAAAACGCTAAATAACCATCACAGCACAAATTCCAATCAATAGTAGAAGAAAAAAGGCATTAGAACATTAAGGAGAAAACTCTGGAATATTTTTCAATTAAATTGCCATAACTTTGAAAATTTGTGAATTCTACTTATTTTAACATTGCAACATTTAACAATAAAGTGTTTTTCTTCTAAATAAAATTAAAACACGAGGAATTCAACCCAATTTTCTGCTAAAGTTGAAAAATCCATACACAAAAAAAAAACAACATGGCTGCCCCATTTGATTTAGAGGATTTGGGTAAATTAAAATCGTTTGTGGAATTTGTTGCAGCAAATCCTGCTATACTAAATATGCCACAATTGGAATTCTTCAAAAAGCTTATCGAACAATTTGGTGGTAAAGTGCCCGAAGGCACATTCCAAATGCCGGCCGGAGCGTAAGTTTTTCATTTCTATAGTAGACACCTACAGCACAAAATGCAATGCGTAGATACTACACACATCCATACATCATAGTATTTGTTAATGGGTGTGTGTGCGTGTGTTTGGGAAAAAATTAATGTTTGCTTGTTTTACATTTATAATTTATAGGAAATGTCCCTTTGGTGGCGATGTGAAATCTGAAAGTAAATGTACTCCTCCATCTGCCGAAGCCGAGGTGGATGAAGAAGAAATTCCTGAAATGGATGCTGAATCAGAAGAGTCCGAAGTAGAATTAGATATGGAAGGTATGTTGAAATTATCAATTAAATTTGTCTAAAATAGGGAAAGATTTACTTTAGAATTTGTCAGGAGTCTAAATTATATACATACATAAAAAAACTGAGTGTTTGATACATTTTGTGTGCTGTTTTTCTATAGCGAAGGAGTGCTTTGAGTGGAAATTTTATATTTATTTTGCTTTTGTTACAATAACAACACACATGTTAAACTTCCACTCAAAGTACTCGTTCGCAATAGAAAAACAGCACATTAATCTTAAAAATTATATTAAAATTGTTTAAAATTTATCTAATATTTTGTTTGGTTTAAGCCATTGATTATTAATTATCATTATTGTGGCTTCATGATGTATTTTTTTGCATCACATAACAATAGGCTGCTATATTTTTAGTGGAAATAAGTTTAAACAAAAATTAGATGTCGCAGGTTTATTTTATAACTCGTTACGAAAAGGAAATCATTCTCATTTGAATGTATTTCGAAAATTTTTCATTTGAATCGAATAATAACCACCATGCACTGAAATAGTTTCACGGCTATGGAGGCTGACTCTAAAAATTATACAACTAAAGGAAACATTAAAAATTGGGATTTTCACTGTTTTTAATATTATATATTTAATACCAGTTTTGTTTTTAGTTTTTAAACACAAAACTTTTGTTATTGCAGTAAAATTACTTTTTAAATCAATTGTAACATTTCTAAAATCATTAGATTAATTTGCAAAATTTCATAAATTTTACACGACACAAAACATTTTCAAAACTAGGTACTTTGTTTTAAATATTTTTGAAATCTGATAATGTAGATTTATTACCTATTTAATACGATTTAAATTGATAAATAATCACAGTTCAGAAGAGGTGCGTTTGCGACTTATAATTTAGGTTAATACGCAGGAAAAATTTCCCGGGAATACACGGGAACATTTGTTTAAAATTTTCGGGAATTTTTTATTTTATTTATTATTTTCAATAACATAGCTTATTGGACATAATCGGTTATAAATTACTACTTAATAAATGATTCATTGCGATGGTCAAATTTGTTGTTAATTTAATTATTCTATTATATCCACTGATGGTTTCGGTTATAGCAATAGATAGTTAGCAAAGAAGCATTACGGTTGAAATAACCGAATTTTTCTTACTCAACTTAAGCCACAATAGGAAAATTCGATTATTAAATTAAGAATGAATCAAATTTAAAGTTGTATGTTCTTAAAGCAATTATTAAGGTGCCTAAAGGTGTTTAAATTTGTTTATCTACAATCAGATTTGAAAAATGTATAATTCGAAACTAATTAAGCATGTTATAGACTTAACATAGTCGAAATTGTCAAATTTCTTAAATAAACAAAGAATTTATTGATGTTATACTGATTAAAACTACGAGTGTGACAATAACAATCAAATTCCATTATTAAATTAGAAACACAGGCTGGAATAACATTGTACAAACAAATATAGTTATTTTTTAATTAGAAAATTCCCAGGAATGAAAAGATGTTTTAATTTCTTCTCGGGAGAAGAAAAAGTTGGAAAATTAGGAAACTTTTTTGGGACTTGGCTCATTTTCTATTATTTATTTTGTATGTTTTAGCGGACTTGGCACACTTTCTTATAATATTATTGGTCAATTACAAGGTCTCCCTCCTATAATGTCATATTGTGGTAATGTCCTAATATTTCACAATGGTTTGAAATGCTTTTCAAGCAAAAAATTTCCTAAGATAATACCACTCTGTATGCTATGTTTATTGTGTTATTGTAGCCAATCAGCAGAGACCTCCGCCGAACGCATAAGAGTCGGTTAAGCCGAGCCGCCTAGTCGTGAAATATTAGGACATTATAACAATATGACTGATGGAGACCTTGTAAATTGACCATATGTGTTTATTTTTATCGTTTTAATTATTTTATTTAAAGTCTCTGCTCACTAAAGTTGCTCTCAAACGGCAATGAGCCAACATTTCTGATATGAATAGTCGAATAGAATAAATTTCAAAATGATCAATTTCGTTTTCGACTTTATTAAAATAATTTTTTACTTTCCAAATTTGAAATTGTGACTTTAAAAACATATGTATGAAAAAATAAACACATTTTTGTAATTTATAAAAACAATAAGGTTATTATTCATTTAAAAAAAAATGGAAAATTACACTCTGATTTTTTTACACTTTTACACAACAAAAACTTCAACAAAATTCCACCAAAAAAATACAACTTTTATTTTTGATTTTTTTTCTTGTTTTTTTAAAAGTGTAAAAAATCAGAATGTAATTTTCCATTGCCCTTAATCTCAAAATGATTAAAGTAGAACTTAGAACACTATCAAAATAATTGCCTTTCCTTTGAGTTAAAATCATATTGATTTGGTTTATGTATCAGCTAACTTAGCAAAGACTTTACCCAATTGATAATGCAGTTTACAAATAGATAAATCAGTTTTCATAATAACTTGGACATTCAATCTGTTATTTATAATCCCAAAAGATTTTGTGTTAAAATAGTTGTTTATTCCCCAACATTATATATTAAATTTACATGACACATAAATAAAATATTTGAATTTTATTTCTAATTAAAAAAAAGAATATCTTGAAAGTAAATTTGCGTTGTTATTTATCTAACATCAATGACAATTTATTTGATTACAAGCTGAATATGGAGAACCTATGATTTTATTGAAAATTGACACATTACATAGGTTTAATGTATTTTCTTATACATAAATAATATTTATTTAAGGAAGTATGTACTTTTTTTCCAAACTAATGAAAAGAAAAATAATTAAATTTAGTTTGTACATATTAATTAAATTAAAGAAAGCTCTTGGCAAAATATAATTAGCAAACGTTTGTATTGAGCAACAAATTAAAATGTTAAACAAATAAATAAAACAAAAACTAAAAAAAAAAACAAATATTTTCAAATATAAATATCTCCGAAATTTTGATAATGTGCTTTTTGCCATATGTTTGCAGCCAACAACATGACTGTATTAGAACCGAACATTCTATATCTGGACGAGAAGCCGCCAAAAATTGTTAAAACTAAGAAACTAAAAACAAGTAGAAAATCCACAAAAAAGCAAGCAAGCAAACAGAAAACCAAACTAAAACTATCATTGAATCCAAGAAAACGTTCAGCAAAAATTAACAAAAATCAGATTATTAAAAAAGAAGAGGAATTGTGTGGTTATGATGAACAGGAAGAAAAATTGGAAAATAATGATCCCAATGATCCCTTGTACACGGCAAAACTGGAAATCAAATGTGAACTGGGCGATGAGAATCAAAATGACAGTATCGACTATAATTGTGAAGTAGAGGAAATGGAAGATTTTGATGATGATGATGACCATGATTATAATTATGAACATGACTGGTTTGGCAGCAAAGAGGAAAGAAGTGATGGTGAGGAGGAGGAGGAGGAAGATGAAGAATATGATGACAATGAAATTGAAGAGGATGAAGATGAACCTTTGATAGTGCTGGCACGACGTAAGGGCCGACCTCGTAAGAAAATACAAGAGCTCGATGATGAAAAGATCAAAGCTCCACGCAGCGTAGTATGTCGTGAAATATGTAAGCAACATTGTACCGAGAAATTTACCGAGGAACAGCGTAAGAATACTTGTGATTATTATTGGAATCTAAGCAAAGATGATAGATTGGCCTTTATACGAAAACACATTAGAGCCAGACGTTTGACACGCATGGTACGTGTGAAAGGCCATCGAATTCGTGGCAATAACTGCTGTTATTATCTCAAGCCTTATGAAATTGGCTGTGAAGAAACAGCTCCGGAAAACAGTGCCGGCCTTATACGAGTTTGTCGAAAATTCTTTGAAGCCACCCTGTGCACCACTAATCACTTCATTAAAAAAGCCAATGATGGTACAGTATTGGAAATCGAAAAAGATTTACATTTGCTCACTCAAATGAGATTGGCCAAGGAAAAAAACAAATGCAAAGAGCCCCTACAAATTTTAGATCCAGAAACTGGCAATTTAATCACTCTGGATACAAAAGCGAACAAAATACAAAAGCCAAAAGATAATAATTCCTCTCCCGACAAAAATGAAAATATCAAACGTATGCGCCGTAAACCCGGAGATCCAGAGCCTGAACATTTTCCAAAACCCATCAGGTGTGCTCTGCGCTGCATACACAAATGTCATACAAAATTCAGCGAGGAAGAACGAAAACAAATTTGCGACTTTTTCTGGTCTATGGACTATAAGAGACGCAAAGATTTCATTTTGGCAAATATGGAAATAAAAGACATTGAAACACAAACGACAACTGAATTTCGTAAAACAAACCGTCCTCCCCGATCCTATCAAACGCGATTTTTTTTGCGCTCTGGCGGCATGCGTGGAGAAAACTTGAGAGTTTGTAAAGATTTTTATGCCAAAACTCTGTGTATTAATCGTTATTTCATCAAGAATGCCATAGAGTTTGCCGATAAAACAACTGGCTATTACACAGGCACTGATAGACGCGGAGCACACATGGCTCCCAATAAAATATCCGAAGCACGTAGACAAACGGTATTTGATCACATCGATTCATATCCCCTTTGGATACCAAATAAAAAAACCAAAACCAAATATCTGCACCATTCTCTGACCATAAAGAAAATGTATGAAGCATATAAAGAGAAAAGTTTGGCAGAAAATAAAGAGTATGTTTCCATGCACTACTATTACAAAACGTTCCATGCCCATTCCCATCTACTATTCCTTGCGAATCCACATCCCAAAAAGGGTGGTGGTTTTCTAAAAGCAAATCCTAATATATCCCATTACACGGGTGAAGAGCCTGGCGGCTGTTGGATTGATAGCAAAGGCAATAAGCTAGATTTACGATCAATTAATCCAGCACAAATTTTAAGTACCAGCCAACAAAATTCCCCCGTCGATGTATCGGAAAATACATCTATGGTGTCTAATCCGTTTGCATCTGGAAGTGCTGCTGCGCAACATGCATTAAATATTCTTAATCCTACTACTTTAATACCACTAAAATCCACTGCAAATCAATCAGCAACACTTGCAGTGGTGAGAACTGAATTAAATTCTGCTCTTTATGGATCTCAAGATCCCATTAACATGTTTAGAATGTTTTAGTTTAATATGGCTTTCAATTAAATTTAAGATGATTTTTTTTTGTTTTTTACAATAATAAAAATAATTCAAAATAGTTAACTCTGTTAGTAGTTTGTTTAAATGAATGGTTATTTCTATTGAAAATATTGAGGTGGGATTTATAGACAATCAATACGAACCTGGGAGGTTATATAAAACAACTACACATGCAGCCGTAGTTCTGAAATTTGTATTTTAGTCTGTGATTAAGTTATTAATTGCAACTTGCGCACTTAAGATTAAATATTTTTCTACTTATTAAGCAAAAGATAATCTCCTTTACCAAAGTCACTTAATTATTTAAAAAAAAACACACAAATATAAAGAAAAAAAAGACTGTAATTGCAAATATAAATATCTCCGAAGTTTGATAATGTGCTTTTTGCCATATGCTTGCAGCCAACCACATGACTGTATTAGAGCCGAACATTGTATATCTGGATGAGAAGCCGCCAAAAATTATTAAAACTAGAAAAAAATCAACAAATAAAAGATCCACTAAAAAGGCTCCAAGCATAAGGAAACCTAAACAGAATCTACCATTGACTGGAAGAAAACGATCCACTAAACTAAACAAAGATAATGTAATTAAAAATGAATTGTGTACATATGAAGAACAGCTAGAAAAAATGGAAGATAATGATCCTAATGATCCGTTGTATACGGCAAAATTGGAAATAAAATACGAACTGGATGAAAAGAAACAAAATATCAGCATCGAATACGATTGCGAAGGCGAGGAACTTGAAGATGATAACAGTGATGATGACCATGATTATAATTATGAACATGACATAATTGAGGGTAAATTGGAAAAAAGAGGAGATGATGATGATGATGAGTGTGATGAAAATGAAGATGATGAGGATGAACCTTTAATAATGCTTTCACGACACAAAGGCAGGTCTCGTAAGAAACTGCAAGAACTTTGTAATAAAAAAGTAAAATCCCCACGCACTGTTGCATGCCGGGAAATATGTAAGCAACATTGTAGTGAGAAATTTTCGGAGGAGCAGCGAACAAATATTTGTGATTACTACTGGAATCTAAGCAATAAAGATGATAGATTGGCTTTTATAAGAAAACATATAAGATCCAGGCGTTCTACACGCATGAAACGTGTAAAAGCCAATAGAAGTCGTGCCAACAATGTTTGTTATTATCTCAAGCCTTATAAAATAGGCAGCGAAGAAACTACTCCGGAAAACAGCACCGATCTTATACGTGTATGTCGTAAATTCTTTGAAGCCACCCTGTACACAACGAATCACTTTATTAAAAAAGCCAATGTTGGTAACGTTTTAGAAATCGAAAAGGATGATCACCTGCTTAGACAATTAAGTTTGGCTAAGAAGGAAAAAGAAACATGTCAAGAACCCCAACAAATTTTAGATCCCGAAACAGGCAATTTAATTACTCTGGATACAAAAGCGAAAAAACCACCAAAATCTAAAGTACAAACTACTTGTCAAGATAAACAGGAACATAAAAAACGTATGCGTCGCAAACCGGGAGATCCACTGCCGGAACATTTTCCGAAACCCATCAAATGTGCTGTGCGCTGCATACACAAATGTCATACAAAATTCAGCGAGCAAGAACGAAAACAAATCTGTGACTTTTTCTGGTCTATGGACTATAAGAGACGCAAAGATTTTATTTTGGCCAATATAGAAATAAAAGACATTGAAACTCTAACAACACCTGATTATCGTATAACAAATCGCCCACCTCGATCCTATCAAACGCGCTTTTTTATGCGCTCTGGGGGCATGCGTGGCGAAAAGTTTAGAGTTTGTAAAGATTTCTATGAAAAAACTTTGAGTATCAATCGCTATTTCATCGAAAATGCAATACAGTTTGCCGATAAAACCACAGGCTATTACACAGGCACCGATAGACGTGGGGCTCATATCGCTCACAATAAAAAATCCGAATCATGTAAACAGACCGTATTGGATCACATCGATTCATATCCCCTTTGGATACCAAATAAAAAAACCAAAACCAGATATCTGCATCATTCTCTAAATATAAGGAAAATGTATGAAGCGTACAAAGAGAAATGTTTGGCAGAAAAACTAGATTATGTTTCCAATCAATACTATAATAAAGCATTCCATGACAATTTCAATTTATTATTCCTAGCAAATCCAGAACCCAAAAAGGGATGGGGCTTACAAAAGGCAAATCCCAATGTATCCCATTACACGGGAGAAGAGCCTGGTGGATGTTGGATAAATAGCAAAGGTAAAAAGCTTAATTTACGATCAATTAATCCCGCACAAAGCTTAAATATCTGCCAACATAATTCCCCTGCCGAAGTTTCCGAAGATACTTCGTTGGTGTCCAATAATTTTGCATCTGGAAGTGCTGCTGTATCACATGAATTGTCACTTAATTCAACAGCAGACCCATCACCATTAATTGCAATGGTTAGATCTGATTTAAATCCAGCAATGTATGGACATTTGTCTCATGATCCCATAAACATGTTCAGAATGCTTTAGTTTAATTATATTTAATATAAATCTTAAGGAAATGTTTGTAAAATAAAACCAAAAATTTAATAATTATGAACAGCTCCTGCAAAAACTATTTGGTTTAATTAAATGGTTTTCTTATAGTCATCCAATATGAATTTAAGTAGATGTTTTTCCACTTTACATGTAAAAGTTATTAGGGAAGAGTCTTTACAAGTTCTAGTAGATAATATGAATAAAATGTTTGCCACACAGAAAGAGACAAAATTCATATTATCACAACTTAAGAACACTCAAGAGAAAAAATTACTTTACAATCTATGTAATGTTAACGTGTGCAACAAATTCCCATTAATCGAAATATTTAACAAAAATATTTTTTTTTAATTAAACTATGTTCATAAAAACAATTAAAAAGAACAAAAACACATATGTAAATAAAAATAAAATTATCTCCGAAATTTTGATAATGTGCTTTTTGCCATATGCTTGCAGCCAACCACATGACTGTATTAGAACCCAACATTCTGTATCTGGACGAGAAGCCGCCAAAGATTGTTAAAACTAAAAGAAATTTAAGCAATAAAAAATCCACCAAAAAATGTCCAAGCAAAATGAGACAAAGATTGTCATTGACTTCAAGAAAACGATCGGCTAAAATAACACAAGACTATATTATCAAAAAAGAATTGTGTATAAATGAACAGCAACAGGAAGAAAAACTGGATAATACTGATCCCAATGATCCCTTGTATTCTGAAAAATCGGAAATAAAATGTGAGATGGATGATGAAATCGAAGACAATGAAGACCAGATACATGATACTTATGAAAATGACGACGATGATGATCATGATTATAATTATGAACATGATATCATTGAGAGTAAGCTGGCAGGTAGTGGTAATGATGAGTATGATGATAATGAAGAGGGTGAAGATGAACCTTTGATTATGCTAGAGCGCCGAAAGGGCAGACCTCGTAAAAAAATACAAGCACCAGATGACGAAGAGATCAAAGCTCCTCGCAATATTCCATGTCGGGAATTATGTAAGCAAAATTGTGCGGAGAAATTTAGCGAGGAAGAGCGCCAGAATATTTGTGATTATTATTGGAATCTAAACGCAGACGATAGATTAGCCTTTATACGAAAACATATAAAAGCCAGGCGTTTCACCCGTGTGAAACGTGAAAAGTCTAATAGAAGTCAGGCCAACAACTGTTGTTGTTATCTCAAGGCTTATAAAATTAGCAGCGAAGAAACTACACCGGATTATTGTTCGGATCTTAAACAAGTTTGTCGTAGATTCTTTGAAGCCACCCTGTGCACCACAAATAAGTTTATTAGAAATGTCAATAATTCTGCTGCTATGGATATCAAAAAAGAATTACTGCTGCTCAGTCAAATGAAGTTGGATAATAAAAAAGAAAAAATTCTTAAACCTCAACAAATTTTAGATCCAGAAACAGGCAATTTAATCACTTTCGAAGCAAAACCAAATAAATCTATAGCACAAAACTCTGCTCAAGATAAAAAAGAAAAAAAGACACGCAAACGTCGTAAACCAGAAGTTCCAGTGACCGAACATTTTCCAAAACCCATTAAATGTGCTGTGCGCTGCATATACAAATGTCATACAAAATTCAGCGAGGAAGAACGAAGGCAAATATGCGAGTTTTTCTGGTCTTTGGATTACAACAGACGCAAAGACTTTGTGTTGTCAACTATAGAAATAAAAGACATTGAAGCACAAACGACACCGGATTTTCGAAAAACAAAACGACCGCCTCGCAGCTATCAAACGCGGTACTTTCTGCGATCTGGCGGCATGCGTGAAGAAAAATTTAGAGTTTGTAAAGATTTTTATACCAAAACTCTAAGCATTAGTGGTGCTTTCATCGAGAATGCCATAGAGTTTGCCGACAAAACAACAGGCTATTACGCAGGAACCGATAGACGTGGAGCTCGCATTGCTCACAATAAAAAATCGGAAGCCTGCAAACAGATTGTACTAAATCACATCAAATCATATCCATTTTGGATACCAAACAAAAAAACTAAAACCAAATATTTGCATCATTCCCTGACCATAAAGAAAATGTATAACGCGTACAAAGACAAATGTGTGGCTGATAAAATGGAATATGTCTCCACCCACTACTATTATAAAGCGTTCCATGATCATTTCAATTTATTATTCCTAGCGAATCCACATCCCAAAAAGGGAAGTTCTGTACAAAAAGGAAATCCTAATATATCCCATTATACAGGTGAAGAACCTGGAGGATGTTGGATTGATAGCACAGACAATAAGCTAGATTTACGATCAATTAATCCAGCTCAAAGTTTAAATATCTGTCAACTTGATTCCATAGCAAATGTTTCGGAAAATAGTTCTGAATTGCCTATTCCTTTTTCACCTGCATTAAATAATGTTAATCCTTCTTTTATGCCACCTAATTCAACAGTTAATCAACAACCTTCACTTGCAGTGAATTGTGAATCTGATTTAAATCCAACTCCTCATGAAAATTTACATCAAGATGTCCTGTTTAGAATGCTTTAGATTTAATTTGTTTGAAATAAATTTTAAATTAGAAAAAAATATATCTTTTTAATACATTTTTTATGCCAAAATGCTTTATCTTTTTTATGATTGAAACTATTTAGATGATAACTTTTCTTATTATTTATACATACTTTTCGGAATATTTTATTGTACAATTTGTATAACAGTTTTATTCGCAACTTTTGGTGAAAAAAAAATTCGGGTTAAAAAATATTTTTCCGATTTTGACCCATTGTAGGTCCAACTTACTATGGTCTTATATACGTCATTGCAAAGGTCTTTGAAATATCTATCATTAGAGATCCATATTGTCTATATTAATGACTTAGTAATCCAGATATAGGTAAAAAATCGAGGTTGTCCTGGTTTTTTTCTCATATCTCAGCCATTTGTGGACCGATTTTGCTGATTTTAAATAGGAAACTTCTCGAAAGCATGTCTGACAGAATTATTGAAGATTTGGATCCTGAAGATCTGGGATCTTCAGAAAATTGATTTCAACAGACAGACTGTTGAGATCGTAGACAGACAGACAGACAGACGGACATGGCTTAATCGTCTCCGTTATCTATAAGGATCCAGAATATATATACTCTATAGGGTCGGAAATGAAAAATGTAGAAATTACAAACGGAATGACAAACATATATATTCCCTTCTCACTAAGGTGAAGGGTATAAAAATAGGAGAACATTAAGTAAAATAGTATGTATTTTTAAGCATTAAGCTTCTTCTACAAAATTCTACAAATTCAAAAATTACCTTCACAGGAAGGAAAGGAAATAAATACAAAACTGTAAGACATTGTCTTATATACAAATTTTATTTAAACATGTCGATTTTAATAAAACAACCAATTAAAATGTTACACAAAAATAAAAGAAATACATAAATAAAAACGATAATTTCAAATATAATTATCTCCGAAATTTTGATAATGTGCTTTTTGCCATATGCTTGCAGCCAACCAGATGACTGTATTAGAACCGAATATTCTGTATCTGGACGAAAAGCCGCCAAAAACTAAAAAAAAATTAACAAATAAAAAATCTCCTAAAAAGGATCTTATAAGAGTTTGTCGTAAATTCTTTGAAGCCACCTTGTGCACCACAAATCACTTTATTAAAAAAGCCAATGATGTTACTGTATTGGAAATCGAAAAACAATTACTACTGCTCAGTCAAATGAAGTTGGCTAAGGAACAAGAAAAAATCCAAGAACCCAAACAAATTTTAGATCCAAAAACTGGCAATTTATTCACGTTGGAATCTGGCAAATCAAATAAAACAGCAAACTCTAAACCACCGAATCCTGCTAAGGACAAACTGGAGAAAAAGAAACGCATACGTCGTAAACAGGGAGATCCAGTACCAGAGCATTTTCCGAAATCCATCAATTGTGCTGAGCGCTGCATACAAAAGTGTCATACTAAATTTAGCGCAGAAGAACGAAAGCAAATTTGCGACTTTTTCTGGTCCATGGACTACAAAAGACGCAAAGACTTCGTATTGTCTACTATAGAAATAAAAGATATTGAAACACAAACGACACCAGATTTTCGTACATCTAATCGTCCACCACGGACCCATCAAAGGCGGTTCTTTCTGCGTTCTGGTGGGATGCGTGGGGAAAACTTTAGAGTCTGCAGAGATTTTTATACCAAAACACTCTGTATTACCGGTTGTTTTATCGATAATGCCGTACAGTTTGCTGACAAAACAACAGGCTGTTACACAGGCTCCGATAGACGCGGTGGTTTTGTTCCTAATAAAAAAACAGAAGCTCGTAAACAGGCCGTACTGAATCACATCGATTCATATCCGTTTTGGATACCAAATAAAAAAACAAAAACCAAATATCTGCATCACTCCCTGAGCATAAAGAAAATGTATAACGCATACAAAGAGAAATGTTTGGCAGACAAAATTAGTTACGTCTCCACCTTCTACTATTACACCGCTTTCCATGATCATTTTAATTTACTGTTCTTGGCGAATCCACATCCCAAAAAGGGATGTGCTTTACAAAAAGGAAATCCTAATATATCCCATTATACAGGTGAAGAGCCTGGCGGATGTTGGATTGATAGCAAAGGAAATAAGCTTGATTTACGATCAATTAATCCAGCTCAAAGTTTAAATATCTGCCAACATGCCAATGCTTTGGAAAATACATATTTTGCACCTGCAACTTCGACATCAAATTATTCATTAAATATTGTTAATCATATTTCTAATATGGCAGTTAATCAACAACCATCGCTTGCAGATCCAATAAACTAAAGCATTCTTAGTTTTAATGGGTTTTGAATAAATTTTAAATTATAAGAAAACATAAGGTACGAGTATCTTTTATTAATTGATTATTTTTATAGGAAATATTTAGACTGAATTTTTATACATACATATATTTTCTGAATGAATTGATCATTCGAATGGAATATAAAATTTTGAATTATTTCTTTGAAATATTTCTGTTGTACTTTGCTACACAGAAATTGTCTACTTTTACATGAAATATGTATTCGACTTGTGGAAGTGCACAGAGTTTTTGAAATGTAGTAAAACAAAATTCGTTTTAATTAATTTAGAAATCATAATGTTCTACCAAAACATACAAATAAACCCAAATACAAACAATATATGTACATAATTACAAATATAAATATCTCCGAAATTTTGATAATGTGCTTTTTGCCATATGCTTGCAGCCAACCACATGACTGTATTAGAACCGAACATTCTATATCTGGATGAGAAGCCGCCAAAAATTGTTAAAACTAAGAAACTAAAAACAAATAAAAAAACCGCTAAAAAGGCTCCAAGCAAAAAGAAAACCCAACAAAAAATTCCCTTGACTTCAAGAAAACGATCCACCAAAATAAAACAAGACTATATTATCAAACAAGAATTGTGTATATATGACGATCAGCAGAAAAAAATAGAACATCCTGATCCTCATGATCCCCTGTACACGGCAAAATTGGAAATAAAATGTGATCTGGATAGTGAGAATCCAAATGACATAGAATACGATTGTGAAGCGGAGGAACAGGAAGATTTTGATAATGATGATGACCATGATTATAATTTTGAACATGACATAATTGAGAGTAAATTGGAAAAAAGTGATGAGGAGTATGATGAATACAACAATGACAATGAAGAGGATGACGACGATGAACCTTTGATTTTGCTTTCACGGCGTAAGGGCAGACCTCGTAAGAAAATACAACAGCTAGATGATGAAGATATCAAAGTTCCTCGAAGGGTTGTATGTAGAGAATCATGTACGCTGCATTGCATCGGAAAATTTACCGAGGAACAGCGCAAGAATATTTGTGAATATTATTGGAATCTAAACAAAGAGGATAGAGTCGTCTTTATACGAAAACATATAAGAGCCACACGTTTGACACGCATGAAACAGGTAAAAGTCAATAAAATTAGTGCCAACAACAGTTATTACCTCAAGCCTTATAGAATAGGCATCGATGAAACTACTCCAGAGCACTGTAAGGATTTAATTCGAGTTTGTCGTCAATTCTTTGAGGCCACCCTGTGCACCACAAATCAGTTTATTAAAAAAGCCAATGATGGCACTGTACTGGAAATTGAAAAAGAGTTACTGCTGCTCAGTCAAATGAAGTTGGCTAAGGAAAAAGATAAAAACCAAGAACCCAAACAAATATTAGATCCAGAAACTGGCAATTTAATCACTTTGGAACCTGGCACATCAAATAAAACAGCAAACCCTAAACCACAAAATCCTGCTCCGGGAAAAATCGAAAAAAAGAAACACATACGTCGTAAACCCGGTGATCCAGTACCAGAGCATTTTCCGAAACCCATCAATTGTGCTGTGCGCTGCATTCACAAATGTCATACAAAATTTAGCGAGGATGAACGAAAACAGATTTGTGACCTTTTCTGGTCGATGGACTTCAAAAGACGGAAAGATTTCATTTTGGCTAATTTAGAAATCAAAGACATTGAAAACCAAACTACACCAGATTTTCGTACATCTAATCGCCCGCCCCGTACCCATCAAAGACGTTTTTTTCTACGTTCTGGCGGCATGCGTGGAGAAAATTTGAGAGTCTGCAAAGATTTTTATACAAAAACTCTGTGTATTACCGGTTGTTTTATCGATAATGCCGTACAGTTTGCTGACAAAACAACAGGCTGTTACACTGGCTCCGATAGACGCGGTGGTTTTGTTCCCAATAAAAAAACAGAAGCACGCAAACAGATCGTACTGAATCACATCGAGTCCTATCCCTTTTGGATACCAAATAAAAAAACAAAAACCAAATATCTGCATCATTCCCTGACCATAAAGAAAATGTATGACGCATACAAGGAGAAATGTGTGGCAGACAAAATAAGTTATGTCTCCACCTTCTATTACTATACTGCGTTCCATGATAATTTCAATTTACTATTCCTAGCGAATCCACATCCCAAAAAGGGATGTGCTTTACAAAAAGGAAATCCTAATATATCGCATTACACAGGTGAAGAGCCTGGCGGATGTTGGATTGATAGTAAAGGCAATAAACTTGATTTAAGATCAATTAATCCAGCTCAAAGCTTAGATATCTGCCAACAGGATTCCTTTGAGGAAGTTTCGGAAAATACATCTTTTACACCTGCAACTGCAGCATTAAATATGGTTAATCCTACTTCTTTTATGCCATCGCTTGCAAGTCTTACAATTCCTTGTGGAAATTTACATCAAGATCCCATAAACATGTTTAGAATGCTTTAGTTTTAATTGGTTTTAAATAAATTTTAAATAAAAAAACAAGTCATTTGTTATTTTTATAGGAAATATTTAGCCTTAATTTATGTATTCAAGTTACAATGGTAGAACATTAAGTTATTATGTATTTGTGCATCAACTACATATGTATATTCAAGAATTCTGCAATTACCTTCACATAAACTCCCTTTTTTATAAAAACACATACTTAAAAACTATAAAACAATGTTAATGTTTTTTACATACAAATTTAGTAAAAACAAATTAATTTTAATTCAACTAAAAATTAAAATGTTCCACCAAAACATAAAAAAAAACATAAAAAACATTATTACAAATATAAATATCTCCGAAATTTTGATAATGTGCTTTTTGCCATATGCTTGCAGCCAACCACATGACTGTATTAGAACCGAACATTCTATATCTGGATGAGAAGCCGCCAAAAGTTGTTAAAACTAAGAAACTAAAAACAAATAAAAAATCCACTAAAAAGGCTCCAAGTAGAATGAAAGCCAAACAAAAAATTCCCTTGACTTCAAGAAAGCGATCCACCAAAATAAAACAAGATTATATTATCAAAAAAGAGTTGTGTATATATGAGGATCAGCAGAAAAAAATAGAACATAATGATCCTCATGATCCCTTGTACACGGCAAAGTTGGAAATAAAATGCGAACTGGATGATGAGAATCCAAATGAAAGCATCGAATACGATTGTGAAGCTGAGGAACAGGAAGATTTTGATAATGATGATGACAATGATTATAATTATGAACATGACATGTTTGAGAGTAAACGGGAAAAATCGGATGATGAGTATGATGAATATAATGAGAATGAAGAGGATGAAGAAGATGAACCATTGATATTGCTAACACGTCGTAAGGGCAGGTCTGGTAAGAAAATACAAGAGCTAGATGATGAAAAGATCAAAGTTCCTCGCAGCGTTGTATGTCGTGAACTATGTAAGCAACATTGTATCGAGAAATTTACCGAGGAACAGCGCAAGAATATTTGTGATTATTATTGGAATCTAAACAAAGAGGATAGACTGGTCTTTATACGAAAGCATATAAGAGCCAGACGTTTGACACGTATGAAACGGGTAAAAGTTAATAAAATTCGAGCCAACAACTGTTGTTATTATCTCAAGCCGTACAAAATAGGCAGCGATGAAACTACTCCCGAGCACTGTAAGGATTTAATACGAGTTTGTCGTAAATTCTTTGAAGCCACCTTGTGCACCACAAATCACTTTATTAAAAAAGCCAATGATGGCACTGTTTTGGAAATTGAAAAAGAATTACTGATGCTCAGTCAAATGAAGTTGGCTAAGGAAAAGGAAAGAAATCAAGAACCCAAACAAATATTAGACCCAGAAACTGGCAATTTAATTACTTTGGAACCTGGCAAATCAAATAAAACAACAAACCCTAAACCACAGAATCCTGACCAAGAAAAACAGGAGAAAAAGAAACGCATACGTCGTAAACCGGGTGATCCAGTACCAGAGCATTTTCCGAAACCCATCAATTGTGCGGTGCGCTGCATACACAAATGTCATACAAAATTCAGCGAGGAAGAACGAAAACAGATTTGTGACTTTTTCTGGTCTATGGACTTCAAAAGACGCAAAGACTTCGTTTTGGCCAATTTAGAAATTAAAGACATTGAAACGCAAACAACACCAGATTTTCGTACATCTAATCGACCGCCTCGGACTCATCAAAGACGTTTCTTTCTGCGATCTGGCGGCATGCGTGGGGAAAACTTGAGAGTCTGCAAAGATTTTTATACCAAAACACTGTGTATTACCGGTTCATTTATTGATAATGCCGTACAGTTTGCTGACAAAACAACAGGCTATTACACAGGCACCGATAGACGCGGTGGTCATGTTCCCAATAAGAAAACCGAAGCACGCAAACAGATCGTACTAGATCACATCGATTCATATCCGTTTTGGATACCAAATAAGAAAACCAAAACCAAATATCTGCATCATTCTCTGACCATAAAGAAAATGTATGATGCCTACAAAGAGAAATGTCTGGCAGACAAAATAAGTTACGTCTCCACCTTCTACTATTACACTGCGTTCCATGACAATTTTAATTTACTGTTTCTAGCTAATCCACATCCCAAAAAGGGATGTGCCTTACAAAAAGGAAATCCCAATATATCCCATTATACTGGTGAAGAGCCTGGAGGATGTTGGATTGATAGTAAAGGCAATAAACTTGATTTACAAAGAATTAATCCCACAGAAAGCTTAAATACCTGCCAAAATAATTCATCTGCCAATGTTTCGGAAAATTCTTCGTTGGTGCCTAATCCTTTTGCACCTGCAACTGCTACCACATCACATCGAGCATTAAATGTTGTTAATCCCACTTCTTTTATGTCAATTAATTCATCAGTAAATCAATCATCATCACTTGCAGGTGTTAGATCTGATTTAAATCCTGGCCTTTATGGAAATTTGCTACAGGATCCCATAAACATGTTTAGAATGCTTTAGTTTTAATTTCTTTTAAATAAATGTTAAGATGGTTTTTGTAAAATAATAAAACACTAAAAAGTTTTTCAATGTAATTAAAAATTATTATGTGAAGTTTTAAAAAAATGTTGGGAATAATTGAATTGATTATTTTTATTTTTAAATTTATTTAATCGACTCTAACTGAATATAAATAATAAAAACAATCATAAATATCGATGGTCACATGTTGACACCATGTTCGGGCTGGTGGGATAATGATGTCATACATCTGTATGATATAGGAAAAGATTAAAAAAAATTTACGAAAAAATAGCGGTATTCACAATGAGTACTTGGAGTACTTGGCCTAGTAAAAAAGCAGAAGAGCTATTTATTGACAAACATTTCTATTTATAATGTATTTTGTTTTTAGTTTTTTGATATTTTTTACTACATTACCAGGCCAAGTACTCTACATTGTGAATACCGCTAATAATTTTTTCTATGTATATATTCTAGCACGATAGCACGATTATTTATTAGTTTTGAATTCGACTTTCATATTTTTTGACAGTAGTGTGTTGATTTGACATGATTACATATGTATATAAAAACGTCTAACTACCATAGAAAAAGACATAGGGTGTAAACTTTCCTGTATTTTGAGGTTTTGGAGAATTTTGAGCATCTTTGGCCGTTTTTTCTCAAGAGCCATGAAATACATTTATTAATTTGCATACAATTGTTTAAATACTATAGATTTTACAAATTTAAGAAATGAATTAGTAATATCAACATAACATGCAAATAAACATATGCAATTAGTCAATTAATATCATCGAATTTTGATAATGTGCTTTTTGCCATATGCTTGCAGCCACCCACAGCCAACCGCTTTTAGAACCCAACGTTCTTTATCTCGAAGACAAACCACCCAAGATTGTTAAAGATCAAAAGTCAAAGAGAACAAAACGATCAACCAGAAAAAGCATTAAAAATAATGTTATTTCAAAAACTCCACAATTACAACAGAGTATTGAAGTGAAAAAAGAATGCAATAATTTGAATGATGACAATGAACATGTAGAAATGGAAAAAATCGATCCAAGCGATCCCCTCTTCACACCACAAGTAGAGTTTAAACGTGAAGAGAGTGAAGAAATAATTGAATCTTATGCAGAAGACGAAGAGGATGCGGAAATATATTTGGATGATAAGGTCGATAAAGATTATTGTGTGGAACAATATGAGAAAGATGATGAAGAATATGAGTTTAAGGATAAATGGGAAATGCATGATAGTGACTCAGATGATGAAGAGGATGAGGAAGAATATGACGACGATGATGAACCTCTTATATTATTAACTCGAACGTCAGCCAATAAAACTTATAAGAAGAAAAAGAAAAATATTCCAAATTTATATAATTGTATAGAGACTTGCAAGCACAAATGTATCACAAAATACAACATGCGGCAAAGAATTGAAATTTTTGATTACTACAGTCATTTGAGCAAAGAGGAGAAAGTGAATTTCATACGCAAGCACATTCGCAAAACTGTAATACAACGAATACGCAACAATAAAGGTCGTAATAATTGTTGCTATTTCCTAAAATACTATAACATTGGTCAAACTCCCATCATGGATACGGACAACCTAAATAACAATAGCAACAATGACAGCGATGATTTAAGAAAAGTGTGTCGTAAATTCTTCATAGGTACTTTGGGAATTTCCACTCCGGAAATCAATAAAGCCATCGAAGGCTATGAACTACAATCGGAAAAAATAGTGCGTCCTATAAGAATGAACTCAAGTGAAGAGAAAACCAAATTGGAGCAACAAAAGTCACCAACGAAAACACAACCACAACCTCAACCATTTCTTGATCCAGAAACTGGAGATTTAACCAATACCAAACACAAAAAATACAACAATCGCCGTAAACGTGGAGAACCACAGTCAGAACGTTTTCCAAAACCCATCAATTGTGCTATACGTTGTATATTCAAGTGTCATCAGAATTTCAGCGAAAAAGAACGAAAACAAATTTGTGATAGTTTCTGGTCTTTGGACTTTAAAAGACGCAAGGATTTCATACTGGCACGCATAGAAACAACCGATGTGAAAACTCCCATAACTCCAGAATTTCGTAAAACCGATCGTCCTACTCGTGCCTATCAAACAAAATTCTACCTTCGATCAGGAATAAAAAGTGAAAATAAAAGAGTTTGTAAACATTTCATGATGAATACACTGTCTATTAATCGTGTTTTTATTGAAAATGCCATAGAATTTGCCGATAAAACAACAGGATCTTACACAGGCACCGATAGGCGAGGTACTCATTCTCCCCACAATAAATTGCCCGAGGAGCTTATACAGGTCGTGAGGGATCACATCAATTCGTATCCCTGTTGGTTGCCTAATAAAAACAGTAAAACCAAATACCTACATTACAATCTGTCCATAAAGAAGATGTGTACGGCCTACAAAGAGAAATGTTTGGCTGAACAACAAAAATATGTATCCGCCAAAATTTATTATAAAGTGTTTCAAGAATTTCGTCTACTATTCCTAACAAATCCACATTCCAAAAAGGGTGGCGGGTTTTTACTGGCGAATCCCTATGTATCTCGTTATACGGGTGAGGAAGTGGGTGGCTATTGGATCGACAGCGATGGCAACAAACTTGATATACGATTAAACAATCCAGCTCAAAATGTAAATATCTGTCAATATTCTCTTGTGACAAAAACCTCTACATCTGTCACTTCAGCAAACGTAATCGATCCAACGTTTTACATGCCACCTCTAAAATTAGTAGTAAATCCAGCACCATCAATTGACGTGGCTAAATCTTATTTAAATCCTGCTCTTTTTGAAAAATTCTCTCAAGCTTCCGATACTATGTAAAGAAAAACCATTTGTCTGGTAGTATTAAATAAATTTTAAGATATTTTTAGTTAAAAAAAGTAAAAGCTAAAAATTGTGGTTCTTATTTCTAAGCATTTCTATAGGAAACATTCAATGAAAAAATACTTATAGCAGTGGAGAGAGTAATTATTTGTACTCTCAGCTTACACTCAGTTGTTGTTGTAAGTTCGTTTTTTTACTTGTGTATTTATAAATATTTCTCAAAAAATTTAAATACAAATACATTTGAATCATGACTCACACCTTAAGGAAATATTGAATAATCAGCTTTAAATAAAATTGTCCTATTATGAATAAAAAATTCCGCGGGAGTTTGTTCCCCGGAAGTTTTTTCCCATTGAATTTGAATAGGAAAAATGAGAAAAGGGAAAAAAACTCCCGGGGAATTTTTATTCATAATTGGGCTGAATATTTACGTTCCCGTACTAGCCAGATTACCGGTTTTAAGACAAATTTTAAATCTGACCAATACGGGAACACAGCAAATATCCGAATTTTGATAATGTGCTTTTTGCCATATGCTTGCAGCCAAACACAACGTTATTTATCTTGAAGACAAACCACCCAAGGTAGTTAAAGATCAAAAGTCAAAGAGAACAAAAATATCAACCAGAAAAAGCATTAAAAATAAGGCTGTTTCAAAAACAAGAAAAAGTGTAACCATTCTAAAAACTGCACAATTACAACGGAGTATTGAAGTGAAAAATGAATGCAATTTGAATGATGACGATGAACATGTAGAAATGAAAAAAATCTACCCGAACGATCCCCTATTCACACCACAAATAGAGTTTAAATGTGAACCGAGTCTAGAAATAATTGAATCTAATGCAGAAGACGAAGAGGAAGCGGACATGTGTTTAGATGAGAAGGTCGATAAAGATTATTGTGTGGAACAATATGAGAAAAATGATGAAGAAGAATATGAGTTTAAGGATAAATGGGAAATGCATGATAGTTACTCAGAAGACGAAGAAGGCGAGGATGATGAAAAATTTGACGACGACGATGATGATGATGATGAACCTCTTATATTATTAACTCAAACGTCATCCAGTAAAACTTATAAGAAAAAGCAAAATATTCCACATTTGTATACTTGTATAAAGACTTGCAAGCACAAATGTACCACAAAATACAACATGCGGCAAAGAATTGACATTTTTGATTACTACAGTCATTTAAGCATAGAGGAGAAAGTGAATTTCATACGCAAGCACATTCGCAAAGCGGTAATACAACGAATACGCAACAAAAAACGTCGTGATAATTGTTGCTATTTTCTAAAATACTATAACATTGGCCAAACTCCAACCACTAAGCAGCCAGAACAAACAGATACGGATAACCCGAATAACAATAGCAACAATGATGATGACAGCGATGATTTAATAAAAGTATGTTATAAATTCTTCATAGGTACTTTGGGTATTACCAGTACGGAAATCAATAAAGCCACCGAAGGCTATGAACTAAAATCGGAAAGAATAGTTCTTCCTGTAAGGTGCAACTCAAATGAAGAGAAAAGTAATTTGGCTCAAAAGTCACCAAAGGAAGCACAAAAACCTCGACTATTTCTTGATCCAGAAACTGGAGCTTTATCCAATACCAAACCGAAGAAATATAGCAAGAGATGTAAACGTGGAGAACCACAACCAGAACATTTTCCCAAGCCCATCAACTGTGCTATACGCTGTATATTCAAGTGTCATGAGAATTTCAGCGAAAAAGAACGAAAACAAATTTGTGATAGTTTTTGGTCTTTGGACTTTAAGAGACGCAATGATTTCATACTGGCACGCATTGAAACAACCGATGTTAAAGCGCCCATTACTCCAGAATTTCGTAAAACCGATCGTCCTACTCGTGCCTATCACACAAAATTCTACTTTCGATCAGGTATAAAAAGTGAAAATAAAAGAGTTTGTAAACATTTCCTGCTGAACACGCTGGCCATTAATCGTTGGTTCATAGAAAATGCCATAGAATTTGCTGATAAAACAACAGGTTCCTACACAGGCCCCGATATGCGAGGTTCCCAGTCTCACCACAACAGGTTACCCAAGGAACGCATACTGGCGGTAAAGGACAACATCAATTCGTACCCCTGTTGGTTGCCAAATAAAAACAGTAAAACCAAATACCTACATTACAATCTGTCCATAAAGAAGATGTATACGGCCTACAAAGAGAAATGTTTGGCTGAACAACAAAAATATGCATCGGCCAAAATTTATTATAGAGTATTTCACGAAGAATTTCGTCTATTATTCTTAAGAAATCCACATCCCAAAAAGGGAGGCGGTTTTTTGCTGGCAAATACCCATGTATCTCGTTATACGGGTGAGGAAGTGGGTGGCTATTGGATCGATAGCGAAGGCAAACAACTTGATATACGCTTAAAAAATCCAGCTCAAAGTTTAAATATCTGTCAATATTCGGTAGATAGATCTTCTGTGCCGAACACCTCTACATCTGGCACTTCAGCAAACGTTATCGATCCAAAATTGGTGGTAAATCCATCACCATCAGCTCTTTTTGAAAATTTCTCTCAAACTTCGGATAATATGTAAAGAAAACCCATTAAATAAATGTTAAGATATTTTTAGTTAAAAGTTTAAAAAATTGTGTTTTTTATTCCTAAGCATTTCTATATACAAAACGTTTAATGAAAAAATACTTATAGCAGTGGTTTTATCGATAGGTGTAAGTATAGAAGCGTTACTGAGAGACTAAGTCTTGCTACAACATATTAAAAAAATGTATTTTGTTGTTGCGTCAGCCATGAAATTTGGGAGAGAGTAATTATTTATACTTCTCAATACTTTCTCAAATATAATTTAATTATTTTTTCAATGAAATTTCTTGTAACTCACATATTAAGGAAATTTTGAATGATCAGATTTCAATAAAATTATTCTATTACATAATATTTACGTTCCCGTACTAGCCAGATTACAGGTTTTAAGACAAAGTTTAAATCTGACCAATACGGGAACACAGCAAATATCTGAAATTTGATAATGTGCTTTTTGCCATATGCTTGCAGCCAAAAACAGCCAAACGCTTTTACAACCCAATGTTCTTTATCTCGAAGAAAAAGCACCCAATTTTGTCAAGAAACTGAAGTCAACGAGAAGAGAACAATCAATCAAAAATTGCATTAAGAGAAAAACAATTTCAAAATCTAGAAGAACTGGAACCCGACTTAAGGAAATACAACCACAATACATTATTGAAGAGCAAAAGAAGATTGATTTTAATATGGGCGATAAAGAAGCCAAAATTGAAAAACCCGATTCAAACGATCTTCTCTTAACAACTCGAATAGAGTTTAAGCGCGAATTGAGTGTAGAAATAATTGATTCAAATGCAGATTATTTTGATTCCAAAGAAGATATAAATTACTGTGTGGAACAATATCAGCAATATGATGATGAAGAATTGCAGTTTAAAGGCAAATGGGAACAGCATAATAGCTACTCAGAAGATGAACATGCTAATGAGGAGAGATTTGAAGACGAGGATGAACCTCTTATATTATTAACTCAAACATCAGCCAGTAAAAGTCGTAAGAAAAAGAAAACATGTCCACCTTTATATAATTGTGCAGAAACTTGTAAACACAAATGTACCGTAAAATACAATAAACAGCGCAGAATTGATATTTTCGATTACTACACACATTTGAGCAAAGAGGACAAAATGAATTTCATACGCAAGCACATTCGGAAACCGGTAATACAACGAATATGGAACAAAAAACGACGTAATAATTGTTGTTATTTTATGAAATGCTATAAAATTGGCCAAACTGCCACCATTGAACAGCCGGATCCAAAGGGTATGAACAACATTAGCAATTATGGCACTGAGAACCTAACGAAGGTATGTCGTAAATTTTTCGAGGGCACATTAGGTATTTCGAGTACAGATATTAATAAAGTCGTCGAAGGTTTCGAACTACAGCCCGAAAGAATTGTACTTCCTATACGAAAACATTTAAACGATGAGGAAACTGAATTAACCAAAAAGTCAAAGGAAACACAAAAGCCTAAACAATTTTTCGATCCAGAAACAGGCGATTTAAGTGATGCGAGACCCAAACAAAAAATCCAGCGTCGTAAACGAGGTGAATCAACACTAGAACATTTTCCCAAACCCATCAATTGTTCTATACGCTGTATATACAAATGTCATCAGAATTTCAGCGAAGAGGAACGAAAACAAATTTGTAATAGTTTTTGGTCATTGGACTTTAAGAGACGTAAAGATTTCATACTGGCCCGTATAGAAACAACAGATGTGAAATCTCCTCTCACGGCCGAATTTCGTAAAACAAATCGACCTCCTCGTGCCTATCAGACGAAATACTACCTACGATCAGGCCTAAAAAGTGAAAATAAAAGAGTTTGCAAACATTTCGTTATGAATACATTGTCCATTAATAGTTTTTTTATAGAAAATGCCATACAATTTGCCGATAAAACAACAGGATCTTACACAGGCACCGATAGACGAGGTATTCATGCTGCCCACAATAAATTACCCGAGGAGCTTATACAGATCGTTAAGGATCACATCAATTCGTATCCCGGTTGGTTACCAAATCAAAAAAGTAAAACCAAATACCTACATTACAACCTGTCCATAAAGAAGATGTATAAGGCTTATAAAGAGAAATGTTTGGCTGAACAACAAAAATGTGTCTCCAGCATAATCTATTATAAAGTGTTTAATGAAGATTTTCGTCTATTATTCCTAACGGGTCCAGATCCCAAAAAGAGAAGCGGTTTTTTACAGACAAATCCCCATATGTCTCATTACACGGGCGAGGAAGTGGGTGGCTATTGGATAGACAGCAAAGGCAATAAACTTGATATACGATTAATCAATCCAGCTCAAAATTCAAATATCTGTCAATATTCGGTAGGCAGACCTTTTGTGCCGAATACCTGTACATCTGACTTTGCAGCAAACGTTGTCGATCCAACATCTTCCATGCCGCCTCTAAAATTAGTGGTAAATCCATCACCATCATTTGACGTGGCTAAATCTTATTAAAAATCTACTCTTTTTTAAAATTTCTCTCAAGCATCCAATAGTATGTAAAATAAACCATTTGTCTGGTAGTATTAAATAAATTTTAAGATATTTTTAAGTTAAAAAATTAAAAGCTAAAACTTGTGGTTTTTATTTGTAAGCATTTCTATAGGAAACATTTAATGAAAAAATACTTAGGCCCAGTTTCTCTCTCAAGCTCTGGTTATTGTTTTTCGTAACAATATACTTCCAATTAATAAAATTTTTGTACAAGAACTGTGTCAGTATACCATCAAGATAACAAATAACCAGAGATTGAGAAAATTAAGCTTATACTAGTGATTTTCTTGGTAGGTGCAAAGAATTACAGGCCTTTTACAGAGTGTGAGGACTTTCTCCTCTTTGGTTCGTTTTATCTTATCCGGCGTGTATTTAAATCGGCTTCGTTTAGTAATAATTTTCTTTTGGAATTTTCTATTACAGTTTACAGTTTGTTTTTTTACTTTTTTTTTGTATTTATAAATATTACTCAAAAAATTTAAATATTTTTCAACTGAAATTTGTTGTAACTCACACATTAAGGAAATTTTGAATGATCAGATTTAAATAAAGTTTTCCTATTACATAATATTTACGTTCCCGTACTAGCCAGATTACCGGTTTTAAGACAAAGTTTAAATCTGACCAATACGGGAACACAGCAAATATCCGAAATTTGATAATGTGCTTTTTGCCATATGCTTGCAGCCAAACACAGCCAACCGCTTTTACAACCCAATGTTCTTTATCTCGAAGAAAAGCCACCCAAGATTGTTAAGAAACAGAAGTCAACGAGAAGAGAACAATCAATAAAAAATTGCATTAAGAGAAAAACTATTTCAAAATCTAGAAGATCTGGGATCCGTCGTAAGAAAGCACAACCACAATACACAATGGAAGAGCAAAAGAAGTTTGATTTTAATAGGGGCGATAAAGAAGCCAAAATTGAAAAAGCTGATTCAAACGATCCGCTCTTTACAACTCGATTAGAGTTTAAGCGCGAATTGAGTGTAGAAATAATTGATTCAAATACTGATTATTTTGATTCCAAATATGATAAAAATTACTGTGTGGAACAATATAAGGAAGATGATGATAAAGAATTTCAGTTTAAAGGCAAATGGGAACAGCATAATAGCTTCTCAGAAGATGAACATGGTAAAGAGGAGAAAGAGGAGGGATTTGAAGACGAGGATGAACCTCTTATATTATTAACTCAAACATCAGCCAGTAAAAGTCGTAAGAAAAAGAAAGCATGTCCACCTTTATATAATTGTGCAGAAACTTGTAAACACAAATGTACCGTAAAATTCAATAAACAGCGCAGAATTGACATTTTCGATTACTACATACATTTGAGCAAAGAGGACAAAATGAATTTCATACGCAAGCACATTCGGAAACCGGTAATACAACGAATATGCAACAAAAAACGACGTAATAATTATTGTTATTTTATGAAATGCTATAAAATTGGTCAAACTGCCACCATTGAACAGCCGGATCCAAAGGGTATGAACAACATTAGCAATTATGGCACTGAGGACCTAACGAAGGTATGTCGTAAATTTTTCGAAGGCACATTGGGTATTTCGAGTCCAGCTATTAATAAAGCCGTCGAGGGTTACGAACTACAGCCCGAAAGAATTGTACTTCCTATACGAAAACATTTAAACGTTGAGGAAACCAAATTAGCTGAAAAGTCAAAGAAAACACAAAAGCCGCAACAATTTCTCGACCCAGAAACAGGCGATTTAAGTGATACCAGACCCAAACAAAAAACCCAACGTCGTAAACGAGGTGAACCAACACTAGAACATTTTCCCAAACCCATCAATTGTTCTATACGCTGTATATACAAATGTCATCAGAATTTCAGCGAAGAGGAACGAAAACAAATTTGTGATAGTTTTTGGACCTTGGACTTTAAGAGACGTAAGGATTTTATACTGGCCCGCATAGAAACAACCGATGTGAAATCTCCACTAACGCCCGAATTTCGTAAATCAAATCGTCCTGCTCGTGCCTATCAGACGAAATTCTACCTACGCTCAGGCCTAAAAAGTGAAAATAAAAGAGTTTGTAAACATTTCATGATGAATACACTGTCCATTAATCGTTTTTTTATAGAAAATGCCATAGAATTTGCCGATAAAACAACAGGATCGTACACAGGCACCGATAGGCGAGGTACTCATTCTCCCCACAATAAATTGCCTCAGGAGCTTATACAGATCGTGAAGGATCACATCAATTCGTATCCCTGTTGGTTGCCAAATCAAAAAAGTAAAACCAAATACCTACATTACAATCTGTCCATAAAGAAAATGTATACGGCTTATAAAGAGAAATGTTTGGCTGAACAACAAAAATATGTCTCCAGTAGAATCTATTATAAAGTGTTTCACGAAGATTTTCGTCTATTATTCCTAACGGGTCCAGATCCCAAAAAGAGAAGCGGATTTTTACAGACCAATCCTCATATATCTCATTATACGGGTGAGGAATTGGGTGGCTATTGGATAGACAGCAAAGGCAATAAACTTGATATACTACGATTAAACAATCCAGCTCAAAGTGTTAATATCTGTCAATATTCGGTAGATAGATCTTTTGTGCCGAATACCTCTGCAACAAATGTTGTCGATCCTACGTCTTCCATGCAGCCTCTAAAATTAGTGGTAAATCCATCATCATCAGTTGATGTGGTTAAATCTTATCTAAATCCTGCTCTTTTTTAAAATTTCTCTCAAGTTTCCGATAATATGTAAAGAAAAACAATTTTAGTATTAAATAAATTTTAAGATATTTTTAGTTAAAAAACTAAAAGCATAATTTGGGTTTTTTATTTGTAAAGATTTCTATAAAAAAACTGTCAACATTTTTAAAATTATACTTGTTTTTAAGTCGTTATGATGAAAAAATCTATGTTCGTGATGGCTTAAAGAACCATCTTATCAAATTAATTGCTTTTTTGTCACCATAAGCTGAAAATTCATATTTTTCCTTATAAAAATTCCAACAACAATATATAACTGGTTATTAATACACTTTAAAACACTCACACATTTTGAAAAAAAAAAAACCAAAAAAAAAACATGCAATTAGCCAATTAATATCATCGAATTTTGATAATGTGCTTTTTGCCATATGCTTGCAGCCAACCACAGTCAACCGCTCTTAGAACCCAATGTTCTTTATCTGGATGACAAACCACCCAAGATTGTAAAAAAACAAAAGACAACAAGAAGAAAAAAATCACCTAAAAAAGGCATCACAAAAAAGGCAATTTCGAAAAGAAGAAAAGATGGAACCAGTCTAAAAAAGACACAGCTACAACAGAGTATTAGGGTGAAAAAGGAATTCACTTTGAATGTGGGTGATGTTGAGACGAAAGACAAAATCGAAAATACCGATCCAAATGACCCGCTCTTTACGCCACAAATAGAGATTAAATGTGAATTGAGTGAGGACAAATTTGAACCCGATGCAGAAGATGAAGAGGAAGCGGAGGTTTACTTTGATTCAGATGTCGATAAAGATTATTGTGTGGATAAATATGAAGCCAACGAGGCAGATGATGACGAATATGGAGAATATTCATTTACGGGTAAACGGGAATTACATGATACTAATGACTCCGAAGACGAAGTGGCTGATGAGGAAGAATTTGAAGATGACGACGACGACGATGATGATGACGATGAACCTCTTATATTATTAACCCAAATGTCAGGGAGTAAAACGCGCAGGAAAAAGAAGAAGACTCCTCGTTTACATAATTGCCTAGAGACCTGCAAACACAAATGTACCACAAAATACAGCAAGCGTCAAAGAATAGACATTTTCGACTACTACTGGCAACTGAGCAAAGAAGATAAAGTCAATTTCATACGCAAACACATAAGAAAACCAGTATTAACACGTATACGCAATAAAAAACGTGGCAATAATTGCTGTTATTTCCTGAAATACTATAAAATTGGCCAAACTCCCACTATCCCTACTAAAGAGCCAGAACAAACCGAAACGGGCAGTGCGGACACACACAGAACCAGCGCCAATACCGATGATTTAACGAAAGTATGTCGTAAATTTTTCTCAGGCACTTTGGGTATTTCCAATCGCGAAATAAAAGAAGCCATCGAGGGTTTTGAACTGCAGCATGAGAGAATTGTACGTCCTCTGCGGGATATAATAAAGGAAGAGGAACGTAAATTGAGTGAAAAGTGCCCAGAAAAACCACAAAAGCCTCAACAGTTTCTCGATCCAGAAACGGGCAACTTAACAGATACCAAGCCCAAGAAAAAAACCAAACGCCGCAAACCTGGTGACCCAGAACCTGAACGTTTTCCTCGGCCCATTAATTGCGCCATACGCTGTACATTCAAGTGTCATCAGAACTTTAGCGAAGAAGAACGAAAACAAATTTGTGATATTTTTTGGAGTTTAGACTTTAAGAGACGTAAGGATTTCATACTGGCACGTATAGAAACGAAAGATGTAGAAACACCCACAACGCCCGAATTTCGTAAAACAAATCGTCCTACCCGTGCCTACCAGACAAGATTCTATTTACGTTCTGGTCTAAACAGTGAAAATAAAAGAGTCTGTAAACATTTCATGATGAATACCCTGAGTATTAATCGCAAGTTTATTGAGAACGCCATTAAATACGCGGATAAAACTACGGGCAATTACACGGGTGTAGATGGTCGTGGCAAACATTTGATACACAAAATCTCGCCCGAACGCAAACAGGCTATTTTAGATCACATCAACTCTTATCCCGTTTGGTTGCCCAGCAAAAAAGCCAAACTGCGCTGTCTTCATCATTCTCTGTCGATAAAACGCATGTACAAAGAGTATCGGGAGAAGTGTACAGAGGACGAAATAAAACCGGTCTCTGCATTTTACTACTACAAAGTATTCCATGATGAATTCCGTTTGCTATTTTTAAGTAACAGAGACTCAAAGAAGGGTCGTGGCTTTTTGAATATAAATCCCAATATATCTCATTATACCGGAGAAGAGCCTGGCGGCTGTTGGTTAGATTCCAAAGGCAATCAATTAGATTTAAGACTCATTAATCCGGGTGAAAGTTTAAACCGAGCTCAAACACGTCAAGATCAGCAACCGTCTGGCGCAGTATCTTGCTCCTCTATGGATTCAACATCTCATAACCTTAATCAATCTCCGGCTTCCACGGCAGCTGCTGCCAATCTACATTTTAATCAATCTTTAAACTTTGCTACTGCCGCTGCAGCACAACATTTGGCAAATTTCGTTGATAATTCAACGGCTGTTGCGGCAACATCTCTCAACCCCAGAGCGATTTTCCAAACCACAGTTCAGAATCTATATGACAGCAGTAATTTGCCGCACAGCAGTAATACATCCTCAATATTTCGAATGATTTAAGCATTAATTCCATAGCGACAGTATTTTAGGGTAAAGAACGTAAATTAAATAAATATTAAAATCCTTTTTAAGTAATAAACTCTCTTCTGTACAATAATTGTTTTATTTATTAAATAAAATATGAAATTTTGAAAAGCACGGAGAAGTAAAATCATTTCTACAAAACCTGCAAGATTGCCTTTAACAATTAGCAGTAATAAAGTCCTGCCACACACTTTATTTTATTTTTTCTAAAAAATCCAAAATTAATTTTACTTTCAATCCGAATGAACTTCTATGAAATGGAGGATAGACTAAGATTTAGATAGAAGATAGTCTGTTCTTCTTAACTTAAGTGATTGAGTTAACTCACGTCTTGTTCCACTGTTCTTATTGTTTAAACTACATTTCTTCCGTACTTTTTTTTAAGGTGTCATCGAACCCGACAATGATGTCGAACAACCAATGGGTGATTCTTCGAAAACTCCTACAGAAGAAGAAGTCGATAAGTCTGGCGATTTGCGTGCAGAGGCAGCGGCTGCCTATAGCGAACAGAAATTCCAAGAAGCCATCGATTTGTATACACAAGCAATTGAAATTAATCCCGGCAATGCCTTATTCCATGCTAAACGTGGTCAGGCCTTTTTGAAACTTAAAAAGCCCAACGCCTGTATACGCGATTGTAATAAAGCTTTAGAAATAAATTGTGATTCGGCGGCTGCCTACAAATTCCGTGGACGTGCCAATCGTTTGTTGGGCAATTGGGAAGAGGCCGCCAAGGATTTGCGTCAGGCCTGCAAGCTTGACTACGATGAAGAAGCTGACGAATGGTTGCGTGAAGTCACACCAAACGCTAAGAAAATCGAACAGCACCGTTTGAAGCAGCAACGCAAAAAGGCCGAACGTGAACGTAAAGCCGATGAATTGAGTCGTCAGAAGGCTCGTCAACAGCAGGCCAAACAGCAAAAGCCCTCAGCTCCCTCAGGTCCTGGATCGGCTGGTGGATTCCCTGGCGGTGCTGGTGGTTTTCCAGGAGGTTTTCCCGGTGGATTCCCCGGCGGCATGAATATGGGTGACTTATTGTCGGGCATGAATGATCCTGAGGTTATGGCTGCTCTGCAAGATATTGCTAAAAATCCTGCTAATATCGACAAATATAAATCCAATCCCAAAATTGCTAAACTTATTGATGTTGTTAAAAATAGTTTCCCTGGTGGTGTTCCCGGTTTTCCAGGCGCTTCCGCAGGTGCTGCCGATGGCGCTGGTTCTACTCCTCCACCAGCTTCAGCCAAGGAAGATGAACCTAATGAAGCTCCTAAGAAACCTGACTTTGTTGACGATGGTTTGGATTAAACCTTACAAACGTCTTTCAAATGTCCTTCGAGTACGTTTAATTATATTTGTTTTTGTGTATTCAGTTCATTAACGTTAACCTCCTATTCATAATTCTGCACGCGAAACCAAGTCTCGTAGAATTGCTTAGAATCGTTCGTTTCTTTTTTATTTGTGTTACTTTTTTTATTATTTAGATTTAACTTGGAGTTCTTAATACTAACGGAAACGAAATAATAAAAAAAATACAATCTCTCTCTAGCTTTTAGAAGAAAAAAAAAATACGCATTTTAACAAGACTTAATCATATTTATTAGCAAACAAACAAAAACAACCATAATAATGAATCCTATCAAATGGGAATTGATTAATAAATAAAAACAAATCCTTTGAAAATAAAGAAATTTCATATTCAAACATTTCTAAAAAAGACAATTCTCTTTTGTTCTCAATAAAACAATTTAACACAGAAGCAAATACCAAAAGGCGAATGATCAGAAAAATACTTTTGTAAGTTTTGTTTAATTAATTGTAAAGATTCTTTATCTTTGTAAGTTTTGATCAAAAATAATGGGAATTTAAGAAAATTGTAATTTGAATTATCCGAAAGTGTTTTTTATTCAGATAATTAAGTTCGAAATTTTGAGTTATTAAGAGCAAATAATTTCTCTAAAAAATTTCTCATTTCCAACCAAGTTTTGGTTCAGAAGGTCAGCGTACAATGTGATTTCCTTCAAGATATATTATAATTGATAACAAATAGAAAAAATAAAATATATAGAAGGGATGAAGTAACGAAAAGAGCTAACAATCCCAGGAGATTTCTTAGGACAGAACACCTGGAGAGCAATGAAAGTTCTGCCCTCGCTAGTCTAACATGATTATCTACAATAAAACTACCCCAATCCCTTAATAAAGCCGAAAATGTCCTCTGGCCTTCAAACCAAAATATCGTCTAATCCCTCATGGAATTCTCAACTTAACCATTTAAACCTGTGGAATTTCACGGCATCTGATTCACGGTTTCTAACTCCTCGTACCTGTACACTTCAATAATACGGAGTATTCTGGTATCTGAAACTCAGGCTCCTGTTAGTTCTGAGAATCTCATCTTATACTATCTCGTGGACTATGGGCTGACCGATGTCTCCTCACCTTTTAGGATAGTTCCGAGCTGTAGTCATAGATAACTGGATCCATCCGGGGATCCATGAGCGGAAATCATATATATATGATTCTTGTGGGAGTTTTTCCCACTGAATTTGAATAGGAACAAGTAAGAGAGCAATATTCGGCTGTGCCGAATCTTATATACCCTTTACCAAATTATACTTCAAAATAAAAATTTTAAATATTTTTAGATAAACAAAATTTTTTTTTTTACATTTTTTTTCGAATTCTTTTTTTAAATTTTTTCTTCAAGTTTTTTTAATTTAAATTTTTTTGTTTTTTAATATTTAGCGAAAGAACCTATGGTGAAAAAAAATTCGGGTTAAAAAATATTTTTTCCGATTTTGACCCATTGTAGATCCAACTTATGGTCTTATATATGTCGTTGCAAAGGTCTTTAAAAAATCGAGGTTGTCCTGGTTTTTTTCCTTATATCTCAGACATTTGTGGACCGATCATTTCGATCTTAAATAGCAACCGATACGGAAGAATTCCGGAGATATTGATGCATGAATCGTGCATGTAAGTTATTTGTGGGCTTCGGAAAGTTGATTTCAACAGACTGTCCGTCTGACATGGCTTAATCGACCCGCTATCTATAAGGATCCAGAATATATATACTTTATATTGTATTTCAACAAATTTTAATAGACACTGCATTATTACACCATCGTTCTAATGTACTTTTGTGTTTTGCGAGCTAACGAAGGAAATTTTCCAAGAAACAAAGTAAAAAATACAAAGTATAACAAAGTTGAATAAACTTTTATGTGATGGTATTAATGGCTAGACTTTAGGACGCCAAAATAAAATATTAAAAAAATGTATACAAACTATACTGTTGACTAACTAATGCAAAAGCAATAGATACTCTGATTAAGGGTGTGTAAAATAAAAGAAACGCTGTACAAATGTATGTATGTACATTTTAAATCATATAAACTAACATGAAATGACTATCGTTTAAAGGATTTTAGCCATAAACTAAAATGTCTTACCAGGATATACTTTAAATCAAGGTTGGTTACCGACTCGAAACGGTTAAAAGGTAACGGTAACGCTAATTTGGATTTTTTTTGGTAACGATAGCTTAGCGATAACGTTATTTTTGTTTATTTCGATAACGGTATTTGCTGGTATTTCTTAAGGTATTTATAGACGGCAATACTGAGTATTAACACGTTTCAAATTTAAAATATTATTGAAATCATTCGGTATGTCAAGAAATCGTTTCGAAAAAACATTTCTTGTTTACACGATAGTATTACGAACATGATATAAAAAATACAAGGCATTTGACAATAAAGGGGATTTGAAGTTTATGTCTAAAACAAAGCTACCATATTCATTAAACTTAATCCGATTTTTGCCTTTATTGAAGTATATTTAAAAATATTTTATTCAAAATATTATTGTGCGTTTATCCAAGGCATTGAGCAGCAACACAATTCTGGCCAAGATTTTCAATTCCTGAGTACCGTTAATATACATAAGTATTTAATTTATGCTTGATTGTGGTTATATCTGCAACTAAATCACAAAGCTGTTTGCCGGAACAAACCTCTTGCACCTCTACGAATAAGAGAACAATTTTACGAATGTACAACCGTATGTGTAATCTCTTAATAAGATTTGAGAGACAATTTCATTGGGACAGCTCACCGATACTTGGTATGATGAATGATACAGTGGAATATTTGACTGTATCATTCAACAGCTGGCTCTGTTGTGGTTATATCTTCTTATCCGCCACCAAAGATTCTAAAATAAACTGCAAAGTCTCCGGCAATGCAATGGAATTGTCCCTTTACGAAGCGCTTTATCTCAATAAACTCCCACAGCCTTGCACACTATCAGCTTGTTCACGCTCTATAGTTTTCAATATAAACTCCTGGAACTTGCCATAATCACGAACATACCGAGCAATAAATGAAAAACGGCATAATTGGTAACACGTTCTTCATAGCGTCTCTCGTCCAGCAAAGGTGTTATGAAGACAAAGCCTATATTGCGTTTCAAAAACGGCTTAAGAACCATAAATAGATAAGCGAAACACACTAAAAGTTCACTCCAATTGATTAGCATCATGACTATTGAGCAAATATATTAATCTATACAGGACACGTTGAAAATAGGGATAAAAGTCTTCTCTCAAATCTCTAGCCAACACAGAAAGTAGTTCCAGTAAAGACTGCAATAACACGTTTGTAGCACAGGCTAGTTTTATAAAAGAAAATCGACCACAAAATCCTTTTGATGCAACAATTAAGGCAACGTTAGAATTTCTATGATAAATTTAAAAACATCCATTTTTTTAAAGTCTGATTGAAAAAGGTATCACTATCTTCGGGCAGCTCTTAATTGTCATGGCCTATGTGATATAAAGGCACACGTCTTAGATTAATCCGTTTTTTATCTATTTTAAATATAAATTGTAGTATTGTGAATTTCATTGAAAATTTCTCGGAGTATTGTAACATTTTTCTAAATGTGGCAACGCTTCACTGAATATTTACAAATAAACTAAACTTCAAAAATCCCCTTTCTTGTCAAAAAAATATAAATGAAACTACCTTGTAATTTTTTTATATCATGATTACAAATATTTTATTTCTTTGTTGATTGATATTTTTCAGCAAACTTTATTTTTATTTTATATTTTCTTGAATTTTTGTTTGCCTATATTTGTATTTATAAAATACATACCCGATACATATGAAAATAAAAAGTTTTTGAATTGTTTTAAACAAATTTTGAATACCGACCGTAAATCAAAAAAATCATTTGTATTTTTTGAAAATCTAATACAAATTTTGTTTAGACGATGAAATTGTATTATGATACTTGAGTTTTTGACAAATATTAATACTCAGTATTGCCGTCTATAAATACCTTTAATGATAATGGTAATTTTGGTCTGACTTAAATTATTAATAAATTTTAGGAAAATAAAAAACTAGCTGTCACGTGTTATTTTCATAATTTAAAATTATTTATAAAATAGCGATAACGGTATTTATTTCGGCAACGGTAGCCAACCTTGCTATATATAAATATTAGAAATTAATTGTAACAAATATTTGAAAATTTACTCAAAGCCATTAGGAGGGTTATTTGTCGATGACACACACTTGTATATTATATGTATGTATAATAAACAATAATTATTTCAGCGATTTGCGGTTTATGCAACTATAAGTTTTTAAAAATAAAATCAACCCTAAACCACATTTGGTGCAATATTTATAAGAAAATTTATAAATAAAATTCTTTATTAAACTATAGAAATATTACTAACAACCTCAAACAAACTGCTAAATTTAATTACATATGATGATTTAATATTTGAAACTATGCTACATTGATATCATCACATACATAGATATTTAAATTCCATATACATATATAAATCATGTTTTTATTAAAAATACAAAACTATATAACAAAACGTGCTATTTTGGATTGAATAATTTCTTTAAAGAAATGTTTTTGTTTATGGCACACCCTGTACCTTTAAAAAGTTAACATTACAAAGCTTTTTTGTTTCAAAAAAACAATAACAATGCCAAATGTCTGTATGTGCAGTTAAACGCCAACAAATTTGGCTCACTCTCCCACCTTAATTTTATAGAATTTCATATAAAACTCAGGCAAACGCAAGTAAACTGAGGAAATATAGTATATAGTAGCTACAGTCAGTGACAAAGAAAAACCACTTAATAAGAAATCAAGGACTTTACTGTAAATATCTTCCAATTAACATGTATAGACAGATTATCTATCTGAAAAAAAAATTCTTTTCTTTTAACATTCAATTTAAATCAAAATTTTTGTTTTTAATCAGATTTTAGGTGCATATTCTCCAGAAATATTTGTATAAATGTTACGAAATTGCTATTAAGGATACCGCTGGAATCAACAAATTACAAAGAGTATAATTTTTAAATTACTTGACGCTTTTATTTGCAATTAAAAAGATTCATGATTATTTAAAGGAAATATGCCAACGTTTTAAAAGGTAAAAACTTAACAATATATGAAGCACTCCGCAATAATGTCACGATAATAACCCAAAACTTTGGGATATTTTAATACTTTTTGCCCCAATTGTACAAGTGAAGCGGGACCAGACAACATTTTCAAATCGCATGAGATTTGTAAAATGCGAAATTTGTTGCTGGATGTTCTGTAACTAGAGTGTCCAATAAACCGGCAAATTCAAAAACCCAGTTTTCGGATTAACGGTTTCGGGTTTAATCATATAAAAAACCCGGTTAACCGGCTTCGGTTTATATAAAATTTTTTAATTCCTAAAGAACATTGAAGGACTATAAGCCAATCGCTCACGAATGGCTCGATCAAGAGAATGAATCGATTTAAAGTTGGCGGCATTTCATTTCAATAAAGATGATGACTACAGTAATCACAAGGACGTACTGATTGGCGCAATGAAAAAATTTTTCCAAGCACTTCTCGCAATTGCTCCCGTCAACAAGCTCAATGAGCAAATTCAATTGGAACTGCCTGGCGAAACAATGAAATACAAATCGATTGACACAGTAATGAACGAAGAACATGTCGTCAATTGTCCTACAGAATTTTTGAATTCATTGCAACCAACCGGAATGCCACCAGATGTATTAACATTGAAGGTTGGATCCGTGCTTTAGTTTTGTCCGACATTGTATATTAAAATCGAGATCGAGATGCAATATAAAACAGATGTTTTCTAAGGGCCAGCAACGCGGACCGGGTTCAGCTAGTTTTTTTTATAAACATTTATTATTTATTATAACAATAGATTATTTATATCATAGGTACTCGGTAACCAATCGGACCAATCGGACCCTGGTGACTTAAATTGTGCGCAAGGTAGGAATACTTATTGTGATTGATCAATATTACTCATACGCCAACATATGCAGATCATGCTAAAAATACATCTATGTATAACTGACAAAAAGCATCAGTTATTGTTGTGGGACTGTGTTTCAGGGCAAGGTATGGTTCCAATTCGTATCATAAAACATACTATGACTGGAATCATATACAGATTCATTTTAGATTATGTTAAATGTATCCATATGCTGAGAAAAATATGAGTTTGGAGATTCCAGCATGACAATGACCCGAAACACGCCTCTAGGGTTGTAACAAAATGATTACAATCCAATGAGGTAGTGTTTTGCAGTGGCCTGCACAATCGCCAGATCTCTATACCACAGAAAACCTATAATAATGTCTGTAATAATGAAACCAAAGTTTCAATTTCTTAAAATCTTTTTTGGATTTTTAATTATTTAAGGTATTTATAGACGGCAGTACTGAGTATTAATATTTTTCAAAATTTCAAGTATCATAATACAATTTCATCGTCTAAACAAAAATTGTATTAGATTTTCAAAAAATACAAATGATTTTTTTGATTTACGGTCGGCATTCCAAAATTTTTTAAAACGGGTATGTATTTTATAAATACAAATAAGGAAAACAAAAATGTCAAGAAAATCTATATATGTATATAAAAATTAAATGGTCCATGTATGTAATGTCATCACGTGAGAACGGCTGGAGCGATTTGGCTGATTTTTTTTATTCGATTCGAAATTTTCAGGAGAGGGTTTGTAAAGAAAAAAAATTTAAATTCCGGGTAAAACTCGTAAATTCTTTTTTTGTGAGTCCAATCTACTGTAATAAAAAGCTCCCTAAAGTATGCAGTACAAATTTAGATATTTTATTTGCAAATAAATAAGAACAGCCTGGTGTGAGTGGGTTGGAGAAACTTGAAGAACTAACATTAGTAAATTCTACCGGGGCGATCAACTAGTATCAAATAAAAATAAAGTTAGCAGAAAAATATCAATCAACAAACAAATAAAATATTTGTAATACTATCGTGTATACAAGAAATGTATTTTTCGAAACGATTTTTTGAAATACCGAATGATTTCAATAATATTTTAAATTTGAAAAGTGTTAATACTCAGTATTGCCGTCTATAAATATCTTTATTAAATATGTATTCGTTTTCAAAACCGAAACCACTTTTAACAAATGTAACCTATTTTTCTGTTGCGCACTGTATATATACAAACATATTTGTATCGGATACTGAAGTAAAAACCAAGTGAGTGAAATGAGTCATTTTCAAAAAAAAGCACAAACAGTAAAAAATGTTATCAATGAAAACACAACCCAAGTGCATTTGTGAGTGTAGGTGAGTGAGACATCACGTCAGTTAGCAAAATAACAAACCAGAGTAACTTTGATTATAGAGAAATTAATCAACATTTTGTTTATAATTAAAACAAAAAAAATTATTGTGTTTCTTAGGGCCAGCTCTCAAGGCCTTATCAAAACCATAAATATACCGGTGTTAAATAAAAATGTAATTAAAAATAAATTTATTGCGTATTTATGTGTGAGAGCAACTTTGTATTTGTTATTATTTTGTATTCTAAACAATTGTTTGTTTGTTTACATGTTCTATTGTAAGAAACAACTTGTTAGCATTTGTGTTGTTTTTTTATTTATACTTTTAATATATGACGTCATTTTCTCTATAAAGAATATCTGAAGAGTACGAGTAATTGTAGAAAGAATGAAGAAAAAAAACAAATCAACTACTGCAAAGTAAATAAATATGTATGTATGTATTCCATTCGCACAAAAGGAGAACACAAAACAAAATAATATTGAAAACGAAATTTGTGCTAAAGAAATTTTTTGGTTTCGATTTCAGTTCAGTTAAAATTTAAACGTACGCGTGTAAAGACGTGCTAAATTAAACGGTTTAACGAAGTTCAAAAATATTATAAAGTTTTTTTTTTTTAAAAAAAAGTAAGAAACATTTATGTCAAAAATAACTACATAAAATTAAAAAAAAATGTGTGAAACTTTGACATATTTCTAAAAGACTGTTTTAAATAATTGTTTTTAATAATTATATTTTTAAATTATAATAAATATTAATAAAAAAAATCAAAATTTTAAAAATAATATTCAAAATTTTATTGTGCGTGGGTGTGGTACTGATTTAAATTTTCTTAATTCTTTTTTTATTTTTACTGTATTTTTATACACAAGTATATTTCTTATTTTTCCAATATTTTCAAATTATAAACACAACATTTTGCTGTTTTTTTTCAAAATTTGTTTTTACTTTTTAGAGCCAAATAAATTTTTCCTACAAATTCATTTAACGTTTTGGAAATTTCGAAATTTTGCCAAAATTCAACAAGTAACATGTGTGTGTATATTTTTATTTATTTAATGTGGGCTACTACTGTAGTATTTCAATATTTCTGTGCCTTATACGATGATCTCATTTTATAAATAAATAATTGTGTTTGTATGTATACAATAATCATACTCCTCGTCTACTTATTATAATTATTTGGTTAAATGCTGCTCAACAATTCAATGATCAATAACTACTTTATTATTTCAAAATACCTAGTACATTTTGAAAAATTAGTTTTTAAGCAAAAAAATATTGAATTTTTCATGGTTTACTAGGCGTATGACGAATATATATAAATTAAGGTTTATGCGACTACATGTCATTATTGTGAATAATTGGCAATAGAATGGATATTTACATATTTGTTGAAATTTGAATTTGTTTAATAAGTTTTTGTGATTTTGTTTTCAATTTTAAACAAGTTTTTGTTTTGCTGCCAAATGAATGATTTAAGTTTAGTTTTATTTTATGCAGCTAAACTAGGGTTCCTAATTTCCCGAACAGAAATTATTTCCTGTAATTCCCAGAATAATTCCCAGTAACATTTTTCAAATAATCGGTGAAAATTCAATAAAAAGATTTAAGAATTCCAAATAAGATAACTCTAGATACAATGCCTAATTCATTTCAATTTTCAAATCAGAATGTATGTAATGATTATCCTTAGAAGTATTAAAATTTCAATTTGTATTAAGTCTACCTACTAAAAATTTAACTTTCCTTACTTTGTGGTTTCGAAAAAGAAAATGTAGAAATTACAAACGGAGTGACCAACTTATATATACCCTTGACACTCATGATGTAGGGTGTAATTAAATCAACTCCTGAATTTGTAGGGGTTGCTTTGTCTTTTAAAAGCATTATAATTTGTATGGAAAACAAACAAAAAAATTTATGTTTTGTTTTTGATATAAAAAATATCATTGGCGCCGGGATTTAGAAAATGATGCTCTAAAAGTACTTTTAATCGGTTAAGTATCAATACAGCTCAAATTTCAGTGACACATTATTTTTGAGTTTGGCTTCATTTATAAGTTAAAGATAAACACTCCGCCTGAAACAGTTTAAATCAAGTTTAAAAGCAAAGTTTTGAAAGAATTAATTCTTAATACAATTTTAAAAATTAAATGAAAGTTTTTTTCTTAATCATTCCATTAAAAAAATTCCTTACGAATTAAATCCTAGGTATAATTCCTTTGACATTTCATTATTTATAGAATTAATTCCTTATTGAGTCATTCCGGTTTTCTTGAAATCAAATCCATAGAGAAAACACATAGAGCGGAAACTCTCCTGTCAAAGACCTAACTCAGTTGTCAAAAACCTAAGTGGTGAGAATGTATTAGTAAAAAAAACTATGTGAAAACAAAAACAACACTCGTATGTGTAACTTTTTTGAGTAATTTTTTTGTTTAAGTTTTTTTCGAGTTTCCGCTCTATGTTCTCTATGATCAAATCCATTACAAAATAGCTTTAATGCTATTTTTAATTTATTAATTTTATGATTAAAAACAAATTGAATGAAAAAAAAACAGTTGCCCAATTCACAATTGGTGTCGTAGCGTTGTATCGTTGTATGTCGTAATTTTTTTTATTAATGTTTTGTTTTTGTTTCGAAAAAATTGTTTGAAAAATATTTATGACATACAATGCTACAACACTACGACATCAGTTGTGAATTGGGCAAGTTTAAATTTAATTTGGATTAGATTTGAATTGACAAAAAATTAATCTTTTAAAGTTTAAATGAATAATTTAACAATGAATGATTACTATTTAAATAAAAGCTGCCAGTTTTTAATTCCGAATTAAGATTTTAGTCAATTAATTAATTACACCTATCGGCAATAACATGTGAAATTTATGTTCCCATTAAATATCCATTTCCTTCGAAGGGAAAATTGCTAGTGTGATATTCCCATTAACTTTTCATTCACAATAGTTGATTTTGTTCATAATAGCTGTTTATTGTTTACAAAATTCCATCTTAAAATTTCACAACCAGGGGAATTATTTCACGTGAACAAAGTTTATGAACGAAAACATATTTCATGTGAAATATTGAATCTCCATAGGGGTGATTGATTCGCGATAGGGGTGAATATCCAAAAAAGTTACATATATACATATATCTTAGCATCCAATAAAAACTGTTCTCTTAAAAAACCCTTTTTAACTGAAGATGAAAAACAGGATTAATGGAGTTCGGAAATTAATAGTACATTTCGCACACCCAGTTCAAAAGTGACACAACTCGAAATTTTAATTTTTCAGAAATCGAAAATTAATATATACCAATTGAAACATAATGAAAGACATTAGTGTTTTTTTTAGCAACAGTTAACAACAATAGAATGCACTGATATTTTTTGTATAGATAAACAAGTGTTTATCTATTTAGAGCTTAAACTATGTTTATATAACCCGAACAATTAATTTTGAGTTGTGTCACTTTTGAACTGGGTGTGCGATTTGAAAGGTTTTGGTTTGTTTCGGATTAGTTCAAATAATGATTTATTTTGGCAGAATATTAGGTTTTGTTAGGTTTCGGCCTGAAAAACCTGGTTGACAGTGATTACCTCGGAAATACTGACCAATAATTTCGCAAAATCCGCAACAAACTGTTACTTGTTGTGGATGCACCTGGTGAACATTTTTACTGCCAGAGACTGTGAACATTGTGACCACTGTTGCCATATAATTTTGGTATAAAATCGTCAAAATTGGACTAAAAAATCGTCAAAATCGGCAAAATATTTTTGAAATCGTCAAGAAATCGGAAAACATTAAAATACCTTGTTTTTTGCGAAATTTTAGAAATAACTAACAGTTCAATAAAGAATCCACATATTAAAAGAATTAATGTTATAAAATAGGTGTTATATAATAAGAATTATTTAATATTTGTATATAAAAATTAAATGCACACTCTTCAATATGAGTGGCAAGGGTATATATAAGTTTATCATACCGTTTGTATTTTATATACATATATTCGCTATCCTAATAAATAGAGTATTCGATATTTCGATGTTCGTTGAAATAAACTTTCCGAAGGTCCAAAATAACTTACAGTATGAATGGTATAACAATATTTCAGGTATTGTTCTGGATCTAAATAAAATCTGGAAGATCTGGAAGCCGATCTGAGGCTGAAATATTTGCAAAAAGCTTTTTCAAATGTCATGTACATATATAAACAATTTAGAAACGTTTAGAACGTATACGAAATTCGGACCAACAATGTGTCAATTTCGGGAAAATCAAGTATCAGGCTTAACCCTCCGTTAGTCGCAATCATTTTTAATCGAGACTGGTCGTAATGTATCAAATTGATATCAATAAAAGAATGGCGCGTTTGAAAATAATCTCTTCACTTTTTATTTCGAAAACATAAAAACTATATTAAATTCAAAGTATTTAAAAGAATAATAAAAATAAAATTGCAGTATAAATATATTTTTATCAAAAAATAGCTTAAAACTTAGGGTATTTAAAAAAATTTACAATAGAAAAATTGTGCCTGTATCAACTAGATTAGATGCGAGTAACGGAGGGTTAATTAATTTTAATAATTCCTTAGTATAGGTTTATAGAAATCCTTCAAGTAGCTGTTATAAACATTGGCGGACGACTAAAATTAAAAATTTCAAAAAATTGTTCAAAAAACATTTTACATTTTGATTCACTAAATTATTAAAATCAAGTAATTTAAGCTCTTTAAATTCGGATTCTATTTTTATATATGGTCTTCTTTCTTACAAAAACAATTACGGTTCAATTTGTATTCATTATATAATAGTTAATTAAAAGATTATATGAAAAACTTGATGTAAAAATTGACTTTTCAGAAAATCTTCATTTTGAGTACCTAAATCGGCAAATCGCACTTTGCCATTTTTCAAAATGCCGATAAATCGGCAAATCTGGCAACAATGATTGTGACCTGTCCTAATTGGAAAACTGTTTATAAAACTCAATATATTATGTGGTATTCCATAATTATTATTCTTCTTGAGACATTTTTTACAAATTCAAAACTTGTAAAAAAATGGATCGGAGCAATAGTTTACAAGAAATATACATTTTATTTCATATTATTGGTATGTATGAAAAAATTTTATAATTTTTTATAAAAAATGTTAAACAGTTTATTTACACTAAATATTAGAAACAAGTTTAAAAGCCCTTTATATTTTTCCCCTTAATTTATATTGTTCAGTCAGGTAAAACATTTTAGGTTTGTTTTAATTTGAACTAAAACTTGGAATTTTAAACCTCAAATTAAATATCACATCATCGATAACAAGCAAGAAAGAAAAAAAAAACAGGAAATAACCAAAATTGTTACTTTATACCTTTGAAATACTTAAAAATCACTGATAAAAATGAAAACAAACGCACCCTCTTAAAAAAGTTGATGTTATTGTTGTGTTTTTTGAAATCTTGGAATTTATTTTAAATCATGTAAAATTAAAATTTAAACGATCAAAAAGAAACCATAGAATACAGCAACAAATAAAGAATATATGAATAATTCACTTAAATGACATCATATTAGTACTTATGTACATTTATTTTAAGATAAACTAACCAAATAAATAGTAAATATAATTTATAAGCAAATAATTTAAATAATACATAAATAAATTTATTTTTAAATATAATCAAATTCCAAATTTGTTTGCTTTGTTGTGTTCATTGAATGAACTGGAATTTTAACTGGAATCCCGAATTAATAAATAAAATGAAATGTATAAGACCGGAAATTTAAAAAAAGACATATTTATTGAGTTTTAAACTGCTTATTACTTGTTGTTTAAGACAGTTTTAAACTTGCTCTTTTAAATTCAAAAATACAATAAAAATTTGTTTATAATTTTTTTTTAATTTTCAGTATAATATAAAATTAAAGCGAAGTTTTTATTAAGACGTCATTGTTTGTTTAGATTCCAAAATAAATTAATAAATTCTAAAAACCAAATTTTTAGTTTTCGCCTTATTTTTGGCAAATATTAATAAATGGACATACATATGTATACACATACATAATAGTATTAGTATTATTATTAATTATGGCTTGAAAAGTACTTAGTTAAATATTTATAATAAATAATTGGCTATTAACCAATAAATATTTAATTTAAACATTTTTGCCATTTAACAATTCTCAACACATTTGAATGCCTTACGAGCAATTAAAACTTGGACATAGTATTATAAATAATAAAATAAAAACAACATAAATCATTTAATATAAAAAATAATTCCAATAAATAGAAAAACATTGATCATGAACCAATTTTATTGTAATAAAACACTTAAGAAAGCAAAAGAGGGGAAGATTTCTTCAGAGTACTTCAAATTGTTCTACATATTTGTATTGATAAGAAACTTATTTTTGTTGTGTTTAAAATTATAAACATCTTGTATGATTTTAAACATCTGTTAGATAAAAATAATTAGAGCAATTATAAGAAATTTACATCACAGATTTGAAAAAAAAAATAAATATCAAAAAGTACCATTAGAAGCTAAATAATTGTCCCTAAGTAGCATACATTTTTACATATGTTCCTAAATTCATGTTGAAAGTTCCTAAATTTGTTAAAATATTGAGGGAAACGTACAGACAGAATTTCAGATCTATAGCTTTATATTCATTTTTCTAATAACATCGATAGTCCTACTATTTATATATCACAGTGCAACACGAAAAAAATAACCATATACGGACACAACTACGAGATAAAAGACAAAAAAAAGACCCGTGTATTCCAGTTTTGCCCAAGTCATGCCCTTTTTTATGGGACCCCAAATCATCAAACCAGTCATCATTTTCTCAGGCTCATATCTTGCAAACAATTCGGAATTTTGATTTACTCTCTGAGGCAAAGTTGTAGCCCTTGTCATAAAGAACATATAAAATCAAAAAACTTCATCATCAAAATCGCAAAAAACTTTAAAAAAATTGATTTTTTTTACCTTTTTTCCACTGTTCAGGTCCATAGGTAGTAAACCGTTGAAAATTCATGAAAACAATCAACTACAAAAATGTGCCTAAGATCTCAATAAACAACTTTCTAGAACGAATGATTCTTAACACCGTTTAGGTAGGTCAATATAAAGGAATTAAGTGTTTTGGGCCATAAACTATTAAATTATTATAAACTAAAGCATACTTTTAGGCAGCTTTAAAAAATTATTGTTCTTGAAGATGAAGTTTTTTTGATCCTATATTTTTATTTTTTAGATATGGGTCTGAGAAACTGATCACTTTTTTTGCTAAAATGACACCGAGGCCCCAAATCTTTGGGGGCCCATAAAAAACAAGTGCATGACTTTGGGCAAAACTGGGAGACACGGGTAATTTTTTTTGGTCTTTTATCACGTATGGTGTCCGTATATGGTTATATTTCCATGACTCAAAAAATTACACACAGTGTATTTAAACAGACTTTTTTTAAATATTCGTTTTGTTTTCACACAATTATAAACAATATGTCCAATTCACCTGTTTACAAAATATTCTGCCAAATGAAATAAACATAAAAATCGCCTCAATATTAAGTGACCTCCCCGGAAAAGCCGTAAAATAAACAACATTAAACAGAATTGTAAAACAAAAAAGTCTTAATTAATTTCATTACAACAACAACAATTCGTATAAATATATGTATACATACATAAATAAAATCAACACTTAAATATTTAAATTTTAAAAAATAGCATTGAATTTAATGACGTCATAGGAAATATTTGCCATACTGTATAAGGCACACATATACCCTCGAAAAATTTTGACATTTCGGAAAAATATTCAAAGTTAATTTTAGTGTGACCGAGTTGTATTTGGTTGTAGGAATGTTTGAGTTTGTGGATATATGTGTGGATGACACTAGAAATACATTTAAATGTCAAAGGAAAGAAAAAAAAAGAATATGATTTTCAAACAAAATGTTTTCCATCAAACTTTTATCAGTTAAGATTTTGAATTGAAAAATACTTTTATTTGAATATGGGCACAGTGGCTCAGAAGAATGAATAGAAGAAACTAATTACAAAACAAATATTTTTGATCATAAAAAGAGAAAGAATTACATTTAGAATAACGGAAACGGTATTTTAAAGTAATCGTCATCAATATTTAATAACAGATAACTGTAGTTTAATCTTAACATTACCCCACCTTGATTAACTGGAGCTTTTTAACTAAACCGCCAGTTTGTTAATTTATTTTTTTTTTTTCATTACAAAATGTTTAACGCAAATTCTAATTTCTCTATTTGTAATGTTCCACTGTTGCTCATTTATGACGCATACGATTTTGTATAAAATTTAAACACATTTTTTTTTCTTATTTATGTATTTAAAATATTGAAAAATAACAAGTAAATTTTATATTTATACGAATGACTGACTGCCTGACTGACTGACTGGTCGTTCCAATGAACTAGAATAATGATGATGATGTTGTGTTTTCAATGAAATTTATTAAAACATGTTTGCCTTGAGAAATTACAAATACATATTTTTTTTACTTAATTATTAAAAGCTATATTAAACGGTGACCTACATATTTCTGGATACAAATAATAATTTTTAATATAAACAAATATTTTTTTATTGTTCATTACAGATTTCTTATTGCAACCCCTTTAACCTAAAAATCTCTTCAAAATGTCCCACTCTGTAACCATTACCCGCACCACCACCAGCACCACTAACACTTCCTATATTGTGTTGAATACTGGTTATTTGAAAAGCTTTTCGGGTCTGCTTAAATTATTCGAATTGGTAAGTTTTCGCTTTATTTCTAATTCTAAATAAATATGAAGGATTCAAACGGTCTGCTTTTAGATCGTATTGTCATAATGTTCTAAAATATTATTTTAGTTTAAACTAAAAAAGTTCCAGACTAATAAGACTTTTTGAACAACAATTTGTTTAAACTAAAATAATATTTTAGGACATTATGACAATACGATCTAAAAGCAGACCGTTTGAATACCCCAATAGTTTATTTTATTGTAAAATTGCTTTATTTATTATTTTCAGCTGATTGGTGGTGCCATGGTTGGCATTTTCAGTTATTACCAAACAAATGGTGCCTGTTGGAATGGCATCGATGGTGTGGTCTTTGCCTTTTTAATGTCGGTGACATTTATGATTGGCACATTCTGTCTACTGTTGTCGTGCTTAACATCACTGAGCACGGGAGGAATTATATCAAAAACTATTTATGTAAGTTTTGTTACACTAGCTGAGGAAATATTTGTTTAATAATCATAATAATCCCTTTTTGTTTCTTTACAGGAACTAATTTATCACAGTGTAGCTGCCATTTTACTGCTGATCTGTTCCACTATTTTGATCATTTCGGTGAGCGACAGATACAGAAAACATGACGCCTACATGGCTGCTGCCGTCATGGGTTTAGTGAACAGTGTTCTGTACTTTATTAGTGCCTTCTTGGCCCACCGATCTTATCGTGGCATTTAAATGAACAACCAAAACGATCCAAATACAAATTTAATTAAGGTGTTCCAAATAATTACTACTATTTACTTACTTGATATTAAAATGAATTCAATCCTCTCCTTTTGGAAAATGTCAAATTCTTGAGAATTTTATATTGAAAAGTTCGAATTACAAACATAAAGTGTTTTTTTTTTTTATTTGAAATGTATTTATATATTTTTTATATATTTAATTTTATAATACTGTCTTTATATTGTATGTGTTTAAGTAAAACAACAAGTTATTTTAATAATTAAAATAAATGAAAAAAAAAAATTAAGAAAATTTGGAAACTTTCTCAGTGACTCTCGTAGATTCTCAAAATTCCTTAAAAAATTCTAATACGATCTAGCTACGTCTAGAGTGAGGTCCAAGGTGGTAATTTTGGATGTTCATTATAAATGTTTGGTATTAAAAATTAGCCTAAACGGCTATTATTGATATTCTAGTATTTTATTGAAAAAATACAGATTGTAAAATTTCCTAGAAAATAAAAGGTGCCAGTTTACTCCTACCAAAGAAGTTCTTATGTGTGCGGAAAACATGACGATGTTCATAGTTTTCTTTGTTTTTTAAATGGCGGTCTTTTTGTATGAAAATGACATATGATGAAAATGACTTGACAAATATTTATCAAATATTGTTGTCAAGACAAAGTTGTCTGAGCAAAAGCACTAAGTCTGCTTTTACACACAGCAAATTTACTTGAAGCAAGTCTCGTCGATTCCCTTTTAAACTTGATCGTCTGTTTACACACAGCAAGTCTGTGTCCAATTTTGTATGTCAAAATCATATACATAGACGCCATAGTGAAAATAAGAAAACAAAAGAGAATTGGAGAGACTTGCCAGTACAAGCAAGTGTGTACCCCCTTCTATATTCTTGCCACTCTCTGTAAAAGCAGACTAACAATTTTGTCATAATGAAGCAATAATACTAATAAATGGACACTATACCTGATAATTTTTTATCTAGACAACCATTTTGAAGTTTATCATGATAAAAATTTATCAGGTATAACCAGGGGTTTATGATTCCTCTACACTTGATTTTGTTTTTTCTTCTTCAATAAATGAACCACACGAAAACGTATAAAATTAACATTAAAACCAATAATAACGCCAGATAAAGTCAATAAAAGCAAAACAATATAAAAACTCATTTGCATACGCTCGATTTCGTCGAAAAATATCTGCTGATCGAAATAACCCCAAACTAAAGGGCCATAATTGGCTTTATATGAAAAGTGAGTAGCAACTAATAGAACATTTAAAACAATATAGACCAGGACTTTCTGAAAGTGGAAATGCAATTAAAATGTTTCTAAATATGGAAATACATACATATGTATGTATTTAAATAACTTACATGTACCCGATTTAACATTCTTGTAATTTTAACATTTGAATACCAAAACCAAGTGCCACAAGCATTAAAGTAGCAAATAAAACTGAGAGAAATGCAAATGCAGTGATGTTTAAATAGTGACAGGTCCAGTAATTTCTCATCATAGAAATCGGTTAGAAAATAGTTGTACAAACTCAAGCTCTGCAATTTTAAATGTAAACATTAATTTTAAAATAGTTTTATGTTTTCTGGGAACCTCTATATACCCCCACTATGATTTCGGCAATAGCTAGCAACTCTTTGATGCTCAAAAATTTCATGATGACTTTAGCGTTTGACAATAGGATATTTTGCAATCTGTATTTTTCAATAACAGTTTTGTTTTAATTTTCTTTTAAAATACTAAAATGTCAATAAAAGTTACACTGTACTCAAAAATATTTTAAGCCTCATTTATGTGTTTGTTTTCTTAAAAAAAAAGTTACCTTAATATACAGGTAAGATTTGTTGGCTAAATAGGATATATGTATGTATGAACGGACCATTTATCGAAATAAACGAAAATCTAGGCTTCCAAAAAAAAAAAAACACGAGTTAGGGCCATTCTATATAAACCTTTAGGAAATTTCCCAATGGATGATAAAACTTTTTGGTTGACCAACGATTTTTTGTTTAGTTAATTAATTGCTTACAAGATCCCCCAAGTCAAAGCCATAATATTTCATAATATTAATAAACGTTTGTTTTATTCAAGATGTAGTAGTAAATTTTTTACTTACAATTTTATGTGTATTTGCTAAACGAAAATGTTCCTTGTTTGATGCAATTATTTAAAAATTTTAAATTAACCTTCGCTTTACCACATTCGGGTGACCACATCGTTTTTATTGGATTAATATTTTTTTAATTTTGTTTCGATTTAAATGAAATTTGTATTCACTGAACAAATTTTAGAGTTCTATAGAATTTAATAGAAACATTTTAAACTTTTTATAAGGTTTTTTCACTTTTTTAAAATTTCGTTCGTGGCATATATTTATAGAAGTTTAGTGTCACCCGGGTGGGTATTGGTAAACCATGAACATAAAAAACCTTTGTTAAAGCGAAGGTTAAAGTACTACCAATTTGTATTACATTTATTACACGGAAATATGATTTGGTGAAAAGCTGTACTTAGCAAAGCCGCGTAGCACATAGCAATTTATAAATTGGTAGCACACAAATTCAAATATAACAAGTGCTGCCCAGTCTTTTTCATACCTTTCGTTTGTGACTTCACTAAAAAGAAACCAGATTTATTTTAGCATTCACATCTTCTGATTTCCGTTTAACAAATTTATTATTACAATTTGGCAGCACTTGTCTATTGTGCTTGTTCTTTTTCTTATTAGAGCTCTCTTCTACTCTCTGTTTACAGTTTGTATTCGCCGGTTGTTTTAATTTCGTAAAAATGGTTCGTAAACAATTAATAAAATAAACAAATTAGTGCATATTAAACTTTATTTTATGAATTTCTTAAAGATAATAGAGTTATTAATTGATAGCTATGAAATTATTGTACAATTAATGAATGCAACAAGTGGGCAACCGATTTTCTAAGCGACATTCTCTTTATGAAAATTTTCTTCCACTTGTTGTTGTTCAGGCCACAAGACTTGTTGAATTTTGTTAGAAATTCGCGGGAAATTCGTGTGGCAAGTTAATGGGAAATAAAATTTTAAAAATAAATATAAAATATGTCTGTTTTGCATAAAGTGTGAGTGTTCTAATTCTTGAAAATTACTACTGCAAACTATTTTCCCTGACAGTCTTCAAATCATTTCATCGGTAAGGTAAGTCTGACTTCATTTCAGCATTAATTCATTGTGCCATAAAACATTTCAAACAAAAACCAACACATTTCTATAGAATTTATTATTATTGATAACTTTGTGTAATTCCTTTTCTTCTTTGCTTTAAAGTATACTTTATTTACAAAATATTTTAATTATAATTGCAGATAATTTTAATATATTTTTTTAAAGATAGATAGTCTATAAAGATTCTACTTAGTATTTTTCTAAAGTTCTTGTTTAAAAACCAAATCAATTACAATTTGGAAAAAAAAATCAATAATTTTAATTAAAAAAACTTTAATTTTCTAATAGTTATAAATCTTAATACTAAAAAAGAAGTACTGGTCAAATTCTATATAATTATGACGTATTAAAATTAATAATAATAAAAAATAACAATTGCCAACTTATTTGTACTAGTTAAACGAGTTTAATGTTTGCAGTTAAAAAATTAACAATATCAAAGTAATATTATGTTTATTAAATGTTCAAAATTCAAGCATTTAATATAAAATATTTTACATTTTTCAATATCCAACATTAGTCAACAATATTATCAAAAATATTAATAAAAGTAAGGAAACTAATTAGTAAAAGAAAAAAAAATAGGAAAACTATATTTATAAATTTGTGTTTTCTGTTTATGTAAAGCTATTTATTAGTAATATATTAATTATTTAATTGTATATAAGGGCACCTTATAATGAAACAAGAACTAAACATTTAAATGCAGACAATTTTTAAAAATAAAAAATTAACTACAAAATTATACATAGGCATGTAAACGAATAATAGTACCAATTAGTGAAATCTCTGCCACTCTTAGCTAATGAACACGCGGATTAAACATAAATGTTGTAAGATTTTTTTTTGTTTTTCAAAAACAAATGGAATATTTCTCTTGGCAATAGTTTTTCAAATATGTTGTTAAAATTATAAAACAAAAAAAATAAGGAAGTTTGCTTGCTTGCTCTAATTTTTGTTTATCTATTGGCTAAATTTAACACTTATATTATTTACTCTAGTTTTCATATGATCTAATATATCTTGCGAGAATTCCTCCAATGTTGTATAATGACTCTTTTGGAAACTGAAAATGTCGGCCAAGAAGCCCAACATTTGATCTCTAAAATAGTGGCAAATGTCTTTCAAGTTTTCATCGGGTCCAAAGAAACCCCAAGCCATTAAAGGGGACAATTGTTCGGAAATTACATAAAAATGTGACATAAAACCATCGGGAAACTTAAGCATACGTTTTTTAGCCTTCAAAACTGACCATACAGCTGTGGTTAGAGCCTAAAAGAAAATACATGAAATACAAATGTAATGTACAATACATAATGTATGATGTCAAAACAAACTTACTGTTTCTTTAAAACCATTGGATAAAAATCGATTTTGTACCACTGCTATAACACTTCCCGGTGGTGCATCTAAATCTCTAAATGAATCCAATATTATGAAATCCAGACAGATGTCATAGAATGTCATGGCTTTAACATTGCGCTGCTCCAATTCTTTTTGTATTTCATTCCAATTAGAGGGTTCTTGCAAATAATTAATGAAATCCTCATAACCCACCAAAAACTCTTTGGTGTCTTTATCACCCAAACACAGTAAATCAGTAAGGATTTGACGCCCGGTATCAATGACCCATTGGCCAATAGCTGGATCCTAAAATTAAAGCATACATTAGAAAAATATATATAAATTAATTAATTTAATCAATAGTAAATTTGTTCGTCCTTACCTTAAACAAATATTGAAATGCCAAACGCACACAATGCAATTTAGCCAAATATTCCGTTTCGTTGGAACAATGCACCAGCTCACAGCGTATAGTGCGACATGGTATGGGTGATTCTTCGTGTTGTTTTAAAGCCGCCTGATACAATGGGAACTCTTCATATTCGGTATCGGCAAAACTATCAAATTCCCTCAAATCTGCCACTTGATCTAAGGCGGAAGCAAAACTTTCGGCTGAATCGAAATTGGGATCAGAGCCAGTACGACTCATACTGTTAGAACGTTGTGAATGCCTATCGTCGTCGGCCACATCTTCTAGAGCACGCCAATTATCCTCTTCGGCCTCTTCTATGGACGGTTCGTCGCGAAACAATACCGAACGCTGATCCAGAAACAGTAATTCACTTTGTTCCTGCAAAGTGTAGGCCATATCCAGTAGATTCTGGATTTCCCTACAAAACTCCGATTCCTCGGCGGTTGTGAGAATGGCGGGTACACCGCCTGGTGAATAGTGGGCTGCTAAGGCATCTTCCCAGAAATTTATAACGGTATCTAAGGCTTCCATGCCCATGACACCCAATTGTTGGGCTGTCAGTTGTGTTGTTATTATACCGGGTTGGCCTTGATTAGAAGATGAAACAAGAGCACCAGCACCTATAGAACCACTGGCCATCGACATACGATCAGACTGGGAATATGCAATGGTGGAACCCACGGGGCTGCCAGATCGGGCAGAAGCTTTAGAGCCTGCTATAGAAATCATATCATTGGGACTACGCATGCTGTTGCGGGTACGTCTCCCGGTATATTTGCGAGCACGTCGTGGAGGACGTGGTGGCTTTCTACGACGCAAGTAACGAGACATAACTCCCAAAAGCGCCACACCAGCCGCAATTGACATTATGACCACCTAATTTATGGAAACAATTTTATTTAAATAAAAACCTCATTTGAAATTTCTTATTTTGCTTACCTTTTGTGTGGTGGACATACGTGCGGGAAAAATACGCAAATCGGACCATCTCATCGGTACTAAGCCACCCAACATGTTCTCAGATTATTAAATCTGTCCCCGAAAATGCCTTTAAGAACTGTACTTATTCAGTAATTTGATTATAATTTGTCAGCTTCTTATCACCAATTCCTACATTTTTTTCTCAAAAAGACACAAATTTCCACTTATTTTTAGGTTAGTTTGGATATGGGGCTGCTCTAGAGATCAACCGTTTAATGAACTCGTATGATTTTCTTATTATTTTGTATTTTTTCTTTTCACTTCACTTTTCTCGCCTACAAGTAGCGCCACTGCTTTGATTTATACACAAAATTATTTTATCTATATAATCTTTTATTTATAAATTTGTTGTTTTTGTTTTCACTAAACGTTGATTTTTGTCTGTGACCTTTTTCCGGTTGAGTTTTTTTTGGCTTGCATTATCTTCTTTATTGTTATTCTATGAGGATTATAGTTTAATTTTCATGTTTTAAATGAAAATTATTATATCCAGTTTTCACTATTGAAATTTAATTCGTTAAATAAATAATAAAAATCAATTGCATCACAGAGATGAACAAATTATGAAGAGAAACACAACCACAACAGACGAGGAAAATGTGTAAAAAAACACGTTTGACACACACACACAGCAGAGTGTTGCCACATGGTTTTGTTTTGGTAGTGAAATGTCAACATGTACAGTGGATAGCAAATGGCGCCAAGCGTGTGGCCGATGGTTATGTGGCGTCTACAACGTGTTTAGTAAAGGTATAAATCAAACAAAAAAATAGTTACGGAAATATAAACTGTTACTGGGATTTTGATTTGTTCTATTTTGCTTTTTGTAATTATTTTATGAAGTGCATACAGCAAAGCAATTACATTTTAATTTTTCGGTAATTATTCAAAACGGTTAACCTGTTTTTTCGGTTTGTAGAACCAATCGGTTTCGAATATTTTATATTTACGACTTATATTTATTATTGAAAACGATATTGTCATAATATAGTTCTCAAATATTTTCCTTCCAATAAAATAAATCAATGAACCACAAACATTTCAACAAAAATTTAAAATTGAAAAATAATTTAAACTAAAATAAATTATTTAAAACATTATTTGATCTAAACTGTGGGTAGGTAATAAACACGTGAACGTTTTCTTCAATTTTATAGTGATATGATCTGTATGCAATATTTGCATGAATGATATGAAAATATATATGATATGTTATTTTTCCTTTCCAGGTTTTTGTGTTATTTTAGCAAAATATGTAGTACTAGCTGACCCGGTGCGCTTCGCCACCCCAATTAGAAGAAAGAAATAGTAATATCAAGTCTCACTTTGTGAATCTAATTGTAAATGTCTAATTTCATATTTCTGGGTCCATTATTATAGAAAATGCAAAATGTGTTCCTAATTTTAAATTTTTAGGTTTATTATTATAAAATATTCAAAAAGTACCATTGCAATAAGGAAATAGTACCATTGATTATCACTTTTAAATTCGCATTCACTAAACCATAACCCGTCAAGTTTGAATTTTAGATTTGTATATCATTTCCTATATTATCAACTAATTTTGTTTCTATAATACTTAAGATTTAATAAATGATCACAAAACCGAAACCGATCGGTTTTTAATTTTTTAAAACCGAAACCGCGGTTTTGAAATTCTTCGATTTTTTGGAAACTCTAGGTCCATTATTATAGGAAATTCAAAAAAGTACCATTAGAATATATAAAAAGTACCAAAAATCCCCCACTTGTGGTTTCCCACTCGGGTCCATATAAGCTTAATTTCATGGCTTTTGGTTCATTGGTGTAGAAATTACAAAAAGTACCATTCGAATAAAGAAAAAGTACCAAAAAGTCTCCCCTAGAATTCTAACTCACTTAGGACCATGTATGCTTAATTTCATGTTTTTAAGTCCATTGCTATAGAAAATTAAAAAAAAGTACCATTAGAATAAACAAAAGGTACCATGAGGTATCCGCTTGAATTTTCAATCACTTAGGACCATATACGCTTAATTTCATATTGCTAGGTCCATTATGTTATAGAAAATTCAAAAAGTACCATTAGAATATAGAAAAAGTACCAAAAAGCACCCACTTGTAGTTGCTCACCCACTCGGGTCCGTATAACCTTTATTTAATGTTTCTAGGTTGATTGGTGAAGAAATTACAAAAAGTACCATTTGAATAAAGAATAAGTATCCGCTTGAATTTTCAATCACTTAGGACCATATACGCTTAATTTCATATTTCTAGGTCCATTAATTATAGAAAATTCAAAAAGTACCATTAGAATATAGAAAAAGTACCAAAAAGCACCCACTTGTGGTTTCTCACTCACTCGGGTCCATATAAGCTTTATTTCATGTTTCTAGGTTCATTGGTGAAGAAATTACAAAAAGTACCAATCGAATAAAGAAAAAGTACCACAAAGTCTCCCCATAGAATTCTCACTTACTTAGGACCATATATGATTAATTTCATGTTTCTAAGTTCATTGTTATAGAAAATTCAAAAAAGTACTATTAGAATAAACAAAAAGTACCAAAAAGTCTCCCCCTAGAATTCTCACTCACTTAGGACCATATATGCTTAACTTCATATTTCTATGTCCATTATTACAGAAAATTCAAAAAGTACCATTCTAATATAGAAAAAGTACCAAAAAGCAGTCACTTGTAGATTCCCACTCACTCCGGTCTTAATTTCATGTTTTTAGGTTCATTGGTGAAGGAATTACAAAAAGTACCATTCGAATAAAAAAAAAGTACCAAAAAGTCTCCCCCTAGAATTCTCACTCACTTAGGACCATATATGCTTAATTTCATGTCTCTAAGTCCATTGTTAAAAAAAATTCAAAAAAGTACCATTAGAATATAGAAAAAGGACCAAAAAGCCCACACTTGTGGTTTCCCACTCACTCGGTTCCATATAAGCTTTATTTCATGTTTCTAGGTTCATTGGTGAAGAAATTACAAAAAGTACCAATCGAATAAAGAAAAAGTACCAAAAAGTCTCCCCCTAGAATTATCACTTACTTAGGACCATATATACTTAATTTCATGTTTCTAAGTCCATAGTTATAGAAAATTCAAAAAGTACCATTAGAATAAAGAAAAAGTACCAAAAAGTCTCCCCCTAGAATTCTCACTCACTTATGACCATATATGCTTAATTTCATGTTTCTAAGTCCATAGTTATAGAAAATTCAAAAAAGTACCATTAGAATATAGAAAAAGTACCAAAAAACCCACACTTGTGGTTTCCCACTCACTCGGTTTATATATAAGCTTTATTTCATGTTTCTAGGTTCATTGGTGAAGAAATTACAAAAAGTACCATTCCAATAAAGAAAAAGTACCAAAAAGTCTCCCCCTAGAATTCTCACTCACTTAGGACCATATATGTTTAATTTCCTGTTTCTAAGTCCATTATTATAGAAATTTCAAAAAAGTACCATTAGATGAACAAAAAAGTACCTATAGTACAGTTCACACATTTTGGTACCTCAATATTATCCTCTATTCCTAACACTAACTTCACTCAAATACATATCAGCTAACTTTAATGTCGATAACTGAAATAATTTAAAATTTTAAAAAAGTACCATTAGGAGAAAAGTACCAATTTCCCCTTTCTTAATTGAACACCCCTCAAGTTTGAAATTTAAAAATATTCCATTTTGCCAAAATTGTTTATGCTACAGGCATGTCAAAATATTAAAATATTAATGTGCCCAAGAATAAATATGTTTTAAAAAAGTACCAAACTGTTTACCCGGATTTGGCCCAATATACACCTTGGTACTCGAGTTCCAAATAACACCCTGTTAGTTAATTTTTGTATGAATCCAGGAACCAACGTTAAAAAAAATTATCAAAATTGGCTTAATAATTTCAAATATAATGTATTTTCCCGATTTTATCCCCTTTTTGGTACCTTTTTTATACCCATTGAGGTGGTACAATTTCATTCAAATAAATTTCTGTAACGTGGTGGGAGCTCATAATAAAATATTCGTATGTCTATGTCAAATTATAGAAAAACATATTTTATGAAAAAGTATCAAAAATTAACACAATTTTTATCCCTTAAAGGTTCGAATTTCCAAAAAGTACCAAACTTATATTTTTTATTTTTTGTTAATTATAGAATACGATTTTAAATTTGTTTCTATGTTTATTGGTTTAAAAGATACATAGGGTGCAAAAAAAGTACCAAAATACAGTTTTTACCCGTTTTCTCCCCTAAAAGTTTCGAATTTCCAAAAAGTACGAAACACCTGTCAGCTTATTTTTTAAATGGAGTAACATGCTATTTTAAGTTTTTTTGTATCTTTATTAGTTTTGAAGATATAAGGTTACCGAATTTACCCGTTTTTACCCTTTTTTACCCCCTAAACGTTCGAATTTCCAAAAATCCCTTCTTATCGGATCGTTTTGGGGAGGGAGGAACCCATAGTTAAATTTTCGTGATTCTAGCTTCAGCCGTTTGGGCTGTGCGATGATGAATCAGTCAGTCAGTCAGTCAGTCAGTAACGTTACTCTTTTATATATATAGATAACAGATAAAAAATATAATTTTTAGTATTATATAGCATTCAGAATAAAATCTGCAGCATGGCGATTATGCAATCGTTTTTATTGGAAATTATGATAGCGTAAACGAAAATCCGTAAATACTATCGTTTGTGATACGCAAACGATATCATATATCATCTAGATGATATTGTTTGAGAATGTAAAAAGTAAAGAATAAGTAAAGAAAAAATAACAAAAATTAAAAACCACAAAATAAACAAAAACTTCAATAACGGTAGTTTGTATTTTCAATAACTAGCGCTTGACAGTGCGCTAGTTATTCGCACATTTTCTTTACAAATTATAATAAATACATTTATTTGCCATTTAATTGTTATCCTATCCATAACCCCCTGTCTATACTTGACAAATTTTTATCATGATAAACGTCAAAATGGTTGTCAAGATAAAAAATTATCAGGTATAGTCTCCATTTATTAGTATTATTGCTTCGTTATGACAAAATTGTTAGTGCTTTTGCTAAGACAACTTTGTCTTGACAACAAATGTCATTTATTGTTATGATAAATATTTGTCAAGTATAGACAGGGGGTAACCGCCTGTCTATACTTGACAACTATTTATCATAACAATAATTGACATATTCATAAAACAATAAATGACATTTGTAGTCAAGACAAACTTGTCTAAGCTAAAACACTAACAATTTTAACATAACGAAGCAATAATAATAAATGGAGACTATACCTGATAATTTTTTATCTAGATAACCATTTTGAAGTTTATCAGATATAACCAGGGGGTATGCTTTCATTCAAATCCAAATAATAATGATTATGTAAAAAATTCCGTATTTCGTACTATTTTTAAGTACTAAAATATACAAAGCAGTCTCATCTGGCTTACGTCATTTCGAACAGCTGATGACAACAACCCGGTTTCTGTTTTTGTTTTGATTTGTTCGTTCTATTTTGTTTTTAATTATTTATATTTTTTTTATTTATCGAGAAGTCGACGTCAACAATTTCTTTACTCTGGTTCTTATAACGTATGGACCAACAAAAGAAGAATTATTAACAAAAAAATAATGAAATTTTTATCGAAGTGAGACATCGTGTGTGTGTGTCAGAGTGTGATATTAACAAAAGAAGCAAAAAAATAGTATTTTATACTTTGACAATTGTGTTTAAAGTAAATATAGACAAAGTATAAACTTATATTAAATAATGGCTGCAAATCTAGGTAATAAAGGTAAATATTGTTCTAAAATAAATAGGCAAATATGTAATTATCTAATAATTTATTTAATTTAAATTTTAAGGTGGCGGATTGCTATCAACACGACCCCAAAGCATCATACAAAATCAATTATTTCGACGCCAAAGAAGTATTAGAGCCTTACAAAAATCCTCAACCACAGAGGAAGAATGTGATAAGGTAAGTATAGTGCTGTTGGATATAATTAGTTTAAATGATATAATCTGTTTTTTGTTAACAATTTTAGACTTATGTTGTGCTTAAATTTGGCGAAAAAGCTAAATTACAACAATGTCGAGATGTTGAAAAGATTATTCAACAATTTGGCATACAAACCACTTTGGAAGTGGTGAGTAAGACAGAAAAATATTTATATATAACTGCCTCCACGGATACTCTGCTTCGCTTGGCCGATGAAGCGGAGCTAACAAAACAGACAACGACGGGCAGTATGCAAAAGTTTAATTATCACTCGGTAAGCGATTATTTACTGCCCGGTATGAGCGAAGATGATATAGTGCGTTTTTGTGAGGCACCCGTGTTAATAAAAGATGTTATTAAACCAGAGCTGATGTCGCACATAAGGACTGGTGTGGTGGAGGATATGTTTCCACTGCATGATATAGTAAGTTTGAAAAGGGTTTTACAAATTAAAAAAAAATCATAATTATTATTTTTGTTAATTTTCTTAGGAATATTTAGATAAATTTAGCTTCAATTGGCGCCGACGTAGTATGCCCATTGAAGATATACGTAATTATTTTGGTTCTAGTATTGGCTTATATTTTGGTTTTACACAATTCTATACAAAAGCCTTAATATTTCCCACTTTATTTGGTATATTACAATATATCTGGAAATTTAATATTTCTTTGGTGTGTGGCTTTTATGTGATATGGACAACAGTGAGTAATTGATTATATTAAGAATACTTACTTTAAGTTTTGCTATTTTGCTAGATTTTTCTTGAATTATGGAAACGCAAATGTGCTGGTTATTCGTATCGTTGGGGTACCATTGAAATGAGCAGTTTGGATAAGCCACGCACCAACTATAAAGGTGTACCTAAACCCGATCCTATAACCAGTAAAATGACCATGCAGTATCCCATGCGTTATACTTATTTACAAATGTATTTAGTGTCGTATCCGGTGGTGGGCTTGTGTGTTATAGCTTCGGCTTATTTTGCCTTGTATCAATTTCAAATCGAGGCTGAAGTTTTAGCCGACTTTGGCCCAGATTCTTGGCTATTGTATGGTCCTGTTATAGTGCAATCCATATTGATTGCCATATTTTCCTGGGCCTATGAGAAATTGGCTACATTTTTAACGGACACCGAAAATCATCGTACTCGTTCGCAATACGATCGTCATCGTGTTAATAAGTTAATGATATTTGAAATTGTTAATAATTTCTTTTCTTTGTTTTACATTGCTTTCATATTGCAAGATTTGAATCAATTGAATTATCAATTAATGATGCAGTTGTTGATTTTCCAGGTGGGAATGCAGTCTTTATGCTCTATAAGGATTATTATTAATGTTTTGTTTTTCTTTTAAGTTGGTTTGCATTGTCCAGGAAATTGGCATACCTTTGCTGGCTGTTGTTAGGCAAAAATATTTCAAGTACTTGCACAAAGAAGTTGATGAGGATAAGCGGTCGTTGGTTAGTGATGTGGCCCGCTATGAACAGTGTTTCTATGAGGCTGGTTTAGATCAATATCAATCAACGTATGAGGACTATTTACAAATGTGCATACAATTCGGTTATGTTGTTTTGTTTGCGGCTGTGGCACCTTTTGCCGCTTTTGGGGCCTTAATTAATAATTTGTTCGCCATGCATATTGATTTGTTTAAGGTAATTATGAAAGAAAATTCACCGTGAGTGGTAAGGGTACATAAGTCTTTCCGTTTGTAATTCCTATTGTAATTCCGTTTGCATTTCCGAACCCATAAAGTATATACATATATATAGTATATATGCTGGTTTGTTACGGATAAAGGAGACGATATAGTCATGACCGTCTGTCTGTTGATATCAAATAACTTGCATACATGTTTTCTACATCAGCGTAGCCACTATACTCTTGGTTCAGTAGCTATTTAAATTCTGGAAAATCGGTCAACAAATGGCTGAGATACATATATGCAAAAAGCCACGACTACATCGATATTTTATCTATATCTGGATTAGTAATTCATTAACATAGGCAATAGTAAATCTAATGATAGATATTTCAAAGTTCTTTCCAACGACTGACAGTAGGTCAAACTCGAAAAATATATTTTTAACCAGAATTTTAAAAAAAAAATTTTTCATCAAAAAAATATTTTTCAACAAAAAATTTGTTTTTACCAACATTTTTTTTGGACAAAACAAATTGCTTTAATTTTTAAAAAAAAATTTTTTTTGGCCCAAACTAATTTTTCCTATAATTTTTTTTTTGAACAAAAATTTTTTGAATCTATCTGAAAGTGTATTTTTTTAATGTTGATTGCGTTTTTTGTTTTGTATTTAATTAAATGTTTGTTTGTTCATTTATTTTTTAGCTTTGCAACATATTTAAGCGTCCCTTTGCTCGTCGTACCAAAAACATTGGAGCCTGGCAATCCGCCTTTGAATTGTTGTCAGTTATGGCCATATTAAGTAATTGTGGTATTTTGTATCTACAGCCGAATGTAAGGTAAGTTACTCAATTCCTTAAAGAACATTTTCACTAAATAAACTAATTTCTGTTTTAATAAATTTGTTTCCTATAGAGGTTTCTTTATAAATCTATTTCCATCCATGCCCAATATATCTTTTGTTCTCTTCGAGCATTTGCTATTGGGTTTGAAATTTGTCATACACAAGGCCATACATGAGAGGCCTCGATGGGTGCGTATTGCTTTATTAAAAGCAGACTATGAATCGAGTTTGGCTTATAAAAATATAAAGTAAGTTAATGCCTAATTTAAACATCAATTTTTAAAATCCTTAATATAACATTGTTTTATATTTTAGAAAATTTAAAGCCAACAATAAAATTGACTGAATACTCACAAATGAACTGAAACTGGAAAAATCTCTAAGAATATTTCTTTAAAAATCTCCTTTAATAATTTACGGCAATTTTAAAACTCCTATTTACCAAATAATATTACTAATAAACTCTTTTTGGTTGCAGTGTTTTCTTTACATATGTTGATCATATATGTATTTTGCTTAACATTTACATTTTATTAAATTCAAATGGCCTTAATATTATTATTCTTACTAACATACTTAAAAAATTATGTTTTTTATTATTACTCAACTTAAATAAATATTTACAGATTTGTTACTATTACTTTTTTTATAACTAAAATGGTTAAACGATGTGGTTTTTGTTTTTTAAGAAATATTAGCGAAATCCTTTGTAATGTTTAAAAGCCAAAAACGCATCAATGCCGTGTAAAATTCCCGCTGCATAGCCCATGTACTAAAAATAAAGAAATAATTAGTAATTTTTCATTGTTCCTAAATTTCAGGAGACTAATTGTGTAATTCGATTAGAAAGAACAAATTTTCGAACTATAAAACATACAAATTCGAATGATTTTCTTTTCAAAACGAATTACACAATAATCCACTGGCTCTGTTTTGACTTTGCAGCACTAAAAACCGTCAGACGGCTCCTGAATTCCTGATACTTTTTGTTAAATGTCACCAGAATAAAATCAGTAGTTTGGCAATAGTATTGAAATCCAGAAGGGAAATGTTGTAAAAGCTTTATTGTTGTCGAAAGATCCATTTGTTGTGGTAATGGAAATGTTGTAAATTTTCCAGTATTATTGCCTACTTACTAATTTTGTCCCGCTGGCATTTAACTAAAGGATTTTTTCTATGTGTGCCGATGCAAAAGTCAGCCGGGATCTGAAATTTTTAGCTATTTTGTCTTTCTTTTGAAAACTTACATAAGCCGCCGTCATAGCTGGATAGGCCCAAAAGCCTGGTTTAATTAAAAATTGCGGATGTAGCCATACCACACAGGCAAAACCCATATAACTGGAGGCACTGAAATACATGCTGCATGCGACGCCATTGAAAAGGGTTTCCTGGAACAAGAGAATTAAACTGTTATAATAACAAAGAATAGATGTATGAATTAATCAGTTCATTGGCTCAAAATGGAAACGATAAAATAAAAATTTTAGTCAATTACATAAATTTTAGTTAATTGCCGCCTTCAACTTCAATTTTATTTGGGCGATTAGCAGAATTTGTTGCACAACAACGTGCTAATTTTGAGTTGAAAATAATCAAACAACTTTTATCTGCAATATTATTCTTAAGGTTAAAATTGCAGTCACCGCTAAATTATATTCTTACTTTTTGATATTTGAAGCGATTTTTTTGGTTTCCGTCTTTTCTGAGAAACAATGGAAAACTCGAAAAATCTGAATAAGCTTTTAATCCATTTTTGGTCATGACCAAAAATCAAAAACCTAAAATCCTTAATAAACAAGCGTTTAATGGAGAAAAGGAACTCGATCTGTGATCACTCATGAAAAATCTCTAAAATCTTTAATAACTTTGTAAACAAGCGTTTAATCGAGAAAATTAGATCGATCTGTGATCACTCATATTTCTGGCCAAAAAGCGATTTGAAAAAAACACAGACATCTAAAATCCTTAATAACTTTGTAAATAAGCGTTTAATTTAGAAAAGCATCTGTCATATTTAAGATAAAAAAAAATATTTTTCATATGAAAAAACTCATAAAAATATAAAATCCTTAATAACTTAGCTCGATCTGTGATCCCTCATATTTCTGATCAAAAATAGATTTTTCATATGAAAACCATACAAAATCTAAAATCTTTAATATCTTTCAAAATAAGCGTTTAATAAAAAAAAGAGCTCAATCTGTGATCACTCATATTTCGAATAAAAAATCGATTTTTCATATGAAAAAACTCAATAATCTAAAATTAATAATAACTTTGTAAACAACCTTTTAATCGAGAAAAGGAGCTCGATCTGTGATCACTCGTATTTCTAACCAAAAATTTATTTTTCATATGAAAACCATAAAAAATATAAAATCCTTAATAACTTTGTAAATAAGCGTTTAATCGAGAAAAGGAGCTCGATGTGTGATCACTCATGTTTCTGACCAAAAATCGATTTTTCATATGAAAACCCAGAAATTTAAAAATTCTTAATTACTTTTTAAACAAGCGTTTAATCGAAAAAAGGATCCCGATCTCTGATCTCTAATATTTCTGAACAAAACTCGATTTTTTCATATCAAAAAACTCAAAAATCTAAAATCCTTAATAACTTTGTAAATAAGCGTTTAATCGAAAAAATGATAATGAGAAAATTAGACCGAGACTATTCCGAGTAAAAATTTTTTAAAAAGAGCATATTTTTAACGAAGCTTGATTTGTGGTCAGCTATATTTCTGCGAAAATCAATATTTTATATAAAAAAATTTTATAAATCTTACAGTCTAACCATAGTTTTACTTACAAATAACGACTGTCGTATCAGGCTATACGATTTATCTGAAAAACAATAACAAATCATCAAAATGGCGGTGGTGGTAAAACAATACGCTGTTGTAGTTAGGAAACTAGTCAAAGCTTGACCAATTGTATCCGCCGCCGGAACACCATAATTAATCAAAAGACCTTCGCACAATGAGGCCAAACCCAATTGCAAGACCTTTAATAAACCAGCACGCGAAGTAACAAAACCGAAATTTATACAAGTACAAACACGGCAGCAACAAATTTTAATGCCAAAATTTTGACTCATGCCACGAACGCCAAAAGAAGCCATTTTTATATATTAACTTTAAATACTTTATTTTAAAAATATTTTTAATGTATAACTTCCTGTTCAAACGCGATCCTTTGTTTTCAATTTCAGAATTACAACTAAATGTTAAACATTTTCAAAACAAAGACACACAACATTTTGTGTGTTTTATTTAAATTTTAAAAATAGATTTGCTTGGAAGAAGGGAAAATAGAAGCGACCTCCCTTGAATGTTTGTGCATTTTTACATGACCTAACTTTATTTCGAAGATCGATATAAATAGTTTTTGGAATTTTTTTTTTATAGGTATATTTCAGTGAGTATTTGTGTGCAACATATGGTATTAAAAAAATGAAAAGGAAGCTGCAAGAACATAAACAAATATGTACAGTAGCCCAAGAAAGTCTACATACAGGAAAAATTATTATGTTACTTTAATTTAAAGCAGTTTTTTTTAGTAACTCAGAATCAAAAATTCTAATAACGGTGAAATTTTGGACGTGATAGGAAATGTTGCTAAACCCGACTTAAGTGATGTTGTTTTAATCTTTTTTAGTGTGAATTTATTTTTTTAACAAATATATTTCATTACTTTTAACTTACACATACAGCTTTCAACGAAAGAAATTTAATTTGAATTCCTGTATGTAGACTTTATTGGGCTACTGTATGTATATTAGGCCGGGTCGATTTGTATAGAGGATCAAAAAGTAAAAAATCGTATAGCAGAAACGCAATCTACGGATATTCTAAGAAAGTTTCCTCAAGAAACCATAGGTCTATAATCAAATCCTATCTTTCGCATTTCGTCTTTATCCAATAAAAAAACTAAAAAAAAATTATATTGAAATATCATTGGATAAAAGACGAAATGCGCAAGATAGGATTTGATTTTAGACTTATGGTTTCTTTTTGAAAATTTCTTAGAATTTTTCCTAGAATGCGTTTCTGCTATACAATTTTTCGTGAAAAAATCGACCCACCCTAATGTATGTACATTAGAGTGACAATCAGTTGTATGGAAAAAAATGTTTGTTAAAATTTTGAAGAGTGCCGGGTGGATTATTGTGAAACTAGGCCTAAAAGTTAAGTGCTGAAAATTTTAGCTAAATCGGACAACGATTTCTGGACGCGCATCGAGGTCAAAGTTCAGATATATGCTAAATTTTACTATTTATATGGAATAAATAGGTGAAACTCGTTAACTTTCTGTATTGTTTTCTAGAAATACATATGTAAATTTATTTTTATTAATGAATATTACATTAAACATTTTTTTTTTGATTGACCCTGTATCTCCTTTGGGTCAAAATGACCCAAAAACTGTATTATTTTTTTCAGTTTTTGTAAAAATTTTGCTGCTAAATAAATACTTTTGCAATTGAATGCAAAAGAATCGAAATGTGTACGTAATTATCGTTGAGATATAATTGACAAAATTTGGTTAAAAAAATGGTAAAGTTATTACAAATTCGCCAGACCATTAACATGTCTCAAGCCACTTGAACAAGAAATTTAGGAAAAAAAATAAAATATTTCTAGAAAAATTAAAAAAAAGCTAACTTTTATTTAAAATATATCCATATTTGCTTGTGTATGAGTTTTTGTCTTCGTAGGATACCGTTAACCTATTCGCAGGTATAACCACGAAAAGGTTTCGAATCTCCATTTTAAAATTTTTAAAAATTTTGTTAAACAAATTTCAGAATTTTTCGATCATCACATTGGGATTTATTGAGATCATAATAGGGAATAAAAATATGAAACAATTATGTCAATACCTGTTACAGTTTTTCCGTACCTGCGATTTAAATTTTGCGATTTTCAAGAAAAACTATTTTTTGTCCATATTTTGGCTAATGAGACCAATTTTTTTTTACTATTATACATTTTAAGTAAAATCTATTCAGTTTTTTTCCCATTTCTCATTTTTCCTATTCAATTTCAATGAGAAAAAATTCCCGGGGAACAAACTCCCGCGGAATTTTTTATTCATAATTGGGCTGAATACGTTTAATTTTACTATCTTTTATAATATACCAGTGAATCCGCTGATAGATCATTTGTACAGTGCGCGTAAATAAATTGTTTGTAGAAACTTCCCCTAAAATTATAATTCAATATAACAAATATATAAATTACACAATTTAACTGCATCGGATATAAAATTAAATAAATTAAAAAAAAAACTTTAATGTAACCGTAATTTTGTTACTACAACTATATGTAGATATTTTATAATTAATTGAATTTTGATAAAAAGTTAATTATTTATTTTGAAATAGTTGCATTGTATTTGATAATGGGAAATTTAAATTGTGGGAAATTGGTGAAATTATCGCTGTTTTTATTATTTTTATATAAAATTTATTATACACGAAATAGTGTGTTGTGATGACACTGTTTAATTGTCAGTATAATCCAGATTTTCGTAATTGTTTTCATTATAGTGCTCAAATTGTATGATGTGTTAACTAAAATTAGCAATTACTACAATTTGCTAATTTATGGCATGCTGAACATTTTCAAATTAAAACAAAAAAAACTAAAACAATTAAATACATGGATGGCGTTTTTCTTGTTTTATTTGCAAACTAATTCCTATTATAGTGAAAGATTTAAAATAATGGGAAAATTTCTGTGATTGTACAAAAAAAAAACCCTCAAAATTCGACAAAAGGAACTCGTTTTGTGATCACTCATATTTCTGTGGAAAAGCCGATATTTTACATAAAAAAACCTTAAAATCTTATATTATTAATAACTTTGTAATTTAGAAAAGCAGTTCGATCTGACTAAAAATATACATATGTATATTTTATATGAAATGTGAATTGAAGATTTAATAGAGTTCATCCCAGCTCTGTTATTTAATTAATCAGTTTAAAACAAATTTATTTCATGTTAAAAAAGTGTTAAATATTTTCGTCACACTTTTATTCATTTTAATTTTATTTAAAATACAAAATAACTATTTTCTTTTTTTTATAATAATAATTTATTGAATCATTTCAATTCACATGATTAAATTATACACAGCTCTAAAAACGAAGACAAAAAAAACTAATACAATATTATAAAATACAGTTAGTGAAATAATCTCATATAGGGTTGAAATTATTAAAATAAAAAAATAACAAATTAAATAATAGCATGCCGACGGGTAGTACATGCATGTAATTTAATTGCATAAAAGATAAATTATAAAATATTACATTATTATTTTGTTAACACATAATACTTGTAGTTGAAGGGAAACTAAAACGTTAGAAAGAGACGGGATGACCTTGAGTTTTACAGCGATCATTTACGGGGGCAAAAAATCTAAAAATTTATTTTCTTTTTAAAAGATTATTAATCTTAATTATTTGCTTGTTATTATTCAATATCATGTAGTAATTGCTGCTAACCCTGCAAGGAATTGGAAATATTTTGAAAACTCTGTGGTGTTGCGTAATAACTGCAATTACCGTTACCGAAATTAGCGTTCCCTTATATTTTTAAAAGTTTCGAATCGTTAGTCAACCTTGTTTTAAACATACATATTTTCAAAACGACCTGACAATCCTGTTATTCAACATTTTATCAACAATTTTAATTATTAATCAAATTAAAATCAAAATATTCAATTCAATGTAGTTAGTAAATCTTAAAGATATCATACATATGCCATTGCCCGAGCTATCAAACCAAATTACCAAGATTATAAGCTTAGCATTATTTAGCATCACCACCGTGAGTTTTATAACATAAATATTTGGACAATTCACAAGGTCTCTTTTCAGTCATGTTGTCATAATGTCCTAATATATCACGACTCGGCGGCTCGGCTTAACCGACTCTTAGGCATTCGGCGCAGGTAAACATAGCATACAGAGTAGTATTATTTTAGTAAATAATAAGCAATAAAACCATTGTGAAATATTTGGACAATATGACATGATAAGAGACCTTGTGAATTGACCAATTGTCTATAATTTCAAGCCAAAATTATTACCAAAAAATTATTATTAGATCGTTAAACTTTTTTGCATTTTAATCATAAATGGTCAAACTGACACACCCTGTATAGCTGGTTGGCATGTCAATGAAGAGCTTTCCAATCATCTACTTTTGATCAGTACAGGTCTGGTGCCAGACATAATTATGTTAGTTTGTATTGGTATAGGTATGGCGTTTAAAGCGAGTAATATAGGAGCAGATCCCGGGGTAAGTTCAAATCTCTGAACAATATTCGCCAGTTTATTTAAGTTTTTTTTTTTCTATTTTCAGTCTATTATTTACAATTTTATTGTTGGTTTATTGTGCATTTGCGGCTGGTTTCCCTTTTTTGGTATAGAAGATTGTAAAAGTGACAATTTAGCGAAAATTAAATCGGTTGGAATATATGGCTTAATAGCGGGTGTGTTGCATATAGCCAATGGAGTTGTATGTTTGTTATTTTTAGCTCCACAGGAGAGGTAAGTACAAACTAAATTTAAAGAATGTTACTCCGTGCAATAATGCTCTCGCAGGTTTATTCTGGAATTTCTAGGGTTTCTACCAAAGGTAGAGATCAGTGGTCGGCACAAAAAGAACATGCCACATTAGTAAGTGTATTATAATGTAGCATGAAACGAATTTTGATTGTATTTTGAATGATTTTGATAATTTTAACCAGAGTCGCGAACATCTGTATTGTGTAGGGGTGTTCGGCCCTGGTGGCTATGAGTGCTGACCACTGTTATAAATCTTTATAGATCGGAAATTCGTTTAGCCGATGTCTGCAATTCCCTATGCTGCTTGATATCAGAATTTTCATTCTTTCTTTCTATTATTTTCGTTACAGATTTGAACCTGAACCTGAAACACAACCCACAACTTCTACTCCAAAACCCAGTAAAGCTACTGCGCCAAAACCTTCCACATCTAAAGCAGCTTCTACGAAATAAGTTTTTTTCAATACAAAGTTTTAGAATGTACAATAATTTGTTGTTATTATTATTTACCATTTATATAAGTAAAAAAAACTATTTTATGTCGTTGTAGAATTAAAAAGAAGAAACTTAAATAAATTATAAACAAATACATGCATAATTTCTTTAAATTATAGCAAAAATTAAGCTTTTTTTCTACATTAAATAGAAGAAATTATGATTATTTTTGTTTAAATGTCAAACGTGCATAAGTAACGTGTTTGCGTATTTAAACTCATATCAGGCAAAACACATTGACTTTACACTATTTGAGATAAATGTTAAACGCCTTTTCTATACTGTTTTAATCCAGTTGGGAACTCAAAACCAGTATTGCGAATCATAATTAAGAACCTTCCTTATACACAAAATATTCCTTCATAGTATTTAAATTTAATTCCACACTAAAACTCAATTTAATTATTTCTTTTTAATTTGTTGTTCTTTATTGTTGCTGTAATAATAGCAATTATTGATTTGTAATAAATACTTTTAAATTACAACTAGATACTTACGTTTAAGGTACCAGTTTAAGTAGGTACTTATTATGAAGTTACTACTTGTTTTTGTTTTAATTTTAATTTTAGTAATTTTTATCCAAATATCAATCTTTATACAATAAATTGTTTTTGTTGAAATGAAATAATTTTCTAAAACACAATTGAACGCTTCGTTGGCAATTGCGTCTTATGATGCAATTGTAAAGAAACAGAGTTTCAAAGGTATATAAACTGTAACCATCTATTTAGGTTGGCTACCGTTACCGTTAACGCTAAAATGCCATTTTAGCTCGATTACCGTTACCCCTCTAAAATACCATTCTCTAAATAACTTTAAATTATAAAAATAAACATTTCTTGTTCACTATAGGCAATAAAGTTTATTGAAATCTACAAAAATGTAAATTTAATGTTATAATCAAGTTTGGCTATCTTTACCGCTAAAATTGCCTTTCAGCACGACTACCGCAGCTACCGTTAGCTGCGGTAGTCGTGCTAGTTGTAAACAAATAAAACTGCGAAGCTTTTTTTTTCATACAGCAGATACAGCCAGAGTCTCTGGCGGGAATCGAACCCGCAGCCGTTGTCTTTTAATATCTTGGACTATCATTTCTATATAGTGTAGTATGCGAACCAATCACCCAATTTCCAAAATAGCCACAAATTCTCTGCAGAAAATTTTTCAAATCTAAATTTCTTAAATCCCAAGATTATTTCAGATATCCCACTATTAAAGTTCCAACAAGTACCCCTTGGACCAACACTTCTATATAGTGTAGTATGCGAACCATTCACCCAGTTCCCAAAATGGTCACTAGTCCTCTCGAGCAATATTATAGTTTCAAATCTAAATTTCTTAAATCCCAAGATTATTTCAGATATCCCACTATTACAGCTCCAACAAGTACCTCTTGAACCAACACTTCTATATAGTTTAGTATGCGAACCCAGTTCCCAAAATGGCCATAATTCCTCTCCAGAAATTTTTTCAAAAAATTAGATTTTTCAAATACCAAGATTATTTCGGATATCCCACTATTACAGTTCCAACAAGTAGCCCTTGGACCAACATTTCTATATAGCGTAGTATGCGAACCATTCACAAAATGGCCACAATCCTTTACAGAACATTTTTGAAGAATTTATAATTATGAAATCTTAATTTCTCAAATTCCAAGATATTTCAGTTATCCGACTATTACAGTTCTAACAAGTACCCCTTGGACCAATATTTCTATATAATATAGTATACGAACCATTCATCCAATTCCCAAATTGGTCTCAAATCCTCTTCAGAAAATGTTCAAAAAATAATATTTTTCAAATCTAAATTTTTCAAATCTCAAGATTATTTCAGATGTCCCTCTATTACAGCTGCAACAAGTACCCCTTGGACCAACACTTCTATATAGTGTAGTATGCGAGATATAAAAAATTTTAAAACAAATTACATTTTTCAAATCTAAATATCTTAAATCTAAAGATTATTTAAGATATCCCAACATTACAGTTCCAACAAGTGCCCCTTGTACCAACACTTCTGTATAGTGTAATATGCGAACCATTGACATAGTTTCCAAAATGGTCACAAATCCTCTCATGTTTTTTTCAAAAAACTTCATTTATGTTGACTATTAAGTGATTAACAGTGCTATGTTGACTGTAATATAATCAATGTTAAAGACGTGGTTTGTGTCTGTGCTAGTTAATTGAATATTTGGAAAAGTTTCCATTGTATTGTCAACTACTGTATGATCATTTATAAAGAATTTATACATTTACAGTCTGCAGTACAAAGCAACCGCAACTTATACTAATATTACCAACATGTTTCTTGTTTTTATTTTTAATTTTTTGTTTGAGTATTTAAAACAAACAACTAAATTATTTAATATGTATAAATTGCAAAACATTCTAGAAGAGATGCATCCAACCATCCATCATTCATCTAACGCCAATGTAAATATCTTCCGTAGCGTTGTTTTATTGTTCTATAACTGTTTCTAATTCTAATTACGTCTATAAAAGTATTTAAGTATTTATTTTTATGTATGTATTTGAATGTACATATTGTTGTGCCGGCAAAATTGCAAATATTTTGTGGGTAATTTTATAAATTGTTTCTTCTTCAATTATATTTCCATCGATCGATCGATCGCTCGTTCGTTCGTTGTTTCGATCGTATTCAATCAGCCAGATAATGACAGATCATTAGTGGGACAGTCATACAATTTGTGAGACAGTCATATTATTTACTACTTTAAGCCGGTCAATAATCTTTTTTCTTTATAAATAATTTATTCATTTATTTTTATTTGTAGTTTTTAACGTCATCATTATGATGAGCAACGTTTTAATGATCGTTAGTTATAATATTACAAAATATTTATAAATTACAAATGAAATGAAATAAAAAAAAAATAACTGCATAATATGATTGGGATTACATAGCTATTGTAGTTTTAAATATTGTTTTACAATAACAATATGTAATAAAAAATATTGTAATAATAAACAATTTTAATAATATTACAACATTTAAACATATCTACTAACTTTGTAACGATTATAGTTACGATAGATTAAATATGCAGATAAACCAATAAATATTATAATATAAATAATAATAGCTAGTTTGTTTGTTAGAGATGCATGTTTAAGATGTTTAAATTTTAAAGATTATTTGTTAAACATACTATATTAAAATACATATGTACATACCTGTCGTATGAATGACTTGACTGTTAATTGTAATATTTTAATTTATTATTTGTTGTTATTATTATCTACTATTTGTTTAAACATGGAAATTACACTATAAGTTGATTAGAAAATACCAAAAATACTTACTTGTAAGTACAAAAAATGAAAGACAACAAATTAAATGATTAACTCACGATTTCTACACGTGATTTAATGACATTTGATTAAAATTTAATTGTCTTTAAGCTGAAGTTAAAAAAGACTTTAAACGGCTTAAATGAAACTTGCAGGAACTACTTATACAGTTGTGGAAAGAATGTAAATAGGAGTTATAAGAGAATTACAGATTACAGCAGTGGTCGGCATAAAGATAGCATGGAATATGACTTGTAATATTATCTTCATTCTCTATTGCAGTTTGACCAGCTATTAATTGTGATTTGCCTTTCTTATTAGATATTTGTTATGAACTTAGTTGGCATTCATGTTGTTAACACGATAGGAGATCGTTTTAATATCCTGATGAATGTGAGTGCCGACCACTGCTTTAAAGGTTTTCTTATATTACAAAGCTTTTTAAAGGACTTAGTGGATTTTCTCATAGAGAAATACAACTAGAGCGTGTATTTTTGTATTCTCTAGGCTCAAATTAATCACACAAACGAGTGTTGTTTTGGTTTTCACACACCCAGCTAGCATTTTTTGAAAAATTTTAATCAAATTCATTTCATTTTTGATACTTCAGCTCGATTGAAAAGCTAGAATATGGTCTCATTTTGTCGGGACAAAATGTTACCCTATTCGCGACTCGTCTAAATGAGTCTTTTATGGTCTCCACTTCTGATCAGTTTCCACTCATTTTTTAATAATTTTTGAGTCGAATCTCTTTTTAATCATTAATGGCAATCATTTTCGAATAATTTTTTAAGTGTGAAATTTCTTAATCAGTTTTAGGTCATCAAAACTAGTCGAAAAAGACTCAGTTTGGTGATTAGTCACTCAACAATCTTCCAAATGCAAGCTGGGCAGTATTTTTTACTTATAAATTCTCGCCACTTAGGTTTTTAATAACTGAGTTAGATCTTTGACTGGAGAGTTTCTGCTCTATGTATATTTGTCTATGGTTTTAACTCTTTCATTTGATTTTATTGCTAAGAAAGCTACTTTCTCAACATTATTACTGTCAGAAGTAGATATAGATTCCATATTACAGATTAACATTGATATATACACAAAACTAGATATTTAGATCATTAAGGTGGCCCCGTTTGTATAGAGGTGTTCATGTTCCCAACTAAAATTAATGTTTAGCTTGTTTGTCAGTATTTGTTGAGCCGGATCAAGGATTGAACAGGTCATTTTTATGTTTTAAAGGTTTTTATGAATTTTTTTTTCATATTTCTCGGAAACATAAACTTAGCGGAACCAAGTGAAAGGTCTTTGAGAGAGGCTTTCAATGCTGTATCATAATATCAAAATTATTCGAACTTTTGTAAATTTTTTAAAATTTTAAGCGTTTATTTTGAAACAATTGTACAAAATAAATTTATTCAAAGTATTGGTGATTGTTACCTATAATATTTTCCCATCTTTCTAGCAACATATGGATTCCGAGCCAAAAGAACTGCTCATCTTTAGAGGCAAAGAACGAATCAAGCCGGATAGTCTTTTCCAAAGTGAAACATATCCTACATAAGTATTCTGTATCGATGGAAACAAATAGTAGCCGGACGGGGCAAGGCTGGACTATAATGCGGGCGAGGCAAAACTTCCCAACCACTTCATTCTAAATACTTTTTAACAGGTATTGCAACATCTGGCCGAGAGTTGTCATGATTGAATATTACGGTTTCATGTCTTGCCGCATACTCTCAATTTCGGTACAAGTTCCCTATGATGGTCTGGCCAGATTTAAGCAGCTTATAATAGATATGACCCTTTTGCTTCTACCAAATGCAGCATAATTTCGGACATGCAAAAATCGTTTTTCGAGATCTCTGGGCTTCGATTCGTATGGTATCTAATTTCCCTGCTCTTGGATGAATCCTGCTACTCGCAAACGTTTTGAAATTGCTGCTTGAGTAGCTCCCAATTATTTTGCAAGGTCTTATTGAGTTTTACAACAATCTTTCAACTTTTTTCAAAATCACCATTTCACGTTGAAACCGATGAAACACATTCACCATTAGCTTCGGCTAGCGGCACTTTTTATACCCTTCACCATGAGTGGCAAGGGTATATATAAGTTTGTCATTCCGTTTGTAATTTCTACATTTTTCATTTGCGACCCCACAAAGTATATATATTATGAATCGTTATAGATAGCGGAGTCGATATAGCCATGTCCGTCTGTCCGTCTGTGTGTTGAAATCAACTTTCTGAAGCCCCCAAATAACTTACATACACGAATGATACATCAATATCTCCGAAATTCTTCCGGCTCGGTTGCTATTTAAAATCGGTCCAAATGGCTGAGATATAAGGAAAAAACCAGGACAACCTCGATTTTTGACCTATTTTGACCCATATCTGGATTACTAAATCATTAATATAGACAATATGGATATCTAATGATAGATATTTCAAAGACCTGTGCAACGACGTATATAAGACCATAGCAAGTTGGACCTATGGGTCAAAATCGGAAAAAATATTTTTTAACCCGAATTTTTTTTTGACCAACATTTTTTTTCACTAAATATTAAAAAAAAAAATTAAAAACTTTAAAAAATAATTTCGAAAAAACAACTGGAAAAAAAATTTAAATTTTGTTTACCTAAAAATCTTTAAAATTTTTATTTTAAAGTATAATTTGGTGAAGGGTATATAAGATTCGGCACAGCCGAATATAGCTCTCTTACTTGTTTCAAATTAAAGATGTTAAGTGAGAATAAATGACAAATATGTACCTTTCAAAAAGACATATAATTTTCGCGTTCAACACCATCTACTGTATATTCTGTATTTTTAAGTCATACACCCAATATGTATAAATAAAACATAGTAAATTTCGCTTTCGACTCTCAGCATTACGTTTCCACGAGAGCTAAAATCCAAAATTATCCAACTCTGTTTGGCTGTTATGTGGGTAAAAAAGTATTTCTCACACCAAAATTACATATTGAGGCAAGGACTACAGACCAATCAGTCTGTTCTCTGTCATGCTGAAGACTACAGAGTATCTTAGGAGATCTTATAAGAGCCAATATGCTTAATATTGAATTCTTTGGATAAACATGCAGCCATTAAAGGGCAATCGATTGCAACAGAGCCCCGAGAATATAAAAAAATGTATCAATAACAAGAATAATGCTTTCACAAGAATTGAGCAACTTGTGAGCGGCCATGATAGTGTTAACATTTCATGATATTTCTACACCCAAAAAATAAACTTAATCATACGTATACATTATTTTCTTCTCGTCTAAATGCTGCAAGAATTTTGTATTTTTATATATTGACATCATTTAAATTGTACGAGTATTTAAATTTTTATAAATAAACCAAAAAGAGCGGAATACAAAAACAAAATATTTATAAACAATTTGAAAACGAAAAACATAAAATAAGTACAAAATAAAAAAACAGAACACAAAAATAAGAAATTATTCAAAAAACAAGTCAGAGTGTTATAAACGGCTGTGACGAATATTGTATACCCACCATATCAATATTTGGGATCAATTATGGACGGATCCTAACAAAAGTTATAATAATCATTATAATAATTATTATAAGTCAATTATGAGTGTTCAAGTGAATTTCTGAGGGGACCTTGTATGGGGACTACGGACAAATGTTGCCCCATGTTCGCCAAACTTTACAGTATAATTTCAGAATACTTAGAACTAATTTGTGTAAAACTTTGTCAGGATGACTGCTGAAACAATATTTCGTGGGTACATTTGTATGGGCGCTAGGTGAAATCATGAACTGATATTTCCCGTTTTCAATACCAAACAAACCTTATGAAAAGAGATTATCTGTGGAAAATTTCAGGACCTAAAATTTTGTTTGGGCCCTATCGTGTTTTAAACATAGAGACAGTCAGACGGACGGACATACCTAGATCATCTTAGAATCTTATGAGAAGCCAGAATATATATACTAAGGTGGGTCTGCGACAAATATGTTGATGTGTTACTAACGGAATGACAAAACCAATATACCCCTCATCATTTTTGATGGTGGGCATAAAAACACCACACGATTTTTTTTGTGTATCCTATAGATTTTTTAGTACAATTTTTGAATTTACTACAAGACGTAATAGAATTTGTTTAAAGAATTTTATTAATTAATTAAATAAAAGCCTTTAAATTTCCAACTACATATAACAAATAATTGCGGATAAATACATATTTAATTACAAAAATATCTAATGAAAATAATTTATTAATAAAATTAATAACACACAAAATAAGTGCATTTTTTGTATAATAAATAATTCAAAATAATAATTCAGAAATACTTAAAAATAAGAAAATTTTAGAAAAGTGACGTCTGTTGTTGTGCTTTAAGAGAATTTTAAAAAATCTTTGAGTGATAAGCGTGTGTAATTTGAAAAGTAAACAAAATTGTTTTGAAAAACGCGTCAAAATAAACGAATTTCTGGGAATTATTGTTTCCTACAATATATTGAAAGTCTACAATTAAAAAATATACTTTACAATTGTCTTTTATTTAAATATAAAAACAAAGACAAATAAAATACTTTGTGCTTGTTACCAATTGTATTTATTTAAAAACCTTTTTTAAATACATTTATTTCGGTTGTTTCTTATTAATTTATCGCCCAAAACGTGAGCTAAATTTTTGAGGAGTTTGAACAACGTGGATTTGCAACAAATATTTAAACAATTCGATATTCATGAAAGGTATTTGTACCAGCACGCCACCTTTAAACACGTTTTTTATTTATTGATTTAAATGTTTTAAATTTTTTTTAATTCAGTTTCAACTGAAAATTGTATATTATATTTCTGGTAATTTTTTTCTTTTTCCTTAAACGGTTTTATGATTCCTAAGGATTAATTTGGCGTTTTGAATTTAGATTTAAATAGGCGATTTTTATTTTATCTACCTTTAAACACGTTTTTTATTTATTGATTTAAATGTTTTAAATTTTTTTTAATTCAGTTTCAACTGAAAATTGTATATTATATTTCTGGTAATTTTTTTCTTTTTCCTTAAACGGTTTTATGATTCCTAAGGATTAATTTGGCGTTTTGAATTTAGATTTAAATAGGCGATTTTTATTTTATCTAATTTATCTATTTTCTGGGAACTGTCTCAATCTCTGATTATCGTTTTACGTTACGATATAATAAACTTGCAATTAATATAATTTGTGCATGAGATTGAGAAAATGGCGCTTAAAGTTATTATTTAATGTCTAACAATATTTTGTAACAGTGTTTTATTAAAAACTAGACAAATATTTCTACATCTTCCAGAACATCATCATTGTTATTAATGTTATCAGTTAGTAAATCTAAAAAAGAAGCTAAATAAAAAAAAAATTAAATAAGTTTTATTGGAAACACGAACTTCTGACTAATTCCGCAAATAAAAGTAAATAAATCCATAGTCTATGATAAATTAAAATTGTGGAAAAACACAGTTTTAATTTAAGTGGTTACTGACATTAACGTTTTTATTTTTTTGTAATACATACGATACTATGAGAAGTTTTATTATTCCAAAAAAAGTGATTAATTGCAGATAGTTTTGAAAAAAAAGGAAATACATACAATGAACTGTTAACAAGGTTTTTAATATAAATTTTGTTACTAGAAATTAAAAAAACAATTTAGACCTAAACTAAACTAAATAACTGTTTAATTTACTTCTCTAATTTTGTTACATTTTGCATAAATTTGTGTTTCAAATTCAAATCAAATCTATCAATCATCCATTTCTATTTCTGTCTATCAAAACTCTGCATTTAACAATTTAATTGATTAATTGCGATTTGTGTCAAACGTTTGACAGTTGAGTGTTCAATTGAAATCTTCTCGTAAAGTCTGTGAAAAAAGTGTGTGTACGAAAGAAATTTTAAATGCATTCAAAGTTGTCATCAGTAAATACATACATATGTATAATGAATTGCAAATCTGTAAATACATATAATTAGACAAGAACTCATCAATGGCATTTCAAATAACATGAACTTCTTTTTGTTTATTATTTTTGTGTGAGACGTCTCATTATGACCCAGTTGGAAAAATCGTTGTAGACGACTTTGTCTTTGACCAAAGGCAAGATCAGCGACAATGTATTGAATGTTGACGAAAAGTTGAGTGATTTATTTGTCATTTTATTTATTGATCAATAAGAATGTTCAAATTGTCATCATTCTGACAACATGTGGATTCCGAGCAAAAAGAACTGCTCATCTTTTGAGGCCAAACGTATCCTAGAGAAAGAGTTCTGTATAGATCAAAACAAATAGTAGTCGGACGGGGAGGATCTGGACTATTAAGCGAGTGAGGCAAAACTTCCCAACCACTTCATTCTAAATACTTTTTTAACAGTTATTGCAACATGTGGCCGAGTATTGTCATGATAGAATATTACGGATTCATGCCGGGCTGCATATTCTGGGCGTTTTTTGGCAAATACTCGCTTTAAACGAATCAGTTGCGTTCGGTATACATAGGTGCCCAATGATGGTCTGTTCAGATTTCAGCAGCTCAGAATAGAGATGACCAAATACAGAGAATTACATTAGCGCCATGGATATTTGGCTTTGTTGTCGATTCGGCTGGTTGGCCGGGCTTCATCATTTCGGACATGCAAAATTTTCTTTCAAGGTCAAGGTCATGTGAAATTGCTGATTGAGTTTTATTCTTGGTCTTCTTTTTGGCTGGCCCGGTCGATATTTGTCTTCCGTTTCACAACAGCACTTCTGAACCGCATAAACTAAACTTAAGAAGTAAAGCAAAACTTCCCGCATATGACGCTTTGTTGGTACAAAATTTGACATTTTCAAAGCAATTTTAATAACTAAATGAGATATAAGGTCATTTATTGTCAATGCCGCATTTTTAAGTCATACACTCAATATAAATTTGGAACTTTGATCTCGATAAAGAACCATAAATAACCTGTGAACCAAGTTTTAACAATACCACAACCAATATCCAAGAACGACGAGTTTGTTGTGTAATCGTCAGTAATATTATTTTTTCGGAAGTATCTGTTACTAACTCGACAAGGTCATATCTAAGCTGGGTCAGGCAATGAATGCAATTGAGAATACAATTCGACCTTATTACGGTAGAGTTGAGAGCGTAGTTTTATTCAAAATTGTTCACGTAGAAAATGTCATTGATCGAAATCTCGATATTTAATTCTTGGATTCAGAAAATTGATATCCTGGAACCCACGAATCCAATTGAGAAGAAATTTCGACCTTACGTAAATTTCAACGGTCGACGTCTCGATATTTCACTTACGGGCGGCATCGATGGTAAACGGTACAGGTATCGGAAAATCAGAATGGAAGGCCAAGTTCATCAAAGAAAATTTGCAAGCCAGCGCAACTTTCAATCTTTAAACCGTCTGTGTATACTGAGATCTTGTTGTTGTCCTGGTGAACAAAGTATGCAGGCTAATTAACTCGTGGCTATATCCTAATCTTAATCAAGTTCGCTTGAGTTAGTTCCTTGAACTAAAATGTTTTCTTTTTCAATATACGCTGTAAAATTATCTTTCGGTTTTATTATACCAACATTTAAACTTCACCCGAAATATTTAAATGAAACATTTTATAGAACCAATGTTCTAAATTAAAATTGCAAACTTATTTTTTTCACCACCTGTATTGTCAAACGCTTCATTTTATTGTTTATTTATTAATTTATTTATTGCTTTTTTCAATTATTTATTTAAATGATTTCCTAACTTTTTATTGCATTTTTAATTTTTAAAAGATGTTTTCATTTAATTAATTGGCCATACAAAACTGTATAATTAAAATTGATAAACGAGTACAAAACTTATACAATGTATAAGGGGCAGTTATTAAAAAAAGTGAATGGAAATAAGTAAATAAATAAATTGAAAAAAAACTTTCATTCAAATACTTAAATGTGAGCAAAAATATAAAAACTTCTTTCTGCCTTAAATTCCACCCAGTAGAAAGAAGCTGAATGAGCTTACGTATCAAACATATAATTTGATAGCGATATTTTAATAAAATGTACTGAATTTCTTGCTAGATATCGACGAATGCCATAATGTCTAATACGAAAATGTTGATAAAATTTTAGTCGATCACGAATAATTCGGACTTGTGGTTTTCTTTTCGTATAACTAAGAGTGTCATCATTTTTTCCACCCTCGACTGTAAAATGTTTGTAATGAAATCAGAACAGATTCTTGTTTTCACTTTATTACACTTTGCCATTGCCTGAAGTGACAGATAGATAAAACGTTTAATTTTTTTTAATTAAGATCAGCGAAAAGTATGTACTACGTATGTGAACAATACACTGGTTTCATTTATTCTACACAAATCAAAAGTGTTAATTAAATAAATAAAGATTATAAAGTTTGTTCTAAGAAAACACTGGTAACTTTTTTTAGAATTAAAATATAAATTGGATATTTATGCCAATAAATACAAAATTATAAAGTTTTAATTAGTACGATTACTGGTTGTCAGATTTATTTAATATTATCTATGTTACAGTGGGTTGAAAGAATAGAATTGTTAATTTAATAATAAAATTTAAAGATATTAACAAATTGTTGGACAGATAATTTTATTCAAATTATCTAAATAACACTGTGAGCGTTTTTACAAGCTGTTGGCAGGAGATGCGCCAATTTACGACAACCAAATTTATATAAAATGAGGCAATCATGTGACTGCAGAGAATTTGATTGGGACAATTTCATTATTGGACCCCAATTCAGCACAATACAAATTGTATAAAATTGGTGTATTGAAAAATATCATTGGATAAAAGTCGAAATGCATAAGATAGGATTTCATTTTAGACCTATGGTTTCTTGAGGAAACTTTCTTAGAATTTTCCGTAGATTGCGTTTCTGCTATACGATTTTTTACTTTTTTATGGTTCATACAATTCGACCCGGCCTAATGTACATGTATACACTGGTAATGCAGTCTTTACATAACGATGTTTCAAATTAGACTAATTCACTGCTGCAACCGCACTCACTATTTATACACTCTGCATCTGAGTAGCCTAGATTGTTCTTAACGGTCAAAACTCGTATATTCGAATTCTAGAGCTATCGATGTTAATGTAAGCAGCTTAAACATTAAGGCCCGTTTTCTCAATGTATCGACAAACTGCCTGTTACTAAATGTCGACATAAATTTATTAGGCCGATAAACTGTCCGTTAAAAATTTAGTTTTTCTCAATATACCGACAAAAAAGATTATTTTCAGTTGGCAATACCTCTCAAAATAGATGTGAAAGTTGGGAACCCTGCCTTCAATTGACAACATGTTTACATAAATCAGCTGTTTAACGTGGCCATCGACAGCCGGAATCTTTTGAAATATTCATTATCCTCCATGTCTGCCATGTAGTTAGGCCTGGCATGATAAAATTTTTCAGCATTCACTTGGAACTCATGTTCTTCGTGTTCATCCTCCATCAAATTAATGTTAATTCCTCTATTAAACTTTTTTTTTATAAAATCTATTTAATTTTGTTTACAAAAACACAAACTATGAACAGCAGTCAGCTGATTGAATTTATCTGTACGATAAATAAATAATTGGCAGATGAGGTCGGGTTAGCTTTGCGACAGAATCACAGAATATACAGAAGTGTCAAATTTGACATTTAAAAAACGCCAAATCAGATGTTAGGGCAGTTCTCATAAAAAGAGATAGCAATATATTTTGTACTACAATATCAGTGATGTGTTAAAGCAAAACGCTATATACAACACGAATTTGGTAGACAAAGAAATGTGAACAAAACAAACAAATAAATTTGTAAGACAATTTTTTCGTAGTCTGTGGCACAAAATTTTTTAAAATGAAAAATTATAAAAATGTGTGTATTGTTTACGTGTAAATTTAAATGAAACAAAATTCTTGGTTGTTTTTTACATTTGCAAAATAAAACTCCACATGTACAATGGCAATTAAAAGTGAAATATTACAAAAATAAATGATTGCATCAAACTATATCGGAAAGAAATTGAATTATTGCGGCAGAAAATTAAGACTAAAACAAAATAAAAAGGGCAGTTACTAAAAATGAAACAAATATAGAACTATATTATTTTCTGTCTCGTGACGCCTCTGTATACTTTGTGACAGAATAGAAGCAAATGAGACATTGAGAAAACCAAATTTCTTTAATCTGCAGTTTTTCGTTGGGAAAAAAGATAATCACCTAATGATAAAACGGCCCTTAGTGTTGCCACACTTATAAACAATGCTAACCAACCGCATGCTATCAACATTGTTGATAAGTAGAACCTTCTACTGATGGACATGTTTAAAAACATGATGAATGTTGCAGGCAGTCGTTACAGACCGTTAAATTCAAATCTCTATTGCAAATTCGTAACAATATATTTCTTTGTGTACCACTGTATTACTTAATACTTTCGTTAGTATGTACTCGTACTACTTCAAGTTTATCAAAATATGTAAATAAAACAAGTTGCTGTTTTTGTTGTTGCCTTTATTGTTTCGTATTAAACAATTAGAACAGATTTAAATTCATCTTGTGAATATGTACAACAAGAATAATTCTAACAAATTCATTGGTTTCGCGAAAAAAAAATGAATTTGATGACAATTAAATTTGATTTATGAGTGTAATAAAACAAATCGCGGGCATTTTTAAATGTTTTGAGTTTTTGTCTTTTTTTATGAGCTACAATAAAATAAATAAAATATGTTTAAACAAAATGCATACATTCCATGCCGGGCAACAAAAGAAAACATTAAAAAAATATATAATTTCAATGCTTTCGATGCGTTTTATTTTTTTTGAGCTGCTCATAAAAATTGCACATTTAAGATGAAACGTGTGACATTTTAATTCACATTTTTTTTGTTTTGTTTTTTTTTTTTTAATATGTTCTTTGTTTACTTCGTTTAACCCTTGAATGCCGTTTTGGTTATTTATAACCGTATCCAAACAAATTCGTTTTATTTTTCAAAACTTTCAGTAATATTTTTTTTTTATCAAAATTATAAAATAGTTTTCTTGATGTTGCCAATAAATAATACAAATAAGATAATTAATGTTAAAAATGTCAGGTATTTCATTTAGAGATTAGACAAAATATGGTACATTTAAACAAAATTAAAAGATACAGGAGTTTACATTCAGTAAAAATAAATCTGTAAAATAGAAAAATATCAAAAAATAAAATATTTTTAATTCAAAATTCTTTCGATCGATTTTTCAGAATATTTTATTTTTTATATTAATCTAAAAGATAAAATCTTGACATAACATTTATCTTGCAGTATAAAAACCTGTGTAAAATTTAGTAAGAAAAAACTGTGCCGAATCTTCACCAAATTTAAATTTTAAATTTTAATTTTCATTATTTTAAAATTTGTTTGTGATAAAATGTTTTTAAAAATTTGATTTTTAATTTCTTAAATTTTGCGTTAATAAATATTTTTTCCAGAATATTGTGAAACCGACTTACTAGGGCGTTATCTATCTATCATTAGATATCCATATTGCCTATATTAATGACTTAGTAATCCAGATATAGATCAAAAATAGGTCAAAAATCGATATTGTTGGTTGGTTTTTCCTTATACATACATATACATACATATCAGCCATTTGTGGGCATATTTTCTCGATTTTAAATAGCTATCGAACCATGTCTATAGCACAAAGGTACCATTGCTTGGACCCACGTCAGCTGCTCTTCTTTTCTTCATTTCGTGGCTGCCTGGAAACCTATGTCTATTGCGGATATATTGATGTATGTATCATGTATGTAAGTTATTTGGGGGCTATGGAAAGTTGATTTCAACATACATACGGACATGGCTATATCAGCTCCGCTATCTATAACGGTCCAGAATATATGTATATACTTTTTTGGGTCGCAAATGAAAAATGTAAAAATTTCAAACGGAATGAAAAACTTATATATACCCTTGCCACTCATGCGTAATGAAATAAAAATAAGGTTTGAAATACATTTTATTGGTTAATAAAATATTATTTTAAACAAACTTGGTTACAAATATTTTAAGTTTGCGGCAACACTGCCTACAAATGAATATATTTTTAAGGAGAGCTTGAAGTGAATATGTGTTTGTTTGTATTTATCTCCCTTGTCAAATGTAAATAAACACAAGCTTGTTATTGTACATTAGCAACAACAACACAGCCATTGTCCATCATTCACAATAAACACCGGTAACAGGAATTTAAATTGCAATAACAAAAAGTAAACACCGAACACATGTTTATGTGTGTTGTTTACATTTTTCGCAGCAGTAAAATACAATGGCAACAACAATAACAGTCACACATTAATACAACAACACACGACTACGTCAACAATCGCGTACAATAATGATTAAAGATGTAGTAGTATGTACGAATGTAGATTATTAGCAGTAGTAGATCAGTAGTAATAGTAGTCTCATATTAATTTTGCCCATTAAAAACCTTCAAGATGCATTAAATAATACAAAAGATCTGGCTTATTAATACCCTACAGCCATAATTGATTTAATAAGATACAAATCAGGAATGGAAATATGGAGATTTTTAAATGATACTGAACTTATACAATATTAATACATAAATTTTTGAGACTAAAAGTGCTAAATTTTTATGTGAGCTTTGTTATCACTTAACAAATCGAAAGATAATGAAAAGGATATTGAACAGAAGCAAATTTATAAAAGGTAGAACCAAAGGCCAATTCAGCCAAATTCGAGTGAATTCATTAATTTTTGATGGTGATTGACAGTGGAAGAATTGTTTTGAATTTCAAGGTTAATTTTGAGAGAAATATTTATAATTCAACTTTTTTAAGAATATCTAAAAAACGATATAAGTTAATATGTATACATACATGTATATAAAATTAGTAAGTTGCCAATACACTAAGCTTTAATTAAATGTATAACAACTCAGAATGAGTTCTAATTCTGATTTTTCACAAACTGCGCGATTACAGGTGTCCTTACATTTTTTTAATATTAAGGCCACATCTGATCTTAGCTTTAGTTGTAATGTAGGGTTTAGTACAGTCGCTACAGTTCCATTGATGTGTTTAAACTAAATGATTGCTGTTAGTCTTTATTGTATTTGAATTATTTCTGAATTAATGTGAGTATGGAAAAATTTTCTTCACATAATTTTCATGTATTTTAAATTAATTTTTATTCACACTCATCGCATACAAGCAATTGTCGCTTTTGTTGTTTGATCCCTCCGGATTGCGTCTTGAATGAATTGTGTTTAAAAATCAAAAGTGAATTAAACAAAACAAAATAAATAAAAACCAGCTAAACATGAGTATCATTAAATAATTTAAAAGATGCTTGCTTATTTATACTACTTGTGTACATTTAGTATAAACATTATAATCATTTATATATGTATTATAATATTTATACTCGCGCCTTCACGCCTCCTCTTTACTACGACAACATTCAACACGTTAGCTCGTATTTTTACTACATATAAATATTATTGGCCCTCGTAGTGTACGACAGACAAAACACCGCTAGACAGAAAGACGAACAAAGTTTTTGACTTCTTTGCTTAAATAAAAGCAAAAAAATATAAAAAAAAATAAATTTAAAAGCAGCGAAAAATACATGAAAAATAAAAGTATAAAATACAAATCTAAACAACTGTAACTGAATGTTTTTCTTTTGAAAACTTTTAGTCGATCACTAGTTGTCCAGAGTTAAAGTTCGTTTTCAATCTAAACAAAATATAATATATTTGTATTAATTAAAAAAGTTGGCAAAATTAATTATGAATTAATTTTGAATTAAGAAAGTATTAAAGAAAATCTGAAATTTAAAAAAAGTGAGACTTTAAAAACTAAGTTATATAAAATAAAAAACTAAAATAAAATAAAACTTTTTCAAAATTAAAAAAAAGAAAAACTTTAAACAAGGTAATAAACAACATTTTGGTAGCATTTTATATTAAAAAAACTTCCAAACCTTTTGAAAATAAAAAAAAAAATTTTGAAAAATTCTAGTTTAAAATAAAAACAGTTTTAAATATTTAAAATATTCATTTCAAACACTTTAACAATAATTTTAATAAAAATCTTTGATTTTAAATTTTTTTTGTAATTTTATTTAATATTTTGTGAAAAAAATTATTAAAATTTTTTTAATTGAAAAGTGTTTTAAATATATATATGTACATATTTGCTATATTCGATCAGATTTCTTGCGAAACAACACCTAATATGTATCTCCAGATTTTAACCATGATCTGGTTGATACAGACAAACAATTTTTATTATACATTTTTTTAAACGCCCTAAATTTTAAGCTATTTTTTGATAAAATAATATTTTTACTGCAATATTATTTTCTTCATAAAAAGTGAAGAGATTATTTTTGAAACGCGCCTTTTTTATTGATATCATTTTGATACATTGCTACTAGTCTCGATTGAAAATGATTGCGACTAACGGAGGGTTAAGCACATACAGAGTCGTATTAACCCTCCGTTAAGAAATTTTTTTTTAGTATTTATACATATATATTTTAAAGTTTTAAAATTTTGTAAAACTGGCGATTTTATTCGCCAATTTCGATTATTGAAAAGTGATAAATTCAATAAAGTAAAGAAATATTGAAAATGGCTCCATAGGCTATATTTGTGCCAAATTTTAACAAAGACCTACTGTCAAAAAATTTAATTTTTTTATAAACTGGTTTTGACAAAACAATGGAAACTTAATTTTATTTTTTTTTTACAAACATTTTCTGGGCCCTTAGGTGAATCCAATAAAATGGATATCCCTTGTTTTTTATTAGTGCTTCAAATCGACGATGCATTGAACCCATTAAAGAGTCAATCGTCTCCTTTGAAATATTTTATTATTCCCTTATCTGATAAAGTTTTCATCGTGGTGTAATTTTGAGTCTTTATTTTATTCTATTGGATTGAGATCGGGCCATTGCACAGGCCACTTCAAAACGCAATTGAAACCACTCGTTTAGAGGTGTGTTTACGGTCATTGTCATGCTGGAATCTTCCAACTAGGAGAATATCGTTTAAAATGGATCTGTATCTGTATTTTTTAATTAAACATTTATCATAGGCAGTTTTTTGCTACGCCTGTATGTTGAAATCAACTTTCCGTTGCCCCCAAATAACTTACATATATGATTCAGACATCAATATATCAGCTATAGACATACTTCGATAGCTATTTAAAATCGAGAAAATATGCCCACAAATGGCTGATATAAGTAACCAATAATTTTTGACCTATTTTTGATCTAAGCTGGATTACTAAGTCAATAATATAGACAATATGGATATCTAATGATAGATATTTCAAAGTCCTTTATATAACAACAAAGTAAGTCGGATTAACAATGGGTCAAAATCGGAAAAAAATATTTTTTAACCCGAATTTTTTTTCACCAAAAAAAAAAATAATTTTCACTAATAAATTCAAAATTTTTTTCATCACCAAATTTAAAAACAAAAATATTAAAATTTTATAAGATTCGGCACAGGTGATTACTTTTTTTTTATTTTAGTTATTAAATATCATTCTATTAAACACTTTTTAGCTGGAAAGAAATTTTTAAGTCTAAAAATATATAGCCTACTGATTAAAAACAATCAAAAAAAGTTTAAAAAAGGACGAAAGAATGAAAATATTACAAATTTTATTTAATAAAGGGTCAGAGGTCATTTTATGGCAGTTTAAATGGAATGGCCTATATATTTAATCCAATTTTTTTATTACAAAAGTGTCAAAAATGTGCATCAACTTGAACTGGTCCCTAGCGCCAAACTACATGGCATAACTAGTTCTGGGTCAGTTTTCTTCACCGTAAAGTATTTAAGAAAAGAGTATTAATAAAGAACTACTCACGTGACTGGTTGCTTAGATATAAAGTTAAAATTAGTTTGTTTTAAAAAAAATACCACCTTTTTAATTTTTACCAACATTTTTCAGCGAGCGTATGCATTCTAATCATTAGATTATTTCAATTAATGGAACTGTAAAAAACTGTTTTTTTGAACTGTAGAAAAAATGTCTGATTTTCATTTTGTTTTTGGTGCAACAGCAACAAAATTGTGAAACTCATTAAAGGAATTAAATAATAACAATAATAATATGTACAATAAATTAAATAAATCAAAAAGCTTAGAGATTTGATTACACTTATTAACTAAAATGAATATTTATTTATTTCTTTTTATTATGTGTTCGAGCTATGAAGCTGTCTGTCATGAAATTAAAAGTGATAATTGATAATAATTTGTTAAGTGAAACAACAAAAACTACGCAAACTACATGAATGAATTTTATTCGCAATTCCATTAAAATGTTTTTTTTTGCAAATCTCTAATAATATTAATGAAATTATAAAAACATAAAACAAATGAAAAGTATAATAATTAAATAAATAGTTTAATAAACTCATAAATTTTTAGCAAATGCCACCAGCAGCATTTGTTAAGCATTTTATAGTTTTAAAACATTTTTACTCCCATACTCTTCATAATTGCTTTCAATAAATATTAATTAATATGGATTTTTAATTGACATTTTATTAATATTACATTTTATTGTTTATGCAAAAGGGCGTTTAATCTAACCGGCTGCTGCAATTATAATAAGTACATATTTAAATGGTCCACAATATTTGCATATTAAATTCTAAACAAGATAATGTCAGAAGTTAGCAAGTTGAAAAGGACTTATCAGCTAAAATATTTATTACATATGAAAATAACTGCTCGTTCTTTATGTGCTTAATTGTCTTCCATAATACCGGAATAATAAATCATCCAGTTCACGAACTACATTCTCTTTCGAAATTATTAAAGAGATCCAAGTTAAAACCAAGTACAAAGTGAACAAGTAAAAGAACTATATTCGGCTGTACCGAATTTAATATATCGTGACGTGAAGTATACTTTAAGATAAAGTTTGAAAACAATTATTGTTGAAATTGGGTTAAAAGAAATTGTTGGTGAAGATTCGGGTTAAAAAATATTTTTCCCGATTTTGACTGATTTTCAATCCGAATTTCTATGGCGTTATATACGTCTTTGGCAAGGTCTTTCAAATGTCAATCATAAGATATCCATATTTTCTATGTTAATGACATAACAGATATATTAGATGTATGACTTAAAAATGCGGGATTTACAATAGAAGGCATATCCTTTGAATGAGGTTTTTGTTTTTAATAACTTATATGTCATTTTTAATGACATTTATTCTCACTTAGTTATTGAACATTATAGTGTAAACTACAAAGTTTTTTTTGCTTCCAAAATGTCGAATTTTGTGCCAACAAAGCGTCATATGCGGGAAGTTTTGCTTTACTTTAATTTAAAAAGAAGTGCAGCTGAAGCACACCGATTGCTCACCGAAGCTTATGGTGAATATGTTCTATCGGTTTCGAAGTGGTGATTTTGATACGGAACACAGAGATATCGCCCAGACCAGCCAAAAAAAAATTGAAGACCATGAATTGAAGGCATTAATCCTGGAAGATTGTTGTTAAACTCAACAAGAGCTTGCAAAATCATTGGGAGCTACAAAACGTTTGGAAGCAGCTGGATTCATGCCAAAAGCAGGAAAATTGTGTGCAATACGAGTTGAAGCTGAGAGACCTTGAAAGGCGATTTTGTGTGTCCGAATTGCAGCTTGAACGCTATAAAAGAAAATCATTTTTGCACCGAATGATTACTTGCGATGAGAAATGGATCCATTACGATAACCCGAAGCGTAAGATATCGTATGTGAAACCCGACCAACCAGCCGAATCGACACCAGAGCCAAATATCCTTGGTGCCAAGGTTCTCTTCTTCTTTTCTCTCTTCTCTAAGGTTCTCTTCTTCTTTTCTGGTGAAATCTGGCCAGACCATCACAGGGAACCTGTACCGAATGCAACAGATTCGCTTGAAGTAAGAATTTGCCGTAAAACGTCCGGAATATGCGGCCAGATATGAAACCGTAATACTCAACGACAATGACAACGCTAGGCCACATGTAGCTATACCTGTTAAAAATTATTAAGAAAGAACTCTTTGGGAAGTTTTGCTTCAACCGCCTTATAGTCCAGACTTTGCCCCGACCGACTACTATTTGTTTTGAACGATACAGAACGCTCTCTCTGGGATACTCTTCAATTTGTAACAGAGTATCCGATAATGGCTTAATACGTTCTTAGCCATAAAATAAACGCATAGAACGGAAGGAGGTAAAAAATTACTCTTTTTTCACACATTTGGGTGATACAAAAACAAAATACATGCAATATATTCTCATGAATTAGGTTTTTGACAACAGACTCATAAGATGAGCAGTTGTCTTGGCTCGGAATCCATATGTTACCAGAAAGATGGGAAAAGGTCATAACTAAGAATGGCAAATACTTTGAATTAATTTGTATTGTACAAATGTTTCAAAATAAAAGCAAAAAATGTTTAAAATTCCCGCATTTTGAAGTATAGGTCATTTGTGTACCGATTATCCCACAACTTGAACGGGATTATAGCCGGTATATTAATGTATCAATCTTGTATGTAAGTTATTTGGGTGCTTCGGAAAGTGAATTATAACATACAGACGGACATGACTAAATCGACTCCGCTATCTATAACGATCAAGAATGTATAAACTTGATCGTTATAGATAACTGAGGTAGTAAATGAGAAATATATAAATTAAAAACGGATCAACTTAACAAATTGAATTGAAATATTATCAATCAACACCAATCGACTGGGAATTAAAGCATGAAATCTTCAAAATTGGAATCTTCCATATCACCATCATTATAAACATCTTTTTCATAAACTGCAAATTGATATTTTAAACCAGCTTCTCTCAAATGCTAACCAAATTATTTTTTAAAACAAATCAATTTTTTATATCAAAAACTTAATTCATCTTTAATTGTCAATAACTTTGTAAAAAACAGTTAAATTGTGAAAAGGATTATAGATCATAGCTATGATCACTGATATTTCAATTTTTTTTTTGAAAAATCTCAAAAAAATCTAAAATCATCTATAACTTTGTAAATAAGCGATTAATTGTAAGAATATCAAAACTGTCAGTTAGGAACTTTATTACTTAATCTTTAGTAAATTCACCTAAAGCGTTTTAGTTAATAAATTTAAAAAAAAATTGTTTGTATTAAGAAAATATTTACAATATCATACTGTTTGTAACAAATCGAAAAATATAGCCAGGATTAATATTTCAGATCAGTTCCTCTGGCAGGATTTAATGATATTTCCTTAATAACACACATTAAACTATCCATTTTTAAGCATTAATACAATTTAGCAAAAAGTAATCACGCCATAAATTAGGTTGTAGAGTAAAAATTAGGTCGACTTAAGTAATTAAAATTTTGATCTATTGATACCTCTAATAGCCTCTAATAGTGATGAAATTCTTAAATTTTATTACATCAATTACAAAACAATAACTTAATTTATTTCATAACCTCACCTATTTATTTTCTATATTTTCAGTTTAATTTTGTTACACCTATAATGAGGAAGAACCAATTAATAGATTAGAACCTGCTATTGACTATATAAAGTCTGTGTAAAAGTACAACTTGATTTAAAGCGATTCTATCTATCTATTTACTGATCTTATTGTCATCGAATTGCAAATACATCATAATAATAAATATTTATTAAGAGCTGCTTGCTGTTCTTAATTATGGAGTCGTCACCATTTGTTTTGAAAACTTCGAATACAAAACGTTTTGTTATTGAGGACTCAAGTAAGTTTAACAAATAACTTTGACAATTATTATACTGTAATACCTATTACAGTGGTTACGTATTATTTATTACAAGTAACAATAAATTTAAGTTTTAATAATGAACAAAATAACAAAAATATTTGTACAACTTTTCCAATTGTTTTGTTATTTTATGGAGAAATGTTAGAGTGAGTTTGTTTTTTTTTTTTTGATATAAAAAAATATATTTAATTTATTATTACATTGTTTTACTGTTTTAATTTTGTATGATAAATTATTTGCTTTTAAATGTGATAATCACTGGTTTAGTTTTTATTAATTGCTTTCGGAAAAATCACATTTTTCCCTGTTAAATATTCATACGATATTGTGTGGCAGGGAAAATGTTTCTATTTGTTATTAATGCTTTTTATTATTTTGAATAAACTAGAATTTATATTAATGCAAGTTTGATTTATTTGTTTTTTCATTAAAATGTATTTTTTATTTCTTACTTTAATGAGAAATATCAACAAATGATGTAAATAATTGTATATTTTTTTAATTAGTTTAAGGTTAATCAATTGATTTTATACCTACGGATTCTAATTAGAATGACTAATAGGAATTTAAATAGTTTTTTTTTTATTGGAATCGTCTATAGAGTTTCTTATCTATATTGTAGATCTTTTTAAAGCATTTAATTAAATTTTCTGGGAATTTTTTGACAAACTATCTCGTATTTATCAGTACATATTTTGAAATAAGTTCAAATGACAGCTCCTCCTACACAACCCAGCCAAGATATCAGCTACGAAGAGACAAAGAGAGTAAAATAGTTAGTAGCTAAATACCAAATAGTATTCGGAAGTCACAATGTCTGAACTATAAGGCGGGTGAGGCAAAACTTCTCAACCACTTTATTCTAAATAGTTTTTAACAAGTATTGTATAACGTGGACGAGCGTAGTGATGATGGAATATTACGGTTTCATGTCTGGCCGCATATTTTGGACAATTCTCGCTTAAAAACGAATTCAAAAATTAAAAAACAGCGTTCAAAAGATACGCCGTCTATTGTAAATACCGCATTTTTAAGTCATACACCCAAAAAATAAACTTGGGGTATTCATACGGTCTGCTATTAGTCATATTGTCATAATGTCCTAATATGTATATTGTAATAGTTGTTGTTGTTGGGTTTTAACCAAAAAAAGTATTATTTTGTGACAAAACAATCAACATAGTTCAAATAGTCTTATTAGTTTAAAACTTTTTTGTTTGAAACAGAACAAAAATTTGATTAAACTATCATAATATATTAGGACATTATGACAATATGACCAAAATTTAGTACTAAAATTGTAATACAAATTTACTAAAATTTTAGTACTAAACATTTTGCTAAAATTAAAATAAAACAACTAAGAGAGCTATATTCGGCTGTGCCGAATCTTATATACCCTTCAGCAAATTATACTAAATATAATAAAAATTTAAAATATTTTTATGTAAACAAAATTTATTTTTTCCAAATTAGTATTTTTCCTTTTTTGCAAAAAATTTTTTTTCGAATTGTTTTTTAAATTTTATAAATTTAAAATTTTTTGTTTTTTCAAAATTCGGGTTATATATTTTTTTCCGATTTTGACCCATTGTAGGTCCAACTTACTATGGCCTTATATACGTCGTTGCAAAGGTCTTTGAAATATCTATCAATAGATATACATATTGTCTATATTAATGACTTAGTAATCCAGATATATGTAGGTCAAAAATCGAGGTTGTACTGGTTTTTTCCTTATATCTCACCCATTTGTGGACCGATTTAAAATAGCAACCGAGCTGCATGAATTCCGGAAATATTGATGTAAGAATCGTTTTCATTAATTAATTATCAATCTATACATAAGTATTAACAAAAGTAGGTAAATGAGTTTATTGAAATCTATAGAAGGTGAAAATGTTATAGGATGTTCTTGAAAATAATAGCAAATAATGTTACCGAAATAATCCAAATTAGCGTTACAGTTACTTTTTACCGTTTGGCATCAATTGTCAATCATTGAAATCATTTCTATAACCCTATAATTATCGTAAACACTGTGTTAGTATTTACTGTTATCGTTTAACCGTTATCAGTCAATTCAAATTAAACAATTATTTTCACATAAATTTTAACATCTTTAAATATGTAATGTTTTTTTATTTATTTTATTATTAGGTACTTTTTTTACAAAATTAACTAGTAATTTATATGCCAGTCATTTGTATTAAATGTCAATCATCCGTAATATGTGTGTTAAGATTTTTTTTAGACAAAAAAAATAAAAAATAAAATAACACTCAAATCAGGAAGTTACAGATGATTTTTGAAAATTAATACCCATTAATACAGCTTTTTAAAGTGCATGAATAAACACAAAACACTCATTATTTATTATTGCACTAAAATTAACAACAAATAAATAAATAAATATATACAATAGGTAGGTAGATGTAAAAAATTGCATGCATTTCTTTTTTTGTTAATACGAGTAACAAAATAGTACATATTTTGTGATTTATTTTTTATTTATCAGTTTACATGACGTCGTGAGATTTTCTCATTAAAGAGGTGTGTCCCAAAAAAAAAAAATAAAACTGAAATATATTTGGGGTATTCACACGTTCTACTATTTGGTCATAATGTCCTAATATATTATAAAAATTGTTGTTGTGTTTTAAACAAAAGAAAGTATTATTTAATGACAAAACAATAAACATAGTTCAAATTAGAGTTTCGTGTTCGGTTTTAATCAAAACCGAAACCGCGGTTTTTCAAGGTCTAAAACCGAAACCTACAATTATTCTTCGGTTTTTACTTTTAATCTATATTGAATAGAAAAATTCAAAATTTAGAAATGAAATACAAACTTTTTCATCCAAAGATTCATCCAAGTATTTCCTGACCATTAAAATTCAAATGACTGTTTATTCATTTAATTTAAAAAAAGAATGCAAAGTGTTTTTAACAAAGACTTAGCTATTTTCAAATATCCAATAAAAGTATGCAGTACTGGTTGACCCGGTGCGCTTCGCCACCCCAATTATAAGAAAGAAATAGTACTATTAAGTCTCCCTTTGTGAATTAGTAATAATTCAGAATAACATATCTTTAGTTTCAAGTTTATTGGTTCATTGTAATGTGGATTCTAGCTCACCATAAATACCCACATTTTAATATAAAAAAATGTAAAATTAGAAGATAAAGTACAAATTTTCGAATTTGAACCCCCGTCAAGTTTGAAATCAAAGTAATTTCCTGATTACAGGTTCAATATTATAGAAAATTCAAAAAGTACCATTTTGAAGAACGAAAAAGTACTCCTTAGTTTGGTTTCGTTCTCATTTTCTTGATTATTTCTTTACTGAGAAGCATATTAGCCAACTTTAACGAAATTGTACTTGAATTCAAATATAACGATTTTAAGGGCTGATTTAAAAGTAGCATAATGCTTTCAAATAACAGTGTTGTAATAGCAAACTGTAACATATCTGTGGGCATTATTAAATAAAAGCTTTCAGTTGATTTGATCGTAAGTTGGCAACGCTGTATTCGAATTCGAATATTCAGTTAAAAAGCAATGTAGAAAGTACACAACAGATGGTATGTATTAGTAAGATCTAGAATATTCGAATTTTGACAGTTAAAGAAAAATCTAGAGTGCAGATGGCAGTGTTATAAATAGTGGCAGAGGTTGCAGTCGTGAGTGAGTTTATCAGATACGCTTTTCGAATAAACATCAACTGAGTGCCTTAAAGTGTGTTGTGTTTTTCAAGTAAATTCGTGTACTTTGTAAATTGTGTCTGTATTTCTGAGAATTTATAAACGTGTATAAAAAACATTGAGTGGCTATTTAATTCTGTGGTTGTTGTACATTTTGAATAAATAAAGAGTTGTTACAATTTTTAAACTACTAAACGGCTTTTATTTGCAATCAAAAGTATCCGGATTATTTAAAGGAAATACACTAACGTTTTGAAAAGGTTAAAACGTAACAATATTTTAAAAGGACCATTAAAAGAAAATTTACCAATTTTTCTTTTCCTATACTCTCAACTGATTTTGTTTCTATAACACTTGATATTTAATAAATAATCACAAAACCGACCGAAACCGATCGGTTTTCAACTTTTTAAAACCGAAACCGCGGTTTTGAAATTTGTCGGTTTTTTGGAAACTCTAGTTCAAATAGTGTTGTTAGTTTAGAACTTTTTTGTTTGAAACACAAAAAATTGTTAAAACTATCATAATATGTATATTAGGACATTATCACAATATGACCAAATAGTAGACCGTGTGAATACCCCAATTGTAGTTGAGTTTTGTTTTATAAGACAACTTGTAAACATATTTGTTGTTTTCTTTAAATAATTTGTGGCGCTTTTATTTTGTGCTTTTGTTAAATATATTTTGTTTATTTACAATTAATTATATTTTGCAAACAAAATTTTCAAAACAAGACAATTTTTCATACGCAATTAGGAAAATACTTTCATTGCAGTCAAGGCACAGTGTTACGAATTGTAAAAAAGCAAAATAAAAATATTTCTTGTTAATCATGTATTACTGTGTTACAAATATTCTTAACAAACTGATATTACTTTCTCTATTTAAGTAGTGATCACAATTACCTCAAATGACAATTTCACACCAACTGTTTATTTGGCTGTGGCACAGTAACGTGTAGCAGCTTAAACAATAAACTATTTTTGTTACAATTTCTATAAATAACCAGCTTTCTATAGAATTGTAAACATTGTTGTGTAACTAACTACCTAACTACTTACCCCTTTTGTTTAATTTATTATTTATTTTGAAAGTTGTTTTTTTGTTTGTTTGTTATTCATTGTTTTTGTTTTAGTAATTTAAAATGCGTTAAATGTGTAAATTTCAAGGCCAAACAAAACGCATTTCCGTTTTTGGGGAAAGGAACTTTAATGTAAATAAATAAATAATTCATGTTTTGCAATTGATGTGTCAATTTCAATTTGTGACAACTAAAGTAGCACACCCTCTAATTAAGATTGAGTTCTTTTTTAAAGAAACAAAACAGGAAGTTATTGAAGTTTGTGGTTTGATTTATTTTTATAATTATTTTACAGCTGTTTACAACTTTATACTTTGTTTATAATTTATTAAATTTGTCTTTTTGTACACGAACATTTAAAACACGCCCCTTTAATTATAGGAGAATTTTAAAACTTTTGTTACTGAAAATATTTCCAGGTTTCTTTTGTCTTTTGTCTGTCTATGTTGACAGTAAAAGACAGCTGATTAATAAATAAAAAACAACAAACAAATTGATATTGCTTTAAAGCATTAAAAATGAAAAGAAATAATTTAATAAAGTTATCAGCAGATTATTTTGAACTTATTAAGCAAAACTATGCAAAAAAAACCGCGAATACCTCGATTTATGATCTATGGCCCACAAATGGCTGAGATATTTATTGGATATTTAATGTTTTCTAAGTATAAAATACAATGGATCAATCGAGAAAAATATTTTTTAACCCGAATTATAATTTGATGAAGGGTATATAAGATTCGGCACAGCCGAATATAGCTCTATTAATCGTTTTTATATATATCTGTATTATAACTGTAAGTTATATACAATCTAATGATATACATTTCAAAGACCTTCCCAACGACGTATAATGCCATCGAAATTCGGACCGACAATAGATGAAAATCGGGAAACATTTTTTCACCCTTTATCTTGTTACTTTTTTTGTTTTAAACATCTATAAAAAATGTTCCATAGCTACCCCAATAAGCATTTTTACTGGAAATCAAGTTGAAAGCAAGTGTAATTCAAGCCTTGAATTATAGTCAAGCAATTGAATTACAGTTGTATTACACTTTATTTCAATAGCATCTCCAGTAAAAAGGAAACATAAATTCAAGCCACATGTTTTTTGTTTGAAAAATGAATAAATTTTCAAATATTTTTCATGTTTAAAGTATAATTACATTTGCATTCAAGTCAAATTCCAACAAAATGTTCAAGTGCTTGAATTTTTGGGGCTTTGGTGCTTACTGGGACGTTATCAAACATTTTATCATATTTTATCATCAATCGTTTTTAAAAAATTGTGTTAATTTTGACTAAAATTTAATCTTCATGGAATATTTCCTGGAAGTTGCATTAAAATCTGTTAAAAGGTTTTTTTTTACCGAAGAATACGAGCTAAAATTGATTTTTTTGTCCTATCCGAAATCAAATATTTCGTGAAACTCTAGAATCTAGATATACATACATATCGCTGTATGTCATAATTGAAAAAAAATTCGTTTCGAAAAAAACGATTTTGAATGTTTTATGACATTTTACTATTTCTTAATTCACTTGTCAAAAATATAGGAGAAAACATGAATTTTAATTTTGACGTTTACAACGAAAAAACACTCATATAAAAAATAATTGACTTTTTTTAAAACTGATAAAACTATATGAAAGACTAAAGAACGGCGCATATTTTGCATTTCTCAGTTCAAAACACCCGGCAGCAAATGAGCGATATGTAGACATTTTTTGAAAATCTCATAAATTAAATAGAAAACCAAATTAGCAAAACTTGAGGAAATATTAAAAGTTATGATAAATAACTGCTAGTAATTGTTTAAGCCATTAACAAATTTTCAAAACAACTAAAAACAACAGTTTTCATTTTACTAACTTCAATTATGACAACTATGACATAAATTATTTTAATGGACAAAAGAAAATTATACAATTTTCCCAGCATACGCCAAAAAGTTTTTCCCCGTTTGCCACACGACTATAATTTAAAAATACAAGATTTTCTTTTATTAATGCGTACACACTTATTAGCCGTAAATAAATCTGTTAACAAAACAACTTTAAATCTATAGAAAACGGCTTTTACAAGGTTGAAATACAAAAAATCCCCAAATTAATTATTCTGTAAAATACTTTAAGTTTAGACTGACTTAGAGAGAGGGTGAAACTGACTTAAACTGGAGCACACAAAAATTAGCAATTGTAATTGCTAATTAAACACAAAAAGCATAAATTAAAAATATAAATTTAATATTTCCATCAAAACAAACACCTTAATAATAATAATAATATATATTTATGTAGCTCTTAATACATAATGCGTAATTTATTTGTAAAGTTTAAAAATATATTTCAAGTTACAATAATTATTTCGATTGGATATAATGCGTTCATTGACAACTACTAAATAATTGTACATAAGTTGTTTTTGTACGTACAATAATTATGTCACTTTTATTTCGCTTTAATTTGAAAGTAAATTTGAACTTCAACTTGACACTTGTTCAACTCTGCTTTTATTGTATGTATTTCTTTTTATTTTATTTTGGCGAACAACTTTAATATTAATAAAATTTTGGGTGTGAATGTGAGGTGATTTTTAATTTTTTTTTTATAAAAATGCATTGTTTACAAACAATGTCAAAATTTATGGCAGAAAAAACCCAACCGCACTAACGGCTATTTAAATAAAATTCAAATTTGTATGTATGTAGGTGGTTGTATCTATAATTCTTTGGAAAAAGTAATAAGCCGACAAACGACAGATGAAACTTCCTGGGTTTTAAAAAATTAAATTTATTAAAAAGGGAATTTCTTAAATACTGTATTAAAGTTTAGTTCAAAATTAAAAAGTTTAAATCATAAACTTAAAATCTATTCCACCTTTATTTACAGCTGTCTTTGTAAATGAAATATTTGTGTAATTCACAATAGTGGATGCTGCTTCCTCTTCTTGTAAATGCCATTCTCTTAAAACTGTTATGTTATTCCATCATTCTCAGCAAATCATGCTTAAATTTTTTTAAAAAAAATATGAATTTCTTTCAAAATAAAGAGACGGTTAAATAAAAATTGCTTCATATACATACTGTACAAATGGCAATAAATATGTAACTTGTAAACTACTGGTCAGATATCTTTGAAAATGGGAAATGAGTGTTATTGAAATTTTGAATTATTTTGCAGTGGTTGATGAAGTTTTTGTAATAAAATGTTTTGGTGTAATAAGTGCATTACCAATAAAATGTGGTAATAATGGCATATTTTGAAAAACATTTTACTAAAAGTTTAAAATGAAAGCAACATACAGACGACGGACATGGCTAAAACAACTCCGCTATCCTAAACAATCCAGAATATAAGCAAAAAGGCAGAATAAGATTCAGACAAAAAATATGACAGATGATGGCCTCATTTTGTAAAATGAAGAAAGAATTTATTTAAAATTTAAGTTTTTCCCATAACATTTTTTTCAAACGTTTTTCGCAAGGTGTATTCAATAATAATTAAATGCGTCTTGGTCATTTTTGAATTAATTCGCGAATCATTCACACAAAAAATTTAATTGAATGAAATTTGAGTCAATTCAAATGAATTTAGTAAAAATTAATTGCAATTCGTTTCCAATTCAAATGAATTTGTAGAACTAGTTACTAATTTAAATGAATTTGTCAAAGTGAATTGCAATTCATTTGAATTGAATTGATTTTGAATTAGTTCAAATGAATTAGAAAATAGAATTAGCAATTCATTTCCAACTCATTACTGTCGTTTTGCTATTCAACTAATTTTTTATTTAAAAGACAGCCAGCATTACTCTCGTTTTGTATATCACATTTAATTTGAAATTATCATGATATACTGGAATTGTCAGGTAGCGGCAGAACAGGAATTGTATTATTTGGTATTATTTGCTAAAAGAAACTTAAATTTTTATTTTTCATTCCCCCTAAATCTGCTCTTGAATTTGATTGATTGTAACTTATTTTTGACTTCATTCATTTGAATTACAATTCAAACGAATTGGAAATGAATTGCAATTCACTTTAAGAAATTCATTTGAATTGGAAATGAATTGAAATTCATTTCTGCCTAATTCGTTTGAATTGATTCAAATTTCATTCAATTCTATTTTCTTGTGAAAAGAATTAATTCAAAATTTAGCTAATTCATATTGAATTAAAATCAAAAAAGTATGATTCATTTACAGCTCTGGTATTTCGGTTTATTCTACAATATGAAGCATATTTAACACATTGACTGCCATGTCGGACACATATGTGTGACACTTCACTATGCGGTTTACGCCACGTCGGACACATATGTCCGACACGACTTTTATTCTCTCTAGCCATGTCAGACAATAGTGCTGGATTTTTAAGAATTTTTCCGATGTTGTCTGGAATTTCCTCATCAAAACTGTAATCTTCACATTCTTCATCACTTTCTGAACTTGTACTGAGCATTTTTTCTAACTCAGTATCCCATAAAAAAATCCTTTTCGCCATTTTGTAAGACCCTCTTATTTATAAAAAAAAAATCTGTTTCTAAGCAGTAAATATTACTGACAGTAGCCTAAATTTCAATATTGACGTTTTCGAATAGATTACACAAAGAAAATGCTGTGGCCCCCAGCATATTATTTGCTGAATGTGCCTTGGCAGTCAATGTGTTAAAATCGAACAAAAATTTCGATGCAATTCAAAACAATAAAAAAACTATTGGACATCTGTAACTAATAATTAATTTCAAAATTCTCTCTCTTCTTTACAGTAACAAAAGTGACATCAGATGGCCAACCTCATGAAATGATGACCATGATAGCTGGACTATCGGGTCTCTTGGCGGCTATGGTCATACTGACTGTGTTAATATTCCTAGTGGCCTGCAAAAAATCCAAAAAGTATAAAATTTTGAAACATAAAAATTTAACCCAAATTATTTCCCCTTTTTAATTCCAGCAAACATGAATGTGATAAATGTTCGGAAACAGCTTCTACTACAGGTACCTCAACTGAGGCTGGAGAAAACCATAGTAAATGTTTCTCCACAGACACCATTTACAATCCCAAGCAAATGCAAGGCAGATCCATTTCCGTTATATGTGGCAGGGAGGATAAGCTGGGCTGTCGCAACAACAACAACAAGGGAAATTTGCAAAGCAATTTGAATAAAGCCTTTGAGAGCAGTGAGCTGGATTTGCACAGCTCCTTGGAGAGGCCCAAGCAAAAGAAGAAGACCCATTGGCAAGATGAAATGGAAATGCAAAGAGAAACTTGCATACAAATAGAACGTTATTAATAAAGTGTTAGACGCAACAGCACAGTGCGTATTGCAACTAAAATTAAAGTGAAATGTAAACAAGAGACTGAACGGAATTTTGGGCTAAAGAAGCATTTGTGGCATGATGTTGCAATGTCTATATTTTTCGTATTCGAATTAGAATCTAAATATTATCAAACAAAATGTGAAACAAGCAATTGTTTTTTTGTATGTATTTTTTAAGCTTTTAAACTTTGTTAATTTTATTATATAGTATATGTATGTAGTTTATTATAAATGATATTGTAAAATAGTATATGTATATAAAAAAAGAGAATATAACTTATGTAAAAAATCCTAGTAAATAGAAAAATGCCTTCTAAAGTAAATCAACAATTTCTTGGTATTCCGCAGCGTATCAGTTGCGACAACCCATTACCATGGCTAATAGAGCCATGCGTACATACATGCCGTATTCGGCTTGACGGAAATAGGCCGCTCTGGGATCTGAGTCGAAATCTTTGCTAATTTCAAATACACGAGGCAAAGGATGCATAACAATGGTACGACGACTGGCACGGGTCATGAGTTTGGGTGTGACAATAAATTTACCGCAGCACTATAACAAAAATAAAGAAAAATAAATTAGTTACACTTGTCTACATCTTTAGGTAAATTTTCGTAACCTACCATTTCATATTCTTCCTCGCTGGCGAATCTTTCCTTTTGTATGCGTGTCATATACAACACATCGGTGGTGGGTAGGGCTTCCTCTAAGCTTTGCATGACCTTTTGACTAATACCCTTGGAGCTGATATAGCGCATGATGTGCTCGGGCATGCCCAAGTTAGAGGGGCTGACATATTGTATGGTCACATTGTAGAGAGTCAAGAGACGGGCCAGAGAATGCACGGTGCGACCGTGTTTCAAATCACCCACCATAGTAATGGTGAGACCATTGACGGTACCGATTTCCTCTCTTATGGTGAAGATATCGAGTAAAGCTTGACTGGGATGTTCACCAACACCATCGCCGGCATTAATCAAAGGTTTGCGTGAATGCTGAGCAGCACGCTATGAACAAATAAATCTTATTAGAACCCGAGTCAACTACTGTCAGTATTTTTTTTGTATACTTACGCCCACTGCACCAGGTTGTGGATGTCTTAGCACTACCACATCCGCATAGCCAGCCATCACCGATATACTGTCCTCCAAGGTTTCACCCTTTTTCACCGAAGAACTGGTCTCATCCATATAAATGACACGACCACCCATTCTTTGCATGGCTGCTGAAAAACTGCAAGACGTTCTGGTACTAACTTCATAAAATACGGATGCCATGATTTTGCCCTTTAACAAATCATCCACGGGACGATCTTTAACCACACGACTCTTAAGCAATTGAGCCAAATTGAAAATGTCATTAAGCTGCTCCTTGGTGAACATATCCACCGACAAAATGTGGCGTCCCAAGAGACTGTGAGTAACGGGTGAAATAGGTGCTGTAGCTGAAGTCTTTTGTATGAGTTCCTTTAGAGTGGCATTACTGGCCGAATCACAACGTATACGTGGTGACGGAGAAATGGGACGTAAAAAGTTGGGATCTCCTGAAAAGTGTACATTGGTTTTCGTAGGTGTTTCCGACAGCAATTTGGCAAAAGCTTCATTAGCCTGAGAATCGGAAACAAAATCGGTGCTACGATCCAACAATTTAACCGTATCCAAATTATCGATAGAAGTTTTAATTTCCAACGATTCCATAGATTGCTGCAACAAGGACTTGAGATTATAGTGGCTGCGCACATTTTGACCATAGCCAGGCTGCACCAACACTTCTCCGTCAATGTAGGCCACTTCACCACGTAAGACTACACGATGCACCTTACCCTTCACCTTCATACCCTCAAATGGCGTCCACTTCGACTTGGAATGCATGAATTCTTTGCTTATAACCCATTCCTCATCCAAATCAACCTCCACATAAGTATTGGGTTGCTCTGGCAGGCTGAATATTTTCTTAGGATTGCGATAGAATTTATTCTTAATGTCTTCCAAAGACAAACGACCATCATCGACAGCTTGCAAAAGTAAAGGTAAAATTGTTTCAATGCCTGGGAAGCCTGGTGGTGGCTTCTCCGAATTCTTTTCTTCCCAAGTGTGGGGAGCATGATCTGTGGCAAATACATCGATGTAATCCATATTATCCCACAACGCCTTTTGATCCTCAGGTGAACACAGTACAGGTCTAACTTCAGCTCTGCCCGAGCCAATGGAATCTACATCCTTGGTGGACAGGAATAGATGATGAGGACATACCTCGCAGGTCACACGCATACCCTTATCCTTGGCGGCTTTAACGATCAAAATTTCTTCTTTGCGGGCCAAGTGACAGATATGCACTGCACGATCCATAAGATGGGCCATCAGGATAACAGCAGCCATAGTTTGTTTCTCAGCATGGCACACAATAGGGGCACGCTTGGGCCAGTTTTGCATGTGTTTCTCCCACACAGTCATATCACTCATTTTGAGTGTACTGAATGTATCATTCAAATACATTTTCAAACCAGCTGCCTGGGGAGCCAATTCATGAATAGTTTGCCAATTTGTATCGGCAGCACCTACAAACAGGGCATAATCACAGCGTGAACCAGCCTTGGCCAACTCTTGGAATAAAGTAAACGAGGTTCTATCTATGATAGAGGGATTTGTGTTGGGCATGGCGCACACCATAGTAACACCACCGGCCAAAGCGGCTGCTGTGCCACTGGCAAAATCTTCTTTATGTGTGGCACCTGGTTCACGCAAATGCACATGGACATCAATGAAACCGGGCAGCGTGACCATACGTCTGGAAGTCATGCAATCGGTATGAGTTTTCATGAGCGGCTTGCGTCCAGTAACGCGCATAGATTCCACCAACAATTTGGTACATTTAACATCCGTTACCAAGGGAATGGAATAGTCGACCGCCAAACGTCTAGTGCGATAGCCGTGAGTCATGAATGAGGAAACTCTGTTAGAAATAAAGGACAAGTAGTTGATTAATAATGAGTTTTATTTTGTTTAATATGAAAAATATTCACCTTCTAGCTCCACCACCACTCATGGGCAAGTTGATAACCATGTCAAATTGTTTGGTGGCCAAAAACTCAGCCAAATGTCTCAATTCACCGCTTAGGTCTTCGGGCATGTTTTTGTCGAAAGTCCATTGCACACTTTCAACCTGAAATGTATCAAAGAAAAAAAATGGGGTTTGAAAATGTTTTAAGATTTTTTTTTAAATTAAGAAGGGTGAGTGAATAAAATATGATCCTAATTTATGTCTTCCATAGGCAACAACTTGGATGCTGTTGTGTTTCGGTGCCTTAACTCATGAGCTTAACATGTCCGTTTTCGATTCTCTGCTCAACTAAACTAATGTTAGGTCGTGAAGAAAAGGACTAGCCATTGTCGTAGTCCTCGATAGAACAGGGAAAATACAGTGTAGGTATTCCACAGTTTCCTTCACATCTTCATCATGACAACTACTACAGAAGTTTAATATCCTACATAAATATCAACTAAATAACTCCAGATTAGAATATCTCGTCATCTCGTTAAGAGACAACCAATATCGATGTCATGACACCAGAATGAGTTTAATTGCAGGTTTACTATCTCCCTCAATATCCTGTATTATCTCAACCAGTATACCGCCCTTTTGATTTCCGAAATCTCAGCCTGAATTACACTAAATTGATCATGTAGTAAACTAAAGTAGATTCAAAATCAAAATAACTTATTCAGAGCAGAATATTGTTATTTGGCTAATTGTACAATTGAAATTAAATGACAAATCGATTTATATAGAGGCTTTGATCAATATGCCTGGATATCTTTTGGAACTGAGAAAGAATTAGAACCAAAGGAAGTGTTTCATTAGAAGATGACTCTCTGAAATTTCCAAAATTCCTATTTAAATATAACAGTGACACCTTTCAAAAGCCTCCACAGATTAGCCCGAATGTAGGGCTTGTTCTATTTATTTATTCAATTGCCTCTACTGTTTAAATAGTTTAAGTGTTATTCCCATTTGATATGATTTCTGGGAATGTGCCTCCTCTTTTAGAGATAAGATTACTTTGATTAAGGATTTATAATAAACGTTACAGTGGTCAATAAATAAAATAAAGGTTTTTGCTAATATTTACAATTAAATAAGAACACGAGTAAATATTAGTTTCCATTTATTCCAAGTTCAATTAACTTGTAATCATCGACGACAGCGACATAATTTCGAAAACAGTGACGTGCAATTAAATAGCAATCACTTTAACTTAACATCCTGCAAAACATCTCGTTTGTAATAACAGAATTTCTAACTAAAATACTTTTAACTAAATGATACGTAAAAATCTCAACATTCATCATGTTTATAAACATTTCCAGCGCTTATCAACAATGTTGATAACACTCTGTTATTAACATTGTTTTTTAGTATAACAACATTAACTGTTAAAGCTGCTAACATTAACATAGCTGTTAAATGCTCTAGAAATAGAACATTCTAGTTTTGCCCGTTAGATAATTCATGAAACTACTAGAAGATGACACTGTATATATAAATAGTAACAGGAAACTGCAGTCTCTGAGTTTATCATAGGCTCTGTTACACCTGTCTATACCTGAAAATTTTTTATCATGATAAACTTCAAAATGGTTGTCAAGATAAAAAATTATTAGATATAGACCCCATTTATTAGTATTATTGCTTCGTTATGACAAAATTGTTAGTGCTTTTGCTCGGACAACTTTGTCTTGACAACAAACCTCATTAATTGTTATGATAAATATTTGTCAAGTATAGACAGGGGGTTAGAATTAACATCAACTGTATATTTATATGTTAAAAGCAGAGTATGAAAACAAACAAAACATTTCGCAAACGTTTGCAAAATGTACTAAACAAATCAAAATGTTTATATTGTATTGTACATGAGCAAAAACAAAACAAAAACTTTTCAAGTAACAAAGAGAGAAAACGAAACGATTAGCTTTTCACTCATCTACATTATTTAATTTACCGTTACAATCGTACATTTGAGTACAAAACAGATAGAGAAACGTATTTTTTATTCGTTTTGTTTTTTTTTTGTACTGTGTTCTCTATTATAATGAGTAAATCAATTACCAAACGTTTGTTAAACGTTTTTTTTATCAAAATGTTTCAATATTGTTCTTACTCTTTTCTTTTCTAGCTTCGTACGTTTATATTAATGTACAGTTTGCGCTCATGAGCAAAAACAATACAAAACAAAATGGGACAATCATTCTCATTGTTTATGTTTGGTTTTTGTTTTACTCACTGCAAATAACAAAACAAAACGATAGCAAACGTTTCGATTTGTTTATTTCCGTACTCTGGTTAAAAGAGTGACTATTTAAATTGTTATGAAAATTTAAATAAATAACGAGTTGTTACAATCTTTAAAATACTGATTGCTTTTATTTGCAAAAACCAACGTTTTTAAAAGGTAAAAACGTAACGATATGATAGAAATTATTCTGTAAAAGAAATATTGATCGAAACAAGAATGTTTGATTATCATTAAATTATATTTTACTATACAACCGTGTTAGGGTTTCGGAGTGGAGACTAAAAGTCATTGAATTACCTAAATAGCCATTCTAATTTTACCTCTTTTTAGGATTCAAACTCATTCAGAAACTTCATTTCTGATTTTTAAAATATAAGAAAACTAGCGGTGCGCTTCGCCACCCCAATTAGAAGAAAGAAATAGTACTATTAAGTCTCCGTTTGTGAATCTAATTGTAAATGTCTAATTTCATATTTCTGGGTCCATTATTATAGAAAATGCAAAATGTGTTCCTAATTTAAAATTTTTATGTTTATTATTATAAAATATTCAAAAAGTACCATTGCAATAAGGAAATAGTACCATTGATTATCACTTTTAAATTCGCATTCACTAAACCATAACCCGTCAAGTTTGAATTTTAGATTTGTATATCATTTCCTATATTATCAACTAATTTTGTTTCTATAATACTTAAGATTTAATAAATTATCACAAAACCGAAACCGATCGGTTTTTAATTTTTTAAAACCGAAACCGCGGTTTTGAAATTCTTCGATTTTTTGGAAACTCTAGGTCCATTATTATAGGAAATTCAAAAAAGTACCATTATTATATATAAAAAGTACCAAAAATCCCCCACTTGTGGTTTCCCACTCACTCCGGTCCATATAAGCTTAATTTCATGTTTTTAGGTTCATTGGTGAAGAAATTACAAAAAGTACCATTCGAATAAAGAAAAAGTACCAAAAAGTCTCCCCTAGAATTCTAACTCACTTAGGACCATGCAGTATGCTTAATTTCATGTTTTAAGTCCATTGCTATAGAAAATTAAAAAAAAGTACCATTAGAATAAACAAAAGGTACCATGAGGTATCCGCTTGAATTTTCAATCACTTAGGACCATATACGCTCAATTTCATATTTCTAGGTCCATTATGTTATAGAAAATTCAAAAAGTAACATTAGAATATAGAAAAAGTACCAAAAAGCACCCACTTGTAGTTGCTCACCCACTCGGGTCCGTATAATCTTTATTTAATGTTTCTAGATTCATTGGTGAAGAAATTACAAAAAGTACCATTTGAATAAAGAATAAGTACCAAAAAGTCTCCCCCTAGACTTCTCACTCACTTAGGACCATATATGTTTAATTTCGTGTTTCTAAGTCCATTGTTATAGAAAATTCAAAAAAGTACCATTAGAATATAGAAAAAGTACCAAAAAGCAGCCACTTGCGGATTCCCACTCACTCTGGTCCATATAACCTTTATTTCATATTTCAAGGTTCATTGGTGAAGAAATTACAAAAAGTACCATTCGAATAAAGAAAAAGTACCAAAAAGTCTCCCCCTAGAATTCTCACTCACTTAGGACCATATATGCTTAATTTCATGTTTCTAAGTCCATAGTTATAGAAAATTCAAAAAAGTACCATTAGAATATAGAAAAAGTACCAAAAAACCCACACTTGTAGTTTCCCACTCACTCGGTTTATATATAAGCTTTATTTCATGTTTCTAGGTTCATTGGTGAAGAAATTACAAAAAGTACCATTCCAATAAAGAAAAAGTACCAAAAAGTCTCCCCCTAGAATTCTCACTCACTTAGGACCATATATATTTAATTTCATGTTTCTAAGTCCATTATTATAGAAATATCAAAAAGTACCATAGATGAACAAAAAAGTACCTATAGTACAGTTCACACATTTTGGTACCTAAATATTATCCCCTATTCCTAACACTAACTTCACTCAAATACATATCAGCTAACTTTAATGTCGATAACTGAAATAATTTAAATTTTAAAAAAGTACCATTAGGAGAAAAGTACCAATTTCCCTTTTCTTACTTGAACACCCCTCAAGTTTGTAATTTAAAAATATTCCATTTTGCCAAAATTGTTTATGCTACAGGCATGTATCAAAATATTAAAATCTGTGTTAATGTGCCCAAGAATAAATATGTTTTAAAAAAAGTACCAAACTGTTTACCCGGATTTGGCCCAATATACACCTTGGTACTCGAGTTCCAAATAACACCCTGTTAGTTAATTTTTGTATGAATCCAGGAACCAACGTTAAAAAAAATTATTAAAATTGGCTTAATAATTTCAAATATAATGTATTTTCCCGATTTTATCCCCTTTTTGGTACCTTTTTTATCCCCATTGAGGTGGTACAATTTCATTGAAATAAATTTCTGTAACGTGGTGGGAGCTCATAATAAAATATTCGTATGTCTATGTCAAATTATAGAAAAACATATTTTATGAAAAAGTACCAAAAATTAACACAATTTTTATCCCTTAAAGGTTCGAATTTCCAAAAAGTACCAAACTTATATTTTTTATTTTTTGTTAATTAAAGAATACGATTTAAAATTTGTTTCTATGTTTATTGGTTTACAAGATACATAGGGTGCAAAAAAAGTACCAAAATACAGTTTTTACCCGTTTTCTCCCCTAAAAGTTTCGAATTTCCAAAAAGTACGAAACACCTGTCAGCTTATTTTTTAAATGGAGTAACATGCTATTTTAAGTTTTTTTATATCTTTATTAGTTCTGAAGATATAAGGTTACCGAATTTACCCGTTTTTACCCCCTAAACGTTCGAATTTCCAAAAATCCCTTCTTATCGGATCGTTTTGGGGAGGGAGGAACCAACAGTTAAAATTTCGTGATTCTAGCTTCAGCCGTTTGGGCTGTGCGATGATGAATCAGTCAGTCAGTCAGTCAGTAACGTTACTCTTTTATATATATAGATAACCTTTAATAGCTTGTAGCAAATTTCTAGTTTTCCCTCTTGACCACCATGTTTTTGTGGGCTGTACCTATGAAATACAGTCATTACAGATGTGAGGTATCATCGCAACTACAATGGCGGTTTCGTAGGACCATCTAATGTCCTATACATGGCTAATGACCAATTGAGGCTTATGAGTTGTTAAGCAATTTCTAAAAAGGTTTATTAGTGCCAATATAATTATGCTCTCAACTTTATTACCCTACATATAATGACTCTTGACTGTTTTCTTTAATGATATCAAAATTTACAAGAAAAAACAAAACATCATTAAAGACATGAGTCTTCATATAGAAAAAAATACCACTAAATGGTAGAAAGATAAAATTAAATAAAAAGAAATCACCACAAACAACAACAATTAATAATAAATATAATAAATATATAAAAAAAACAAATATTTATTGATAAGAAACCTATAAAATAATATTCTTTAACAGAAACACACATCCCGCATAACAACATTTATGATAACAATCATCAAATAGTGATCAATTATATATTTTTAGTTTTTAATTGACTCTTAATTGATGAAGATCTCGGTAGTAAAGCGAACAAAACGAAAAAAAATACATAAAAAATAAACTAAAATTTAAAAAGCCTACAAAAAAAATGGGTCGTTCTAGTTCAAAACCTTTACAAAAACCCAATAATCCTTTGCAGGAAATACAATACAAAGAGTCGCAAAGAGAACGCACCCGCCTGCAGCAGGAGAAAGAGAAAAAACAAATTGCTCGGCTACAAAAGAAACAAGCGAAAAAGCAAAAAAAGTCCAAACGTAAACAACGTCCATCCTGTAGTCAGGACCCAGCATTACAACTTGCAGCATCTCAGCCCTGCATACGTCAGCGTGGTAGTGGCGAGAGTCCACAATCGCAAACGAGTTTCAATTATCACACTATGCGTTATGATTTTCGGCGCCAGGATTTAAATCGTCAATTGGAAACGAAAATACAAAAACTGTTAAATGAAGACTTGTGTGAATTTATTTTAAATCAAATGGCCCTGACTATGCAGTTTTTTAAAAACTATGAAAGGTGTGTTAATTCCATTTAATTACAAAGTTTTAAAGAATTTCTGCGTAATTCATATGTCTCAGCAGTAAACAGGAAAAACCTTCCGTTTTTTCTATGTTTATTAAGACGGATATTTGTGTAACACTTATTTTCTTCCAAATAGTCCCCCCCTCAACTATTGTTGCTATCTTATAATGAACAAAAAAAAAGAACCAATTTTTATCTTTTAACTTGCAAACGTATCAATTAAATTACTTGCGATTTCATCACTTCACCGTGCACTCTCCCACAAAGTATTGCCTTTTCATCATAGTGATTTAATTTTGAAGAGTTGCTATTAAAAATCAAGTGAAATGTTTGTATTACTCATTTTGTGTGGAAAAACATAATGAAATTAAATTTTTAAATTCAAATAATTACAATCAGTTAAAATATTTAATAGGATATGAATTCACACGTTTCTTGACTTTTTAAGTGTTTAAACAAATTAACATTTAAAAAGAATGATAAGGGAATTATCTCATGTCAAATTGTGACAAAAACTAAAGAATATTTTAAGTTTTTTTCCTCAGAACCCAACACAGTTTCTAAACTCAAACATTGACCTTTAAAATTAATTTGATTCGTTCCAGATACGTAGTAGAATTTGGAGATTCAACCATTAGAAGAATGAAAACAGTTCCACTAAGCTCTCCTTTCTCATTCCCACTCATTAAGTATTTTATGTGCCGAATTTAATGTTTTTAGATTCATTAATGTAGAAAGATTAAAATGATATATCATTCTCACTTCATTGGGGATCATAAGAACTTAATTAGTTTACATTTTAATAGATAAATCAAAAAGTACCAATAGAATAAAGAAAAAGTACCATCAAGTGCCCTTTTTTTGTGAATTCTAACTAGGGTTCGTAATTCTCGGGTTTGAAATTTCTATATTTCTGTATTATTTCAGTACAGATTCATTGTGATATGTTGCCAATCGAATGATTCGATTATATCTATAGATTTTTTAGTTCTGGTAACCGAATTTATTGTTAGTCAAATGATTTTGTGTATCTTGTAACGAAAAAATCTATGGATATAATCGAATCATTCGATTGGCAACAAATCACAATCACCCCTATCGCGAATCAATATTTCAAATAAAATATGTCCCTTTTTCCCATTTCTCGTTTATGAACTTTGTTCACGTTAAAAATTCCCCGTTTGTGAAATTTTCAGATGGAATTTTGTAAACAATAAGCAGCTGTTATGAACAAAATCAACTATTGTGAATCAAAAGTTCATGGGAATATCACAATAGTAATTTTCCCTTCGAGGGAAATGGATATTTCATGGGAACATAAATTTCACATGTTATTGCCGATACTGCAACTACAGTAATTTCCCGAATAGGAACCCTTGTTTGATGGTATTATTTTTCCTGGATTTTATTTTAAAATAATCTTCTATTTAAAATAGCCAAAAAACCCTAAATGCGTTTTAATTTCATTAAGCCCTTAGTCCCATTGCTTTTTATGCAAAAATCTTATGTACATTATCTTGATTTACATTTAAACATCATATTCAAAGAATAAAACAAAAGATCCTTATCTTTCCATTAAAAAGATTTAATTTTCTGTTTAGCAATCAGTAAATATTTCTAGGAATTTTGTTTATATGTATAAAAAGCACTCTATAATTTCCTTAATTAATTCCTAAAATTAATAATTCCCAATTACAGTGAACTCTCCACTATGGCAGAAGATATGTTGAACAGTGAAAAACAACTCAATAACAATTTGGAAGAACATTCGATTCTGCTAACAAACCCCCTAGATATGGCGGTAGCAAAATGGATAAACTACAAGCCCTTGTAAGTTTACACAATAAATAACCATAACACTTCAAAAAAAACTTAAAAATCTCTCCCTATTCTCTAGCCATGGCGCCGACAAGAATAATGTTCAACTTTTGCAGACTCAAACCATCTATGTAGTATTTGAAAATATCGATATCGCCCGACCCAATGATGCCAATTACGATTCCATATCTCCTCTGTGTAAAGTTGATATGGAATTGGATTTCCGTGAGACTACACCGTGTAAGGAGGACTATATGCAAATGCTTAACAACATCAAATGGAAGGGTTATGTGCGCCTAAGATTACGTGAGGATCCTAAAAATTCCAAGACTCTAGCAGGGGACTTTGAAGATATCTACAGTGAAGGCAGTTCGGGCTATGGCACAACAAGTCCTTACAGCAGTAAAACTATTTTAAATACTTACGATAATGACACCGAACAAGACTATGATTACGCGTTTATATCACATTTGAATACTCAACATCCTCTCAGAGAGCTTAAAATGTCAAATACCCGGGAACAGCATAGAATAGATGCCAAAGTTTTGCCCGAATCTTGTGTATCATCGTTGGGTAATTTTGTGCAGCCTTTGCAGGAAGAAGAATTTACCGATGATGAGGAGGACAGTGAAAGTGAATATGAGGATAGTGATGGCTGTGAGAGAGTTGAGGATTATAGAGATTATGACACTTTGCAGGCCATTAAACTATACCGCATTGAGTTGGAGAAAAGGCGCAAGCTGTTGGCCCAAAATTACTTAAATTCTCGAGAATTTATGAAATATTTTGGGGAATTGGTGCGCAAAAAATTGGCTGAACAATTAAATATCACGGAAATGGATTTAAATGAGGCCACTTATCGAGGCACTTCTATATACACCAGCAAATATGAACTAATACCGGCCATCTATGCCGCCCAAAATGTATCGGACTGGCCCAAGTGTGCCTTTGAGTTTAGACTCAGAGATCGTCCAGTTTCCACCAATCCCCAAACGGGACAACAAATACAATGGCCCACTAGAGCCATGATTAAGCGCATAGAAACATTTGGTTTTCATGTCATACCCATGGGCTATGCTCCCAAAAAGAAACGTAATCCTTTTAGGGAAATCGAATGGCGTATAGTGTTTCCCAAGGCCGAGCGTTATCTGGAACAGCATTTGACTAGTGCTCAGGTTAAAGTCTACATGATGGCCAAAGCTTTAATCAAAAGTTTCGTAGAGCCTCTGGAAAAGAACAAGGCTTTAATGTTTGCTTTAGATCATTTGCGCATGCATTTATTTTGGGAGTGCGAAAGAGACTACACTGCCTGGCCCGAAGAGTTCTTGGGTGAAGTGCTGCTACGTTTTATTAATTCTTTCAAGCAGAGAGTTAAAGAGAAGCAACTAAGTGATTATTTCATAAGAGAGCGTAATTTGTTCGAAAGCATACCCGAATATTCTCTCAACACTTTGTACACAATTTTGGCTGATATCACGGCTAATCCGGTAATGCATCTTATGATAGCCTTCCGTAATCTGGAATTTGTAGCTGACTACTTTCCCAAATTGAACTTTAAAAAGTTGTACGAAAACTTAATGGAAAATGACATGGTGAAATTGAAAATGTTAGCCAAGAATGCTCGATCTCTAATTGATTTGGTGCAAGAGAATGAGGATGAATCGTGTTTGATGCCCGATGAGGGAGCCAAAGGTTTGTTGGGCATAAAGCATCATCATGTCCGAACAAACGGTAAACTGAGACGTAAAACCCATTTATTAAGGCACAATATAGAAATGAAGAAGCAGGAAATGCTGGCCAAAAGACGTTCGGTGGAGTCAATAGATGTAGAGGTAAAAGCTTAAACAACTTGCAATACTTATATTATGTTTTTAATGACACTCATCTCAATTCAGTTCTTTTTCAAGCGCAACATTAAATCCTCCCACACACGACAACTCAATCAAGGAGTGGAAAACCTTCGACGCACCAATATCTTGGAAATTGTACTCGATCATTTATTGGAAATGGCCGCTAAAGCTATACAATTTCATGCCGTGGTAATGGCCAGGACATATTTATCTCAGGCACGCAGATTATGTAAATGTTATCACAACTACGGCTGCGATATAGGCGCCAAAGAATATTTGGCCTCCATACACAATCTCGATGAAGAATTGCAAATCATTTATGACAAAGAAGACTTTTCCATGGGACCACCTTCATTGCCAAGAAGAATAAGTACGGAACCAGTTTTGCCGGAAGTACCACAAAGTATTGAAGAAAATTCCTTTAATTTATATGAAGAAATGTTACCACAAGACAATGTAGCAGCCTCGCCGGATATAAAGAAATGTTTGAAATTTCGAACTGGTAGGGACAGTGTTATGGATGAAGTGGTAGAGAGAAGTGAACCTGCCTCACCTATACGATCACCAGAACCTAGAAAATCTATTAAATTTCGCAATGTAGTGGTTGAGGTACAGCCTGGAGATATCAGTCCCATACATTCAATTACTGGACTGGATACAGAAATTAAAACTTGTTTAAAAAACCCTAGCAGAATATCAAGTCCTTCTGAGAATATAAATCCTCTTAGATCACCTGAACCTAGAAAATCGATTAAGTTTCGGGATAAAGTAATCATGGTACATCAAGGCGATGTGAATCCTACACAAAAACCTCAAGGCTACAGTCCAGTTAGTATTCTAAGATCTAAGGCAGAAACCAAACAAATCGAAGACCATAACTCTGAAAGTGAAGATGATGAAATTGAAGAGTTAGACGAAGAAGAAAATGAAAAATCTTGTGGTAACTCCACCCTCAACGATAAACAGTCCTTAATACCATCTTATCTTCGTAGCAAATTAAAAAGTTCCTCCGATTTCATAAAGTCTTCACCCATAGGCAATTCAGAGATATTTCAAAATATTTCTCAGAATACCAACCACTTTCTTAATGATATGACGGCCGAAGAGAAAAAGGCTCATATACGTGAAATGCTAAAACGTAAAACTCTACGGCTAAAGGGTGTTTTCAATCAGTCTTCCGATACTTAGATTCTCATTCCTAGTAATTTACTACATTTTGTACTCGTAAACTCGTAAATGAATAAAAATAAATTATTTCCTTTGAAAAACATGTTGTTTTACTTACATCCACACCGTGTTCAACATAAAAATCACCAGTACCCATGGAGGCATAGAGTTTGTAACCCATTTTGGCCAAGTCTCTAATGGAGGGCAAAAGTTCCATTTTGTGCTAAAAGAGAAAGACATAAATCATTATTTTTAAAACTCTCACTGTTATTTAGGTGTAAATAGTGTTCAGCTCTTACCTTAAAACTACCAATTGAGAGCAGAATACCCTTTTTAGGAATTTGGAAGCCAGTTGACATCATACCCTTCAAATAGGCTTCATAGCGATTGTCACCAAAACAGGCCACCTCACCAGTTGAGGCCATTTCAACGCCCAATTGCACATCAGCTCCAGCCAAACGCGAGAAACTGAATTGTGGCACCTTAACACCAACTTTGCCAACACCAAGCAACACATCTACCGGTTCCACCGGCAAACCCATAATGGCTCTGGTAGCAGTGGCCACAAAATCGTGATTCAAGGTCTTCGATACGAAGGGGAATGATCTGGAAACTCTTACATTGCACTCAATTACTTTCAGCTCATTGTTCTTGGCGATAATTTGCATGTTAAAAGGACCAGTAACATCCAGCATCGCAGCCAAATCACGGGTAATACGTTTGATGTTGTCCAAAGTCTCGGTGTTTAAATCCTGGGGAGGTGTTACCAAAGTAGCGTCACCAGAGTGGACACCAGCATTTTCCACATGCTCCGATACAGCCATACACAGAATTTCACCATCGGCAGCCACAGCATCTACATCGATTTCCTTGGCTTCCGTTAAGAATTTCGAAATAACAACTGGGTGCTCTTTGCTGACTTTGGAGGCAGCACTGAGATAAGTCAACAAGTCTTGATTGGAATAGGCCACATTCATGGCAGCTCCCGATAAAACATATGAGGGTCTTACCAGACAGGGAAAACCGACCTCCTCACAGAAAGTTATGGCCGATTCATGATTGGTCAACTCCTTCCATCTGGGTTGTAAAATTCCCTTACGATCCAACATACGTGAGAATTTGAAACGATTTTCTGCTGAGTCAATAGATTCTGGTGAAGTACCCAATACCTTGGCTTGCTGTCTGTGCAAATCCATGGCTATGTTGTTGGGCAATTGACCACCCATAGACAGAATGATACCTTCGGAATGTTCCAGCTCATAAATATCCATGACTACTTCAAAGGAAATTTCCTCAAAGTACAAACGATCACACATGTCGTAATCGGTGGACACCGTTTCGGGATTATAATTGATCATAATGGTTTGTTTGCCAAGATTTCTCAGTTCTCTCAAGCATCCCACAGCACACCAATCGAACTCCACAGAGGAACCAATACGGTATACACCTGATCCCACCACAATGGTGTAGCCGCCAGGGAAGTCGATATCATTTTCACAAGCATTGTAGGTTAAATACAAATAATTGGTTGCTGCTGGCCATTCGCCAGCCACTGTATCGATTTGCTTCACGAATGGAATAATACCCATTTCTTTTCTCAAAGTACGCACCGCCAACTCGGTGATTTTGGCTGCCTCACCAATTTGCTTGTCGGAGAAACCCATGCGCTTGGCATGCCACAATTGTTGAGCCGACAATGTGGAACCATTTAGTTCCAATATTTTATAGTATTCAATGATGTTTTTCATTTTGTTCAAAAACCATTTATCGATTTTAGTTAAAGAATGTAGTTCATCTATGGAATAGTTTGCTTTAAGAGCAGCGGCCAATACAAATGGTCTTTTATCGGTGGGTACTGTCAGTTCCTCATTGTTTACTTCTTGCAAATAGGGATCAAAACCGTTCACGGAATTGTCTACCATTCGCAAAGCCTTTTGGAATGCTTCTTCAAAGTTGCGACCAATGGACATGACCTCTCCTACACTCTTCATGGAACTGCCAATATTTTTGCTGACTCTGGTGAATTTGGATAGATCCCAGCGTGGAATTTTAACTACACAATAATCCAAAGAGGGCTCAAAGCAGGCTGTGGTTACGCCAGTAACCGAATTCTTAATGCTGGGCAAAGGCACTCCCAAGGAAAGTTTAGCAGCCACATAAGCCAAAGGATAACCGGTAGCCTTACTAGCCAGGGCAGAACTTCTCGAAAGACGGGCATTAACTTCTATGATGAAGTACTCCTCGGAGTAAGGATTCAAAGCATACTGGATATTACATTCTCCCACCACGCCAAAATGACGAATAACCTTCAAGGCGGTTGTTCTCAGCATATTATATTCGCGATTGTTGAGTGTTTGAGAAGGAGCGACCACAATACTTTCGCCTGTGTGGATACCCAAGGGATCCAAGTTTTCCATGTTACAAACGGTTATGCAATTGTCGAAGGCATCTCTTACTACCTCGTACTCGACTTCTTTCCAGCCTTTCAAAGATTTATCTATAATCAGTTGGCTGGAGTGAGCCAAAGCCTGGTGCGCCAAAGTATTCAATTCCTCTTCATTATCGGCAAAACCGGAACCCAAACCACCCAAAGAGAAGGCAGCTCTTATCATTACGGGATAGCCAATACGCTTGGCAGCATTTATAGCTTCTTCTACGGAATAAACGGCCTCGGAAGGAGCCACCTGTTCTCCAATCTCATTAACACGCTCAGCGAATATTTTACGATCTTCAGTCTCTATAATTGATTTGATGGGAGTACCCAAAATCTTGACATTGTATTTGGAGAACACTCCGGATCTTTCCAACTCGACACCACAGTTCAAAGCTGTCTGGCCACCAAACGTCAAAAGTACACCATTAGGTCTTTCAGCCTTAATAACTTGTTCCACATATTCGGCTGTCAATGGCAAAAAGTAACACTTGTCGGCCAAGCCCTTGGAAGTTTGTACGGTGGCAATGTTGGGATTAATCAAAACAGTTTGAATTTTTTCCTCCTTCATGGCTTTAATGGCCTGGGAACCAGAATAATCAAATTCACCAGCCTGGCCAATAGATAAACCACCAGAACCCAAAATTAAAACTTTGCGTGGTCTCTTTTCCAGCAAAGACTCGGGAGTGGGTGTATACGAAAGACGATTTATCAGCTGTTGGCGTAAACTAATGGTGGAAGCGCCCTGTATTTTTTGATTTTTCACCGCACTTAAGAATATATCAAATAGAATTTCCAGATCTTCGGGACCAGCGGTATGCTCCGGATGGAATTGTACCGAGAAATAGGGTTTCTGTTTGTGAATTATACCTTGAAAAAACAAAAATACAAATTTAGAAGGACTAAAATTTAAAAATAAACATTTTATTACCTTCATTGGTGCTATCGTTGGCATTGGTGAACAAAGGCTCCCATTCCAAGGGCAAAGTTTCGGTGTCTACAGCAAAACCATGATTTTGTGAAGTCATAAAACAACGTCCTGTACCATGGTGGATACAAGGTAAATTGTGACCTCTGTTGCCGTATTTCATTTTGTAGGTTTTGCAGCCAATAGCTGTGGACAACAACTGATGACCCAAACAAATACCAAACACTGGCTTCTTGCCTGATTTCAACACTTTTTTTATTTGAGTAACGGTATCCTTGCAAACAACCGGATCACCAGGACCATTGGAAATGAACAGACCATCAAATTTGGATTCATCCAATTCCCAATTCCAGGGCACCAATTCAACTCTTGCGCCACGGGAAATAAAGCATTTAATTTGATTCAATTTCAAACCACAATCCACAGCACAGATACGAGGAGAACCGGACTCATTGAACACCATGGGTTCCTTTACCGAACACTCAGCCACCAAATTACGCTGATTGGGATCGGAGAATTTCAGAGAAGCTACATTTTCAGGATACTCATAAACAATGCGTCCCAATATCGTACCATTTTCACGTATCTTCTTGGTCAAGGCTCTGGTATCTATGCCACTAATACCAGGCACATTGTGTTTTTCCATCCATTGGGATAATGTTTCCTTGGCACGCCAATGAGAGGGTGTTTCACAATTTTCTCCCACCACTAAGGCTGCTACCGATATGCCCTCCAACCACTCCAAATGTTTGGGCAAACCGTTTTCATCTTTTTCATCCATATCGGGTACACCATAGTTACCAATCATCGGATAAGTTAATACCAATAGTTGTGCTCTGTACGAACGATCTGACATGGATTCGGGATAGCCCACCATACCAGTTTGGAATACTACCTCACCATCTACGGGAGCTTTAGCGCCAAACGCATGGCCGCTTAAGACGGTAGAGTCTTCAAGAACCAAATAACAATTGGGCGAAGACATGTTGAAGGCGAAGGAAAAATAATGGAATTATAATTTAAAGCTGAACTGCAAGGAAATAGATAATAAAAGAGAGGTTTATTAGTAATTTAAATTATTTCATTAAGTATTACTTTAGAACAAAAAAAAAACTACCTTAAAAAAGTCTTATTCCTAAGATTATAAATTTTGTTAATTTAAAGAACAAGTAAAACGCACTGTTTGAAACAAAAAACTACTTTTCCTTATGAACTTTAAAAAACTTTCTACTCGTCCGGTCATTGGTTGAAGGGAGAATGTAAAGTGACTTTATTTATAAAATTCAGCCTACTTAAATACTGTTTCAGAAATGATTGTTAGATCGGAATAAAACAAATATATAATAAGTTACGTATAAAAAAAATTATAAACAATAGTAAAACGAAGTAATAAATAGCATATTAAAGAATTGGCTATTTAAATTGCCGAAGACCTGAAAACGCAATGATAAAGTTTCCGTTATCGAGTTATACAGGATTTATTTTCGATATCAATACGTTTTCTAACCTTAACATCCTAGAAGGTTAATTCAAATTTTACAGCTTTGTAAACAAGTTATCCAAAAGATTCATAACAAATCGTTTTCGAATTTTTAAAACAAAACAATTTACAATAATTTCATAGAATTGTAAAATGCTTGTGGTATTTAATTTTTAATTTACTTAAAATCATTTAAATATTACAAAAATAGCAAACAGATAACCGAAGAATATTTGTCGAGTTGCGGTTTATATTCATAATGTTAAAAACGAACACAAAACTCTAATTATCTATGTAAGAATTGGGGTATTTATTATCTTACTTACATAAAATAATATTCAACTTATTCCGAAATAACAAACAGATAACTGAAGAATATTTTTCGGCCTGTGGTTTATTATCATCAATATGTAATTTACGTAAAATCTGTTTAATATTCAACATATTCCGAAAATATATCGAGAAGAAAATCGTTCGAATTTGTATGCTTAATACATTTTATTTCGAATTGAATTACCCAATAAGTCCTCAGGATATAGTATAGAAAATCGTCCTTAAACAAAGAATATTTCAAAAAAGGTATCTTCCATTTTCCAAAGATTCTCCTTAAATGAGCCATTAAAATTCAGAATAAGTTTCTCAATATAATTGAAATATAGTTATAAATTGGAAAAAAAATTATTTTCTTTTGTTGTTCTATTAATCCTAGAAAGGCTTTAAGACATTAGTCTTACTCAAAAAAACCTTTTTATTAAAATAGAAATAGAAATATAATTTTAAGAATTGAATATTTTCTAATATTTTTTTTAAGAAGGATTTTTCCATTCAATATATAATATTTATTTCAATCTTTTGATCAAGTATAAAATGATAATGATTGTATCATTCATTTTATATTACTTTTTCTAAAAGTATTTACAGACGACAATACTCTGTATTACTATATATATATTTCAAAATTAAAATCATTGAAGAAATCGTATCGAAAAATACATTTCGTGCAGACAGAATATTTCTTCACATTTTGGTTTGCCCCATTTGTATTTATAAACACATACTCGATAAATAAATATTAAAGTTAATTTTGTTTATTTTTATTTAAGCTTGAGGTCACTTTTTTTATAAATAATTATATTTATTTATTTTCAATATTTCGCTACTCTTTGTGTAGCATCATCAGGATGCTACACAAAGAGTAGCGAAATATTGAAAATAAATAAGGGGGATTTCATGTCAAGTGAACCAACTTTTGAAATCGATGTCTTCCGATCGGGATGAAATTTGCACCAAGGTTAGCTCTATTGGATAGTAACTCAGACACAATTTTTCAACAACATCGGTCGAGAACTCTCTGAGTTATAGGGGGTAAAATTTTGACAATTTGGTCAAACAGGGGTTTTTTCTTATCCATGTAACTTATTACCTATTGTTCTTAGCAAAATGTGTTCCAAATAGTATAGATAGCTATTTCTTCGATCTTTCGAAAAAAAATATTTAAAAAAAAAAATAAAAAATTTTTAATATTTTTTTTCCGAAATCAAAAACTTTTTTGACTTTTTTTTAAAATACGCTATTTTTTTTTATTTTTTTTTTTTCTTAAAATAAAGTTTAGATATTTTCCTTGAACACCTACTTGGTCGCTTAGTGGGATGCGAGTGGGATATCTATCAAAATAAATATTTTGTAACTCAAAACATAAAATTTTTGACTTTTTTTGCAAAATCAAAAACTTTGTTGACTTTTTTTTTCAAAATGGACCCTTTTTTAATCTTTTTTTTTAGGTCAAACAAAAGCTTAGATATTATCCTTGAAGACCCTTTTGGTCGCTTAGTGGGATGCGAGTGGGATATCTATCAAAATAAATATTTTTTAACTCAAGACTTACAATTTTTGACTTTTTTTTTTGCAAATACGATTTTTTTTCCAAATGGGCCCTTTTTTTAAAATTTTTTTTGTAGTCAAAAGAAAGCTTAGGTCCATTCCTTTAAGATATTTTTAGTCCCTTAGTGGGATGCGAGTAGGATATCTATCAAAATAAATATTTTGTAACGCAAGACATACAATTTTTTAATTTTTTTTTGCAAAATCAAAATTTTTTTCCAATATGGGCCCTTTTTTAATTTTTTTTTTTTGCTCAAAAGAAAGCCTAGGTCCATTCCTTTAAGATATTTTTAGTCCCTTAGTGAGATGCGAGTGGGATATCTATCAAAATAAATATTTTGTAACGCAAGACATACAATTTTTTAATTTTTTTTTGCAAAATCGAAATTTTTTTCCAATATGGGACTTTTTTTTAAAAATTTTTTTTGCTCAAAAGAAAGCTTAGGTCTTTTCCTTTAAGACCTATTTTGTCACTTAGGAAGATGTGAGTAGGATATCTATTAAAATAAAAATGGTGTAACTCAAGACATTCAATTATTGACTTTTTTTTTGCAAATTCGAATTTTTTTTCAAAATGGGCCCTTTTTTAAAAATTTTTTTTTAGTCAAAAGAAAGCTTAGGTCCATTCCTTTAAGATATTTTAGGTCCCTTAGTGGGATACGAGTGGGATATCTATCAAAATAAATATTTTGTAACTCAAGATATACAATTTTTGATTTTTTGGCGAAATCAAAAACTTTTTTGAGTTTTTTTTAAAATGGGCCCTTTTTGTAATTTTTTTTTTTGCTATAAAGAAAGCTTAGGCCTATTCCTTTAAGTTGGTTTTGATCGCTTAGTGGGATGCGAGTGGGATATATATCAAAATAAATGTTTTGTAACTCAAGACATACAATTTTTGTGTTAAAACATTTATTTTGATAGATATCCCACTCGCATCCCACTAAGGGACTAAAAATATCTTATAGGAATGGACCTAGGCTTTCTTTTGAGCAAAAAAAAAAAATTAAAAAAGGGCCCATTTTGGAAAAAAATTTTGATTTTGCAAAAAAAAATTAAAAAATTGTATGTCTTGCGTTACAAAATATTTATTTTGATAGATATCCTACTCGCATCCCACTAAGGGACTAAAAATATCTTAAAGGAATGGACCTAAGCTTTCTTTTGACTACAAAAAAAATTTTAAAAAAAGGGCCCATTTGGAAAAAAAATCGTATTTGCAAAAAAAAAAGTCAAAAATTGTAAGTCTTGAGTTAAAAAATATTTATTTTGATAGATATCCCACTCGCATCCCACTAAGCGACCAAAAGGGTCTTCAAGGATAATATCTAAGCTTTTGTTTGACATAAAAAAAAAGATTAAAAAAGGGTCCATTTTGAAAAAAAAAAGTCAACAAAGTTTTTGATTTTGCAAAAAAAGTCAAAAATTTTATGTTTTGAGTTACAAAATATTTATTTTGATAGATATCCCACTCGCATCCCACTAAGCGACCAAGTAGGTGTTCAAGGAAAATATCTAAACTTTATTTTAAGAAAAAAAAAAAATAAAAAAAAATAGCGTATTTTAAAAAAAAGTCAAAAAAGTTTTTGATTTCGGAAAAAAAATATTAAAAATTTTTTATTTTTTTTTTTAAATATTTTTTTTCGAAAGATCGAAGAAATAGCTATCTATACTATTTGGAACACATTTTGCTAAGAACAATAGGTAATAAGTTACATGGATAAGAAAAAACCCCTGTTTGACCAAATTGTCAAAATTTTACCCCCTATAACTCAGAGAGTTCTCGACCGATGTTGTTGAAAAATTGTGTCTGAGTTACTATCCAATAGAGCTAACCTTGGTGCAAATTTCATCCCGATCGGAAGACATCGATTTCAAAAGTTGGTTCACTTGACATGAAATCCCCCATAAATATAATTATTTATAAAAAAAGTGACCTCAAGCTTAAATAAAAATAAACAAAATTAATAATAAAAAAGGTCGAAAAATTAGACATTATCAGAATAAATATTAAAGTAAAAAGTTTTTGAATTGTTTTCAAACATGTTTGCAAACCGACTAAGTTCACGGAGGAAATTAAAAAAGCTTTTAGGCCAAAAACCAGTAAATTTATTTTTCGAATGAGAAGTCTTAGAATTTTACCAGCATTTTAAAAGAAGTGTAAAATTACTCTATTTTGTGTCACACACGTAGTTTTGCTCGGTATAAAATCAATAAATTCGGAATTCTATGTAGAGTCATTTCGCAAATCACTATTATTGTTATTATTAACTCTAAATACCCTTAGAAGTTGTAATGTAAGGCGCACTAATAATTCCTTTAAGAACATATAATTTCAATTTAAATCATTCTTAATTTCCCGAAAATATCTTAACAAATATTCGCCGGGAATTCTCGAGAAATTTTTCCCGTAAATCAAAAAAAATCTAGTAAAATTATGAAGCATTAGTTTTTGACAAATATTAATAATATAGTTTTACACGGGAAATCAGGGGAAATTGTGCGAGAATTCCCGGGAATTATTTTCCTTAGTTCTATATGATTTTTTTGAACTTGATTTTCTCTAAAAGAATCTTAAAGCTTCAAAACAAATGCAGAAGATTCATACAAGAAAAAATATTCAACCCAAATAGACCAATAACAAGTTTATTATTCAAAATATTTCAAAAACTTCACGGCTGTCGCAGAATTCTATACGATATTATTAGATTATGATCAAGTTTTAATTAACATCTTTACTTAATTTTTGATTAAATAAACAAAACAATGCAATTCAAAATTAAAAAAAAAAATATTTTTTGCGAATTAATAGAAATAACAAAATCTAATGGAAATTGCAGCCATTTCTATACAAATGACAAATGGTGACAAATTTTGTATATAACCAAAATTAGAAATCGTGTCAGTTTATCTCTTTATATTAAATTTTTATTGGATTTTTTTTTTATTTGTATCCAATTACATTTTAAAACCAAAGACATTTTTTAGATTTTTAACGAAGTCTACATTCTTAAAATTGAATAATTTGTTCTAGGCGGGAATTCCCGGAATCCCGGGAAATTTCAAAATGAATCCAGACTTCCCGAAAAGAAAATCTCTAATTAATACTGAGTATTACCACCTGTAAATACTATGGATCTCATTCGAATAAAAATTATTCAAATAATCGATAAAAAAATGTATGTATATAATATATTCGAATGAATAACATTTTTCAATTTAGAATAAAAAAATATTCGATTAATAATTTACGTTTATTCGAATAAATGTTTTGAAATTTTCCAAAAAAAAATATCATTCAAAAATTTGCAAATAAATATCTCAAATAAACAATAACCAATATTTAATAATGTTATTACAAATTGGAAATTTACTTAGAAACTACTTTCTACATTAATTTTCTAATCGTTTTTGGATTAAGACGACTAGATCAGAACATTATGGAACATATCGCCCCCTTAATAAAACAATAGTGTATAATTTTTTTTGTCATAATTGAGTTTAAAATTTTTGTTTTAGTAGACATCTAGAACAAAAGTAATATTTCAATTGATCTTTTGACCCACTTTGTGGAAATGGAATTTCACCAAATTTTCATCACATATGGAATCAGTAATGTAGATTATTATTATGCAATAAAAATATAATGGTGTTTATTATGGGGACTATTGTTTTATTAAGGGGACGATATGTAAGTCAAAAATGTAAACCTTGTGATTACTAAATACAGAAGAAAGGTTAAAGTATCTGCAATGATTTTTCATTTAATAATAATTTTGTTTAATAAAATGAATTTTTTCGTTCACATGAAATATGAAACTTTTGTGCTGATAATTGTCGTGGATAATTTGTATTAATAAGGTGAAAGATATTTTTAACTAGTTAGTTACTGTTTGTCACTCAAAGCTGGCATAGCGAAAATTAAAATTGATTACAATTTATTAACAATAATAATTCATAATAATTATTCGTGTTACATACTCTATAACAATATTAATAAATATAAACTAATAATAAATCCTTTGTGTCTCAATTTAAATAATAATTAACTGTGTTAAAGCATTTAAATAACATGCATATTCATGCTTTTTTGCTTGCTTATATTGAATTTTTGGTGCATATTTAAACAGATTATAACACAAACTGTTTTTTTTTTAATACAAATCAAAAATAATATTCACATTGAGTAGATATTTGAATTTTGTTTTACACTTGAGTTTACAATGCAGCAACATTTCTTGAATAGGGCTGATAAATTGTACATCGTTACCAATACCGAATACCGTAACACAACAACCGAATAATACTCGTATTCATGAACTTGTTTTTATTTTTCTTATCAAATGCTGTCGTTTCTTGTTGTATTGTTTACATTGAGTAAATATGTACAATGTACATGGGCATGTATGTATATTTGTATATACATATGTATTTCAATTTGTTGTATTTACTGTGCTCAAAATTGGGACAAACGCAGAGAAGACAGAGATACACAGATGCCGGTAAAACTCGAATAAAAGAATCTCACAAATACTAAATACGCAAAAAACCAACAAACACACTACATTAAAGGCAACTGAAATTTTGTATAGAAAAAAAGTGTTAAATTTAAATGAACAATAAATAGCAACAACAGCGGCGGCCGCATAAATTTGTATTTATTGTATTATTACAACAAAGTAAAGCTAAAATTTAAATCACGTTTTTATTTTCCATATAGATCTTTATTAATACATTACAATACATTAATTCCACACAGAAATTGACAGATTGCTATCGGTTATAATTAGATTTGAAATGATAAATGGCATTTAGATAAAGGAAATTTAATAATTTTGACATGCAATCAAATGTATCGGCCTGTGGGGTGATAGTACACTGAAGCGCGGGCGTAAATAGTAGAATTTTTAATTATTCTAAGTGCGAAATTCGAAAGTTCTCTTTGCGTAGCAGTCAGTTATAGTTTGATAAGAATTTGAAACGTATTTTATTTAATAATAAACTTGTTTTTTTTTTACTAAACTTTGTATCAAAACAATATTTGCTAAAAAAAAAAGAATCGTATGGAAACTTAAAACATACGTGAGACACAGACACTCGAATGTTTAGTGAACCTACTAGGTACACGTTTGCCAAACCAGTTATCCAAATAAACGCTTAAACGATTTCAATACTAAGAAAATATACCTAAAATTGTATATATTTCTTAATGTTTTCGAAAGTTTTATTAATTAAATCCAGTATTTCGCTTAATTTTGTTTTAAATTAAGTTTTTTTTTACATATATCTCAGTACATATACATATGTACATATATAATACATAACGCCATGTGATTATCCTTATTTTCACATAAATGCTCAATTTTTTCGCAATTTTTTTATAAAACTTTGTTTAATTTCTTAATCTTATGCTAGAAACTCACTTTTTATTGTAATTTCGTTTGTATTTTCACTTAAATTAATGCAAATCAAATGGTTTTATAAAACCCACGTGGCTTTTTTAAAATTTCCTATTTAAACCGTGAAACAAAACACAACCTTATTAATTGGCCGCTACTAAACGACTGATTTTTCAAATTGAAATTTTTAGTGGTCTGTCTTTGTCGTCGGATTTTCTCACTCACTTCCAGACAAGGTTGTCCGAAACATATGAAAAACGTAGATAGTAATTAAGAGAGTATGTACATATGTATTTACTTAGTGATGGAAAAAGAGAGGAGCGCAGAAATTGTATAGTAGGACATGGTAGCGTGTGCAGAAGTGACACAGTAATTTAAAGTAAGTCACTTGAAAAATTATAGAAATAAAATATTTTCTATATAAAGTTAAAAGGTTCTCATATAATATACAATTTTTACTCAGTATTTTGAAATATTTTCCAAAATTCCTTTCATTTTGGAATGTTGGAGTTTATTCTTCTTAAAAACTTCTAAATTATATATTTCTGTTATGACAGTTTAGACCAATTTTGGCTACCGTTACAAATTTTTTATTTTAACAATTGCGTTTTTTTAAATACCCAACTTTATCAACATTTTTTAAAAATTTTATTAACAATTTAATTCAGGGTAAAATTACCGTTAAAATACCATTACCGCTAAATCATCGTTACCGAAATAGGCAAAATTAGGGTTACCGTTTTGAATTGGTAGCCAACCTTGGTTTAGACTTAAAAATATATCACGAAAAATATTCACATCACAGTCATTAGTTTCAATATTTAAAAGCATTAGACAAGTTACTAGTGAAAATAATTTTGTCACTACAAACCTATAAAAATAACCTTCAATCAAACACGTAAGAGAGCTATATTCGGCTGTGCCGAATTATACTTTAAAATAAAAATTGTTAATATTTTTAGGTAAACAAAATTTAAAAAAAAAAACTTTTTTAAAATTTAAAGAAAAAATATTAATTATTGGTGAAACAAATTTTTGTTCTCAAAACATTTTTCCCGATTTTGACATATTGTAGGTCCAACTTACTATGGTCTTATATACATCGTTTCAAAGGTTTTCGAAATATCTATAATTAGTTATCCTTGTTGTCCATATTAATTACTTTGTAATCCAGATCAAAAATAGGTAAAAAATCGAGGTTGTCCAGGTTGTTTTCTTATATCTCAGCGCCGAATTATAAATAAATAGCAACCGAACCGGGTCTATTTGGGGGCTCAATCTGCGCTATCTATAACGATCCAGTAATGATATACATATACTTTGTGGGGTCGCAAATGAAAAATGTAGAATTGACAAACTTATATATAGCCTTGCCAACAAGTTTTCACTACATCAATACCTTCACTAAACTTGACTACAATCCCTTATAAGTCACTTGATGTCACGTACTCATCTCTTAACTTATTTTTACTCTTTACTTAGCTACTAGTAAATTGATTAGCAGTTTTAGTTTCTTTTAACACATTTTGTTTATATTTTTTCATCTCTTTATTATTCCTATTAACGAAAAGAGAACGCAACAAATACGCACAATTTCAAAATTCTCTTTGATAAACACTGAACAAAATTATAGAGTTGGAATGCATTAGCAATATTTTTAATACTTAATTTTCTAAACAATTAATGCAAAAACGGCATAATTATATGTATATAATATACTAGGGTATTCAAATTATTTTTCTCTTGTTCGAATAAAACGAATAATTCGAATAAGAGATTTTAACTTGTTGGAATAATTTCAAATTAATCGAATTATTCGAATAATTTAATTTTTTTTAAAAAAAGTAAAGAATAAAGTTTTGATGTAAGTTTTTTTAATATTTTATTGTTAAAAAAAAAACAAAAAATAAAACTAAAGTTATCAAATCAAGTATTGATAATGTTAAAAAACATTCGAAAACAAAGTCAGAAATATTCTGATCAGATTCCCTCCAGAACAATCTACAAAATAATTGACTAACATTTTAGTTTCCGTTTTGAAGCTATGCTTTAAACAATTTGAGCTAGTTGGACATGATCCTCAAATCAAGTACAATATATTAAGAACTTGTTTATGTCGTTCATTAATTCGGGTTTTAAAATTAGTTACTAATTCTTTAGTAAATGAATTATTCCCATTTTCTAAATTATTTATAACAAATTGTATTATACCCTCAATCTCTATCAACGTTGCCGTATCTTTGCTTAATCAATTGGTCTTAGGGAATTACACAAATCTGTCCAAAGTTTGATATCATTGTCAGTGAACGTGGCTGATTTGAAGTCAGACAGTACATGATTGACGCATTTATAAATACGCAAATTAGTTTATTATCAGATCTGTCACAGAATTCCATTCCGATCGAATGTGTAATTAATTCCGCATTTTGCTTCTTAAGAAAAAGTAAAACGAAAATTTCTTTCGGAATGAAACCACTTTCAGTTTTCAAAATGGAATTGATATTTCTTTGTTTTTCTAAAAATTTTAATAAATTTCAGTACCAAAAACATAGTATAACGTTTAAATCTTTGGTTTTAATATTAAAAATGTTAAATAAAAATCAGAAATACAGAATTATTAAATATTTTTTGAATTAATAATTTACACGGAATCTGAAGAATCTTAAACAAATCGATCGAAATAAAAACTACGGAATTGAAACCATTCCGAACAAAATGTGTGACAGACCTGTATGTGAGATAAAGATGTCCAATGATGTTTAACATCTTGTATAGGACGAACTCCATGTGTTTCTTATAAAAAACGTAAGATTTATTAATAACATCTATTTCAAAGTAATTATTATAAATGTTTCAAAATCACTTTCAACACCACTTTAATCTAAGTTTATATTTTGATTATTAATTACGATTGTGCTAATATTTCGCCAACATTTGTTCACACCACGGCCGCCCCGTCATGTTTAGATCCTAAAATTTCTGTTTCGATTCTGTTTAATTGTCGAATTTCAGAAACAATACAATTTTTGTAAGTCATTATTATACTTATTTAATTTGGGAATTATTAAAACTTTAAGCAATTTAATAAATTTAAATATACATACATATATGTAGATATATTCGTTTTATTCGATTATTCTACATTATTCGTTATTCGAAAATGGTAATTTTTAAATTGTTCGAATAATTATTCGTAAGAAATTATTCGATTAATCGAACGATCATTACTCGAATGAAAACCCTAGTAGATACTAGGGTATTCAAACGATTAACCGTTAATCGGTTAACCGATTAATTTTTGTCGGTTAACTGTTCGAATAATTCAAAAATGCCGATTTTCAAATAACAAATAAACCGATTAATTTGTGTCGGTTAACCGATTAACCGAAATTTCTTATTTTTGCAGTTTAACATATTTTTTTTGATTTATTTTTCCGTTTTAATTTAAATGCAAATGTCAAAGTAAAATTTCATATTTTTTCGAACATCCAAGAAACATGTTTAGTGAGTATAACAACTGACATATTTAATTTGCATGTATTTGATGGATGAGAACATGATAATAGACGAAACTGGAAACACTACTGAAACGAGTCTTTTACCAGAACTTATCGAAATTACTAAAAGTATTAAAAATCTAAAAAAATTCAAAAAGGACTCCAATGGTGAAATCAATTTGCTGAAGACCCCAGATATCTTCGGGGTCCAAATCTTCAATAATTGTGTCAGACATGCTTTCAAGAAGTTTCCTATTTAAAATCAGCAAAATCGGTCCACAAATGGCTGAGATATGAGGAAAAAATTAGGACAACCTCGATTTTTGACATATATCTGGATACTAAGTCATTAATATAGACAATATGGTCTTTGGGATATCTATCTAATGATAGATATCCCAAAGACCTTTGCAACGACGGATATAAGACCATAGTAAGTTGGACCTACAATGGGTCAAAATCGGTAAAAAAATATTTTTTAACCCGAATTTTTTTTTCACCAAAAAATTTAAAAACAAAATTTTTTTTCTAAAATTTTTCTACACCAAATTTTACTTCAAAATACAAATTTTAAATATTTTTAGGTAAACAAAATTTTTTTTCCAAAGTCGTTTTTTTAATTTTTTTTAAATTATTAAGATTCGGCACAGCCGAATATAGCTCTTTTACTTGTTTTCTATGTTTTTGTTCATTTTATTAATAAAATATTTAAATAAGAACACAAAATCCATAGTTTTATTATCAGTTTTAAATCTAAATAGAAATTATTCGGTTAATCGAATAATTTAAAATTAACCGATTATTAACCGATTAAATCTATACCCCGATTAATTATTTGCTCGATTAACCGATTAAACCAGAAACCCGATTAATTGAATACCCTAGTAGATACCTATATAAGTTAAACATTTTTAACCGATAATGTCCTATTTCATGGTCGTTTTGACCAAATTCTACTATCTCAAGCAATAAAACCTAGTGGGGAATGAAGGTTATTAAAAGTGTTATTGAACTACATAAAAGGTTTTCCCAAATTGTATTTGTGAAAATTTATATTCATGTTTGAAAATATAGTACAAAATTTTAAAATTCTGACATGTACACAATTTTTTATACATATATGAGTTATCTGAAGGATGTGGTAGTTGTGACCAAATCCCACCACCTCAGGAAGGAATATAGATAATTAATATTGCTATTCAAATTCATAAAGAGATTTTCAAAAGTTTGTTTGTGAGTGTGAATGAATTCTCAAAGGAATGAATTCAATATGTTAGAAATACTAAGTAATTAAGCCTATGAATTAGTTCGTAATGAATTCATTAATGAAATGGTTAAGAATCCAATTAATTCTTTCGAAGTTTTGGTCTTAAATACGATTTTTACAGTATTTATATGAGGAAGAATATGACAGAGAGAGGGTGGAACAACAATTATGAATTTGTACAGGCATATATTACCCTTAATGTATGTATATGTACCAATAGATCCAGAATCATGCTATTGAACATAAATGTTTAAAATATGTAGGAATATTTTACTCTTCATTCAATAACAGGATATAGCTCCCACTACTCTCTCAAATAAAAATAATATTTTCCCGCCTATAATTTCTTAAATAATTTCCTATATTAAAATCCAGCATTTATTTCTAAAGAAATTTGATTTTATTTATCGTATATAATTGTTATAAAATAATTTATTTTCTTTATAATAATATTTATAAAATTTATTAAACTATTTACATTATTATTTTAAAAAACAAACAGGCAAAAAAAATATATAAAAAAATAACAAAAAGTTTATATAAAAAAAAGGAAAATTCATAACAATAATCAAATAAAAGTAGGAAAAAATCTTAGGTTATGTTGCATTTCTAGATATTAGAAGTTACAAAAAAAATCTGCGTGATGATATAAATTTTATATATTTTGCTTTAATTGTAATTGTTTAAGTTTGTTTTAGTGCTAAAACTAATAATTAAATATTTATTATTTGCAAAAACCTAAATGCCTTGTTATTACATCCATATAAAAGCTTATTTTGATTATTAAATAGAAATTAAAAATACATATACATATGTACGTATGTAAATATTTAATTTAAACATTTGTGGGAGCATCCATGCCACAAATGATGGATTTTACTACAGAGGCTGCAGCTAAAGAAGCAAAGTTTTGCCATTTACGGGTGGTGGTACCATCTTTATAATCGGAAATACCTGGGGATTAAAAAAAATATATATTAGAAATGTTTAAATTTAAGTGAAAAGAAGATAGATTCATTGCAATCATTTTTGATGGAATTCAAGTTGAAAACTAGTGTAATTCCAGCATTGAGTCCAGTGCAAGCAATTGAATTATAGTTGAATTACACTTTAACATTCTCCAGCTAAAAAGGAAATATAATTTAAAGCCACGTGTTTTTTGTTTCAAAAATATTTAATTTGTTCAAATATTTTTCAAATTTAAAACATAATTCAAATTAAATTCCAACAAATTGTTCAAGTGCTTGAATTTTTAGGACTTTAGTGCTTATTTGGATAATTTTCTAAAACTTAGCATATCTGTGTGTCATCTTAACTAAATATTTCATTAACGAATCTGTTTTCTTTGCTTTTTTTATTATTTCTTACCTTTAATGACTATAAAGCTTTCCCGGCAATTACCAATAATACTGTCCAACACTGAACTCATTTCCAAATCCGTAGCCAATAAGCCATATTTCTTGGCAAATTCAAAGCGTAAATTATCATTACGCACCAAATCACGGCCCGAACCAATGGGACCCAAATGAAGGCGGGATTTTGGCAGGCCATCAACACTATCGGCTCCTAGGGGATGTGAAACCTCAATGACCTCATTGTTGCCGATATTCATGAACAGTTTATCGGTATTGGGGGCAGGACGATTGAAATCGGTTTCGGTTTTTTGTTGCAACATGTTGAGGCCCTCTTTCAGATAGTTTTCCCAAGGACGTTTAGCATCCATATTCAAGTGCAGACCTTCGGCAATTTGTTGCAAGGAATCGTTAATGGGGAAATAAGTTTTAACATCTTCGCCACTCTTGTACACATAAACATAGGGTTTTTCGGAGCTAAAATAAAATAATTGGAATCAAAATTATACCAAATAATTCTTTAATAAATCTTACCTATTAGCCAATGCTCTCTGTTTGTCCACATACGAAATGACCACATCACCCAAACGTACGTGCTTCTTGTAATCCGTATAATGTGGCACACCACCCGCTACACCCACCACAAACACGTAATCAACCTTTTGGAATGTGCCCAATAAACGAGTGGTGGTGTTGCCCGTAGCTGTCATGGCCTCACGAGTACTACCCACCGAGGGCAGCTTTGTGCTGACAATACGATGAGCACCAATATTGCCAAGAGTATAAACGTTTGATTCACCTAAAGTGGGCAGAAGCAAATACAAATGGAAAGAGAAATTCCAGGGATTAGTATAAAACAACTCTTAAAACTTTACATTGTTACAACCAAAAAAAAAAAATAAAAAAATGAAGTGTAATGGTGAAGGTGTTATTAAAGTGAGGGCATCAAGGTTGTAGGGTGACGGTGTTAAAAATACATATACAAGGATGGTGTTTGACAGAAGAAAAAAAATGTGCTTTGCTTTTTTTTATCATTTTTGAGACAACATAAAAAATGGACCAAAACGAAATTTGGAGGACAACGAAAACGAACATAAATGTGTTTGAGGACGCTACTAAATTTACCCATATACCAATTGAGATGAGAACATTTTCAAAATCCTTGGGGGAGTAGATTTGTTATTAATTAATGTTATTAATGTTAAGATATTTTGATATATTAAAATTTGAAAATTTACAGTACAAGCACGAGTCAATAAATGTATTTTTTTTTTTAAAAAAAAAGGTCTTAATTTTTTGGTTTAGTGATCGGTTCTTTGAGTTTAAACTAGTTCTTTCTTATCTTTCATTCCTTTGCTACTAATCTTTGTAGCAATATGTTTTCAAACTATCTTACTGATTGTCTAGGTATATCAAACCATTTATGGATCATACCAAATTACAAAAGGAAACTTAAAGAATGTTTAGTTTATTTTCAATTTGTCAGATATGTTATAACAACCCATACATAAGCAAGAACATGTTCTCAAGCTCTGACAACTTTATTATACTACTAAGGGAATGATTCAGAAACAGAGCTTTAAATTAATTAATTCAATTGAAGCTTAATTCACGAAAATCTTAATTCAGCATTATAAATATCAGCAATTCATTCCATAAAATCATTCCCAACAAAACAAATTCTTTAACTTCAATCTCAAGGCTTTTATTTAAATTGAATTAATTAATTAATGAATTAATTCATAACAGAATTCATTCAAGCTTTGAATGATTAATTGTTTATTAATTCAAAACTAATCCAAATTGAATTAAAATATTTTTTCTTCATTCAATTTGTTTTTGTTTTGATTTGCATCATTTACATAGAATAAAATTTTCATAAGCCATTTTGTAATAATATCGAATTGAAGAAAAATTTATACATTCAATACATTTTATTAAGCTATTTTGTAATAGATTTGAATTAAAGAAAACTTGAATGATTCAGGGCCATTATTACAACTTGCCTTTCAGTTCCCAATAGTACAAGTTAACTTTAAGGGTACCTTTTTCTATTGCTTAAAGTTAACTTTTACTATTGGGAACTTAAAGGCAAGATGTAATAATGGCCCTCAATAAGGTATTCGGGGATGTCATAGAATCCAATCATTTCTGTAATTTTCAAAACCGATTCCGACAATGATGGGATTCTATGACAACCCCGATTAATTCTTTAAATAATAAATTCTTAAAGAAATTGATTCAATACGTTTGATGTACTAAGGAATTAACCCTATGAATTAATACGTAATGAATTTTCTAATAGAATGGCTGAGATACAATTTAAATTGATTTTGAAAATTGAGTTGGGAATTAATTCGTTCGAACACGACACGAAATGTTCAAATTTTTTTATGAAAATCATTCAGTTTTAAAATAATTTGTAAGTGTTTTTTCTATATGTACAAAATTTAAAATTGTTTTCAAGTATTTAATCTGAAGCAGAACCTCTGAAATTAAGGGCCTGATTCAGAAACTCGAAAGGAAAAGAATTTTAAAATTTTTGTATTAAAATCACTCAGTTTTTAGAAAAAAAACTCTAAAATTATTTAAAAACTGAGTAATTTTCATACAAAAAACACTCTAAATAATTTTAGAGTGTTTTTTCTAAAAAACATTTAAAATTGTGTTCCGTTCGTCTTTCTGAATCAGGCCCCAAGTATATAATTTGGAGTTTATCATGACAAAAATGTTCACGTCTATCTACACTTCCCGTAATGATTCCTCTAATCAACAAAATTAGAAGGTAATTTTTGAAATAAAAAACTATTATTATCGAAATGATATGAATTATCGAAACCATAGAGAAATACACATAGAACTCAAACATAAAAATACTCGAATAAATCACACATGCGAGTGTTGTTTTTATTTCCACACGGTTTTTTTTACTAATACATTCTCACCACTTAGGTTTTAGACAACTGAGTTACGTCTTTGACAGGAGAGTTTCCTGTCTATCAGTATTTATCTGTGATCGAAACTACACAAGATATCTTGGTTTCAGAACTTGCCAAATTTGCAAGTTGTATAAGAAATTGTAAAATTCTTACTAAATTTTCCAATTCTGGCAACTAGAGGGACAGACCAATTGTCTGGGCCTAAAATCGTTTAGATTTCCAGTTAATAAAATACATACTGCTGATGCTAAAATTAATATTTATAATCTCCCCACTATGGAGGTGGAGGTTAGAATATTTAAATTTACGGACTTACTGAATCTAGATCTAAGTTGGATATCGGACTATATGGATAAAATAAATTTTGTTACATCTTACTGACTTGCTCTTGCAATATTTTATTAACTAATACTTAAATTTTTAGAATAATTTATACCCAATAAGCTATTTTACTGGAATTCATGTTGAAAGCAAGTGTAATTCAAGCCTTGAATTATATATTCAAGCCTTGAATTATATATTCAAGCCTTGAATTATAGTCAAGCATTGACTATGTTTTATGTTTTAGTTTGAAAACTATTAAATTTTTTCTAGTTTAAAACATAATTACATTTGCATTCAAGTCAAATTCCTACAAAATGTTCAAGTGCTTGAATGATTAAAAAATATTTTTCAAACCCCAGATTTTGAAAATGTTTGTTTCATTCATTTTAGACCAACAACACATAAAGCCTTATGTTGAATTTTATAATTTAATTTGTAGACAAGGACATATATTAAGGATATCTGACATAATTCTCCTTGATTTGTTAAAGTTTTCTTACCAAAACGTCTTTTCTTTTTGGACTTTTTCAGAGAATTCGTTAGATTGGGATCTGAATCTAAAAAAGTGTGTTAATAGTTTATTGGTTTGTTTGTTTTTTTGTTTATATAGAAACCGGTTTAGGCGTAAGTTTAAGGTTAATAACCGGGTTTTTTTTATTGTATTGATTTGAAAATTAGAGAAAGAGAAAAATTTGTTGGTTAGAATTCATTTAACTATGGGCTTCAAATGTAAAATCGTTGATTAGAAATAAGAAACTGAAGCAACAATTGCAATAACTTACCCACTGTGGTGTAGCGTACAAAGGTCTCCTTATTTTCCAACATGGCATCCACAGCCAATTTTTCGCAATATTGGGCAGTGATAATAGCAATGGTGGGTTGTTTGTTGGAGGCTATGGTAGGCATTTGTTTGACCACCTGTTAAGATATTTAAACAAATAATTAACATTTACATACATTTTAAATTAAATTTAAGACTTACCTTTATCTCTTTGTCTTCATGATGTATTCTGGTATAAGAATTATATTCCATTGATTTAATTAGACCTCTTTCTTTCAATGACATGAATACCAATATGACATCCTGTTCCTCCCAGCCATAGTCTCTGCAAAAATACAAAAACAATTAATTGTATAAGAAATATTTTGCCTCTTTCTGCACTAAACTCTTACTTGGCTAAATCTTCGGGTGTTATGGGATTTGGATAGGCCTGTTCAATTAGTTCGAGTACTTTTTCCTGTGTCAGTGGTGGAGATTCAAATTGTGTCTCATCCATGGACACTGTGGTTGTAGAAAATAAATGAAAAAACAAAGTAAAAGAATCATTATGACGTAATTGTTTTTAATTAATCATTAAATAAAGTAGTTAAGAGTAACAACAGAATGTACAAACAAAAACAATAATTTTTAATTTAAACATGATTAATAAAACGAGGGCATTTCAATGTTAAATTGGCGGTTTTTTTTTACATATTTTTTCGTTTTAAATTTAAATTTTTGTTGTCACAAAAAACACAACAACTTGTTTAATTTATATAGTTTTTGTTTAGTGTTTGCTGCTGTTGTTTTTTTTACATTGATCTAGTAAATTAAGCTGGAAATGTTAATAATTAGTTTTGGATTCCTTTCATTATGACAGGGGTTTGAGATTTTCATTCATTACCAAATCCTTAACCTAAGTGAGATTAAATTTCCAATACAATGCTGGTTTAAGCGTTTTTAATAATTCATGCATGCAGTTTTAATTAATGTCACCAGCCCTTTTAAGGAGTTCAATGCAAAAGCTCATGACAATGTAAAGATCAATTAATTCTTTGTAAAACTGGTAGCTCTGATTAAAATAATTTTACCAGCGAAACTTTTCAATAAAACCGTAATTGACTAGAGTAGACACTAATATAAAATCTGACTTTTTCAAATTCGAATTAAATGATACATACATATGTAAGTTATGACGGCTATCTATGTTTGCAGAAATATAGTTGTTGCTTAACTTTGAATTTTCAAAATCTTATTTCAGAATCATACTAGATGCATCATTTTAATTAAATCACAGTCTCCACGGAACAAACAATGTGAATGTCAACAAAGTATATACAAATAATCAACTAAAAATCACAATCAATAGCTAATCAGATTACAAAAGATAAATACAGGCCTTATACAGAATTCCATTCCGATCGAAAGAGGAATTAATTCAGAAAAAGTAAAACGAAAATTTATTTTGGAAAGAAACCACTTTCAGTTTTCAAAGTGGAATTGATATTTATTTCATTGTAATTATTTGTTTTTATAAAATTTTTTATCAATTTCTGTACCAGAAACCATGATAAAAATATAGAAGGTAGTTCCAATCAATTTTTTTTTTTAAAAATAAGGGTTTCTGAAGTTTCTTTTCTGAAGTTTCTTCTTTAGGAATGTGGCAAGGCTTTTTGCCTTATTTTAATTTTCGAAACATTTTTTGTGTAATTTATAATTTAGTATTGTTGTGTTGAAAGTTATTGATTAAATTCTTAATGTTCGCTTACTTATAATTAAAACGCGTTGACGGTGCGCTTCCCCACCCCAATTAGAAGAAAGAAATAGTACTATTAAGTCTCCCTTTATGAATCTAATTGTAAATGCCTAATTTCATATTTCTAGGTCCATTATTATAGAAAATGCAAAAGAAATTTACCACTAAAGTCCACTTTTGTGAATTCAAATTCATTCAAAATCATGTGTCTTTTAAATTTTTAGGTTTATTATTCAGCCTTATCATATAAGGCGTAGTCGTTTTACGACAACGACAGTTTCGTACTAAATTAAAGAAATTATTCAACCTGTTTCATTAATCTAGTACGAAACTGTCGTTGTCGTAAAACGCCTATGCCTTACATGATAACGCTGATTATAAAATATTCAAGAAGTACCATTGCAATAAAGAAATAGTACCATTGATTATCACTTTTAAATTCGCATTCACTAAACCATAATCCGTCTAGTTTGAATTTTAAATTTGTATAACAAATTATCACAAAACCGCGTTTTGAAATTCTTCAGTTTTTTGCAATAATGGACCTATTATTATAGAAAATTCAAAAAAGTACCCATGAGAATAAAGAAAAAGTACCATGAAGTATGCCCTTGAATTTTAACTCTCCTAATTTCATATTTCTATGTCCACTATTACAGAAAATTCAAAAAGTACCATTAAAATATTTAAAAAGTCTCCCCCTAGAATTCTCACTCACATAGGACCATATATGCTTAATTTCATGTTTCTAAGTCCATTGTTATAGAAAATTCAAAAAGTACCATTAGAACAATAAAAAAGTACCTAACTATAGCTCTCACATTTTGGTACCTAAATATTATCCCCTATTCCTAACACTAACTTCAATCAGATACATATCAGCTAACTTTAATGTCTATAAGTGAAATAATTTAAAATATTAAAAAAGTACCATTAGGAGAAAAGTAACAATTTCCAATTTCGATCAGCATACTTTACTATGATGTTGTAGGGTATAAAAAGTACTAATTGATTTTTTTCAACTCTACTTTTATAAATTTATTTATGTATATTTAAAACAACTATAAATAATTGCCCAATTCACAATTGGTGTCGTAGCGTCGTAGCGTTGTATGTCGTAATTTTTTTTATTAATGTTTTGTTTTTGTTTCGAAAAATTTGTTTGAAAAATACTTATGACATACAATGCTACAACACTACGACTCAATTGTGAATTGGGCAAATATATTTGAAAAGTATCTACTAAGAATAATTGTGGCGAACTACTTTTGAAAAAAATTACTGAATACGATTTAAAGAAATACTAAGAACTATTTTTAAAAAAGTACTTAATGTTTTTAAAATTTTGTAAATTTATTAATTTGTGTACAGTTTTATGTATTTTAATAGTTTTAATATTTAAAAAAAATCTAAAATTTAATTGGAGTATTCACACGGTCTACTATTTGGTCATATTGTCATAATGTCCTAATATATTATGGAAGTTTAAACAAATTTTGGTTGTGTTTCAAAAAAAAAAGTTCTTAACTAATAAGACAATTTGAACTGTTGCAATATATTGGCCAATTCAAAAGGTCTCTCTCTTATCATGTCAAATTTGTCATAATGTCCTAATATTTCACAATGGTTTTTATTGCTTTTCAAGCAAAAACTGTCCTAAAGTAATACTACTCTGTATGCATTGTTTATTGTGTTATCGTAAGCAACCAGCAGAGACCTGCGCCGAATGCCTAAGAGTCGGTTAAGCCGAGCCGCCAAGTCGTGATATATTAGGACATTATGACAATATGACTGATAAGAGACCTTGTGAATTGACCATATATGTTTATTGTTTTGTCATAAAATAATACTTTTTTTAGTTTAAAACTCAACAACAACTATTATTACGACAATATGACTAATGCAGACCATATGAATACCCCAAATATTTTTTTGTATTGTACTATTTTTAAAAAAGTACTAAAGTATTCTTAAATGGCTTAGTACTATTATCAATAAGTACCAAATCCTAGTTTTATAAATTGATATTAAAAAAATCAAGTAAGAGAGCTATATTCGGCTGTGCCGAATCTTATATACCCTTCACCAAATTATACTTTAAAATAAATTTTTTTAGGTAAACAAAATTTAATTTTTTTTTAAATTATTTTTCAAAAAATTTTTTTTTAAATTGTTTTTTAATTTTTTTTAAAAAAAGTTTTTTACAAATTTTTATTTAAATTTTTTTTTTTTGGAAAAAAATTGTATGACAAAAAAAATTGTTTGATGAAAAAAAAATTCGGGTTAAAAAATATTTTTCCCGATTTTGACCCATTGTAGGTCCAACTTACTTATAGCCTTATCTACATCGTTGCAATGGACTTTGAAATATCTATCATTAGATATCCATATTGTCTATATTAATGACTTAGTAATCCAGATAAATCGAGGTTGTCCCGGTTTTTTGCTCATATCTCCGTTATTTATGGACCGATTTTGCTGATTTTAAATAGCAAACTTCTCGAAAGCATGTCTGACAGAATTATTGAAGATTTGGATCCCGAAGATATCTGGGGTCTTCAGAAAATTGATTTCAACAGACAGACAAACAGACGGACATGGCTTAATCGACTCCGCTATCTATAAGGATCCAGAATATATATACTTTATAGGGTCGGAAATGAAAAATGTAGATATTACATACGGAATGACAAACTTATATATACCCTTCTCACGAAGGTGATGGGTATAATAAAAATTACATACATATATTTTAAAAGTACATACTAAGAACAATTTGGGAAAAGTATGTACTATTTTTTGAAAGAAGTAATTTTTCTAAATTTTAAAGTTATACTTTAAAAAGTTATTTATCTTCTTTGGAATACTAGAGCCAATTTGCCAAATTTGATTGAAGTACCTAGAATTACTGTAGATGTTAATTTTCTTACATAGAATTCCTAATTGGTTTAATCATTTGCTTCTTTCGTTTTAGTACCAAAATATTTTATACACAAAACCACAATTTTTACAAATTAATTTATTCAAAATTTTATTTATTATTTTTACAATTTTTAATTATGTTTTTTGTTTTGTTTCTATTTTTTGGATTGTTACTGAACTAAATAAAGTTTCATGTACCACATCACGCACGAGTGTCGAGTGATAAAAACAATCATGGCGTAATAACAAAAAAATTAAGCAGAAAAAAAAACGCAAACTAAATTAGAATAAATGAAATAAAAACAAGGCAACCTTATTATTAGTTATTGTTGTAAAACCAACAAACAATTAATAACAAAAAAAAAAACAAAACAATCATAAAAGTTTGTGGGGGAAATTCCCCCAAAAATTAGCAAACAATGGGAATTAATTGGGAAGTTTTTTTTATATATAATTAAGTAGCAAGTCATAATAATTGTGACAAAGAAAATAATATTAAGCTCAAAATAAGTCTGAAGTCATAGTGTGCAAATAATCTTAAACATTTAAGATTTGAATGGTTTTGGTTGGTTTAACAAAAGTTGTGTAACAACAAATAAGTATTTAACTTAAAAGTTATTTACACAAATTATAGTCAGGCACAAATCGCTTCAGTTCTTAGAATAATTCAAACAAAACAAATCAAAAACAAAATTAACAAAAAAACGATTTTAAAGCAGCATGAACACGAGTTAGATGAGGAGGATAAAGCGTAATAGTAAGTAGGATTTAGGTGAGTAAGAGTTCATCGCCAAACCACAAAAAGAACAATAAGTATTATATATATCAGCGCACATGGATGGATGGATGTTGGTTGTTTTCTAAATTTATAGTATTTTAAAATATTTAGTTTAGTTTTTATTTTTAGTTTCATTATCATTTCCGCATTGTTAGTTGCTCATGGTACATATCAAGCCATATTGCTTTCATTAAATCATCGCCATCACCTGTTTGTTTTTGGGCCATTATAGCCTCCTCATATTTACGATTGCAATCACCATAACAATAAATAATGTAACCATCACGAGCTTTACATTGGTCAGTTTTTTTTGTTGCAAAATGGATAATACAAATTCAGTAAAACGAAATCAAACCAAAAAATAGGCAATTTGTATGTAGTAGAAGTAGATAGCAGATAGAAGAAGAGGAAGTACAAGTTGGTGGAAGTAGACAGAGAGTTGTTCGGTAGAAGAGAGTTGTAGAAAAATTTTCAAATTTTGTTTTTAAAGAAATAAAGAATTATAATTTATATAAAATTTAATTTAAAGTACATTAATTGTAAACAATTTAAAATATTTAATACCACAGATTATTACAGATATGAAACCAATGACAGCTGTCAAAAAAGTTTCCAATGGTTGTGATTCGCAGAGCGAGAGAAAAATATAATTTCCAATAGGCAACGAGTGTGAAATATATTTGTCCCTCTTTTCACACCACAACCATTTTGACATTTTCTTTTCTTATTTTTCTATTTTCATATTTCTGAAACCAGCTGATTCATATCTGTATAACTTTTGATGTAAGTAAAGTACAAACTTAGGCCTCTGATACACGGTTGTCATATCTTACAAAGTTGTCAGTAAAAGTTCAATTAATAAATAACTACCATATGTTGTCATGGCTGTGTTAACCATTTTCTGAGCATTTTTCTGACAATCTGACAATCGTGTACACGTAGCTTTATTCATAAACAAATTTTAGAAAACCTTTAATTTTATTTGTTTCTGTATGTTGCTGTTTTATTTTAAATTGCTTAATAAATTCATTCATTTATTTAATTTCATTTAAAACTTACGTGGTCTGGATGGTGGTTCTGCGGTTTCCTCTAGAATGCGCAGCTCAATTTCCAAAGATTGAATCTCATCGTAACCTTTTTGCATCAATTTCATAATCTTTTTGATGAAACCCACATAATCTAAATAATAAATAAATAAAAATAAACAAACCATTGATCAATAATTGAGATAGTTAAGAAATAACTTAATTTTTTAAAACAAATTAAAATTCTCAATAAAAGTTATAAGAAATTAAGTACAAATATTATTACTACTTATACTACATCTGTAATGATTTATAGGAAAGTACTTGTACAATTTTCAAATATACTATTTCCAGAAATTGCACTTAAATGAACTAAGCAGTAATTTTAAAAATTTTTTAAATTAAAAAAAATTACTAAGGCCGGGTAACTTATCAAAATTTTAAACATAGTTAAGGCATAATCAATGTTTAAATATATTTTTTCCATACAAAAAAAATATTTAAACTTTGATTAAGCTTAACTAAAGCCTAAGAACAATTTAAATAGTACTAAAATTTGAAAAAAAAAAAAAAATACTAAGTACTATTAAAAATTGCAGCAATTGCTTATTTAACTGCAAGAATAAAAAGGGACTTTTTTGTAAAAAATGTCTTATTTTAATTTTTGTAATATAATACTTTCGTAAAATAATATTAAGAAAATACTAAATACTATTGTCTAAACTGACTATACAAACATTTTTGGCGTACTGCAACATTTCCAATTGTATTTTCCTATTATATTTCAGATTATTCTAATTGAATTTCAGAATATTCCAAATATATTTCAGAATTTTCCAAATTTATTTCAGAATTTTCTGAAATACAAAGTGAAATTTCTGAAAAACAATTGGAAAAGTCTGAAATACAATAAGTAACTTTTTAAGTATAAATTAAAAATTCTGAAATACAATTAGAAAATTCTAAAATAAAAATGCAAATTTCTGACATATAATTAGAAACTTCTGAAATACAATTGGAAATGGTGGTAGGCGTTCATATTGTTGTGGATATTTTATTTTTTAGCCAAAAGAGCACACAAATTAAATGCCTCTTTTTGCGTACCACTGGCTATAATCAAGGTTGCCAACTCTTCAGCTCAGAAAATGGCTATATTTTGAATTAAAAATGACTAGAAATGGCTAAAACCCAAAAATAATTGAATACAAATTCAACAATATTACATTTATTGCCCCCCATCACCACGAAGTCTGATTATGTGTTAACTAATAGTTATACTGACAGTTTTCAAAAAAAAATTTTACCGACTTCGTGTTAATGGGGTTTAGCAGACTTAAAGATTGTAATATCAATATTTTTTTTTTTCCTTTTTGATAAATTTTCCTTTTTGAAACTATTTAGAAGACTGTTTTCATAAAACCAATAATATTCTCATCAAATCATCAACAGACGAATTTGTTTAAAAAGACAGTTTCTTTGTCATTTGATAAAAAATACTTTTTTATTTTTAAAAAATTGCAAAAATGTTCAAGAAAAGTATAAAATAAAAAAGGCTAGGACAATATAAAATGGCTAGATCTTCCGGCTAGATTAAATCTAGCCATTTTTTTATGGCTAAATGAAAATAAAATCGCTAGATCTAGCCGGAAAATGGTTAAATTGGCAACCTTGGCTATAATACTAAGAAATACCTTTTTCAAAAATATCTCTCTCTTTAAAAATTATAAATTGTATTAATGTACTTTAATTGTTTGCAGTAATAAAAAGTACTTTTTTCAAAATACTATTTTTTATTTTTATAACCTTCACCTTCGTGAGAAGGGTATATATATGTTTGTCATTCCGTTTGTAATTTCTACATTTTTCATTTCCGACCCTATAAAGTCGGAAATATTCTGGATCCTTATAGATAGCGGAGTCGATTAAGCCATGTCCGTCTGCCTGTCTGTCTGTTGAAATCAATTTTCTGAAGACCCCAAATATCTTCGGGATCCAAATCTTCAATAATTCTGTCAGACATGGTTTCGAGAATTTTGCTATTTAAAATCAGCAAAATCGGTCCACAAATGGCTGAGATATGAGGAAAAAACCAAGACAACCTCGATTTTTGACCTATATCTGGATTACTAAGACATTAATATAGACAATATGGATATCTAATGATAGATATTTCAAAGACATTTGCAACGACGTATATAAGACCATAGTAATTTGGAACTTCAATGGGTCAAAATCGGAAAAAAATTTTTAACCTGAATTTATTTTCAAAAAAAAAATTGAAAAAACAAAAAAAAAAATTTTTTTAAATTTAAAAAAAAAAATTGAAAATAATCGAAAAAAAAAATTTTACAAAAAATTAAAAAACCAACTGGAAAAAAAAATTAAATTTTGTTTACCTAAAAATATTTAAAATTTTGAAATATAATTTGGTGAAGGGTATATAAGATTCGGCACAGCCGAATATAGCACTCTAACTTGTTTTAAATAAGTTTGTGTAATTTTATTATATTCATTATTTAACTGAAAAGTACTATTTTAAAAGAACTTTTTAAAATAATAATTAAGTACTATTTTTTAAAAAAGAACTTAGAATATTGAATTTTTGTAGGAAATTTATGTAATTATATAATAGAATTGAAAAAGGTAGTATTTTAAAAAAGGACTAACTACTATTCTAAAGTAAAATTTTTTTTTAATTTTATAAATTTGTGTACATTTTTATGAACCTTAATTGTTGTAAAAAGTATTTAAAATAAATTAAGTACTTTTTTTTAAAAAAAAAGTATCTACAATTACAATTTTTCATATTTAACTGTAATGGAACAAAAGTACTATTTTAAAAAAGTATTTACTACTATTCTTGATGGACTTTGTACTTAAAACTACTATTTAATTTTTTTTATATTCATCATTTAATTTTATTGGAAAAAATTAAAATTTTAAAAAAGGACTAACTACTATTCTTAAAGTCATATTAGTACATACTATTTTCAATAAGTACTAAATTATACTCTCATAGTTAATTATATTTAAAACATGTATAAATAATTGCCCAATTCACAATCGGTCTCGTAGCGTTGTAAGTTATTTATCATAAATATTTTTCAAAACAAAATATTCATAAACAAGTAAGAAAGTATGGTCGGTCAAGCCCGACCATATAATACCCTACACTAAGTAAAAGAGCAAAAACATTTTTCTTTTAAAATTTCAATAATTTATATTTTTGAGTGATTTTCGGAAGTGGGCCTTATATGGGAGCTATGACCAATTATGGACCGATCACCATAAAATTAGGTCGTGTGATTTATGTCTATATTAAAGTTAACTATGTTGAATTTTGTGTGTATACCAACATTTTTAAGCGATTTATGCACGTTAAAGTGATTTGCGGAAGCGGGTCTATATGGGAGCTATGACTAATTATGGACCGATCGTAACAAAATTTGGTGACATGAATTTTGTATATATAAAACTTATTTGGAGCTCAATTTGTGGAGATACATTTATAAATTAAACATTTATGTTTATCGGTCATTTCCAATTTCGGAAGTACATTTCAGCCAGTTTCAATAAGCTTGGTCCTTGTGCCGAAAAAATAATATGTACCAAATTTGATCGAAATACCTGTACTCTGCGCACAAGGTTTACATGGACAGCCAGCCAACCAGACGGACGGGCGGACATCGTTTAATCGACTCAGAAAGTGATTCTAAGTCGATCGGTATAATTTAAGGTGTGTGTTAGACTAATATTTTTGGGCGTTACTCTCGTTACTCACTATGGTGGTGTAGAGTATAAAAAAATACGACATACAGCGATACAAAGCTACGACACCGATTGTGAATTTGGCAAATATATCTGGAAAGTACATACTAAGAACAATATTGGAAAAGTACTATTTTTATAAAGTAGTTATTTTAAAATAACTAAATTTAATAACTTTATGCTCATTTTTATATTCAATAATTAATTATATTGGGAAAAAATACTTTTTTAAAAAAGTATTAAGTACATACTGTTGCAAAAAGTATTAAATTAATTAATTTTATAAATCACATTTAAAATACCATTTTTTTAATTTGTGTAATTTTTTATATTTAAAAAGATACTATTTTCAATAAGCACTAAATGCTGCTATTATAAAGAGCTAAATTTCATTAAATTATGCTTATATATTTGTTTATTCATTATTAAACTAAATCGTGAAAAAACTAAAAAAAAGAAATCTAAATATATTTAAAAATCTGTCTCTTACTTTTAAAATAATAGAAAACAAGTTAGTTTAAAAAAAATGTACTAAGAACAAACACAGTACTTCATACGCTTTTAAAAAATAAAATAAAGTACTTTTTTCTGCATGTATTACTTAATTGTACTATTTTTATTTGTCTCACTATTTATCCCTTTCTTGAATTGGTACCACTATAAGTAACAAACAAAAACCACAAAAAATAAAACTCTGAAATCCCTATTTGATCTCATTCCCCAAACAATAATTTTTAAATTCACTTCAACACTCACCTCTGGGAAAATCTTTAGGACTAACCAACTCCTTGAAAAAGTCCTGGGCTATATGAGCCTGTTCGTCGTCATTCTTCAGCCAGTCTCTGAACCAAAATCTCAAAGTTCTCGACTCTTGCGAGTGTTTGCCCGAATTGGCGCTCACCAAAAACACCCGGAATTCCAGAGACAATTGTGCTGGCAACGATTGCGATTTCTGACCACTCATCGTATCCTTATTGATGATAATGCCGGTGTGATCACCACCGGCCACATGAACACGATCACTTACTTCATCGACCAGTTTGCGTTCAATCAAAATGATGGTACTGTTTGCAGTTTTTCCTTTGGGCGTCATTACAACTTGTTCGCGATCTGTACGCGGTGGCGTGTGGCAAGGACTACGGCCGTTTAGCTTCTGGCTGTTGTGCTGTAGTGTTGAGTCTGTTGGTAAATAAGCTGTATTGCCATTATTGATGGTAGTACCATTCGCCAAAGTGCCATTAGTACTGCCATTTGCATAAGGGGCTTTGAGGGGTTTGGGTGGTGGTGGTGGCGGTGCCATTTGTGGATGATTTCTTGTTGACATAATGTTGTTTTGACGGTGTTCCTTTCTGCTTTCAGCTTTCTGTGTTCTAAATACTATATTTTTATTGACTGTCTATATGTCTCACTGTTTGTATATCTGTCTGTTGTTTGATATGATTTTTTTTTTATTTTTGCTAAGTATGTCAGTTTGCAAAGTTGGTTTCGATTTCAAATTCAACCTTGATTTGTTGTATAAAATTCCTTTAGTTTTTGTTTGCTGCAAGTTCTATTTCTTGTTGTTGTTTTGTTATTTTCATTTATTTTACGGTTGTCATGAGGTTAAAGAACCTGAAAGAAATTGATAGAGAGAAATAAAACACAAATAAAATTATATATAAATATGATTTCAAACACTTTTACTAACAAGTTAAATAAATATGTAGATTCTTTAGTAGAGGTTTTTATTAGAAAATTTTGTTATTTTAGTATGAGTAATTTTGTTGTGGTTGACGCTGGGGTTGTGCAGCTTGTTAGTTGTTGATGTCATAAATGTTAGAGGAATTGTAATTCAATTCTCGGCTGAAATACAACAGTTGAGTACAGTGGTGTGTGGTGTAATTTCTTAAAATTCGGAACAAAAACGATGATTTTTAAAAAAAATAAAAAGTTTACTACTTAAAATTATAAATACATATTGAAATGTAAAACTATATACTTCAATAATTTAAATCTGAAATTTTCATTCAAATCGGATAATTTTAACCCTCACCAAAAATTAATTTTTAACAAAAATAATTTTTCACTGAAAATAAATTTTTTCTGAAAATTCACTTTTTCTGAAAATCAAATTTAACTGAAAAATTACACAGAAAAAAGAAATTCATAATTGGAATGAATTTTGTAATAAATATTATTAATTTGTACATGACGGAAATTTTTGCTTTTTTTGCATAAATTTAATAATATTTTATAATAAATTGAATTATAATTGCATTATCTAATGAATTAATTCAAAACTATTTGCATAATAGCCATATACTGTCCAATATTTTAAGATGAATCAACAATATCTGAAAATTAAAAATATCATTAAACATAATAAAATATAAATAAACATAAAGCATATCATCCCCTTAAAAAAATTTAATAATTTTCGCGCATATTGGCTCATTTTGTAGCTGAAAATCATAAAAATAAATAAAAAATTTTCCAAGAAAAATTTCAAACATTTTTCAACAACATAAAAATATAAATGAAATTGAAATTATATTTTCAAGCCTTCTAGATTTAATTTGAAAACATAAAATATGAACAAAATCTTAATATTTAAGAAATTATTTATAAATGTTATGAATTGAAATCAATGAAATCAAATCATAATATTTATGTTGAAACTTTTTTCTGTGTACTTTCATTGAAAATTTTCTTTCGCTAAAAATGCATATTTGCTGAAATTTTAATTTCACTGAAAACTTATTTTCGCTGAATATTTATTTTCATTTAAAATTATGTTTTACTTAAAATTTGTATTCGATAAAAATTCATTTTCAAAACTAAATTGATTGAAAATTTATTTTCCTTGAAAATTATATTCGCTTTGAAATGTATATTCGTTGAAAATTCAATTTCACTGAAAATAAATTTTCACCAAAAATTCAACTGAAAATTTAATTTCACTGAAAATTATCTTACACTAAAACTGGTATATTCGCTGAAATTTCACTTTCTCTGAAAATCAAATGTTATTTTACTGAATATTAAATTCAAATCAAATTTCACTGAAAATTTACTTTCGCTAAAAATTCAATTTCAACGCAAATTTAATTTCACTGAAAATTCACTCTCACTACAAATTCATTTGCATCGAAGAGTCATTTCCACTGAAAATTAACTTTCACTGAAAATTTACTTTCGAAAATTCCCTTTTTCATTGAAAATCCACTTTCCAACATTAATTTTCATAGCAAATTTATTTTCCGTATCTCTTTCTCTAATTCACTTTGTCTAAAAATCAAATTTCACTGAAATCTAATTTAACCAAAAATTAGTATTCACTAAAAATTGTCTTTCATAGAAATTTAATTTTGACTGAAAATGTATTCCAATCTAAACAAAAATAAATTTTCACTGATAATTAAATTTCACTAATAATTCTTTTTCAATGAAAATTTATATTCACTGCAAATTCACTTTCACCAAAGATTTAATTTCAACAAAAAAAAAATTTCATTGGGAAATCAAATATTGACATTTAAATCAATTTTAAATGTCAATTTCGAATACTCTGTTCCAAAGTGAAGCGTATCCCAGAGAGAGTGTTCTGCATTTATCGAAAAATATAGTAGTCGGACGGGGCAAGGTCTGGACTATAAGGCGGGTGAGGCGAAATATCCCAAACACTTCAATATAAATAGTTTTTAACAGGTATTGGAACGTGTGGCAAAGTGTTGTCATGATGGAATATTACGGTTTCAAATCTGGCAACATATTCTGGGCGTTTTTCGGCCAATACTCGCTTCAAACGAATCAGTTCCAAACGCAACAGGTTTCCTCTGATGGTCTGGTCTGATTTCAGCTGCTTATAGTAGATAGGACACATTTGCTCCCACCAAATGCAGAGCATTACCTTAGCGTCATGGATATTTGGCTACGGTGTCGATTTGGTTTGTTGGCCGGCATCACATACGATCCACGGATTTTTTGTTTTATAGCGTTCATGCATCATTTCATACATACAAAATCGTCTTTCAAATTCTCTCGGCTTCAATTCGTATGGTACCCAATTTCACTGCTTTGGAATAAATCCTGCTGCTTGCAAACGTTTTGAAATTGCTGATTAAGTAGCTCCCAGTGATTTTGCAAGCTCTTGTTGAGTTTGACAACAATCTTCATGGACAAATCCCTCCAATTCTTGGTCGATGTTTGTCTTCCGAGTCAAACTCACCACTTCTAAACAATACAAACTATCTCTCGCACGTTGAAACGGATGGAAAAACTTTACCATAAAGCAAAACTTCCCGCATATGACGTTTTGTTAGCACAATATTCAAAATTTTCGAAGAAAAAAAAAACGTTGTTTACATTAAAATGTTCATTAAATATGTATATGAGAATAAATGACAGATATGTACCATTCCAAATTCCAGATTTTTAAGTCATATATAACACCCAATATAATTCCGCTAAAGAAATTGGTTTCGATCACGAATGCAACAAATGCAAATCATTTGTTATGCACGAAGGATCATTAGTATTTAACTAACTGTGAATAGACGGAAGGACCATTATTAAAAACAATTAAAGTAATTAATTGTCATAAAGCAATTCAATTTTTGTTTAACATTTTTGTTTCTTTATTATTTTAAACCATTTGGGAACTTCTGCTGTTGTAAGGAAATATTTATAAACAAATATTTTGTTTATTCTGGCATAAAGGGTCATTTGCCTCTCACTTGACATGTTTTTAGCATGAACATTTTTTGTTTTTGTTTAATAAATAAAGAAAAAATTACAACAAAATACTGGGCTACGTATACATTTCTCTCAGACATTCATTCATGTTTGAGTATTACAAGTGCAGAAATATTTGTATGTGTTCCCATTTTCATAACATCAGGCATATTTGTAACACCCACCCATTATAAGACATTTGCACTCATAACGTTATTATGAACTTTGAATATTCTTGGCAAAGTGGGTTAATAATCGTGTTAAGCACTACAATCACCCCAACCTTAAATTTCCTTAAAGGCATCGTCAACGTCATCATCATCGAGCGACCACATTAAGAGTTCTAGTTGTGCTTCTCCACAGGGTAGATACTTAGAAAATGACACCTTTTACTCCTTTAGGGCTTTATATTTATTTTGAACACCCCACAACCCCAGATGTTGCACTTTTAGCTTCACTGACTGCCACTGCTTGGGATGGCTGGGTAGCTGACTGGCTACAGCAACAGTCTGTTTGACTTCACTTTGGCCGGAAATTGTAAAAATCAACATTGTCTGTTTTGAAAAATGTTCATACGGTACAGTACAACTACATATTTTGTTTAGTAAAAAAGGGTGGCAATGGCGTTGCCAAACCATTACATGACACTTAATTTGTTTGTCAACGTCCCATGTTTGATTTATTTCGTTTCAAGTGCGGAGTCTCCGGGTACTACAAGTTTCCGAAAACAAAAGTAAAAGTCCATTAACTTGTCATGTTTAAATATTAAATGTGAAAAATGGCAGCAAAAAAAGTTCAAAATGAAACTCGTACTCGTGTACATATAAATGCATGTCTGAGCACTCAAAAACATAAGTGCATGAAATGAAAATTAAATTGTTTCATTAGTGGGTTACTAATATTAAATTACATTGTCAAACAACAAAAAAAATGTAATTGTAACAATTAATTATTTATAAATTAAATGCAAACAGAAATTCAGCAAAGTACAATTGAAAGTAGAGCAATGAGTGGTAGAAAGGAAATAATTTTTGCTAATGACTCGTTATTTAAAAATTTTCAGAACTGCACAATAGGGCGGTTATTTTGGCTGTATATTCAATCAGTTCTCTCCGAAAAGTTAAATTATAAACATACTAGTTCAGTGAGTTGTGGAAGCGAGACTTACAACCACTTAAGTAAAAATGAGGGATTTACAATAGATGGCGTATCTTTTGAACGCGGTTTTTGTTTTTAATCAGGCTCAGGCTCATATCTTGCAAACAGTTTGGAATTTTGATTTACTCTCTAAGGCAAAGTTGTAGCCCTTGTCATAAAGAACAATAGTTGTGAACATATAAAATCAAAAAAACTTCATCTTCAAGATCAAAATCGCAAAAAACTTTAAAAATTCGAAATAAATTTAGAAATACATTTTTTAAAGCTGCCTAAAAGTATGCTTTTAGACCCGATTTGATTTAAGAATCAAATCGGGTCTGCGACTTTTTTTTTATTTTTATTTTTTTGTGTAAATAAAAATTCTATAAATAACTCTACTAACAAAACAACTTATTTCCGGCCAAAATATAAAGGAATACTTTTGGGACATCGCGAACAAAAATAATGACTTCTTACAGTAGAAAAATAAGTAGTTGAATCGTCAAATTCCCCTTTTTTTTGCGGCTTATTTGTAAGTAAAGTTTTTGCTGGGTTGTTTCCTTGAATTTTGAACGGTTTGCTACCTATGGACAGGGGAAAAAGGTAAACAAATTAAATTTTTTAAAATTTTGATCTCTAAGATGAAGCCAAAAAACTTCTTGTCAAACTCAACAAGAGCTTGCAACCGAATAATTACTTGTGGTGAAAAATGGTTCCCGAAGCGTAAGAGATCGTATGTGAAGCTCGGCCAACCAGGCGAATCGACACCAAAGCCAAATATCCATGGCGCTAATGTAATTCTCTGTATTTGGTGGGAGCAAAGGGGTCCTTTCCATTATGAGCTGATGAAATCTGGCCAGACCATCACAGGGAATCTGTACCGAACGCAACTGATTCGTTTAAAGCGAACTTTTGCCGAAAACGCCCAGAATATGCGGCTATACATGAAACCGTAATATTCCATCATGACAACGCTCGGCAACATGTTTGCAATACCTGTTAAAAACTATTTAGAAAGAAGTGTTGGAAAATGTTTGCCACACCCGCTTTATAGTTCAGACCGTGTCCCGTCCGACACTAATACCCCGATTTGTGTCGTTAATTGGGGCCGGAGAAACACGACACAAACCAAAACTACGCAGATCGAAGCACAATTTTCCATACATTTGTATTGATTTTCATTTAATTTGATTTTTCGATACAAACATTTTCATATTAACGACGCAAATCGAAGACATACGGCGTAAACTGAAACAAAAACGACGCAAATCGAAAAACTAACGATGCAACTTCGAAGACATGCGACGGAAACCGAAACGAAGCGACGCAAACCGGGGTATTGGTGTATTTGTTTCGATCGATGCAGAACGCTCTCTCTGGGATACGCTTCACCAGGGCACACTTAGAAAGGTGACTGCGATGAATCAGCTTTTTGTTATTCAGTTTGAATAGTCAATTCACTTGTGGTTGTTGTGGCGAAAAATACAACAAACCTAAAAGCAAAAACAAAAACAACAACAAGCAACCTTGAAAGTTCACCTACTTTTTAACAAAAACAAAGTACCTGTTGTTTTTGTATTGTTGTAGTGATGCAGTCACCTTTCTAAGTGTGCCCTGCGCTTCACTATGGAACAGAGTATCCGATATTGGCTCAGGATCCATATGTTGCAAAAAAGATGGGAAAAGGTCATAGCTAACAATGACCAATTCTTTAAATAAATTTATATTGTACAAATGTTTCAAATAAAAGCTAAAAATTTAAAAAAAAAATCCACATTTTTAAGTCATATTAATATTAAACTCAAGCCAGATTAAATTAAAATTTGATATTTCGAATAAATTACACAAACAAATATTTCGTTTTTAAATTTGTGTAATTGTTATGAGCTTCGTTAACATTCATGTTGTTTACATGTAATTAATCCAATACATAATCGCCCTCTGCTGGCTATTAGTGCCGACCACTGACTTACAATTCTCTTGTTAAAACTATATTAATTTGTCGACAAACTTTAAACACACCGTGTAACTTTTATCATGATTTCGTAAACAATTTAAATAAAGATTTCTTCGTAATGGCCTCCAGTGATCTTTTTTTTTTTTTTAATAAATGACGCCATTTGATTAATAAATTGAATAGTTTATTTTTCTATATACAATTTTAATGGCAATTTCTATTCGTTTTATTAAATACTTCTCGTATTTGCAATTTTATTTTTATTACTACAATTATATGCTAAACATTACAGAAAAAATGATAGAAATAGAAAAAAAATAGCATTTAATTGGTGAAACTAAATTGTTTAATTGGCAATGAACTGACATAAATAAAAATTAAAACAATTGTAAAGATGATGTGATTCCGATTGTCAATTTCGATTAATTATTTAAATAAATGAATTTTGTATTAAATTAATTTAAATTTAAATTTAGAAAAAAGAATTTTATTTTACATTCAAAATTTAAACTATTTAACCAAATAATTGAATTGTCAGACATTTATTTTAGGGAAAATAAAGTTGCGCAAAAAAAACATTAAAAGTTTCCGGTAGCGCTCAAAAATTGCATTAAATATTCAGGCAAATTCAGACAATCATATCCACATTTATGCTTCATAACCATTCGCATTTGCTCCTCCATATGAGGATTCATACATAAGTATGAAGCCAAACATTTGTTTTAATTTAAAAATATATGTATGTACGAGTAAAATTATAGCCCAACTACAGTTACAAATATGATTACGAATTTGCACAGAACCAAAGTGAAGTGAAGCGCTTTAAAGTGGAGAGCAACAGGAACAAGTAGTTTTTATATTTATTTTTTTAATTTAAATCTCTACGGGTTAAGCAGTCATCGCACCTACGACTCCCATATGTATTTTACATACATTTGTTGGGATTGTAAAAATATGTATGTATGTTTGCAACATTATGAACTTTGCAAAAATATATTGTACAACATATGTATGTATATGGAAAACATAAATGTAGATGTCGAATGAATATTCAAATGTTCATACCTACATTTGTGGAGTCTTAAATTCCCCCCAGGGTGGGAGGTTTTTCTGAGTCACTCGGTAGGTAGTTAATCATATTATTGTGACTAAAGATGTCAACAACCAGTTGAAATAAAAAAAGGGGGATTTGTTTTAAAACAGAAGTAAATGCTATAAATGAAGACTCCTAATATGTGACAGTGGGTGAAATACTTGTAGGTTACATTTAACATAATAACTTATTTAAATACTAGAACAAAGTTCTGTAAACCTTAAAATGACGTTACTAATCTGTACATTTCAGTTAATTTCCTAAGTTTTTCTCATTAAAGTCAAATAAACTTAATATACGTAAGTGCTTTACAGTCTAAATTCAATATATTGTTACGTTTTAACCTTTTCAAAACGCTGGTTTATTTCCTTTAAATAAACCGGATACTTTTGATTGCAAATAAAAGCCGTTTAGTAGTTTAAAAATTGTAACAACTCTTTATTTATTCAAAATGTACAACAACCACAGAATTAAATAGCCACTCAATGTTTTTTATACACGTTTATAAATTCTCAGAATTACAGACACAATTTATAATGTACACGAATTTACTTGAAAAACACAACACACTTTAAGGCACTCAGTTGATGTTTATTCGAAAAGCGTCTCTGATAAACTCACTCACGACTGCAACCTCTGCCACTATTTATAACACTGCATTACCATCTAGAAAGCTCTTTAACTGTCTAGAGGTTTCTAATACATACGCCATCTGTGGTGTACTTTCTACAATGTTCCCTAACTGAATATTCGAAATCGAATACAGCGTTGCCAACTTACGATCAAATCAACTGAAAGCTTTTATTTAATAATGCCCACAGATATGTTACAGTTCTACAGCACTGTTATTTGAAAGCATTATGCTACTTTTAAATCAGCCGTTAAAATCGTTATATTTGAATTCAAGTACAATTTCGTAACAATATCAAGCTTCAACGATATCGGCAGAGCTTTCGGTTTATCGTGTAATTGCTTTTTCAATTATCTTCTAATTATATACATATGGGGGATTTCATGCGTTTTTACAAAATGGGCCCTTTTTCTCAAAATAAAGCTTAGATATTTTCCTTGAAGACCTATTTGGTCGCTTAGTGGGATGCGAGTTCGATATCTATCAAAATAAATGTTTTGTAACTCAAAACATACAAATCTAGACTTTTCTTGCAAAATCAAAAACTTTGATGACTTTTTTTCAAATTGGACCCTTTTTCATTTTTTTCCTCAGAATAAAGCTTAGGTCTTTTCCTTGAAGACCTTTTTGGTCGCTTAATCGAATCCGAGTGGGATATCTATCAAAATAAATATTTTGTAACTCAAGACATACAATTTTTTTCTTAAATGAAAGTTTAGGTCCATTCCTTAAGAGATTTTTAGTCGCATAGTGGGATATATATCAAAATTGTGTTGAAAAATTGTGTCAGAATTACTATCCAGTCCTATTGGATGTTGCTAATTTCATCCCAATCGGAAGACATCGATTTCAAATGTTGTTTGGTTCACTTGACATGAAATCCCCCATATATTTTCTTTTATATAGTTTAGTTTTTAAAATGTACCTTTAGCTATTTAATAAACTGTTTCATATACATATTTCCTTATTTGTGTTTATTTTTACATATTTCTTTGCATTGAAATGACATTTTATATTGTTTATGTTATTGAAAATCCAATTATATAGATGAATACCTTTTTTAATCTCTTCTGTTAAAATAAAAAAAATATATAAATTACAAAAACAGATTTATTTTAATCTAAAACACTATTCAATATGAATCAATGCTCAAATTATAAACTCAAATGACACAATGTTTGACAGGTTGAATGTAGACTTAACCTCAAAATTAAATTTTCTGTAATTTCTACATAAGGAACAAATTATATTTGTTATTACTGTAGAGAGAATAAAACTGATACAGAATGATTTTTTTTTGACCGGTTCTAGTACTAATAACACAGGGCAACAAAATCCAAAAAATTTTAGAGGCTTTTTAAACCACTACACAATTTTGATGTATTGTGGTTCCAGTAGTACAAATATGGTCCAAATTTTTTTAAATTTTTATTTTCTAAAATTGCAGTTTTTTCTAGATTTTTCTCCACATAATTTATGATAACTCAAAAAGGGTTAGTCCGATATTATTGAAGTAAACTTAAAATTTACAAATTTACATAACCTTTAATCGGTTCATATATTGCGTTTTAATCCACTCTGTAGTTTCGGAGTTATAATAACAAATTGAACAGAAAATACATTTTTTACGTGAAAATAGAAAAATTTTTTTGTTTTAAAAAAATCATGAAAAATCGAAAACGGCAGAAATGGTTTAGGTTTATTACTTTATCACAAACCCACATATAATCACAACAAAATGAGATATCGATAATAAAAATCGATTGATTCTTTTCGAATTTATTCACAATTAAGTAAATTCGCTCATTTTCACAAAATGTTACTTTTTTGTTTGATATACATAAAATTGAGTAGTTAATAATCTTCTTTCGATTGATTGAATTATGTACAAATTTTCACATATATATTGCGTTTTAATCGGCTGAGTAGTTTCGGAGTTATAATAACAAATTGAATCAAAAAATATATTTTTTACGTGAAAATATCAAATTTTTTTGTTTTAAAAAAATCATGAAATCGTAAACAGCTGAAATTTTTTAGATTCTAATTTATTCACAATTTTTTTAGCATTGGATTCACATGTCGGTTATATAGAGTCTACCTAGCTGACTGGTTAGTGGATCAGCTACATAACTAATTATTTAAACATGTACGAGTGCTAATTGACCTCACATAGTCAATTAAAAATACATCTCATAAACAGTAACCGATTGCTTGTATATTAACTATTTTCTAAAGTGCAGAACAAAATAAACATTTAAAGTAACTACACTTTAGATTACTTAGAGACACTAAAGTGACAATTGACTTCACGCTAGGTTACTGGGATGTCAGTATACTTAAGCCAAAAGAATATAAACTATATGAGAATTATAATTGTATAAAACCAGAACAGCTCATAATAAACGTTTAAAGTGGCTACTCTCTAGATTACTTAGAGCCACTTAAGCGACAATTGTCTTCACGCTAGATTACATAGGATGTATAAAGTAAGCAAATGACTTCTCTCTGCACTACACAGAGCACATACATAGGTGTCAAATGACGAAAATATATAAATTGGTGTCAAACAAGTGATCAGACATTAGCGAGAATTACTGTTTATTAAGGATATATTGAAAAACGAAAATATTTAAAGGTTTTTTTTAGAATAACTTTAACCTATACCCTTATCGTCGGGTAGACTACTTCAGTTTGAATCATTATATTATAAAGGCCTTATTCATAAACAATTTTTAAATTTAAACAACGTTTTAAAATCCAATTTTGTATGGAAATTTTGCTTTAAAACATTGTTTAAATTTAAAATTTTGTATGAATATGGGGGTAAGAATCTATTTAATTTCATATGCTTTTTATGTATTTTTGTCTTTTTCCTAACGAAAACAGATTTGTAATTTCGATCAGGCTCAACATATGGACAGGCACTAGTATATAATATATAATTCGATTTATAATCCGATATATAATCAGAATGTATATTATAAATACTTGAGATATAAGTAAATAAATATAGAATTTTTATACATTAAATGGGTTTGGGCATTTTATTTATTTATTAATTATTTAATTTGGAAATTTTTTTGGAAACATAATAAAATATTTCCTATAAAATTTCCACTTAAGAAGTTAAAATACTTTCGTTTTTATAAAACGGCAGGCCCTATTTTTTTTATCGAAAGACCTTGAATTTAATTGATTTATTATGTTTTTTTTTTTTGATAAATTTATAAAAGAAATACTTGACATTAATTATTAGTTTTTTTTTATAAACAGCATAAGTAATATTTTTTGGCATCTAGCTAAGATTTAAAGGGAACTTTAACGAAATATGATTCTTTAAAGGGACCGCCTTTTATTTCGATTTTTTTAAAACTAAATTTTAATTTAGTTTTAGATATAATTAATTTTTTTCTTTTATAGTACAACGCTTTTTTCGTCTTTGAAACAACACACGTTTTTAAACCGTTTTGGCAGCCAGACAAAAAAAACAACTATTCGCATAAAATTAAATAAATTAATTCATATCAATGACTAAAAACTTACATAAATATGTATGTATTTATAAAGTTTTTTTAGGGAAGTAAATTAACGAAATTTAGGAATAAATTATTAAAATAAAAGAACCTACTTGAGCGACTAAGGAAAATGGTACAGGTACAAAGTTAGTAACGAAATTTGACATTTAATATAAAATGACATTTGGTTTGTATTTAGTTTAGGTTGACGACATTCTTTCGATGAAATTCGACCAATAAACTTTGATAGCATTACATTATTTTAAGATCTACATCAGTTGTTGGAGCCGAAAATAAGCAGTTATTTAACTGTAAACAATGTTCCTAAAAATTATTACAAAAAAAGAAACAGAAATCACCATTAGTAGCAGGTTAAAACTGAGTAAGTTCTTAACACGTTATTTTAACGCATGTTCTCTTTATGCCGACCACTGATCCACATAAACGTGCAACCGAGGAAATGATTCAAATAACGACAGTTTGGTTCGTTCGAACGTGTTTTTCCCATTTCTTTGCTTCTAGGTTTAATCTTAATTTTTTGTCTTTGATCTTGGATCTTATTATAACCTAATATAGAGTAACAAAATTATTAAAAAATAAATTAAGAAACAACAATGACGTATTTAAGTGGTTTTTCTTTCAAATACAAAATACGCATTGTTGGTATTGACTCACTAATGCTGTTTGTTTTAAATAATAAATACACCGCTTTAAACCCCTCAATCTAAAAATATTATTGTATTTTTCGTTATTTATTTCTAATTTATTTATTATTTTAGCCATTTCAAATACATTAATAAAAGCGTAAAACCTTATTTAAATATAGTCACGTTCAAGATCAAGGTTTTTAGTTTTATGACTAAAACCAAACACAATAATGACTCATACACGTTCGACGAGCTTAATACCACAAAAAGTACTTTAAATAATAATCATAATGTGGATAATAGATGGAGATAATGTAAATAAGTCTATAATAACTATATAATTTGAGTTGCTATAATAAATTTTGGAATAAATAGAAATACAAGCAAAATTTTGTGCCAATAGCCATTAAAAATCCATAATGAGATATAATATGAAATAGCAAATTTTACTAAACGAGGGGTGTATAAAAGAAACGTTAGATATATAAATAAAATTGGCTAATTCTAGAGAGTTAGTAACTGTATGAAAATGTGGCATAAAACCAATTTTCTGTTGCACAATCTCCAATTTGTTTGTTTTTCGATAACACTGTGTGTAATTTTTTGAGTCATGGAAATATAACCATATACGGACACCATTACGTGATAAAAGACCAAAAAAAAGACATGTGTCTCCCAGTTTTGCCCAAAGTCATACACTTTTTTTGTATGGGCCACCAAAGATTTGTTGCCTCTGTGTCATTTTTGCAAAAAAGTTATCATTTTCTCAGACTCATATCTTGCAAACACTTCGGAATTTTGATTTACTCTCTGAGGCAAAATTGTAGCCCTTATCATAGAGAACAAAAATTGTGAACATATAAAATCAAAAAAGCATCATCTTCATGATCAAAATCGCAAAAAACTTTAAAAAAATCGTTTTTTTTTACTTTTTTCCCCCTGGTCAGGTCCATAGGTAGCAAACCGTTCAAAATTCAAGGAAACAGTCAACTACAAAAATGTACCTAAGATCACAATAAACAATTTTCTAGAACATATGAACTTCCTAGGAATGATTCTTAACACCGTTTAGGTAGGTCAGTAAGAAAAAACTAAAGGAATTAAGTGTTTTGAGCCATAAACTATTAAATTATTATAAACTAAAGCATACTTTTAGGCAGCTTAAAAAAATGTATTTCTAAATTTATTTCGATTTTTTTAACGTTTTTTTTACGATTTTGATATTGAAGATGAAGTTTTTTTGATTTTATAAGTTCACAATTTTTGTTCTTTATGACGAGTGATACAACTTTGCCTCAGAGAGTAAATCAAAATTCCAAACTGTTTGCAAGATATGGGCCTGAGAAAATTATCTCTTTTTTGCAAAAATTACACCAAGATTCCAAATCTTTGGGGGCCCAAAAAAATTGCATGACTTTGGGTAAAAATGGGAGACACGTTTATTTTTTTTTTGGGCTTTTATCACGTACTGGTGTCCGTATATGGTTATATTACTATGGCTTAAAAAAAAGGATAGATGAAATCACTAGTTCTGGACAGTCTCCTAGAACTGCTGATTGGTTTATGTATATACTATTTCATCAATTTGTCGTACCTAAAATTTAAACTTTAAGAATTTCTGGTTTCTCCCAAAACAAATTCTTCTTTTCTGGCAAACCTGCATAGGTTTAAGGTGGGTTTCAAAATTTGGTTTTGTATAATTTTTAAATTATACACCACCCTCGTAACATTTATTATATTATTATGCAGTTTTGTCTAAGAGAAAGTGGAAAATATTTTCAAATACATTGTTTATAATGTGGGACAATTATTTATTTAAAAACTCAAATCAAAAATAATTAAATTTCCTATAAAAATAATTAATTTATAGCCAGTATGGAAAAACAATAAAAATTTTGCTGGTAATTTTTATGGCATTATTTATGTTGAAAAAAAAAATTTCACTATTTAACAGTTAAATAAAACATTTAACAACTTTTTATTGCAATATTGTTGCAAATAGAAAACTGACATCTGTGCAACAAAAAATTATTCACCCATAAACATAAATAGTTAAACAAACTATTTACATACATGTCATGTAAATTTGTGGGCAAATGTGCTAACACCACTTTTTAGGAAAATTTAGTTTTTAATACAAAACGGGGGAAGAGGGAAATATACTAACTATTGGCAGCCAAAAATGCTAAGTTAATTTTTTGAAAAATTCCAAAATTCATCATGTCAGTTCTTTATCATAATTTTAACCAAATAGAGTTTTAAATTTTAAGGAAAATATTAGTTCAACTTTATTGGAAAAATAGACTTTAAATCGCTTATTAGATTTAAAAAAAATACAAATAATAAAATCATTTTATGAGAAATACAAAACTAATAAATGTTAAATGAATTTAGTCCCAAAAAAGGATTTCAAAAGTTTAAACTGTAAATAATTTATTACACTACCTGAAAAAATGTATTCGTGGTTGTCATAGAATCCAATCATTGTCGGAATCGGTTTTGAAAACGACAGAAAAGTACATTGGTCTTGTGAAATCGAAAATGATCGGTTTTATATGTTTTCTATGAAAACCCTGATTAATAGATTTCAGAACAAGATTTTGGAATATTTTAAACTCTACTGTAAAGTTTATCAAAAAGGCAACTTAGCTCATTTGGCCACTAAAGCTAACGTTATTCATATGTTTAACATGAATTTAATTTATGAACACAAAGACAATAATGATGATAATCATAAAGTTGACGACAATGATAATGATGATTAAATTACACGCAATTGTTTACAATCAACTTAATAAATTGTCATTTTGACTTAAATTAAACTTTTGAAAATAAATAAAAATGAAAACTACAAAGTACCAGGTTTAAAACTTTATTTGAAGGAAGTAATTTTTACGCATCGCTGGAGATTTGTGTATTTTTTTGTTTTTTATTACTAATATCAAATTTTTTTGTAAAATATTTACTTTTCTATTAAGTAGTTGTTAAAATTACCTCAAATAATGGGTGTGCATTGCGGTTTGTTAGTTCTAAGTATGTTTGAAACTCATTAGATTAGAGCTTAATAAGTAAAAACTGTTATTAGTGTTTTGGGAATTACAGAAGCATATGCCCAGTGGGCTATATTTTTATATAGCATAATCAACAGGAACTACATACTACATTATTTACATAAAATGTTAAAAGTTGACCTCATTTTCAGTGTTTGCCATTCGTTTATATAGTAACGCGGTTTCTATGGTTATCTAACAACATACATATGTAGATGTAGATACATTGCAACATACATTTGTATGTAATTTAACTTGTGTCAACAATTTTACACTAAATTCAATTCTAAGTAAATAAATAAAAATTTACATATTTAAACAAAACTTTAATTTTTTGTAGGCTAAAATATACATACATATATATGTATGTTGAAATTCGTTTTGAAAAATAATATTTAAAATTTCCCTAGAACTTTATTTTGCCAGATTTTTCTAAGTTTAAATCTCTCGATTTTGTTACATGATGAGTCATTGCCTTAAGTAACTTACTTATAAAAAGAAAACAGAAAAACTTTTATTTTTATTACAAAAATTATATACATAACTACAATAATATGCCTTACTTTTTCCAGTGTGCAAGTGTTCCGCCTTAAACTTCCCTTAAACTTCATTTAAACCTAGCGGTTAACAAGTGCCCCAATTCTTTTTCAACCACTTTTGGTTTTACCAACATTAGCTGCGCTAACAACTATTAATTAAGTTTGTAATCAGTTAATCTTGTGTTTATTATTATTTTTCAGGTTGCAATTATTTAAAAACGCACAAATAATAATAAAATATCGTTAGATGTCATTGGAATAAAAGTCATTTCAACATGCAACTCTTAATTGGAATAACAATTTAAAGGCGAGTTCCGGCCGAAAGAAAGTTTGTCCATACATATTTATAATGAGAAAAAATCATGGTAGTTGGGGTTGTAATCTTGGAATGGAGTCCTAACCTAAATATTTAATCGAAAGGGATACGTTGTACGCGTTAATCGCTTATATTCAGTCCTAGTTTTGAATATATTTGTTTACTGCTATCAAATCCCTTTTAAAAGTTTTTGTATCCCAGAAAACACATAGAGTAGAGTCTTCTTTCTAAAGCCAACATTTCTGAAAACAATTTATAAAAAAAAAACTGTTTTATAAAAAAAAAAACTGTTGTACACGAAATTGTGTTTAGATAAAACTGTTTTCTATAGAAAGAAACGATTATACACTAAATTGTCTATTATACACAAGGTTTTCTTAAAAAATACTTTTGTACAAAATATTTGATAGAAATAAGTGTTATACACAAAGTTTTCTATAGAAAAAACTGTTATACACAATGTTTTCTTTAGAAATACTGTTATACACGAAATGTTTGATAGAAAAACTGTTATACACAAAGTTTTCTTTAGAAAAAATAGTTTTAAACAAAATTTGTGATAGAAAAAACTGTTATACACAAAGTTTTTTATAGCTAAAATTGTTATACATAAAATTCTTTATAAATAAAACTGTTATAAACAATCTTTTCTATATAAAAAACTGTTATACATAATGTTTTCTTTAGAAATACTGTTATACACAAAATGTTTGATAGAAAAACTGTCATACACAAAGTTATATTTAGAAAAAATAGTTTTAAAAAAAAATTATGATACAAAACTGTTGTACACAAAATTTTTTATAAAAAACTATTATAAACAAAAAACTGTTATAAAAAATACTCTTATACACAAAGTTTTCTATAGCAAAAACTGTTATTCACAAAATTTTTTATAAAGAAAACTGTTATAAACAATGTTTTCTATAGAAAAAACTGTTATACACAATGTTTTCTTTAGAAATACTGTTATACACAAAATGTTTGATAGAAAAAACTGTTATACACAAAGTTCTTTAGGAAAAATAGTTTTAAACAAAATTTGTGATAGAAAAATCGGTTATACACAAAGTTTTCTTTAAAAAAAACTGTTATACACCATGTTTTCTATAGAAAAAACTGTTATACACAAAATTGTTGATAGAAAAAACAGTTGTACACAAAGTTTTCTATGGAAAAAATAGTACTAAAAAGAAATTTGGTAGAAAAAACTGTTATACACAAAATTTTTTATAGAAAACTGTTATAAACAAAGTTTTCTTTAAAAAAAAACTGTTATACACAACATTTGCTATAGAAAACAACTTTTATACACAAAATGTTTGATACAAAAAACTGTTATACCGAAAGTTTTCTATAGAAAAAACTGTTATAAACAATATTTGTGATAGATAATCTGTTTATCTATCACTGTTATACACAAAATTTGTGATAGAAAAAACTGTTATACACAAATTTTTCTATAGTAAATAAATAAATAAATTTTCTATATAAAAAAGCTTATAAAGTCAATTTCCCACAGAATAAACTGTTATACAGACAATTTTCCATAGATAAAACTGTATCCTAAAGCCTTTAGCTTTTCTTGAACACTCAAATGGGTTCAGCTTCTTTGCAATGAGTATTGGGTTTACATACAAACTCTCTTCTTTTTAATACAAAAACGAAAGAAAATAAGATTAATACGACATGCACAAACATGCTTATATCGACCAGCAAATCATTCTGACTCATAGGAATGTGTACATTTGTATTTTTAAATAAAATGCTAACAAACTGTCATACAATATCTCGCAACAATATTTTTCGACTTAAACTATTTTAACACATGACCGCAGTTATACTTATTACATTTGAAATAAACGATTTTGTTTTATAAATAAATGTAAAATTACATAAAACAGCGAATATACTATCCACCCCACCAACCACAAACCAATTCTAACACGTAATTTTAAGTCATGATGAGAAGAGTGTTTGTAGATTGAAATATCTCTACATGTTGCTAACTGCAATATTGAGAGGGTAAATTTGATATAGAACAAGTTAGTATAAGTACTATATTCGCTTAAGACGAATGACTAATGCCCTTCTCTTTTTATTTCGAATAGAAATGTATGTATGTTTGCAAAGTTAGGTTCTGCAAAGATTTTAAAATTTGTGGTGCTTTTATTAGATGCCTAAAAAAGTATGCTACTATTTTTTAATGAAATGTGATAAGAAAATATTAGAAAACATAACTAGGAATATTCTCGAGCAAAAGTTGAATCTAAAATTTTTAAATTTTGAAAATGGAGATGTCAAGTAATTTCTATCACTTTTTGATTGTTGAAATTCATTTCAGATTCTTATTTGTCTACAGTAGAACTAGATAGTTACGAGAATGATAATTTTATTTGATTAAAGAACTGGTTGATGGGACTTTACATGAAAGCTATACTGTCTTCCTAAGAACATCTTGTTACAAACTTGACAACTTAAAAATCAGAATTGGTTATAACTAGATATGGAATTAGTACAGTTTTGAAAGCATTGAATAATTTTTTTAAAAATTCTAAATATTATCAGCATTCTGTGGTATCAATTGTTATCATCCTCTATTGAACTCGCATTATAGAGAATCTTTGTAATTAAACTTCAGGTCTTAATTCAACGGTGCCTAATGGTTCATGTGAATTCGACAACTTTTAAAAAATCAGACATTTTAAAATCCAGCTTCAGCTTCTTATATTGTAGCCCGAAAATGACATAAGTGAGCCAGTAAAACTCATAACTTTTTAGGGTCCTTTTTTTATTTAAAATCTCAAAAGGTCAAACATCTTCTTATACTGAAGCAAGTTTCAAAATCCATTATTGAATAGCATTTTATAAGTGTTACAAACAACATAACTTATTATATATAGCTAGTCAAATAGTGTAGAGAAAAAGCCATAAAATACAACCCTTAATAAAACACACAATTTAAACAATTCTACAAATACCAGCTAAACATTTTCAAAGAACTATTTATCATCTACTTATTATATATTTACTCGTATTTGATTGTTTAAAAAAAACATAAAACCCTGCAATAAAAGCAATAAGCCGCTCGCTCCACTACCCCCCAAAACAAAACAAAAATAGGTCAGCTTTAATGTTTTGAAATATTGGTAGTAATACTCTTTGAAATAATAAGTACGATGAAAAAAAAAAACAAACAATCAAGTCCTTTGGCCATTTGCCAAATTGTAGCAAGGACCTTCATGTCTAAATCCTGTTTGATTGTGCAAAAGAAATTTGTTTTGTAGGAATTGTGTAAGAGACATGGAAAACTTAAAATCAAATACTTGAAACTGGGTTAAAAGTTCAGAGTTGAATAGTTTTGTGAAAGAAATAAAAAAAAACATTGTTTAAAAAGAAAACACTTAAACAGCAAAAGTATTTAAGTTTTTAAACAAAACAAAAACACAAAATTCATCAACTAAATACATAAAACAAAAACTAAAATCTAAATAAATTTTCAAAATTTGTAAAGCGTGAAGTTTTGAAGTTTTTTTTCTTACTTTTTTTGTATTTAACTTCATCACTCAAATTACATTTTATTTACAAAGTTGTTGTTTATTATTTATTATTGTTGTTGTTGTTGCTGTTGTTAGTAGTAAATCTTTGTATCATTTGCATTTTCTAGCTGAATTTCAAAGATACAATTACTCGCTGTGAGATACTAGTACGAGAGTGAGTGCAAATATGTAAGTATTTGAAACAAATATGAATGAAAATGCAAGAAATACAAAAAAATATTTGCATACCATGTTGTACCGACCGAGTCGCTCTATTTGTTTCTAAAAATAAGTAAATACAAAAAAATCTTGACTCTTAATGTTTTGGTTTCCTTTTTTTTGCATTTAGACAAACACCCTACTAAAGGGTTAGTAGACATGGAGGTTTAAACAAGTAAATTGTAACAGGAAAAGTTATGTTAAAGTTATATTTAAAATGGTTGTACAAATTGTCAAAGGCCTTAGTTGGAAATCATTCAATCTCAAAAACTACTTGGGAGTTTCAAAATAATTTTATCTGTGCCTTTGGAAATTAATTAAATGAGCAGCAGGAAAATATCGATAAAAGTTTGTATAACATATACATACATACATAAATTTTATAATGTTATGAAAAGTTTTATTTAAATTAAAGTTTTTAATTTTAAAGCATTTAAATAAAAGCTTTTTTAAAAATATTTTTTAATATTATTTTATTCTGTTATTTTTAGAACTCCTTGAATATTTCGAACTTAAATTCGCATTTTCAAACATACATACATATGGGGGATTTCATGTCAAGTGAACCAATTTTTGAAATCGATGTCTTTCGTCCGGGTTGATATTTGCAACAAAGTTAGTTCTATTGGATATTAATTTAGACATAATTTTCAATAAGATCGGTGGAGATCTCTATGAGTTAGAGGGTGTAACAGTTTGCTAAGAACGATAGGTAATATGTTATATTGATGAGAAAAAAACACCTGTTTGGCCAAAATGTAAAATTTTGACCCCCTTTAACTCAGCGAGAAAAATAACCTTGGTGCAAATTTCATGCCGATCGGAAGACATCGATTTCAAAAGCACATTGGTGCAAATTTCATACCTATCTGAAGACATCGATTTCAAAAGTTGGTTCACTTGACATAAAACCCCCATATATAAGAAATGCTTTAAAATTCATGACCGTTTTGAATTTTTTTTTCAACATTTTTAAGTTCGAAATAGGTAAATGTAAGAAATTCGCCTCAAATAAAACTAAAAGTATATTTTTATGAAACCTCACGATTTAGAGATTATTTTAACATATTTTAAAAATTTTCGAACATTAGTTCGAATTTTCGAAAATAAATTCGAATATTTGAACTATTTTAAAAACATTATACTGATACTATTGTATATAAAAAAAACTTTAAAACATTTCGAATTTTTGTTTCAAAATTTTTGAGTTCGAAATTGGTAAATGTAAGAAATTGGCCTCAAATAAAACAAAAATTATTTTTTTAAGAATCCTCATGATTGAAAGATAATTTTAACAACTTTTAAAAAAATTCGAACATAACTTCGAATATTTGAACATATTTTAATAAATGTATTCTTATATTATTGTATATACAAAAATACTTTAAAATTCATGATCATTTCGATTTTTTTTTAAAAAATTTTCGAGTTCGAAATTAGAAAATATAAGAAATTCATATCAAATAAAAATAAAATTTAATTTTTTAAAAATCCTCTTGATTTAGAGATTATTTAACCAACCTTTTAAAATTTTCGAACATAAGTTCGAATTTTTGAAATTAAATTCGAATACATTTGAACATGTTTTAGAATACTTATAATATTCTGATACTATTGTATATAAAAAAAATACTTTAAAATTTCAAGAACATTTCAAATTTTGGTTTCAAAATTTTTGAGTTCGAAATTGGTAAATGTAAGAAATTCGCCTCAAATAAAACTAAAAGTATTTTGTTAAGAATCCTCTTGATTTAGAGATTATTTAACCAACTTTTTAAAAATTTCGAACATAAGTTCGAATTTTCGAAAATAAATTCGAATACATTTGAACATATTTTAGAATACTTATAATATTCTGATACTATTTTATATAAAAAATTTAAAAATTTAAAATTTTTGTTTCAAAATTTTTGAGTTCGAAATTGGAAAATATAAGAAAAGTATTTTTTTAAGAATCCTCATGATTTCCAACATAAGTTCGAAATTAAATTCGAATACATTTGAACATATGTATTTTAGAAAACTTATAATATTCTGATACTATTGTATATAAAAAATACTTTAAAATTCATGAACATTTCGAATTTTTGAGTTCGAAATTGGTAAATGTAAGAAATTCGCCTCAAATAAAACTAAAAGTATTTTTTAAAGAATCCACATGATTTAGAGATTATTTTAACAGCATTGAAAAATTTTCGAACATAAGTTCGAATTTTCGAAATTAAATTCAAGTATTTGAACATATCAGGTTCATGTATGATCTAGAGTTTTTTTTTACAGCATTAACAATTTTTCGAAAATAACATCGAATTTGTTTCAAATTTTCGAACATAATATTGTATTGTCATCAGGTCAGCCTATTCGGGATCTGATAGCAAGTTAAATAAAAGTTATTAAAAACAATCTCATTTAAGAGCTTTTTAAAAGAATTTCTTAGAGGGAAGTTTTTAAATTTTTGTACTCGCAAAGATTCCTACACTATGAACAAAATATGATCATGTTTTGATGTCCTAAAATGTAATAGGAGTAAAGTAATACGAGAATTTTATGTTCTATTTTCAGGTTTGTACAAATTGTTGCATATATATTTCCTTATAGGCCTTAGGTTAAGTTCACTTTGTTGTTTGCTCTTACAAAAGTCATGTAAGATCAAATAAATATTAGCTGTAAATAGAATTTTGGTTTATTTCGCCTTCCTTCAGTTTAGTCACATTGACATACCGCTCTTAAAATTCGTTTATGCAGGATTTTGTAATTTCAATGTTCACAATTTGTTGCTTTGTAAGGTATTATATTGTTTATTTAACTAAAAGTACTTTCCAGTGAAAGGTAAATAAAGAAAGATAAAATATTTAACAATTTTATTTTCCATATACTTTGTGTTTTATTTAAAAAAAAAATACAATACAACAATATATAGAGGCAAAAAAAGTTCATTGACCATAAAAAAAAACAATTTTTATACAAAAATAAAAAAAGAAAATAAAATGCATTCAAATATGTAACTGTACTAAAAGTTTATATAAATTTTTAATATGAAACCAAATAAGTACATAGAGAAATTATAATTTAAAATTTATCACAAATAACAGCTTTCAAAAATTCTTAAGAAAATATATTTTATTACCTAAAATATTTTTATAACCACCAGCAAAAAAGATGGGGATTTTGTCATTCCGTTTGTAAGATATCGAAATATTATTTATTTATGTTCCAAGTTTCAAAGAAATCTGACCAGTAGTTCGGAAGTTACACATTTATTATCATTTATTTTACAATTGGCCCCATTGTGCAGAATTTTATATAAGGAAATAATTGAATTTTTACTGGACATTCCTAAACACTTCTATAATTATATTTATTTTCAAAAACACACAATAACACAGTGCAACACGAAAAAATATAACCATATACGGACACGACTACGTGATAAAAGACCAAAAAATTGACCCGTGTCTTATAAACTAAAGCATACTTTTAGCCAGCTTGAATTTTCGATTTTTTTAATGTTTTTTGCGATTTTGATCTTGAAGATGAAGATTTTTGATTTTATATGTGGGAAACACGGGTCTTTTTTTCTGGTCTTTTATAACGTACTGGTGTCCGTATATGGTTATATTTCCATGACTTAAAAAATTACACACATTGTAATCAATCAAATTTTTGCGCAAACACAGAATTTGTAAACAATAGTTTTCTTCAAAGAATTTTGCAAATATAATTAAGCCTAATTAATCTTCATTATGATGCAATTAATCATCAGCAATTTATGAACATATCTCCATAATATTAACAATATTCCTAAATGAAACCTGCACCCAGGAAATTATTTAATTCATAGACTTTTTAGTTCACTTAAAAACTTAATTTGAATAGAGTTTCCAAAAACTTTTCTTTGATTTAAAAGCAGCGATTTTTTGGTATTTTCTATTTAGCGTTCCCCCTGGTTTGTTAAAAAAAGGTTTTTGTGTTTATTTTTTTTCCCCTGATTCTATTTATTTTTGTAGGTAGATCTTGTTTTATTGTATTCATCATAATCCAACAGGAAACCACATCCGCATAAAAATTAAAACTTTTTTTTCATTTCCATTTATTCGTTTGTTCCTCTAGTGCAATTGAGATATTAACCCAACGATAGACGCCTCTTTGTTTGGTTTTGAATTGCAATGGAAACGTGGGTTTCAATAGAGTTACTAAAGTGCACAACTAGCGTATCGCAATAATGTTTTATTGCAAGTAGTTTTCTTTATAAATACACATAAAATATATAGTAGAACAACCTTAATAAATAATGTGATAAAAAAAGCAAATCCATGTACTCTTATGCTAAAAATAGTTTTTAAACTATGTAATAATAAAGCACTTCAGGCCATTGAAATTTTTAACTTTGAAAATATGGCTGATTTGGAAGCAGTTTAAATCACTAATCATTTTTGTAGGCATGCATTTTGACAGTAAAGGTAATGAAGGTTTTCAGCTAGGCTTTTTCTAAAGCAAAAGCTCTAATTATAACTTTAATTACTACATTTTCCTTACTAAATATCTGTTTAAAACGTTTCAAAAAGCTTTTGGCTTTGAAAGCTTTGGCTTTATGTAATCTTTATATATATAATTCTTCTGTACGTGTGTTAGTAACTGAACTCCTCCTTAACGGCGATTTCGATGAAATTTGTTGGGTGTGTTTGAGTGGGTCCCTGGATGGTTTAGATTCACAATTGACCTATATTGGTACAATGGGCATGGCACCTCCCATACAAAGCAAACATTTATTATTGCATATCTGGAGTACTATTATAGTGGGAGTCTTCAAACTTTGTGTCAGCTATGGCTACGTTTGCCGGGACAGCTAGTTTTATAATATAAAAAGAGTTTCTTTAAGCCCAAAAGAAATTACGAAAGGTTTAACTGTCAAGCGAACTGTCATACTAAGCTCACGCTTTTGTTACACAAAGATAAAAAAAAACCCATGTCTCCCAGTTTTGCCCAAAGTCATGTACTTTTTTTTATGTGCCACCAAAGATTTGGGGCTTCGGTGTCATTTTTGCAAAAAAGTTATAATTTTTTCAGGCTCATATCTTGCAAACAGTTCGGAATTTTGATTTATTCTCTGAGGCAAAGTTGTAGCCCTTGTCAATAAGAACAAAAATTGTGAACATATAAAATCAAAAACGAAATAAACTTGAAAAAATTCGATTTTTTTACGTTTTTTTCCATGTTCAGGTCCATAGGTAGCAAATCATTCAAAATTCAAGGAAACAATTAACTACAAAAGTGTATCTAAGATCTCAATAAACAACTTTCTAGATCATATGAACTTCCTAGGAATGACTCTTAACACCGTTTAGGTAGGTCAATATAAGTTAAAGGGGGGTCAGACGGCATGTATTGCTTGTGTTTTGTGCCATGTATTGGGACATTTTTCCATATGTAAACATATACATACCGTGTGATCCATATGAAACTTTGTGTATTACTCGTGACATTTTTGAAATTAGAGCATGTTCTATTTTCGTGTGTATAACAGTGTTGTATTTTGAAATACAACACTGTGTGAGTGCAAAATAAAAAAAACAAAACAAAAACGAGTAAAGAAAAATCATAACAAAATAAGTTTCATTGCATTAAATATATTTATTGTTATTTAAAAATGTTTTAAATAAATATATTGTTAAAAACAACAAACATATAAACTAATAGAGGTTATGTCACATGCAATTATGTACATATGTACGTTTGAACGTGGAAATTATGAATCGTATGTATAACGTGAATTTTGACATACACATGGAATTCCATATGTATCGAATACATGTCCCAATACACAAGCAATACATGCCGTCTGACCCCCCTATTAGTAAGAAAAAACTAAAGGAATTAAGTGTTTTGGGCCATAACTATTAAATTATTATAAACTAAAACATATTTTCAGGCAGCTTAAAAAAATTATTTCGAATTTTTTGCGAGTGTATGACTTTGGGAAAAACTGGGGGACACGGGTCTTTTTTTTTGGTCTTTTATCACCTAGTGGAGTCCGTATATGGTTATTTTTTGGTGTTGCACTGTGTTATCGTACATGATTATCGCTTCAGTTGTTCAGAAATGTCCTTGATAAATATGGATTTTCTATATTAAAGAATCCGCCAGCAATTGGTAAAGTTTCGGGAGCAATCAAAGTTACTTTGCAAAAAAACCCAATTTAAACTAAAGATTACTTCAATATTTGTTAATTTACTATCTCATTAATTTACTGTACAAAGAAAAACAATTTTTCGATTTATTTCCGTTAAATTTTAATTAATTTTGTAATTTTTTTCACCCCCAAAATCATCTGTTCCATTCTAAGTAATTAATTTTTTTTTGTTAAATTTATGGCACTGAAATTGTTTATAACGTAACAAAATAAAAAAAATCTATTAAATGTTACTTTATCGTTTCAAAAATTAAAAGTTTTTTTTACATTAAAAATCAAAATATCAAGCAGCACACATGGCTGTGGCGAGTTGTAGTACCCTTCTACCATTATGGATCGATCCATTTGTATTTATTTTGTTTGGTTCTGTTAAATTTTAATCTTGAAAATTTTGTGCCATATTTTTGTTAAACAAATTAAAATGTGTGAAACTATTTAAGAAAAAATAGAAAGAAAGAAATATAGCAATTATTTACACAAACATTTAAAGTTAATTGAGATAAGCGATGGTCTGTTTATTTATTTAATTTTGCAAAACGAAAAGAAAACAATTTAAATTAACACAGTAATTTTCAAATGAGATCAACAATTGAAATAGTTTATTTTGGAAATTTTTAGGAGAATTAATAAAAATATTGAATGCAGTAATATAAGTAAAAGTCTCCCTTAAGTAAGACTTTTACATCGATTAGCTAACAAAGTTTCCAAAATAATAAGATTCATGTTAAAACATTATTTGTATGGGAAATGGTGTAATTTATGTCTAATAGTTATTTTCCACCTCTCTCACTAACACTAACTTTTCGCATTTTTTTAATGACTTTAAATGTTTTATTTGAAACGTACGTTTATCTTCATCTAGTTAACAAGAAAAAAAATTAATAGCATAAGTGTAAAACATCTTGTAAACACGCACTTTTGACATAATTTTCACACATTTTTCGTTTTATTTTGTTCTTTTTTTCGCCAATTACTTTAATAACGCGATTTGAATCAAAAGTGTTAAGTACTAGAGAGATAGGAAAAAGAATATAATAAATTGTAGTAAAAAGTACAGAAAAACAGGGTTGATTGAAATCAAGTTTCAAACCCCTTAGCTAACTAGGGATCTTAAGATATATGTACTTTCGAGAATGAAATCAAATCAGGCATAAATTTTCATAAACAGTTAAGATAGGATTATTTTTAACCTAATATTTGTTTATAAAAATCATATTTTCTAAGAGTACGGACAACTTTCTGACTATATACGCGATATACTTTCGAAATTGTTCCTATTCAGCAGAAGCATTCCAGAGAAGCATTCCTTAATATGAAAAAAACGCTGATTTCACAAAAAATATCCATTTAAAAAAAAACTCGCAATTTTATATAACACTGTGTGTAATTTTTTGACTCATGGAAATATAACCATATACGGACAACACTACATGATACAAGAGCAAAAATAACTGGTTTGGCCAAAGTCATGCACTTTCACTTTTATGGCCCCCAAAGATTTGGGGCCTTTAAAAAATTCGATTTTTTTTACCTTTTTTCCCTTGTTCAGGTCCATTGGTAGCAAACTGTTCAAATTTCAAGGAAACAATCAACTGCAAAAACGTACCTAAGATCTCAATAATCAACTTTCTAGAACATATGAACTTTCTAGGAATGATTCTTAATACCGTTTAGGTAGATTTTGGGCCATAAACCATTAAATTATTATAAACTAAAGCATACTTTTAGGCAGCTTTAAAAAAATGTATTTCTCAATTTATTTCGAATTTTTTAAATTTTTTTCGGATTTTGATCTTGAAGATGTAGTTTTTCTGATTTTATATGTTCACAACTTTTGTTCTTTATGACAAGGGCTACAACTTTGCCTCAGAGAGTAAATCAAAGTTCCGAACTGTTTGCAAGATATGAGCCTGAAAAAATTATCACTTTTTTGCAAAAATTACACCGAGCCCACAAATCTTTGGGGGCCCATAAAAAAGTTTATGACTTTGGGCAAAACTGGGAGACACGGGTCTTTTTTTGTTGGTCTTTTATCAGGTAATGTTGTCAGTAAATTGTTTTTTTTTCGTGTTGCACTGTGTAATTTGCCAAAATACTAAATTCTCATGAAATCGTTAAAATTTTTATAATTATGTATTTCAAAATGAATTATTGTTACTCTTCCAACATGCTGCAAATATTTTCGCTAATTAAGTATTATTTACATTGCCTTGTATTTGTATGTATTATTAAACAAAAACTGTAAATAAATTTTGTTTAAAACATTTCTTTTTATATGCCTGTAAATGATTTCTAAACTATTTTGTAATAAACACAATTTTGTACACAGTTTTATTGTTATTTTTATTTTGTATATGCAGTGAGTGAGTGACCTTTAAGATTTATTGCAATCTAAATATTTTTTTATGTAAAATAGAACATTTTAACAACATTTTTCAGCCCACTAAAAGATTTTTTATGGATATTATTTTTCTAAATTTTGTAACAAAAACGACACATGTTTTTTAAAGAGTTTTTTTTTATTATTTTTAACAACCTTCCTCAATATGTTTATTAAAAAAAACATAATTTTATTTAAAAAATTGTGGGAAAACGGAAATGTAAAAACTTGGTCAATGAAGCTGAAAAAGCATAGAAACAAATAAGAATCGTAAAAAACTAATTTAAAACTAAAACAAATATTGCGTTATAAGAGGCCATTCAAAAACATTTCAACAAAATTTCGTCATATTATCCGTTTTTCATTTTATCGAATAAAACTGTTCCAAAACTCTTTATTAAAATAGAGAAAATTTAAACCAAAAAAAAAACATCTATATGCGGCAAATGCCACTGACATTACGAATGGATTTTGGTGTAAGCGACTGACTGCCTGCCTGTCTGGCTGGCTGACAGTTGTATTAGTTTGGCTGCAATAATTTTTTGTGTTTGTTTTTTCTAGTATCTTTTGAAATAGAATCATCATTTTCATCACCTTACGACATACATTTTTATCTACGAATTTTTGAAACGAAAAAAAAGTGAGAAAAAAACACAGAAATGATGAATCATCAGCCGCATAGTGCCTTATAATTTGGTGTCAATTAAATGGCAGACTAAAATCTAGAGCTGCTAATGAAATGACTAAAAGTAATTGGATAATTTTGTTTAAAAGATTTGCTTCTAGGGTTCTATAATTGAAACAAAACTTTGACTTAAGAGATCTTAATGAAACGAAAAAAGTAATTATTTTAGTTTATTTAAAAAATAAAAAAACGACTTTTCGACTTTCTTCGATTTTTGAACAGTCGACTTTTATAACATCAACTTTTACTAATTTACATATAATTTACATTTACAAGTGAAAAAGTGATTGATTATTTTATTTAAATGATTTGCTCCTAGAGTTCGTTAAAATTCAATATTTTAAAAGTCGACTTTTAGACTTTAAATCGACAATTTTATGTCAATTATAAGCAAACTAAATTCATGATTTCTTAATGAAATTGAAAAAACATCGACTTTTCGACATTCTTTGAATATTAAAAATGTCCACTTTTGTTAATTTATGAATTATTTTAATATAGTAGGGTGGGTTGATTTTTTCACGAAAAATGGTATAGCAAAAACGCAATCTACGGAAAAGTCTAAGAAATTTTCCCCAAGAACCCATAGGTCTAAAATCAAATCCTATCTTGAGCATTTCGTCTTTTATCCAATGATATTTCAGTATATATTTTTTCTTTTAATAGTTTTTTTATTGTATAAAAGACGAAATGCGCAAGATAGGATTTGAATTTAGACCTATGATTTCTTGAGGAAACTTTCTTAAAATTTTTTGTAGACTGCGTTTCTGCTTTACGATTTTTTACTTTTTGATCGTCCATACAAATCGACCAAGCCTAATAATATTGTGTTCATATAGAATTCATAGATTTCTTTTAATTTTTGCTCTAAACCCCAAAAAATCGTCGTATCGACTTTTTTCAATTTGTTGACTTTTCGATTTTTTAGAAAGAAGTAAACGATTGTTCAACTTTTTCCTGAAGTAAAGTCTACTTTTCATCATTCTTCTATCATTTATTTGGTATAAATATAAAAAGACAAGTATCTTTGATATTTCCAAATAGTCAACATTCCGATTTTTTGGAATAATGTAATCGATTGTTCGAACAAAAGTCGACCTTTCGTGATTTTTCTATTATTTAAATGTAAATACTAAATGGTTTTAAGATTTATAGATGATAACAACGATTTTTTTGTATAAATATATTATAAATCGTATCTTCGACTTATTTTTTGCCATCGATTTTTTCCGAACAAAGATAAACATCTCGATTTTTTGCAATATTTATCATAGTTTATTGATTTATTCTGGAGACAAACTCATTTTCTAAATGTATGTTATGAATATAAATAATTGTCTATGCGACTTTTTACAATAAGTCGACATTTCGATTTTTTGTTTATTTATCCTGTTTTTATGTAAAATATATATGTCAAATTTATTAATGAGAGGAATGCATTTTATTGAAATGTTGGTCTATATGTATATAAAAATCGTCAGTTCGACTTTTTTCTATTAGTCGTGTATGACTTAAAAATGTGGGATTTACAGTAGATGGAGTATCTTTTGAACGCGGAAGACAAAGTTCGTCCAGGCCAGCCAAAAAAGTTTGAAGACCAAAAATTGGAATCATTACTCCATGAAGATTGTTGTCAAATTCAACAAGAGCTAGAAAAATCATTGAGAGCTACTCAAGCAACAATTACAAAAAGTTTGCGAGCAGCAAGATTCATCCAAAAGCAAGGAAATTGTGTACCATACGAATTGAAGACGAGTGACCTTGAAAAATGATTTTGCAATTCTTCTAACCAGACATTAAGAAGATGGCTTAATACAAGTTTGGGGATTTGTAATATGAAAACAATATTCGATTCTTTAAAACCGACTACTTAAAAATCTCTTAAGTAGCTGGCAAACTTTCACATCACTTTTGCAATAATGAGCAATACAATCTGGCTGGCAGTCACTGGTACTTTATGGCTGCTTGGTTGGGTTGGTGAAAGGCTTTATTTTAGTCATATAAATAAAAATATAATTATTTCCCTTTTTAAAAGCAGTCAACAACAACAATTTCAAGTGCATAAATGCATTGAAAAGATTTCACAGATAAAATTGTTTGGGGATTTGTAAGTAACAAGCCCATTAAGACAACTAAATGTGTTAAAACGTTGGTTTCACATTGTAAATTGTAAGTCTTTATTATAAGGAAAAAATATCATAAAAATTAGTTATAAAACTCATAAAAAATTTAATTGTTATTAAAGACAATAAAACATACATTTCGGGGAATAGAACAAATTAAAGTTAAGGATTCAATATAGCAAAAAGAATTGGTTTATAATGGAAATAACTAATAGCTACATAAATAGAATACTGAACTGATATTTGCCAGTGAAAATTAAGTCTTTTTAATTAAGTTTATCTCTGACTTTCCTAGAAAAAATTCACAATTTCTTTCTGTTTATAGTACTTTTTTTATCAATTTCCAATTAACGTATATGGCCCAATTGTGAATGCAATACAATACAATAAATAACAAACATTTTGTAAAAGTTCGTTATTTACAACTTTCATTGTTCAAAAACTTATTGATAAAATTACAAAAAAAGTCTAAAAAAGGGTGGCATTAATGTTGCCTTGCATTCGTACATTTAACGGCGGCGTGTGTTCCTAACAAGTGCATGGAAGACAGCAAAATAAATAGACATTATTGAGGTCATTAAGTCTTAATGACCTGTCCGCCCTCTTGTGCAAGTAATTCGAAATTTAATTATTTCTAATAAATAAAGTGCAGGCCATAGATCGTACACAATACATAACATTGATTAGTTGCACTAATTAGTCTGTCAAATTAATTGATCGAAATTGAGATAGAATTTATTTGTTTTTCTGTTATTTAAAGATAAGAAGTTTTGAGAGAAATTGAAAAGGATTGAAACAAATTTTAACCTAATTTCATTACGTTTTTAATGATAAACTAACCCTGCAAAACGCCTTGCATTGCCAAGTAATGGATTAAAATGCTGATGTGATGATTTTTCACTCATTTGAGCTTACTCTTACTTATAGGACTATAATAACTCACTGATCTTAAGATGTTTAGAACCAGTTATCAGTAAAAATGGAGAGTCATGTTTGTTAGTGTTGAAAAACTCAACAAGAGCTTGCAAAATCAAGCAGCTTCTTTTAAAACGTTTTTAAGCAGCAGGAAATTTGGTACCATAGGAATTCAAACCGACAGACCTTGAAATACGATTTTGCATGTCCGAAATGATGCTTGAATGCAAAAGAAAATCATTTTTGCTGCGAATCATTACTTGCGCTAAAAAATATATCCATTACGATAACCCGAATCGTAAGAGCCCGTAGGTGAAGCCCGGCCAACCAGCCGAATCGACACCAAAGCCAAACATTAATAGCGCTAAGGTAATTCTCTGTATTTGGTGAGAGGAAAAGGGTCCTATTACAAGGAACCGGTACCGAACGCAACTGATTTGATTGAACGGCCAGACATGAAACCGTAATATTTCATCTTGACAACGCTCGGCCACATGTTGTAATACCTGTTAAAAAGTATTTAGAATGAAGGGGTTGGAAAGTTTTGCCTCTCCCGCTTTATAGTCCAGATCTTGCCCCGTCTCTATGGGATACTCTTCACTTTGGAACAGAGTATCGGATATTAGCTTGATTCGTTGTCGGCCTCAAAAGATGAGCAGTTCTTTTGGCTCGGAATCCATATGTTGCCAGATAGATGGGACAAGGTCATAGCTAACAATGCCCAATTCTTTGAATAAATTTATATTGTACAAATGTTTCAAAATAAAAGATAAAAATTTTAAAAAATCCCTTCATACACCCAATTAAGAAATTTTTAGAAAATTTTTGAGAATGCTTTATTATCAAATCAATCTCTTAAACATTTGACGTTTAAGAATGAGTTTGATTTAAAATTATTCTTCTAAATAAACCTGCATATTTGATTACTTTTCTTCTATAGTTTCTTGAATAAAGCGGATTTAGGGATTAATTCATTCTCGGTCATTATTAAGGAGAGCTAATATTACGATTTTTGGTCTTGATGAGTCAGTACTTGAATCAAGTATTTAGTACTCGGTATAAGAAAATCCGTACTTGCCGTACTATTGACACCTCTCCGGATTGATTTAAGTACTGATTACTCAATTTTTTTTATGAACGTACCATTATATTACTTAAAGATTTACCTTGCTTTACTATAAGCTGTTCATACATATAATGACTTCCTCGTAATTTGTTTAGTAATACGTATTTGTTTGTTTGTTTTCTTACTCATTTAATTTTTCCCATATTTGTTACTATGTATATTTTCTCTTGTGTATAACATTATATAAACATATTTTAAATTACTTATTTGTTTATACATTTTATTCAAACATTTTTAAATTAGTATAAAGAAAATTGTTTAAATTTCATTTAATTAATGTTTTCATAAACAAACTAAATTTTGTTTAAATACAATAAATAAAAACAAACCATTATTTATAAATGTTTTAAGCAATTTGCAACACTTTTTTTTTTGTTAGGAAATCATAAATTTATTGAAAAAAGGAAAATTTTTAAACGTATTTTCAAGGTCTAGAAGCCACAGTATTTATTATCTAAACAAATTTGAAAAAAATGTTTGGAAATAAATAAAAATATTATTTTATAATTAGCTAATACAATGATAAGTAATTATTTATGTCTGTTTTGAATCCAATAAAATGTTTCAATATTTTGTTTCCAAAAGCGACACCTATCAAAATTTTTCATTACCACTAAATGTCTTCAAATGCTAAAATAATGACTCTTCACTACTTATACAATGTCAAATGTCAAAATTTAGTACATTAAACCGGTGAGGTAATTTTAGACAAGTATTTACTTTGCTACACTAATTTATGGGCTATAGTTATCTATTGTGAGGAATTAGAGAAATCGTAAAAACTGCCAAAGGACAAATCATTAACTGCTTCCCCGAAAATATCACTACAGTCCCATTCATACAAAGGTTCGAAAGTATTAATTCTTAATTCAATTCTCAAAATCAAATTCGTTGTCTTAATAAGGACATTCTAGTTTTTTCCGTTAGGTAATTCATGAAACTACTAGAAGAATGCACTGTGTATATAAATAGTAACAGCGAGTAGCAGAGCTGGCGGTACATCGTAGGCGCTATTAGAATTATTATAATGTGTGTGTATTAAAAAAGAGTGACTATTTAAATTGATGTTTTAATTTAAACAAATAAGTTGCTATATTTGCAATTAAAAGAATCCGGTTTATTTAAATAAAGGAAATAAATCACCGATTTTAAAGGTTAAAAATGTAGCAATATATAAAAATTGCTTGGATATTTTTGACAATAGATTTGAATTTGGGATACATATCAGTTTATGCATATTTAATTTCAAAAACAATTGATAGTTTGCAACCGAACACGGAAATCTACTTAATTCCTTAGTACTCCAAACGTATTGAATTCATTCCTTTAAGAATTCATTCTTTATATAATTAATTTCTTATTGAATCATCAATCCTTTCCAAAATTTCTTCAAATCAAATCAAAATTTTGTAAATGATTAAAAGCAAAAGAAAAACAAATTGAATGAAGAAAAAACAATTAAGAGAGCTATATTCGACTGTGCCGAAACATATATACCCTTCACCAAATTATACTTCAAAATAAAAATTTTAAATATTTTTAGGTAAACAAAATTTATTTTTTTTTTCCAAAATTGTTTTTTAATTTTTTGGAATAAAATTTTTTTCAATTTTTTTTTTTTAAATTTTAAAAAATTAATTTTTGTTTTTTTAATTTTTTTTTAATAGTTAGCGAAAAAAAAACTTTTGGTGAAAAAAAAAAAATTCGGCTTAAAAAATATTTTTTCCGATTTTGACCCATTGTAGGTCCAACTTACTATATATAGCCTTATTTATATACGTCATTACAAAGGTCTTTGAAATATCTATCATTAGATATCCATATTGTCTATATTAATGACTTAGTAATCCAGATATAGATAAAAAATCGAGGTTGTTCTGATTTTTTCTTTATATCTCAGACATTTATGGACCGATTTTCTCGATAGCAACCGAGCCGGAAGAATTCCGGAGATATTGATGTATGAATCGGAATGACAAACTTATATATACCCTTCTCACGAAGCTGATGGATATAATAATTTAATTCAAATTGAATCATTTAAAGCTTGAATGAATTCTGTTATAAATTAGTTCAACAATGAATGAATTATATTTAAATAAGAGCATTTGAATGAAGCTACAGAATTAGATATTTGAAATGGATTTATGGAATGAATAGCTGAAATTTTTTAATACCGAATTAAAATTTAAGTGAATTAAGCTCAAATTGAATTAATTAATTAATTCGAAGCTCTGAATTCATATAATGAAATAATTCGTTATATCGAAGATAATTTATTCGAGTATTTTTATTAAATACTAGTTGACCACCCCGGCTTCGCCCGGTAGCATTTACTAATGTTAGTTCTTCAAGTTTCTCCAACCCACATATACCTGCTTGTTCTTATTTGCAAATAAAATATCTAAATTTGTACTGCATACTTTAGGGAGCTTTTTTATTACAAAAAAGCCGGTTTTAGCCGTATTTTTTGAATTTTTTTTCTTTACAAACCATCTCCTGAAAATTAATCGAATCGAATACAAAAAAAATCAGCCAAATCGCTCCAGCCGTTTTCACGTGATGCCATTACATACATGGACCATTTCATTTTTATATATGTATATAGAAAAGTGGCATAAAGTGATCATGAAACATAGATTATAATAACATGTTCTGTTGTATATATGTATTCTTGTTTTACAATTTGTGTGAACTTCATTGACATAGACTATACGACTTGACAAATTAAACAAAACTTCATTCAAACTTGAGAATATTAAAACGACCTTATTCGTACGATCACAATTCAATCACAAGAACAATAATTGTCATTAATTTAGAAAGAGAAGAAATAGAGTAGGGGAAAGTAAGAAGCCCTTTGATATCTCCGAATCAATCTTGAACTCGTTTAATGAGATTCCATTTACAATAACTTGTATAAATGTAATGAGAAAGTTCATTATTGATTCGTATGAATGACAAAACCATACTGTCTGCATTACTTAGAAGTAGTAGAATAATGACTTATTTATTATGTGATATAAAATAGTGAGTGATTCTAGTAAACAGGCGTGTAAATATATTTCGATATATATCGTACACTTAGTTCTGTACATAAGTAGACAATGCATAAGTCAAATCAACGACTTGCAATTACTGACAACTTCCCAAGTTAGAAGTAGTCGAATAATGACTTGTTTATTATTTGATATACATATAACCATTTAGTGATCAGAGTGGGAGATATATTTAGCTATATCTCGTATACTTTGTTCAGTACATAGACAATATTTAAATATCAAGTGAGAGGTATTTTAAAGACATTTCTAACTAAGTATAACGCAATTTTGAAATTTGTATCGAAATGGAGGGAATTTCAGGAAAAATACTTTTTAAAACCGACTTTTTGAGAATAAATGAAAAATACTTAAACATGATTTCTATAGATCAGAATACTAAGGGATATACAAGATTCGGCACCGCCGAATATAGCACTTTGAATGGATCGTGTTTATTTATTAGAAATAATTAAACCTGGTCACTGGTATAAAAAGAAACACTTGTTTGTATATTTTAAACATTTCTATATTGTATTGAAACCACAAATAAATATGTTAAGTTTATTCATGTTCTATTCTTGCTTAACTCAAGGTGTTTTACTTTGGTTTGGAAGAACTACAGCTAAAACACTTTAAAATGTTTTTATTTTTTTGTGGTTAATTATAAGTATAGTTTTGTTTAAAAAAAATATCGTGATCTTTGCTCACACACACTCGAAATGAAAACAAAAACTCAAAACAGTTGATTAGTCATATAGAGAGGAGTACGACGATATTTGTTGAAATATTATTTCTATTTTTATAAATATTACACGTTATCAATTTACAAATACAACACAACAACAACAACAACAAATATTTTATTTATTATTCAAAACAATAAAATGTTTACAATTACTATTTCGCACAAGAGTAGAGGAAGTGACCTAACTAAAGCGAGGGGTTTTAAGGGGATTAAGGAGAGGACAATTAAGAAATGTTAATAATTCTAGGAATGTTATCACCTCGACTACATTATATTGATTTAACTGATTGCTTCATATAAATAGAAAAAACAGTAACTTTTGAAATTGACAGACAAACCTGCCTAACTAAACTTTATCTCTTGGTAAACTTGTGTCATTTTTTTTACAAATTTATCAAGTGATAATGAATTGATAATTTGCTTTATAAAAAGCAACAAATATTAGCAGTTAGATAAGATAAAATACATACAGTTAAATGTTTATGGAAATGAAAAATTAATAATATGTGTATAGAAAAGAAAGTATCGAAAAATGGCGATACAAAATACAAAATTCATAACATGATTTCATTTATTATTATTTGTTTTGAATATTTTTACAATAAACAACTTTAATGTTTTTAGCTCTTTAGAGTTTAAAATTCTCAAATAATATTCAAACATTTAATTTTATTTTTTGAACCAAAACACACAACAATTTCAGAATATTTGTAATGTTTTAAGGTTTTACAAATGAAAGTTTCAAAGATGGTTGTCTAGATAAAAAATTATCAGGTATAGTCTCCATTTATTAGAATTAATACTTCGTTATGATAAAATGGTTAGTGCTTTTGTTCAGACAACTTTGTCTTGACAACAAACGTCATTATTTGTTATGATAAATATTTGTCAAGTATAGACAGGGGATAATATTCTCTAATTTTATAAATTTTACTTTTCAACTCAGTGAATCATTAAAATTCCTAAAATTTTTCTACAAATATGTTATATTCAAAAAAATTATCATTTGCATTTTTCAAAAAATATTTAATTTTTTCCTTTCTTTTCCATACAATTTCAATGTTTTCCTAATAAGTTCTCAAAACTTATTATTTTGCATTTTTAAACAAATAAACAAAAAAAAATTTCTCCTTTAAATTTATCTAACACCCAAACGCTTGGAAAATAAAATCTCATTTGTTTATTTCTTTTTCTTTTTAATTTTGCAAAAATGTAAATAGGCCATAAGATTAAAACAAATAACATAAATTAGTTTATTTTTATTTTAATGTTTTTATTTAATATCTGGTTTTCTTAGCAAAGACCATGATTTAAAATTAAAATCATGAAATGAAATGAAGTCATCATGCTGTTTACTTGAGTTGCTTTTATTCAATCAATTTTAAATAAATACAAACAATACTAAAAGATTAAATAAATATTTATGTTTATACTCATAATGAGAAAATTTATTTACTAATAAATTGTAGACAAAACTAAAGTTTATATTATGAAAAATTGCTAAAAAAAATTAACTCAGATCCGCAGTTGAGTTTAGTCCAAAGACTTAACTTACAAATCCCTAAAATTAAGAAATTCCTTAATTATCCCGCAATGTTGTCATGCATTACTCAGAAGTAGTCGAATAATGACTTATTTATTATCTGATATACTATAATTGCTTATTTAATTTGCATTAGCAAGTTCGTTTTAAATGATAACATTTTCTGAGAGTTCTTAGTATTATTAAAGTCATTACTTGTAAGTAGTTTTAGTAATATCACAGTAATGACTAACTTCCAAGAGTTTCCAATGACATCACAGTTTTAAAATAATGAATTAAAATGCTATTGTGTAGGTAGTGAAATGCCATTGATAATCATTTAAACTCATTACTTGGTAATGAAAGTTTTTGCATGGTTTTTCACAGTGTCTTAGATTTGAGTTTACATTTTAAACCGCGTTTCACTTTAATATTTATGGACCGTTTTCGCTGATTCTTTAACAGACAATTCTGACAAATTTAATTGTTAATTAGGTTCTATGCGTTATCTGGGTGCTTCCAAAATATAATTTTTCTCAGTTCGTCGGTTTTTGCTTATATCTGTCATATATGGGAAAAACTCACGAATAAAATCGTGAGTTTTTCGAAATTAAAAAGAAATAAAAATGGGAATGTCCAAATGACTCTAAAAAGTTTAAAAAATATGATCGGAAGCGGCAATGTCAGTTTGTTTGTGAGGTCTTATGGAATTTATGATATTGTTGCGTTTTTACCTTTAAAATAAACCGTATTTTTTAATAGCAAACAAAAATTTGTAACAACTCTTTATTCATTTAAATTGACATAACAATTTATATACACAAAAATATATTACACATTTTAAAAACACATTGGTAATACAGTTGATGTTAAGTCTAACAATACACTAACTTGCTGTTACTATTTATATACACAGTGCCATCTTCTAGTAGTTTCATGAATTATCTATCTAAAGCACAAAACTAGAATGTTCTATTTCTTACTTATAAACAATGTTAATGACAGCCTGTTATAAAAAGGGTTGATAAGTAGAAGTTTCGAACACTGGAAATATAAACATTAAATTCAAATTTTAAATGCAACTTCGTAACAATTACATATAACCAGGGCAACCAAAAATATGCAATATCATATTTTTTGCTGTGCGTCGTATAAACATATGAGTTAGTTTTATATCCGTTTCAGACAATTTTAAGAATTTTGGCATCGATTTGTTAGTGCATATTTTTGCATATTTTGCTCTTTACTGCATATTTTTGCATATTTAACTCATAACTGCATATTTGTTGCATATTTTCTTTTATTTTTCATTATTTTATTTTCCTGATATAATTTTATTGTTTGTATTGTAATTTTTCATTTCTATATTTTACTATTTTGTTGAGGTCCAATGATAATTGGTCTATGCTACTTAAATACAACAATAGAGTACCCATAATCGACTTATCTTCATAGAATTTTCGTTGACTTAAGGGTGCTTAGTTTCCATATATTTCAATTAAATTAAATTAAATTAAACACACAAATATTAAAATTTAACAAATAGTAAAAATACGTAAAAAATTAAAAGAAAATTCCAAAATTGTATGTTATAATGGGAACTTCATAACAAATTTTTGGATACATTTAAAAGAAGGAATTTAAGGCAGCTTGAGACAGTTATGGTTGGGCATTAATAGTTTACCACTAATGTAAAATTTAATAAGCATTCAACAGATGTTCAGAATATTAAGATCCATCGAAAATTTCGCGTTCAAAACCCATTGATATATGTATTTACATATCAGAAATCATTAAAAAACAATATACGTGGATATCGATAGACGATACAATGGATAAGAAAGGAAGAAACATGGGAATTTTGAGTCCCAATGATAAAACTTGAATAAAAAGTTTTTTATATTTATGGCTTTTTTATAATTCTATTTAAATTTTAGAAGCCGTATTCAGATATTATTCTTGATACATGATGAATGCTCCAAAATCCATTGCAATTTTAATCATAAAATGACACAGGCTATTCATAGACTTTTTGAAACATTATTTAAATGGTAAAAAAGTTTTTAAAGCTTCATATAGAATAGAAACATTTCGAGAAATTGATTGGGTACATCCTCAGTAGGGATCCTATAAACATTGGGACACATGGATTGAGAAAGTAAAATATTATGCCACTAATTACCAAAAAAAAGTTTGAAGTATTAGGCAGTTTAAAAGATGAGACAAATCAATTGATTAAGATTGTCTAAGAAACTCGGAAATCTAAAACAAAGATTTAGTTTAAAAATTTTAAAACTTAAGTAATTTATTGCTAAATATAATAAAATGAATTGAATTAAACTATTTTCATGTAGTGCCAAATTCACTAAAATCAATATTTTATTTACTTCATATATATTTTTTTAAGGAAATTTTGAAATCAAACAATAACCAACTATTTTTAAGTGCATATTTTTTATATTTTAATAGCATATTTTTCGTTTTTAAGTGCATATGTTATGCGCATAAAACACTTTTTTTAGAGCATATTTTTGGTTGCTCTGCATATAACCTTTAAACTCAGTGCTTAACGGGCTAATATAAAAGATAATATTTTCCGATTTGAGTAAAATTTTTGCATACATACTTGTGTTTTAGTTGATATTCTGAAACAATTTTACATTTTTGGTCTGATCAATTTGATATTTTTGATTAATGATTATGATCCCTACAAAATCCAAATAAAAACAAGTAAGAAAGTATGGTCGGTCAAGCCCGACCATATAATTCCCTACACTAAGTAAAAGAGCAAAAAATGTTTTCTTTTAAAATTTCAATAATTTATATTTTTGAGTGATTTTCGGAAGTGGGGTTATATGGGGGCTATGACCAATTATGGACCGATCACCATGAAATTAGGTCGTGTGATTTATGTCTATATTAAAATTAACTATGTTGAATTTTGTGTGTTTACCAATATTTTTAAGCGATTTATGCACGTTAAAGGGATTTTCGGAAGCGGGTCTATATGAGAGCTATGACTAATTATGGACCGATCGTAACAAAATTTGGTGACATGAATTTTGTGTTGGAGCGGAATTTTTATAGATACATATATAAATTAAGCATTTATGACCGATAAAGTCCAATTTCGGAAGGACATTTGTATGGGGGCTAGGTGAAATAGTGGACCGATTTCAGACAGTTTCAATAGGCTTGGTCCTTGGGCCGAAAAAATAATATGTACCAAATTTGATCGAAATATCTTCAAAATTGCAACCTGTACTCTGCGCACAAGGTTTACATGGACAGCCAGCCAGCCAGCCAGCCAGCCAGACGGACGGACATCGTTTAATCGACTGATTCTAAGTCGATCGGTATACTTTAAGGTGGGTGTTAGACTAATATTTTTGGACGTTACAAACATCTGCACAAACGCATAATACCCTCCCCACTATGGTGGTGTAGGGTATAATGATCAACTTAAATATAAAAATCTTGTGTACCTATGTTATAAATTAATCATTTTCAGAAAATTCATATAAAATACCTTATGAAACCAGCTAAGATTGATCTAGTATTTCAATAATATTGAAAACCCACTGAGCTTTGATCAATTTCTTTGATCAAATGGCTCATAGTGGAAAAAATCTTTAAAAAAATTAAATTTTCTACAGAGAATATTTAGATACACATTTTAAAAGTTCTTGGAAATAATTTACATTGTACTTTAATTCCATGAAATACAAATAAATTGTGTTCAAATTGATTTCACCACAAAAAAAATATTGAGAATTTTGCAAAGATAGCAATAAAATTGCTTCACAAAATAAAAAGGGAAGAAAAATGAGAAAATCACAATTTTTTATCTGACGAATGAATTTGTTTACAAAAACTTTAGAATGGAACAAAAACAAAAGACAGCAGCAGTCAGTCAAACGTAAAGAAATTGAAGAAATACAAATTTATAAGTAGAACTTTACACTAACTACAACAACATAATACAAACTGAGTAAATGTGTTGTTTTTGTTTTGTTTTATTGTATTTCATCAAGAACGACAACGATCACTTTTTTTTTTTTTTTTAATTTGATGATTACGTGTTGTAGTTGTTGTTGTTTCAAACATTTATGACATCATCACTTGAGTTTGCACACTTTGGAAGAACTTGATATTGTTGTTGTTGGTTTTTAGTAGGTATTTATTTGAATGTTTTTGTTGTTTATTTGATTTCCTTTTTGGAGAATCGTTAAAAAAACGCCAAAAACAAATCACTAAAATAAAGAACTAAATCTTTAAAAGCACATGATTAAATATCACGCACATTAACACACACACTTGAGCACAGCACATTATAATTTTAATTCTTTTTTTTTTTATTTATTTCCAAATATAAATATCATTGGCCTTGAAAAAAAATTAAGCCGTCTGAAAATTTTAAAACAATTGTCCATATAAAAAAAACGGCTGTATTTATTGTGTTGTTGTAGCACCCGCATTTGATCACTGTTTTGGTTTTTGTGCTCTTAATACGCGCAAAATTTTGAACTGTTGTTTTTATGTTTTTGAAAAACTGGTTTACCTTCAGCTAAAAAAAAAACACTACTAGGTACTATAATTTGTTTGTTTGTGATGCAAAACTTAGTAATAGTTGTTTCAAATAAACCACTTTGTTTAATTAAAAATAATTATTATTTATGGTAGTTGTTTTTTCTTTTAAATTTATTCTTTTTTTTTAATTATTTCTTTGTTAAAAATAGTTTTACGTTAATTTTCTTGCTAACCGTTAACAAAAACTGCTTGTTTTTTCCGTTTCCTTTACAAAACACGCGTCTTTCGCCGTTGACGTTTAAAAAGCAACTGAATTTTATTTTAAATTACAGCAGTAATGCATTAAACACATTGAAGACAGCAGGCTTCCGACTTCAATCTGTCAAAAATAGAATACACACGTTTATATGAAGACGATTCTTTTGACGACAGCACAACTTCACGACGACACGACTTCGTTTGCTGCTGCTGCCCAATTAGGCTAATTTCTATTTTTGTCAACTTCAAAACAGAAATAGTGTTGCTAATATAATAAAAAATGTAAATCAAATTAGTGCTTAAAAAAATATATTTTTTTTTACTTAATTAAGAGAAGTTTCTGATAACCATATTGAAATGAATTAATAACAGGTACATAAATTATTACCACATATATATATTTACTCAAAATAATTGTTTAACGTTTAATTACTTTGGAATTTTGTACGGTTATTTTTTATTAAAATAAAAAATTAAAGTGACATCACTGAATTATAAATCAGCTGTTTACTTTGAAGCTGTCGTCTTTAAAAGAATTCACCGGCTGCCGCACGGCTGCAACTTCAGCCAGCAGCATTTGTGTTCGTGAAGTCGTGAAGCCTGCTGTCTTCAATGTGTTTAATGCATAATGCGCAGCCCATACCACAATTGTGGAAAATAAAATCACACGTATTCTTATTCTCTTACATTTTAGTAGTCGTTGTCCACTCAACGAGACAACTAGGAATACGCATGAGCACTGGTGTATGACTTTTTCTTTATTTTTTCAGTTTTTGTATTTGTGTGTTGGTAGGTGCACTGAATAAAATAAAGAATTGAATGTGTTGGTGAGAGTAAGTGTATTGGTGAGAGGATTTATTTTTGCGAACCTCTGAATTACAGCAACAAACATGCCAGCGCTTTATTCGTTTGTTAGTTATTCGAATAAAACCGTTTCATTCATTTAACATTAGCATAAAAGCTTCTCACCAGAATATACTCTCTCTCCTTGGCTCATTTCTTTATCTCTCTCTGTGTTTTATTCATTTGTTTACATTTTTGTTAGATGAGTGATGCCATATCATACAAGTTTTACAGCAAAGGGGGATATAAAGCTTTTAACAGTTATTTTTGAAAAAAAATTTAAATGTTTCTACAAAATTGCTAAATAAAATTATAAAATGAGGGAAAATCTTTAAGTCGTTATTCATAATCAATGTTTAAAACCAATTTTGTATGTACATATACATAACACATTTTATTATACTTTGCCCTGTGTTTCAGAAACATTATTATTTTTACATTTATTTATCAAAAAAATGTATAAACTTAAACTGGTCAAAATCGGTCATATTGTTTTATATAGTTTTGAATAATTGTTTACTTATATTAGGCTTAAATTATTTATTATAGAATGTGAAGCAAACTACATATATTTTCAAAATCTTCACCAAATTGTAGTTGTAAGATAATTTTAATTGGCAATAAGTAAAAGAGATTGAGGAACATTTTATGTATATGGGGTATTTCAGGTCAAGTGAACCAGCTTTTGATGTCGATGCCTTCCGATCGGTAAGTGATCACTAAGTGAAACTCTAAATTAGACAAAATACTCTCTGATAGCGATATGGGAGATAGAAAGCCATCGGAATATTATAGATCGTTAGCCCTTCTTGCTGGTTCTAATTTTAGCCCAGATGTTTTAACAAAACTAATATGATTAATAAAATTAATTAAGAAAGTGAAAACTTAATATTTTTCAATATAAAAACACAAAGTATTTTATACACCTACACCCATAGAGAATTATATACATATATACAGACGAGACACTCCGATTTGTCAAACAAAAATACAACAAATCATATGTCTGATACAACAATAAAATACATTGACTAGCATGTATTTTGTTGTTGCCAGAGATAGGTTTTTGACAATTACGTCTGGTCTCTACACCCTTCACCAAATTACACTTTAAAATAAAAATTAGTAGGTAAACAAAATTAAAACAACATTTTGACAACTTTTTTTAATTAGTGAAAATTCATGACAATAAATTTTATTTAATGAAAAACAATTCGGGTTAAAAATTATTTTTTATCGATTTTGACACAATGTAGGTCCGACATACTATGGCGTTATATACATCGTTGCAAAGATCTTTGAAATATCTATCATTAGATATCCATATTGTCTATATTAATGACTAATAATCCAGATATAGATCAAAAATAGGTATTTTCCATAATCTAGCCATTTGTGGGCCGATTTTAAATAGCAACCGAATCGGGTCTATAGCGGATATATTGATATATGAATCATGTATGTAAGATATTTGGGGGATGCGAAAAGTTGATTTCAACATACAGGCGGACATACGGACATGGCTATATAGACTTCGCTATCTATAACGATCCAGAATATATATACTTTCTGGGATCGCAAATGAAAATTGTCAATCATGGTGAAGAGTATAAAAATTCACATTCATATACAAATTTCTAAAAAAAAATGTCTATGATAAGTAATATATTACATGGTAATTCACGATAGATCGACCTCTATTTTGAAAAAAACTAAATTTTCTTGGCATATTTTTTCTGCTTTAGGAATTTTGATATTTAAATAATGGCAAAATTTATTAAATAATTGATTAAATGATCTTACGATCTATGTACATCGTCACCTAAAATGCAAAACAACGTATAATCAAAAAATTTTAAATTGATTTTATTATTGATTACGTTTCACTACATCATATTACATATGTATGTGTACAAAATTTTAAACTATCAAAAATAACCAAGTTATAACCAAAATTGAAACTAAAGTATCATCAAGTATATGATTTTCTTGAACATAATAACGTATACGCTTTAAGTAATTAATTAATAAATAGTTTTTACCTTATTTTAGGTAGTATCCTAATTTTTTTTGAATAAATTTGTTGCAATTTAATATTTTTTGCAGTCTTTATGAATTCAACATTTTTTAGTTTAAAAAAGTAGTTGTTAGTAATTAAAATAAAAACAACATAAACAATTTAAAAATGTACATATAAACTGCTTTTATTTAAAATAAAAAAATATTTTTATTTAAGTTTTTATTTTTTCATAAAATTTTATATTGATGATACTTTTTTTTTGTTTCAGAAAATAACAATTCAAAAAAACTTAAGCCACATATCTTAAAGTGTGCTTTGAAAATATTAGTTTTTTTTATAGAATATATTTCTAGTGTCATTGTAATTCAGATTTGAAAATTTTATTTCAATATCTCAAGTAGTTTTCATTTTATATCGTTTTTTGCTTCATCTATAAACTTATGCAAAGTGATGTTACGTTATTTTGCATTTTAGGTGACGATATCGATAGGTTTCAAATTTGATTATGATATCTTAATGCATTCTAATCTTACACTAATTCGAATTTAAAATTTTTCTTTGCGAAAAATCCGGATATTATGTTGATATTATTTGTTGACAAGTGGACAAAGCTAAATTTCATGACCATGGTTTCTTTTACAATCCCAAAAATGTTCTAAAAATTACTCAAACACATTTTTCTCTCAAATTCAAAATTTTCAATAAATTCAGCTTATCAACCTTACATATAAAGTAAAACTAAGAGTATAAACAGCTATAGAAATTAAACTTAAAACGCATTATAAATTAAACAAGTCAACATGAAGCAATTCAAAATTTTAAGAAACTTAACAATTTTCTTTTGTATTTTTATAAAAATCATGGAAAGTAAGCCGGTGGACAAATGGTATAAAGAAAATGATTTTTCACCATTTTTCATAGAGACAGAAATAAAGGTATTTATTTAGAAACAAAAAACCACATACATACATATTTCTTTACAATTTTAAAACCTTAAAGTACAATTGGTTTGAGGCCTGGAATGAATGCTCAGCCAAAAATATGTCCTTAGTAGCTGTGGATACCAAAGAGAAAAATGCCGCTTTGGTGAAGATTTTAAGCACAAAATTTGGTGGGTAATAATAAATGAAAATCATTAGAATTATTTTACAATAATTGAAAATTTGTTTAGATAAACACTCCAACATTTGGATTGGTGGCAATGATTTAAGCGATAATGGTTCATTTATTTGGTACCCAACGGGCAAACGTTTTGAATTCACTAACTGGAGCGAAGGCAATCCAGATCATTACACGAATCTGGAACATTGTGTGCACTATTTCGATCGTACTGAATATGAGTGGAACGATGCGAATTGTATGCAAAAAATGGGTTTTATCTGTGAAGAAAATCGTTTCATGCTTGAAATGCGCAAAAATTTAGCTATAAAAAAGAATTTTATCGATCAATTGTTTTTACTTTGAAATTTTTTGTTAAATTGTAATATTTTGTATTAATTTTGTTAGTGTTTATTTAAATGTAAAATACATATGTATGTAAAAATAAAGTATATTTTTGCTAAATTCTTGATAAGCTGGATTTTGAGTTTGGGCATATTTGAGAGTAAAATGATTTGAGAGTTTTTTTTCAAAAAAGCTTAAGAATAACATAAAATTAGTATATTAAATACACAAATTATAAGGAATTTTATGATAACAAATACAATTGGGGTATTCACATGGTCTGCTATTAGTCATATTGTCATAATGTCCTAATATATTATGATAGTTTTAACAAATTTTTGTTGTGTTTCAAACAAAAAAGTTCTAAAATAATTAAACACTATTTGAACTACATACGTTTATTGTTTTGTCATTAAATAATACTTTTTTTAGTTTAAAACACAACAACAACTATTATAATATATTAGAACATTATGAAAATATGACTAATAGCAGACCATGTGAATACCCCAATTGTATTTGTTATCATAAAATTCCTTATAATTTGTGTATTTATGTTATTCTTAAGCTTTTTTGAAAAAAAAACTCTCAAAACATTTTACTCTCAAATATGCCCAAACTCAAAATCCAGCTTATCAAGAACTTAGCAAAAACTTAATAATATTCAGGCTACTCAAAGGAATTTTTAGTTTTAACCCTTTCGAGCCCAACATTTAACTTTTTGATAATAATATTTGTTAATATTTATCTCCTCCTTTCCTTCTACAATCTATCCCCTTTCCAAAGAAAGTAACACAATTAATATATAGACATTAATTGCCTGAGTGTTACTTCTATTTAAAAAAAATGGTTAAAAATCGATATATCAATCCTATCCCAGATTCGATTAGGATTGAATGGTTTCAGATTCCGTTTGATTTTATTAATTCCCAAAAGATTTAATGATTATGTTATTGCGATTCTAGAAAAAAATGTGGTGTTATGGAACTGATTCTACTTTTTATCGGAATTCTGAAATTCTGTGACAGGAGGGTATAAGTATATGGGGGATTTCACATCAAGTGAACCAACTTTTAAAATCGATGTCTTTCGATCGGTTATACCTTTTGGATAGTAATTCAAAAGATCGGTCAAGAACTCTCTGAGTTAGAGGGCGTCAAAAAAATGTTTAATATTTTTTTCGAAGTCAAAAACGTTTTTTTATTTTTTTTTTAAAATGGGCCATTTTTTTTTGAAGACCTGTTTAAATAAATGTTTTGTAACTCAAAACATTGAATTTTTTAAATTTTTTTTGCAAAATCAAAAACTTTGTTGACTTTTTTTAAAAAATTTTTAATTTGTTTTGCTCCAAAGAAAGCTTAGATATTTTCCTTGAAGACCTATTTGATCGCTTAGTAGGATGCGAATTCGATATCTATCAAAGTAAATGTTTTGTAACTCAAAATATAAAATTTTTGACTTTTTAAGTTATTAAAAACAAAAACCGTGTTCAAAAGATACGCCATATATTGTAAATCCCGCATTTTAAGTCATGAGGTTACTGACAGATTCCTCATTGCACAGTTCAAACAACTGAATTGAGACTGCAAACATTTTTGCCAAAAAGGCCGTTGCATCATGGGTTAATTTTGGAGTAATATAAAAAATGCTTAATATTAAATTAATTTTATCTTCGATATTTACTAAGGAAATTCCATAACATTTGTTCTCCCTACTCAATTCCATCTTATCAATCATTAAGTAAATGTACAGTATGAAAACTATAATAATTAAATTTAACATTTCAATATAAATTAAACAAGCCAACATGAAGCAATTCCGAATTGTAAGCATTTTTATAAACATAATTATTTTAATAAAAATCGTGGAAAACGTGCCCGTACACAAATGGTATAAAGAGGACGATTTTGCACCATTTTTCATAGAGACTGAAATGAAAGTAAGAAATCAAAACAAAAAAAAAATTATTTATAATATATGTAGGTATCTTTACAATTTAAAAAATTTTCACACCCTCAAAGTACAACTGGTTTGAAGCCTGGAATGAATGCTCAGGCAAAAATATGTCCCTGGTAGCCGTTAATACACCAGAAAAAAATGCCGCTTTAGTAAAAATATTGAGAACAAAATTTGGTATGTATCTACTACATATTATTAAAATAGTGGACCAACAATTATTTATTAGTGTTTCATAGATAAACGTTACAATATCTGGATTGGTGGCAATGACTTGGGCGCAGATGGTACTTTTGTTTGGTATGCAACGGGCAAACGTTTTGAATTTACCAATTGGAGCAAAGGAAATCCTGATCATTCCCATAATGTGGAACATTGTGTGCACTATTATGAACATACAGATTTTGAGTGGAACGATGCGAACTGTAATCAAAAAATGGGTTTTATTTGTGAAGAAAATCGGTTTTTACAAGAAATGCGTTATAATTTGGCAGTTAAGAAAAATTTCATTGATCAATTGTTTTTAATTTAAAATTAATTTGTTTTATAATAATAGTTATATTTTCAATTGAAATCTAGAAATAAAAAATTAAATATTCCGGCACATAGAGAATAGACATAGAGCGGAAACTCTGCTGTCAAAGACCTAACTCAGTTGTCAGAAACCTAAGTGGAATGTATTAGTTGAAAAAACTATGTGAAAACAAAAACAACACTCGTATGTGTGATAATTTTAAGTAATTTTTTTGTTTGAGTTTTTTTCTAGTTTCCGCTCTATGTTTCTCTGTATTCCGGCATTTTAAGTTATCTATATATGTATATAAAAATGAAATGGTCCATGTATGTAATGTCATCACGTGAGAACGGCTGGAGCGATTTGGCTGATTTTTTATACCCTTCACCTTCGTGAGAAGGGTATATATAAGTTTGTCATTCCGTTTGTAATTTCTACATTTTTCATTTCCGACCCTATAAAGTATATATATTCTGGATCCTTATAGATAGCGGAGTCGATTTAGCCATGTCCGTCTGTCTGTCAATCAATTTTCTGAAGACCCCAGATATCTTCGGGATCCAAATCTTCAATAATTCTGTCAGACATGCTTTCGAGAAGTTTGCTATTTAAAATCAGCAAAATCGGTCCATAAATAACGGAGATATGAGCAAAAAACCGGGACAACCTCGATTTTTGACCCATTTTTTATCTATATCTGGATTACTTTAGTCATTAATATAGATAATATGAATATCTAATGATAGATATTTCAAAGTCCATTGCAACGATGTAGATCAGGCTATAGTAAGTTGGACCTACAATGGGTCAAAATCGGGAAAAATATTTTTTAACCCGATTTTTTTTTTCATCAAAAAATTTTTTTTGTCATACATTTTTTTTCCAAAAAAAAAAAAATTTGGAAAAAACTTTTAAAAAAAATTTTTTTTGAAAAACAATTAAAAAAAAATAATTTAAATATTTTTTACCTAAAAATATTTAAACAAAATTATTTTAAAGTATAATTTGGTGAAGGGTATATAAGATTCGGCACAGCCGAATATAGCTCTCTTACTGGTTTTTTATTCGATTCGAATTTTTTAGGAGATGGTTTGTAAAGAAAAAAAATTCAAAAATTTCGGGTAAAACTCGGAAATACTTTTTTTTTGAGTCCAGTCAACTGTAATAAAAAAGCTCCCTAAAGTATGCAGTACAAATTTAGATATTTTATTTTGAAATAAATAAGAACAGGCTTTTGTGCGTGGGTTGGAGAAACTTGAAGAACTAACATTAGTAAATGCTACCGGGCGAAGCCGGGGCGGTCAACTAGTCTGTTATAAAATTTATTTCTTTACATTTAAATTCATTACAAAACAAAACCAATTTATTTCGGAGATTTTTTTTAACCAAAATAGGAGTTAACAAGTGGCAATACAATATTCATTTAAAAGCTTTTGTGTCAAAACCACCACCATTTTCCGTTTGCTTTTGGGGGAAAACAAAACAAAAACACCGGTTGTTATTTGTTTTGGTATTTTTTATTGTTGTGTGTTTGAAAAACATTTGCTCTTGTGTGTTGCTGTCGTAGTGGTTTGTTTGGGGATCTTTTATTACCCCTTTTTGATAATATTGTACTATAAATAATGTCAATTTAGCGTTTTTATAGCCACCACCATTAATATCGTAAGCAACAAGAGTTTATATATTGTTACGTTTTTACCTTTTAAAAACGGTGGTTTATTTCCTTTAAATAAACCGTATTCTTTTGATTGCAAATAAAAGCAGTTTAGAAGTTTAAAATTTTTAACTCGAAAAAATGTATTGCATTAAATTCCTTAAATTTCTTTTTTAATTTTTTAATAATTTTTTTTTTTAAATTTTACAACAAAAACTTTTTTTTCGTAGATAAAAGTCGGTGTAAAAAATGTTTCCCGATTTTCACCCATTGCAGGTCCGACTTACAGGAATTCAAATTAAATTTCTTTCGTTGAAAGCTGTATTTGTAAGTTAAAAGTAGTGAAATATATTTGTTAAAAAAATAAATTCAAACTAAAAAAAATTAAAACATCACTTAAGTCGGGTTTAGCAACATTTCCTATCACTTCCAAAATTTCACCGTTATTAAATTTTTTGATTCTGAGTCAAATAACGAAAATTTTTTTTTGGTTTTTTTTGGCTTTAATGTTCAAAATAGTATGAAACTTAATAGTCCCGCCCACCCAAAAGTAGTCGTGACCGAGAATAAATTTTTCGTTATTTTACTCAGAATCAATAACTCTAATAACGGTGAACTTTTGGGCGTTATTTGAATTTTTTTTGCTAAAATCGACTAAGACATTTATTATTATATACATATCTCATAAAAAAACTAAAAAAACTGCTTTAAATTAAAGTAACATAATAATTTTTCCTGTATGTAGACTTTCTTGGGCTACTGTATGTATTTGTTTTTTTAAATTCTATTATATTTGAACCATTTTAGTCTGAATTATTATGGCGTTATACAATCCGTTGCAAAGGTCTTTGAGATATCTATTATTGGATATCCATATTGTCCATATTAATGACTTAGTAATCCAGTAGCTCGTTTCTGTATTTCTCGCATCGGAAAATGTCTCACATGAAGTGTAAAACAAAAAATTAAAAAAAAATTTTTTTTTGTTTTTTAATTTTTTTTTTGTGAAAAAAAATTCTGGTTAATAAATATTTTTTCTGATTTTGACCCATTATAGGTCCAACTTACTATGCTCTTATATACATATGTATGTCGTTTCAAAGGCCTTTGAAATATCTATCATTCGATATCCATATTGTCAATATTAATGTCTTAGTAATCCATAAATATGTCAAAAATAGGTCAAAAATCGAGGTTGTCCTGGGTTTTTCCTCATATCTCAGCCATTTGTGGACCGATTTGGCTGATTTTAAATATAAAACTTCTCGAAAGCATGTCTGACAGAATTATTGAAGATTTGGATGCCGAAGATATCTGATTACTATTAATGTTCATCAACAAAATATGAAATTATTAAAATCGTTTTTATATAAAAACAGCAAAACAAGTCCTCGAAATAATAAAATGTATAACAGTTTACTCCTTTTTCAGTTTAACTATCAACTATAGTTGGTATCACTGATTTTTCATACCAAGTCGTTGTATATTTGTTGTAATTTATTGTAATGAATGTCGCATTCTCGTTGTCGTATTCAAACATTTATTGTTGTAATTTCATTTTGCATTTAGGACATGTGTTCGGTTCAGCTAGAACTTGTCTTGTTGTTGTTTCCCCTGTTGATTAATTTTACTAAGAGAATTTTCATCCACTTTTTAACTTGAATCTAGTTACAGCTTTTTATACCCTTCACCATGATTGACAAGGGTATATGTTTTTAAGTTTGCTTTTCCGTTTGTAATTTCTACATTTTTTATTAGCGACCCCATAAAGCATATTTATTCTGGATCGTTATAGATGCGGAGTAGATATAGCAATGTCCGTCTGTCCATCTATCTATATGTTTAAATAAACTTTCCGTAGCCGCCAAATATCTTACATACAGTATTCATACATTAATAGACCCGGTTCGGTTGCTTAAAATCGAGAAAATCGTCCCACAAATGGCTGAGATATAAGGAAGAACCAGGACAACCTCTATTTTTGATCCACTATATCTGGATTACGAAGTCATTAATATAGACAATATGGATATCTAATAATAAATTGGGTAAAAATTGGGAAAAATATTTTTTAACCCGAGTTTTTTTTCACCAAAAAAAAAATAGTTTTTAATAATTTTTAAATATTACCAATATTTATCTTAAAGTATACTTTAATGAAGGGTTTGAAAGATTCGGCACAGCCAACGTCTTTATTAAGTTTCTCGTTTTGTTGCTGTCTTACATATTTGCAAAGCTGCGTCATAATAACGACGTCATTTGACATTACAGCTAAAATAAATTGCTTTCGTATTTTTTATTGAAAAAGGGGATGAAAATGGTTTGTTGGTTTATTGTGCAGTTAATAGAACATTTTTTTACATATGTAGTACATAATTTAAATGCAAAATATTTAATTGCAGATCCTTTGAAAGCAAGAATATTGTCTCTCTCTCTCTTTATAATTCAAACAATTCATCAATAAAATGTTTTTGAATTAATAAATCTAGACGTGATTCCACAGCAAAATTTCATTCCACTCGAAATCTGGGGTTAGACCGATGTAGTAACTATGAGTACAATTATCTATGCCGTTATAATTAACGGGATTTCCTTTACTCCAATTAAAGTAAAATCGAACTGTTTACCGGTAAAAGACCAAACATATTGATCATTGTCGCTAAAATTATTGCCACCCAACCATAAATTTCGAGGTTTAGCTATATAGTCAAAGAAAAACCGGTAAAAACAGTTCTCAATTATTATTCACTTGGGGTAAGTGCGATTAATCGAATTATCAAACATTGTTATTAATCTATATATTGATTAATAAATTAATCGACATTTCTGATTAACCAAAACTATGGGTAATCAATTAATTTGAATAATGAGTTTTCAAATATGATATACATTTATATACATATACATTTTTATCATGATAAACGTCAAAATAGTTGTCTAGATAAAAAATGATCAGGGGGTCGATTCTGGTTCTGTGAAACGGTGAAATGAAAAGTTTTTTCATATTTTCATAGAGTTTCTGATTCTCGTTTAATGAAAAAATTATAAATAAATTCAAAGGTTTTCATATGAAAAGAAAAAGTGGAATGAAATCAATTGAAAGAACGGGAATCGCAATTTGTGAAATGATAATATTAAAAATTCTTATGAAAACAAAAATGAAAAGCTTTTTTTCATTTCACCGTTTCACAGAACCAGAATCGACCCCCATGTCTCCATTTATTAGTATTATTGCTTCGTTATGACAAAATTGTTAGTGCTTTTGCATAAACAACTTTGCCTTGACAACAAACGTCATTAATTGTTATGATAAATATTTGTCAAGTATAGACAGGGGTTAAATTTTAATATTTTAATAAAAAACTTGAGCAAGACCATTTGTGATAGTTGCGGATATTATATTTGTTAAATATATTATATTTATTAAAAAAAAAGCCATTGGGGGCACACACGAATTTAAATAACTAGGCAGATGTAAATAATACATTCTTCTTGTTCGTACACACTCACTGTGAAGTGATTACAAATCAATACTGCCAATCTTTAGGATAAAACAAAATACAGAGTTGCAATATTGTGTATAAGGCGACATGAGGTCACTCGACTTTTATTTCCTGGTCTCGAATTAAGCAAATGTAGAACTTGGTTAATTGCTGAGAAAAGGTATAGTTTTCAAGTCGAGATTAATAGACGATTCAAGGAAATAAATAACGTCTGAAAGTATCAGCAAAATAAATAAAAGAGTTATACATTTTTTTTAAATATTGAGATTGGTAAGTTTTTTTTAAGGATTTGGATTTTCTTATAGAACAATTGCTTCATGTTCTTACGATTTATATAATTCTGTAATTTCTAGAACCATATTTATACAAATTCATCGGCACTTAGTTTCAGCTAGATTCGTCTTATTTGTTGGAAATAGTCTGGAAGAATATAATTAAGAACGTAGGCAGCATCTCGGGTAAGAACGTTTGGCTATGTTACAGACTTTTGTTAATTTTTATATGTGCATATGTATAGTTATACTAATTAATACTTTTAATTTTCAAACGAACAAAATAAACCTAAAATAGGATATTTTACTCAGTATTTGTGGGAATTAGTGGAACTAACAATAATAGAAGCACGTGGGCAACACAGGTTAAGATAACCAAATTCTAAAAGCAGCTCCATCTGTTAATTATTGCCCGCATCTACAAAAATAATATCCCGAGTGAGTACCAACTACATACATTAAATATCCCTTTAAGTGTAGCAAATACCGAAACCAAAAGTTTGCTATAAAAATAATTATTATTTCCAACAACAAGAAAAGACAGTGGACTCTGTATAAATTTAACACCAAGATACTAAATAGTTATTACTAACGAAGCCTAACCAAAAATCCTCGTCCATATGTAAATGTATACATGTAGAAAAGTTTATGTGTGTGTAAATGTTAAAAAAAAAAAAAAAGTTACAACTAGAAAACTATAAGTTTATTACCATATATTAAAAAAGTATAAATTCTGTTATAAAACAAAATAAAAAAATTAATGTCAAAAGTAAATACATATACATATATATATATACCAACTTATAAAAAAAAAAAAAAAAGTTAAATTTAATAGTTATATTTATATATAAATATTTTGAATATTAAATATATTATGAAATCCATTATGTATAACTGTGTTATTCATATTAATAAATTGTAATAATTAGTAATAAGAGAACAAATATATATAATAAGTAAAAATATAAATAAATAAGTAAAATAAATATATAAATATTGAAAAATATAAATAAATAAATAAAATAAAGATATAAATATTGATAAATATAAATAATTAAGTAAAATAAATATATAAAGATTAAAAAATATAAATAAATAAATAAAATAAAGATATAAATATTGATAAATATAAATAATTAAGTAAAATAAATATATAAAGATTAAAAAATATAAATAAATAAATAAAATATATAAATATTGATAAACATAAATAATTAAATGAATAAATAAAAAAAAAATAATCATATCAATGATTAAAAATAATATGAATATATTGATTATGAAAAATAAATAAAATTCATATTAACAAATAAAACTAATAATAATGATCACAATATAATAACCTAAAACAATAATATAACAAAACTATATATATAAAAAAAAACTAGATTTAACTAAGTTAAAACTAATTTTTTCTATGAGAACAAAATAAAACAAATTTATATATATGCTATTATACTTACCTTTTTTTTTGTACTCTAATTTTTTTGTTAATATTAATTATTGTAAATATATGATATGTTTGTTGTCAGTAAATAATGATATTTAAAATGTTTTAGATTCATTCCTTAATACTGGAAAGAGTAGCGAGGTAGAAGAGAAAATGTGGTGAGGAATAGATTATGGGATATTCTAATAACATTATAGGCCATAATAGGATATCATGGTTGGCTGAAACTAGCTAATAGGGGTGGGCAGCCTGTCCGGACTGAAATACCTAAGTCCCGGAATCAGTTCTCCTGAGTCATAACAAAATATATAAAAAAAACAGAAAGTTCCATCGAAGGTCGATTTGATTTCTATAGACAACTCACATTTTTTTATCGGAAACTATTTTTTTATTAAATATGGCACGGATTTTTATAATGTAACGAACTCACGGAAACGAAAAGAACCCATATATCCGGCGAGCTAATGCCGTAGCAAAACACCAGCGTGCCATTTCCGCAGAAACAGCAAAAGAGTCGTTACATATGGCGCCCAACGTTCGAGCATGTCAAAAAAATGAATTACTATACAATGATAAGTTTAATTCCTACACTTCGTATGTCCCGGAAGATACCTAAGTATCATACCTGAGTTGCGACGAACCTGGGAAGGAAACTAATCATTGAAAGACAACTAAATTCAAACCGTATCATTCAAAATTTTGAAGACTTGGTCCAAAAAGCCATATAGCTTAAAGTCCAATTGCTGCACAATATAGACATGGCACGATTTGCATTTGGAAGTCTCATAAAGTCATTGTTTTGTCATGATTCATTTATGTTTTGTGAAAACTATCGACAACAAATTGATAAACATTTGTCTTGTCAAATGAAACAATTTATTGTTATGTTATGATATTTAATTTATTATGTTTTTATAACAAAAAAACGTAAATAATTTAAAAATACAGCAACTTAAATTTCTTTAAATATGACATTTCTAATATTCTAAAATATATTAAAAAAATTGATCAATATGAGGAAAAATAAAACTTGCTGAACATTAGGAGAATTAATAAAATTGCCACATTCATCTCAGACACAGCTACAAATCCGGTCATAAATTAACATAAACGTACCTAAAAAAATTAAATAAAAAAAGAATTATATAATATAAATTATTATCTTAACACATTTCAATAAAATTTTAGATTATTTTGAAATAACACTGTCATTGAGTTTTGTGGTAATAACACTGTTATTGTTATTTTTTTTGTAATAACATTATCGTTAAAGTCTGTATAATTGTGAACGTTGTATTGTCTAGTTTAAATAATACTAATCAAGAATATTAAAATATAGAAAACTGAGAGCACTGTTTCAAAAACACTTTTCACATAATAATTTACAAAATTTAAAGAAAAAGAAAAGTATTATTGCAGATAATTTGAAAAGAATAAATAATAATATACTTGTTTATTTACATTTGTCTTTAAGCATTAATATAAATCGTTTAGTTGGTTTTACATTAGTTTTTTTTTAGATAGTTTTAAGGCTTGTTAGGAGTTTTTTAGATCAGAATAACTAGGTATTGTTACTCTCAAGAGTTCGCGTTTCCATATGGCAACTAGGTCCGACAACAACGACAAAAACACCCGATCATCTAAACGTCTGGCAGCCAACAAAAAAAAAAATACTGCAACGACAAATATTACTACAACTACGACAACTACATCCTCTAATAACCCAGTACCATTACAAGAAAATCGTCCCGTAGTTCATACTAACGTTATAACACCATTAATGTCAATACAATTCCCTTCAGGCACAGGTCCACAAACGACATCATCACCTGAAACAGTTAGCACAATTCGTTCGCCAGAATACAGTAGTATAACAGCCAGAGAAATAGTCCAACAACGATCAAATATGCAGAGACCGAATACACAAATGCCAACTCTCAATGAAGAAATAAATCCAAACATGCCAATAAATGGAGATGGATTGTCTTTGCGAGAGTACGTCAGTGCTTCCGTGGGTACTGCACAGGCCGCGATTATGCGACAAGTCCAGGAAAACCTGTTGGCAATGGTCCCACAAATTATTAGAGAGTCGTTAAGATCTGATCCTAATTCAACGTTTGAAAATCAGCATAGAACTCAGATAAATCCAAACTTGCATCAGAATCGTAGTCATCATAGAAATAACCCAAACCAAACATTCCAAACTCCTCCACAGCAACAACCTCCATCTCAACAACCACCTCAATACGTTCCACAAAACATTTCCTACGGCTACAATCACCACACTCCGTTACAAATGGAAAAATGGGGCGTGAAATTCGATGGCAATAACCAAGCGATGAGTGTGGAAGATTTTGTATTCAGAGTCGAGGCTCTGCGTGAAGATTATCAATGTCCTTGGCCCACGTTTATGAAAGGTTTTCATCACTTAGTCACGGGCATAGCACAACAATGGTTTTGGGATTTTCGCCGTCAAAATCCGTCGTGTGAGTGGGGTCACTTAAAATATCAACTACTCCGAAAATTCAGACGATACGAAAGCGATTTTGAAATCCAAAGAAGGATTATGGAAAGGAGACAACATCCATCTGAGTCCGCTGACGCTTTTATTGCAGAAATAGTAAAACTTCAAAATCAGCTAAGATTTTCGATTCCAGAGTACGAGTTGGTAAGATTGGCCAAAGATAATTTAAAAGATGGAGTGGCGCAACTACTTTTCCCCATGGAAATCAGTAGTATGGACCAACTGCTGGAAGAGTGTCGTAGGGCTGAACGCAATTTAGCGAAAAGAACTCCGTATCGTCAGCAAACCAACACATTTAGACGAGTGAATGAGCTAGACTACGACCAATCACCAGAAGAGAATAGTCATTATCAGGTAGAAGCATTTACATCTTCAAATATTCCGGCAAAACAACTTACTTGCTGGAATTGCAAGACGCCAGGACACTCATTTATAGATTGTACGCTGACCCAAAGGAATTTGTTTTGCTATAAATGTGGGTTCGAGGATGTTATCACCCCTAAGTGTCCCAAGTGTTCGGGAAACCGCCTAAAGAGCATGGTGAATACTGGAACAGCATGCTCAGACCCAAGCCGACGCCAGTAAACGATAATTTTCTGATGTGGGTCCTTGAAAAAGAACCTAAACTAAAATCACCAACTAAACCACATATAATAAAAACCAAAACATTAAATGAAGATTCTACTAATCAAAAGAAACATTTATTAGAAAGCACGAATTATAATAGTAATCACCAGAATTCTACAAACATTATCCCTTATGAAATAAGACTACAAAATTACAATAAAAGGAGAGCAGAAATTTTTGAGTCAATACCTAAACCAGTTCACCACAAAATTTTAAAAGCTCGACAGAGATATAGAATTCGTAAACAGGAACGAAGAGAAATAGCTGCAGCAAATATCCAGTCTGAAAAAGACATAAGATGTTGTCTGGATGTTGTCCTAAATGGCGTTAGATTGAAAGGACTTATGGACAGTGGTGCATCCGTTAGTTGCCTCGGGGACAAATGCTTAGAAAATATTGTAAAAATGAACGCAGTTGTAATAAATTTTAAATCCTCCATACGAACTGCTGACGGTAATAATCATTCAATCATAGGAAAAACCAAGTTGACTATCAAAACGAACAATGGTGATGAAGAAATGTTATTCTACTTAGTGCCAAACCTTAAACAGGAATTGATTTTAGGTTATGACTTTTGGCTAAAACTAGGTATTACCATCAATTCCCAATTGAATGCAATTGCTGAAATCACCTCTGTGAGCAATAATGAAAGCAAAATGCACGATTTAACAAAAGAACAAATGATAAGGCTTGAAAATGCAAAACTTACCTTTCAGTGCTATACAAAACATGGTTTAGGCAAAACGCATTTGGAATCCCACGTAATTGATACAGGAGATTCAACCCCCAAAAAATTAAGACACTACCCAGTCAGCCCTGCAGTTCAAAAACTAATTTTTGCAGAATTAGACCGCATGCTTCAGTTAGATGTGATAGAAGAGGCAACAGAAGCGGAGTGGAATAATCGAGTGACTCTTGTAATAAAACCTAACAAAAACAGATTGTGCCTTGATGCGAGAGAACTGAACAAGGTTACAAAAAAAGACGCATACCCGCTTCCAAATATAGATGGATTGTTGTCAAGATTAGGAAATACTTATTTCATTTCAGCAATAGACCTAAAAGATGCCTTTTGGCAGATTCCCTTAGAGGAATCTAGTCGCCAAAAGACTGCATTCTCAGTCCCAGGAAGGCCGCATTATCAATTCAAGGTCATGCCCTTCGGACTTTGTAATGCGGCCCAGCGTCTTTGTCGATTGATGGACAAAGTGATACCGTCAATATTAAGGGAACACATCTTCGTATATCTTGACGATTTATTGATTGTTTCACCGAACTTCGAAGACCATATTGAGAAGCTTAAAATTGTAGGAAATAGATTGACAGCTGCCGGCCTAACCATAAACATAGAAAAATCTAAATTCTGCTACCAAGAAGTAAAGTATTTAGGATACATTGTAGGCGGAGGCAAGATTAAACCCGATGGAAATAAAATAGAGGCAATATTAAAGATAACGCCACCTAAAACACCCAGGGAGATAAGAAGATTCTTAGGAACTGTAGGTTGGTACAGGCGTTTTATCAGCGATTTTTCAACTTTAACCTCTCCACTTACAGATAATTTAAAAAAATCTTCAAAATTTTCTTTTACACCCGAAGCTTTAAAAGCATTTAATGAATTAAAACAATGCCTTGTGACTACCCCAATACTTACAAGTCCCGATTTTGACAGACCCTTTTACGTGCAATGTGACGCATCGAATGTTGGTGTGGGAGCAGTATTATTCCAATTGGATGAAGACAGAGGTGAGCATCCAATAGAATATTATTCAAAGAAATTGAATCCCGCTCAAAAAAACTATTCAACAACCGAAAAGGAGTGTCTAGCTGTTATCCTAGCCATCGAAAAGTTCAGACCATACATCGAGTTAATGGAATTTACCGTAATTACGGATCATTCAAGCTTAAAGTGGCTTATGAATCAACAAGACTTGAGTGGACGGTTGGCAAGGTGGAGCCTAAAACTCCAAAGATATAATTTCAACATAGAGCACCGCAAAGGAAGCAAGAATATTGTTCCCGATATGTTGTCTCGTCTAGATTTAGAAGAATTGACCCTAGGTGACTCAAGACTAATCGACTTGAACGATGAGAATTTTAAATCAAAAAAATATACATCCTTAATTGACACAATAGAGCAAAATGGTGATCGCTTACCCGATCTGCAAGTTCGCGAAGGCATAGTGTATAAAAAAACGTTATTTACAACTGAAATGGAAAATACAAACGGTTGGAAAATTTGGCTTCCGGAAACGCTAAAAGAAGAAGTCATAAAAAACTCACACGAAAACGACACCTGTCACGGAGGGATAGCAAAAACATTATATAATATAAGAGAGTTCTATTACTGGCCTGGAATGGTAAAAGACATCAAAAGATTTATCAACGAATGCGATACTTGCAAGGAAGTCAAACATCCTAAACAGACTCTGAGACCACCAATGGAAAATCAGGTTATAACACAAAGGCCATTCCAGAAGATATACATCGACTTCTTAGGACCATATCCGCGAACAAAAGCAGGTAACGCTTATATTTTTATAGTTTTGGACCATAAAACAAAATTTGTTATATTGAAAGCTATGCCAAAAGCTGTAACTGGAAGAGTAAACAAGTTTCTGAAAGAAGAAATATTTCACAAATTGGGTGTACCTGAGTTAGTACATTCGGATAATGGTAAACAATTTACCTCTGACGCATTTAAAGAACTTCTAAAACTATATGGCATAAAACACATTAAAACAGCGATGTATTCACCCCAAGCTAATGCCAGCGAAAGGGTGAACCAAACGATACTAAGTAGTATTCGAAGCTATATTAAACAAGATCAATCAAAATGGGACGAGAACCTTTCCAAGATTGAGTGTTCACTCCGGTCCACTATACACTCTTCAACAGGAGTAACACCCTATTTCGCCTTAACAGGGTATAACATGATTACTCACGCGCAAGCGTATGAGATTTTACGAAAGCTTAATGCATCAGACGACGGAGAAATAATGATACTACCTCAAGCTAATCGAATGCAACTTATACAAGAGCACATAAATAGCAAAAGCAATGAAGCCTACGACAGGAATAGAAAATCATATAACAAAAGAAGTCGCTGCGTGTCATTTAAACCTGGCCAAGAAGTTTTTCGAAAAAACTTCATCCAAAGTTGTTTTAAAAAGGGAATAAATGCCAAACTTTGTCGTCCATGGTTAAAGTGTAGGGTCAGAAAAGTCATTGGTAATAGCCAGTATGAAATCGAGAATTTAAAAGGCCAATTAATAGGCGTAGTTCACGCACAACATTTAAAGCAGTAACAAATGTTACACAGTCAAACAATAACATAAAATTACTTCAGTTGAGACACTGTATTTATACTAAGCACTAAATCATTATGACCCGTACAATAGCATTAAGAACGTTTCATTTTGTAGACACCTGTTAGAAACGTACACAATTTAACAAATAGTATTCCAATATGATAATTTATTTTCTTATGCAAGATTTGCGTTCACTTAACAATGATTTCTTTTACGATTATAGTACAATTACGAAAAAAAAAATGTTTATCTAATGACAAAATATATTTTTTTTAAAAAAATGAATGACAAAGTGTCATGATATAAGGAAACCTTTTTGTCACCTTATTTTCATATCATAAAATACAATATTGCGAATAGAAAATAATATCCATAGAGAATTATACATAGAGACGAGTCAATCCGTTTTGTCAAACGAAAATAAAACAAATCATGTATCTAATACAGCAACAATATACATTGACTAACATGCATTTTGTTGATGCAAGAGTTAGGGTTTGACTATTACGTCTCGACTCTATGATAAAATCTTAACTCACAAACCTATGAAGTCATATACAGGTACATATGTAGGTACACATAGATAAGGTCATTTATATCTAGATAGAATGCCTAAATGTTTTTTGGCTTGAAAAGGGAATTTTGTAAACAAATCAAATCCGAAAAATAGTACCAAGTATGCTAACAGTTAAAAATTTTTCTCACAATATTGTTTATGTTAGGCACAGGTTGTGTCCATCGCCTAATATTCACATAATGACAAAGAAAAAATGTACAAAACTGTTTTAGAAATGTTGTTACCTCTCGACGTAATAAGTTTTTTTTTCAGGAATCTAAATCTCTGGTGCAATTCCTTGTTTTTGGTAAATAGGTCATGGGCACTAGTCTTCTGTACTTCCACCAGTGTTAGGGATGAGGTTACCAACAAAGCTAGAGTCTATATTGAACTTGGTAGAGAATGTTTCACTAAATATTCCCATCCATTATACATTCCGAGCTACTGAATATACCACACTTAGTCTTAAACTCCCCAGCTCATTGTCCTACACGGGTTTCATACAATGAGCAGGCTTTGTGATAGTTGCGGATATTATATTTGTTAAATATATTATATTTATTAAAAAAAAAGCCATTGGGGGCACACACGAATTTAAATAACTAGGCAGATGTAAATAATACATTCTTCTTGTTCGTACACACTCACTGTGAAGTGATTACAAATCAATACTGCCAATCTTTAGGATAAAACAAAATACAGAGTTGCAATATTGTGTATAAGGCGACATGAGGTCACTCGACTTTTATTTCCTGGTCTCGAATTAAGCAAATGTAGAACTTGGTTAATTGCTGAGAAAAGGTATAGTTTTCAAGTCGAGATTAATAGACGATTCAAGGAAATAAATAACGTCTGAAAGTATCAGCAAAATAAATAAAAGAGTTATACATTTTTTTTAAATATTGAGATTGGTAAGTTTTTTTTAAGGATTTGGATTTTCTTATAGAACAATTGCTTCATGTTCTTACGATTTATATAATTCTGTAATTTCTAGAACCATATTTATACAAATTCATCGGCACTTAGTTTCAGCTAGATTCGTCTTATTTGTTGGAAATAGTCTGGAAGAATATAATTAAGAACGTAGGCAGCATCTCGGGTAAGAACGTTTGGCTATGTTACAGACTTTTGTTAATTTTTATATGTGCATATGTATAGTTATACTAATTAATACTTTTAATTTTCAAACGAACAAAATAAACCTAAAATAGGATATTTTACTCAGTATTTGTGGGAATTAGTGGAACTAACAATAATAGAAGCACGTGGGCAACACAGGTTAAGATAACCAAATTCTAAAAGCAGCTCCATCTGTTAATTATTGCCCGCATCTACAAAAATAATATCCCGAGTGAGTACCAACTACATACATTAAATATCCCTTTAAGTGTAGCAAATACCGAAACCAAAAGTTTGCTATAAAAATAATTATTATTTCCAACAACAAGAAAAGACAGTGGACTCTGTATAAATTTAACACCAAGATACTAAATAGTTATTACTAACGAAGCCTAACCAAAAATCCTCGTCCATATGTAAATGTATACATGTAGAAAAGTTTATGTGTGTGTAAATGTTAAAAAAAAAAAAAAAGTTACAACTAGAAAACTATAAGTTTATTACCATATATTAAAAAAGTATAAATTCTGTTATAAAACAAAATAAAAAAATTAATGTCAAAAGTAAATACATATACATATATATATATACCAACTTATAAAAAAAAAAAAAAAAGTTAAATTTAATAGTTATATTTATATATAAATATTTTGAATATTAAATATATTATGAAATCCATTATGTATAACTGTGTTATTCATATTAATAAATTGTAATAATTAGTAATAAGAGAACAAATATATATAATAAGTAAAAATATAAATAAATAAGTAAAATAAATATATAAATATTGAAAAATATAAATAAATAAATAAAATAAAGATATAAATATTGATAAATATAAATAATTAAGTAAAATAAATATATAAAGATTAAAAAATATAAATAAATAAATAAAATAAAGATATAAATATTGATAAATATAAATAATTAAGTAAAATAAATATATAAAGATTAAAAAATATAAATAAATAAATAAAATATATAAATATTGATAAACATAAATAATTAAATGAATAAATAAAAAAAAAATAATCATATCAATGATTAAAAATAATATGAATATATTGATTATGAAAAATAAATAAAATTCATATTAACAAATAAAACTAATAATAATGATCACAATATAATAACCTAAAACAATAATATAACAAAACTATATATATAAAAAAAAACTAGATTTAACTAAGTTAAAACTAATTTTTTCTATGAGAACAAAATAAAACAAATTTATATATATGCTATTATACTTACCTTTTTTTTTGTACTCTAATTTTTTTGTTAATATTAATTATTGTAAATATATGATATGTTTGTTGTCAGTAAATAATGATATTTAAAATGTTTTAGATTCATTCCTTAATACTGGAAAGAGTAGCGAGGTAGAAGAGAAAATGTGGTGAGGAATAGATTATGGGATATTCTAATAACATTATAGGCCATAATAGGATATCATGGTTGGCTGAAACTAGCTAATAGGGGTGGGCAGCCTGTCCGGACTGAAATACCTAAGTCCCGGAATCAGTTCTCCTGAGTCATAACAAAATATATAAAAAAAACAGAAAGTTCCATCGAAGGTCGATTTGATTTCTATAGACAACTCACATTTTTTTATCGGAAACTATTTTTTTATTAAATATGGCACGGATTTTTATAATGTAACGAACTCACGGAAACGAAAAGAACCCATATATCCGGCGAGCTAATGCCGTAGCAAAACACCAGCGTGCCATTTCCGCAGAAACAGCAAAAGAGTCGTTACACATTTTTAGTAAAGGCTCATATTTTTTGTTTTGATATACATACATACATATTTTTATTCAATAATATTTATGAAAAAAAAAATGTTTTCATTTTTAAATCCCGGAATCCTGAAACATTTCGATAAATCTCGGGATCCCGGATTTACATTTATAAAATTCCATAAGAGGGCACAAATTGATTCCTTTTAGATACAGATGTACATACATTTAACACAAATTTTCCGCAGAATCGTAATATATTCTCATTATAATTCAAACAATTGATAAATAAAATTTTTCTTAACAGCAAAATCTCTGCGAGCTGCCACCACAAAACGATTCTCTTCACATATATAACCAATTTTCGATTTACACGAGCCATCATTCCACTCGAAATCGGTCTGATCCCAAATGTGAGCACAATTCTCCAAGCCCTTATAATTATCGGGATTTCCATTACTCCAATTGCTAAAATCGAATTGTTTGCCCGTAGAGGACCAAATATATTTGCCACTCTCGCCTAAATCATGACCACCCAACCATAAATTGGGAGCTTTAGCTAGAAAAAAAAAGAAAATTTATAATAAATTTAAGTTTTTATTTTAGTTTTTAAAAATATTCTTTAAATAAATTGTTCAAATAAAAAAAAACATTTTGAATAAATTTGTTTGTATTTTTTTCATTCTCGTGAAATATTAGAAAAATATTAGAAAAATATGTATGTCCATTTCCAATTATTTGGCGGATTCAAACGGTCTGCTATTAGGTCGTATTGTCATAAAGTCGTAAAATATTTTTTTAGTTTAAACAAATTCTTGTTGTGCTGCAAACAAAAAAGTGTTATTTTATGACAAACCAATAAACATATGTAGTTCTAAAAATCTTACTAGTTTATAACTGTTTTGTTTGAAACCCAACAAAAATTCATTTAAACTAAAAAAATATTTTATGAAATTATGACAATACGACCTAATAGGAGACAGTTTGAATCCCACAATTGTATATTTCACAATATTCTAATTGTGTTTCAAAATATTTCAAATAATTTATTTTGTTATATTTATAATTGGCAAATTGGAATGCATTTTTTACCCTGCCAAGGGAGTTCAAGCTAATGATGACCTTGGCAGGATAGAATATTGATAAAAATTCAAAAAAAACCTACCAAATTTCTTTCTTAGTACAGTCTGTAATGCTGTGTGTTTTTCAATGGTATCGACTGCCACTAATGACATATTTCTGGAGGCGCACTCATTCCAAGCTTCATGCCAGTTATACTGAAATTATTTGTAAAAGAAATTTTATTTATATGCAGCCCAATCATGAATAAAAAATCAGCGGGAGTTTTTCCCTATTCCCATTTATTACACTGAATTTGAATAGGCAAAATGGGAAAAGGTAAAAACTGCCGTGGATTTTTTATTCATGATTGGGCTGATGTAGAAAAGAACTTTTGAACCATAGAGAAAACACATAGAGCAGAAACTCTACTGTCAAAGACGTAATTCAGTTGTCAAAAACCTTAGTGGTGAGAATGTATTAATAAAACAAACCATAGAGAAATATACATAGAGCGGAAACTCTGCTGTCAAAGACCTAACTGAGTTGTCAGAAACCTAAGTGGTGAGAATGTATTAGTAGAAAAAACTACGTGAAAACAAAAACAACACTCGTATGTGTGATTATTTTGAGTATTTTTTTTTTGTTTGAGTTTTTTTCTAGTTTCCGCTCTATGTTTCTCTATGAAACAAACTATGTTTTGAGTAATTTTTTTGTTTGAGTTTTTTTCGAGTTTCCGCTCTAGTTTTGAACTGTTTAGTGAAAAGTACAATTTAAATAATTTAAGAAAATGTACGTTGACATTGCTTAAATAAAATTTGTCTCTTCGTCAATCATTTGAACAACTATTTATTTAAGTATTTGAAAAATTTTAAAATTATTTACATATACATATAGGTATGTATGCAAATATTATTTTGTTGTTTAATCTTGCAAATGTCATGTAAGTTCAAATAATTAACTGCTTTAAATATTGTAGTGTTTACGTTTATTTCATTAAATTTACTTTGTTTATTTATATTTTGTTTATTACATTCATTTCTAAATAAAACAGTTTTTATTACTACAAGTAATTACGTACTTTATTTTCAGTATTTATGAAAAATGTGGGCAAATCTTCCGATTTCTGCCATTTATCCACCGGTATACTATTTGCAATTTCTATAATTATTGCTAAAAACAAAATCCGTTTTAATATTTCCATAACTTTTAAAGCAGAGAGCACACTTAATAATAAATAAATTTAATTCAGTTTCATTGTACTTATGGAATAATAACATTACATACATTTCAATTCGCCATGTATTTATTATTATTAATTAATGTCTTGATAAGACAAAAATAAAACTGGTTTTGAAATGTAAAATCTTTCTATGAATCATGTGTGTGAATCCCTTATGATCTGTATGGTTTTGTTTTTATTTGTGGCAAATAAATAATCATTTGGTAAAATTGAGAGATTTTTTTTTAAACGAAAATATTATATTTGAGCATTATTTAAATCTTCTTATCGGATAGTGTGTTTACACTAGCAGTATCCGATGCGAAAATATTACTTCGTAATGGGATTTATGGGTACAAAATAAAAATAAAATAAACAAGTATTCGGCTGTGCCGAATCTTATATACCCTTCGCCAAATTATACTTCAAAATACATACAAATTTTAAATATTTTAAGGTAAACAAAATTTATTTTTTTAATTTTTCGGAAATTTTTTTTTTGAATTGTTATTTTAAATTTAAATTATTTTTTTTTAAATTTAAAATAAAAATTTTTGGGTTTTTTAAATTTTTTTTGGTGAAAAAAAAAATCGGGTTAATAAATATTTTTTCCAATTTTAACCCATTTTGTAGGTCCAACTTACTATGGTTTTATATACGTCGTTGCAAAGGTCTTTGAAATATCTATCATTAGATATCCATATTGTCTATATTAATGACCAGGGCAACCAAAAATATGCAATATCATATTTTTTGCTGTGCGTCGTATAAACATATGAGTTAGTATTTATCCGTTTCAGACAATTTTAAGAATTTTTGCATCGATTTGTTAGCGCATATTTTGCCCTTTACTGCATATTTTGGCATATTTTGCGTTTTATAGCATATTTTTGCATATTTAACTCATAACTGCATATTTTTGTTGGATATTTTCTTTTATTTTTCATTATTTTATTTTCCTTATATTTTACTATTTTGTTAAGGTCCAATGATAAATGGCCTAAGTTACTTAAATAAAAAATAGAGTACCCATAATCGCTTATATTCACAGAGTTTTCGTTGATTTAAGGGAGCTTAGTTTTCATATATTTCAATTAAATTAAAAATACGTAAAAAATTAAAAGAAAATTCCAAAATTGTATGTTATTATGCGCAACTTCTTAAAAAATTGTTGGATACATTTAAAAAAAGGAATTTTAGTCAGCTTGTGATTGAGACAGTTTGGGCATTAATAGTTTACCACTAATGTAAAATTAAACAAGTATTCAACAGACGTTTAGAATATTAAGATCTATCGAAAATCTCGCGTTCAAAACCCGTTGATATATTTACACAACTTGTAAACAAATTTATTAAGAAATCGTTAAAAAAGAATATACGTGGATATCGATAAACGATACAATGGATGAGAAAGGAAGAAACATAGGAAATGTCACGGTATTTTGAGTCCCAGTGATAAAACTTGAACAAAAAGTTTTTTTAATTGCCGCAGTCTTAAATAGAACTAACTAATCATTCCATATTGTAAGGCTCTTTTATAATTCTATTTAAATTTTAGAAGCCGAATTCAGATGTTAATCTAGATACATGATGAATGCTCCAAAATCCTTTGCAATTTTTTACCAAAAAATTACACGCTATTCACAGAGTTTTTGAAACATTATTCAAATGATAAGAAAGCTTTTAAAGCTTCATATAGAATAAAAACATTTGGAGAAACTTATTGGGTACATCCTCAGTAGGGATAAACATTGGGGCACATGGATTGAGAATGTAAAATATTATGCCACTAATTACTAAAAAAAGTTTGAAGTATTAAGCAGTTTAAAAGATGAGACAAATCAATTGATTAAGATTGTCTAAGAAACTCGGAAATCTAAAACAAAGATTTAGTTAAAAAAAATTAGAACTTAAGTAAACACATAGTAATTTATTTCTAAATATAATAAAATGAATTGAATATAACTATTTTCATGTAGTGCCAGATTCCCTAAAATCGATATTTAATCCTATAATAACCAATTTTAATTTATGAGCTCAATATTTTATTTACTTCATATACATATATTTTTTTAATGAAATTTTGAAATCAAACAATAACCAACTATTTTTAAGTGCATATTTTTTTATATTTTATGAGCATATTTTTCGTTTTTAAGTGCATATTTTATGCGCATAAAACACTTTTTTTAGAGCATATTTTTGGTTGCCCTGTTAATGACTTAGTAATCCAGATATAGGTCAAAAATTTGTCAAAAATCGAGATTGTCCTGATTTTTTTCTCATATCTCAGCCATTTGTGGACCGATTTTGCAAATTTTAAATAGGAATTATTGAAGATTTGATCCCGAAGATATCTGGGGTCTTCAGAAAATTGATTTCAACAGACAGACGGACGGACATGGCTTAATCCACTCCGCTATCTATAAGGATCCAGAATATTTATACTTTATAGGGTCGGAAAATTATATTGTGGAAATTACAAACGGAATGACATTTGTGTCATATGAATTTGTCTTTTTAGAAAAACTCTGCAGAATCTATTACTTATTTGTAACTACATACTTATTCTCGTTTTATTACTACATTTAATTCCATATTCTTTAATATTACCCAACCCATAGTGTTTAAAATACATTCTAGCATCCCAAGACTGTATTCTACGGATGTCATTATTACACGAGGCGTTAGACAAACGTTTCCTTCTTAACCAGTCCATAGTACAATTACTTGTTTTCTTTCTTTCTTTCTTACTTGTTTTTCATGTATCAACTACGAAAAAATCCACTTAAATCCTTAAGCGTACAAATATTACAAGAAAAAAAATATATAGAAGATTAATTTGAAATGTTGTTTTTCTAGAAGAGAACGAATGCCAAGGGAAATTAAAGGATTTATCTACATATGTATCTAAAGCAATTTCAAAGAGTTTATAACACATTAACCCCCATTTTCTCAATATCTGGTTATCGTTTTTCGTAACGATAAACCTCCAATTAACCTTTTTTATGAGAACTGTCAGTTTATCGTCACGATAAGAAATAACCGGAGATTAAGAAAATGGGGGTAAATCTATGACAATTCAGGAACCAAACCAGTTCTGGAAAATTTAGATTTTGAAATGTTACTAAACTCTAACCAGATGAGTACTTTTTTCATTTTAAAAGTACTAAATTATATTTATGCTTGCCTCTTATATAACGTGTTCAAAAGTAAGGCGAAATGCGTTTTTGATTTTTAAATTCAACGGTGTTTGTGAATTGTAATATTTAAGTTCCTGTCAAAGACCTAACTCAGTTATCCAAATCCTAAGTGGTGAGAATATATTAGTATAAAAAAAACTATATGACAACAAAAACAAAACTCGTATGTTTTTGTTTGAGTTTTTTTCAAATTACCGATCTATGTGTATTTATCTATGTTAAGTCTAGTAGAATTTTGAACCATTTTGTATCAATATTATTCAGTTGCCCAATAGTTCCAATATATGTTGCAAATGTTCTCAGTCAGATTTTAGAAAAGTTTTCTAAGAAACAGTTAATAGTTAATTAGAAATTTCTTCACTCATTTCATTAAATCCATTTTAAACACTTTAGTAGAATCAATTTTAACAAAATCCTTTAATGCCGCTTGTAACACCTTCCCTCTGAATCTGAATATAAATAAATAAAAAAAATGTCAATTATGATTTCACCATATTTATCTTGTGTGTCTTCAACATGAAGTGGGTTTGTATGCATCTTGCACAAATATTTAAACTGGGAAATTATGCGTTCATATTTACACAAAAAACCAAATCGCATCTAGAACATTAATGGCAGGAGAAGAACTTGTAAAGAGTTACATGTTAACCCAAAAGAGAGTATAAATAAGAGAATTAATTAACAAGTTATTAGGGGTTTCATTGAAAAAATATCCGCCGGTGATGGGAATAAAAAATCAGGAAAAGGAATTGGAGGAGATTAGCCCAGTCAAATATGCGTTTTACTGGGAAATGAAAGATAGTGAAGTAACAGATGACATTGAAATTCGTCTTTATGTTTTAAATAAGGTGCTAAAAGTCACCATAAATCACGTGACCACTACTAGAGATATAGAAGGTCAAAGGTCAAGTGGCCTGCAATATATCCAACTCTTGTATATTTTCTATTTCTTAAAAATGCTTTTGTTAAGATCGCATATTTTATAGACCGATTGTGCCGACCTGTAAAGACTTCTTGGACAAGTTCTGTCCTTTCACTATATGAACATAACATCCTCCAAAAAAACTTTATATGGAAGAGTTGCCATTTTCTTGTTATATGGAGAGTTCAGATCAACGGCCTTCAAAGCAGAGCCTCGAATTAATTAATTAAATTTGAGCTGAAGATCTTTCACAGGTTTTTATTTAAATAGAATTCATTTATATTGCAAATAATTCATAAAAGAATTCATTCATTCTTTGAATGATTAAATTTTTGTTAATACAAATCTAATACAAATTGAATGAAAATAAATCTCCTTCATTCAGTATTGTGGGGGTTTGCTTTTAATCATTTACAAAATGAGTTTAAAAAACGCTTTTTGTAATAGATTTTAACTGAAGAAAGATTTAATCATTCAATATATGTATTTGATTAAGCTATTTTGAAATGGATTTGAATTAAAGGATAAATTAATGATTCAATAAGCAATTCATTCTATAAAGAATGAATTCTCAAAGGAATAAATTCAATGCGTTTAAAGTAATAAGGAATTAAGACAACGAATTAATTCCTGGTAAATGCTTTAATGCAATGGTTAAGAGAATACGTAGGGTGTATGACTTAAAAGTGCGAATTTTTTTTTAAAATTTTTAGCTTTCATTTTGAAACATTTGTACAATATAAATTTATTTAAAGTATTGGCCATTGCAATGCATTGTTAGCAATGACCTTTTCCCATCTTTCTGGCAACATATGGATTCCGAACCAAATGAACGGCCAAGAACAAATCAAGCAAATTTCGGATACTCTGTTCTGAAGTGAAGCGTATCCCAGAGAGATCGTTCTGCAATGATCGATCTGGACTATAAGGCGAGTGAGGCAAAACATGCCTAACCACTTCATTCTAAATATTTAACAGGCGATGTCATGATGGAATATTACGGTTTCATGTCTGCCCGCATATTCTGGGCGTTTTTTGGCCAATGATCTCTTCAAATGAATCAGTTGCGTTCGGCCCAGATTCCATATGAAGGTCTGGCCAGATTTCAGCAACTCCCACCAAATACAGAGCATTGCCTTAGCGCCATAGATATTTCGCTTTGGTGTCGATTCGGCTGGTGATGCCCGGCCAGGGCATCACTTACACTTCGGGTTATCGTAAGGGATCCATTTTTCATCGCAAATAATGATACGGTGCAAAAATTATTCTCTTATAGCGTTCAAGCCACATTTCAGGTATGCAAAATTGTCTTTCAAGGTCTCTTGGCTTCAATTCGTATGATACTCAATTTCCCTGCTTTTTGATGAATCCTGCTGCTTGCAAACGTTTTGAAATTGCTGCTTGAGTATCTCCCAATGATTTTGCGAGCTCTTGTTGAGTTTGACAACAATCTTCATGGTAATGCATTTAATTCTTGGTCTTCAAACTTTTTTGACTGGACTGTTTGGTGATATTTGTTTTCCGTGTCAAAATCAACACTTCTGAACTGCACAAACCATCTCACGCATGTTGAAACCATAAGCTTCGGTGAGCAATCGGAGTGCTTTAGCGGCTCTTTCAAATTAAAGAACTAAAGCAAAACTTCCCGCATATGACGCTTTGTTGGCACAAAATTCGACATTTTCGAAGCAAAAAAAACTTTCTTGTTTACGCTATAATGTATAATAACTACTAGAGATGAGCGATCCCGTGATTTTTGAAGAACGTCGTTCTCAGTGAACGTGATTTATAAAACACTGTTCTTTTAAACAGTGACTGCGATCACGTTTGGTTTATGTTAAGCAAAATAATAATTATGTTAAGAAGAATCATTATGTATTATTTTCATTCTTAAATCTGTTCTTATGTTAACCAAAAACATAGGAAAATAATAAAATTAAGCTAACTGATATGTTACTTAACATTTTATTTGATACACTGTATTGGAGATATATAAAATTATGCGCCTAAAAATATGCTGTAACTGTTGTTTCCAGTGAATGTTGAAAAATATAAAGAACGACATTTAACAGTTTGTTGAATTACGTAAAAGAACGACATTAAAAGTATGTACCTGTTACTTTCTCCATTTGTTAGCAGTGATTTTTTTTAAAAACGTTACCAGTGAATGTTGAATAATATAAAAGAACGACATTTAACAGTATGTTGAAAAATGTAAAAGAACGATTTAGCCATTTTTTTATGGCTAAATGAAAATAAAATCGCTAGATCTAGCCGGAAAATGGCTTAATTGGCAACCTTGGTTACTACAGTTGTTCCAGTGATTTTTCTAAAACGTTACCAGTGAATGTTAAAAATATAAAAGAACGACTTAAATGTACATGTTACTTGCAATATTCAGTAACTGTTGTTACCAGTGATTTTTCAATCACAGTGATTAAATCACAGGTATGGAAATATCGCTCATCTCTAATAACTACCCTTCAAAATGACATATGTTATTAAAAACAAAAACCGCGTTCAAAAGTTACGATATCTATTGTAAATCCTGCATTTTTATGTCAAACTCCCAATATATAGACCGATCAATTCAATTGTTTTCAAGTTCAGATTCATATGAACTTTTGCCCTTCAATGGACAATGGCTTTTTTAATTCGAATTATTTCTTTTTCACCAAACATTTTTTTAAAAAAAAAATTTGTTTTCAATCTTAAAGTATAATTTGCTGAAGGGTATATTAGATTCGGCATAGCCGATATATATCGTTATATAGCCAATATAGATCTCTTGTTTATTTTATTAAACACTTAAAATTGCAAAAAATGTAATATTATTTTATTGTCTGGATATGGATGACAAACATTTTCCAGTAATACATTTGGTGTCGTCATATGTTCTGAATTATTTTCAGCCCCCTTCAGGCAAACCCTATTGCCAGAGTGCATTTGAAACCGCAGAGAGCGAGAGTGTTATCCAGAAACCAGACTATCAAGAGCTGGCCCTGGCTTACAATGACTTTAAGACAAACGTTTGTTTTTCTAAACTCACTAACAACAGTCGTTAAGAGACTGTCTTGCCAATCATATCATACAATTCTTAAAGCTTTTTTACTAATTTTTTTGTTCACATCCGTTACCAGCATCAATATGAAACTATATTGGCAAGTTGTAGTCGCTGTAGCCTTAATATTAATAAAAGAAAATTGTAAGTTTTCACCTTAATATACTAAATCCTGTTCCAGAAAAACTGCACACAAATACAAAACTGATAGATAAAAGAAAGAATTTTCTTTTAAAAATGTGTATTAAAATTTCATTCTTTACAGCATGTGGGCCCGCCATACGTCCACTGTCCAAGGGGGCTATTATCTTTCCAGAAGATAATTGGGATGATTGTTTCCTAGACAAAGCATCCACCCAGCCTGGTGTGTGTAAAAGTGTGGAAAAATGTCCTGAAATATTAAATAAATGGACTAAGCTAAGTATTTACCCCAAGACATGTTATTTTATCAAAACGGAACAATTTGTTTGCTGTCCCCTAGCCTCAACTAAAGAGGCATCAACCACAACTAACAGGCCTAATACAGTAACTAAGAAACCCATCAATATATTCCACGATATATTTAATACAGATCCTGGCTTGGTTACAAAAAATCCCAACAATATTAATAACCAAACGCCTCCTACCAAAAGGCCTTCAAATATATTTCTTGATAATCTAACTACAAACAGTGGAACAACAACACCCAAAAGGCCCTCCAATATTTTTCTTTATAATTTGAATATAGACAAAACTACCGCTAGGCAGCCCTCAATTATTATACCCGATATTTTTAATACCGAAAGACCCGGAAATCTGAAAAGACGCAGTGAAATAGGTGGGTTAATTTTTTTTGATTTTATTTTATTGTTAGAAGTGTTAACTCCCTGTCTATACTTGACAAATATTTATCATAACAATTAATGACTAACAATTTTGTCATATCGAAACAATAATACAAATAAATGAGGACTATACGTGGTAATTTTGTATCTTGACAACCATTTTGACGTTTATCATGATATAAATATATCAGGTATAGACAGGGTGTAACCCCCTGTCTATACATGAACAATTTTTATCATGATAAACGTCAAAATGGTTGTCAAAATAAAAAATTATCAGGTATAGTCTCCATTGATTAGTATTATTGCTCCGTTATGACAAAATTGTTAGTGCATTTGCTTAGACAACTTTGTCTTGACAACAAACGTCATTAATTGTTATGACAAATATTTGTCAAGTATAGACAGGGGGTAAGGTTTATAAAATAAATTAATTTCTTTGTTTAAACTGTTTTATTTTATTTTTTTAATAGAGTGTGATTTACATAATCGAGCAAAATTCGAAATCGATGTTAATGGTGAACCTTCTATGCCAAATGAGTTTCCGTTTATGGTAAGATGGGAAGAACTACTGTTCAATATTTTTAAATTGCGAACAAAACAAAAAAAAAAGTAAATAAAAGTTAGTGTGTCTGAAATGACAAAGTATTTTGGGGAAACAAAAATATTTAATTATATGATGGATGATAAAAATAAATCCGTAAAATACGTCACGACATCATTTTATTAAGAAGCTTTTTATTTGTTTTTACAAAACAACTAAAAATGTGTAATGTTTCCAGAGGTGTTTGAAAGTGAGGTGTTATTTAAAGTTGTGTTTTACTTGATTCTATTAAATTGGTAAATTTTATGAATTTTCGTCAATACTTAGCTTTAAGCTAAAATGCTTTGCTCTATGAAAATATAAATCATTGAACTCGGCGTTTAAACAGCTGTCTAAAATCAAGCGAATTTATAAACCTTCATTAGTTTGTTGCTGTTTTCCATAAACTTCATTGCCGATCTCAAACAGTATTTATTCTGGATCATTAGTCGATTTAGCGACGTACCTCAAAATTTTTAAAATTATAACCTATAGTTAGTAGTAAGTTAGGTTATTATTGGGGTTAAATTATGTATTTCTATAAACAAATTTATTTCAATACCATTTAATTAGGCTGCCCTAGGCTTCAAATCGAAGGACGATAATCAAATCTGGTATCCTTGTGGTGGCGTATTAGTTTCATCTAGATATGTGTTGACAGCAGCCCACTGTGCCGAAATAGGAGGGTAATTATTTTCACTCGAATCCAAAAGAAAATCCCTCTTTAATCAACAACATTAATTACAGCGTAAATCCTTCATTTGTTCATTTGGGCGATACCACCAATCTAACAGAGTCAGAGGAGGGCACTATTAAAATAAAGCAGTTCATTACGTATCCGGGCTATAATGTAACCACCATCTATAATGATATAGCCTTGGTGGAATTGGTGGAGGATGTAAAGTAAGTTATATTGAAATGTATTTTCTCATTATCAAAAAACAAAACAATTTCTTTCCTTACTTACTCCACAGTAACCCCACAGCTTGTTTATGGTCCACACCGGACGTACCCATCACTAAACTCACCGCCTTGGGCTATGGACACACTCGTTTTGGTGGCATCGGCTCAAATGAACTACTGAAATCTCCTTTAACTGTCATTGGTAATACAGATTGCCAACAATTCTATAAACTCGAGGATACATTGCAGAACATGGATATTGTGGATGCTCATCTGTGTGCCGGCGATATTGAAAATTTAGGCGAAACCTGTCAGGGTGATTCGGGCGGCCCTTTAATAATGGAACTGGATAAAGTGTCGTATGTTATGGGTATAACTTCGTATGGCCTGGGTTGTGCCGATCTACCACCCTCGATTTACACCAGAATTTCGTCATTTATCGATTGGATTGAACCAATAATTTGGCCAGAAATTGATGTGAGATTCGATAGAAAATAAGAATATATGTATATCTTGGATGAACTAAGAGATTTATAAAAAAAAGTATTTAAGGTATTTACAGACGATAATACAATGTATTAATACTTTTCAAATTTAAAATCTTTTCGAAAAATAAATTTTTTGTTTTCATTTTTGTCAAATATTAAATACTCAGTATTGTCGTCTAGAAATACCTTTAGTTGAATAAATAATATTTTATATATTCAGATTATATATTTAAAAAAGGCATTTTTTTTTTTGAGTGGGAGGGGATTGCAAAAAGAATCTTTTAGCATAGAATAAATGCATAGAACGGAAGGAGAGAGTAATATCAATGGAAAAATTACTCTATTTTCACACATACATACAATAAAAATACATGCAATGAATTAGGTTTCTGACAACAGACTTAGGTTTTTGGCTCTCAGTTAAATACATATCTAGTTGTCATCTATGTATTTTAGCTTCATTCAAAAACTTTTATTTGAATAGAATTAATTCATTGTGGAATTAGTTCATAATAAAATTCATTCCACATTGAATGAAAATATTTGTTCTTCATTCCATTTGCAGTTGTTTCGCTCCTTTACAAAATAAATAGAACACAAAATTTTATTTGTAATAGATTTGAATTGAAAAAAAAATTAATCGTTCAATAAATTTGATTAATGTGCTGTTTTTCTATAGCGAACGAGTATTTTGAGTGGAAATTTAACATGTGTTTTGTTATTGTAACAAAAACAAAATACATGTAAAACGTTCACTCAAAACGCTCATTCGCTATAGAAAAACAGCACATAAGCTATTTTGTAATGGATGAAAAAAAAATTAATGATTCAATAAGGAATTATTTCTAGAATGTAAGAATTCTCAAAGCAACGAATTCAATACTTTTGAAGTATGTACTAAGGAATTAAGCCTATGAATTAATTCGTAATGAATTCTTTAATGGAATGGTTAAGAACTAAAATTTAATTAAGAATTAATTCTTTAGAACCTTTGACTGTTGAGTTTTAAGCAAATTATCTTTGTATGAATATCAAGCAGACATGCCAAACAATCCATTCGGAATGGTTTCGATTTCTATTAGATTTGATTAAATTTCGTAGATTCTCTAAAGTTTCAATCATTCTGCTTCTCCATTTTTAATTTCATGAAGAAATTTATTTTAAACCCAAAAATATAAAGAATATCCCGGTTGTTCTGTAAATCGAGTGATTTTAAAAAACGAATAGTCGAAAAATGTATGCTCTACAAATTGCACAATTTTTTACATTGAAACAGGTTTATTTACTCGAAAGTAAAATTAGTAAATTAGATGGATTCCATTTACAGAACACCAAAAAATGTGAGTTGGTTTAAAAACGAATTTATTACTTAGATTCTATTTAAAGAACAATTGCAACTTATAAAATTAAAAGTGATTTCATTCTGAACACATTTTTTATTATACAGAAGCAAAATACGTAATTTTAAATACGTAAATGTGTTACAATTTTCTTCGGAATGGTTTCAATTTCGTAGTTTTTATTCCGATCGATTTTGTTTTATGTTCTTCAGATTCCGTGTAATTTATTAATTCCAAAAATATTTAAGTGTTTTGTTGAAAAAAATCCTAATAAAATTTCGAATTTCAATTTGAAAAACTCCAAGGGGCATTGTCACATACCAGAATGAGTTCTGATAACTGATATTCCCAACTCTTCCTAATTCGGAAAGAGTTATTTTTAAGTATGACTTAAAATTGCGGGATTTTTTTTTCAAATTTCTCTCTGACCAGATTTCAGCAGCTCATACTAAATACGTTAGCGCCATGGATATCTAGCTTTGGTGTCGATTCAGCTGATTGGCCGGACTTCTGAATTGCTTTGGGTTATCGCAATTATCTATTATAGAGTTCAAAACATACAAAATCGTCTTTTAAGGTCTCTCAGCTTTGATTCGTATGGAATACAATTTCCTTGCTTTTGAATGAATCCTGCTGCTTTCAAAGTGCTGATGTAGTAGCTCCCAATGATTTTCCAAGCTCTTGTTGAGTTTGACAACAATCTTCATGGAGTAATGCCTACAATTCTTGGTCTTCAAACTTTTTTTGTCTGGCTACTGAACCGCACAAACCATCTCTGGCACGTTGAAACCGATGGAACACATTCACCATAAGCTTTGGTAATCAATCGCTGTGTTTCAGCGGCACTTTTGTTCAAATTAAAGAAGTAAAGCAAAACTCCCGCATATGACGTTTTGTTGGCACAAAATTTGACATTTTCGAAGCAAAAAAACTTTGTTGTTTACTCTATAATGTTCAATAACTACAGCTGGTCACACACGTAATGATTTGTTCGCCTGTGATTTGTGATTGAAAATTTTCAATTACTTGTGATTTTGTTCGCGCACAGTCCCATTAACCAGCCCAATTATGAATAATAATTCCCCGGGAGTTTTTTCCCTTTTCTCATTTTTCCTATTCAAATTCAATGGGAAAAAACTCTCGGGGAACAAACTCCCGCGGAATTTTTTATTCATAATTGGGTTGAACAAGTAACAAAACGTGGAACACGAACAAATCACACTTACAAATCACCAGTACACCGCGGTGTATGGACAGCTTAAGTGTGAATACGCCATTTATTGTAAATTCCCATTTTTTAAGTCATATGTCCAATACCTTTACAGAAACCTCCGGAATGTATGGATTTCTAGCAAATATTATTTACAACACAAATAAATTAAATAAAACTACAAGATTTTTTTTTTAGTTTTTTTAGGTTTTTAAATTTTTTATAACCCCATATTAGTTGTTGCAACAATACAGGGTGATTTTTTGAAAATTTTATTGATTTTTTTGTATGATTTTTTTGTTTGTTTCTTTTGTTGTTCTTGTTTGTTAACGTAGTATATATTTTAAATATTTTTTGTGATTTTTTTTTTTAATTCTTCTTTTTTTAAATATAATTTTTTTGTTGTTTGTTTTTTTTTTGTATTTAATAATAATTTTGTTTTTCAAACGAAAGAAAAATTCACATTTTACACAGTTATTTAAAATAAAAATTGGAAAAATAATAGAAAATTTTTTTTTTTTTTTAAAAAAGAAATAGATAAATAAAAAATTTAAATTTGATTTTGAAAAATAACAAAAGAAAAACTAAGAAAAATATTACATTATACATTACATTACGTTTTGTTTGTTTTTTTGTTTGTTGTTTTGTATTAAAACTAATTAATAATAATATTATTTATAATAATTATAGTATAGTATTAATATAATAATTACAAAGATATTGTTGTTTTTGTTTTTCATGTTGATTTGTTGGTTTGTTTTTTATTATTATTCTTATCTTTTTCTACAACATAGTTTACGATTTTCGATTTTAAAATGTAGTTTACTTCTGGTTTTATTAATTACTTCTTTATTCTTGGTTTGCAGTACATATTTTGACAATCATTTATTTATTTATTTAGATTTGTTTAGTATTGTTTATTTTAATTTTTTTTTTTAAATATTTCACTCATGACTTAAACGAAAATTTAATAATGATGTGATATAAAATGTGGAGATTTTTTTGTGTGTTTTTAAGGAGGCAAAAAGTTTTGTTTGGTCTTTCAGGTTTGAAATCAAAAATATAGTCTTGTGAGGGGAATTAACTCTCTTATATATTTGGAAAACTGTTTAAATATTTGTTTGTAGTTTTGAGTTCCAGCTAAAATGCTTATTGGGAATGATTTAAATTTGGAAAAAATTTTAAAACTCTATAAGGATTTTATGAATTCAATATTTATACAAATTTCAATTAAGTTGCTGTAACACGTAGAGAGGAAAACTACCTTTTAAAGCAGCCATCACTGAGTTCACTATCTTGGAGCAAGTTGGACTCAGAACAATCTAATTATCGTGTTTCGATTTATTTTCAAAAATGTTATATTTATTTTATGCATAAACAAGGCAACATCTTGACAATGTTGCTCTATAGAATTGAAAATGTTACATTTTTTACATTCAAATTTATCCAAATGTTTAAAAATATTGAAATTTTTTAAAGAAAAGTTATCCCCTTAAAGGCCACATTTCTGAAAGCCTGGTTTACCAACATTTAATATTAAAGAAATTTATTTAAACAAACATTAAAGCGGCTTTTAAAAAACATCATTATTTGAAATTTCTTTTAAAATATTACAACATTATTTTAAATTACAATTATTATATTTCTTTCAAGCTAAATAAAAATTCATAATGAGCAAGTTATGGCAGTTTTTTTTTAAAGAAACTACATTTTTTCGTGTATAGGAAAATCTTAAAAATGAACAGCATTAGTAAATAATTAATAACAAATGACGGAATTATCAAGTTTTTTTTTTAAGAAAAAAGAAACTTGTTACAAGATTCAAATATTCATTTTAAACAAAAAATAGAATTTAAGAAAATAATAAAAAAAAAAAGAAACATATACATTTTTGTAAGTTTAACTTAAACACAACAAGGGGCAGGGGAAACAGGGTAAAAATAAACATAAACATTTTGAGGAGAGGAGTAGTGGGGCGGAGGTAAAGGTTAGGGCTTAAAAGCATAAAGTTTTACTTTTTACAAGTCTTTTTTTTAGATTTAAGCATAAAATTTTAATTTAATATATATTAATTTCCTTTTTATAATTATAATAACGAAAATAAGTGTTAGTAGTATTATTTACTTTTGTTTTAATTAAATTAAAATTAAAAAAAAAAAATATTGTATTGTATATTTAAATATATGTATGTATATGTAATATTTATATTTATAGTAATAGTTTAAAGCAAAATTCTTACAAATAATATAGAAAAAACTAAACCGTTTAGATTAATAAATATTTAGGATTGTATTTCAATTTAATTCATTTCATTTGTTTAAATATTTTAAACGGTTTGGAAATTGTTAAAGGTTTTCCTAAATGTGTAATTCTATAAACCTCATATTAGTTAAACATAATTTAATAATTTATTATTTTAAAATGGCTCTAAGCTTAAAAATTTAAAAAGTATCAATTCATTTACTCTTTAGTTTAAATAAAATTATAAAAAAACAATCTCATTAGCAAATTAAATAATTGACTTAATAATCAAAAATTGTAAAAACGAAAAACATTTCATTTTAAACTATATTGACTTAATTTGTTTAAATGTTTAAATGAATCTTAAATCCCTTAAAATAAATAAACGTTAGCTATTTTAAATCATAATGTAAGGCAATTCATTGCAAAAAAATTTAGAAAAACCTTACGTTTAACGTTGTCTACTACGTTTATATACTATATTCATTTAGTTTTGCTTATTTTCTCTTCCTTTTTTTGTTTGTTAAAAATGTAATTAAATTAATTGTAATTGTAATATTTTTGTGTAGTATTGTGTTTAATGTTACAGGTATAAACAAAACAAAAAACACTTTTAAAATGATGGGTTCCCTTTGAAAAGTTTTAAAAATTATTTAAAGTCGCTTGGTTTCAAAAGGGTTTGTTTTCTTTAAAGTAAAAAATTAAAAATGCTAGTTATTTATAGTTAATAGTTGTGATAAAAGGGGGGAGGGATGAGGTTTGGAAATTTAATTAACAATCAACAGCAATTATAAAGATGCTACTAGAAACAAATTATATTTAATTTAATTGTTAAACAAAACCTTTTTTTTATTTCTACATATCTGAAACAATTTTCGCCTTAAGCTCTACATATATGAATTTAAGTTTGTAATGGACAAAATTATAGCACTCTTTTAATTTAATTAATGAATTTTAAAATTTAACAAATATTTTATTATATAATTCATAATATTTACACAATATTTAAAAAGCGAAATATTATTAAACTTTACAAAATATCTGTTTCATTTTAAATAAAATGGTAAAAAATCATAATTGATCATGTTTAAATAAATTAAACAACTTTTTTAAAAATATTTATTTTCAATTCACAAAATATTCAAAATTATTTAGAACAAAAAGTGTAATGTATTTTATAAGGAAATTTCAGCCCAACAATTTGGTTATTTGCCCTTAAATTTAATTGTTTTGAAATATTTTCTGGATAAAAGTTATTACAGTGATGGATCACATGTTCTTTTCTATAAATGTTACCCTAGTAATGGAATAAAATATAAAATACCTTGCCCTCAATGTTACAATAAGGCAAGAATGTTTTGCCTTTTTATTAAAATTACAAAAATGTTGCCTCTTTATCATAATTATATTTTGTGTGTTCTTCAACAATGCAAATGGTTAATTTTATTTTATGGTGTTTTCTTTTAAATTATGCCTTTATTCTGCCTTTTACTCTTCCCCTTGTATTCTTTTCTGAAAAAATGTAGTTTGGTAAGCTTATAATGTGTTCTTTTTAAATAATGTTGCCCTGTTGTGGCATCTCTTCTTTGTGTTTATGGTTAAAAGCTTTGAACCCAAATTTTAATCAGACGCTGAACCAGGACAAGGCTTTTCAATTTTTGTACTGAATATTTTCATTTCGGTTCATTTTCATTCCTCATAGAGATCTGCTCTTGAATTTGATTGATTGCAACTCATTTTTGATTTCATTCATTTGAATTGCAATTCATTGTTCTAATTCAATTGAATTAATTCAAAATCAATTCAATTCAAACGAATTGGAAATGTATTGCAATTCGGTTTGACAAATTCATTAGAATTAGAAACGAATTCTACAAATTCATTTGAATTGGAAACGAATTGAAATTCATTTCTGCCTAATTCGTTTGAATTGATTAAAATTTCATTCAACTCTTTTTTGTTGTGAAATGAATTCAAAATTTAGCTAATTCGTAACGAATTAAAAACAAAAAAGAATGATGCATTTACAGCTCTGCATGAACTTAACCCTAAACAGGCTTTTGTTTTGTAAAAGTCTATTGTGACCATAAAAAGGCAACATTATGAGAAACCAAGGGCAACATTTACAAAATAAAAATGTCAAACGATTTGCATTTACACGATGTCAACATCTAATATGATCTATATTTAAATTTAACATGAACAAAATGAAAATTTCTAATAATTTTAAATAACAATTTTAGTTAAATTCTACTTTGATATTAAACAATTGCAGGAATTGTTTTAATAAAGAAAAATACAACTTTTTTTTAATTTTCTAGATACATTGTACGTTTATGTTAAAATTCTTAATTTTAATACTTTAGAAAATGATCTCAAAGTTTGTCATAGAATTATTAAATGCTAATAAAAATTAATAATGCTATTAAGCACTGAGTGAAAGCATCAATCAAAAAATGTAAAGATTAGAAACGATCACATCAAGTCAATAATATATTGTTTGCTCTTGCAAAGATCAAATATACATTTGCTTATGCCTACTTTGTCAAATATTTGAACATATTAAACAGTTTCAATCTGTTGAACATAATACAGAGGTGTCAATAATAATTTCTCATACATAATTTATTGAATGAATTTTTGCATGCATCAATATTATAAACAAAAGCCGCATTTTGTCTTCTTCCTTTTGAAATAAAAATAAGAATACAAAATGTATTGTTCTATCTCCTGTAACATCTCTGTATACCTGCCCCTGTCTGTAAATCGAGTGTATTTCGCATGACATGTAAATCAGGTGGTTTCGATTTACAGAACATCATAAAAGAAAAATGTTACTCGAATTCGGTTTACAGAACAGAAATATGTGTGATGTTTTAAACTTCAAATTTCAAATGCTTGATATTGAAATGTCAACCACGATTTTACAGTACACATTTTAAAAAATATTTGAAATTAATTGCATGTTAATTTTAAATAAATGTCTCAGATTCAGTAATACATATGAATGAATTTTTCAGGAAATTGATTTCAAAATCTCTGCTTAATTATTTGAAAACTTAGAGTTTTTTTTAAATAAATTTCCATTATTCATATGTGTTAGTAAATCAAATTCTAGAATATTTTTTTAAAAAATTTCAAATTATTTTTTTTAAATTTTGTAAATAATTTTGAGAAAAAAAAATTCCATACAAAATTTTTGAAAAATTCAAATTTTTGGCATGAAATTTTTGTCAAGTTATTTTGTTGTTGTTTACAATATTTCAATTTAAAATATTTTAAATTTTTTGCATAAAAAATTTAAACATTTTAAATAATTTGAAATTGTTAAACAAATAATTTTTTTATTGGGGTAATTTGATGATCAGAAATATTTAAATTAGTTTACAAATAATATCCAATTTTGAGTTTGGAAAAAAATTACAAACTGCAAAGTACTCAGAAACAGTTAAAAATAAAGTTAAATTTATGATTTTCAAAGTACTTTTACCCTCAGTAACACGAAGTCTGGTTATGTTTTAATTAATAGTTATACTGACAGTTTTCATACAAAAATAAATTTAACCGACAGTATAACTATTAGTTAAGGCATAACCAGACTTCGTGTTAATGAGGGTTAGACTACTTTAGTTAAAAGACCTTTATATTAGAATAATTTATAATTTGTCGGAGAACACGAATAAATTATTTATTTATTTATTATGTATTTAAAAACACATTTGTTATATATAAAATTTGTTTTAGTACATCCCAGATTTGCAGGTTTTACAGGAAATCGTTACCGTACTCATTGCTTTAAATTATTTCTTGTTGTTTTTCTAATTAATTCTGTGAAAAACCTGTAAATCTGATTATATCTCAAACATATTTATGAAAATGTATATGATATGGTCATGTTTTTAGCAGATAAATTATAAAACATTTACAAAACCAAGTGATTCATAAAAATAAAACTATTTCATAAACAGAAATTACTCTTCGTGGTAGCAAAAATGCTTAAATATTTTACTACAAAGTCAAATTTAAAAATAAATTTTAGGTTTCTTTTTGCAGAGTTGTATGATTTATGAAAAAAAAACTAGTTGTGTGAATGTTAAAAATATAAGTTGTTTTGCTGTTCCAAAATTGTATACAAATTATGATTTCTATGGTTATTTGCTTATGGCGTTTTCTTTTCTGGCGTAAATTTTGCCTTTATTCTGGATTTTACAGTGTTCTTTTCGAATAATGTTGCCCTAAAATCCCGAAAATATGCTACATGTTTCACCCTCCATTTTATCAAAGTGTTAGAATGTCACCACTTTTTAAACAGATTTTTTTTGATTTGTTTTTGAAGTTCGTTTGTATTAATGGAAGCAAAAAGTATAGTTTTAGAATATTTTGAAGCTACATAAAAGAAAACTGCATAAATGGTAATTGTTTTTGTTCTATTGTGATCGTTAAAAATGTAACACATTATAAGGGTATGGGTAACTTTTAATAAATGGTACAAAATATGTTGGCAACATTATGCGTCAGAAAAGAAAACGCCATTAGTTTTAATTTAAAAATTATTACTTTTTTTAAATTATCATGAAACTCAGCTTTCTAAACTCTAGTTTCTAAAGATGTTAAAACACTCATCTGTTTAGAGTGTATTAAATCACAGCCAATTATGAAAAAAAAAAATCCCCGGTAGTTTTTTCCCTTTTCTTTTTTTACTGTAGAATTTGAATAGGAAAAATGATTAAAAGGAAAAAACTCTCGGGGAATTTTTTTCATAATTGGGCTGAATATTTTGTTGTTGTGGTCTTGTAAGCTGTATTATTTTCGCTACACTTTCTACGTTTGCTAGGGTAGTTTACTATAAAGTACTTTGATTTAAATACGGTTAATTCATTTATTAACTATCCGTCTATTATGTATGTTGATCGAAACATAAAATTAATCAAACATAGCTTCAATTCAAACTGAAAAAATACACAGTAAAATGTTTGCTTGTAAATTACCATAAGAGAAAGTTAACTCCGGTCAATTTTATTTAGATTATCTACCTCTTGCATGCCTATAAGAGTCAGTTTATTTTTTGTATGAAAGCCATAGAAATTTGCACATGATTCTTTGTAATAACTTCGAAATCAGTAGAAATATTTGGAAATGCATTGGTAATTGTATAAACGATGAATAAGGCTCATAAATTTACAAATAAAACATTTTCTAAAAACTACATGTAGGCATTTTTACAGGCATGACAAGGATTTGTCTGCTGAAAGGTAAGGGATCATAAAAAACATTTGAGTAGTTTTGAATATAGTCTGAACGTTTCGCTATTAAATATTTAACACAATTTATGTTCCCATGAAATATCCATTTCCCTCGATATTGCTATCGTGATATTCCCATGAACTTTTCATTCACAATAGTTGATTTTGTTCTTAACAGCTGTTTATTGTTTACAAAATTCCATCTAAAAATTTCCCAACATGGTGGATTTTTTCACGTGAACAAAGTTTATGAACGAAAAATGGGAAAAGGGAACATATTTCATGTGTAATATTGATTCGCGATAGGGGTGAATATTAAGTTAATTCATGTCATCATTTTACCCTTGCGAAAATGTAAACATTCGAATAATTCCAACACATTTAATACGTATGGTTGCAGCGATTGTGCGAAAGTCCTAACAAAGACCGATGACATGAATTAGCTTAATCATTAATTGCAATAATAATAATAATAAAACCAAAGTGCTATAATTTTGTCCATATCTACTCTATTATATGCCTAAAATTTCAAACAGCTTTTAAAACTCAAAAAAAAATACAAACATATAAGATGGTTGACATGGTAGCTCGCTGCACACAAGCATTTCAGTAGAATCTATTAGATTCCGTTTAGAAAAACAACATATAAGATAATTTATATTAATTGCATTTGAAATATTCGAAAGTAAATGTCGACATGATGAGATTTACAAATTAATAATTAGTTTTGTAACTTAAAATGAAAATATCATAGATAAATAAACGTAGATCGGAAACTATCATGACAAAAACCTAAGATGTGACAACAAATGTGAAAACAAGAAACCACACTCGTATGTGTGATATCTTGGGCAATTTTTTATTTTTTTGTTTGAGTTTTTTTTCTAGTTTCCTCTCTATGTGTATTTTTTGGAAAATATTTAAAAGCTGCAAGCAAGCAATGTTACCTTATGTCAGCAAAAATTATAGCTAAAAAGTAATTATGAAATATTGAAAGAACAAAACATAATTTCATTAATTTTTTTGCCGCCCTAATTTCAATATCAACAACAATTGAATATGTATTTTGGAGGAGTACAGGGGGAGGGGGTTTTAGTATCCTTTTCTATCATATTGTAAAGTGCTCAATACAATTTACAGACTACACATGGCTTTCTTTGCTGTTGTTTGGTTTAACATTCCTACAAGTACAGTAATTACTTAGATTTACTTTCTTAGTTAAGTATTATCATTATCGTTATCATTATTATAATTATTATACTTATTTAGTTAGTTACTATGTTTAGAGGCCTATATGTATGTATGTACTTGTTTGTATCTATGTATGTATGTTTGTTTGTATTTATGTAATGTATGTATATTTTTAAGTGTTTGCATATTACTTTTGTTTTTTTTTTGCTTTAGCTAACAATGACTTCATTTATACTTTATATTTATTTATTTTTTTATTATTATTCAGTTTTGTCTACAATTCGTTGTTGTATTCTATAAGTGTGTGTAGTTATGTTAGGGTTTTGTTTGTGATTTATTTTGTTCCTTTAAATTTAAACTGTTAGCTATGATGATGTATGTGTATGATGATAACAATGATGTTGCAGATGCTGCTGCTGTAGCGTAGGTTTATCATGATGTTGATGAGGAATAGGAAAAGGGGTGGGGGGAGCGTTAGGTAAGGAATGAGTACCTTGTTTTTCTTTTCTTTTTTTTTTTGTTTTGGTTAATTGGGTTTTTAAAGTTATAAGTGAAGCTAATAACATATTGCTTATCATACTAAGAGTAGATTTATAGAGAGATAGAGAGAGTTATAGATTGATTGATGTTTTTGTTTTAAGGGTTTTTCTTTCTTTTGTCTCATCAGTTGCTGTTTGCTTTTTTGTTTCATTTCATACAATTTCGATTTCTAAATGCTTTAAGTTTTGTTGGTTGGTTTTGTTAAATATTTATATATATAATTTGCTTTCTTTTGTTGTTGGTTGTTTAAAAAAAAAAATAATAATAATATACTTTACTTCCATTTATTAGATTTGGTGGCTTTTTTGGTTTTCTTCTTCTCATTGTTGTCCTTATAAGAACGAGTTGACGTCCGATCTTATTTTTTAGCATGAAAAGAAACAGATAAATAAAATTTAAATGTAAAAAAGTTATTACAATGAATAAAATGTAAAATAAATAAATGAAAAAAATTAACATAGAATTTGTGAAAAAAAATAACTATTTTCGTTAAAAACTTATTTTTGGTAAAATATTTCTTTTAGTTGTTAACTGTGTTTTGAAATTTTGGCCTAAAACTGGCTAAAACAAAATTTTTCGTAATCCGAATATTCTGCCACTTTTGTAAATTTTCGAAATTCCAAAATTACGCTCTAATTTTATAATGAAATATAAATTTTGTGTAATTTTTGCTTATATGCAAAAATTCAAATTTTCAAATTTAATTTCGAATTTTTGAAATTTTTAAAAAAAAAATTTAATTCTTTAATTCTATCATTTTTAAAATTTCTAAATTGGTAAATTAACAAAATTATATAATTTTGCTCTAAAGTTTTTAAAGTTCGAAAAATATGTCTGTTCGAAATGTTACCCTACTGGTTGAAACCAAATTTATGGCATAAATCCGAAGCCAAATAGTCTGTAGAACTCTAGAAAATTTTCAAAATTCTAAAAGGATTTCTGCTTATGTTCGAAATTTGAACCTGAAATTTAGATTTTGGATACAATATTGTATATAGCACCTCTGCTATTCAAATTCGTTACCAATAACTCTTAAATGTTGGCTTACGTTCGAAATTTCGAACCTAATTTCAAATCTTTATATATTTTTAATTTTAGTTTATGTTTAAAAAATCGAACTTAATTTAGAAATTTAGGTTTTTGCTCGAAAATTCGAACTTAATATTGACATTAAAAAAAAACAAGTAAGAGAGCTATATTCGGCTTTGCGGAATCTTATATACTCTTCACCAAATTATACTTTAAAATACAAATTTTAAATATTATTAAGTAAAAAAATTTAATTTTTTTTTTCGAAATTGTCCATTTTTTAATTTATTAGCGAAAAAAATTTGACAAAAAAAAATTTTTCTAAAAAAATATCGCTTAAAAAATATTTTTTCCCGATTTTGACCTGCTGTAGGTCCAAATTACTACAGCCTTATACACATCGTTGAAATGGACTTTTAAATATCAATCATTAGATATCCATATTGTCTATATTAATGACTTAATAATCAAGATATAAATCAGAAATAGGCCTAAAATCAAAGTTTACCTCGAGCCTTGAGAATTCCAACCATGTTTGTAAGTTATTTCGAGGCTACCACAAACGGAATTGCCACTCATGATAAATTGAATATTTCTATTAGCTAATACACACCTGCTTTCATATTTGAAGCCGATACCGATGATGAAGAAGCTGAATTTGAGGGACGCGATTCAGATTCCGAACCCGATTTCGACGATGAATCGGATCCATTTGAGGCCACTGATGACTCCGATGAAATGGAAATAATCGATATTGTTGAGGAAGCGGATGTTAGAATACCATGTGTGGTCGTCGTCGCCGTCGAACCACCCAAACTCGATGTACTCGTGGAGGCATTATGTTGACGCGGCAATGTAGACGAATGCTGTTGCTGCTGCTGTTGCAGACGCTGCTGTCGCACCTGTTGTTGTTGCTGCAAACGCTGCTGATTGGTGTAACGGGGTTTCGAGCTGGCAACATAATTTGGATTAGAAGCGGCATACTGCTGATACTGCTGCTGCATTGGAGGTGGTACATAGAATTGTTGACGATAGTAATGGGGTTTATTTGAAGATGACTGTTGCTGTTGTTGTTGTTGCTGCTGCTGCTGTTGTTGTTGGATTGCTTGCTGCCTGGGAGGTGAGGGTGAGAGTAGATTTTTCTTTGTAGACGATGAGGCCGTTTGAAAGTCAGACATTGCTGCTGCTGCTGCTGATGATGATGTTGGCGATGGTGATGCGGCTGTTGATGTTGTTGTTGATGCCATCGCTGATGTTTCGGCTGTTGTTGTGTATGTGGTACAGGAAGATGTAACAATTGTAGTTGTAGTTGTTGTAATAATAATTTCATTAAGCGACTGTGTGGATGTGGATTTTGTGTTTGTTGTTGTGGGTGTTGTTATTGTTGCTGTTGTTGTTTGTGTGGTTGTTGTTGTTATTGTTGAGGATGATAGTTGTGGCGATGATGTTGATAATGATATAAAACTATTTGTTTGTGTGGGTGGTGTTTGTGGTTGTGTGTATTGTTGTTGGGGTTGTTGTGTTAGAGGCTGCGGGGTTTGTTGCTGCAACGGCAACGTTTTCAGCGCATTGATATTGCCAGCATGCATTGTGAACTGTGTTCCTGCTGCTGCCACTTGCATTTGTACCAATTGCTGCTGATGTTGCTGCTGTTGTTGTTGTTGTTGCTGCACCAAACCGGCAACTATTCATCATGTATCCATCCGGGCATTTGTGTGAATATTCGCGGATGTTGTTTGTGTCATTGGAACACCGCCGCCCAACACAATGTGTGTGGTAGACCCTGTTGTCGGTGACGTTGAGTCGGCATCGCAGTCTTTGCTGTCCTCCGAATCATCCCCCGATGAAGTGCTACCACGTCTATGACACATTGAATTCAAAGCGGCAACATGATGTTGCTGCTGCTGCTGCTGGTGATGATAGAGGTGTGGTATTATATGAATCTGTTGCTGCTGGCCGGTTAAAGCACCGGCTGGCAACATATTGGAAGGCAATAATTGTATCTGCATGTACTTGGTGGTATTCCCCACCACGTTCGGTGTACCTGGACCACCTAACGCCGAGACGGGTGAGTGGCGTGGAACGACAAGATGCTCAAAATGTTCACGTATCCATTCGCGATAATCTATAACATCATCGGTGATACGTATAATGCGTCCTATGAAAAATAAAAAATAAATTTATTAGAATTTAAACAACAACAGTTTCTTTTGCTAAAAACGTACCCAGTATTGAACGCTCATTACAATCGTTGGCCCAATCATTGAGAGGACTCACAGCCTGTGATAGCATTAGATAGGCGTATTCGAAGGCCTGCTTTACTTGTAAGGCGCCATACGAACTACGTCCGATATCATTGCCGGGGGTTAGTGGATCCTCTATGCACAGCAGTGACGGCCGATGACCATCGATCATATCACGTTGTAAGTCTTCTTTGGGTATGTAGCGACCGCCGTTCTTTATGGAAATGCCAATTTTCATATAGTTGAACTTGCGGCCGTACAGTTCGAAAAACTCCAAGAGTAAAACACCCAAATTATCAGTCTCGGCGTGAATTTGACGAGGATGCAGCTGTAGGAAGCTAATGCACATGAGTATCAATGAATAGGAAGAAATGCCACCAGTGAAAACTTCATTGAGATCACGTTGAAGTAAAAACTGTTTTAACACCAGCACCAGTTTAGCAAGCAATGGGAACTCTTGCTTGTATTTTTTAATCAGCTCTGCCGATTGGACGCCAGACTGCATGTTGAAGGAGATGTCAACTTTAACTTGAGTCTCACGATCGGTTAGTTTTATAATGGGCACAGAGGCCTTGTCCAGAACACGCACCGAATGAGGTTCAGCTATGCCACGGGCGATCAGTTCAGTTTCGAGAGTTCTCAATGGCATTTTATCCCAAAGACCTGCAAAAACCAGAAATATATCATAAATATTACAATTTCCAAAGTGAAAAAACAAGAATTCAATCAATATTTACCTAATACCACTAGATCAATGTCAGAGGTAGGCAGGAATAAACCAGTACGGAAGGAACCAAATATCTCAACCAAAGCCGAAGGCCAAATGGAATGGACCACGGCTTCAATTCGATGTACCACCTCGTTGCGTATGGCATGTTCGGTGGGTGTGGGCAGTACATAATTGTAGAATTGCTCAATCTCCTGATGGAGACCCAAAACGCCGCGACAGTAATTGAAATCCGGTACACGCCAGGGACAGCCCTTATATTTCGATATCAATTTGTCCATGTGTTTGTTAAAATTGTATGTACTGGCCTTGTTGTCGACAATGCGGCCAATTTTCCTGCGCGAGGGATTATAATAGCTGGGACGTTCGTGCGAAGGCATTTTACCAGTCAAAGTCGTCGTCGTAGTGTTTGTACCGTCTCCTCCGCCGCCGCCGCCGCCTCCTCCTCCGCCGCCCTGTGTTGTGTTGTTGGCAGGTGTATGTGAATCGTTATTTGTATTGGTCGTAGTGGTTGAATCAAGGGAATTATTGCTGGATGTATTGCCGCTGGAATTGTTGCCGTTATTGTTATTGCTGCTGTTATGATTGTTGTTATTGTTGTTGTTGTTGTTGCGTAAGCCACCAAATTGTTGCAATAGCAATTGTATGGAATCACGATCTCTAGGAGTTAAATTAGCACCGTTATTGAATTTATTACCACCACCTTGTAATTGTTGTAGCTGCAGTTGTTGATTCTGTTGCTCCAGCAATTGGCTCATTTCATGCGCATTGGTTTCCCAAATTTTACACCATGTGAGTAAAGCTGGACCCTCCTGTTCCTCTTGAAACCAACCAACAAAAGGATCCATTCAAAATGTTTTCGCACAAAAACAAAGAAAACCCCAAAACGAACTGGCAACTATTGCAGTTGGTATCGCACTTGCTTTTCTTTCTCCAAACGATTATATTTCTATTATTTTCCTTTATGTGATGGCTTTTTTTCTCTGTTGGAAATTTGGCTACACGTTGTCCTTAGGACGTGAGTTTTAATTATTATTTTTTTTTTATTAATATTCAAAATTCTTTGAATTGAATTTCAAAATCTCAAAAGTACTTCTTGTTGTTGTTTTTTCTAGACAACAATCTATGGAATGCCAATGATGTTGAAAAAAAAGGAGCAACTTTTTATTGTTTACTCTCTTTTATTTGAACTTAATTTTATATAGAGTTGAAATCCTAAAAAATAAATAAGAAATTGTTGAGCTATAATCAAAATTATCAGTATTTAAAATTTTTATAAATAGAAAAACGTTGGAATCTGCCTTAAAGTTGCTAATGCGCCCTAAAATAAACAATTGATTAAACAAATGCCTAAACACGTTTTAAATGTTTGGATAAGTAGATTTTAACTAAAAGAGAGCTATATTCGGCTGTGCCGAATCTTATATACTCTTCACCAAATTATACTTTTACATATTTTTAAGAAAACATATTTCAAAATTGTTTTTGAAAATTTAAAAAAAAAAATCCAAATTTTTTTCCAAATTTTTAAATTATTAGTGAAACAAAATTTGTGACAAAAAAGTTTTTTTGGTAAAAAAAATTCGGGTTAAAAAATATTTTTCCCGATTTTGACCCATTGTATGTACAAATTACTATATCCTTATATACATCGTTGCAATGGACTTTGAAATATCTATCATTAGATATCCATATTGCCTATATTAATGACTTAGTAATCCAGATATAGATCAAAAATAGGCCAAAAATCGAGGTTGCCCGATTTTTTCCTTATATTTCATCCATTTGTGAACCGATTTTCACGATTTTACCCTTGCCACACATGGTGAAGAAAATTGGGTTAAAATTTCCCGATTTTGATCTATTGTCACTACGATTTTCCCGAATTTAAATAGCAACTATAGCGGACTTTTGAATTTCCCGCCTCGTAACTAAAAGGGCAACACTGTTCCTGTCAAAATTTTAACAAGCTGCGTCATTTAGTTTGTGTTTAACAGCCATTGATAGCAGACTACCTCGTGAATTGAGGAGAATATTGAAAGAAATTAATTTCAATCAAAACAAGGCTTGATAGATGCTATGGAAACTCTGGACCATCAAGCGTAAAAAGGTGGTGTACTGAATTTCGTTGAGGCCGTACAAGCAGGGAAGGTGCCGAACATGGCTCAGTGGTTTTAATTAAGTAATTATCAAATTGTTCCTCACTATTGTGTCCTAAACCTTTGCCAAACATATCAGTTAATCTTTACAAGCCCTGATTTTAATGCAACTATTTCAATTTCTCACAAAAAAAAAACATCATCTCAGTATGAATGTACTCAACTCGTACTAGCTAGCCATCATAAAAATCATTATCACGAGACTTTTGATAAGAGCAAATGTAACAAAAACAGGTGTAACAATAACAACAATAATAAAATGTTACAACACTCTCATTATGAAAAAAGATTAAACATAACTACATAAGAGAAGAAAATGTAGCCCCAAAATGATGGGAGTTAATTATGAAGTAAATAAAACTAAATTCATCAAATTCAAATCAAAAAAATGTTTCGATAGTAACAAGCATAATAATAGTATGAGTAAGTATTTTTGTTTAAAGTTGTATGAATATAGAAAAAAAAAATACGTTAATGGAAAAAACCCGATCCAATTTTAAATACATATCTACATATATTCATATTAAACACTTCCCCCAAATGTATTCATCTTTATATACTAATTATTAAGGCCGGGAAAGAGGTATGCTTTGAAAACAAATAGTTTAACTATTTCTAAACAAACAAGAGAAATTTAAATAAATTTACATACATATTTCGCATAATAATTGTGCATTATTTTTTAAATTGGTTTATAGTTTGTTTGATTTTGTGTGTGTTTTTGTTTAGACAAAGACCAGATACTGGTTAGTATTTTGTTTTGCATTACGAAATGACTTTTTATTAGACCCTCTAAAAATAAATGTGCTAAATGATTTGATATATTTTAAGAATAATAAATAATTTATTTAAATACAATAATAATGAACAAGGTTTTTAGAGATTCGTATTTAGATTTTTTTAAATAAAAAAAAATATGACGATTTTTTTAGAAGGGATGTTTATTTTTCTTAAAAAATAAACCTGTATAAATGATATAATGTTTTTGTTGGTCATGATTATTATGATAAGGTGCCGAAGAGTCTAAAATAAGTGTTAATGATATTGATCTGTATCATTATCATTCTAAGTCGATTTAAATGAGTCAATCTGAATCAATCCGAAATATACAACCGAAATTAATGAGATTCTCCAATACAATTGTATCATTGTCCTAATGATAGAGATTTCAAAGAACTTTCCAGCGGCATAGAAATTCGGAACGCAACTATCCGAATAAAACAAGTGCCGAATCGTATATACCCTTCATCAAATTATACGTAAAATAAAAATGTTAAATAATTTTAAGTAATAAAAATTAAAAAAAAAAATTTCAAAATTTTTAAACTAATTTTTTTTAATTTATTAGCAAAACAGATTTTATGCAAAAAAAAATTTATTTTATTTAAAATTTTTTTTAATTTTATAACAAAAATATGTTTTTATGAAAAAAAATTCGAGGTAAAAAATATTTTTACCGATTTTTTCGAATTATTATTTAAATTTTTTTTAAATTTAAAAAAAAAAATTTTTTTTTGTGATAAAAAAAAAATCGGGTTAAAAAATATTTTTTCCAGTTTTGACCCATTGTAGGTCCAACTTACTAAGGTCTTTGAAGTATCTAACATTAGATATCCATATTGTCTATATTAATGACTTAGTAATCCAGATATAGGTCAAAAATCGAGGTTGTCCTGGTTTTTTCCTCATATCTCAGCTATTTGTGGACCGATTTTATTATGAAACTTCTCGTAAACATGTCTGACTGAATTATTGAAGATTTGGATCCCGAAGATATCTGGAGTCGTCAGAAAATTGATTTCAACAGACAGATGGACAGACGGACATGGCTTAATCGAGTCCGCTATCTATAAGGATCCTGAATATATGTACTTTATAGGGTCGGAAAATTATATTGTGGAAATTACAAACGGAATGACAAACTTAAACTTGAAGGGTATAAAAATGCAACATTATTCGCGATCAACGCTCCGGAAGGACCCGAGTGTCACGTGGCCAAAGATTGTCTACACTATGACCTCGCTCCGGGAGGACCCGAGTCTCACTCGGCCAAAGTTTATCAACACTACGACAGCTGTATCAACCGCAATAACCTTTCTTTTAAACCAGGAAAGAACTTTCAACAACAGTGAAACACCGATAGTTCGTCTTTGTGCGTGTGAATATACTAAATGCATACGAGGGTAATTTGTGTAATTATAGTTTCATTTGACCCTCGCAAAAAAGTTTCGGAGTTATATTTAAGAACCTTATTATGGACAAATTTATTATTATTCTAATTAACGAAGGCATCTGCTTCAGAAGTCGTCAAAATTACATTCACTTTAAACAAATGCCACATGTTTTGTTTGTAGTAGCTGGATAACCAAAGGCAAAACTGTACGAATTGATAAGCATGCGAAATTAATACACTTCGTTACAAAACCTTTGATATTCCTAAATACATATTGGGATTAATTCTAGGCTACCGAATTTCCCGGACTTTTTCCATTCCCGTGAATTAAACTGAATTAAATATATAGAAGAAGAAAAAGAACCGGTCAAAATTCAATAACGTGTATTTAAGAGGTCCGACTGTTAAATCTGGAAAAATTATAAAGAATGTTTTTAAAAACAGGTTGTATATCTATGTATAGCCTGTGACGAGCAAAAATCGTGAATTTTTACTTTTTATTATTTAAAATTTTTCAAGAGAGATAGAGCTAAAGACGTGAATGCGTCATACGAGAAGTCTAATCCTCGTCATAGTTGCGCCTACCTCCGCGTGAGCTTCCATACCCCGTTGTAATTTCCTCTACGGAAGAATAATATGGGACGCACCATTTAATGGCGTAATTTATAAGTGACGCCCTGTAAATTAAAAGAAGATAATAAAGTTCTTAATCCTCTGGCCTAAATAAATACAAACCCTTAGAGCCCAGCGTAAGTTCGAAACGCGTCGTCACAAGCCTCAGAAGTTTTCATGTAAACAATCTCAATTACTCTTTTAATTTTTAAGGTCGTTTGCATGATAAAATTTCAATTTAATTAAATTTTTTTTGTTTTAAATAATTGTTTTTGTCACACAGAGAAAAAGGTTTTAGTTGTGATAACCGAATTTATTTCTTATCAAATAATTTAGTCTAAATAACTGAATTTATCTATTGTGTCTGAAAAATTTTAGTTGGGCTGACAAAAATTAGGTTATTTAAATTGTAATTCATCTGTGCCAACTTTCTATCTTTTGCTAGTATCGAAAATATATATGGATGTAATTGAATCATTCGATTGATAACAAATCCCAATGAAATCTCCTAGATCATCCTTTAAAAATTGATAATATAAAATTCAATAAAACGTTTTAAATAGTCATTGAAAACAAAAACGTTTGCCAGGTATTTCGGGATTTCTTTGAAATTAAAGTATTTATTTGACCAAATAATCTAAAAATCTAAAGAAAACAGAATAAAACGGAACTAAAATGTATTATTGGCAAGATTCACAATAATACCTTTTAACAATTGTGCGGAAGTAAACATTATCAAATTAGCAAATAAATAAACAAGTGCTAATTTTATAAAGAAACAAAATAAATTTCAATTCATACTATGTAGGTACCTACAATTTTACATTACAGAATAAATAAAATAATCGAAAGCTAAACTTGAAACATTTTTTTCTTTTTTTTTATTATTTATGAGAAATATAATAGATAATAGAAATGAATTCATACTTGGTATTTAAAATCAAGCATAATACAATTTCGAACTGTTATGTTTTGTTATAATAAACTCATTTCGGGAATTCCCCTGCATATGTACATTAGGGCGGCCTCAAAAAAAAAAAAAAAGATTGTAGATGTGGACTCTTCAAATAAACTAAACTTTAATTTTAGTTGGGAATATCGACATCTTTTTCTTTCGTATCCATACAAACGTATGGATTTATGTATATTGTAAAAAGATCATGTTAAAAAACATAGTGAATAATTTAAAACGATCAAACAAAATATGAACAAATAAAAACAGGATTCTGACAACTGACCACTGACAATCAATAATTAATTAATTTTAATTGAAGACAATTATTTACAGTAAGTAAATTAAAAAAAAATAGAAGAAATAGAATTATTGAAAGCCAACTTACTTGTTTCTCTCTGTGTATGATTTATGAATTTCGGACCATAAATGGACAATATTATTGAACACTTGAGTTTTTTTTAGTTTTTTTTTTTTGTCAGTAAACTTAATCAGAAAAACAATTATGAAAATGTTCTTTTTAAGGCAGAGTGAGTGACAAAATAAAAAAAAATCCAAAAAAAAGCAACAAAATACGAACGAACAAACTTATTATCCTTGAATAAAATGTCTCGAAATGTAAAATATGAAATTAATCATCCAAATGGTCCTTATTTTTTGTTTTTCGTTCTAAGCTATTTCTGGTTAACGTTAAACAGTAGATATTTATATATACAATATGCTTTTTTGTTGTTATTTTTTTTAGCATTTACAACAATTGCTAGACATTTCTAAGGCCATTTAATAGATACAAAATTGCAACTTGTTTGATGAAATTCTGCCTTTAGATACTTTTTCTTTACACAGTCTGTCTGTCTCTCTGTTTTTCTATGTGTAACACACTAAACTTTTTTCCCAAAATTTTTATTGTTGTTTTTGTTATTTTATTAATAATTGCAAGTTTTATATATTTTTAATATGTTTGCACATGTATTTAATTTAATATTTTATTGTATTCGAGTTTATTATAAGAATTCTTTGAAAAATTCATTTCAATTCAGTCAGTGGTAGTAATTAATATGTAGTAGTTTTGCTATTTTGTTCATTAGCTTTTAAAATTTGCTTATTCTTCTTTGATTTTTTTCAAATACTATTGAAAAATTTTACTACTACGCCATGTATCAAGAATTAATATAGAAATACGAAAAAATAACACACACACAGTCTCGCACACAAAAACTTTCAGGCGAAAAAATATTAAAACACAAAAAAAACTGTTTTAAAGTGTGTAAAATGTATTAAGGCAGACCCGACTTCAATGGTTATCACGAAGAAAATTTGCAATTTGCTGCCACAAAAATTGCACAAATTTCTGTAATCATTAATGTTTTTGTTAATTTTGTTGGAGGATATGAAAATTGCAAGTCTTTTGATCTTGTTTCACTTATTTCGTTTGTATTTTTCACTTGGGAATTATTCCCATTTTTTGATTATAAATTTTGCCTCATTACGAAAAAGTTAATTTTTTTTCTTCTCACTACCGCTCGTGTATTTTTTTGCTTTCCTTTTTAGCTCTAATTTGACATATTAAATGCAAATGTCAATGCTATAATATAAATGTCAATTATTTACGTTTCTTATTAGCCGATTACCCAGTAGTCGTGGTGAATTTACTTTCTTGTATATTCTCAACTTTTCGTTGCGTTTTTTTCTTCTTCGCACTCTTTTTTCTTTTATCACACTTTTGCACACTGTCCTTAGGAATTTTTTTCGTAAAAACTTTATTTTACAAATTCTCAAGTAAATTTGATGTATTGAAAGTTACTTATAAGCGCCATCTTTTTATTGTGGACTTTTGTGCTGATTTGTAATAAATTTAATAACTTTTTTTATTTTAATTTCACAGAAAAATTAAGAAAATACTCCTGGCAAAAACCACGCTAACCAAAGTATAGTAACGAATAGGTTTAATGTAGTAAAGTAATCAGTACTTGTCACGAGGTTGCCAAGCTTTTGTTAAAAATACCTTTTAATGGAAAAGAGAATTGTGCTTTCAATGAAATGTAATTAAAGAAAATAAAGAAAATTAAATAAAACTCGAAACGATATTTTTTTAAATACAAATTTTCGATTTTATGGAATTAATCATTATAATGACGATAGCTTGTATATTCATATTTTTATATTTATTTGTATAAAAAATTGTACTTTTGGCTGCTTGCTCTCTCTTAAACAATAAATATTTTTGTTAAAATTTGTGTTAAAAAATACAGAATTTTAAAACTAAAAATAAAAATGTCAACATAAATATTTGTCCTTTCATTATAATAGAAAATATCTCTTAATAATATGGGTATCACGGAATACAAATTGAAATTACATTTTGAATTTATATGATAGTACTTCAGAAAATTTTGAAATAGAGAAGAAGAAAAATTATAAATATTAAAATTAAAAAAATTAAACTATAAACTTTTACTGGGATATTGATTTGTTACTATTTCATTAGCACAATGATATAAATTAAAAAAAATTGTTTCATTGAAATAACAAGCCTTTTATAGAAATTGTACCAAAATAATAAATAAATTTACGCACAAAATAATTGGTTCATGCCGAAATCATATTAGGTGAAGTCAGTCAAACAGCGCATTTGTTCTTAGATCATGGGTGGACGCATTAATTGAAAAGTTCATTCAGATTTATTTTTAATTTGTACATAATCTATTCGAATATTTGTTTTTATTAACAAAGCACTAAAATGCAGACAAGTCAGAATAAAGTCTCCAATTCTAACTATATACAAATATAATAGGTCAATCTGAGAGTAGCTTTGAAATCATTTAAGTATATTGATAATAAATAAAAATAACACATCTTCACAACAACAACATAAATTTATCTCTGCCATTATAGGGTTAAATTCATCTAATTTACATTCACAATAGCATGTACACAAACTGTCAAACACTTCGTAACAAAGAGTTACCATTCACAATCGCACAGTAAACCTTCGTAAAGCGTTTGTTCGGTCGGGCTCGCCTAGAAAATTTGTTTCGGTCAAATAAATCAGAAAAAAGTGGAAAATAATTAATAAAAATTAACAAAAAGTGCACCAAATCGTAATTAATTTAACGCACAATCGATAAAATATGAAATATAAAGAAAAACCTAAACAAATTCAGCAGAATTTTATCAAGAAAAACTCGGAAAAATTTTTTACTCTTCTTTTTTTTTTCTTAATGCATGTTTTCGCAGCGGGATGCTTCTAAAGAGGAGAAAATACAAGCTCATTTAAAAACAAATACGTAAGAAAGAGAAAGATCTATATGAAATCGACTGAAATAGTGAATGTGGTTAAAGAAAAAAATGTAACGATGTAAGAAATACACACAAAAAGTTTAAAGTTTTTTTCTATCAAACAAAAAAGAGAAATGTTTTAATTGAATAAATAAAAAAAGTTTAGTTATTAAGAAAAAAATATATATAAATTAATTAATGTTTATGCAAAGTAAGAAGCTAAAATTTTTGAGAAGAAATTTGGAAATAATTGTGAAAAAGTGTATAAAAAATGATTGAAAAAGAAAATTTACATCAACAATTTTATTCGCTCTTGTTCTTTGTGGTTTCTTCTATTCTAAGTTTTCTTTTATTTTCATCTATACGATTATATAGTGAGTGAGTGAGTGACTGACTGACAGAGTGAGAGTGTATTTGTGTGTGCGTACGTGAGTTGTACATACGGCTTTGGCATAATTTTGCAAAAGGTTCAAAAAGAAAATACAAAAGTTCGTTTCTGAATACTTGTGGATGTGTTAGTGTGTCTGTATGAGGAAAGGAAGATGAAAAAGGAACACGTCCTTTTTTCCTTACACTCCTGATTTGATGATTTGTGTGTGAAAGTTTTTTTTTTATATGAAGTTTTATGTTTTACTCTTCAATAAAACATTTTCTCTATCCCCACGTTTAACTTCCGATTGTAAAACGTACCTTAAAAAAGAATGAATAAAACATAATAATAAAATATTCATTAATAAAAATAAAACGTGTAAAAGAAAATGGTAAAAAAATAATAAAAAAAAGAATCTGAAGTGTTGAAGAATTGTTAATTGTAAAAACAACAAAAAATATATTTTAAGTGGAATTACTTTTTGCTGGTTCTTGTTTTTCTCTTTTGATTTATTTTTTTGACATCTTCGTTTTGCTGTTGTTTAGTTAAGTAGTTGCGGTTAATAAACTTCTTGCAATGTTTTTTTGTTTTCTTTTGCCTCTACACGTTCTGTTGTTTATTTTATTATTTGTATCTTCTCTATAGTTGTTGTTTTTTTTATGATTTTTCTTTAAGTGAACTGTGAGATTTTTGTTGTTGTTTTCTTTTCTCTTTATTTTTTTTTTTGATAAAATAAAATTGTCGTAACTGTTACGTTTATAGGATTTTTTTTTTAATTTTAATTTCTGAATGGGGAAGTATTGCTTAAGTTATTTTCAGTTGTATTATAAAATTGTTAATTATGTATTTAAAAATGTAAAATTATTTAAATAGAATATTAATAAATTTATATCTAATTAAATTTTGAGTTTTTAAATGAACTAGAACTATTCATACTTATTAATTTAATATACCAATCAATCCAATGATGCCTTTCGTTGCCGGAACAGTTGCCAAAAAACTTCTAGACTTACGTTAGCGGAATTAATAGTGCCTTCACAACAAGGTTCATATTGGCTAAATAGTGTTTTTTTCAATCTCTAGTTCAGTGGTTCTCACTTGTTTTTTTCACGGCCTCCCCTGACCCATTTCATACAATTTTTTCATATTCTTATATACAAAACAAAACAAATTAACACAATTTCTATTTTTGGGCAATAAAGGTAGATCAAAAATATGTAATTGCGAAAAGCAACTCAAGATTGAGGACAAACATTTAGTTACCTATCTACGACATCCAAATTAATAAAAAATAAAGACTGAAATCCTGAATAACAATCTAATATTCAGAAAATTATTTAAAATTGAGTAATAGAAATGAATATTAAGAAAACGCAACATAAAATTGAGATAATAAAAAAAATTTGAATGACTTTAAATAATTTGACTAATAAGTAAACTAGGGATTCATACCGTATAAATTTAACATATAGTATAAATTTAACTAAGCGCAAGGGTAGAATGGCATTTACAAAGTTTCTTAATTAATGTAACTAATATTATAGATAATTTCATACATACTATTTTGAACCAAAAATATTTTCAATTGACAATAAAATAAACAAAAGCAACATCGAAGTAGATACCAAACATCAAATTAATACATAATTCCAATAGTTACCTATATTAACATAGTTTTTAGGTAAAGTGTATTGTTTGAATTACCTATTGGCATAGATAATAAAACTTAGTTTTTAGTTTTCATATAAAAATAAATTAACTAGGTATTTAAGCTTAGTTAATATAGCCTCGTAGCTACAATTTACGGTAATTTTTGAAATAAAATAGATATAAAAAAAATTAAAAAACTGATTTGGGTCCAAATGTGTTATAATCTTTTCAGCATCAGAACCCCATAACTCGGGTAATATGAGCGACAAATAAATTTTTGTTTTCCAAAATCACCTTAATGGTTTTTATTTTTTCCCTTGGCGCCCATAAACTGGATTTGTTCCACAAATTATAATCTATTCCTCAAATTCCAATTAGGAATACAACCCACATCTAACACTTTTAATTAAATTGCTCTTTTTTTTATCAATATTGCATCTTTAGATATCAAAACAAATTTGCATAGATTTTGTATCTGCATTCATGTGCTTGTGTGTTTAAAACCGACTAAAGAAATGGCAACTCTAACACACCGGGCTTTTTGATGTTTTTGTATATTTCCTATTATTCCTATTATGATTAGAATAGTATGCACCACACATGACAGAGAAACACCAGAAAACTAACAAACAAAATATTGATTATTCTCATCTCGGGCACATGTTAGAAAGAGACAAGTCTATGGTATGCAACACAGCTATGTCAATAATAAAAGAGAAATGCAAAAAACCACTATTAAAAAATAAATGGAAGAGACAAAATAAAAGAATACAAGAAAAAATATAAAATTTTCGTGTATGTGTTTGTATGCGAGTGTGTGTTTAACAAAAAGGAAAAAAAATACTCTGAAAAGATGTGAGAAAAATGTTGTAATGGAAAATTATACACATATTTTCAGCAATGAAAGAAACGAAAAGAAAAAATACAAAATTTACAAGAAAATATCAAACAAAAAATTATTTACAATTAAATATAGAATTCAATTAATTAATTGAAACCAGAAAAAAGTGTGTGTGTGTAAAATATCTGTGTGCAAATTAAATCACTACCGTTCGAAAAAAAAATGAAGTGTGTGTAAAAAGATGATTGAAAAAGTTTATACATTTTATGAAAATGTATTGAAATATATAAGAAAAAAGTCACAAGGTTCTATCTGAGCCACGGAATGGAATAAAAAGTTTATTTTTAATAGCATTGATAGTATTTATTTAAAATTAATAATTAATTTATATTGTTTATATTGTCAACAGAATAAAAGTTAAGTGTAAAAGTAATGGAAAAAATCAATAGAATTTAATAAAACATTAAAAAAAAGTTGTGTGAGTGTGTGAAAGAATTGAAAAGTAAAAAAAAGAGTACATAGTGTGAAAGACAACAGTAGCAGCAGCAGCAACAACAACAATATCATCAAATATTAGCAACAACTACAGCAACAAAAGCACTGTAAGAATAACAACAGCAGCAACAACAAAAGTAGTAGCAGCAGCAGAAAAAATACAACAACAACGACGAGGACGAAGACGGAACATCCATCGATTTTTTACCGTATTTTCAAGTGGAGTTTTGTACGTGTGTAGCGAAAACTAACTACACAAACAACAAATAAGAATAATAACAAAAACAACAAAAAGAAAAACACTGTCTACTTGAGATTGTCTACTTCCTCATTTCCTACCGACCGACCGACTGCCTGACTCTCAGTTCAGCTCAGCACAACACAGCACAGCTCATCTTAGCAGAGTAGAGTAGAACACAGCTCTTCTCATCATCGTAATTGGGCGACCCCCCTTTTATCGTCTGCTGTCATTAGTTAGTTTCTTTTTGAAATTCCCCATCATACATTGGATATTTTTTATCTCATAAACTGGGTCTAAGATCTGTGGCCTAACATGTTGGCCTGTTTCAAGAGCAATAAATTACTTTAAATCTTTCGCGTTAAAGTTCCCGCGATGGACAGCAGCAGCAACACACAGGATCAAAAGCCACCTGGGTCCAGTCATTTGCAACAAACTAACAATGTCTGCCTTCCGCCGCAATTGTCCTCAAATATTATTGGTGGCATTGGCTTACCAGGCGGCGGCGGAGGAGGCAACAATAGTGGAATTGGGGGCGTTGGAGGAGGAGGAGGAGCGGCTGGTATGTTAGGACCAACTGGTAGTGGCGATCAACTACATTTACCGCCTCCCTCACCACAACTCGCTCTAAATTCCATGCATAACAGCAATAATGCTGGCAATCTTGGCGGAGGATTGGTGGGTGGCGGATTACTAACACCCAATCAATCGCATACATTGGCTGGCTCTGTTGGTGGTGGAGGAGGTATTAGCAGTCTCGTCAACTCTCTTAGTAGTAGTCCGGCAATGGCGGCGGGGAATTTTTATAGCAACAGCAATAATGCTACAATGCAGTCTACACTACAACCGCCTACAATTGGCCCCAGTAACAGCGATTTTGATTCTGATACCGAACTCTCAATAGTGGCAGCCGCTCAAGCTGCCGCTGCTGCGGCCGCAGCAGCCACAAATGGTTATACTTCCAATTTGAGCAACATCAGCAACAATTCCAATAATCTCGCATCGAATAACAACAACTCGTCGGCTTCCTTAAATGCAAAACAACAACGTCAACAGAAACGTAGACGCGAACGGGCGCAACGTCTACAGGCTGAACGTGATAATCGCAGTGCGACTAACACACCAAACAGTCTCAACAACAGCAACATTAACCCGCTGATCGCCAACACAGCGCCGATTACCAACACCCCAAATCCAAATAATAATTCCCAAAACCCACAGTATAATAATACCAATAATAATAATACCAACAACAACGGCAACAATATAACGACAGCAACAACAACCATTACCGGCAATCATCTCTATCAAGCCAGTAGTGCCAACAGCATGGGCGAAGACAGCAACAATTCAAGCGGCATTTTTACTACAAGTTCCAGTAGTAGTAGCACAAACAATAATGCTCTACTACCACCTACCGACAGTATTGCATCATTACTTTTAAATCCACCCCACTCGCCCGACTGTCATTCCGGTCTGATGGCAAGTCCCAGCGACAGTGAGGGTGAGTCATTAGATGAAGATCTCCTATCGACATCGTCGTCCTCAACTCTACTACTGCCGCGCGATAAACCACCGCCACGTCCTCCACCACCGGTTCGAAGGAAATTGCCAAGGTCACCGGTGTTGGAGGAGGAAATCATTGATGGTTTTGCTATATTGGAATTTAAAACATACGAAGACTTAGAGGTGAGTAAAGAGTTTCGATAAGAACACTTAAATTGTTTAAATTACTAAAACTTTTAATAGATAGATATGAGTATTAGTAGTAGCGAGTCCATATGTCATAGTTTAATAGATATTTGTAAAAATCACTCTAGGAGCAATGTCTTCAGGTGTAGGTATTTAATGAAATGATACACGAAACAATAATTTTATCAAACCCATCACCTGGGAATGTTTAGAATATTTTTGTGAATTAGAATGAGAATTAGGAATTATTTATTAATCAGCTGTTTTATATAATTATTAAGGATATTCATATCAAAAAATAGAAAATTTCTTTCTGATTTCTTTTTTACACTTGGTTACAATAAACAGAAAAAATTCCACTAAAATTTGTATTTTTAACAAATTATTACCAAGTGTAAAAAATCAGACTGTAATGTTTAATTTTTTGAAATGAATACCCTTATTAATTTTATAAAAAATAGTTTTTTTTTAATCATTATATCTCAACAGTTTTAAGACCGATATGTGTAACTCAGTAAGTTGCCAGTGGACTTGAGAAAACTTGATTTTTGTTCAGATATTGTTGAATACTTGCAATTTATCGGTCATATATCAGCCGTGTGATAATACTGTGACATTACGTTTGATTCATCCCACAGCACCAGCTTTGTTTACGAAAAGTTTACATTCCCACGACATACGCTTTCTACCTAACGGAATGGTCCGAGTTCACTCTGCCAAGGGCTGTCAACTCAGCAACCACTTCAGTTACAACAACAATAACAACCAAATGTGTGGCCCACAACCATTTAAAATCAACAAATGCTATATGAACTAATCTTACTCATTTAAATAGAAAAATAATACCAGAGGACATATATCCGATTTTATAAAATGAAAGTTTCACGGTTATCAACAATCTTGAGCTGTATAAATGGACTATAAGTTCTTTTCCAATGTTTGTTAGATTGTTGTCATATTTATTGCAAGCAAACCTTATGAAATGTTAGTTTAATTTTTTGAAATGCAGTAAACTTTCTTGTATATACCCTTGACCATGAGGGTGAATTTCTACCTTTTTTCATTTATAATATTATGAATCGTTATTAGATAGTGGAGTCGATATAGCCATGTCCGTCTGTCCGTCCGTCCATATGTATGTTTGTTGAAATCAACTTTCCGTAGCCCCCAAATAACTTACATAAATGATTCATACATCAATATATCCACAAATGGCTGAGATAAAAGGAAAAAAACAGGACATCTTCGATTTTTACCTATTTTTTATCTACACACATACATATACAACTGAATTACTAAGATATATGGACTTATATAACGCTATAGTAAGTCGGACCTACAATGGATCAAAATCTTGAAAAATAATTTTTAAGACGAAATTTTTTTCCAGCAAAAAAATTTTAATTTCACAAAATTAAAAAAAAAAATTGAAACAAAATTTTCCAACTTTTTTCACATAAAAATTAAAAAAAAAAATTAACATTTTTTTAAAAAAATTTCGTTTACCTAAAAATATTTAAAATTTTTATTTTAAAGTACTACAGTGGGACCTTGATTATCCGTATTGGTCGGGACCGGAAGCATTCTGGATAATCAATTTTCCCGGTTAATTGAGTAATTTTTTAAAGGATTTTATGTACATGTTTAAATAATATAAGGATTTTATTAAATTTCGGACATATGCCCACAGCATTTCATTTTCTGGGCAGAGTAAGTTATTCTACGCATTTTTCAAAACTGCAGAAGTAACAGCGTTCCAAGCATTATTAATTGACAATAGTGCTTTCTTGATGTTAAACGCTTTCTTAAATTCTTATCTATTGATTGACGTGAATAGTTTTTGCACTATAGTTTTCCGATAATGACATTTAAAGCTCCATATTGCACACTGGTCCATCGGTTGGATCAAAGACGTCACATTTGGTTTGGAAAATTGTATAAATCGTTCATTGCTGTGTTTTTCTATTCTATTGATATGAATTGTGGCAGCTATATAATCAGCTGAAGATTTTTGTCCTAAGTTTGTGAATTCCATGTCGCTATTAATCCAGAACTTTTGGTTCTTCAGCGGTCTTTAAATATTTTCAGTTACGAATGGTAATTACGGTAATTACGGTTAATCGATGCAAAAAACTTGAAATCGATCCAAAATTTTTTATTTTTCTTTCACGGATAATTGATGTTGCCGGATAATCGAATCACGGATAATCGAGGCCTCACTGTATTTGGTGAAGGTTATATAAGATTCGGCACAACCGAATATAGCTCTCTTAGTTGTTTAAGTTCATCGAGATTTTTTTTGGATCCATATCTAATGTTCATCAGAGTTTACTTTCGAAGGGGTGTGCATTATGTACACTTTCACTGGGAGACCATAAGGTCGATTGTGATTCCCTTCAATAGCCAGATTCAGATAAGGATAAGAAAGGAGAATAGAGGAAAAACAAAAAGAAAAACCGAAATCTGCGTAAAGATTATCACTCATTTACATTATCAACGAATTCTCAATATGTACATCCTTTATGAATTTCGTTTTGCTCTTTTAAGATCTCCCATATACTTATTGAAGCTCTCTTTACAGTTATCCCAATCATCTTTGTGAGCTTTGCCTTCTTAAACAGCTTATTAACCATTGATCTTTGAACGCAAAGTTCCCTGGTCCACCATTTTGGCTGTTTAGGCCTGCCAGCAAACTTCTTTGGGCAGAATAGCTCGTAGCTCTCCCTGAGTAAATGAGTGAACTTGTTCTCCAATTCTCCTTGTTAAAAAAAGGTCCGTTTAGGATCCCTAAAGGGTTCCTGTGCAGACTGCTAAAAATTCCAGATCCGAAAAATAACATTCCGTGGATATCCTCCAATCTCTAACGAAATTATCACTAGGGTTTGTTAGTGTCATATCTATAATCACTTGCCCATCTCTTTTTTTCATATCAGCACTGCTCCACTGACTGTGATGCGCTTTGAAATTATATCCCTGAATCAGGATAGCTAGTAGCTTTCCGCTTTGTGTACTTAGACAACTCCAGCACCTCGTTAAAAGGTGAACCTGCTGTCTCATACGGCATGCACACCGAGGCCAATGTAAGCGAACGCTCGCCCCTGATAACAGTGAGATCACCGCTACTGAAAGAATATGAAATTAAACGTTTATGTTCCCTCTTTGACAAGATACACGTCCTCTGTGGACGGGATGTTCCCGTAACCCCCAATCCGCAAACCTTATTTTGATTAATCGAAGGTTCTTGGATCAGGACCACCTCAGTCTGGATAAGTAATGTTGACAATTCTGCTGAAGCTGCTTCACAATGATGCAGGTTTATCCGCAACACTAGCAGCTTCCTTGTTAGTGTCGTGCTTCAAGTACCGAAACCTTGACAAAATAAAACATTGACAACACCCCTCAACCTTATCCAATACTTCCAGAGATTTCCGATCCACAGCGAACCAGTATTCTCCTTAAACACCATTATCATTTTGTTTTGCTAATACTGCCAGTATTGTTTCCACCGGAATTACGGGGGGTGGAATCCACACTGTTACTATTGACTTAGGGGCATTTCCGATGGGTGTATAACTCTGTTTTGATTCTCGAAAAACATTTTTATGTTTTAATTTAGACTCCCTTAGCCCAATCAGCACCTTCGAATCTAGCGACGTCCTAGATGTGTATTCCTGCCTGTGTTTTTTAAGAAGGTACTTCTCTTTTGCCTTAAATTACTCTGGACCTTTCTGCTCCACCTTATCCAGAAGGGTCAGAGATTACCGGGTGCCGTTTGTGTCCCTATTCTCTTTCGCTCGGCCGGTGTTTACAATAACTCGTGGATGGGCGCTAGGCGTCTCCTCCTTTCAGAATGTGCAAACAAATGTAAAGTTGAGTTAGACCACGGAGTGTACTTAAGCCCTCGCATCGCGACAAGATTTAAATTTATTTAAAAATATAGGAAATTATACGAAGAATTTATAGAACTCAACCAGTTCTTTAATATTTTATCTGAGATCTGTGAACGTGTAACTAAATTGAGTTAATTGCTCCATTCCAATGACAACTCCATGTTGTTTCCACAACTATTGAAACGAACCGAGTCTAACTCGGTCAAATATTGTCAACTCAGCGACAACTGTATCATAGAGGCTTTTAATGCATGATGTTAGAGGCCTAAAAATTGACAGGTCCACTAATTAAAAATTAAGCTAAAACTAAAATTATTCAATATGTTTCTTTATGTTCTTAATTCAATTTAATTACACTGTTGCTATTCGTAATTTCTGCAGTGACCCTTGTAAATGTTTGTTATCTTAAGTACTAAACAGTAAAAGTATAATTAATTGAAAATAGTGATTATCATTCTTTTATTTTTATCAATTGTTATATTTTTTATTTAATTACCTTTAGAAAAAACGATTACAATCATTACACCTACTAATTAGCAGGTTTTTGTTTAGAAAATCATTTATTGAGAACTTAGAATCCAAGTACTTTTTCAATGATTATTTCAAAAAGTAACAAAATTTAAATGCCAAGTGGCGCTCCTTACATTAAACTACTACAAATATTTAATTGTATAGATATTTATATTAAATTTATTTATTATCTAATCATATTAAAAATCATTTTGTTTTTTTCCTTATTCTTTTTTCTAATCATCAACCAAACAGTTTGCAATAAAACTGGGGCAAAAGCGTAAAGAGAAACGTTTATCTGCACTGGAGGAGCTGACATGTACATACAGCATTGAAGAAATCAAAATGCCAAAGATCATAGACACTGGCCAGCCACATCCCATACGGGGTATTGGTAGTGGTGGGGTTATTGGTGGGGCTAACGTTGGCAATATGTCCAATATTGGGGTGGTTGCTGGACTGGGTTCATTGAATTTGAATCACAACAATAATCACCATCACAAGGATAATAATAGTAGTAGTCTAAATGATAATAACAATGGTGGTAGCAATATGCGTGTTACCCCAATTAATGCCGCCACAATGCTCAATAATAATAATAACATTAACAACAACAACAACAATAATAACAATAACAATATCAACAGTATAAATAATGTTAACAATAGCAGCAATAACAACAGCAACAGCAACATGAACATCAACATCAACAGTAGTGGTAACAATTTAAGTGTAAACACAGATATTAATATGACATCTTTAACAGATTCTTCGGCTGTTGGCCAACAACTGAAGTCAACTGTGGCGACGACAGCTTCAACTACAGCCCTGAATGCTGTAACGCCCATGGACACCACCACCACCACCGCAATATCATCTGCACCCTGGAAAGATACAACGAGTGTAGTTCCTGCATTTACCAATCACAATGGTAGTGGCAATACTACGGGCAGAGGCATTATTAGTGGTGGTAACAGTGTGGAGGCCAAAATGACTGGAGTAACAGTTGCTGGGTCTGGTGAAAATGGCAATGATAGCAGTATTATGATGGATACATGTGATGGTACAGCAGCACCAGCCTCAACGGCAATACCCGCAGCAATAACAACGGCGGCAACGCCATTGGTAACAACATCAGCCATGACCACAGTCACATCAACAACCACAGCAACTGTGGCGGCCACGCCGTCGTTGGCCGTGTCGTCAGCAATAACGAATGTGAAATCATCAACGAATTTACAAAATTCGAATAGAAATTCCTTAGCAATGGATACTTCCAAAGCAATTAATGTAAGTAGCAACACAAAACAGAAAAGCACAAAATCTTCTTCCTCCACGACGTCATCGTCGTCGTCGTCGTCCTCGTTGGTGTCCACAACATTGGCAACAACCAAAACTTCAGCAACAACAACAGCATCAACAACAATACCAACAACTGCAACAAGCACAACATTAACACCAAATATACCACCTATGGCGGTAGCAGTATCAGCAGCAGCAGCAGTGTCATCAGCATCCTCAACAATTTCCCACACAGCAGCCACAACAGTCACAGCGACCACTACGACTGCTACCAGCTCCTCAACATTATCATCCACAAGTGCTATGGATAAATTACCACCAACAGTAGTACCCACATCATCATCAACAACAGCAGCAGTTGCAACACCACCATCACCACACACTCAACTACCATCATCCACATACTCAACAACACCAACAACAATGACAACGACGACATCTTTGTCATCATCATCATCGTCGTCGTTGTCTTCGTCAACAATTAATAGTTCAACTCTGTTAACACATGGCTCAAATAATGATGCTTACAAACACAATAGCATACATCCTCATCCTGGTTTAGGGCCACCTTCCTTTAAAACAATGTCTTCAATGGCAGCCAACTGCATACCAGGAGCTTTTAATGTAAGTATTTTGTCATTTTTACCTCTCAACCTTTTCTCAATTCTAATACTTACTTACTTATTTATGTCTTGTCTCTTATCTTTTAAGCAGAAATCAAACGCACATTTAATGGATCAAAAAATGCACAATAATAATAGCAGTAGCAGTAGTAATAGTAATGATTTCATAACAAATATGTCAGCCTCATCAGCAGGTCTGCCGCCACAACAATTGCCTCCCACCACCGGAGCTCAGCCGACTGTGATGGCTTTAAATGTTACTAATCAAAAAGATTTACATCATCTACATCATCCTCCACATCATCATCAGCAGCAGCAGCAGCAGCAGCATCAACATCATAATTCAATGAATATGAGTGTTATGGGCCCCGGTATGATGGGTGTTCATGCAAAAATGCACCAACAACAGCTGCAGCAGCAGCATTTACACCATCAGCATCAGCAGCATCAACATCATCTGCAGCAGTTGCAACATCAGCAGCTACAACAACAGCATCATCAACACCTTCAGCAACAGCAGCAACAACAAATGCAGCATCATTCTCATCTCCTTCACCATCATCAGCAGCAGCAACTGCAACACCAGCAGCAACTTCACAAAGAGATGCTTGCTGCAGGAGCCAACAACAACAATAGCAACAGCAGCAGCAACAGTAATAGTACTAGTAGTAGTAGTGATCATAAGGATCGTTTAAGCGACGTAAGCATTTTCATTTTACTTTCTTATATCTATCTGTTTAGCATTCACTCCATAAGTCCATTCACAAAATATTATTCATTAGCCTAATTCTATACAGAATTCATTCCATCTTTAAATCCAAAATTTTTGTTAATTCAAATCTAATTCAAATGGAATTAAAATATCTTTTTCTTCATTCAATTGGTTTTTAATCAATTACAAAATTTAAATAAAATTACGCCTATTTGTAATAGATTTAAATTGAAGAACAATTTTTTTAAGCTATTTTGATTTGAATTAAAGAAAATTTTAATGAGTCAATAAGGAATTATTTTTAATTAGTTAAGAGGAAATATTTAATTTGATTATGAAAATTTAAGTAAGATTAATTCTTTTGAACCTTTGGTTTGCCTCATTAGTTGTGAGTTTTTATACCCTACACCACCATAGTGGAGAGTGCGTTTGTGATATTAGTCTACCGATCGACTCAAAATCACTTTCTGAGTCGATTAAATTGGCTGGCTGTCCATGTAAACCTTGTGCACAAAGTACAGGTCGCAATTTTGAGATAAAATTTGGTATATACAATTTTTTCGGCCCAAGGAAGAAGCTTATTGAAAGTGTCCTCCCGAAATTGGAATTGAATTTATCAGGCTTGACCGCTTGTATTGAAATGTATAGTGAAATTATAATTTTTTATGAAATTAGGTTTTTGTGAGAACAATTTTTCTTATTTAGGCCTTTGGTTATTATTCACGAGTTTTGGCTTGTAGTTCGATCAACAACTGATCATAAAATTAGGAGCTATTACAATAATTTTCTTACGAGAAATCTGATTCAAAATAAAAATGTTCACACTTCTCCCCTTAAAACTTTATAATCGGGGTTGTCATAGAATCCAATCGTTGTCGGAATCGTTTTTGAAAACGACAGAAAAAGTACATTGGTCTCGTGAAATCGAAAGTTATCGGTTTTATATTCGATCTATAATTCTTTATCGATTAAACAAAAAATTAAATTAGATTTCAAAAGTCAAATGTATCTTTTTTGTCGTTTTCCAAACCGATTCCGACAATGATTGTATTCCATGACAACCCCGAATATCAAAAGTACCTTTCTAAATAGTACTTTGATGGTCATAACATCCAAACAATTGCAAGATATATTCTAAGAGCATATCTGTAGCCAAAATTTTTTATAATTTTTTGTTTCAAAACAATTTATTTTCTTTCTTTTATCACATCCGAGAAATTATCGCAATATAAAAACAGAAACAAAGTAATTTTAAAATTAAACTTTGTTACTTAGAAAACCTTACCTATATTATGCAAAAATTGTAATTGAGAAATTGTTCCAGAATCTATAAATATTCCTGGTGACAATATTCCCCTGCTCTGTAAACCGAATTCGAGTATTTTTTTGTTTTAAAACGATTTCCATATTTTGGTAAATTAGTGCTGTAAATCGAATCTACACGATTTACTCGTTCTATTTGGTGTATGACTTAAAAATGTGGGATTGTTTATAATTTTTAGCTTTTATTTTTAAACATTTGTACAATATAAATTTATTTAAAGTATTGGCCATTGTTAGCTATGACCTTTTCCAATCTTTCTGGCAACATATGGATTCCGAGCCAAAAGAACTGCTCATTTTTTGAGGCCATGATCGAATCAAGCCAATTTCGGATAAGTCAAGCGTAACCCAGAGAAACAAATAGTAGTCGGAAGGTATTTACTTCATTGTAAATACTTTTTAACAAGTATTGCAATATGTTGTCATGCTGGAATATTACGGTTTCATGTTACGTTGCATATTCTGAGCATTTTTCGGCCAATGCTCGCTTCAAACGAATCAGTTGCATTCGGTACAGGTTCCCTGTGATGGTCCGGCCAGATTTAAGCAGCTCATAATAGATAGATAGATTTAAGCAGCTCATAATAGATATAATTACCTTAGCGCCATGAATATCTGGCTTTGGTTGGCCGGGCTTCACATACGATCTTTTACCCTTTGGGGTAAGTAATGGATCCATTTTTCATCGCAAGTAATGATTCGGTGCAAATGATTTTCTTTTATTGTGTTCAATCTTCATTTCAAATATTTGGTTCAATTCATATGCTACCCAATTCCCTGCTTTTGGATGAATCCTGCTGCTAGCAAACGTTTTGAAATTGCTGATTGAGTAGTTCCCAATGATTTTGCTAGCTCTTGTTGAGTTTGACAACAATTTACATGGAGTAATGCCTCCTATTCTTTTTATTTAAAGTTTTGTTGGCTGGCCTGGGCGTTCTTTGTCTTTGGTGTTTCTCGAACCTTGAAACAGATGGAACACATTCACCATAAGCTTTGGTAAACAATCGGTGTACTTCAGCGCCACTTTTTTTCAAATTAAAGCAAAACTTGAAGTAAAGCAAAACTTCCCGCATATGACAAATGTCAACATTCTCGAAGCAAAGAAAAAAACTGTTGTTTCAATAACTAAGTGAAAATAACAGATATGTACCCTTAAAAACTGACATATAAGTTATTAAAAACAAAAACTGCGTTCAAAAGATACGCCATCTATTGTAAATCCCATATTTTAGTTTTCCATCCAAAAAAAAATTTTTTCGACAAAAAATGTTTTCAGCTTTATTATAAATTATACTTTGTTGAAGATTGAAGAATAAAATTCCGAACAGCCGAATATAGTTCTCTTCTAGTTTTGAAAGAAAACAAAATTTATTAAAAAAAATTTAATATTTTTTTTACTTAAAAACCGGTATTATTATCAAAATAAAAATTATTTTTAATATTTCTTTTAAAGTATAATACCTTGCAGAGAGTATAAAGATTCGGCTCAGACGAATATACAACTCTGTCACATTTTTTTAATTTTCTTTAAATGTAAGAATATTGTGAATGCGACTTAATTTGAAAATAACTCAAAATCTAAACAACTAATTCAAACATTAAAAAATTATGGTGTTTAATTATTCAACAGTTACAAAAAAACTTAAATAAACTATTAGTAAATAAAATCCAGCTCTTTGGACCCAATTTTCTGCACACTTAAACCTTTTAATAGATAAATTTTGTTTAAAAAAACCGTAGATTCCCCTAGATTACATATGTACTATTTTAAAAATAACTTTCCAACTTTTCATTATCTTGATTAATATTATTCAAGTTCTTTTTTTCCCCCAACACTTATAAAAATTACTATTATCAGTTTTTACTATTTAATAATGATTAAAAGTGAAATTTGTTTTTTATTATTATTATCACTATATTCACAAAATTATAAAACTTTTATAATCCATTTTGTTTATTTTAATAATTACTTGATTTGTTTAGCTTAAAAAAAATCACTTAAAAGCAATCGAGTTTTTTCGAGTTAATCTTAATTATTGTTTATTATAAATTAAATAGTTTTAATCTTTAGTGGATTTTGTAATCTAATCGTGTGTTTTTTTTTTATTTTTTATATAGCCCAACAATAGGATTAATAATATTGGAAAAGGATTTAATATCGTAAGTGTTGAATGATTTATAAACAATATAGGATTTATGGTTATTAATTTTATATTTTTTTAAATTTATTTTAGTGTGATAGCGGCAATGATGAAAATAAGGTAAGTTTTGTTGTTTATTTTTCTTTTACTATAATATATTTTATATAAAAAACAAAACGTAAGATCAAAAGTTTTTAAGTCTTAGAATGAAAATTAGTTGAATTTGATGAACAAATTTTAAGAAATTCCAGGAACAAACTAATAATATTATAACACTTTTAATTAATAAAATGAAGTAGCTGTGGCTTATGGGTTCGATTCCCAGCCGCTGACAATCAACAATAACTAGTATTTATCAGAGCGCCCTCCCTGGCTATAAAATAGCTTGAATAATACGCCAACTCACCATCAGATGCGCTGCAACCTGTAGGAAGGAAAGTTGCTAAAAGGAAGCTTTTCTCCTTTCACCATCTTTCCTTCTGCAGTCTATTCCCTTTCCAAAGAAATTAACATAATTTATATATAGGCATTAATTATTGCCTGAGTGATTCTTCATCTTTTTTATACCCTTCACCATGAGTGGCAAGGGTATATATAAGTTTGTCATTCCGTTTGTAATTTCCACATTTTTCATTTGCGACCCCAAAAATTATATATATTCTGGATCGTTATAGATAGCGGAATCGATATAGCCATGTCCATCTGTGTGTTGAAATCAACTTTCCGAAGCCCCCAAATAACTTACATACACGATTCATACATCAATATCTCCGAAATTCTTCCGGCTCGGTCGCTATTAAGTCATTAATATAGACAATATGGATATCTAATGATAGATATTTCAAAGACCTTTGCAACGACGTATATAAGACCATAGTAAGTTGGACATACAATGGGCCAAAATCGGAAAAAAATATTTTTTAACTCGAATTTTTTTTTTGTCATAAATTCTTTTTCCAAAAAAATTAATTAAAGAAATTTAAAAAAAAAAATGAAAAAACTTTTTTAAAAAAAATTAAAAAAAAATTTGGAAAAAAAAACTTTTTTTAAAAAATTTTAAAACATTAAAAAATTTTGATTTTGTTTAAACAAAAATATTTAAAAAAAAAAATAGTTTTAAGTATAATTTGGTGAAGGGTATATATGATTCGGCACAGCCGAATATAGCTCTCTTAACATTTGGTATTAATACAATTGATCATTTAATGAGCATAATTTTAGGCATCTTAAGAACTGCTCAATATAATATTGTCTTAATTTTGGAACATTTGATGTTGTTATGTCTGATTTATTGTAGAATATCTGGGATTACGATTAAAAGCATTGAAGCATCCATTATTATTATTATTATTATTTTTGTTTGTCAAAAACTCCTGTTATTGGCAATTTGTCACTCGATTTCATTACTTTATATTACTATTTTCCATTAGTTTTACTTTCTTCAACAAAATTGTGTTGTTCAATGATTACAAGTGGAAAAAATTTCATAATTTTTTTAGTTTGGTATTTATAGAATATGGAACATGGATTATAATAACACGTTATGAACTTTCTTTCCCTATTGTAATTTGACATGTGTCTGTTCCTTTTCCTAAATGGCGTATTTTTAGATCAGTTGAAACTTGAGTGACATTCTATATTAACAATTACGTTTAGTACAAGCTTTAGACACGCGGATATGTTTATAAAGATTTGTTAGATTTTTAGCAAAAAAAAAAAAAATATTAGTATCAAATATTTTCCAGTGGCATCACTGCATCCTGGACATGAATATTAGAAAAATGATCCAAAGAATATATATATTTTAATTCCTTTGGTTCCAACATGGAATAAAGGGCAACAACCTTGTTTTTCCATTGTGAACTATCCTGTGCTACAGCTTCACTTCGACCCAGGACTTTCCAGTTGAGTTTGTTTCAGTTTCGTTTAGTCTCCTACAGGGTTCCATTTAATTGCCATTTTGGCTACGTTGTCGTTGGTGCGTCTGAGAACATGTTCAATCCAACTCCATTTACGATTAATGATCTGGATAAACATCTTGAACAGTTTTCGGAACGAGCTATTAATGAATACCTGCAAGGATTACAAGTCGGTAGCTGTGGTGTTCCAAAATTCACAGCCCTACAATAGAACGGAACGCACTTGAGATGAAAAGAGGTGGAGGGTTATTTTCATAAGTTTTGTAGTGCCCCAAATTTTGGATTGCTCTTTTGATGCGATTCGTAATATCGTCTCGGGAGCAGCCTGATGCTAATATGACACTACCCAGATATATACACAATTGGAATTTTCAAGATCTACTTTGTCTATTTGGAATTTTTGGAAGTATGTGGTATTTAAACGCAAGAACTTTGTCTTTGCTATGTTAACCAGCATCACTTGCCGTCGTATGTATTTCACCTAGTTTGGTCGCCGTATTGCTGAATGTGTGGGCTAGGAGACATACACACAGCCGCAAGTATACACCAGTGTTTTTTTTTGATTTTTTTAAGATCATAAAAATCATTATATTCCGTCTTAAATCTTTTTTTTTGAGAACCGAATCTATTATTCAACTCAATCTTCAACAAACCGAAACTTTTAAATTTGAATCGCTGAATAGATTTTTGGATTTTCATTATCTTAAAAAAAAAAATCAAATAATTTTTGGTGTTTACTCACTTTTGAGGCTCACTGTATGTCGTCGTCATTATCGATATCTTTGAGGCATCTAAGTGATGCCTCTTCTACTGGTTGTTGCCTTAAGAATATAATATGTATGTATATGAAAATTTTATATTAATTTAAATTTTGAAAATTTGCCAAAATAATCTCTTAAGATTAAAATAACCTTAAACATTTCTGGAACGGTCAAGAGTATTTATCGGGTTCATTTAAGGAATAATATGATATGATCGCGATGACGTATTCTTTTCTGCCAAAAAATATTGCCCTTTTTCTGACCTCTTTTCCGAAAAAGCCCCCTATTACATTAAAGTTATGACTTTACATTAATTTATTGTTAAACCTGTATATAAAAGGTGTCTAATTGAAGATATTTTCAAGTTATATCACAGTATTTAAGGACTAATTTAATTAAATATTGGGTGTATGACTTAAAAATTTAGGATTTCATCTATTGTAAATCCTACATTTTTAAGTCATCCTTTGAACACGGTTTTTTTAATAACTTATAATTGATTTTGTAGGGTACATATCTGTCATTTATTCTCACTTAGTTATTGGACATTATTGAACAACAAAGTTTTGAAGCGAGCATTGGCCAAAAAATGCCCAGAATATGCGGTCACATGTTGCAATACCTGTTAAAAACTATTTAGAATAAAGTGGTTGGGAAGTTTTGCCATCTAAGCTGAAAATATTAAAGAAAAATAAAAAAATAATTAAAAACCATGAACCAAAATTTGAAATTGTAATGTTATTTACTTGAACATATATTACACAATTTATAAAATAATGTCAAATTCAAAATAACAATGATGTATATGATGATGGCTCAAGGGCTCAATTATTTAAATAAAGAATGATATCGATCGAAAGATATTGATTTTCGAAAAATATTTCAGAAAGTGTCGTATATCAATATAATCATTTAATCGTTCTGAATTCTCATATAAATCAAAATCAAGATTTAATACCTACATTAAATATTTGAAAATATATGAAAACAAAAATGGCCACAAAATTCCACTTGACCAAACTCCAACCATGTTATTTACACATCAAAATAAACTTGAATAAATCATTCAAATATATTTCACACTTTCTCCTTTTTTTTTTGCATGTAAGCCAGCCAAACTAAGCTTTCCAAAAAATAATGAAAAAAATGCAATAAAATCTATAGAAAAACTATCAATCTTATTTGTCCTCTTTTTGCATTTTTTATTTTTTTTGTTGCTGTGTTTGCTAAAAATCACACTAACTATAAAAATTTTGTGTAAAATAAAAATAAAAAAAACCAAACACAACACAACACCATAATTATGATGAATGATTACACAGAGATTACAAAATCCAAAAGAGGCAAATGAAGAAAACCTGTTTCGTAGTTTGTTTGTAATAAACTCTTTGAAACTATTAATTTTTGAAATTTATTGACCAAATTACCTGATAATATTCATTAAAATGCGGTTTTTTGTTTGTTGTTGTTATTAGTATTACTTTATTATTACCATGATTATTAATAGCTGTGCTTGCTGTGTTGTCTATCTATTACTATTATTAGTCTTAATACATGGATGGATGGATGGAGTCGTCGAGTCAAACGTTAATAAGTTATTACAAAATTGATTCTATCATTATCACTACATTTCCATCGAACAGTAGGTGGTATTTAAATTAACATAAAATGCCCTCTAGCAATAAAGTAGATTTTTTTTTGTTACTTATTTATTCATTCGTTTATTTCTTTTTATTTAATACTATTACTACACTGAATAAATTATTGAACACTGCCAAGAGGAGTGAGTGAGTGTTCAGCTATCAAAAGGAATTATTTCGAAAATTATGTTGGTTTTACAATTTCTTAGATTTCTTTCTTTTACTATAATCATACATTTGTATTTTGTTTTATTGAGATAATTTAAAAATGTTGTGTAAATTTTTATTTTTCATTACTTTAAAACTATGTAAATGTTGTTATTGTATTGAGAATGTTTAAATTTATTAAACTTTATATTAATTGAAATGATTTAATTTATCAACTTCTTAATTTTCCTTTGCTTTACAATTATGTTTGTGTTTAAGAGTATAATAACAATTAATTATATTTATTTAATTAGTCCCCCCCCATTTCAATTATTGTACAAAACTGAAAAACACCTATTAAATAATTAATTCATTTATAAACAATTAATTCTTTTATCAGTTGAAACGTCAAAATGGAATTAATGAATGTTGGAAAATTAATTTGATTTGTTGGTTGGTTTTTTGTTTAGCATTACATGTTAGTTTAACAACAACAGCTACAACTACAAACAAAAAATTAAAATAAAATACTAGGGGATTAAATATCTATTTACATTTCTCCTCTATCTCTACCTCTGGCTAATTTTGTGGCATTAACCCTTTGGTGATTTAGGGGGCTGTTTTGTAAAATCCTCACATTGTTTAAACAATTATTAAATATCATTTTTATATCTTTGGCAATGTGTTAAAATTACTGCATTCGATATATTCAGTGAATTGATTTCGTAAACATCAGATTGCAATTTGTTTTACTTCTTTGAAATTGTTTTCAGGCGAACAGTCAAATGAAATAAAACTCTGTGGTATAGCTATAATCAGCATATAAGTTTGTCATTTGCGATCCCATAAAGTATATATATTCTAGATCGTTATAGATAGCAGAGTCGATTTAGCATTGTCCGTCTATCCATCATTTGTATGTTGAAATCAACTTTCCGTAGCCCCCAAATAAGTTAAATACATGATTCATACATCAATGTATCTGGAATTCTCCCGTCTCGGTTGAGTGGCTGAGTTATAAGAAAGAAATCTATACAACCTCGATTTTTGGCATATTTTTTTATCTATATCTGGACTACTAAGTTATTAAGATAGACAATATGGATATCTAATGATAGATATTTCAAAGACCTTTACAACGCCATAGTAAGACGGACCTACAATGGGTCAAAATCGGGAAAAATATTTTTTAAGCCTTTGGTAGTCATTCCAGTGGGAGTAGATGATTAACTCGTTTAACCAAATTGTGTCAGCAAATTCAGAATGGAGCTTTGAGTTTGTTCTTGCCAATATCTGGTTTTATTACGAGATATTTCGGAGGGATGTTATGGATAACCAATGTACCATTAAAGCGAGTTTAAATTCTCTGTTTATATGTGACTTTGGTTATGGAAAATTCTTAATTTTTTTAAATGCAAAAATGAAAGAATTAAAAATTCTTGTTTGTCTTGCAATCCAATTAATGCAAAAACGCAATGAAATATTTAAAAACCGAAAGAAAAGCTAAAAACGTAAAAAAATATGGCAATGTTTAAAATCTTATTTGCAAATAGTGTCGTTAATCAGGAATTGCTTTCGTGAGTTAGCTATTTGCGAATAAGTCGTGCGTATAAACGTAGTAATAGTTTGTGCTGAGCTGTTTTTGAGTTGACTTGTATTTTACATGGGTTCTTAAATTTTAATAATAACATTTTTTATAGATTTTATTGCACCAGAAATTCCGTTCTAAACCGAATGTCAAGAAATTTTATATTTAGATTCACAAAAAACAACTAAATCATGAATGTTCAGGTTTTTATGGTAAATGTTAATTCCAAACATTTCTTAAAAATTTATAATCCTCTAGTCCTAGTCATTTACCTTGTATACAGGCCTGTCATAGAATTCCATTCCGATCGAAAGTGGAATTAATTCAGTATTTCGCTTCTTCAGAAAAAGTAAAACGAAAATTTCCTTCGGAATGAAACCACATTCAGTTTTCAAAGTGGAATTGATATTTGATTGTAATTGTTTGTTTTCCTAAAATGTTTAATCAATTTCTGCACCAACAACTTCACTTTTGTATAAAGCGCTGTCAAATTAATATCAGAAATACATAATTAATAAATATTTTTCTAATTAATAAATTCCACGGAATCTGAAGAACCTAAAACGAAATCGATCGTAATAAAAACTACGGAATTGAAACCATTCCGAACAAAATATGTGACAGGCCTCCTGATAGTTTAGTTTCAACATTAACATATTTAACAGATTATTATTTCTATTAAAAAAAATATCTAAATCATGCATACATACATATGTATGTATTTAAAATTATCTTAACTTGAACATTTAACAAGTAATTAAATTAAAATTCTCTAACCCCATATTTAAATAGTCAATTGGCGTTGTAAGGGTTAATTAATATAATATTGCATTACAAATGAATTTTTCACATTTAGAAAAACACGCTACTTTACTTACTCACTCACTTGAAACCATTTTTTTACGTTTTTTTGTTTTGTGTTGTCACCTTTTATTATTTATTTGTTGTTGTTGTTGGTTTTTTTCTCTCTCTCCATTTAAGCTAAAATTCAATTGGTTATGAGTGTTTGTTTTCCATAAAAATAGCAACAGCAACAACAAAAAAAAGGTTAATTCGCGCACATTAAGTGCAAATTAGTAAATTACACGTTCGTCGTTCACATGCAAATTAAACGATAAATTAGCAGACAAAAGAGTTAAGCTTTACATGGATTTAATTTTTAGCTTTTTTTTATTTTTTTATTTTATAATGTATTTTACACTTTACTTACTTATTTGCTTAAAAAGATTTTGTATTATTATCGTTTTTGTTGGTGGCTTTTAACTTGTAGTCACTCGTATGTTCATAACTTTGTTGTTGGTTGATTGCTTGGGACGGATTTGTGTTGTCATTTACACTGCTGCGTTTACTAGGTTGAAAGACGATGATGTTAAGGAGAGGGGAAGAGTGAGTTGGAAACAAATTCATTAAGATGAAGAAGAAAATAAATATTATTTTTTTCTTGCAAATAAGTGTTTGTTTGTATGTTTTATTTTTGTTTGTTGTTGTTATTTTTGATAACACTCTTTTTGTAAAATTGTACTCTACTACTCGTGAAAGCATGTAGGTAATAGATGTTGATGGAGAAAAAAATCCATGTTTACTTAAAGTGTCTGGCGTACATTAACCAAAGAAGCAGAAATCTATTTGGCTGTTAAAACTCTTGTTGATGATTATACTGGTTGTATATAGGAGTAGGTTTTGGGGAATTTGTCTTGTTCTGTTTGTAATTCATACGTACTATTTGTTTGCAGAAAGAAAGAAAAGTCATAAGCAATGGTGTACTTTAGAATTGAATTAAAATGGGGCTTTTTATTTCATTTTGACTGTCTCCATTTGAAGATATCCAAAAAAATAAAAAGCAAGATTTAGATTTTTTTTTGACAGAAGTGCAATTTACTCCCTTCAATTCTTATTTTTTTTATAATACCTGAGATTTCATGTCAAAAGGACTTGACCCAGCAAATCTAATGGCAGTAGTTCAAAGTGAATATCTTTTTCACGATTTCTTAAACTATAACTGTTTATCCTTGGTCCAACAAATTATTCAGCCCAATTATGAATAAAAAATTCCTCGGGAGTTTGTTCCCCGGGAGTTTTTTCCCATTGAATTTGAATAGGAAAAATGAGAAAAGGGAAAAAAACTCCCGGGAAATTTTTATTTATAATTGGGCTGATTATTTTTATATGCCAGCTATTATCTTTTCTAAATCATTAATTTTCAACTGTTATTTCGATCAAAATGGACAGCGAAAAAAATTACTTGAAAAAATATTTAAAACTTTAAAAAAATCCAATATAGTCTTTCAAAAAAATAGGAAAAGATTTGAAGGTACATTGCATAAGGAAGATTTGAACATTGAAAAGAAAACCTGAATCTGGAAGAAAAAAAGATCGAACAGATATTGGTAAGGCAAACTAAGTCGAACAACTCCTTCGAAGAGCACCGAAAACTTCTATCAGAAAAGCAGATCGTAAAGTTAAATGCACTGATTCTTTTGTGCGCAGAGCAAAAGCTAATGCTGGGTTGAAGTCGTATAAAGCTCAGAAAGTTCTTAGAAGCAAAAGAAAATGTTTCTATCGGGTGTTAATGAAAGGCAGACAGGTGGATTTTTTTGGAAGGAAATAAACTTATTAAGATAAAACAAATTATATGGCTCTTTATTCAAGTCAATAAGTTCGTGACTTTTTGAATTCTGTCAACAAGCATCTGTCATGTTAATGGCAGTACGCAAAACGTCAGGGTATCCCACGTCGATTCAAGTACGTCCCTATTCGACCTATATCTTCTATAGGAAGCTGGAACGTTTAAACCATTTTTAATAAAATTAAGAGTGATAATGATATACTCCACCAATTTACGATTCGAGTTTTAAATGGTACTCCACCAGTATGGCAACATTGCTCCATTTGCCAGTTGACTCCAGTCAAAATTTGAAAAAGGTAATTCTCCACCATCTATTTTAATGTTAAAAAAAGTGGTGTACTGAATTTCGCTGTGGCCATACAAGCACGGAAGATTCCCAATTAAAGTCTCTACACCCGAAAAAATTGAAAAAATCACGAAGATTGAAAGTCCGAGAGATTGTGGAAGCCATAGGCATCTCACATGGCTCAGTTGTTTCAATTTCCAATGATCATTTGGATATAAGAGCACAATCGGGTACACAAAAGGGTGAACATTTTTGCAGTTTCCATGGAAAAAATCCATGAATTAGTCTACGAATTTATCTCTCATCCTATTCTCCGGATTTAGCCCCGAGTGACTATATATTGTTTCAAAACCTGAAGAAATAACTCGGCAGAAAGAGATTTGACTCCAACGATAAGTTTTGTCGAAGGGATAACAAAATTGATAAGCAGACTATGTTGAAAAACCTGTGTTTCATTCAAAAAGTCAAGGAAATATTGACCCGTCCACGTATATGATCCGTCATAATGCAACCGCATTGCATTTTGAAAATCTGTCTTTATAATTCAAGAATTTTACCACAGAGTGCAGTAATGCAATTATTTTTAAACAATAGTTTCGCATTTGATCCACTCGGGATTATAATTTATTGTGGCAGGGTGTTAATGGGAAAAAGTAAATTGTTCAAGAATTTAAATTTCAGTCATCGCTAAATTAGGATGAATGAAATTAGTCTAATTTCATAGATTTTTATTCACCCCTATCGCGAATCAATATTTCACATGAAATATGTTCCCTTTTCCCATTTTTCCTTCATAAACTTTGTTCACGTGAAAAAATTCCCCATGTTGGGAAATTTTTAGATGAAATTTTGTAAACAATAAACAGCTGTTACGAACAAAAATCAACTATTGTGAATGAAAAGTTCAGGAATATCACGATAGCAATTTTCCCTTCGAGGAAAATGGATATTTCATGGGAACATAAATTTCACATGTTTTTCATGATAGGGGTGATTATTTCAGATTTAAGTTTATAATTAATACAATTTCAGGATTATCTAGGATTTATAGATTCAGCTCATTTTATCATCTCATTTATTTATGTTTAATGGTTGCAATTTATTGATCTGCCAAATATTAACTTGTACTAAAAACCTATCATTAAACTTCTGATTCGCATAGTTTTAGTTTAACTAAACTAATCGTTAAATCAACTTTAACTCACCACCCAAAACTAGCACTAAAATTAAGCTTTTAATAACAACATATTAAAAAAGTCAAATTAATTGTCTACCCTTCACATCTTTACCTTTCCTTCCACAAACACGCCACTGTTAAAACTTTGAAATTAAAATCCAAGATTACAAGCAACAGGGGGATGAGTGAAAGCGCGGTGGAGCAAGCAGGGAGTAAACAAAACAAAACAAAAAGAGCTTGTCATACACTTTATAACCATCATTTTAGAGTTTCTTTTTAAACAGCGGTTTATGTACTTTATAGACAAGGTGTTTTGCAGGGAGTGGCGCCCTTTTGTATTATTTTTTTCCCATCTCTGTTTATTCTTTTTTGTTTGAGTTGTTTTTTCTTTTTTTTTTTTGGGTTGTGAACATTTTACAGACAATTTGTTTGCTTGCTTGGCACTTTATTTTTTCCACTATAGTGGAGACTCCGTCATTCCGTCTGTCCGTCTAGTCGTATGTACGAATGAGGAGTATATTATAAATGCTGTTGCAGTACTTTGCTGCTCACTTTAGGGCTTTTTTATATTTATTTTTTATTATACGTTGAGCTTAAACTTGTATGTACGAGTTTATGTGCGAGTTAGTGTTCCTTTAGACGTTTTACAAAAATTTCTGTTGCAATTTTTTCGTAGTGGAGCAAGAGGGTTTTATTTTTCTTCTTTTTTTAATGCTAAATTTATATCTGTAAATATGTAAGTTTTTTTTATATTGTTACAGTAAGTGGAAAAACATTATTATTAAAAAGTGGGGTTTTAAAAATGTTTCCTATAAATTTATAGTTTTTCAAAATAATTTTTTTATAATTTGAAAGTAAATTTTTAATTAGGCAAATAGTTTCAAAACTTTCTTCGAAAGCATATTCACTTTTTCATTTCTGAAACAAATTTGTGAACGATTAAATGATTATAAACTATTTAATGTTTATATCTGGATCTAATGGTCAGGCACACCTTAATTATACGACATTGCGGTTCAGTCCCCACAAACCGTTTATTTTTTTGAACAACAACACTTTTTAGAGTTCCGATATTTCACTATATTTGTTCTAAAGCGAAATGATCATGTAAGTGGAACTAATACTCGGAATTGCACCAATTTCATTGCGATGTTGTTGTTTTTAGAAGAAACGACCTTCACGATCGAGACTGAATTTCGAAAATTAATAAAACAGTGGCAACGGATATGGCTTCATTACTGAAACAACTGAAAACCGATTTTTCATCTTTGTAACCGGTTTCGGTTTTTTAACTTTTCGATTTTTTTGTCAAACCGGTTTTTGTAATACGGTTAACTGGTTTTAATGAAATATATTTTCTAAGGCTCATTCAAACATATTTAGGAAAAACTTTGATACCATTTTTAAAAATATTGATTTATTTCATAGAAAATTATAGCATTTGACAATATTTCGTAAATGATATAAAATAATTGCATAAAGATAGAGCCTTACGAATTCAAAAATGCTACATATCCGATGATTTAGTACACAATTCTTAACACATTTCCTATTAGCGTCCATAAATAAAAATAAATTTAAGAAGACGTTTTTCATATTAAATAAAAATTTAATATATACCGGTTAATCGGTTTTTTTGAAGACAAAAACCGAAACCGTTTAACCGGTTTTTTTAAAGACTATAACCAAAACCGGTTTTTTCAAAAACACACGTTTTCGGTTAAACCGGAAAACGGTTTCTTAAATTTGCCGGTTTTTGGGCACTCTATTCATTACCCTAACTCGCAACAAAATGATTAGAACACTTTTATTGAGGTTATGCACTTCAAAATTCATCAAATCAAGTTTAAACTCTCAATGCTTTAAAGTTTAAGTTATCGATTATATTAAATAGTTTGCTAGTTTAAGCGGCCAATATTCGCGAGTTAAACTTGTACATGAAATCAACTAGTGAATAAACATAATTGAATTTTTTTATTAAAACTAACTAAAATTGATATACCAGTGCTTACGAAGAATATAGTGAGTTCGAAATATAAAATTTCAATACTTTTTTGTGAATTTTGTGAATTTATTTTCTTATATTTTTCTTCATAAAGTATGCATTATTCATCAGTTGTCTATGGCATTTAGGGTTCCTATTTTCCTGGACTTTTTCGAATCCCGGGTTTTTTTTTTAAATATGAAATTTAGCTTCAATCAGTAAAATTCAATAATGTACATGGTGCCTATTACAGTGGGACCTCGATTATCCGTATTGGTCGGGACCGGAAGCATTCTGGATAATCAATTTTCCCGGTTAATTGAGTACCAATTTTGAGTAATTTTTTAAAGGATTTTATGTACATGTTTAAATAATATAAGGATTTTATTAAATTTCGGACATATGCCCACAGCATTTCATTTTCTGGGCAGAGTAAGTTATTCTACGCATTTTTCAAAACTGCAGAAGTAACAGCATTCCAAGCATTATTAATTGACAATAGTGCTTTCTTGATGTTAAACGCTTTCTTAAATTCTTATCTATTGATTGACGTGAATAGTTTTTGCACTATATTTTTCCGATGACATTTAAAGCTCCATATTGCACCCTGATCCATCGGTTGGATCAAAGACGTCTTGGAAAATTGTATACATTGTTCATTGCTGAGTTTTTCTATTCTATTGACATGAATTGTAGCAGCTATATAATCAGCTGAAGATTTTTGTATTAAGTTTGTGAATTCCATGTCGCTTTTTTGTTTAATTTTGAGTGGAATATTTTAGCCTTTTCATTCACTATTAATCCAGAACTTTTGGTTCTTCAGCAGTCTTTAAATATTTTCAGTTTCGAATGGGGAATTCCTCTTTTTCGTTTTATTCACATTGTGTTTGTTGTTAAAAATAATCGAAAAAAATGTTGCTTATAATCCCGGATTGAGGTAATTACGGTTAATCGATGGAAAAAAGTTGAAATCGATCCAAAATTTGTTTCATTTTCTTTCACGGATAATTGATGTTGCCGGATAATCGCATCACGGATAATCGAGGCCTCACTGTATGAACTAAATTCGATTTTCGACTGTAGTCGAAATAGCTGATCGAACGAATTGTCATTTTGTATTATGACGCACATTCGTTACTTACAACCTTAGCTCTGCATAAAATTAACGAAAATATTTCAGTTAGTGGTATTTGGTCCACCAAAAACAAATAAAATTACAATTACTTCATTTTCAACAATTTTTTAATTGTGTTCGTTGAAAAATTTGATTCACAACGAAATTTTCGACAACGATGCCAACTTATAATACGAATTTTACATTCGATAGTCGATATTCGATAGCCAACGAATATCGTTTGTCGAATGCAACTCATAATAGGGGCCCATATCCCAGCAGTTCTAGGAGATTGTCTAGAACTAGTGATTTATTTATCATTTAGGGTGACAAATGTCGAGCAGAGGGTCAATAGGCAACTAACTGGTTACTTGATCAGCTAGATAAGTAATTATTTTAACATGTACGGTTGTTAATTGACCTCAAATAGTCAGTTAAAAATACAACTCATAGGGCCGTTTTCTCATTAGCTTATTATCTTTTTTTCCCAACGAAAAACTGCAGATTAATGAAATTTGGTTTTCTCAATGTCTCATTTGCTTCTATTCTGACGCAAAGCCAATTATTTATTTATCGTACAGATAAATGCAATCAGCTGACTGCTTATAAACGAAATTAAATAGATTTTATAAAAAAAAAGTTTAATAGAGAAATTAACATTAATTTGATGGAGGATGAACTCGAAGAACATGAGTTCCAAGTGAATGCTGAAAGAGTTTATCATGCCAGGCCTAACTACCTGGCAGACATGCAGGATAATGAATTTCTCAAAAGATTCCGGCTGTCGATGGCCACATTAAACAGCTGATTTATGTAAACATGGTGTCACTTGAGAGGTATTGCCATCTGAAAATAACGTTTTTGGAGAAAACCAAAATGGTTAACGGATAGATTATCGGCCTAATAAATTTTAGAAAACGGGCCATAGGCAGTCCAATAACCTATTGGTTGTAAAGAAATCTTTCTCCGACAAATATATACATACTACTTGTGGTAAAAATAACTACTTTTTAAAGTGCAGTACAAAATAACCATTTAAAGTGACTACACTATAGGTTACTAAGATACACTAAAGTGACAATTGACTTCACGCTAGGTTACATGGGTTATATATAGTAACTCTCTCTGCACTACAATGTTATTCAACTGCCACTAGATATAGAAATCGGCCGATCATCAGTTAATTTAATTTAAGAGATCTAAAGGAAGATTTACTACAAATTTTTAACACCAAGTGTATGTTTCTTATTTTTTTTACAAGAAATTACAAAAAAAATATATCTTGTTTTCGTATCTTTCTTTGTATCCTGCCTTCCTGGTTTGTCGCATGCCATATGAAATGTTTTTTTTTTTAATGTAGTTTTTTTCTGTTTGTAAAGTGCCTGTACAACAGAGAAAGAGCCTTTTAAAAGGCATGTAATGAAAACTTAACTAAACTACCACTGGGTCTTACTTCGACAACCAAACACAGGAGGAACATGAACGAGTACAAGTAGGAACATGTGTACAACTGTATGTATGTACGTTGACGTGACATACCAACCATAATGTTTATGTTGGCCTTTTTACAACTCTACAACAGAAAATATTACAACACTTTACCTACAACTTCGGTCTCCTCATCAGCAAGTTCATCCATCACCATTCCTACTACATGCTTACTATACTGTAGTAGTACTGTGTTATAACGTTTTTATTATTTTTACCATAAACTCTAGACATATTCGTACAATCATCCAGCCAGCCACCAAACCTAACCAACCAACCAAACTTCCATCCATCCTTATAGCCAAGAAAGAAAGAAAAAAAGTACAACATAAACATTAGTGTTTTTTTCTTATTGTTTATTTTTTTTTTATAGTCGAATGTGTTCCTGACTCCTTGCTTCATGGTTGCTGTTTGCTGAACGTAACGTACGTTTGGTTTATAACGTATGCATTGTGTTTGTTATTATTGTTGGTGGTAATAGAGCAGCAGTTATAGTCATACTATTACCGCTGCTAAATGGCCCCAGCAGGGGGGCTTGTTACTTTTTTTTTAGTTTTTTTTTGGAAAAAGGTTTTTTGTTTTGTGTGTGAGTGTTTTATGTTTGAACTAACATGGATTAACATTACCCTGCCTTACCTTATTTCGATTTTGTATTGTTGTGCATACGTAACTGAAAACATATACTCACTCCTGCTCTTTGGCCCCCCCCAACAACAGAACATTCACGTTCCCATGTCCCATGTATTGTATGTATGTATATGAAAATCTACAACATATTCAGTCACTTAATGTAGCATGTTCAAATGAAAATGGTACAAGCTAATCAAATATTAATATGATTTTATAACACAGTTAGCATTAGTATTCCTATATGGTTATACACTCACTCACTCTCGTACACACTTATAGATGAAAGATATATTTAGACAATAAACAAACTAACAAATCTAACAGTCAAAACGTCAGATAGACAAACAGCCAGTCAGACCATTCAACCAACCAACCATCATGACCCAAAATATCTTTCTCCCCCAACCAAAAAGCAATTGATATTCAATATGTACTTGACGATTATGTTTGTTGCTAAAATAATAATAAAATTTCCCAATTCCTCTTGAGATATTAATATGGGATTTTTGTTGTAATTTCCTTCCTCAACTCGATTCTATACAATTCTCTCCTCCTCTACCACTCACTACCTCTGCTATCTACCCTTCAACTCTGGTTACACTTAAGTCAGCCAACCAACCAACCATCCATCCAATGATTTTCATTGCTGATATTTTTGTACAATGTTTGTGCTGTATGTAAGTAAGTAGAGATTGTGTATTTATACATTCTATTTTATATTCTACTGCATTCATCCATCCATATTCAATCCATATTACAATCTCTCCTATTGTATCCTGATTTTCATACAATGAATAAAACCTCTGGATTATTTTGTAAATATTCGTTCGTTTGCTGGCTGGCTGGGTCGTTCTTTCATTTATTTGTTTGTTTGTCAGTTGTTGGTTGTGTTCACATTGAGGTCCGTCCATATAACCCAATTGGAAAAAACTACATTTGTTACACCATAAATTGTTTGTTTAACCCTTATCTCAGCCTTGTGTGGAAAACCACACAAAATTAATATTTTTAATACATACAACAATACAAATTATTTCCTGCCACAATACCACAGATAACACATTTTTCTCATTTCGAGATATTTTAAAAGTTTCTTGTGTGGTTTTCAACACATGTAATTTCTATGTATTTTGCAGTTGTGTTCAAATTGAGGTCCATCCATATGACCCAATTGGAAAAAAGTACATTTGTACATTTGGTGTTTAAACCTCATCTCACTCACCCTTGTGTGGAAAACCACACAAAATTAATATTTTTAATACATACAAAAAATAAAAATTCTGTTCCTACCGCAATACCATAGAAAACCCATTTTTTTTAATTTCAAGATATTTTAAAAGTTTCGTTGATTACCCCTCTTGTGTGGTTTTCCACACATATGTAATTTCTATTGGTTGTGTTCACATTGAGGTCCGTCCATATTACCCAATTGGAAAAAATTACATTTGTTATCCTCATTTCAGCCTTGTGTGGAAAACCACACAAAATTAATATTTTTAATACATAACACACAAATATAAACATGTTATTAATGGTAAATCATAATTATGACAAAAAAAGAATTATGTTATTTGAGTAAAATGCCGTATGTGTGGAAAACAACACACGAGGGTAAACAACGTAATTTTTTTTTTTGAGAGTGAAAACTTCGAAGTTAGCTTACCAAGTAGGCTTCCTAAAGTCCCGGAAAAAATTATGTTACTTGAGTAAAATGCACAGACATACCGTATGTGTGGAAAACAACACAGAAGGGTAAACAACGTATGTTTTTTTTTTGAGAGTGTGAACGTATTTGTAAACTTCGAAGTTAGCTTACCAAGTAGGCTTCCTAAAGTCCCAAACATGTTCTTGGATTCGGTTTACTGTTTAATTAAACTTGAAACCAATTTGGGAGCATCTGGCTTCCACAAAGCATCTCCATCTTACACGATTTGTTGCAGTTGTTTTTCGCGTCTTCCCAGTTCTTGGAATATCGTGCGTCTCCATGTACGATGTTGCCATAAGATCCAGTATATTGTTATATTTGTCCTGTATCAGTTTCGTTAATCAATTGTTGTTCCAGCTAAGCAGATGATTGGTCTGTGTAGCAGGTCCTATAGTAATGGGGCTGCCATCTGTCGTTGTCTAAAAAAAAACGCCCTCTGTGTATTTGGTGTAGTGGTTGGGAACCTTGCTAATCATTGATTCCTACCTTTTTCCGAGGGGGAGGGGAGGTCATGGGGCTCTTGGATGGATTGTTTGGAGGGGGGTTGAAGACACTTCATTTTTAAAACTCGAAAATCATGATGACATAATTTTAGCATATTAAAAGCTCTCAATTTTGATAGGATAGCTACGAAACTCTTTTTTGGTTTATATACACATTTAATTTAGTTTATATATAATTTACCTTTCTTTCGTATGTATTTAAAATATTAATTTTGTGTAGTTTTCCACACAAGGCTGAGATAAGGATAACAAATGTAATTTTTTACAATTGGGTAATATGGACGGACCTCAATGTGAACACAACCAACAACTATACATAGAAATTACATATGTGTGGAAAAACACACAAGAGGGGTAATCAACGAAACTTTTAAAATATCTCGAAATGAGAAAAATGTGTTTTCTGTTGTATTGCGGCAGGAACAGAATTTTTATTAAAAATATAAATTTTGTGTGGTTTTCCACACAAGGGTGAGATAAGGGTTAAACAACAAATTTTCGGTGTAACAAATGTAGTACAAGTACAATATAAAAAATTCATTCTTTCTTTTCCTATTGGGAACTTTTTGAATATAAATTCCCCCAAATGTAAACGTACCGAAATGTACAACATGTCTCTACAGTACGAATAATATCTAGTATGTATGTATGTATATTGTTCATGTTTGTTGCATGTGAACGAGTATTATGTGTTAACTTCCACTGCCATGGCTTTATAATACAAAAGGAATCAACAACAACGAAATGAAAAGACCTTAGAGCGAAAAAGATATCTGTGTTAGCAGCAGCACCATCATCAACAATATAACATCATCATCATCACCAGCCTCATTCTCATCAACACACCAACCAACATCATGATGTAGCACAATAACCGAAACTAACTAACGATAAATGTATGTAGATGACTGACTGGATGATGGTTGAATTGGTTGGTTGGTTGGTTTGGCTGGCTGGCTGGCTGGTTAGTTGGTTTGGTTCTTACGTTCGTTTGGTTTTGGCAAAAGAATAAAAAGTATCTTGTGTCTAACATCAACAATTTGTCATGCATACCCCTCTATTTTATGCTACCAAAGCAGCAGCAACAGAAATAGCAAAAAAATGTAATAATAAAAAAAAATACCATCAACAACAAAAACAATAATAATATCAACATTGAACAATAACACCAGAGTCAAATACTGTGTATAGGTATATTCAAGCACACAGTGGGACAAATTATTAATCAAATGAGAAACAAAATACCAAACATCCTGCAGATTTTCAAATACAGCCCAATTATGAAAAAAAATTCCCCGGGAGTTTTTTCCCTTTTCCCATTTTTCCTATTCAAATTCAATGGGAAAAAACTCCCTGGGAACAAACTCCCGGGGAATTTTTTATTCATAATTGGGCTGATAGTTTCAAAAATATTTTAGATCTTTAGTGCTTGTTAATAGAAGTCAAGTTTACTTGCGCATGTCTTGAGTTTGTAGATGAGAGAGGAAAGGAGATTGGAAAGATTTTCCTCTTTTCCGTCCTCTCTTTAAACTCAAGATTTACTCAAGTAAACTTAACAGCACTTAGTTTTTAATATTTTACAATCTAATAAAATTAATGATTAACCCAAAAATCTACTTGAAATATAAAATTTGCCGAGAATTTAAAATATCATGGAGTTGAACCGAATACTTGTTTTTGGATTAGACTTAAGGTAGGATCACACGATTGCCGCAATGCAACAATTTAATACAATTTTTATTGTAATGAATTGGGGCCCAATAAAGTAATTGTCCCAATCAAATTCTCTGCAGTCACATGATTGCCTCATCTATCTATATATATAAAAATGAAATGGTCCATGTATGTAATGGCATCACGTGAGAACAGCTGGAGCGATTTGGCTAATTTTTTTTTTATTCGATTCGAAATTTTCAGGAGATGGTTTAATTACGGCTAAAACCGGCTTTTTTGAATCCAGTCAACTGTAATAAAAAAAGCCCCTAAAGTATGCAATACAAATTTTGATATTTTATTTGCAAATAAATAAGAACAGGCAGGGTTGGAGAAACTGAGAGTGGCTCACAAAAAGAATATTTCATTTACTAAAATGAATATTGGCGCTAATTATCTTCTTTAATTGCCGCACTAGACTCAATAAATATTGGTGTATTTTTAACTTTTTTATTGGTGCATGTTGCCTATCAAGCATTCACATGATTACCGCACCAGGGCTGCTTTTGATTGGGCCAAATAAGCACAATATTGTTGTGGTTTGACATATGAGCCAAAAAGTTGTGTAATCACACGATTGACGTATAAAATAGACCAATAATTGGTGCATTGCGGCAATCGTGTGAACCTACCTTTACAATCGAGTTTCGGGCACAATTTTTTCGAAAACCGAAACTGAAACATAAAATGAAAAAAGGACCTTATAGAATTTGCTTAAAAAATATGATATTTACTAATCAAATATTCAATCAGTTACACATATTTTTAATGTATGATGGAAAAGGCATGCATCAGGACTCAACTCACTTCGATTTATGTACCGTGTCTTAAGTATGTCTGAATAAATATTTATTATGCAATATGTGAACCATATGTGTCCAGAACAAACTCTTTTGTATAATAGTCAAGTGTATATGAAGCTCAAATTTAAGATCTCGCAGTAAATGGAAGTCTTCCTACAGAAGACATGCTTAATCATTAGGAACTAGTTGTTGTATCAGCGTAATCAATCATACCCCCATGTCACAGAAATCCATTACGATCGAAAGTGGAAGAATTAATTTCGCATTTTGCTTTTTTAGAAAAAGTAAAATACAATTTTTTTTCTTTCTTTCAGTTTTCTAAGTGGAATTTTTTTTCATATTTTTAAATAATTTCTTTACCAAAAACTTGACTTTTGTTTTAACATTGCCAAATTAAATTTGAAAATTCAGAATTATAAATAAACTATTTTGTGAATTGATAAAATCGAACGGAATCTGAAGAAGCTAATACAAAGTCGATCGGAATAATAACTACGGAATTGAAACCATTCCGAACGAAATGTATGATAAGCCGGATATTTAAGGTTATGATTCTGCGCATCGTTGAGATAAATGTCAAGATCTCGCGCCACTTCAAATGGATGTAGAGAGAGAGAGTTGATGATGGCTGAACAAATATATAAAGGGTGTCCACCGCAGGCATAGAACGTAGGAATAAAGCCTTAATGCCGCTTGACTGGGTTTAAGTGAACAAAACGAACCTTAAACCCACCCTTTATAACCGGTTTGTTTTTGTATTTCAAGAGATATATTTTCTACTTTTGTCACATTTAAAATTCTTCACATCAGTGTGAGAACTTCAGAAGCCATAAATCAAAAGTTCTCTCACACTGGATTTGCTAGCATATCTTAAGAACCAACTGTAAATTTTAAATAATTACATATCAGTTCGGGACTCCCGAATCAGGATGTTCATAATTCCCGTAAATGTCGCCTGTTTCTGCGCCACATTTTTTCATGGATCATGGAATATCACCTAATTCCATGATTGTAAATAACGCAAGCCAAATACTTTTAATACGTAAATAAAGTATAAATATCACTTAACAAAAACTGCCCAATAAATATTTTTACTGGAATTCTAGTTGAAAGCAAGTGTATTTCAAGCCTTGATTCCAGTGCCAAGCAATTGAATTAAAGGTAAAAAGAAAACATCAATTCAAGCCATATGTTTTTTGTTTGTTTGTTTGTTTTTTAAAATATTTTTCAAGTTTCAAACATAATTATATTTTTTCATTCAAGTCAAATTTCAACAAAATGTTCAAGTGCTTGAATTTTTGGGGCCTTGGTGCTTATTGGGTGTAAATATGACGCCTATGTGATTGGTACATTTCTTACAGTAGGAGTAATAATAATTGTACCAGAACTTATGATATTTACTAGAATTTAAGTTAAAAGCAAGTGTAATTCTAGCCTTGAGTAAAAGTCAAGCAATTGAATTATGGTTGTATTACACTTTATATCAATAGCATTCATTCTCCAGTAAAAAGGTGACATAAATTCAAGCCATATGTATTCCAACAAAATGTTCAAGTGCTTGAATTTATGGAGCTTGTTGCTTATTAGGTAGCATTTATTTAAATTTGAAAAAAAATTACAAAATATCCAGAATTCCCAAGATGACAAAAGAAAAAAATTGTGCTCCCACTGTAAGCTTTAACATATGTATGTATGTATGAATATATTCGTACAACTCGACATAAAAAGCCATAGTGTATACTCTTAACATCATTTAACTTTTGTTTACACCCCACACTATCCATTCAACCAACCAACCATCCATTCATCCTTTCTTCCTCCCCTTTCCATCATCTTCTTGTAGCCGTTTTGCTTTTAATATTGTTTCTATTGAAATGTACGAGTAGCAATAAAACGACACTTTTAAAAAAAATTTGTCTGAGTTTACGTATTTATGTGTATGAGTGTGTATCTGTGTGGTAATAACATTTAAGGTTTAAATCCTCCAACGACCCCACAAAATGTTATTAAATTTCAATTTTACACGGAGGCTGACGACGACGACTGACTGTAATGCCAAACAACCAACCAACCATCAGCATCATCATCAACCATATTGGTATGCTACTCATACTTACAACTTACAACTCACAACTTACCACCCTCATTTAATCCCACTCCAGAGCGCCCACTACAGTGTTGAGTTGTATTCAATTCAGTCTGTGGTAGAGACAAAACTAACTGAATTTAAACAAAGTTAAAAATTGTCGAATATCAGCAGCAAGTTTAGTTATTCGCACGGTTTGATAGTGTTGATGTTGATGTTTTTTTTTTTTCTTATTTGGGTTCATTTTTTTTTTTAATAATAGAGATTGTGTAAAAAATTATACGCTTGGTTTGTCAGTTAAGTTGAATTGTATAGAGTTGAGTTGATTTGGTGGTCTTTGCTGCAAAATTATTAAAGTCGTCGTTGTCGTCGTTTGCATCGTTATCCATTTCGCACTTTTCACTTCATCGTCATGAACACCAACAACAACATCATCATCAACAGTCTCATCTTAGCATTGATGCTATTTTTTTTTTAATTTTTTTGTGTTGGGATTTGATTTTCTTACTCTTTAGCACTTTAGCTGTGGGCATTAACAACCAACCATACCCCAATCTTGATTTTCCTCCTCATCATTCTCCCATTTCTGGCTGCCACTCTGTGTAAAGCAGTCAGCCAGCCATAGTCGTCTTCCCCACTTTTAAAATAATATTTTTATATGGCTGTTAGTGTTTAATGTTGTTGGTATTGTTATCGTTGTTGTAGTTGTTGTTGTCGGTAATTTTCGCTTCGGCGTGCGCATATCATAAATAGTAATCATGTTTCATTCAAGTAGCTTTTTTACGATTTATTAAATTACGCGCATTATTACGATTACAACAGTGGCGGCAACAACGATTAGAGGCACTCAACTGCCTCTGCACGGTGTGTGAGTGTTTGTTTGTGTGTATGCTCCACTTGAATATATGTACGTCAAGTATACGAGGGCCGAATGAAAACAGTTTCTTTTAAAACTATGAAAAATACATTATTTTAGGAGATGATTCAATGGTTTAATTTTAATGGTTCCTTTAATTTGTTGGTGGTTTTCAAAAAGGATTCCTAATGGAGACACAGGGTAAGTTCGTAAATGCAGTAAATTTGTGCATTTACTTGCTGATGCGTGATCAGCTGTTGCAGATGCTTTGCTACCGCGCAACAGCACTGCACTGCAGTTTGCTTTTTAGAACGTTCTGCAAAATTTTCGGCTTATTTGTTCCTTTGTTATTTCAAAGTTTTTTTTTTTTCCTTCCTGGAACTCTGCTTCCATGTCCAACCTGGTTCTTATTATTATTTTTTTAATATTAAACGTAAAATCTTCCTCGGAACTATAAATATATATATTTTAGCTTTTTTCAACAAAATATTCTAAAACGCGCACTATTGCATCAGAAACTAAATTGTTGCAGTATTTGCGGCAGCATTTGACGTAAATCAGTGCTGCCAAGTAATGCATTATTGAACATTTGACGTTAATTATGCTGCCACATTTTCGGGAAATTCCATGGAATACATCTTTTTTATAAAAATTACCCGACAATTTTTGGCAACGTATGGATTCCGATTCCGGAACTGCTCATCTGTTGAGGCCAAGAACGAATCTAATATCGGGTACTCTATTCCAAAGTGAACCGTATCTCAGAGAGGGCGTTCTGCATCGATCGAAACAAATAGTAGTCGGACGGGGCACGGTCTGAACTATAAAGCGGGTGAGGCAAAACTTCCCAACCACTTTATTCTGAATACTTTCAACATGGCCGAACGTTGTCATGATGGAATATTACGGTTTCATGTCTGACCGTTTTTCGCTTCAAACGAATCTGTTGCGTTTGGCACAGGTTCCCTGTGATGGTATGGTCAGATTTCAGCAGTTCATGATAGGACTCTTTTGCCTCCACCAAATACAGAGAATTACCTTAGCGCAATGGTTGGCCGGTAGGATTCCTAATTAACCCTAAATTAAACCAAAAACCAGAAATTGACTTATAACCAGGATCTTAAAAGAAGTATCAATAACTATATTTGGTTGTACAATGTTGGTCCAGCCTTCTTCTAATTTAATAGTGGCATTTTATCGGTATTGTCACAGTCGTAGTTTTAATCAGAATAAAATCAATAAATTCTTTGTTTAATTAAAAAAAGCTTATGAATTTCGACTATGTTAAATCTAGTTAGACATTTTTCATATCTGATTGTAGATAAACAAATTTGAACCACTATTATTGTTATTATTTTCTCTAAATATGAATAATATTCATTGAATATCACTAAAAGTTGTAATGTTAGGCAACTTAATAATTCCTTTAAGAGCATAAACTTTAAATTAGATTCATTCTTAACCAAATTTTTCTGTTGTGGTCTCAGTTGAGTGAAAAAAATTCGGTTATTTCAACCGTAATACTTTTTTGCCAACTGACTAGCTGTTGCTAAAACCGAAAAAATCTATAAATATAATAGAATGGATTCAATTACCAACAAATTTGGCCATCGAAACGAATCTGAAAATTGTAACTTTTAGAAGAAAACTTATGAAGAAATTCCCGACAAAATTTTCCCGAAAATTAGCAAGAAAATAGAACCCTATTGGCCGGGCTTCACATACAATCTCTTAAGATTCGGGTAATCGATTTTTGGACTAATCCGAAAACGAATATTCGGTCGAACATTTCTATTAGGTCTACTTAAAATCGCACTTTCCGAGCAATATAAACTTTTGATATTTTTGTTTGGACAGAGTAACGAACCTTTGCACTGTCTTTTCCCAGATAAGTTATCCCAATGTCGGGCAAATTATGATTCAACCCAAGAACAAATTCCTTTCAGACTTGACATAACTTTACAAGATCCACAGAAATTGAAATCTTTAACTTTAGCGAAGATTTTTGTAGTTTTAGAAATTTTTCGGAATCGGATCGGAATTGAATTCTCATGGAATTGCAAAAAGTGCGCTTTTCCTATTGCCCTCGTAACTACAATCATACCCGTACTACTTCTTCCCAACAAGAACAAGCAAAAAAAACAACAAGGAAAACAGCAACAAAAACAACAAATCTTTGTGTGCGATAACAGCAAAACGATTATTTTACGCTAACAGACAACCAAAAAGGCAGGCATTCACAAACAAACATATGTACAACTTAAATGATTGTGTACGAGTATGAACGAACATACGAACACTCAACCATACTGGCATGTTACAAAACCAACATACATCCATACACACAAATCATACGTACAGTAGTACGGTGGAGCGGACCTTTTAGTTCGTTCATTTGAACGTAAGAACATCACGACAACCCTTCAATCTGCTGACTGTGAAACCATGAAAGAGGAAGGAAAGCATGAATTCTCCTCTTCACTACGAGTACGAGTTTAATACTTTTTCGTATACAAGTGACGTTTTGTGTTTTGGTTTCTTTTTTCCCTTCTTTTTTTTTGTTTGTCTTATTGGATGTAATTGTTGAGAGTGTGCTATATTTGGCACTTGGATCTGTTAAAGAAAATGAATAAATAATTTAGATTAGTTCGAACATAGAGGGGAAAAAAGTGTCAAAAGGTTGCTAAGAACACCTTATTCTTATTTGGACAATAACAATCATTCTTATTTCAACATCACATTGTCCTCATTTTGATGTTCTCGGAATATGTATTATGAACGCTTCGTTGTCAACTTGATAACATTCGTTCCTAATTTTAGAACTCGTTTTTCCCTCTGTAAATACTTTACAGCATTTTCTTCTTAATGACACCAAATCATAAGAAATATTTTCGATCGTAATGGATCGATCACAAATAATGATTTTCTTTTATAGAGTTCAAATTATTCGAATTTGTATGCTTTAAAAATGGAAATACGAAAATTATTTCTTTCGCTTTTGCTTGTCTCTTGACAGTCCGAATTCTCAAGTCGTATTTAATGATGAAAGAAATGGATGTACCTTTTGATATATTAATTTTCTGCGACATTAATTATTTGTGGATTTTATCGAACTGGTTCCTCCACAGTTTTAATAATTCTGGAAGATCGCACGCTGCTGGTTTTTTTACCTTTCCCGGAAATGAACCTACTTTTTTTAATATTTTCCGGGAATGGAAAAATGGTATAACATGTGAAGATGCAATTAAATTAAGTTTTAAGAACTTGTACTTGCATGTAAAGCCGATCGATTACTTGCAGCCTTAGCAGATGAACTGGCCAAACAGGGTTCGGATCTGGACTATTTTAATAGGGACAGCGAAGTTAAACCTCCTATATAGGATTATATATAGATTTCTGAAAGATTCCGGGACTATACGAACCAATCCTGGTGTAGTAGGACGGTTTGCAGGTTGTCCAGAGCTATTTGTGCAAAGTTGGATGATCTTTAGTAGCAGTGATAACCGTGCACTCCTCAATTGCAGCCTTCATTGATAAATGAGATTTGGTCGCGCAGGACTTCTGTACGTTGTGTGACGATATTGAGGAACTACAAACAGTGGAACATATTCTGTGTAACTGTCTTAGACTATAGGGTCTCAGGCAAAAATGGCTAGGGGAAAGATTCCATGATGGACTGGGGGATATAGCTAGATATGCACCTCTATCGGGAATCATTATTTCACATGAAATGTGTTCCCTTTTCCCATTTCTCGTTCATCAACTTGGTTCACGTGAAAAAATTCCCCATGTTGTGAAATTTTTTGATGGAATTTGGTAAACAATAAACAGCTGTTGCGAACAAAGTCAACTATTGTGAATGAAAAGTTCATGGGATTATCACGATAGCAATTTTCCTTTCGAGGGAAATGGATATTTCATGGTAACAAAATTTCACATGTTATTGCCGGCAGGGTGATGATCTAGGAAATCTACTAGGTTTTATCAGGGGTATAGGCGGGATATTTTTAGGTAACGGGACTATGTGAAGTGTACTTCAAATCTATCTAGCTATCTATATTACAAGATAGGCCGGCTGGGTGGCCCCCTACTAACTGTTAAGAGTGTGGACATTTCAGTGATGTAGTCTGTAACTTGGTTTTTCTTGTATAAATGCTTGTTCAAGTATTTTATTATGTATTGCAATACGAATGACTACTATACGGAGCTGCTACTTTTGATTCATTCCTCTTTGTTGCCCCTCAAACACTCAAGTAACTACAACTTGAGAAGTGTGTACTTGTACATGAGTGTGCTTTGGATGTTGGATGGTTGGTTGGTTGGTTGCCTGTTTGGTTAGTTGTTTGGCTGGCAGACTGTCAACCATTCCGACTAACTAGCTGGCTGGCTGACTAGCAGTCAGTTTTTGGTTGAGTTGATTGTTTTTTGTTGGTTGGCTCTTTGGCTGGCATCGTTTAAAATATTTGCTGTGTTTTTTTTTGTATTAAAAATACAAATGAGTACTACTACTGCTATTTGCAGATTTGTTGGTTGGTCGGTTGGTTTGTTGGTTCGTTCGTTGTAGTCATATAGTCAGAGTCATAGTAGTAGTCGTCGAGTTGTTGGATTGAGTTTAGTTGAGCCGGTCGTTTGTCGTCTCACTGCGAACGTACATACTTATAATAATGTGTGAATGTTTTTGTGTGATTGCCGCTAATTTAGATGCTTTAGCAGTGATTATATGGCATTTTTCGTATTTATTTATTTATTGTATTTGCTTTAATTCACCAGGTACTAAATAAGTAAGTGGTTTGTTGGATGGTTGCTTGTGTTTTATTTTATTTCATTTCATTGTTTTTGTTATTATTGCTGGTTCTGTGGCTGCTGCTGCTGTTATAGCTGTTAAATTTGGTGTATAAGGTAATGTGGCATGGCATGTTGGTTGGCATAGTCTGAATACATACAATACTTGAAAAGAGGAAGAGGAGTATCATGTATTAAAATGTAGTAACTTTTCGCAGGCACTATGTAGTGTAATGTGTAGTGGCAGTAGTAGTTGAGTTGGTTGGCTACGTACGAATGTATTCACAGTAAAGGTGAAGTAATTAGTACAGTAATACGTGTGAAAATAATACTTAATTATAACAAAAGAAGAAAATTTCAATTTTTTTGTCAACTATCTTGAACTAAATAATCTAGTTATTGTTTTCTTATTATTGTGTGTGTGACTTAAACATTTGGGATTTTTTATAATTTTTATCTTTTATTTTGAAACATTTGTACATTAAAAATTTATCCAAAGTATTGCCCATTGTTAGCTATGACATTTTTCCATCTCTCTGGCAACATATGGATTCCAAGCCAAAAGAACGGCTCATCTTTTGAGGCCAACAACGAATCAAGCCAATTTCTAAGGTGAAGCGTATCCCACAGAGAGCATTCTGCAACGATTAAAACAAATTAAATTCGTAGAACTTCCCAACCACTTCTTGGCCGACCATTTTCTTGATGAAATATTCATCCCTATGGGCAATAACATGTGAAATTTATGTTCTTATGAAATATCCATTGATCTCGAAGGGAAACAAATTTTATTCGCAAAACTTCCCTGCCACTTCATTCTAAATAGTTTTTAACATTGTAACATGTGGCCGAGCGTTAACATATGCAATTTATGTTCCCATGAAATATGCATTTCCCTCGAAAGGAAAATTGCTATCGTGATATTCCCATGAATTTTTCATTCACAATAGTTGATTTTGTTCGTAACAGCTGTGTATTGTTTACAAAATTCCATATAAAAATTTCATAAGAAAAATGGGAAAAGGGAACATATTTTATGTGAAATAATGATTCGCGATAGGGGTGATTACGGTTTCATACCCGGTCGCATATTCTGGGCGTTTTTCGAATCAGTTGCGTTCGCTGCAAGTTCCCTGTGATGGTCTGGCCATATTTCAGCAGCTCGTAATATATAGGACCTTTTTTCTCGCACCAAATACAGATAATTACCTTAGCGCCATGGATATTTGGCTTTGGTGTTGATTCGGCTGGTTCGCCGGACTTCACATTCGATCTCTTACACTTCGGGTAATCGTTATGGATCCATTTATCATCGCAAGTACTGATTCGGTGCAAAAATTATTAAATTATTTCTTTAATAGCGTTCACACATCATTTAGGACGTGCAAAAACTTCTTTCAAGGTCTCCTCACGGCTTCAATTCATATGGTACCCATTTTCTCTGCTTTTGGATGAATCCTGCAGCTCACAAATGACAGATATGCATTTTAATTTGACAGCGTTTTTTATATTAAGACAAAAGTGGAGTTTTTGGTACAGAAATTGATTAAATTTTTTAGAAAAACAAATAAAAAAATTTCTCAATGTCTTGAAATTAAAACTAATTTAGAGATTTTCGAGTTTTCTAAATAGAAGACAGTTTCTAGATTATTTTAAAATAAAAACTGAGAAAAATAACGTAAAAGAACGTTCGAACATCGAAGTTTTAAACACCTGTCGATAAAATCCATCAAAACTGCAAGGATTTTTGCTACATTAAATGAGTACTATTTGATAAATATAAATTGTATGTATATTAGAGTTCGTTTGTGACCAGGTCACTTCATTTGATTTGCGGGTATCATACTTTTTCTGAAGGTTTTTGCGTAAATAAAAATAATGGCGTCCTTTTTTTTGGAAAATTTTCACTCCTTGTGGTGGGGTTCAACTCACCTAAAGACACGGATTTTGAGCACATTTTTCTGTAGAGCAAAAACCGTAGAATATATTACAACTCTAATTTAAAATATTGGTGCAATTTTCCTAAGCATAAAATGCATTTTCATCGTGTATGTTTAAAAAAACTAAAATTCAGTTTTTTATTTTTTTTATGAGATTTGCGCCCTCTGTTGTTGGTTTTTGAAACTATTATTAAGGATTCAATAAACATCAATTGTATTAATTTTTGATGCAGAATTGACTCGTGAAATCATATTTGCAATATATTCAACCGTTTTTGCTCTACAGAAAAATGTGCTCAAAATGCGTGTGTTTAGGTGCGTTGAACCACCACAAGGAGTGAAAATTTTCCAAAAAAAAGGACGCCATTATTTTTATTTACGCAAAAACCTTCAGAAAAATTATGATACCCGCAAATAAAATTTTTGAAATTAACTCTAATGAATTTATATGAAATCTTAATTTCCTAAGGTCTCTGTTTTATATTGATCTACTAATTGAATATTTATTTGGAAAAGTTGCCATTGTATTGTCAACCACTGTATTTGATATGTGATAAATGTTGAAAACAGTTTTTTTATACCCTTCAGCTTCGTGAGAAGGGTATATATAAGTTTGTCATTCCGTTTGTAATTTCTACATTTTTCATTTCCGACCCTATAAAGTATATATATTCTGGATCCTTATAGATAGCGGAGTCGATTAAGCCATGTCCGTCTGTCTGTCTGTCTGTCTGTCTGTCCGTCTGTCTGTCTGTCTGTTGAAATCAATTTTCTGAAGGCCCCAGATATCTCCGGGATCCAAATCTTCAACAATTCTGTCAGACATACTTTCGAGAATTTTGCTATTTAAAATCAGCAAAATCCGTCCATAAATAACGGAGATATGAGCAAAAATCCGAGACATCCTCTGAAAATTTCATCAAAAAACACAATGTATTGCATGCTTTGACAAAAAAACAACAAAACGTATGGTTGGATGTGCAAGCTATGCGTATTTTGTTTTTTTTTGTGTTTTGTTTCTTTTGGCGTTGTTGTTGTTTTTTATACAACTAACCGTTTGTTTGGTTGTGTGGATGTGCAAGCTTTGCGTATTTTGTTTTTTTTTGTGTTTTGTTTCTTTTGGCGTTGTTGTTGTTTTTTATACAATTAAACGTATGTTTGGTTGTGTGTTGGATTTTTTGACAAAAAATCAACAAATCGTATGTTTGAATGTGCATGCTTTGCGTATTTTGTTTTTCTTTTGTGTTTTGTTTCTTTTGGCGTTGTTGTTGTTTTTTATACAATTAAACGTATGTTTGGATGTGTGTTGGTTTCATTGCCTTGCGTATTTTGTTTTTGTTTTTTCTTTTGGTGTTCTGTTTCGTTTGGCGTTGTTGTTGTTTTTTGTGTTCTTGATAAATTTAGGATGCTGTACGCTGAAAGTGGGCAATGTACATACATATATACTAATTATAAAAAATAATAATGCATCCACAACAAAGGTGAAGGGTATATAAGATTCGGCATAGCCGAATATAGCACTCTTACTTGTTTTATATCAAATTTTATTATTGAGGATAATTTAACGGAAAATGTCTGCAATTTGTTTTTAATTTATGAAAAATTAATAAACAACGCATTCTTAAGTAATAATGTCCCCTTTTCCACTTTTTTAATCTGTATGCTTAGTTTTTTTCGTGCACTGTAAATAGATATGAATAAATATAAACATAAAAATATGTACTAATAAATGTTTATGCTAATTTAGTGATCAACACTGTTGTACTCACTTAGTGGAATGGACAGACGACATTAGTTGTTTGGTTGAGCAAAGTAGAGTTTTGGTTTATTGGGATGTTTGGTTAGGTTTTTGTCGCTCGTTCGTTCGTTCGGTCGAATGGCTGGTTGGTTTGTTAGATGGTCGTATGGTTAGTTGCTTTTGTTTGGTATGCAAGTGGTATGTGGGGAATATGCCTGAACATTCATTTCGTTCAGCCAAGCAAGCAGCCAGCCAGCCAACAGTCAAGTCAGTCAGTCAGTCAGTCAGTCCATCTATCCGTCCATATAGTAGTAGGTACATATCTATATAGATGCGTGCATGCATGTATGCATACATATTCATATAAGTAAATTATAATTCCAAAGTGCATAAATGCACACTCAATGTGTGTATGTTTGGAATGGAATGGAGTCAGTCGATTGGAGTTGATGTCGAGTAGAGTAGTAGTTATTATTGCATTGCACTGCATAGCTGCCTGAATGCCTGCCTGCCTGGTTTGCCTGACTGACTTGACTTCACTGCCTGCCTGCCTGCCTGCATATTCATACATCGTTTATTGGCAATATCATCTCTCGTTACGTTTGCAATGCTCGTATTTGATAGCTGTACTGATGCTGAATATCAAATGAATTTGGAATTTTTTTTGTTGCTGTTGTTTTGTATTTGTGTAATTTTTGTACATTTTTTCTGTTTGCTTCTTCAGTTTTTGAATTTGTATTCTACGTGCTCCTGTGGTTTATACACTCTCTACACGTTCCATGAGTTTAATGTTGCTGTTGTTGTTTTTGTTGTTTGTGTAGTAATTCACATTGGTTGTGTCCCCTTTTATTGTCCATCCATATACATTTGTTCATCATCATCTTGCCTCTTCACCTTAAGTAGAAAAGGAATAAATTTCATTGGAATGCCATGCTATATTGGATTCAGTACTTTATTTATTTCTCATTTTTATACAATACTTTTTTTCTTTTTTTTTTGTTCATTTCTTCCAATTTAAATTCAATGCAATTCTATCTTAAATTAAACTACACTTTTGTGTGCTTCCACAAAAGAATAACAAACAAATAAATAAATAAAAACAACAAAAGCATCTTAGAAAGTATCTACGGAGTACTGGGCATACAGTTTTCTTCTTTTTTAAAGATTTTTTTGTCGTAATTTTGTATTTTTTTTTATATACGATGTTGTCTACGTTGTGATTTTTTAGCTTTGTTGTTTTTTGTTTTCTTTGCATTTTGGGGATTATTGTATCTGTTGGATATACGGGTACAATAATACTCAACCATGAATTGAAATTTTTAATATTCACATTTACTCACACAAAAAACATGGCCAACGTCGAGACGAGAGTACAACTGTTTGTCAATGTTTTTTTTTGGTGTATTTTTTTCTTCTTCGAGCAAAAAAAAAACGGGAGAATATTATAGGGTTGCCATTTGCAAACAAATAAAGGAATATTCCTAATAAAGTTTGAAACATACTTAAATTTTCTAAAGATTTTCCTCAACTTAAAAATGCGGGATTCGCAGTTGATGGCGTATCTTTTTAATGCGGGTTTTGTCTTTAATAACTTATACATATGTAATTTTAACGGGTACATATCTGTCAAAAAACAACAAGTTTTTTGCTTCGAAAATGTCGAATTTTGTGCCAACAAAGCGTCCTATGCGGGAAGTTTTGCATTACTTCTTTAATTTAAAAAAAAGCTTCGGAAGCACAGCGATTGCTCATAGAAGCTTATGATGAATGTATTCCATCGGTTTCAACGTGCGAGAGGTTGTGATTTTGACACGGAAGACAAATATCGCATAGGACAGCGAAAAGTGTTTGAAGACCAAGAATTGGAGGAACTGCAAAATCATTGGGAGCTACTCAAATATAAATTTCAAAACGTTGGCGAGCAGTAGTTCCATACGAATTGAAGCCGAGAGACATTGAAGTACGATTTTGTACTTCTGAAATGCTGCTTGAACGCTATAAAGAAAATCATTTTTTCCCCTAATCATTACTTGCGATGTAAAGAGGATCCATTACGATAACCCGAAGCGTAAGAGATCGTATGTGAAGCCCGACTAACCAGCCGAATCGATACCCAAGCCAAATATTCATGGCGCTTAGGCAATGCCTTATATTTAGGTAAAGTTCCTATATATTATGAGCTGCTGAAATCTGTAACATAGGGAACTGTTGATTCATTTGAAGCGAACATTGGCCGAATAACCCCCCGACATGAAACCGTAATATTCCATCATGACAACGATCGGCCACATATTACATTTAGAAAGATGTGGTTGGGAAGTTTTGCCTTTCCCGCTTTATAGTCCAGACTTTGCCCCGTCCGACTACTATTTGTTTCGATCGATACAGAACGCTCTCCCTGGGATACGCTTCATTTCAGAATAGAGTATCCGAAATTGACTTGATTCGTTCTTGGCCTAAAAATATGAGCAGTTCTTTTGGCGCGGAAACGATATGTTGTAGGGGATATGTAGGGGATCACGTGATAATAAACATTTAGTACATATGTTCTAATTATTCAAAGAATAATCAAAAAACCCTCCACGGTCCCATTCTATGTTTCTAATTGTGCAAAATCTTTGAAAAATTTAAGATGGCTTTTTTGAGTTATCCTTTGACTAAGGAGAAGGTGAGAAACGGATTTCTAGAAAAATTCTTTAAAATCTACGATTCATTAGCTTTAATCTGAAATCAAAAATGATAAAATCCAAAAGGAAATTTCCCCTGCAAAACCGAAAAGTTTTTTAAAAAAAGAAAAAAAGAAAAATTTAAAATAAATTTTACTTTATTTTCCCCTCCAAATGGTTGACCTGAATCCGAGCCTGAGTTTATTTAAGTTATTAACCGTTTTAATTTTGGTAATTTGCACACGCATCTATTAAAAAATATGAACTTTCTATATAAAAAAAACAAACTAAAGCTAATTTTTAAATTCTGGAGAACATTAAATTGTGTATGGTCATTGAAAACATATATGTGTACTAAATATTATTAAATTTAGTAGAGTAAAGGTTTAAAAATTAATTCATTTTTTGATCGACAATTTCATTTCGTTCCAACTATGTTTTTGGAATGTAGACTAAGTATGTGTGGTTAAAGTATATGGCCAAATTCTTTGTATGTAGTTACCATGATTATTTTCAGTAATTTAGATATTATTACGACAGGACAGATATCTTCATAATAAATCTTCTAATGGTTTAACTAGTTTGGGTGAATCAATATTTCACATGAAATATGTTCCCTTTTCCCATTTTTCGCTCATCAACTTTGTTCACGTGAAAAAATTCCCGATGTTGTGAAATTTTTAGATGGAATTTTGTAAACAATACACAGCTGTTATGGACAATTCATACTAGATAATTCTGAGAAGCTGATTCCAAAATAAAACTATTTTAGAAAAGATTTTCTACACATAATGTACCGGTATGCTTCGTTATAGTTCCCCATTAATTTTGGGCAACACTGAAAGAGTAAACAAATGCACACAAACAAACCAAAAATGCAACAATTTTCTCTGCTCTCATGCAAAACAAAACAGCAACAACAAAAATGCAGCAGCAACAACAATTGCAGGAGCAAAACTCATCACATATTTTTGCATACATTATTGTTTTATCACGTTCCTATACCACTCCTCACCTCCCCCCGAATCAACCCACCAATTGGTTTGTGATTTGTTTGTGATTTTCTTTTTCAGTAGATTTTTTTATTATTTTTTTTGTATATTTTGAAAAATTGTTAAAACTCTCACACTCTCAGTGACTTTTTATTTGCTGTAGTTTGTTTGAATGCATATGTATTGTAAATCTCTCTCTAACTGAGAGAGTGTGGTTGTTTGGTGTATCTGTGTGTGATAAAACGAAGGCAAAAAAAAATCAAAGTACTAGGTTGTTGAGTACTTTATAAAATCCATGGTATTCAGAGTGTTTCGTGATATGAAAGCAAGTGGAGCTTTTTTGTACGCTAAATATAACGGTTGTCGGTCGACATTGTCGGAAAGTTTAGTTTGAAGAAAGAAAACAACAACAACAAAAAAGAAAAGAAAACAATTCACGTTCGATGTTTGACAGCGATAAACTCGTATTATTATAGTCGCTTGTTTTGTAGTTTTCTGTTTTGTTTTGTGTTTGTTGAAAACGTCACTTTAAAAGTTTCGTGTGTGTGCAAAAAAAAAGTTTTATTTTTTGATGTTTAAAATTGTATAAAAAAAAAATCACATCAAAAAAAAATTAAAAATACATCAAACAAAAAACATAAAAAATAATAAAAAAGTTAAACCATTGATACGGTATGATTGGATTAAAACAGACAAAAGGACAGATACTTAGTAAAAAAAAACACATTTTTTTTGGTTTATGGATTTAATTTTTCTGTGACTGTCCCCTCCTCTGCACTCTGCACTCTACAATCTACTTTTATTTATTTATAATGCATAGAGTATGTGTGTGTATTTTGTATACACATGTATGACGATGCTTTTGGACAGACACCTAGAATGCGTTTAAATTTCGTACACTTTTTTTTTGGCGATTTTCAAGTTACATTTGATATTTTTTTTTTCTTATTTTTTCATTATTCATGTTCGTTCAATGTTTGTGTCCATGTATGTGCTATTTTGCACAGTTGTCGTTCTTCTTGCTGTTGTTGTTGTTCTTGCTCTTGTTTATTTTATTGTTGTTTATTTGCAAATTTGCCACAGCCCAAAGTAAATTAATAAAGTAGACACAGTAGAACAGCTGACTATTTTTTTTACTTTGGTCTGAACTGTCAATTCACTTGTGGTTGTTGTGGCGAAAAATACAACAAGCCCAAAAGCAAAAACAACAACAGGCAACTTTGACAGCTCAGACCTTAAACCAAAAACAAAATTGCTTGTGGTTTTTGTAAATGTTGTATTTGTTGTAGTACTGTCGCTACTTTATTAATTTACTTTGCCACAGCCAATACAATGAGAACAGCAGTGGTGCCAAATCTTACGAATAAAATCGCTTACACTTTATATCCACTGCGTGAGGGCCTTCTATTATTGTTGTTGTTGTTGCTATTGCTGTTTTCATTAACATTCATATGCATTGGTTGGCAAGGGGATGATGGGTGGGGGGTTCTGTATGTTTTGTTGATGTTTGCCAATGGATGGATGGTTAGTTTTTCAATCGTACATGTTATGTACCACTACACTGCCTCTACCATAGATATTCCACATACGACTGCCGGCTGATAAGTTATTTGAAATTATAAAAAAAATATGTATGTGCAAACATTATTTATTTTAAGCATGGAGTATTTCCATTTTATATTTTGAGATCAAATCTCTTTAAAATCGAATGTTGAATTTTGGAATGAATGCCAAAACAATAAATTATGGCAAACAACTTTGTATTAGTACATAAATGTAACAAGCCGAACACCGGCTGCTATTTTAAAAATACATTCGCGAGTAATTTGCCTCGTGTGGACCACTCTTGTCGATGTTATTATAAATATGAACATCAATCGACACGTTTTCCCCACTCAGCAGAACATGAACAAGTGTGTGTCCGTAATTCTTGTGCGACGTATGAGTAATATTAATCAATAAGGAACTAATTCTATAAAGAATTAATTCAATACGCTTGGAGTACTAAGGAATTTAGACAACGAATTATTTCGTGAATGCTTTAATGGAATTGTTAAGAAGATATATTTAATTTGATTTTGAAAATTAAATTAAGAATTAATTCTTTCAAACCGTTGCGTATGAGCAATATTATTTTTAAATTAATGTTACTCATACCACTACCAATTTTCAATAGTCTATAAATATAGGGTACAAGTCAGAAACAAATTAGAAAAGTTATTCATTTTATTCATATTTCTTATTCTTTGAAAATAGAAAAACCGCTTTCGGTTTAAAAAATATAGCAACAAGAAACATTTGATAATGAACAAAAGACGGATCATTAGCTATGAAGATTTCTATATATGGATTAAAAGCAACGGAATCCATTGGAAAAGAACTCAATGTTCATATATTTGACTTGAAATTAAGCCCATTGTATTGTGAATATTTTTTTCTTGTACCCCTTTAAATCACAGATCTGTGACACTCATATACAATTATTTGATTGATTTGAAAAATATGTACATCTTCAGAAAATCGTATTTTTCACAGTTAATTAAATGAAGAGAACAATTGAATCGTTTATTTCAAAAACCAGTCAAGCAACTGTCACTTGACATTTTTCTGCACTAAACGCGGATTTCTCGGCTCTGCTTCACCATAATAGAGGGGCAGTATTAAATATTTTTTGCTTTAAACGATGGATTTACCTTTACAAAACAGAAACCGCCCAATAACTCATTTTTTTTTTTGTTACTTGACTGGTTTTTGAAACCAGAAGTATTTGGTAAGGTCTAAAATCATGTATCCTCACACCAGCCAAATTAATTATTTTGGAAATTACGTTATAATATAATAAAAGGTATGTTTTTCTAACAGAAGAAATCGAAAACCGAAGAATAATTGTCGGTTTGAAATACTACAGTTTCGGTTAAAACCGAACACGGTACTCTATTTGAAATTATATTGTCTGTATGCTGTCCATTTTATGTTCTGCATACGAACTAAGTGATCGATAACGGTTGCCAAATTGAAACGGTAACGGTTGCCAACCTTGCAAACTATTATAATTACAAGAGGTATTTTTATTTTTCAAACTTAAGAAAAACTTTTAAGATAACCCGCGCAAAATGACTCTGTTGCCTGGCCAGCTAATAGCTAGCCTGTCCCGGTCTGGTCGGGCATAGCAGTGTATGGCCTGGCCTGTGCATGCCTGTTGTGGTTGATTGTGGTTGCATGTTGATTGCCTATCGTCGTCGTCGTCATCGTCATCAACAACATGGTTGTATTGCAACAACAACATATTCAGTGACGTATAAACGAAAAATTCGCTACCTGAAGCTAGTAGACAGTTTGAATTCCAAAAAAAATATAAATAAAATATACAAATCCTTATACGAATTTAATTAGTGCGATTATAATTAAATATAATTGGTAAAAGTTTCGGTAAATACAATTGGTCCATTATTATAATAAAAATACAGCCATTTTTGGAAAAGCGGCTAGAGAAGTTTTTTTAATGCCTTAAATAAATGCAAAAAATATTTCAATGAAGGTGTCGTTTATGAAATTATCATATTTTAAATATAAATAAGTAAATATTTGTGTTTACTAAATAAAAAAAATAAAAGCAAACAAAACAAAGCAAACTAAATTAACATTATTTATTTTAGCCAAAATGATAATAAATTAACAAATTAAACATAAGCGAAAATTTGCCTTGATTTAAAAATAGTAAAAAAAACATAATAAACAAATAAAATTTTAATTAAAAATAACTGCATTTGTTAAATCATTTAAAAAATTCCACAATAGCTAAAAAAGAAATTAAAAAAAATAAATAATATTGCAAAGTGGTTAAAAAGAAATTGAAAACCAATTACACAGTTGTTAAAACCAAATAAATAAAATAATGGCGAGCATAAAATAAATACATAAATATGTAGTTTAATTCAAAATTCAATCATTAAAGCCTTTAATTAAATGAATAAAATAATCTTAAATAACACATCTTGTGTAAAAAAAACCTAAATCGTGATGATTTTAAAAAAATACAAAGTAAAGTTAAAAATTCCTTAAATGTTTAAATTTAAAAGCAAAGATTTCATTTAAAAAAAAATCTGTAATATGTGAATAAACTGTTGTATACTAAATATAATGAAGTAATTACAAATTAATTTAAGAATTTGTAAAAACATTTTCGAATATTTGAAATTTATTCAAAAATTAATAAAATATTTTAAAAAATAGTGTACTCGTATTAAAAAAAAAATCGGCCCAGTTATGGATAGATAATAAACTAATTATTTAAAAACCAATATAAAAAATAAAATATTTTAAAAACATGACAAGTGACAGCAATATTTATAAATATATAATCAGCATTCCCTGATTAATCACTTCAATCATTAAAATATTTCAAATAATTTTATTTTGAATAAAATATCAATAAAATATTGCAAAAAGTGTTTAAAAATAAATTGTTTAATAAAATAACAAAATAAAATAAATTAAATAAAAAAAATATTGAAAAATGTACTAAAATTTAAATGTTTAAAAGGAAAAGTGTACAAAATATAATTATTTAAATCGCAAATAATTTAAAAATCTCGTCTAAATTGTTTAAAAAAATATAAAAATTTACTAAAACGTTAAAAAAAAAAATTCAACAAAACTTCTCTGGCAATCATGTTTAATTCCAAACTTCCCTTCAGATTATGTTTAATATGAAAATCTACAATTTAGAAAATCATTTTGTTTATAAATAAAATACAGCGGAAATTCCATCACAATTCAAAGACAAAAGCAAAACTACTTGTAGAATCTTCACTAATAATATGAATCTCCTTAAACTAGTTTCGTGCTCGATTTTAACTGTAACCGAAAGCCGACAATTATTCTTCGATTTTAAGTTTTTTTTTTGGTTTAGAACTAAGGAATGCACACAAAAAAGTGCCATGCACAAGTGAAATTGGTACCGTTTCAGTTTTTAAGTTTGTATTTGCACATTTTTCTAAAAATCGAGAATTGATAAGAAGTACAAAACAGTATTTTGGAAATTTTTTTACTCGACTAACAAGGGTACGTCCGGATATATTATTTTTTGATTTGGAAAATGTACAAGCAGCATATGTAAGGTTGAATAATTGCTGATCTTCTTCAGTCATCCATTTGTTGAATTGAAAAAGTCTTAGATAATCACCCCTATCATGAAAAACATGTGAAATTTATGTTCCCATGAAATATCCATTTTCCTCGAAGGGAAATTGCTATCGTGATATTCCCCTGAACTTTTCATTCACAATAGTTGATTTTGTTCGTAACAGCTGTTTATTGTTTACAAAATTTCATCTAAAAATTTCCCAACATGGGGAATTTTTTCACATGAAAAAAGTTTATGAACGAAAAATGGGAAAAGGGAACATATTTCATGTGAAATATTGATTCGCGATAAGGGTGAATAATTGTATTCTAGGCAGTTAACGTCAATTTCCTATTTTTATTAGTTAAGGTAAACAATCAATTTCGTTCCTCATGAAACTAACTGGGGAAAAATTTCTGAAGGCATATTCTTAAATTTTGAAACAAAGATTAGCATAGATTAAAATATACACATAAAATTAGCATACAGACAAAAATCCTAAATCTGCTGTCAAAAGCCAGCTTTAAACAGCAGGTTAACAGGTTAAATAGTCTACACAACTACAAATGTCGTTGGCAGCAATCGTCACAATGTATCCAGCTACTTTGTTACAATGAAAACGACAGCAACATCGTAACCAGCTGAAAATGAAGTTTGACGTTTCCATACATATTGTTCAATGTCGGCTACGAAAATTGAAATTAGCTTAAGTTGGCTACAGCGTCATGTATCTGTGATGGCGTCAAAATAATCGTTTTCATATAAAAATGTGTATTTTAATTATGACAGATTGTGGTTGATAGCCTGCTGTGGTCTGCCAGTTTTAAGCATGTAGTCAATGTATCCCTTAAAGACAGTAATTGTCACTAATGTCTGATCACTTGGCTCTTTCTAATTTATATGTTTTGGGTCATTTAGTACAGAGAGAAGTTACTTTATATATCCCAGGTAATCTAGCGTGAAGACAATTGTCACTTAAGTGTGTCTAAGTAATCTAGAGTGTAGTCACTTTAAACGTCTATTTTGTACCGCTCTATAGAATGTAGTTATTTTAAACAGTAAAAAAAGTAATCTATTGAAGAGGAAGCTCTGTTTACAAGCAATCGATTATTGGACTGACTATGAGATGTCTTTATAAAATACTATTTGTTAAAATTATTAGTTATGTAGCTGGTTAAGTAACCAGTTAGGTAGCTAGTTAGGTAACTGACTCTATGTAACCAATACATTGACTACTTTGGACCAGCTATCAGGCAGTTTCATTGTAATCTAAATGATATTGTTACGTTTTTATGTTTTAAAAACGGTAGTTTATTTCCTTTAAATAAACTTTTGATTGCAAATAAAAGCAGTTTAGTAGTTTAAAATTTATAATAATCATTCTGTGTTTTAATACACACACTTATATTACACACTTTACAATGTATAAGAATATACTGGTAGCACAGTTCATGTTAACTCTTACAGCGCCTATGATTAACTTAACGACTGCAACCTCTGCCTCTATTTATACACAGCACCATTTTCCTTCCAGTAGCTTCATGAAAGATCTTAACGGACAAACGAGAATGTTCGAATTCCAGAGCTTTTAGCAGCTTCAAGGTTAATGTTAGCAGCTTAAACATTTGGTGTTGCCATATTTACTAAAAGTGCTAATAACTGCGTACTCTCAACATGTTTAAAAACATGATCAATGTTGCAATCAGTCGTTACAGACCGTTAAATTCAAATTGATATTGCAATTTCGTAAAAATATTGGAACTCTTCCTTAAACGATAAGAGTGAGTCTACTACAGCTACAGAGTAAAATTGAAAATGGGAAAGGTGGAGTAGAGTTTTTTTGTTGCGCCTCTGTTTTATAAACTACCTAAAAAGAGGCCGTACCCTCTTTAGCTTGCACATCGTTTATGCACATACGTTGTTTGATCATTCATTTTCATTTTTATTTAGTTTTTTTTTTTTTTTTTAATGTTTGTTGCCTTGTGCGAGTATAACAATTTATGTATGTAGATACGTGGCAGACAGGCTAAATTACATGACTTCGAGTTTGTTTGTGCTGAGAGTATGTGCTGATTTTGCAATATGTAGTGTGTTTATTATAGGCAACAGTATGAAAAAGAATAATTTTAACTACAACAACAGCTTAACTGATTGTGCAGCAAGTAAATGTTGTATGTTTGGGTACAAATAGTAGGTAGGTAGGTATTACCACTTATACTAACATTTAAGACCTGACTGACCAATTTTTTGCCTTCACACACATAATCATCGTCAACGTCTTGCTCTTCCTGATCGTTGTCATCATCATTCCGGCTTGAAACTCAAACTTTGTTTCACTTTAATTAGCTAAAATTTGAGTGCAAATTTTTAGAATGTGGTTTTTAACTTTGTTTAATTAAGCCAAAACTCTCACCAATTAAAAGATATTTAAAAAAAAAAAAAATTATATTCAGGCGATCTCTAACACACGCATGTTTGTTGTCAGCATACAGAATGTTGAAAACATGTTTTTAAATAAAAATGCAGATGAACTACTTGCTAAAAACTGACCCCTACTACTACTAGCTGACTGACTGTCTTTTTCGTCGTTCATTTATAAAGTTTTGTTTCGTACTTGAGTATTTTTTTTTGTTATTTTTTATATTTTTTCATTCACTCGTGAATATGTGTGTGCGAGTGTTTTATGTGTAAATTTGCATAAGTACGCGTTGCGCATAACAACGAGGAAACATGAAATAAAAATAAAAACGTATTAAAAACAACAAGAAAAACAATACAAAAAGAATAAAGAAAAAACAATAATAGCCGAGAATTTTTTTTTGCCACCATATGCCCTCCTTTCTCCCCTACTCCACCAACAACCTAACAACAGCAACAAAAAAATTAAGAAGAAGAAAAAAAACATTTATTGTTGTCAAATATACTACGACGAGTACTACTACAGTACGTTGTCGACGACGACGACTACAACGACAACATTGTCGTAGTCATCGTTCATGATGTTGTCGTTGTTCCTTGTTGTTGTTCTCTCGTTATAGTCGTTTGCCATCTTTTAGTTGTGTATTTAAATTTGTTCCTTATGTAGCCGCCTCTGTAAACTGTATAGAAGAGTAGAGTGTATTATGTCTGAATGTTAAATGAAATACAAAAAAAAAAAAATATTAATAAAAAAAAATTATTTGAACGTTGATTTTCGCATTGTGGATATTGACACAGTGGTTCAAATACTAAATAGAAATTTTCTTTTAGAAAAAAATTTCTGTGTCCCAATTGCTTTTCTACTCTTCACCCTGAGTGACAAGTTTTACATTTTGTTTATAATTTATACAAAATAAATTTGGGACCCTATAATTAGAGTTTCGTATTCGGTTTTAATCGAAACCACGGTTTTTAATGGCTTAGAACTGAATTCTTTTAATTAAGGCTGCCGGTATCGCTAAGCTACCGTTACCTCTAAAATACAATTTCAGATCAACTACGGTTACCGTTAGACCAAAATAACTGTTATTACCGTTACTGATATACATAATCCGAAATACCGTTACCGATATTCTATCAATAATTTTAAATTATATAAATACAATTTTTTTATTGTAATAATTTAAATCTTCAGAATTTATAATTTAATAAATTACCAACTTTGTCAACATATTTTTGATATTTGTAAATTTTATTAACAATTTAATTCAGTGTGAAATTATGGTTATTAAAATACCGTTACCAAAATGTGCCAAAATATCGTTACCGAAATATGTCAAATTAGCGTTAACGTTAACTTTACCTGTTTACCGTTTTGTAACCAACCTTCTTTCTAATTGTAATACTGCAAGAGCAAAATTAGATAAATTTGGTGGATTTTTGTGAAAAATAGATTTTCAAATGAAATATTTTTAAGTTTTGTTTGCGACACAAATCTGAGATTTAAAAGGAAACATGAAAAAATAGTAGAGTCCAACTTAATAATCGGTTTATGTTTCGGATTAGGCCAAAAATCCGCCACTGCCAGTATTCGCGAAAAATTTCGCCGAATTCCGAAACCGAAACTTTTATAATGAAAAAACATAAAAATTTCGAATACAAAAAGCCTCTAGTAATAACCTTTAACTTTTCAATTAAAATGAAATGAAAAACGTTCATAAATTAAATTTTTTTTTTTTGAAACTTGTAAATTTAAAAAATATTCATAACTCAATGTGCTTAATTTCTACAAAGCTAAATCCACATAAAAATATTATAGGATGGATTTATTTGCAATAATAATTGTATTACATTAATTGTCTATACCTTTCGTATGGGAGCCAATAAATTTTCTAATAAATATTTGGAAAGCTTTCAATAAATTCATTTAAAAATACGGATCATATCTGCTGACAATTAAACTTTGAGCACTCCCGTGACTCATTCGATACTTTAAAAAAACGTCTAGTATTTTATTTAAAAATACTCAATTAATTTGATAAAAACTTGTCCGTTCATGTCTTGTCATCCATTTGTTTATTTCTGTTTTCATACAAAGCTCAGTGCAAAGAAGCTGAATCCATTCGGATGTTCCAATGACGCAATGGTTACTTTGTGACAGGATTTCAAAAAAAAATGTATAAAAAATGTCTTTATGACAGTTTTTTATATAGAGAATTATCTGTATCAATTTCTCTATAGTATATTTTGTTTATAATAGTTTTTTTCTACAAAAAATTATTTGTATAATAGTTTCTTCTGTGGAAAATTATTGCCTGTATAACAGTTTTTCTATATAAAATTTTCTGTATAACAGTTTCTTCTGTGTTTCTTATCTGTATAGCAGTTTTTTCAAGAAAATTATCTGTATAACAGTTTCTTCTGTGGAAAATTGAGTGCATAACAGTTTTTTCTATCGAAAATTGCATGTTTAATAGTTTTTTCTATAGAAAAATGCTCTAAACTGTTTTTTTTGATTCTAATTTTGTGTATAGCAGTTTTTTCTATTAAAACTGCATGCATATTAGTTTCTTCTATCGACAATTTTCTGTATAAAAATTTCAACTATTCGACCATTTTGTGTATAACAGTTTTTCTTTAGTCGATTTGCATCTAGTATGCAGATAATTAATTTTTAAATTAGAACTCTGAGGGTGAAAAAGTAGCATTTGAACTTTGTTTTGATACTGAACAAAAGTTTATTTTTCCATCCCTGTTCTGAACTCATATTCCAAGGATAAGAGGTTGAATGAAATGCAATTTGCTCTCTTTATTGTTTACATGACTTCAAAGAGAGCTAAAATTGTTGAATTCAAAAAATTTTTACGTGTTCCTTTATCATTTTGTAAGATTTTCATTATTATCCTTTTCTCTCTTGGTACTAAAAATTGCTTTTCAATTAAACTTAAAATTACTGTTATAGTAGGTAGGTATGGATGTGTGTATGTTTGTTTGTCATTGTTTACGTCATTATTAAGAGATTTGGTTAATTTGGCGTGATAAAGCAGCAAAAGATGATGATAAACTTGATACGAGTATTTAAATAAATTTATCTTAAAAATTCCACTGTTCGGGTTTCGGTTTCTTTTTAGTTGACTTGTTTGTTGTTGTTTTTTTATGTTCTGCTGTGAACGAACGAGTAGCAAGCAAGTCTGGGGGGTATGCATACGATTTACTGAGGTTTTGCGTACTATTGTTGTTGCTGTTGTGCTTAATATTGCTGCTGCTGCCCGTTGTGAATTTATTTGCAAACACCACTTTTTTTATTATATTTTTTCTTTTTGTTTTCTCGCTTTCTTGCTGTTTTTTTGTTCTCTTTAATATTTTGCTTGTTAAAGCTCTTGTGTGCGTTTAATACACCATTCATATACATAAATATCTACAAACAACACACCAGACCGACCCCTCATTTCTTCTAATATAGTACGCCTCTATTTTGTTTGTACTACATTCATACTTGTGAACGAACGAACGACCGACCGACCCTTCCTGTTTCAGGCATTCATCCAACCAACCAACCATCTATCCATCCATACATTACCATTTTTATGAGTTGAGTGAGCGTATAAGTGTTTGTGTGAATATGCCCAGTTTTTTTTTATCATTTTTATTTCATTTTGTGTATTTTTTTTTCTACACGAGAGTGTGTGTGGACTTTTGCCAAAAACTTTTATAATACCTCCTCGTCGACACACTCCATCAATTTGTCTTAATTTATAATCGGTACGGATTACAGTGTTAATTACGTTGCAGTGCAACATTACGAGAAACATGCCGACAAGTCGGTTTTTTTTTTGTATTTAATATTATTATTCCATACTTCTCACTTTGTGTGTGTGTTTGGTTTGGTTTATTTTGTTTTTGTTTCTTCTTGTTTTTCTTTTGATTATAAGCTGTTTTAAATGCCTTTTGGCTTCATACCTTTAATAATGAAGTTACCGGACTAATTAAATAAGTAATTTATTCCTAGACGATATTTAACATATTGCGCTTCTTTCTCTCTGTGTAGTGTGCGAAAAAATAATTTTGTTGTAGGCAAATTGGAACAGAAATGTTTGATTAGAGTTTAATTAAGAATTATGTAACTATGTGTACTTTAATAATTATTTGGGGATAAATACATACATACATACCTAATAGAGTATGTAAATATGTATGTTAGAGTCCTACCGAAGCCGAGTTTTTCATGCCGAAACTGATATTCATCACAATCCGAAACAAACCGAAACTCTTCAAATATAATTCATATTAATTTCCGAAAAAATTAATTATCCTTTACACAGTTTTGTTGAATTGATATTTTTTTTTCTTTTTTTAATCTTATTTTTAAAAAGTAAATCTTAATGGAAAATCAGTTTTTTTAGTAAAATTTAATAAAAGGGTTGGCCATCTTAATTTTAGAGCATATTTCAACTCAATTTTAGGTGCCCTGCAGCACTTCTTTACATTGTTTTTTTTTAATTAAAAAAAAAAAATCCAAAATTTGTTTTTAAAAATTAGAAGAAAAAATTTTAAATTTTCAAAAACAATTTTGAAAAAAAAAATTTAAATTTTATTTACCTTAAACTATTTAAAATTTGTATTTTAAAGTACGGCCGAATATAGCTCTCTTACTTGTTTTTTTATAATTTTAAATTTAAAATAACTTTATTCGACTATTCGATTTATTTACAATTATTGATCGAATCATTTTTATTCGACTGACAACCCTAATAAGTATACCATGCATATTTATTATTATTCATAAGAATAAAGGACACAATATTCGGATTATCAATAATTATGTATTTAAAGAAAATCTTTATTTTGTTTAAATGCGAATACATATGTAATAATACATATCTGGCAACTTTTGTTATCATGTAGTATTACAATAATTTCAACAACAAATACACATACATACCCTACATACACTTTATAAATAGAAAAAAAAAGTATGCACAAAGAAAAATTCTCTTAAAAAGAACCATCATTACTAAACAAACGAACACACACAACGTAACGTACACAGGCAGTGAGAGAAAGCTTAAAATAGCTGAGTACATACAACAGCTTAAGCATCCAAGTACTAAAGTAATCGCTCCTCTAATTAAGTGCTTTACTACTATGTGCGCCATAATGTAGCTTAAGTGTGCTGTTCTTGTTTCTTTCTTATTATTTTCCCCCCTTATTTTCTGTGTGTGAATGTTTTTTTCTTTTTTATCAAATAGAAAATCACCCTGAAGAAGAACACAACCTAACAAATAATATACAAACAACAAAGCTATAATAAAATGGAACAACAAAAAAAATGCGCAAAGCTTTGAAATAAGACAACATAAGACCTGTGTTTGGTTGGTGTACTTTTTTGCTAAAGAAACGTTCGAATGACTGAATGTACCTACTTGTGCGTGTGTACGTGCAACTACAGTACAACTTTAACTACTTTACTACTTATTATAGTCTACACAAAGTAGTTACTTGAACTTTTTTCGTTTCTTTTTTTAATTCCAATGCGAAATCTACAAATGTGTTTGTTGTTGGTATGTTACTGTTTTATGTCCCCCTCTTTCAGATAAATGAAAAAATGGCTTTGGTCAACCAACTATTACTATGTATTTCTAACTATTACGGAATTTTACGAAATGTCCACCTTTTTTTAATGTTAAATACCTAGTTTAGTTTTAATTTAAATATTGCATCAACTGTGGACAGTATGAACTATGTTTGTATGTATTAGGTACGTTAAAACCCGGGAGATTTTACTACCTTGGAGAGTTATTCGTGAAACCGCACCCAGTCAGTCAGTCATATAGTGCAGTTGGATTTTGTTTTGTCATCAGAAATAGCGACATAATACTTGTTGTTTATATGATACAGGGATTTTCAAAAAGCAGTGTTAACTTTAATAAATTGAAATTCGACTCAGTAAGCCGAGCTGCTGAGTCGAAATACATACATATGTATATTAGGACATTATGACAATATGACTGATAAGAGACCTTGTGAATTGACCAAATGTTTATAAATATTGTACGAAATAAAGAGGATCACTAAAAGACTCGATATTCTACTTCCATTCAATTAAAATGCATTTTCACTTTGTAATACATACCTACAATCCTCTAGACTCTAGAGGATTCAAATTTGAATTTAGTTTAATATTAGAAACATTTCTTTGGAAACAAAAATTACCCGTTTCTAATGTTTACAATTCGCTTTGGTTTGTCCAAGTTCAAAGTTCAATTTTCAACAAAAAGCCTTAAAACTTTTTTTATTTACATAAATATGGCAGATTGAAAAGGAAAAATATTTGGCCTCTAACGATTCTGAAATTTTCTCATCTACATGTACCTCAAAATTACTTCCGTTTTATGTCACGTACGATATTTCGCTCGATATTTTGGACAACAATATTTTGAAAGTTCGTATAATTTTTTTTTAAATAACAGTTAGCAGTTAACCATTCTACGTAGTTATTAAGGAGTTTTTGCGTGTTATTTTTATATAAAAGTGAAATGATTTGGAACTAGTTTAAAATCTATAGAAACTAAATTAAAAAAAAGTTTGAAAGGCCAGAACAAATTAAATGGGGCTATTAGAGGTTAAGTGTAAATTACATCTAATACTGTAAAGTATCAAGAGTAAGTACTATAAATTTCAGCTGCAATTATTTGCCATTCTAATAACCAGAACGATTTCAGTGCCTACATATTTTACACATTTTTTTTTGTATTTTTTTGGTCAATTTCAAAAATTATGTAAGTTTGAGGGTTATTTACGTCTATGCTGAATTGGCCAAAACCATATATTTGTATGTCGAAATTTTTTCAATGGATCATTTATGTTATTTTTAATTATAAACCTAATTGAAGCCATTTACAAAAATGACATACTTTTTTCGATACTTTTATAACGTCAATGTTTATTTGGCCAACTCCTATATGCAATTTATAATATTTTTTGCGATGGATCAAGTGTGTTTTTCTTAAATGTACACCAAATTTCAAATTTTACATGAATAACCTAACTTTTTCGATAATTTCAAAACGTCCACTTTTGTTTGGCCAAACCCTGTATATGTATTCCGAAATTTGTACGACAGCTTTTTTCAATCACTTATGCTATTTTTCATTTTTGGACTAAATTTCAGGCATTTACATGAATAACCTATTTTTTCGATGCTTTTAAAACGTCCATGATTATTTGGACACACCCTGTATATGTAATCCGAAATTTGAATAACCGATTTTTTATTCTTTAATTTTTGGAATAAATTTCAGCCGCTTACATGCAAATTTTTGATACTTTAAGAACGTCTATGCTTTTTGACCAAACCCTGTACTTGAACATCGAAATATTTATCGATCGGTTGGTTATGTTATTCTTAATACAAATACCAAATTTCAAACATTTTTATGAAGAAATAAAGAAGTTATGGATTTTTGGCCGGAATTGACCACCGTGCATTGTATGGTTAACAATACATAAACATTCAAAGTGGGATGATCACGAGGTAAACATTTAGTAAAACTTTCCCAATATTTCGAAGAATAATTTTCCCCCATTTTCTCAATCTCTCAGGGTATTCATTTCAAAAAATGGAAATTTACACTTAAAAAACAAAAACAAGAAAAAAAATCAAAAAAAAAGTTGTATGTTTTTGTGGAATTTTGTTCATGTTTTTGTTGTGTAAAAGTGTAAAAAAATCTGAGTGTAATTTTCCATTTTTTTCTTTTTTTAAATGAACAACCTTTCTGATTATCGTTTTTCGTAACGATAATTATTTATTAATTTCACTTAAAACTTTAAATTTTTTTTAAAAAATTTAAACATGCTTCCGAAAAAATAGTAGCGCATTGACTGACGGACGTTATTAATCCATGATATTAAATTAAAAATTCTCTTTATAAATATAACAAATAAATAATTGAATTATTTATTTTTTTAATAGAAATGCATTAGAACACTCTTGAAACCAAAAATTATAGTACCAATTTGCTTAAATATAAAAGTTATATAAAAAATACAAACAAAAAAAGTCACACAGAAATCAAACGGTTGTAAATTTTGTGAAATTAATGCTGCTAATGAAAGCTGAACAGTGCCAAAGTAGTCAAATGGAATCACATTAAATCAAATCATCAAAAATGTGTCGCCATGTATTTAATTTTTTATTGAGATACTAAAAGACTCTATTAAGTGCTTAAACGACAACGACGACAAGCTAAATGTAAAAATATACAAATGTATCTACATATGAACGTATGTACGTAACTTCAAAGTGTTTATAAGTTATATCGCTCTGGCTAGCTGTCTGTCTGTCGTATTTATCAAATTAATTTAAATTGATAAATGAACAAAATTGTATTAAAAACTAATTAAAATGTTTATTTAAAACTTAAAAACTATAAAATTCCAAATATAAAAAGTGTCCGAATTATCGTAATAATCGTTTTCAAATCATAACATCCCTGCTATTGGAAATAACAAAAAAAAAAAACAATTACGAAATATTTGCTGTTGTTTTGAACATTTTGTGTGGATATTTGTGTATTAGTGTTGGTGAACCGCGTAGTTTTTTGATTTTTTTAAAATAATTTTTAAAAAAATCGGAAATTCACGGTCCAACATTCGAGAGAAGTTAACAAAATAGCGATTATTGTACGAGTCGAGTCTTCCAGTAGCAATGCACAGCAACAGGATGGTGTTTGTGCTGCTGCTGCCGCCGAAACAGCCGTTGCTGCAGTTGCTGGCTCTGCGGCGATTTCAAAAACTTCAAAAAAATCTTCGTCAGCCTCAAGCATCAGTCAAACACAAATTACTACAACAACGGCGTCATCTTCTTCGAAATCAGCAACATCAACAACATGTGGCAATAGTCAAAAGCCGCAAACAACTAAAATTGCAACAGCTACAAAAACATCCTCAACAGCAGCAGCAGCAACAACATCAAAATCATCTTCTAACGTCGTTAAAACGACATCAATTGGTTCAAAAAACCACTCCAGCAGTGAACCCATCATGTCCTCATTATCAACAACTTCGTCTACATCCTCCTCTTTACCCACGATATGTACCGCTGCAACAACAATTGCATCGCCGTTGCTATCTTCGTATCCAACATCATCACCAGCAACAATGGCAATTACATCAACAGTGCAAAAGGTGAGTTTTTTTTTGCTTCCTATGCTAAAGCCGCAAGCAAGCATCAAAAGAGAAAACTAAAAAAGAAAGATCACACCGACACACGAGCAGACACACAGAGATAACCTTTGGCATCATACTTCAATCATCGCTGGAATTTCAGTTGCTTCGTCTGTATTTCATGAGAAGCTTTTTTTTACTCCAAAAAAATTAGGAAATTTTTGGAGCAAAGGAGGAAAATGCTTCCAATTTTTTTTTGAAATAAAATATGAAATTTAGCCATATTTTTTTTACTATAAGCCAAACTTTTGATCTTACGTTAGAAAATAAATGCTAATTTAAATATATCTACATATGTATGTATAATAAATTTAATATATAAAAATTACGTTCCATTTGCAGGGTTCTGAAAAGTTAGGAGCCATAGTTTTTCCCTCTACGCCCACTCAACAAATTTCAAATACAACTCCAAGTCCAACAACTCCTCGAAAATCATCCGATTATCCGCAACAGGCGACTAGTACAGCAGCACCTTCATCCGTGACAACAAGTTTAACATCAAGCACCACAACACCTGCCTCCTCTAACTCTATTACTGTTGCCGGCAATTTAGTGCAAAAATCTGGCAATAATGAGCAGAATTCAGCTCCACCCTCACCATTTCCCGGACCGCCACCTGCAAGTGTGGCTGGCGGTGCAGTCTCAACAACATCTGCTTCGTCGTCAGTACCCCAAGGTGGCAGTACAACGACGGGTCATCCACATGCACATTTGCATCCTCATGATGGTCGACCATCATCTGCAGGTGGTGCTGGTCCAGGAAGTTTGGCATCGAATAATAGTAATAATATGATGATGTCTTCAGGGACGTTGCCTCCTCATGCTATGTTTGGACCAACACCGCCACCAGGACCTCCAAATATTGGCGGCGAAAAACCGGCATTAGGTCCACCCCATTCTTCTCATATACCGCCTGCATTTTCTTCTGCCAATCAGGTGATTTTTGTTTAATGTTAAAGTTTTTTGTAATTTTTTTAATATTTTATTTCGTTTCGATTCGCAGCTTCCCAATGATCCTCGCAATGCGCTGACTTCTCCCTCGCCGTCAGGTCCTATGCCGTCGCCGCATTCGCAACAACATCCTCATGCATCTAGTGATAGCCCGTTTGGAAACAAGCATTTGGCAGGTTCTCCATCTCCCGTAACTGGAAATCTCATGTCTCCCGCATCAATACCTCCACCATCTCAATCGAATGCATCGCCTTTGCAAGGTATGCATCCAAAGTCTGGACATCCTTCTTCCCAAGTGGCTGCTAACTCTCCAGCAAATATGCAGTTACCACCCGGTGCTCAAATGCCCCCATCGTCAACTGGTCCGAATGTAATGGCTGGACCACCAGGAGGATTTAGTGCGGCTGGATCGATAAACAGTAGACTTGGTCCTCCACCCCCAACGCATCCATTCCCTCCCTCGACTCTGCAGCATACCAGTGCAAACACGCAGCAGTCACTGATGAGCATGAAACAAAATGAGGCCGAAAATCGTGAAAAAGGTTCCCATGGAGTTGGTCACGGCGGTCCGTCGCCGCTTCCTCCAATGATGAATGGTTATCTGCCACAATTTGCAAATAGTGGTATTGGGCAACATCCACAAAACAGTGGTGCACCTAGGATCTCACCTCATGCAAATGCCATGCCATCCACGGCTACACCTCCTGGACCGCAAGGCTTACCGCCACCGCATCACCAGCAGCAGCAGCAGCAAATGCAACAGCAGTCTTTGTTGGCAGGAATCAACAAACCATCATCTTTACCTAACACATCATCTGCCTCCTTTCATCCATCGTCGATGGCTTCTGCAATGTCATCATCACATCCTTCTTCAACTGCTCACTCAACTGTCACCTCCATGGCAAAGTTCTCAACCATCTCCAGCAGTAGCAGTGGCATGCCCCCTATACAAACTGCTCCAGGAATTTTTCCCGGGGGTCTACCGCCTGGCTTGCCACCTGGTGTTGCACCTCCTGGAATGATGCCGGGTGGCATGCCGCCCAATGGCATTTCACCCATGCTTTTGCATTCGTCGCCATATCGCCCGCCCTATCCGAATTATCCACTATACGCCCCATACAGTGGTTTGCCACATAGTCCATATTTGCCGCCTGCAGTGCCATCGCCAAGTGCCTCGCCACGTACAAGTCGAGAATCTCCCATGATGCAGCAAATGTCAAAACCTCCCAGTCTGCGGCCACCAACGCCTGTCAGTCAATCCTCAAGTTCGGGGCACACTCCTGGACCGATGGGCAACAGTGGCAGTGGTTCAAGTACCCCTACTAGTTCCGCACCCACAACAGTGCCAACCCCGACTTCGGTACCCTCGTCAGCAGCAAATCTAAGTCAACATGGCCTACCGCCAGCATCTTCAATGGCTCCACATATTTTGCATCATCCACATCTTCCTTATCCTCAGTCGCTGCAGTTGCAGTCACAAATTTTAGGTGGTCCTTTGCCCCCATCGCACCATCAATCGCTTGGTGCTGGTTTAATACCACATCCATCGGTATCCCACTCAGCCCATAGCATAGCAAATGTAACAACAACCACATCGGCATCTACGCCACTCAGTGCTACAATAAGCGGTGGTTCGAGCGGCCTGCCACCCTCATCGCCTTTGGCGAGAGATGGTACGCAATTGTTGGCACCACCTCATCCTCATTTGATGGGACATCCACACTTGGCGCCTCCCCATATGCCACCATTACCGCCTCATATGCTGCCACCACATCCGGGTCTGCTGCGAGGAGCCTCTCCCACAACATCCAACAGCAGCAGTGCCAGTAGTCAACCACCATCCAGTATGGGTACGACTACACCAACATCTTCAACATCTGTGATTCACAAAGGAATTTCACCGCAAACTGAAAGTCCGTCAAAGGAACGCAACGATAACAATGTTGCTTATATGCCGCGATCCTCAACTGCCAATACTCATTTAGGTGGCGGACTCCAATTGACAGCATCATCCGCATCATCATCGCCATACGTAACAACGAGTGGAGCACCGCCGCTGCCAATACCACATTCTGCTGCTTCGTTGGCTATTTCATCAAATGCCTCCTATAGTTCCACGGTTTCGTTGCCTACAACCACTCACGCCTCAGGTGTTATGCCGATGATGACCACGCAATTGCATCAACCACCGCCGGGTAGTTTACAATACGGGCCAGGTCCCAAAGGACCATCAATGTGGCCACCAAGGTAAGATATTGTAGCATCAATCACTAAGCTCTCCATCTAATATTTTCTAAATTCAAACCGAATTTCTCATGATTTATTTTTCTAATTCTAAAGCACATCGTCGCTGTCGATACCACCTCCTACGTCCGTGGCTTCTACTCATTCCTCGTCTTCGATGGCTTCGCGACCTACACCGCCTCCTCCAACAAGTTCAGCGGGAGGATTGCCACCGCCCATTTCGGTTTCACCACATACACCAACACTGCATTCCTCTTCCGGTATTCCACCACCCGGATTACCTCCTGGGTCGACAGGATTTCATCCACAATATTTTGTGCCTCCCATGCCGCCTCACCCTCCGGTATCTTCTGCAATGTCTGCGCCAGCTAGTTCTATAAACAGTTCTCACTCTTCCACATCAGCGTCGGGTCCATCTTCCGGAGTAACAACAGCCGCAAATAGCGCTCCAGTTACTTCAACAACACAAAGTTCGGCTCCCCATCCATTTTCGGCAGAATCTCTTTTCCAACCAAGCAAAAGTAAGTTTGAGTTTTTACATAAAACCAGTGAATATTTTCATTCATTATTATTCATTTTCAATACTAATTCAATATCTACTAGATGATCAAGCGGATTTATTACGACGTGAGCTAGATAATCGATTCCTGGATCGCAGTGGCTTGGCGGGGCCGCCGTCTACACAACAAACGGGACATCAGCAGCCTCCAACTTCAACATCCGCTCCGCCACTAGGCGCACCAGCAGCATCGCCATCTGCCTCAACATCAGCTCCACCTACTTCTACTGCTGGTGGCTCCGGTCCTTCGTCGGGACCTTCGCCACATGCTCCAAGTTCTGCAGTCCCCTCGCCCTACTTAAGGCAAGAATTACATCATCATCAACATCAACACACCCATCTGCATCAGCATCAACAACTTTTACCAACAGCCATGGCGGCAGCACCTCCTCCAGCGCCGGCACCCCTCTTTCCCCCTCCACTTTTCAAAGATATTCCCAAAATTGCCGAATCACCTTTTTATCGTACGGGCATGGGTTTGCCCGGCTACACCGGATATACGCCAGCTGGTCTCTTGCATCCAGGCTTGGGGGGCGCTACACCATTTATGCCTCCCAGCCATTTAACTTCATTTGCGCCAAAGGTATGTTCCATAACAAAGCAAAAATCACAATCTAATCCACCCTTCCTATCATTATCATCATTTTTTTTTTTTTGTTAAAATCCTTTTAAAACCAACAACAAAAATTGTTTCCTCCTCATTTTCATGTTCATTAAACCAAAATCAAAAAACAAAAATTAACTCATCATCTTTGTATTTGTCATCAACACCATCGACATCCACTAATCAAATCAATCCACCTCCAACTCGAAAACTCATCCAAACTCCATCAGACGATACAACCATCGCCCTCCACAAATCCTCATCAACAACCTCAACCGCCTTTACCAACTAATATTGTAGATTCCTCTTCCAAATCCATTAAGTTCACGGTATGTTTTTCTTTTTCCACCATCTAAAACTGAAAAGAGATTCAAATATTTCATACAGACACAAGAAGTTTATCAGAAAGGAGACGGAGAAACGTTTCTTTCTATTTTTCCTTTCAGAGCCCAAATACTACTAAACTAATTATAAAATTAATACAATAAACAAATTAGCTCTATTCAAAATAAATATATGTAATTTGAAAACCTCTTTGCAGAAAACTGGACGATGGAATGCAATGCATGTACGTATTGCGTGGGAAATTTATTATCATCAAAACAAACAAAATCCCGATAAATTGGCAGCGGCTGCAGCAAGTGGCTCAGCAAGTAGTGGTGGCTCAACGCCAGGTGCACCGCCCAACAGTAGTGGTGCCAGTGCTACACCGACAGCTACTGTATCTCAAACCAGTACAGCATCATCAAATCTAGGAGCAGGTCCTTCTCCCTCAGCTGTATCGGCCATGAGTATGAAAGCTTCTCCGGCATTATCGTTAAGTGCGGCAGCTTCGCCACATCTATTACATCGACCGGGTGAATTGCCACCGGGTACTGCATATGCTACCGCACTACCGGGACGTTCACCATTTGAAACTTCTCCGTTATCGGCTAGTTTCATTGGTGCACCACCTAATCATATAGGTAAGTTTAAGTGCAACACTTTAGTATGAAATTACAAATATTTTGTAATTATAAAAATTTACGACGTTTTACAAATATCTTCTGAGAAACACTTTTAATACGACATTATTATATTTGTAGGTACTGCAGTTACTCCTTTTGGCCGCTATGTGGGACCTTTTGGTTTTGGTTTATCACCATTTGGTAGAGAAATACCCCTAGGCGGTGCACTACATGATCCTTGGAGAACGTATGTTTTATTTAGCTATTTACAATTGCGCATTTTTAAATGAAATATATACTATTTGATTTTTTAGAGCTGCTTTACAGCGCACAGTGCCTTATCACCAGGCGGGAGCACCACCGGGATGGCCAATGAAACCGGACACAACGGCCTTGGATAATGCACGTCGCGAGGCCGAAGAGCGTGAACGAGAACGTGAGATGCGCGAAAGAGAACAAAGAGAGCGTGAGAGACAACGTCAACGCGAACGAGAAGAGAGGGAACGTAAGGAGAAAGAAGAGAAATTGAAGCGAGAACAGCAGGAAAGGGAAATGCGCGAAAGGGAGCGAGAACGGGAACGCAAAGAAAGAGAACGAAGAGAAATGGAGCGTCGAGAAATGGAAAGAGAAAGAATGTTGCAACAACAACGTATTAACGAGAGCAATAAATTGTCACAAGCAGCTGCGGCAGCTGCAGCTATGAATTCAGCTCGTGATCGATCTCCTCATCGCAGTGTGTCTGATATGCAGGGCGGCCCAGGTGGTCCAGGCGTAGAGATGCGCATCAAAGAAGAAATGCCACAAATGCCACGTTCTAAAGAAGAACAAGATGCCATGATGATGAGAGCTTCGGCAGCAGCAGCTGCTGCAGATCCCCGCTATCAACATCAGCTAGCACAAGCGCAGGCCAATGCAGCGGCCGCAGCTCATCATGCTTCGTTTATGGCCAGTCGTCATGGTCCGCATGGGGTACCACCACCACCTCATTTGGCTAGACAAATGATGCCTCCCAGTATGGGAGGACCACCACTATCGCACTTTGGTCCTGGTGGACCGCCAGGCTGGCCTATGGATCCTTATGGCCGCGATCCCTACGGAATGAGTGCTCTGCGTTATAATCCCCTAATGGAAGTGGCGTTGCGGCACGAAGAAGAACGACATAAAGCAGCAATGAGTATGTATGCAGTGCAATCAGCCGCTCATTTAAGAGGCAAAGAACCATCACCCATACCGCCACCATCAGGAGTAGTCGGGCCTTTAGGACCGCCACCTCCACCGCATCATCGCATGCAACAGGGACCAATGGGACAGCCCCAACAGGGACCACCACCTTCATTAGGAGGGAAGCCACCTAATATGGGCGGCATGCCACACCCCATGGTCGTAGATCCAATGTTGGCGCCTAAAAAAGAAGAACCGGGAGTTCCACCCGCGGGTGTAATGAATATGGCACCACCACAACCTGCACCCCAAAATGCCCAACCCGGCCGATGATAAACTAAAGAGCTTTCAAGGTTTAACTTCATTTAAAGTTTCCAAATTAAATGATAGACAGACACTAAAGTTAGAGATATCAAAAGAAATAAAACAAAAATATATATTATAAATAAATCGGAAAAGAGACCAAGTAATCTTTAAAAGAAACATATTGTATTATAAAATAACAAAAACAAAAACAAAATTATTCCCCTTCCCCTACTAAAAATAAACAACAACTGTGTATAATTTTAATTTTCCAACTCTTTTTTTTTAAATTGTTTAACTAAAAAAGTATTTTTTTAGAATGAAAAAAAAACCTGTAAAAAATCATAAAATATTATAAAAAGTATCAATAAAAACAAACAAACTTCTAACTTTCCAAAACTCTAACCTTCTCCCCACTCCCCTCCTACCTTCCTGTCTCATACCCCAAATCCCATGTGCTACAAAAAACTCCTTTGTAAAAAAGAACTTTTAAATTCCAAATTGATAAATTGATTTAAAACTAAAATTAAAAATAAAACAAAAACAAAATGAAAATGAAAAATTCTAACAAAGTATATAAAACTTGTATGCAATATTATATACTACAACTAGTAACAAAAGTAAAAAAAAATAAGAAACTACCAACTATTGGTCTGGTATAATAAATACAAAAATATATTAAATATACAAATATTTTATTATGTTTTTCATTTTTTTTTTTTAATTATATTATTATTTTTTTAGTGAATAGGACGCTTCATACTTAGAGCATTTGTATTATTTGTATAGTTTTTTTTATTATTATTAATATTATTTATAATTATTGTACTAAATGTTGTTCTAAAAAAATATGATTTTTTTTTTCTTATAAATACAAATAAAAACAAACAAAAAAAATCAAATGATGTTAACAAATTTGCTAAAAAAATTTATACTGTTATATAATATACATAGTAGACAAGTAAAGTAAAAAACAACAACAAGAAAACAAAACAAAAAAAAACAATTTTTAGTAGTTTTTTTATTATTACTATTAATAATATTGATATATATATATTTAAATAAATATAGAAATAGAAATAACCTCCCTTCCTTCCCCAATCTCCATCATCATAAAGCAGAAAACAAAATTAAATTTAAAAATAAAAAAAATACAAAAATATATATATACTTACATATAAATATAACTGATTATCAATTATAATTATACATTATATATGCATCTACATATATATATAAATAATAAAAAAAAACAAAACACAAAAAAATATTTCTAAAAAAAAACTAAAAGAAAAAACAAATTAACATTATTAAGAAGTAAAATAAAAGAGAAAAAAAAAGAAAATAACAAAAAATCATATATTATAAATTATAATTATAAACAAATTATATACATTAAGTAGCTTTACGATTATTTATAAACAACAACAAAAAACAAAAGATTCAAAAAATATACAATTATTAAAAAAAAAAAACAAAAACCAACAAATCGATTATGCATAAAAATCTAAACATTTTTAGGCATATTTATATTTCTGTAATTTAATTGTAAAATTTCATCAACAACAAAAATAATGAATGAATGAATAGCAGCAAAATAACAACAACAACAACGGATTCAAACAAACAAAACACACCCACACAGAAACATACACACACAACAAACAAACAAAACCAACCAAACCAACTTTAAAACAAGGAAAAACTAAATTATAATTTAACAATAAAAAAATTTAAATGAGAATATATAGAAAATTTGAAAGAAAACAAGTAGTAGTGCTGTTTATGCGGATTCAGTCAAAGGATTTTAGGCAAAACTAAACAGGGGTAAGTTAATAATTGTATGTGTGTGTGTTTTTGGAAAAAAATAACAACCAGACCTAGGAACAACACTCAACACATTTTGAGCTAAAACGCATGTTCTAGTTTGGTCCAGATATTTGAAATTGCCAGCTTCAGATCGAATTCTAAATAACGGTTCTGTAACTTCAGTTGCGTAGCCAGAAGTTTGCCAATTTGACAATAGAAATGATAGCTGCCAGGCAACTGACAACGCAACAATATCGAATAAACGAACGAGTTTTTACTCGAACTATAATAAGCGTTCGAAATTTTTTCTTTAGTCAACGATTTTATTATTTCACTCTTTGAAAATATTTTAGTGAAGCTTTACAAAATCAGTTGAAGAATTTGAATTGTTTATTTGGTCCAATTATAGAAATATCTTTATGCAAATTAACTTAACATAACTTTATAAGGGAATTTTTTTTTCTGGTCGCCAATTTGGCAACAGATTGTAATATCATTTAGGGAACTGACAACGCAACGATATCGAATAAAATGTATAGAAAATCATAATTATTGTGATCGATAACGAACGAGTTTTTACTCGAACTCTAATAAGCCTTCGAAATTTAATAAAAATTGTTTACGAAATTGTCGTAAATTAACGTAACATAACTTTTAAGGAGAAGCAAAAAAGGTTATAAATTGAAAACTACCAGATATTGAAACGAAATGTATAAATCAGGAAATGAAACCAAAAAAAATAGGATGTTTGGAATAAGGTATACGTTATTTTGTTTTAGAAAATCATGTACTTGATGGTTCGTTATAACTTGGTTATTTTTGACATTAGAAGTTAACAATATAAGCTACACTCAGTAAAAAATAAATTCTCAATTATACAATTCTTGTACGTCTAACAAAGGAAAATATAAAAAAATATGAAAAAAATCAAAAATTGAAAACTCTCCTTAGTGATTCTACATTCTACAATTATTGTAGGTATCATGATTAAAATAAAAATTATTCGTTTAATCGATTATTTCAAATTAACCGATTAAATCTAAACCCCGATTAAACCAGAAACCCGATTTAATTTATTATTAATTTTAATACAACGAATCTGAAAATGGCGAAAAGAAAGGAAATATCGACAGATTTTCGAAAATATCCTTAGGAACTATAAAAGGTTTGAAAGTTTGCCACGAGCAGGACGTCCATTAAAGTTTGATGAAATTTTAAGGCGTAAAATTGTAAGAGAAGTCCTAGAAATTTTAAATAAAGTAGCGTTGAATTAAAAAAAGATATCAAAAAATAACCTCTGCTTTAAAAAATCTGGACTTCAGTCGTGCATGGCCAGAAAATAAAACGTTCATTAGTTCCAACAATAAAAAGATACGTTTTGACTATGCTATTCAGAACATTTACATTATCCTATGTTTTGGGAAAGGATTATTTTTACAGATGAATCTATGGTCGCGCAAGAGTTTGGAGAAAGCGAGGTAGAACAAAAAAGTTAAATTTATTTATTGCGACTAAGTGTAGCTGTCTGAAATAATTAAATATACTAATTTATTGAGCATCTACTATTTACTAAGTTCAATGCAGATGCTTTTTTCTCTTACTCTCTTCTAGCAATTTACGTTCCTCTTAGAGTTGTACGGATATTTGCACGTAACTCTTTTTTCCAAAATCATTTTAAATTTTGTTTTATGTATATGGGTAATTCCATGAGTACGTCATCCATGACTGAAAATCAAAAATCCTTGAAACTTGAATTTGACTCTGATTGTTTTTTTGCTATTATCACCTTGGATTTTGAAGACGAATATATTTTTTTGTATACTTTTGTTTTTGTTTACTTATATTTACAGAATAAATACAGTAAAACCTGGATAATCCGGACATCGTTAATCCGGATTATTCGGTAATCCAGATATCAGTTTTCACTACATTGTGTAATCTATAATCCAGATTGATTGAATCTTTATAATCCGGATTGAATACAAACTGTAGTGTTAATCTCTATTCATTTTTACTGGAACAACATAGTTAACTTCCTTAGTTTTCGTTTAACTTTGTTAACCCTTAATAGATTTAATAATTATTTGTGTTTCTTCGATTTTGGCCAAACATTTTAGAAACATAAATAATTCGTTTATAAAAATTCTAAATTTATTAAAATCCTTTAGGTGAACCCTACTTACTGTAGATACATATATGTAAAAATAGACATTTATAAAACTTTTAAATAAAACGGATAAACAAAAATTTACAAACAAAATCCTCCCGAAATTATTTTCCATTCAATCTAAAGACATGACCAAAACTATTAGTGAGGTAATTATAACTATAACTTTGAAAAGAAATAAACAATTACTAAAAATATAATCACATAGCCTGCATCAACTCGGCATCCCTTTTTGAGATTGGTATTTTGGCCATTGGTTTTTGGAACCGTAGCTTGCGATTTCTTGGGTCTGTGTCATTTATTGCCATCGCATTCGCAACACTTATATCGTCCCTACATGTTATCAGTGGTACAGTTCAAAGTTTATAGTAATAAAAATTGATGCCGAAATGTTTTTTTTTTCGTTTGTTTCTAAATAAAATAAAACATTTATTTATAATAATAGATTTGTTTCATACAATAAAAGAATAATAATAATAAATTATGCATGAATGTTTATGTTATAATAATTAATAGCAAACAGCAATAGCTTAGTATTAACAACTCAAGGATTGTTGTTGATTATTTAGTACTTGTCTGACATTTATATTAATACGAGAATCATGTAGATAATTTTTAAAGGGCAACCAATGCAATTCATTGCTCACTTGTTGATACAGCAAAGGATCCATGGACCATACTAAAGCCGTTTCCATTTCATTGTTATTCCAGCAAGTTATATCAGTGCGTAATTTTTTTGACGGCTGCAACGTTTCTATACTTGTTTCCTGCATTTGTCTTGCACTAGACATTTGGTTATTCCAAGTTTCCTGTCTGGCTTTCATAACTCGTGGTACAGCATGATAGCACAGACGTGATTGTTGTGACATGACCAGCACGTCACCACTTTCTATAAATAAAGCAGCAGGTTTTTCTTCTCGCGTTTTGCCACCAATAAGGAAAATTGCAGTTTGTCCAAAACTGAAATTGATGAAGGAAATTTATAAATTTACTTAAGTTAAATTTTATTGTTAAACAAACCTAAATGAAAATAAGGGAGCCTCTAAATTTTGTTCAGAATGATCTGTGTGGCCGGCCAAAGTGGTGCCAATGGGGTAATAATTAACAATGGCAGCCTGTGCCTTATAGTTGTCGTAGCCCAAAACATTAGCAAAGAAATTTGTCATACGTGCCAAGTCCTCTGGAAATTCTGTGTGCAAATCTTCGCTATAGACCTTGGTGTCCCAATTGTGGTGATAGCCTAGTGTGGTCCAGCGCATAGAGATTTTCATACGCCTAGCTTCGTCCTTATCGTCGCACTGTTGTAAAGATGACCACCAGTCATCCAAAACTGTTTTGCTAAAAAGTCGCTCATTTAAATTTACTCGATTGGGATATTTTGGATAATCTTGCAGACTTCTAGCCATCCAGTAGCGTTCACCATGTGTATTGAATGCATGACGTATGACAATTAATCCCGGATGTTCGACGAGCCTAAACAAACGCCATTTATGTATAGGATTCATGCCCAATGGTAAGCCCAAGTCTGCATAATCGTCTTTGAGTTGTAAATCCTCTATCTGTAACATAAAAAACGTTTTAATTATATAAATTGTATATATTTTTTTTACAAATTTACGATGCTATTTATTTATTTACCTTTGCGCTGCAGTTGGAATCATCATGAAAATCTATAACATCTTTGAAATCCGGCACAGGCCACTTTGATTTGTAATATTTAAAACTTTCTTTAAACATTATGCCAATGCTTTTTTATCTACTCAAAATTAATATACATTGAAAATATATTTTTGGAACGAGGAAACAAATATACAAAATGTAAATAAATAAAAGAAATTTTTAACAAATAAAAACAAATTCACAATAGTCAGTAAAACATATGTAGTAGAGTAGGGTTCTTTAAATCGATTTTTGAGCAAACGACTTTTTTTTAACATTTTTCATAATGATTACGTTGAAAAGTCTATTTACTAACTGAAAAATGTCTAATATTGTTTAAAGAAATTGTTTTTCAAATCTGCAACCATGTATTTTTTTTACATTAAAATATAAAAATAAAAAAATTAGCAATATCAAAAAGTCGTACGTACATTTTAAAAATCCGAAAAAAGGTTGGTTATATTAAAAACGTCGAACGATAATTAAAAAAGTCGTGCCATCATAATTTAAATCATCCCATAAAAATCACTATGAAAATGAGAAGAGAAAACAATTAAAAAGCAAGTGTCAAATAAATGTATAGAATTAGAAAACAAAACAAACACCGAAAGTGTCAAATTAACGCGTGCTGATTTAATTAATTTCGTCTAAAAAAATATTTGAGCAAACAAAAACATTGATTTTAGTAAAATATTTAGTATAATTAAAATAAAAGTGCATTCAGAAATACCATGTCTTCATCCCGAGATTATGCTGAACTACGAAATGATGAAAAATTCAAAAAATGCGTGGAAAATTTCGACAATAACTTGGACAAAATTGAAACTTCCATTTTGACTGCAGTGGGTTTCAAGGATTTCGAAGAATTATCTACACAGGAAAAAGTTAAATTGGACAATTACTTGGCCTACTCCATTAATTCTCTGTACTGGATGTATGTTAAACTACAAGGACAGGATCCAAATGAGGTAAGTTGTAGTAATAAAAATTTTCATTGTTATTCAATTCAGCTAAAGTTTTCTTATTTTTTACCCTGCACACACAAACAAAATGTGTTCCGAAGCTTGACCTACTATAAATGAATGTCGTGCTTATTTCATATTTAAAATTAATGAGATTTATATAGGCTTTTTAATGCATCTGTAAGAAAGTTTAGGAACAACTAATTCTATATTTTAGGGTTACAATTAATTACAAGTAGTATTCTACAAGCATAATTTGCAGAGCATAGTAACGAAAACCAACAATACGTTGTAGAAACAGGCTAGAATCTCTTATAAAACATAGACTTCAACATATATATTCTAAAGTAGTACAAGTTTTACTCAAATTCGTAGCCCAAATTATAAAATATTCAAAAAATTCATTCATATGTGCTTTTCTTACCAACCCATTCTTAGAGTTAGGTTGCTAAGTTAGGTTGCCAAGGTGAACCTTTACTATTTATTATATACTGTGGAGCTCTGAACAGCATAGGTAGCATGTATAATGCTTTTGTGCTGATGTTTGAAGTTTTTATTATATGTTCACAGTACATACAAATATTGTGTTCTACTTCCGAAAAACAAATATAAGACATACTTCCGAAAATCACTTAAACCCAGATAATTCTGTAAAAATGACATTGATTTAATTGATCGTCCCACAGCAATATTGGTCATATCCAAAAGTCCCTTACGATTATTACAACAGTTCGCAACTGGACTGAAAAATCATAATATATCTGGCCTAACCGACGATATTAATAAATATATTAATACTATTCTTGATTATTTTAAGCATATTAAAAATAAATAATATCACATTTATCAATTTTAGCACGGAATCAAAAACGAACTATCACGCGTACGACAAACCATTCTACGTGATAAACAAATCTATGAACGCAATACCATAAGACCCGTATTAGACAAAGGAGCTGCTGGACGTTTCATTAAACACGGCCTGCACACACGTTTTGATAAGGATGGAGAAAAAATAAAAAATACAAACAAACAACAACAAATGGAGGAAGAATAATTTTTAAATTAATATTTTTACGTATCATAAGTAGAAGGAATAACTTTTTATAAAAGCATCATTTTACATAATTAAAAAATAAATTAATTAATTTAAGAAAAGCAAAAATGTATTTACAAAATTAATTTCGAAAGGCTTGCACTTAACGAAAGATCTACAGTAGAACAAAGGAACTAATAAAAACAATTTCATAAATATCCCACCGAGAAACTAAAAATTCAGTTTAAAATCAACTAAGTTAGTTACTGACAATGCGAATTAAATAAAGTAAGAAATTAGTAAATAAATTAGCCTTGACGTATTTATTATAAGTAATTTTAGATATTTTAATATCCAGTTTTGGTGGGAAATATGAGTGATCTCAGATTTTCGTTGTTTTCGCTCTAGGCCCTTTAGTTTACGAATTATAAGCAATTGTAGATATTTCGGAAATTTCTTCATGAAAATCACTTTTTGGTGGTAAATATGAATGATCACAGATTTTCTTTATTATCGGTCTAGGACCTTTGTTTAACAAATTATAAGCAATTTTAGATATTTTAAAATTTTCTTCATAAAAAAAAATTTTTGGTGTGAATTATGTATGAGTGATCACAAATTTTTTTTATTTTCGCTATAGGACCTTTAGTTTACGAATTATAAGCAATTTTAGATATTTTGGAAATTTCTTCATGAAAATCACTTTTTTGAAAATGATCACAGATTTTCTGTATTTTCGGTCTAGGACCTGTGTTATAATTATAAGCAATTTTAGATATTTTGAAATTTTGTTCATAAAAATCGTGTTTTGGTGGGATCCACAGATTTTATTTATTTTCGACCTAGGTAGGACCTTTATTTGGTGGGAAATATGGGTGATCACAGATTTCCCTTATTTTCTATCTAGGACCTTTAGTTTACGAATTATAAGCAATTGAAGATATTTTGAAATTTTCATCATAAAAATCAAATTTTGGTGGGAAATATGAGTGATAGGGACCTTTATTTGGTGGGAAATATGGGTGATCACAGATTTCCCATATTTTCTCTCTAGGACCTTTAGTTTACGAATTATAAGCAATTGAAGATATTTTGAAATTTTCATCATAAAAATCAAATTTTGGTGGGAAATATGAGTGATCACAGATTTTCTTTATTTTCTCTCTATGACCTTTAGTTTACGAATTATAAGCAATTTTAGATATTTTGGAATTTTCATCATAAAAATCAAGTTTTGGTGTGAAATATGAGTGATCACAGATTAACTTTATTTTCTCCCTAGGACCTTTAGTTTACGAATTAAAAGCAATTTTAGATATTTTGGAATTTTCTTCATAAAAATCAAGCTTTGGTGAGAAATATGAGTGATGACAGATTTCCCTTATTTTCGCTCTAGGACCTTTAGTTTACGAATTATACACAATTTTAGATATTTTGGAATTTCGTTATAAAAATTATGTTTTGGTGGGAAATAGGAGTGATCACGGATTTTCTTTATTTTCACTCTAGGACCTTTAGTTTACGAATTATACACAATTTTAGATATTTTGAAATTTTCAACATAAAAATCAAATTTTGGTGTGAAATATGAGTGATCACAGATTAACTTTATTTTCTCTCTAGGACCTTTAGTTTACGAATTAAAAGCAATTTTAGATATTTTGGAATTTCGTTATAAAAATTATGTTTTGGTGGGAAATAGGAGTGATCACGGATTTTCTTTATTTTCGCTTTAGGACCTTTAGTTTACGAATTATAAGCAATTTTAGATATTTTAGAATTATCATCTTAAAAATCAAATTTTGATGGGAAATAGGAGTGATCACGGATTTTCTTTATTTTCTCTTTAGGACCTTTAGTTTACGAATTATACACAATTTTAGATATTTTGGAATTATCATCTTAAAAATCAAATTTTGATGGGAAATAGGAGTGATCACGGATTTTCTTTATTTTCGCTCTAGGACCTTTAGTTAACGAATTATAAGCAATTTTAGATATTTTGGAATTTTCATTATAAAAATTATGTTTTGGTGTGAAATATGAGTGATAACAGATTAACTTTATTTTCTCTCTAGGACCTTTAGTTTACGAATTATAAGCAATTTTAGATATTTTGGAATTTTCATCATAAAAATCAAGTTTTGGTGGAAAATAGGAGTGATCACAGATTTTCTTTATTTTCGCTCTAGGACCTTTAGTTTACGAATTATAAGCAATTTAAGATATTTTGGAATTTTCATCTTAAAAATCAAATTTTGATGGGAAATATGGGTGATCACAGATTTCCCTTATTTTCTCTCTAGGACCTTTAGTTTACGAATTATAATCAATTTTAGATATTTTGGAATTTTCATAATAAAAATCAAGTTTTGGTGTGAAATATGAGTGATCACAGATTAACTTTATTTTCTCTCTAGGACCTTTAGTTTACGAATTATACACAATTTTAGATATTTTGGAATTTTCATATTAAAAATCAAATTTTGATGGGAAATAGGAGTGATCACGGATTTTCTTTATTTTCGCTCTATGACCTTTAGTTTACGAATTATAAGCAATTTTAAATATTTTGGAATTTCGTTATAAAAAATTATGTTTTGGTGGGAAATAGGAGTGATCACGGATTTTCTTTATTTTCGCTCTAGGACCTTTAGTTTACGAATTATAAGCAATTTAAGATATCTTGAAATTTTCATCATAAAAATCAAGTTTTGATGGGAAATATGGGTGATCACAGATTTCCCTTATTTTCTCTCTAGGACCTTTAGTTTACGAATTAAAAGCAATTTTAAATATTTTGAAATTTTCATCATAAAAATCAAATTTTGGTGGGAAATATGAGTGATCACAGATTTCCATTATTTTCGCTCTAGGACCTTTAGTTTACGAATTATACACAATTTTAGATATTTTGGAATTTTCATCATAAAAATCAAGTTTTGGTGTGAAATATGAGTGATCACAGATTAACTTTATTTTCTCTCTAGGACCTTTAGTTTACGAATTAAAAGCAATTTTAGATATTTTGGAATTTCGTTATAAAAATTATGTTTTGGTGGGAAATAGGAGTGATCACGGATTTTCTTTATTTTCACTCTAGGACCTTTAGTTTACGAATTATACACAATTTTAGATATTTTGAAATTTTCATCATAAAAATCAAATTTTGGTGTGAAATATGAGTGATCACAGATTAACTTTATTTTCTCTCTAGGACCTTTAGTTTACGAATTAAAAGCAATTTTAGATATTTTGGAATTTCGTTATAAAAATTATGTTTTGGTGGGAAATAGGAGTGATCACGGATTTTCTTTATTTTCGCTTTAGGACCTTTAGTTTACGAATTATAAGCAATTTTAGATATTTTAGAATTTTCATTATAAAAATCAAGTTTTGGTGTGAAATATGAGTGATCACAGATTAACTTTATTTTCTCTTTAGGACCTTTAGTTTACGAATTATACACAATTTTAGATATTTTGGAATTTTCATCATAAAAATCAAATTTTGGTGGGAAATATGAGTGATCACAGATTTTCTTTATTTTCTCTTTAGGACCTTTAGTTTACGAATTATACACAATTTTAGATATTTTGGAATTATCATCTTAAAAATCAAATTTTGATGGGAAATAGGAGTGATCACGGATTTTCTTTATTTTCGCTCTAGGACCTTTAGTTAACGAATTATAAGCAATTTTAGATATTTTGGAATTTTCATTATAAAAATTATGTTTTGGTGTGAAATATGAGTGATAACAGATTAACTTTATTTTCTCTCTAGGACCTTTAGTTTACGAATTATAAGCAATTTTAGATATTTTGGAATTTTCATCATAAAAATCAAGTTTTGGTGGAAAATAGGAGTGATCACAGATTAACTTTATTTTCTCTCTAGGACCTTTAGTTTACGAATTATACACAATTTTAGATATTTTGGAATTTTCATATTAAAAATCAAATTTTGATGGGAAATAGGAGTGATCACGGATTTTCTTTATTTTCGCTCTATGACCTTTAGTTTACGAATTATAAGCAATTTTAGATATTTTGGAATTTTCATCATAAAAATCAAATTTTGGTGGGAAATATGAGTGATCACAGATTTTCTTTTATTTCTCTTTAGGACCTTTAGTTTACGAATTATAAGCAATTTTAGATATTTTGGAATTTTCATCTTAAAAATCAAATTTTGATGGGAAATATGAGTGATCACAGATTTTCTTTATTTTCTCTCTAGGACCTTTAGTTTACGAATTATTAGCAATTTTAGATATTTTGGAATTTTCATCATAAAAATCAAGTTTTGGTGTGAAATATCAGTGATCACAGATTAACTTTATTTTCTCTTTAGGACCTTTAGTTTACGAATTATACACAATTTTAGATATTTTGGAATTTTCATCTTAATAATCAAATTTTGATGGGAGATATGGGCGATCACAGATTTCCCTTATTTTCTCTCTAGGACATTTAGTTTACGAATTAAAAGCAATTTTAGATATTTTGGAACTTCGTTATAAAAATTATGTTTTATCTAGGACCTTTAGTTTACGAATTATAAGCAACTTAAGATATTTTGAAATTTTCATCTTAAAAATCAAATTTTGATGGGAAATAGGAGTGATCATAGATTAACTTTATTTTCTCTCTAGGACCTTTAGTTTACGAATTATACAGAATTTTAGATATTTTGGAATTTTCATCTTAAAAATCAAATTTTGATGGGAAATAGGAGTGATCACAGATTTTCTTTATTTTCGCTCTAGGACCTTTAGTTTACGAATTATAAGCAATTTAAGATATTTTGAAATTTTCATCATAAAAATCAAATTTTGGTGGGAAATATGAGTGATCACAGATATCCATTATTTTCGCTCTAGGACCTTTAGTTTACGAATTATAAGCAATTTTAGACATTTTGGAATTTTCGTTATTAAAATCAAGTTTTGGTGGGAAATAGGAGTGATCACAGATTTTCTTTATTTTCGCTCTAGGACCTTTAGTTTACGAATTATAAGCAATTTTAGATATTTTGGAATTTTCGTTATTAAAATCAAGTTTTGGTGGGAAATAGGAGTGATCACAGATTTTCTTTATTTGGCTCTAGGACCTTTAGTTTACGAATTATAAGCAATTTTAGATATTTTGGAATTTTCATCATAAAAATCAAGTTTTGGTGTGTAATATGAGTGATCACAGATTTCCCTTATTTTCTCTCTAGGACCTTTAGTTTACGAATTAAAAGCAATTTTAGATATTTTGAAATTTGGAAAATCAAGTTTTGGTGGGAAATAGGAGTGATCACGGATTTTCTTTATTTTCGCTATATGACCTTTAGTTTACGAATTATAAGCAATTTTAGATATTTTGGAATTTCCTTAAAAAAAGATATCTAGTTTTGGTATTATAAGAAATTTTCTTCATAAAAATCAAGTTTTGGTGGGATATATGAGTTATCACTGATTTCCATTATTTTCGCTCTAGGACCTTCATTTAACGAATTTTAGACATTTTGGAAATTTCTTAATGAAAATCCCTTTTTGGTGGGAAATATGAGTGATTTAGTTAACGAATTATAGGCAATTTTATTTAAATTTGTTTAACTTAAAATTGATTATGCATTATGAGTGAAATAAAATGATTATTTTTACTTTTTTCAAACATTTTGTAATTATTTTTTACTTGTTTGTTTTGTTTGTTTTCCTTTAAGTTAAATTTGGCCTAAAAATACCGCCATCAGCAAATCTGGCTTACGCCCTTTAAGAGTCTCCTCCAGGAATTACCACATCGACCTATACCTTCGTATAGGAAGCCGGAATTCTCGAACTCAACTCCTGAGTTTTATGGTCTCCACCAAAATCCAATATGAGTTTTGTTTGGTACTCCACCAGTGTTCCAAATTGAGTTTTGTTTGGTACTCCACCACGACAAATTATAGGTTATAAATTATAACCAAAACGAATGCATGTGGTTAATGTGAAAACTTCGAAGAACCGTAACGCGGTACAGTTAGACGACGCCAACCATCAACCAATGCGAGTGAAACGCAATCCCTCGAAGGCAGCGAAAAAAGGACGGCCTGATTGCCCTTAAACGATAATGGCAATGACGCGCGAGTTCTTCCTCCACCCAGAGCTGAATTACGAATTTTTTACTTGAAGAAATTATTAGTTGATATTACTGACTTTCGTTAAGTTTTCTTTAAATAGAGTTACCAAGTCCATTCGTTTGTAAGCTTTTTCTAGTTAGTTATTTTGACATATGCAGTGTATGTATGTAAGCAGGTATGTTTTTAGCAACAACTTGTTTTTATTTTTGCAAATATATGTATGTATATATAAAAAACACAAAATATAAAAAGTACGTTTAGGACATTTGAAATGACCTTTAAAGACACACCCACATTTCATAAATTGAAGAAATATACCTACTCCACTAATGATACACAGCTGATTGATGATGATAAAAGTTTATATCTACAGATCAATAGTTTTGTATGTATGGATGAAAAAGTAATAATATTTATAAATAAATAATTTTTGTATACAGAAAATAACATCTAGCTCTACATACTTTCATTTTTAAATGATAACATGCGTACTGCAAATGTGTACCATACACTTCTTATTACATACATATGTACCTACATTAATAATGTTTAACACACTTCCGTATTATATATGAACATATTTTTTTATTTTCCCTAATGTCGATGACTTTTTTTTACAAATAGCATGATGCAAAGTGTAGAGAGAAAATGAAATTGTAATCCAAATGTATTTTTACCCAAAACACCCCATACATTGTTGTCAGCGAGGGCAGGGGATCTTGTTTTTAATAAACTATAGAAAGTGAAACGTGTCGCCTACCACGAACCAAGATGTGTATACAATACAATAGTGCGTCCTACCCCTGGACCATAAATTCTAAATTTTAATACCAATCAATAAACTTTTATGTTATTTGTTTTGGTAAACAAGTTTTATGACAAATATAAATGACCTTTTGTCTTTGGAACGCAATTTCATGATAAACAATATTCATACATCAGCGAAAACATGGAAAAAAAAACTAATGATAACAATATTATGACTATAATAGAAACAAAATGTACAATACTATTTCCACAAAATGGCCGAAGCCGGCACAATTTACTACATAATAGTACCAAAAAAACATGTTTTTTGTTTGTTTTTGTGTTTTTTTATTAAAATTACAACAACAATATTGAACAAAGCTATAATTAACGGCACATTTGCCAATATATTATGAAATTAAATGCATTAAAAACAACAAATACACACAAATTACAATAAAATGATGCAATTAAATTCTTTTATCTCTCGCACAGTGAGAGATTTTTAATTAAGCTTTCTCACTTTGCCCTTATTTGCAAAAATTGCATTCTCTTGTTTTTTTCATTAGTTGTTCTTTTTTCAAGTGTATGTTGTAGAATTTTCCTGAACAATAAAAGTTATATAAGTTTGGTGGTGCAAAATGAAATTAAACAATTGAATGTAGTTTTTGTTTTAATGTTTTAAATAACATTTATTTTGGTTTTTGTTTTATCAACTTTAAATGTGAGTAATAACTACTAATTATAATTTATTAATTATTGAATACAGTATTGAGAATTTATGATGTTATAATCAGGAGGTGGTTGGTTGTTGAGGAGTTTAAGCCATACTTGGGTTATGACCAGCAAACTTGAAATGTCTTATTCTTTCATTTGTATAAAGTAAATGCTCAGGCTCCTGTATGATGTGCGTCTTCCTTCTGTTTTCTATGCTTCTCGTTATAAATAATTTTGGCGTGTATTTCTAAAATTTTACTGTAGCGTTCTTATGATTTAGACGAATTTATGTTCTTCTCCTCCTCACGGCTTACAATTTAATCCTTGCTTTGCATGTACTTGATCAAGTCGATGACACGGTTGGAGTAACCGAATTCGTTGTCGTACCAGGAGATCAACTTGACGAATTGATCGTTAAGAGAAATGCCAGCCTTGGCGTCAAAGACTGAGGAGTGGGTGTCACTGACGAAATCGGTGGAGACGACTTCTTCATCGGTGTAGCCCAAGATTCCCTTCATGGGACCGTTGGAAGCTTCCAAAACCTTGGCCTTGATGGCATCGTAGCTGGCGGGTTTGCCAAGACGGACAGTCAAATCGACAACAGATACGTTGGGGGTGGGGACACGGAAAGCCATACCGGTGAGTTTACCGTTCAAGGCAGGGATAACTTTGCCGACAGCCTTGGCAGCACCAGTAGAGGCAGGAATGATGTTTTGGGCAGCACCACGGCCATCACGCCACAATTTGCCAGAGGGACCGTCAACGGTCTTTTGGGTGGCAGTGGTGGCATGGACAGTGGTCATGAGACCTTCAACGATTTCCCAGTTATCGTTGATAACCTTGGCCAAAGGAGCCAAGCAGTTGGTGGTGCAGGAAGCGTTGGATACTACCTTCATGTCGGGGGAGTAGGCATCCAAGTTGACACCGCATACGAACATGGGAGCATCAGCAGATGGGGCAGAGATGACAACCTTCTTGGCACCACCCTTGAAATGAGCAGAGGCCTTGTCGATGGTGGTGAAGACACCAGTGGATTCTACAACGTATTCGGCACCAGCGCTGGCCCAGTTGATGTTGGCGGGGTCGCGTTCGCTGAAAACGGTGATGGCTTTGCCATTGACAACCAATTTGCCACCTTCGGCGGCTACGGTGCCCTTGAAACGACCGTGGGTCGAATCGAATTTGAACAAGTAAACCATGTAGTTGACATCGATAAAGGGATCGTTAACAGCAACAACTGTGGCACCCTTATCGACGGCAGCACGCAAAACCAAACGGCCAATGCGACCGAAACCGTTAATACCGATCTTAGACATGTTTGTTATTAATTTCTTTTATTAAACTCTGGAGAAAAGTTTCTAAACACTTGGTTATTTTCTTTTCCAAACAACCGGACCGTACAGCTCGCTAGCAAGGAATAAACTGTGCAGTTTTTCTTAGCTTCACTTGAATTGCCAGTTTCTCGGCTGCTTGCTTTTTATTTTGTTTAGGGGGGTGCTTCATTTCAATGTCAGTTGAAGGACGTTTCTGTGCAATTAAAAAAAGCACAATATGCTGGAATTTCTTTTGCCGGTTGTGATCTGTATGTGTTAGAAGAGTTAAGGCAGCGATGAGAATTTTATTGTTGTTTCACTGTGTAAGCTTTTTGACGAAAAACGAACGAGACAAAAAATTAAAAAATATTCGATGAGTTTGTCAATTGCATTGTTGTATTTCGATAAGGTTGCCAGATGTTGTAAATTTAATATAAGATTGGGAATTGTGGTACATATATTTTATAAGAAAATATAAACAATCAACTTAATAAGAATCATAAGTTCTTTAAAATGTTTTAAAGAAGTTATGATTATTTTTTAGTTATATTAATTATTACTCATTTATTAATGACATAAAATAATACTTTAAAATCTTCTAACAAATTAAAATTATGTTGGTAATCATTGAAAAACTTGCTATCTTAAAGATCTCCAATAATAATTATTCGGTCACTAAGTTATATACATAATTTAAAAGGGCATTTATTATAGATACGACTTTTTTTTGCTATTATGTAAAACATTTTTTTTGATTTTAGGGAATTTGTTTGTTTACTAAAATAAATATTAAATATTATTTTATTTAATATTTATTTCTTTATTTATATCACTGAATTGTGATAATAAATTAAATTAATAAAACTAGGAACCAAACTAATTTATTACAACAATTTAGTTTATCCTATGGATATTATATATATGTCCCATGAATCCATTTTTGAATCACTATCATCAGTAAACAAACTAAATAAAAATTTGAGCTGAGTTAGTCATTTCATAAAGTTAACGTTATTTATAATCTACATAGTTATTATCATCCAAATTATGATTCATACTAATAATGTATATGGAATCAATATGAAATGTTAACCCTTTTCATTAGATGTGTGATTACAAAAGAATTTGATGGAATATTTTGTGGAAAAAAATTCTATTCCGAAAATATATATCAGAATACACGAAAAAATAATCGCGTAGAGAAAATTATATGAAAACTATGTAGTGAATGGTATGAACATATATAATAATAAGTTTTTGACTCCTTATCGAACATAATAATCGATTTTTTTTTTTATAATCGAACTGTATTTTATATGATCCATAGGAAATGGTCTATATGATCTAAAGTCATATTTTGCAAAAGTATCATAATTCCTTTATATTGAGGTGCTCATTTAATAAAATGTAACGGCAACATTTCACAAAAATTTTATGAAAAAAATTTCCTAGTATGTACTTCCATTATCTGCTGAAGACTCATAAATTGTAACGAAATATTATGACGAATACATACGAGAACATATCGAGTATTGATGAGAAATGTATTTTTTTTATTTATTCAACTAATATGTAATATCAAAAGCATTCTAGCCAAATTATGTAGGAATAATACATAAATAATTGAATATAAATTTTTGGTAGAAAAGTATAATAAAATTTGTTCATATTTTCGTTTCATGTACGATATTTATAAGCAATTTTAAGAACTTTTCAGATTTGGTGGGCAATATAAATCACAAGAACTTATCACATTAGTAAATGCATTGTAATGTTGCATAAAAATAATTTTCTGATTGTATTTTTAATGCACAATCTCCAATTTTTCTTATATAAGTTTAACGGATTTCTTATCATTTTCTTGTTGTTGCATACGAATAGTCGATCGTGTTAGGCCCCTCATATTTTTTATTTTTGGAATTTTTAGATCGAAATTTTTGGTGGGAAGTTAAGTGATCCAACTATCGATTTATAGTCAATTAATATATTTTAGAATTATAAAATGAAGAATTTTGTTGAACTGATTTTTTTTTTAAGTTTTGTTTTCGATGTTTTCAAGAAAATATGTACATATTTCAAATTTGATCACATTTTTCTGTAGAAAATTCCGCTATTATTTTAAGAAATTAAATACAAACGCTCCTGTTCTGTTCTGTTCTGTAAAACGAATGATTTCAAAAAAGAAAAATTGGCAAAATGGTGTTCTGCAAATCGCACGAATTTGTAAATTGAATCAAGTACTCGAAAGTAAAACGAGTAAGTCATGTGTATTCGATTTACAGAACACCACAATATGTGAATTCGTTTTAAATCGAAAACGTTCCGTTTACAGAACAGTGAGAAAAGATTTTTTTAAATAAATCCTGCTTTGATAAATTTATAAATTGATCATGAATATGTTCAATTATTTTTAAAGCTTAAACATTGACTCTTGTTCTATACATCGAATCGGAGTATCGATTTAGATTTTAAAAACTAATTCAAATATTTGTTTCTGTGTAAAAAATCCAGCTATTTCAAAACATCAATTTCTCAATAATGCACTTTTGAAAATCGCAGTTTCGAAATCACTCGGTTTACAAATTTCAGATTCAAACAGAATTCATATTAAATTTCAACAACTTTTTTAAGTGTTTGTAGTTTTTGTTATTTTTTTTTAGATAGAAAATCTTATGAATGGTGCTAAACTTTCCATAATTATCATTGTGACATTCATTAAAGACGACCTCAAGGGTAAACGTCATATTTAGATGAATGTTTGTTTGACTCTACGTAGCATGTGCGAATAAAATCGATAATTTACTTTAAATAATTTTGACATTGGTTTGTCCTTTTTAGGTTTATTTTGCTTTTTGTGTATGTACATAAAAATAGGCAATTTTTTATATTCATTAACTTTGTACAAATAATGCATGAAAATCTACAACTATTCACCTCTATTTCACCCTTAACATTTAATAACAAAAAAAGCTTTTCCAAAATTTACTTTGAAAGCTTTACACAAAGTATTTGTTTATATGTATACAATAACATTTTTTTTTTAATATTACGTATAAATATTCTGGAACCTAAAAGGTACTTGAGTAGATACTACCAAACTTTCCGATAAGCATCTTAGAATTTTTCTATAGAAACTCGTCCCATAAAAGGATAACAATTCTTTTGAATTATATTTGATAATGGGTATATAAATTTTGACAGTCAGATTATCCAAAACCGAAAACAGTTTAATCCCAAATTGAATTCCTAATTTTTTTTTAAAAAAATCGGATAATATTTAAATAAGCAAACAAAATTACAAGTGTGTAGAAATTCTATATTCAAAATTATTACGCATTCATTTGTAATATATATACATACTTCTTCCGATTCTATTATATTAGTTTTTAAAAAATTTTCTTGTAGTTGCGATGAACTTTAGCTTTATATTTCTTAATATAAGAAATAATGGCAGAAAAATTGAACATTATTTCCAACTTTATGTTTATGTTCAAGGGGTAGAGATAGAACACGTATTCATGAAATTAATTTTCGTAATTCCTTATTTTTATGACTATCAGACCAATTATGAATACAAAATCCGCGTGAGTTTTTTTCCTTCTCCCATTTTCAACATTGAATTTGAATAGAAAAATGAGAAAAGGGAAAATACCGAGGTTTTTTTTTACTCATAATTGGGCTGTATGACACGTGAACATATTATGGTGTTGTCAATAGAATTTGACAATAGAGTACATAATTATTTCCAAGTTTATTGCGAGTGGGAAACCCATGTCAAATAGTTTCCACCACAAGATTTCAATTGGATTTAACCATTAACTTATGATGTGAACATTTTTGACATAGTCACTAGGGTTCGTAATTTCCCGGACTTTTTTCTTTCCTGGGAGGAAATTAAAAAATCGTTTCATTCCCGGGAATTTTTTAACACTAAATTAAACCAATAAACGAATAATTTGACCTATAATTTTACCAGGGTTTTAAAAGAAGTATAAAATAACTGTATTTGGTTGTAGGTCCAGCCTCTATAAGGGTTTCTGATTTAATAGTGACATTTGGTCGGTATTGTCACAGTCATAGTTCTAATCAGTATGAAATCAATAAATTTATTGTTTAATTAAAAAACTTATGAAATTCGACCATTTTAAATCTACAAAACATGCGTAGTTAGAGAAATTTTTCAAATCTGATTGTAGATAAACAAATTTCAACCACTATTATTGTTATTAGTTTCTCTAAATATGAATAATAATCATTGAATATCCCTAAAAGATGTAATGTCAGGCATCTTAATAATTCGTTTATGAGCATAAATTTTAAATTTGATTCATTCTTAATAACCAAATATTTCTGCTGTGGCTTGAGTTGAGTGAAAAAAATTCCGTTATTTCAATAGTAATACTTTGCCAACTGACTATCTGTTGTTAGAACCGAAAAAATCTATGGATATAATAGAATAATTCAATTATCAACAAATTTGGCCATCAAAACTTATCTGAATATAGTAACTTTTAGAAGAAAACTTATGAAGAAATTCCCGACAAACATTTCCCGAAAATTAACAAAAAAATATTCCCGGGAATTCCCTGGAAATTTTTCCCGCGTAGGAACCCTAATAGTCACTGATGTAGTGTAAATTTTACACCTTATAATTTTTGGAAAAAATTTTACTTTAAAAAAATTTCTTCGTTAATATTTTCTTTTTAAAAATAAGAGACAGGCACATTATTCGAAAGCCTTTTTGTTAAAACCTAAAAAAATATAGAGGGTGTAAAATTTACCACTACTTCATAAGTTAAATCCGTCAAAAAATAACAGACACTAAAAAATCTACTCATGTTATTAGTAGGCCTGATTTTGGAATTCATCACTTCCTAAAAGCCAGACAGAAAATGTTGCCCAATTCAAAAGATGACAATTACTACCTTTAAATATTCGGGACTAAAATTGTTAGTGATATATCATACCATTCGTTTTCGTTCAAATTAAATTGATGTTTGTTTCACTGTGTAAGCTTTTTGACGAAAAACAGACGAGACAGAAGGTAATAAAAACGTTGTTGTCCCATTTTAAGCTTTTTGCGTATAACAAGAAAGACAAAGGAAAAACTAAACATTGGTCTCATTTTCTCTAAGAAGTTTTTAAACGAAAAACGGAAACGACCTGGAGAAGGGCAACTAACCGCCCCCTGCCATTATTTTTGCTTAAGTGTTCATAACAATATTTTCATGGAATTTATTTAAATTATTGTGAATATGTTTTTAGATTTAAATTGATTTTAAATATTCAGTTTTATTTACTTTTAAACTAAATACAATTATTTTTTTCTTGCATTTTTTAAATTGGGCAAATTAATGTGTTAATTTCAATTAAAATTTCATATTAAGACGTAGGGGAATATTTTTCTGAAGTTTTATCCAAATCTTCAAATAAAAATTAGTTTTTGATGGTAAAATAACACTAGTTTACATGGTTTTTGTTCATTAGGTGAGTGAAACTTATTTGGGTTTATTATTTTAGGTTAGTCTTACTTCGTTAAAAATATTGAAAAAAATCCAGGACGTTAAACTTTTGAGATATTTTTATGAAAAAATACCAAAAATAACATTAAAATTGGAACAACATATTCAAATTTAACCAAATACCAGAATATTCTGGTACACTTTAAATACGTACAAATAAATGTAATAGTCATAGAATTTCATTACGACATGTATCTAACTAAATTAATACCAAAAAGTTAAGACATAGAAAATACATTTATGTGGTGTGTTAAGATTTCAAGTGAGTTAGTTCAATGAGTTCCAAAAATTTTAAAAAGGCGCCATAATATAAAATTAAACAAAAAATACTTTAATAGTGTAAAAAAGCCTTTAAAAACTATTCACGAAATTCCGAAATAAATATAAAATTTGTATGTATGTATATTTTCTTTGTATATGTATTTATTTTCAAGACAAAAATAACAATTACTTTATTTTTGCACTTACACATTTTTTAAACGTTTATTATTATTGGTTTTCTTTTGACATTTGATTTTTTTTGTTGTTCTTGTTAAGATTTAAAATGTTTTTATAACTACATATCAAAATTAAAAATGTAAATCACAATTAAATTGGAATTTAGAAATATAGATTATATGGAATTTTTCATACAGATGCTTAGCTACTGGGGGTTTTTACATCAAAAATAGTTTCTTTACTTATTTGGATTGAGATATTTTTGTACAAAATAAAAAAAATATAACTTGTTGTTAGATTTTACTTCATAAAAAATGTTGTTTTTTAGTTTTCTTAAAAAGGAAAAATAATTGAATTTTTTTTTAATATTATAATTAGAGTTTTTAATTCGTTGAAATTATTTTATTTTGGAAAAAACATGTAAGTTCTTATTCAAAATTTTGATAATGATGTAATTATTTGGTTAACATTCATTCCATTACTTTCAATATGAATATCTTCAAAATCAGAAAAAAAAAATTGAAAAGAAGCTTTATCTGTATATTAATAATACATACCCAGCACAAAGAGAAGCTATGTATATTCGGCTGTGCTGAATTTTATATATTCTTCACCAAAGTATACTTTAAGAAAAATATTGAAAAGAAAAAAAATTTGGCGTTAAAAAATATTTTTCCTGATTTTGACCTATTCAAGTCAAGGTCCGAATTTTTCTGGCGTTAGAGGTCGTTTTTAAGGTCATAGAAATGTCTTTAGATATCCTTATTGTATATCGATGACTTAATATAAAAAGGCCCTAACTTGTGTTTTTTTAAGTCGATATTTTTTGGGCTATTTATGATATACATATGATCGGACCATTAATCGAAATAAACGAAAATCTGGACTTACCAAAAAAAAAAAATACAAGTTAGGGCCTTTTTATGTTAAGCCATCGATATGTTAACAACTTAGTAATCTAGATATAGATAAAAATAGAGGTAATCGTGTTCTTGCTGATATTTCAGGGATTATTGCGAATATATTGAGGTATGTATGCAAGTTATTTGTGGGCTTCGGAAAATGAAACTTAGGAATCGTTACACTGCGTAACTCAATGATGTTCGAAAATGTGTGCTAAATACATTTTAATTAGAAAAGATTTCCTTTCGAAACGAATTAGGCAGTAAAAAAATAATATTACTTCCATTTGTGAGTCTGACATTTTCTTTCTTTTCTTTTTTATTTGTGTGCGTAAATAAAAAATTGTCAAAGAAAGCATCAACTATAAAACCGATGTGTGATTGCTTTTTTACTGCGTTCAAAATACTCATTTTCGGCATTTTGAAATAGTATACACAGTAAGCATTTTGTATGCCGGCATTATGAAACAGTATACTTTGTTCAAATACAAAGCAACTAACATTTTGGAAGTCAGCCTTAGTTTCTTTCCGATCTTGTTTATGAATCGGTCCTAAAATTTACTTTTTATATGTTGAAATCAACTTTCCGTAGCCCCCAAATAACTTACAAACATGATTGATACATTAATATATCGGGAATTATTCCGGCTCGGTTGCTATTTAAAATTTATAAAATTTGCTCACAAATGGCTGAGATATAAGGAAAAAACCGGAACAACCTAGATTTTTGGGAAATTTTTTATCTATATCTGAGCTAGTTTCTTACTTGTCGGTTAAACTCAGCTTATATTAAACCTGAAACATATTTTACAGGGATTTAACCAATGATTGTGTTTCTCACTAATGGATTAATTTTGTAAGCATTGCCATACTTTTCAGTCAAATCACATGTGCATTCCTCAAATTTTATCATATAAATATGGCAATACTTAAAATTGTATAAGAAAAAATCAACCGCGTACATAACTTTTTTTTGTAAATTTTAACTTTGTAAAAGAAAAAGAGACATTAAAGTATATAAAATGTACATATATGTATGTATTAAAAATTATATTGATGTTAATAAAGCAAATCAAAACAAAGAGCTGTTGTGCTGAATAGTTTATTTTATTTTTCATCTGTTTGTGCTTTGGCATTTTATACTCACCAATGCACTATAGTTCAAAGTATCACTTTTTCCGTGCGAAATTCAAATTTCGAAGTTGTTATTATTCATTATTTTTTGTTGTCAACCTATTACAAAAACTCCAATGCAATCAAATTCGCAATTGGTTTTTGTAAAATACAAAATACTGCTTGACAGCACGCCTTCAAAGTCAAAGTTTCGATACATTTTTAAAAATTTGTGAATAGTATCAATATTATATTGTAAATTTTAACCGTTAATTGTGGAAAGTGTGTGAATAATTTAAATAATGTTTAAAATGGAAAACAACGAGAAGTGTAAGTACTTAATTTTTCTTTCCTAAATATTTTTAAACTATTTTTAAAAATTACAATTTTTAAACATAACCTTAAAGTAATTTCTTTTGATTTCAAAACTTTAATTTTATAGAAGCTTTTAAAAAATGTTAACGTTTGTTAAACTTGAAATATAATGAAATAAATATATTGAAATGTCGTGAATTCATTTCACTTTATTTCATACTGCGCATTTTTGCGCTTTCTGAGTAATTAAATTTTTTCTAGGTTACTGTGCTATAAAAAAAATTAACTTTTTGGCTAAAAGAACGCCCAAAAGACGCAAAATATTATGCTATTATTAAATGTATTGTGAAGAAAATTAGTGCTCCTGTTATTCCTAAGGGCTGTACGATTGGTTGAAATGATGAAAAATCCGCCATTTTGTCTACAATTACTTAAAAGAAAAATGTCAAAAATGCAGAAGAAAGGAAGATAATTTTCGAAATGAAAACAATATATGGCTTAATAGTGATATATGCTTTCAGATTTGTATCTTTGGTTACCAATGACATCCTCAGTACACAAGGTATTAATACATTCGAAGCCGATGATAGAAAACACAGACGAAGAAACAGGATCGTTTTAAAAATTGAACATACCCGAGGTGTCCTACAATGGGGACCTCTGGCCGCACCCCTGGTGGGCCCATGCGGTCAAAATTTAAACTTTTCAACACTTCTTCTTTGCGCATATAAAATTTTCTTCAAATATAACTAAGGACTAAGGATTTAGAAATTACAGATTTATTTCCGTCTTTTTTTTCTATACCACTGTGCGAAGTTTTATCTGATACTTCAATTAATATTTTGAATCAAATGTGTTTACAAAATGAATTCACTGATTCAACTAATTTGACTGAAAACTAATATGAAATAATTTTTTTCTAATCAAAAGCAATGTATTTACTTGATTTTTTTGATTTACGGTCGGTATTGAAAACATAGAGAAAACACATAGAGCGGAAACTCTACTGTCAAAGACCTAACTCAGTTGTCAAAAACCTAAATGGTGAGAATGTATTAGTAAAAAAACTATGTGAAAACAAAAACAACACTCGTATGTGTAACTTTTTTGAGTAATTTTTTTGTTTGAGTTTTTTTCGAGTTTCCGCTCTATGTTCTCTATGATTGAAAATTTGTTTAAAACAATTCAAAAACTTTTTATTTTCATATGTATCGGGTATGTATTTATAAAAACAAATACGACAAACAAAAATGTAAAGAAAATATAAAATAAAAATAAAGTTAGCAGAAAAATATAGAAATAAAATATTTGTAATACTATCGTGTAAACAATAAATGTATTTTTCGAAACGATTTCTTGACATACCGAAAGATTTCAATAATATTTTAAATTTGAAAAGTGTTAATACACAGTATTGCCGTCTATAAATACCTTAAATAAACAATAAGTTAGAAACACAATTTTTAGTTTAATTTAGGTTTAAACGAAGAATGTAGATTATCTTTATCCCAGAAACCAGCTCTAAGTCATTAATATAGACAATATGGATATCTAATGATAGAAATTTCAAAGACCATTGCAACAATGTATACAAGTCTATATATAGTAAGTTATACCTAAAATGGGTCAAAATCGTAAAAAATATTTTTTAACCCGATTTTTTTTTCACCAAAAAAATTTGTCATACATTTTTTTGACTGATAAGTTTAAAAAAAATAAAAAAAAAATTGGAAACAAACTTAAAACATGTAAAATGTATGTATTGAGTTTTCACTAAGATTTGAAAATCACTACTGTAGTTGTGGTGATTTTTCTACTTATTTTTCCTCACTCGTTATGCTGGGTATTTTCATCTACATACAACGGCATGTATGTATTATTCTCATTTGTATTTGAGCTAATTCTTTCATATATTTAAAATATGTATACAAATAATACGAATTTAAAAAACTCGTGTCTCATAGCTAACTACTGTTTCTTTAATTGTTTAACTTTTATAATTGTGAAAAATATTTACCTACATAAATTACATAGAAAGTTGAAAGGCGGTTCTTATGATATTATATGTTTTATTTTTGCATTTGAATTAGTTTTCTGACTTAAAGTATGGGTTACTTTTTGGCTGTTTTTAATTTATTAACTCAATTCACATAATTAGGTTGGCTGACGCAGGTATAAAAGTTGCTCAAGAATAAAAAATTTCCTTGGTGCAAAGATCTTTCGGAAATAATATTGAATAATTTTGCTATTGAATAGCGATAAAATCGTTGCATCAATAGCGGAGATGTGAGCTATAAAATCAAGATTGTCCTAAAATGTATTCTTAAACTAATTTGCATAGATCTGTAAGATATGCTTTTCTAAATATGTCCCAGAATGGCTGAAATATTTTTGTTAAAAAAACTACTTTATTATTTAAAACATTTTTCGGGTTCGAAAAATTCGTGTTAAAAAAACATTTTTCAGAAATTGTCTATCCAAATTTACATTTCAGAAATTGACTTTTGAATTGAAGAAATTATTTGTTTGTTAATATATGAAAGTAAATACAATTATTATTATTTTTATAGAGAATTAAAGTTTCAATTGTATATCGTTACCATTCTCATGATTTTTATCACAAATCGAGCCTTCGGTTGACCTGATTATGTGCATTGCTAAATATTCCTTTATCTGTAATCAAATTCAAAAAAAAAAAAAAACATTGTTTCTTGTTGTTGTTTTTTTTTATATTTTCATTTTGATAAAATGTTTTGGTTTTGTTTATTTGTTTTTTTGTTTGCATTTATTTAAATTAGATTTAAATTAAAGTTATAACAAAGAGCATATAATTACATAATTATTTAATTAATTACGCATTATACTTATATGTATTTAAAAAAAAAAAAAATAATTAAAGTGTTGTCTAAACACTCTCCTTTTAACTCATGAACATGGTAAACATTTTCTTAAAAAAAAATGTTACTAGCATTTGAATAATGCTCCCTACTTCAGTTGGGATCATATTTAAAATTGCCTTAATTTGTTTTAGTTTTGTTTTTGTATAATCTAGAAATTTATATAAAAAACAATAGATTTTCTTTAGAAAAATTTACAAAATACATATGTTTTGCTTTTTTTAAAAGTTAATTACAGTACATTTTTTTCGTAACATAAAAACTTAAATAAAAAATTTTCTATATTAAATATTTTTACTTTTCTTTGTATTATATGATGAACTTTTTAGAAAAACAAAAAGTTTTTTATTTTTTTTTTTTAATTAAAATTTAGTTTTGAGCCTAAAAATAAATTATACTCTGTTTTCTTTATAACAATAAACATTTCTTATTCTTCGTAATTTTAGTAACAAAAAAAATATACAAAAAATAATAGATTATATAGAAAATATAGACAAGATGATTTAAGTTGAATAAATCTTAAAATTCAAGCAATTACCAGTAATTAAATACCAATATGCACATTAAGAGCAGCTCAACCTTCACACAAATGAACAAGAAACAATTGTGAATGCATTTTGTTTTTAATATGTGTTTAATTTAATTTAATGAAACAATCCTAGTGTTTCAATTGAGTGAAGATTAAGATTCTCTTTATCTTTACATTTTTTTAAGTTTAAAGTTGACTTTTATGTTTTATATGTACAATTTCTTTAATTTTAATTTTATTTTAAATAAATTATTTAAAAGTAGTATTTATTATTATTATTATTTTTTATTTGTGTAGATTTCTTGTGTAGCTTTTAGGTTTCTGTTGTTTTTTTTTTTAAGACAATGAGTTGTTAGTTTTTCTTCAAAAAAGATATTAAAATTAAACTTCTAATCAGGTTCACAATCGTTTGCAGCCGAAGTAGTGGGTCGTATGCAAGAAGCGGTAGGAGTTGATGTTGTACAGACAACTACAACCTCTTGCTTTTGATCCTCCACCAGGGCCTTGCGTAAAAGCAATGACTTTCTGATATCTAGAAAACGACCATTGCCTAAAGTTATAACAGAAGATGTGGCTGCCGAAGAAGTGCTGGGTTTGATAACCAACAACTCTTCCTCTTCCTGCTCGTACTCTTCTTCTACAGCTGCTTCATCAGTAATCAGTTGCTGCTTCATCTCCACATTTTTATTAACAATTAATTCGATATCTTGCTCTATCTCCCTTTCCTCTTTCTCCTCCTCATTTGTTCTGACGAAATGAGCATCATCATCGTCGTCTTCTTCAATAACTTTAACAATGGTTTCGTGTTCTAGACTGGGAGGTTTGTCTCAATCATTTTTGGTTTGACAATAAAGCTCTTTGAGCGATTTAAGCTCTTCGATCAGAGCTTTATTTTGGTTTTCCAGCACCGCCACACGATTTTCCAGGCACTTGATATATTCCTTCTTTTTCCGACGACATTCCCGGGCCGCTTCTCGATTTTTCTGCAGACGTATTTCACGTTTTCTCGTCTGATCCTCGGCAATGACATTGTTGTCTGTAATTATAGCAATAAATGAGAGCATAAAATAAAGATTCCCTTGTAAGAATTAAAAAGAAACTAAATCAAGGATATTTACTAGGATTGTATGGCATCCTATTGGGTAAATAAAATGCTGACGTGTTCTCTGGCGGTAAATGTATTAGGGAACCAGCTGTAGGTCCTGCCGAACCAGGTGCCAAGGCGGGTATACCAACACTTTCTGACATTTGCATATTTGTTCCAGCTTAATATTCATATTCATTCATTCATTCATTTTTCAAAATAATTTTCATTTGTTTTATTTAAAATGTAAGAGTGTTTTAGAGTTGAAATGGTTTTTAAGTGTTTTTTGTTGTTGAGTATTTATTTTTTATTTTATATTTTTTTTTTTGTAAGAAATCATCCCATTTAAAAAAGTTGGTTTGGAAAATAAAATAAAAAAGAAGAAACATAAAATTTTTAAATTAATTTTTTCGTTTTGGTTTGGTTTGTTTTGTTCTTTAATGGTCAATCAATAGACGAGTAAGTAGTAAGTAGGTACATAGTAAGTAGTAGTTAGTAATATAAACATTAAATTGTTTAAATGTGTTTTTTATTTTTGGTTTTTAATAATGAGTAGAAGCGTTTTGGTGTTAATAATTTGTTTATTTGATTTGATTTTTGTAATGCCCAACAACAAATATACAGACAAATTTTTACATACAATTTTGATGTCGCTTAAGGTTTTTTGGTATGTATGTAGTTTTAAGTAGTAGTAGTAGTGGTGATTTGATTTTAAAATAAATAATAATTGTTGATTGATTGATTTGATATAAACACATTTAATGAAATACGATTATAATAAGTAGTAATTATAATAAAGAGCACATGATGTGAAGTAATATAGTGTGTGCAGAGAGATATTTTTCTTTTTCTTTTTGATTTTGATTTCAATTTCCTAATTCGTCTACCGAAAAGCTGTGTTTTTGTGTGTATTTTTCTATAATTTTGTCCACTTCTAGGTTGATGTGATTTAAATGTTTCAAATGTGTTTTATGTGAATCATAATACTAATTTATTATAATTTACGAGTATGTATGAATGTTTTCAGAACGAGTACTCTTACATTTTTTTTTTAAATAAAGGAACACAATAATGATGTAGTATGTTGAAGAAGGAATGTGGCTTTTCTTTTGCAAATTTCAAAAAGTGTTGAAGTTTAATTGTAACCATTAATTGTCTCAGATGTAGCACATACTTTTTGTATGGGTTCGTTTGCCTCTTTGGAGAATTCCGTTCTACACTTATTTTCTGTACTTTAGATCGATATTTTATTTCGCCTCTAAATCTTACTTTTTTCCTTTTCTTTACACTTATCTAGCTCTATTTCTGAAGGGTATCACATGGGTCTATGAGTGGAAGTGTAGTTTACAGTACACACCCCTTCTAAACTATCTATGATCCCTCTTTCATAAGCTAAAAGCGTTTAATACTATTTTTTCGAAATCAATTTAGCATTTTTCAAGAAATATGTATATATAATTTATTGTGAGAGTTTTATTTCGACCTTCCAGTTTATGATTTACAAATAAACTACATTGTTGTTGAGCTCGTTGCCAATTTTTTGACAAAATATTTTATTTATTTATTTTTCGAGACAAATTTAAAAAAAATTTAAAAAAGACGTTCGAAGAAAATTCGAAATCAAATTCGACTTTTCGAAATAGCATTCGAATATTCAAAATCATATTCGAATGTTCGAAAAAATTTTAAATCTGCAAATGCAATTCGAAAAAGGTTTAATGCTGTTAAATTAATCTCTAAATCTTGAATCAAATTCGAATGTTCGAACAAATGTATAAGCTCCAAATGCAATATCATGTTTGAAAATTCGAACTTATGTTCGAAAAATGTTTAATGCTATTAAAATAATCTCTAATCTTTAAGATTATTAAAAAATAATGTTAGTTTTATTTAAAGCCAATTGCAAACTTAAAGAAAAAATAAAATTTTCAGGAATTTTAAAGTATTTCAAGTAGTATAAGCTTTTTGGAATATTTTTGAAAATTCGAATTTAATTTCGAAATACTATGTATTCTATTTATAAAAAAAATTTATTGGACAGAGAAGACAAGACAAATGTCGAATTATGTTTTGTGACAAACGGAATACTTTTTTGTATTTTTGAATAGAGAATGTTTAAAATTTGAATCTTATCGGAAACTTTTTAAAAAATTTCTCTAACATTCAATAATGTATGTGATACTAAGCTTAAGCAATGACAAAAAAAATGTAGGACAGACAGAAGTTTAAAAAAGCGTCAGAGAACTCGCAGCCATAATATGATGAATAAGACATCCATTCCTATAAATGCCTATAAATGATTATTATAAGAATAAACGATATTATGTTACAAATGAATGAAACCATTTCAAATCGATTGATATATTTTCCTTTAATAACATTAACATGCAAAAATTCATTTTATTTGAATTTTTTAAGATTTAATATTTTTTTAACAATTCTTTTTCATGGTAAACTTTTTATTTAACATTATTAAAAAGAAAATAGTGAAACACACAATTTTCAACGAATGTGTTGGCTACGATATCGAAATGGTATCATCATGAATACAATAAGAATGATTATGATTAATTACAAATGTAAGAAAATGATTTTAAGAGTAATTAAAAACAAATGAATTGTTTTTGTTGATATTTATAAAACTTAAAAATATGTATGTATATAAAACTGAAGTTACATTAATGAAATGAATAACATTTAACGTCAAGATAGCAATAATAACTGTTGTGGTGAAGGTGTATTAAAAAATAAAGAAAACTAATTAATTAAGGATCTTTACGCAATAATAAATGAAATCAGACACATAAATACATGATTTATTTTAGAATGTATGTATGTATATTTAAATCATAATAATTACCTGTTATATCGGGACCACTAATTTCCGAATAGATTTTATTGTACGAAGGTCTTCGTGTAAGTTCTCTTCGGCCGCGAGGAGAATCCTCATCAGTGAAACTATCTTCACTATTTGTGTCGAGGTGGTGTGTGTTCGGTTCAGGTTTTATCTTGCATTGAAAATGTGGAGGAATCTAATTTTTATAGTTTTGTTTTCGTTTATTTGTGTGGTAGTTTATAATGGATTGATGAACAATTTTGGGTTTGAAAAAAAAAGAAACATAAAAATTTTAATTAAACAAAATTAGGTACAAAATAATGTAAGAAATATAATTGTACATATTAGAATAATGCCTTTAATACTGTTATTATTAATTGATATACATATGTATGTATATTGATATAAAATATTACACCAGCTTAGAATACAAAGGCGCTAAGTGTATTTTTACAAATTTAATTGGTGAGACCAATAACATTCTGTGATCTTTTGTTTTTAATATTTTTAAATCTGTTAATGCAAATTAAATAAGCAATCTAAAATTGCTCTTAAATGTTTAAAAAAATACATAAAAAATGTACATTATTGTCCAGCGGAATCGAAAATTCAAATGTTAATAAGCAAATGATTTTGTCTAACATTCTATCAGTTGGTTCAAAAATGTATACAAATAAAAATTTAATGGTTTTAACTAAAAATTAAGTTGTTGCATATAATAATCGTACCAAACATTTTATTCCGATTTTCAAAGTTTGTCTCGGTTTGCCATTTTTATTAATTTAACAGATGAACAAAACGTGAGCAATTAATTAATGTTTGAACCTTATATCTGCAAGCAAACATTGGGAGTTGCATACGAATTGAAGCCCAGTGAAATTGAAAGACATTTTTGCATGTCTGAAATGCTATTTGAACGCTATAAAAGAAAATCATTTTGCCACCGAATCATCACTTGCGATGAAAAATGGATTCATTACGATAACCCGAATCATAAGAGATCGTATGTGAAGCCCGGCCAACCATAAATATCTGCATTTGGTGGGAGGAAAAAAATACTATGTATTATGCTCTGCTGAAATCTGGCCAGACCACCACAGGGAACCTGTACCAAACGCAAATGATTCGTTTGAAGCGAACATTGGATGAATCCGTAATATTCCATCATGACAACGCTCCGAATGTTGCAATACCTGTTAAAAAGTGTTTAGAATGAAGAGGTTGAGAGGTCCATACATTGCCCCGTACGACTACTATTTGCTTCGATCGAATCAGAACGCTCTCTCTGGGAACAGAGTATCCGATCTTCACTTTGGAGCATAGTATCCCATATTAGCTTGATTCGTTCTTTTGGCGCGGAATCCATATGTTGCAAGGCTAAACATTTGACAAAAATACAGCACTTATAAGTTATAATAACTATTTTTATTACAAACGCGTTACAAATGTCGCATGATAAATCTTATTAAAGGTTTTAAAATTAAAACCTATGCAAACATTTCAAAGTGACAACTTTCCATTTTAAGTTCAAAAAAAATCTGTTCCAATTTGCTGATTTTTTAAGTATTCTAGAGGTAGTCGAAAACGAGTTCTATTTATTGTCTTGTTCCGGATCCCATTTTTTTATAATATGTTAGAAACAACTAATCGACAAATTCTATCTTTTGCACTTAACATGTTGCTATCGAAAAATGTAAAAAACGAAAAAAATTGTTAAGATTTCATTATTTTTTCACTTCAAAAGTGTACGAATGTCGCGTTAGGGAAAGTGGAAATATCCATATATACGTTTGCTTATAAAGCTAACGAAATATTTTAAAGCTAAAATATCATTTTTGTAAACAAATTTTAGAGGTATTTTGGTAGAAATGCTTTGACAGTAGTACCATCAAAGTATTATCAACTCAAAAATACGTTGGTTGGGAAATGTCCAAATTATGTGAACTTAGTGAACTTAGCTCATCTGCACTACAAGTTAAAGATGACCTTCAGTTTTTCATTAATAAAGAAAATTTCAACAGACTAAGAAATAATACAAATTTAAATCCAAATTAGCGATACCTATCGGCATTCTATCGTTTTGTATAAAAACGACATTTTCATAAAAAGTGAATTTAGCACATTTGCATTCTAAGCAAAAATTTTTTGATAAAAAACCTCCAATTTTTTTTATCATTAAGAGAACAAGAATAAAAAATAAAAAAGAAATTATCAGCCCAATTATGAATAAAAATTCTCCTGAAGTTTTTTTTCCTTTTCCTATTTAAATGTTAAAAAGAAGAAAAGGGAAAAAACTCCCGGTGAATTTTTATTCATAATTGGGCTGTACTATATGATTTCAAATTCGAAATTTAAAGGTATGATCAACTTAACAAATAATTTATGTAACCGAATAACTGTAAAAGCAACTGAATATTCTTCTAATTTTTTTTTTTTTAAATTTAATAATTTTCAATTCTCAGATTTAAAATTAAGCACTAAAAATAGTACCTATTAAAACCCATAAGGTTTGGTAGCATTATTCAAATATGTATTTTTGCATAATTTTTTTTTAGTAGATAATAGATTATAACAACTCCAATTGATTTTCTCGTATGATGGAGATGTATATGGATTTAGTTTTGATTGGAGAGAAAAGTGTAATAGACTAATAAAATAAAACTTACTTGGACAGCATTGCCTGATGTTGTGTGTATAACTGTGGTATTTGGTTTATTAACAAATAAAACACCCTTGGGTATGGCAACAGGTGTCTGTGAATTGTTACCGGCAGCGGTTTGTATAACCGAAGATTGATTGGCTGCTTGTATGACGGATTGCACCTAAAAATCATAATAAAAAAAATACAATTTAAAAATCGAATAAAAATTTCATGTTCATTTATTAACAAACCGGCAGGCCGTGTGGATTATTGGATAAATATTGTACAACATTTGAGGTGGTGGTTAAAACGGTACCAGCCGCCACTGCAGCGGCCACTGAGGCTTGCACCTGGTTTGGTGGTGGAGGCGCTAGGTTTTGGCTGTTATTTGAATGTGTTAAATTTATTTGTTGCTGTGTAGATTGTACCGCTGCAGGTTGTTGCTGGGATGGATGCTGCTGGGGATTTTGTTGTGACGCTGTTATAGTTAAATTATGTCCTACTCCTCCGCCACCAGCTCCCGATGTATTTGTGTCGTCAATATTATTTGAGGAGTTGCCATTCTCCTCTACGATGCTGTCCATTTTTTCGATCTTCAACAGCACCGTCACGTCTTCCGACAATTGCTTCAGTTTGGATATTTTCTTGCTGTTGGAGACAACACTTTTCAGTTTTGTACTACCTACCCTCTCTACCTCAAGAGTTTTGTATTTATTTTTCCGTTGATAGAGTGTACCAGTGCCAGAGTGAGTGTTTTTGTGTTATGTTTTGCTGAAATTTGATTTAAGGCTTTAGTAATTGCGTGTCTACACGCGAGCCTACACCAAACACCAAACTACACTTTAAATTAAACTGGCTCGAATTTAATTGAACGGGGACGTAATCGGTGGTGATTTTGTCTAGGTTTTCTTAACAGCGGTGGTTTTGTTCCTACTGCTGAGGTCCAAATAATGACGTAATGTTTTAAATTATCCAGTTTGAATGTTGTTTAACTACAAGTAGACGAAAAAACAACATAATTAATATTTCAAAATAAAATTCCATTATTTAAAAAAAAAAACAAAACAATAATAACAGCTTTATTATACTATTCTAATTTCGAGTCTATGTGTAAGCATTTACAATGCGCCGCTGTATTTGCTAGTTTAACTACAAATCTTAAGGAATAAAGAATGAAAACTTTGCTTGATAAAACAAAAACACGCTCAAACACAAAATATTTAACTGAAATAAAAAATGTTTGTTAGTGTACTACTGTTGAGATACATATACTATGTATCTATAGATTATTATTAATATGTATGCGTACGAATGTTTGTACATACATATGTATGCATGTATTCAAGAAATTCTCCACAACTTATAAATTAATACTTGTTTCAATTCAACTGTTTGTAATCGTCACAACAATATTTTGCGCGTATGAGTCACCTGAACACACTATCAACAAACAACAAAAACGTAAAAACAGCAATAATAACAATAACAACAGCAACAGTAGTAACAACAATGTTTAAGTAAACGATTCAACGTTGTTGACTTTATCATCGACTCTATCACCATCAATAATGTTGCTGTTTGTTCCAACCAAGTGTTTACTCCTGCTGGCTGGCTGGCTGACCAAGTTTTTGCCAGTTGCTTTTAGCCAGTATCTTTTACTTACGGCCGGCCATTTATCGGTTGGATCGTCGTCGTCGTCATCATCGTCATAATGTTGTGTTATGAATGTAAACAAGCTGGAGTTGCAATGCTATCATAATATTTACATGCAATGGATCTATGAATATGCACTTATGTATTGAATACATAAACATTTACATACTTATTTATGTATCTCTGTACATATGTATATGAAAGTAAATAGCTGCTAATTTTTTTTATATGCAACAACATATACAGATAAATACCTACAGTGCGAATCAATTGAATATGGAATAGTTTAAAGATTTTTGTTTAAGATGTGAAACTTATATGGGATTGGTATTTTAGGACTTCCGACTTTAGGGAAAAAATTGAAAAAATTCAGGATTTCAAAATTGTGTGGAATTTATTAAAATGTTATAAAAACAAGTAGAGCTATATTCGGTTGTGACGAATCTTATATACCCTTCACCAAATTATACTAAAAAATATTTTTTTTAATATTATTATTAAACAAAATTGGAATTATTTTTAATTTTTGTTTTTCCAAATTGTTTTTTAATTTTTTTTAAAAATTTTTGAAATTAAATTTTTTTTTTTGGAATGATCAAAAAAATTCGGGGTAAAAAATATTTTTTTTCCGATTTTAACCCATTGTAGGTCCAACTAATTCTAGCCTTATTCATATACATATGTACATCGTTGCAATGGACTTGCCACTAATGGCGAAGTATAATAACATTGAAATTGAAGCAAGAAATCAAAAATAAATATACACAGCCCTATTATGAATAAAAAATTCCCGGGAGTTTTTTTCCCATTGAATTTGAATAGGAAAAATGAGAAAAGGGAAAAACTCCCGGGGAATTTTTATTCATAATTGGAGTTATAATGTTAAGTATTTTATTATACATTTTTTCATTTGTCTCCCTCACGACACTCCAACAATAGTTAGGTTCGAAATATTGACTTTTTTTAAACAAAATGATGAGTTTTTAAAATTTCTGCACAAATTATAATAAATCTGGGGGATTTCATGTCAAGTGAACCAACTATTGAAATCGATGTCTTCCCATCGGGAGTTATTTTGGATTCAGACACAATTTTTCAAAAGATCGTTGGTGAACTCTCTGAGTTAGAGGCGGTCAAAATTTTACATTTTGGCCAAACATGTGTTTTTATCATCCATGTTACTTATTTCCTATTGTTCTTAGCAAAATGTATCCCAAATAGTTTAGAAGCTATTTCTTCAATCTTTCGAAAAAAAAAATAGAAAAAAAATGTTGACATTTTTTTCCGAAATCAAAAACTTTTTTAATTTTTTTTTTTTTCAAAATGTCGCTTAGCGGGATGCAAGTTGAATATTTGTCAAAATAAATGTTTTGTAAATCAAAACATAAAATTTTTGACTTTTTTTGCAAAATCAGTGGGATGGATGCGAGTTTTAAAACAAAAATTGTATGTCTTGAGTTACAAAACATTTATTTTGATATATATCCCACTCGCATCCCACTAAGCGAACAAATAGGTCTTAAAGCAGAACAACTCTGTGGAGTTTGGACAAAACATCTTAAGTCGAGATAAGAAAATATCTTAGTTTTTTTATAATAAAACTAACTTTTCAAAACGCTCCGTTTACAGTAATCTGCTTCTTCTTACGAATATTAGTTTCTGAGATATCATAAAAAAACAAATCGACTTATTTGGAGTTGTTGTTGATTTGTTTTTGACAAAACAACTTAATTCGCAAAAGCTGTTGAATTTATCGATAATTATTTTATTATTTATCCTTTGTATAATTCTTTGAGAAAGTTCTTCAAGGAGAAATAATAAAATATTGATCGATAAATTCATGTTTTTGTGCTCTCCTGAAAAATTTTAAAATTCCACTTAAGTTGTTTTGTCAAAAGTTCACAGAACTAAGCTTTCTTTTGAGCAAAAATTAAAAAAGGGCCCATTTGGAAAAAAAAATTCGATTTTGAAAAAAAAAAATCAAAAATTGTATGTCTAGATTTACAAAATATTTATTTTGATAGATATCCCACTCGCATCCCACTAAGCGATCAATAAGATCTTGAAGGAATGAAGAAGAAAAAATCTAAATAAATTCCTCGGTATTTCCCGCGTAGGAACCCTAATAGGTGGGAAACAAAAAGTACTACAATCAGCATTAATATTTTCCCACTTTTAAAATATCGTTTCCTTACTCAAGTGTTTTGTACTTCTTGTGGTAAGTGGAGGCCATCGTTTCGTCTTTATCGTGTTTGTATAAGATGAAGAATATGCACATGTATTATGATCATTTTCAGTCTGTTTTATTTTTTATACTTATATGTATGTATGTAGCAGAGCTGTAAATGAATCATTCTTTTTTGATTTTAATTCATTATGAATTAGCTAAATTTTGAATTAATTCATTGAATTGAAAAAATGAATTGAATGAAATTTGAATCAATTCAAACGAATTAGGCAGAAATGAATTTCAATTCATTTCCAATTCAAATGAATTTGTAAAAATGAGTTGCAATTCATTTACAATTCATTTGAATTGAATTGATTTTGAATTAATTCAAATGAATTAGAAAAAAGAATTAGCAATTCAAATGAATGATTCAAAAATGAGTTGCAATCAATCAAATTCAAGAGCAGATCTCTAGGGGGAATGAAAGATTTCTCCTACCAAAATGAAAATATCCAGTACAAAAATTGAAAAGCCTTGTCCTGTATACGCGCCTGATCAATGAAAACATGGTGTTTGGAGTTTATCTTCAAGAAGAACTGATTTTCATTTTGAAATACACTGAACGACAAAACATATTTAATATTCACGAAGCAATTAATAATTTTTGATATTTTTTGACCCACGACCACCCAACAATAAACTTTTTGCTAATATTTATATTATATTTATTTCAAAAAATAAAACTATCTTCCAAAAATAATCAAAAATCAGGAAAAATAACAATGTATGTAGTTCAAAACTCAATTGAGTTTCATAAATAAGGCTAATTAGATTTAACGGCGCATTATATTTAAAGGAAGTCTTTTTAACCGTCGATTAATTATACTGCATACTTAATGACATTGAAGAATCTGCTAAATATGCTGCGAATTTCGCGTCGGAGTTGGAAATGAATTGCTAATTTTTTTTCTAATTCGTTTGAATTAATTCAAAATCAATTCAATTCAAATGAATTGTAAATGAATTGAATTAATTCAAAATCAATTCAATTCATTTGAATTGGAAACGAATTGCAATTCATTTTTACCAAATTCATTTGAATTAATTCAAAATCAATTCAATTCATTTGAATTGGAAACGAATTGCAATTCATTTTTACCAAATTCATTTGAATTGACTCAAATTTCATTCAATTCATTTTTTTGTGTGAATGATTCGCGAATTAATTCAAAAATGAGTGATTCATTTACAGCTCTGGTATGTAGTATATTTATTTTGTTATTGTTTGTGTTTTTATTTGTAAAAAAAAAACATTTTGATAAAGTGACGCATGCATTTCTTCATCATCGTTTAGCAAAAAGAAAAAATACTAAAAAAGTTATAACAATAATTCTGATGATATTCATACATATGTATGTATTTATGTAGAGGATCGAAGTGAGAGATTTTTTGCAGTCGTAAGAATTACAGCGGAGCTAATTTTATATCATTAAATACTTTAAAGTTATTTTTTTTTTATTAATTTTTCATTTACATAACCGAGCTATATATAAAACTACATTTTACGAGTTCAAAATTTATATACATATGTAATCTAGAAGTTTATAATAGCTCTAAGATCCTTTGGATCATTCAAAGTATTTATATTATGTAGAGTATTTATATTATACCAATTTCAATTCCAAAGAAATTTGACTTCAACAATTCTATTTCTGAGAATTAACTTTAAGAATTACAAAATTGTCACACTAATATGGTTCATTGTTGGGTCATACTTTTGTATGAACATACATACATATAAGATCGGATTCTGAGGACTCATTTTGTTTGTTGTTATATAAAAATGTCCTCTGTACATATTTTGTATGATTATTTATTTTGGTTCCATGCTGATTGTTAAGCCTTGATCAGCCATCTAATTTTTGTGCTATAATAAACAATTAGCTGATATTTGAGTTTTGGTTCATGTCTCTGCTAGTCAATCACCTCAAAGATTTATTATGTATTTCAGTAACCGGCTTCCCTTAGAAACTTTTTACTAACTGGAGAACGGAAAGTTTTTCAACTCAAAAATTGTGAGAAAAGCCGGTTTACATAGAAATTGTAAATAGATTTTACGAAATTTTGATAGGTATTAATATTACAAAATAAATTATATTTATTTCATATCCACGTTATTTATTACATACATTTTTTCAGAATTTTTTATCCAAAATTCATAACAACAAAAACAAATAAAAAAAACACCAATCACATTATTATGATATTATTGTACATAATTAAATTCTGTGTGACTTCGTTTAGCTCTTAGTTTGGTTTTGTTATTTTTATGAAATGACGTCATGACATTGTGTCGTTGATATGTATGATGTCGTCGACGAAGTTATTGTGTTGGGGAGTGTGTGTGTATGTGTTTTAATAGGGTTCTATGCAGAGGTACGTTGTTCATATTTTCTATACTTGTGTTGCTTTTTGATTTCTTTTTCGTTGTTACGTATGAAAAAAAAAAAAAAAACATACACAAGTTGTTAGTGTTAAACTTTGAATATAGATTTGAAATCGCGTATAAGGTTGCCAGACATTGATGCCAAATTTGACGATTTAAAAATTCCTTACTGTCTTAGTAAAAGCATGGTCCGAGTTTATTTTGTACTGCCGGTAATTTTTTTGTAGTACAGATTTTGGTGATTTGTTATTTTAACACGTACTGTTACAGAGTTAATCATGTTAATCAATGTATATTTATCAGGTCTAGTTAATATATTTTGTTGTTGTACCAGACTAACGATTTGTTGTATTTTTGTTTGACAATAGGGAGTGACTCGTCTCTATATTCGGTAATTTCAGATCTCAAATTAAAATTTTTCTATTAGGATGGCCTGGTGGTTGCGGGTTCGACTCCCGTTAGAGATTCTCGGTGCAGATATTTTTTTTTTTTAAAATTAGCATAGTAAACGATTTTAAGTGAAAGGGGCCTGTTTCGATACATTTTGTTTAAGTTTAAAGCGTGAATTATTCATTATTGGTAATATAACTTATCAAATTAAATATACGACTCTAAATGAGACTGTCTTGACTGTGTTATGTTTGTGAATTCCTGAAATGTTGTTTAGTAAGCTGTCTTGGTGTTTGGAGTTACATTTAGTGTTTGATTTACGTGTTGCACTAGTGCAATTGGTTGAGGCGCCAAAATAGTATATATGTTTGAAGTTTAATTTGCGGATAGTGTGTAGACATTGATTTGTGGACTGTGATAGGTACCTTTCCGGTGAATTTATCAGTCTCTCATGAACTTATTCGAACTTGTTTTGATTATTGTTTGAATCACTTATGATATTAGGATTTGAGTATTGTAATTGATTATTAGATATACACCCTTTTGATTACATTGTTTGTCATATAGGTTGGTCCCTCTACTGTTTATATCTCTGAAGGTGGTATCAACTAACAGACATTCAGTGACTAATATTTATATATACATATATTTGGCCCTTATAGTTTCTAGGTTGTACTGAGTACCATGTTTTCTCTTTTATATGGTTGATTATTTCTGTTACACATATACTTATCAAATTTCTTTTTTCCTAGTGGAAACTAGTTTTTCTTATCAAGTTGCTAATTTACTGACATCAATTAAAGAATCATTATCTAATAATGATGTTTTATAATGTAATATGTTTGAGTTTAAGTTTTGACTTTGTTCAATTTTATTTATAATATTTATTTAATTTATATCATAATTATTTAATTTATTTTATATTTAAATTTTTTAATGTAAACTAATTTTTTAAGTAGAAATTTATAACCGATTATGGCCAATAGGCTAGGTTGTTGAAAATAAATAATAATAATAAAAAAAAAAAAATTTGAGCCATTTATTTTTATTTTTTCCACCATTAATAATGTTACAGATTCTAAGACTAATGGTGCAATTTGTTTTTCTGTTCTCTTCATGGCTTCAATTCCATAGATTTTATTTTGATCGATTTCGTTTTAGATTCATCAGATTCCGTGTAATATATTAATTCCAAAAATATTTAGTAGTTCTGTAGTTCGTTTTACTTTTTCTGATGAAACGAAATACGGAATTAATTTAGCTTACGATCGGAATGGAATTCTGTGATGTCACTTTCTTTGGAAAGGCGATAGATTGGAGAAGGAAAAGTGGTGAAAGGAGATGAAAGTTTTTTGTTTGACAGCTCTGTAATTGCGAGTTATGTTTTAAATTAGTACTGGTTGCAGAGCCTATCGTGGTAAGTAGGCGCATTATTATGTATAATGAACTGATGTTAATTGGCAGGGGCTGGAAAATGAATCAAAAATGTATACGCATATAACTACAAGTTAACATATAACCAGACTTCGAGTTAATGGGCATTAATGAATAAAACATCAAAATTAATAAACTGTTCGAGCTATGTACTTGTATTTGAATATGCATTAAAAATAAAGGCCCATAATCATAGTCAAACACTAAAGTCGGTTCTTTTTAGAAACAACTTTAAAATAAAAACCTGCTTTTAATTATTTTGCAACTATAGTCAAAATTAAAGTATGTTTTAAATTGAATCGACTTTAACTGGGTGCCACCGCAAATGTAGAAAATGTTTTCATACAATATACAACAAAAAACAGACAAGTAGCAACGCTCAACAGCTGACATACAAAATTAAAAAAAATCCAAAAAACGTAAACAATAAAAGTAACCGGGACATCTAAAGAAAGAAAGTTGATTGTTGTGGAAAAATGGAAAAGATAAGATTAATATGATAAGTCTGCTTTTACACAGGGCAATTTTTCTTGCACAAGTCTAGAGTTTATAGGAGAGAGAGGCAAGAAGAAAGAAGAGACTGGCAAGTCTCTTCAAATTTCTTTTGTTTTCTCATTTTCAATATGGCGTCTATTAGGTTTTGCCATACAAAATTGCTCACAGACTTGCTGTGTGTAAACAGACGAGCAAGTTTAAAAGGGAATCGACGAGACTTGCTTCAAGTAAACTTGTCCTGTGTAAAAGCAGACTAATTACGATATTTTGGTACTAATTTTATTGATAACTGTTCAATAATTGCAAAATCTCTACCAATATCTTGTAACTTAAACATTTTTACTTTGTGACGAACTTTTTTACTCGGTGAAGAACAGCAGATGCTGTTGTTAAACGAGTTAAAAACAGCTTCAGCTAGTTTTATATTTAGAGTCGACTTCAACGTCAGAAGTATGCTTTAACTTGTCTATGATAGACCTAAAGTCGACTCTTGAGTAAAGTCGAGTTTAATTCTCTTAAAGTATTCTTTATTTCTGACTATGATTATGGGCCAAAATATTTAAAAATAATCGCTACAAACAAAAACATTAAATCGCCAAACATTTAGCCGATAAATTCTCAAATCTGGCAGCTTTGGCCATGTATAATATTAAGTAGAATGAACGGTGCCCGACTGTAGATTAAAAAAAACAAAAAAAAAACTAAGCACGAAATAGAAGGGAATAATGAATAGTGAATAAAATAATGTGCTTGAGGGTGGAAGGGGAATCGCTGACAAAGTGTAAATTATCTTTATGATGTTATAGTTTACAAGAATCACTTAAGGTAATGTAGTGACGTAATATTGAATAAGATTAGTGCCTAAATAAACCAAATTTTTAAACAAACTTATTTTAACAAAAAGTAAAACATTTATTTAATTTGTTTTATTCAATAAATGTTTATAACATTTACGTGTAGTTAGGGATAATAGTAGATAATAGTAAACTGTTGCCAACGAATTCTTGTAGAGCAAACTTCGTAACCAGCTGAGAATACAAAAAAAAATAATTGATGTCGTCGTATAGGAAAAAAAATAGTATAACACAATTTTATTTGTTTTTCAGTTCATTTCTTGTTTATTTATTTTATTTGTTTTATTTTCCCCTTAACATTAATAGAAAAACGTTTTTTTTTTCTTTCTTAATTTATACACTTTTTTGGTTTCTTGTTAATTTGTTTAAAAATTCTTTTTCCGATCCGTTTAAACTCTGTTTTCATAGATTTTTATCTATAACATCACAAAATGTTAATAAAAACACTATAGTATACACTGTATGTAGTGTAGTTTTCTTTCATTTTCAGTTTTTTGCAAGTGTACACAATTTGCCGTTATTTACAATTGACGAAAATGAAAACATTGGCTGGCATTTGCCATGAGAACTTTGTCAATATTATTTATTTACACACCTTTTGATACAGTTTATTTTGTTAAAAAGTATTAAATTTATGGTTTAATTTTTTATATATATTTGTATAACTTTTTTTTAAATAATAGCACTATTTATATTTAAGCACGCACGAAAAGAAAATAACACACGAACAATCAGAGGGAAAAAGAAAAACTAAATAATTTCTGATGACATCACTACGTCATTTGTTGTTGTGCATTAAAGAGAGAGCAAACTAAAAAAACATAAACCTCTCCTCTCCATGATAAAAATATAGAAGGTAGCATGATAAAAATATAGAAGGTAGTTTCAATCAAATTTTTTTTTTTTAAATAAGGTTTTTTGAAGTTTCCTTTTTTTGTGAGCATTATAAAAAGCGTTGCCACATTCCAAAAAATGATTATGATTTTCGAGAATTTTTTTACAAAAAATGTGTAATTTAATTTATTATTTAAATAAAAATGTATTATGTTGTGTTGGGAGTTATTGATTCAATTCCTAACGTTCGATTACTTATTAAAACACGATGACTATTTTTATATGTATGCATTTTCTTCATTTTTTTTATTACTATGTAAATATTTTATATCTTTTAAATGGAGCTTTAATTATAAGAGACATGTAGCACACGGAAGAATGTATTTTGAAGATCTAGCCGAGCACTCTCAGAAAATATAAAAAGTCTTTGAAATCGGATGGAAAACAAAAAATGGCACGCGTTTAACAAATTTACATGTCGAATGTGCCCTACTTTGGGTCCCATAGCGCCGCCATTGAAGTATTTGTGGGGTTCATTTTCAAATCTTAAACTCGAATATTCCTTGGGTACGCCGTTTAGAAATACGAGATTTATTTTCAAATAATTTCGATTCTACTCCAGTGTGCATAGTTAATGGATTATGATCGGTAATAATCGGTGGTATATATCCCAAAATATGTTTACATAATAAATAGTATTTTGAAGTTACTTTGTGTTCATTGGGACAGCATTCATATCCAATCTCACACGCTTTGTTTTAACTGAAATATTACTTTTAACTAAATGGTCGGAGCACACCATTGGCTATTTTGGCAAATCTTCTTCGCAAGCTTTACATATATCCATAAACTGTTGTTGTTGTTGGGTAAATATTTTTTAAATTTTTTTAATAATTTTCAAATTAATGAAAATTATGTATTCCCAAAGGTAAAATTTGAAATTGATATGGCATTACTATTTTAACGAAAACGTCAAAATCCTTAAGCATGTCAGACGTAGAATTTTAAAAAATAAAGAGAGAATGAAACTACCTTCTATTTTTCTACTATGCTCCTCTCTGTACTCAATAAAAATAGCAAGTAGTGTTAGTGTTGCCAACTTTTTACCCCCCAAATTTACTAGAGTTTGTTTTAAAAAAATACTTTGCGTTTATAAGAAACGTATATATTACTTTAATTCATGAGTGTTTGTATTTAAAAATTATTTAATGTGCCTTGTTTTTGCTGTTTTTGTTACTTGGCATAGTTTTATTTGTATAAAGGCGCTAGTTTAACTAATAGTTGTTAACACTGTTTTCTTATATTTTGAAAACCAATTGTGTTATTTAATACAGCCTTAAAAGGTTGGTGTTAGAAAGAGAAAGCTATTGTTACGCTTTTAGTTGCATCCCATTGGGGAGACCAGCTTTTAATTGTTTGCATTTCACAAAGGAGTAATTAGAATCCTTCAAATGTTTTAATTTTTTATCTGAGTTGAATTTGAATCATATTTGGAACTTAGAGCATGATTTTGAATAAATGAAATAAATTCAGAATAGTATTATTTATAATTTAATAATTACAGGATTTTCTAGAGTATAATTGACAATTGAAAATAATTGCAATTACTGTTACCGCTGAAATACCGTTACAGATATAATCGTAAATACCGTTACCGCTGTTCTATAAATATGTTTACGCTATGAAAATACAAATTTTTGATATTGAAATATAGAGAATTTAAAATGTAATATAAAACATACCGCCTTTGTAAACTTATTTTTAATTTTTTGTTAATTAAAAAAATAACGGTAAATACTGTTACCGAAATAACTACAATTACCATTATCGAAATCCGTTTTGAATCTGTAGCCAACATTGATAATTTGTTTAAAAAACAATTTTTTCAATAGAAATATGAGCCGAAGTTCAGTCCATTTTATGTAAGAAAGTATGTAATGTACAGTAAAAATGATAAATTTTATTCGGAATGTTTTCAATTCCTTAAGATTTTATTTCGATCGATTTCGTTTTAGGTTAATTTATTATAATTCTGTATTTCTGATTTTTTTGACAGCGTTTATTATATTAAAACAAAAGTAAAGTTTTTGGTACAGAAATTGGTTAAGAATTTCAGAAAAACAAATAACTACAAAGAAATATCAATTACACTTTGAAATCTGAAAGTGGTTTCATTCCGAAAGAAATTTTCGTTTTAATCTTTCTGATGAAGCGAAATGCGGAGTAAATTTAATTTTCGATCGGAACGATATTCTATGACGGAATATATAATTCATTGCCATTTGATTGAAAATCCTTTGGTTCGTAAATTCTTCTGGGTTACTGGAAATTGTAATGAACCATAATGTTTTCAAGTTTCGCAAACTCATACATATCTACAAACTAATCATAAATATAAACTAACATTTGTGGTTTAGTTATAAGCAGGGAAGTTCTATATAGCCGGGCATAAGATATTTATCCGTTTCAGAACATTTCAAGAATTTTGCCATCGATTCGTTAGTGTATATTTTTGCATTACTTTATTTTTATAGCACATTTATGTCATATTTTCATTTTGTCATATCTGGTATCTTTAGGGCATTTTTTGTATTTTTGTATATTTTATGAGTGTTATGAGTTTGTGCTGATCTTGGTAACGCCCAAAAATATTACACCCACCGATCGATTAAGAATCACTTTATGACGTCCATCTGGCTGAATGGATGTCCATGTAAACCTTGTGCGCAAAGTACAGGTCGCAATTTTGACGACATTTCGATCAAATTTGACACGTGCATTTTTTTCGCCCAAAGTACGAAGCCTTTGGAATCGGCCCATTATTTCATCTAGCTCCCATATGGAAATAGGACTTATTCGGCAATAACTGTTTAATTTATACAGGTATATACGCATATTTCACCCCAAATAAGTTTTATATGTACAGATATAATATCACCTAATTGTATGAAGATCGGTCCATAATTAGTCATAGCTCCCATATAAGGACCACTTCCGAAAACTAGCTTAAAAATTTTGGAATCCACATAAAATTTAACAAAAATAAGTTTTATATAGAAATAAATCAAAATAGCTCCCAAATAACGCCGTCCGAAAATCACTCAGGAATATAAATTTTTAAAGAAAAATATTTTTGGTCATTTCTCAAGTGTAAGGTATTATATAGATGGGCTTGACCGACCATACTTTCTTACTTGTTTTTTTTTGCAAAAAAATTTTTCTTTAAAAAAATGTTTTTGGAAACAACTAACCACTCGCAAATTTCTAGACAATTCGAATGTTCTTTAAAAATATTGGATGTCAGTTTTAACAAAAACTTTGTATTGTACTTTAGCAAAATATTTGTATATTTGGTAACTACTAGGGTATTCAATTAATCGGGTTGCTGGTTTAATCGGTTAATCGAGCAAATAATTAATCGGGGTTTAGATTTAATCGGTTAATTTTAAATTATTCGATTAACCGAATAATTTCTATTTAAATTTTAAACTGAATATAAACCCACGAATTTTGTGTACTTATTTAAGAATTTTATAAATAAAAAGAAAAAATAAACAAAACATAACAATTCAACCAAAAAGTAAATAATTTTAGTTTTAATAAAACTCGACTTGGAAAAAACTCTCTCGCTGATTGTAGATGTTGGAGAAATCGAAAGAATATCCGATATCTCAGTTATTTTTTTTCTCTTTTTTCTAAGCATATAAAATCCTCCATTATACCATTGGAGTCCTTTTTGGTTTTTTAGATTTTAAATACTTTTAATAATATCGATAAGTTCTGATAAAACTCGTTTCTGTAGAGTCTCCAGTTTCGTCTATTATGTTCTCATCCGACAAATACATGTAAATTAAATATGTCAGTTGCTATACTCACTAAACTTGTTTCATGGATATTCGAAAAAACATGTAATTTTACTTTACCATTTGTATTTGAATTAAAATGGAAAAATAAATACAAAACAAATATGTTAAAGTGTAAAAAAAAGAAATTTCGGTTAATCGGTTAATCGACACAATTTAATCGGTTTATTTGTTATTTGAAAATCAGCAATTTTGAATTATTCGAACAGTTAACCCTAGTAACTACCTCACAGCAAAAATTAAAAAACAACTTAATTTCTTTAAAAATTGCAATGTTTTTTTCATATTTTTTCAATAATCTAAATTTTTTATTAAAGAAATTGTAATAATTTTAAAGAATAATATTTGTATGTCTTAAAAATTATATAAAATTAGTTTCTTTAAATTTTCTGCAGCATATTTATGAGCATAAAAAGCAAATCAGCTTACAAAAGACTCATTTGTGCCAAATTAAATGTTGTTACTATTAAAGATATCTTTGTCCGTTACATTCTATTCAGTTACGAAGCGTTTCAGAAACAGTTTATAGAATTGTGTCCAATTTGAAATATTTTGTAGGTATGTATATCAACTTTAACAATGATATGTTGTACATATGAATAATTGTTTTTATATTTAACACGGCAATACAAATATTTGTCACAAATACAAATGCATACAAGCAAATGAAAAAAAAAACACAGAACTCAAACTTGTTAAAAATTGTATTCATATTTATGCGTCCTCCCTCTATTACTTTTTTTTTCGTCAAATTTGAATATTTCTGTAAACAACGATGAAACTTTTTGTTTCTCATATAAAAAAAAAAAATAATAAATACAACCATTCATAGTCATAGAGCTAGGCAGGCAGGCAACCTTCCAGAACAACGAAGTTCAAGGCTGTCTTTACAACACGAGTCGTCATCCCCATCAATATACATACATACACACATATGTATATATAAACACATACACTTACACTTAGTATATGAATTCATGTACATATTTACACACAATCTAACGGTAAATAAATCTTAACGCACACAGATACTTCAACACTACACATTTATTAAAATGGTATGTGTTACGTTATGGAAAAAACGTAACGCTTTAAATTACACATTCGATTTTTTTCTCGGTGTAAAGTTTTGTGTTTATTTAGTTTTTAGAAAGGTAAACAAAACACTAAACAAAATACGTTAACGTGCTTATAAATTTCTGAGTGATAAAAATTTTGTTGAAAAGGTTAAAATATGATTAAGAAAATTATGTACTGATTTATTAGAGTAAATATAAACAAATAAATATGTAACTTAAAAATAATACATATTAAGGGCCTGGCTCACTAAATGCGAACAAACATTTTCTTTTTTATTTTCATATTGAAAACAATAATAAAAAATTCAAATATATTTGTTGTTTTCAATATAAAATAAGAAAGAAAATGTTTGTTGGCATTTAGTGAGCCAGACCCTAAGCGACAAAATCAAATCATACCCTTTTCATTATCTCTTCGATATCGTTCACTTGGAACGGAAGAATATTGGTCGGTTTTGGTTTTTAGCAAGTTTGGCTTGTGTTGTGAAACGGTTAGCTAATTATTTATATTATTTCAGTAACGGTATTTTAGTGGTAACAGTATTACTGTATTTATTTTGGTAACAGTATTTTAATAATAACGGTAATTTCAGTCTAACTTAAACTACGACCTAATTAACATGGTGATCGGTAAATAATCGGTCATAGCTCCCATAGAAGGCCCACTTCGAAAATCACGCTCGAATATATGTAAATTATTGAATTTTTAAAAGAAAAATGTTACTTAGTGTAGTGTATTAATCGCTTTTAAATATTCCATTCCATTTCGCAGATTTTTACATTTCACTACTGTCAGGCAAAGTTCGTACGTTCGTTACCACATGTTTATAACTATCATTATGAAAACTTAAACTCGATGAAATCCATCTTTTGCACTAAAAATGCTATCGAGTCGCAAACAAATGCTAGGAAATGTTTAATTCAATTGCTTAAATATAATTCATGAATTGAATTACACTTGCTTTCAACTTGAATTCCAGTAAAAATGCTTATTGGGTATGTATTTGAATTAAATATAACTTAACCCTCTAACCGGCAAGGCTGCCTTTAGGCGGGGTATTTTAAATGTATGTAATGCTGCTTTATTTGCTTATTTCTCCCATTATAACGGTAAATATGTGTAAAGAGACAAACAATTTACTTATTGTGATAAATATGAACGTGCACTTGTCTTTTGTTTTTTTTATTCCAACGTATTTTTTTTTTCAAACAATAACCTGGTATATTTTTTTACCTCAAAATAAAATTGGCCGGTTAAAGGGTTAAATGATTCAATAAGGAATTAATTTTATACGGAATGGGTTCAATATGTTTGGAGTATTAAGAAAGTAAGACAACGAATTCATTCGCGCTGAATGTGTTAATGAAATTGTTAATTCTATTTTGAAAATTTAATTAAGAATTAGTTCTTTAGAAGCTTTGATACATACATATGTACATAAATATTTAAATTGAAATATATCTATTAAATTTATGGAATGGCATTTTTTCGTGTGTTGATTTGTTTGTTTTTTGGTTGAGTTTATTTATTTATTTACGAAAAGTTTTTCTATTTTATAAACTGTCCAAACATCCATCCATCTATCTATCCATCTATTTAACATAATTATTTGGTTAAAAATAGTCTACGACAACCGCCCACCTTTAAAACGATTATTAAAGCAAAACTTTTAAAAACTTGTGAAAATTCTGTGGTAGATATTGTTTAGTTTTCTAGTTTAAATGTTTTTACATTTTGTGTTTTGAAATAATTTGATGTATTCGAATTATTTTTCTGTTTAAATATTTCTTCTAGTATTATTGTTCTTACATACATATTTGTTTTAGAGAACCAATTACTATAATTATTAACAAAAAAAAATGTTTTATTTTCTTACAGGTCATTGAACTACTCATATGGTTGGTTATATGATGGAATGAAATAATAATGTTTAATGGTATTGGATAGTACAAAAAAATCAATGAGGTTTTTTTTTAACATTTCATGACGAAAAGTCTATTTTTATTTAATTTTTCAATACAAAACGGCAGGTAAAACATCTGAAGGTGAGTTATAATTGCTATATGTACATAAATACATACCTACATTTGTATTAATACGATTCTATTACAATACTTTTATTTGTTTGTGGATTTTTAAAATCACATGACTTTCAAACGCGTTTATGGAATTTCAAAGCTTTAAAGACGATTTTAAACTTAAAAATATTAGGTGCTTGCAAATAATTGAAACTAATTTAGTTTTCTTATCAAAATTCTAAACTACCATGTCCTTAAATAACTACAACTTTGGCAGACAGCATATTTAATAATTATAACTATAATAAATGTTAATGTCTTTAGAACACACCTGTGATATCTATACATCTTGCTATAGGTTACGTTTCTATTCAAAATATCTATGACACATTTTTTTTGTTGTAATGTGTGTCACAAATGATGACTTCAACGGGTGCTGTTTAATAAATATAGACGTTACTCGTACAAATCGTGATATAATAGTTTCACTATGATAATACTGCAAAACTATTTCGAGTGAGATAAGAATACATATTTTGTTTATTTATATACTTCGTTTTAATATAGTTTATGATTTAATTATATTTACAAACTAGTTAATAGTTTTGTTCTATTTATATATAGAGGTGTCATAATTTGAACCATAGAGAAACATACATAGAATGGAAACTCTGCTTTCAAACACCTAACTCAGTTGTCGAAAACCTTTGTGAAAACAAAAACAACACTCGTATGTGTGATTATTTTTAGTAATTCTTCTGTTTGAGTTTTTTTTTTCTAGTTTCCGCTCTATGTTTCTCTATGATTTGAACCTAACAACCCCCCCTACAAACTATGTATGTATTAATAATTTTTTGAAGAGCTTTCAATTATGTGACAACGAGCTCTAGTAAATATAGGTATTGAGGAATACATTAGAAACTTGTCCATTTTGGAAATGAGAATTGCCAACTCAAATTGGACAAGGTACGTCTCAATTTGGTGTGATCTCAAACAATAATATTGTTCAAATAGGTCTAAAAAATTTATTCCATGGGAAAAAATAGACTGAGTGCGTTTAATTGCCATGTTTGAAAAGAGAGTATTTTTGTTTAATTTTATTAATTCACATATCTCTCTCCTTCCCTTCTATGAATTTATTCTATGTCCAAAGTATTCTGAATCTGTATTCTAAATGGATAGTTCGAATTTAATTAATCTATCCGTAGCTTTAGAAGAGGAACAGTGGAGTTTAAGTATTGAATTTTTGATTAGATTTGAAAGATTATACTGTATATGAAGGACTATATACACCAGAGTATCTGTTACAGTTAACAAGATATTCGCATTTTAAAACTCTTTTTTTTTGTTATCATACCTATGTTTCCGCAATATTTTGAATTTTTTGGGAATTAAAAAGATTAAATCCTCTAAAAAGAGTCAAATCAAAATTTAAAAATTTCCAGTAGAAAATCAAAATGTCGAATTTTGTACCAACAAAGCGTCACATACGGGAAGTTTTGCTTTACATCTTCAATGTGAAAAAAAGTGCCGCTGAAGTACACCGATTGCTCACCAACATGCGAGAGATGGTTTTTGTGGCTCAGAAGTGGTGATTTTGAAACCGCCCAGGCCAGCCAAAAAAGTTTGAAAAATAATAATTTGAGGCATTACTCCATGAGATTGTTTTTGATTGGGATTAGGAGCTACCCAAACAGCAATTTAAAAACGTTTGCGAGGATTCATCTAAAAGCAGGGAAATGAAGCCGAGATAGCTTGAAAGACGATTTAGCATGATGTCCGAAATGCAGCTTGAACGCAATAAAAGAAAATCATTTTTGCCCCGATTCATTACTTGCGATGAAAACTGGATTCATTACGATAACTCGAAGTGTAAGAGAAGCCAGGCCAACCAGTCGAATCTACACCAAAGCCAAATATCCATGGTGATAAGGTTATGCTCTGTATTTGGTATCAGCAAAAGGGTCCTATCTGTTGTGCTGCTGAAATCTGACCAGACCATCACAGGGAACCTGTACTGAAGCGAGAATTGGCCGAAAAATGGACAGTCATGAAACCAGAATATTCTATCATGACAACGCATGGACACATGTATACATGTATACATGAATTGCTATAGCAATTCCTGTTTAAAACTATTTAGAAAGAAGTGATTGGGAAGTTTTGCCTCTTCCGACATATAGTCAAGACCTTGCCCCGTCCGTTTATTTGTTTCGATCGATGCAGAACGATCTTTCTGGCATACGCTTCACTTTGAAACAGAGTATCCGTTATTGGCCTACAGATGAGCTGTTGTTTTGGCTAGGAATTCATATGTTGGCAGAAAGATGAATAAATTTATTTTGTAAAAATGTTTAAAAAGAAAAGCTAATTATTTTAAAAAATGCTGCAGTTTTAAGTCCACATAGGGAGTCAATGTTTGTATTGGGCGCCACCCTAATGTATATTTGTGGTCTTAAACTTTGTTGTAGACAAATATTTTGTTCTTTCACCTGTATCTCTTTATAAAAAAAAACATAAAATAATGTTAATTAATTGGAAGTGTAAACACAAATTAAACAATTTGATTGATAAATAAAATACGAGTAGTTTTCTGTTTGAATGCCCCCAACAGAACTTGAACACCAATAAAAAATTTAATGTGTGAGTAATCAGAGCCCCATACAAATTACATACAATTTAAGATATGCTATCGATCTAAAACAGTCGTCTCTCACAAACGAAAACATAACAAATTTAAGATAGTATGTACATAATTGTTCGAAATTAATCTTTTGTTTGATTAAGATTCTGGTGCGATATCCTTTTATACAAATATAACCAAAAGAACGTTACTAAATGTTTTTTAAATGTATTAAAAAATTATCCCTCTATATTGCCAAAGTATTGAATAAAACAAATAGGAGGTAGATAACTTTGCAATACCATTTTAAGCTAAAATTGTCCATTGGAAGAAAACATTTTCTATTATCAGTATGTAATAACAATTAGTATTACTGCACAGCTGGGAATAAATATGTTATAAACATCTCAGAAGTTACAAGTCATCACTTAATGATATTTTACCTGAAATGTCTTTCTGACGTTTCAACACATTCTGCCACAAGAGCTGCCACAATCTATGTAAATGTGCTGAATTATCAAATTACAATATAAAAATTATTTCCCTCCGCCCGAATCATTTGAAAAAGTTACGAAAATGTTTATCACACATCAACAAAAATAACGTCAATCACTTTACGTACTATGTACAATATACATATAAAAAAGTAAGAAAAATACAGAATTATTCATTCACATTCAAATCCATGAGGTTTTATTTTAGAAAAATAAAAAAAACACAAAATATGCACATAAAATTTTGTTAAATTTTCATTCAAAATTTGTTATTTTATGTGAACAAATGAATGAGTGTATATCTAAAATGCAGCAAGGTGATTACGTCGTTGTTTTTCTTTTTTTTTTGTTGTCTTTGTACAAACACTTTTTGCTTAAATTACAGTGTAAACCAAAATTCACATAAAATTAGAAAAAACTTTTCGTCTGTTAATGGCTTCTGATTCAGAAACACGACTAAAAAACAATTTTAAAATGTTTGTATAAAAAAACATCCAACAATTATTTGAAAACTAACTACATAATTAATTTTCATAAACTTTTTTGAAATAAATTGTCTGTCCATGTTTCTAAATCAGGCCCCTAACCAATATTTAAAGAAATAAAAGCATTTTTTCGTGTAATTTGAAAAAGGTGCTTCTTGGATGTAATAGTGTAAGGGATTAACTCTTTGCGGTTTGGTGGTTAGTTTACTAACCACATTTTCTATAGTCTTTAAAACATACTTTATTGGCATCTATTGCCATTTTGCTAAACAATTATATTTTTTGAAGTCTTCGTTTATGTTTTTTTGCAAAACTTTGCCGTCAGGGTGCTCTGGTTACATAAATATATTAATTTGAAAATATTGTAAAAATCAGTTTTTTTTAAGAGAAACGCATGCGTGAAAACGCATTCAATAAAAAAGCACAGAGTGTTATTGATCATCGAATTCAGTGTTACTTTGATATTTCGGTTGTTTTGTCAGAAAATTAAGTCAAAAATATAAAATTTATACGAAACAAAAATGTGTGGTGGTTAGTAAACTAACCACTTCACTCCACAAAAAACCTTGGAATGGGGTGGTTATTTCATGTTTTGATTAATTTTTTCTTACTTTTTTATAATTGATTTTATTTTTGATTTTAAACTTATACACAAAAAAGCGTGGCAGAAAGAGTTAAAGTTACTAAGTTACTAACACACGTACAGAAGAATTATATATATAAAGCTAAAGATTATTACAAATGTGTATTACAATATGATTTTACTTAACCACAATTTAATCCCTTGTTATGATTATTTGTTTATTGTCAATCATAATATAATCATGTGTAATCATATCATGTTTCAGCGATCATATTATAATAGTAGGAAAACTATAATATAATTGTGTCCAACCATATTATAGTTATGTAAAAATAATCATATTATGCTTGTACTACAGCCATATTATGATTCCGGCTTGATTATAATATGACCATTTTTAAAAAATTTTATTTTCATAATTTAAAATTATTTATAGACATGCGGTAATGCTATTTTCGATTATATTGGTAGCGGTAATTGCAGTTATTTTGGCAACAATAGTTTAGCGGTAACGGTAGACAAACTTGCAAAATCATTAAAATTGTACAAAAATGTTTGTAGTAAAAAAAATATATATATTCACGGGACTTCCCGGGAATATTTATTCAGAAATGTCTGTATTTCTGTATTATTTTCGTACAGATTCATTGTGATTTGTTGCCAATCGAATCATTCGATTATACCCGAATTCGATTGTCAATAAATCATAATGAATCTGTGCTGAAATAATACTTTAAATACAGAAATACAGACATTTCTAAACAAATATTTCCGGTAATTCCCAGATAATTTTCACATTCTTTCCGTTCAGAATGATGTCAATTTCCTAGTTACTATTTCTATGGATATTGTTCTAACTTCATTAGATTCCGTTTCGTTTGTAAATTTGGAAAAATTGTAACTATTCTGTCTTTTCAATATTATTTTGGAATCAGTTTGTTAAAGAAAACTAAAACTCTATTTTTGGTCAATAAATTAAAACAAACATTTAGGAAAATTAATAAAAACAAACTATGTTTTTTTTTGATGACATGATCATATTATGGTTGTAGTCACATAAAGATAACAATTTCATAATTTAGTTGTAGTTAGATATAATATCGTTTAAAATCAATCATGTAATTATAAAATATGAACCAAAATATTATGGGTGATGACATGTTATTATTATAAAATAAATTTTCGCTGAAATGGACTGAGCTGAATCAATTCGAATCACTCCTAAATTCGTTTTTTCTGAACCAAAATATTGAGAAAATATTAATTTTATACAGTACCAAAAATCGATCTAATTTGTATTCCTTATTTGCCAGAATTTCAAAAAAGTATCTAATCAGATTCGAAAAGTTTTTTAAAAAGAGAAAAATTAGATTTAAATTTATTTCTATCTGTAATACTTTAAAACATAAATTGTGAATTAAAAACTATTTTTTTTTTAGAAAAAGTACCAAAAATCAGTTACATTTTGTTCATTTATTAGTCCGAATTTCAAAAAAAGTACCAAAAACATTCGAGACGTTTTTGAGAAGAGAACAAATCGATTTAAATTTTATTCCTATCCTTAATACTTTAGAAAATAAATTAGATTAAAAAATGTACCAAAATTCCATTTTTACCCGTTTTACCCTTTATAAGTAAATTACCAAAAAAGTATTATGCAAGCTCCGCTTATTTTTTGACGGCTTAGGTTTTAGACTTTAACCTTTAAGCGAAAGAAAGAGGTGCACCGTGCACCGAATTTCAAGTCTCTAGCTTAAGCCGTTTGGGCTGGACGTTGATGGGTCAGTAAGTGAGTCAGGCCTTGTATTTTTGATAGATTTGCTGCAACCATATCGTAAAAAGGGTGTTCACACCGAAACTCATTACTACTGTCACCTTCTGAAAATAAAGGTGTATTTTAACATATCTTTACTTTTTCTTTAATTTAAGTGATTTTTTTATGTCGTACCTAAATATTAACATGTGTATTTGTCTTAAACATATTTTAAAACATTAATTTCAGTTGGAAACATTGAGACCTCCTTAATGTTTACAGTAAATATTTTTTATATCAAAATATTATAAATTACACTCCTTTATTAATTTTTACGTTCCTATTGTTAAGGTCGGTTGCATATTGTTAAGTTTATAAGTAAGAAACTAACCATGTATATGCATGTGCACATACTAGGGTATTCAATTAACCGGGTTACTGGTTTAATCGGTTAATCGAGCAAATAATTAATAGGGGTTTAGATTTAATCGGTTAAGAATCGGTTAATTTTAAATTATTCGATTAACCGAATAATTTATATTTAAGTTACAAACTGAAAATAAAACCACGAATTTTGTATATTTATTTAAGTATTTTATTAATAAAAAGAACAAAAACATAAAAATAAACAAAACATAACAATTCAGCCAAAAAATAAATAATTTTCCTGAGTTTTAATAAAACTCGACTTGGAAAAAACTCTCTCGCTGATTGTAGATGTTGGAGAAATCGAAAATAAGGCATGATAAAGAATTTCCAACATCTCAGTATTTTTTTTATTATTTTTTTCTAAGCATATAAAATCGTCCTTTATACCATTGAAGTCCTTTTTGAATTTTTTAGATTTTGAATACTTTCAATAATTTCTACAAGTTCTGATAAAAGACTCGTTTCAGTAAAGTCTCCAGTTTCGTCAATTTTAATGTTTTCATCCAACAAATATGTACATACACGTAAATTAAATATGTCAGTTGTTATTGGATGTTCGAAAAAATATGTAATTTTACTTTGACATTTGTAAAAATAAATACAAAAAAATAAGTTAAAGTGCAAAAAAAGGAATTTCGGTTAATCGGTTAATCGACACAAATTAATCGGTTTATTTGTTATTTGAAAATCGGCAATTTTGAATTATTCGAACAGTTAACCGATTAACGGTTAATCGATTGAATACCCTAGCACATACAAATATTCAATCTATAAATTCAAACTTCTAATAGAGTTCTTAGAAAATAAATGTTATTTAAAAACTCTTATTGCACAAGATATAGGTAGTACTAATACATATTAACTAAAATAGATTGCATTTTTACAACCTTAAAATTAAATAGTTGGGTTTGAAGTTGGATAAAATACCAAATATTTGCTTAAATTTAAAAATAGAACTCAAGACATACATCTATATTTCAGTTATAGGTCTGGGACTAGAACCATAGAGAAACATAGAGCGGAAACTAGAAAAAAACTAAAACAAAAAAATTACTCAAAATAATGTTTTTGTTTTCACATAGTTTTTTTCTACTAATACATTCTCACCACTTAGGTTTCTGACAACTGAGTTAGGTCTTCGACAGTAGAGTTTCCGCTCTATGTCTATTCTCTATGACTAGAACAAAGAGCATTAATTTTTGTTTAGTTTTTTTTTTCGCCAATATTCAACTAAAACACCTCATATGTAATTACGACATATGATCATATTTTGTTTTTATTATTTTTATGGATGTATGCATGCATTGTAATTGTAAATGTATAAAATCGTAAATATGTACTTTTATTTAGCTTTTAAATTATTGCTCTGTTAGCTATTGTACTCGTTTGTACAATAAATACATTTCAACATTACGTTGCATTGTAACACCGCGTTGCTTGCTGCATTCACCCGTCGTACATACGTCATTTAAAAGTGCCAGACGAATTGACATTTAATTAAAAGCAAAGTTCTTTGTATTGCTCAGTTGTTACACTCAATATAAATAAAAATATAAATAACAAACAAACAAATAAAAAAAATAATAAAATGTATCTATGTATGTATGTATGTACTAGTATTTAATGATTAATAATAATAATAGAGTAAAATTTTAAACTAAACCAAACATTGCATTTGGTTTATGTACAATTACTTGAAATAACAAACATTATTGATTATTGAACTCATTTTAACCCTCTAAGGGATAAATGAACTTTATTTCACAATTTTTAAACCTTTTTATAAAGAAAAATTTGCTTTATTTTTATTTTTTGGGGAAACACACATTTTCGGAATTTTCATTAATAAATATTCCGGTTAAAAATGTTCCACAAAATTATCCCATTATCCATCGAAATTTCAGAGTTGTGGTAGAGAAGGTCTTTGAAATGCCTTTCATTTAATATACAATACATATTGTCTATGTACAGAACTTAGTATGCATGCTATAGGCAAACATAAGTCAAACAATCTAACTGTAACCATTTCAATATTGTTACATGTTTTTTTTAACAATTTATAGTCACAGTAACTATTTACATGGTTGTGGTAACCATAATATGGTTATTTTTACAATTCACATGATTGTATCAACCATATATATGGTTACAGTAAATAAGTATATGTTTGTGACAACCATTCATATGATGAAGGACTTACCACATTATGTTGCTACAGACTTTCGAAACCCTACTTCTAAGGGACAGATGGACATCCTTATTTAGACAAAAATTATAAAATAAAAGTACTAAAGCACATAATTCCTTAAAATGGTACGAAAATGTTTTTAGTACCATTTTTCATTGAAATTAAGAAAATTCCATATGAAATTGAAAATTTCCAATTTTTATTGAGAATTTCCTTTTTAAATTGTGAAAATTAAAAATGAAATTGATAATTTCAATTTTAAATTTTAAATTGCAAAAATTCCAAAATGAAATTGAGAAATTCGATTTGAAATTGCGAAAATTCCAAATGAAATTTCGAATTTCAAATAAAAATTTACAAAATTCCATATAAAATTGAGAAACATTATATATGTAAATTATTTTAAATTAAGAAAACAATCAATTAATTCCATAAAATGTATGTACATTAGAGTTCGTTTGTGACCAGGTCACTTCATTTGTTTTTCGGGTATCATCATTTTTCAGAAGATTTTTGGGGAATTTTCTTATTTTTATACATTGAATTTGAATAGGAAAAATGGGAAAATTGAAAAATATTCCCGGGGAATTTTTATTCATAGTCGGGCTGTATATGTTCTGGATCGTTATAGATAGTGGAGTCGATATAGCCATGCAGATGGACATGACTATCCGCCTGTATGCTGAAATCAATTTTCCTTAGCCCTCAAATAACTTACATACATGATTCATACATCCATATATCCGCTATAGAGAAAATCTGCTCAGAAATTGCTCGATTTTTTGTCCTATTTTTTATCTAAATGGGTCAAAATCGGGGAAAAAAAATGTTTCACCAAAATGACATTTTTTGTAATAAACTTATTTACTATATTCTCACTAGGGATGCCAAACGGGACTGGGTTTTATAAATCCCGGGATTCGGGATTTTAGAAATGTAAATCCCGGTATCCCGGGATTTCGGGATTTTTCGGGACTTCGGGATTTTAGTTAAACGTCAAAAACATCAAATTCAACAATAAAAACTATTAATTTCATTAATATATTTAAGTAAAAATATAACAAATCAAAAACTAATGCATTAAATTAAAATAAAATGGTCCATGATTTCCCCTAGCTCCATACAATTGTCCCCCGGAGTACTGTTTGAGCAGTCATAAATATCTTGATTATGCGGCAATCCTTATAAAATTTTGTACAAAATAAGTTGTAAGTACTCTGAAATTATACTGTAAAGTACTGCGGAAATCGGGCTACATTTGCCCCTAGTCCCCTTCAGAAAATAACTTGAACATAAATTTCGTAAAAGTGTAAATTGTGTAAAAGCCTGTCAATGCAAGGGAGCCGTGCTGCTCCCTGATTCAAATGAAAAAATCTGGCTGCGTTTGGATTTGAAGCGAGATTAGTATTATAAATATGCTGAAATTTAGCTTTCTAAGTATTTTGGGTGCTTCAAAAATCTTCCTAAAATATCAAAAATCTCATAATATTTCGGGATTTGTTAATCCCGGGATTCTTTTTCACAAATCCCGGGATTTGAAAATCCCGGGATTTTTCGGGATCGTGATTTCGGGATTGACATCCCTAATTCTCACGTATTAAAAAATTATTAAAGCTCCTAATTAACCAAAAGTTTTTGATTTCAATTGACTCAAAATCAAATTTAGCATGCAAGTTACATTTATTTGATTTTATTTATTTCTTCTTGGATATTTCATTAAGTTTGTCTTAAATTAACATTTTGTAGATCAGACATGGATACCGCTGCATTAAATAACGCAAATGATGAATAATTTAGAATTGATGATCGAAGACGACATTTTCACAATAAAGACTTTGTATAATCATGTGATGTCAAATTATTAATGTGTTGTTTTGTGATGAATGTAATTTTTTCTCTTAAAAAGGAACATTTAAAGTCAGAATATCAATTAAAATACAGTGTTTTAGCTTAGTGTTTTCCTGAGTTGTCCCCTCCCCCTGTAATGTTTATATAGATCCCTAGTGGACCGCGTAACCTCATTTGAGAACCGTTGTTATAGCTATCCATGTGAAAGTAACAAACAATTTTTTAATTTTTGATTATTTAAAATCCCCAAAGAATTTTGAAAAACTCAATTTAAAGTTTAGGAGAAAGTTATTGTTTTATTTTTATAGGCTTTTAGTTGGGAATTCACAAATCGTTGTATTAAACTAATCAATGTGAATTGCAGATTTTTGAATATTTATTTGCAACTATAGTAAACTCTTTTTTATTATCAAAGTAAATGTTTTATTTTTCATAAAAAATATGAAATGCAAAAAAAAAAAATGTTTAATCAAACAACACGAATAAGAAGAAGAAAAGTCAAGCAATAAGAAAAACAACAATCTAAAAAAAAGTACTATGTATAAATTGTTGTTTAATAGCTGCGACGTATGTAGTGTGATGATGGTTTATTAAAATATAAATACGTTTGTATGATTCTACACACATAGATTCATAAATATTTACATACATACAAACATAAGTATGTATGTATGTGGATACATATGTGTGTGTATGTGTGTTTGTATGTAGATAAGGCTTACTGATCATTTAGTTGTTTTTGTATACAATTTATACCAGATATTTTCATTTTATTTTATTTATTCCACTTTGATCGGCTCTACTACTTTATTCCTCTCAACGTAATTTTATACCGCCAATCGGTTGGTGATGGGTTTTTGAATGTACAAACATACATACGTACATACTTATGTTTGTACGTACATACGTATTCGTTTAATATTATTGTTGCTTTTGTTATTGTTATTGCTGTTGTTATTATTATTTTTCGTGGTATGTATTGTTGCTGTTGCTGTTGGTAGTGGTAGTTTGTTGGGTTGTTTCGGTTATCTTTTGTCGCGTTTTTTCGACGTTTTGGCGACGTCGTTAAATATTTTTGCGGCGATTACGTCAAGATTATTATTTGATTGCTTATTATTGTTGTTGTTTGTTTTGCTTTTTTATTTTTGGTTAAAAAAAAATGAAAATATCCAACAATAATGTAATTGTTGCTTATAAAATTAAAGATACATATCTACATATTGTATGTATTTTGTTTTAGATTTTTTTTTTAATTTTAAATATTAAAAACTAATTTTTTTTAAATTTGTATTTTTTATAAAATATTTCACTCACAATTTTGTTAACTATTTATTACACTTATACAGAATTTCAAATAACGAGTTGTTTATTTTTCTATTTGTCGGAATTTTGTTATTTAATTGGCGCGCTATTTTTCGTGGATGGTTCTATTATTATTATTTTTTTTCTTTCTTTATTATTATTGTATGATTGTATATAGATGTATGTATATGTATTCTTTTCTTATTTGGTAAAAAGCAAGAGCGCGTTCGTTACTCACAGCGACTACTTTACGTAGTAGACTAAAATTTGATGACAACACAACGACGAAAGGCAGACCCAATAAACTGACGATTGTGTTGTTTGGTGCTGCCTGCTAGTAAAAGCTCACATCAACAGCAACAAAAACCGCAACAACAATGTACGTTTGTATGTCTTAAATAAACGAAGACTACGACGACTACGAATAGAATGAGCAACAGTACAAACGAAACGAACACGTTCGTACAAACATGTGAACCTATACATACATACATCGGTACGTATACACAATGTAGAAAATACGTATACACACAGTGGTTCCCTTTGCGAAAAATTAGCGAAAGTTAATGATCTTTCCAAAAAAAAGACTGATTTAGTTATAATCTGAGTTAAATGAAAAACCAAGCAGCTTAAGAGAAATTGTTTTAATGAGTACTTATTAGGGCTATCAGTTATTCGAGTTTTATTTTAATCGAACAAAGGTTAATGATTTTTTAGTTTTATAAAACCGGTTTAACCGGTTAACCGACATTGAAAATAACTATTTTAGAAGTTTCAGCAATATAATTATTTTATGAATAACACTGTAAATTAATTTTTAGACAAATGGCAAATTGGAATGCATTTTCTACCCTGCCAATCTATATTCTAATTCCTAATAATAGTAAATTAAATAGATGATATTTACAATAGATCTTGACAATAAAGATTGACTACGCCCTTGGCAGGGTAGAAAATGCATTCCAATTTGCCATTTGCCTAAAAATTAATTTTCAGTGTTATTCTTTGATAATAATTATAATTATAATAACTGAACTTAAGCCCAATTAAAAAATTTACTTTCCAACTATTTTTTTTCTTAATTTTAACTTGCAAATCAATTTATTATTCTAAATTAAAAGATGTTATTCATATTTGTTGCTCGGTTATTAGAATAATTTTTATTCGAATCCAAAAACGCATTTGTGACATGAATGTGCATATGTGTCATCAGCAAAACAAATAAATTCGGGATTTACAATAGTTTTTAATAACTAATATGTCATTTTGAAGGGTTTTAGTGTAAATAACAATTGCTGAATTCACAAACCCCCTTGTATAATTGTATCGAGTGTATTATTGAATTCAAATACAATAGTGTAAGCTTGTTGTTGGAAATTTTCATACAAAAATTAAATACACTTATACACTTTTATTTTGTATGTTTTTAAAAAGTTGTATGGTTTACAGCTATAAATTTCGCTGAGCACACATAGTACAAATGAGAGTCGGTCTACTTGTTATACATACTACGCTTTCAAAAACATTCATACAATATACAATGGGTGTTCACAAACTAATAAACAAAAATTGTATTTAATACAAGATACACGATACAAATTGTTGTGAATTCAGCAAATGTTTTTTTTTTTTTTTGCTTCGAAAATGTCGAATTTTGTACCAAAGAATCGTCAAATGCTGGAAGTTTTGCTTTACTTCTTTAATTTGAAAAAAAGTGCCGCTGAAGCACACCGATTGCTCACCGAAGCTTATGGTGAATATGTTCCATCGGTTTCAACGGGCGAGAGGTGGTTTGTGTGGTTCAGAAGTGGTGATTTCGACACGGAAGATTAAGTTAAAAGACCAAGAATTGGAAGAATTACTCTATGAAGACTGTTGTCAAACTCAACAAGAGATTGTGGTATCATTGGGAGCTATTCAAGCAGCATTTTTAAAACGTTTGCGAGTAGCAGGATTCATGCAAAAGCTGGGAAATTGGATACCATACGAATTGAAGCCGATAGACCTTGAAAGTCGATTTGGCATGTCCGAAATGATACTTAAAGAACGCTATAAAAGGAAATAATTTTTGCACAGAATCATTACTTGCGATAAAAAATGGATCCATTACAATAACCCGAAGAGTAAGAGATCGAATGTGAACCCGGCTAACCAGCTGAATCGACACCAACGCCAAATATCCATGGCGCTAAGGACACCAACGCCAAATATCCATGGCCAATGCTGAAGTGAGCATTGGCAGAAAAATGACCAGAATATGCGGCCAGGCATGAAACCATAATATTCCATCATGACAATGCTCGTCCACATGTTGCAATATCTGTTAAAAAGTGTTTAGAATGAAGTGGTTGGGAGTTTTGCCTCACCCGCGTTACAGTCTAGACTCAAGACCGTGCCCCTTGCGACTACTATTTGTTTCGATCGATGGAGAACGCTTTCTCTGGGATACGCTTCACTTTGGAGCTGAGTTTCTGATATTCACCCCTATCGGCAATAACATGTGAAATTTTGTTCCCATGAAATATTCATTTCCCTCGAAGGGAAAAATTGCTATCGGGTATATCACATTCACAATAGTTGATTTTGTTCGTAACAGCTGTTTATTGTTTACAAAATTCCATCTAAAAATTTCACAACCATCGTAAAAAACATGTGAAATTTATGTTCCCATGAAATATCTATTTCCCTCGAAGGGAAAATTGCTATCGTGATATTCCCCTAAACATTTCATTCACAATAGTTGATTTTGTTCGTAACAGCTGTTTATTGTTTACAAAATTCCATCTAAAAATTTCACAACATGGGGAATTTTTTCACGTGAACAAAGTTGATGAACGAGAAATGGGAAAAGGGAACATATTTCATGTGAAATGTTGATTCGCGATAGGGGTGAACAAGGGGAATTTTTTCACGTGAACAAAGTTGATGAACGAGAAATGGGAAAAGGGAACATATTTCATGTGAAATATTGATTCGCGATAGGGGTGATTGGCTTGATTCGTTCTTGGCCTCAAAAGATAAGCAGTTTTTTGTCTCGGAATTCAAATGTTGTTAAGATGGGAAAAGATCATAACTAACAATGGCCAATACTTTGAATAAATTTATATTGTACAAATGTTTTAAAATAAAAATTTTATAAAATCCTGCATTATTAAGTCATACACCCAATAATAATGAAAAGGTAGGCCAGAAGCAAATTGTTTCGGATCCATTTCAACAATTTTAAAAATACCTATAAATATATAATAGAGTAACGTTACAGGGTTACTGTCTGATTAATTCATTATCGCCCAGCCCAAACGTCTAAAGCTAGAGCCATAAAATAGGTTTTAGAAGGATTTTTAGAACGTAAACAAGTGGCTAAAGCCTAGTACTCTGTTCATATTTGGTTTTTTTATGCGAAACATTTCATATGCAATAAATGTAGTCTATCTCACGATTTTACAAGGCTATCGCTTCTATTGCCCGTTTTACATGTGTAAACAATATAAATTTTTAAGTTTGTTCAATTGAAATTAATAAATATATTATTGACTGCTTGATCAACTGTTGGTTTTAATTTCGTGCGAAAGAAGTGCCACGAGAATGACAACCACGACTGAAAAAACAAAAAACCCTTGAACCTTTTTTTCAATGTGATTTGAATAGTAGAAAACACTAAAATTTTACTATGTAAAAGTATTTAAAGCTTATTATAAAATTTTAAGGGCAAAAATAATAGTTTTAAAGCCTCTCACGATTCGCATATTTCTACATTTACCTCAACATTACTTCCGTTTTATGTCACCCTTATTTTGCTCGATATTTTGAACAGCAATGTTTCGAAAGAACTTAATATTTTTGTAAATATAGTACCCTCTGAATGGAACATAAAGACCAAATTATTTTTCAGATACTTTTATTTTTGCAAAATCTATTCCACTCTATAGGCGTACAAATGTAGTTTGACAGCATTTCGCACGAAATTTTTTAACAGAATACTAAGCTTAAGTTGGAAATCTTATATGTAACATCTAAACTAATTTTAAAAAAGAAAAGGGATAAAAACTATATTTTGGTATCTACTTCTAAGAGGGTATGAAAAGTTATTAGTAATTGCAAGTTATTACCAAGTTTTAGATGGGATTAACGTATTGTTACGAAATTCTACTTGAATTCAAATATAACGATTTTAAGGGCTGATTTAACAGTGCTGTAATAGCAAACTGTAACATATCTGTGGGCATTATTAAATAAAAGCTTTCAGTTGACCATTGATCGTAAGTTGGCAACGCTGTTTGAATTCGAATATTCAGTTAAGGAACATTGTAGAAAGTACACCACAGATGGCGTATGATCTAGAATATTTGAACTTTGACAGTTAAAGAGCAATCTAGAGTGCAGATGGCAGTGTTATAAATAGTGGCAGAGGTTGCAGTCGTTAGTGAGTTTATCAGAGACGCTATTTGAATAAACATCAACTGAGTGCCTTAAAGTGTGCTGTATTTTTCAAGTGAATTCGTATACATTATAAAGTGTCTGTATTTCTGAGAATTTATAAACGTGTATAAAAAAAACATTGAGTGATTATTTAATTCTGTTGTTGTACATTTTAAATAAATAAAGAGTTGTTACAATTTTCAAACTACTAAACGGCTTTTATTTGCAATCAAAAGTATCCGGTTTATTTAAAGGAAATAAACCAGCGTTTTGAAAAGGTTAAAACGTAACAGTATGTACAATTATGTACATTTAGAACATAACAAAATTATATTCTAAAATATATATATAAACTTTGAACCCACTGTGCGATTTCTTTTAATACGTTTACGATATGTTACGACTATGACTATGACTACTAGTTGACTAGGTGTTTGAATGTTGATGTATGTATGTATGAATAAGCTTGCGATAATATTATGGCTGACTATTTATGACTACCACAACGAAGACTACAAAGACAGCTCCATATACTTCTACGACACACATTAGTAATGATGATGATGATGATGAGGAGGACTGAATGTACGTACATATGTATGTATAAATGTACTATATACAAATGTACATACAATAACAACAACATTAGAATTGAATATATTAAAATATAAATGTATGTATGTTTGTAAATACGAATAGTAGAGTATGTATGTCATCATATCGCTATTTACTCATACTCTTGCACTGAAATGACACGATAGAATTTAGACGACAAACAAACAACAAGAAAAAAATGTGTGCGAATTTTTCCACATTACGTTTCTTTACAATAACAACACAACATTGATTTCGTAATTAAGATAGTTTTTGTCTTGCTTCAGATACATTCATAGATACATAAATACGTACTATGTTTGTATATTTTATTATTATTATTGTTGTTGTTTTTTTTATTATTCATTTTCTACCTCAAGTTTATGCACGTAAGAATGTGTTTCTAAAATGTTTGTTTGTCTGATGATTTTTGCTTACTCAGGTACGAAATAATTTAATTCTTTTTTTTTTGTTATTGTTCGTTTTTGTTTCTACATATTATACTAAAATTAATTCTTAATTATTGTTGTATTGATCCGCCACGTCAAAAAGCTAAATATTTTGCAATATTATTTACATTATTTACCTGTTTATTAAATATTAATATTCACAGTACATTCATTCATACATACATGTACTATGTATTTATATTTTTTATTTTTGTTAATACTTTTTTATTCTTTAAAAATATTTAAGCACTCTTGAACAAAAACAAAATAACAAAATATTTCTTTCTATTTAGTATTTATAAATTTTTTTTGTTTTGTTTTTAAATAAATTGTTTACTACCTCACTATAATTTTTGACACTCTTTCTTTGCTCCTCTTTCTCTTTTCTCTTGCACTTTAGTCAACTACTTTCTCATTAGTACCTATGTAAACCAGAGATGCAAATGTTGTACTTTTTGAGATGTACTTTTTGCTAGTATAGCTGTAATTGTAACGAATTCATTTGTCCAATTGTGTAAAAAAATACTGACTTTCCGAAATAAAGGAATTATTACTATTTTATTTACAAATGAAAAGTTTATCATAAAAAAACGGTTTTGGCCAAAAATGGACTATTTCACTGGTGAATAAAAGCACCAAACAAATTTTAAAAAATGTATTAAAACTAGAGATGCAAATTGGGACTGATTTTTGAAAATCCCGGGGATCGGGATTTCGGGATTTTCGGGAAATCTAAAATCCCGAAAATTATAAGAAAGAAACGTACATAATTATGTCTTTACAATTGAAAGTACATTTTTTATTTATCAATTAATTTTTATTAGACACTAAAAAGGAAATAAAAAAAGGAAATAATTTTGTTTCCGACATATGCTGCTGCCGAAAAACATCTTACATATTGGCAAAACCGTTTGCAAATACTTATAACCAGGGAAACCAAAATATGCAAATGCATGTTTTTTCTGGTGAGTCTAATGAGCACATGGATAAGATATTTACACGTTTCATAACTATTTAAGAATTTTGGCATCGATTTGTTAGTGCATATGTTTGCATATTATTTAAATGCATATATTTGTTCTAAGAGCATATTTATGTCATATTTTTGCGTTTTTAGAGCATATTTTTCTAATTAATAGCATATTTTGACTTTATCAAAAACACATTTTGTCTTACTTATTTTTCGCTGTTGTGTTACAAGTTTTTACTTCCTTTGTTTAAAATTCCAAAAAAATAGATGGCTTTTCACCAAAAAAAATAAAAAAAAAATTTCAAAAACAATCCGAACATTTTTTTTTCCAAAAAATTTAAAAACTGAAAAAAAAATTTTGTTCACCTAAAAATATTTAAATTTTTTATTTTGAAGTATAACTTGGTGAAGGGAATATAAGATTCGGCACAGCCGAATATAGCTCTCTTACTTGTTTTAACATAAAATAAGCACTATTTTAATAATAGCGCCATCTAAATATCAAATTTTAGTTCTAATTCATACTTAACCGTTCTAAGTGTTAAAGAATATCGTCTTTTAAATTTGCTCCTATAACATCAGTTGATGTCGAAAGAACATTTTCTATCTATAAAAATATTTTCAGATACAATAGACAACGATTTTTATTTGAAAATTTAAGTCAATATTTTGTAATTATAACCTTAATTGAAGAAGTGACTTTATATTTACATAAAATATCATCAAAATACCTCTCGAGGCCTTTTCATAGCCTAAGTTCCTATAGTTTTTATGTTGTATTTATTTTTTGTTATACTTGTTTTAGTTCATGTTATTTTTGTTTATTTTATGTTACTTTACCTTTTTAGAAATTAATTGTATTGATTTGTTTAAATAAAAGTATATTTTTTGGTTAAAAATTATGTAAAAGTTTGTTTTTTTAAGAGCATATTTTTTAAATTTTAAGAGCATATTTTAAAGTTTTTACTGCATATTTAAAGCGCTTAAAACGCTTTTTATAGAGCATATTTCCGGTTTCCCTGCTTATAACTAATCTGCAAGTATTTTCCTCTTGGGATTTTCGGGAACGGGATTCCCCGTTTGGCATCTCTAATTGAAACATTTGTACAACATAAATTTATTCAAAGTATTGGCCATTGTTAGCTATGACCTTTTCCCATCTTTCTGGCAACCAAAAGAACTGCTCATCTTTTGAGGCCAAGAACGAATCAAGCCAATATCGGATACTCTGTTCCAAAGTGAAGCGTATCCCAGGGAGAGGGTTCTGTATCGATCGAAACAAATTGTAGTCGGACAGTGCACTGTCTACACTATAAAATATTTGAGGCAAAACTTCCCAACCACTTCATTCTAAATACTTTTTGACAGGTATAGTAACATGTGGCCAATGGAATAATACTGTTTCAAGTCTGGCCGCACATTCGGGGCGTTTTTCGGCCAATGCTCATTTCAAACGAATCAGTTGTGTTCGGTACAGGACCCTTTTACTCCCACCAAATACAGATAAATATATTAGCGCCATGGATATTTAGCTTTGGTGTCGATTCGACTGGTTGGCCGGCCTTCATATACGATCTCTTACGCATGGCGGTTTTGTAATGGATCTATTTTTCATCGCAAGTAATGATTCGAAGCAAAAATGTTCAAGCATCATTTCGGACAAAACGTCAGAAACGTGTTTCAAGGTTTCTTGGCTTCAATTCGTATGGAACCCAATTTCCCTGTTTTTGGAATGAATCCTGCTGCTCGAAAATGTTTTGAAATTGCTGATTTAGTAGCTCCCAATGATTTAGCAAGCTCTTGTTGAGTTTTACAACAATCTTCATGGAGTACTTCTCTTTATCTTCAAACTTGTTTGACTTCCTTGTGCGATCTATGTCTTCCGTGTCAAAATCACCACTTCTGAACTGCACAAACCATCTCTCGCTCGTTGAAACCGATTTAACACATTTACCATAAGTTTGGTGAGCAATTGGTGTGGTTCAGCGGCAATTTTTTCAAATTAAAGAAGTAAAGCAAAAACAAAAACTTGTTCAAAAGATATGCCATCTATTGTATATCCCGCATTATTGAGTCATACACCCAATATTACAAAAAGGCATTCATTGTTGATTTCATCTATGCGATTAGAGAAAATTTGGCAAAAATTTTAAATTTACATAAAAAAGTCAGTGTAATTTGGAGGATTCTGGCATTGTTCATACTCATTTAAAAATTTTGTTGATTATTTTCCATGACTAGACGGATTGAGATATGGGAAAATACAAATTCCACAAGAAAATTTGGGTTTTGACCTATTATTTAACTATTTGCAAAAGTTTCCATTGTATTAACAATCACTGTATATTTGATGTAATGATACAAGATTTATAACGTTCATAAGATATTTGGGACTATCGAAAAGTCCATGTCTATAAGAAGCCGATTCAAAACTTATTTCCATAACGGTATTTTAGCGGTAAAAGTAATTGCAGTTATTTCGGTAACATTAAATGAGAATTAAATTATTAATAAAATCTCCAAAAATTAAAATTCGTGCGAATAAGGTCGCTTTCAACGCTCGCAAGACTCACATACTATGTTGCTTCATCTGTATTTACGGATGATGTAAATATTGTGGAATCAGACACTCTAGATGTTCTGGGCATGAAAATACAATTTGAAGTGTCGAAAGAAGCTTTCAAGTGTCTCGGTTTTCTGAAATGGTGAAGGAATTACTTCACTCCATCTGATCTCTTCACTATTTACACCACCTGTATCCGACCGAAAATGGAATACAACTCCCAAGTATCGGCTGGTGCTTCAAAGTCTATTTGGAGCTGCTCGACCGTTTACGATTATATCGGTAACGTTTGCTTAGCGGTAACGGGAACCATGAGGTCAAAAATTAATATAGTAGAAATTACTGACGGAATGATATGTAACCTAAGCAGTCATGGTCCACAACAAATTATTAATATTTTTCGTAATGAAATCACAAAGTTGTTCATTAATAACTATATGTAGCTCCAAAAATTGTTAATGAATTATGGATTTTTGTTGCAATTATTGCCGAAAAGTTACAATTTTCGAATCCATTAAGTACAATTTGTAATCTTAATTTCACATTCCTGGTATATTTACTCACTATTCGATATTTACAAATATATACATACATTTGTATAAATAAATACATACATACATAAGTAGTATATAAATGTAGTTGTATGTTAAATACAACAAATACATTTATGTATTTTATTTCGTATCTTAAGCTTATTACGTATGTATTTCTACGACAACTGTTTTTTTGTTATTATTTGTATGTTTGTTTCACCCTCTTTCATTTAAGCTGGCCACACACGGAATGATTTGTTCGCCTGATTTGTGATTGAAAATTTTCAATTACTTGTGATTTTGTTCGCGCACAGCCCCATTAACAAGTAACAAGACGTCGAACACGAACAAATCGGACTCACAAATCATCCGTGTGTGGCCAGCTTTATCAAAAAAACTCACCATAATTATTATTAATTTTTAATATTTAAATTTTCAATATTTTTTTTAAATGAACCGCTTATTGATATTTTTATTGTATTTGCATTTGTTCTTTTATTAATATTTTTTGTTTCTTTTTGGCAATTTTTTTGTTGCAGTTGTTGTTGGTTTCAACAATTTGTACTCATTTCTTTTGGTTTATTACGTTTTGTTTTTATCATCATTTCGTAGCACCTGCTATTTAACATATGACTTTGTTATTAATACGTCGTTTGGTGATAAGTCATTTCACAGAAAAGAGAGCTTTTTTCAAAATGTTTAACTAAAGTGAGAGAATATAAAAGTGAAAGCTTTTCTATTGTGTTTTATTTTATATTTAAACTATTTAGGAACTAATACTTACTAATACACAAGAGAGTTCTTTAAAATACATATGTACATATGTATGAACGTGTGTTCATAAGTATTTGTAAAATTTTAGGGGTTTTTATATTTGAAATCGTATAAGTAATATTAATAGTTGTTACTCAACAATTATACGACACCCAGGACTTGCTACAAATTTAATGGTTGCGTATACAATATTTATTTAAAAAATTATACAATACAAAAGACTTTGTTGCAAGCTTCCATTAAACTAAAAATTGTATAATTTTTTTACTCATTCTTTATTGTAAACTCCCACTGATTTTAGACTTACCTGCCAAAATCATAAAGAACAATCCTTGTCTGCTCTTGACATTATTATTATGTATTTTTTGAATCTCCTTAAGCATTTGACATTTTCCTACACTTTTTCATAATCTTTGTAGATTAAATCGGATTTGAATTTAAACTTTAAATGTCACTCGTTTGTAAAACCACAATAAATACATAAACACACAGCATGTGTGGCTCTTCAATTGACAACATCTTAATATCAGTGTATAAAACATGTGTTTATTTTGTTAGGACAAGCTGAAAAGAATTTTAATAAAAATAAAAATAAACAAATCGTGTGTAAAATTTTTATTTTTCTGTTTTAGAAATGAACTTACGTTTACACAGGGGTTAAATCCTTAAATACACCGTATATTTACACAGACTGGTAGTTCTAGAATTCGAAAAATTCAAAGAAAATTTCAATTATATCGAATTTCGGGAAAAACTGGAGCCACAAGACTCCGTTCTTTCTCCTACTCTATTCCTTATTTTTCTAAAAGACCTTCAACGTCAAACTTCCTACCCTATCTATGCTTTTGCAGATGATAGCTACATTTGCCATTCATTCATATTCAGTTATAGACCAAGTCGGAGATTGGGGCAATGAGGCAAAACATGAATGATTCCCTTAATCGGGACCTTGTGACAATCTCTGAATGGGGTTGTGCAAATAGGGTCACTTTCGACGCTCGCCAGACTCACAGACTAATATTGTGGAATCAGACACTCTAGATGTTCTGGGCATAAAAATACAATATGATGTCCATTGGTCTAAACAAATTTCTGAAGTGTCGAAAGAAGCATTCAAGTGTATCGGTTTTCTGAAATGGTGTATTAATTACTTCACTCCATCTGATCTCCTCACTATGTACATCACGAAAATGGAGTACAACTCCCATGTATGGGCTGGTGCTTCAAAGTCTATTTTGGAGCTGTTTGACCGCGTACCGGAGAGGGCGACAGTAGGGTATCCAACTCTGTTGATTAGCTTGAACACCGTCGCAATGTGAGCTGCGTTTCAATGTTCTATCGGTACTACAATGGAATGTTATCTGATGAAGTTAGAGAACTTGTTCCTGATTTTTACGTAATACATGTTTTTCATCAATAACACATCCCTTTGTGGTCGATTGTCCAGTGGACCGCACAACACACTACAGGGAAAATTCGTTCTTTAGCCGTACTTTACGTATGTGTAACAAATAAAAGCTAATTGCCAAAAAAAACAAACGTTTATGGAAAGAACGTTAGTTTCTCAGATTTTCTCAGGCAATTTTCAGATTTCCTTCGTATATGTGTGCAAATAATCTACATATTTATTTTGTGGTCGACTATGAAACAATTTATTTGCAACTGAAAACAAACAAATTGACATGGAGTTTGTACCGCTTGTTTGCCACACGACAACTTGTTGCATCTCAATCAACATAAATTATGCTACACATAAAGAAAAACTGCTAACATTGTTATATTGTAGTTTTATGTAAGAGCCCCAGTTAATCCCATTCGGTGTCTACACTAGACAAATAGTTATCATAACGTTTAGCTCCATTTTCCAAAAATTTTATAGGAGACAAAAAAAATCTTTCTAAAATCCTTTGTTTGAAATATCGCTGACAGCATTTTCTATCGCAGAAGTTTCTGCCTTGTAACCTCATAATGTTTAAATTCGACGCGGATGAATTCGTCTTCTGATCGCTGTAGTAACATCAGTCGGAAAGAAGTGTGGGGACACTTTTTAGTGACTTCTAAAAGTAACGAATATGACTCTTCTGGATGTGTTGATAAAGTGCGGATTATTTCACTTCTGGAAGAAGAAGTGTTTTCTAAAGTAACCCATATGTTACTGCTGGAAGTAGGAAAAAGTATTAAAAATGGTTCCTAGGAAAACTACAGGCACAGCTCACTTTAAAAGTAATAATTCAACTGTTGCTCAGTGGTTATGGCATTCCTCTCGTACTATCAACTGAATATCATCTGGTAGAAAGTTATTGGGTGTATGTCTTATTTTGAAACATTTGTACAATATAAATTATTGGCCATTCCGCGCCAAAAAAAAAAATGGTTCATCTTTTGAGGTCAACAACGAATCAAGTCAATTTTGGATATTCTGTTCTGAAGTGAAGCGTATCCCAGAGAGACCGTTCTGCATCAATCGAAACAAATAGTAGACGGAGGGGGCAAGGTCTGGACTATAAGGAGAGTGAGGCAAAACTTATCAACCACTTCATTCTAAATATGTTTCAACAGGTATTGAAACATGTGGCCTAGAGTTGTCATGATGGCCGCATATTCTGGACGTTTTTCGGCCAATGCTCGTTTCAAACGAATCAGTTACTTTCGGTACAGGTACCATGTCTTGGTCCCACTAAATACACCGATTCAGCTGGTCATCGTAAGTAATGATACTTTTATAGCGCTCAAGCATCATTTCGGACATGAAAAATCGTCTTTCAAGGTCTCAATTCGGCTTCAATTCGTATGGTACCCAATTAGCTTTTAGTTGAATTCTGCTGCTTGCAAACGTGTTGAAATTTCTGATTGAGTAGCTCCCAACGAGCTCTTGTCGAGTTTGACAACAATTTTGCAGTAACAACAATCTCCAATTCTTGGTCTTCAAACTTTTTTGGATGACCTGGGCGATCTTTGTCTTCCTATTTGTTGTTTACGCTATATATATTGTTACGAATTTGCATTAGCGATTTGAATTTAACGGCCTGTAGCAACTGCCAGCAACATTAATCGTGTTTATAAACATTTACATCAGTAGAAACTTCTACTTATCAACAATGTTGAAAGCATGCGGTTGATTAGCATTGTTTTTGAGTATGGCAACAGTAAATGTTTAAGCTGATAACTTAACATCGAAAGCTCTAGAATTCGAATATACGAGTTTTGATCGTTAAGAACAATCTAGGCTACTCAAATGAAGATGGCAGTGTATATAAATAGTGACTGCGGTTGCAGTAGTGAATGAGTCTAATTTGAAGCATCTTTGAGTAAAGACATCAACTGTACATTATAAAGTGTGTGTATTTCTGCGAACTTATAAACGTGTATAAAAATACTGAGTGACTATTTAGACTGTTGTTGTTATACATTTTAAATAAATAAAGAGTTTTTACAAATTTTAACTACTAAACTGCTTTTAATTGCAATAAAAAGTATCCGATTTATTTAAAGGAAATAAACCACGTTTTTAAAAGGTAAAAACGTAACAATATATTAATTATAGTAGCTGTACTCAATTTCATTTACTATTAAATGAACATAGCAATTTTGCATATCAGAGTATAACAACGAGAAAAAGCAAAATAATTGTAAACTTTGTAAAGCAAACAATGTATTTTTACTTATTCTAATGTTTTGTATTAAAATCTCAATTTTCATAAAAAGTGTACTTAGCCCAAGCTCTGGGAAGATTTATTAAACGTATCAAATATTTGCCTAGACTTCCTATTATAACAATTAAAACATAGAGAAATACACAGATGTATAGTGGAAACTTTCCACTCTATATATTAACATACATATTTAAGGATGTTACTTAAATCCCAAATTTAAATTTATTTCCCTTGCTTTTCAGTGTAAAAATTATTTACTTTATTTTTATTACAACATTATTATGGTTTTGTCATTTGTTTGTTGGTTCTATTGAAATTTAACCATTTTCTTGATATTTTTACGTAAGATAATTTTCCCCAACGGCTGACCAAATCCTTCATACTGTTGATAGACATGCAGGCCTCTTACAACGGTGGCATGTACAACACCGCGTAAACGTTGATTGGAATAAGGAGTGGCCTGTAAAAAATTTATGAATTTTTTAACAATTTAAATTCAACTAAATTGCTTACCTTATTCGAGGAATACAATATATTGGTATCAACTTGAAATTCTTCATCGGGATCCCAAACACAAAAGTCGGCATCGTAACCCTCAAGAATTTTACCTTTTGATTTTTCCAAGCCACACAATATGGCAGGTCTCTCACACATGGTTTTGTAAATGTGTTGCATGCCCAAGCCATGCTTTTGACAGTGGGTCCAAACTATGGGTAGACCTAGAATTTTAAAATATATATAATTTAAATAAACATAAAATGTTTATAAAAATTATAGTTTACCCAATTGCAAGAATGAAACGCCCGGCCAGGCATTTATAAAATTACCCCTCGTTCTGCCGTATGTTAAACATTTGGGTCCCGGTGTTGCTGGCGAATGATCTGATGCTATAATGTCTAAACAACCTGATTTTAAAGCTTCCCATAAAGCTGGTTGATTAGCTTTTTCACGTATTGGTGGCTGAGTTTTGAATTCCGTGTGACAGTCTTCAATGTCTTCGGCTGCTAAGCTGAGATAATGGGGACATGTTTCGGCAGTGATTTGAGCACCTTTACTTTTGGCTTCATTTATTATGGGCAGGACTTCATTGGAACTGAGATTTAACAAATGAAATTGTTTTCTGCAAGTATTGAAATATATAAATAAGTTAGCAATTAAATGATTGTAATATATGAATGTTAGAACTGAGTTTTGTAGTAAGGAGTGCGCACGGAAAATGGTTTATAACCAAAGAGAATTGTTGCTTCCAAAATATCGAATTTTTTGTGTCAACAAAGCGTCATATGCGGGAAGTTTTGCTTTACTTCCTTAATTTGAAAAAAAGTACCGCTGAAGCACTCCGTTTGTTCGGTTCATAAGTGGTAATCTTGACACGGAAGACAAAAATCGCCCAGGCCATCCAAAAAAGGTTGTATACCAAAAGGAGGCATTACTCCATGAAGATTGTTGTAAAACTCAACAAGAGCGAGCTGCAGGATTCTTCCAAAATCGAATACGATTTTTCATATCCGAAATGCTGTTTGAACGCTACACAATGAGGCAGAATCAAACTTTTTTGTAAATAAATCTGGCACTTTGGTTATAGCCATTTAAAAATTTAAATTTAATTTATCTGGTCCTTCGACATGTAAAATTTTCAAATACTTGCCATTTTTTTGTTTCCCATCCGATTGAAATTTGAACATTTTTCCACATCTTGGCCCGCTTTTTTAAAAATATAGAGCGTTTTTTACCGAATGGACTCGAATTTTTTTTGTTAGTTAGACAACTAAATTACTAATAATATACAAACGCTTTTTTTTACTGTTTTTTGGGCGAAAAGGTGACTTAACTCTTTTTATACCCTTCACTTTCATGAGAAGGGTATATATAAGTTTGTCATTCCGTTTGTAATTTCTACATTTTTCATTTCCGGCCCTATAAAGTACATATATTCTGGATCCTTATAGATAGCGGAGTCGATTAAGCCATGTCCGTCTGTATGTCTGTCTGTCCGTCTGTTGAAATCAATTTTCTGAAGACCCCAGATATCTTCGGGATCCAAATCTACAATAATTATGTCAGACATGTTTTCGAGAAGTTTGATATTTAAAATCAGTAAAATCGGTCCATAAATAACGGAGATATGAGCAAAAACCGGGACAACCTCGATTTTTTACCTATTTTTGATCTATATCTGGATTACTAAGTCATTAATATAGACAATATGGATATCTAATGATAGATATTTCAAAGTCCATTGCAACAATGTAGATAAGGCTATTGTAGGTCCAACTTACTATAGTAAGTTGGACCTACAATGGGTCAAAATAGGGAAAAATATTTTTCATCAAAAAATGTTTTTTGTCATACATTTTTTTTCCAAAAAAAAAATTTAAAAACTAAAAAAAAAAAAATTTTTTAAAAAATTTGGAAAAAACTTTTTTTAAAAAAATTTGGAAAAAACTTTTTTTAAAAAAATTAAAAAAAAATTTTTTTGAAAAACAATTAAAAAAAATTAAATTTTGTTTACCTAAAAATATTTATTTTAAAGTATAATTTGGTGAAGGGTATATAAGATTCGGCACAGCCGAATATAGCTCTCTTACTTGTTTTTTATTAAAAAAAACTTTTTTCAAGACCATATAACCATTTATCGAATATGTCTCCCCTACCGTTCGAAATTTTACCCATTTTTTATAAAAATTTAAATTTTGAGCCACATGTTCTAAAATCCCAAAGCTGGGATCAGAAAATGAAAAGCAGCTTTGGAAGCCCTGATGTGTTCCCTATTGATCCCCAAAGTATTTTCCCAGTCGCGAAGGAAATGTGGACCATTTAAAAAAATACCATTTTTGGGATTTTCGAAATCAGTTTTGCACCCACTCATCACTTGCGATGAAAAATTTATTAATTACGAAAACCCGAAGCCTAAGAGATCGTATGTGAAGCACGAATTGCCACCCGAATCGACGAATATCCATGGCGCTAAGAGAACCTGTACCGAACGCAACTGAATCTATCAGCCCAATTATGAAAAAAAAATTCCGCTGGAATAGGAAAAATGAGAAAAGGGAAAAAACTCCCGGGGAATTTTTATTCATAATTGGGCTGTATATGTTGTCAGATAGATGGGAAAAAGGTTATAGCTAACAATGGACAAGATTACTTAAAGAAATTTATTAATTCTCATTAACAATTTTGGGTTTTCAACATCAAGTTGTATTTTCACAATTTTAATTTATGTAAATTGTCTGAATATTAATTTCGATTCATCAAACTCCAATTGATTTTTTTAATATGTATTCAATTGGATTTCTCAATTTAAATTTATACATATGTATTTTATTAATATTAATATTAAGTAATATTAATTCAGATTTCTTAATTTCAGTTGGTTGTTTCTCAATATTAATTAGCTTTTCTGAATTTCACATTAATTTAGATTTCTTGGTCTCAATTTGTATTTTCTCAATATAAATTTGGTGGCATTCTGAAACACCCATTCCTTTTACTAACATAAATTACTCACTTTTTATGCCTCAACGCCAGATCTGCTACAATTTGTACAGCATTCACTTCCATACGGGCAGGTCTTGTTCTCAAAAACGATTCATAACATTTGGGTTCATTTTCATTGGGTTTGATGGGTGTCATCAACATCTCCTCAGCATGAACGGCTATAACAATATTGTTGTCTAGATTCGACAAAAGCTTATCCAAATGTTGTTTACTAACAGCAGGGAATTCTTTGCCAACAGGTTCGGCTGCTGGTGAAAGAGAACATTGTAGGCCAATGACACCACCACCTATTAAAGGCTCAATATCAGCAGTATTACCGGGTACAATACCGCCCCAAAAACCAACATCAACATAAATTTTACCACGGGCAGTGGATAATTTCAGTTTTAAATTGGCCAAGGAAGTGGTGGCAGGTATGGCATTACTGTAAGTAAGAAATATTTAATTTATAACAACTACAAGAAGTCGTTAGTTTACATACGTAGGTCTATCGATTATGGTGGTGAAACCTCCTGCGGCAGCGGCTTTTGTGGCCGTAAGAAAGCCTTCCCAATCCTTACGACCTGGCTCATTAATATGTACATTGACATCTATGAGTCCAGGCATTAAAACCAAATTTTCAAAATCATATACCTTTAATATATATAAATATTAAATTGTAATGAAATATTAAATAATTGCAGCATTTCTTTGCACATTATTTGCACTACTTACAGCCTCAGATTCTATATTATACAAATATGTATTGACTTCCCCAGCTGATTTTAAGATTCTTTCTATTATTCCCTCATTGTTGACTATTATACCGCCATGTATAAATCCATCTTCGGTGCCCAAATAAATACGTTTACTCAGGAATAATAAATCCATTATAAATATGTATGTAATTTGTATTCAATTTGTTTTATTTTTATTTTTGTTTCTGTTTACAAATTCCACACATACAAAATTGATCACTTTAGTTTAGTTTATAAATAAATATTTTTCTTAATAAGTTGCCGTTCTTTTGCATAACTTATTTGCGATTTTTCTTTTCACCGGTTGCTATTGTTGTCAGCTGGTGAATATTTACTACTGATCATTGTTGTGGATATACAAAACATTTTATTTTTCACTCACTGAGAACATTTTAGCATAACATATGATCGAGGGTGTAAAGCTTTTATGCTTTTTTCTATGAAGCTTTTTGGATGAAATTCGTTAATTTGAATTAGAGAACTGTGTTTTTATATCACGTATGTATATTGATTTTCTCATTCCGTTTGTAACACATCGAAATATTCATCGCAGACCCACAAAAGTATATACATATATTGTGGGTTCCTATAAAATTCTAAGGCGATCTAGCTATATCCGTCCGTCTGTCTGTCTAATGAAAACACGAAAGGATCTAGATGGCTGAAATTTTAAACAAATACTTCTGTTGATAAGATTTGACTTGAACATTCATAATTGTCTTGTAATAATTAATATCGTTATGAAATTGGACATAAACCATTTTAACATGAACCTAAATCTTTCTACCTACTTTCGTGTGGATCGGTTCATAATTGACCCCTATTTGAAATTTTTAATTGTCACATATTGATGGTGGGTATACAGGATTCGGTACAGCCGTATTTGTTAAATTTGTGATTGAGATTGTTGTTTTCTATTTTCTCTTAACTAATTTGTATTTGCTAACCTTTTTGGTCAGCGGGGAAAAATGCTCCACCTTCTCTCTGGTGTTCTAGAAGTACATACTTAAAATAAATTATACATATCATTTTTGACCCATTGTAGGGCCGACTTACTATGGCCTTATATACGCCATTGCAAAGGTCTTTGAACTATCTATCATTAGATATCCATATTGTCTATATTAATAATTTCAAAATCCAGATATACATAGATCAAAAATAGGTAAAAAATCGAGGTTGTTCTGGTTTTTTCATTATATTTCAGCAATTTGTAGGCCGATTGTCTCGATTTTAAAAGTCAACCGAACCGGGTCTATAGCATAGAATATGTATGTAAGTTATTTGTAGGCTACGGAAGAATGAGACAACCATATTGGAAACTCTCATGTTAAAAAACTAACTCAGTTGTCAAAAAGTTGTAAAAACGAATATATTAGTAAAAAAATTATGTGAAAACAAAACTCGTGTGATTATTTTTATTAATTTTTTGTATCAGTTTTTTTTTTCTAGTTTCCGCTCTATGTATATTTCTCTATGAAGACTCGATTTCATAGTTTTTTTTCCATGTTTTTTATTTTGATAAATAATTTATAGATTAAATTGTAAGGAAATATTGATTTTGTTTAGGTTTATATTGTGATTTTATCTACATATGTTTGTGTTTGCATAATAAATTGTAACGAACACAGAACGAGAGAGAGAGACTGTTTACATAGAAGCAACAAGCGGCAGTAACAACTCCTAGGTAACCAAAATTCAATTTATCATCGTCACATGAAACCAAATAAGTTTGCAACTGATTTTGTTGGTTCAATAAATGCCACAAGTTGAAATCAAATCAGAAAAGTTACAAGGCTAGAAAAGCAGTAGTAGGAACATTATAAGGATAACAACAAATGTGAATGAACAGCGTTAAGAAATTTATTTATAAAAAAATACGTCATATTTAAGATTAAAAACTTTCGCAATTTAAAAAAGAAAGTTGTTGTAATTAAAAACTTTACAAATGGCTCAAGAAACAGGTGGTGCTGCTAAAAGGTTAAATGCCACCTATTCCAGCATGTATGGAAGGTAATTTTAGAATTGCAATGCTTTTTATGCAACGGAAAGAAATTCATTTGAAAACAATTCATTTTAGAGTCAGCAATAACATGGGCCATGAACGCATGAAGGTGTATTTTTGCACCGATTTCGACAAGTCGGTGCTGGTGAATAATTTCGAAAAACGTGGTTGGCATCAAGTTGGTGGCGATGATGATTGGAATTTTTATTGGGCGGGTGTGCAGACATGTCGCAATATCTTCAGTGTGGACAGTGGTTATCGCATGAATGACAATCAAATGATAAATCATTTTCCAAATCACTACGAATTGTCGCGCAAAGATCTATTGGTGAAGAATATTAAACGTTATCGCAAGGATTTGGAAAGAGATGGCAATGCTTTGGCTGAAAAGTCCGACCTGAATTGGTCCGGTTGTGGGGTGACCAGATATTTGTATTTAGATTTTATACCAGTGACATTTGTTTTGCCAGCGGGTTTGTATAAAAGAAATTTACTTGATATATAAGAAATATAAGTACTAACATTTCATAATATTAGATTACAACATGTTTGTTGAGGAGTATCGAAAAAATCCCCAAAGTACGTGGATAATGAAACCTTGTGGCAAATCCCAAGGAGCCGGCATATTTTTAATCAACAAACTATCGAAACTGAAAAAATGGTCTCGTGAAGCCAAGGGTGCGTTTCATCCTCAGATCGCTAAGGAAAGTTATGTCATTTCACGTTACATCGACAATCCACTGCTGATTGGTGGCAAGAAATTCGATTTACGTTTATATGTTTTGGTCACCTCATTTCGCCCTTTGAAAGCGTATCTGTTTAAACAAGGCTTCTGTCGCTTCTGTACGGTTAAGTACGATACGAGTTGTACGGAACTTGACAATATGTATGTACATTTAACCAATGTCAGTGTACAAAAACATGGGGTAAGTGCAATAGTTGGTAACTGGTAAACTCAGCAGCGAATAGATTGCTTACATCAGTTGCTGATTGTAAACTGACTGGAATTGAAAGTCTAATGTATTTCAATTTAGACTTATGAGTAATTAAAACTAAGTAAACTTTAAACCCATACTCCAAAAACTTTGATCTTAATCTGGACCTAATCTTTATATAACTCGAATAACTACCACCCTCTAATACTCACAAATCTAAAACATTTTTATATAAATATTTCAAACCTATTATTTTGATTCTCTATTTCAGGGTGAATACAATACTCTGCACGGTGGCAAATGGTCAGTACAAAATTTAGCCCTGTATTTGGAAGGTACACGAGGCAAAGAGGTAACCGATCGTTTGTTTGGTGCCATTTCTTGGTTAATCGTACATTCTCTACGAGCCGTGGCACCAGTAATGGCCAGTGATCGTCATTGTTTTGAATGCTATGGCTACGACATCATTATCGATAATAATCTTAAACCTTGGTTGGTTGAAGTGAATGCATCACCCTCTTTGACATCGACAACAGTGACGGATCGTATTTTAAAATACAAATTAATTGATAATATATTATCGGTTGTTCTACCACCAGATGGGATACCAGAGTAAGTTTTTTTTATTTACGATTTTATAGAGGAACTATTTCGTATTTATATGGTTCGTTGTATTATTACAGTGTCCGTTGGAATAAAATTCCCAGTGCCGATGCTTTGGGTAATTTTGAATTGCTGTTAGATGAAGAGTTAGCTGCTCAAGAAGAAGCCCAAAACAGTCAGCAAAATAAGAATTCCAAATCAATGGGTAATAGATGGAAATGAATTATGTGTATTTGTTTGAACTGTGATGCTTTTCTTAATGTATTTATTAAAAATTTAAATAGTTTTAAATTTTAGTTTTAAGAAATAGATAAATTTCGATACATGTAGTGCAATCTTTGGTTTAATAATAAAAAAAATATATGTGCAATAAAATAACGAAAACAATCAGGCCTTTCACAGAATTCCATTCCGATCCGCATTTTGCTTCTTCAGAAAAAGTAAAACGAAAATTTCTTTGGGAATGAAATCACTTCCGTTAAAAGGTTATTCGGGAATACAAAATTAGTATTTTAGTAAAATTGTTTTTATGCTAAATTCCCAATTTTGAATTTGATAAATTCACTGAAATTTCTTGTTGGGGGATAAGCTAGTTCCTATGCGCATTTCACTGGTTGCTTAGGCCAGATCATCAGGAAACCTTTTCCCAAAGGGCTTTAGAAAAACTAAAGATATTATACAAATAAAACTATAGAGTGTTTGAGAATTACAGACACTCAAGCTTTATTTTCAAAGTGGAATTGATATTTATTTGTTTTTCTAAAAATTTTAATCAATTTCTGTACCAAAAACTTCACTTTTGTTTAAATATAAAAACATTTTTTTAATTAATAAGTTACACGAAATCTAAAGAATCTAAAACGAAATCGATCAGAATAAAAACTACGGAATTGAAACCATTCCGAACATAATGTGTGACAGGCCTGAATATGTATGTATATAATTATGTAAATAAATGATATATTATCCCAGTAAAAACTATAACTTGCGAGTACAGAAATATTCGGATGGACAGAATTATATATAAATAGAATTTGAGTTTCTAGTTTTCTGGTTTCCGCTCTGTGTGTATTTCTCTATGGCTATAACTTCAAAAGATTATGAGATAATAACATTAATCTTTTTCAGTTAGATTGGTTAAGATTTTGGCTATTTCCTCAACTAAATTTTATCCTACCATGCCACACCCACTATGAGAAAATTAAACGTATTCTTCTTAAATATTAATAACACCGTCCACAATGGGCATGGCCACTAATTTTATATTCGTGTTTTAAGCCATATTCCTGCTTTATAAACATTTAAAATTATATTGCTTTATCTTAAGAAACTACATAGTAATAGCTAAATAACTGCAAGACTCACAAGACCTAAAAAATTTAAAGAAATTAAGACAAAATTTTATTGAACTAATGGGTGAACATATCCTGGCTACATTAAGAACTAGATTTGATCATCCCACTGCCACGCACACTATAGAAAATTAAACTTTTTCTTTTTAAATATTAATAAAACCGCCCACAATGGTCGTGGCCACTAATTTTATATCCGTGTTTTATGTCATGTTCTTGCTTTATCTATATTTCAAATTCTATTTATTTATTTGAAGAAACAACAGAGTTATAGCTAAATTACTGCAAGACTCACAAGGCCTAAACAATTTAAAAAAATTATAATGCTAGGTATACACGTTACGATAAGTCGTACGATAAATCGTATAAAATTAGTAACGTGTATCATGTTGTCGTACTAACGAAGTATGAAAATCAAAAATTTTTGATTTTTGTGATATTTTTATTACTTGTAATTTTTTTCAAAGGAAATAGTACGATTTGTAGTAACGTCTATCACAAAATCGTACTTCAACTCATACTACGATTAGTACGAAAAATAGTATCGTGTATACCCAGCACAAGACAAAATTTTACTGAACTAATAGGTGAAGTTGGAAGAAAGTTAGATAGAATAATATCTTGGCTACTTTCGGAACTACATTTGATCCTCCTACTGCCACTCCCACAATGAGAAAATTAAACGTTTTCTTTTTAAATCTTAATAACACCGCCCATAATGGGCGTGGTCACTAATTTTATATCCGTGTTTTAAGCCGTATTACTGCTTTATCTATACTAGCATAACCCGGTGCACTTCGCTACCCCTACCCTAGTAAAATTAAAAAAATATGAATGGAAATATGAAAATAACACATACAAAATTTGAGAATCTCTCAATTACAGTTCACTTGATATTCGAAAATAACTAACTAATTTTGTATGGGAGACACCACTCCACTGCTCTGATCCCACCCATTTTTAAAACTTTTATGTAAATATCAAGCTTTATATTAACCTCCTATTTTGAGTGCTATGCCCTCTAATCTAATTCCGTCTATATTCAGCACAGTAATACGAAATTAATTCGATAAAAGTTTAAACACTTTTACAATTATAGTTCTACAGATATTCGAAATTAATTATATACTTTGTAAAGGTTGTGCCACGCCCACTATTCCAATCCCGAACAATTTCAGCGAATCTATGCAAAATTATAAAAGAGCCATGTAGACTAAGTTTGAAGAATCTTGCAATTATAGTTCACAAAATATTTAGAAACAACTATTTACTTTGTATGGGAGGCGACTTACCATTTTTTCCGACCCGTCCCATTTTTGATTAATTGATTCGTATGAAGTTTGAAAACCGTCACAATTTTAGTTCTGCACATATTATAAAATAACTATTTAATTATGTACAATTATATATTTACCCCCATATGCATAAACAGTTTTTATACCCTTCACCTTCGTGAGAAGGGTATATATAAGTTTGTCATTCCGTTTGTAATTTCTACATTTTTATTTCCGACCCTATAAAGTATATATATTCTGGAACCTTATAGATAGCGGAGTCGATTAAGCCATGTCCGTCTGTCTGTCTGACCGTCTGTTGAAATCAATTTTCTGAAGACCCCAGATATCTTCGGGATCCAAATCTTCAATAATTCTGTCAGACATGCTTTCGAGAATTTTGCTATCTAAAATCAGCAAAATCGGTCCACAAATGGCTGAGATATGAGGAAAAAACCAAGACAACCTCGATTTTTGACCTATTTTTGATCTATATCTGTATTACTAAGGCATTAATATAGACAATATGGATATCTAATGATAGATATTTCAAAGACATTTGCAACGTATATAAGACCATAGTAAGTTGGACCTACAATGGGTCAAAATCGGAAAAAAAATTTTTTAACCCGAATTTTTTTTTTTCAAAAAAAAAATTTAAAAGACAAAAAAAATTTTTTTTTTAAATTTAAAAAAAAAATCGAAAAAATTTTTTTTTCAAAAAATTAAATTTTGTTTACTTAAAAATATTTAAAATTTTAAGGTATAATTTGGTGAAGGGTATATAAGATTCGGCACAGCCGAATATAGCACTCTTACTTGTTAAATTTGTCAAAGGTTTATAAAACAAATTTTGAATGGAAATTTTGTTTTATAAACCTTTGATAAATTTAAAAATTGTTTATGCATATGGGAGTTAGAAAATAAAAAAAAACACCTTCAAAATATACAAAGTCTTCTTCTTTGTTTTCTATAACAACTCTCACTTAAAACAGAGCGAAATCACAACTGTTTAATTGTTTCTCTTATTTATTTACAACAACAAATTGGACAAACACGCATTGCTTTGTTTACTTTGTAGCTTAAGGTTCACATGTACACGTTTTTGCATATGTGTTAGTAAAATCTTTAAACGCTTACAACTCCTAAAAAACTGAACCGATTTCAATAAAATATATATTCTGCACATCTGTGAATAAATCCCTTTAAAATGGTATATTTCTTGCCCAAATTGAAAGTATAATGTGATTGTAAAAGGGGTCTAAAGAAATCGACTTGCCTATTAATATTAAGATTTCAAATTCTATTTATTTATCTTAAGGAACAACAGAGCTATAGCTAAATAACTGAAAGACTCATAAGGACTAAAAAAAATTGCAAAAAAAAAATTAATAAACAAAATTTTACTGAACTAATAGGCGAACAGAAGTTGGTAGAAGGTGAATGGCTAAATAACAGTTTTGGATTTTTAGCTATAACTTCAAATGTATAAGAGATATTGACATGAATCTTTTTCAGCTAGGTAGAATAACATCTTGGCTACTTTCAGAACTAAATTCGATCCTCCCACTGCCACGTCCACTTTAAGAAAATACAAGTTTTCTTTTTCAATCTCAATGTAATCGCCCACAATGGGCGTGGTCACATATTACATATCTGAGGTATAAGCGGAATTCCTGCTCTATGTGCATGTCAAATTTCATTTGATTATCTGCAAAACAAAATGAGTTAAAGCAAATAATCATATGATTTATATTCTTTGGTTATAGCTAAATTATTGCAAGACTCACAAGGACTAAAAATTTGAAAAAATAAATTTTAAAATTTTAGCGAATTAATAGGTGAACAGAATTTGATAGAAAGTAAATGGCTAAATAACAGTTTTAGATTTTTCACATAACTTCCAAAGTTTATGAGATATTCACCCCTATCGTGAAAAACATGTGAAATTTATGTTCCCATGAAATATCCATTTCCCTCGAAGGGAAAATTGCTATCGTGATATTCCCTTAAACTTTTCATTCACAATAGTTGATTTTGTTCGTAGCAGATGTTTATTGTTTACAAAATTTCATCTAAAAATTTCACAACTTGGGAAATTTTTTACATGAACAAAGTTTATGAACGAAAAATGGGAAATGGGAACATATTTCATGTGAAATAATGATTCGCGATAGGGGTGATTGACATGGATATTATTTTGTTAGAGTGAGATCTAAGCTATTTCCTAAACAAAAATTAATCCTTCCCATGCCATGGCCATTATGGAAAGATTAAATGTTTTCTACTTAAATCTTAATAATACTGGCGGATAACAGCATAAAACCCAGATAATTATGCTGTATTTCTGCTCTATTAGCAGTCAAATTTCATTACATTATCTGCATAATTAACCGAATTACAGCCTCCAGATTCACAATAATTAAAAAAAATATGGCAAATATTTACAAATAGGTGAACAGGTGAAATTTGTTATAACTATGTATATAACTCGAAGAGTTTAAGAGATATTGAATTTAATCGTTTTCAGTTTAATAGTACGAAATCTTGGCTACATGGTAAACTAAACTATTATAAAAATTTAAACTTTTTTTTAAACTCTTGATAAATATTTTCCAGATTTATGAAATACCTTTTATAATGAACAAGTAAAATGTAATCCATTTAAGGCCGTATTCATAAACGAAATTTAAATTTAAACAACGTTTTAAAATCAAATTTTGTATGGAAATTTTGCTTTAAAACATTGTTTAAATTTAAAATTTTTTTATGAATACGGGAGTTAGACTTTAATAATTAACAATTAATTAATACTTACTAACAACTTTGTATTGAAATAAAACTCAGTATTCATAGTTTATTTTTATTTTTTATTACAAGAATATTTTCCCCCTTTTTTTATAACTTACCTTTTTTATTTATTACTAATGAAGCAGACTTAAGTTTTTTAAAAATCGAATACTATATGATCTGAAAACGAAAAATATTGCATTTTCAGTAAAAGTCACTAATGTCTGATCAATTGACTGACTCCAATTTATATATTTTGGATCATTTGATAAATATTTGCTCTTTTTTTTCTTACTTATACATTTTCACCACTTAGGTTTTTGACAACTGAGTTAGGTCTCTGACAGGAGAGTTTCCATTCTATGTGAATTTATCTATGGCTGATACAATAACAAAATACATGGCAATACAGACAGAGATTTTTGGCTCTCAGTTACTTATCTAGTTGTCATCTAAGGATATATGTAAGTTTAATTTCTATCATATTTCTTGACAAAAGTATTTGTCATCCTGACTAAGGTTCTAAAATAATACTACAAACAAAATATTTGTCGAGGTTATATTAACTAAGCTTGCATAGTTAAATTTATAATATATTTTTAAGAAATATGACCTATGGATATTGTGTGTGTGTAGAATCGTTCTAAAAGGAATATAAAGCAACAGTTTTAGAAGACGTATAGCCTCGAATACGTTCAATATAATGCCAGAATAAAATAATTCATTCAGTCTAGACTCTGGAAAATCCTTCTATATCCAGTTATGGTGTAAATCGTTTTGGTAATAAATTATTTAAATAAATATGTATGTAATTATGCATATTAAAATTATATTTCAAATTAAAAGCACTTAGTGTCAGCAACAACAAGTATTCACAATAGCCTTAAACTCATGACACAACTTAAAATTCTGCTATAATTAAATGCAAAAATGTTGCTTGAAATAAACGTAGAGCGAAACAAAAAAACGTGAGTGCTGAGATGAATCTAATAAATATTAATCACGACATTAAATTAAAAACATACAATTAAAACATGGGTTTGATATGATATACATACAGTATGATTTGTAATAAAAATAAAAACAATAAAACCAAATGATATATTTTTTTCTTTTCAATAATTTTTGTATATTTTTTTTTTATATTTTATCTTTTTTTTTTAATTCATATTTGAAGTTTTAAACAAATTTATCAATAATCGTACTTAAGTTAATTCGAAATACAGAGATAAACATACAAATATTTATTAAATATAATACTAACATTAAATTATACAATTAAATTCTAAATGTCTTTCTTGTTGTTATATGGTTATTTATAAAAAAAAATAAACATAAACATTGGATAATTCTAGAAATTGTTGAATGATGAAAACATATTAAAAACAAATATGTATGGAAATTTTTAAATGGTTTTGGGATAGTGTCTTTTACAATAATTCATTAATTTTATAAAGTTAATAAAAAATTTGATGAAAATGATAAAGAATTATTTACATAAAGACTAAATAAAACAGAAACAAAAAAACGTATTTCTACACCATTTCCAAATCTATTTTGTATATTAAAACAAAGGTATCAACTTGTGTTTTTAAAATAAATATAGAAACAGTGTAGAAAATATGACAAAAACAAAAAATTATACAAATTTTTTTACTACAAAAAAAACTAAAAAAAAACTATAAAATATAGTACAAGGCGTATTAATATGGTGAGTGCATAATTCGCTGTGGTTTTATGTTCACTATATGTCAAACTTTGTTTATGTTTACATTTGTTATTGTAAATAACATAGTAATATTTTAATTCGCCTTGATTTTGACATTTACCGTACATTTTAACAAAAACAAATTGCCTGTTGTTTTTGCATTGTTGTATTTGTTGCCGGGACGCACTCACCTTGTTAATACGCCTTGATATAGTATATGCAGTAAATATTGCTGCTAATGTTTTGCTTTTAAAGTATAAATGAATTTATATTAAATAGTTATAAAAAAGTTAAAAATTAAATTAAAAAATATTTTAAAGTTTATAGATGTAAAAAGTATTTCATATTTATTCGTTATTTTTTTTTTTTTGAATTTTTAGTGTTTTTATATATTCATTGTACTACAAAAATACATACGTTTTCGCAGTTATTAAAAAACTAAATGAAATTATGTTTATTAATTATTGTTAATAATAATTATAACTAATTTGGAATGTAGCAATTGCCTTCATTTTTTTATAAATTTTTTTTCGTATTTTTTTTTTTAAATTTTTTAAGTATTTAATTTTACAAACTGTTTCGAAATATATAATCACAGTTTTAGTATTTTCTTTTCTTTTTAAGCTGTGTATAGTAGATTGCCTAACAAATTTGAAAATAAAACACTCTTTTTAAATATTTTTGAGTGCTTAGCTTATATAATTTTCATTATTGTTACAAAATTATGAACTTTCGATTTCATTTACTGTATGTATTTTAGTTTTATTTTGAATAAAATTTTATCAAGTTTTTATGCATTTATTTTTTTTAATTTCAATATTTCTATTTAGGCCAGTTATTTTAAATATAAATTATGTTTTTAAAACATTTTAATTTTTGTATCTTTTTTTTAAATTTTCTCTTTATTATAATATGTATAAATTTTATATTTTGTATAATAAATTTGTAACAATCATGTCAAATACTTTTGTAAATGGACCTGCTTTCTAAATTGTATTCACATACAATGTGGGTATTTTTCCAAAAATTTATTTATAAGTAGAAATGTTTTGTGGAAAGAAATTTTCGATCTGAAAATTTTGCTCAAATTATTATTAAAATGTATTTCCTTTTATGAATGAATTTCGCTTATAATGATTAAACCCAGTATTGTGAACTTTTTTGACATTTTTAAAATTATAACAACTTGTAAACTTGTTATAATTTTTATGAAAATTGTTATTAAAAACAATTTTGTCATAAGATCAGAATACAGGGGTTAATGTTAATTATAATACATATTGTTATTAAGAAATGGACAAAATATAAGTAATTATAGAATGACTTTAATTAAATATTTGTATATAATTCGTTATAAAATAATTTAATTCCAAAATTTAAATTTTAAAATATGTTTAAGTATCGATGGTCATATGTTATTATGTCATAATTGAAATTTTAGTTTTTTATACAAGTTAATGGTTCCCTGCTTTGGCATTTTTCAGTTAAATTGATATTACTCTTACAGCTCAATTCCAATTGTCGTTGTTGCAAATTTTTAATGATATCATTAAAAAACGACAATGACACTCATAATAGGGGCGATTATCTTATTTTGAATTCTCAGTTATGAAATGACAACATGTGACCATTGATAAAATAGCTCCATTCCAGTACTAGTCAGAAAATTAATTTATACATTTATTGTTTTTATAACTAATTCCTAACAAATTTTATTTTTACATATTAATTTTTTACTTTTTATTCACCCCTATCGCGAATCATTATTTCACATGAAATATGTTCCCATTTTTCGTTCATAAACTTTGTTCATGTCAAAAAATGTCCCATGTTGTGAAATTTTTAGATGAAATTTTGTAAACAATAAACAGCTGCTACGAACAAAATCAACTATTGTGAATGAAAAGTTTAGGGGAATATCACGATAGCAATTTTCCCTTCGAGGGAAATGGATATTTCATGGGAACATAAATTTCACATGTTTTTCACGATAGGGGTGATTAAGTTTTATATTTAGAAATTTAAATTTTTAAAAAAGGACTGAAATTGTATTGATATTATTGATTTATAAGTTTTTCTAAAAGAATACAAACTGTTTTATTAAATTTTATTTACAAATTTCTAAAAATAAAACATAACCTCACTTTCAAAATATTCACTAATAAAAGCTTCCAGTAACCGCCTGCCTATACTTGACAAATATTTATCATAACAGTTAAAGAAATTGTTGTCAATACAAAGTTGCCTGAGCAAAAGCACTAACAATTTTGTCATAACGAAACAATAATACTAATAAGTGGAGTCGACTATATCTGATAATTTTTTTTATCTTGACAAAAATTTATCAGGTATTTCCCTATTTTCTCAATCTTTTTTTGTAATAGAATTCATTCATTCTTGAATTTATGTATTCACAATAAAAACCATTTAATTCAAATCTTATACAACTTGTTTTGCTTTTAATAATTTACAAAATGAATTGAAACAAATTGTATAAATAAAGCCTTTTTGTAATTGATTTGAAGAAAAATTAAATCATTCAATAAATTATTGATGCTGTTTTGAATTAAAGAATAAAATATTAATTATTAAAGATTCTATAAAGAATGAAGACTCAATGGTTTAATGGAATTGTTAAGAGGATATATTTAATTCGATTTTGAAAATTTAATGAATTAAGAATTAATTCTTTGAAATCTTTGATATTAATTAATAATGGGATTAATGTTTAATTTAATCATTCAATAGATTTTTTTTATAATGGGTTTGAATTAAAGTAAAAATTAATGATTTTATAAGGAATTAATTCTAGAAATAATGAAATCTAAAAGGAATGAATTTAATACGTTTGAATTACTAAGGAAGTAAGCCAATGAATTATTCGTAATGAATTCATTAACGGAATGGTTAATTTTTTTTTTTGTTTCTCATATAAACTTTTATTTTTGTTTCTCATATAAACTTTCACTTGGGGCCGGGATTTAGAAAATAAGGCCCTAAAATTTATTTATAATACTGGCTTTTTATATTGTGTAACTTTTAACACGTTTTTTGATAAATGAGTAAACAACAAATTACGATTTTTATTAAGGTTTCAAAACTATGAAGTTTTGTATAAAACAAACTTACAGTAAACAATTAAAGGGTGTTTTGTTAATCTAACAAAAAAAAAACACACAACATATAACATTTAATAATTCACTGATATAAATTACAATCAAAGTATTGTGTAAAGTAACAAGTTCTTGAATAAATTGTTCTTCCGAATATAAAGAAAATATAAATTTCCAATAAAACTAACAAAAATTTAACCCTAAACTGGTACCACCATTTTTTTTAAATATATAAACAAATTGTAAAAAATAAATCAACACGATTTCAGTGTAAACTAAAAGCCAATCAATGACTTGAATAATTAATAATTTTTACTAGAAAAATTTACCAGAAAATTTACAAATTTTTAAATCAGATAAACTTTGAAGTAACTACTAATGTCTATAAATATAAATTGAATTTTTAACAAATATAGTCGTTCGTATACAACAAATTTCAGTCCCTTTTCAATATTAAGTTAATAAATTCAAATAAAAGTATACAAATTTCATACAGTATTCTATTACATACTTTCTATGTAAATTAAAAATAAGCAATTGGAAAAAATACCCACTTTAAAGCAATTTCTAAACATTTATATACATATATAATTTTCTTTTTTTTTGTAATAGTAATAAACAGTCTCTAGTCAAATATATTAAGTTTACAAGTAATTTTAAATTAATCTATATATTCGTTTGCATTATCTTGAATGTAGAAAGAAGCTTAACATTGTAATTGCGTTTTACTTTTGAAAATAATATTCAAAAATTTGCACTTGCTTTTTAAAGACACAATTTTTTGTTGTTGTTAATTTATAGAGTATAGTTATAGTAGTTTGTAGTAATATTTAAAACAAAAAAAATATATATATTTTTAACAAGGTATGTAAAGGTATACACAAATTTTTTATAACCTACTAAAGTTATAAAGACAATATTTAATATGTTTTAAGAAAACTCACCATTTTCAAATTCAATTTTAAGACTTATTATTAATAAAAGTTTATGGAGTTTTTGCGGATAATGTTGTTTTTAGCATTCGGTGGCAAAATAAAAAATCTCTACAATATCCTCATCCTCCGTCTCATTATCCTGCTCCTGTATACTAGCTTCGGCTTTATGTTTGGGATTAATGACAAGGCCACCGTTTTGACCACCTTTATTGAAGCAATTTGTTGTATTAGAATTAGTAGTAGCTGAATTAGTAGTAGTAGTAGTTTTTCTATTACTGCTTAAGCCACGAACAACAACGTCTTCGCCTAGACATTGACGAAGAACGTTGGCCTATAGTCACACTTTTGAAGCGGTATGTTGCGGCCCAGCTACAGCCCCCGAATATTGGGATTGAGCTTGATGCTTTTGTACCGTTTGGTAGGTAGGCTGCGATTGTTTCGTTTGTTGCTGCCCGGCAGCAATACTATTCGCATTCGTAGGACCACCCAACGTCACTTGTGTTACGAACGGCCCACGACTGCGAGCACTGCTATTCAAGGTGGCTGGCGAAAAACCATTCATGGCAGCCGTTCTCCAATGAGCCTGACTTTGTGTGGCTACCGCTGAGGCGACCGAAGCCTGTTGTTGCTGATGATGTGCAGGATGCTGATGTTGACTGGCATTTATGGTTATGCCCGTATGACCGTTGTGTTTAATACTGCCCGTGCGTTGCTGAAAACTATTGTTAAGCATTGATCCTTGACTTAAATTATGTTGTGCTGTTTCGTAATCGTAATAATTTGAACGTAGACTTGTGTTATTGCTGCTGTGATTGCTGTTCGTTTGATATTGTTGCAGGTTGATATCCTGTGAGCGCGCACTACGTTGGGAATGATAATGTTGATGACGACGACTGTCATTAGTATTTTCATACACACACACATCATAATCATTTATACAAATATCATAAAATATTTACATATTTATATTTAGTTCAAGTTGCAGTTGGTAGAATATTAAAAAGCCCATTCAAATATTTATGCATTTTTAATTATTTTTTTAATTTATTGTTTAATAAAAGCAGAAGAAATTTGTTTAATTTTCATGAAAATAGATAAAAAGTTTAAGAAAGTAAATAAATGAATATGTTTTAAATGAAATACAGTTTACACTGCTCTAAAATATGTGAAAAGAAATGGGTATAAAGCAAAGATACATGCAGCCAATATAAAAAAGTAAGCAAAATTGTATAATCTAAAGTTAAATCAAAAAAATATATAAAACTGCTACAAATAATCAGTATTTGTGTTATCAAAATACGAATGCATTAAAAGTAACTTTTAGGAATTTCATTTCAATACCAACCTAAAAAATTAAAAGTTTCGTATCGTAAGAGGAAATTATTCGAATAAATTCTCTAAATTATGTGTTTATTTGTTTAAATTATTAATTTAATCATTTTTATAGAAACACAGACATTGATATTAACTAGAATATCGAGGTGTTATCGTCTGAAGAAAATCGATAAGAAATTGAAACCAGTGAAACAAATGTCAGAAAATAAATCATTAGATTTTGGTCTCATTAAGTTTTTACACATTAAAACTAAAATTTTTTAAAATATCTTCTTGAAATGGAAGCTGCTTTTGAATTTAGGGTTTAATTTATATTACGAACTAAATTATTTACACGTTATTTTTTTTTTGTAAATCCAGCAAAGAGCGCACAATTTTTACCATATTCGGATTTGATTGATTTGCATTATTTAAAACATATATTTTGTTTAATTATGCAGTCATGAGAGAACATACATAAGTCTCTTTCAAATGAATCTTAAATCAATAAAATCCGATATCAGCTTTATAAGCTTCACAAATTTAAAATATACATTTTTTTTCTTAATTTGTTTTTAATTTTTTTTTAAATTTTGTTTTAAATTTAAAAAATCGAAATTTTGTTATTTTAAAATTTTTTTAAATTTATTGGTGAGCAAATTTTTTTTGCTAAACAAAAAAATTCGGGTTAAAAAATAATTTTCTCCATTATCACCCATTGTAGGTCCAAATTACGATAGGCTTATATAAATCGTTGCAATGGACTTTGAAATACCTATCATTAGATATCCATATTGTCTATATTAATGACTTAGTAATCCAGATATAGATAAAAAATAGGCCAAAAATCGAGGTTGTCCGAGGTGTGCCGAATTTCTCAATAGCAACTGAGCCGGGAGAATTCCCGATATATTGATGTATCAATCACGTTTGTAAGTTATTTAAGGGCTACGGAAGTTGATTTCAATATACAGACGGTCAGTCGGACATGACTATAACAATCCAGATTACAAATGGAATGACAAACTTATTATATAGTTACCCTTGGGAATGTCCAAATGACTTTCAAGAGCAAGTTTTTACTGAATATGATAAAAATCGCAAGTCCCAAGGTTAATTAGTTTGTGATGCCTTATGTAATTCATGAAATACTTTTTCTTTAAAACTAAAATATTCTAAAAGCTAAGTATTTTCAGTTATTCTAAATAAAATTTCAACATAATTAAAACAAACAAAAAATAATTGAAAAATATTTTCAAAATTAATAAAAAATAAGCTACTAAAATTAAAAAAAAGCAAATTGTAAAGAAATATGCACAAAAGCAATTGAACAAAATAGTATTTGTTTCGTTACCAAAAATAATTGTTTTAAAAAAAGTTACCTTTCAGCTTCGACTTTAAGACGTTGTCTAAGCACTTGTTGGCGCATGCATTCTAAGGTTGATTCCGACAAAACATCATTATTTGAGCAGTTTTCATCACTATGACACATAAATGTTACAAAAATGGAAAAAGTTTTGTTTTTACAATTCAAGATTTTTTCAAAAAAGTTTCAATTTAGAAAAATAACAAACAAAAGTTGGAAGAGGCATGAACAAGAACGCAATGAAAAGGAAAGGTTATGAAAACTTTGTTGATGTATAAAACCAAAAAGCTTAGCAAAATGTTTAAATGTACATAAATTTATTTGTATTTGAAACCAAGAAAGGTCTGTTCAAAATTTTAGGTAAATCAAATGCCTACTATTTGTTTAAAATGTAAGTAGTATAAAATATGTATGTTTTATGATCATGTGGTTGGCTCCTTTATCCCATATTGTTTTAGTTTTGGATTGATTTGATTTGAAAGATGCAGTTTTGTAATTTATGTATGAAAAGGGAAAAAATAAACTTGTGCTCACCTTATTTGTTGAAGATGATTGTGTTGTTGAAGCTCCTCATAGTTGGAATAGTGTTGATAACGATGATTGAATATATCATTATGATGTATGCCCCCATTTGTACTACTATCACCATGTACTACAAGACCTCCTCCGCCCGTGCCATTTGCATTAGCGGGCGGTAGCGGAGGTGGAGGTTGATAAGCTGGAGGGGCTAATTTAACATTACGATCTAGTGCCGCCAATGCAGCTACTGGTATTTCATTATTGGCAGGTGTTCTTTCATTTGCAGCATTATTTGTAACGGGTGGCTGTGTATCAGCTGGTGCTACACCATCTTTGCGATTTTTACCAAAACGAAACATGTAGCCAATGCCTCGTAAAATGCCGGGCTTTTTTGATCTAGATTTGTGTTTACCATCGTTAAGGGAACTTTGGAAGGGACCATTGCGTTGGGTAAAGCCACCATCAGCAGCATCCCCATCCTCTAAAAGCCAAGTTTGGTGAGCTTCTTCAAAAGATACAATTATCAAATTAGTATCGTTCGCACAATTTAAACAATCTTGAAATATACTTACTTTTCACATCGTGATCACTAGCAACAGCCGCTCTCAAACTCTCTTCGCGTCCTCTACCGCGTGGTGCTCTCAATGTGGTAGGACCGCCACGTGGTTCCTCAGACATTTGAATTTCTTGTACCATGGTTTGTAAAGACTCCAAGGAAGATGATTTCTTCAAACCCAATGAAGGTCCCAAGTCGCCTACCTGATCTCTAGCTTCTGCCTGTATTTGCTGTTGTTCAATGCCCGAGTTGGTCTTGGCATGTTTATAACCGGGTATTCTAGCATTAGCTTCAGCTATACGAGCCGATAATGATTCCATAGAACCACTAAACACTGCTGACTTGGTGTGTGCTATACGTCTCTCACGTTCTCGCTCTTCGCGCAGTTTCTTATTACGCTGGTAGGTGCCTGTTTCGCGGGCATCTAAGGCGGCATGATGTTTCTCCGATATAGAACGTCTACCCAAAGCATCACGACTAAAATGTTCTACACCAGAATTATTCGTTTCAAGACTAAGCTGTGACGAATAAGTGGCATCGAAATTTTGAGGGGCAGTCCCGGGAGTAGGATTACTAGATGTAGTTGTATTGATTACGCTTGAAGCTACAGATTCATTGGGACGATGAGGAAGAGTTCTGTACAAAAAAAAAGAAAATGATAAAATTAATTCGTAATGGAATTCTTTCGAATTTCTTGATTTAATTTTACTTACGGTGATGTTGGCTCGGGATCGTGTTCAATTAATACCGAATTGTTGACGTGCTGTGGTTGGTGATGTAAAGCTGGTGACCAGGTTTCATTAGTGGCCATATAATAACTCTCATTGCGAAGAGCATGAGTAGCACTATTCTTAACACCTGCTGCGGAGTTTGTGGCAGCTGCAGTTGAGCGACCTTTTTGTCCTGAATTGCCAGAGCAAGCACCACCGGTTAGTCTATCCAAAACGGGGTTGCTCCAACTATTAAGTATAAATATATTAATAAAAAATTATTGAAATTTATTAAAACAACTCACCGATTCATTTCACTATTTGAACTGCTACTATTGCGTTTATCCGCCGAACGTTTTTCTGGACTTAAATAAATCACTGTGGCTCCACTATTGTCACTGGTATTTGAGCTCTCATTGGTGTGCTCCAAAATGTCACCCGAACTCGCTGATCTGGTGATTTTACGAGCAACTTGCAGAGTAATCATACCAGGATGTTTACCCGGTTGATTGACAATGGCACGTTTTAATGTGTCCATAGCTTCAGCATTACTCTGACCGAGTAAGGAGACACCATTTACACTAACCAATTGATCATTCATGCGCAAGCGCCCGTCACGTGAGGCTGCACCACCATGAATGACATTCTTAACAAAAATACCCAAATCTCCATCGTTTTTCATGGAGCCATTCGAACTGCCATTTGAGGAGCCTGTAATGTTGGAACTTGTCTTGCCTTTAACGCTAACACCAAGACCAGCTTTCTCGGTGTCATGTACGGGTATGTGTAGGGTCAGCATTTCTCGGGAACGCCAGGCAATGCCAGCTTGTAGGCTGTCCTGTTTTGTTGAAACGATAAAAATGATTATGATTTTTATTAATACTTGTGGGGAATTATTAATTTTGATGATTGACTTACACTTGATGCCGCCGATTCACTGCCAGCATCTATAAAATGTTGAGATTCGTTAAGATTGTGATTTTGTTGCTGCTGATGCTGTTCGAATAGCGAACGGGCACTATTTGATTTTTTAACATCCTTTTGATAGGTTGGCATAGAGGCTGGTAGCACAGGAGCTGGAGGTTTGGGTGGTGAATCAAATTCATTTTCCTTGTTCTCGAAATTCTAAAATACAAAAGAGATTTTTAATAATATAAAAGTAGACATTTTTAAACATAATTATGTCTAATATTTGTATATGTTTGTTAACAGTACTTACAATTTCCCTTTCTTCAGGTTCTGCCAATTCCTGCTGTCTTGAGACCACCAATTTTACTGTGGCTCCTGGTAAGGTGGCTCTTAATACTGAGACCACATCTGTTTGGGTTTTACCCGTCATGGCCACACCATCAACTTCCAACAAACGATCGCCGGGTTTTAAACGACCATCTTCTATGGCGGCTCCTCTGGGTAATATATTTTTTATGTAAATGGGACAATGACCACCAGCAGGATTGTCACGCGTTGTTACCGAAAATCCCAGACCGTTGGGACCTTTTTTCAATATAATCTCAATTTTGCGACCCAATTTACGGGTATTGGCCACTTGCAAAGAAGCTCCCACTGGTGCTGTATTTGGTTTTTTGGTAGGAGAAACTGTGGCCACTTTACTCTCCAAACTACAGGCCATTTTCTCTTCAGCTTCAATCATTTCAGCCACCTTGGAATCTCTACGACGATTTTTCGAGCCCTTAGTATTAGCTCTTATTACTCGCACTCTCAGTTCGGAAGATTCTAAAGCTTTGCGCAAGTATTCCTGTACTTTAAGCTCCGTTAGGCCCATCAGTTTTGTACCATTAATTTCCAATATACGATCACCTTTACGTAAACGTCCACGCTCAGCGCGACTGCCAGGTTCCACATGTTGTACCAACAGACCACCACCGTGTTCATTGTCGGGAATGGCTGTTAGACCTAAAGGACTGCCATACTCATTGATGAGTAAAAGCATTTCTCCATCTTTTTCCCGTATGGACTCGTAGGCTTGTCCCAGTGGTTCTTTGCGTGTGCTTTCTCGCGGCAAAGACTTGCTGGAGAAAAATTGCTGTTGATAATCCCTTGATGGCTCTTGTTGCTGCTGGGCATGTTGTTGCATCTGTTGCTGCTGTTGCAATTTCTCCGCAGCATCCATCCATTTGTAACCGGTGCCGTCTCCCAAAAACTGCATAGACAGTCGGCCGGATCTAGCAAAAGGTTGATGTGGTGGTACTGGCGGCGCCTGATGGTGGCCATCATCTTCTTCCTCCCACTGAGGTGGTAAATAACCCGCCTTTTCTATGTGCACTCGTTCGGGCGAATCGCCAGCACAGTGGGGCGCTGCTGCCGACCAACGTTTATTGCCATTTTCAGACGCTTTCAAAGAAGCCAATAGATTAGGATCACTACTACGTCGCACTTGTAGACCTAAGCCCGTCATAGGACAAGCCGTCGTACTGGTGACCTCAATATGAGGTGTCGAATTATCGTTGTGGGCACCATTTGTGGGCGCATCTGTATTTGTGGGATCACGAAATATATCTGGTGAACCGGTGCCGACAGATGAACTACCCGAAGCACCATCACCACCTCCCTGTGGCACGCCTGGATCTGGTCCAGAATCCTCAAAACTAGCATGTATATATTCACGGTCATCGGCTACATCACGTACACAATCGTCTGGATCTAAAATGCCGCATTGTGTTTGTAAATGATGTACTGAAACCCAAGAATCTGGATCCTGAAAATATAGCAAAAAAATACAATAGATAAGAATTTGTTTTAATATAAATAAATTTATAATGGTTGTTAATTATTTTTGTAATATTTATCGAAAACGTGACTTGAATTCAAGAGTTTGGTTTTGTAAAGGAAGTTTAAATGTATGAATATCTTCAGGTAGGGCTTGTGTCTGGCGATAGTAGCGGAATATTAATGAATACGTAATGTATGCTATGCCACATTGCTATACCAAAGAATATATTTAAATACTACTATTATTGATGATAATTATTAGGAAAATTAATTAAGGCTGAGGTTATTATGGGTGGAGAAAATATTGGACTTTTTAAATAAACTTTATTTTATAAATAACTATAAATTTGTAAAGTCACCTAGAATTGTAAGACTTTTCAATTCCACATTTATCTCTATAATTCTTTTGTTCAAATTACAAATATTTACTACCTTATATGGTGGCTATCAAAAGGGTTTGACGCCTTTTATTTTTATTTTTTTTATTAATAACAAAACAACTGCATTTTAAAGCCAAATACAATTAATAATAAACCATAAATGACTCATGTTTAACACCAAAATGTATGTTAAATTTTTCAATAAACAAAAAATGTGGGAGTTGCATTTTTGATCTAAAAAAATGCCGATCTGAAAAAAGTTCACACAATGTTAACCACTATTCATAAACCAACAAAATAAATAGACCAAACATATGGACAAAACAAGATTGTATTCAAAATAATGGCAGTTAAAAAACGTAAAATCTAATAAATTGCATCACAACATGAGTAAAAAACAAACGAAGCATGAAAACCAAAAATAAATTGTTAACAAATTAAATTATTTTGTTTTTTTCAGTAGAATTTATGATTTGTTTTAAGTTATGTAGGTTAAATATTTGTTGCGATTATTAATATTTTATAATTACATTTTTTGTTTATTGCTTTAAATTAGGCATTACTTAAATGTGAACTTTGCAACAAAGATGGATCAAGGCACTAAATGCCATCAGAGGCCGAACTCGATCGACTCTGATCAACTGATCTAAACCCTTTTGGAGTGTTCAGGTAGATACAATGCGAATATACATTTAATATTAATCAGATATTCGAATTAATTAATTCAATTTCCACCGAATTCTTTCTCAAAATCTAATTCTTAGCTTCATCCAAAGGCTTTTATTTAAATAAAATTAATTCATAACAAAATTCATTTAAACTTTGAATGATACAATTTTTTTAATTCAAATCTAGTGGGTGACTTAAAAATACGGGATTTACAATATATGGCGTAACTCTTGAACGCGATTTTGGTTTTTACTAACTTATATGTCATCTTGAAGGGTACATATCTGTCATTTATTCTCACTTAGTTATTGAACATTATAGTGTAAACAACAAAGCTTGTTTTTGCTTCGAACATTTCGAATTTTAATTCTTTAATTTACACCGGTTTCAATGTGCGAGAGATTGTTGGTTCGGTTAAGAAGTGGTGATTTTGACATGGAAGACAAAGATAGCCTAGGACAGCCAAACAACTTTGAAGACCAAGAATTGAGGGCATTACTCCATGAATATTGTTGAAAAACTCAACAACAGCTTGCTAAATCATTGGGATGTACTCAATCAGCAATTTCAAAACGTTTGCAAGCAGAAGGGTTCATAAAAATGCAGCGGAATTGGGTAAAATACGAATTGAAGCAGAGAAACCTTGAAATTCGATTTTGCATGTCTTCAATTATGTTTAAACTCTTTAAAAGAAAATAATTGTTGCACCGAATCATTGCTAAGAATAACCCAAGGTGTAAAAGATCGTATGTGGAGCCCGGACAACCATCCGAATCGACACCAAAGCCAATTATCCATGGCGCTAAGGTAATTCTCTGTATTTTGTGGGACCAAAATCTGGCAAGACTTTCACATGGAACCGGTACCGAATGCAACCGATTCCTTTTTATCGAACATTTGCCGAAAAACGTCAGAAAATTCGGCCAGACATGAAATCATAATATTCCACCATGGCAACGCTAAGCCACATGCTGCAATACCTGTTGAAAACTATTTATAATGAAGTAGTTGGGAAGTTTTGCCTCACCCGCCTTAAAGTTCAGACCTTGCCCCGTCCGAATACTATTTGTTTCGAACGATTTAGATCGCTTTCTCTGGGATACGCTTCACTTTGGAACAGAGTATCCGATATTGTTTTGATTTGTTCTTGGCCTCAAAAGATGAGCAGTTCTTTTGGTTGCCAGAAAGATGGGAAAAGGTCATAGCTAACAATGGTCAATACTTTGAATAAATTTATGTTGTACAAATGTTTTTAAATAAAAGCTAAAAATTTTAAAAAATCCCGCATTTTTAAGTCATACATCCACTAAGTTTTCTTTTTAAAGATCAGATTTTTCATAATGAAAAGTACCATGGTACTCTCGAGACTCATTTAATACTTTCAAACAGTTTTCAGTATTTTATGTATAAAGACTAATTTACAAATTAGACACAGAATGATTTTCTGCTATAGGAATGGAAAAAATTTTGGAAATTAGGAGCCTTAAATCCATAGATGACAACGAGATAGGTAACTGAGAGCCAAAAACCTAAGTCTGTTGTCAAAAACCCAATTCATGACAATGTATTGCCATGGATTTTGTTATTGTATCAGACATATGTAAGAAAAGAAAGCAATTTTTTTCAATGAATTTTCTCTTTCCTTCCATTCTATGCCTAAATGATTTACTAATTTGTTTACTATGTAAAAAGTTCATTGAGTGTAACGTTGTCACTCAAAATTCTAACAACATGAGAACAAATAGTTGGCAACTCCGCAAAACCATATTTTCCTATATTCTTAGAAATGGTGTAAAATTAACATTTTTAATAAGTAACAAAGAATGTATTAATAATTATGTATATTGTACTCAACCGGAAATATGGCCACTGCTTTAACAAAAAAAAAAATAATACTAAAAACCAATTGTCATTTATGATAAAAATAATTAAATGAAAACAGAAATAAAGAAAAGCCAAATAAACATTACCATAAGAATAAAATATTTTTTTTTTTTAGATTTGGATTTTATACTTCTATGTATTGTATATTTATATATATTTACCTTAATATAACCATATGGTGATGGTGGTCTCTTGGTTGGCAATGTTAATGAATAGGATTTTTGTAAATAGACATGTTGTATGCCTTCATGTTTGGCCGAGACTTTATAGGTATGACGCCAACCAAATATGCCCGTCAATTTATTAGCCAATGCTGGACATTTTGGTGGTAAATCAAACATTTTATTTCGTTTTGTTTTTTTTTAAAAACTCTTTGGTATTTAGTAGTTATAGTTTTAATTAGATTTGTTTAATTAATTAAATAATACTTGTTATATATTTATTCGTTTTTTGTTTGGTTTTATTTGTAATTAACTATTTATTAATTACTCTTAATTTGTAAAACATTTTTGCAGCTGTTTTTTTCTTCTTCACTTTAAATATTAAATAAATTAAGATTTTAGTTTTTAATTTGTTAAAATGTTATGTGTTGTGTTGTTTAACTCAAATAATACTAAAAAAATTTCACATTTCATTGAAAAAATATTTATTTTTTATCTTTTGCAAACTTTTTTACTGATAATGACGCAATTTTTAAACTCTACTGATAATAAAAAGAAAAAAATATTGTTTGTAAAAAATTATCTTATTCATTTACGTGAATAATTAAGTTAAGTTGAATGTAAGGTAATCTTATCTTTTTGTTACCAAGAAAAATATTAAGTCTATTTTTACTAAGACTCAAGGAATTGAACCAATTTCAATATAAATTGCTTTAATTTTCAAGTAATTTAAAGAAGATTTCAAATGATCAACTGTGGCTATTTTTATTTGTAATATGTAAAAAGTGAAATCTTAAACTGCATTACAAGCTGATTTCCAATTATTTTGGTAAAACAAAAAACGATTTAATTCCTCTAAAACACAAACACCATGCACTATAAAATAAAGATTATTTAAAATAAATATCCAAATTGTGACTCAATTTATAAAATAATAAAAATCACAATTTGTTAAAGCTTGTTAAACTCGATAGACTAACAAAATAACACGTGATTCATTTAAAAAAAACAAATATCAACAAAATATTCATAGATTGATAATAAAGTTTGTGAATAATACAGACAGACGACCACGAAAGTAGATTTAAATAGAAGATTATGAATACTTACTACTACTCGAATTTAAAATTTGCCATGGTCCTTCGAGCTTAACCTTAAATTTGAATCAACTTTAGTTACTTTTTTAAATGAATTATGTATTTTTCATCAGTTTTTATAAAAGTGTATTACATTTAATTAAAGCAACACCCTGTCTAATTTTAAGTTATAAATTCTTATACATTGTTTTGCAAAACAAAAGTAAAAGTTTACATTGTTTTCTAATCATTTTGTCAATAAAACGATGAAGAACAAAACAAAAACCTATGTTGTCTTACTTATGTGTTATCGCAAAAATTCCTTAGCAAAATTGCATTGTACCAAGCATGTATAACACACGTACTGGGTAAATAAATTATTAATATTTGTCTAGTTATAAATTTACTAATTATTTCCTTTATAACATTACTATGTGTCCGATAAGATTCTATGTGTCAATGAGTTTGTAGTATTTTTTTTATTAAACAAATAAATAAACAAAAGAGTTATAAATGTATAAAAACTTATTTACTCAAGCAGAAATATAGGTTAATTTGCCTAAATACAGAGGTTATTTAAAAAATACAATTACTGTAAACAATTACAGTAGGCAATCAATCAAAACGATCAGGCTGTGACTCATTTCACTTGGAATGGTTTCTATTCCGTAGGTATTCAATATAAACAGCAGTATTCCCGATGTCACCTTATTAAAATCCTCTTGTTATGAATACTCAAGCGACCCAGCATTTAAGCAATTAGTCAATGTATCCCTATCACTAATTTCTGACTCCAATTTATATATTTTGGGCCATTTGACACGTATGTGCAAGTCATTTGATTACTCTATACATCCCAGGTAATCTAGCGTGAAATCAATTGTCACTTAAGTGTCTCTAAGTAATCTTGAGTATAGTCACTTTAAACGTTTTCCGAAGCTCCCAAATAACTTACATACACGATTCATACATCAATATCTCCGGAATTCTTCCGGCTCGGTTGCTATTTAAAATCGGTCCACAAATGGCTATGAATTAAGGAAAAAAACAGGACAACCCCGTTTTTGACCTATATCTGGATTACTAAGTCATTAATATAGACAATATGGATTTCTAATGATATATATTTCAAAGACCTTTGCAACGACGTATATAAGACCATAGTAAGTTGGTCCTACAATGGGTCAAAATCGGAAAAAATATTTTTAACCCAAATATTTTTTTCGCTAAATATTAAAAAAAAAATAAAAAAAAAATTTTAAAAAAAATATTTTTAACCCGAATTTTTTCGCTAAATATTTAAGAAAAATTAAAAAAAAAAATTAAATTTAAAAAACAATTCGAAATTTTTTTTTTCCAAAAAATTAAAAAAAAACAACATTGAAAAAAAAATTTATTTTGTTTACCTAAAAATATTTTTATTTTGAAGTATTATTTGGTGAAGGGTACGTAAGATTCGGCACAGCCGAGTATAGCTCTCTTACTTGTTTTGTACTACACTTTAGAAAGTAGTTATTTTACCCACCAGAAGTAATCTATTGGAGAGTTGTCGGATGAAGATTTGTTTACAAGAAATCGGTTATTAGACTGTTTATGAGATGTCTTTTTAAATGACTATTTGAGGTCAATTAGAATCCATAGATGTTAAAATAATTAATTATGTAGCTGATTAAGTAACCAGTTAGGTAACTGACTCTGTGTAACCGGTATGTGAATCCAATGCGTTTACTACTTTCTACGCTTCACTTTAGATCAGAGTATCCGAAATTGGCTTGGTTTATTCTTGGCTCTGAATCCATAAGCCAGAAAGATGGTAAGAGATTATAGCTAACAATGGCCAATACATTGAATAAATATATATTGTACAAAAGTTTCAAAATAAAAGCGAAAAATTTAAAAAATTTCGCATTTTTAAGTAATATACCATTATTTCATTAAAATGTTATAAAATTATAACATAAAATCAGTTTAGCTTATCAGGTTTTTGCGGTAAGCCCTTCAGTTACAATAACTCTTAATTTTTCTATGTTTAAAAAATAAACTTGAGGATCATCTAACAACTACCGTTAAGATCTCAACTGTATTTAAAGGGTTTATTGTTTATACAACTGGGTATCAGATCTACAACAAAAATGTAACCGTATAATCACATAACAACCGTTACTTGATAACTGATGTAAATCTCATTTTACTACAGGAAGATATTTTTATTTTCATTTCTATGTAGTGTTGCTGTTGTACGCAAAACAAAAAAAATAAATAAAGAAAACATTTCATACTAGATCAGGCTATTGTTGACTTTTTTTCACTCACATACATTTTATTTACAAGTATGCAGATAAATATGTTAAATATTTTTGAAAAAAAAAAAATATATAAAAAAAACTGTAGTTAAACAGGTTAAAATGAAGTGTAGGAACGTGTAGCTGAAGAGTGTATGTCTGAAAATAATTGTATGCATTTGAGTTTAACAATGTTGCAATAAAACGTGAAAAAAAGTTAAAAAAGAAATATGTATGTTACAAGTTAAATATTCAAGCGGAAGATATAGAGATTTGATTAAAGGGTCATGATTAAAAATAAAAATTTACTTAGATTAGTTTACAAAATCTTTTGAATTCAAAATGTATTGGTTAAATGTTTTTAAATATATCAAAGGTTTATAAAACAAATTTGTTGTGAAAATTTAGCTTTATAAACCTCAATATATTTAGTGTAAACAATTATTTCTTCAGCGTTCACTCTAACTAAACCACATACAATCCGCTTTTCGCGGTTTAAAAATAATAAATTGTCCATGAATAGTTAATTACATTTGCATGCCATTGAATGGTATTAAATAAATTACCTCATTTATTTATAAATAAAATGAATATGTAATCGAATTAAAATAAATTAACTTTTACAAAGAACTTAAGCATGTTTTAGATAAAATATATTGCATGTATGTAGCTCTTAAAGCTACGTACTTAGATAAATTCAACAACTAACTAATTTGTAATCGCATTACCAACAACAGAAATTTCCAAACTATTAAACATATTGGACGATAAATATATGTATGTAAGTAGATATAAACAAATACATGTATTAAAGGCTTTTTGTGGTACCCAGGTATTACCAAGCGATAACGTGATTAATTACATTAGCAATTAGGGGCACCAACTGAAAGCATTAGTTAGAATACCATGATTTAAAAACAAAATAGAAAAAAATCTAAAAAAAACTTAAAAAGTTATGTTAGTAAATTGGCCCAGATTTATTTTAAGCAATAAAAAAAGATTTCTAAAAAAATCATTCCCTTAAAATGGTATTTCATTTGCTATAGATTTTAATTAAAATTCTATTTTTAACGAACACTTTAAGCTGATTTCAAACAAACCTATAAATCTTTGTTATTTATCATGATAAATTATATTGCCAGTTTGCATGTCATGTGTTGCCAACTTCCAAGCTGCTGCAGAATTAACATTAACATTTTCATGACATGACATCAAATCAAATTATTTTCCTACAGTTATACCAACAAAAATGAAAAATAAACAACAGCAACAAACAAACATTTGCTTTAATTTATTTTCACAATTTATGAGAGATTTTTTTCTTTATATGATCACGAGCTGTGTAAAGTGTCAAAATGTTGATTTGAACTCATTATTTGTGAGCAAGTTTTTTTTGTTTTGTTTTTCTTTTTCTTTAACTGTTGTATGATTGTGTAGTCACTACACAATCATACAACAGTTAAAGAAAAAGTGTCTTGTTATGACATAACAAAATGCCACCATTTGCATTTTGGCTGATGTTGTTGTTCTCTTTGTAAAATAAATACTAATTACACACTAAATTGCAAATTTAAAATGAAAATTTATAAAAACTAAATACATTAGACAGATATTTCTATATTATACAATATTTTTAGCATTAAATAAAAAAAAACAAATAAACAAATATTTGTATGCAAAACACAGTAACCCAACAAATATATTGATATGTTTAAAAGGGGGAGGGAGAAAGAACCTGTTGTTATTTTATTATTTTTTGTTGTTGACACACCTGTATTTAGTAGTAAGTGGTGTATGAAGAGAAAAACAAAGAATATTCTAAAAAAAAAAACAAAATAAATATGTACAATTTTAAAAGTCAGTCAAGCTTGAAAAACAATGTCAGTTTTTATTTAATTCTATTGATTTTTTTCAATTAAAATATGTTTTCTTAATCGAATTTGAGTTAGTAAATTAAAAAAAAACATCATTAATATTGCTTGCGTGCAATTTTCAATTATTTAAAATATTTGTTGCACTTGGCAGCTTTTTAATAATGGGAATCAATTCTAATTTATGTAAAAATATTTAAAATTATAACCTTAATGTTTATTTTATATGTATTAACAATACAAATTTAAAAAAACAATGAAATTTTAAATAAAAAAATATTTATAATATTCAATAATTGAAGGGCTTAGTTAAATTATAGTAAATTGTAAATATACCTACATATAATAAATTTATGAAAGTGCGCTTAACTATTTTTGTATAAAAAAAGAATTATTTATTAAATATTTAATTTCGCGGGTAAAAATTAAAGCAAAACATCGTTTAAACGGTTTTTAAATTATTAAGAATTTAAATTAAAGGAAAATTTAATAAAAAAAATTAATTCATTTAGATTGGTTCAAAACTATTCTTACATTCCCAAGATTTACAAAAGCTCTGATATGAATTTTTACCTAATAATGACATCTACGATCAAAAATAAATTAAAAAAAATTAAGAATTGTTCCCTAGGATTTTAATAATACAGTACAATGGAAATATTTTTGAAAACTATATTCCGTAATTTATATTTGTAAAATAAATTAAAATTTTTCAAAATTCCAGCATTTTTAAGCATTAACGTTTAAAAAAATACATTTCTTTCGTATTTTATATTGAAAACAACAAAAAAAATTAAAAATATACATACATATATGTATGTATTTTTGGTTATGACAATTTTTGTAAAAAGGAAACCTAAAATTTATTCAATTAATTATGTTCTTATAAATTAATGAAATTGAATCATTCAAGTTTTCTTGAATTCAAAACCGCTTAATAGCTTAATAAAATTTATGGAATGATTAAATTTTTCTTCAATTTAAAGACGTAAATAAATACTTATTGTAGCAATTAAGAGGCAATTGAAAGAAGGCAAATTTGGAGCCTTCTGACAACGATTTTACGAATATAGAATTTCGTCCAAAATATCCAGCGTTCATTTTCTACACACAGGGTGCTAAGATAGATTAGACAATAATGTACTGGCATATCAATCTGAGGGTTGGGGGTTCAATTCAATGTATCTGCAAACAAGCCAAAAGGCTTTGCAGTTTGTCTTTGTTAAAAAAAGAGTTAAACCCTTCTGACTGTTCCTTTTTATATAATGGTGAAAAATGCCACAATTAAAATTGATTTAATAAATGACATTAGAGTCCCACCGAAAACGAGGTTTTTCAGTCCGAAAACCAACCATACATAATATTCGGCATAATCCGAAACAAACCGAAAACAATTTAATTATGTATCTTACCCTTATTAACACGAAGTCTGGTTAGGTGTTAACTAATAGTTATACTGCCGGTTAAAATTATTTTTGTATGAAAACTGTCAGTATAACTATTAGTTAACACATAACCAGACTTCGTGTTAATAGGGGTTAGATTTATAACATGTTTTTTGTTCTGTAGTAACCCCTTAATATCGGGCCACATTCTGCCCGAAAACTGAATACTTTGCGAACCCCGAATTTTTACCTAATTCGAAACAAAATAACGGTGAAAACCTAAAAATATGTTAAATAAAACATTCTAATTTAAATAGCTATTACATCTTTTGAAAGTTTAATACAATGCAGCGTATTCGCTTAAATTAACAACCCTGGGAAAAACGATTTTCTTTAAAAACAAAATAATAGGCTTTAACATTTCTTTGCAGCATTAAAAAATTACTGAAATAAATAAAATATACAATAATTAATGAACAAGTAACATTTCTTTATTTATTTTCCCATAAAAATAAATCAAAACTGGCTTAACAAAATCAACCACAAACATTTTCATATAATAACTAAACAAGTCAATTAAAAGATTTTTGTTAAACAAAAAAAAAAAACAAAAAACAATCTGATTAACAGACAGTTTGGCAGACGTACATATGTGTGTATGTAAGAAACAAACACACCTAAAGAGAGCACGGCCATCTTTTTTTTATTTTACATCACTAACAAGAAAAAGCACCGAAAGTAGGAAGAAAAATGAAAACAAAAGCCAAACGTCAAACAAACACACAAAATACAAAGATGCAATAATAATAATAATAACAAGACTGGCGAGTAAAACAGAAAATTACGTGAGGGTCACTTAAGTTCACTATCACTTTCACTTGAACAACAACAAAATTAATTTATGAAAAAAATAAAACAAAAAATAGTTAACAAAAATTAAATATAGTGCACTACTGGCAATCATACAAAACAAAAACAAAATAATAACAAGCAACAGCAACAACAAGCCTTTGGCGCAAGTGACTTAATGATGGAAAAAAAAACACAAAACCAGATTTAAACGAAAACAAAAATTCAAAAATAAAGTTAAAACATGTGATTTGTGTTGTTATTGCTGCTGTTACCTGTTTGTATTTTGGTTAATAAGGTGAAAAAACCATAAACATGTAGCTAATAGTTAATAGTGTTTAAAAACAAATTGAATGCAAATGCAATAACTATTTTGTTGGTTTGTTTTTTAGTTTGTTTTTGCACTGTATTGTTGGTTCCCAATTGGCAAATTGTTGTTAATTGTTAAATAAGAAAAACAAATTGAACTTGAACTTGTTGTTTCCACATCTAATATACTTTTTAATATGTAAATATGAATAATTAAATTGCAAAATATAGAGCAATTTATAATAAAATTTATAAGTCGACAACTTTAAAAAATAAAATAAAAAAATTATGGACCAAACTCCTTATTTGTGTTAAAGATTATTGCAACTAGCATTGTGTCTATACTTGACAAATATTTATCATAACAACTCATAAAGTTTGATGTCAATTAAGCACCAAAATCCCGAAAAATCAAGCACTTGAAAATTTTGTTTGAATTTGATTTGAATGCAAATGTAATTATGTTTTAAACTTGAAAAATATTTGAAAAAATTAAATATTTTTCAAACAAAAAACCTGTGGCTTGAATTTATGTTTCCTGTTTACTGGAGAATGCTATTGAAATAAAGTGTAATGCAATTCAATTGCTTGACTATAATTCAAGGCTTGAATTACAATTGCTTTCAACCAGAGATCGAAAATAACTCGTCCATATACCAAAAAACCCAAATTGTGATTTATATTTTTGTGATAAAAATAAATCACTGAAAATAACGGTTATAAAATGATTTTTACTTAATTGGTTTGGTATGACATTTATTCGTTTTTGTTGATTTTTAATGGTTTGGTGTGAGATAAACAATTCATTAGTTCTTGTTCTTAATAACTGTCACTTTATCTTTTATTTACATACAATAACATATTATTAGCAATTTTTAACAAATTATGGAAATTATATGATAAGTATGAAGTAATGAAGTCTGAGTAACAGAAATGAGAATTTTTTTTAATTTATTAATCTTTTGATAAATTTTATATATTTAAGCGTTGATTTGCATCAAATGCATTTTTGCGATTTATTTCTCATGTTCTCAAATAAAAGTCACAAGCTGACTTTTACGAAAAAAATAAATTATAAATCACTCATCCAGATTATTTGTGTTTGTTTCTTTTCTGTTTCTCTCAACCCCAAACCTAATGTGTTCTCGAATAAATCACTCTCTCAGTGATATATCACAAAAAATGATTTTTAAATGGCTGCGAATGAGAATTTACCATTGAAATGAAAGTGAACCCGTTATTTTCGGTCTCTTTATTATCTTGACAATAATTTTGACGTTTATCAAGACAAACATTTATCAGATATAGACATAGAGTAAGGATTTCGTTAACCCTCTAACCAGTCGAATAATTTTTTAGGGTAATTATGACCCAATAAACTAAGAACTGCCATCAGAAACTAATTTGCAAATTAAGTTTAGGAACCAGGGGGTCGATTCTGGTTCTGTGAAACTGTGAAATGAAAAGTTTTTTCATATTTTCATAGAGTTTTTGATTCTCGTTTAGTGAAAAAATGATAAATAAATTCAAGTGTTTTCATATGAAGAGAACAAGTGGAATAAAACAAATTGAATTTGTGTAATTGTGAAATGATAATATGAAAAGTTTTTATGAAAACGAAAATTAAAAGTTTTTTTTCATTTCACCGTTTCACAGAACCAGAATCGACCACCAGGAGCAAAAAGTTGAAGAGTGCCTCAGAGCATTAATGACGGTTTAGGTGTAAAAAACAATAATTATGATACGATTTTATTGAAAAACGAATGAAAAATAACTAATAAAAAATATTTCGAATTGATCGGGCGACTAAAAGTTAGTTAAACTTTGATTTAAAAAAAAATGACATAAAATTTCACGTGTTAAAATTATGACATCACTCACAAAACATCTGACAGAACAAAAACTAAAATTCAGAATGCATTTCGACCTTCGAGGGATCTGTAACTAAAGTCACAGTTATATTTAAAAAAAGATTATAATTACTTTTTGAGATAATTGGTGTTTTGTAATGCATGCCTTGAGGCACTCTTGCGGGTTAGAGGGTTAAATCGCCATATTAAATTTTGATTTTTTTGTTTATGAAAGGGTTTCTTTCTATTTTGTTTTTTTTTTTAATTTTAAAACCAAATTAATGTTTAATTATATTTTAATGGCACATTAATTTAATATGTATTTTTAAGCATTGTTGAAAGTGTCACAGATGTCAAAATGTGACTAAATATAATGAGTTTTATTTTCTTCTAGTTACATTTAATAGTTTTTTCCAATGACACACATTCTATCTAGCCATCAGTCCATACAATCCAACCGTCCATTCCATTCAAGTATCTAAGTTTAGCAAATCTACTCTCTTTTCTTTTAAAATTTTCTTTTATTTTTTGTTTAAACTTTTTTAGATTTGTTTTCTGTTGTTGCTATTCACTGTTGGTTGGACTTAAACTGACACTTCACTTGATGATAAAGAGTTTTAACCAGTCAGTCGTCAGTTGCAGCCACAAAAGGCAAACAATAAAAACACTTGATCTTTGTAAGTAATAATGGTTTCTTTAATACAAAATGAAAATGAAACCCAACATCTTAGATGAGATTTATTTAAGAAACTCTAAACCTCATTGTTGTACAATGTACAAATTGCTGTTAAATTTCCATGTTTTTCATTAAATCTGGCATATATTTCTCAATATAAAAAAAAAAATAAAATGGACCAACAAAATAGTGTTTTTTTCGTTTATTTTCTACTCAGAATTAACGAATAAAAACGCCTTTCAAAAGCCACATTCCTCAACCATAAATATCCAGTTTTTATGGATATTTTTTTTTCATTATTGTTGTTGCTGTTGTTTGCAACTCTTCTTAAACACAACAAATCATTTACCAATCTACTAACAACATTTATGTTTATTTATACTTATACGAGGGTAATATAAACAAGTATTTTAAATAAGGAAACTAATAAATCTCCAAAGCATTGTTGGATAAAGTTAATTTTCCGAGAGAGAAAATAATATTAATATTCCCATAGATTGATTTTCAAAATCAAATATATTCCCTTCAAAATTCCAATGGAAGCATTCAGCCGGAATTAATTTGTTGGCTTAATTCCGTAGTACTCCAAACGTATTGAGTTCATTCCCATAAGAATGCATTCTTTATAGAATTAATTCCTAATAATCAAAACCATTAAATTAATTTTAATTTTTTTGATTAAATTTTTGTTCAATTTAAAGCCGTAAATAAATATTGTAGCAATTAAGAGGCAAAATATCCATCGTTCAGCATTTTCTACACACAGGATGGCCCGATAGATTAGATGATAATATCAATCTGAGGGTTGCGGTTTCAATTCCCGCCAAAATCTCTGGATGTATCTGAAGACAAGCCAAAAGGCTTCAGATACATTGTAGATGTTACTTTTCAAAATTGATTTGTCTTCAACAATGAGATTAGGGCTACACAAATTGAAAAAAATTTGAAAGGAAAGTTAATAATGATTGAGTAAAAAATGTGTTATATTAAAAGTTCTACAAGAACATTTATGATTGCCCTCGTATTATGCAGTATTGTAGATGTGCATGTATCTGAATTGAATCTATAATTTAATCTTGTAAGAACGTATAAAGTTGTAGCTGGTTTGACGGCAGAGCATTTAGTTCTTTGTTTTGAGACTCTTTTCGGTCGTACAATACGTAAATGTTACAAATGTCGGTTGAGTTGTTTTTAGTGGCAAAGAGTAGAGCAAATAATCATTTGCAGCATGATTTAACATTTAAGTAATTTTTTTTTGTTATTCGTATTTAACTGCAACACTTTTTAATGTCATTCGTATGCAAACAAAAAAAATGTATTATTGGTTAAGAGTTGAAGTGATTTCTGTGGTGATTTTGACACGGAAGACAAAGATCCCCCAGGCCAGCCAAAAAAGTTTGAAGACCAAGAATTGTAGGCATTACTCCATGAAAATTGTTGTCAAACTAAACAGGAGCTTTCAAAATCATTTGGAGCTACTCAATCAGCATTTTCAAGATCTTTGCAAGCAGCAGGATTCATCCAAAAGCAAGGAAATTGGCTAACATACGAATTGAAGCTGAGAGACCTTGAAAGACGATTTTGTATGTCGGAAATGCTGCTTGGACGCTATAAAAGAAACTCATTTTTGCATCGAATCATTAATTGCGATAAGATATGGATCCATTACGACAACCCGAAGCGTAAGAGAAAGTGTGTGAAGCTCGGCCAGCCAGCCGAATTGAAACCAAAGCCAAATATCCATGGTGCTAAGGTAATGCTCTGTATTTGGTGGGAGAAAAAGGGTCCCATCTATTAGGGAACCTGTACCGAAAGCAACTGAAGCTAGCAGTGGTCGAAAAATGCCCAGAATATGTGGCCAGACATGAAACTGTAATATTATATCATGACAATGCTCGTCCACATGTTGCAATATCTGTTAAAAACTATTAAGAATGAAGTGGTTAGGAGGTTTTTCCTCGCCCGACTTATAGTCCAGATCTTGCCCCGTCCGACTACTATTTGATTCGATCGATGCAGAACGCTCTCTCCGAAATTAGCTTGATTCGTTTATGGTCTGTTCTTTTGTCTCGGAATCCATATGTTTTAAGAAAGATGGGAAGAGGTCATAGCTAACAATGGACAATACTTTGAATAAATTTATATTGTACAAATGTCTCAAAATAATAGCTAAAATTTTGAAAAAATCCCGCATTTTTAAGTCATGTACCCAATAGAAACTCTAATATGTATTCAATTTTATTTATGCTGCAGAAATCACTAATGCACTTAACGAATAATTGTACAAAAAGAGTAATTAAGTCATATTCGAATTATATTTTTTACATTATGACACAGTAATGGAGTTCTTTGGGAAAATTTACTAGATTTTTTTTGTTTGCTTGAAAACTCAACAGACATGATAATTAAACTTTTTTTAAACAAAAGCATCGTACGAGTATCTTGATGACACATGATGCAGATGATAATAAAAAAAACCATAATGATGATGATGATGGGTGAGAAAATAGTAGGTTGATAAAAATAATTTACAAGTGGGTAGGTAGTTCGATAGATTTATGACAGTTAAAGAGTGGGATTTAAAACTTGCCCATCTTGCAAAGGGGTAATGTAGATGAGAATTTACAAAAAAAAAGGTTTTTATACAAATTGATAAAAATATTCCTGGGAATTTGTATTAATTTCTGTAATTTTCAGTATTTTGATTTGAAGTTAATGTCAAGATGAAATCATCTACCGGCTATTTTAATGTGTATAAACCATTTGTTGAAATTGGTGGCATAATTTTTTGCTTATTATAAGTATTTATAAAAAAAATTAAACTTTCTTTACATAAAGGAAGTATGTATAAATGAATTTGTATTGCAATTTTCCTTGAAAAATCTTTTTTTTAACAATATACCACTGTTTTTGCTGACAGCCTAATGGGCTGGCTGGTTGAAAATGCGTTTTCAGCATCATTAAAAATAATTTTGAAAAAAAAACTATCTCGTGAAAGTTGCATGTCTTTGACCACTATTATTAAATCGGCCTTCCACTATCATTCAACCCGCCAGCGCTTACATTTTTTTTTATTTTTTGAAAGAAATACCTCGAAAAAATAAACAAAATTATGCAACATTTACAATAAAATTTTAATGGTCGCACGAATAAACCAACCAATTTACAAATGCACAAATAAATAGCTGGTGAAAAAAGGCGAAATAAAAACACAAAAGAAACCAAACAAAAATTAAATCTGTAAAAAAAACAATCAATCATTTGCTATTATTAAAGAGAGTGTTTGATGTTTTCTTTTAAATGTGACAAAATACAAATTTATTTCAAAGTTGTGGTTATTTTTCTTAATGAATCTAAATAAAAAAATCATAGTCATTTAGCTAGATTTATTATTTAATTTAACAAGTGACATATTTTAAGTTTTCTTTTGTATTTCAAATGCTTTTTTCTTTAAATCATCTTCAATGATTTATAATTACAGTTTGTAATATTTTTTTCTGAAATGAAATTAAAATTTTTACTTTCATTTTGTAATTCATTTATTCACACAATAAACGCTTTGTTTTGTAGTTTAAGTTGGGTTTTAAATTAATTTTGCAACTAAACTTTGGGTATTATAACTAAATATATGTAATTAAAAATTATATAAAAAGTAATTTTATTTAAATAAATAAAACTATGGATAGATTTTGAAGCCATTACGAAATCTCATGGGAACATTGCAAATGTGGAAATTCATTACTCCATAAAAAAAGTGTGTAACATGAATAATTTTTTTCCTCTCTCTTAGAGGAAATCTGTCCACGTAAGATTTATATAGATAGATGGGTTTATATTGTGGTCTTACAAACAAAATTTCAAGTCAATATCTCAATTACATTCAAAAATATGCCACTTTAAAAATCCGTTCATCAAAAATATTGCACTTTTTCGTACTAAAAAATGTTTATAAATTTTCTTAATGTGACTGAGTTAGAATAAAATATTAAGAAAATTTATAAAAAATTTTTAGTACGAAAAAGTGCAATATTTTTGATGAACGGATTTTTAAAGTGGCATATTTATGAATGTAATTGAGATATTGACTTGAAATTTTTTTTTTAGGACCAACAATTAACTTATCTAAGCAAAAAAATATAACTCGGAATAAATGTGGATCAAATTATTCATAATATTTGCAATCCTATTAAAATTTTGATACAAATTTTAGTTTTAGAATCTCAATAAATATGTAATATGTAATAAAATCTTTATTTACCAACAAAACTAAATGAAATTTTCAACGTTTTTTTAAATTTGTCATTCTAAATAACAAAATGTAAACAAACATCCCGCAATTCCTAAAAATTTGAGCAAAAATCCCAAAAATTGTATTTTATTTCCTTCGGGTCTGGGAAATACTTTGGGTATAAATGGGGAACACACCAAGGTTTCTAATACTGCTTCGCGTTTTTTGATCCCAGCTTTGGGATTTTAGAACATGTGGCTTAAAGGTGAAATTTTGATTAAAAAAATAGGTCACATTCCGAAAGGCGTAAGGGCGACATACTAGAAAAGTAGGACGTATTTTATATACCTAAATGTTCTTCGTAAAGATACCTTACAGAAAAATATAAAATTGTTATATGTTCTTAAAGAAAGTTTATTTTGAAAATTGTTTATTTTTGGATCCATAATTGATATTACTCTGAAATCTGTTTTATGTTATTAATAATTTAGTTGTCTAACTAACAAAAATTCGAGTCCATTCGGTCTAAAAATCCGACCTCCATTCTTAAAAAAGCGAAACAAGATATGGCAAAATTTTAAAATTTCAATTTTGAAATTATAAGAGATAAATAGCACAAGCATGTTTTTTCAAGACCTAGCCGAGCGCTTTCCAAACATATAAAAATCTTTGAAAAATAGAAAACAAAAAAATTGCATTTGTTTCAAAATTTTACATGTCGAAGGTACCCTACTTTGAGTCCCCTGGATCATTTGTAGGGCTCATTTCAATAAGTTAAACTGCCCCACTGTGCATTGGTCGATAGCCTCTTTCGCATTTCAAAATTTTGATTTTATTTTTATTGATATTCCATGATTTATATGGCTTCAATAGCTATTAGCATAGAGAAATATACATAGAGTGGAAACTCGCCTATCAAAGACCTAACTCAGTTGTGAAAAACCTAAGTGGTGAGAATGTATTAGTAAAAAAAAAAACTATGTGAAAAACAACAGTCGTATGTGTGATTATTTTTGTTTGTGTTTTCTCTAGTTTCTGCTCTATGTATATTTCTCTATGGCAACAAGTGGAGTGGAATTCCTTCTATTCTATCACATTATTCGTTAATGATTAGAATACAAGATACAATCCTTATGAAAATTATAGGTATAACTTATAAACCATAAGATCCCGTTGTTTCATTCCCGATATCTCAGATAGATCGTTTAGAATATGTATGCCAAATACCTAGTGTCTGATTTCGTCAAGGCATTTCTTCTTCTCTTTCCCACAGCACTAGCTACTGACAAATCCAAGTTTACTGGCTAGTTTTCCCTTCATTAATCCACAGATTCGTTGTTATAAGTCGGCGGATAGCACTTGACATTCACAAGATTTTATTTTAATTTAATATCAGGAAAGATAATTTAATTTAATTGTCCAGTTAAACTGTCATCATCCCTGATTTACACAAATAAACAAACAACAGAATTGTTTAGATAAAATGTTTTTAATATGTTTTTATCACAAATATATTATTAAAACTTTCACACGATGCGAGTAGTATAGAAAATGGGTTCTTTTCAATTGTACAAGTAGACAACAAGAAACTGGGATTTGTAACCTAGATTTAAAAAGATGAAAAAAAAACACTAAAATTGTTTTTAAATAATTGCATACATATGTACGTAGTAAAATATTCAACAAGCGCAAGTGAAATTAACTTTTGATCTTAGCCAACCATCAATGAACATGAAAAAGCAGTAATACTAGTTAAATGCCAGAAATTCATTTGAACATACGTACGTAGAAACAAACCAGAATTTTAATAATAAACTTTTCCATTTCATTCTAAGATCTAAATAATTTTTTATGTGTTAAAGTATTTAAGGCAACTAAAAGAATTAAAAGATTAATTAAGATTGAAATAAATACAAAATTAAGCACTTGACATTCAATTTAACTCCAATTACATCACTTTAATAAAGACAATTACAGGGTTGAATAGCTAGAGCTGAATTTGTTCTTGACTTCTTCAGGAAATAATCAACAAGAAACACCCTCTTTTGTTTGTTGTTAGTCCTACAGGTAGCCAAATACAGATAGATGATACTCTACCTGTTGTCCACTGTGGGAAAAATTCTACTGTTTGTTAGTTTTCTTAAGGTTTCCTTTTAAAAACTTAAAACGTAAAAAAAATCCTATTTGCTTTTGGAATTTCTTGTTTTTCCTGTAAAGTAAAGTATATGTTACACACATGTCTTCTCAAACAGCCAGCGGCTTTTGGCTAAGACATGTGTATTTCTTTATACTTCCATATGAGTATAAAAGGGACGTCATGGGAATGTGATCATCAAAATTATAGAGGGAATAAGTTATTTGATGTTAGAAACAGATAAGCAACGTTTGTATGCAGTATTTTATGTCTATTGCAATTGTTTACTAGACACTTTCATTGTAATTTATTTGCTGGGTTTTTTTTCATACAAAATTTTATTAGACAGTGTAATATAATTTATGGTGTTAGTATTATTTATTCATAGTCTATTATCATTTAATAGTTGTGAGGTTATTAAACTTTGATAATTTTTCGGGGTTTTTCTCAATTGGTAATTGTTTTTTTTACCCATAAATACCGTTATCGAAATGTATAAATTTGCATTAAAGCAAATTCATATGCGAGAAGTTTTGCTTTACTTCTTTAATTTGAGAAAAAGTGCAGCTGAAGAACACCGATTGCTCACCAATGCTTATGGTGAATGTGTTCCATCAAGTGTGAGCTATGGTTTGTTCGTCTCAGAAGTGGTAATTTTGACGTGAAGACCAATAATTGGAAGTTTGTTGTAAAACTCAACAAGAGCTTGCAAATCATTGGAAGCTACTCAAACGGCAATTTCAAAACGTTTGCGAGCAGCAGGATTCATCCAAAAGCAGCGAAATTGGGTCATATACGAATTGAACCCGAGAGACCTTGAAAGACGATTTTGCATGTCCGAAAAAGAAAATCATTATTTCACCGAATCATTACTTGCGATGAAAAATGAATCTATTACGACAACCCGAAGCATAAGAGATCGTACGTGAAGCCCGGCCAACCAGCCGAATCGACACCAAATCCAAATATCCATCAGCGCTATTATGAGCTGCTGAAATCTGCCCACACCATCACAAGGAACCTGTACCGAACGCAACTGAATCTTAATTAAGGGAGCATTTGACGAAAAACGCCCAAAATATGCGGCCAGATATGAAACCGTAATATTCCAACATAACAATACTCGAACCTGTTAAAAACAATTAAGAATGAAGTGGTTGGGAAGTTTTGCCTCACCCGCCTTATAGTCCAGACCTTGCTCTGTCCGAATACTATTTGTTTCGATCAATGCAGAATGCTCTCTCTGGGATACGCTACACTTTGGAACAGAGTATCCGAAATTGTCTTGATTTGTTCTTGGCCTCAAAATTGTGGTCAGAAAGATGGGAAAAGGTCATAGCTAACAATGGCCAATACTATGAATAAATTTATAATGCTAAAAATTTTATAGAAATTCTAACAAAATTTTTAAAATTTTAGAATTTTTCTTTTACAAAAAGAGCAGCAGATACAAAAGTACATTTCTATGATATTTTTACACTTTAAATGCTGATAATAACAAGTTAATACACTGTGTGTAATTTTTAAGTCATGGAAATATAACCATATACGGACACCACTATGTGATAAAGTTTTTTGCGATTTTGATCTTGAAGATGAAATTTTTTTGATTTTATATGTTCACATGTTTTGTTCTTTATGACAGGGGCTACAACTTTGCCTCAGAGAGTAAATCAAAATTCCGAACTGTTTGCAAGATATGAGCTTGAGAAAATTATAACATTTATGCAAAAATTACACCGAGCCTCCAAATCTTTGGGAACTCATTAAAAAAAAGTGCATGACTTTGGGCAAAACTGATCTTTTATCACGTAGTATCACTGTGATATATAATTTATTATGGTAATACTTCTTCTATTTCAATAGTACTATCAATATTTTACCCTTATGCATTAGGGTGGGTCAATTTGTTCGGGCCCAAAAAACGTGGTAAAGCGTATAGCAAATTCGTAATCTACGGAAAATTCTATGAACTTTTTCAGAAGAAACCATGGTTCTAAAATCAAAATCGAGCTTCCGGTTTTTTATGAGAAGATTTGGAGCTCAAGACCTCTTTTGCTAGGAGACCTCGGGTATGTTCAATTTTAAAAATAATAATATTTCTTCGTTTGTGTTCCGATTTCAAAAAAATTACATATATATAGAATCTTCTCGTCGAGTACTACATATAACATCTCGTAGCTATATATTCTTTATACATCTTCTTATACATTTTTATACATCTTCTTAGAAATTTTTTTAGATAACTTAAAAAGAATAAAAGCATTTTTTTCCCAAAAAAATAACGAAAAATCGCCTTTTTTAATTTTTTGAAATTTAAGCATAACTTTGGACTCAATCATTATTTTTAATCAATTTTTTCTTTATGTTATATATACATTTCTTGTTAGTCCTTCCTATAAATTAAAAATAGAGAAAATCGGAAAATATTTGAAACCGCGGTCATCAAAAAACTGGAGTAGGGTGGGTAAAAATGTATTATTCAAATGCCAATATCTCTTACGCTATAAGTGATAATTGATAGCTACGATTTTTGAAATCGGAACACAAACGAAGAAATATTATTATTTTTAAAACTGAACATACCCGAGGTCTCTTAACAAAAGAGTTCTTGAGCTCCAAATCTTCTCGTAAAAAACCGGAAGCTCGATTTTGATTTTAGAACCATGGTTTCTTCTGGAAAAGTTCTTAGAATTTTCCGTAGATTACGAATTTGCTATACGCTTAGTAGTCAAAAAAATTGACCCACCCTATTATGCATATTTGCTGGGAAATTAAAAGCAAATTAAAAAAATCTTTCCGCAATTGTCTTGAATTTATTGCTGCACTCAATGCGGAAATATAAGCAGCAGTTGTTGCATTGTGTTTTTATAACGAAATCAATTGTTTTGGAAACAAAATACTATTTAATTCTAAATGGATTCTGCTCAATTTATTTTTTATATCAATTATAATTTCTTTTCACAAAAAAATGTTTTAAAATTTCTAGAATTTAAGTGATAATTTCTATCAAAAAGCTATAAAACATCAAATATTGCGTGACATTTTCTTTAAAAAATTGCTAAAAGATAAATATGTTCAAAGATAATTGAACTTTCGATTAGAATATAAAAATTTCATAAATTATTTTGAAATCACAACACAACACAACACATAACAAATTACAGGTAGTAAAAAATAAATTATTGAAATAAATATTTTGTTTCGAAATAATTTGAAACTTTTTTTTTAAATTTTTGTTTGTAATTGTTAATTATTTTTATTTTTTTATTTTTGCAACATCCACTACTCGTCTGGCAGTTACTCATTCACTTCTCATTAAACAATAATTTTGCACAAACTTTTACTAACAAATAAAAAAATATATTAATATAATGAATGATTTTCAAAGAATTTCCCATAATAAGGCCAATTTAGTAAAGAAAACACTTATATACACAACACTAACTAAAATGCCACAAATTTTTGTTATTTTTTTCACAATTTTGTTAAACAAACTTTGAAAAAAAGCTTCCAAAATGAAGTCACACGAATAAGAGTAAATTAAGTTAAACATTTTACAATTTCAATTTAGTTTACTTCATTTTATTTTATTTATTTATTTTTTTTCGTATTTTTGTTGGTTTCCAAGCAGAAAATTCAATTTACAAATACTTGTTTTGTTTACTCTGCTTATTTTGGGTTATTTTTTATTTTTGCACGAATATTTGCTTAAGTTATTATTATAACAGAAGAGCTTTTAATTTTTAAGGTTTTATTTACTATTTCAAATGAATGCATGCCTGATTCCATATTTCTTTTAGTTTTGTATAATATTTTATTTAAATCTTTTTTAATTATTTATTACATTTTCTTTGAATTTTTAAGTTAAACTTAAAAAAATCGCTCGTTTTTCATTTTTACGTTTGTTTTTTTTCTACTTTTAATAAAAATAACAAAAATACGTTCGTTACCGCAGCGTGTTTGAATTAAAACTGAATTTCAATGTTGTTGATGTTAAACCAACAAGTGAAAAATCGAAAAAATATTTATGTGTTTGTTGTTATTGTGTTGTTGGGTATTCTGTGTTTACTGGTTTTTTGTTTATCATCAGACAATATGGAAGGAAGAGAAATAACCGTCAGTAAATAAGAGAGTAAGTGAATGAAAAAGTTGGTGGCAATTCAATACAAAACACCATCAACGAAACAGATAAAATAGAAAATGTTTTATTTGTTTGCATTTGTGTACTATTTTTTGCCATCTTTAACACAGAAAATATCGAAATATTAGAGTTTATGTATATTACCCAGCACTTGTTCAATGAACAACTTGTTGTTTTTGTTTCTATGTGTATTTATTTTAATATGGTGAATAACACGAGTAAAATGGTGGTTAAAAAGTGTTTGTTGTTGAGATCGTTCAATGAAAATAGTTTTTCCTAAAGAGAGTGTGTGAGTCAATTATTTAAGAGAGCTAGTGATTGAGTATCGATTTCTCCAATGCTTTTTAAACTGTTAAATCCAGAATTGTTTGAGGTTTTTAAATATTTCTTACCAAGTCACGTTTATCGAAAATATACACATTTGATCCACCTTACAGGCGGCAAGTGATTTGTTTAATATTTTGCTTTAAATTTTGAAAACATACCTGGAAATAAAAAATAATGAAAAATAAAGTTATTAATGAAATTGTCATAAAAAAAATTTTAAGGTTATAATTGATAAATAATTAAGAATAAATAATTATTAAGAAACTCAGATATTGAAAATCGTTTTGATAATTTTTTTTTTTATTGGAAAAACGATTTGGGATTTTATAAATCGATTGTTCGAACAGTCGAACTATTCAAAATCGAAAAGTCGACTTTTTGTTTCAGCTATTTAAACCTACAATCTAATGATCCGAATGCACACATATAATTTGTCGGTTCTATCAACAGAAAATTAGCTGATAAAGAAGAATTTCGTTTGAAGCAACTAAACATTTGTTACCCCTTCTAAAATATTGTCATTCGATTGGCAACAAATTCGGTTGCTATCAAAAATCCGTTTTCTCTGTGTATTAACAATTACGGAATATGGCAATATTTCAAAGCTGGAAACTGTATCAGAATTTGAATTTTTCTTTAATGCGGTTTTTTGGCTTGAAGATTAAATGCCAATTAATAATTAGATTAGTTAATATAAAAACAAGTAAGAGAGCTATATTCGGCTGTGCGAATCTTATATACCCTTCACCAAATTACTATACTTACTTCAAAATAAAATTTTAAATATTTTTAGGTAAACAAAATTTATTTTTTTTTCAAAGTTGTTTTTTCCTTAATTTTTTGGAAAAAAAATTTTCGGTTTTTTTTTAAATTTTTTAAACTTTTAATTTTTTTTTCCAATTTTTTTTTAATATTTAGCGAAAAAAACTTTTGGTAAAAAAATTCGGGTTAACAAATATTTTTTGACGATTTTGACCCATTGTAGGTTCAACTTACTATGGTCTTATATACGTCGTTGCAAAGGTCTTTGAAATATCTATCATTAGATACAGTGGTTGACAAAACAATGGAAACTTTTCCAAATATTCCATATGTAGCCCAAAATTTAAAATATTTTTTTAAAATAAAAATTTTGTTTAGTATAGTTTTATTTATATAAATTAACTGAAAAACAAACAACATAATTAATTATATTCTGAAAAAAGGGAACAAAATTAAAAATATTCACTATTTCGGTACTGACAAAACAATGGAAACTTTTAAACTTCTGCAAGAAAGAAGTGTAAAACGAAAATAATATTTAAAATAACGATGTAAAAAGCATCCTGTTTACAGTTATTTTATTTTTAAATTCTGGTTTTTCGCATAATTGCTTTTTTTTTGGCTAAAGTTAAGATTTGTGAAGACTTAAAAAATAAAATAATTAACGATTTTAAAGCTGGTTTAAAACAAAAAAGTATCTGTGACAAATATTCAATAAATAAATCAGCAGTTTCAAAACTTATAAAGAAATTTCGTGAGACCGGTTCTGTAAAAACTCAACATTTAGGTGGAAGACCTCGTAAGACTACTCTCGCTATTAAATTATCTTAAATTATCTAGACAAGATAATTTAATAGCGAGAGAGTTCAAGAAATTCCCAAAAATAACTCCTCGAGAGGTTGTTAATAGCCTAAAATTAGAAATAAGTACCCGAACAGTTAGTCGTAGGGCAAATGAGGCTGGTCTTGGTTGCTATCGTCCTGTGAAAAAACCACTCATTTCTAAAAAGAACCGTTCTGCTCGTCTACAATTTGCCAGGGATCATTTAAACTGGTCGATACAGAAATGGAATACTGTCCTCTTTTCCGACGAATCCAAATACAATTTAAGAGGCAGTGATGGGAGAACATTTGTAAGACGACCAAAGGGAAAAAGATTAGATCCAAAGTACACAAATAAGACTGTAAAGTTTGGCGGTGGCAATATTATGGTATGGGGATGTTTTTCAGGGCAAGGTATGGGCCCAATTCATATTATAAAAGATACCATGACAGGTATAGGATACAGAACCATATTAAACGATGTTATGTATCCGTACGCTGAGGTAAATATGTCCCTAGTTTGGATATTCCAACACGACAACGACCCGAAACACACCTCTATTGTTGTAACCGAGAGGTTACAATCCAACCAATCGCCAGATCTCAATCCCATAGAAAATCTATGGGAAATTGTAGATCGTAAAATAAGGAAGGAAGATTTATCGGACGCGGTTATAAGGGAATGGCAAAATATTTCAAAGGAGACCAATGACTCTTTAATTGGTTCAATGCATCGTCGACGTGTAGCAGTTATACAAAATAAGGGATACCCAACAAAATATTGAGTTATTGCAAAGTATAGACCATATTTGTTAAAATAATACCTAAGTTTCCATTGTTTTGTCAATGCCGTAATAAAGAAATCTTTTAATTTTGTTTTCTCATTTTTAGAATTTGTTTTTTGTTAAATTAAGTTAATAAAAGTATACAAATAAAATACTACAAAAATGTTAAAATTTTTGTAAAAAAATATTTCAGATTTTAGGCCACTAATGAAATATTTGGAAAAGTTTCCACTGTTTTGTCAACCACTGTAGGTCAAAAATGGAGGTTGTCCTGGTTTCTTGCTTATATTTAAGCCATTTGTGGACCGATTTTATCGATTTCAATAAATTTTCTATAAGAAAACATGTTGAGAAACAATTGTTCAATAAGAAATCATGTTGAGCTAAGAAAGTGAAACATGATTTTTTTAGTGTTCAGCCGTTTTCGTGAATTATTTGATAATATGTTGTCAGTATATATATTTCAGTATGTAGTACTATTTTTATCAGTGTAAACCAAAAACAGTTGCTTCCCTTTATAAAAACTTAAGAAAAAATAGCTACAAAAAAAGTGCGCGCATGCTTGGCTTTAAACATAAATTTTAAATAAACGTTAATGAGTTAATGAGAGTTAATCACAACAGAAATCGGCCGGTGTTTTATTTTTATAGAAAAACCTATAAAAATAGAAAAACTAAACCAAACCAAACAAAAACCAGCCAGATGTACCATTTAACTGTATAGATACATAGATAGATGAGTTTGAGTGTGTAAATGTTGTTTTTTCGTAATTTATTTTTATTAACAAAAATTCTACAAAAACAATTCAGAAGTTGTTAAACCAGCAGCTGATTTTTGCTGAATATTTTTGGCTTTAGCTTCTGCAATGAGTAATCAAAAATCAAGTAACGTCAGACTTAAACACTCACAACCACCACCACAACCGGGCTGAAAATGTAAGATTTGGCATTTGCTAAAAAATACAAAAAAAAAACTTATATCGCGTTTTTTGTTTATATTGAAAGTTTTTGTGTTTGTTTTGTATGGATTTTTTTTTTGTGTTGGCATGTATTTTTTAAAGTTCCGTTCATAACTTTTTATTAGTTTTTTTTTCGATTTTATTGTATTATTATTTATAAAATGCGTTCAAAGAAAAAACTTAAGTTTTATCTTAGCGCTCAGAAGTTGGTTGGTAGTCAAGTTGGCAGCAAATTTGTGCTGCTTCTACTTTAACTGTGGCATTTGATTTGTTCGTGTGTGATTTTTTTTGGTAAGTTTTTGAAAAGGTTTATTTTTGATTTTGTTTTTTGTCTTAAAATGTTTGAGTTCGTTCACCGTTTTACCTAATTTTTATGATTTTTTTTATTTATTTATTTAGGAAACAACAAAAAAAAAACTTAATAAAATTATAATCAATGTATTGAAGTTTCTGCAGTTAAGCTTTTAACTAAGTTTAATTTAGTGTGATTAAAACGAATAAAATTAAATTTATTCTTCCCCTCCACTTTAAACAAATTAGAGAAATTTTTCAAATGCCGCTTACAACAAATCATTATTAACCATTAAAATGTGTGTTTATTTTAAAATTCAATATTTCTAAATTTAGTTTATTCATTTAATTTCATTTCATTTTAAATAAATTCATTACATGCCATGCAACCATGGTCTATTCATTAGACCATGTTTAATAATATTAAAATTTTGTAAAACCGTTTTATTTTGCTTTAAAAAAAAGAGTTTTATTTTATTTACTTGTTTCTGCTTCTCTCTCTATTTACGGCTTTGCAATTTTAAGAGTTTCTCCATTTGTTCTTCCCCTCTTTACATGTTTTAACAAGTGGTCAATTTACATTATGTTGTTTTTGTTGTTTTGTTTTGTTTATGTTTTTTGTTGTTTTAGAAAATTACACTGCATTCATGTGCAATTAAATTTATATTTTTACATATTTTTTATTTTTTTTTTGTAACGCTTCAAAGATTTCCTTTTATTTTTTGCAGTGTATAGCCGCCATATTATACTCATGCAAACAAACACACATATTTGAGGCTTCCTTCCTTTAAACAAGTGTGTGGTGCATGAAAAATTCTTTTGTGTCCATCAAACAGCAACAACAATGTTGATTTTTGTTCATTGGATTTTTTTTTTCAATTTAAGCTTGAGGTCTATGAAATTTATTACAAAAACACGTTACAATTTCAAAATGAAATATTTTAGATTGAAAACTCTTGTTTTAACATTATTTAATTAAATATCGTTTTGACCCAAATGGAAAAATTTTCTATATTAAAAAAATGAGCAACAACAAATGTTTCTATATATGAAAATATTTTTGAAAACAAATGTTCTTTAAGAAAATGGACTTGGCAACAAATTTTCAATACGAAAACATATGGAGCAACACATTTTAAATAAGCAAACATGTTGGGCAACATATTTCTAAACGAAAACATGTTTAGCAACAAATTTTCTATAGGAAAACATGTTTAGCAACAAATTGCTGTAGAATAATATATTGAGCAACAAATTTCATATAAGAAAACATGTTGAGCAACAAATGTCTAAACGAAAACTTGTTTGGCAACAAATTTTCTATATGAAAACAAGTCTTCAATTCGTAAACATGTTTAGAAACAGCTTTTCATTGAGGACACATGTTGACCAACAAATTGTCTATAAGAAAACATGTTGAGTAACAAATTGTCTATTATAAAGCATGTTGAGCAACAAATGTCTGCACAAAAACTTGTTTAGTCACAACTTTTCTAAGAAAACATGTTGAGCAACACAATTGTTATACGAAAACATTATTAGCAACATAAAATGATACGAAAATGTTTAGCAAAAATTTTCTATACGAAAACAGGCCTTGCAACAAAACTCAAATTCGTAAACATGTTTATCAACAGCTTTTCATTAAGGACAACAAATTGTCTATAAGAAAACATGTTGAGTAACAAATTTTCTATAAGAAGACATGTTGGGCAACAAATTATATATAAGAAAACATGTTGAGCAAAACAAGTTCTGCAATAAATTTTTTAGGCCTTGCTACAAAATTCCAACATGTTTATCATTAGCTTTTCATTAAGGAAACATGTTGACCAACAAATTTTCTATAAGAAACCATGTAGAGCTACAAATTTCTATAAATATGTTGAGTAACAAAATTATAACATAATTTCTATACGAAAACATGTTTAGCAACAAATTTGCTATACGAAAACAGGTCTAGTAACAAAATTCCTATATAAAAACATGTTTAGAAACAGATTTTCATTAGGAAACATGTTGTGCAACAACTTTTCATTAAGTAAACATGTTGAGCAACAAACTTTGTTGAAAACAACCAGAAGAGCATCAACTTTTCATTAAGACGTGTTTAGCAACAACTTGTCTTTTAGTAAACATGATTAGCAACAACTTTTTTACGAAATCATGTTGAGAAATAAATAAAAACATGTTTAGTAAAAACTTTTTATTAACAAAATAAGTTTAGCCACATGTATAGCAACAACTTTTCATTTAGAAATTTTTAAGAACACATGTTGAGCAACAACTTTGTTTTAAGTAGCAACAAATTATCTATAAGAATATGTTAAGCAACATTGTTTCTATACAAAACCTAAACAAAGTGGTTTTGTATAGAAACAATGTTGCTTAATTTAATACAGTATTTTATTAGTGTTGAAATTAAGCATTTTTTTATAAAAGAAAACTTTATGGATTTTGGTGCCACAGGCATTAAGTGAATTAATTAAATAAAATATTTAAATACTCTCATATATTATTTGGCCTTATCCGTTTGTTATAATTATTTAAACTACATATTTTTCATCGATGAAAGTTAGTTTTTTAATTAAAATCATAGTTTTAATTATAAGTAAAGTTTTTCATCTAAAATAATTAGTTTAATTGAAGTTTTATATTTTTTTAATTAAATCTAAATAAATTTTCACATTATATATTTTGCATTACAATGCAATTTTTTAAATTTCATCTCTTATATACTTTAGGGTAATTAAATTCTCATACACTTACTTACATTCAGATAGATACATCACTCCTCACACTTTAAATAATTCACAACAATTCACAAACACCTCAACACAATTCAATGCAATTCAATTCAACTCAATTCATTTCACCTCAACTGAAATGCATGTAAACATATAATTTAACTAAATAGAGTTCAGACCAAAGCGACTCCTCGTAACTAGAAAAAATACAACGTCATATGTATGTATGTAAGTATGTTTGAATGAAGATTGTAGTAAGACACTTTTAATATTTAGTTAAGTCTATAGTAATTTTGACTTAAGTTAACAATCATGTACAAGAAACACTTGGGAATACAGAGACTTTTAACAGGAGCTGTATTTTTAACACTACTACAACTTTAAACTGTCAAAGTGACAGCTAACATTTTACTAATAAATTATAAGTTATAAAATGTTAATATGCAAATTCAAATTTAATTATTTTATACATTTTTTTAGCTATTAAACACCTCTTTATTTAAAACCCTTTTAAGACATTCCTTTAAACAATTTAGATCAAATATTTTTCATATGTTTATAAAGAAAGTCAATAGGAAAAAAAATTTAAAAAAAAAACACCAAATGTGAATGTGCATAAATTTCCAGCTACAACGTGGGAAGTGCAGGAATGAAGTCTAAATCAAAATAATTAATTTTCACATTTTATGTTTTAAAAAAAGTGCTAAAAGGTGCATGGAAAAACCTACCTTAACATTTTTAACAGTTTTCTTAAATTTATGAAATATTCATGGAAAATAATTTCATACAATTTCAAATAAATTGTTTGTATTGGGTGTGGTTTAAAGACATAAAAAATCTTATTGTAAGTATTTTACATATGATTTTTTTTTTGCACAACTACAACAATTTTCACCCAACCCTAAAATATTTTTAAAGTGAATTTTGATTAACCACTTAGTGTGAAATTGAGAAAAAAATTGCAATGTATTTTTGTTGTTGGTTATAAATAATATTTGAAAAAAAAAATATTTTAATTACTGTATTTAACCTAAAAACTTAAATACAAATTTTTATACCCTTCAGCATACTAAGAATGTCTAATATATGTATAAGAAAACATATTGAGCAACAAATTTTCTATAAGAAAACATGTTTAGCAACAAATTTTGTATACAAAAACATGTTTAGCTAAACATTTTCTACAAGGTGGCTCAAAAGTAAACTTCCGATGTTTTTTGGTTGTAATTAAAAAAAAAAATTAAAAACTTTGATTCTTCTTGTGGATTATTTTTATTTGGTCTTTTAATTTTTTTTACATCAATTCGGGAATATGATGTCATGTAAATAACCGCCGCCACAGTTGATTGTAATTTGAGCCCTTTTTATGGCATTTTACATCACTTTGGCCAAAACTTCCGGCGATAGGTCCTCACATTCTTGACGGATATTGTCTTTAAGAGCTGCAAGAGTATGAGGCTTGTTGATATAAATCCGTGACTTCAAAAAGCCCCACAAAAAGAAGTCTGGAGCGGTCAAATCAGGCGATCTTGCTGGCCAGTGCAAATCGCCAAAACGGGAGATTAGGCGCCCGGGAAATGCATCCTTCAGCATATCGGTTGTGGCACGTGCAGTGTGAGCCGTTGCAGCGTCCTGTTGGAACCACATGTTTTCCAATCCCAATTCATCAAGTTGCGGCAAAAAGAACTCGTTGATCATTGCTCTGTAGCGCTCACCATTCACAGTAACCGTTTGGCCCGCGACGTCTTCGAAGAAAAAAGGTCCGATGACTCCTCCAGCGAAAAAAGCACACCATACAGTGACTTTGAGCGGGTGTAATGGCTCTTCGTGGGTTACACGCGGTTTTTCAGTGCCCCAGAAGCGTAAATTTTGCTAATTTACGTACCCGCTAAGATGGAAATGGGCCTCATCACTCATGATTATTTTTGATGATAAATCATCTTCCTTATTGATCAAATAAATAGTCAGCAATATTCCGCGTTCTGGAGCAGTGTAGCGTAACATTGTTTATTAACGTGTATTTCGCATGTGTTTACTACACAAATGTCAAAACAGAACTGACATTAGGGGCCAATCGCAAAATTTATAGCATTTTCTGATAGGAGGATTACTTTTGCGCCACCTTGTATAAGAAAATATTTTCAGCAAAAAATTTCCATAGAAAATAAGTTTAGCAACAAATTTTCCATTAGAAATTATGCTTAGCAACAAGTTTTCAATAAGAAAACCTGTTTAGCGACAAGTTTTCTAATGGATTTATTCATGAAAAAAATAGATCTGTAGAATTTGGAAAAATATGCCTCAAAAAAAGCTGGCAAATCTAAATTTGTGACCAAAACAAATTCACGTTTTCACCAAAAAATACATCATCATGAACTGCATATTAAACACAAACTTTATCATTAAATTAAGTATCTAATAATTTTTTATAATAAAAAACCAGTGGAAAAAGTTCAATGTTAAATTTTGTTTTTTTTTTGTTTTTTTGTGGGGGGTTAACAAAGTTTAACACTCACTTTAACATAAATTAAGAAGATTTTTAGTATATCTCCAAACCAAACTAAAACCTAAATTAAAAACATTACAACATTTTTGTTTATAAAAAATATATACAATATAAAACATTGTTTAAGCTTATAAGCTAATAAAATTATAAAAAAAACTTGGCAAAAAATATGGTTCAGTGATTTTTTTCAACAAAGCAGACATATAAACTTAGAAAACTTTAAATAAATACTTATGTATGTTTATAGAAAAAATTGCATTAACCCTTTTAAAAAGCAGAAAAAAATAAACTAAACTTGGCCTTGAAGAGTAGAAAAAATATATACGAGTAATAAGTATATAAAAAATAACATGGTTAAGAAAATAATAAAAATCACTCAAATGTGGCAAAATATTTTAAATATGGACTTGAAATATACAAACAGACATATTTAATCATTTGTATGAAGTACTAAATATGCACGTGTTTGTTTTTAGGTACTTTTTTAGAAAATTGTAAGCCTAAATGGGTTTGTTAAAAAGCTTTTAACATGTTTATGTTTTCTTTAATTAACATTAAACTTGAGAAATAATAAAAATAAATAAACAATTATTAAGAAAATTTTGTAATTTCGATTCAACAGTTAAATCGATTTCATAAGAAACTTAAACGACGTGTGTAAATACAATATTGGGTACTAAAAAAGTAAATTTCAATAAAAAAAAGTCAGAAAGCAGCAGATAAATATAAAAATTGTAAAGATTTGAGTCGTTTTAATTGCTACTCCAACTACTTTAATAGATTTCATTTCAATGTATGAACTTTACAGCAACCTCTCTCTCTATATGCCTGACTGAGTTCATCAAGATTTTCATAAACAATTCAATTACTTACACAATTATGACAAACATTCATTTAGGTGATTCAGGTGTCTTTTATTGCTTAAAACGACGGAAACATCATTCAATTTTATACAATACCAAACCTTAGTCTTTTAAAACCCATTTATGTTTAAGTTGTATGGTATTGAAGGTTTATAGACATGTAAAAATAATATATTTTTCAGTGAATATTTATTTGTAATATTATCCGTCAAAAGAAAACCAAGTACCCTAAACAATCGGTTTTTTGTTTACCAAATAAACTTTAAAGTTTTGCTGCATTCATCATTTTTGTTTTGTTTACATATTTGCTTTGTTGTATTTATTTGAAAGATCTATTACACCAACAAAATAAACAATCAATTTGTTCATCTTTAACAAAAAAATACAAAAAAAAATAAAAAATGTGGGAAAAACTTAAGTAAATAAGTACTTAGTTAAACTTAATGTTTAACAACAGCTTAAGGGGCTCAATTTTCAAAACTAAATATTTATTATTTTGTACTTCAAAAGAACTGCTACATATTTGTTTAGAATTTTTAACAACAGGAAATGTTTTGATAAACATCATATTAGTATATTATATATCAATTATTACATAGAATATGTATACAAAAATATAAATATATTTAACGTAAGTAATTAATAAAAAGTATAAACCACAACATATAACATGAATATAGTACTATATCCAAGGTAGGCAATAAATTGGATTATTTCGATTATTAGAAACTAAAACCGCGTTCAAAAGATACGCCATATATTTTGAAGCTATACGCCCAATAATAAAATTGTAGTCCAATGATTAGTTTTTTGTTATTATGCCAATATGTATTCACTTCCAAAAAACTCTAAAATCTTGAACAAAAATCGCTATAAATGCCCATGCAAATTATGTGTATTCATTTTAAAATCCAAAACGGTACCCTGATTCGATTTACAGAACAGGGCTGGTGTTATAACTAACCACACTAATGTTTAGTTCAACATTACCGTTAATTTATCTACACCACGGAAGTATTAAACTTCACCTCTACTTACTAACAAAGATGGTGGTTTAACAAACAGGGTTGTTGTATTTGCTAAGTAAAAAACATGTCTACAATATGGAGACATTTGTGTCAAGCAAATTCACCATGTAATGTATATTTTTTGGAGGTTGTTGTCTTTGATGTGACTAGACTATATTAAAATTCAACACACCGCTCGATGGCCAACCGAATATTAAAACGAAATATTATAGGTTAGTAGAGCTTTCAACCGCACAACCAATAAAAACGTTAATAAGTTTTACAATTTAAAATTTTAAGGCCTCTTATTCGTGATCAATTTATATATTTATTACATGCTCATAAAACAACAAACTTTTAGAAAATTAAAAAATTGCCAAAAACATGAAAAAATCATTATAGAACTAAGAATTTTAAACAAAGGTTCACAAGAATTAATTCTTAATTAAATTTTCATTATCAACTATTTTCTTCATGACTTAAAAATGCGGGATTTACAATATTTTATTTACAACGCGGTCTTTGTTTTTATTATACTCTTCACCTTCGTGAGAAGGGTACATAAATATAAGTTTGTCATTCCGTTTGTAATTTCCGCAATATAATTTTCCGACCCTATAAAGTATATATACAATTTTAAAATTAAAAAAAAAATAAAATTTAAAGGGTCCTATGTATACTGAGCTGCAGAAATCTGTCCAGACCATCACAGGAAACCTGCATTGAACACAACTGATTCGTTTGCAGCGAGCATTGGCCGAAAAACGTCCATAAAACGTATTCTATCGGTCACATGTTAAAAACTATTTAGAAAGAAGTGATTGGGTTAAAATCTAAACTCTGTGTACATAGATACAGATTTTCAACGGCATAATAATTTGGGGATTTCCCTAGCTGTATATGGAAATTAAATGTTATTCGCAAATATGAACAATCTTGCAAAAGTGAACTGGCCTGGTTTTAATTAGTTCATATTATCGCGAGTGCACTGTACTTTGAAAAAAATCTATATTGTACAAATGTTTCAAAATAAAAGCTAAAAATTAAAAAAAATCCCTAAAATTTTAAATTTATTTTCCCATAAAAACTTGTAAATACGCAATAAGTTAGAAGATATGTTTTTACTTAACAAATGTTTATTCTTAAAATATTATAAAATCATTAAAATCTTTGGAATCATTAAAATTGTTAGGATTACATTAAATATAATTCCCTGAATATATTTTTAGTTATTAATAACATTTAATTGCCTTTTTAAACAAAAAAAATAAGCTATACATATTAAATCCCTTTTTCATATTCGTTTACAATTCAATAGAATAGATTTTCAAACTATTTAATTAATCTGACATGCAAGCATAAAAATATCTTGCTCAATCAAGTCATATATTGAAAATTTTAAAGGTTTTTGTTGTTGTAAATATAAAAAAGGTTACAATCAATAAACATAATTCTTGAAAAGGGCCTCAAAAAATGTAGCTATAAAAAGTTAATTTAAAATTTAAATTTGAAACAACTCATTAAGATAATAATCCAACAATGAAGAAGAAACTATGGAGGGAAACTATTAATTTAAGGGCGTTTTTCTGGTAATGCACATTAAACAAAATAAGTTTAAATAGAACTAAAAAATATATAAAAAAAATACATAAAAGGAAAACTGATTTATAAAGTTCTTTGGGGATAAATCTACAATGCAATAGATTAAGAATATGATTTAATCATCTTGTATATAGAAATTAATTTTTAATCAAAATGTAATCTATTTAGTTTTCTATTTTTTTTTATTGTTGAGATTTTCAACACATGAAAGATGCATGCTTGCAACCAAACATACTATTTGGATGGCAGGGAGCTTACACATTCATTCAGACACACATAAATTTATGAATTTATGAGATCTTTTGAAAGGCATCGTCATCATCATCATCATCGTCATTGTCATCCTCAACATCTTCGTCATTATTATCAAAAGGATTGGAGTACTACGATGGTTGTTGGTAAGTTGGACTTAATGAACTGTGGCAAATGTCTCAAAGGGAATTCCATTTACAACTATCAAACATACAAACGTATAAAAATATATTTATTTATACATATGGACAAGATAATAGAAAGCTAAAGAAGCCTCAAACAGCAGGAGAATGCACACACGAAAAAAAACTGAAGAATCTAAAGCAGAGTTTCACAAACTTTTCATAAATTTTATAGAAATCTACTCAGTGTAAAGCAAATTTGAACTTACTATAAAATAAATAATAAATTTAGATCAGAAAAATTCCTTTCCTAAATACACTTTTTCTGTGAGTTGCCTTTCAAAATAATAGCCACTGACTAACTACTTGTTAAATCATCGCTGTGTTTTAAGACACACATATGCAACTCTGTCCTTTGTTTACAAAGGACATCACAAAGAAAATAACTGTAAATTTGTGTAAAACATACATTATTTTAAATGGGCAGAAAGTACCAAATTTAAAGAAACCTTTTTGGAATCTCTGTTTAGTTTTAATTTTTTTTATATTGTAAATTTATTATGAATATCGGCGTGAGTGTGTGTGATGGTTTGTTAAGAATGAAAAGACCGCCAGCTAAAATTTATGGTTACTATAGGTTAGTTACACTACATACTAAAATGAAAGAAGAGGGAATGAATGTACGACAGACAGACGGACGGACAGAGAATACGAGCGGCTACAGCGATTGACTATTGTTGTGGTCAGTAGAATGGACATTTTCTTGGTTTTATTTTATAACAAACAACAAAAAAAAATACAGAAATATATATTTATATTTTTTATAGCCTTTTTATCATTATCATCGTTCATTTGTTTGTAAGTAACTCTTGAATTTTCCTAAACACATGCTGCCTCTTTTTTTTTATTTTGAGTTTCTTTTTCTTTAGTTCTTGTCTTGTCTTATTTTTTTTTTTCAGTTCAGTTTCTAAAATGGCTCTTTGGTTGGATGGATCGATGGTGGTAGTGATGATGATGATGATATCGGTGGTTGGTTGTTTGGAACACGTTCACAATGTGATGCAGTTTTAAAGAATGCAAGTTTCTTTAAACAGGTTCCTGCATCGTGAAGCAGAAAAAAAATAAATAATAATAAAATAACAAAAACAAAATTATAGAAAACCTTGAAAAAATACTACAAAAACAACAAGAGCTGCGGCAATAGCAGCAGCAGCACTAGCAACAACAGCAACACCATCAATAACAGAAAAAGAAATGAAAAATAATAAAGACAATAATAAAATAAACAACAACAAAAAAAAAACGACAACATAATATTAAACAAAGTCGTAAAAAACAAACGACTGAATATTGGTAGCTGGCAACAACAACAAAAACACATACTTTAAATTGGAGGGGAGAAGGTATTCCAATATTTAGGGAACATTTTGAAGGGGTGTACGAAAAATAAATTTGAGCATCATACAATTCTAAAGAAGGGTATTAACGAGACTTTTTAATGAGAGCCTAAAAATGAGAAATGTTTTCAAATGTCTGTACAATATAAATTTATTCAAGGTATTGGACATTGTTAGCTATGACCATTTCCCATTTTTCTGGCAACATATGGATTCCGAACCAAAAGAACAGCTCTTGAGGCCAACATCGCTGTTCCAAAGTGAAGCGTAGCCCAGAGAGAGCGTTATGCATCTATCGAAACAAATATTAGTCGAACGGGGCACGGTCTGGTCTATAAAACGGAAGAGGCAAAACTTCCCAACCACTTCATTCGAAATACAAAATGTGGCCGTTTATAGAGTTCAATTATCATTTCGGGCATGCAAAATAGCCTTTCAGGTTCTCTCGGCTTCAATTTGTATGGTACCCAATTTCCCTGTTTTTGGATGAGTGTCTCCAAATGATATTGCAAGCTCTTGTTGTGTTTTACAAAAATCTTCATGGAGTAATGCCTCCAATTCTAGGTCATAAAACTTTTTTCTGGCCTTTACCACTTCTGAACCGCACAAACCATCTCTCACACGTTCAAACCGATGAAACACATAAAGAAGTAAAGCAAAACTTCCTGTATATGACGCTATGTTGGTAAAAAATTCCACATTCCAACTATTTTAAATCATGCATTTTTAAGTCAAACACCCAATAGTATTCTAATTCCTATTCTTCACTTACCAAAAAATATTAAGTGATTGGTACTTTTTGCAAATTCGGTCCTTGAAGGTGTAAAAAATGTAACTATTTATTTTTGGTACTTTTTATACTCTTCACCTTCGTAAGAAAGGTATATATAAGATTGTCATTCCGTTTGTAATTTCCACAATATAATTTTCCGACCCTATAAAGTATATATGTATATTCTGGATCCTTATAGATAGCGGAGTCGATTAAGCCATGTCCGTCTGTTTGTCTGTTGAAATCAACTTTCCGAAGCCCCCAAAATAACTTACAAACACGATTCATACATCAATATCTCCGAAATTTTTCCGACTCGATGCTATTTTAAAATCGAGAAAATCGGTCCACAAATGGCTGAGATATAAGGAAAAAACCAGGACAACCTCAATTTTTTACCTATTTTGGACCTATATCTGGATTACGAAGTCATTAATATAGACAATATGGATGGATATCTAATGATAGAATCGGAAAATCGGAAAAAAATATTTTTTAACCCGAATTTTTTTTTCCACCAAAAGTATTTTTTCGCTAAATATAAAACAAAATTCAAATTTAAAAAAAAAAAATTTAAATCCAAACAATTCCAAAAAATTAAAAAAAAAACTTTGGAAAAAAAAAATGAATTTTGCTTTCCCAAAAATATTTAAAATTTTTATTTTGAAGTATAATTTGGTGAAGGGTATATATGTAAGATTCGGCACAGCCGTATATAGCTCTCTTACTTGTTAAAATAATTGATTTCAGTAACTTACATTTCAAGATCAAGATGGGCCAAACTGGGATACACAATTTGGTACTATTTAAAAAAAAAACAATTTTTCTTTAAAAGGCTTGTACTAAGATGGTTGTTAAGTCGGACCTTGAAGGCGAATAGTTTCTATTTTTGGTACTTTTTTCATAAAATATTTGTCTCTATATTAACGATATTGAAATTTATTTAAATAAAATACTAAAAAAACGGGAAAATAGATTTTATTAAAAATTACTGAGTCAATTGTAGTTCTATTTCGAACTTGAATTGCAATAAATTCGGGTAAATAGTTTGGTACTTTTTTGAAACATAAAATTTAGCCAAAATATTTAATTTTCAAAATACTAACTTGACAGATGTTCAGGTTGAGGGAACTGGTACTTTTATTAAAGATGCTTTTTGCATTTTCTATAATAATGAACCTAGAAACGGTCCTAAGTGAGTGAGGGCGACTTTAATGTACTTTTTCTTAATTCTAATAGTACTTTTTGAAAATGATTTTAGTAATTAATCTAGAATAATGACAAACAAGATCCTACATAAGTTAGAATTACATATAAATATTTCACTTCTAAAATATTCTGTAACTTTCTTCAGGTATACTTCCCTTCCTTTTAACACCCTAAACTTCCCTCTCACCACTAAAACTCAAACTCTTAAAAAACATTCTCAAAGAAACCAAAATTATTATAAAACATTTTTAAGGCCAACAAAAACAACACACACACATTATACAAATATTAAAATGCAGGGCACAATTTAAAGTGGTCATAGGTCAAACACATCTATCTATAACTTTCATTGCACTTTATTCATTAGAAATTCCAAAATTCCAAATGAAATAAAATGTAAATGACTACCAAAAGGTCATTTTAATAATAAAAGAAAAATCTAAAAATAGATAAGGCCTGAAGAGAATTGTCTGTCTTAAATACAAAAAAAAAGCTCGTTTTTAAGAAAACAAGTGGTTCTTTTTCAAAAAAAATTAAATTTCAAACATAATTTAGGTGTTTTTTTTCTGTAAACGATGACTATGGAAATATTTGTTTCTTTGTAGAAATAAAGTGGTTTTTGGAGAGCACCAACCGGCAACAGGTGCATTCATTCATTCATTTGTTATAGTTTCTGGTTGTTTACATTTTAGTTTATGTTTCTTAATGTCTGACTCTTCTAATTTGTGGTATTGTGTAGAAAAAAAAATAAGATAATTTTCAAAAACTAAATAACACATTGATCAATTATCAACTTGTATGGTTTTGAAATGAACAAAGTCATTATAGTTATTATTAATCATAATTTAATAATTCCATTTAATTTTGTTCGACTTTGGTTAAGTGTTTGGGGTTTAACTTTAACTTCTATTTTATAATTGGAATAAGACAATTAAAGAAATTTTGAATTTGAATGGAAATTTTCTTCAGTACTCAATTCATGAGCATATTGTTTTATTTTATAAGCAATTTAATAATAAATTATGAATTTCAACATTTCATCATTTCAAAAATTCCTAAATATCTGTCACTATAGTTATTGTTGGCTATTTATTTAGTATTTTTAGCTTGCACCAGGTTTTTTCAATTAATACTTTTTAATTAACGTACATATGAGGTTTTTTTGTCACAATTTTTGTTTAAAATTATTTCTAATTTATTTTTAATTTGCATCTTTAAAATAAGTAAATGATATAATAGCTCTCAATGTTAACTAAAGTTTTTATTCAATATTATTTACTAAATATGATTTCATATAAAAATATTAGGGCATGTCACAGATTTTGTAAGAAAGTGTTAAATAAAACATAGTGTTAAATAAAACATACAATTTAAGTAATTATACTACACTTCAATACGACTAAGTTTATCTGTCCGTATGTTGGTTAAAATCAATTGTCCAAAGGCCCCAGATATCTTACATTATTTATTGTACCAAAACTGCCATTTATTTTCTTCTTTCCTATTTACAATGTCATCAAATGTCGAACGAAGACTGTGATTTGGTACTTTTTTGTAACTTGAACTGCTCTTTGGTATTTTTTTTAGATCATAAACATAGAAATAACATTTAAATTATGAACTTTATGCACTTATCACTTTGGTACTTTTTGGACATTTGGACCTAAAGTGTTAAAAATTTTATATATTTTTGGTGCTTTTTTCATAAAACATTTGTCTCTATATATTGGCATAAACATATACATAAATATTCTAATGAGAGCTCATACAACGATATTGATATTTATTTGAATAAAGTACAAACAGGGATACAATTGTGTTTTGGTACTTTTTGGCAGACAATATATTTTAAATAAGTGTTTGGGACTTTATGGAAATTCGGGGTAAAAATTAAATCTATTGTTGGTACTTTTCTTTTTATAAATTATTAGTTTAATAAAAGCTCCCAATAAACTACCAACATGGGTAAAAAAGGGAAAATTCATTTGCAATTCCTGGAATATTATTGAGCCAATAGTAATAAAATTTGAATCATTGTTTCCACCAGATACACACAAATTAACTAACATGGTTATATTTGGAAGTCGAACTGAGAAGATCTAGATCTAGGCCAAATTCAAATAAATACTTTTTGGTACTTTTTTAATACTTAATTTTTTTTAGAAAACTGCATTCAAATTCAAATCGTTCTGATTGAAAACATACGACAAAAAACGTGTATCAATATATTAATTATTTCATTTATTAGAAATACCAAATATGAATTTGGTACTTTTTGGAAATTTTGGACTTTGAAGGTGTTAAAATTTTTATATTTTTGGTACGTATGACTTAAAAATGTGGGATTTTTTAAAATTTTTTACTTTTATTTTATAAATTCAAATTATTTTAAATTGTTAGCTATGACCTTTTTCCATCTGTCTGGGAACATATGGATTCCGAGCCAAAAGATCTTCCAAAGAATCAGTTGCATTCGCTACAGGTTCCCTGTGATGGTCTGTCCAGATTTCAGCATCTCATAATAGATAGGACCCTTTTGCTCCCACCACATACAGATCACGACCTTAGCGCCATTGATATTTGGCTTTGGTGTCGTTTCAGCTGGTTGGCCGGGCTTCACATACGATCTCCTACGTTTCGAGTTATCGTAATGGATCGATTTTTTATCGCAATTAATGATTCGGTGCAGAAATTATTTTCTTTTCGTATTTTAAGGTTTCTCGGCTTCAATTTGTATGGTACCCAATTTCCCTGATTTTAAATGAATTCAGCTGATTTCAAATGCTTTGAAATTGCTGCTTGAGTAGCTCTCAATGATTTCGCAAGCACTTTTTATAACAATCTTCATGGAGAAATACCTCCAATTCTTGATCTTCAAACTTCTTTGGCTGGCTTGGGCGATCTTTGTCTTCTTCCGTGTCAATATTACCACTTTTGAACCGCACAAACTATCTCTCGCACGTTGAAACCGATGAAACACATTCACCATAAGCTTTGGTGAGCAATCGGTGGGCTTCAGCGGCACCTTTTTTTCAAATTAAAGAATTGAAGCAAAACTTCCCGCATATGACGCTTTGTTGGCACAAAATTCGACATTTTCGAAGCATAAAAAACCTTTGTTGTTTACACTATAATGGGACATAAGTTATTAAGAACAAAAACCGCGTTCAAAATATACGCTATCTATTGTAAATCCCGCATTTTTTAATTCGTTACTCTAGGTTGAAAACACATATCTTGGTATAGATCGGAAATTTATTCAAAAGTTTTAACTCTTTTAAATCACTTTATATCAATTCGCCTCAACATTTATTTATTTGATTTGCTTTTAAACGTGTGTTCGACGGCACATTTATTTTTGTTTTTTTTTTTTGCAAAGAAAAAAATTGTTTGCAAAGAATAAATATGCCTTGTCTGTCTGTCTTTCTGTCTGTCCATCTGTATGACTACAAAAATTCAGCGGCAGTTAGATGTTTGTAACTAAAATGCAATCTAACCAACAAAAAACATGAGCAGGCGCAATTTGAAAACTCGCAAAATGTGCAAAAGAATGTTGAATAGTTTCTTCAATAGATTCTTTAAAAATAGACAACAAGAAAAAATAAAAAAAATAAATAAAATGTGCAAACAGATCGCCTGAATGGCAGCAAAATATAATACGCGAAAAAGAGCAGAATTTTAAAGAAAAGCTTAAGACAGTAGATAGAAGTCGACTTTTAAAACACTTTATTTTTACACAATCTATATATAAAAAAATGAAATGGTCCATGTATGTAATGCATCACGTGAGAACGGCTGGAGCGATTTGGCTGATTTTTTTTTATTCGATTCGAAATTTTCAGGAGATGGTTTGTATAGAAAAAATTCAAAAATTCCGGTTAAAACTCGGAAATTCTTTTTTTTTGTGAGTCCAGTCAACTATAATAAAAAAGCTCCCTTAAATTATGCAGTACAAATTTAGATATTTTATTTGCAAATAAATAAGAACAGGCTGGTGTGCGTGGGTTGGAGAAACTTGAAGAACTAACATTAGTAAATGCTACCGGGCAAAGCCGGGGCGATCAACTAGTTATTAATAAAAACTTAACCTAAAGTTAGCACTAACTAGAGGACTTAACATTTAAATTAATCAGTTAAAAATCTAACGAAAAATAATTTTGTGGTTAACTTTAGTGCCTGATTCTGAAACACGACCGGATAACAATTTTAACATTTTTATATGAAAATCACTCAAATATGTTTTAAACATTTTTTATACTAAAAATTTAAAAATCTTTTCAGGTCCTATTCTAGTTTAGTGGTAACAAAATTAATCCCACTTTTTGAGAGAACATTTTCCACATTACGATCTAAGGTCAGAGCTAACTACAAGTTAAAACAATATTTTTAATGTTTTTCATTCGGTTTTTACAATATTGCTGTTTGCATAATGTAGGGTACATAAGGTTTTCTCAATTCAGCATAAAAATAAATTCAAATGTTTAGATTGTCATAGATAAATTTACAACAAAAAAAAATAAAAAACAAAAATAAAAGAGTTTTAGCAGCATAAAATTCTACCTCTACATAGTGTGAGAGCACAAGAAGAGGGAGTAGGAGGAGGAAGCTTAAAAAAAGAAACGAAAAGATGTCAACAACAATGCTTAGGCAGCAAAAGAATCTACATACAATCAACCTACCAACCAACAAAACCAAAAAATATGAGCTTAAAGATTCTTTTTCTTTCGAATTTCGAATGTCTTCCATTCGTAACCGTCAATTGGCAGTTAAAACAAGATTTTTTGTATTTTTTTGCTTTAAAAAACTAAACAAAAAAAAAACTATTGGAGGATTGGAATGTTACGAAAGTGAATTGTGTTGTGGTAGTTTTATTTTATTTTTTACATTTTGTTGTGGCATGACAAGCCAGCATATTTGTGCAAACTTGTGCGATTGATTTGCCATTTAATTCAATTAGAAAATATTAGATAAAAAACACTCAACATACATTTTTAAACAAGATAAACACATGTGGTTTATAAAGAGAAGTTTGCCAAAAATCTGAAACTAATAAAAAAAATTAAGCAGTTTTTTATAGATACATTTTGTGAGTACATATTTTTAAGTATCTACTTTACACCTACATCACGTTTTTGTTTACATACATATTTGTAGAGTTTCTTTTATTGTTGGCCAAAATTTATAAGAAATATCTGCTTTAAATTTATCTATAACAAGTGATTTGTTTTTATTTTTTTTTTTGCTACCAGGGTTGTAAATTTAAGGTTTTAAAATAGTATTGAAAGTTAAGTTAAAGAATAGGTACTATTTTCTTACCAAAAGTACTAAATTATTGATTTATACTGAGTAATAGGCAAATTAAAAAATTCAAAGCGCTATATATTGTGTGAATAACTTAAAAATGCGGTATTCATAACGGATGGCGTATCTTTTGAACGTGGTTTTTATTTGTAATAACTTATAAGTCATTTGAAGGGTACATATCTGTCATTTATTCTCACTTAGTTATTGATAGCTAGAGTGTAAGCAACTAAGTTTTTTTGCTTCGAAAATGTCGAATTTTGTGCCAACAAAGAGTCATATGCGGGAAGTTTTGCTTTACTTCTTTAATTTGAACAAGTACAAGAGCTATATTCGGCATCACCAAATTATACTTTAAAATAAAAATGTTTAATATTTTTAGGTAAACTAAATTTTAATTTTTAATTTATTAGCGAACAAAATTTTATGATAATTTTTTTTTTAAATTTATCCCAGTAAGCACCAAAGCCCCGAAAATTCAAGCACTTGAACATTTTGTTGGAATTTAACTTGAATGCAAATGTAATTATACTTTAAACATGAAAAATATTTGAAAATTTATTTATTTTTCAAACAAAAAACATATGGCTTGAATTTATATTTCCTTTTTACTGGAGAATGCTATTGAAATAAAGCGTAATACAACTGTAATTCAATTGCTTGGCTATAATTCAAGGCTTGAATTACACTTACTTTCAACTTGAATTCCAGTAAAAATGCTTATTGGGATTAGCGAACAAAATTGTTTCCAACATTTTTTTTTGGGTGAAACAAAATATTCAGGGTGAAAAATATTTTTCCTGATTTTCACCCATTTTAAGTCCGACTTAAGCCGTGTGTCCACTAGCAAGTCACTTGCGGAAGAACTTCTGCAAGTATTTGCTGAAGTGTTTCCACTCAAACCGGAACTTGCGGAAGTCTGTTTCCAGAAGTAGTTTCTAGAAGTTATTACGACGAACTTGCTGCAAGAAATTGCAGACGAGTTTGCCTCTTTTACGAATGACAATACAAAAATTGCAGCATATTTAACTAAAAAGAAACATCAAATTAAAGAAACAAAAAGAAGTGTTTAGGTGAGAAATTGGGCGTATTTAGATTTAAGTTTTCAAAATACAACACTTGAAGAATTGCAAACCGAAGAATCCACGCAGCTGAAAAATTTCCTGAGAATGTTTAATGATGATTTTGAATACATTTTATCTTTAATTCAAACAAATATTCAAAAGCAGGATACTAAAATGAGATTGACTATACCACCACCAGACCGTCTTTTAGTTACTCTTCCAAAAAAAACAGAAGAGAATACCACAAACCGTTTACCCGACTTCTTCTGCAAGTCTTCAAAACACTTGCAGTTCACAGCAAGTCGTTCAAGTTACTTCCATCAAGCAACAAACACGTGTTTCCACATAATTGCTGCAAGTAAATTCTGCAAGCCATGACTACTGGAAGTCGACTTATAATACGTGTTTACATGACAAAAACTTCTGGAAGTAACTTCCGCAAGAAAACTTGGAAGTGGACACACGGCTTTACTTAAGCCTTATATACGCAAAGGTCTTTGAAATATCTATCATTGCATATCCATATTGTCTATATTAATGACATAAGGTAGGGTCACACATGGCAAATATTTGCTGAGAAAAGCGTAACCACTTTTTTTAGCACAAATTTGTTTGAGGTGTTTACTGATACAAGTATTCTGTACGATCAAACAACATCAAATAAAATAAAACTAAATTTTTTGTTTTGAATCAATCAACTTAAGTAAAAAGTTTTTGAAATAAATAAAAGAATTCAAATGTATTTTATACGTGTGACCCTACCCTTTAGTAATCCGGATATAGATAAAAAATCGAGGTTGTTCTGGACTTTTCCTTATACCTAAGCCATTTGTGGGCCGATTTTCTCGATTTTAAATAGCAACCGAACCGGGTCTATAGCGGATCTATAAATCATGTATGTAAGTTTCAACGTGCTAGAGATGGTTTGTGCGGTTCAGAAGTGGTGATTTTGACACGGAAGACAATGATCTCCCAGGCCAGCCAAAAAAGTTTGAAGGCCAAGAATTGAAGGCAATACTCCATGAAGATTGTTGTCAAACTCAACAACAGCTTGCAAAATCATTGGTAGCTACTCAATCAAACAAATCTCCTTTCTCCCTCTTTCATCGGACATCTTCATCTTAACTTTCTCAATCTTACCCTTCTTTCTTTTTAATATCTATCTGTCCCTCTTTTTCAGACTACTTTCAGGTAATACAAAGGGACCTATAACTTTGGACCCACGTGAGCTGCTCTTCTTTTCTTCACTTCGCGGCTGCCTGGAAACTTTACCTTATCTTACTTAATCAGCAAATTCAAATGGTTTGCAAGCAGCAGAATTGATACACCATACGAACGGAAGCTGAGAGACCTTGAAATATCTTGTATGGCTGAAATGCTGCTTGAACGCAATAAAAGAAAATAATTTTTTCACCGAACCATTAATTGCGATGAAAAATGGACTCATTACGATAACCCGAAGCGTAAGATATCGTATGTGAAGCCTAACCAACCAGCCGAATCGACACCAAAGCCAAATATCCATGGCGCTAAGGTAATGATCTGTATTTGGTGGGAGCTGCTGAAAGCTGGCCAGACCATCAAATTGAACCTGTACTGAACGCGAGCAATGGCCGAAAAACGCCCAGTATATGCGGCCAAACTTGAAACCACAATATTTCATCATGACAAGGTCACATGTTGCAATACATGTTAAAATCTATTTAGAATGAAGTGGTTGGGAAGTTTTGCCTCAACCGCCTTATAGTCCAGACCTCGACCCGTCCGACTACTATTTGTTTTGAACGATGCAGAATGCTTTATCTGGGATATGTTTCACTTTGGAACAGAGTATCCGAAATTGGTTTGATTCGTTCTTGGCCTCAAAAGATGAGCTGTTCTTTTGACTCGGAATCTTTATGTTGCCAGTAAAATGGGAAAAGGTCATACCTAACAATGGCCAATACTTTCAATAAATTTAGTATATTGTACAAATGTTTCAAAATAAATTAAGTTGAAATAATTTAATAAAAAAGTATTTAAAATGTCCTTAGAATAATGATAATCAGCCCAATTATGAATAAAAATTCTCCGGGAGTTTTTCCCCTTTTCTCATTTTTCCTATACAAATTCAATGGGAAAAAACTCCCGGGGAAAAACTCTCGCGGAATTTTATTAAATTGCCCATCCCTGTTGCAGGCCCACTTTTTATTATTGAAATCTTTTACTCCATTTTTTATATGGAGTTTTCTCTTTTTTTTGTGGTTTTGCAGTTCTTTTCTTAAGTACTGAAACTATAAACGAGTAGAAAGAAGTAATAAGTATTAGCGTGTTTCTAGCTGCAGTTGCATTTATTTAATTTTGTTTCTTTCTTTTATTTTTTCATAAGAATTTGACGTTCAAGTCAATGTTCGCTAAAGAGTTTTTTTTTATAATTTATTTTATTTCTTTATATTTTACGTTTTTGCTTTATGTTGAAAACAAAGTTTTTGGCGACTTTTTATTTTTATTTTTATAATTGTAACAAGATCCACACAGCAGTTATTTAATTCTTGGAATTCTTTCTTCTTCTTTTTTATGATTTTCCAACATTTAGTGTGAAAAATATTTTAAATTCATGGTTTGCAGTAAGCAAATATAATGGAAATGGTAATAATTTAATGATACACAGAGAGAAATGTGGAGGGGGGAGGGTGAGAGTTAAAAAGCTGTATTTAGGTTGATGTATCAATTTGGAATAAATTTAAGGAATAAAGGAATTGTTTCAGTGAGCTAAAACAATAATTAGTTTATAGCTTATTCAGACTTCAATTAGTTTAAACTTGTAAATTGGTAGTGATTTGTACCATGTAAAGCCGCACGACTCTTTTTTATAAATTACACAATATTTAAATTTAAAAATCTCTATTTTATTTAGTGTTTTTTTTGTTATTTCAAACTTTTGTTTCACAAGAAAACAAACCAGTAGTAATAAATTAAACAAAAACTTCATCACAATTACTTACATTTAAATGACAATAGAAATTAACTCCAATTTGTGTAATTTAATTTGTTAAATTACCAAAATTTTGTTGAAATGTAAATGTTTAAAAAAAGCCCTAAAAATACTATGACTAATTTTTGGTGATCATTTTTGTTTTTTAACATAAAATTTATCTTAATGATTTTATTTTTAATATTTATACTCCCATGTATGAAATGGTTTTATGTTATTTTTTTTTTTTTAGCTTACAAAATGATTAATAATACTTTTTTTCAAAAGATAAAAACACAAAAAAGCATGATATTTTAATGATCATATGCAGACAAAATCGCATGCATTGAGTGTATTGAGACACAGAGTGGGTAATGGATGACTGCAGGAATGCGCTACTCCCTCAGTAAAAACAAATAAGTATTAATATACCGCTGAAGCACACCGAAGCTCATGGTGAATGTGTTTCATCGGTTTCAATGTGTGACAGATGGTTTGTGCGGTTCAGAAGTGGTGATTTTGATACGGGAGACAAAGGGCAACCAAAAAAGTTTCAATACCAAGATTTGGAGGCATTACACCATGAAGATTGTTGTAAAACTCAACAAGAGTTTGCAAAATCATTGGGAGCTACTCAAGCAGCAATTTCAAAACTTTTTCAAGCAGCAGGATTCATCCAAATGCAGTGAAATTGGATACTATACGAATTGAAGCCGAGAGCCTTTGAAAGACGATTTTGTATGTCTGAAATTAAACTGAACGCTATAAAAGAAAATCGTTTTGCAGCGATGAAAAATGGCTCCATTCCGATAACCCGAAGCACGGCCATCCAGCCGAATCAACACCAAAGCCAAATATTCATGTTGCCAAGGTAATACTCTATATTTGGTGGGACCAAAAGGGTCTATTATGAGCTGCTGAAATGTGGCCAGACCATCACATGGGACCTGTAACGAACGCAACTGATTAAAAATATGGGGCCAGAGATGAAACCGTAATATTCCATCATGAAAACACTCGGACAAAACTATTTAGAAATAAGTAGTTGGGAAGTTTTGCCTCACCCGCTATATAGTCCAGACTGTACCCCGTCCGACTTCTATTTGTTTCGATCGATGCAGAACGCTCTCTCTGGGATTCGCTTCACTTCAGAACAGAGTATCCGATATTAGCTTTATTCACTTTTTGGCCTCAAAAGATGAGCAGTTCTTTTGGTTCGGAAACCATATGTTGCCAGTAAAATGGGAAAAGGTAATAGCTAACAAAGGCCACTACTTTGAATAAACTTTTATTGTACAAATGTTTCAAAATAAAAGCTAAACATTTTAAAAAATTACGCATTTCCAATATAACAGTTTTTTTCTATTGAACATTTTGTATATAACAGTATTTGCTATAGAAAAAATTGTTTATAACTGTATTTTCTATAGAAAAATGTGTGTATAGCTATTTTGTATATTTAAAAATATGTGTATAACAGGATTTCTATAGATTTTTGTATAAAAAAAATATGTGTATATGTGTTTTTTTCAATAAAAAATCTGTATAACAGTTTTTTCTATGGAAAATTTGGTGTATAAGTTTTTTTATAGAAACATTTGTGTTTCTGTATAAAAATGAATGTATAACAGTTTTTTCAATAAAAGAAATATCTGTATAACAGTTTTTTTTTGAAAATTTTGTTTATATATATTATTGTTTTTCTATACAAAAATTTGTGGATAAGTTTTATTTTATAGAAAAATTCTGTACAAAAATTTGTGTATAACTGTCTTTCTATAGACTAATTTGTGTATTAAAGATTTTTGCTCTAGAAAAATGTGTGTATAACTGTTTTTTTATAGAAAAATGTGTGTATAACAGTTTTTCTATAGAAAAATTTGTGTATTAAAGCTATCTCTATAGAAAAATGTATATCTTACAAGTTTTTAAATAAAAAAATGTCTATAAAACAGTTTTTTTATAGAAAAATTTGTGTATTTTATAGACATTTTTTGTATGACAGAAATAAAAATTTTTTATGACAGCTTTTAAATAGTATAAAATGTTTGTTTTTCTATAAAAAAATGTCTGTATAATAGTTTTTCTATAGAAAAAACGTCTGTATAACAGTTTTTATATAGAAAAATGTCTGTATAACAGTTTTTTTATAGAAAAATTTGTGTATAACAGATTTTCTATAGAAAAAAATGTCTGTATGACAGTTTTTTTTATAGAAACATTTGTGTATAACAGTTTTTCTATAGAAAAAATGTCTGTATGACAGTTTTTTTTTATAGAAACATTTGTGTATAACAGTTTTACTATAAAAAAAATTTCTGTATAACAGTTTTTTTTTATAGAAAAATTTGTGTATGACAGTTTTTCTATAGAAAAATTTGTGTATAACAGTTTTCTACTGAAAAAATGTCTGTATAACAGTTTTTTCTATAGATAAATGTGTGTAGAACAGATTTTCTATAGAAAAATGTGTGTAGAACAGATTTTCTATAGAAAAATGTCAGTATAACAGTTTTTTTATATAGAAAAATGTGTGTAGAACAGATTTTCTATAGAAAAAATTTCTGTATAACAGTTTTTTTACATAGAAAAATTGGTGTATAACAGTTTTTCTATAGAAAATGATTGTATAACTTTTTTCTATAAAAAAATGTGTATATAACAGTCTTTTCTATAGAAAAATTTGTGTATAACTGTTTTTTCCTATAGAAAAATTTGTGTATAACAATTTTTTCAAAGGATTTTGATTTGAAGTAGATTTTTACAAATTTATGTTCACTGTTGCAAACAATACTAATTAGCTAATATTTTTAAAGATGACTGCCAGTAGGGCTCTTAAATACATTTAAAAAAGCGTTGATATGCTTATGAATTTTATTTTTTTTTTATTATTAATATTATTTACAAGATAATAAAACAAAATAAAAAAAGATGAAGAAACAGCATATAGAAAAATGAAAAAATACACAATGAGTAAAATAAAAAACAAAAAGTAAAAGCCAAAAATTTGTTTACCACAATCGAATAAAAACAAACATATGAACAGAAAAATAAAATGATAAGAAAAACATCAAATGCATGTTAAGTTTCTATACAATCAATGATTAATCAAAAAAAACCTCATATCTAGCAACAGAAAAAAGGGCGAAAAGTATTAAAGTTAAGTGTGTCTGGCCTAAATAACCCAAAAACTAAAATACAATAATATTGAATGCCAGCAAGATAAGATATAAAGTGCAACATGTTGCAATGTTGGAAATAACCAAAAATAACAAATCATATCAATTCAGTTCAATTCTATTAAAGGCGTTAAATGCTCAATAGGGGTTTGGTTGACATAAGGGCAGGTAGATATAAATTACACAAAAAACAATAGATTTCCTATGATAAGATAATAGAAAAAAATGGTGTCATAGATTTATGACTATTAGAAAGAAAAACAGGTTGAGGTTAATACTATGTAATAAATAATAACAATACTTATCGAGTTTCCAAAAATGTAACCAAATATCGAGAAAGTGTTTAAAAATTTACCTGCAAAGAAAGATAAAAGTAAAAAATTAATAAATAAAATAATAAAGTCAATGATTTTTTTAAAATGCAATTGATACTTATACTTTTAAAAATATGTATAAAGAAATCACAAAATACTAATACGAGTATAAAACAAATCTGTTATATTTAAAAATAACGCCCCCTAAATATATACAATACTTTGTTTCTTTGTAATTCAATTTAATTTACAAAATCTCTCTCTTTCTCTCTTAATACTTTACAAACATAAACAACAATTCACGTGACGTTTTAAATGACAAATCCACTTAAGCGTTACAAATGCTATAAATTCACTTAAGAAATTAAACGAAACAAGGTTTTAGTTTTTACAAATAAATAATATAAATAGCTACAAGTAAATTGTAATAAAAAAAAACAAACAATGGAAAACACATTCATACATATAAAATACCAACAAGGAAAATGTCATTCAATCGCGAAGATGATGATGATTACAAACACAAGAACTAAATTTAAACTCAACAAATATACAACCAAACATAAATATTTGCAACAAATCCACACAACACACAGACAGTACCACCAAAAATCATCATCGGTATAAGCAACCCAGCAAAAACAAATTCATAAGATTGAATTATTTTGGTTTTAACTTTAGAAATCCATTTAAAAACCTAATTCAAATATAGTTGCAGACTTGAATACAATTTGAGGTTGACATTTTCTCTACTTGATATCAATTTTTCCAAATCATTCTCAAACCTAATTAAAAGCTAAATGATCGCGAGAATTTCATTTGCTATTACTGTTTCTCTCAATGTATTCTCAAAGCTGAAGACAAGTTTGAATTTTCGAAAAATAAACAATTTCCAAATATACATCACAAATCTGTTCTTGTTTTAATATATGAGGAGCCGCAAAACAAAAGGTACTTTTTTGAAAATTTTAAATTTTGGGAAATTGATTTTTCTAGAAGATTTCAACCCAAAATATTATTAAAATACCAAAAAATCAATTTGTAAAAAAATTCTAAAAAGTACCCTTTGTTCTGCGGCTCCTCATACTATGTACTTATTTTAGTATTGGAAAATTTCAATATTTTTTGTATTGAAAATTTCCAAAGTAAACAGTCCCTATATTTTAGTTAGTTTTTACCACATTTTATTTAAACTTTAAGAATCATATACATAAATATTACAAATCCCAAGAAAGTTATTATTCTCAAATCTTTATCAAACGTTTGACATTTGAGCTAAAGTTTGAAATCAAACCCTCCAATGTTTGCTGGGCATAAGCAAAGCATACATTTGAAGGTAACTAACTCACTTACACCAGCACACTTGGCTTTTGTACAACTAACACACACACCCCCACTCCTTGTCTCTTTGACAAAAAAACAAAAAAACGACAAGAAAAATAAAATAAAATTTACAACAATGTCAGTTGTATTTTTGAAATGAAGCCAACAAAGCGTCAAAATAACGTATAAAATATATGAAAATCGTACAATAACCTTCGTTACGTATGAATGTGTCCTTAAGGGGCCAGTTGCACCATCTCAAGTTAAAGTTATTAAGAGAATGATAAGTAAATTGCAGATAAGATTTGAAAATATGTACATATCACAAAATGAAAATTGTTATTGCTTACAAAATCATGAGTAGTCAAAAAGGGATATATTATCTTCTTGTTATACTGCAGGGTAGAGTCATAATGCTTCCTGTAAGACAATAACTTGAGAGATCAATCAATTTTATTACAAAATAATTAATTAGGGCAGAGTTCACTTCCTAATTTGCTTTATTTAAACGAGAATAAATCCCGTAAACGTTAAACAGTACGAAATTTTCGAAATTGAGAGGTTATCTAAGAGTTTAAAAGCCGATTAGACTTATCTTATTAACATGACATTCACTTCATTATGTCTACTCAGGCGAGGATCAACCATTTGGAACGGGTGGGGGTGGAGAAAATAAATTAAAATTTATTTTAAATTTTTCTTTTTTGTCCTTTTTATATTAAAGCTTTTTGGTTTTGGGAGGAAGTTTCGGTATATTTCAGATAGAAGATTAAAACCCTTAATATATTTACCGCAAAACTGACCCTCTCTCTCTCTCATTCTGTTAAATACCTTCAATAATGCATTTGAAACAACAATTGTGTTGTCTTCTTTAACTGGTAAAAAATGTACAAAAAAAAACGACATAACGAATTGTCACTGATTTGTGGTAAAATGTAAATGAAGTGTAAAATACGACAGACATTAAGATGTGTAAGAAACAAAAAAACACACCAAAATATAATAAAAATACAGTGTAAAAATAAGCGTTTGTAATTGTTATACGATATCGAGGTGGGTGAGTTTATTGACTGACGTATGTTTTTTATTTTTTTTTTGAATTTTTTTGGTATTCAACTTTTGAATTGAGATTTAATTATTATAATACATGGATGTATGTATAATTGACTTTAAGGAAGTTCAGTTTTAATTCCCTTTTGGAAAATATACAATTACATTTAAGCCAATTTTGTAAATAAATCAAATTAGAGAGAGAGAGAGCATGTTAATACTTGTGAGGAATATTGTTTGTGGGAATTTAAAGAAAACTTAATGTCTGTTTTAACATTTAATCCAATTTTCAAATAAATCTTATTAAATAAAATCATTTTAAGAGAGTATTAGATTATTATACAATTTAAAACCGAAGGAAAATTTAAATTAATTTAGAGATTAAAAATTAAGCATTTAATTCGAACACCCCGACTACAACTACACTTGTAATCTTGCAGTTTAAACTAAACTCTTGCAATTACGATTGCAGTCTTGAAATAACAATTGCTCTCATGCAGTTTAAATTGTACTTTTCCACTCTTGCAGTTTAAATTTCACTCTTGTAATTACAATTGCATTTTTGCAATTACAATTGCACTCTTGCAATTACAATTGCAAGAGTGCAATTTCAATTGCATTCTTGCAATTTCAATTGCATTCTTGCAATTACAATTGCATTCTTGCAATTACAATTGCACTATTGCAATTACAATTGCACTCTTGCAATTAAAATTGAACTCTTGCAATTACAATTGCATTCTTGCAATTACAATTGCATTCTTGTTATTACAATTGCACTCTTGCAATTAAAATTGCACTCTTGCAATTACAATTGCATTCTTGCAATTACAATTGCACTCTTGCAATTAAAATTGCACTCTTGCAATTAAAATTGCACTCTTGCAATTAAAATTGCACTCTTGCAATTACAATTGCACTCTTGCAATTACAATTGCACTCTTGCAATTAAAATTGCACTCTTGCAATTAATAATGCACTCCTGCAATTACAATTGCACTATTACAATTACAATTGCCCTCTTCCATTTAAGTTTTTTAGCGGAATTGACGGCTTGCAATTATTCGAATGTTTAGTAATGTTTAAATGCCTAAAAATATATCTGTACACAGTGCTCTCAATATTAATAAACAATGTTGTTTAATACTCAATTGACCACTAAGCAAAATAATCATTTAAACACTGATTTAAAAAACATACATAAACTAGAAATGAGTGTAAAATATTTTCTAAGGTTTCTCATTTAAAACGAGTAACATTTTCTGCAGTTTTAAGTACAAATTGGAGACAAACATTTCTAATATTTAACAGCCAAGTTCTAAATGTAAAACGCTAAACTGTTTACTAGCAACTACAATATTTAATGGATGCCCACATGGTCTGCAGTAGTTGACCTCAAGAACTCGAAGAAAATGTAAATAAAAATTAAACAATTAAAGAAAACGAATTGAAAAACTATGTAAGTAAAACTAGAAATCAATTGTTATTACATACGCTCCAAATAATATTAAATTAAATAGGATTTGTTAGCTAAAAAAACAAATAAAGTTTTAAATGCAATGTATGTCTTAAAAATTTCATGTTAAATGAAATTAAACGAAAAATATTAGCCAATTAGTGGCAAAAGGAAATAAAACCAGAAAAACTAACAAAAAATTCAAAATAAATTATAAAATATTAAAAGTAATGGAACTGGTTTTTGAATAAATTTCACCAAAATAGAAAATATTTGTGAAAAATTTAACAAACAAATGTTAAACAATGTAATTACATTGTTAAATGTTTTTTATTAAATTAAAAAATATTAACTACTGAAAAAAAAACCTAAACTTTCTTAACATTCATTTAAACTTTAAGTGACAATAATAAAACAATATTATTACCATTTGAAAGTTGTAGAAACTTTAAAAATAAAACCTTTCTTTCTCCTGGTCTTATGTAATTGAAGTTTTAGATCTTTGAAACCGGAAATCTCTATTACTGTCAACATTTCTTGTTTTGGTTTCAAATTTAAAGTGACACATAAAGCTATAATTCTAAATTATTTTTAACTAAACCAACATGCGGGAAGTGTGACTGACAATTACTTGAAATCTTGGAGAAAAGAAAAAGAAGAAAAAACAAAAGATTTGTTTCATCATTATTTATTTATTTAATACTTTATTTTCTTACTCGTAATTTAAAAAAATAAATATGGAACAAAAGAAGTTGAAACCGGTGAATGTATGCGACCGACCTGTTTATTTATAAGATTATATTCTTTTTAAATTGTTTATAAAGATGAGTAGTCGCTTGTGGTACTTGTGGTTGAGTGTTTTAAATACAAAAGATTTATTATTTGTAAAGAATCCTCTGGTTAGGCCTTTTGTTAAACTCCTATATGGTATAAATGATTAGAATATGTGTAATTATACATTAATGAGAACAACTAAACGAAAATAGATTGCGAAAAGGTTTTAATTCGTTCGCGAGAGAACTTTGAATATAATTGCTTCAAAATTTTCGAATTTTGTACCAACAAAGCGTCATATGCGGGAAGTTTTGTTTTACTTCTTTAAGCTTATAATGAATGTCTTCAATCAGTTTCAACGTAAGAGAGGTTCGGTTCGGTTCAGAAGTGGTGATTTTGACACAGAAGACAAAGATCGCCCAGGCCAGCCAAAAAAGTTTGAAGACCAAGAATTGGAGACATTACTACATGAAGATTGTTGTCAAACTCAACAAGAGCTTGCAAAATCATTGGGAGCTACTCAAGCCACAATTTCGAAACATTAGCGAGCAGCAGGATTCATCCAAAAGGAAATTGGATATCATACGAACTAAAGCCGAGAGATCTTGCATGTCCGAAATTATGCTTGAACGCTGTAAATGAAAATCGTTATTGCACCGAATCCTTACTTGCGATGAAAAATGGATCCATTACGATAACTCGAAGCGTAAGAGATCGTACTTGAAGCTCGGCCAACCAGCCGAATTGACACCAAAGCAAAATATTCATAACAATTTTCTGTATATTGTGGGAGCAAAAGGGTCCTATATTTTACGAGCTGCTGAAATTTAACCAGACCATCATAGGGAACCTGTTCCGAACGCAACTTATTCGTTTGAAGCGAGCATTTACCGAAAAACGGCCAGACATGAAACCTTAACATTCCATCATTCCTCACAAAGGCTCCAATCTATTATGAGCTGCTGAAATCTGACCAGACAATTGCAGGGAATCTGTACCGAATGCAACTGAAACGAACATTGGTCGAAAAACACCCTGAATATGCGGCCATTTATGACAACGCTCGTCCACATGTTGCAATACCTGTTAAAAAGTATTTAGAATGAAGTGGATGGCAAGGTTTGGCCCCACTCGTTTTATAGTCCAGATAATGTCACATCCGACTAACATTTGTTTCGATCGATGCAGAACGCTCTCTCTGGGATAAGTTTCACTTTGGAACAGAGTATCCGAAATTGGTTTGAACTGCTTAAAAACAGCAACATTGGCTCGGAATCCATATGTTGCCAGAAATATGGGAAAAGGTCATAGATTTAAAAAAAAAAAATTTAAATTTAAAAAAGTTAAAAAAGTTAAAAAAAAACAATTTAAAATTTTTTTTTCCTATAAAATGAAAAAACAATTTTGAAAAAAAAAATTGTTTAAATAAAAATATTGAAAATTTTTATTTTGAATAATTTGTTGAAGGGCATATAAGATTCGGTACAGCTTAATATAGCTCTCTTACTTGTTTTAAATAATACAATCAATATGAAAATAAATAGATAAGAGGAATTATAAACAAAACTTGGGTTGTTTATGTCCATAATTTCAACAAATAGATATCCACGATGTAAAATTCCCAGCAGATAATTTATCTGCTAAAAGTAACTTGCCATTGATTTTAAATCAATATCGACGGGTAAATATTACCAAATATTTTTACTCCACAAGTAAATAAACACCGATAGATATCTATTTGTTGAAATTACGGGCATTAGTAGTGTTATTGCATTTTAATGGTTTCTAGATAGATTTTGAAGAATATATTTAAACAGGAAACAATTAAGGCTCGGCTGGATTATATTAAGTTCATAATAAAATTCAAATAAACGACAATATTTCTACCTTTGTTCTCACAGCCTTTCCTTCATCTACCAAAAAAAAAAAAAAACTATGTTTAAATAGTTGGTCCCATCAATTCCTACATTGACATGGCTCAAATTTCATCACACACACCCCCTTCCGTTTTACAAATTCAAAGAAACAGGCAGCCAGACAAACTTATACCAACCAAATCATCCAAAGTGAAATGAATAAAGATCAGTGGAGTATTTTCTACAAAGTACTGAAAACACGACATGAAACTTGTATGAAATGATAAAAAAAGGATTTATTTGATTAAGTATTCTTGAAAGGTACAAATTATAATTCCAATGAAATCTAAAGAAAACATAAACGCTGCATATAAAAACATTTTTTTTCAATGCGCGCTTAATAATAAAAAAATATATAAAAATATATATTTCAAACGTTTGTGGCATAATTATAAAATTTTGTATTCCATGATGATGGTGATTATAATAATGGAGTTTTTATTTAATTATATACGTTATTTATATAGTAAATACAAGTACAACAAACTTTGTGCTATGTATTTGATAATCACACATTCATTGTACAGGATCTAGTTGAAAGAACTATTCTAAGAAACAATAAAACTATTTATAAACTCAAAAAAAATTAACTTAAAATAGAGCATTTTAAATAGAAATAGCCATATATTCTTAATATTTTTTTAAAAATACTAAGTTAAAGAGTTTTTTTGAACTATCAAAAATTCAATATTTCATTAATAGATTTGTTTGTTGAAAAACAATTTTGAGTACCTGTTGAATTGTGGGTTTTAAATTGCTTTTGCTACCTGTCTTCTTAGTCATTATTTCATCATTTACGTTTCTGAATTTTTTTTTTCAATAAAAACATTTTTGTGTCTCTATGTCAGACATCTACATACATATCTCTCCACATAAGGATTGACTGTAATTATTATTTTATGAGATTAAGTTTTTTTTGTAAATTTTAGCTGCCAACCATATACGCAGAGTAAGAATAATAAATATTTATTTATTTAGTTTATATGTACGACTGTTTAATATAAATTTTATTTTGTATGTCAATAATTAAATATTGTTTAAGTAAACAGGAAATTCATTTTAATTGTTTACAAAACAAACAAATATTCCTTAAAAAAAACATTTCAATGATTCTCTTAAAATAGTTAACAAAAGATTATTAATAAAACGTGATGCAAGTGAAGGCGATTTAATTGATATTCATAAAATAATTCAAACATTTCTTTATAAATTAAAAAAAAATAAGAAACATTTCATATCTTTAATGCACAGATTTTTAATGGATATATAAATTAATAGATGGATAAACATATAATCCAATAGATTTTATCATATTCTTACAAAGTTGTCAGAAAATGTTCAATAAATGGTTAACAACCATATGTTTCAACACAAGTTCTCATGGTTGTGTTAACCATTTTCTGAGCATGTTTCTGGCAAGCTGACAACCGTGTAAACGTAGCTTTGGGTGACAGCCGATTTTTTTAGATTTCAAGGAGTGCCGGTCTAAAAGTTAAGTGCTGAAATTTTGAGCCAAATCGTACAATGATTTCGGAAGGCGCATCGAGGTCAAAGGTCAGATACATACAAAATTTGACAATTTATATGAAATAAATTTGTGAAACTTCTTAACTTTCTACATTATGCTACAGAAATAAGTAGATTTATTTATATTAATGAAAATCACATTAAAAAAAATCTTTTGGAGATTTTCCTTACATCTCCTTTGGGTCAAAATAACCCACAAACTGTATTATCGCAAAAATTCGTAAATTTTTTTTTTAAATTTTTGTAAAAATGTTGCTACTAAATAACTACTTTTGCAATTGAATGCAATATAATCGAAATGTGTTAGTAATTTTCTTTGTAATAAGATATAAATGACAAAAATTGGATAAAAAATGTAAAAAAGTTATTAAAAATTCCCCAGGAGCCGCAGCACAAAAGGTACTTTTTTCGATTTTTTTTTACAAATTGATTTTTTTGGCATTTTTATAATATTTGGGTTAAAATCTTCTAGAAAAAAATCAATTTCCCAAAATTTTTAAATTTTCAAAAAAAGTACCTTTTGTTCTGCGGTTCCTCAATGTAGTAACAAAATTAATATATTTTGAGAAATATTAAAATAAAAACTGATTTTTATTTAAAATATATCCATATTTACTCGCATATGAGTTTTTCTCTTCTTAGGATACCGTTAACCTATTCGCAGGTATGATCAAAAAAATTTAATTTCAAAACTCCATTTTCAAATTTTTAAAAATTTTGTTAAACAAATTTCAGAATTTTTGTGATTTATTGAGAATATAACAGGGATAAAAAATATGTCAATACCTCCTCTAGTTTTTAGTACCTGCGATTTAAATTTTGCGATTTTCGGAAAACTTTTGGCGAATGATACCAATTTCCTTACAGTTATGCATTTTATGCAAAACCTATACATATTCTTATAGGCCAGATAATTCTAAATATGCTCTAAATGTTTTACTAATGGTGTTTTCTTTTCTGGCATAAATGCTGCATTTATTATGCCTTTTACCTTTCTTTGTGTTCTTTTCTGAAAAAAATAAAACAATGTTTGTTTATTTGTTTATATGTCGTTTTATGTCAACATTTGTAACTGAATTTTGTATCAGTTCTCGTAACCAGAATAGGCTGAAATTTGGCAATCATGTCAATTTATATTCGAAAATTCAAATTTATATTCGAAACATTTTTAAAACCTTTAAAATAATATCTATATCATGCATAAAGCTGATACCTAAACAATATAATGTTCGAAAATTAATTTCGAAAATTCGAAGTTATCTTCGAAAAATTTTGAAAGCTTTTAAATAATCTCTAAATCAATTTATTGATTTATAGATTTATTTGAGGCCAATTTCTTACATTTTCCAAATTCGAAATTAAAATTTTTGAAAAAAATTAAAAATTTTCATGAATTTTAAGTATTTTCAGAATTCGAAAATTCGAAGTTATGTTCGAAAATTTTTGAATGCATTTAAAATAATTTCTACATCAAAAGGAATTATAAAAAAAATAATTTTAGTTATATTTGAGACTAATTTCTTACATTTTTCAATTTCGAAATTAATAATTAAATTATTTTCAGAATATACATATATAAGCATTTTAAGATATGTTCGGAAATATGTATTCAAGGTGCTAAAAAAAGAATAAACTAAATTGAGGCTATCAGTGCTAAAGTGGTATAACCCCAAACTATTTATTTAGTGTTATGTATATTCAACTTACACCACTTCTACTACATTACTTTGTTATATTATGCTCTGTGCAAAAACTATTTCTTCAACTCCATCTGCTTTTGAATACCAAAAGGTAACTTACCCCACTTTTGTATTGATATTAGTAATGTAAGGACTGTATGTAACACCAGAACAGCAACCAAAAAAAATTATGGGTTACACCACTTTTGCACTGATGGATATATATTTGAAGACTTGCGTTTATTGCTACTTTATCAGGTTTTTAGGTTAAATTTTTATTAAAGCTTACACAATTTCCCACAAATTTAAACGGCTTTGATGAGCTCTCCCAAAAAAATAAAACCCTCGAAATTAAAAATCAATAAATTTTGAGAAAAATCTGTGATGATCACAAAACGTTAACAAATTCAGAAAAGGGGAAAGAAGATAAATAAAGTATAATGAGCAAAAGAAACCAAAAAAAAAACCATAAAAACATACAATTAGACAGCCGACTCAGACAATATTAGGCGGCTACTGTTGATTGAATTTTGCTAAAATACCATGAAAAAATAAAGAAATAAATAAATAAAAACTAACAAATCATACCAAATTTGTAGAGAAAAATAACAACAAATAAACAAATAATATAATAATAATAAAAAAAGAGAGAAGTAAAGAAAGAAATAACAACAACACATGCAATACTTTTATGAAGAAACAAAAAACTATTGAAAAAGGCGTTGATTTGAATACTATTTAAGACTTGAAGAAAATAACAAACAAAGACAAATAGGGAAATACCTTATGATTATGGTGGTTAAAATTACAAAGGTTACATTTGGTATTAAATTAACATGAAATGTAAAATTTCAATTTATTTTAAAAACAAATTTTGGAAATCATGACAAATTTTGTTTGAGTAGAAAATTCTGCAAAATTTGTGTTAAAAGTAATAATCTTCTTTAAATTTATTTTTATTTTAAGGGTTTTTATTAAATAAATTTGTAAGTTTTTTTTAATTATTTTGCCCTAAATCTGTTAATTTTTTTTAAAATATTTGAAATTGTTTAGTAAGTGCTATATAATGGTATATAGTAAATTGTGAAATAATTTATGTTTATAAATTTATTTCAAATAAAATTTTTAGGCTTGTTTGAGTAATTTTTAGGCTTGGTTTTTATTAAAAATAAAAAGCAATTAAAATGTGTGTTTTTTTTTTTGTTTTATAAAAAGTAAAACCTAAAGATTTATAAGTTAAAAAAATGTGTTTAAAACCAGCAATTGCAAAATGAAATAAAACTTTAATTAAAACTAGCGCTTACAATTTTAATTAGCAAAACAAACCAAATAAACATAAAGAGAAATTTAATAAAAAAGAAGTAATAATAAATAGTAACCATTATAAATTAAGTGAAACATATACAAGAAAATAAAACATAAAATGATAATTTATAAAATATTTGTAAAAAAAACTGAAATATTTTGAAAATTATTTAATAAAAAATTAAAAATTTTGTTAAAATCCCAAAAATTCAGCCAGTATTAAGGCTTTTATTATACCCTTCACCTTCGTGAAAAGGGTATATATAAGTTTGTCATACCGTTAGTAATTTCCACAATATAATTTTCCGACCCTATAAAGTAGCCATGTCCGTCTGTCTGTCAGTCGGTTGAAATCAAATAACACGTTTCATACATCAATAACACGATTCATACATCAATATCTCCGGAATTCTTCCGGCTCGGTTGCTATTTAAAATCGAAAAAATCGGTGCCCAAATGGCTGAGATATAAGGAAAAAAACCAGTACAACCCCGATTTTTTACCTATATCTGGATTACTAAGTCATTAATATAGACAATATAGATATCTAATGATAGATATTTCAAAGTTGGACCTACAATGGGTGAAAATCGGAAAAAATATTTTTTAACCCGATTTTTTTTTCACCAAAAGTTTTTTTTTCGCTAAATATTAAAAAAAAATTAAAAAACAAAAAAAATGAATTTTAAAATTTAAAAAATTTTAAATTTAAAAAAAAACGAAATTTTTTTATCCAAAAAATTAAAAAAACAACTTTGGAAAAAAATTATTTTGAAGTATAATTTGGTGAAGGGTATATAAGATTCGTCAAATCCGAATATAGTTCTCTTACTTGTTTTATATAAGATCCCTACACGCAGAGAAACATTTAAATCGTTTATTTCAAAAACCAGTCAAGCTACAATTTGTTGATTTTGAGTAAATCAAAGAAAACTTTCTAGAAACATAAAAATTACTTTTACAAAATTGATATTTTTGATGAATTTTTTAAAGAGTTTAACATCATATTCATAACCATGAATACGTGCATTCTGCTTCCGCTGTAAGTCACTGAAAAATATTCTCATAGAATTCTTCATCTGCCACCAAGTAGAGTTTTAGATCATGTAAATCTCTTATTTTCTTAAAATTTATTGAGTCCTACAACATTTATGAACAAAAAAATTGATTAGGGAGTAGTATTACATAGTAGGCGCTGTCACTTGTCACTCTTTCTAATTTAAACACCGATTTCTTGGCTATTTTTCACCATAATAGGTGAGCAGTATTTAATTTTTGTGCATTAAACGATTCATTTACCATTAAAAAAACAATAATCGCCCAACAACTCAGTTGTGGATTTTTTGTTGTTTGACTGGTTTTTGAAATAAACGTTTAATTTTTACAAGTTTTATAACAATATTATAGTCACGGTAACTATTTAAATGTAGTAAATAATTATATGTTTGTGACAATCATATTGTTCTAGGCTTATGGTTATCATAATTTGGAAATAACATATTACGATAATGATTCATCTTGAACATGATTGCCATAAACATATATTTATTTATTACAATCATATATATGATTGTGGTAATCATGTGAATTTTAACTTTAGCATATTATGGTTACCACAACCATATAAATAATTGAAATGGTTACAGTAAAAAAAAACTATATTTTTTCTTTGGGAGTTATATTTAAAAAATTTAAAAATTATTTTAAGTTTTCATGATTTTTTTTACAGTTCGTTGCTTAAGTCTTTTGTTTTTCAAATATTTAGATTCCAAAAAAAAAATTGTTCGTTTAACCAGTTTTTTTTGCTAAAGAAAGTAACCTATTGAACTAATAATGAACAAAAATGAAAAGTATTACATGATTTCACATAACGTGTTAACTTCTAATTATCAAAACACAACAAAGACTTTTAATTAATTTAGAAAAAAACCCAACACCCTCTTTATAATTTACAAAAGCAACAAAAAAATGAAGGAAAAAACTGACATGCCATTGTCTAATTGATGGCATAAAGCGGTCTTTAAATACTGTTAAAGGAAAACTGGGAAAAAATGCAGTTTTTTCCGAACTTTTCGAAATAATTAAAATGCTACAACACACACAAAACGAAACAAAACAAGACATGACACAATAGTCAGTCTAACACTGCGTGCCTTAAATGGTGGCGGCTCAAATAAAAAACAACAACAAACAATAACAATAAATGCAAACAAAATAGTTTTATAATGACTTTTTGGTGGCGAGTGTTAAGAATGTCTGTCTAATGGTGTAACTGAATGTTGCTATTAAAATATAACGTAATAGAAAATACCAAACAAAAACAGGCTGCATGTCTACAAATTAGTCAGTTCAAAACATTTGCATTTTTATTATATTAGTTTAAACCAATTGTTTTTGTTATGCCAAACACGTAATTGAACTTGAAGGCATGATTACACGCATTTTATGTTTAAAGCAACCACAAAGGAGGCCAGAATGCAAAAGAAACCCCCTAAAAAATATAAGACAAAAAACAGAAACAGGACATTATATGCAAGATTTTGTTGGTGAAACCATAATTTTTAGACACTTAATGTGAAATAACTGCAGGGAATCCAAGCAAAAACTTGAACAAAATCATCAATAACGACAATAACAGCCACGACAAAATAAATCACCGTAAAAGACAGCCAGCCAGTCAGCCACACACAGCAACCAACACTTTAAAGTTAAGCCCAGCCCAACCCAATCTTAAAATAAAAATATATTTTGAAAATTATAAACAAAAAAGCTAAAAATTAACAATTCATTTAACCCATATCTTTGCCAGAATTTTAAGAAATGAAAATTTATCAGCAACAAAAAGTGAAACTGGGATTTGGTTTAAAAAAAAAACATAAAAAACTTTTAAGGTATTCATTCACTCACAAAAAAAACGAACAATGAAAACAAATTAAAATACCTAAATATTTTAAAAGAATTTTATAAATTTCCTATTCAGCTAAATTTACTGAGGTGTCATTTAGACTATAAAATAGAATTTAAAACAAATTATTCGGCTTATAAGTTAAAAATGAGGTATTCACAACAAATGGCATATCTTCTGAACGGGGCTTTTGTCTTTAATAACATACTTATGGGCAATTCCATATCATCGTACGTAACATTTGTACGTCTATAGAGTGGAATAGATTTTGCAAAAATAAGAGTATCTGATAAATAATTTGGTCTTTATGTTCCATTCAGAGGGTACTATATTTGAAAATAATAAAAAATTCTTTCGGAATATTGTTGTCCAAAATATTGAGCGAAATAAAGGTATATCGAACGTGACAATGTAGTCATTTTGAGGTACATGTAGAAATATGCGAAAATATTCGAATCGTGAGAGGCATTATGTTTTCTTTTAATTTCTTACACTAAACGAAATATTTTTCCTTTACAATCCGACATATTTAAATAAAAACAATCTTTGGATGATTTTATAATACATAAATAAAATTTAATATAGTACGTGACAGATTTTTCTCTTATAATAAAACAATATATATTATGTAAATATGTATATGTATACAAAAAACTAAAAAAATTAATAGAAAATATAAATTCAATAAACAATTTGACAATAGCAAAAAACAATCAGAGTCAAATACATTTCATACTACAAGCTAATTGGGAGCCTAGTTTTCGCCGCAATTTTAGACTAAAACATACCTAAAATATTAAAAAATTAAATATAATCTGTTTAAACTATTATTTTTGTCTTTAAAATATTGTAATATGATCTAAATACTTTCACATAGTAATAAATTTTATTATTTTCTTCTATTCAAATCATCTTGAAAAAAATTTTCAAGTGTTTTTGTTTTTTCAGTCGTGGTAGCGATTCTCGTGGAATTGCCCATATACTTTGTATGTCATATTGAACAATTTTAAAAATTCACTCATTTTTAACTCATAAACCCAATACATTTATTAATAAATAATTAGTTTTTAAATTTACAAATTTTGTATGGAAAATTTATTTTTAAAATTTACAAATTCTTTATGAATATGGAGTTTTAAAAGTTACAAAGGTTTATAAAACAATTTTTTTATGGCAATTTAGTTTTGAATATATATCTTTCAAAGTAGCTTTTAAATTAACAATCAGCCCAATTATGAATAAAAAATTCAGCGGGAGTTTGTTCCCCGGGAGTTTTTTCCCATTGAAGTTCGATAGGAAAAATTAGAAAAGTGAAAAAAACTCCAGGGGAATTTTTATTCATAATTGTGCTGAATATGTTTTAAATTTTAAATTTTGTTTAGTTAATTTTTAGCTTGACATTTGAATTTAAAACACAAAATTGATATCACTGTTCAACATTAAATTTATCTTAATTTTCCCAGTAGCGACCTTTAACAACCTTTAAAATCGGTTTTCTCCCTGTTGCTCCCATCATAATACTCGCACAAGTTTAAATTACAAGTTTAACATAAACAACAACACATTTTATTTTTTGCACCATAAATAACAAGACACAACAACAACAGAAACAGTAACAATAACATGTATTAATAAAATCCACTAGAAAATCAAAAATACTACAATCAATACAATAACAACTACAAATTACTATAATCTTGACATAAGAATGCAAAAACAACAACAGCAAAACAGCAACAAAAACGTTTCAATACAAGTTGTTAGTTAACTCCTGTTAAGCTCAAAAGTAACAACAACAACAACAATAATAAAAATAATAATAATAACATGAGCATTTTCCAAAAAACAACAAAACACCTTGTTTAAGTGATGCCAACAATTTATGTATTGTATTACCTCCAAACGAGCTGGAAAATATGGAAATTTATTTTCAAATGAAATCGTTTGTTAAAAATTTGTTAAAATTTGTATTAAGAGAAATATTCACAATATAAATGGCCACATGAAACTTAATTTAACCCTAATTTAATTGTTTCCAACTTATTTCAAGTTTTGAAATGTTAACTAGTCACAACCTTAACGAGACTAATGTAATTCTTAAAGAGAATAAGATAAAACTTTGCTTTTTCAACGAAATTAAACTAATGGCCTGTTTTACGATGTCGAAAGAAAAATTAGTCGAAAAAATGTGTATGAAAAACGCTCAGTTTTTAAAATTCATTCGAATAGTTTTCATACAAATTTGTTCGAATCATTTTTCTTTTGACATCGTGAAACAGACCTTAAAAGATTTCAAAGCCAAACAGGCGTTTTTTCCGCGACATTTGGGTTATTGAAAACAGAGAGAGAGAAAATCAACAATAAATTGTTGTAGTTCTGTAGCAGACAGATCTTACCCTATCAAAAACATAAAAATTTAACTTAAAAAAGCATTGAAATAATAAATAAATATAAAATAACACGATTACTAAATACATATGAATCATTTGCAGTACAAATAATAGAGAACGAGAAAATAGAGTCAGAATGAATACAAAAAACCGATTACTTTATTAAACCAGGGATGGAAATGTTAGTACTATTTACATGTTTTAGTACTGTAAATTAAATGACATTTATTGTCAAGACAAACTTGTCTTAGCAAAAGTACTAACATTTTTGTCATAACGTAACAATAATTGGTCAATTCACAAGGTCTCTTATCATGTCATATTGTGTTAATGTTCTAATATTTCACAATGGTTTAAAAATGTTATTGTTGCCATTCAAGCAAAAAATGTCCTAAACTATTACTACTCTGTTAGCTATGTTTATTGTGCTGTCGTAACCAACCAGCAGAGACCTGCGCCGAACCCTAATAGCCGCATACGCCGAGCCGCCGAGTCGCTGATAATATTCGGGAGCCGACACTGAGAATCGCAGTCAAAAAGTTATAGTCTGGAAAAATTATGCAAAGCCGCCATACCATTTTTCACAAGCCGCCGCCACCGATAAAAGTGTTCGACACAGGTCTCTGATAATCAGCTGTTTTTGTTTACAATTATTTTTTGAACAAAATTTGTTTTCGTAAAAGTGTAAAAGTGGTTGCAGAATAATATGCAAACAAATTTAAGATAATCTTTATTTACTTGAGTCAGCCATTACCACCTCGAAAATGTATTTTTCGCACAAACCGGATATTATTTTAGATTTCTCACTTGGCATTGTTAAAGAAAATTTTTGTTATTGTTTTATTTTGTATCTGTCTTTTATATCAGCTGATTTAGATTTGAAATAGCACACTTAGTTATGAGGGGTTGTTCACAACAGTCGTATTTTTTCTTGTTATTATTTTAGTACTTCTGAAATTAGGACACCTTGTGAATTAGCTTAATATTAATAAATGGGGACTATAGTATTATCAGGTATAAACAGAGAGCTCCCGGATTTCATTATGAGAATCAAATATTCGTCAATTTTCATAACAATTTCGTCAAAAAAGTGGTACTCAAAAATTTGGCTAGAGGCAATAAAATTTAATTCTGCCTCGATTTTGAAAAGGCAGTGGGTACGAAATTCATTTTTGAGCTATGGTTTCTTCGGCAAAGTTTTTTGGAATTGTCCATAGAACAAGAATTTCTATGCGCTTTTGTACATTTTTTTGTTGCAAAATCTATCAGAGTAATAGCTAAGGAAACGAAACCACACAAAACAGAATATATGGCAGGCTTGTCAGTGTAGCTTTTTCTCACGAAACTAAAGTTTTCCATCCATGATTTGTAGTTGAAATGTATAAAGAAAATAACAAAACGAATTAACCCATTCCCAGCCATTGTACCTGCTTGAGTACAGAAAAAAGGCAATATTCAAATACTCATAAATTTTTTAACAAGATAAATTTGACAACTTTTTTTGTGATTTTGCATTCAACACACTGTGCTTTTAAACATCACACATAAAAAATTTAAAAAAATAATACCCTTAAGGTATATTTTGTCCTGTTTTTATAATGCTATATCATTTTTTGGAATATTAGCGAGGTTAGTAACAATTGAGCTGCGGGGAGCAAACACAGTTTTACGAAAGCAAGAGTTTTTTATAATTTTGTGAAGTGGAGTGATTATGTGTACATTTTATAAAAATGTATAAGAAAAATAATTATTTGGGACAAAGTTGTGTGATTAGGAAAATCGGTGTACCCAATTGGGTACAATGGCTTGATATGTATTATTTTTTTTAAGATTTTTCTTACGCTAAAATAGAATTTCAGACCATCAAAACGTGAAGTTTTTAATGCAAAAGTTTTAAAAACTAGATTTATGGAAAAAATATGAGCATCACAATTTTGATAGCTAATATTTTATCAGATTCGGATTGTAATATGGATGAAGATGAAGGTGTTGCTGACGATATTGTTAGAGTTCTGATGTACCAGGTGAAATATAAGTATTTTGTGATAACAGTGATAGCGACGATGATGTTCCACTTGAGATGTTCTGACAGAAAATAATGCCCTCAAGATCAAGCAAAACAAATTATATTTGGATAATAAGACCATGCGATGCTCAAATGTCTCAAACTATTTTTTTGGACAATGAGTTCAATATTATTTCATACTTGAATGGGAAAAGGTTTTTAGTTTAACCATTTAGCAGACTTGCATTTATGCATCGCAAGCTAATAAGCACAATGTATCCTTCAACGCAGAAGATTTGAATATATTTTGAGTATTTTACTTTACAGTGAATATCGCCCTATGCCAAAAGAAGATATGTATTGGATGCTCTGCGAGGATACTCGCACTCCAAAATTTCCGAAATTATATCACGGAACAGATTCGTTTTGTTAATTTGGCTGATAACACTAACTTAGATGCTACTGACAAAGTGAGACCCATATACAAATTACACTGGCTTCTGGTGTCGCAACTACTCCTGGAAACCAATTTCCTTAAAGGATAAAAAATCCCCTACGATGGGGTGAATGTCATAACAGAATAAGATGGTTGTCTGAACAATACGATATTGCGTTGTGTTGAAAAAGTAATGTTTTAAAAATTTTCACAGATTATAAAAATAGCATACACTTTACGCCATTGTACCCATTCAGGTACAGCCCCAAAAACATGTTTCCTAAAATTTTTTTTTAATTTTTTTTAATTTTCTATGTTCTTTTACCGTATTTTAGTTTAAATAAATAAATGAATTTAAAAATTTTTCATTTTAAATGGTCTTGGTTTTTAATGGGTTAAATAAAGAACACCTGGTATGCAATTGTATAAAATTGGGGAGAGAGGGATGAATAAAAATATAACGAAATTATTTAATTGCAAATTATTGTTAAATCAATTTAAAATATAGAGCTCTAAAGGAACTAGTTCATTAAAAAAATAAATTAATATTAGTGGTTATGTCGAACTTTTCTTTTTGTGATTAATATTATTAATTATTATTTAGGCTCATGTTCATTAAATTGATTTCCTTAGAAATACAATTTATTCTATTAAATTTTCAAAGTTTTAAAAAGTTATATTTAGACACACGGCAGAATTGAATGCATTTTCGGGGTTAGCCACCACCCCATCATCAGCACTCTTTTGTGTCGATGTAAGTGTCGCTTGTAAATATCATCTATTTAACTCACCAGTTTTTACAGAAATAGAATAAAGGACTTATATCAAATCTTTCTTTTAATCTTATTTCTTTTTCTACTTTGTTTGAGTTAGACGAAATTTACGAGCTTTTTCAGTGTTGTATTCTTTAGTATTATTACTTGTTTTGTTTTGCTTTAGTCAGCTGTCAGCTAACAATGAAGCAATTGTTGTTTTTATGTTTGTTTTTGTTGTTTCTTTTATCAGGCACAACTCGACAGAAGTTGTAAAAATACACCGTGCCCGGTGTATTTTTAAATTAATATTAGTGGTTATTATTTCGAACTTTTCTTTTTGTGATTAATATTATTAATTATTATTTAGGCTCAAGTTAATTATTATTTAAACAAATTGAAGAAATTATATTTGGTAAATTCACAAGGTCTCTTATCATGTCATATTGTCATAATGTCCTAATATTTCACATGTTGCTATTGCCTTTCAAGAAAAAAAATTTTATAAAATAATACTACTCTCTGAGCCAAACGCCGAGTCGGTTAAGCCGAGCCGCCGATTCGTGAAATATTAGGACATTATGACAATATTACATGATATATGACCTTGTTGTATTGACCAATTGTATTTGAAAATCAAAGACTAATAATCAATTCTAACATTTACTTATGTATCATGGATTATTTTAATAAAGCTATTTACACAAATTTAAAAAATTACTTACAAAATCGGTATAGAATTTGACAATGTTTTGGTACATACCTGGAAGAAAAGAAAAAACAATAATCATTAATAAATTGTTAAAATAAATTTACAAAATTGAAGAAAAACACATACAAAATTGAATCTTCTTAAGAATACGTACTATCCAGAACGAATTAAGTAGAACCGTAAGTTGAAATTAAAAGTCGACACTAAGACTTTCTTAGATTTTTTTTTCGACACTCGATTATTCGACTTTTTATCATCTTTAATGTATAAAATTCATGGCTGCATTTGAATAGAATTTAGTAGTTAGTTTTGAAAATTGGACTTTTTTAAAAAAATTCTTGTTTGCTAAAATGTTTGCATAAAAATACAAACATCTACGATTTTTTTCAGTTCGATTGTATCGGCTGTTCTTTTTTGAAAAGTCTATAATAGTTGAAACAAAAAGTGGATTTTTCGTAGTTTCGGTTCTATAGTTGAAACAAAAAGTAGATATTTCGACTTTCTTTGATTTTTTGAAAAGTCAACTTTTGTAAAATTTTTAAAAGTTTACTCTTCGACTTTTTATGTATATTATTACAATGTAAACAATACAAAAAAATTTTTTGAAGAGAAAAACTCTTTTTATAAATTGTTTGCATAAAAATAAAAATTCGACGACCTTTTTTCAGTTTGATTATTCGATTGTTTTCGAACAAAAATTCGATTATTCAAAAGTCGACTAATTGAATTTACGACTTTTTTCAGTTCGATTGTTCTATCTTTTATCCGACCAAAAAATACATTGTTCGAAAGCCGATTTATAGAATTTTGTAATCAGGATTCTATAATTGAAACAAAAAGTTGACTTTTCGACTTTCCTAGATTTTTTGAAAAGTCGACTTTTTACATTAATTTAATGTAAAATACTAAAAAAAAACAATTTGTTGATGACAAAAATGCATTTTGTAAAATGTTTGCATAAAATTAAAAAAAATTTACGACCTTTTTCAGTTCCATTATTCAAATTTTTTAATAGATTTTCTTCAAAAGCTGTACAAAATATGTCAATTGTTCAAAAGTCGATTAATAGACTTTAGGAATGTTTTCTGCGACTGTTTTTCAGATAAATTATTCCATTTTTTCTTTGGTCTTGACCAAAAAATACACATAATGCCTAAATGACTCAGCATTTGTATTTCTTTAACACTTCATTTTCTTTTTGATTAATGTCATATTTTACTTTTTTTTCGTTAATTAATTGCAATATAAACATTTCCGCTTAGGAAACTACAAAATAAAATTTAAAAAAACCTACACTTTCAAGCTGCATGCAGCAGCAATTGGCACGGCAACAATATTTAACCATAAATGGTTATTTTTTTTTTCAAAATAAATCAATTTGAAAGTAATTTTTATAATTAATTAATTTAAAACGATACAAAACATGTATAACAGAAAATGTTTTGCCAAGGAAATTAATAAATATGTTGTTTAAAGTGAAGCATAGTAAAGTGTAGGCGTTTGGAATGATCAAACAATTTAATTTAAAAATTAAAAATGAGCTAATAAAAGTGTTTGTATTTACAACAATTAAGAGCAATTTATAGATTTGTGTGGTATCAAAATACTTTTTTTATAAACTTTTAAATGAAATGATCACAATAATAAAATTTCATTAAATACCCTGTATTATTTAACACTATTTTTTTATTATATGTATTAGTACATAGTTATTTAATCAATTAGTGGTTTAAATAAAAGAGCAATAAACTAATGATTAAAGAAAAAAATTTAAAAAAAAACGAAAATAGTTTTCAGTTTAAGTATTTTATGGTCAAAACGTGTTCAATTAAAATAATAATATCCTTATGAGTTTGTAAAACTAAAAAAACGGTTCTTATTTGTCTTTTATCAAAAAAAACACGTTTAATTTGACGACATGGCTGCGACAACAATAACTGCTGCTATGTACTCGCAATAATTAAAAACGTGCTACTTGCAACCGACCACACATTTCAAAAATAATAATAAAAAATGAAAAAAAAAAAATATTGGCCCTCTTTTTCTAAAATTTAATGAATACATGTTGGCTGTTACGGTTAACTAAACTTTTTCGTTAATAGCTACAAAAACCATAAACTTAAATAATTTGTCATACATACAACAACACAATCATATTAACTTAACTGACTGACCAACAGCCAACATTAGTTTTTGAAAAAATATTTCATTTATGACGTTTTCGTTACTTTTTAGCACTCACTACAGACCACTCATCATCATACTACTTTCAGTCTGCAGATGGCCGAAAACAATACATGAAAAAAGCTTTTGAAATCAATGAAAGAATGAAATGAAATGGATGGTTTAAAAAAGTTACAGCAATAATAAAAAATTCAAACAAAGCATGAATCAAAACACGTTTGTGTTGAAAAAAAATAAAAAAAAAAGAAAACTGTGTGGTACATTTTCAAATAAGCCAAATTAGTGCAGTTGTGTAAGTTTAAGCGTAAATGTTGAAAACCTAGAACGTAGAGGATTTATGGTTTGACAGACATGGTAATTATGTTGTTGTTATTGCTATATATTCACTCGCTACTTGTTTTAGAAAAAAAAAAAACAAATGTTAAGCCAACAATTAAACCCACTGTAGATTGCGAAAAAATTTATGTATATGAGATTCTTTATTACCAAACAAAACAAAAGCCAACAAAATTATGAATATTCAGTTTTTAGGTACTTAAAAAAATTACACTCATAGAAAGTAGCAAGTAAAATAAGAAAACTATAACATTTCTGATGAACAGTGAATATTTAGGATGATTTCATCTTCCTAGGTCCTTATCATGGCTTCAACAGACATAGCTATACCGTTTTATCGTGTTTCAATTGTTGCAAATATATTAAGAAAAAGTCAACACTACAAATACCTACTAATAGGGTTTTATTAACAATCGACTTTTTGGTTGAAAAAAAAAAATCGAATAATCGATCAAAAAAAAGTCGTCGATTTTTTTTTTATTTTTATGTAAACATTTTATAAAATGGGTTTTTCTTATCAAACTATTTGTTTTAATTTTTTACATGAAAATAATATAAAAAGTCGACTAGTCGACTTTTTAAAAAATCAAGAAAAGTCGAAAAAGTCAACTTTTTGTTTCAACTATAGAAAAATACTACTAAATTCTATAAATCGGCTTTTGAACAATCGCCCTTTTGGCCGGAAAAAACTCAAACAGACGGACATTTTGTTCTATTTATTCAACAGGGAATATTTGGGGAAAATTTCAGACATAGCTAGATCGTCTTAAAATATTCTAAGAACTCAGAATATATGTACATATGTATATACTTTCGTCAGTCTATGACCAATATTGCGATGTGTTACAAAGGGAATGATGTTTTTTTTTGCTTATATCTCTATCTATTTTCGACCCGATTTTCCACAAATCGATAATACCATAGAGGATATATTGATGCAATATAGACTCCGCTATCTAAATACTTTATCATATTAGATTTTGTTATATTGTATATGACTTAAAAATGCAGGATTTTTTTAAAAATTTTAGCTTTTTAAATAATAAAAATTTATTCAAAGTATTGTCCATTGTTAGCTATGACCTTTCACCATCTTTCTGACAACATATTGATTCCTTATCCAAAACAACTACTCATCTTTTGAGGCCAAGAATGAATCAAGCCAATATCGGAAACTCTGTTCCAAAGTGAATCGTATCCCAGAGACAGCATTCTGCATCAATCAAAACAAATAGTAGTCGGCCGGGGTAAGGTCTGGTGTATAAAGCGGGTGAGGCAAAACTTCCCAACCACTTCTTTCGAAATCATTTTTAACAGGTATTGTAACATGTGGCCTATAGTTGTCATGATGGAATATTAAGGATTCATGTCTGGCCGCATATTCTGTTCCCTGTGATGATCTGTTGAGATTTCAGCAGCTCATAATAGATAGAACCCATTTTGTCCTACCAATTACAGAGAATTGCCTTAACGCCATGGATATTTGGCTTTGGTGTCGATTCGGCTGGTTAGACAGGCTTCACCTACGATCTCTTATGTTTCGTAATGGCTAAATTTTTCATCGCAATGATTCGGTGCAAAAATGATTCTTTTATAGCGTTCAAGCAGCATTTCGTACATTTAAAAACGCCTTTTTAATGAATCCTGCTACTTTTGGATGAATCCTGCTACTTGCAAACGTTTTGAAGTTGCTGCTTGAGTAGCTCCCAATGACTTTTGTTGACTTTGACAATAATCTTCCTGAAGTAATGCCTTCAATTCATGTTCGCCTGGCCACTTCTGAACCGAACAAACTATTTCTCGCACGTTGAAACCGATGAAACACATTCACCATAAGCTTTGGTGAGCAATCGGTGGGCTTCAGCGTCACCTTTTTTTCAAATTAAAGAATTAAAGCAAAACTTCCCGCATATGACGCTTTGTTGGGCAAAAAATTCGACCGTTTCGAGCATGAAAAAACTGTGTTGTTTACACTATAATCTTCAATAACTAAGTGAGAATAAATGACAGATATGTACCCTGCAAATTGACATATAAGTTATTAAAAGCAAAACCCGCGTTCAAAAGATAAATCTCGCATTTCTCTGAAAGATTACTTCAATGAAAAATTATTTAAAAATTTTGGTTACTGCGAGGTCCAGATTCCTCCAAAATAGAACTAGTTTTTAGGTAAATTTCAAACTTAATCTAAATTTTCTGTAATCGCTTGGCTTTTGTTGTGGTAAATATAAGCAAAAGTATAAAAAATTCCCATTTTTATACCCTTCACCTTCGTGTGACCCTATAAAGTATATATATTCTGGATCCTTATAGATAGCAGAGTCGATTAAACCATGTCCGTCTGTCTGTCTGTTGAAATCAATTTTCTGAAGACCCCTGATATCTTCGGGATCCAAATCTTCAATAATTCTGTCAGACATGCTTTCGAGAATTTTGCTATTTAAAATAAGCAAAATCGGTCCACAAATGGCTGAGATATGAGGAAAAAAGCAAGACAACCTCGATTTTTGATCTATATCTGGATTACTAAGACATTAATATAGACAATATGGATATCTAATGATAGATATTTCAAAGACATTTGCAACGACGTATATAAGACCATAGTAAGTTGGACCTACAATGGGTGAAAATCGGAAAAAAAATTTTAACCCGATTTTTTTTTTCTCAAAAAAAATTTAAAATTTAAAAAAAAATTTTAAATTTAAAAAAAAAATTTAAATTAAAAAAAAAAAAATTTTAAAAATTTTAAATAACAATCGAAAAAATTTTTTTACAAAAAATGAAAAAAACAACTGGAAAAACAATTAAATTTTGTTTACCTAAAAATATTTAAAATTTTGAAGTATAATTTGGTGAAGGGTATATAAGATTCGGCACAGCCGATGTATTTTTTGAAATGTCAAAATTTCTTTGAGTGTATGCAAAATAATCCAATAATGTTTTCGTTGGCCACACTTTCAAAGTTGCCAAGCAACCAGAAATTGTAGAAAACAACGAATTGCTATTACATACATAAGTGCAATCTATAAAATATTGAGTGCAATGAAAAGAATTTTCATAAATTTAAGGGATATTTAGAATTCTTGCATTTCCTTTAAATTAGGAAAAATAAAGGACACACCTTGAAACAAATTACCACTTCCTTGTTTAAATTTTAACCCACTAAATTACTAAACAAATGTTATATGTTTGCATTTATATCTAAACAATTGCATGTCATTGAGCAGTATTATTATTAACCTTTTTTAGGGGTTACCTTTATTATTTTGCCTTGCATAGCAAAATTAAATGAAAAAAAAAAATACATTAATCGATAAAAATAAATTTTCATTACTATGACAACTTTGTAAATACATATGTACGTTAAATGTACGTAAAATGTATTTCAAATGTTGTATGACTCGTGTGCATTTAATTATTTTATGCTTGAGTGCAATTTATGCGTAACTAGAAATATGAATGATTTATTACAATACACAAAAATATGCTTGGTCAAGTTAACATCATTGTAAAGGGGGTTTAAAACTATAGAAAAACGTATGTCAATATTTGTTAAGAACCAAGCCTTTGTAAAATATTTTTGAGTTGAAGTTTTTGTCACATAAATGCAATATTTATTTATATATTTATGAATAATTTAAATAAAAGGGTGCATTATTTGTGGGTGATTACTAATTAAATTAGAATTTCAATATATTGATGTAAATTCAATATTGATTTTATACAAAAAACCAACTGATGTATTAGAGTATAAATATTATTCTTTTGTAGTGTCAATTCTTAGGAAATATTATATAAATACAGTTGTATTTTTCATAAATAAATATAAAACAAAACCACAAATATTTACTTGAAATGATAGATAAATGGTTTATTTTTATAAACAAAAGTTCTTTCCAAGAAATTTCTTTCATCAAAATAATTTCATAAAACCTCATAGTCTTGTTAACCTCATTAACCATAATATTTATTTAAACAATAAATAATAATGACAATTTTCTATTACAAAACATTATTAATTCATAAGGCATTTTCAATGAGATTCTATTTTAAGTTTTTCTTTGACCATTATTATTAAACGTTTAGTTTATTTCTTTAAATATTTATTGGAGTTGCTATGACAACTAACGTTACCAAACACATTACGTTCTATGGAAATTATAGTATTCATACATTGTGCAAAAATTTAAATAAAATAATTTGTTTTGTTAGGAGTTATTAGGTACGTTATTTCTTTTTTTTTTGTTATTGTCTGAGAATGAAATCTATGAAAAAAAAACAAAAATAACATGCATGCGTCATGTTTTATTTGTTTACATTATTTTATATCATACACTCAAAGAAAACTTTATACAATTTTAATAAATAATTCAATATGAAATATTTTGTGTACACATACACACACAATTTTAGAACTCATCTTAAAAGTTTTAAATTTTGAAGACAAGTTTTCGGAATTTTGATTTCTAGGGCAAGAGAACTAGCCACATAATTGGTCCCTGGGAGACAGGATCACACCTAAAACAAGTTTTCAATATTGCTGACAAGCATTTCCCTAAATTTGCTAAGGGAAAGATAACTAGTCACGTAACTGGTTCCTTGGGGACAGGATGTATACAAATACAACATGTCACTTTAAAAAGGAATTTTTACATTTACACCATTTAGACACTTTGTGCCAATAAGCAAACTTGGTCTGTTCTAAGAAATGTAAGTAAATTTATTCATTCATATTTTTCACAAAATTAGTTCAACATTCCTTAATAAATTACCAATATTTTGACTCATTTAGACCAGTTTACCATATGATATTGTTACTAATGTGTAGAATTATAAAATATGATCCTAATTAACCATTATTTAATCCCTTGGTAACATATATTTTTGAAGCCCCCAATTCTTGGCCTTCAAACAAAACATAATATGGTCATGTCATCTAATAGGTTTAAAACTAATCATATTATGGTTGCAGCACAATCATATTATGGTTGAGCCCAACCATATTATGATTCTAGCTCAATCATAATATGATTATTTTTAAACCTATTAGATGACATGACCATATTATGTTTTGTTTGAAAGTTTGAAGATCAAGAAATGAAAAAGAGCTTGCAAAATCATTGGGAGCTACTCAAGCAGCCATTTAAAAACATTTGCGAGCAGCAGTATTCAAGCAGAGATGCCTTGAAAGACGATTTTGCATGTCGCAAATGTAGCTTGAACGTTATAAATGAAAATCATTTTAGCACCGAATCATTACTTGCGATGAAAAATGGTTTCTTTACAATAACCCGAAGCGTAAGAGATCGTATCTGAAGCCCTACCAACCAGCCGAATCGACAACAAAGCTAAATATCTATGTCGTTAAGGTAATGTTCTATATCCATGGTAGGCGATGATTTTCGTCAAACAACCCGAATGTGAACAAAAGAGCGTAAAAATACACACATTTCATTCATTTGCTTCATTTGCACACAAATTAAATGCCTCTATTTGCCTACCAATGTTCTATATTATGAGCTATTGAAATCTGGCCAGACCTTCACAAGGAACCTGTATCGAACGCAAATGATTCGTTTATGCAATACCGGTGAAAAAGTATTTAGAATGAATTGGTTGGTAAGTTTTGCCTCACACGCCTTATAGTCCAGAACTATTTGTTTCGATCGATGCAGAACGCTCTCTCTGAGAACAGAGTATCCGAAATTGGCTTGATTTGTTCTTGTCCTCAAAAGATGAGCAGTTCTTCTGACTGGGAATCCACATGTTGCCAGAAAACTAACAATTGCCAATACTTTGAATAAATTTATATTGTACAAATGTTTCAAAATAAAAGCTAAAAATTTGATAAAATCCTGCATTTTTAAGTCATACACCCAATAGTATATTCCTACATCAATCTCGTAACTAATTAATTCCAAGTTTTGAATATTTAAAATTGCCACTTGCATTAGTTGTCTTGGGGGAGATCTCAAATCGAGAATATTCCGAGTTTGAAGTTTTGCTTATTTTATTTCTTTTAAGACTTCCGCATTCTGAGTTTATATTGCTCTAAAGACTCGTGAGTGACCCTCAGAAGAATAAACTGTTCTGAATACAGTGGACTGGTTTTTAGTTTTAGTCTTATATGCATAGATCTTGTAAAATGATCGGCATTCTTTGGAGCCATATTTTGTTATAGTGCTCTCAATACAGTGGAATTCTTTAAGCCTAGATTCAGGATTCGTCCCCTGTCACATGTTTTCCAGATTTCATTGAAGCCATTTGGAGGCATTTTGATTATCAAATTTGGCGGTATTTAATTATAAAATCTTATTGCAATCATGCATGATTCGTTAAGATCTTGTAAAGGATCGCGATAAATTTTTTTTCGAAATTTATTTGGAGTCGCGATGTCATATTTTGTTAAGAGTCCTCTCAGTACATTGGACTTCTTTATAGTATTGATTTAATATATGTACATTCATGATAACCAAGCCTGCCTCAATTTTGCAATAAATTACATTGTGGTGATCTTGCATTTTAATTCCCGGATAGATTGATGGATTCAGGCACAACTACCGATTTTGTATATCCTTAACAAAATTCATATTGGAAGCCACGAATGGATGAAGTCATGAATACACAAAGCAGTATTATGTATTGAAGAAATGATCACAATTCCTTCCTAAACATTCTCATCTTTCGAATTTCAATTCTTAAACGATCTATTGTCAATTCATTGTAAATTTGTTTCTTTTTAAACGACACACAATTTGTTTGAGTGTAGCATAAGCTCTGTGAGAGATAAAGTTTTAAAAAAATAAAACACAAAAACATCTAAATATGGAAAATTCAAAACAAAGCATGCGTTCGATCGTACGTTCGTTTATTTCGCTCTTAAGTATGAGTAATTCCTTGGTTTTTATTGTCATTTGAATCATAATAAAGCTACTGATTCATCAGGACTGATATCTTTACATAAGAATAAGTAATAAGACTATTGTTTTTAACAAAAAAAAAACAATTGTTTTGAAAATTAATTTAACATTTAGATTAATTGAAAATAAACTAAACAAACATTTTGTGTAATGACAGCTGTCATTTAAATTAGTTTCTATTATATTTTCGGTAAATTTGTAATGTAAACATTTTAGAAAACCACATTTTTTTAATGTTCACCACATCACACATCATAGAGAGACAGACATGCACTTTAGACTCAAACTGGAGTATGCAGTTGCTAATGTTCAAACTTCTGCAGTAACAAAAAAATAATTGTAGGTTTCCTTTTTGCTATTGTTAGGCATATAATTTGTGATTCAAAACAACATTGTTTCAGGAATACTTTTCTACTAGAGAATTTCTATTTTGTTGCCATTACTTTGTACAAGAACAGTTTTAGAATGAAAAGAAAAGAATAGAAGAATATGGTTTTTGGTTTCTTTTGTTTCCTGTTGTAATGTTAATCATCTTATAAACAACATTTTCCATTTTCTAGCACATGTCAAACATTATACAAATGTTGAATGCAAACAAACAGCAGGGGTTAAACTAATAGCACACATTGTTAATAAACTAAACTGTGTTTGAATTCTTATAGGTAAGTAAAACAATGGCTATTTCATGTGCTATTTTTTCATTTACTGCTGTTGAATTGTATTTACTGTATGCATTTACTGCATCATTGTACAAGTTAAAATGTATGTAGGTATAATTTGTTTGTTGTTCTAGGTTTTGTATTACATTACATGGAGTTTAATGTAAAAATTCTACAAGTTTTTCTTTCTACTTTCTGCCTATTTTTTGTTTTTTTTTACTTAAAAACCAATACAAAGCATTTCAATTTGTTAGGTTTACAGATCTTACGCACGTTCTTCTACCGACATGATTTTAAATATTCTTTACTTGACATTTACTTACAAAAAGAAATTTCATTTAAACCTTTTAACATTGACAGACGCATGAGGAATTATTCATTGTATTTATTGATGTGTGTTCCTGCTTTTTGTGATTAACAATAGAAAATAAAAGTCAATATTTAAATACTAATTAACAATAGAATGTGGATGAAGTTGTGCGGGGGAACAAACTGATGTTTCTATTATGAAAGTTTCATTCAAAAGGTGTTAAGATTTTGTGGAATTTTGAAGATAACAAAGAAAAATGATTCTTTGGCGGCTTAAAAATAAATCTAAGAGATTTTAAAAGGTAAACCGAATTTTATTGAAACATCAAACAACATATTTTAAATAAAAATTCAATAATTGGAACTATAGTTTGCCTTTAAACAAGTAAGAGAGCTATATTCGGCTGTGCCGAATCTTGTATACCCTTCACCAAATTATATTTCAAAACACGAATTTTAAATATTTTTTGGTAAACAAAAATTTTTTTCTCCAAAGTTTATTTTTTAATTTTTTGAAAAAAAAATTGTTATTTTAAAATTTTTTTTTTAAATTTTAAAAAAAAATTTCGTTTGTTTAAATTTTTTTGTTTGGTGAAAAAAAAAATCGGGTTAAAAAATATTTTTCCGATTTTGACTCATTGTAGGTCCAACTTACTATGGTCTTATATACGTTTTTTTTCTTTATATGGTTATATTTCCATGACTCAAAAAATTACACTCAGTGTAATGCAAGTACAATTTCTGATTCAATTTCTTTTGATTTATACTATTTTTAATATATTAAAATCTGAAATTTTTAGTCAAGAAGGTTTACCATTTTTAAAACTTGTTGTATTTTTCTAATTCAAAATCCCATTTTTTTTATTTTAATTCAGTTATTTTTTTTTTTAAATAAAATAATCTGTTATTTGTGCTGGATTTTTGTTGTCAGTTTTTTTTTTTTTGATTTGCATAAATTAAATTATTTCAATTACTATACAGTAAATAATACATTGTAGTTGTGCTGTCATTTTTACTTCTATTCGTATTTCAATAAAAATTAGTATGCGGGTGGGGACGTGTGTTAAACCAAGCCTAAAAACTAAAACTTTTTTATTAAAAACTTTAACATACCACAACATTTTTTTCTTTAATTTTTTTTTCTTTTGTGATATGTTTTTTTATAAATAACAAAGAAGTATTTTAAAGTAAAACTTAAATAAACAACATAAAATAATTATGATTTTATGCAAAGTAATTGCCACAATTTACGTGGGAAATCACAGAAAAACCAAAACAAAACTTTGAAAAACTAAAGGTCAAGGTAAAACGGTATGACATTTACAAGAAGTACTCGTATGTACAAAATATGTTTGTTTTGAATCTACAATTATATATTAAATTTCATATGCTTATTAAACACTTGACTTAATGCGCTTTAGTAGTTTACATTTGTCTAAAACATGCTTAGTTGCTTGGGTTAAAAAGGCTTAAAATTAAATTACAATAAATTAATATTAATTGCATTTGAGTTTGTCATTTCAACTACTGTCTAAACCTATTAAAAGTTTTAATGAGGGCTTTAACATTTTTTTATTTTTAATTCGCGATTTAAAAATAAAATAAGGATCGAGAGGGAAAATAAATAAAAAAAAATCATAAATAAAATATATATATCTTCGTAATTGCTTTCAATTAGAATTACACGAATTTTTTTAATTATTTTCCTTCTCGATACTTTTAATTCGCGAATAAAAAAAGACAAAATTTTAAAGCCATGAAATACACAAACTTATTGAAGTAAAAGCTTAACGAATATTAATTGTAGTTAAATTAAACTAAGAAGCTATTCTGAAACCCAGTTCAACCGCATGCTTTTAATTATTGTAAATATTTACTTGCTAAGTTTTAAAATCGACCTATACTCCTACATAATCCTGAAATCTTGGAATTTGTTAGTTATATTGTGATTAATTGTAGTTTAGTTAATCGTGGGACTTAGATAACAAAGTTTTAAGTTAATTTAAGTTAAAATCTCATCTGAATGTTTTAGTTGTAATTAAACACAAAATCTTTATTATAATAAATTGTAGTTTAGTTAAACTTAGAAGCTTAACTAAAATCCAGTTTAACAGTCTCCTTTTTTGTCTTGAGATTTTTTAATAGTTATTTATATTCTGATTAATTGTAGTTACAAAGTTTAACTAAAACTATGTTTAAAATACACAATTTCATCTGAATATTTTAGTTGTAATTAAACAAAAAGCTTAACTATGATTAATCGAAGTTCAGTTAAACTTAAAAGCTTCCCTTAAACCCAGTTTAACCTAATGCTTTTAATTATTGTAAAGATTTACTTGCCAAATTTCAAAATACAACCTATACTCATAAATACTGCTGAGATTTTGGAATTGTTATTTATATGCTAATTAATTGTAGTTTTTTTTTTGTAAACTTAGGACTAAGATAACAAAGTTTAACTAAAACTATGTATGCAATCCACAATCTCATCTCAATGCTTTAGTTGTAATTAAACAATAAATGTTTATTATGATTAATTGTAGTTTAGTTAAACTTAGAAGCTTATCTAAATCCAGTTCAACAGTCTACTTTTTTATTGTTGTAAAGACACACTTTTGAGATTTTTGTATAGTTATTTATATACTGGTTAATTGTAGTTTAGTTAATCGTGGGAATAAGATAGCAAAGTTTAACTACAACTATATTTATCCATGTGCTTCATTTGTTATTAAACAAAAACTTAGAAGCCTATCTCTAAAACCGTTTGTTTTATATTATTGTAGATATTTACCTAATTGTTATTGCTGATTAATTTAGGTGTAGTTAAACTTGAGATTAAGATAACGATGTTTAACTCAAGCTATGGAAGAAATACACAAATTAATCGAAATACTTTAGTTGTTATTAAACAAAAAGATTTACTATGATTAATTGTAGTTTAGTTAAACTTAGAAGCCTAACTTTAAAACCGTTTGTTTTTTATTACTGTTTGAATAGTTATTAAATTCTGATTAATTTATGTTTAGTTAAACTTGAGATTATGATAACACATAGCTAAACTATGTTTAATTGTGGTTTAGCTAAACTTAGAAGATTTCCTTAAACTCTGTTTAACCCTAGATTCAGATGGAAAATTAAACAAATTTTAAACTACCTTTCGACTACCTACATTAGCACTCTATAAATAAAAATATTCCCATGACATGTCCTTAAAATATCTCAACAACTTCCGTCTGTCTACCTTAAAAATGACAAATATGAATTTGTTTTCAATGTACATATTGCGGTCATATTGTTATAGTTTCCTTGAAGCAAACACTATAATAAATTACTTTCTTTGTCATTCCTAAGAATTTCAAGTACGAGTGTATGTGCTAGCACCCACATGTGTCTGCTTGTCTTTAGTAAATATTTATTTTAACCTGTACCTCTTAATGTCCCACATATAATTGACTTAATTTTAAATATACAATATGTAGTTTTTTTCACATTTTAAAAATAAAATTTTTAACAAAATACAATACAATCGGTATGTATATTTTGTAAAATTCACAGAAACCCAAGTACATAATAATAATCAGTCAGTCAGTCAGTCATACTGAGCATGCGCAACTTGAGTAGCACAAAACTGAAATATGAAATTTTTTAACTAAAAACTTATGGCTAGAGTTTGTCTTTTCATTCATAAAGTAGTATGACAAACATTTGTATGCTTTGCATTACACTGGGAAAAATTATTTTAAAAACAGGAACATTTTTACATTTATTTTTTTAAAGAGTTACTACTAAAGTTTAAGTTAAATGGAATTTGGTTAAAGTTGCAGTTTATCCTTAAACATTCGCCAAAAAATCCTTTTATTCCATTTAAATTGCCCTAAATTAGTTTAAATGAAGTTTACTGTGTTTAAAAGTATCGTATTAATAAATATGTTCTTTAATATTTTTTGTTTTGTTTAATTTTCATCTAAAGCTATGGTTAAACTGGGTTTAAGGAAATATTCTAAGTGTAGATAAACTACAATTAATCATAGTTAAGTTATTTGTTTAATAACAACTAAAGCATTTCGATTAATTTGTGTATTTCTTCCATAGCTTGAGCTAAACATCGTTATCTTAATCCCAAGTTTAACTAAAGTATTCTAAAATTCATCAGCATAAAAATAACAATTCAAACATCTAAGGGGAGGGTAGATATTGCTTTTCATATATGTAAATCTCTACAAAAAAATAAAAGACAAACGATTAAACAGGGTTTTAATTAAGCTTCTAAGTTTAACTAAAATACAATTAATCATAGTTAAGCTTTTTGTTTAATAAGTTTGTGTATTTTAAACATGGTTTTAGTTAATCTTTGTAATCTTAGTCTCACGATTAACAAAACTAAAATAAAATCAGAAAGTTTTAGTTAAGCTTCTAAGTTTAACTAAACTAAAGTAATTAATCATAGTAAACTTGTAGGAGTATAGGTCTATGTTGAAATTTGGCAAGTAAATCTTAACAATAATTAAAATTATAGGTTTAAGGGAAGCTTCTAAGTTTAACTAAACTGCAATTAATATTTGTTAAGCTTTTTGTTTAATAACTAATGAAGCATTTGGAAAGATATAGTTGTAGTTAAACTTTGCTATCTTCGTGCCACGATTCACTAAACTACAATTAACCAGTATATAAATAACTATGCAAAAATCTCAAGAGTGTGTCTTTAAAACACTAAAAAAGCAGACTGTTAAACTGGTTTTTAGTTAAGCTTCCTAGTTTAACTAAACTACACTTTATCATAATAAACATTTATTATTTAATTACAACTAATACATTCAGATGAGATTGTGTATTGCTTCCATAGTTTTAGTTAAACTTTATTATCTTAGATCCAAGTTTAACAAAACTACAATTAATCAGAATATAAATAACAATTCCAAAATCTCAGCAGTAAAGGTATATTTTGAAATTAGGCAAGCAAATCTTTACAATAATAAAAATCAAACGATTAATCTGGGTTTTAGTTATGCTTCTATGTTTAACTAAACTTCAATTAATTATAGTTAAGCTTTTCTTTTAATTACAACTGAAACATTCAGATGAGATTGTGTATTTTAAATATAGTTTTAGTTAAACTTTGTAATCGTAGTCCCACGATTAACTAAACTACAATTAATCAGAATATAAATAACTTTTAAAAAATCTCAAGACAAAATTAAACTACAATTTATCTTAATAAAGATTTTTTGTTTAATTACAACTAAAACATTCAGATGAGCTTTTAGTTAAACTTTGTTATCTAAGTCTTACGATTAACTAAACTACAATTAATCAGAATATAAATAGCAATTCCAAAATTTCAGGATTATGTGGGAGTAAAGGTCAATTTTAAAATTTAGCAAGGAAATCTTTACAATAATTAAAATCATGAGGTTAAACTGGGTTTAGGGAAAGCTTCTAAGTTTAACTAAACTGCAATTATTGAAACATTTGAATAAGTTTGTGTATTTCATTCATATTTTGTAAATCTTTACAATAAACTGGGTTTAAAGAACAATTCTAAGTTTAACTAAACTACGATTAATCATAGTTAAGCTTTAACTGTGTATCCACAGTTTCAAGTAAACTAAGTTTAACTAAACTACAATTAATCAGTTCTGTTAAAATATCGATATTATTGCTATACATTACCCCCAAGTAAGTGAATTATGCTCAATATCGGTTGAATTATAAACTTTGAAACTGTAGTGAGTAGGAGGGTACAGGGGTGAGCATAGAAATGTTTGGCATAAGCCTGCATGTAACTGCCATTAGTACAGATCTTGATTGTAATATGGAATATGGCTTGTTAAACTTTCAAATACTTTTAAAAATGTATGCCAATCACAATGAATGAAAATTTAAACAGTTTAATAATTAAGATTAAGAGAATGTTTAGAATTTAAGCTGCACTTAAACCACGTTTACAGGATTTAATATAAGGGATCTAGTTTTTAGTTTCTTCCAGTGTAACCCATATAATTGTGTGTGAAATTTAACCAAAAAAAAAAGAGACACAACAAACGAGCAGGAAATGTTCATGTTATTTGGAGTATTTTTGAATTTTTGTTTAAAAAACAAAACCACATATTAAGCAAAAAATGCAGACAATAAGGTAAGAAAAACAGAGTGGGGCAAACAAGTAGTTTGTTTTGTCTTTCTGTCCGTCCAATCATATGACGATACGACGGTTTGTGTTGGTAATGCATTAAAAAGTATGTCAAAATAATTTTATTTATTTCAGTTATTTTTCTTTCTCTTAAATTCCAGTTGAACACAAAAATAATAATAATAATAATGATAATAATAATGTTGCAAGTACTAAAGGAAGATAATCAGTTTTCTGTTAATAAACATGTTTTAGTTTAAAACAAGTTTAATAAAACGGGGAATGTTTTTGGGTTGAAATATTTTTGGCAAAATAAGACATAAATAACTGTAAAAACACGTGTGTTCTTAATTTAGTTTTATTATTATAATCCAGCTCTATTAAATATGATTGGCAATGGTATTCTTTTTTTGAATTTTTTGCTACAATTCAAATTACATTTCAAATGTGGTAATTCATTTAAACCATGAGCATAAATAGAAGTTTAACAAAAACAGCAGTGATTGCCAGCAATGAATTCTTAGAGTTTTGAAAAAATAGCAAAAAACTAACGTTTTTAGCGGTAAATATTGCTGTTATCATGAACGTGGTAAAACCCTGCACTATTAAATTGTAAATTGTTCAAAATTGTTTTATTGAAATGTGGTTCATCATTCAGTTAATTGATGAGGGCATAAAGACCATAAATATTTTTGCGTATGTGAAATGGAAAATATGTTTAGAAATTTGTTAAATGTTTTTATACCTTTTGAGTTCTGCTTATTTTAATACCAACTTTTAACGATTGAAATTAGATTTTTTCATTTTATTTTATTTTCAAAATGAGAACAAAAGCTTAGATTGCAATATTTTGTTGTTAAAAGAAAATGCTGACATTTTTGTTTCCCACGTTTAGGTTGCAATTTATACTTATTTACTATAGTAGACCAGATGAACAAACCTGAATGTGTAGAGTTAGTGTAGTATTTGCCATACAATTATATTGTATCTGTATATTGAGATTGAGTATAAATTTAATTATAGACGTAGTTATTCTGCTATAAATTACAATTATTTCCCTGTTGGAAATTGAGTACTCAAGACAATGTCATGAGTTATTAAAAACTTCTTTAAGACATTGCAGCATTTTTACTGCAGTTGTTACAGGTTATGACAATGTGCATACAGATATGCTGGGAAATTGGAAATTGTTTCTTAGTACTGACTAAAAATTAAGTCTTCTTCAAGACATTTCAGCATTTTGACTGCAGCTGTTACAGGTTATGACAATGTAAATGCAGTTTTCCTGGGGGAATAAACTTTCGGTTGATACGGCTGTCAAATAGTTGACAGAGATTCGGTTTATTCCGGAGAGTAAATGAAAACTGTTATGATATAACGATAAAAAATATCCAGACATTGAAAAAAAGATTTGAAATTTGAGATTTGAAGTTTAGTCTAAACGAAGTTTAACTGTACAGTAAATAATCACAGTTAAATCGTTAAATAATACTAAATAAGTAATATTATAGTATTTTAAAATTTTTCACTTAAACTTGCCATTAAACTGGGTTTAAGTGTTTAACCCAGGGTTTAACTAAACTACAATTAATCATAGTTAAGCTTTTCCTTTAATAAATAGCGAAGCATTTGGATAAGTTTGTGTATTTCATTCATATTTTAAGTTAAACTTTGTTATTTTAATATAAAGTTTAACTAAACTACAATAAATCAGAATATAATTACGAGTTACAAAATCTCAGGATTACTGTAGATTGTTTCTTGTAATTGTGTCATGTAAATCTTTAAAATAATTCAAAGTGTATGTCTGTTACTAGGGTTGAGAAAAGCTTCTAAGTTTAACTAAACTATAACTAATCTTAGTTAAGTTTTTTGTTTAAATTTCGATAAATTTGTGTTTTTAATCCAGTTTAACTTTGTTATTTTACGCTTAAACTGGGTTTAAGAAAAGCTTCTAAGTTTAACTAAACTATAACTAATTTCAGTTAAGTTTTCTGTTTAAATTTGGATAAATTTGTGATTTTCAGCCAGTTTAACTTTGTTATTTTACGCTTAAACTGAGGTTAAGGAAATTAGAAGCTTTCCTTAACTAAACTATAACTAATCTTAGTTAAATTTTTTGTTTAAATTTTGATAAATTTGTGATTTTCATCCAGTTTAACTTTGTTATTTTAGTAAAAAGTTTAGCTAAACTACAATTAATGAGATGAAGTAATTCTTTTGATATATGGCAAGTAAATATTTACAATAATTAAAAGCTAACGGTTAGCTGGGTTTAAAGAAGCCTTCTAAGTTTAACTAAACTACAATTAATCAGACTATAAATAATAATTCAAAAATATCTAGAGTATGTAGCAGTATTTTTTTTGAAATGTGGCAAGCACAATAAATATTTTCAATAATTAAAAGCTAGCGGTTAAACTGGGTTTAAGATTGTTAAGTTTTTTGTTAAATATAAATAAAGCATTCAGATGATATTGAAATTGCATCTATAGTTTTAGTTAACGTTGATTATCACAGTTAAAAATGTGATTGCTTCCATTGCATAAAATGGTATTGAAGAGGTCGTTCTATTAGCATTTTAAACCATTACTTGGTAATGAAAGTTTTTGCTAAAAATTGCAACTGTTCTTGAATTGCTGATATTGCAATGATTGAAAAGACTCTTAAGATGTGTTTTAGATATTTCCAATTGGGCCATTTTAGCACACAATTTGTTGTTTTTATTTTTAAGTAGGCTTTTGTTTTTAAACTAAAAATTTTGCAAATTTATTGATTTTTTTCTCTCTCCCTCTCTGTGTATTAATTTAGTTGTGTTCATATGTGGTTGATGGTAATTTTAGTCGATGAAGTTGTTTTAAAATAATCTAAAAACAAAATGCTCTACAAAAATAGTGCTGACCTTCCATTGTTGAGGAGTACAAAGCGTCGCGTTTATCGTCCCCGTCACACATTTATTCGTACGTTGTCAGATGTTTCCGTTTTGTATTTTACAATTAAAATTTATTTTGTAGGCGTTTGTTTAACTAGTTTTAAATGAGATAAAAATGTTAAATTTTGCTAAATTATATATAATTTCATTAAACACACATAAAGTCATTCATTTTTAATTAATGTACAATAAAATGAAACACTATTTATTTATTCATTGCATATATCATTCAATATTTTATTGTTCTAAAGGCAGAACTTTAAAGGATTTAATAATTTAAATTTAACTGCAATTAGTTTTAAATCATAATCAAATTTGATAACTGAAAGTCAGTCCAATATATGAACTTTTAAACCAGTACTTGGGCATAATTTGTTGTCTGAACAGCTGTTTCTTTTTTTATTATTTTTTTTGTTTAAATTCGCAGGAAAATAATCGTTCATCTTCGGCCCCTGGTGACTATGAGTACCGATCAGTGTACTACGAGAAATAATAATGCAAATAAAATGATATAATTTTGTATTGCATTTTTTATTTTTTAAAAAAAAGTAAGTTTTACCCAACTTGACGTAATAGTTTCAATACATATTTTTCATTTGTCACTCTATGTACAATAGTTTGAAATATTAATTATTTAAAACCAGTTAAATTCCATTATTGAACAATTATAGTAGGTTGTTCATGTGTTAATTTTATAGAGATATTATTTCTACTTAGAATTTTACAATATTTTAATATTTCATTCAGGTGTTGCGCTGAGACTGTATGGAGGAGTGTCAAGTAAAACTACATTATTTGAATAATAATTGTATTTTTTTTTTGTTTTGTACATGCTGGTACTTGTATAAAGAAATTACGTTTTTTCTATTAATCTTATATTATTTTAATCTTATATAATTTTGTTGATATGAGTAGTTGTTATTCTACTTTGTGTTCAAAGTTGTCTGAATGCGAAATGATTGAGATGAATATTAAAACATTAACTTTTTCTAGTTACAAAATATTAATTTTAAGAAATACTAGATCCAGATTTAATAAGTAAAGAAAGTTTTATTGTCATTGTCTGTTTGATGCAATCTAATTTATAAAGCCTTCAAATAGTTAGCAAAAATTACTAATTACAATAAAATACTTTCGAATGACTACTACATACCATCTGCATTATTTAAAAGTAGTTTAGTAATGTCTGAATCATAATATGACAGTATAAATACTTATTTTGAAAGCAAATTTTTAATTAGGCTTAAGTTCATTTTATTATAATTTATTTGTAATAATTCAAAGAATATCACTGAATACTAAAATTTTAGACAATTTGCAAATTGGAATGCATTTTCTACCCTGCCAAGGGCGACATCAACAATCTTCATTGTCAAGGTCTTATTGTAATGTATTTAACTTACTATTATTAGGAATTAGAATATGGGAAGCCAAATTCATATTTATATTATTTTTAAATTAGACGAAAATTCAAATATGTATTTTGTATTATATATGTGTATTATTATTATTACAAATTTATTATTTTACTAGTTGACCGCCCCGGCTTCGCCCGGTTGGTAAATGTTAGTTCGTCCAACCCTGCCTGTTCTTATTTATTTGCAAATAAAATATCTAAATTTGTACTGCATACTTTAGGGGCTTTTTTATTACAGTTGACTGGACTCAAAAAGCCGGTTTTAGCCGTAATTTTTTAATTTTTTTTCTTTACAAACCGACTACAAAAAAGTCAGCCAAATCGCTCCAGCCGTTCTCACGTGATGACATTACACACATGGACCATTTAATTTTTATATATATAGATTAGTGTGTCTGTTGCTGTAGTCAACCTTTGGTTGACAATTCATCTATGTATGTTTTTTTTGTGTTTTTCCTTTTTACTCCTTGGTGTTGATTCGTTGAATCAAACTGGAGATTGGAAACTGATTTTCTTTTATTAGTCTTTTACTGTGCCATGTGTATTTTATTTATAGATTTTTGGTAATTATTAGACATTAAATAGGAATCAACATAATTCCTATTTAATTAAGATTATTTTATGCGTTACGTTTTTGTCAAAGGCGGAGGTGTACAACAGTTTTTCTATGGAAAAATTTGTGTTTGTTCTATAGAAAAAATTGTGTATAACAGTTCTTTCTATAGAAAAATTTGTGTATAAAAGTTCTTTCTATAGAAAAATTTGTGTATAACAGTTTTTTCTAAAGAAAATTTTTTGTATAACAGTTTTTTTTTATAGAAAAATGTGTGTATAACTGATTTTTATAGAAAAATGTTTGTATAACAGTTTTTTTATAGAAAAATTTGTGTATAACATTTTTTTCTATAGAAACATTTTTGTATAACAGTTTTGTTTATAGAAAAATTGGTGTATAACATTTTTTTCTATAGAAAAATTGTATATAACAGTTTTTTCTATAGAAACATTTGTATATAACAGTTCATTCTATATAAACATTTGTGTATAACAGTTTTTTCTATGGAAAAAATTGTGTATAACAGTATTTTCTATAGAAAAACAGATTTTTCTACAGAAAAATTTATGTATAACAGTTTTTTTTCTATAGAAACATTTTTGTATAACAGAATTTTTATAGAAAAAATTTTGTGTAGCAGTTTTTTATAGAAAAATTTGTGTATAATAGTTTTTTCTGTAAAAAAATGTTTGTATAACAGATTTTTTTTATAAAAAAATTTATGTATAAAAGTTTTTTATAGAAAAATTTTTGGATATAACAGTCTTTCTATAGAAAAATATGTGTATAAAAGTTTTTTCCATAGAAAAATGTTTGTATAACAGTTTTTTTATTTGTGTATAACAGATGTTCTATAGAAAAATGTTTGTATAACATATAGGAACATTTGTGTATAACAGTTTTTTCTATATAAAAATTTTTGTATAACAGTTTTTTTATAAAAAAATTTATGTGATTTTTCTATAGAAAAATTTGTGTTTATCAGATTTTTATAGCAAAATGTTTGTCTTTCTATAGAAAAATATGTGTATAACAGTTTTTTCTATAGAAAAATGTGTGTATAACTGTTTTTTTATAGAAACATTTGCGTATAACAGTTTTTTTATAGAAAATTTCTAGAGAAAAATTTGTATACCAGTTTTTTTTAAAAAAAAGTGTGTATAACAGTATTTTTTCTATAAAAAAATGTATGTATAACAGTTTTTCTTAAGATAAATTTTTATATAACAGTTTTTGTATAGAAAAATTTGTGTATAACAGTCTTTTTATAGAAAAAGTTGTGTATAACAGTTTTTTTATAGAAAAATTCTAGTGAAAAATGTGTATACCAGTTTTTTATAGAAACATGTCTGTTTCAGTCTTTCTCTACTACAACATAGCTGTAAATTGTGAATATTTTTATTCAAAATATTTCCAAAAGCTTAATTATTTTTGAATTTTAGTTACATTTAAAAAAATAAATTTATATTGAAATCATTCTATATTATTCAAAATAGGATATTAATTAATATATATCTATTTAGAATATAAAGCATTAAATATTATTTGATTTCAATAGAATACGATATTAAATAAATTATACTTAAAAGTTTTTAATAAACATTTATAAAATTATACTAATAGTATTTGTATTTTAGTAACAATAAGTTGTATTTTATTTATTATATAATGAATAGATTTTAAAATATTCTAATCAATATGAAAACATGTAATTATTTTCAAATTATATTTTTATAGTAAAAATGAAATATTAATTTAGTTATGAATAAAATATTATTTTACTTATTCGAAAATTTGTTGATAGATTTTATTCAAAGCAATTTTCTTTGAATAATTTTATTTCTCCAAAAAAAAGAAAAATATTTAAATATTCAACAAAAAATTTTATAATACTTTTTTATTCATAGAAATTTTCTTTGAATAATTTTATTTGTGAAAATAAAATCAAATATTTTAACAACAAATTTTTGAACAATTTTATAAAAAAATATTTTTGTTTGTGAAAATGAGCTCGGACGATAAAGATTTTTCTTCCGAGGATTATGAAAAAGATCCTTCGTTTGCTATAAATAAACAAAAACAACTTTCAAAAATAATTCAACGATATTTTGAACGTCTAATTTCACTTGCAGGGTTATTAAATAGCCTTAGGAGGAATGCCATGTAAGACGATCATTTTGAACAACTAGTTACTTTAAAAACTGTTTTTAAAAATAATTCATTTTCTTCTTCACAATTTAAATTAATAATAAACCTCAAATTGAAACCATTAATCTGTGTCCATATTCTAGTGATAATCAATGATTAATTAGTAGTTTTTAAAAATAGAATATTAGATATCAGAGAAACAATATCTAAGAAAAAACAAGTTGAATCTGAAAAAAATTTGTAATTCGTTTCGAAAATAACTTTTTCAACTCAGAATGCAATCAGAAGACATTTTACATCAGTATTATTGTGAAATAAAAATATTCTTTAACATTTATTAGAATTATTTCTATTCTGTAATTTTTGGAAAAATAAATTTATTTGTTTCAAATTTGTGAGAAATAAAAATATTTCTAAAGTTTTACTAGAATTATTTCTATTCAATCATTTTTTGTTTGAATAATTTTAGTTTTTTGTGTTTTGTTTGAATAAATATTCCAAAGAAATTAGTTGATTTTATTTGTATCTAAATGAAATAAATTTAAATTTTATTCAACTTTGTTTTATTTGAATATATAAAATTTTACTATTTTCTAAAAAAATATCAATATAATTTAATTAAACTAATATAAAATGATTTTATTTATTATTTATTTGGTTTTAAAAGATATAAATATGCATAAATTTAACTGTAAATATTATTAATAAATTAGAGAAATACTTTAATTAACTAATAAATAATTTGGAAAATAAATATTTATAATTGGAAACAAAAGCTAAAATAATATAAAAAATATTTATATTTTGTATTTTATTCACAAGTTACAGCTATGTACTACAATAAACGATTATTAGAAAAAAACCCTTTTATTACCAAAAAAAAAAAAAGGAGAAATGCTAAAATCAACTCTCAAATCCATCAATATAAATGTTTGATATTGTATAAATGTACAATATGTAGATAACAAAGACGAAAGAAATATACATTTTATAATAATCTATGCATGTAATTTATAATAAACTGCTCATATACAAAGTAATCTATAACACAAATAATTCACTATGACACATAATATTTTTTCTCTGTACAGACACCACAAACAAAACAACTAATTTTGATTGATCATCGCCAGCCTCAAAACGAAGCTCTGATCTTGCAGACAACAACAAGAAAGTAAGAAAAAAGATGAGAGCAGGGTGTGCCACACTTCATAACAAAAATCTAAATACAAACGAAAGGTTGGAAAAAAGCCCTCAGACAGTGTTAGAAGATTTGAAAAATGTAATGTTTAATAACAAAATAATAATGCTCCAATTTGATGATGATGATGATACTCGTAATCACATAAAGATACAAACAGACATAGTAGACATAGGCAGCATAAATAAATAATCTTTGTGAGAATTTAGCATGATTTTTCATTTTTATAAAGAAGATTTATTTTGTTTTCTCTACAAAAAAAAGGAGTGGAAGAAGATCTCTTCAATTTTTCAAGAACAAATACTTTGTCAAGACATTGTGTGGGTTAGGGATTATAATATTTGACTTATCACTGTGTTATCTAGTAATAACAATAACTCATTTTGGCTTTGCTTTAATATTGAATTGACAAATATTGATAAAAAAAAAAAAAAACTTTAAAAAAATAAATCTTAAAAAAACCTTATTTCCATCTAAAACCAATAAAGTATATTTTCAATTTTGTTATTTTATTATTATTAGTTTCTAATATCTTTAGTAACAAATCAATCAAACTGAAAACAAGTACCTGCTAGAGATATGAGAAATGTTTACATTTAGAAAAATAAATACAAATTTCTTTCTTACTTATTACTTTTTTTCATTTAACCTTTTACGTGTGATTAATTACTTTTGATCTATCTATCATTTTTTTTTTTTTTTTTTTAAAATGAGTTAAAAAGTGTTTTTATTCTCAAAACATAAATCGTTATTCTTTTCATCGTGCAGCAAGTGTAAAGAAGGGCGTCTTCAAGAAATTTTTTTTAAAGAAAATTTCCATTAGGTTTTCTGATATCTAAAGGTCATTAGGGTTCATGTTGTTAGTGTTTATTTTATGTTTGTTGTTTCTTTGTAGGTATTTTCTTTTAAGCTTTAATTAAAAATTTATGGGAATTTTTCTTTTTCATATCAAAAATGTTATTTTGAAAAAAACTAATTTTGAAAAACTACATGCTTTATGATTACAACCTTTTTAAGTTGTTGTAAATAGATTTTTCTTATCATTATTATCATTAATTAAATAATTAAAATAAAAGGTATTTCAATTAGTTTGGTTAAATTGTATGAGAAAATTTATGTAGAGAAATAAACGAACACTTAGAATATTTAAACAGTGTGAATTTATACAAGGGTTTCAAAATATTACAACTTAAAATCAAGTTTTTACAATTAAATTAAACGGAAATAGAAAATTGAAACTATAAGATTTTAAGATTTTCCAAGTCATTTCTATACTTTGCTTGAAAATGCTTATAAATTGAGCTCAATTCTCCTGGTTCATTGCACAATTTCAATTCTCATTCAAAAACACTCAACAAATTTACTTTCATTACTGTCAGGGGTAAAAAAAGGCTAACTGTCACCAAAAGTAACAACGGAAGTAGCAGATATTTAAGCATAAATAAATCTTATCTCATTCAAAAATTAAATATTTATCTGAGATTTTTTTAAGGGAATTTACTTAATGATAATAATGTTGAAATTCTTAAGAATTTATCACAAAAATATGTGCTGTTTAAATAAATACATACTGAACGGAACGAGTAATAAAAATTGAGAATTTTTTATAGTTTTATGATTAATTTTCAATATAAATACTAAATATGACTTATACATTTTAAATTAATAAAATAAAGATACATTCTCTACTGCTAAGAGTTTAAATATTTAACATTTTCTGTATTCTTGGAAATTATTACAATTAAATTATATTTTCTAAGAAATATATATGAAATGGAGCCTAAATAAAGCGACTAAAATTAAAAATATTAATTTAAAATAAACATGTTTACAAAACTTTAGTAATAAATATTTAAATGTAAGAAAAGAAATTATAATGTATAAATTTAAAATTACCAAAGGAAATTCTAAGAAAATCTGCTAGTTATCAATAGTAAACGATCAGCACTAGTAACAACCTGATAATTTTTTCCAATTGACATTTGAACAAATGCAAGATAGAGTTTTAATAACAAAGTTAGGTGAGGCCTGATAATTTTAAATGAATGTCAGGTGCATATTATGTCCTATTGACATATGTCAGTCACAGGATGATTTAGATAATATTTTAACTAAACAGATTTAAAATAAACAAAAACTACACGTTTTGCTCTTACTCAACCTGAGTATAAAAATATGATTTATACGAATCTAGAATTTTTCACACAAGTTAATGAAAAGAGCCTTGTGTTTTTGTGTGTGCAACGCAGATGTATTATTTCTAACTGGGATATTATTGAACATTACGTGTCAAGTGCAAAGAAATACTTTATAAATTTCAAAAACTCATGCTGCGAAATTTGTCCATAGGACTCAATTCAGTGGTTTTCTAAAGAAAAGAACTAGAAAAAAATAGGTATTCGAATATTTTTAAACCGAATAATATTTTATTCGTATAAATAATCGTTAAAATTTCACTAATGTTAGGAATCAATTCAGTGGTTTTTTTCAAAGAAAAACTACTAAAAAAAATATGTATTCGGATATTTTTGAACCGAATAATATTTTTTTCGTATATGTAAATTATCGTTAAAAATTCGTTGATTTTATTATTTTTTGTGAAGCAATTACATTTTAAATGAAATTGCCCACAAAATATGTTTTTATATTAATAAAATAAAATAAATATTAAAATATAAATTTAACGTAATTTATTCGTATCATAATTCCAAAAAATATTTTTTTAGAAATTTTAAAAATTTTTAAATTGCTAAGTAAATATAAAAACCTTATTAGAATAAGTAACATAAATTCGAATAATTTTTAAGCGAATAAAATTTTAATCGTTTTAGAATTCAGATGCAATTTAAGTTTTTCACTTATCTTAGTATTTTTGGTAATAAGAGTAATTTTTTTATAAAAAAAAATCTTAATCGCGTGATTCTATTAGAATAACTTTAATCGAATAATTATATTTTTTAACAAAAACTGAAGAAAAATTTTATTTTTAAATTATATAAAATTAAAAAAAAATATAAATAAATCCAAGTTAAAAATATATTTATTCGAATATATTTTATTCGAATAAATAATAGATCAAAATTTTTCACTTATTTTATAATTTTTTTAGAAAAAAATAATAAAATAAGTGAAAAAAAAAATTTAAGTCAAAAATATTTATTCGAATATATTTTCACCGAATAAAATTTTATTCGTATAAATAATAAATGAAAATGGAAATGTTTTACATATCTTATTAGTTGTTTGTAATAACAAATTCTTGCAGGTAAATATATATTCGAATAAATTTAATCGCATAAAGTTTTATTCGTATAATAAACCGAATAAAACTATATAATTATGTTTTGTTTTTTTTTAAATGGCATAACTGTTGGGACAGTTATGTTAAAAAATTATATTCGTTTCAGAAACATTTCAAATCAAATAAAATAATCGAACCCTATGAAATTTAACACATTTGAATATATTTTATAATTTAAAAAAAATATTTATTTTTCGAATATAATTTAACCGAATAATATTTGATTCGTATAACTAATAAATGAAAATTTAATTGTTTGACATATTTTATTAGCTTTTTCAATAAAAAAATTAAATTTAAATACCTACCTATATATCAGAATACATTTTATCAAATAAAATGTTTTTCATATGTATAAAACTAAAAAAAAATATTTAAATATATTTTTTAACCGAATAATATTTTATTCGTAGGTATAAATATAGATCTGTTCTGAATGTTATGAAATTGTATTAAATCAATTACCAAAAAATGTTCAGTCAATGTCTGACGGAAAATTATTTTAAACTTTTTGTATTGAAACCATTCAAAAAATATTTCAAATCTCTGATTTTCACACAATTTGTTTAAATAAATTACTATTTTACACACTTGCTCTAATTTCTCAAAAAAAAATTTCTAGGAAATCACACATGAATTACTGTCATTACTTTTATTTATTATCTTTTCTTACCTAAATACTCATTAAAACTACAACAACAATATATATGCTTGTAAATAAGAGAAAAACTAAGGTAAAATAACTGATAAGATTTATAATTTTGTTTACCTTTCCTGCTGCTTTTTTATAACGTCTTGTTGCTTCATTAATTAAATCCTTCACCAAGAGATTTCCATCGCCACAAGGCACTAAAATGCGTGTGTCACCAAAACAAACGGTGACTTTCATGTTGGCAAAACTCACGTTTTTCTTACTTTCTTTTTCAAAACAATAATAAAATAAAATTCACAAATACAACAACACAAATTAAAAGCAAGGCGACTGAAGAAAAATCACACTTAAGTGTATGATGGAATTGAGTTTATTGTTGTTGTAGTAACAAAATCTTATTATTATTATTATTTATTTAATTTGTATTATTATTTCTTTTCACTTGATTCTTTTGCTTTATCTTTTTTTTATTGAAAACTATTATCAATTTTTCTTTGAAATTGCATTCACATCAAACGTATGGCGTATACTAGGTTAGTAATAAAGTTGCTGTTGAGCTGTTGTTGTTGTCATCGTTAGAAAAATAATCAACGTAAAAAAGCAGCTGCATTGTTGTTAAGAATTTTTTTAGTGGTTCTTATTGCTGTTTGCAGTTGTTTGTTTTTGTTGTTGTTCTTTAATACAGCACAGGGTTGTTATTACGAATTAGTAATAAACTAGTAAAGGGAGTTTGCGTGTACATGTTTGTGTGAGTTTGTGTACATGACTGAGAGCGAAAAGAGAGTTTTTTCTTTAAAATTAAAGGACACTTGATCAATAGGGAATTTTTGTTCACTTTATTTATTAACAGCACACTTGTTAGAAAGAGACCACAATACAAAACGAATTTTATTAACAAAATTGTACCAAAATTTAGTGATCCTCTAATAAAGATAATAAATTTTTATGGTTTGCTATTGTATAAATTTATTGTATTTAATTTATTTAAACTTAGGCTGGCTTTGTGTTGTTGTTGGAGTTGTTAATGCTTTGTGTATTTTTGTTTCTAATGATTCACTTTTTGTTCACAGAATTATTTTGAGGAATGTTTGGGAAGAAAAAAAAACTTAAAACACGCACTTTAACGATTTCGTTAACATTTTTACCTACCTAGGTAGGTATATTGTTAATAAATTTACGCAATTGATTTCTTCCAATAATTATTTATTAAACTATCATGATTTTTTTCATCAACATTAATTATGTTGCTTTTTTTTATTTGTTTCATTACTCAAACTCTAAACTTGTTTTTCTTATTTTTGTTGTTGTTGTAGTTTTTGCACTTTGTTTTAGCACTGTATTAAGTCGTTGGTTGTTGTAAATTCTTTTAGATTTCGTTGTTTGTTTAATTTCTAAAATAATTATTTATATATCGTTGAATTATTGTTAATATAATTTTGTTTATAATTACATATTTCGTTAATTTCCTAAATTTTAATTGTTTGTTTTAGTTACTCTTATTTTTTTGTTATAATTTCTACATTTTTAATGAAACACTAACGCGCGCGCTCTTTCTTTTAACGACTTTACACGTTCATGTCAACAACTCGTTTGTCGTGTAACGTATTTTTTCGATTTTGTTTTGTTAGTTTTTTTCTTGTTTTGCTTACCTGTACTTTTTCATTCGTGTAGTTTTGTCGCTTACGGTGTTGTATTTCTCATAAAATAAACTTTGGCTACTCTTTACAAAAATAATAATTAACAACACACCCTGTTAATTGAGAAATCTAGGCAACTCTAAACAACTACACGTGAATAGAAATGTCAAATTAGTTTGTTTTGTTTTCTTTGAGCTGCTTAAAATTATTAAAAAAAATATTTTAAAATCCTAAAATAATTACGAGAAAATACAATTTAAAATGTCTGTCAAAATAAAAAAACAAAAGAAGACTAAGGGTAGTTTAAATAAATCCCTGAAAAAAGATGAAACAACCACAAATTTAAACGAAACAGTTTTAAGTGATAAAGAGGAAGAAGCTGTCGGAGAAATTGTTGCTGATAAAAATGAAGAAGTAGATGATGGCTCCGGCTTGGCTCATGAAAGTCCTGTGGAAGAAGATGATGACGATGATATGGATTTGGGTAGTTTACGTAAATCCGGCTTAGAAAAAATCAAAAAGAAACGCAAGAAGGGCATTATTTATGTATCCAACATACCCAAACACATGAATGTTACACGCATCAGAGAGTTTTTAGGAGAATATGGTAAAATTGGACGTGTATATTTGCAACCGGAAAAATTACCAGGAGGTAAGAATATATAAAGTTAAGAATTGTGGTTTATTTTATAATCTTAGTTTAATTTAATGTGGTTTCAACAAAATAGTTTCCGCTGCAATTTTAATTAATAGATAACTGAAAAAGACTATTTTTATAAGTTTCACCATGAATAATGGTAGGGGTATTCCGTTTGTAATTTCTACATTTTGTATGTGCGACCACTAAAGTCGATATAGACATGTCCTTCAGCCAGTTTAAATCAACTTTCCAAATACCCCAAATACATACTTGATTGATACATCAGTATATCGGGTGTAGTCTTTGTACAGGTTATATTTAAATAGTCCTACAAGTGGCTGAGTTAGTTATAACTCATAGATATAAAATCGACTACCTCGATTTGTGATCTATATCTTGTTTACTAACTCATTAACAAACAAAATATGGCTTTATAATGATAGGTATTTCAAAGACCTTTCCAACAGCGTATACAATGGATCAAAATGTAGTGAATTTAGCCATAGCCGTCTGTTGAAATCAACTTTTCGATGTACAAAATTGATACATCAATATACCAGGTATAGTCCCTGTTCAGTTGCTATAAATCGGATAAGTTCGGATAAATAGCCAAGATATAAGCGAAAACAACGACTAGCCAGATTTTTGAACTATTTTTGATCCATAGGCAATATGAATATTTAATGATAGGCATTTCAAAGACGTTTTCATCGTCATATATAATTTTTTGTTTCACCCCAAATTTTTTTTCAAAAAATAGGTTTTCACATGGTACAATGGGTTTTCAAATTTTATTTTAAAGTATACTTTGGTGAAAAAATACATATCTCTCTTGTTATTAGTTATTACTTGTTAGGCTTTTTTATATTACTGTGAATAAATAAATAAAAAAATAAATAAATATTTTTTTGGTCAAAACATTTCTTTATCAAATTGGAATATCCCCTTTGTGTATGGCTTTAAAATGCGGTATTTACAATAGATGGTGTATCTTTTGAACGCGGTTTTTCTTTTTTTATAACTTATATCTCATTTTGAAGGGTACAAATCTGTCATTTATTCTCACTTCGTTATTAAACATTTTGTGCCAAGCGTCATATGCGGGAAGTTTTACTTTACTTCTTTAATTTGAAAAAAAGTCGCTGCTCACCAAACGTTTTCAACGTGTGAGAGATGGTTTGTGCGGTTCAGAAGTGGTGATTTTGACACGGAGGAAAAATATCGCCCAGCCCATCCAAAAAAAAACAAGATTTCGAGGCATTACTCGATGAATATTGTTGTCAAACCCAACAAGAGCAATCATAATCATTGGGATCTTCACAAGCATCAATTTTAAAACGTTTGCGAGCAAGATTCATCTAAAAGACCCACAGACCACGAATGACGATTTTTCATGTCCGAAATGATGCTTGAACGCTATAAAATAAAATTATTTATGCACCGAATCATTACTTGCGATAAAAAATGGACCCATTACAATAATCCGAAGCGTAAGCAAATCGACACCTAACCAACATTTTAGTGAATATATGTATCAGAACCACATGTGGTTTCGTAGGTTATCAGAGGTCTTCGGAAAACCTGTTAAAAAAAAATAGTTTAAATACAGTGACGGACAATACAATAGAATCACTACATATGAATTCGATTAAAGCGGTAAAACTACAAAATTTGATTTCAAAATGTAAAATTTGTTCATTATATATTAATGCTCATAACGTAAGCAATAAATAGAAAAAAACAAAATAAAAAATAACACATTCTTATGTTAAAAACGATGTCAAATCTAAAAGACTAAATAAAATATGCGACATTCAAATAGAATCATTCAGTCTTAAAATGATTAAAAATAAAAAATCATCATAAGAATTCGTTGTTTTCTTAATATTTTGTTGCATATCAATTATTTCTAATAACAGCATCAAATCTTTTGGGGATTGAATTTAACAAACTTTCGCATGTAGATCGGGAAATTGCATACCATATTTCCTGAATTTTCTGCCAAAGTTCTTCCTTGTTTTTCAATTTTTCAAGTCCGAGTTTGTCTTTTACTATTTTCCATAGGATTTAAGTCTGGTTGTTGAGACGGCCATTCCATAACATGAATTTTGTTATATAAAAACCATTTTTTGGCAAGACCTGACGTGTGCTTTGGGTCATTATCTTGCTGGAAGAGCCATTTTAAGGGCATATTCCATTCTGCATGTGGCTTTATAACATTCTCCAAAATATTTACATACAAGTGCTTATCCATATTTTCTTTAATCCAATAAATTGGACCAATGCAATACCAAGAAAAGCATCCCCATATAATAATATTTCCCCAACCATGTTTAAACGTTTTTGATTTTTGCCATTTTTTGGACGTCTAACCCATGTCTTATCATCACTACCAATTAAATTAATGGTCGTTTCGTCCTTCCACAACACATTTTGCCACTTTTTTATATTTTCTGGCCCACACCAATCCTTATGATTGCTCCTGGTTTTAAATGAAATATTGGTAGTGATTCTATTGTAATGTCCGTCACTGTAAATATATTAAATTTGTCACTTCTTCCCAAAATATTGGCTCTATTAATAAATTTCCCCAAAACATTAATATTTTCAAAAAAAATTTATGGAAAATATGTTTGCACCTAATATTTGTTATACACACAGACTGTATGATTCAGAGAAAACTGTTAAGATATTTAAATACTTTGCAATTAAATTTTAATTGTTTTTAAGCCACAACTTAATACATTTCTTAACAAAATTTAAAATCTAGATTAAAATATATAAAAACAGGTTTAAATTTTCCATAAAAATTTCCTACTGTATTGTTTAGAAAATTATTTATTTTTATATGTAAATACATGTTAATTGTTTACAGTTCGATATGAGTAATAGAGTTTAACTAAATTTATATTTTATTTAAATACATAACGTCATAAATCCGAATTATTTACTATTGTTTAGCTATTTAACAAATTGTTTAAAATATGTACATATTTATATAATTCCAGGTCCTGATAAAAAGAAGAAAAAGCGTAAACCCTTTGCCCGCCACTTCACTGAAGGTTGGGTGGAGTTTGAGTCAAAACGTGTGGCCAAACAAATTGTACCTTTATTAAATAATAAACAAATTTCCTCACGTAAGAAGTCACAATTCTTCGATTATCTATGGAGCATGAAGTACTTACCACGTTTCAAATGGTGCCATCTTACCGAACGCATGAACTACGAAACGGCCGTTCATAAACAACGTCTGATGACAGAGGTCTCACAGGCACGCAAAGAAGCCACATTCTTCCAAAATAATTTGGATAAAAGTGAATTTATTAAGAAAAAAGAAAAGAATAAGCAAAAAATGGAAGAGAAAAAATTAAAGAAACAACAGGGAGAAGTGTAAATAAATAAGGAAATAAAAACAAATCGAAATGTGAATATTAAATTAGTGAATCAATGCAAACAGAGAAAAGTATAATTAAATTTCTCACAAATATGCAATAAATTTTTGCGCTCAATAAAACATTTACAATACATATGAATGTATTAGTATTACCAATGCTGACAAATTCAAGAACAAGTTGTACTTGAACTAATGCTTGATTTGGGGCTCAATAAAACAAGATTTTGCCATGGCAGTTGTTTAAATGTTATGGCTTTTAGTAATGTCAGTTTAGAATTTAACAAAGGCCATTCATTACAAATGCCTCTAGAAAAAAAATAAATAAAACTCAGTTACTTGTAATTTGTTTCAATAAAGTCTTAATAACTTTTAAATGTATTTATAAACTTAGGTATTGAGATTTATTTTTATCTTTACATATAATACTTATTAAACCAGTTTAAATTAATTTTTTTTAAAAACGACAAGTAAATACACTACACATAATCAAACTTAAATAACAAAAAATAATATACAATATAAATTTTTTTTAACAAAATAGTAGTAGTAGTAGTAAAATATCATTAACAATTTATATACAAATAGAGAGAAGTAATACTTATTTTTTTTATATTAAAAGCTAACTTATTCCTTAAATTCCTTTACGATTTCATTAATACTTTCATAGGTTCCAGTGATAATGCCCAAAACTGCTATGGCCAAGATTAACATATTTTTCAAAAACACCCAGGTATTCAAACCCTTGGGTCTTTGAGCTCTAATGGCAAAATCTACAAAAACTGGGAAAACAAAGGCCAAAGCAGTGGAGCAGAAAGCACCAATTAGTGATATGAACAAATGCAATTTGGGCACCAATAAAGCAACACCAACTGTTGGAAAATAATGAAAAAATTAATTAGTTTCGTTTGAATCAAATATTTAAGTAAGGTATTATTGTACTTACAGGTTAGTAAAACCATGATGAATCTTAAAATGACTTGAATCGTAATGGGATATTTTTGTGCACTGGTTGAACTTTGTTTCATGGGTGGCCAGATGATTCTAATCATTATAAAGAATTGAATGGGATAGCCAAAGAATACACCCAGAGCGGCGGCGATTTTAACAACTTGGGATAATCTAAAATTAAATTTGAAATGAGTTTTAATTATTATTAATAGTTATTAAGGGATATTTATAATAATTTTCTTATTTTAATATAGCTTCTTTGATAGGGAAAGCGTTTTTTAAAGATTGTAGCTTTTTTAACTTGATTTGGACCTTAAACCCAAAATGCTGGTTCTATCTTTACTTTTCGTATGTACCTCTCTATTTTATTTAAATGTTTACCCTATATACAGTTTTAAGGCATGTTTCACGATGTCTAAAGAAAAATGATTCGAATAAATTTGTATGAAAACTATTCGAAAGAATTTTAAAAACTGAGTGTTTTTCATACAAATTTTTTCGACTCATTTTTCTTTCGACATCGTGGAACAGGCAGTTAATTTGAGTTATTTTTTACCAGTTTGGTTTTAGTGTAATCAGAGCTTCGAATTAATTAAACTTAATACATTGAAATCTTAATTAAGAATTAAAAATTTCAAAATTCCACAAAATCTTTGAAATTCTTTAGCTTTATTCATAGGCTTTTTCTCATGAATTAGGTTTTTGACAACAACATAGAGCGGAAACTCTCCTATCATAGACCTAACTCAGTTGTCAAAAACCTAAGTGGTGTGAATGTATTAGTGGAAAAAACTATTATATATTGAGTATTTTTTTTTGTTTTTGTTATTTTCTAGTTTCCGCTCTTTGTGTATTTCTTCGATATTGTCAAACAAAAATACAAAAAATCATTTGTCTGATATCAGACATATACTACAAGAAAATACATAGACTTATGTTTTTGACTATTACGTCTCGTCTGTTACCCTATGACTTCGATCCTCATTATTTGTCCCATTGACTCAAAACTTTCAAAATATTTCTTTCAATATTTTAGATTTATAAATTTCATAAAATAATTTATATACTTACGTATTATTTGGATCCAAATTCAAGGTAATACTGCCCTGAACATCTTCGCCCCATTTAAGATAACTGATAAAACCGGTTATAATGAAAATCGTGGTAATGCCCACCATTGTAATATTCAAAACGCCATAGCGACTGTTGAATTTTTCCGGATGCTTCATGGCATTGCGTAGGGGTAAAATCAAGGCAACACCTTCAAAGGAAAATAGAGCAGTGCCAAAGAACAAAGACATTTGGGGGCCATTAGTAAATAAATGTCTCTCGGCTGGTGAGGGCATTGGTCCACTGGATAGTGCTATACTGAGCGTGGCTACCATACCAAAGATTAGAGAAAAACTGGCTATGGCCGACACGGGTGAAATATATTTAAGATTGGTCAGTAGAGAAGGCAGCATAGCGGGTAGTAAACATAATAGCATGGTAAGATTGAAACTTATACTATAGCCATATGATTCTAAAATCTGGAAAGGGAAAAAGAGTTTTACATTTGTTTAATACTAAAAATTTGAATTCTTCACCTACCTGATGCAAATTTTCGGTTACAAACACAAAATAAATTGAACAGAAACCAAATTGTGTCACACACAAAAACGTTTCCACCATAACTCTCATAATTTTGCCCAAACGTCTGAACGGCCTGGGACCATATTCAAAACACTTCTCTACCGTATCGGGATAATCATAAAATGTGGCGCCCTTAGTACGTTCCACTGCCAATATGGAGCCAGCAATTAACATTTGTTCACAATGAACACATATCACAGCTATTATGGGTAAAAATATAGCGGCGCCAGCCAAGCCACCATTTCTAAAACAATCACCCATGGCAAACAGACCAGCACCCACGCTGCCCTTAAATAAGTGTATAGCAGTTTCCATATTGCTATACAAATATTAAATTATTTTATTTACAATAATAAAAACTGAAGTTGTTTAATAACTTACCTGGTTCTATGGCTTTTCTTTGTTGTGGCTTCTACATCTTCGGTTTCATTAGCGGCCTCTCGGGCTTTTGGTGTTTGTAATTCTAAAGGGCTTTCAGTCTTTGGACTTGGTAAAACTTCTGGTAGACCCATGTTTGTTTGTGTGTTTTAAAGGTATCACAGTTTATGTTTAATTATGTATGTATGTTATTTGTTAATAATTAAAAATGTAGTTTATTTTTTTTATTAAAGTAAAATTATAAATTAGGACCAGCCTTTAAACATTTATGTCGACTAAAACGATACAAATAAAGAAGTTAAATAAATTAGTTAGAAAGAGTCAAACGCTGGCAACTGATTTAATAACAGTAAACCGTTAACGGTATTTATATGGTTATAAGGTATTCTATGGTTATGTTTAAATAGAAATCTAAACGATTAATTAACATTTGCAGAGAATTTAAGGAATCTAATCAGTGCTATGAAAACATGTTTTTTGCTCCATTAACTTTTTGAGATTCCTATCATTTGTTTTCAATATGAAATTATATCTTAAGTGTTTGCAATCGCCAACTTGGGAACTAAATCTTTCCAAGCTGTTTTCATTTTGTATCTGTCATTCACTTAAATGCTAAATAATAACTGATAATCGTCCTACGATTAAAACAATTGAATAAGTAATTTCTATTTGATTGTCAAAATCAAATTGAAGACGTCAGCAGCAAAAACTTCAACATTGCATTTGGTTGGTATTTAATCATGACAACCAATGCAATCGGTTGCAAAAATCAGACGCCTGAATTGTTTGTTTTAAGATAAGATAGCAAGTAAATAAATTAATGGCTGCACAATTAACAGATAATTTAATTATTGATTCTATGTTTTATGTAAATTATAAATAAATAACAATAGAAACTCAGTTGACATAATAATTACGATTTCAATAACCATATTTGTCACCCCAGTCTAAAATTGTTTTGTCACAACAGAAAAGTTCGGTCATAAAGACGTTTTGATTTGCAATAAATTCGGTTATCATCACCAATTCTATTTTCTCTATGCGACAAAGCCAAATTTTTATTTAAAACTTAAATAAATTATTAAGATGATTAACATTTAAACATCTAAGGATATTCATATTTAGAGATAATAATGACAATAATCAGGCCTGTCACACATTTTGTTCGGAATGGTTTCAATTCCGTAGATACAATTCCGATCGATTTCGTTTTAGGTTCTTCTGATTCCGTGTAATTTATTAATTCGAAAAATATTTAATAATTCATTATTTCTGTACTATAATTTGAACAGCGTTTTTTATATTAAAACACAAGTAGGTTTTTGGTACAGAAGTGGATTAAACATTTTTTGAAAAACAAATAATTACAAGTAAATATCAATTCCACTTTGAAAACTGAAAGTGGTTTCATTCCGAAAGAAATTTTTGTTTTACTTTTTCTGAAGAAGCAAAATACGGAATTAATTCCACTTTCAATCGGAATGGAATTCTGTGACAGGCCTGATAAATACTAGGATATTCAATCGATTAACCTTTAATCGGTTAACCGATTAATTTTTGTCGGTTAACTGTTCGAATAATTTCAAATTGCCGATTTTCAAATAACAAATAAACCGATTAATTTGTGTCGATTAACCGATTAACCGAAATTTCTTTTTTTGCACTTTATATAGAAATATAGTTTTAAACACTCAAATTGTATGTCTTAACTCATGAACATTCCCTTTTAACAATAGTTTTCCAAAACTGAAACTAAGGAATTTGAAAATGACATTTTTTCTACAATGTTCTATGATAAAATAAACTTTGTCCAAATGAGTCGGATGACATTACAGAAACGAGTCTTTTATCAGAACTTAAAAAAAAACTATTAAGAGTATTCAAATCTAAAAAAATTAGAAAAAACTAAAAAAAAGAACTAAGAAATTGAATATTCTTTATCATGCCTTACTTTTGATTTTTCCAACATCGACAATCAGTGACAGAGTTTTTTCCAAGTCAACTTTTATTAAAACTAAAGAAAAAATCATTTAAAAGGAAAACATTTAAATTAATTTCTTTAGTTTAAAGATTTTTTCAGAAGATCTCACTAAAATCCTAAAAAAACTCACATTTGTATAAAAAGGATTGTTGAATTGTTATGTTTTGTTTGTTTTTCAGTTTAAAATTAAAATAGAAATTATTCGGTTAATCGAATAATTTAAAATTAACCGATTATTAACCGAAATCAAAACCCCGATTAATTATTTGCTCGATTAACCGATTAAACCAGAAACCCGATTAATTGAATACCCTAATAAATACACATAGATCGGAAACTCTCCTGTTAAACACCTAACTCAATTGTCAACTTGCTTGTATATTGTCACAATGTCCTAATATTTCACGAAACAAATTCAGGTTAAAAAATATTTTTTCCAATTTTCACCCATTGCTGGTCTAACTTACTATGGTCTTACATATATACGTCGTTGCAAAGGTCTTTGAAATATGTATCATTAGATATCCAATGGATATTATCCATATTGTCTATATTAATGACGCAGTCATCCAGATATAGTAAAAAATGGGTCAAAAATCGAGGTTGTCCTGGTGTTTTCTTTATATCTCAGCCATTTGTGGACCGATTTTCTCGATTTTAAATAGCATTCTGGAGATATTGATCTATGAATCGTGTATGTCAGTTATTTGGGGCGTTCGGAAAGTTGATTTCAACAGACAGACGGACATGGCTTAATCGACTCCGCTATCTATAAGGATCCAGAATATATATACTTTATAGGGTCGGAAAATTATATTGTGGAACTTACAAACGGAATGACAAACTTATATATACCCTTCTCACGAAGGTGAAGGGTATAAAAAATTAATGACTCCAATTTATATATTTGGACAGTTGACACGTATGAGCTCTTTGTTGTGCAGATAGAAGTCATTTATACACCCCATGTAAACTAGCAAGAAGTCAATTGTCACTTAAGTGTCTTTAAGTAACCTAGAGTTCATAAGTAACGACTACTGTGCTGTGCGATCGTATTATTATTTTGGTAGATATTAACGATATTTAGATTTCTACTTTTTTCTTGTTTTTTCTTTTCATGCTTTTTAACATTTTGATCCAATAAATCTAAATTATAAAGATTATCAAAATATTAATAAAATATTAATATTAAGATTTAATTGAGGTTTAAGCTAAGTTTAACCAAAACAAAGTTAATCTTTATCCCTCAAACGAGTCTTTAATATAAGTTTTTAAACACAACACTGAACCAACCATTCGATTATCACAACAATTTTTAATTTAAATTCATTTTTAAAAACGTGACTTTTTTGGAATGCTGTTCCAATTAATCTAAATTATAAAGCAGCTTATCAAATGATGAATAAAAACATTTCAAATTTAAACTAAGTTTAACCAAAACAAAGTTAATCCTTATCCCATAAACGAGTCTTTAATATAAGTTTTTAAATACACACCGAACCAACCATTCGATTATCACAATAATTGTTTATTTAAATTAATTTAAAAAAACGTGACTTTTATTGAATTTATAAACACTCATAGTATAATTAATAACAATAATAACCATTAATAAATAGTTTTCACTTTAAACATGTTTTAATTACAGTTTATTTTGCCGTTATAAAAGTTATAAAAATTTACCATAAATATGTAAATTAAACCATTTAATTAGTTTAACTAAATTTCAAAGGATTTTAAGTGTAACGATCCTTTTAGAATTTTAAATGCATCACTTGACTTAAACGTTGTGCACACGACAATGTTTCATTTAACACTAATTTTCACAATTAACTTTTTGAATTTGGTAAAATCACTCACAAATTGATATTTAGTGTTAAAATCCGCTTAAGGTACGAGTATGTTTTTTTACTTTTATCTACTCCGCGCTGATATTAGGTCACTTTACTTCGAGTACCTTAAAATATTCAATACAATCTAAGATTATGGTAATTTATACACCCTACAGAACAGCTAGGTAGTGATTGACAGGATTGGTAACATGTGGGAGGAAATTTATAAAGCATCCATTTGATGCAAGAAATATTTTAATATTTATAATTTGTTCCTTTAATTCTAATATATTCCTATCTTTTTTAAAACATTTAGAAATCCTGGTGAAACTACGACTCGTCCGGATCAATTATCATCCATATCTTCAAACAAAAAATTATTGATCATTTTTAACGATCTCCATTCATCGTAATGCGAGCTCCGGCTTCATTTTTGAAGAAATAAGTTCCGACGATATCACCAGCGTGTAAACCGCACCAAACGTGCACTGAAATGAGCCTTATCGCTGAACACAATTTGGCCATAAAACAATCGTCTATAAGATGCGCAAATCGATGACTGATTTTCAAATTGATTAGCGTTGTTGAAGCAGCATTCTATTAATGATGATCATAAATGTCAAAAAGTGAGCGCATTATGACAGTTAACTCTTTCGTAATAAGTTCTATCTGGCTGAAACAAGTTGTACAAAAAATCGGCAGCTCTGTTATTACAGATTTTTGGATTCGAAATCTTGAAATAAACATCCAAAACTGAAATTACTTTAAAATAAGAGTTTCATATAACACATACAACTTCATACCTAAACATACCCATTGTAGAGCACCAATAGTCCACCCTCCACCTGTCAATTACATATGTGGAAAAAAACCTAACTAAATTTTTTGTCATCAACAGTATTCAGTCACTTCAACCTCAGATAAGATTAAGCCAAACTACATACTACATATGAGTGTTTTTTCCAAAATTTGTTTTCCTCTTTGATTTTAATAAGAAATTGTATTGTAATTTTCTTGTTAACCCCTAATAGCCTTGTTGAACTGATTCGATTAGCCGCACACAGATTTGATAAGATTTGGCAACGACGCATCCATCAATAAACGATTAGAGCTAACGTAAACATTGACGTGACGTAGCACTTTACCTTTAAACGCTAAACCGAAAACAGTTGATTAGAAATGAAAACAAATCATAAACATAAATTTTATAGTTTGGGGAAAAATGATAAAGTAATAAAGTTTAAATATCAACTACTTATTTAGAAGTTTAATATGTTTATAGCGTGTATCAATTAGAAACTTAAGAGGCGTTAAGATTTAATTGATGTTTTTATTAAGTGACTGGTTAAAATCTTTAAATTGTGATAAGCAATTTAGTCATTTATGTACTTGTATGTTGATCAAAAGATCTAGAATAGGAACTTTTGTATGATCTTTTGCACGTCTGTCTAAATAACAGCTGATATCAACTTTTAGAAAACTCCCGATAATATGGGGACTTACATACATATACATATCGTTAGTTCAGTGTGCAAACGTGCTTTGAATAATTATTATATACAACAACTTTAAGGAAAAGATCAGACTTTCAATACATTTCATAGCGAAAGGCATCGTCACGATTTACCAATGTTTTAGATAAGAATTTTAAAAGGTTCTGGTTCCACTTATACTTCACTACTACTTATTTCCAAAGTGAACCAACCAGGAAGCGTCTTAGATTCATCATTGATATCTCATCTAAACACGAGAGGAAGGGCGTTCCACAATAAGTGAGACACAGTCTCCTCCTCTTCTTCGTTATGATAGTTTCTACAGTAATCGTTAAACCGTAGGCCCAGTATGTATGTAATAAAGAAAACAATCACCCCTATCGCGAATCAATATTTCACATGAAATATTTTCCTTTTTTCGTTCATCAACTATGTTCACGTGAAAAAATTAGATGGAATTTTTTTTTTTTTTATTCTCAAAATTTATGACAAGGGTACGTAACCAAAACGCCAGGGTATACCACACGATTTAAGTAAGTCCCTAGTCGACCTATATCTTCATATAGGAAGCTGGAACGCTTAAAAGACTCCACGATATGAGTTTTAATTGGTACTCCACCAGTAACGAAGAGTTTTAATGGTCTCCACCAGGGTTTATCACATTAAAAGACACGCGGTTGGTGCAAACGACGTAAAACAGGAACCGTTATACGAAGCCTTACATCACACACGTGCCAGAGTGATACGCAAAATTGTCGAAGGCAAAAAACTAAAACGGGCCTGATTGCACTTAAAAAATAATTGCAATGACGCGCGAGTAGTTAATCAACCCATACCTACTTTACGACAGATGGAATTTTGTAAACATTAAACAGCTGTTACGAACAAAATTAACTATTGTGAATGAAAAGTTCATGGGAATATCACGATTGCAATTTTCCCATCGAGGGAAATGGATATTTCATGGAAACGAAATTTCACATGTTATTGCCGATAGGGGTGAATTAGTCTTATTTGCTCACGACGGAATTCCGTAAGTAGATTTGTTTTTCAGACGCGCCAGGTCGACCTCGCGATAGCACAGGTGTATCCATTGGTCCTCCTGCTTTTGGCCAATTTGTCTGCTATACAATTACCCTGATTTCTATCCTGTCCATATAAGCGTTATCCTAGAATATCTCGCTATCTCATTTAGGGATACTCTCAAGAATTTTGGAAATATTGATTTTTTTTTCCTTATTGATTTAAAAAAATACAATTCTGAAAATATCGAGTAGTTACTTTTCGATATTGAGTACCGGGAAAAATAGACAGTATTGTGTACAGAGTACCCAAATACTCCATACTTTTACACCACTACTACTGGAGTTGCTGGACCGGGTTCTAAAAAAAGCGATGGGTTTTATAGGGGACGAAACTGTTACCCCATTGATACTCTCGAACATCGTCGGAACGTATGCTGAAGTCATCTTTGGGACATTTGAAGTCAATTGAACCTATTGATTATGGAATATTAAAGTGTCAAGTACCTAACAAAATCCAATAGAATTTGAATTATTTCAAGGATTTTACAGTTCGATTAAACTCTTATAATTTCTTTATCAGTTTGCAAAATTATAAACCCAATTTTGTTTGTTCTCAAGACATTAAGTAAAAAGATTAGTTATCATTTCACATTAAATGTTGTCCTTCCAGATATAAATGTATCAAAGAGCTCTTCAATTAAAATGAGACTATTAAACCGATAAATAATCATGGCTATTCCTGTTCTCGCTTCACCATTCACCCTATTTTTTAAAGCATAATTTCAATAATATAAAATAAAATTTCGAAAATTATATAATTAATATTAAAAAAATCACGTGTAAACATTTATAATTAGAAATTCTGAGAAAATTAGATACTATTGTTGTAATTATGCTTTCAAAAATAAGGTAAATGGTGAAAGTGAGAACAGGAATAACCCTGAATGAAAACTTGCTAAAATGCAAGTCTAATGTATCGTCCCAAAATTAAACTATTTCGATATAACATTGTTAACTCATAATTAGCGAATTATTTTCTGCATCTTAGTATTCCTAAATTAATTTTTTAAGAAGTTTTGTATTGCAAAATATGCAAATTGTATACTCTGTAAAACTCTGTCACATGTTCATTAAAATTACTTATTGAAATACAAAAATATATATGATTAACACGACATTTGTTTAAAATAAAACTTAAACGTGCCTTCGAAATCGTTAAGGTCTATTGTTTGATTTTTATTTTGTTGAAATTTATTAAACTGAAAAAGTATTTATTTCAAAACGTAAAAAAAAACATGTATGTAATACAATTAGAATGAATACAGAACAAAATACGTTTTAAAACAAAATTCGGTTCATTAGCCATATAAATAAAACCTGTACTATGTGTGTACTTCCCCCCACCCACTGTCCACAATTGATGATTCGTTAAATGTTTACGAACGTAACGTTTATTTTAAAATAAAATCAAATTTTGAAATTGATTCTTAAGCGGCAGTGATTTGGATGAAAAAAAACTGCATATATGTTTTAATTGTATGATTAATATCATCCAGTTAATTGCAGCTGATAAAACACAGTTTGCATTTTGTTTTTGGTTAAATAATAATTTTATATTTTGTTTTGGCAACAGCATAATTGTTTACTAAAGTTCTTACAAAAAAACAATGAGATTAAGGTAAATAAATAATGCTTGGCAAATAGTTTAAAATTTTTAAGTTTTTTGTTTATAACAAAAAAAATAAGAAAAAAATAATCTTGGTTATTTAGTCAGTCAAAACAAGTCGTAATGTTATTATTTGGCTGGTGACTCTCCACTAACTATGAGACGATATAGCGATAATAATTTTATAGCAGTTTGAGTTTTGAGTTTAGTAACCAGGTGAGAATCAAAACTGTAAAACGTTATTACTAGGTACTTAGACTTAAATTGATAATATTGATTCTCTGAAATTTAATCGCTTAATTTGTGGAAAATTTAATTAATTGTAAAAAATCTATATCAAGTAACTAGATCAAATTTAAGCTAAAATACGATTGTTAATTGCATAATTGTAATTAGCGGCAAACTCCTTTATATTTTGGCTACTCATTGAAAAGTTTAGATTTCATTCTACCATTTTGACTGATTGTTATTTAGTATTTTTGTTTAACATTTTTATCAATTGAAAATAAATTGAACTTTAATAAAATAATTTTTAATGTGTTCGATAATAATTCAATTTTTCCTATCACTTTTGAAATCAGTGAAAGTTATTGTAGGATTATAGATTCATGCGTCAAATTGCAAATGTCATATACAAAACTGACATATCCATAACAACGTCAATAAACTTTAAACATTCACTCGTGTGACTGACTGTCCCATTGAAGATAACGACCAATGAACAACAAATTATAGCTGCACTTGCACTTCTTTAATGTTTTAATTGAAAACAGCGTAAGTAAAGGTAAGAAAGTGTCAACTGTTTAATTTACTTTTCAAAGCCGAATGATTGAGGAAGGATTTTTTACTTGAAGATCAAATGCCAATTAAGAATCAGATAATTTAATCTAAAACAAGTAAGAGAGCTATATTCGGCTGTGCCGAATCTTATATACCCTTCACCAAATTATACTTCGAAATAAAAAATATTTTTAGGAAAACAAAATGAATTTTTTTTGCACTTTTTAAATTTTTTGTAAAAAAATTTTCGAATTGTTTTTTTAAATTTTAAAATTTTTTCTTTGTTTTTTCATTTTTTTTAATATTTAGCGAAAAAAAACTCCCGGGGTTTTCGGGATTTCTTAAACCCCGAAGCCCGGGATTTTAATTTAAAAACCCGGGATTTTTCAAATCCTGTTTTTCATAAATAAATAGGGGAAATTGTAATTTTTGTGTGCCTTTTTTATGCATTTTGACATTCTACATGATCGAATATCGGAAAGTGATGTTCAGCAAAGTTGTTAAGCTCAACTCCTGCTACAACATAGTTAATAAAGGAAAGCGATATTTTTGGTTTTCCTAGAGTGGGGCTCTGGAAAATCAATTCTTCACATTTTTTTGTAAGTTATCTAACAAAACTCAATTTAAATCCTCTTCAAATCCTCTTCAAAGATAAAATCAATATCTCAGATGAGGAGCTCGAACAAAATGAAAATATTTCGATTGCTCAAAGGCTAAAAGATATTATTAATAAATGTAAAAAACCCAAATAACGAAACCAAGTTATAATGTAGATTTGCAACTTGCAAAAGAAATAGATCACTTTATTTCTAAAGGAACAAGAGGAAAATAATTGCAGATTTGTTATAAGTATTTGCAAACGGTTTTGCCAATATGAAAGATGATTTTCGGCAGCAGCATATGTCGGAAACAAAATTCGTTCCAAAAAGGCAGACGAAAACATAGATGCAATAGCATGCTTTTTAGTGTCTAATAAAAATTAATTGCTAAATAAAAAATTTACTTTCAATTGTAAAGACATAATTATGTACGATTCTTTCTTATAATTTTCGGGATTTTAAATTTCCCGAATCCCAAATCCCGATCCCCGGGATTTTCAAAAATCAGTCCCGATTAGCAGGTATGACCGACTGTACTTTGTTAAAAATTCATTTAATTAAATCTTAACTAAATTAATTTAATCAATTAATTGTTCTTTAATTGAAATCTATTACAAAAAGCTTAACAAAAATATTTCCTTATTCATTTTATGCATTTTTGCTAGAATTCAAGTTGAAAACAAGTGTAATTCCAGCCTTGAGTCCAATGTCAAGCTAATTGAATTATAGTTGTATTAGACTTTATATCATTGGCATTATCCAGTAATTAGGAATTTAGAATTTGTCGGTCTTTAATGCTTGAGTTTATTAACGGATTAAATGAATTACATTAATTGTCTGTTTCTCTACATGCGAAGGAACATTTAGCCACCGGTAGAGGGACAAAAACTATTAAGAAATGCTGATGCAAAGGACATTTAAGAAATGTTTTCCAAACAAACTGCCAACGAACGAATTTCGTTAATTATCAGACTCTGGAATAGAGTTTATCTTTCCCCCAGTTTTTCATATCCTGGGAAATCGGGTCAAAATGTATACATCGTTAAAAAGCAATTTCTTTGGTTTTAAGAAGTAATTGGAAACAAATAAAAAAATCCAATAAAAATTTAATTTAAAGTGATAAACTGACCCGATTTATATTTTTGGTTATATACAAACCTGTTGCCATTTGTAACGGAATGGCTTCAATTTCCATTAGATTTTGTTCTACCTTCGTTAGATTCCAATTAATTCGGTAAATTCGCAAAAAAAAATTTTTTTTTTTATTTTGAATTGGCGGCAATGTTTTGCTTATTAAATCAAAAATTAAGTAAAGATGTTAATTAAAACTTGAAGAAAACCCAATAATATTAAACAAAAATACAATTACAATGAACGTGGTTTCATTATACAAAAAAACCTCGTTTTAATCTTTGTGAATAGAATACTGTGACAGCGCTGAACATTCACGAGTTTTTGAAATAATTTGAATAATGACAAGTTCATATTGGTATGTTTGAGTGAAATCTTTTTTCTTGTATGAATCTTTTACATTTGTTTTGGAGCTTTAAGCATCTTTTAGAGAAAGTCAACTTCAAAAAACTTCACATAAAACTAAGGAAAATAATTCCCTGGAATTCTCGTACAATTTCCCGGAATTTCGGTATTGTAAATTTTGCGGATTTCCCGGGATTTATCGAGCTTTACCATTGATCGATAGTTTAACCATTTCTACATTTGCAGATTCATACGAGAACTCAATCATAGCATCTAGAGAACTAGATAATTGGAGATGTGGTTTATACGTTTACATTTAGGGGAGAAAACTTTTCACCAGTTACACTTAACAACCATATGAGACTAAAGCTTATAATATGCACTGGCTAATCATTCATAAATCGAAAGTAAGCCTTGACTGAGAAGGTATACTGTATAAGACTTTTTTAAAACCAATTTGGGGAACGTCAAGTATCGATCTTGTACAGAGGACCCAGAAATGAGAACATCCGTAGAGACGCGTACCATTAGTAAACGACGAGTTTAGACAGATTAGAGAGAGATACATATATCTCAACATTGCAATACCATCCGAACCTGCTTGCTGATCTACCAACCTACTAATTTGAGTCCTATTTATCCAATAAGGCTCATAATTGAGGGGAAATACTTATTGTAGGGTAATTTCAATATATAAAATGTAAAAAAATATCCTAGAATTGATTCATTCAAAGTTTGAATCTAATTGCATTATTAATTAAATAAATAATGATTTTGATTCAATTTGAATTAAGCTAGAAAGATTTTGGTTCATATAAATCTTATTTATGTCCAATTTCATTACTCCCTGTCTATACTTGACAAATATTTATCATAACAATTAATGACGTTTGTTGTCAAGACAAAGTTGTCTGAACAAAAGCACTAACAATTTTGTCATAACGAAGCAATAATACTAATAAATGTTGACTATACCTGATATTTTTTTATCTTGATAAACATTTTGACGTTTATCAGGATAAAAATCTATCAGGTATATTTATTATTATAAGACAATTATAAATGTTTAAGTAAAGAGGGAACCTTCTCCTAGGGAGAAATGTTGCCCAATTTTCGCCATAATTTACAGTATAATTTCAGACTACTTAGAACTAATTAATAACTAATAAAAATTTTCAGTTATCTAGCTCCTTTCGTTGGGACCCTATCGTGTTTTCAACAGACAGACAGACGGAAATAGCTATATCATCTTGGAATCTTACTAGGACTCAGGATTTTTGGTTCTACGATCAATATTTCGATATGTTACAAATGGATTGACAAAATAGTGATGGTGGGAATAAAAAGCTATATGAAAGAAACTTTAAGAACTAACACACCAAGTCAATTGTTGGAAATTAAAACATTAGGCGTAAACATTATAATGTCTATATAGGAAAGGAAAACGACACAGAACAGTTCCCTTAATTAGTTTCTCTGGGGTAAGAACTAGTTCTAACACTTTATATGAACAATACCTGTCATAGAGGATTATACATACATATGAGCATTTCCTGGGGTAACGAACGTACGTTCGTACGCTTTTGATGTCTAAAGAATATAAAAAACAAAACTTTTTCTAGCTAAAATAACTCTACTGGTTTTTGTTTAATTGGCCTAAGTAACGGTCGCGAACGTACGATTTTTCCATATGTTTTTTTTTATTATTATCACCATTCATTTTCCCATAAATATCTTAAAATTTCCTTAATAAACAAGTAAGAAAGCATGGTCGGTCAATCCCGTCCATATAATACCCTACACTAAGTAAATGAACAAAAACATTTCTCTTTTAAAAATTCAATAATTTTTATCGTGAGTGATTTTCGAAGTGGTCCAAATATGGGACCAATTATTAACCGATCACCATGAAATTAGGTCGTAGTTTACGGCTATGTGAAAGTTATTTATGTTGAATTTTATGTGTATACCAAAGTTTTTATGAGATTTATGAACGTTAAAGTGATTTACGGAAGCGGGTCTTATATGGGAACTATGACTTCGTCCTGGGGCCGAAAAACTTATATGTATGTACCAAATTATATCGAAATATGTATCTTCAATAAAACACGATGATTATCAACATTTTATTTTTCGATCCTGGTTGACTAATCGGAGGAAATGTCCATATGTACATACATATGTAGAGTCGAGACACTGCGATTTGTTAAACAATAAATATGTCATATAAATTTCGAAGATTTACAAATGAAATGTCAAAAGATGGGAATTTCTGGTGGAGGGTATACAAAATATATAAAGCTAATAATTTTTTTATATTTTTCTGATTTCATCAAATAATATAATCTTGAAAATCGAATAGGCATTACTAAATTAGCACAGTATAATTAAACACTAAAACAATACAATAAATATGTTTTGTTTCAACAAAAAATATTTTCACAGATGTGATAAACACAGCATTTCCCGTTTCTGCTTTTTTGTTTTTCAATTATTTATTGTATAAAAAAAATGTTGTTAAAATTACATTATTTACTCATAAATCATCCAAAAATTCGAAACATTTGTTTAGAGTTTTGTAAAAACTTTTTTTATAATTGTTGGTTTTTTTTTCTAGTTTGTTATTGTTATAATTTAATTAAATAATTTGCAGCAAATCAAAAAATCAACATGCCAAATGTTACAGCAACAAAGAATGAAAATAAAACAAATCTCGATTATTTAATAATTTTGAATAATTGATTTTAATTAGAATATTTTTTTTAATATTTATGAAATTAGAATGAAAAGGAGCGCAAAAAAAATTATCTCAAATTTAATTGGAATTTTAATTAGTTTATGCACTTTTTTGTTTTTATCACAAATTTAATTGCAATTTTAATTAGTTTATGCACTTTATTGTTACTGTTTGTTTTAATTAAAACGTGTTGTTTTTCCGCTATTCGTACCGAACACATCGAGAACTCAAGACAGACTCAGCGATTCAAAAAGTTGGCTTAAAGCATTAAGAACAAATCGACAAACAAACAATAATTCAGCGGACTACATTAATATAATAACCAATATTTAGTTATACATATAATAAATATACAAATATGTAATGAAAACAAGTAAGAAAGTATATATATATAATACCCTACACCTGTCAATGACCTAACTCAATTGTCAAAAACCTAAGTGCTGGAAATGTATTTTCAAAACAAACTATGTGAAAACAAAAACAACACTTGTATGTGTGATTATTTTGAGTAATTTTATTGTTTAAGCTTTTTTTATAGTTTCCGATCTATGGGCCTGATTCAGAAGCAAGAAAGGAAAATTGTTTTTCTTTCGTGTTTCTGAATCAGGCCCTATGTGTTTATCTATGCTGAGTAAATCAGCAAAAATGTTTTTCTTTTAAAATTTCAATAATTTAGTTTGGTGAGTGATTTTTGGTTGTGGGCCTTAAATGGGTGTTATGAGCAATTATTGACCGATCATCATGAGATTAGGTCGTGTGATTTATGTATATGGGGGGTTTTATGTCAAGTGAACAAACTTTTAAAATCGATGTCTTCCGATCGGGATGAAATTTGCACCGGGGTTAGACCTATTGGATAGTAATTCAGACACAAAAATTTGTCATTTTGGCTAAACATGTGATTTTTCTCATCCATGTAATTTATTACCTATTGTTCATAGCAAAATGTGTCCCAAATAGTTTAGATAGCTATTTCTCCAATCTTTCGAAAAAAATATTTAAAAAAAAAATAAAAAAAAATTAAATTTTTTTTCCGAAAAAATAAAGCTTAGATATTTTCCTTTAATACCTATTTGGTCGCTTAGTGGGATGCGAGTTCGATATCTATTAAAATAAATGTTTTGTTACTCAGACCTTGCAATTTTTGACTTTTTTGCAAAATCAAAAACTTTGACTTTTTTCAAAAAAAACACTTTTTTTTTTTTTTGTCAAAAAAAGACTTAGATATATTTCTTGAAGACCTATTTGGTCTCGTGTGGGATGCGAGTTCGATATCTATAAAAATAAATGTTTTGGGTCTATTCCTATAAGACCTATTTGGTCGCTTAGTGGGATACGAGTGGGATATATAGCAAAATAAATGTTTTGTAACATAAGATATACAATTTTTGATTTTTTTTTTGGCAAAATCGATTTTTTTTCCAAAAGGGACCATTTTAAAATTTTTTTTTTGCTTAAAAGCTTTATATATCTTTAAAATTGCGATCTGTACTTTGCGCACAAGGTTTACATGGACAGCCAGACGGACGGGCAGATGGACATCAGAAAGTGATTTTGAGTCGATCGGAATACTTTAAGGTGGGTGTTACAAAATTCAGCACCAACTTAATATGGTGGTGTAGGGTATAATAACAAATAAAGCTATGTATTTAAACTTATCACATATGTAGATCATTTACCTGTTATATGCATTATATATGTATCAAACCAAATTTGTAAGCAATAAAAAATAAATCTGTAAATTATTCAAACATTCGTTAAGTAAAAGTTTGCCAAACACAGCCAACAAACAAATGCATTTTATTTAAATTTGTTTACAACATTTAATTCAGATTTTCCATAAAATAAATAAATTTATTTCAGTTACTAAAGCGGAAATACACACAACTTAAATCGAATATTATTTATTTGATCTACCTTCAACTTGATTATTACAATTCAAGTTGACTGCTCGCACATTGTCCGTATTTAGATCGCAACATATTAGATTAGCCAGACAGACATCAAATCAAATTCAATTCCAAGTTCGGGGTCAATTGCCTTTTGCGCAGGCGCTACAAATTAATTGTAATGCATAATTAATATTTAAACATTGTAGTCATTTTATTTTTAGTCGTTATTAAGTGTTTTTTGAAAATAAAGCTTTTACAAGCTCAAGTCGAGCTTTACTATCAATTATGATCACAAAATTTTTTTTTGTTGTTTTATTTATTATTATTAATGTTGCCATATTATTAAATGTTATTTTTATACACTGTTAAAAAAAGCTTTAGTTGATATTGGTTAAATAACAAGCACTTTATTTTATTACTTTTAAATAATTGGTTTAAACAAAAACTAAGCTTTCTTTTTAACAAAAAAAAAAGTAAATAAAGGGCAAATTTGAAAATAAGTTAGATTTAAAACAAGTAAGAGAGCTATATTCGGCTGTGCCGAATCTTATATACCCTTCACCAAATTATACTTCAAAATAAAAATTTTAAACACCAATTTTTTTTCCAAAGTTGTTTTTTAATTTTTTTGAAAAAAAAATTTTCGAATTGTTTTTTTTTTCTAATTTAATTTTTTTTTTAATTAAAAATTTTTTTTTTTTAATATTTAGCGAAAAAAATTCGGATTAAAAAATATTTTTTCCGATTATAACCCATTGTATGTCCAACTTACTATGGTCTCATATACGTCATTGCAAAGGTCTTTGAAATATCTATCATTAGATATCCATATTGTCTTATTAATGACTTAGTAATCAAGATATTGGTAAAAAAAATAGTTCAAAAATCGAGGTCCTGGTTTTTTCCTTATATCTCTATTTTAAATAGCAACCGTGCCGGAAGAATTCTGGAGATATTGATGTATGTAAGTTATTTGGGGGCTTCGGAAAGTTGATTTCAACAGACAGAAAAACGTTGAAATTACAAACGGAATGACAAACTTATATATACCCTTCTCACGAAGTTGAAGGGTATAAAAACGGTCCATTTTGAAAAAAAGTCAAAAAAGTTTTGAAGTCTGAATGAAAAAAGGTGATATTTATGCGTTAACAACCAGCTTTAACTATTATAATGAGTAATTATAATTAAATCTTTATTTACCCCCCTTACAACATCATCATGTTGACAAACATCTATAAAAAGGATTTATTACTACTCACTAATGTATTCAATTGGTTTTTTCTAGTAATAAAGCCATAATCAGGCCTGTCACACATTTTGTTTTCTGATCGATTTCGTTTTAGGTTTTTAAAATTCCAAAAATATTCAATAATTCTGTATTTATGATTTTAATTTGACATCGTTTTTTATTTTTTTTGATTAAAAATTTTAGAAAAACAATTAATTACATAGAAATAGTATCAATTCCACTATGAAAACAGAAAGTTGTTTCATTCCGAAGGAAGTTTTTGTTTTATTTTTTCTGATGAAGCAAAATACGGAATTAATTCCACTTTTGATCGGAATGGAAATCTGCGACCCCTATCGCGAATCAATATTTCACATGAAAAATGTTCCGATTTCTTAATCAATTTTATTCACTTGAAAAAATTCCCCATGTTGTGACATTTTTAGATGGAATTTTGTAACAATAAGCAGCTGTTACGAACAAAATCAACTATTGTGAATGAAAATTTCATGGGAATATCACGATAGCAATTTTACCTTTGAGGGAAATGGATATTTCATTCGAACAAAATATCACATGTTATTGTCGATAGGGGTGATTATGAATAACACCCGGGGAGTAATTTTCGGAAATTTCTTCAATTCTTTTGCTATTATATTATCTTGTCTTTGGAGCAGTTTTTATAATTTTTGAAACTGCTCATTAATTGAATATTTCTCGCAGTTTTTACATCGTTTTTATACACATTGTTACGAAATTCAATTATCAATTTGAATTTAACGGTCTGTAACGCCTGCTTGCAACATTTATTATGTTTACAAACATTTATATCAGTATAAACTTCTACTTATCAATAATGTTGATAAAACGCTGTTATTAACATTGTTTATAACTGTGAAGCAGTTATAAAATCTATAGGTGATCATTGTGGAAATAGTACATTCTAGTATTTCCTTTAGATTGTCCATGAGACTTGTAGAAGATGGCGCTCTTCTACATGCCATGTTTTTGATAACAGAAATTATGGAATATAAATAGCACAGATTATTACAGATATGCAACAAATGGCAGTTGTCAAAAAGAGTAATATCGAACCGTGTGTTTATTTTGACGTTCTACAACCATTTTTCAATGGCTGTGGTTTGAAGAGCGTGAGAAAAAATAAAATGTTCAATAGGCAATGAGTGTGATATATATTTGTCACTGTTTCCAAACCAAAACCATTTTGACATTTTCTTTTGTTTATTTTCTATTGCCATATTACTGAAACCAACTGATTCATATCTGTATAATTTGAGATAAGTAGTCTTCAAATAAAGTTTCCAAATTTGTTTTAATAATGAAAACATTACTCGGATTCAGTTTTCAGAACAAGGGGGATTGGCAAATATCAGTTGAAATGAATGATTGTAGTCTGTAAATTAATTTACAACTTTATTTTCTTTTAGGTTTTATATAATAATCCAAGACATTCATTTGCACATGACCTTACTGTTTCATCCTGGACTTTGTATCGCTTTCTCTTGCAGCCTTCAGAATACGTTCAGCCCAATTATGAATAAAAAATTCCGCGGGAGTTTGTTCCCCGGGTGTTTTTTCCCATTGAATTTGAATATGAAAAATAAGAAAAGGGAAAAAACTCCCGGGGAATTTTTATTCATAATTGGGCTGGTTATCAAGTGGTCCAAATACTGAATAAGGTCTCATCATTCACACATAAGTCAATGAAACAGATTCGAATTTCAAAATCAAAAACGCATTGCATCTTTGTTTTCTCTTTTATTTCCTAATAATTAGTAAAAATAAAACTCTTTCATTTCACTCTAATTTAAATCTTCCATAAATAAATTCCTTTCGAATTCTCTTAGACTTTAAATTAACAATTTAAATTCTAAAAAAGAAATCATTTAAATCTCAGTTTTGATTGTTCTTAAACGACATAATTTAATTATAGTTCAATAAAACAAAACGCCTTGATAAAATCTCCACAAATTGTTTGTCATCGTAGGTCAGTAATACGAATTAACTAGAATCATTTAGTTTGAATATAGGCAAATATCTAAACATATTTGGTATTTATTTCAATAAAAATATATCTATAGATGTGGCTGAAATACTATGGACACGTTTCAATGGATATAAATACTTATACATACGATTTGCATTGCAAATTGTAAAAAGAATTGATTCATTTTAATTGAAATTAACAAAGTGATGCCCAAACTAATTGAATATTGAAAATATGTATGTATAAATGTATTGTGGTCTTTTGGTTATTTTTAAACTTTATAAATTGAAACTACTTGAAATATATATTTATGTATATTTGTATGCATGTATATTGTGATATTTATTGTATAATAATAAGTAATTTTAATTGACTTTTTCTTTTCATTATATTTAAGTAATTAAACGGTTTTGAACCGAGTAATAAAAAAATTATAATTGTTTAATGTATTTATGTTTTTTTTTTAGTTTTAAAGCTATTTACTAAATATTTGAGGTAATTTTAAATTTACAATTTAAATTTCGTTTAACTTACACTAATAATAATGATACATAATTAATTAATAATTAATAAACTACTTAACTTAAATGATAGCTAATTCTTATGAATCTAAGTTGATGACATTCTCCTCCTCACCGAAATGTTTAACAATTTCGGATAAACTTTCGTAGGTGCCGGTGGAGAATCCCATTAAAGCTAATATTAAGATCACGACATTTTTAGCATATACAAAATATCTCATCGGTTTGCTGGCAATATCACGTCTAATGATGATTTCAATAATGGGCGGGAAGACCAAGGCCAAGGCAGTGGAGCACAATGAACCAATGAGAGAGATAAATAAGCCAAGGGCGGGCACCAATTCAGCAATACCCACTAAGAAGTTGAGAAATATAAATTGGTTTATTTAAAATTAAACCTTGAAAATCATTATGACAACTTACATGTCACCGCCACTAAAATGGTGCGGAATGTCAAGTTACCGGTAAAGGGATGAGTATAACACTTGAATATTTGTATCACCGAGGGCAACATAATTTGTATGGCAACGTGGAATTGTAAAGGATAACCGAACAGCACACCCATAGATACCATAATTTTAACAACTTGTGCGCCACTATTAAAACAGCAAAAAGATTTAAATAATATTGTATTGTTTGTTGCTAAAACTCAAAATTAAACTTACATGGTATCACCCAGATTCAAAGTTAAACTGCCGGCCACATTTTCGCCCCACTTCATGTAGCCCACAAAACCAGCAATCATAAACATTAAAGTCACCTACAATTCAAATACATATATTGTAATTTAAAATGTTATTCATATCGAAATTTTGCATTCCATTGTACTTACGAAAAACATGCCCACATTCAATACACCCAGAGGACGATCGAAATGATGGGGATTTTCCATGGCATTTTTCAAGGGCAACACCAGAGCAATACCTTCAAAGGCAAATATGGCCGTGCCAAAGTATAAAGCCAACTGCATGGGATCGGTGTAAAGATTACGCTGTGCTACATCGGGCAAACCATCTTTCAAGCCATAATACATGGTTATACTCAGACCACAAATCATGCAAATATTCGCTATAAATGAGACAGGTGTCAGCCATTTTAGATTGGTGATCATGGAACTCAGCCAGATGGGTATGAGTGTTATCAGCATAACCAAATGCACATCAATATTGATATTATAGGCCATTAAAAGCTGAAAATTATATGAAAATAAATAAAAATTTATAAAATGTTATTGTTTAAAAAACCCACCTGCTTAATATTTGTACTTATAAACACAAAATATATACAACAGAAACCCAATTGCGTTACAACTATAAATACATTCACCAATGTCTTCATGCCCTTCGACCAGCCTTGTATGCTCGGCGGCCCAGTCTCGAAACACTGCTCCACCGTTTCGGCAAAATCCGGATATTTTTCGGAATTCTTTAGATTTTTCATTTTAACCGAACAATTGATCAGCATATGCTGACAGTGTATGCTGATCAATGCTATGACCACCGTCAGTATGGGTGCCACCACGAGACCGCCATGCTTGAAGGCGAAACCCATGGCAAAGAGCCCGGGTCCAATGTTGCCCTTAAAGAGATGTATAATAGACTGAAAATAACTGTAGATGTTGTGGATGGATGTAGCTTTATACTTATATATTTTATTCACACAGTTTAGAGATAGAAAATTTTCCAATATTTACCTGGTGGGAATTTCCTTTCTAATGTGATCATCAATGTTGGGTGTTTCCGTAAGACCGACATCATTGGCTGGGGTTTTCTTTTTCTGAAAATGAAGAGAATGTTTGAAAAGATAAATTAGAAATTGTGGTGTGAGAAATATTTATTATAATTAGTAACTAAATAGGTTATAGTTCCAGTTCAGAGCATATTAATGGTTTTGCAAATTTAGTTAATATTGGGTGTATAACTTAAAAATGCGGGATTGACATGATTCACAGATGACGTATCTTTTGAACGCGGTTTTTATATTAAATAATTTATGTCATTTTAAATGGTACAAAACTGGAGCAGAATAGCGATCCTATAATTCTGAAAGGGCATCTTGAGTAGATCATTTTTGTAGAATAAACTAATCTCTAAGGTCTAATTTTTTTAACCCTTAAATGCATGATTTTTACTTTTATTTTTCAATAAAGTATCAAATATTTAGTTGATTTTTATTTATTATATTTCCTTTAGCTTTAGTTTAATTTAGAATTTCTTTAGCTGAAACTTTTCGTACTCCATTTGATTTTTCTGAATTAGAATCTGAATTAGTATCAAGCTTATATTAGTCTAAAATTAAGTGGAACTGGAATGTAGACAATTGGCAACAATATGCATTAAAGTGTTAAAAGTAGGTCAAAGTTTTAATTTTTTGATTGAAGGGAGCTTTATACTAAAAAAATTAGAAAAATTGGAAGTTAATGTCTGAGGGAATTCTTATTGTCAAAGTTGTGGAATTTTATGGAGATCATTTTTGTGGAAGATCTTAACCCTCCAGCTACTCTCTTTATTGGCCATTTTGACCCCTTTTTCGAGAAAATCAAAAAAAGTCCTTTCAAAAAGAACATTTTTATAGATTAAAATATTCCACGAAAATTTTTGCCGGAAAATTTCAGTGGAGGTCTCCAAAGATACCAAAGTTGTAAAGAACCTTGAAGCTCACATTTTTTAAAAAATCCATTTATAATCCGAATGAGCTGAAATTTGGACAGTGCGAGAGATGGTTTGTTCGGTTTAGAAGTGGTAATTTTGACACGGAAGACAAATATCGCTAAGGCCAGCGAAAATAGTTTGAAGAGAGTAAAACCATTGGGAGCTACTCAAGCAGCAATTTCAAAATGGTTGCGAGCAGCAGGATTCATCCAAAAGCTGGCACATTGAGTACCATTCGAATTGAAGCCGAGAGACTTTGAAAGACGATTTTAAATGTCCGAAAGGATGCTTGAACGCTACAAAAGAAAATAATTTTTGCACCGAATCTTTACTTGCGGTGACATTTGGATACATTGCAATAACCCGAAGCGTAAGATATCGTATGTGAAGCCCGTCCAACCATTTGAATCGTAATTCTCTGTATTTGGTGGGAACAAGAGGGTCCTATCTATTATGAGCTGCTGAAATCTGCAACCTGTGCCGAACGCAAATGAAGTGGTTGGTAAGTTTTTACTCTCCCGCCTTATAGTCCAGACCTTGCCCCGTCCGACTAGTATTTGTTTCGATCGAAGCAGAACAATCTTTTTGGGATACGCTTCACTTTGGAACAGAGTATCCGATATTGGCTTGATTCGTTCTTGGCCACAAAGGATGAGCTTCTTTTGGCTCGGAATCCATATGTTGCCAGAAAGATGGGAAAAGATCATATACAAATGTAAATAAAAATAAAAGCTAAACATTTGAAAAACCCTCATTTTTAAATCATACAACCAATAAAATTCGCTCTTTTAAGGTAACAGTCCTATTTTGAAGTGTCATTTAATCTTAATAAAATCGAAAAAAACATAAATAAAATATAGGATGGCTCTATATGTAATTTGAAAACACCAATAGTTATTAAGATATCACAAGATACATAACAGCAAAGCACAGTCTTATATGAGAAGACTCAATTTTTTAAAATATTTGCCGAGAATTTGGGTATTTGAAGAATGCAAATGACATAAATTATGATCCCATTGATTAAAAGACCTTTCGATCTATATAAGTTACACATTTTATTATTGTGCAATATCTTAGTAATACGTTCGAATTTTACATTAATTCGAAATATAAATTTTTCTCACGAAAAATTACTACATCAAGAAATTCTAATATTTTAAATGATACAATATATATATTGAAATCATGGATCGTGTGTAACGCCGCTAACAATAAATAACTTAAACTATTTTTAATAACATTGATTCATTGAAGTGTTCGTTACAATAATGGACTTTGTAGTTTAAAATAAAAAATTGCTACAATTATTTAAAAATAAATAAAAAAAATAAACTTCCCAACACTTTGCAATTTAAATGAACCACTGTAAATAAAATATTTATATTTTTTACAACACGATCACAAATAATAAATCAAAATTTATTTAAGCACGAAAAAACTACAATTTTTTACAAAAGAATATTTTACATTTACTATTTATTTAAATAGAATGTACAAACAAATTAAACACTTGACAAATGGAAAATTATAAGAGAGAACAAAAAAAAAAAAAAAACATTGTCTGAAATTTAATTGGACTGGGCAAATGACACGTTAAACCGTAGTAAAATGTAGTCACGCGTTTTGAAAATATGTTTAAATAAAAAAAATATTTTGGGACAACAACAACTGAAATAAAAATACACATATGATGTATTTAAACAATTTAATGAACATTAATAGATCTTTATATAAAATAATAAATGTCGTATAAATTGCCTTTAGTGTGTTATCTTATCACGTTTTATTTATTAATGAATTGAAATCATAAAAAAGCTCAATTTCATTTAAATAAAATGAAAAAATGTAACTAGACAAAGTTTTATCATAAAAAATAATGTTTTAAGCGATATTTTCTTCAAACATTCTGTTACTTTTTGTTAAATGTCAATGATCTTTAAATGTAATTTTTATTAAAAAAAATTGTATTCATAATTTTATTCACACGCCTACACACTTTATGAATTAAAAGAAAGCCAAAAATAAGTAAACGAGGGGAGGGTACAAATCCTGCAAATATAGAAAGCATTATCAGATAAAAATAAATCAGGTCCATTACAAAAGAATATGTAAATAAGAAATTCCGTTACAAAGAAAATTAACTTAGCACGAGAATTAAATATCGTTCTTTTTTTTGTATACATGTGACAGACTTACACCATTTGTGCAGTTACTGGGGGGTAAAGGGTAAGTTGTATTAACTACCATTTATCGTCATAACTAAGTGTTACACGACCAACAGACAATGACAGTGATTTCTTTCTACACTCGACAAAGCGACACAAAAAACCTGTTGCTGTTAATGTACAATACTTTTAGAATCATACTCTTATAACTAAATGTTCATACAAACGTCTGATTTTAAATATCATATCTAAACAGTGGCAAGCAAAAGAGAACGATCGTGACTAAGAATGGAAAAACTAAAGAGAACTACATATTTGCATACCCATGCGACTGCGAACGTTCATTAGACCCCTTTCACACTAGGCAAGTCTCTTGCCCAACAACAAAACAGCATACTAAGTTTTCTTCTCCTTAACCCGACATTACCTCTGACATCCACAAGCACAAGAGACTTGCGCAACTAAATTGCCTAGTGTGAAAGGGGTATACTACTACTACTGTTTAACCGATCTATCTTGATCTTGTGAGTTAAACTCTTGAAAAACCATTGGTTAGCTAAACTTATGTTGTTTTAGGAGACATTTGTAATAATGGTAGTACTGTTTTCTTAATCGTTAACATGATACGTTTAAACCAAGTTTCTTTAAAGTTAATACACACAATCCTAAAAATGGCACCAATAATTTATTGTCCGGGTGATTAATACCGTTCAAATATCTCTTTACAAGTTCTTATCTATTGCATTATATTTCACATACTTTTTCTGAAGATATCGACTTTCTTAATAACAGTTGTCATAAAGCCTATTATTTCCATTATATAAATACAAACTAGCTAAAACCCGGTGTGCTTCGCTATCCGTATAGTAATGATTTACAATATATTTAGGCTATCTACAATTTATTTCATATTTTCTAACCTTGTAATAATATAGAAAAGTTTAGAACCAAAAATATTTGTATTTAATGTTTAGTATATAAAATTTTGTATTAATTATTTATTGTTCCAATGCCTTAGGATATACAATATTTTTGGTTTCTCCATCTGGTTCATAAACCTATAAGTCTTTGGGTTTTTCTACTCCCGAACATGCAACTATAAACTGTTCATGTGAAAAACATGGATTTTCTAGACTTAGTCCGCAAACTTGCAAAGACTGACCTTGAGCTTTATCAATTGACATTGCAAATGCTAAGCAAATAGGAAACTGCAATCGATTAAAATCAATGGCTTTTCCGAAGTTATAATCGGAATACGTGCAGCAATACATCAGTCCCTTTATACTTCCCAGTTATAAAAGTCCCCCCGATTAGATTGTTCATTAATTTCCTTACTGTATGTCGAGTGTCATTACAAATATGCAAAAAATCGTACAAACAAACACACATTGACTTTTATATATATATATATATATATATATATATATATATATATATGTATATGCAGTGGTTGACAAAACAATGGAAACTTTTCCAAATATTTCATTAGTGGCCTAAAATCTGAAATAATTTTTTTAAAAATTTTAACATTTTTGTAGTATTTTATTTGTATACTTTCATTAACTTATTTTAAAAAAAAACAAAGGACATAATTAATTAAATTCTAAAAATGAGAAAACAAAATTAAAAGATTTCTTTATTACGGCATTGACAAAACAATGGAAACTTAGGTATTATTTTAACAAATATGGTCTAAACTTTGCAATAACTCAATATTTTGTTGGGTATCCCTTATTTTGTATAACTGCATTGAACCAATTAAAGAGTCAATGGTCTCTTTTGAAATATTTTGCCATTCCCTTATAACCGCCTCCGATAAATCTTTCTTCCTGGTGTAATTTTGGGTCCTTATTTTACGATCTACAATTTCCCATAGATTTTCTATGGGATTGAGATCTGACGATTGGGCAGGCCACTTCAAAACACTACCTCGTTGGATTGTAACCACTCGGTTACAACCCTAGAGGTGTGTTTCGGGTCGTTGTCGTGTTGGAATCTCCAAACTAGGTGCATATTTTCCTCAGCGTATGGATACATAACATCGTTTAATATGGTTCTGTATCCTATACCTGTCATGGTATCTTTTATAATATGAATTGGGCCCATACCTTGCCCTGAAAAACATCCCCATACAATAATATTGCTACCGCTAAACTTTACAGTCTTATTTGTGTACTTTGGATCTAATTTTTCTCTTTGGTCGTCTTACAAATGTTCTCCCATCACTGCCTCTTAAATTGTATTTGGATTCGTCGGAAAAGAGGACAGTATTCCATTTCTGTATCGACCAGTTTAAATGATCCCTGGCAAATTGTAGACGAGCAGAACGGTTATTTTTAGAAATGAGTGATTTTTTCACAGGACGACAGCAACCAAGACCAGCCACATTTGCCCTGCGACTATTTCTAATTTTAGGCTATTAACAACCTCTCGAGGAATTTCTTGAACTCTCTCGCTATTAAATTATCTTGTGTAGGAGTAGTCTTACGAGGTCTTCCACCTAAATGTTGGGTCACAAAGTATACAGAGGCGACACGGCAAAAAATATATATTTGTCTCTTTCGCTCGAAACAATTTCAACTGGTTTGGTTTTGTGCTTATTTATATAGTAGTTTGTTTTAACTTACTGTCTGCATTAAACCGCAACAATTTCAAAAAAAGCTGATTTTAGTGTTTTTGAACTGTCAAATTTGACGCCTCTGTATACTTTGTGGTTGAGTTTTTACAGAACCGGTCTCACGAAATTTCTTTATAATTTTTGAAACTGCTGATTTATTTATTGAATATTTGTCATAGATCCTTTTTTGTTTTAAACCAGCTTTAAAATCGTTAATTATTTTATTTTTTAAGTCATCACAAATCTTAACTTTAGCTATTTTCGTTAACTTTGATAAAAAGTAATTATGTGAAAAACTTAGAAAAAGAAATTGTGAAAAATTACCAGAATTTAAAAATAAAATAACTGTACACAGGATGCTTTTTACATCGTTCTTTTAAATATTATTTTCGTTTTACAGAAGTTTAAAAGTTTCCATTGTTTTGTCAGTAGCGAAATAGTCAATATATTTTTAATCCCTTTTTTCAGAATATAATTAATTATGTTGTTTGTTTTTCAGTTAATTTATATAAATAAAACTATACAAGTAAAATACTAAAAAAAAAAAAATTTATTTTAAAAAAATATTTTAAATTTTGGGCTACATATGGAATATTTGGAAAAGTTTCCTTTGTTTTGTCAACCACTGTATGTTAATTTTGTTCCTATATTTCCTGGCAATTTTTTAATAACTTTAAAATCTTTTAACCAATTTTTGTGTTTTATATCTTATTAGAACGATGTACAATTATGTACACATTTCGATTCTTTTAAATTAAATTGCAAAAGTAATTATTTAATGGCAAAATTTTTGCAAAAACTGAAAAAATTTAATTTTTTCCCCTTGTAAATGCACCTCAAAACTGAATCGCAAGTCGGCACGGGTTGCAATCATGATAGAAAGACAAAATTTCTTATTTAACTATAGTTTTGTATACATATGTATATAAAAAAATAGGGGTTATGCGTTCAAAATTCCAAAAACAAAAAAATTTTGGGACACTCTAATACACGTGTTAAAATAACTAGTCCCGTTGCTATTGAAGTAACTAGTTCCCACCCTAAATGATGGGTAAAATCACTAGTCCGGGACTGTCTCCTAGAATTGTTGGGTAATGTTCGTGTTAAGTAATATTTTACGGGTCTTTTAAAAAGCTTCCTTTGCAATACTACTCACTGTATATTTGTGTTTGTAGATTTCTATGTAAGAATTTCTATGAATAGTTTTTTTTTACAACGTAATTGAGACAGCACATATTTGAAGTACAAAATAAAAATGACAACTTGTTTAATAACTTGTATATCAAAAGTATAAACAAATTATTAAAATATCTGTTAAATTAATATGAAATCGTGATATTTAAATGAATTTTTAAAAATTTAAATAAATTTACATATTATCACAAGTTAAGTTAATTACATTTTTGTAAAAAAAAAATACAGAGAAAAAACCTTTGGGTCATTTCAATCATTCAAAACTGCGCAGTTAATTTTTTTTGTAGGAAATCAACAAAAAAACACGAAATTAATTTTATACAAATAAAATGAATTTTTTTAAAAAAATCACATCTTTACATTATTGCTGAAACGAAGTTTAATTTTTTTTCTTTTGTTTTTGATAACTAAGAATTCTAAGAATTTGGAATTCTAAATCAAAATCTTGTACTCGTGTGTGGATATGTTAGATAATTAGATTATTATTGTGGGTTTTTTTTAAAAAACCAATTTTTTATATGTAGATATTTTTTTATTATTTGCATAAATTCGTGCAGATGTTATGAAATTAATTTGGAATTATTTTTTATTATCTTTTAAATACCCCTATATTGGGTATTTAAAGACATATAACATTATCAGCAGATGGTACATAACTCAAATAGGTACTGAAAGATATTAATAATTATTTTAAAATAAATTATTTTAAATCAATTTGAATTAACAAAAATGTAGTCACTCAAAGAGTTTTATAATGATTTAATTAAGAATTTGGTAAAGAAAAGTAGGTACTATATGTTAGATTAAACGTTAGTCATTACCAAACTACTTCTAAGTAATGCAGACTGTATGAAGTAGTCATAGAAAAGTAAGTTGTTCAGTAATTGCAAGTAATTACCAAGTTTTTGCTGGGTAAACCTTAAGTAATCAATGAATCTGGCGCTATAGTCTTGACTCTCGCTATCCTATATAATCTAGCGATTTGATGGAAGAAAAATCAACTAAGAGAATATCTAACAAAGATTATTGCCAGTGGCAGAATGTAACACCAACATGATAGGAGTAAAGACCTCTTAATGTGCATTATATATCCATGATATTTTTTCAATTTAAATTGCCATGTTAAGTAAAACGAATAACTGTCGTATATTACTCATTAAAAATATTGCTATTTAAAATTGTTATAAATTCTTGTCTCTTCTATGGAATTTGTCATTAATCCTATTAAAAGTTGACGAGCGCCGCTGGAGGGGACAGCTCCCAAATTGTATATGTTTTCTTTTTATAAATACATTTTATACTAAATGACGATTTAACAGCTGTGATTTATTTATCATTTTATTTCAAAAGAAATACGTAGGAATATAAAAAAAAACACTTTTAGATAAAAAAACAAAACTTTTTTTTAAAAAACAAATCAATCCTTAATAAATAAATACTATGTATATTTTAACCCAAAAAATAAACCATAAATACTTTCAAAATTCGAAACATGTTTTATACAATATTTGAAAAAAATAAAAATAAAAAATTCTGGCAACAGGAAAATATTTAACCAAGGTTAAAGAAATATAAAAAAATCTATAGGTGTGTACAATTATACATTTTTATATATATGTATGTACTATGTCTGTACATACGTAAATTCATATGTACTATATAAAAGTAGATACTTTTAAAATGTATTATTGATGTCAAACTAAAATACGCATTTTTTTCCCATGACGCTGAAATGCCTGACCTCTACTGCAAGAGGCAGGGTATATTTATTTTGTTATAAGATATACATACATTAGTAATGCAATGTTAAAGTGGGTGGTAGACACTTTATTTCCGGTGCAAATTTTATTCAATGTTGTCTATAAAATCGAAAGAAACTTATAAATACTTAATGCCACAAATTAGCATAGATTAACAGCTAATGACAGCTGTCAGAAAAAGTATGGTTATTTTGATGTTAGACCAAGATTTTACCATGGTTGTGGTTTGCAGGGGGAGTGAGAATGAGAGAGAATTTTTAATAAGGAACGCGTGTGAGCAGGTCTGCCAGGTAATTTGGATTTAAAATAGGCATAGATTATGAAAAATATCGGCATAATCGGCATTTCCATACACGAATGATAAAAATACCGCTAAATATAACTACTAATTTCTATACGCTTAGAATAAAAAAACGACCTTTCTACGTTTATCTTCACTAAAAAGAAAATCTCCAAATTGTAGAAGAATGTGAAACTCCTTCTAAATAATCACAAAGAATCTCTACATATTTGCTCTTAATTTTAGAATGTCAACTCCATAATTCTGAATTTAAAATAAGTTTTAAAAATTAATAATTTCTTAAGAAAAAATTAATATAAGCTCAAAAAATCTTCATCAAAACCCAATAAATTTATACAACTTTGATTTTTTTCTTGGATTGCTGAAATAATTAATAATTGGATTAACCAATCAAATAATTGGGTGATTCAAAGGGTCTGCTATTAGGTCGTATTGTCATAATGTCCTAAAATATTATTTTAGTTTAAACAAATTTTTTTTGTGTTTTAAACAAAAATGTTCTAAACTAATAAGACTTTTTGAACTATGTTTATTGCTTTGTCATAAAATAACACTTTTTTTGTTAGCAGCACAACAACAATTTGTTTAAACTAAAATAATATTTTAGGACATTATGACAATACGACCTAATAGCAGACCGTTTGAATCCCCCAAATATATTTTTATTTCATTGAAATCTTCCTTGATTCATTCCTCAATAAAAATTTGTTCAACTAAAGGTTGTATGACTTAAAAATGAGGGATTTACAATATATGCTTGTGTTTTTAATTACTTTGGAGCTACTCAAGCTGCAATTTCAAAACGTTTGCGAGCAGCAGGATTCATCCAAAAGCTGGGTACCATACGAATTGAAGCCGAGAGACTTTGAAAGACCAATTTGCATGTCCGAAATGATGCTTGAACGCTATAAAATGGATCCATTACGATAACCCGATCGTATGTGAAACCAGGCCAACCAGCCGAATCGACACCGAAGCCAAAGATCCATGGCGCTAAGTAAATTATATAGTAACAAAAGAGTCCTATCTATTATAAGATGCTGAAATCTAGCCAGATCTGTATCGAAGGCAACTGATTCGTTTCGAATCATTCTGATGGCAACAAATCGGTTTTGTTTCTTCAGAAATAATACTGTAACTTTAGGAAGAAAACTTATAAAAGAATTCCCTAAACATCCCAAAAAATTTTTGACTTTTTTATTTGGGATTATTTTATATAAAGTAACCTTTCATAGAGAACATAGAGCGGAAACTCGAAAAAAACTCAAACAAAAAAATTACTCAAAATAATCACACATACGTGTGTTGTTTTTGTTTTCATATAGTTTTTTTACTAATACATTCTCACCACTTAGGTTTTTGACAACTGAGTTAGGTCTTTGACAGGAGAGTTTCCGCTCTATGTGTTTTCTCTATGTTACTACTACTCGAGAATCCCCAAGTAGAAAACTTAAATGTACTACATTTCTTACTTGATATAGAATAATTTCAAAAAAGAAAATTACACTCAATTTTCCTTGATAACGAGTGCGGTAATTCCGTTTGGATTTCATTAATTTTACTTCTGTGCGAACTATGACTAGAACGAAAACATTTTCATACAAATGACAAAATCTACAAATATAAATTCAGTCGAACAAACGATTTCGATGTAGAGGAATCCAATTACAGTCGACTTCGAATGACTGAAAGTACGTTAACATTGCTGAAATATTTGACGCAAAAAGCGTAACCACTAAAAACATAGAGAAATACACATAGAGCGATAACTCTTCTTTCAAAGACCTAACTCAGTTGTCAGAAAAAATATTAGTAGAAAAAATTATGTGAAAACAAAAACAACACTTGCATGTGTTATTATTTTGAGTAATTTTTTTGTTTGAGTTTTTCTCTATGACCAACAAATTTATATTTTTCTTTCCTTAGAACAAATATTTATTTAAAATGCTCATATTTGTTTAAACAGCCATCCAAGATCAAATAAACATTTCTTGAAATATTGTCAAATATTCTATCAATATAAATATACATTAACTTTCGTTCGCTTTGCTTTTATTTCGAGATCGAATTACAGTTCAATATTTTTATTGGTTTAAAACAAAGGTTTGAAATTAATTAGTTTTTAATTAATTTTCAAAATAAAATATTATCTCTTAATTTGCTGGCATTTTTTAATTCCGAATTTAGATTTAATGAATTAAACTTAAGTCCATTAATTAATTAGTTCGAGTCTCTGGTTTAATCTATGCTTAATATTTAATGTCAAATATATATTTCAACTTAAAAGATTAATTTTGAAAAGTACTCGCCTTAAGTACTCTCTGCAAATTATCGAGAAATCTTGAATAAACCAGAAATGTCAATAGTTAAACTGGTTTTTTTTTATCAATTTCCATGTAAATACATAATTGTTATTAGATCTATGACGGCAGTGTTGAATTAAAGTGGAATATTTTATATTTTTACTGGTATATTTCCCATAATGTAGATAGTTTAACTAGTTAGATGCCCCATATTTGATAAAATAGTTAGTCCTTAAGTAGAAAAACAAGATTCATTAAATACTTGATAATAATACAAATGATAATCAAATCAAAATAGTTTAATAAAATAAACAACTACGAAATCGTGTATTTATTATCAACACTATAGGACTAACATATCAGCGGCAGTGAAATTTTTGTTTTGATTTAAAAAATGTGCCGCGTTAAGTATCCACAGGGCACAGTGGGACTGAACTTTTAAACTAATGGCCAGATTTCCTTGAAACTTGGAGTTCATCATTCAGAATGAGCTAAAGAGGGGCAATGTTGGTTACCTCAAATGTGAACATTTTTTTAGGCTTGTAAAAAGATTTGTGGAAATGATAACTATTCGTTGATGGTCAGTAATGTTTATATTAGTATTGAAAATAAACCAAATCGATACAACAATAAGAAAGTTATGTAATTTACATGTACGAAATCTTTTTCGGTCCAACATATTCCAGCAGTTAAGCAAATATTCAAGGTATCCCGTATAGACAGTGAATGTCACTAATGTCTGATCACTTGGCTGACTCCAATTTATATATTTCGCATCATTTGACACGTACAGTGGTGGCCACCAATTTAAGACAAATACTTGAATTTTTTTCATCAACTGAATTTTAAGGGCGATAGATCCAAAATAAAAGGACCTCTAAGGGTATGAAATTTATAATTAATGTTTCTAGTTTCTGAAAAATGTTTGGAAAAATCGGTAAAACATATATGGACACAGATATGTGGAAATACGTTGACCCACCTCAGCGAACATCCGCTGTTAATAACATGATATGACCGGAACTAATGGAACTAAAAATACGAAATTTGGTCCGAATATTTTATAATAATAAAAATAATATGATATAAATGTGAGAAAATATGTTTATTTAAAAAAAAAATTTTTTGGTCAATTTGTAGAAAAATTGTATGTGTTCGGGTGAATATGTATGAATTGACACAGTCGAACAAAACACACTTGTGTGTTAAAACAGTCCTCATGCATACATATTTGTGGAAATATTTGAAAAAATAATTGACAATCACGTGGAATTTAGCAAACAATTTTTGTCTTAAATTCCTGGCCACCACTGTATGTGCTCTTTGTAGAGTAGAAACAATTTAATTGGTTACTTTATACATCCCATGTAATCTAGTGTGAAGACAATTACCACTTAAGTGTCTCTAAGTAATCTAGAGTGTAGCCACTTTAAACGTTTATTTTATTATGTACATTTTAGTGAGTAATTCGTAAAAACTGGTTTTATACAAATTGTATTGATATAATTCTCATACAGTTAATTTTGTTTTTGCTTAATTATAATGACATCCCTTGTAACCTAGAGTGTGAAGTCAATTGTCACTTTAGTGTCTCTACGTAACCTAGAGTGTAGCCACTTAAGCGTAATGCACTTTAGAAAGTAGTTAGTTTATCCATCAAAAGTATTGAAGAGTTGTCGGAGGAAAGTTTGTTTACAAGTAACCGGATATTGGACTGTCTATAAGATGTATTTTTTTTAGTTATGTAGCTGATCAAGTAACCAGTTAGTTAACTGACTCTATGTAATCGGCATGTGAATCCAATGCGTGGACTACTTTGGACCAGCTATCAGACACTCTCATTGTAATCGAAAAGGGTCAATTGACCCCATGCTTAGGACATGCACGTATTAAAATAACTAGTCACGTAGCTAGATATGTAACTAGTTGTCACCCAAAATTATAGGTAAAATCACTAGTTAAGGACAGTCTTCTAGAACTGCTGCACTGTTAAATCTAAACTCGTGGATCTAAATGAAACACTTACAAATAAACTAAGTAATTGTGGAACCTTCTACCTGTATTGGCTAACACCGGAAATTCCTCATTGCAAGTAAACAAATTCTACAGTTTATCACAATTAAATCTTATAATTTATTATTGTTATTATTAGCATTTCCAATTAGCAAAAAATCAAAATATCTGTTTTTACAACATAAATCATAAGAAATCTTAATTGGCTTTAATTGAATTGCCCGCTTTTAAGAATTTAATTGTAATGTATTTAAATTACTACTTGTATTGTATTAAAAAAAAAGCTCAATTGTAGTAAACAATTATTTATTTATTTATTCATTTAAATTAAATGTATTTTTGAGATAAAATATTTAAAGATTTTTAAATTTAAAGGAAATTTAATTGTTATTGAAGAAGACACGATATTTAGCACAAACAATAGGAAACTTTTGTATTATTTTTGAAATAAATCAAGATCATTTATATTTGAAAAACTTTTGAATGAAATTCCTAAAGCCAACAAAAATAAAAAAATAAAAAAAAAAATAGCAACTACGTAAAGAACCAAACCAAAGCAAATCTTTAGCATTGACAATGAAAATAAAAACAAATATAAAATAAATAAATAAAAATATTCACCCACAAAACAAACTGAAACACAGAGAAATTAAAGAGAAAAAATCTAAAAACAAAATTGAAATTATACATAATTATACACATCTATCTATATACAATAAAAAAAACTAAAACTAAAAATAAAAACCTAGAAACAAATGACAATCAACTAGGTCATATTAATATTATTAAAATGAAATAAAACAATTTCAATTAAATTTATATGTATCTAAAGCTAATTTTAAAATTATTTCAAATAGAACAAGCAATTGTTATTGAAAAAAATAAGTGTTAATAAATTAAAATTTTCAAAATCATTCAAGCTTTAACGATTTCTATTTGTTTTTATTTTTATTTAGAATTGAAATATTTTGGCTTAAACAAATCAAAGGTCAATTACCTTTAAATTAGTAAAAGAATAATAGAAATCAACATACTAAAATAAAAGTAAATAAATTAATTTGTATGTAGTTTTGTTTAAATAAATATTATATGTTGGCATGTTTTGTAGTAGTATAACAATTAAAATATCTGTTATACATAATCGGTTGAGACGAATTTTTTATACCCTTTGACAACTTAATATATGTAGCTGCCAAAAAAAAACCAAAACATTTTCGCAACCTGACGGCCACTGACGCCAACAGGAATGGAAAATTTTGTGAGAAATTATTATGATTTTAATGGGATAAAGTCCAACAACAAAATACACTTCTTAGCTTGTTGAAAAACAATAATGTTTATGGAACTTTTTTTTATATTTTGCCAATTTTGCTAATTTAAATTTATCACGTCCTCCATTAATAAGAGTTTTTTTTTCAAACAGTTTTGAATTGCTCATCGAAGATTCATTTGGTGTGTTGGTTAGAAAAGAAACTACTATCATATACCAGGCATGGAAAACAGAGATTTTTAAATGTCTATTAACCCCTGTCTATACTTGATAAATATTTATCATAACAATTAATGACGTCTGTTTTCAAGAAAAAGTTTTCTGAGTAAAAGCAGCAATAGTACTAATAAATGAAGACTATACCTGCTAATTGTTTATCCTAACAACAATTTTAACGTTTATCATGACAAACATTTATCAGGTGTAGACATAGGGTAATGATAACGAAATAAATGTAATCCATGTCTAATGAAAAAGATCTTCACCTCACTTTCGAATAAAGTTTAAAACATGATGTTCATTTAGACCAGGCATAAAGTCTCTTGTCGATAATGTCGCATTTCCAGATATTTTCGCGGGAAAAAAATTCGTGTAAAATTGTTTATATTTGTATAAACAATATTATTTATTAGGATGAGTTTTTTCTGTATAAACAATGGTTCAGTTTATATCTGGAAGTGGTTAATTGGTCTTAATACGGAACCCAGTGATACGAATTACAACACTGCCCAGTAATTCTTGGTGACAATCCCGAATTAGTTATTTTAGCTATCACTTACTACAGGCGCGGCTCTATCACAATGGTTTGGAGGGGAAAATGGAATAATTTCTTAAATTCTTCCCTTGGATCCGCGCCTGACTTACTAGTTATTTGATTAGTTACTTTAGTGCATATCCTAAGCACCCTTTTGAACCTTTTAGATTAAAATGAGACTGTCTGATAGCTGGTCGAAAGTAGTCACCGCATTTTATTCACTTAACGGTTATATTACTAGCTACCTAACTGGTTACTCCATCAGCTACATAACTAGTTATTTTAACATGTACTGGTGCTAATTGACCTTAAATATTCAGTAAAAAAAAACATCTTATAGACAATCCAATAACCGATAACCAATAGAGTAATAACTACTTTCTAAAGGACAGTACAAAATAAAAGTTTTAAGTAACTACACTCTAGGTTACTTAAGGACACTAAAGTAACAATTGACTTCAAGGGATGTTAACAGAAAGAAAATAAACTTGTATGCTAATTATATCAATACAATTTGTATAAAATCAGTTTGTACGAATTACTCACAAACAAGTGCAGTACAAAATAAATATTTAAAGTGGCTACACTCTAGATTACTTAGAGACACATAAGTGGCAATTGTCTTCACACTATATTACATGTGATGTATAAAGAAACCAATTAAATTCGTTCTGCTCTACAAAGAGAACATACGTGTCAAATGATCCAAAATATATGAATTGGGGTCAGCTAAGTGATCAATGACTGACTTCTTGCTTAACTGCTGGGTGGTTATTTGTTTTATTTTCTTGGACCTGCACTCAAGGGATTGTGTTGAAACTAAGAAAATAGGTTATGGAAGGGAAAATAGAGGGAGTAATGTTTGTGGACATTTTATATGAATTTCCCTATATTGAAAGTGACAGAAAAGACTTCAGGATGAAGCTTACTCCACATACTGTCAGTACTCAGAGCACATACCATTGCAGTATCGTTAGAACAGTGAAACACAACCCATATTGCGACGATGTTCCAGTGAATCTACTGTCACCGATAACTTCAAAACCGACTACGAAGTACCGGCCCACACATGGGAGTTGTAGTTCAGATGGAGTGAAGTATTTCGTACACCGTTTTAGAAAACCAAGGCGGACATCACACTTCCCAGTATGCAACATTTCGAGTCAGTTCTTTTTATCGAACTTATTTCGAATTGAAATCGAAAATATGAATTTATTACGATGCTCTATCCAATCTACATTTTTTAGAATATCGTATTTTAATATTTTATAGAAATGGCGAATAATATTCGATTTTTTTTTAATGTCAAATTTTATTTTTTCACAAATTGACAAATTCATATACATACATATTATTTTTTTGTCAATTTGTGATAAAATAAAATTTTATTTCTTATCCTATCAATAACATATTCATAAAAATATAGTTTAACACGAAAAATGGATCGAAGACGTCTTAAAAGAGAAGCGCAGCCAATTATTGATGTTGTTTTAGACAATTCGAATCTTCAAAATCAGCAAACATCAGAAATATGTGCTGAGTTTATTGCATTTGAAAATGAAAACACATCTAACGCAACATTATTGGATAATAATAAAGGTAATTAATATGCATTATTTCAAGAAGAAATTGCTCGATGGTATAAAGTATACGAAATTGTTCATATATTTAATCGAAATCGAATCATTTTAGAACATTTTTAATACCGAAAAAGGTATAGTATATCGATAAAAATTAGAATCAGAATAATAAACGATTTTCGACTCTTTATCGCTCTGCACTCTACTTAGGAAAACACGCACATTCTCGACATTATATCGAAGTCGATATCGATAAAATTTTACGAAAAAATGATTCATTTTCGATATAACTTCGAATCATTTTGCATACTGGGTTAATACTCATGCCTATAACATCAAGATCTTCAGATTGACGTAGAAGGTCGTTTAGAAAGATAAGATATAGAGTAGGAGAAAGGAAGGAGCCTCGCGATTCCCCTGAATAGATCTTGAACTCCTTAGAATTTGCCAAAGATCATTTAAACATGACAGACACATGACTATTCTCTTTTCGAATTAATCCAGTGATGGAATGAGGGAGAATGATGGGAGAATATTTGTAAGTCGGTCGAAGGGAAAGAGACTGAAATCCAAGTACACAAATAAGACAGTCAAGTTTGGGGTGGCAATATTAAGGTGAGGGCTGTTTTTCAGGGCAAGGTATGGGTCTAATGAATATCATAAAAAAATATGCCCCTAATTTGGAAATTCCAAACACATATGTAGGGTTGTTATCGAGTGGTTACAATCGCCAGATATCAATCCCTAAATCTATGGGAAATTGTAGATCGCAAAATACGGACTCTAAATTATACCACGAAGGGAGCTTTACGGTTATAAGGAAATGGCAAACTATTTCCAAATATAGTAATTGGTCTAATCATTAGACTCTAATGCATCGTTGCTGTGACGCTGTAATCAAAAACAAGGGATATCGAACAAAATACTGAATAACTAAAAGCACCAGACAATTTTTTTCCTTTTCTTTCAGATAAAAACTATAATTGTTGGTATTAATTAGCATTCAGAATATAATATGTTGCATGGCGATATTACTATCGCTTTTATTGCAAATTATAATAGCGAAAACGGTATCATATTTTCCTGGAAAAACGATATTATGTATATGGAAAGGTAGACTCTAGTCCGTAAGTATTATCGTTTACAATACTAGAACGATATAATACAAACATATATGATAGTTAATATCACCTAGATAACGTTTGGTTTATTGGAAACTCAAACTTTTACTGTTTTTTTTATCGAAATTTATCTTTAACAATTTTAATTACCAGTTAAAATTAATTAAACCATTAATTTAAAAAAAAATTAATTCTGACTTGTGAGTTTGTTTGATAAATAAAGATTAAATTTTTTGTTTGCAATTTATGTATCTGAAAAGTAATAAAAAAGAATGGAATAACAATAGACTGATTTATGGCAAACTATGTACACAAAAGCAATTCTTTTCAAAAGAAATATAACAATAATAATACATAATAATAAAAATGAACTTGAAAAATTATTTTAGATATAAAATCAATGACTAAGTACATTTGTATGATTTGCATAGAGCTGTGCTGCTAAAAGAAATATAAAACTCATGCATAAAATATGATAAAAAAACCTGTATTAAGCGGTAAAAGTAATTAACAATAAAAATAATTTGTTTTATTTACATTTCATAAGATTAAGTGTTTTTTTAATAAAGATTATTTTGGCACTTGTATTTAACATAATTGTAAGAGACAAGAAATAAAGAGTTTTGATTAGAATTGTTGAAATATTTCAATCCGAACGTAAACAAGATTTGATAATTATATACATTCATACATAGGTACACGTACATAATCTCTATTTGCAAATCTATACCATTCACTTTTATCTTTTTGACAGTTTGTTTCATTTGTTTGACAGCCATTGAGCAGCTGGTTGATATAAAAGAAATAATAATAAATTTGCAAAAACATAAGCATAACAATATTTTGTTTGTTTCTTCTTTATATCGCTATAAAAATATTACAAAAAAAAACAGCAAGTTTGTTTAAGTTTTTCATATTTATTTCTCAATAAATTGTTTCCATTCTATTTTGGTATTTTCATTTTAAGTTTCATTCGTAAACAAACAACTTGTATATACGTACATACATACATATATACAAACTCATACGAGAACTGTTTGAATATTTTTACGGTAAAGTGCAGTGTTGTTTAAAAATTGTAGTATAGAGTTGAAATATTACAAGGTTAACGGGTTGCTTAGTCTCGTATGGAGAGATCTATCTATTAACTGGATTTAAATTCATACAATTTTTATTCGCTAATTAATTATTTAATTACTTTAATTGTTTCAAACTGAAAGTAGTTGTTATTTTTTAAAATTTATTTAGTTAATTTTGAGTTTATTTAAGTATCATAATTATCATTATTTTTCATTTAGTATTTATAGAATGTGGTTAAACTTCTAAGAATTGGCAAAACAATGGAAACTTCTAAAAGAAAAAAGAAAAATAATATGTAAGTAAACGATGTTGAAAAGCATAATGTAAACCATTATCTTCATTTTAATTTGATAATTTCTTTTTGTAATTTTTTTCGCACAATAAGTTTTTTAAATAGCAAGATTTGCGGAAATTTAAAAAACAAAATTATAAACGATTTTAACACTGAATTGAAGCAAAAAAGTAACCCAGCGAGATAAATAAATATATTCAATTTTACACGGCTGTCATTGGGAGCCAAGGCCATTCGTACTCGCTTCTGTTAGAAGATCTACTTATTAGAAATTCTCCCGTTGAAGGTCTGTAAGGATACCTTCCTCGTAATGCCTTATAGGAGTCTAATTGAAGAAACTGCTGAAGCAAGCCTTTAATGGGAATAAATATGGAAAATATTCTTAATAAAGATTTTGTAGCTTTTACTGGTTTCATGTAACGGTTGCAAAAACAAGCATGTTTGAATTTGAAATAAATGTTTGTTACAGCTGATTCTGCAATGCAATTTTAAATCGGTATGAAAGTTTTTTGAAGGAGAAGCAAAACCCTTCTAGAACATCTTCCGAGTGAATGCAGAGTGGAATGAGTATCGAATAGAATGTATAAACAGGTCTTTAAAAGGTCTACTAAGTGAAGCCCTAGAAAACTAGCTAGTTGCTATTGCCTTGAGAAAAATCCTCTTATTTCTAAAAAAATCGTACTGCTCGTATATAATTTGCATAATAATATTTAAACTGGTCGAGACAGAATCCAAATACAATTTATGATGCTGTGATAGGAAAATATTTCTGGAGACTGGACACAAATAAGACAGTCAAGATTGGTGGTGGCAATAGAAATGTGTTCAGCTGTTTTTCAGGAATTGGAGACAGATCCATTTTAAACATAAAATATGCTTATAATTTGAAGACAATGACCCCAAACTTCTCATCGAATTGTGACCCCGAGAGTAGTTACCAATACGGACTCAAAATTATATCGCGAAGGAAGCTTTATCAGATGAGGTTATAAAGGAATGGCTAAATATTTTAAAGGAGACGATTGATTATTTAATTGTTGTAATGCTTCGTCGCTGTGAATCAGTAATAAAAACCAGGGAGATCTAATATAATACGGAGTTACTAAGAGGGCCAGACAATTTTTCTAAAAATTAAAACTAAGTTTCCATTGTTTTTGTCAAGACCATAACAATGACTACCTTATAGTTTGTTTTCTATTTTCAGAATTTAATTATGTTCTTATTTTTTCAATATAAGTAAATAAAAGACTAAAATAATACTAAAGAAATATAAATTTCATACGATTTTTTTTTTCGATTTTGAAATATTTGGAAAAAGTTTCCATTGATCGATCGTCGTTTAATAGGTATAAATGTAATAAAGTAATGAAAATATGGACATACTTCTCGATCATTTTGCCTTCTTTTATAAATTCTTATAATTCTTAATTCAAACGATCTAAATCACAACATACTGTAGATCTTAGAATCAGCTCAGCATTTAAAACAATTTAAATTTATATACGACTACAAAGGGTTCATGTTTTGTCTTTTGAATATTTCAACAAACCAGTAATACCGGCAATAAAAATTTAAAAAAAAAATAAATCTATGTCTACATACTACATACATACATCGTAGATAGATAACGAAAATTTGTTTTAGCAAGTGCTAAAATCGTGTCATTTTCTGAACAAATACTATAAAGTGCCACCATAAAATTGGTAATAATTTTTTAAGAGAAGATTAAATGAAACAACAGTAATAAATGCTGAAATACATGGCTAATAATTTTTTTTAAGAGAAGATTAACTTAAATAACTACTTAAATAAAGCGGCAAAAATTGCTTATAACTTTTTTAAGAGAAGATTAACTTAATTAACTTTTATAAAGTGATGCAAATATAAATTCACCATAAATTAGAAATGAAAACAAAAAAAAACCTTCCAACTAAACAGGAAACGATCACATATTACGACTTCTCTAGCAATAATAAGTAGAATTAAAGACTCAATCTGGTACTAATACTTTCATTATGGTTAGTTTAGGTTTTTTTCCACCATTGCGTATCTAAATGTCACTTGCAGTAAAAGTATTATATGAATCTGTGAAGGTTAAGGGGTTTGTTGAGTAAGGGGCTGGCTGGCAAAACAAAAGACTTTAAAATTATTCAAAAATTTAAAAAAACACCTGAAATTTTATAACTGTTATATGGATGTACTCGTATGAATAACAAGGCTAATCAGTTAAACAGACTTTGCTAAATAGCTTTTAGGAATGATAAAACTTTTATAGAACCTCATCAGAACTTGTGGTTGTGAGTAAAAAATAAGAACAAACAAATTCATACAAACATATGTATGTACGTACATATGGATGGATCAGTACTTGCATACCAGGGACGTGAAAATAAAATTACAAACTGTTCCAACCAAACTGCAAAATTGTACTTTTGCTGTGTGGATTGTACCAACATTTATTACTACATTAAGAACGTATGTATATCTAAAATGTTAAAATTATAACAAAATTTGGTTATGAGGATATGCATCTTTATTTAGACCCAAATCAGAAAATGTAGCCTATTACACTTAATATTTAATTAATATAAAAAATAGGGACCAATAGCCTATCAGATATAAGTAAGTAAAAATAAAATAATAATCCAAAATGAAAAAAAATCACTACTTTTAAATACATTTTTCTTAATTTATTTAATAAATTGTAAACATTATTATTAAAATCAGAATTCGGAAGAAACTAATTAAATTCTTGGTCAATTCAAATCTAATCCAAATTCAATGAAAATAATTACACCGTGCACAAAATTGACACTATTTTTCTGTCAAGAGGGACACCCGGCTCACAAGGTTGCACAACATATATATATTCGCGTAAGTCAAAAACGGTTTAGTTTATTGGATAAACTGAAAAAACCGAAATTCCGTAATAAAATTACCTTTAAGTGAGGCTTAAAATTTTTTTTAAAATATTTCCAATTTCTTTCCGCATTATCCTATTTTTTATTATGCTATTTTTTGCCATTGATTCGATGTATTTTTTGAGTCCATATTATGCGATTTACGATTTACCATGGGTTTTTTATGGGATTCCGGCGACTGAATACTGAGTCACTAAAACGACCAGAAATTGTTTGTATCAATCCTAAGTTTGCATTGTTTTCAATCAAATTTTTTAGTTTAGTCCTATTTTTATAAAAAAAACTTTTAATTAACTTGTTTGTTTAGGTAAATTTAACAATGCAATATTATGTTGACAATTTAATATAATGTACAATAATTCGATTTAGTTCGAAAATTTTTTAAAGCTTTTAAAATTAGCTCAAAAATAATGAGGATTCTAAAAAAAAAACTTAGAAAAATAAATTGTGAAAAATTACCAGAATTTAAAAATAAAATAACTGTAAACAGGATGCTTTTTACATCGTTCTTTTAAATATTATTTTCGTTTTACACTTCTTTCTTGCAGAAGTTTAAAAGTTTCCATTGTTTTGTCAGTAGCGAAATAGTGAATATTTTGAATTTTGTTCCCTTTTTTCAGAATATAATTAATTATGTTGTTTGTTTTTCAGTTAATTTATATAAATAAAACTATACGAGTAAAATACTAAAAAAAAAAATGTATTTTAAAAAAATATTTTAAATTTTGGGCTACATATGGAATATTTGGAAAAGTCAACCACTGTATATATAAAAATAAATTTATATTTGTTTGATTATTTCTGACTTATAGGAGCCTAAACCACTGCACCGATCCTCTTGACATTGTTACTGTATATTTTGGAAAGAATATTAGGCAACTTTTCATTTTGAAATTTCAAGTGGGAGTGGCACTTCCCATACAAAGAAAATAGTTCTTTGTATGATAGTTTAGAAAAAAAACATACGAATGGTAGGTTAATGGACCATATAAACAGTTAATGTAAAAAACAAGTGTGGGATTCCACTTTTATTTTTTTAATCAGCATAGATTAAATATGTAAAATATAATTGTGAGATCCTTTTTTGAATATTTGCAAATGCTTGGTTCATTTTGTGTGCAGTTTTTAATAGAAAAGACGTGTTTTACTGGCAAACACAAAGAAGATGAAATACGAGAACTGCTTAATGCAGAAAGTAACTCTGATATTTCAGATTCGGAAGTTAATTATATTTCAGAAAACATATAAAACAAACTAATAAATACTTAATTTTGTTAAATAAATGTAAAAAAGTCAAAGAAAATATTCTATGGACCAAATGGCCCCTTAACCTAAGATTCATAATTTTTTATTTTTCTCGGTCCAGTTTTAAGTCAGAACCTTGTATTATTGTATACAGCATTGTATATAGCATTGCTAAAAAACTAAGTCGGTATATATCACCGTTCATAAATTTCAAAGGAAACAATTAAAAAATTGGACCAAATGGGCTTAACCTAACAGCAGGATTAAGTATAAATAGTTTATTAGACATTTTTGAATTGCGCCAAAACCAAAATGATCTGAGAGACTCAAAATAGTACCAACAGAATACTATTAAGTTTGGTACCAACTATTTTATCGGCGTTGCATACACATGTGGTTTTATCACAACACCCCAGTTGACCAAATCGTAGTAGACGTCATTCAGCCCATTTTCAAGATAGTATTTGAATAGGAAAAATGGGAAACTCCCACGGATTTTTTATTCATAATTGTGCTGATTGATTGTCTTTGACAATGACAATGTAAGACATGTCTTATATCAAACACAATTGATGGCAAGATGAGCGACAATGTCTTGGATGTGGTATTCTGTCAACTTTTAGCCGAACTATTTTATCGTCTACGATTTTCCCAATTTGTTCTAGACGTCTGGCACATTGTAGTGCACCTATCATTGAGGATATGTATGTGTCTTGAAGACGTGGCCAACTGGGACACACTTGCACACACACACATACAGTCAGTCGCACACCAGCAAAGGTACCACGATCTAATAAATTTCTTATGGACACCCCACTGTGAGTAGAGTTAGCGATTTGTTGTTGTTGCTGGTTCTCTTGTATGCACTCAACAAGTGTTGTTTGTTTTTGTTGTAGTTGCTGTTGTTGTTGTTGTGTGTAGTTTGTTTGTTTGGTGTTGTTGCTGTTGTATTTTATGCGTATGCATGCATTTGTAGGCAGCCAGTATTTATAGATGTGGGAATTTTCCACTCGATACTGTAAAATTTCAAACAATTTGGTAGCACACAATTCAAAATGTTTGGTTTTCAAAAACAACAAAAACAAAAAAATAATATAGCGAAATATGTGCAAAACCAAAATTAACAAAATAAAATGTTTATAAATATTATTAATACCCAAAATTAGTAGGTCAATGAACACTTTAAAACACAAGAAACCCGTTAATGATTAATACAGTATTAATTAAAATGTTTATAAAACACGTTAAACAAACAAAAAAATACAAAATAAAACAAGTATTAATTATTTATATTATTAATTCAGAAGAAGAAAAAACAACACACCTCTGCAATATGAGCCATTTTAATTCAGCTTTTTTTTCTTTCAGCCTTTTTGCAACAATTTCAAAATTTATATAATATTTTTTTAATTAAAATTCTTCCAAAAAATATATGTAGGAATTTTATTTGTTATAATATAAATGGTTCACATATACTCCTATGAATATGTATGGGTAATATGTAGATTGGCGTAATATTGTTCTTTTATTTTGAATTCTTTTTTTTATTATTTAAAATAAACACTTTCTATTTTAGTTTTTATTTTTTAGATATTTTTTTTTATATATTTTTTATCTTGATATTATTATAAGTTTTTTATTTTGCGATTTTTGCTGTCAATGCTGTGTTAATCGTTTAACGAAATCTTTAAGACTGATTGTCTCATGAAAAGTAGACGCTAAAGTAAGTAAATAAATATACAGTATGAATGTATTTCTGGCTAGCTGCCCCACCAGCCAGCCATACAACCAGCGTCAACCATAAACCACCAGCCAGCAGCTAACGAACGAACCAACCAACCAACCAGCCATCCAAACAGACAACTAAACTGCCAGCCAGTCAGCCAGAATTTTGCCATACATATGTAGAGTGTGCACACTGTTGCTGTTTATTGTTGTCGTATGTAGACGCCGCTCCAAACCAGTGTCATACAAATTTAGTTCTATTGCCACACAATTATTTTATTTCTTTCTTTATTATTGTTGCTTTTTTATTTAAAGTATACTATAAAAAAGTATTGTTTTATTTTTTGCCACTTTTTTCTACAATTGTTTTTTTTTAAAAAAAACTGAAATTTTTTTTGTTAATTATTTTTTTATCTCTTGTTTTCACCTCAAGTTTCTGTAAAATGTAGCGAATTTTTAAGTGTATTTGTATACATGATTCTGTTTTATTTATTATTACTTTATTATCGTTTTTTTTTTTTGTTTAATTGACAGCGTTCAATTTTATTATTTGTGCTTTCATTCACGTTTGTTTATTGTAATTAAAACCATGTGTCAGAATTAAATGTAAAAAATTCCAACTGGTTTGTTTATTTTTCGCAAAGAGTAGTTTGTGAAAGAGAGAGTTGTTTAAAAAGCACCACAAAGTAAGAGCAAATTGCAATTGCATCAAATTTATAATATTCAAGAGTAAAATAATTTTTTGAGAATTTGCATAAATGCCGGTGGTTAAATGGTCGATAGGAAATATAGTACTACTTACCAGTTATGTGATTTGTAGGCCGTAGATCCAAATTGTATCAGATTTAACCCCATTTTCTCAAGCTCTGGTTATTTTTTTATCGTGACGATAATTTGACAGTTCTCATAACAAAAAAATTTTAATTGGAGGTTTATCGTTACGAAAAACGATAACCAGATATTGAGAAAATGGGGGTTAGTTCCTAATTCATTTTATGAAGATTTGAGTGAAATTCTGCTAAAATGGTAAATTTTCATAAATAAAATAATGTAGAAATAATTAAGAATATTTCAATTTTTTATTTCGTGTAGTTATTTAATAGAAATTCAATTTCAAAGCAATCTTAAGTTCAATTTATTCTCAGTTAAACTATAACTCAATAAAAGGCTATGAAACAATAAAATTTGACACCCATTAACACGAAGTCTGGTTATGTTTTAACTAATTGTTATACTGTCGGTTTAAATTATTTTTGTATGAAAACTGTCAGTTTAACCAGACTTATTGTTAATTGGGGTTAAAATACAATTTTTATTAACCTAAGTACAATATTGAAAATCTAATTTATCAATCCGAACAGATACAGTTTGAGCAGCATTAGTTTCATATTATTGGCACATTGAGGGCCGGGGTTTGACTTGAAGATAAAATTTCAAGTTATAATCAGATTAGTTAATCTAAAAACAAAAATAAACTAACTTTAATCCACTTTAATGTTCTGGTTTAAACTTCGCAATATTAACATGCTTAACGTCAGAAAATGTCACATTTTTTGTCAAAACAGTGAGTAAAATATGAAAAGAAAAAGTAAAATATTAATAAGAAAAAGAAGAAAAATGTGAAGAAAAAATGCAAAAAACTAATTAAACAAAAAAGCTGTTTAATATATTTTCCAGTCACTTAAAACTTCTTTAGCACTGGAATGATCCATTTCACACACAATTCAAGATATTAATCCGCCAATATTGGACGCTTAAACTGTCAAATAAAACAAAATAATCGACAACCCAAAAACAGCATCCGTAGATTAAACTTAATTTAATCTCCAATCTCAAAAAAAACCTGTCTGAGGGCATCATAATCAGTATGGGCGGATTTATACGTCCAAATACCATGTAGACTATCCGAATCACACATTTCGATTTGTTAGGGCATATTTTTGCATATTTTAATAATGCATATTTTGTTATATTTGCCTTCAAAATGCTTATTAATAAGCATATTTTCGCATAAAGGCGTTAAAACTATTGAACCCATTTTGGGAAAATTTATACATCAATTAAAGGGGGGTCAGACGGCATGTATTGCTTGTGTTTTGTGCCATGTATTGGGACATTTTTCCATATGTAAACATATACATACCGTGTGATCCATATGAAACTTTATGTATGTAAAATACATGTGTATTACTCGTGACATTTTTGGCAATTAGAGCATGTTCTATTTTCGTGTGTATAACAGAGTTGTATTTTGAAATACAACACTGTGTGAGTGCAAAATAAAAAAAACAAAACAAAAAAGAGTAAAGAAAAATCATAACAAAATTAATTTCATTGCATTAAATATATATATTATGATTTAAAAATGTTTTAAATAAATATATTGTTAAAAACAACAAACATATAAACTAATAGAGGTTATGTCACATGCAATTACATATGTACGTTTGAACGTGGAAATTATGAATCATATGTATAACGTGAATTTTGACATACACATGGAATTCCATATGTATCGAATACATGTCCCAATACACAAGCAATACATGCCGTCTGACCCCCCTATTAGGCATTACGAAACGAAAATTCTTTCGAATTGAATGTATTTTCAAGGGTAAATCGAAGTGACAATTTTTTTAGATTTTTAAAAGCGAAACCATGGTTTTGAAATATTTCGGTTATTTGAAAACTCTAGCTTAAAGTAGATACGAATATTCAATTTATGTCTATAAAATGTATTCTACGCACAACATTCAAAAACCTAAATTTTGTATGCATTTTTGCAGATAAAATATGTAATATGTAATTAATTTTGATAAACACATTGTGACTAAAGTTACGCATTTTCTGTAATTTTACATTAAAAATTACTCATTTTATACTATGTAGTACATTTACATGCATTTGTATACATTCTTGGTGAAATTATCTTCGTTAATAAATCATAATTGAAAATAATAAAAAGAAATCATAATTTAACATGAATTATTTTATCAGTTGAGTAATAAGGAACAAAATAATTTTACTTGTATTCTTATATGTATGAATACATGGAGCATATAAATAATAAACTAAAGATTAGTTTTTTGTTTTCAACTTTTAAAATCTTAATTTATTATTTAAAATGGTAGAGTCATTTCATAAAAGCTTTTTATTAAGATTGTATTTTCGTAAAAAATACAATATTTTTGACAAAAATATTTCTTATGTTTGTTAGTTATTTGATGATTTCAGCTTCTAAGGAAAACTACTATAATAGTGTAGTTATGTTATAATGATCTTGAATTCCAACATTTTAATAAACAAATTTTATTGTTATATGTTATAAGAAAAATACTAGACACAAATCGATACATAATTTCAGCAAGATTGGGATTGAAGGTTAATTTATGATTTGTTTGGTTAACGATTTTTAATAAAATTGGTTGAAATTCAAGTAACTTTGTTATGAAATTAAACATGCTTCATCTTGGGTAGTCATTAAAAACGCATGTAACATTTTAGCCAAGTACACAATCTATTTCCGTTTATAATTTCTACAATATAAATTTGCTACCTTTTGAAATGAAACGAAAAATTTCAATAAAAAACCTTTACTCTTCTGAATTCGAATATATTTGGTATAGATATTTTTCATGGCCATACAAAAAAAGTTCACTTTATTTTGGTTTTTATATATGTAGCTTCCAAGTTCATATTTTTTAATAGATGCGTGCTTTTAGAACAGTTAGTCAGTTGCGACGCGAAAGCAAGTTCGATGCGAAAGCTAAATACGATAAGAATTAGGGTTCGACCTTTCGACTTTTTCCGTTTTTTAAAAAGTCGACTTTTCGAACTTTCGACTTTTTATTTAAATCGACTTTTTTAGATTATTTTCGACTTTTTTAGACTATTTCCGACTTTCCGACTATTTTCAACTTTTTACCATTTCTTGTAACAATGCGTCTTTTGTAATGTTTAGCAATAAAAATTAAATTTATCAAGGCGATAATAGTTAGAAGAACGTTGTGTAGAAAAAAGCTTTAATTTATAAACATTTATTTATTATTTATATTAGCATACACTACAAAAAATGCAAGTGTACCAAATTGTAATAGTTTTAGTATAATAACTATTCGACATTTTTCGACTTTTATCGACTATTTTCGACTTTTACCGACTATTCGACTTTTTTCGACTTTTATCGACTATTTTCGACTTTTATCGACTATTCGACTTTTTTCGACCTTTGAGATAACATAATCGATTGTTCGACTTTTTTCCGACCAAAAAGTCGATTTCGACTTTTTTCAGCAAAAAGTCGATTGTTCGAACAATCGAACAATCGACTTATAGAACCCTAATAAGAATACAATTTAGTACTCTGTATCGTCTCCGCAAACGCTTTCGCAAAATAAGTTGACAAATAAGCAACACTGGCCCACTAAATACGCTATAGCAAAATGAAATGTCAAAACTTGTAAATAAAAGCATTTTAAACAAAGTTTTGGTGCGATGCGAAAACGCAATAAAGGAAAGGGTACCAATTGTTCAATTAGGTACCATTTTTCTTTCATAGCAATAGAGAGTAACGCCCCCGATTTTATTATTTTAGATTTCATATTAAAGCTAATGAATCTTCGATTTAAATTTTTTTCTATTACAAAGCTATATATTCGATTGGGTTTTATTGTAGTAAAAAAGATCCTACCCATAGAATAAACACATAGAACGGAAGGAGAGAGTAATATATATGGAAAAATTACTCTCTTTTCACACATACGGGTGATACAATAACAAAATACATGCAATACATTCTCATGAATTAGGTTTTTGACAACAGACTTAGGTTTTTGGCTCTCAGTTACCTATCTAGTTGTTGTCTATGATCCTAACCTTCACCAAAAGTATACTTTAATATAAAGATTGAAAATATTTTTTGGTGAAAAGAAATTTGTATTAAAAAAATCAAAATTTATTGGATATAAATCTGGCATTTCTAAACGACTGATCCGATTGGAATAAAATGGGCCCTACAAATGCTCCAGGAGCTGCGCTATGTGGACTCAAAGTCGAAGGTACTCCGACATGTAAAATGTTTAAACACGTGCCATTTTTTCAAAGATTTTTATATTTTTGGAAAACTCTCGGCGGCGTGAGCTATTTATCTCTTATAATTTCCGAGTTATTGGCATTTCAAAATTAAAATTATAAAATGTTGCCATAACATGGTCTGCTCTTTTTAAAATAAATACTTTTGGACAGAATGAACTCGAATGGACTGTTAAACAACTATATTAATAATAATATTATAAAAAATTTACAGCAATATCAATTATGGATCCAAAAATAAACGATTTTAAATTAAAAAATTCAAAAAAATAGTCGATTTTTGCTGTTTTTTGTGCGAAAAGGAAAAAAAAACTTTCATTAAGAACATAGTATAACAATTTTATGTTTTTCTGTAAGGTATCTTACGAAGAATATTTTGGTATTTGACCTATTTTTTATCAAATTTTAAACTTTGTGCCACATGATCCCAAAGCTGGGATCAAACAACGGAAAGCAACTTTGGAAACCTTGATGTGTTCCCTATTTATCCCCAAAGTATTTTCCAAGCCCCGAAGGAAATGTTGATCCAATGGGCAAAATTGTAAAAAATACCATTTTTGGAATGGAATTTCTTTTGGACAAGTTTATTTTACACTTTCTTATTTAGAATGACAAATTTAAAAAACGTTGGAAATTTCATAGAATTTTGTTAATAAATATTTTATTACTTATTTATTGAGTTTCTAAAACTTAAATTTGTATAAAAATTTTAATAGAATTGCATATATTAGGAACAATTTGATTCACATTTATTCCGAACTAATTTTTTTAGTTTAGATAAGTTAATTTTTGGTCTTACAAAAAAAAATCTAGTCAATAACTCAATTAGAATCAAAAATATGATACTTTAAAACTCCGTTGTAATATTGTACTTTTTTTATAAATTTTCTTAATTCAACAACAAGTCAATGGTTCTGACTAGTCACATCCAGATCGGACCAGCCGTTTAGAAATGCCAGATTTATTTCTAAAAGATTTTAATTCTGCCCTACTATGAATCGTTGGAGAGATCTTTGAAATATCTATCATATTGTCTATATTAATGACTTAGTAATGCAGATATAGATGAAAATCGAGGTAGTCTTATTTTCTCAGCAATTGTGGACCGAAACCGGGTCTATAGCGGATATATTGACTGATTTCAACAAACAATTCGCTTAAGTGAAATGATAATTAAGTCGAAGGATACTTCCATTTTGATATAAAAAATTAGTAAAAATCTATATAGACATTTAAATCAAGCCGTGTTAAATATGTGAGAGCTTATCGATGTCCCTACCTGTTTATAGAAGACTAAGTTTATAAAAATCGGACAACTAATTACATATTGTACTTGAATTCAAATATAACGATTTTAAGGGCTGATTTAAAAGTAGCATAATGCTTTCAAATAACAGTGCTGTAATAGCAAACTGTAACATATCTGTGGGCATTATTAAATAAAAGCTTTCAGTTGATCATTGATCGTATGTTGGTAACGCTGTTTGCTGCGACCGTATATTCGAATTCGAATATTCAGTTAAAGAACATTGTAGAAATAGAGCTTTCTAGATGGTAATTCAGTGTTATAAATAGTGGCAGAGGTTGCAGTCGTGAGTCAGTATATCAGAAACGCTATTGGAAGAAACATAAACTGAGTGCCTTAAAGTGAGCTGTGTTTTGTTTGATAAACAAATTAAGCTTTGTTGTTGTGTGGAAAAATTTCTGCTTAATTTTAGCACTTTTATTAGAAACATTGAGTGACTATTTAATTCTGTTGTTGTACATTTTAAATAAATAAAGAGTTGTTACAATTTTTAAACTGCTAAACGGCTTTTATTTGCAATCAAAAGTATCCGGTTTATTTAAAGGAAATAAACTAACGTTTTGAAAAGGTTAAAACGTGACAATATGTAGATATGCCCAAAAATATATTTTTTTGAATAAGGAAATGTTCATTATTTCGAGATTCATATATGGTCCCACTCTAAATTTTGTATGTGTTATTATCCATGCAAGTGCTTATAGAACATTCTTTAGATTCTCTTTTTCTGCGATATCATTTGTTCAACGCAATTTTTTGAGTCAATAGCCTATGTTCTACAGAAAATGATTTTTAGGAAAATATATTCACAGAGAAAACAGATTCGTAATGGCAACCGAATTTGTTGCAAATCTAATGATGCGGTTCAGATGAGAAAATCAATTAATAGGGAAGAATTTCGGTTGAAACAACCAAACTTTTGTTACCACAACTACAAAATTCACCACGGCAGAATCATTCGATTGGCAACAATTTCGGTTCCTACTACGAATTTGTTTTCTCTCATTACTATGAGACCAATATTGTAAAAATAGGATAAGCGTTTAAAAAGTTATATATAATTGAAATTGAGCGATTTTACATCATTCTTAAATAAAATTTGAACTTCGATAAGAAACAAAACAAAGCTAATTGAAAATGTTTGAGAAACTTAATAATATTGTATGACCATAAAGAACTTGTGTATTAAGTTTTAAAAAATTTGAAACAGGTATTTGATTTCTACCACATTTATTAATGATCCTTATATGAGAGATGTCGCTATAACGATCGTCCTTTGATGAACTGATACTTCGCCTACAATTAGGATCTTAATTATGGGAACAATTAGAAATTTATAAAATTTCTTTAAAAAAAACAATTAATAATTGCTTCAAGCTTCAAGGTGCAACACTGAGATTGTTATTTAGCGTTATGACGACAACTATTATGACTTTCTCAATTTCAAGGTATTGAATTCAAAAAACCTACCTTATATCATGCAATAATAAAAATCTAAATAAAGATACTAGCTAAAAGTAAGTATATCTGAATATTTACATATAAAGAAAGTATTAAATACATGATTATCAGATGGTAACATTATGTATTAAGCAAAAAGTTTAATGATCTTTTCTTGCCAGAAAACTAAAGCAACAAAATATTATTTAAACAAAACAACAACAAAAAATATGTACATGAAATTATGGCTTAAAACAATTATATACATCAACAAACCGTTAAAACGATGATGTAGATTTCTAGAAAAAGAAAAACCACAGCAGAAGAAACAAGTTTCAGCCAGCACCAGCCACTTTTATTTTCATTGATTCCACTTCTACGAGCACATCTTCATTCAGCAAAACAAGCTTGTTTTCATGCAACTTAAAGCGCAACCAGGAGGATGAATGGCCGGCCACAAACGACTACAATTTAGTTATTATGATCATTTCCATTTGAGAAGGCCAAAAAGATTTTAACAAAAAACATTTTAAAAGAGTATTAAGACATGATTGTGATTGTGGTGAAAAAAAGCTTTTAATTGCAGACAATGTCATTTAAAGCCACAAACAAATATGAAAAAGTCGTATATGGGTCAAGTAAAAATTCTAGGAATTCATGTTTAAAATAAACAAATTTTTCTGAAAAAGGCACACTTTAAAGTTATGTTCACATGGTTCAGATATTTCTTGAATTAAGTGTGCGCACTAACATAAAGATTTTCAAATTTTCATTATTTAATTAAAGATCTCAGTAGAAGACAGTTATTATACTGATTGTCCTTACTGCAGGTTCAGATGGTAATGATTTTCCTCTCTCTTTTATAAACTCAAAACTTGTTGAACAATAATTCTGTATAATCAAAACTACTAGTCCGATTGTAAAATGGTCTACAAACAAATCGTACAAGAGAACACAAGCTTTCAGAAAATGAAATTAGTGATCACTTTATTAGAATACAATGTGAGATACAGGATGTCAAAATTGACGACCACATTTAGTTTGCAAAGGTTTGTATAGCTCGTAACTTGTACAAATATAACGCCAAATTATTCAAATAAATATCGACTAAAATGTTGGAATTTTTTGTCGTATAATGTTTGTTTTATTTTAAAACTTTGCATATAAATTTAATCTAAAAGGATTAATTTAAATTTACAATTTGACCTAAAAATACAAAGTAATTTAATAAAACTTTCAAGAATATGTATGTATTTGAATTTTATTGAACACTTTTGTTGTAAATTGTTTAATTCGTATTAATTTCTCTTTTTGCATTATGATCCTAAACGTTGTAAATACGAGGCTTGCAATATAAGTTAACCAATTTATCTAAAAGTAATATTTTGTAATACCAATGTTTTAAGAAAATTATTGTTGAATGTATAGAATTTTTCAAAATTTAAACTTTGACCTCAAATGTACAGGCTTTAGAAATATACGAATTGGTTAAACTTTATGCAAATTTAACATCAATTGGCACAATTATCCGTCACTAAAATTTAATTTTTAATCACGACCCTCGTATTTTCTATATATTGTCTGAGAACAATTTAGAATTTTTCTAACTTACTAGTGAGTTAGTTTGTTTGTATGACCATTGGCCTCTTCAAAGTTTAAACAAGTAAAGACACTTTTTTTTAATAAAAACTTAATACTAGGGGAGAATCGTTTAAAGGCATCTACTATTTACTACGATGGCGTTTTATAAACGAATAAAATCTATTTTGAATATTTTGCTGTAGCATGATAGGGAGGTTAGGAAGTACAATTGACTGTCAAATTATGAAACTGAGCTAACTTCCTTTGATATTTATTTAGAAAAAAATTTGGGAAATTGTGTTCCATTCTTAAATGACAAAGTTCAAACTTTCCAATAAAACCATGATACAATATTTGTAGAAGGTAGAATCACTAGAGAGAGTTTTCAATATTTAGCTCTATAACGTCAAACTTTGATTTCGATTTTTTTTCATATTTTCTTTTGTTTGACGTTACAAGAATTGTATAATTGAGAATTTATTTTCTACTGGGTGTACTCAAATTTCGGAGTGTCTCGTCTCTATATAGAGATGCTAATCGGGACTGAGTTTTGAAAATCCCGGGGATCGGGATTTGATTTTCCAGAGCCCCAAAAATAACCAAAAATACCGCTTTCCTTTATTAACTATGTTGTAGCAGGAGTTGAGCTTAACAACTTTGCTGAACATCACATTGCGATATTCGGGCATGTAGAATGTCAAAATGCATAAAAAAGGCACAAAAAAATTACAATTTCCCCTATTTATTTATGAAAAACGGGATTAGGAAAATCCCGGGATTTAAAATTAAAAAATCCCGGGCTTCGGGGCTTAAGAAATCCCGAAAACCCCGGGATTTTCCGGAACGGGATTCCCCGTTTGGCATCTCTATCTCTATGTAAAGGATGTCTCAGTTAGAATGCTCTTTTTAGTTTTTAAATAAAAACATGTATTTTTTGAGATAGTTGTGTTTTTTTTTTTATTTCATTGTAAAGAAGACATGTTCCGATTAAGTATGGAATTAAATATACGTCAAATAGCCCACAGGGCTCTGAGACAGACCATTTTCATGAAATTTTCCATGACTTATTCACAGAGATGTGGCTGTATCTCATCTATGACGAGTTGGATCTCGGATTTGAACTCAGGAATTATTTCTTGTTTATTCTCATAACCCGAGATTTCACAAAACCCCATGAAAAACCTACGGCGTTAAATCGCATGATCTTTGTCACCAAATCTTTGCTGCAATAAATCGATTGTTGCATGTGCGGAGTGGTAGGTGGAGCTGTCTTGCTGAAACCACATATCTTACAGATCTATGCCGTCCAGTTGAGAACACAAGAACTCCTTTATCATATTCCTGTAACGAATGCCGTTCACAGTCACTGCAATTTCGGTCTCTTCTTCAAAAGAGTATGATCCAATCACGCCGCCTGACCAAAATCCACACAGACAGTTGCTCGTTGTGGTTGCATTTATTTCTCATGGATTGCATGAGGATTTTCTGAGTCCCAAATTCGACAATTTTGTGTATTCACGAATTTCAATTCAGATGGAAATGCGCTTCATCGAAGATGGCTTTTTTCGAAATATTGGCATTGATTTCACTTTGCCCCATTGCCAATTGAACGAATTGCCGGAGCATTCCATGGTCTACTGGTTTGAGCTCCTGAGTAAGCTGAATTTTGTACGCATGAAGGTGGGAAGGAGGTCTTTTGTCAAAATTCGCTGCGTAGAGCTTCGTGAAATTTTAAATTGTTGAGAACGAACGGAATTTCGGCGACACTCTCGTTTACAGCTGCAATGTTTTTAAGTAAACGAACAGTACCTTGGCGCACAGGAGTCTGTCCATAACTGATCCAGTTTGTTAAAATTTTTTGATCACTCTTCCTATGGTTGACACATTAGGTGCTTTTTCTCGATTGAAAATTCATCGAAGTTTGCGAGCGGTTTCAGCATAACTTTCCAAATTTTTGTAATTAATTTTCACAATTATAACTCGTTGTTCTTTCGTAATGCGCTCCATCTATATATATTAAAAACAAACAATGTTTCTACCTATGACCGTTATAGACTATCAAACCATCTAACCAATGAGCTACATACCGGTTTCATTAAAACGTCAATTTTGTGAAGATGGTTTTATACACCTAAAACTCTTCATTAGGTCCATTCTTGAAGCCGAATTTCGAATTTTTCCGTACAAAATTGTTTTCCAATTTTCAACTTTTGAAAATTTTTTATGTAGCCACCTCTCCCGATGTGTACATCCACTAAGAAGGAACTTTTGGAAAATCTAATTTTAACTTTTTCGGGACTACTGGGATGATACGTCCCAGCAATTTTCAAATGCAATTTCTAATCTAAATAACACCTAAAGTAGGTCACTTTGGAATGTCTTCGTTTGGATTCCTATTTAAAAAAAATTACAAATAATGAATTATGAAAGCATAATAAAAAAACCTTATCATATCTATCAAGTATCTTTTATAGTTTAGGAGATATTCGTATTTGAAAATTAAATTTTAAACATTTTTACCCACCTTGCTCCAGTTTTTTGACATCAGAGAGTCCAAATATTTCACGAATTTCTCCATTTTTTTTATAAGTCCGGTATGCCAGTAGATCATACTGGTGTTCACTTGGTATCGAAAAGTGTACAAAGATGATATGCTCAGGCTGCAACAACGCTTTGTGTTACAAGTGTTTTGGACCATCCCACAAATTAAATCCCTAATTATATTTATAAAATGCTATGAATAAGCAAATAAATGTGTACTTTCAGCTAAATTTAATAATATTCTGATTAGAGTATCGGATACTCAGTATCCAAAACCGAAACCGAAACCGAAAACTTTCAGTTTCATCTTTGTAAACTTGACCGGTTTCGGGTTTCTTTAACATTTCGGTTTTTTGAAAAAACGGTTTTTGTAAGACGGTTTTAATGAAGTATATTTTCAAAAGCTCATTTAAACATATTTTTGGAAAACTTTGATACCATTTTTAAAAACATAGATTAATTTTATAGAAAATTGTAGCATTTGGCAATATTTCGTAAAATATATAAAATAATTGTCTTAAGAATTCAAAATTTTTAAATTAGCGTATTTTTCATATTGAATAAAAATTTAATATAAACCGGTTAACCGGCTTTTTGGAAGACAAAAACCGAAACCGGATAATCGTTTTTTTTTAAAGATAAAAATCAAAACCGGTTTTTTTAAAAACTCACCTTTTCGGTTAAACCGGAAACCGGTTTTTTGGACACTCTAATTCTGATGTTTTATTCCTTTTTTAATTTCGAATCACCCATCAAGAACACTGATTGGGATTATATGTCCCAGGACAAAAGGACGATTTCAGGATTTCTGAGTATGCAGAACATAATATTTTTTCCTCAGAATATGCAAAAATTGTTACCATATATATTTTGGTTCTCAAAATAAAACTCCGTCCCGAAAGGGTTAAGGGTGTAAAAATGGGTTTAAACGGATTATTAGATTTGTAGTAGCATCTTGTAGATAGATGGTGATCATAATTAATTTATCAGCAGTGTGCAAGTATGCCACAATAAAAACAAGTAATATATTGTGGAAAGGAAGCTGTAAAGACTATGAAAACCAACATCAAATCAAGTCTTTGGCTAATGGCTACAAAGTCAGTCAGTCCAACATTAGATGTATTAAAGTGAACAACACATGAAAAATAAACAAACTTAACAACAATTAAATTCAAAACGCTTAAAAAAAGAAAAACAAAAAAATATATAAAACAATACAAGGAGATTAAACGATTTTGTGTGTTTTAATAAAAACTATTTTAAATATGAAAAAAATAAAAGAAATTTCAATGGAAAAATTTAAATACTGAAAAATTAATAATAAAATAAAATGGGATGAGAAGAAAAGTAAAAGTTTTGAAATTTTTTTAAAAAAAAAATAAATGAAAAGAAAAGAAGTACCAATGTATGTTTGTTTTATTTTCAAGATATATGATTAGATTATTAACAATTTGTAATGCTTCGATAAATATCGAAATTTTTGTGGTATATTCGAGACATTACAAACATACATACATACAGTACATTACTAATGTCTGAGTGTGGCATGTGTTTAAATCATATGTTTGTGACATTTTGTCACTGAACCATTAAATTTTTTTACTTTGTGACCTAAAGAATTAAGGCGGTATTTTACATTTAACGGAAAAACCTACCAACTACAAACTAAACTTAAGTTTCACTTGAATTTTTCAAAATCACTTGACGAGAACTAGTTGAACTAAACGGTTGTGTGTAAAGCAAGAAACAGTTTAAATTCTATTTAGAGAAATTTAACAAATAAAACAAGGATTAAATGGGAAAATAAAAATAAGAAAAAATAAGAAAACAGGAAAACTAGAAATTGTTTAAACAAAAATTTCTGAATAATAAATTAAAATTGTAGAGTGAATGTGTGAAAATGTGTTGGTTTTTTATTGTTATAAAATTGTTAATGTTAAAAATATTACTAGCCGGTTTAACGGGTCTTATTACGGCTTCACGTTACGATTACGGTTATCATCCCAGTGCCGAGGAGTTTGATAACATTTTACGCGAAACGCGACGTACCTGGACACACTCTTTTCTTAAAGCCGACAGAGATCGTCTCTTAAAGAGTACTGTCCAGCGTCGTTATGATGATAATGTAGAGAATCGTGCAAAATCGGAAGACAGATATTTTGTGCCGAAATTTCAATATGACAATGAACCAAAAAAATTTCAACAATTTACACAAATTCCTTCTTTGACCAACAAACATCATTATGATTTACAGCTGGCTTCATCGCACAAACAGCCAGTGCCTTTGCAGAATATTGGTTCATCTCTGGATTTTAACTATTTTAGTGATGAATTGCCAAAACCTTCATTCAATACGCCCCAGCATATACAACATACACTAGTAAGACAACCCACAGAGGCTACTACTGCAACGGCTACTAAACCGTTTACCCCGCCCTTGCCAGAAATCAATTTGAAACCTATAGCCAAACCGGATTTTTTGAATTCCAACAAATATTCTTTAAATAATCTGTATAGAAATAATAGTCAAGGACATTTTCCCATATATTTTACTAATCCAGCCACCGGCATAGTCTATGCCATAACAGAAATGGGCAAATCCACAGAAAATATAACCAAAACTAACGGCAGCATACCCATTTTCATAACCAAGGAACAATACGAACGAGATATTTTCCAGCTGAAACATGAATATGAACAAAAATGCCAAAACTTTCGCTCAAGTACCACATCAAGACCTCAAATCATAAGGTTACAAAAACCACCCTCTCCGGCTCTAGCAATAACATCATCAAAATTTGCCCCACCCAATGCTGCAGCCAGCCCACTTAAGAAACCCTCTCCGGTGGTGGTTAAAACAGAGCTGACCGTTAAGGACAAGAAGTCCTCAACTGCAAGACCTTTAAGGAAAAAGAAAAAGAAGACAAAACTAAAGCGTAAAATTAAGAAACCAAATCCTCCCGGTCGTAAACCTTTGGGCACCACAATAAGACCTGTTTTGGCCAATCAGCCACAAGGTCCTGCCATTATAATAGGTTCTAGAACAACTACCCGAAAACCTTTAACAAACAATGAAAAACTATCCACACAACTGGAAAAACCAAATTTTGATAATATATTTTCTAGTGCAATGCAGCCACAAATATCGAGTCCTCAGACAGGAACACTGAATCCAAATCTATTTATCAATAATCATAGGATTAATAAGCGTTCACTGGAAAAGGGACTGACAAGTGTTAATACAAGTTCGGATAATGAAACTATTTTGATACAAGATATCAATACGAATACGGATGCTACATTTACTCACGCCACACAATTAAGACCTCCAACATTTTTCAAGAAAATTATGAACAAACCTACAAAATATTTATTAAAAACCTCAACTGATGATCTCTTGATCAATAACAATTTAACCAAAATGGACTCATTTGAACAGGAGAGAAATAATTTGTCTAAATTGACAGAAACTGTGCAAGAGTTTTTAAATAATAAAAGTGAAAATATCCTACTGAAATTAAACGAAAATTTATCCAAAACTAATAGAGATTTTAAAAAGTCTAATAAACTAGAAAGTGACGCTAATCTTCCAGTAACGAATATTAAATTAAAAAACTTCTATGAAAACAACTCCACTTATGGAAATCTATTAAGAACTAAAAGTGACTCTCCTAAAACAAAACAAATTTTAACACAAAATTCAAAAATTTCGAAATTAAAATCCAATCAAACCTCGCAGAATATAACAAGTGATTTTCAAACTTTTACAAACCAAACTCAGTCCAAAACTGCAAGTGATTTAAGAACAACAAATTTTTTAAAAAAATTAACTAGAGAAAACTATGAAATTACTTCTTTGGATATCGAACATCATATAAATAAAAGATCTATTACGAATTTAACAACAAATAATTACACTTCTCCAAAGTTTATTAAAAAATCTAATATGACTTTGAATACCGGCATAAATGAAAGATCACAAAACAATACCATTGAAACTACATTGAAAACTAATAACCAAAATTCAGAACAACAAAGAAGTTTGAAAACAGATATTAAACATTCAGAAAATTCCACACAAATCAATAAAACTCAACGACTTTTAGCCACACGAAATCCAAATGGAAAAAGATCTTTAAAACGTACAAAACATTTAAACAGGAGCAAACAAAGATTATCAAAAATGAAAATAAACCGAAATTTACAGGCAAATCCAACCTCTACATTTAACAAAACAAATACCAAGTCCAATTTGAACACTACACCAAGGACTGTAAAGCAGGGAGGAAAAAAACTGGCCAACAAAAACAAAAAAATGGAGAAAAAATCTGAAAGACAACAGGATACAGAATATTATTTTTTTGATATGGGTGAAAACTATGATGAGGAAGAGGACGATGAAGATGAGGGAGAGGACTATGAGGATGATGATGAGGAAGAGGATGAAGAAGACGACAATGAACATAATGAAATACTAGCCTATGATGATAATGATGTTCCCCAAACTCACACAAGTGAGACCAGTCTATCCTTGGAAGATTTAAGTGAAAAACCCACACAGGAAACCAGCAGTTCCCCCGAGGAAGATGCCGATATAGGTGCCTTAGAAATAGAGCGTGTTGATTTTAAAAATCCCATACTAGATTATGATAATGTTGGCAACATAGGTTTAAAAACCAAATCCACTTACATCAAGAAACGCATACGCCGTCGACCGCCACAACTAAAAATCGATGACGATGATTATGAGGAAGACGAGGAGGACAGCAGTATGAGTTCTAATCTGGGAGGATTTTTTCGCATGATATTCTATCCCATACAAGTGGTAATGAATAGTGTCATGGATTCGATTGGCGGCAAAGCATCAGACGACGAAGAAGATGATCCCGCCTTTAATCCTTATACACAATACACTTCCTACCACAATACCCTGAAACAACATACTAGCGCTGAATATGATGAAGACTATGATTCCAATGAATCTAGTGGTTCTTCCATTAGCAGCTGGTTGAGTTCATGGTTTGGTTTAAATCGTCGCAATAAGAAAATTGGCAGTACCACAGTTGCACCCGTTCAAATGAAGCCCACCAAGTCATCTACAAGTTGGCTGCCATCATGGTTGGGTTTTGGTGCAAACGATAGAATTTCCACGGAAACTTCATCTACCGAAGAATATGATGAATATGATAGTAAGTTTGTTTTTCAATTTCTTTATTTATGTTGCCTGTATGTATATAAATAGACCAAAAGAAAGGAAGTTCATATAATTAAATTTAAATGAAATCGTTAGTGATCTTTAACAACACAGACAGAATTGAAATAATTGTATATTTAATTGTTATGTTAAGAAACTGGTTGACAAAAGAGCTATAAATAGAGAGAGAGAGTGTCAACGAATAAGAAGTACACTTTACAGTTAAAGCCAAAAAGCCAAAACTCTAACAAAACCAATTGGAGCAAAACTAAAGAATCACACTAAGAAATAAAGACTTGTACTTTCAATATGATTCTAATAATAAGTTAGAATTAGCATACATCTCAGTGAATATCACAATCATGTCATTAAATTAGGTCGTGATTTGCTTATAATCATGTCATCATGACTTAAATCATCTAGTCTTATTGAAGCGATTTGATGAAATGGGTCACGTTTTATGTTGTTGCTACTTTGGCTTTTATCTGGTATTAAGTCGTTCTTGTGTGTTAATTGAATACTAAAACATAACTACTCTTTCATATTTAGATACACGCAATTATAATTTAATAAAGCAAACAATTGTTGCAACAACAAAAAAATGTTCGATATAAGATATTTTGAAATTTCCTTCATGAAAATCAATGAGTGATCACAGATTTTCTTTATTTTCGCTCTAGGACCTTTAGTTCACGAATTAACAACACAGACAGAATTGAAATAATTGTATATTTAATTGTTATGTTAAGAAACTGGTTGACAAAAGAGCTATAAATAGAGAGAGAGAGTGTCAACGAATAAGAAGTACACTTTACAGTTAAAGCCAAAAAGCCAAAACTCTAACAAAACCAATTGGAGCAAAACTAAAGAATCACACTAAGAAATAAAGACTTGTACTTTCAATATGATTCTAATAATAAGTTAGAATTAGCATACATCTCAGTGAATATCACAATCATGTCATTAAATTAGGTCGTGATTTGCTTATAATCATGTCATCATGACTTAAATCATCTAGTCTTATTGAAGCGATTTGATGAAATGGGTCACGTTTTATGTTGTTGCTACTTTGGCTTTTATCTGGTATTAAGTCGTTCTTGTGTGTTAATTGAATACTAAAACATAACTACTCTTTCATATTTAGATACACGCAATTATAATTTAATAAAGCAAACAATTGTTGCAACAACAAAAAAATGTTCGATATAAGATATTTTGAAATTTCCTTCATGAAAATCAATGAGTGATCACAGATTTTCTTTATTTTCGCTCTAGGACCTTTAGTTCACGAATTATAAGCAATTTTAGATATTTTGGAATTTTCATCATAAAAATAAAGTTTTGGTGGGAAATTGGAGTGATCACAGATTTTCTTTATTTTCGCTCTAGGACCTTTAGTTTACGAATTATAAGCAATTTTAGATATTTTGGAATTTTCATCATCTAAATCAAATTTTGGTGGGAAATAGGAGTGATCACAGATTTTCTTTATTTTCGCTCTAGAACCTTTAGTTTACGAATTATAAGCAATTTTAGATATTTTGGAATTTTCATCATAAAAATAAAGTTTTGGTGGGAAATTGGAGTGATCACAGATTTTCTTTATTTTCGCTCTAGGACCTTTAGTTTACGAATTATAAGCAATTTTAGATATTTTGGAATTTTCATCATCAAAATCAAATTTTGGTGGGAAATAGGAGTGATCACAGATTTTCTTTATTTTCGCTCTAGGACCTTTAGTTTACGAATTATAAGCAATTTTAGATATTTTGGAATTTTCATCATAAAAATCAAGTTTTGGTGGGAAATAGGAGTGATCACAGATTTTCTTTATTTTCGCTCTAGGACCTTTAGTTTACGAATTATAAGCAATTTTAGATATTTTGGAATTTTCATCATAAAAATAAAGTTTTGGTGGGAAATAGGAGTGATCACAGATTTTCTTTATTTTCGCTCTAGGACCTTTAGTTTACGAATTATAAGCAATTTTAGATATTTTAAAATTTTCGTTCGATATTTTGGAATTTTCATCATAAAAATCAAGTTTTGGTGGGAAATATGAGTGATCACAGATTTTCTTTATTTTCGCTCTAGGACCTTTAGTTTACGAATTATAAGCAATTTTAGATATTTTGGAATTTTCATCATAAAAAGCAAGTTTTGGTAGGAAATAGGAGTGATCACAGATTTTCTTTATTTTCGCTCTAGGACCTTTAGTTTACGAATTATATACATATAAGCAATTTTAGATATTTTGGAATTTTCATCATAAAAATCAAGTTTTGGTAGGAAATAGGATTGATCACAGATTTTCTTTATTTTCGCTCTAGGACCTTTAGTTTACGAATTATAAGCAATTTTAGATATTTTAAAATTTTCGTTATAAAAATCAAGTTTGGTGGGAAATAGGAGTGATCACAGATTTTCTTTATTTTCGCTCTAGGACCTTTAGTTTACGAATTATAAGCAATTTTAGATATTTTAAAATTTTCGTTATAAAAATCAAGTTTTGGTGGGAAATAGGAGTGATCACAGATTTTCTTTATTTTCGCTCTAGGACCTTTAGTTTACGAATTATAAGCAATTTTAGATATTTTGGAATTTTCATCATATAAATCAAGTTTTGGTGGGAAATAGGAGTGATCACAGATTTTATTCTTTCGCTCTAGGACCTTTAGTTTACGAATTATAAGCAATTTTAGATATTTTGGAATTTTCATCATAAAAATCAAGTTTTGGTAGGAAGTAGGATTGATCACAGATTTTCTTTATTTTCGCTCTAGGACCTTTAGTTTACGAATTATAAGCAATTTTAGATATTTTGGAATTTTCATCATAAAAATCAAATTTTGGTGGGAAATAGGAGTGATCACAGATTTTCTTTATTTTCGCTCTAGGACCTTTAGTTTACGAATTATAAGCAATTTTATATATTTTGTAATTTTCGTTATTAAAATCAAGTTTTGGTGGGAAATGGGAGTGATCACAGATTTTCTTTATTTTCGCTCTAGGACCTTTAGTTTACGAATTATAAGCAATTTTAGATATTTTGTAATTTTCGTTATATAGATCAAGTTTTGGTGGGAAATAGGAGTGATCACAGATTTTCTTTATTTTCGCTCTAGGACCTTTAGTTTACGAATTATAAGCAATTTTAGATATTTTGGAATTTTCATCATAAAAATCAAGTTTTGGTGGGAAATAGGAGTGATCACAGATTTTCTTTATTTTCGCTCTAGGATCTTTAGTTTACGAATTATTAGCAATTTTAGATATTTTGGAATTTTCATCATAAAAATCAAGTTTTGGTGGGAAATAGGAGTGATCACAGATTTTCTTTATTTTCGCTCTAGGACCTTTAGTTTACGAATTATAAGCAATTTTAGATATTTTGGAATTTTCATCATAAAAATAAAGTTTTGGTGGGAAATAGGAGTGATCACAGATTTTCTTTATTTTCGCTCTAGGACCTTTAGTTTACGAATTATAAGCAATTTTAGATATTTTGGAATTTTCATCATAAAAATCAAATTTTGGTGGGAAATAGGAGTGATCACAGATTTTCTTTATTTTCGCTCTAGGACCTTTAGTTTACGAATTATAAGCAATTTTAGATATTTTGGAATTTTCATCATAAAAATCAAGTTTTGGTGGGAAATAGGAGTGATCACAGATTTTCTTTATTTTCGCTCTAGGACCTTTAGTTTACGAATTATAAGCAATTTTAGATATTTTGGAATTTTCATCATAAAAATCAAGTTTTGATGGGAAATAGGAGTGATCACAGATTTTCTTTATTTTCGCTCTAGGACCTTTAGTTTACGAATTATAAGCAATTTTAGATATTTTGGAATTTTCATCATAAAAATCAAATTTTGGTGGGAAATAGGAGTGATCACAGATTTTCTTTATTTTCTCTCTAGGACCTTTAGTTTACGAATTATAAGCAATTTTAGATATTTTGTAATTTTCGTTATATAGATCAAGTTTTGGTGGGAAATAGGAGTGATCACAGATTTTCTTTATTTTCGCTCTAGGACCTTTAGTTTACGAATTATAAGCAATTTTAGATATTTTAAAATTTTCGTTATAAAAATCAAGTTTTGGTGGGAAATAAGAGTGATCACAGATTTTCTTTATTTTCGGTCTAGGACCTTTAGTTTACGAATTGGTGGGAAATAGGAGTGATCACAGACTTTCTTTATTTTCGCTCTAGGGCCTTTATTTAACGAATTATAAGCAATTTTAGATATTTTGGAATTTTCTTTATAAAAATCAAGTTTTGGTGGGAAATAGGAGTGATCACAGATTTTCTTTATTATCGCTCTAGGACCTTTAGTTTACGAATTATAAGCAATTTTAGATATTTTGGAATTTTCATCATAAAAATCAAGTTTTGGTGGAAAATAGGAGTGATCACAGATTTTCTTTATTTTCGCTCTAGGACCTTTAGTTTACGAATTATAAGCAATTTTAGATATTTTGGAATTTTCGTTATAAAAATCAAGTTTTGGTGGGAAATAGGGTGATCACAGATTTTCTTTATTTTCGCTCTAGCAATTTTAGATATTTTGTAATTTTCGTTATAAAAATCAAGTTTTGGTGGGAAATAGGAGTGATCACAGATTTTCTTTATTTACGCTCTAGGACCTTTAGTTTACGAATTATAAGCAATTTTAGATATTTTGGAATTTTCGTTATTAAAATCAAGTTTTGGTGGGAAATAGGAGTGATCACAGATTTTCTTTATTTTCGCTCTAGGACCTTTAGTTTACGAAATTATAAGCAATTTTAGATATTTTCGAATTTTCGTTATAAAAATCATCAAGTTTTGGTGGGAAGTAGGAGTGAGCACACATTTTCTTTATTTTCGCTATAGGACCTTTAGTTTACGAATTATAAGCAATTTTAGATATTTTGGAATTTTCATCATAAAAATATGAGTGATCATAGATTTTATTTATTTAGTTTACGATTTATTTGACGACTTATAATCTATTTCAGCTATTTTTGGTGGAACACTGAGTGATCACAGTGTGTACTTTTCATTATTATCAACAACAAACAATTGTCTTCCAAAGAAAATAAAGTGTAAATCCGTTAGATATTTAAGTAAATTAATTTAAACTATTTACCACTTTCATACTGACTTGAAGCTTTGCGTTGCTTTGTCTGTCCGTCACTTTTTCTGCGACACATTAAACCATAAAGCAAACCAACCAGTTCATAGAACATTAGTTTATTTTTGCACATAATAAAACAGAATGATGGAATAAAACAGAAACCTATAACGGATGAGTGCTACACATTCTGTGGATGGAGGTTAAGAAAAAGGTTACGCTTTCTTTGTTATACTAATCGTTTAGTATTTTTCTTGTCTACTTTAATACATATAACTTTGTAGAGCTGAGATTATAATTATAATTGTTTACATACATATTTTGTATTTGATTTTCCATTTATTGAACTATTTAGAATGGTTTGCCAGTTGGTTTGGTGACACGAAACCAAAGGCCAGAAAGAGAACTACTACCACGACTTCGACGACCACACAAATACCACATGTGCCCATACTGACTATTGTGGATCCCATGAAAAATCCACAAAATTGGATTGGCATATTGGCACATCATATTATCAATCATACCTCCAGCTCTACAGCAAATCCTTTAAAGGATATGTGGAATCAGGTGACCAGTACGACCACAGAAAATCCTGAAATAGCCAGAAAGATTTCCTACGATAAATATCAGATATGGCGACTCAAGCCACAAGATGACAGCCAGGTTAAAGCTTTGGAGGAATATAAGAAAAGTGAGGATGGCATTAAGCTGCAGTGGTTAAAGGGCCCCAGTTTAAGGTAAGAATATTGCTTGAGTTTTCGATATACATATAACTCGATTTTATTCACAAAATCTGTTACTTTCATTCTAGAGGTTTAACTGATGTCTTGGTGCCACCCAAAATGTTGGTGGATTTTCAAGCCTCCTTAACTTTTGAACTCGTTGATCATGAGGTTTTGATATTTGATGTGGGCAAAGCTATAGCCTATGAAAAGACCAAAGAAGATTATTTCTTTACTACCACTCAAAAGCCTAAGAAACATCACAGCAAAAGTCCTACACCAATGGCAACGGGCATGACCTGGCGCAAATATTACGAATACGATGACATTATTAAGTTTTTGGAAACAATGCGCATGCGTTTTCCCCATTTGGTGGAACTGATACATATTGGTCGTTCCTATGAGGGCCGACCCTTGATTATAATGAAAATTGAAAGCAAGGAAGCGGCTGCAGTGAATTCGGCCCATTATCCAGCGCATGAGCGCAATAAATTGCGTCACAAGAAGCGAATAGGTTTGGCAAATGCGGTTTTCATTGAGGCCGGTACACATGGCATGGAATGGATTGGTCCGGCAACGGCTACATGGATTATAAATGAGTTGCTGAGAATTATGAAGAGTAAGTAGATTTTGTTTATGTGGTGTATTTTCCAAAAAGGAGCCACATTTTAATATTGCAAAAATACAACAAAACAAACAGCAACAAATTTTAAAGTACTTTGTAATGAGTGGTCATTATTCAGCTCATTATATATACAGGTTGGTAATGAACGTTTGCATTTAGCACTGCTTACTTAGTAATATTAATTTATATGTTTATGTCAAAACTATTGTTAACTGCAGATGAAATAACTCGTACATTGAGCAGTGTGTAAGCAGCTAGACTTCCAAACACATAAAATCATAGAGGAACATAGAGCGGAAACTAGAAAAAAAACTGAAACAAAGAAAATACTGTAAATAATGACACATACGAGTGTTGTTTTTGTTTTCACATAGTTTTTCCTACTAATACATTCTTACCACTTAGGTTTCTGACAACTGAGTTAGGTCTTTGGCAAGAGAGTTTTCGCTCTATGTCTATTCTCTATGCTTAACCCCGTGTCTATACTTGACAAATATTTATCATAACAATTAATGACGTTTTTTGTCAAGACAAAGTTGTCTTAACAATTTTGACATAACGAAGCAATAATACTAATTAATGGAGATTATGGAGACCTGATAAACTTTTATCTTGACAACCATTTTGACGTTTATCATGATACAAATTTATCAGGCATTGACAGGGGGTAAAACAATCTAGCATACTTTTGCAAAAAATTACATAACAAAGAAGTAGTTTAGGCAGGGATTCAAGTGATGACCGATTGCTAGCCGATGCTTAAGGTGAATGAATGTGTTCGAAATGGTGATTTTGACACGGAAGACAAAGATCGCCGAGCCATCCAACAAAGTTAGAAGACCAAGAATTGGAGGCACGAAGATTGTTCTTAAACTCAACAAGAGCTTGTAAAATCATCAGAAAGAAATAAATTTTTGCACCGAATCATTACATGCGATAAAAAATTGATCCGACCGAATATCCATGACGCTAAGGTAATGTTCTGTATTTGGAGGGACCAAAAGGGTCCTATATATTATGACCTGCTCAAATCTGGCCAGACCATCATAGGGAACCTGTACAGAATGCAATTCGTTTGGCCGAAAAACGCCCGTAATATGCGGTCAGACATTATATCAACTTCATGACTTTTTAGAAAATACTCGAGTTCGTTTTTATGTTGGCGAATGCCGTTAGCGTTCCAAAAACATATTCAAGTGATGACCGATTGCTAGCCGATGCTTAAGGTGAATGTGTTCCATTGGTTTCAGCTTGCGAGAGATGGTTTATAAGGTTTAGAAGTGGTGATTTTGACACGGAAGACAAAGATCGCCAAGCCAGCCAAACAAGTTAGAAGACCAAGAATTGGAGGCATGACGATTGTTCTCAAACTCAACAAGAGCTTGCAAAATCATCAGAAAGAAATTAAATTTTGCACCGAATCATTACTTGCGATAAAAAATTGATCCGACCGACCCGACCAACCAGCCGAATCGACAACTAAGACAAATATCCAAGGCGCTAAAGTGATGTTGGATGGACCATAAGGGTCCTATATATTATGAGCTGCTGAAATCCAGACTATCACAGGAACCTGTACAGAACGCAACTGATTCGATTGAAGCGAGCATTGGCAGAAAAACGCCCGTAATATGCGGCCAGACATGAAAGCAAAATATTCTATCAGGAGAACTCTCGGTAAATACCTGTTAAAAAGTATTTAGAAATAAGTGGTTGACTACTATTTGTTTCGATCGATGCAGAACGCTCTCTCTAGGATACGCTTGACTTCAGAACATAGTATCCGAAATTGGCTTGATTCGTTCTTTGCCTCAAAAGATAAGCAGTTCTTTTGGCGGGGAATCCATATGGTGCCAGAAATATGGCTAACTAATATGGCCAATACTTTGAATAAATTTATATTGTACAAATGTTTCAAAAAATTTCGCATTTTTTACTCATACTCCCATTAGAATTTTATATATTACAAATTTTATTATCTTCAATTTTCAAACGATTTATTCTGTTGCATTTAAAGAATGATCTTAATTTTTTTTTTTTAATTTTGGAATTGCTTATGTATTATTGTCTATATTCATACTTAAATTTTAGATTTTACCTAAGGAGGTGTATTAGCCATAGAACCTGATATTGTATTGTATAGGCCAGATAAGAATTCAATCAGAATACCTATAGATGGCGGCGTTTTCATTTCACTTGGAATGGCATATAATTTGAATCTTTTGTACATCTCACGGGCTTCATCATCACTCAATATAGGCCGAACTTCATGCTTCATATGTTGAGCGCATAAATCACACAAGGAAGGATTTTGTTTCTTTCCTAAGTTCGAGTTAGAAGATGATGAGCATTCAAGCTTATTTCCATTACATTTATCACATTGTTTGTTATTAGTTTTTATATTATTGTCGAATTTATTGCCTTTATTTGGAGCTAAAAGATTTTCACTAGATCCCAGCCCACAATTTCTGGAATTTTTACTAGAATTTTGTAAATTCATATGGGAACATCTTTTACGTTGGCAAGATTTATAATGAGGACATTTTAGAGAATGGCTATCGCTAGTGCTGTTATGAGATAAAGCTGGGACGGTGGGTTTTTTTACTAAAGGCGGACTTTTGTGTCGATGGCGATGTGCTCCCTTAATGGCATGAAAAGTTATGCTCATACAAAGTAAGAGCAATAAAATCAAAGTGGTTAATTGACCTCTCCTAGACAAAAAAAAATAAAAATAAAAGTTAATTTGTAGCTCCCATTTAATAAAAAATTATACCCCTTTTCTGTAAATCCGAATTACAATGTATTAAACACACATTTTCGTTTTCGGATTGGGCAGTAATTTCAAAAAACGAACGATTTTCAAATACGAATAATCAATAAATTGATAGCACGATTTTTTTCGAATCATGGGTATTCGATTTACAAAACGCCAAAAATGTGAATAACTCGAATTCGGTTTACAGAACAAAGGGGTATGACAAAATTACCTTCCCCATTGAAAGATCATTTTTACAAATTTCCACAAATATTGGCTAATTGAAAGCCAAAACATGATTGTGGCCATAATGAAAAAGCTATAATAATTTAGAGGAATTAAGAAAATTAAAAACAATTCAGAAACATTAAATAATTGTACCAAAACTTACGAAATAATTCCCACAATATCAAATAGAACAGATTGCAGATTAGAGGGTGTAAAATTTATTGACGGCAAATGAAGATTTTGAATTCCCAAAAGTTTAGCTTTAGCTAGTTTTTTAGAGCCATTAGTAGTTTCATTGATTGAGGTATCCGTATATTCATCAGCTTCTTTAAGAGTTGTATCGCTAGAGCTTCTGAAACATTTGCTTATTTCGTGCTGATCAGGTTTTCCTTCAGATCTAAGCTTTGTGCATTTTTGGCAATTACAAGGTGGAAACTCACATACTAGACGTTTGCGAGTGGCTGGGAAAACACAAGGATTTTGCATATTAGAAAGAAATATTAACTAAAATTTTGGAATTTTTAATTATTGACTTTTCTGCTTTTTTAAAATTTCAAATTTCTATAACATTTTGTTTCAAATTTTCTTTCTCAGAAAACGTTACCGACGACCAGAGTTTCATACGCAACACCACTTGGTATATTCTGCCCGTGCTGAATCCGGACGGTTACGTTTATAGTCATGAATTTGATCGGTTTTGGAAGAAATCTAGATCTCGTCATATTTCTCGTCCTTCGGGTATTTTGAATTCAGCCATGACTTGGTTGCAAAAGAAACGGGCCAAGGAGAAGGTTTGTTTTGGCGTTGATTTGGATCGCAATTGGCATTATCAGTGGGGTAGACGTGGCAGCTCCAAGACGCCTTGCAATGAATTCTATGCTGGACCGACGCCATTTTCAGAGCCGGAAACAAAAGCTGTTTCCGAATTTTTAATGGATTATCGAACACAAATTAAGGTGAGTTTTAAAAATAAAAAGGACTTAATTTAACAAAATATAACTACTGGAATTATAAATTGAAATGTCTTTAAATTCTTTTTAAATTTTTATGATATTCATAAATTTCTTACAACAAACATTAGGTTGACGCTATGAACAATATGAGATCATGATGACAAACGATTCCTCATACAGATATTGTTTGGCATCATTCTCACATTATGGAAACAAATTTTTATTCATAATTCCCGGGGAGTTTTTTGCTTTTCCCATTTTTCCTATTCAAATTCAATGTTAAAAATAAGAAAATAAAAAAAAACTCCTATAATTGGGCTGATTGTTAATTGCGAGATTTCAACCTATATCCTATATCGATATGTATTTCCCAAATTTAGTTTAAATCTAAAAAAATATGTAATAATTTCCTTATATCTTCCCAGCTTTTCGTATCCATGCAGGCTTATGGACAAATTATTAGTTATCCCTACAAAGCCAATACCACCTACGACACCGAACGTTTAGATGACCTATTGGATGTAGCAATGGTGGGCACAGATGGTTTGCGTAAAAAGGGCAGCAAATCGAGATATAAAATTGATTCTTCTAATGATTTGATAGAGAATAGATCTGGTAAGTTTTCAAAATCAAATAACAACATGATCCCATTTCGTTAATGCTCCAAATTCTATTTAATTTTTAAAATTAAGGTTGTTCCGATGCTTTTGCCGCCTACGAAGTGGGCATACCATTCAGTTACACTCTACAGTTGGCAGATAATGGGGTTCATGGTTATTTGCTGCCTAGTGCTTCTATAGAGTCGACGGCCAAGGATTCATTTCAAATAATAACCGGAATGTTGGATTATATATGAAAGTTTTCCAGCAGTAAATGGATTTTTCGCAAATATCATTACGAACCGTCTGCTTGTTTATGTGGTCATTTTTCTTTTTTACTATTTATACCAGACATGGACATTGTACTATTAAACTATTTTTTAAAGCTTTTCCTATATTTATTTTATTACAAAATTTCCACTTGTTGTAATAATAGTAAAAACCTAAACGAACAGACTGAATACTTTACTTTGGTTTAGAAAATGAATTTATTTATATTCACCCCTATCGTGAAAAACATGTGAAATTTATAATCCCATGAAATATCCATTTCCCTCGAAGGAAAAATTGCTATCGTGATATTCCTCTAACTTTTCATTCACAATAGTTGATTTTGTTTGTAGCAGCTGTTTATTGTTTACAAAATTCCTTTTAAAAATTTCACAACATGGGGAATTTTTTCACATGAACAAAGTTTATGAACGAAAAATGGGAAATGGGAACATATTTCAAATGAAATATTGATTCGCGATAGGGGTGATTTAGTTCCATAAAATAATCGCTCATGTTCTGTAAATCGAGTGATTTCAAAAACGATAGATTAAAAAAAAATAATTAACAAATTCAAGTTCTGAAACTCGCTCGATGTTGTACATTAAAACTCATTCGGAAAACGAAAAGGTTCGAAATTGTGTTCTAAATACATTCACCCTTATCGCGAAACAATATTTCACATGAAATATGTTCCCTTTTCCCATTTTTCGTTCATAAACTTTGTTCACATGAAAAAATTCCCCATGTTGTGAAATTTTTAAATGGAATTTTGTAAACAATAAACAGCTGTTACGAACAAAATTAACTATTGTGAATGAAAAGTTTAGGGGAATATCACGATAGCCATTTTTCCTTCCAGGGAAATGGATATTTCATGGGAACATAAATTTCACATGTTTTTCACGATAGGGGTGATTGTAATTCGAAAAGATTTCCTTTGGAATCGAATTAGGGAGTAAACCAACTCGAAAGTAAAGCTATTTAATAAAGTGGATTCGATTTTCAAAACACCAAAATTTGTTAAGTCGACTAAAAACGAAAACGTTGCTCGGATTCTGTTTACTGAACAGGGAATTGCAATTATTTTCTATTTATTTTTAATATTGGATAAATTGGCTAGTTTTTTAAACAAAGTGGCTGAAACTATTAAGTTACGTACTAATTTTTCCTTTTTCAGTAAACCACAACCTAGTAACGTTTTTGTTTTTAAAACGTTCGAACAAACAAACCTGAGGCCGATTAATTTATTGTAATTTTCGGTTTTAATGCACAAAATCGTGCGATTTGCAGAACATAAATTTTACAATTATTTGTTTTTGAAAATCGCCCGTTTTTAAAATCACTCGATTTACAAAACAGTGGCAAATATCTCGTCCACAATTACTATTTAGTTTCGATTAATTTTTAAGAACTAAAATCCAGAATTAAATATTTATTAAAGTTTATTTCATCTACATTTCTTTTTTAATTTCATTCCTATTTTTCCAATTTTTATTGTAAGATAATCTCCCCTATCGCGAATCAATATTTCACATGAAATATTTTCCCTTTTCCTTTTTTCGTTCATCAACTTTGTTCACGTGAAAAAATTCCCCTTGTTGTGAAATTTTTAGATGGAATTTTGTAAACAATAAACAGCTGCTACGAACAAAATCAACTATTGTAAATGTAAAGTTCATCGTGATATTCCCGATTGTTTACAAAATTCCTTCTAAAAATTTCAAAACATGGGGAATTTTTTCACGTGAACAAAATTGATGAACGAAAAAAGGAAAATATTTCATGTGATTTAAATTTCAGAATTCGTATTTAATTAATCATTAATTTTAGGGGTCTCATCTTTGCTTTAAGTTGGGGATATTTTGGTTTTATTTCAAAATTCCACGCTTGTTTCATTTATAATGACAATATTTACTACTCGATTCGAAGAAAAAATATTGGATTCAAAAACCGTAATTTTTATTCATATCGATTTACGATGACCATATTTTGTAACGTCAACAGTTTTAATATAATTGTATGAAAGATTAATTTCCAAAAGAAATTTATTTTTAAAAAATTATCCCCCAGATTCATATTTTGTATTTTTAAAACGCCTTACAAAATAAGGCAGAATATAATTATCAAGTATGTGATGAAAATCAATAGACTTCAAAACTAACCAATAAGTACCAAAGCCGCAAAAATTCAAGCACTTGAACATTTTGTTGGAATAAATTTTTATTTTATTTTTTTTTAGGACTTCAGAATCAGAGAATTCCATTCCGATCGAAAGTTGAATTAATTCCGTATTTCGCTTCTTCGGAAAAAGTAAAACGAAAATTTCTTCCGAAATGAAATCACTTTCAGTTCTCAAAGTGGAATTGATATTTGTTTGAAATTATTTGTTTTTCTAAAAAATTTTAATTAATTTCAAAAACGCTGTCAAATTAAAATCTGAAATACAGAATTATTAAATATTTTTGGAAATTACACGGAATCTGAAGAACCTAAAACGAAATCAATCGGATAAAAACTACGGAATTGAAACCATTCCCAACAAAATGTGTGACAGGCCTGCTAATACAATTGCCTGACACTAGACTGAAGGCTTGAATTGCACTTGCTTTGAACTTGAATACCAGTAAAAATGCTTATTAGGAATATATCCTTTTGACTGGAGAATACAATTTAATTAAAGTGTCAAAATGCCAAAATGCTGGAATTAAATCGTCGGCTTATTCTCCTAGCATGATACTTCTCGATAAAGAATCCACAAACGTCCCTATTACACCAACAGGAGGTAGTGTCCACACAGATATTCCTAATCGGTTTCGCGATGCAGTAATCGACATTGCTAAGAATATCCATATAGTAGTCTAATATTTTAGAGTGTCCTAGGTCGTTTAGCCTCACATTATTTTTAGTTGTCGAAATCGTTTTTCATCACATCAAATAAAATTGTATGAAGCATATTGTGAAGTTATTTGAAATTGAATTGTTTCCATAAAAATTAGTTTTAACGTTTGCCGTTTCGTTTTACACTTCAAATCGAATTCCGGGACGAACTACCGCATTCCTGATAGAGTAAAATGTATTGTAATAATGTCATAATCGAATCCGAGTAAAGTTCACATATTTTGGTGTTCAAATATGATTTACTCGTTAACTGTCGAGTAGAGATGCTAATCGGGACTGATTTCTGAAAATCCCGGGGATCGGGATTTGTTAAAGAATCCCGAAATCCCGACCCGGGGTTTCGGGATTTTCGGGAAATCTAAAATCCCGAAAATTATAAGAAAGAAACGTAAATAATTATGTCTTTACAATTGAAAGTAAATTTTTTATTTAGCAATTAATTTTTATTAGACAATAAAAAGCATACTATAGCATCTATGGTTTCGTCTGCCTTTCTGGAACGAATTTTGTTTCCGACATATGCTGCTGCCGAAAAACATCTTTGATATTGGCAAAACCGTTTGCAAATACTTATAACAAATCTGCAAGTATTTTCCTCTTGTTCTTTCTGAAATAAAGAGATCTATTTCTTTTGCAAGCTACAAATCTACATTATAACTTGGTTTCGTTATTGTTATTTGGGGTTTTTACATTTATTAATAATATCTTTTAGCCTTTGAGCAATCGAAATATTTTTTTTGTTCGAGCTCCTCATCTGAGACACAAAGTATACAGAGGCGACACGGCAAAAAAAAATATATTTGTCTCTTTCGCTCGAAACAATTTCAACTGGTTTGGTTTTGTGCTTATTTATATAGTTGTTTGTTTTAACGCACTATCTGTATTAAATCGCAAATTTGTTTTCTCTTTCTATCGAAACAATTTCAAAAAAAGCAGATTTTAGTGTTTTTGAACTGTCAAATTTGACGCCTCTGTATACTTTGTGTCTGAGATAAAATCAATTTCGTTTGAAGAGGATTTAAATTGAGTTTTGTTAGATAACTTACAAAAAAATGTGAAGAATTGATTTTCCAGAGCCCCACTCTAGGAAAACCAAAAATACCGCTTTCCTTTATTAACTATGTTGTAGCAGGAGTTGAGCTTAACAACTTTGCTGAACATCACTTTGCGATATTTGGGCATGTAGAATGTCAAAATGCATAAAAAAGGCACACAAAAATTACAATTTCCCCTATTTATTTATGAAAAACGGGATTTGGAAAATCCCGGGATTTAAAATTTAAAAATCCCGGTCTTCGGGGCTTAAGAAATCCCGAAAACCCCGGGATTTTCGGGAACGGGATTCCCCGTTTGGCATCTCTACTCTCGAGTAAACAGCCCAGTTTCAATGTACAACATCGAGCGTTTTGCAGAACATCAATTTTACAATTATATATTTGATAAATTTTACTCGATCAGGAATGCAGGGTCGTCTGAATTACCGTATTTGATATCGAGTAAAATTGATCGTAATTTTCTTATCCATCGCATAGTTACTATTCCGATCGATCTTGTTTTAGCTGCTCAAGATTCCGTACAGCAGCCGCAAATGGGAAAACTCATGAATAAAAAATCCGTGGGAATTTTTTCCCTTTTCCCATTTTTAACACTGAATTTGAATATAATTTTTTATTCATGATGTATATTTGCTATCTCTCCTCTCTTTTTGTTCTATGAATATTTATTCAATTCACAATTCCCATTAATTTAACTAAACTTAATTAAGGCTATTATTTATTTATTTATTACAAATAAAAACATGTGTTTTTACAATTAATGTTAATATTTATTGAAAACAAAAACTAATGTTTTAAGCTATTTATATCTATTACTTAAATGCACCACATCAAAATAAAGGAGGAATTTTGATTTTTACATGAATTGTTAACAGAATAATAAAAATTGCAACTTGTTTAATATTTTCTCAAGAAAAATAAAACAAGATATTAAAAAAATGTATATGTATGTAATATGTAATAAAGCAACAAAAAAAGAAAAGTTTCTCGAATAATGAACTGAAAACTAAACTGTAGGAATCTGTATTTTAGAATTAAAACAAACAAAGGAAAACGAAAACAAGAAAAAGAAAAACTGAATTTAAAGGTTTCTATTGAATTGGATTTTTGATTATTTTTTGTTGGTTGGTTTCTTTTACGATAGATTTTGTAGTTTCTTTTATATATATATATATATAGAATAATATAATATATAATAATTATAACACTCACTTCTTATTATTTATATTATTAATTTTGTATGGTAATAATAATAAAATTAGTATAATGTATAATGTAATAATGTGCTTACTTACAATGCTATTAAATTATTATGTTTTATTTATTAATGTTGTATGTTTTTTTTCCTTTTTGCGTATTTTTTTTTTGTTGTTTTTCTGTTTTTTATCTACAAGGTGTAAAAAACTAATATTATATTAATATATATTTATATTTATATATATATATATATTTGTAAGATAATAATATAATAAAAATAAAAACTAACTATATAGAGAAATAAAATATTATTATATATCTTTTTTTAAATATTTGTTTTTGTAAAAGAAATAAAATTAACATAAACTGTTTTGAAAAGGCAAACGAAAAAAAAGGAAAATAATCCACAAAAGAAACAAAAAACTGTTTTAGGTAACTGCCTAAAATGTTGTGTAAATGTAACATTAGTTTTCCCGATTTGAGATAAAAATAAAAGTAGTTTAAAATCATATATATTTTACATCTTCAATGCCAGCAGGTATTTAACAAAAAGTAGGTAAACATTTATTTTGTTTCATTTTAAAGAAAATGCTCAACTATAATGTATTTTTTTAGTGCATGTGGGAAAGAAGATTCTAGACAATAATTTGGTTTATGCGTGTAAAGGAAATGGCGTGGTTGAATTTAGTTTTCTTTTAGTATTTATTTAAATAATTTGTTTTGTGTTTTTATTTTATTATAATTTTTGTTTTATTTTACTTTTTGTTGTTATAATTACGAATTATAATAGTACTATCTTATTATTCAATTGTATTTATTTACTTATTTTTTTTTTTGCGTATTTTCCTTTTTTTTGCAGTTATTCTTATTTGTGTTTTTCCATTTCTATTTCCTTTTTTTTTTTGTTAAAAAAAAATGTTGCTGAATTGAATGCATTTTAATGTATGTAAATGGTTCTTTTTCTTTTATCTATTGTATTGTATTGAATTGTATTTATTTTATTACCTCAAAACATTATGTGGGGCACATTGCATTTAGCATTTCTTTTTTTTTGTTTGTATCATTATGTATTTTTTTTAAAAAGAATCTCTCTATTACGCCTTAGCTTAGATTGCTCTAAAAGTAGTTGGCTAAAGATCATCGGACATGAATGAATTTTGTGATTTTGATTCTTCTATTCGACGTATTTGTTGGCGCAAATACATGATCCTAAAAAATAAATAAAGATAACAACAAATTAATTGAGTTCTTTTTTTTGTGTGGGTTGGTTGTTGGAAAAACTTACTTTTGTTCTTGTAGTGTGGCTGTAATTTCAGTAATTCTAACTAAACTTCTCGCACATTTTAGCTCAGCCGACACTTTTGTACACTGTAAATCTCCATATAAATGTGCTTCTTCTGAACATTTTTGCGCCTGAAATATATAAAAAAAAATTTAAATCAACAGATTAGAATAATAAGAAAGAAAATGTAAAAATACATTTTACATTTTTATCATTTTAGATGTCAGCTGATTTGTATACTCTTCAATATGATGATTATTTATTTAATTTTCAAAATATTATTTACAAATCTTAATAGACAATGACGTCGAGATCATTATAGATTTTTTAACGCTTGAATCTTTCAATTGAAATAAATAAATAAAATCTGCTGTTTTCACAGTCATAACAATAAGTATTAAAAACTTTTAACTAACAAATGTACTATTAATTTCCTTAAAAAAAAATAATTATTTTAATTTAATCCCCCAATGCTTAAGCATGCCTCAAGGCACTCATCGCAAAAATGTCAATAAATGCAAATATAACTGATTTTTCATTTCAAAAACTCTTGTAACAGTTTCTAAAATACGTACTTAAATATTTTAATAAGCCTTGAATTTTCTTAAAAGCTCTGTTCTTTCTTATTTACTGCACTTTCTACAAACAAAGTACATTAACAACCAAAAAAAAAGTGATTTAAAGATTCCCGATTGCAATCGTATTTTTTTTTTCTTATAAAATGTACTTATATTTTATATATTGGAGTCAAGATTTATGTATAAAAAGGTAAGCTATTCTATAGAGACGTGATTTATTGAAGAGTGCCTTCAGGCACTCTTGGGCATTGTAGACTAGTTTTGTTGGCTCAGTTAATCCCTAATATAGCAAAATGTTGTTTTGTTATCTTTGATTTGTAATTTTTTACGTTTCATATTATCTGATTTGAGTGATGAACAATTAGAAAAGTTGTTTTCAATAAACATTGAGAAACTATACTAACTAAACCCCGACTATGTTTCAATCTCTAAAGCCCCAAAGGTGCCTTAAGGCACTCATTTAGTTTTTCCCACCTGGCAGGTAAACCATTGATTGTACAAACTTTTAAATGTTGTTTTTGAAATCAGATGCCCAAATTTACCACAAACAAAATATTACCAACGTTATTAGTCATTTTTTTAGAAATTGGCATTAGAGGGTAACATAGAGAAGAGACGTAATTGTCAAAAACCTAACTCTTGCAACAACAAAATGCTAGTCAATGTATTTTGTTGTTGTAGCAGACATATGATTTGTTGTATTTTTATTTGACAAATCGGAGTGTCTCGTCTACATGTATAATTCTATACTTTACACCTACTTTACATCGTGGATTCCAATAGTCTTGTTTTTTCATCTAGAACTGATAAAATTTTACACAATGCTTTTATATTTTACAATAAAAAATAAATTTTTGTATTCCTTTAATTATATTCATAACTAATTTCTCCTTTAAAGTTCCATAATCTGTGTTTTTCTTTTATACAAGTTTCGGCATTCGGCCATATTTTGACCGAATTTGCAGGCCATCTATTTTGTTGCCAGTTTCTTCAGAGTATTCTCGTATCGAACAGAAGTGTTTCAATATCCGAATTTTAAGTAACAGTATTAGGTTTTGGAGGGATTTGATAAATAGAGTGTTTCAGAACAGCCGATATTATCAATTATGTGAAGTCACTTCCTTAAAGTGTAAAGTGTCCTTAGGAAATCTTGGCATGTTAGGTGTCTCGCAATAATTAACTATTACTGGAGAATGTAAATGAGATAAACCATAACATAATTCTGTGAATACTGAATTTCGAGCAATTTTTGCGATGAACTAGAACTTAGTACATCTGTCTACCTCTGTGATCCATCTATCGAGAACCCCGATATATATTTTTGGCGTTGTAGTCACTTAAAATTTCTCCTTGGTCATGGAAAACCATGGTAGACAATATAAAGGCACCAGAGTTAATTATCCCGCAGGGTATTAAAGGCGAATATATATTGCTTGATATAATCCTTAGAAAACGAATTTGAGACACGACTCAATATTTTTCTTATTATGATATACCCGATATTTAAAAGTTATTTATCGTTTATCTATTGGTACGACGTATATATCTCTGAAATTAACATTACATCGGCCGTTATGTGCCTGTTCAAACTATTTGAATTCCAGAAACATGTCTTTAAAAACTAATTTTCTCGTTTAGAGGATTTAAATCATTTGGTTCAGTGCTCACAGAAGCTTTTGTACTGTGTTTTGCATGGATGACATAAGTTCCTATTATGATTAAGAGTGGAAATATTCTCAGTAAGTGCTGGTACAAAAGGTTTCAAACCCTCCCACTACTCCAAAGCTTAGTGGTCTAGATTTATAATCCGAATTTGTAGGTGTTGATTCAACTATTTCACCTCTTAACAGCTTTAATAACTTATTGAATACTGGGAATCCGCGGTAATCAGCAGAATAGTCTTCACCAAAATTACGACATTTCGTAATGAGACCATTATTAACTATATCACATTGTAAGGAAGAGTGCATGCAACACATACTGTGCGTAGTGTACAATCATTCCTTGTATGTCCAAATTGCTGACAATTCTACATTGCAACGAACAACTACGCTTAACAGGTTCCTCTATATTTAATTTTAATTTTTTTAATTTTCCATCTCATTAATTTCACATCATCAGGCTCCAACTCAACTCGTAAACATTGGCAGAGGAACCTTATCTCTGTTAAATATATTGACTACATTTTTTGTCTGAATTTTTCCAGGGACTCCTTGATTTCGTATAAGTCAAATAGTTCACAGAAAAAATACCATCAAACTCACCTGTTTTTCTAATTGATCTGCTGCCCAATTGGTAACATGTGTTATTAAATCGGCTCTAAAATACTTGCTAAGTTTTGTAGAGATTTCGGGGCCTTGCGAGCGACCAGCTTGTATTGAATTGGAAACACAACTCTGTAACGTACTTAACGAAGCTGACGATGTACCATCCACTAAAGAAAACGAAGAAATAAATAACAAAATAACATAAAGTGCTTAAATATTTAATTAAAATGTACTTACATTTTCTTTGTTGTTGTTGTTGATCTATTGATGAATTACCACTTAAATCTAATTCCTGTGTAGGAGTCGGTGGGCCCTCACCGGGTATTACTCCCAAGCTGTTGCCGCCACCGCTACTACCGCTACCAATTGCACCGCTTATATTAACATTGGGAGTAACAGATAAACTCGATGAGGAACATAAAGCATTGTTGCCACCAGCACTAACAACTCCCCCAGCAGCATTGAGAGAATTCATGCCAACATTGCTATTAACGCCACCATCGACAGTCTTAAGTCCATAGGGATTAGAGCAGGAATATGAGGTGGATATATTGACACCACCACCGCCTACATTATTTGCATGTGTCATAGTCATAGAAACAGCAACGCCGGATGATGAATGGCCACCACTGCCAGAGGCAACAGATGTTATGGGACTTTTACTATAACCCATGGGAGACATGCCGTGAGAATGCGTTAAATTGTATAAAGGTGAATTTAAGGCGTTTTCCCTGTTTACAAGATAAAAATATTTAACATTTTTGGATACATGATCAGGGGGAAATTTAAATCTTACCTTAAATTCATAACCTGTCCGGAGGCAGTATGATTATCTCCTGCTGACGAGGAAATGTGATGACCATCTTGTGTGTTTAAATGATGATGGTGCTGTTGTTGGCGCATTAAATGTGTGGGATCTTTAGAACCCATTTTCGGCTGACCAGGTGCATTTGAATTGAGATGATGATCCACTTGATTCGATGACGATGCTATAGTGGACTAGAAAAAAAAAAGCAAACGTTATATTTTGTACATTTTGTGGGCTATTACTAGCTATTATAGCAAAAATAGTACGAACTAGCAAGTAAACGATATTTTTTTAAATTATGTATAAAAACACAGAAGTTTTTTGAATTCCAAAATAAATTAAAAGTGTGCTAAGTGCTCGTGGCTAAATGAATTTAAAAAGTGCTAGAACTAACAATAAGACTGCAAAATTATCAACACTGCTGGAAACTTACATTGGGTGATCCTATCATATGTGATTGATGATGTAACGACGTTACCGCATCCAATTTTCTATGATTACTGCTACCACTGTTGGGCAATACACCCTGTGATGATACCGCTGGCATATTCGACGAAGCAAGACCAGTTGTGGGCAACATTGTTGCGCCTCCGGCAACTACTCCTGAACCACCTACGGCACTAGCGGCGGGATTAGCACACGTCACGGCATAGTGCATAGATGATGACGCTACACTTGGTGTTGTGGCATTGACAGAGGAAGAGGTCATATTACTAGAGGCATTGGGATGTGAAGCTAAGCGTGGCAACGCATTAGGCAAACCCACTGTTGTTGACGGCAATGCTTGGTCGTTGTGTTGATTGCCACCGCCGTGGGTTGTCGGTGTGCCAGTCAGTGAATAGCTGGCCTCAGATGTGGGCGTTGAATCGCCTGGACTAATGTCCATGTCGGCATTATCAGCTAAGCGAGCTGAAATTTTTACAATGAAAGTAATTTTTAATAAAAATTGTTCTGCAGAGAAAATAGTTTTGCGTTACTTACCATCTATACGCCTTCTGTGATTTGGTGGTCCGCTATCATTATCATAGTTCCACCTCAGTCGAGAGTTGCCACGAGAACTGGAATGTTTATATGCTTGAAGCGTAAAGAAATTCAAATATTGTTTAGTCATTTTATGGCAAATGTGTTCTGTAGAAACCCTTACTTGATCTGGAAAAGCGTTCTTCGCGATCTCTATCGCGTTCTTTGTCACGATAATCCTTTTCACGGTGTTGATCACGTGCCAGATTACTAGAAAATAAAATGATATATTTTAATTATGTTGTATATAAGAAATATATATTTATTTTGTAAAACTAGAGACTGTTAAAGAATAGTGCAATGCTACTTCTACGGAAATAATTGAATATTACTAGTGAACAAATATGTGTGTTACTAGATCTAAATGGTTCCACTGTTTCCGAGTGTTCTTTCATGAGGAAAACATTTTCGGTTGATACAGATGTCGCTGAGTTGACAATATTCGCCAAATATGTATCGGGTCGTTCGGAGAGAAGATACAATTGTTGTGGTAACGATTGACTAGAAGATATTGCTTGTTGTAGCTCAGAAGATATCTTCTGCTTCGTTATGCAATAAATTGGTTTAATGGTAGATATGGTACTTATGGAGGATTATTCTTTCGATGTTTGTATGGTGGGACATATTCATTATAAATTTTTTCATTCATAATGCACCCGTGTGTAAGTGTGGTAAGTGCATACAATACATACAGATTTAGCGGATTTTTGATAGTGAATATTTAAGTATATTTGCCAGACCTGTATCACTTATCTAAATGGTCATAATTAGTCTTCTTATAAAGATATGTTGGTTAGCAAAAAGACGAAAGTCATGATTTTTCAGTCATACTTCATTTATTATTGAACCGATTTTGCTGATTTTCAATGTAAACAAATAGTCTGCAAATTATATAGACAATTATTTCCACTTTATTCGAACTGTACTACAACTTTTTGCAATTTGGAGCCAAAAAATTGGCTTCCTTTTTGTCTCTAACATATTTTAAAATGATTTCATCAACTTACCGCTCACGTTCAACCCATTCCTTTGGTTTCTCCCATTGTGAGACTTCTGTTTTACAATTATAATAATACATTTTTCCTAAAACAATTAACACACAATTTATTGTTACTGGATGCTGTAAAGTAAATAAATTGAATTTAAACATACCCGATGAACTAACATGTTCACTCCAATCTCCACATCTGGCAATACGTTCACCACGATCATTACGTTCGCCACTGCCTCCGCCTCCTCCTCCACCGCCACCACCACGATCTCTTTCACGATCATCACCCCCACGATTGCTGCGATCTCTATCACGATCCCTTTCACGATCGCGTTCACGATCACGCTCTCTTATAGAATCCCTTTCACGTTTGCTGTCTCTTAAATCGCGATCTCTGTCGCGATCACGTTCCCGTTCACGGTCGCGATCATCAGAGCCAGAACGCTTATCGCCACTACTGCCGGAAGAGCAGAGCTTGGCTCCGCTGCCGCTGCCACCACCGGCACCGCCACGTCTATCAATCCTGTCATGATTGGTGCGATGGGATTCAGAATCACGATCACCGCCACGACGATCGCGTTTATCTGTTGGCAATAAATTAAAACCATTATAATATCACCTCTAATAATTTAAGAACTCGTTAAAAACTAACCTGAATATTTATCCTTTTTATAAATATCGCGTTCTCGATCCCTCATTTTTTGTATGTAACTGAAACGATCGCCACCACCTCGATGATCACCACGATCTCTAATATCGTGTGAACCACCGTGACCTCTGGATGATGGTGAGTCTATTTCAGGTGACTGTGAACGATACGATGAACTATTACCATTATTTAATGGTCCACCACCGCCAGCCGGTGAAAGGTCGCGTTCGCGATAATTCGATGAGCGATCACGTTCATAATCTCGTTTTGAACTGTACTTGGAACTCTAAAATTGAAACAAAAATGATAACAAACATTTTAAATGTCTATATATAAAAACAACTCTTGCAAAAAACAAATTGTAAAAGATTACATGAAATAAAAAACAGAAAAATACACGATTAAAAGTGATTGCCGTTCATTCTTAGTATCTCAATCAAAGCAATCATTGTTAATCATGTACACTCAAACCTCGTTTTATGCGATTTTTTTTTATGCGAATTTGAATTTATGCGGTTTTTAAATTCACAATTATTTTTTTTTTATTTTAGTCATTACAATTTCTATGTGAAATGGCAACACTGAAAAAATTACGCGCCGGCGCTAGAAAAACTATTTTGAACTTAGAACTCTGTTTTTTATATATATTTGTGGGGAAATACCGTTTTTAATACGAAAAATATTATACATATATTTAAAGAAGTGATATTTTTATATAACTGAAAATTAATAAAACAAATTGGATTTTATTTATTATTTGAGCAATGTAAGTTTATAAAAAAAATACAAAGAGCGTTTTTATGGTAAAAATTGCAACCTTTTTTTAGATATTTATAGTTATGGAGAAAAATAAAAAGAGGCAAACGATCTCATTAGAGAAAAAAATCGAAATTTTGGATCGTTTATCAAAAGGAGCGAAATGCACTGCGCTGGGGAAGGAATACAAATTGGGGGAGTCAACAATAAGATCGATTAAAAAAAATGAAGAGAGCATCAGAAAGTCGGTCATTTGTGGAACAAAGTTATCATCCAAAAATACATTTTATTCCAGAGATACGACAATTGAAAAAATGGAATCTTGCATCGCCCTTTGGATTGATGATTTAACAAGGAAAAGAGTACCAATCAGTGGGTACATGATAAAAGAAAAGGCTTTAGTATTTTATGAAAAAATAAAACTGACAGAGGCTTCTACTTCCAAATTTGGTGCAAGCAATGGTTGGCTGACACTATTCTTAAAAAGAACAAATCTACACAATGTGCAGATTAGAGGTGAATCAGCATCAGCCGATGAGGAGGCCTGCGCAAATTATCCCGAGCAATTTAAAAACATTATTGAAAGTGGAGGGTACAGTCCAGAGCAAGTTTTCAATGCTGACGAGACAGGCCTTTTTTGGAAAAAAATGCCAAGTAGGACGTATATTGCAAAATTAGAAAAACAAGCAAGAGGTTTTAAAGCAAGTAAAGAAAGATTAACCCTTTTACTATGTAGCAACGCTTCGGGAGACAAAATGTTAAAACCGCTAGCTATAAATAAATTTTTAAAACCACGAGCTCTTATTGGCAAAGATTTAAAATGTTTGCCTGTTCACTGGATGGCAAACCATAAGGCTTGGGTAACATCCGCCATATTTTCTGAATGGTTCTACAAATGTTTTGTACCTGAAGTTGAATCTTATGCAAAAAAAAAGGACATTGAATTCAAAATTTTGCTTCTTGTAGACAACGCACCTGGACATCCTCATTTGGAACATCCGAACATTCGAATTGAATTTTTGCCCCCCAATACTACCAGCATTCTTCAGCCTCAGGACCAGGGAATTATCTCTACATTTAAAAAACATTACATTAAAAACACATACAAAGTCATTTTGAATAAAATTGAAAAGGAAGACTTAACTTTAAACGAAGCTTGGAAGAAATTTTCTATTTTTGATTGTATACTTCAGGTTGCTTCCGCCATATCAGAAATAAAGCCGAAAACACTTAATGCATGCTGGAAAGCAGTATGGCCAAATTGCGTTGGAAACGGTCATGAAAATGAAATATCTGCTTTAACAAATGAAATTTTAAGCCTAGCTCATCAAATTGGAGGTGAAGGATTTGATTCACTTAACAATCAGGACTTAGAAGAACTACTTGTAGAAGAACCATTGTCTGATGAAGACATTATTAATTTAACAACCAATATTGAAGAAAATCCGTGCGAAAATAATGTTGAGGAAACTGTAGAACCTCTTACTTCCCAAAAAATTTTTCAAATTCTTAACAAAGTGGCTATTCTAGAAAACGAAATTCTTAATATTGACCCCGATACGGAGAGAGCAATAAAGCTCCAACGCGGACTTGGCGATCTTTTTTCAGGATACCAAGAGTTGTATAAACAACTATTAAAAAAGAAATCACAAACATTAGTGACAAAATATTTCCAAATTAAAGAAAAAAATACAGCTCCTGAAAATTCTTCGCCTGAACATATTGAACATATTTCTATTGATGGAGATGATGATATTCCAGATGATAATAATATATCATTTACATCTAGTGATGCAAGCGTTTTAGAATTTTTTAGCAATTCTGATTCTGATTTATAAATCCTAGTTCAATTGCTTTGTAATATAATTTTTATTTTTTAGAAATGTATATATTTTAATCATTATTTGAAATTCGTGTTATTTATTCATTGTTTTCTTTCTTTTGCTTTATTTTTTTATTACTTTAGTGAATTAATAAAATTTTTGTTGATTTTTTATATGCGTTTTTGTATGAGTTTTATTTCTTTAATTTGGATTTATGCGATTTTTTTTAAATGAAAAACCAATTAGTGGTTTTTGTATGGAGCTAGTGTTTTTTTTTATGCGAATTTGAATTATGCGACTTTTTGCGAAACGAATTAATCGCATAAAATGAGGTTTGAGTGTATTATAGAAAAAGAAGCATTATTTTTGATTTAGAGCCAATGTGTTTATGTTAATTAAATGAATTTTAACCAATAAGGTCTAGTAATGATTAAAAACTAAATAAATCAATTTTTTTTGTTCGGTTAAGAAACGGGAGACAAACATATGAAATTATGATAGTGCCAAAGAGATGCAAATATTTTAATATTTGTCGGATTTTTTTTTTAAATAAATTTAACAACAAACAACATGTTTGCGACCTGAAGAATTTGGAAAAAAAATTAAAAGAAAATATAAACATTATCGTAATTTTTTTTATTTCAATTTGAGTTTGGAGGCAAACATAAAACAAAACAACAGAACATTAATAATAAAAATTAATTTTGTAAGCAGTGTAAAAGGTATCGTTTTATTTTTTTTTTTAATTTTTAATTTTTTTTTTATATCTTATTTGATCCTCTAATGACCACTACTTACATCTACGATGCGACACAGTCCGACAGCAGCAGCATTTTTATTACACTCAGCTGCCAGTGTTGTTGTGATATCAAGTGCAATACTATTTGTGGCAGACATAAACTGTATGGGAGTGGGTTTTGGAGGCACCCTCTCGTTTATGAATTTGTGTCTTTTCTTGCGTTCTTTCTGTTTTTAATTGTTTGTTTGTTTGTTAGCTATTCAGTTGATGGGGCGCTTCGTATTTGTTATCTTTGGTTAATTTGGTTAGTTCGAGTAGTGTTTATTTTGTTATAGCTTTGATGAAATGATGACTTTTTACAACAATACAATAAACAACAAAAGTTTTGATGACTACAAACAAACAACAACAACAAATGAAGTGATAGCTATTAGGAGCTAGGAGTAGGAGCAGTTGCAGTATGCTTTTGGTTTTATCCTAATTCAGCCTGTTTGTCTTTTGATTGGATTTAAGATTTTAAATTTTTTAACCAGTTTTTTCTCATCTTATTATTGCATATAGAAATGAAACTATACATTCAACATAAGTAATAATTATTTGCACAGTTATACAAAAAAAAATTCAAAAAAAAAAACACAAATAGAAAATGAATTTAAATTAAGATAAAAATTGTTAATTAGTAAAATATTATGTTGAAGTATTTTTAATAAGAAATTTATGTATGTACGTAATTTGTGGGCCATTTCATTCTACTGGCCTGTTTTTATGTTTTCTTATTAAAAATACTTTAACTTCTAGGCTTAATTTAGTAAATGTAATGATTTTAATTGCTCTAAGGAAATGATGATTTTGTAATAAAATTAAAACAGAAATGCTTTTCATTCAAACACATACTAGAAACCAAAAAAGTTTTTTTTTTTTAATTTCAAATACAACTCACCTGATACGAATGAGATTGATGCTTCTCAAAGTAGCTAAAATAAACAAAAGTTAAAAGAAAACATAAGTGAATTTCATTGAAAATTTAAACATATATTTATAATACAGTAATAAGTAAAATCACAAATAGTCGAGGATATATTACAACAACTAAGCTTTTCTTTTATACGAAAATTATAAAATATAGATCATTTTATTATATATGGGCATTTCCTGGGGTCACGAACGTTCCCACGCTTTGATGTCCAAAAAATATAGAAAACAAAACTTTTCCTAGTATTTTTTTGCGATTCGATAGCATTTTAGTAGCCTTATGTTCAGTGCAAAAGATGGATTTCATCAAATTTAAGTTTTCATAATGATAGTTATAAACATGTGGTAACGAACGTACGCAAAATATAAGTCAACTTTGGCAGCTTTGGAATATTTAAAAGTGATTAATTTATTTTGAAAGTGTAGTAATGTAGGTCTCTATCCGGTGCAAGCCCAACCATACAATACCCTACACTAAGTAACATTTTTCTTTTAAAAATTCAATAATTTATATTAGTGGGTGATTTTCGATGTGGGCCTTATATGGGATCTATGAATTTTATGTGTATACCAACATTTTTATGAGATTTATGAACGTTAAAGTAATTTACGGAAGCTGGTCTTATATGGGAGCTATGACTAATTATGGACCGATCATAACAAAATTTGGTGACATGAATTCGGTATGTTCGGTATAAAACTTATTTGGAGCGAAATTTGTGTAGATACCTACATAAATTAAACATACATAATCGATAAAGTCCTATTTCGGGTGGACATTTGTATGGGGGCTAGGTGAAATAATGGACCGATTTCAGCCATTTTCAATAAACTTCGCCCTTGGGCCGAAAAAATTATATGTACCAAATTATATCGAAATATCTTCAATAAAACACGATGATTATCAACACTTTATTTTTCGATCCTGTTTGACTAATCGTAGGAAATGCCCATATGCCATTAGTAATTTTTAAAATACATTTTACCTAAAGTCAATGTTAATATAACTATAACAAAAAGGTATCATCTTCGAAATCATACAATAGGGTTTTTAAATACAGTGAGGCCTCGATTATCCATGATTCGATTAACCGGCAACATCAATTATCCGGGAAAGAAAAACAAAATATTTTTGGATCGATTTAAATTTTTTGCATCGATTAACCGTAATTACCTTATTATCCGGGATTATAAGCATAATTTTTTTCGATTATTTTTGAACAATCAACCACAAACAGGCATTTTTTGGCTTGCCATAATGGAAATTTCATAGAATGGCACAAGGTCTCAATGGAGAGACTAACCCCATTAGTTTGCGTTAATACTGCTGGTACAAACAAGTGCAAGGCATTAGTTATTGGAAAACGTGCTAGTGCAAGGGCTTTAAAAAATGTCCATGAGATTTCCGTAATGTCAATACAAAAGTTTGGGTAACACAGCAAATATTTTATATTTTAATAGTTTAACAATAATTTTGTTCCAGAAGTGAGAGATCATTTTAAGAAAATCGGTCTAAAAGATGATAGTAACATCATTCTGCTATTGGACAATAACCCAGCACATCCAGACGTGCAGGATTACAATGCTGAAAACGTTATTGTGAAATTGTTTCCACCAAATTGGACAACTTTGATCCAACCGATGGATCAGGGTGCAATATGGAGCTTTAAATGTCATTATCGAAAAACTATGTATTAAAAACCTACTCAAAATTGGTACTCAATTAACCGGGAAAATTGATTATCCAGAATGTTCCCGGTCCCGAATATTACGGATAATCGAGGTCTCACTGAGCTATTAAAATATATTTTTGTGGAAAATGGCTTTATATTACTGAATTGTGATAATAAATGAAATGAAAATGGTGTGTTTAGAAAATTTGTTCATGCGAGTTCAATTCATTGTCTTTCATTCACGAATAACAAATACGTTGTCCATTTTTAAATGACTAATCGATTTCGTAAACGAAAGAGTATTTCGTAAACGAAGAGATTGTTCAAACTTTCATTTATGTAATTTCATTTTATTTGATAAAAATTAGCATAATAAGCTTTCTTAGGCCAATAAACTTACATTACTAAATTAATACTTAAACAAATACGGGTACATTTGATACGTTTGAGTTAATTTTCGTTTTAATTGAAAAAAATAAGCCATTGGTTTAAAAATTATTTTTAAAATCGATCGAAATTTATTACATATTTTTAAATCGATTGATTTTGATCACATACTTGAATATAGGCTGAATCAGTTAGATTTTTTTTTAATTTGGTTTTGTTCCCAGATCAATCCTTTTTTATTCAGTTTGAATTGGGAATTCATCAACCTCACAAAAGCATTTTGTGAGAATTTTTGTTCGTGAACTTCGAACAACAATAGCTTTATTGAGAAATCATTTTCGTGAGTAGAGTCCAGATCGTCTGATATCACACCTTCGGATTTTTCTTGGGGATTATGAGAGGTCAAATGTTGTAATTCACGACTACCTATCGCGTAGTCGTGGTCAACATATGAATGAAATTATCTTTAAAAACTAAATGCCAGAAATTGCCAAAATTCTATTTTGGAAAAGTGGAAAAATTTAATTTTTGTTGCAACAAACACAAGAAGAAAATTCCACCAAAAGTTGAATTTTTAACAAACTATAACCAAGTGTAAGAAAATCACAATGTAATTTTTCATTTTTCCAACCAAATTTTGAAATGAATACCCATATTGAAAACGAGCCATACTCGTTGATGGTTTGTAAACATAAAAATTCGATTTTTGAATAATCAAGCCTAAAAAAACGTTAAAAATTAACAGATAATTAACAGATAAAGTTATTATCTGATGAATCTTTACATTGAGCCATAGGATATTGGTTTTGTACTTTCACTAATATTTCAAACATCTCATGGTTTTCGACATTTTGCCATTCTAATCTATCTGAGTTTCTGGTTGGATGTGGGTTTTTGATAAGAATTTCTTAATTTTCGAAACGTCGTTTACGCTATAAACATGTTCGCAGGAAATCGTTCAGGATTTTCGTTTGGCGGTTCGAATTGCTTTGTTGTAGGCTCTGAGTTTCGAGTTGTTGTTGAAGCATCATAAACAATTTTACAATATTTAATCAGGGGTTCTGCATGTAGTTCACGTCCAAGGAATTGTGCTACTTCGACAGGATGAGTCCATAAATCCACTGGTCGTAGTGAAGGCTGGACAGTTGAAAATGTGAAGGGTGTTATGAGGACCCGTGATAGACTTGCCGAGGACGGCTCGAACTATGCGGGACCAAAAGGCATTACACCTGTTTCTCCATCCTGACCTTAATTGTGCAAGACCGTCTCTTCGGCGTCTGCTTTCGGTGGTGTGCCTACCGATTCCCCCAACGTACACAAAGCAGAGATAAAGTTTCACGAAACCGTCACTGCAGCAGCCGCTCGCTTCATTCCCGCTAAATTGAGTTTCGTGTTACATTCATCCCTGTATTCTGACAGTTTCTTCAGGTGAGCTCTATTGAAAAGCATCCTAGTTTATTTTATGAGATTTATTAATCTTCCTGTCGTCCAAGGTCTTTTCTCTGGTCTATTTCGGACTTGACAACACTCCTCCAGAGTGTGAATGACTTTACTGGCGTTGTTAATACATACTGACTTTTTTCTGATTTATTTATTTAGTTTTTAGTTCTCACAAGCTTTTATTGGTGTTTCATTGTGTAGAAGCTTGGATTAAAAGTCAACAATTGTAAACTTAGTTATTTGGAATTTATTACATGAGATTTTTGATATTGATATTTGTTTGTTTGATTGTCGGGTAGAATGGAAGGCATGAGTAGAAGAGTCTTGGAGTTATTCTTGATACTAAACCTGTCTGCCTCGAATTTGTTTTATTTGTTCCATGTTAAAATATATCCACACATATTGTATATAATTAATTACGGCTTTGAGGAATTTTTAGGCACTGTAGGTATGATATTGAGAAGTATTCGGTCTGCCGCAGAGTTCGGTTTATTTATTGTAAGTGTTTCGGCAAGCAAACAGGTTTCATCATGATTTTCTGGATTTTATGTCCTGCGTATTCTTGCATTGCTTTTATAGGGTTATCTTAGGATATTTATGCTAGTTCGTAATACACTTGATAATTATGATTGTTTTCTTGTTATTGAAACAGTTCCCTTTTAGTTGAGTATTCTAAGTTCCTATTGGAACTTGTGTCGTTTCAGAGTGAAGGGCCAATTGTCGATGAAAATGTTTTTGTTAATGTCAAGAATAGTGACTTTAATATTTTAAACAGTTTGTAAATGTCTCAAATCTATTATGATTTTAGTTTATTAATCTTATATATGTAAATTTAAGTGCCCTTTAGATACCTTTCATTAGTTATTTTTCTAATATTAACCATTTATTTTCCTACAAGCTAAATTTGTTACGTAATTGTTTCATATTTGGATAACATATTGCTTATGTACATATTTTTATTGGCTATTTGAAGACAATTAATGAAGTTTGTAAACGTGAATTATTAAAAATGACAACTGATGAACAAATTATGCAGAATACATTTTCGATCGCAATGACTTGCAATAGCAATTACACAAAAAAGAAGAGTAAAGTAAATGGAGTAATTAAAACATTTTAATAAATGAAAAAAACATTACTAATGAATAAAACTGTATAATTAATTTGGCCTATATTCACAATTCACAGGTTCAACTGCAGTTATAACTTATGGACAGTATTAGGTGTTCGTTTTTAGATAGTTAAAATAAAAAATACGAAATTCTCATTTCGAACTTATAATACTATTCGAAGCCTCAAATCGTCCTCTCTTTATCACTAAAGGAATAGGAAAAAGCTAAAATCTAATTAATTTGGCCTATATTAAGAACGAATAAAGTACACAATTCTGAGGTTTAATTGCAGATATAACTTATGGACAGTAGGAGTTCGTTTTTAGATAGATAAAATGAAAAATATGAAATTTTCATTTCGAACTTATAATACTATTAGTCCCCTCTTTATCACTAAATGAATAGGAAAAAGCTAAAAATATATATTTTAGTTACAATTTGTCCGAAGCAATTCCAAAATGCAAGATTTTCCCTGATTTTCCAATTTGTATAAATACATTTAAGATCTTAACACAAAATACACAGTTTTTCTTATCTTCTCTACTAAAAATTAACTAGAAATAAATTCAATAGTTCCTTACTGGAACTGTTTACAACAATATTCATAAGATTTAATTGATAAAATAGAGAATATGTAAAAGAAAAAATAATTATTTACCGCATTTCAAAAGGAAATGAGACCGAGCAGCACCAACCAGCAGAAAATATAAACAATTCAGAAATTTTTCATTAAGAATAGTCGTCCGTCGATGGATGGGGACTGCAGAAGATTTTTTGCTTTATTTATGCCGACAAGAGCTAACAACAGCTCTGGTGTATGGAAGTTGAAGATATTTTTCTACATTCAAATGATGATGACGACGAAGGTGGCAGCAATATTTATAAAAACATAAAACAGAATTAGTATACGAAACGGTGCGGCGGCACAAAGGCAGAAGTAATCAAATACAAATTTGTATGTATAGATATACACAGACTCCACATACACAAGTGGAGAAGACACAGGAAAATGAAAAATAATATTTCAAACAGAAAAAAAAAAACACGAAAATAGATGGGGAAACCTCACAGCAGATACAAGTCGGCAGCAGAGGAAGTTAATAATGATTATGCATACGAATTTCATTAAATTGAAAAAGTTCCAGCAAGAAATCGTAAATGTTTTGCATTTTATCCTTATAAACACTTTAAATTCACCAATATTTGTTTGAAATGCGGATTTTCTTGTTAAACTTTTAACATTTCTTATAAATATTTTTGCTACACTACATACAATTTTTTACTGTTTCTTATTAAGTTTTTTCTTTTTGGTGTTTTCCACCTAGCTGACAGCTCTGCTGCAGAGCTGCTTATAGGTGGTGTGTATAAAAAGAAATGAAATTGACAGCGCTAGTTTGAGGTGAAATAATAAAAACAAAGCAAAACTGTAAAAAATGATAGTTAAAGTTAAAAAAAGAGAAAAATGCCGTATATATAAACTTAAGATGTAAAAAAAAACTTAAAATTATAAAATTTATTTACCCATCGTTCATGCGTTGCGGTTTTCTAGCATGCATTACCATCAATGCAAAGTTTACGCCACAATTTCCTTTCCCTTGTACGTTGATGTATTCGATAGTGCTCTTTCCAATTGAATATCCAATATTTCAGATAAGTTTTTAATTTTATTCAGTGTTTCCTTTTAATGATTGGCAAAATTTCTTGATAGGCCCTGGTGCTTGGTGTATATGAGTACGATTGATTATTGTAATTAGGGTGGCCGAATGCCGCCCTTTTTCCCGTTTACGTTTCCTTGAGGCCCACGGAAAATTTCTTTCTGCAAACTTTGTTTTTTATTAATCTTCGAATATATTTCTGAATTTAATTATATTCTTCTTCTTTTCAACGAAGGTTAATAGCTACACCTTCTTTTCTTGTCATTCCTCAGCCGAGAAAAAGTATTAACTTTAGACGGCTGTGGAATACTGGAACGTGTTTTCTCCTCTACTCTTAAAGCGCTGTGAACTGATTTTCACGTCAATTGATTTTGATGTCAAAGACAGAGAAAAAAAATATATTCAAAGATTTTATTTATTTTCTTATGTAGTGGGGCTTCAAAATTGCTAGCAAATAATGCGACAGACAATAATAAAGAATTTGCGTTTAATATAAGGAAATAATTACAAATTTTAAATGGTTAAAAATTCGAGTAAAATTTAAGAATTAAAATTAGAATATATTTTTGCTGTCGCCTCTACACTTGATGAAAAATTTTTTTCTTTGCTTGTTTTCTTTTATCTGTCTTTCATGTACCGTGGTGAATACAGCAACTACTTGACGCCATTTTGAGGCGTTGCTACACAGCATAAATACAACACTTCACTAAGCAGGGTTGCAGTTACAGAGTAGTATTTTCCAAGATAACTGAATAATGAAGAGTTGTTATACAGGTGGCAACACCGCGACTGACATGAGTTTTGCTAGCAACACCGCGGCCACAAAGTATACAGAGGTGTCAAATTTGACAGTTCAAAAACACTAAAATCAGCATTTTTTGTAATTGTTTCGATAGAAAAAGAAAACAAATTTGCGGTTGGTATAAATCAAGATCAGCGAAACAGCTTGCATTTTTATAATTTTATTGGTGTTGATATCTCTCATAATTAGAAGCACAAAAACGTTAATATTTTTGACTGCTTTCTCTTAGTTTAACTTGGGGGTTACACGATCAAGTTTTGCCTTTCAAGTTTTAATACACTCACACTTTTTTACTAATACACTCACACTTTTAAGAATTGAAACGAACTTGCATTCAATTTCACATTCAAGTTGGTGTTCAATTTTTCATTCAAGAAAACAGCTGATTACATTTTTATGTCCAATTTGTACTAAAATTGTTTTCAAGTTGCGTGCTGCCTACGTCACCGCTTTCAATTTTTATAAATTTTGACAAACAGTATATGTAAAAGACTATCAAGAAAAACTTGATCGTGTGGCTGCAGTGTAAGAGTTATAGTAATTTAAAGTCAATACATATAACAGTACATTTCTCATATACATATGTATTTGGAAAACAATCCGTCTGTCCGTTAGTCTGACTGATTTTCCTTGTTCGCAAAGTACAGTTCGGAGTTTTGAAAATATTTCGAATTAATTTGATAAATACAGTATTGAATGTAATTATATGTACATAAAAGAGCTTACGTCACTTTTTTGAAAATAAATAAAATTAAATATTTTCATTCATGATTGAAACATCAATATATCCGTTATAGTCCCGGTTTAGTTGCTTTTAAATTAGGAAAAAATCGGCCCACAAAAATCACGACAACCTTGATTTTTTATCTATATCTGGATTACTTAACGTAGACGACATGGATATTTAAAGATACACATTAGAAAATAAATATAATTAAATATTTTTATTCATGATTGATACATCAACACATAGTAGAAAAATAGAAGGTAGTTTCATTCTCTCTTTATTTTTTAAAATTGTACGTCTGACATGCTTAAGGATTTTGACGTTTTCGTTAAAATAGTAATACCATATTAATTAAAAATTTTCCCATATATTCTTTGAAGTTTGTGAAAAAATTAATACATAATTTTCATTAATTTGAAAAATATTAAAAAAAAATATAAAAAATATTTACTATCAAATTGGGATCAAAGGTAAGATTTTCATTTTCAAATATTTCAAAGGTAATTTGTGAACATTATTTTAAGATTTAACAAACATGAGTTGCATTTTCCCCAACTGCGAAAATACCAAATATTTTTGCAAAAATTCAAATGTAAATTTTTTTAAAGTCCCTACATTACCTAACAAACGACAACAGTGGCTGGATGTATGTAAAACTTGCGAAGAAGATTTGCCAATGGTGTGCTCCGACCATTTCCTTAAAAGCAATATTTCAGTTAATACATTAACTTCCAATACAACATACTTAATACATTTTTATTTAAATACTAAATTATAAATTACACATTTTTTGTAAAAAATTTCTCTAAAATAAAAATCATTTTTAGGAATGTGGGAACGCTTTTATAATGCTCACAAAATAAGGAAACTTCAAAAAACCTTATTTGAAAAAAAAAATTGTGATTGAAACTACCTTCTATATTTTTATCATGCATCAACATATCCGTTATAGTTCGGTTCGGTTGCTTTTAAATTTTGAAAAATCCGGCCCACAAAAATTGTTTTTTATCTATATCTGGATTACTAAAAGTAGACAACATGAATATTTAATGATACACATTACAAAGACCTTTCGAACGTCTTATATAACGCCATAGAAATTGCTACTTTAAGTCAGTACTAGGATCGCACGGTGGCCGAAATTCGACCATTTTTAAAACGATTTTTACCACATTTATGGAAAGAATTTTGAAACAATTTTTTATATTGTGCATGTCTAGAGAAAATAACCTTTTAAAAAATATGTTTCATCAATATTGGTAGACAATAACATAATTAAAAGAGTACCACAAAAAAACGTGTGGCCTATTTATATATACGACTAGTTGATCGCCCTGTAGCATTTACTAATGTTAGTTCTTCAAGTTTCTCCAACCCACTCACACCAGAGCCTGTTCTTATTTATTTGCAAATAAAATATTTAAATTTGTACTGCATACTTTAGGGAGCTTTTTTATTACAGTTGACTGGACTCACAAAAAAAGAATTTCCAAGTTTTACCCGGAATTTTTTAATTTTTTTTCTTTACCATCTCCTGAAAATTTCGAATCGAATAAAAAAAATCAGCCGAATCGCTCCAGCCGTTCTCACGTGATGACATTACATACATGGACCATTTCATTTTTATATAAATTGTTACGAAATTGTACTTGAATTCAAATATGGTGTTTGATAAAGGTATTTATAGACGGCAATACTGAGTATTAACCGAATACTTTAGTAATCGCTATAAATTCATCACCACTGAACAATGCGTATTCATAAGGTGTACTCGTCCCTACAACAAAACAACTATACAAAAACAATACAGATTTTGTTTTTGTTGAAAACCCCAATTGTCAATAAATAAAGGCGTTTTCTAAGATAATAAATCCTTTGCTATAATACAAGAAAAACTGTGTATTTCGTCAAATGTTAAATATTTGCATTATTTTTTTTCTTTTTGAAACTTTTTTTAATTTGTCACTTTCCAATGTTATCAAACATAAACACAAATTTTGACAGTTGGGGTAAAACAGCTGATGATCAGATGGGCTAGCGAGTATATCTTATTAAATACACCTTGAACTAAATATTTCATTAATTTCAAGCAAATTGTAAACAATTAAACAAAATAGAATTTGGTCTGGAACGACAACATATTCCAGACATGAAAAATCTTTCATATGAGACAGTGCAGAGTTTCTGTCGAGCATGTCTTAAAGAATTAAAAAATCGGCAAAAATGTAAAATAATCAGCTTGAATTTGCAAATACGGCACTGGTTGGAAGATGCCACCTTAGACAACCCATTGGCTAGTGATATATATCCAAATAGTATTTGCCACTCTTGTAGAAATAAACTAAAAGAATTTTCCGAATTTCATGAAATGTGCAAAGAATCTAGAAAAACTATTCAAAAAATGTTGCCAAATGAGGAAGTAACTAAATTACAGGTGAATCAAATAAACAATATTGAAGACCCTGAACTGGAGGAAAACATGTTAGCATATGATATTTTGGCATCACATGAAGAAAATTCTGCATTGGCTGAGCACAGTTGTAGTATTGTAGATACAGAACATTGTATCATCGACCCAGAAGAGGTACGGAAAATATTTTGTTTCCATTAATTTGGTAAAATTTTTTGCTTTTTAGCCACTAAAATCCAGTGCCAGTTTAAATGGGACAGAAACAAAAAGTGATAATAGTGCAGATGATGATGATAGTGATATTGAAGAACTGAAAAAACATAATAGTTCTGATGACGACCCAGTCGAAAGTGAGGAAATACACTCAGATTTTGAAACTGACATACCAAAAAACAATAAACTGGCAACCAAAATTAAGAGTAACTTTTCTAAATCGAAAAGAAAAAAGTACACATATTCCTTTCGTTGCGATCAATGCAAGTATCGTTGTGTTAGCCAACAGACTTTGGATATCCATATTCGTACACATTACGGTTTGAAACCATACCAGTGTCCAAAGTGTGAGGATGCTTTTGACAAATCTACCTTTTTGCTTAAACATCTCAACGAAATACACGGGGAAAAAGAATTAATAATCATTTGCGAACATGAGGAATGTGGCCAGCAATTTACAAGTAGCAGGAGCTACAAGGATCACTATCGACAGAATCACATACTACAACAGTCAAGAGAAAAACAAGACAAATCTACGGCTAAAACTCCTTATCGACATGTATGTGAAGAATGTGGCAAGATTTTTGCAAAATTACATACTTTAAAAGAACACCAATACAGACATGGACCCAAAGAACTCTATCCATTTCAATGCAACGAATGTGACAAGGCTTTTGTTGGGCAAAGAACATTGCATGAACATATGCTAAGACATGCTGGCATTAAAAATTTCGAATGCCCCCACTGTGGAGCCAAGAAAACAACGAAAAAGGAGTTAAGATCTCATATGAATAGTCACACTAAAGAACGCCAATATCCCTGCCCCAATTGTCCCATGATATTTTACAGATCTAGCAATCGCCGCATTCATATTGACGTTGTACACCAAGGCATACGGCGTTTTGCCTGTCGGTTTTGCGATCAAACATTTGGCAAAGGTGACAATTTGAAAAATCATGAATTGATACACACTGGTGAGAAACCGCATGCCTGCACGGAGTGCGGCAAACGATTTGTACAAAGAGTATCCCTAAGATCGCACATGAAAACACACAATAAATAATTTTAATAAAAATTTGGGTTAAAAGATTCTAATATTAATTTTAGTTTTTAAAGGCCTTCGTCATTCTTTTAGGAGAATAAATAGTATGAAAATCACTTTTTCCACATACCGCGTCTAAGTGCAGTATAATAAGACACATTTTTCTATTCCGATTTCGTTACTGTATTCAAGCCCCACTTCCTGCCTATACTTTTTGAGAAGATACTTCTCCTTTGGTGTAAATGTAGCCGGATCTCTCTTCTCCATCTTTCGTCAGATAAGCTAGAGATTTTCGGGTTCTGCTCCTAGCTTTCTCTTCCTTCGTTCAGTCGGTATTCAAAATATCACGTTGAGGGACACTTGGCAACTTCTAAACAAGCCGGTAAGAATACACAAAGTATGTATATATTTCCTTTAAATGAATGACCCAAAAGCGGTACAGAGCAGAGACCGAAAATAACGGGTTCACTTTCATTTTAATGGTAGATTCTCATTCGCAGCCATTTAAAAGTAATGTTTTGTGATATATCACTGAGAGAGTGATTTATTCGAGAACATTTTAGCTTTGGGGTTGAGAGAAACAGAAAAGAAACAAACACAAATGATCTGGATGAGTGATTTATAATTTATTTTTTTCGTAAAGGTCAGCTTTTGACTTTTATTTGCGAACATGAAAAATAAATCGCAAAAATGCATTTGATTCAAATCAACGCTTAAATACATATATAAAATTTATCAAAAGATTAATAACAAATTAAAAAAAATTCTCATTTCTGTTACTCAGACTGCATTACTTCATATTTATCATATTCTTTCCATAATTTGTTAAAAATTACTAACAATATATTATTGTATGTAAATAAAAGAAAAGTAACAGTTATTAGGAACAAGAACAAATGAATTGTTTATCTCACACCAAACCATTAAAAACAACAAAAACGAATTAAGGTCATACCAAACCATTTAAATAAAAATCATTTTATAACTGTTATTTTCAGTGATTTATTTTTATCACAAAAATATAAATCACAATTTGGGTTTTTTGGTATTTGGACGAGTTATTTTCGATCTCTGGTACAGAGTGAACTTGAAAGCGAATATAAAATAATAAATTGGGACATACAAGACAGACCGGGTGCTGCTAGTATTTATTAAGACGATTTTTAAAGTATTCACAATAATAGGTATAACGTTTTTAAATATTCAAGGTGCTCTTCAAAGAAGAAAATAAATTGATAATAAAAAATAAACATTTTTAAAACAAGCTTTTATTTAAATGATCTGAAAAGAAGAAAATAAACTCTTAACCCTTTCCCTGTCACCATACAAATAATTTTTTAAAGCCGTACGACCAAAATTTAAATTTTGTTTATTTAGACCCCTTTCACACTAGGCAATTTAGTTGCGCAAGTCTCTTGTGTTTGTAGATGCCAGAGGTAATGTCGGGTTAAGGAGAAGAAAATTTTACATGCTGTTTTGTTGTTGGGTAAGAGACTTGCGCAACTAAATTGCCTAGTGTGAAAGGGGCCTTATTTAAATTCAAGTATGTAATACAAAAAGAGCCATAATAGCCTTTAAAAGTAGAATTGTACAAACTTTGCTACCCCTGAATCAGAATTTTAGAATTTAACAAACTTTACCATCCCTGCTGAATCAGCTGTTTAAATTCACCATGATCATCTTTTCGTTGTTTTTCTAACAACACAGGTGGCAACACCGCGGCTGACATGAGTTTTGCTAGCTGACGTCAGCCAAACCATTTTTTTTATATGAAGTTTTTTCGATTTAGATTTGGAGAGTACATGAGCCAAAAAATCCCATTAGAAACACACATGTGAGCGGCTGATGTCAGCCGGAGCAGAAGTATAAAGTTGCCAGATTGATTAAAATAGAAAAATTTTCTTTTTTATTATTTTCTATTATTGACACGAATTTAAATCAACAAAAACAAAAAAGCGGGAGAAAGAAGGCAAAAGTTAGTTTATTTTTATAATTTTGCGAAAGGATTTTTTAATAAAGAATCCTTGAAAAGCAAACGTAATACGCTGTTATCGTTAAAAGGAGAGACATGGTATTTCATTTCTAATTGTATTTCGCAATTATGTACAATTGCACTGCAAAATTTTATTCGCAATGAATTCTTTATCGGAGTTTGTAAAAAACTATTTAATCGTTACAAATTCAGCAGATTATTTAGAAAAACTTTTCAAGGTAATAATAAGTTATTTCACGTGAATTAAATTAAAGATTAATAATCTTTATATATTTTTAGTTATGCCTGGAACATTTAAAAACTGGTTGTACGGTTGTAATCCTCACCTCAGAAATCGATGATTTTTCCAATTTACTGGCCGAAGTAGAAATTGACATGGAATATTTGAAAAATGTCATAATAATGTATGTAAATGTTGTACCTTTTCATTTTAAAATTGCAAATGTATAGAAATTAATAATTTTCTAGGTCCTACAAAACAATTGATGATATTTGTCGTAAATTATTGTTTCTGCACAGTTGGGCCCTATTGCCATCCTTGGTTGTTGTCGATTTGCATAAATTATTAAGTGAACAAACGGTAACTTGTCTTACTACAGCTTCTCTTATGCAAAAAGTAACACTTTGCACAGTTAGCTTATTGACATATTTAGAATCGATTGCAACAAAGCTGCGCAGAAGTGCTGATGGCAGGAGTACTTCGCGTGAGGTAAATGGTTTGTTGATTCTGCGGTCGGATGTAAACAATTTTGGTGATGCTCAAATACAGACTTTAAAAGACTTGTATTTTTACAAAACGCAGTTATATCAAGATTTAGTTGATCTCAGGCCCTTATTGCTACATGAGAGTGAAGATTAGAATGGAAGGTAATTTTTTTAAGTTCCTATATTAAATACATAGAGGTATGTATAAAGAAGTTTGGAAGAAAATTTCAAAATCTAATTTTAAATTTAGTAAAGAGAATGAATATACTGAAGATTTGTTGGGCATCTAAATAAATTTGAATGGGTGCAGCACCCATATTCATAATACAAATTTAAATTTATACATAATATTATTATGAATAAGCCTTATTTACACTTAAAGTAAAGATTAAAAAAACATTTGGTCAATTCACAAGGTCTCTTATCATGTCATATTGTCATAATGTCCTAATATTTCACAATGGTTTTTATTGTTTTTCAAGCAAAAAATGCCCTATGTTTATTGTGTTATCGTAACCAACCAGCAGAGACCTGTGCCGAATGCCTAAGACTCGGTTAAGCCGTGCTGCCGAGTCGTGATATATTAGGACGTTATGACAATATGACTGATAAGAGACCTTGTGAATTGACCAAATTTTGTTGTCATATCATGCTTAAATCTTATTTTTATGTGGTCATAATTTAATGTGGAACTTTAGCATTTGATTTAAAAAAATATTTTTTTTAAAATTAAATTTTGTTTTCAATAAATTTGTTTTACAAATACATAAATATGAGAATGTGTGAAACGGTAGCAAAGTATGAGGCAAAGTAAATTTTTGATAGATATGAGGTGAATAAAATTTCATGCAATTTGTAAAAATAAGTTGTATTTTATTATAAATCAATTCAAAACATTTGTTTTGTGTTATTTTACATCTTTTCTTTGCAAACTTGTAAATTGTATTAATTTTCAACATTTTAGTTTTGTTTATATTTGCAACCATATGTTTTAAACATATTTTTATGTTGATATTTTTTACTGGACAAAAAATGTCCAGATTCCCATCACATGCCTGATCAAATAACTAAATCTAGCCGCTATTGGTGCCCGGAATCTTGTGAGAGTAAAACTCTGGTAGAGTGTATTTGTTCAAGTTCAGTAAGGAGTCCATGTCCATTTCCTCCCGGGGAAAAATATAAACTATTCGACCAATCAAATCCACTTTGAGAATCAATAATGCCACACATTAGGCTGTTCTCATGATCTCCTATACGGTTAATGGACTTATTAAGGAGCGTCAAAGCATACGAAGCAAGAGGTTGTACTTCTGATTTTCTGTAAATAATTTATTGTAATATTTAAAGACACATTTCAGTTCTTTTTTCTTGCTTCGAAAATGTCGAATTTTTTACCAACGAATCGTCATATGCGGAAAGTTTTGCTTTACTTATTTAATTTAATAAAAGTGCCGCTGAAACACATCGATTGTTCACCAAAGCTTATGGTGAATATGTTCCATCGATTTCAACGAGCGAGAAATGAAATGGTGATTTTGACACGGAAGACATACACCGCCCGAACAGCTAAAAATTTTTGAAGACTAAGAATTGCAGGCATTATTCCTTGAAGATAGTTATAAAACTCAACAAGAGTTTGTAATCATTGGGAGCTACTCAAGCAGTAATTTCAAAGCGTTTACGAGTAGAAAGATTCATTAAAAAGCAGGGAAATTGTGTAGCATACGAATTGAAGCCGGGAGATCTTTAGAGACGATTTTGCATGTCCGAAATGATGCTTGAACGCTATAAAAGAAAATCAATTATGCACCTAATTACTTGCGATGAAAAATGGATCTATTATGATAACCAGAAGCGTACAACTCTAGGCCAAATGTTGCAATACCTGTTAAAAAGTATTTATTATGAAGTGTTTGGGAAGTTTTGCCTCTCCCGCTTTGTGGACCGTGCCCCGTCCAACTACTATTTGTTTCGATCGAAGCAGAACGCTCTCTCTGGGATACGTTTCACCTTAGAACGGAGTATCCGAAATTCGCTTGATTCGTCCTTGGCCTGAAAAGATGAGAATTTTTTGTATTTCAGAAATGTCCATTGGTATTGCTATGAGAATTTTCTAAAATTCAATTAGAAAATTGTGAAATAAAAATGGAAGTTTCTGAAATAAAATTAGAAACTTCTGAAATACAATTGGAAATGGTGTAGTTGTGTTGAAAAATCAAAAGAATTTGTATGAAATATAATTGGAAATTTCTGAAATACAATTGGAAATGGTGTAGTTGTATTGAAAAATCAAAAGAATTTGTCTGTTTTGAAATTGTTTGGTTTTTTGGAAAATCTAATTCGATATATCCAGTTGTTTTGTTATTTGTGTAGTTCAATACGAATTAAACTTAATTTAAAAATTCTAACGATTGATATTTATTGGTGTTAAGGTATGGTCACATATGGCAAATATTTACTCAAAAAAGCGTAACCACTTTTTTTTTAGCACAAATTTGTAAAACGTTGTTTGATCTTACAAGTGATTTGTAAGATCAAATAGCATCAAATAAAATAAAACTAAATACTTGTCTTGAATTATCCTAAGTAAAAAGAGTTCTTGAAATAAATAAATGAATTAAAATATATTTTATTTAGCGGTTACGTCTTTTTCGTCCAATATTTCCCATGTGTGGCCCAACCTTTACTTTTTATTTGTACTTAAACAGAAGTTGTCTGTTTAATTATTATATATTTTTAACATTTAACCGCCGTTGTGTTCAATTATTAACGATAATCACATATTTCGCATGCCGTATTACCACAAAATCTTTAACATATTTTAATTTACTTGCACATTAGGGCTATAACTATTTTACATTTCTGTTTGCAAATATCATAATGGCCCTAGCATAGTCGAATATACCACTGAAAGCTATTTAAATTGTCAATAAAGTTCACCCACAATACTCGGTAAAGTTTGGAGATAATTTTTTTATTTTTTTTTTTATCTAAAATATAGTTTTTTTTTTAAAAATATATCAACCTGACTCGAATCCATATTTCAAATTTGTGGTAACGGGAAAAAATCCGCTATTTTGCTATAAAAAAATAATACAAATTTGAGAAAATTTTGACTTTAAAAAATCGTTTTTGTTGATAGAAATCGATTAAAATAAACAAAAATTAACCAGGACAAAATTTAATTTAGTAACAATTGTTATGGTTTGTAACGTTCTTAACACGTTATTATTAAAAGTAAAATATTGCTGCCTTTTGTTTTCTTATTTTTTGGCAAAAAAGAGACCGACCACCTCCCACCCATAAAGATTCTAAAATTTTTTAAATTTTGTATATAACTTGTACGCCAAATATATTTTTTCATTCCCCAAAATAAATTCTTAAATATTTTTGGTTTCCTTTTATCCTTTTTGTGACTCTTGGCCATCTAGTTTAAATAAAATTATGTTTGGGGATATTGCATCCTGTGCCACGACATTGACCTTTTAGATTGAAACCCAAATTTATATCAATTTATCATTCCATAGATCATTCCTAGGGTCATAATTTCTTTGATTTATATCTGAGTATGATTTTATCAAGCATTTGATCATATAATATTGAATTATTTATCGAATGTTATAGTAGAAAAACCACGATCAAATTATAATTTTAAAATCTGTGTGTTTTTAAGATAAGATGAATATATTATCTTAAATTTTAGTTGAAATTGGATTCGGAGGACATTCTATAGAAGTCTGATATCAAACAATATAATTTGTTTAATTATTTGACCAAGAAGTTTTTTGGTACTTGAATGTTGAAAAATGGTAATGTGACTTTGGAAATTTTACCTTTAATAGAGGATGTTATATTGTTATTGATAAAACTTTTCTAGGATTTAAATAATTTAAATTTTGTTCTTGTAATGGTCAGCGAATAACTGCAACACTAGTCGCCACTTTTGACCACCGTGCAGAACATAAATGCCTGATTTTTGAAACGGTGGGCCAAGAGTGTTATGTTTAAAAGCGATAAGCGGTTTCGCAACCTGAAATTTATATTTTTATTTGAACGCAATGTTTTTTAAAACCATTTCTGAATATCTATAAATAGTTTTTTTTCTGAATTAAGCTAATTGTATGTTCAGAAATCATAATTTTTGAAACTAAAGCTCACATACACCACTTTTTTTGTTACTAACAAAATTTGAAAAGTAAAATTAATTTTATTTGTTTTAAATTTTATTCATTTCGATATAAATTAATTCAAATTACAATATTATGGCGATTTTTTAAATCGAAAACATTGAAAAGGTTAATTTTTCTTAAAGAATTAACTTATTACTTTAACGATATACTATAAATATTTAATTAAAATTACTATGAAAATAAAAATATTTTCCATGTTGATTGCTTTAAGGTTCTGTCGTGCTATTATTTTGACCGGCACTGTATGTATATTGTTTGTGTTAAAATAAATATTATATTCTGTGTTAAATTATTATAATAATTTATAAAGTGTTGGATACATAAAATGCCAACCTCATTTATTTAACACAATTCAACACGGAACAAAACAAAACATTTCTTAATTGTGCACTTAAGGGAAAATTCGAAAACAAAACAGCCACTGGAGCGTATGAGCCATTTCTATTTCAAACCCAATCAGACAACAATGCGTATAAGTAATTTGAAAGCATAAATATAACAGTACACCCGAAAGCATGGAAGCTTTTAAGCTTTATTCATTTCAAAAAAAGCTTACAACAGTTATTTTATGCGAAAAAGGAATAGAAATAATCTCTTGGTTGTTCTCTTATTGTTCTCTGTATTTTTTTTTGTGTTATTTGTCTGCAGGGATTACAATTTTCTGCTGTCCTACATTTTCCACTTCAAGTAACTGTTGTTTGCAGACATGTGCTGTGCTGTTATGTTTTGGTTTGGTTTAGTTTGGTTAACGAAAGGAGTTGAACAAAACAGAAACCCAAAACGAAAGCGAATTTACGAGAAAAACAGAACAGAAACTGAAAACTGACACAAAAACACAGCATAACAAAATATTGCCAACAAGTAGCAGTAGTAGTAACCATTCGACTACGACAGCGAACGTTTGCTGTTAAAACAACAAATACAAAGTAAAGTGTTTGCCCGTGTATAGTGAGTGACGAGTCATACCGGAGGATTAATAAAGTAATGAAAACTATGAAAATATACGGTATTTTCAAAGTGCAGTGGATGAAAAACAACTAACTCATCATCATAATCAAATATTCGTTAAATTAACAAAGTCTAGAAATAATAAGAATGCATCATCAAAAGGGATGCTAAAAGGGATGCTAAAATAGTTGCTCATATATGTAGTTAGTTAATGTAATGAATGCAATTTTGCAACTCTAACTAAAAAAATATTTGAAATAGTGAATTTTATGTTACTTTTACTTTGAGCATTAAGTTAAGGTGTGCGTGTGTGTGTTGTTGCTTCTGCTGCTAAAAGGGATTTATTTTTGCAAAATTCTAGGAATTCTGGATTTTTAACAAAAAAAAAAAAAATTATACTTGTTGAAAATCTTTTGACATTTAATTGCTGATGTATGTTTGTTTACTCATACTTTGCTATGATATATTTTAGAAATATGATGATTTTTAAAGACTTTAAAAATACAAATTGTGCATTTTGTTTGAATTACATGACACAGAGACATTTCAAAATGTCAATTATAAAAGAAAAATTCCCAGGAAGAATATCAGCATTTTTAATGAAATAAGCATATTTTAGTCTTTTGTGTTTTTTTTTCCATAAAAAAATCTACTTGTCATATTTTCCTTATTAAATTACATTTAAAATATTATCACATTAATTTAATTTCTTGTTAACATAGCTAAATTGGTTTTCAATTTAAATAAACAAAAATTCTAATTTAAAACGTGATTTTTTGGAGATTTTCTTTGCATTTGTTATTTGCATTTTATTGTTGTGGTAAACAAAAAGCTCTTTATTTAACAACAATATGTTGGCATTAAGTCAGATTTTTTTTTTTAAATTTGTTTAATCTAAACAAATAACATGCTTCTAATACTTGTCATTTCGATTTGTAGCAATGTCTGTTAAAATACTCACTGCAAGCAGCTTAAAAGTGTTTTGCTTAAGATGTCTGATATAATTTTTATTTATTTAGTTGATTTAGTAGAGTGAGCCAGAAAAAACATATACATACATACTTGTGCTAAGTTAAATAAAACCTAAACCTTTCAATATAAAAATGATCAAAAATACGTAAATTTATTCAAATATTGTACAAAATCATTAAACATTAAAATATTGGCATCCAAATAAGCACATGAACATTTTGTTGGAATTTGACTTGAATGCAAATGTAATTATGTTTTAAACTTCAAAAATATTTGAAAAACTTAAATATTTTTCAAACAAAAAACATATGGCTTGAATTTATGTTTCCATTTTACTGGAAAATGCTATTGAAATAATTGAGGGATTCAAACGGTCTGCTATTAGGTCTTATTGTCATAATGTCGTTAAATATTTTTTTAGTTTAAACAAATTCTTGTTGTGCTGCAAACAAAAAAAGTGTTATTTTATGACAAACCAATAAACATAGTTCAAAAAATCTTATTAGTTTATAATTTTTTTGTTTAAAACCCAACAAAAATTTGTTTAAACTAAAAAAATATTTTAGGACTTTATGATAATACGACCTAATAGGAGACCGTTTGAATCCCACAAATGTGTAATACAATTATAAACTTATCCACTTTTTCTGTAAATCCACCCATTAAAGAATTTATAGTTGCTTCCGTTACCTTTTTGGAAAAGCGGACATGTCCTGGAATACCTTTCCTGTGGTCTTTAATAAGTTTAGTTTACAAGAGCCCAATAACTTTCCACAGGCCGAAGTTCTGGACAGTGGTGCAAAATTGACATTATTGTTTGAATACCACTTAAGGTCCTTTTTTCCATATTAGCATGATGCCAAATCGGGCCATAAGTATGAAGGCACTCTGTGTTGTTTTAAGAAAGGTAAAATACACTCCGCAATATGTATTTCTGAGTTAATCGTGCCTGATGTCACAAATGATTGGCTTCTTTTGCCAGAACTGCAAATAGCTTGTCACACAAGAAACTTCCTGGGGAATTTTGTTTGCTCGTCCATCAGCCACATAAAAATCTTGACCCGAAAGTTGTGAAAAGTCTGCCAGTACATAAGTTTCATTATCCATTACACAACAGATGTACTTTTTTATTCCCTTCACCTTCGTGAGAAGAGTATATATAAGTTTGTCATTCCGTTTGTAATTTCCACAATATAATTTTCCGACCCTATAAAGTATATATATTCTGCATCCTTATATATAGCGGAGTCGATTAAGCCATGTCCGTCTGTCTGTCTGTTGAAATTAACTTTACGAAGCCCCCAAATATCTCCGCAATTCTTCCGGCTCGGTTGCTATTTAAATCGAGAAAATCGGTCAACAAATGGCTGAGATATAAGGAAAAAACCAGTACAAACTCGATTTTTGACCTATTTTTGATCTACAGTGCCGGACTTAAATATTCACACAGCATACAGATTTATCTTTAATCTTCCATATTTTTTAAAAGAAGGCCACAACTTTTGTACGGGTTTCAAAAAAATATTTATTTACATATAACTTATTGAAATATATGGAAAAACTAAACATAAGTTGGCACATTTTAGAAAAAAAAAAATGATTTTAAGGGGACACAAATATTCACACAGTTTCTAATTTTTAATAGGAAAATCGTTTTTTTTTTAATAGTTTAATATTTTGTGGAGTAGCCTATCTTTTTAATGACTTCTTTTAATCGTCTTGGCATTGAATAGACCAATTTTTGGTGACGTCAGCTCCAATATTTTGCCATCCTTGTGACAGGACTTCTTTAAGTTGAGTCATACTAATAATATGGTGCTTTCCTTCACGTCCGCCCAATTTATCCCGCAGATGTTCTATGGGATTCATGTCAGGTGATTGCGGAGGAGTCGAAAGCATGTGGGGAACATGATGTACTATCCATATTCAGACGTCATGGGCTGTGTGTTTGGGCCATTGAACTGTTGAAAATAGAAATGTTCCCAATCTTTAACTTTAGAGCGCATTGTAGTAGGTTTTCTTTTAAAATATTAAGGTACACTGTTTTGTCCATTGAACCGTTGATGAAAACTAAGTTTCCTACACTAGATGCAGCCATACAACCCCACAACATGACACCTCCTCCACCATGTTTGACAGTGTTTACTACCTTCTCCAAACTGTTACTCTGTTTAACCCGAATTTTTTTCACCAAAATTTTTTTCGCTAAATATTAAAAAACAAAAACTAAATTTTTAAATTTAAAAAAAAAAAAATTTAAATTGAAAAAAAAACAATTCGAAAATTTTTTTTCAAAAGAAGAAAAAAAAAATTTGTTTACCGAAAAATATTTATTTTGAAGTATAATTTGGTGAATAAAAATATAGCTCTCGTACTTGTTTTTAATCCAGCATTAGCTTTGGCTCTGCGCACAAAATAATATCAGTGCATTTTACTTTATGAACTGCTTTTCTGAAAGAAATGTTCGGTGCTCTTCGAAAGAGTTGTTCGACTTATCTGTTAGATTATTTTTTCTTCCTGATCCTGGTTTTCTCTCAATGTTCAAGTCTTCCTTAATGGCTTCTGAAAGAGTGTGATGATTTTTAGCATCTCATTTAGAACCAGGGTTTCGAAGAACTACTAAAAGCAGTCGCATTTTACTGAATAGTTGACTTTTTACAGTCTCATGCTTAAAAAAAAGTAACTAGTTTCAGTTTTTGATCACATGGTTACTGAAAACAGTTGACTGTGCACACACATTACAACAGCAAGCAGCAATCGATTTTGTTTTTTTCCAGCAGCCAAACGAATCAGCAGCCGCCATGTTTCAGTTTTCAACTCTACCGAACTGATTACACGACTTCAGCAGCAAAAACATTTCTGTGTGTGCTGCTTACGCATTGTCAGTTTCGAGTTTTGTTTTTCGTACTACGCAGCGTAACAAAAACTGCTAGCTCGACTGAATAGTACGACTGGCTAGTTTGGCTGGTTGTATAAAATGTGTGTACAACAACACACACTTTATGAAGCTAGGTTGAATCGTATGATTTTTTGGTTTTTGTGTTTACATACATATCACAGAGGAAATTTAAATGTTATTATTGTTAATAGAAATAAATAGGAAATTCTTATATTTATTATATCTTAATTAAAAATACTAAGAAATAAATTTAATAAAATTATTAATTAATAAATTTAGAATAAAAAACAAGTAAGAAAGTATGGTCGGTCAAGCCCGACCATATAATACCCTACACCAAGTAAATGAGTAAAAATATTTTTCTTTTAAAATATCAATAATTTATATTTTCGAGTGATTTTCGGAAGTGGGCCTTATATGGGAGCTATGACCAATTATGGACATATCACCATAAAATTAGGTCGTGTGATTTATGTCTATATTAAAGTTAACAATGTTGAATTTTGTGTGTATACCAACATTTTTAAGCGATTTATGCACGTTAAAGTGATTTTCGGAAGCGGGTCTATATGGGAGCTATGACTAATTATGGACCGATCGTAACAAAATTTGGTGACATGAATTTTGTATATATAAAACTTATTTGGAGCGAAATTTGTGTAGATACATAGATAAATTAAACATTTATGACCGATAAAGTCCAATTTCGAGGGGACATTTGTATGGGGGCTAGGTGAAATAATGGACCGATTTCAGCCAGTTTCAATAGGCTTGGTTCTTGGGCCGAAAAAGTAATATGTACCAAATTTGATCGAAATATCTTCAAAATTGCGACCTGTACTCTGCGCACAAGGTTTACATGGACAGCCAGCCAGCCAGCCAACCAGACGGACGGACGGACATCGTATAATCGACTCAGAAAGTGATTCTAAGTCGATCGGTATACTTTAAGGTGGGTGTTAGACTAATATTTTTGGGCGTTACAAACATCTGCACAAACGCATAATACCCTCCCCACTATGGTGGTGTAGGGTATAATTATTGATATTTTTTATTATATTTTATATTGACTAACACAGTACAACATTTTTCAGTCCATTGCTTTGGGACTCAATTCTGACAATTGCACGTGAAAGTAGCCCCAAAAATAAGGACTTCTGTATCATTAGTTTTGTCAAGTTGGCTGCTCAAGGTGGATTTTTATCACTTTTTCTATATTTTAGCACGGTTATATCTCGTATACCGTACGGAATATCTCTTTTGTGGCTGAAGCAAAGTTGTATATATTGAATAGTAGAAGAAAAGTACGGAACATACCATGAAAATATACAGATCGTTGGCTTAATATAAAAAGGCGTAACTAATTTTTTTTTTCAAAAATATCAATGTAAAAAGGGTATATTAAATAACTTCATTGAAATAAAAATAAATATATTTTAAATGAGCAATAAAATGTGAAGTGTCTTCTTATTCAAAATTGCATTAAAACTTTTCTTGTGTCTAAAATTTTATGGATTTTATTAAGTTTTTTCCTTCTCCAGTAAATTAACAAAAAATCGAGTCACGCCTTTTTTATATTAAGCCATCGATATGTAGTAATTTTATTTATTAATTTAATTTTTAATAATGAAAAATTATGAAATTTATAAATGTAATGAAATCAAATTTAATGTTAATCGAATGTATATTAAATTTTTTTCTGAAAAAACAAGAATTTTGCATTTATCTCTATTAACAATAACAATACTTAAATTTTCTCTGTGAAATGTAAACACAAAAACCATACGATACAACTTAGCTTCACAAAGTGTATACAAAAACAAATTCTAACCAACCAGCCAAACTAGCCAGTCGTACTATTCAGTCGAGCTAGCAGTTTTTGTTACGCTGCGTAGTACGAAAAACAAAACTCGAAACTGACCATGCGTAAGCAGCACACACAGAAATGTTTTTGCTGCTGAAGTCGTGTAATCAGTTCGGTAGAGTTGAAAACTGAAACATGGCGGCTGCTGATTCGTTTGGCTGCTGGAAAAAAACAAAATCGATTGCTGCTTGCTGTTGTAATGTGTGTGCACAGTCAACTGTTTTCAGTAAGCAAATTGTTGAAATTGAAGACTTAAACTTTTTTCAGTTCAGTCGTTACATGAGGCTATTTTGGTGCTGAATATTAAACCCTGTTTAGAACATCAAGTAGAATTTTGTTCTTTACTTTCAATAATAACATTTGTTCAAAACCTTTATTTGACTAGACAATTAATTATTTTGGACTCATAGTTCCCCAGTTAATTTATGAACAATAATTCGTGCACGAATCATAGTAGTGTAGTTGGTAGGCATTCATATTGTTAAGGTTACAACGATTTTCGTCAATTTACACGAACGAATGTAAACAATAGAGCGTAATAGAGCGTAAAAATACAAATATTTCATTCAGTTGCTTGATGTTTTTGAGGATACTTTATTATTTACCCATACATGCACACAAATTTAATGCCTCTATTTGCCTACCAGTGTTTATCAAACCAATCTTTAAATCGTCAAATGTAGCCCAAGACAACGAACATTAATCGTCGTTTTACACAAAACTCTCTTTATAAATTGATTTACAAACACATTCGCATTTTAAAGATTTTTTTTGTATGTGCCTAGTTCAAACAGACAACTTACAAAAAGGTTTTTTTTAATTCATAAAATTCAGTTAAATGGTAGTCCACTATTGAAGTCCTTAAAGATATAAGAAAAGGTAACAGCCAAAATCGAATCATCATCTGATGCAACTTTCAATGGCACATATTATCCCCTCATTTAAATTAAGTTGTCTGGGAAATCTTCATCGACTCCAATACATATGTTTTGAAGTTATCTTGTTCGCAGCTGAGCCGAACGGATTACGAATTTTTGTTCACAACCGAGAAGCATTCAATTTATTGTGTAATCGACTTTACTGTGCCATGTCATTGATTTTAAAACCATAGGGTAACATAGAGACGAGACGTAATTGTCAAAAACCTAAGTCAGTTGTCAAAAACCTAGCTCTTGCAACCACAAAATACATGCTAGTCAATGTATTTTGTTGTTGTATCAGACATATGATTTGTTGTATATTTGTTTGACAAATCGGAGTGTCTCGTCTCTATGTATAATTCTCTATGGTTAAAACTTTAAATAAATATCATGAGATTTAAATTGTCAAAGTTTTAAACAATTTCATAGAACTGTTTGTAAATGTATTTAAATAAACTGTTTTTTACTTTTATATTTTATAATGGTTTTAAAAAAATATGTAATTACTAACCAAAATATATGTATGTATGTCCCTGTATATGTATGTAGTATATTTAAAAAGGTAAAAATAACAATTACAAATCTTTACCACACAGAATCCTTCCAACTCTTTAATTTGCCTCACAATCATCCATCAACTACAATGTCTTTACGGCTCATTTAAACCCTAAACACTGTTGAAATAATGTGTGTTGCTGTTTTACTAATTAACTACTTAAAGCAAAACCAAGGCACAGAAACAAAACGAAACAGTTTAATTAAAAACCTTTTCATTTTAACCCCAAAATAAAACATTTTAAAAATTCATTAGGAAATTTGCATATTTTAAAACACAAAGAGCAGCATTTGTATGAACATACCTATGCTGCTTTTAACGTTTTGAAATTGTAATATAACAGACAGTTTGTTTTAAATTTTAATATCGCTTGTTTTTTATTATTAAAACTCCTCCTACATCTACTGACTTGTCTTGTTTATTTTACAGCATCATAAACAATTTCATTGCTACAATAGCAAACAAGAGAAGCAGTAGCAACAACAATAATAATAACCAGCACTAACAAAAATATGTAATAATATCAAAACATTAACAGTTAACAACAATAATAACAACAAATACATACCGTTTAATCATCATCATCCTCATCATCGTCATTGTTTTTAATATCAAACTCTCGCGCTCTCTCATCATCTGTCTCTTGGTCTTCCTTTGAGTTTAACACCATTTTCTATTTATTAAAACTACTACAACAAATATGAAATGAACAACAAAACAAGTAAAACAAAACAAAAACACGTTCAATACAGGTTATAACGGGATAAAAATCCTGAAGTGTTCATTGTGTTAGTGAGTGTTTGTGTAAAAGAGTGAAAAAGAAAGAGTTTAATAATAATGGCTACAAATTGTGTCAGTAGTAAATGAAAGTGTTTTGTTTAGTTGAAGAGCAATTAATTATTAGTTACATTTTAATAAATCATTAAATCCCCTGAAATGTTTAACAAAATCAAATTCAATTTCCATAGAAAACATGCAAATTAAACAAAAGAGCTTAAATCAAAATTGAAAAGAAGCAACAACAACAACAAAACAGCTCGTTTAATCAAAAACCACTAAAGTATGCATAATAAAGCCACAATTGTTTAACACATATTATAACCAAGCAAACAACAAACAACCAAGCAAACATTGTATAGCAACGCAGCAGCAGTAAAAAATCAATTTCATCAAATATTCTATAATAAAAAAATACTACAAAAAAAAGAAGAAAAAAAATACAACTAACTGGCAGTTTAAAAAAATTCCTAAAAGAATCATATAAAAAAAAACTTGTATATTGAGCAAGAGTGTAAGTAGATATATCCTTTTAGTCTATTGAGGGGTTTAAGTCATTATGGTGAGACAAAATATTGCGAAAATGTTATGCACAGTGGTATTAATCATTTTAAGTTTTAAATGTTTTCTGAAATTTTATAAGCTACAATTTGAATTTGTTTAAAATCTTATTATATGAAGTAAAAATAGACAGCAATTATATAAATTTATTTTCTAAGTTGCAGTAATATTCATCTAAGACCCCAGTATGTACCTTAGGGCGCACAGTGCGGCCAAAGGCACCTTTGTCCGGTCAAAAGTAGAAAAATGATCCCCAAATTTGTATATGGGGGATTTTGGGATCGCTGATTACGAATCCGTTATCAGAATTAGCAAATTCAAAATGGCCGACCTAATATGGCGTCATTTCATACGAAAAAAATTAAATTGTTTTTGTTTTGATATTATTAGGGTATATAATTGAAAATTTATTAAAAATTAACAAATTTACAATGGTGAAATGCAATATGGCGATGTTATAGTGCATTCAACAAATACATGCATACGTATTTGTGTAGCTCTACTTTAGTTCACGTTTTCGAGAATTTACTGTATATTTCTATATATAAATGTGGTGTTGTATTTTATGTTATTTCATGTACATTAAAAAATGAAAAAATTTTATTTTTTTTTGCCGAAAAAAAAAATAACTTGCAAATACGTGCAGTTGAATTTTATTTTATTTGTTAAATAATACTTTGAATTATTACCTCCAATAGCTTAGCTTACCTCCAATAGCACATCAATTTTGTTTAACAAATTAATAATAAAGAGTAGTCCTTACATATCACAAATTATTATTTAGAAATTTACATTCCTTCAGCTGTAGAATCTATTTTGTTTCGTTTGATTTGCTTGATTACAAAAACTTTGACACGTGTTTAACGGAAACTCCTACTAGTCGATCTTTCCTACGGTAGTGTGCCATTCGTGTTAAGGCCTCATTCAAACTGAAATTATGAAGGGCATTTGAGGCAAGGGACCTTACTATTATAATTTTTTATCTCCTAGAGCATTTCTTTAACAAACCCAATGACAATAAACGCCCAACTAAAAACTTGTTTTTTCGACTTTTGGCCGGAAAAAGGTGCCTTTGGCCGCACTGTGGAGCAGGTCGAATTAAAAATCGCCCAAGTGCAAGGAAAATTGTACTCTAGGGATCAAAATGAAAAAACTTTGACTTAGGAACCATACCTCTAAAATGAATTCTGATGTTCCTTATTTTGACCCAAAGGTAAAATTTTGAAAACATTTCAAAAAATTACCATTTTTGGCACTTTACATGATGTATGTATTAAAGGCCTGCACAAGACAACATTTTGTAGAAAAATGCCTTACTTCAAAATTTGATGCTTTGTTTTGTTGTGTCGACGCGCACATCATGTTGTTCAATGTCATCGCGCCGCAAAAACCATGTTGTACCATGTCTTCGCGCCGCGAAAACCGTGTTGTGCCATGTCATGTCTATAGCTATTGATGATGCTGTTGTTATGTGTGGTAGCTTGAGTTGAATTGATGTTAACAAGTGTCGCATTGTTAGGCAGAATAAAATTGCATAGCAGAATGAAACTGTACACAACTCCTGAACTGTGAAAATTTGAGAACTATTATTATTTAGCATTATATATTTTTTTTTAAATATTTAGAGCAAATAATATAAGGATTTTTAAAAAAATATATGTAAATAATAAAGTGTAACACAGGAAAAAGAAATTCATAATTGGAATGAATTTTTTTTTATAAATATTATTAATCGAATATGAATTTTTTCCAAACATTTTTCATTCAGAATAAGAACATCTTCATAAATATTACAAAATTGTACATGAAGGAAATTTTTGCTTTTTTTTACACAAATTTGTTGCTATTTTATAATAAATTGCATTATGTATTTCAAATATTTTTGTATAATATCCCAATATTGTCCAATATTTCTAAATGTATCGAAAAGGCTGAAACGTAAATAATATAATTAAATTTCAAAAATGAAGTAAATTTAGCCCATATTTTCTCATTGTATAGCTGAAAATCATAAAAAAATAAAATATTTTCCAAGAAAAATTTCAAACATTTTTGAATAACATAAAAATATACTAGAAAATTTAAATAATTTTGTTCAAGCCTCCTAGATTTTATTTGAAAACAAAAAATAGGAAAAAAAATTCTGTGAAGTTACGCAAGAAATGCCCTACACTTTTTCTTCAAATCGTTGGGCAGTTGCATTTGTTCCACTGGAACATTTTCGTAGATTTAAATTTTTGTAGCAATTATGCCTCGAAAGATTCAGAGACATTTCATTAAATTTAAACACGTTTTTACAACGAGTATAATAAACACGTTTGTCTTTAATATCATTAAATATATTATAAACTTCACCGTTAAGGATTTATACATTAATTTAATTTTCTTTAATTAAACACCGTCTAATAGGCCAATTGGCTTTGTTCATGGAGTTTTATTTTATTTTGCAATGTTTTTTGTCATACATTTTTTTCCAAAAAAAAAAAAAATTTAAAAACTAAAAAAAAAAAATTTAAAAACTAAAAAAAAAAAATTTTAAAAAAATTTGGAAAACAATTTTTTTAAAAAAAATTAAAAAACAATTTAAAAAAAAAATTGAAAAACAATTAAATTTTGTTTACCTAAAAATGTTTAAAAAAATTTATTTTGAAGTATAATTTGGTGAAGGGTATATAAGATTCGGCACAGCCGAATATAGCTCTCTTACTTGTTTAATATTTTATTGTTAAAGAAAAACAAAAAATAACGTTAAAGTTAACAATTCAAGTATTGATAATGTTAAAAAAACAATCGAAAACAAAGTCCATCATTAAATTTTTAACAGAAATATTCTGATCAGATTAACTCCCGAACAATCTACAAAACAAGCTTTAAAAAATGTGCTTTAAAAAATGTGAGCTAGTTGGACATGATCCTGAATTCATATACAATATTCATTAATTCGGGTTTTAAATTGAGTAACTAATTCTTTAGTAAATTAATTATTCACTTTATCTAAATTATTTATAACAAATTGTATTATACATCAAGCTCTATCAACGTTGCCGAATTTTTGCTTAATAAAGTGGTCTTGGGGAATTAAACAATTACGGGAATCTGTTCAAAGTTTGATATCATTGTCAGTGAACGTGGCTAATTTGAAGTCAGGCAGTGCATGATTGACGCATTTAAAAATACGCAAAAAGTTTATTACCATGTTAGACAGAGATGTTCAACGATATTCAAAATCATGTATAAGACAAACTCCATGATTTTCTTGCAACAAAACGTTAGTTTGCAATATTTGTGTTTATCATTCGATTAATAACATCACTTATTTTAAGATCATGGCCTTCATCTATTTCAATGTAATCATTTTAAATGTCATCCTCAATATTACTTTCGACGACCGTTTCAAAATCACATTCTCCATCACATTTAACTCCACTTTAATCTAAATTAAAATTTTGTTTATTAATTGCGATTCTTCTAATATTTCGCCAGCTAAATAACAAATATTTTATTCCGTACCTTTTATTTTCAATGGTTTGTTTTTAGAATTGTAACTTCTTGCAGTAATATTTATGTATATATTTATAAAAGGAGCTATCGGAACACTCAGCTACAGCTTTTGTCTTTAGTTATTTGTCGAAATTCAGAAACAATGCAATTTTTGTGAGTCATTATTACTTATTTAAATTTGAAATTATGAAGAATTTTAAGCAATTTAATAAATTTAAATGTATGTATATGAACATTTATTCGTTTTATTCGATTATTCTACACAAAATTGTTCGAATTATTCGTTATTCGAAAATGGCCATTTTTAAATTGTTCGTAAGAAATTATTCGATTAATCGAACGATCATTAGTCGAATGAATACCTTAGTACCTAGTACCAGATCTAGGACAATCAATTATCCAAACAAATTAACTTCACGATACACAAAATTACGAGTAACCCCTAGCGGTGGCAACTTCGAAAAAAAAGATTTTTTTTCTTTTTTTTAGAAATCAAAAAAAATCACTTGAGCTGTACTCGTATTATATTGATTTAAGAGGCGTTTGAAAGATAATTATGCCTGATACGCTTCACTTTGGAACAGAGTATCCGATATTGGCTTGATTCGTACTTGACCTAAAAAGATGAGCAGTTCTTTTGGCTGGGAATCCATATGTTGCCAGAAAAATGGGAAAAGGTCAGAGCTAACAATGGCCAATACTTTGAATAAATTTGTATTGTACAAATGTTTCAAAATAATAGCTAAACATTTAAAAAAATCCTTTTGTGGGTCTGCGATGAATATTTCAATAAGCTGCAAACGGAATAACAAAATCATACCCACGTATAGAAATGTCTAAGTTTGTATAATATAATGCAATGTATTTTCAGCTAATCTTAATTGTTATTATGAGAAAGTTGCTCTTATTTACTTTTATTGACATTTTCTCTTTAGTATGTCGCGTGCTAAATAATGTTGTTATTAAAGGTCAAATGCAAATATTTCAACGTGACAACAACGTTTTAAAAAATTATGTTCCAATTCGCAGATTTTTGCATTTCTACGTAGTACATTCGAAAATGAGTTATATTTTTTGTAGCGTTCACGATTGCTTGTTCACTGCTAATATATAGGAAGCAGCAAAACGACAAAACTTACCCTTTTGCACTAAACATAGTGATACTAAAAAGATTTTTGTATTTTTTTTTTAATTTCAAAGCAGTTCGAATGTCGCGTTCTGGACTCTGGAAATTTAAATAAATTAGACATAGCTCATTTTGCATTCTAGCTAACAATAAAATAAATAATATATAATGATCGATGTGGTGTTCCATTTCCCTTCCCACTTCTTCTTTATAAATATTTCATTTCCACCCACTGTGCATGCCAAAGATTTAGCTTTAAATTTTGTCTACTACGGTTTTATTCTGCTGTAAAGCATTTTAAAGTGTGAATTATATTCTTAACGCATTATCGTTACAAAACATAATGACTTAACTTTAGTCGTGCCATGATTTATAGTTAATATTTTATATTCTTGCTTGTTTGGGGATTTTTCCAGTCAACATTTAGTTGTGTATTTTTCTCATAGTGTGTGTGTGTGTGCGTTTCAATAAAAATGGCAGTTGCCCAAAAATATTTCTATAAAAATAAATAAAATGCAAAAAGCAGAAGAAAGAGTGAAACAACAAAAATAAAGTGAAAAACTTGGAAAAAAAAAATAAAAATAAAATAAAACATTAAGAAAAGCCAAAGAAGATACTTATTTGACTAACACCATCAAACACCAGAGTTGTAATACGACACATCCAGCAGCCGCACCAATAATAGCAACTTCAACGTCCTTGATTTTTAGTTGTACTTCGTATAATGCTACCCAAGTGGACAATATAGCGCCAAATAATGAACGAAAAATATAAATAAGAAAGCAACCAGCAGACTCTATACAATTCAAAGTGAGTATTCAACAATTTTATTTTATTTTCTTTTTCTATTCTATAATTTTAAAATATTTCATAAGCAAACAACAAGCCTCAAGAAGAAATAGTTGCCTATTTAGCATATTTCTATTCATAACTTGATTAAGAAAAAACCATCTTGTTTACTGGCCATAATTGTGTAAGAGTTTTAACAACATCCTTAAGGAAAAATAAAAAAAAACTTATTTTTGGATAACATGTGACAAAACCTTGGAAAAACTAAACAAAATTTGCCAAACATACAATATTCTTCTAATGAGCTCTTAATATTTTTGGATTTTTACTTTATCCCTTAACTAATAGTATTTTTTTATCTTAAATAATGCTTTATTAAATTATTTTCACTCTCATCATCCCTTTGAGAATTATTTTTTTTATTTTTTATTATTACACTTTGTTTGGTTGCGTTTTACATTTTCCTTTATGTCCACTTAGTTGGGTTTTTGCCTTTTGTTAATTTCACTGTATTCCATTTTTGTACAGCTATTCATTGCCTACTATTAGGAGCTGTGGATTTATAAATTTATTTGCATACTTACATTTTTTTTCTTGTGTGCTTCTAGTTTATTAAAATCCAGATTTTTACAGCGCAATGAGTTATTTTTTTTTGTGAATAATGCAAAACCTATTTTTTTTACACTATTTATTTTATTTCTAAATTAGACAGTAAATGCAAATTTGTTTTGATAAATTACAAGTTTTAATTAAATTTCATAATAATTTTATTTTGTATTCAAAGCTTTTTTTAATGTTTCCGAAGCGGAAAAGTACTTGAAAAAAATAAATTTATTAACAATTGCTTAATTAATTATGTTAATGAAAAAGCAGTTTTTAGGCTACATGTAAATAAAACTTTGAAAATTGTAATAAAAATAGGAAAAAAAACTTAATAGCGGTATTCAAAATGTAGAGTGCCTGGTAATGTAGTAAAAGAGCACAATATCAAAAAACTAAAAACAAAATACATTAGAAATTGAAATGTTTGTCAATAAATAGCTTTTCTGCTTTTTTACTAGGCCAAGTGAATACCGCTAATGTTAAATAATACAAAATTATTGTGAATAAATAAATAGCATTATAATTGAATTTATACGATTTCTGTGAAAAATTTGGTATTTCGGGAAAAAGAAACAAACCCCCTAAGTACCAGGTCCTGTTTGTTTGTTTTTTAAACATGCTGACATCCAAACTAGGAAACTACTATAAATAAATTTAGCTTAGATTGTTGTTCATTGTAATAAGAAGTTTCGGATTAAATATCTCCTCTTTCTAACACCCACTAAATATGGGCGTGGCATTTTATGAATTGTAAAATACTAATTTGTATATAGGTGACACATTTTTAATCTTCTGCAACATTTCCTCTATTACACAGAAAAAATTATATTTCAATTCAAACATTTATCCCATATTGAACTGGTTTCAATTATTTCATAATTAAATCTAGTATTCATTTGCTCAAAAACAAAATTTTTTGATATTTTCTCAGGGCATGCATAGAAAGGTGACTGCATCACTACAACAATACAAAAACAACAGGTACTTTGTTTTTGTTAAAAAGTAGGTGAACTGTCAAAGTTGCCTGTTGTTGTTTTTGCTTTTGGGTTTGTTGTATTTTTCGCCACAACAACCACAAGTGAATTGACAATTCAAACTGAATAAAAAAAATAATCAGCTGTTTCAACGCAGTCACCTTTCTAAGTGTGCCTTGATATTTTCTATTGAATTTTGAGTTTTGAATTTGATTATTTTGTCAATTGAATATACAATTTTCGTTATTGGTTGAATTTAAAATTCAAAAATTATTGAATAGATAATTTTCGTAATTGAAACACAAAAAATAACAAAAATGTGTTTTCAATTACAAAAATTATCTATTCAATAATTTTTATATTTGAAATTCAACCAATAACGAAAATTGTATATTCAATTGTCAAAATAATCAAATTCAAAACTCAAAATTCAATAGAAAATATCAAGAAATTTAGTTTTTGAGCAAATGAATACTTGATTTAATTACGATATAATTGAAACCAGTTCAATATGTGACAAATATTTGAATTGAAACGGTTTAAGAAATAGTTTTTTCTGTGTACTGGCCAATACCTACTGAAAATCTGCAACGAGTAGATTAACATAGACTTATTATAACCTCGTTGGGGTGAAACAGATCTGAGTTTAATGTTCTTATAAAATGAATCTGAAAAATTTTTTAATTTTGAAATTTATTAGGACAAAATTTGATTTAAGTTGGCGTATATAGCTTTTAAAACATTTTATACACAGTCCAATTTTAAATCCAGAAATGTTGAGTTGAATCTTCAGAAGTGTCTATAAATGAGGAACCGCAGAACAAAAGGTACTTTTTTGCACATTTAAAATTTTTGGGAAAATGATTTTTATTTATTTCGCCCCTTAAAAACTGCATGAACCTGGAAATGGTAACAAGTTTCTTACATATCAATGGATACATCTAACTGCGATAAGTCACCACATTATATCGAGTCATAACAGCAAAAAAGACGTAAGCGCTATAAACCAAATTTTACAAGGGAAGGTTTTTTAAATATCCTTGGTTGAAGTCTAAGTATTACCGTGAAATTGAGTATGTATGCACAGTTACTTCTTAACTATATATTGCATTTATTTTATTTCATATATTTCCAATATAACGGGTATTTATGTCGCTTACGTCTTTTTCGCTGGCAGTTACACCCTTCCAATTTTATTAAAAACACAACTTAATGTTTAAATTTTTTTATATTGTTCAAATTATATTCATTTATACAAATTCAAATTAACGTTTTTAACCTTAAAAGACTAATATTAATTAATTTGTTAAAACTAATAATTCACAAACTTCTTCCACTTCTTATTCACAAAATATGTAGAAAAAAAAATTGTACTTACGTCTAAATTGTTTTTGCTGTAAAATCATAACGGTACATTATACAGCGATGGTATTTTATGAGATGATGCGAATGATCGAGAACTATCGATATTTATCACAAAACGAAAATTGATAATCATTTTAATATTTGATATAAAACCATTTTAATATCGGAAAAAGAACCTTGTTAAAAAATAAAGAAAAAAAAGTACGTTTTGTTAAAAACTAAATTAAAAAGTATGTTTTTTATGCGTTTTTTAAAACGATAATTTTTTAATCCTGATCTAATATATTTTTTTTTCGTTTTATACTAGTGTTGTACGTTTTGTTAAGCACAAATTTTCTTAGAACCCATTTATTTAGTAAAAAAATTAAAAAAATTTTGCTGAAAAATACCAAAAAACCAATTTTTTAAAAGATGCGAAAAAGTACCTTTTGTTCTGCGGCTCCTCAATAGTTTGTCTTTGAGCCCTTTGTTTTACCCTGTACAGATTTTCTCTCTATAATTTGGTCCTTATTTAAATTCAAAACGAAGGTTAATTTTAACTGATATTTGTAATCGGTATTAAGTAGGTCATATGTTATTTGCTTAAAAATTATAAAATCAAACGAACATTGAAACCTTGAATCTATCTACATAGAAATATAGAACAATTTTTTGTTATCATTTATGTTATTTCAGACAGTTATAATTTCCAAAAATTTAGTTTTTTTACCTCATAGATAGTGGTGCCAATATAGCAATATCCGTCACACAGTTGGAATCGAATTTCCAAAGTCATTGAAATCGTGAAAATTACATTTCTTTGCTTTTCAATATTTATTATTTGTATTATATTGCAGAAATGTAATATCAAGTATCACACTGTGTTTTACAATTTTATTTATTAATAATATTCTTACTGAAATGAAAAATCTAATATTTATTTATTGAATATTTTTCTTAGGAGGAATTGTTGGTTTTTTATTGTACTTTCTTGCTCTTTGTATGGTTCTCAAATGTTTTATAGGTTGAACTTATGAAATATTATCCTGCTGATTTTCTTTATTAAATCACAATAGTGTGGAGATATTTATTAATTTCAATAGGGCGAAATGTGAAAAATATGATAGATCATAGATTACATTTCTTACCCCCATTAACACGAAGTCTAGTTAAGCTTTAACTAATAGTTATATTGTCGGTTAAAATTATTTTTGTATAAAAACTGTCAGTTTAACTATTAGTTAACACATAACAAGACTTCGTGTTAATGGGGGTTAGTGTTAAAATACATAATACATAACAAATTTTAAATATTTTAATAAATAATAAAGGGTAATAGTGATGCAAATAAATGGTTAAAAAAACCAAAATATAAAAGAAAGAGTAATTATGTCTGATTGCGAATTAGTGTTGATGCAGATGAAGATCCAGGCAGTGAAGTCAGTGAAGATCCAGACAGAGAAGACCACCGAATCCAGTGACGACATACAACTCCAAATGGAAACTTATAGTTCTTATATTTATTTTATATTTAAGTATTTATAAGTATTGTATTAAAAAAATTTTAAAAATAAAGAAATTGTTACATATTAATATTAATTACCAAAAAAATTGTCAGGTGTCAAATCGTACACGAACGGTATCAAGTCGACAACTTATGGTGTCAAATTCAAAACGGTCTGTTGTCAAATCGTACACGAACGGTCACAAATTCTCAACGGTCTCTTATAAAATCGTAGACGAACGTTGTCAAATTGACAACGGATGGTGTCAATTCGGCAACGGAATGGTGTAAATGGTAGACAATGCTACCAGGGGCCGAACGTAATCGTCTATTTATATAAACGCAACACAAGTGTCAATGAAACTCATAAAGACAACCAAATGATAAATAAAAACGATGGCTATTTAAAAAAATGTTTCAAATTAATAAAGAATAGGGCACAACAATAACCCCAGTAGTTGTAAAAGTAGTCAATGTATCTGTTTAAGACAGTAATTTCCACTAATTGGCTTATTACAATTTATTTATTCAACTGATTACTTTATACATCCCTGGTATACTATCGTTAAGTCAATTGTTACTTTAGTATCTCTATGTAATTTAGGATGTATACACTTTAAACATATTTAGAAAGCACATTAGAAAGTTTTTAATGTTAGTTATGACGCAGGTTTCTGTTTGACAGCCATTGATAGCAGACTACCTCTTGACTTGAGAAGAAATTTCGAAAAAAGTGAATTTCGTCTGCTCATTTGTAGCATTATTTTTTGTGGAAAAAAATCATCACTCAACTAAAAGATAAGCTTGATAAATACCATGGGAATTTTCACCATTAATTTCAATGGTAAACAAATGATTTACTGAATTTGGTTGTGGCCGTGCAAGCACGGAAGATGCCGAACGTTCAGGTCTCTACACCCGAAACAATTGAAAACAATCACGATATGGTGTTGGCCGATCGGAGATTGAAAGTGAGAGAGATGGCGGAAGCCATAGGCATCTCACATTGCTCAGTAGTGTCAATTTTGAATGATTAAATCTGTATGGCTGACGCGGGTGCACAAAAGGTTACCTATATGTGAAGTTTCCATGGTAAAAATCCATAAATTGGGTTATGAAATGCTCTCTCTCTTCCGCCTCATTCTCCGGATTTAGTACCGAGTGACTATTTCTTGTTTCTAAACCTGAATTGAAGGTCTAGGCGGAAAAAGATTTGACTCCAACGATGAAATCATCTCACAAAAAATATCTATTTGGATGACCTCCACAAATCTTATTTTTTGGAAAGGATAAACAAATTGGAGAAACGTTGAACAAAGTATATAGAGCTCAAAAGGGACTATGTTGAAACAAAAAAAATATTTTTTATCCAAAACCCTGTGTTTCATTCAAAAGGCACGGACTTTTTGACCCGACCTCGTAGCTAGTTCTAAATGACAGGTAAAAGATAGTTCCAGTGCAGGACAGAATTGCAGTGGTATTTCAAAACTTTTTTTTTTCAATTTAAACATACAAATACATTGACAAAGTCAACGTGTTCTCCTAAGTCTCGCTTGAGGCTTTTTGTCTGCATTGCACTGAAAGAAATGTGTAATGAAAACGGAGAGTTTCAGCATTGATTATTTGTTTCTCTCAGTGCAGTTAACTCATCCATGCTTAAACTAATAGAGAAAATAAAGCAATGGTGCGAATTTGTCAAAAATTATTAATAACGAACTCTCAATTAATGAGCTATGATAATATGTCGCAGATAGTTTAATTAAGATTCATTATTATTAACAAATAAAGTCTGATAAATACTGACATCTTTTATTTAGTTCACTAAACTTTTCTTTCAGTGGAGTTTTCTTTCGCTTACCAACAGAACTGCTGCTTTAGCTTTGGAATAGAGGGAAAACATTTTTAAAATTACAATTTTTAATAGTTTTGAAATGAATTCATTACTTTTAACAACTGTATCTACAATATCAATAAAACTAATTAATTTATTTATTTTCTATCTCATTATAATTTATAAACCAATATTTTGTGGTTTCTAAAGCAAAAATAAACTTTTGTTTTTGGCGACAATTCAAAGTTTAAGTAACTAAACTATTTTACATGAGTTTTTTTTAAATCAAATACCACATAAAAGGAAACAACAAGGGCAAAAATAAATAGAGATAGTATGATTAGTATTTAGATTTATTTTCCCTCACTCAAACACTTTTAAAACTATGAGTAGATTGAAAGGCATCCCTTGGTAAACCCTTAAAAAACACTTAAAAACTACTCAATCAATGTGTATAAACTTTTTTTAGTTTTTTTTTTAGAATTTTTGTTTGTTTTTGTATGTTTTAAGAGAAGAATCATTTTGTTTGTCCTGCTAAAGAAAACATAATCTAAAGCGTATTCTATAGTTGAGCTAAAGAATTCTATTAATGTCATGTTGTAAATATTTTTGTAACAGAATTATTTTTTCTTTTTCATTTTCGTTTTTGTCATGTCTATTCAAGTGCTGTTAACTACTGGCAGTAGGTACTTGTAGCAAGAAATTGTGGCACCAACTTAACTTAGTATATACGGATGTACAAACTAACTTATTTATTTGAATATGCACGAGCATGTCTACAGATATTTTACATTTTTCTACATATAGGGTGTATTCTTAGGAGGATTCATTTTAAAAATATTATCAGGATTAACTTTTTTGTGTAGCCAAATGCAAAAATGTTAAAAAAAATAATGTCAATAATACATATGTCAGTATTACAAATTTCAAAGACAGAACTCCGGATTAAAAAAGAACACTTAGTGACATTTTACTCTCTCATAGATTTCTTCTAGTGTGTGAAATAACTACTCTCAAAAAAAAAAGTGCCTACATTCTAGATTACTTAGAGTCACTAAAGAGACAACTTCTCGCTAGATTAGCTGGAATGTGCAAAGTAACCAATTGAATTCTCTTTGTATTACAAATTACACATACATGACAAATTAACTAAAAATTTATAAATTGGAACAAGCCAAATAAAGGACAATAAAAGGACTCATGAAGTACCGGGTTGGTTTTTTGGCTGTCTCTGTTTTAAAGCTTGTTTATTAATGCATATCTTTAAAAATATCACCCGTTAAACATGCATTAAGACGAATAGAATTTTTTATTGCCACCACCCACATTGAAATTGTATGATTTATAAACAGACATAAAGTCTGTTTTTGTTTTTTTTTTTTTTAATCTAAAGACTAAAAATTATGAAAAATGAGAAAATGCGTTGTTAATGTCGTCAACGAATATTTAGTTCCTTATTAATTTTGAATTGAATTGAAAATGTGTGGGAAATTTATTAAATTGTTTGACATTAAATTATAGGTTTTATCACAATGAACCTAAACTGAAGTTACAAATTGTAAAATGGAGGGTAACATTAAAAAAAGTAGGTTAGTATACAGCTAATCAAATTGGAAACTTTTAGTAAATTAAACTATGTGTGTAATTTTTTGATTCATGGAAATATAACCATATACGGACACCAGTACGTAATAAAAGACCAAAGATCATGAAGATGAAGTTTTTCTTTTGATTTTATATGTTCACATTTTTTGTTCTTTATGACAAGGGCTACAACTTTGCCTCAGAGAGTAAATCAAAATTCCGAACTGTTTGCAAGATATGAGCCTGTGAAAATGATCACTTTTTTGCAAAAATTACACCGAGGCCCCAAATCTTTGGGGGCCCATAACAAAAGTGCATGACTTTGGGCAAAACTGGTAGACACGGGTCTTTTTTTTGGTCCTTTATCATGTAGTGGATACTTTTTTTGTGTTATTGTAGAATTATTAATCACTTTAACTGTTACATGAAATTATATTCATTTTAACGTGGTTGCCGTTCATTAGAAATACTTTTATAGATAATAACATCTCGCGATTTATATCCAAATTTTTCAGAGAGTTGGATATCATCAAACGAGATCAAGATTAATTCAGGGCTACCGCAATGGCTTCGTTCCTATTTCCTATTTTATTCCTAATTTTTCTAAATGACATTCCACGTTAAACTTACAACCATATATTGTCAGCTAAAATCATCAAAAAATTCGAAATTGATCTTATTTTATTGATTGCGTTTTACTACATCCGAAGTAACTTAGTTATAACCAAAATTCAAAATAACGTATCATCAAGTGAATGACTTGCTTAAAGAAAATAACGCATAGCTTTCAAGAAATCTGAGATCGAAAAAACCCTTACACACGTTTTTCATTAAAACTTTTAAGCCAAGTATTATTTGATTTTCTATTTTATCTAGTTATCTTTGAAAAGTATGTCAGTTATTATGTTTAATGTCAATTATGTTTACTTGTGGTTAATCTTATTAAAATCAGTGATGAGAAAAAAGTGCGTACTAAAATTATTAAAATATTTTCAACAAGACCCAACTTGGTGCCAAACAGTCAAAGGTCAGTCGTTAAACTGATTCCAATGTAATTAAACAGTATCGGGAGATATTTGTTTATGTAGAAGAAAATAGAAAGCATTTTCAAAAGAGCTCCCAACACCTCCGGTAGGAAATCAGTCCGGTTAGCTCAGTAATCGGACTATTTGGTACGAAAAGTTAATGCCAATGCAGGTTTAAAAACTCACAAGGCTCAAAAAGTTCCTGATAGTCCCGGTCCACACTGTGAAACTTTAGCTGCAAAACATTTTTGAATTCTCTTTTGAAACTGCATTCGTGTCCACACAGTGAAGTTTTTGCTTTTCAGTTTCTGACATTTCTGTACAGTACGAATACGAACGAATAAATGTGGATGACATACTCAACAAAAACTTCATGTACATGAAACAAAGTTCCCTTTTTCATTCCTCTTTCCCCTTTCATCAACAAACTCAAATGTTTTGCAGCAAATGTTTCACAGTGTGGACCGGGACAAAGGGACTCTGCTGAAAATTTAGAGGCCAAAGACAGAGCACAAAAATTGAAGTCAAATTTTATACAAAAAATATACCTGCTGCATAATGGATGACGAAACGTAAGTATGGAAAATTTTTCGCAGCTTCCGAGTCAATATTTTTATGTTGTTGATGCTCGAGGGAAGTATAGGACTCAAAAGCAGAAAATTTTCCCAAAAAGTTCTTGGTATGGCAAGCAATATGCAGTTGCGGCCAAAAAAGAATTTAAACATTTGTTACAAAGGGCTGTATAAATAAAGAAATTTTTAGATCAAGAAATGTTTACAAAAGTAGTTGCTTCCATTTATAAGACCTGGCCTGATTTGGCAACCTATCACTATGGTAAGCAAGGTATTGAGTGGTACAAGAACAATAATGTGGTATTTGTATCAAGATAGGCAAATCCTCCAAACTGCCTGGAGCTAAAGCCAGTGGAGAGATATTGGGATCTTGTTAAAAGAGAATTGAAGAGCACAAAAGAGATGTTCAAAAGTGTTCGAACAAAGTGACAGCACCATAAAAACCGTAATGGAAGGGTTTCCGGAAAAGGTTCATAAATTTATCTCTATTCATTAGATCTATAAAAATAAAATTTTTTGCAAAACTGTAAGATTAGTAGTTTGTTCGATCTCAGTCCTTAAATTAATTTTTTTTAATTTTTTTACTTTAAAATACTCTGTGTGTAATTTTTTGAGTCATGGAAATATAACCACTACGTGATAAAAGACCAATTTAGCCCAAAGTCATACACTTTTTGTATGGGCCCAAAGGTTTGGGGCCCCGGTGTCAGTTTTGCAAAAAGGTGATAATATTCTCAGGCTCTTATCTTGCAAACAGTTTGGAATTTTTATTTACTCTCTGAGCCAAAGTTGTAGCCCTTGTCATAAAGAACAAAAATTGTGAATATATAGATTAAAAAAACTTCATCTTCAAGATCAAAACCGATTTTTTTTTACCTTTTTTCCCCTGTTCAGGTCCATAAGTAGCAAACCGTTCAAAATTCTAGGAAACAATCAACTACAAAAATATACCTAAGATCTCAATAAACAAAAATTGTGAATACATAGAATCAAAAAACTTCATCTTGAAGATCAAAATCGCAAAAAACTTTAAAAAATTCTATTTTTTTTTTACATTTTTTCCCTGTTCAGGTCTATAGGTAGCAAACCGTTCAAAATTCAGGGAAACGATCAACTACAAAAATGTACCTAATATCTCAATAAACAACTTTTCATAACATATGAACTTTCTAGGAATGATTCTTAATACCTTTTAGGTAGGTCAATATAGAACAGCGAAATGCAAACTCACACCACTACAGTTTTTAGATATTGTAGTTGTATGAGTTGAGAATTATTCTCTGGCAAAAACAAAAACAAATAGCTGAAATAATGAAATAAACATGCATAAAAGCGTAACACAACCTGCTTCTATCAATGCTCATGCGAGACTGACTGTTTTTATACAATGTGTGTGCTTGCGTACATGTAAAAACAAAATCAAGAGAGCTCATTTGAGAGCTCATTGCATTTCGCTGATATAGAATTAAGTGTTTTGGGCCATAAACTATTAAATTATTATAAACTAAAGCATACTTTTAGGCAGCTTAATAAAAAATTATATCTAAATTTATTTAGATTTTTTTAAAGTTTTTAGAGATTTTGATCTTGAAGCTGAATTTTTTTGAGTATAACTTGGTAAAGGGTAAATAAGATTCGGCACAGCCGAACGAAATTTTCTTCAATTCAACATATTATAGAACTTATTGCATACTTCTTGTACCTTCTCCTTTCTCCTTTCATCCTTTCTCATTTCGAGGAGTTAATTTAAGAAAATGTATAAATTTAATTAAAATATTTCTCAATTTAACTACTTTTAGGTGTTCTTATTGTAATAACTTTTTCCCCATTTTCTCAATATCTGGTTATCGTTTTTCGTAACGATAAACCTCCAATTAACATTTTTTTTGTATGAGAACTGTCAGTTTATCGTCACGATAAAAAATAACCAGAGATTGAGAAAATGGGGGTTTGTGTGTTAAGATGAGTTACTACAGTTTTAACAAACATTTTGTTGACCCGACTAAGTTTTTTATTTTTTATTAAATTTTATTCATGAATTGCTTTTTTTGTTTTTTGATTTGAAGAAGCCTTATGTTGATTTGCATAATAGTTATGTATTTTTGATAATGATGCTGTCTAATAATATTGATTAATAACATATATTTTCATATAAATATAAATTTAATGTCATACATACATATTAGAGTGACAATCAGTTGTATGGAAAAAAAATTTTGTTAAAATTTTGAAGAGTGCCGGGTGGAATATTGTGACACTAGGCCTAAATGTTAAGTGCTGAAAATTTGAGCCAAATCGGGCAACGATTTCTGGACGCGCATCGAGGTCAAAGTTCAGATATATGCAAAATTTTACTGTTAATATGGAATAAATAGGTGAAACTCGTTAACTTTCTGCATTGTTTTCTAGAAATATGTAGATTTATTTATATTAATGAATATTACATTAAAAAAAAGTTTTGGAAATTAACCCTGTATCTCCTTTGGTTCAAAATGACCCAAAAACTGTATTATCGCCAAAATTAGAGAAAAATGCAAATTTTTCAGTTTTTGAAAAAATTTTGCTACCAAATAAATATTTTTGCAATTGAATGCAAAAGAATCGAGATATGTACGTAATTATCGTTGTAATAAGATATAAATGACAAAATTTGATTAAAAAATTTTAAAGTTATTACAAATTCGCCAGACCATTAACGGTTTCAGGCCACTTGAACAAAAAATTTAGAAAAAAAATTAATAAATTTCGAGAAAAATTAAAATAGAAGCTCATTTTTACTTAAAATATGTCCATATTTACTTGTATATGAGTTTTTGTCTTCGTAGGATACCGTAAACCTATTCGCAGGTATGGCCAAAAAAATAATTTTTTTTAACCGCTGTTTCAAAACTCCATTTTCAAATTTTTAAAAATTTTGTTACACAAATTTCATATTTTTTCGATCATCACATTGGGGTTTATTGAGATCAAAATAGGGAATAAAAATATGAAAAAACTATGTCAATACCTCTTACAGTTTTTCCGTACCAGCGGTTTAAATTTTGCGTTTTTCAAGAAAAAATAATTTTTTGTCCATATTTAGGCGAATGAGTCCAATTTCCTTACTGTTACAAATTTTAAGTAAAACCTATTCATAATATTATAGTCCTTGTAATTCTAAATATGTTCTGAAAGTTTTACTAAAATCGGAAAATGTTAACCTTTAAATCGTGAAGGTCAAAGGTCAAATTTTTCAATATTTGGAATTTCTAATGAAAAGATAGCGAAATGTTATATATTTTAACGCAACTTAAGGAAAATATAACATAAAGTCCAGAATTTAAAATAACAGCACAAAAATGGAAATTAACCCTTAGCAGCACTTGGGGTCCAAATTACCCTCAACTTTTAAAATCACGAAAAACACAACCATTTTGACCCCAAGTCCTCTTAAAGGTTAAAATTCATTTTTGCACTGTTGTTGTAAATGCTAGACCCCAATATATATTTTCCTCAAGTTTCATGAAAATCGACCCAAAAATATATAACATTTCGCTATCTTTTCATTAGAAATTCCAAATATTGAAAAATTTGACCTTTGACCTCGCGATTCAAAGGTTATCGTTTTCCGATTTTAGTAAAACTTTCAGAACATATTTAAAATTACAAGGACTATAATATTATGAATAGGTTTTACTTAAAATTTATAACAGTAAGGAAATTGGACTCATTCGCCTAAATATGGACAACAAATTATTTTTTCTTGAAAAACGCAAAATTTAAACCGCAGGTACGGAAAAACTGTAAGAGGTATTGACATAATTTTTTCATATTTTTATTCCCTATTTTGATCTCAATAAACTCCAATGTGATGATCGAAAAAATCTGAAATTTGTTTAACAAAATTTTTAAAAATTTGAAAATGGAGTTTTGAAACAGCGTTAAAAAAATAATTTTTTTTGGCCATACCTGCGAATAGGTTAACGGTATCCCACGAAAACAAAAACACGTATACTAGTAAATATGGACATATTTTAAGTAAAAATGAGCTTTTATTTTAATTTTTCTCGAAATTTCTTAATTTTTTTCTAAATTTTTTGTTCAAGTGGCCTGAAACACGTTAATGGTCTGGCGAATTTGTAATAACTTTAAAATTTTTTAATCAAATTTTGTCATTTATATCTCATTACAACGATAATTACGTACATATTTCGATTCTTTTGCATTCAATTGCAAAAATATTTATTTAGTAGCAAAATTTTTTCAAAAACTGAAAAATTTGCATTTTTCTCTAATTTTGGCGATAATACAGTTTTTGGGTCATTTTGAACCAAAGGAGATACAGGGTTAATTTCCAAAACTTTTTTTTAATGTAATATTCATTAATATAAATAAATCTACATATTTCTAGAAAACAATGCAGAAAGTTAACGAGTTTCACCTATTTATTCCATATTAACAGTAAAATTTTGCATATATCTGAACTTTGACCTCGATGCGCGTCCAGAAATCGTTGCCCGATTTGGCTCAAATTTTCAGCACTTAACATTTAGGCCTAGTGTCACAATATTCCACCCGGCACTCTTTGAAATCTAAAAAAAAAAAATCGGCTGTCACTCTAATACATATATTTAAACAGTTTATTACTATTATGCAGAAATATCCAATTATTGTGTTAAATTCCATTTAGAACTACATACGTAGGTATGTTACATCTTCATATCATAACCTATTTTTTTAATATTTCATTTATATTCTCCAGAAAATTTGCTCTATGAAAAAAACGCAGCAATTCATAATAATGTCACGAATCTTAGGATTACTAGCAGACAGTTACTCGTATCTTTTATTTGATATAAAACTCAACTTTTTGACATTTATGTCAATGATATTAATGTAAAAAGTTTAAGGCATAATTAAAGATAAACAGACAAATATACAAGATATAGTAAAATTAGTGAGGGAGCCACACACTAAATTTGTAGTATGTAATAAGAACGTATGATGCTTGGAAAATGGATACAGATACATGAAATTTTTAAAAATTTCCATCGTAGTAAAATGATTTCTTAGTTTGTATATAAAAACAAAAGAACACTAATTAAAAATTACAATTTGGTAAAAGGCAATTCGTTAGCGGCATAACAAAGAGTTTTATTAAAAAATGCTAAAGCAACATTTTGTAATGTGAAAAAAAAGAAAACAAAAGAATAATATTTGTGGTTTCTTGCAATATTATTTGGGGGAAGAAAATATTAAAAGTGAAGTAAAAAAATAATTGCAATATTATAAGATTTTGCTGTATTTTGTGTTTATTAAGAATATCATGAAGTAAATTGAAAGCCATTTTGAATTATTTCAATTATGTTTTTGAAACGTAATTATTGATGCCAAATCTACTATGCGATATTTCCATGCTTAATAACTCGACTTAAGCCTTTTAATTGAAAAAAATAAAGAAATCTTAATATTTTTTCTTGTTTTCATTTAGCGATAGCATTTTACTTAGTGCAAAAGATAGAACTCGTTTTCAACTGCATATAGAAACTAAAATAGAATAATGTGGATTTCTGTTGAAAGTTGTAATGTGGAGATTTAGTATGATTTAGCACGCGCCATTTGTAATGCAACATATCTGTCACTTTTGTAATAAGGATTAGTTCATGTTATTTCAACAAAAGTTTCCTATTTTCAATTATTTACACAGTACAAAACGGAAAAAATAGCCATATATGGACACCACTACGTGATAAAAATAAAAAAGACCCGTATCTCCCTGTTCTACCCCCAAAAGATTTGGGGCCTCGGGCTCATATCTTGCAAACAGTTCGGAATTTTGATTTACCCTCTACTATTCTCTGAAGTAGTAGCCCTTGTCATAAAGAACAACAACGCAAAAAACTTTAAAAAATCGATTTTTTTACTTTTTTTCCCCTGTTCAGGTCCATAGACAGCAAACCGTTGAAAATTCAAGGAAACAATCAACTACAAAAATGTGCCTAAGATCTCAATAAATAACTTTCTAGAACATATGAACTTACTAGGAATAATTCTTAACATCGTTTAGTAAAGTAAACTAAAGGAATTAAGTGTTTTGGGCTATAAATTATTAAATTATTATAAACTAAAGCATGATTTTAGGCAGCTTAAAAAAATTATTTCGAATTTTTTATAGTTTTTTGTGATTTTGATCTTGAAAATTAAGTTTTTTTGATTTTATATGTTCACAATTTTTGTTCTTTATGATAAAGATTACAAGTTTGTCTCAGAGAGTAAATCAAAATTCCGAACTGTTTGCAAGATATGGGTCTGAGAAAATGATCACTTTTTTGCAAAAATGACTCCGAGGCTCCAAACCTTTGTGGGCCCATAAAAAAGTGCATGACTTTGGGTAGAGCATTTTATTTTAAAGCTAAAATTATACCAACAGTCGAATGAAGATGTGACAGCGTTATTGAACATAAAATATTTGTTTAAAGAAAAATTCACCTAAATATTGAGGAGGGTGTATTTTGATTTCTCTCTCACTGTAAACTTATTCTCCATTGTTTATTTATCGAAAATCACATTATTACAAACAAGTACAAAAGCACTGTGTAATAACAATAAATATTACATTATGTATTGTTTTGTTCCTTTTTTTTAGTTCTTTGTATTTCTTTTATATTTCCTGACAAATGTTTGTGTTGGAACTTTTGATTTTGAATATATTTTTTTTTAAGCAGACCTTTAGTAAAATAAAAAATATAAATAAAATAATGTTTCGAACAGCTTTTACACTTTTTTTTTTTTTTTACCTTTTTCTTTAAATCAAAATAGTATGTTCGTTATAAGTATAAAAACAGACAAAGCTGGATATAAAAGATAGATTTTTTATTAAAGAGAGTTTAATTCTAAATCAGACCAAAAGTAAGTGGACACATTAAGAAGTCTTTTGAATTTCGGAGTCGGAATAGAGTTTGTCTTCTTTTAGCCGCAACTGCATATTGTTTGCCATGCCAATAACTTTTTGGGAAACATTCCCTCGACCGACAGCCACATAAAAATATTGACCCAGAAGCTGCGAAAAATGTTCCAGAATATACGTTTCGTTATGTACTATTTAGCAGGTATATTTTTTGTATAAAATTTGACTTCGATTTCCGTGCTCTGTCTTTGGCCTCTAAACTTTTAGCAGAGTTCCTGTCAGGAACTTTTATAGCCTTGTATGTTTTTAAACCTGCATTGGCTTTAACTTTTCGTACCAAATAGTCCGAGTACTAAGCTCTTTTGAAAATACTTTCTATTTATTGGCTTTAGAAACATCATGTGGACCATTCCTTCTTTATGAACCAGGTTTTGTATCAACGGACAAGTTCTCTTTAATAACATTGGAATCTGTTTGACGGTCTGCCGTCAAACAGATTAGATTGTTTGGCCAACTTTTTGTAGGACCAAGTTGGGTTTTGTTGAAAATATTTAATAATTTTAGAACGCACTTTTTTCTCGTCACTCAGTTTAATCAGATTAACAACAAATGAACCTAATTGACATTAAACATAATAACTGACTTGCTTTACAAAGGTAACTTGATCAAAAAAAAATCAAATAATACTTGGCTTAAAAGTTTTAATGAAAAACGTGTGTTAATGTTTTTTCGATCACAGTCCTTAATAAGATTTAATCAGTTTATTCCACTTGATATTTCATAGCTTATTTTGAAAATATAGCTCCTCCATTGTATCAAAAGGCAAAAATCTAAGCATACGATAATTTATCCCTTTGTTTATTTACTTTTTAGTGAAACAAAACACAAGAAGAAACGAATGAAATAAAATTGATATGAAAACAAGACACATAAATGAAGGCAACACAACATGGTGGAGAGTATTTAAGAATTTGCAACTGATTTAAACCAATTTCTACACAACAAAAACAACAATAAAAACAAAAACCAACATAGGCTCAACCACACTTATACACACAATTACATACATAGAAGTTCTGAAAATATCCAGCTGTTCTAGGAGACTATCCCGAACTAGTGATTTTTTACCTATCCTTTAGGGTGACAACTAGTTACATTACTAGCTAGTTTTAACACTTGCATGTCCTAAGCAGGGGATCAATCGACCCTTTTTGTTTACAATGGGACTGTCTTATAGCTGGCCCAAAGTAGTCAACGCATGAATGATATGTGAAATCACTAGTTTGGGACAGTCTCCTGGAACTGCTGGGTACATACAAAAACAACAAATGTTGGAATAGGTTTTCAATTCAGATTTCTCTTCGCCTTTAACAATCCAAATAAACTATACTCTTGTGTGTAGTTTCAATTGTATGTTTATTAGGGTGGCCTCTTTATATTTAGACATGTATGAAATAATGAAATTAAAAAAATGTTCTAATAAAATCTGCTACCTCTAAATGTTATCCGATTTTGCTAAACATTTCGGCATGAAAAATCGAAAAATTGCTAAATAAGGGCCACTCTAATAAACACACAGGCGTACGTACATGTGTGCTTGTGTTCGTTTATTGTAATTTCATGTAAATTGCTAAATTCCTTCAAATAGTTTCCCTTTTTTAACTAAATCCAAATCCTTTTTTATTTGTTTTTTTTTTGGTTTTATTTCCAACTTTTATTGCACATTCTAGCTTAGAACAGGATATTGGCAAAAACATGGCCCTGGCCTTTACATATTATGTATTAGTTTTAAACATAAAACTTGGTATTTTTATTTTATGCTTTTATTTGTTTTATTATGCATTTTCCTTTTGTTTTATTATTATTATTATTTGGCCATACAGTATGTGTGTAGGATAATTAACGTTAAATGAAAATGTAATAAATATGAAATCTGCAGTAACAATTTGGGAAAATAGGCAATACTTTCAAATATAAAGGTCATATCTTGTTAACGGTTTATGATATCCCCATAATTTTTTTTTTTATTTATGGAGAAATGTTATATTTTTCAAATACATATGTTAAAGGTTAATGGTATTATTAGAAAAGCAAGTAAGAAAGTATGGTCGGTCAAGCCTGACCATATAATACCCTACACTAAGAAGCAAAAACATTTTTCTTTTAAAATTTCAATAATTTATATTTTTGAGTGATTTTCGGAAGTGGGCCTTATATGGGGGCTATGACCAATTATGGACCGATCATCATGAAATTTGGTCGTGTGATTTATGTCTATATTAAAGTTAACTATGTTGAATTTTGTGTATATACCATTAAAAATAACTATACTAATTTTTGTTTCGTATACATTTTTTTGAAATCGAATATTTTTACTAAATTTTCTGACCAAACAAACGAAATAACACTGAATTCGATGAACAATAAACACTCTGTGCTTTTTAATATTGAATGCGCGAAAGTCTCTTAAAAAACAGATTTTACAATATTTTCAAATTAATATATTTATCTATCCAGAACATTCTGACAGCAAAGTTTTGCAAAAAAACATAAACGATGACTTCAAAAAATATAATTGTTTAGCAAAATGCCAATAGATGCCAATAAACTATGTTTTATAGACTATAGAAAAGGTGGTTAGTAAAGTGACCACTAAAACACACAGAGTTAAAACGTCATTGCCATTGGATTCCAGAACTTAGCTCAGCCGCTTATAAAAATATCTATTTTAATATAACTAAAACTAGTTACAAGTAATGACTTTAATAATTCATTGATAGTTAGGTCTCACAGAAGTAGTTATCAGGAAAAACAGAAAATGCTCATGCAAATAACTAGAAAGTAAGTAGTTATACAACTGATACTTAATAAGTCATTCTACAATTACCTCTAAGTCTTTATTCTTTAATACACACAGAAAACAGATTCGTGATAGCAACCGAATTTGTTGCCAATCGAATCATTCGGTTGTAGACATAAAATATTTCGGTTCTATCAACAGAAATTCAGTTGATAAAGAAGAATTTGAGTTGAAGCAACCAAACTTTTGTTATCCCTTCAAAAATTTCGTAGCCACAACTGTAAAATTCGGTCACTAAGGTAGAATCATTCGATTGGCAACAAATTCGGTTGCTATCACGAATCTGTTTTCTCTGCACGCAGAGAAAAAATATAGTTGGGCATGGTTACTGTAACCATTTCAATATTGTTACAAGTTTTTTAACTATATTATAGTCACAGTAACCATTTACATGATTGTGGTAACCATAATATGGTTAATTTACGATTCACATGATTGTATAAACTATATATATGGTTACAGTAAACAAATATATGTTGTGACATATGAATGATGAAGGACTTAATATTATGGTGCCCTCGGCTTAAGGCTTGTCATAATCTGAGAACAACATATTATGATGAAATTATTCATCATAAATATGGTTGCCACAAACATATATTTGTATACTGTAACCATATATATGGTTGATACAATCATGTGAATCGTAAATTAACCATAATATGGTTACCACAATAATGTAAATGGTTACTGTGACTAGAATATTGTTAAAAATCTTGTAACACTATTTAAATGGTTACAGTAACCATGCCCAATTATATTTTTTCTCTGCGTGTGTGTAGCAATTTATTGCTAAGTTTTAGTTGGGAAGTTTGTTAACTTTACTTGTTTTTTGCAACAATTGTATTGTAATTTTTATTCTACTTAAACATTGCAACTTTTATTTACATATTTTTTAAGTAAAATTGTGTCCCCCATTTGGTGTTTTAGTTTATATTTCTTTTCAAATATTACAAAGCCCTTTAGCTATTATAGTGTTGATTTGAGCCATAAAAAAATATTTTTTTCAAATTACAAAACCCCTCCAACAAATGGGGCACTGAGTTTGTAAGGTGTGTGAAAATGCGTGGAATTTAATTTTTTTTATCAAAGCAGTTTTAATGAGCTTTTTCGTATTTTTTTTTTCATAATACTGTGTTTTAGTTCTGAAACTAAACAGTAGTTAAGTTTAACATATTTCTGTATAATAGGTGTGTGTGTGTGTGTTTATTTAAAAGGATAATTATTATATACAAACACATACATATAAACTAAAGTATGTAGGCGTAAGTTTGTATGTGTAAATACGTTTATGCAAGTGTTTGTTTTTTAGTGTAATGTTTAATGTCTAACTGCTTAAACATTTAAAACTTTTTCATTTGTTTGTTGATTTGTATTTGTATTTTTTTCCTTTAGGGTTTTTTTTCATTCATTAATGTTGTTCATTTATATTTTTGTTCTTTTTTCGTTCGTAACAACAGAAAATTATTGCTATTGTGTAGTTTTGTTATGTTTCGTTTGTGTTGAAACAAAGCGTCAATAAAAAGTTTAATTTTCAATAATTGTTTTCATAATATTGTTTATGTATACATTAGAGAGGCCCTTATTTTCAACTTTTTCGATTTTCGATGCGCCCAAGGTCTAAAATGTATCTCCGTCATATAAAAAACAAAAGTTTTGGGGTCAAAAACTATATAATTGCAATAATTTAAAAGTTAATTGCTAATCATCACAATTATTATCATAAACATATAGTTGATGGCTACAAATATGGTTGCAGCAATCATAATATGGTTGCAGACATCATATTATGGTTGCAGACATCATATTATGGTTGCAGCAATCAAATATGGTTGCAGCAATCATAATATGGTTGCTGTAGTCATATGATTGATTACGTTGTTCACAATATTGTTGAATAACATATAATCATGTTAAATAAATGCCTGTGATCATATAATAAACAAAGAATATTCCATTAAGTTTGATTTTGCAGTTTATTTTCTGCAACTTCTTACACAAAACAGTTGTTACAGTGTTAAATTGCCAAGACTTTAATTCTTACTTTTATATTATTATGTTTTATTTTTAACAAAAACTTTAAATTGATTGATTGATTTTTTAAAATTGTGATCTCAACTCATTAAACATGTAATAAACAACAGCTGTTTCAGTTTATGAACCATAAAATATTTAAATTATTCCGATTTTTATATCGAGCAACAAATAAATAAAATCCAGCAAACAACAAGTGGGAACTAGACTTATTTATTGTAGATTTTATTGTCAAACATAAATAAACACAACAACGATATACGAGTATGTATGTATGTGTATGAGCCTTATTATAAATAGTAGTAGTAAATATTTATGATTAAAATAAAATTGAACAAAAAAGAAAAAAATATCGGAAATAAAAATATTCCCTTAGTTCATGTCTTCGTGTCTTCTTATTTACATAAATAGTTGATATGATACTACAGATATTTCCAACAAATACAACAATTACTATATTAAAAAAAAACAACTACTATATTATCCAATATCCCAGCAGTTCTGGAGGACACTTCCAAATTATGCATTTTATTTATCATTTAGAACACAATTTTAAGGAAAATTAGGTATAAAGTAGCTAAGCCGGTTTTTAAAATTGTTAAACTAATTTACTGATAATATTCTTTAATTTGTTCTTAACATATATGTAGAACATTTCATTACTCTAGTTAACTTGGTTCCCGATGAAAATTGCGTTTTTATGTAATTAGTACAAATTAATATCAATCATACGCACCCATGAACCATTTTACAAATTTTCAATTTCCTTTAAAACTATTAGAGATTTTAAAATTTTTAATACAGTTTATGAATGGTTAAAGTCTTTTAAGTGATTTACAAGTTAAAAAATATTGGAATTTTATTACTAAATGAGCTGGGAGTGCAAGAAAAAAAGCAAAAATATTTTTTTTTATTCTTAGTATTTTAAATTCTTAGTTATGGTGTGATGACTGCCCCTATGTTATCTACTTGGTAGTTAATTCCCACTTCCTATATGTATATATATTTCATGTCAAGTGAACCAACTTTTGAGGACTTCTGGAGGACAGTTCCGTACTAGGGATTTTATCCATCATTTATAACACAATTTTAAGGAAAATTATGTATCATACCCCGTTTTTATAATTGTTGTTTAAATGTTAAACAAATTTACTGATAACATTCCTTAATTTGTTCTTAACATTTTTGTAGAACATTTCATTGCTGTAGTTCACTTGGTTCCCGGTGAAAATTGCGTTTTTATATATTTAGTACAAATTAATATCAATCATACGCACCCATGAACCATTTTACAAATTTTAAATTTTCTTTAAAACTGTTAGAGATTTTAAAATTTTTAATACAGTTTAAGAATGATTAAAGCCTTTTAAGTAATTTACAACTTAAAATAAAATTGTAATTCTATTACTAACAGAGCTGGGAGTGCAAGAAAAAAATACAAAATTATTTTTTTTATTCTTAGTACTTTTATCGTTAATATTCAGTTATGGTGTGACGGCTGTCCCACTTCCTATATGTATAAATATTTTAAGGAGTCTATTTGTGATCCTTTTCTTCTAAACAACTGACTAGTCCCCATGTAGCCCCCAGACTTATAAGGACTTTTGGCATTTATAATATACATATAAGTAAGTATGTGGTGGGCGAGTATGGTCGAATTTAATATATGTCTCTGAGTGTTTTTACTGAGTGTGGGTGTGAGTACAAATGTATGTGAATATGATTTTATCTTGTCGAAGGTCGTTTGTTCGATTGAGTTTGTTTGTTTGTGCCCCAGTCTCTGTCTATCATTTGTCGAGTGTTTACTATTATTACCACTACATAGCACAGAGAGAACAAACCAAACAAAAAGAAAATAATATTTAACATTCACTTAAACCTCATTAGAGCACAAGAAAATATGCAAAAGAACTAAACTCATAAGGAAATTATGAAAAAGGAGGATTTGTAAAAAAACAAACAAAATTCAAAATATAGATAGATAAATAAATAGAAAAAAAAACTTAACAAATACTGTGGCATCAAATTATCGTCTATTTAGGTCGTTATTATTTTCGTCTTCATCATATTGTCTAGATGGTTTTGTCTTTTTTTAGTAGATTGTGAATAAAATAAGTTGAACAGTGGTGAAATCGAAAGGTCCTTCGAAGTCCAAGTTTGGCGATATAAAGAAAGCAATCATTGGGAAAAGCAATAAAGAAGTCAAAAAATTCATTGGTTAAAGAGTTAAAATTATGGAAGCACAATATAAAATTTATGTTGATAATAAGTTTTTGTTAAAATTACATGTACTAATCTTTATTACAAACGTGACGTTAAAATATGTCGCATGCTAAATCATACTATAGGTTGTAAAAAGTAACAAATGCAAATATTTCTACATCACAACTATTAACAGAAACTCACATTACATGCCGCCTACGTGTAACATAAGGACTGAAATCGAAAAAAACTTAACACACGTTTTGCATTAAAACTTTTAACCCAAGTATTATTTGATTTTTTTTATCAAGTTACCCTTGTAAAGCAAATCAGTTATTATGTTTAATGAGTGACGAGAAAAAAGTGCGTACTAAAATTATTAAATATATTCAACAAAACCCAACTTGGTTCTACAAAAAGTTGGTCTGATTCCAATGTTATTAAACAGTATCGGCAGAACTTGTCCGTTGATAGAAAATCTGGTTCAGGTAGAAGGAAAGCTCAACATGATGTTTCTAAAGCCAATAAATAGAAAGCATTTTCAAAAGGGCTCCCAACACTTCCGGTAGGAAAGCAGTCCGGTTAGCTCAGTACTCGAACTTGCATGTTTAAAAACCTACAAGGCTCAAAAAGTTCATTAAAGGAACTCTGCTTTTCGTAGCCTCCGCGTCAATATTTTTATGTTGCTGATGCTCGAGGGAATGTTGTAGAAAATTTTAGGACCCAAAAGCAGAAAATTGTCCCAAAAAGTTCTTAGTATGGCAAGCAATATGCAGTTTCGGCAAAAGAAGCTAAACATTTGTTACAAAGGCCTCTATAAATACCCAAATTTACATCAAGGAATGTCTACAAAAGATGATGCTTCCATTCCTAAGACTTCTTAATGTGTCCACTTACTTTTGGCCTGATTTGACATCCTGTCACTATGGTAAGCAAGGTCTTGAGTGGTACAACAAGTACAATAATGTTGTATTTGTACCAAGAGAGGCAAATCCTCCAAAATGCATGGAGGATTTCATACTATTTATATGAAATAAATAGGTGAAATTCGTTAACTTTCTGCATTGTTTTCTACAAATATGTGGATTTTGTTATATATAATGGGTCAAAATGACCCAAAAACTGTATTATCGTCAAAATTCGGAAAAAATGCAAATTATTCAGTTTTTGTAAAATTTTTCCTACTAAATAAATACTTTTGCAATTGAATGCAAAAGATGCGAAATGTGTACGTAATTATCGTTTTAATGAGATATAAATGACACAATTTGGTTAAAAAATGTTAAAGTTATTACAAATTCGCCAGACCATTAACGTTTCTCAGGCAACATGAACTAGAAATTTAAGAAAAAAATTAACATATTTCGAGAAAAAGCTAATTTTTATTTAAAATATATCCGTATTTGCTTGGGTATGAGTTTTTGTCTTCGTAGGATACCTATTCGCAGGTATGGCCAAAAAAAATTTTTTTTATATCTCCATTCTTAAATTTTTAAAAATTTTGTTAAACAAATTTCAGAATTTTTTGATCATCACATTGGGATTTATTGAGATCATAATAGGGAATAAAAATATGAAAAAATTATGTCATACCGCTTACAGATTTTCCGTACCTGCGATTTAAATTTAGCGAGTTTCAAGAAAAACTAATTTTTTGAACATATCTTGGCGAATGAGCCCAATTTCCTTAATGTTATAAATTTTAAGTAAAACCTATTCATAATATTATAGTCCTTGTAATTTTAAATATGGTCTGAAAGTTTTACTAAAATTGGAAAACGTTAACATTTAAATCATGAAGGTCAAAAGTCAAATTTTTCAATATTTAGAATTTCTAATGAAAAGATAGCGAAATGTTATATATTTTGGGCCGATTTTAATGAAACTTGAGTAAAATATACATTGGGGAATAACATTTACAACATTTTAACCGTTAAGAGCATTTGGGTTCAAAATGGCTGTGTTTTTCGTGATTTTAAAAGTTGAGGGTCATGGACCCCAAGTGCAGCTAAGGGTTAATTTCCATTTTTGTGCTGTTATTTTAAATTCTGGACTTTATGTTACCTTTTCTTCAAGTTCCATTAAAATCGGCCAAAATATATAACATTTCGCTATCTTTTCATTAGAAATACCAAATGTTGAAAAATTTGACTTTTGACTTTCACGATTTAAAGGTTAACGTTTTCTAGTTTTAGTAAAACTTTCAGACCATATTTAAAATTACCAGGACTATAATATTATGAATAGGTTTTCCTATTTTTTTTTCGTATATTTAAATTTAATTAAAACAAAGTGTGTGTGATATCTCAAAATTTTCCATGACTCTGGCGCATAAATCATGCTGAATTTGAATCATGTTATTGGTTATGTTGACTTTGACGGTCACTGTGGTTTGTGGCTTATTCACATAGACCTGCAACTTAAGAAAACCCCATAAGAATTTTATTATAAACATTGGTGATGCCTTTCTGTGGAATTGACCATATTTATTTTTTTTGTATTCATTTTTCGTAACCAAAAAAATTTCTGTTCACATCCCAAAGTACCAATTCTACTCTATAATTCTCTCTACCTAAATAGTACTTATGGACAAAAATCAAAACCTGTCCCAGAGTACACTGTTAAAATAAAGTATAGTTGTTTCTATAAGTGAATTTATGTTGGAGTGGTCGCTGTAAATGTAGATACTCGTATTTAGTTTTAAGTTTGATTTTAGCATAGAATTCTTAAAGAGTACTAGTATGTTAAGTGTAAGTAATATGAAGCCAAAACTACCAAACTAACATCCATATGTATATCATATATTTTGTAGTATATATAGAGAAGTATCATTTATTTAACACTCGAACAAATATATCAAAAAAGAAAACCCGAAAAATAAGAAATAACAAAATATCAACAATACCATACAAATGAGTATTAGCATAGTTGTATGTTAAATAGGGTGGTCCTTATATTGGACTTTTTCGATTTGCAATGCTGCCAAGGTCTAAAATTATTCTATTGGGTGTATGACTTCAAAATGCGGGATTTTTTTTGTACAATATAAATTGATTCAAAGTATTGGCAATTGTTAGCTATGACATTTTCCCATTTTTCTTGCAACATATGAATTCCGAGTCAAAAGAACTGCTCATCTTTTGAGGCCAAGAATAAATCACGCCTATATCGGATACTTTCTTCCAAAGTAAAGCGTATCTCAGAGAGAGCGTTCTGCATCGATCGAGGCGGGTGAGGCAAAAATTTCCCAAACACTTCTTTCAACTGGTATTGCAACATGTGGCTGAGCGTCGTAGTCTGGACGAAATATTACAGTTTTGATTTGGGGCCTCGGTGTCATTTTTTTTAAAAAAAGTGATAATTTTCTCAGGCTCATATCTTGCAAACAGTTCGGAATTTTGATTTACTCTCTGAGGAAAAGTTGTAGCCCTTGTCATAGAGAACAAAAATTTTGAACATATAAAATAAAAAAAAAATTTCATCTTCAAGATCAAATTGCAAAAAACTTTAAGAAATTCGAAATAATTTTTTTTATAGATGCCTAAAAGTATGCTTTAGTTTATAATAATTTAATAGTTTATGGCTTAATTCCTTTAGTTTTTTCTTACTAACTTATATTGACCTACCTAAAGGGTTTTAAGAATCATTCCTAGGAAGTTCATATGTTCTAGAAAGTTGATTATTGAGATCTTAGGTACATTTTTGTAGTTTGGGAAAAAAAGGTGAAACAAATCGAATTTTTTATTTCTTTATCATAATGGCTACAACTTTGCCTCAGAGAGTAAATCAAAATTCGGAACTGTTTGCAAGAGAAAATTACAACTTTTTTCCAAAAATGACACCAAAGACAAAAATCTTTGGAAGCCCATAAAAAATGCATGATTTTGGGCAAAACTGGGTGGCACGCGTCTTTTTTTTTATCTTTTATCACGTAGTGGTGTCCGTGTATGGTTCTTCGTGTTGCACTGTATAATTAAATGAGAATAAATGACAGATCCTTCCCTTCAAAATGACATATAAGTTATTATAAACAAAATCCCTCATTTTTAAGGCTGGTCAATAGGTCCGCGATTTTATGAATTTAACGGCTTATAACTGAAAGGGCAATACTGCTCCTGTCAACAGGCATTTGTGAGTTGGCTCCTGTCAAAATTTGAACAAGCTGCGTCATTAAGTTTGTGTTTGACATTGATGAGAAAATGAAAAAAGTGAATATCGTGTCACATCACTCACCACCGAAAGTTCTGGACGACCAGTTGAGGTCTCTATACCCGAAACATTTGAAAAAATTCAACCTATGGTATTGACCGATCGGTTGTTGAAAGTGCAAGAGATTGAGGAAGCCATAAGCATCTCGCATGGCTCAATGGTTTAAAATTTGAATGATAAGTTGGGCATGAAAAAACTTTCCTCCGCTTTGGCTCACAATCGACCACAAACACCACCCTATTATACATATATAGAAGTTCATGTTTGTTCTAAGTATAAACTATAATAGAGTTTTGTTACAGTTTTATTCCTTTATTCAGTTCAGTCTATTATTCTCCCTCTACTCTAATCCCCGTAGAATGTGTTTGCAAAGTATTTTATTATAATGTGAGACCATGAAGTCGATGGTGGTAATGATGATGATGATGGTGGTGATGAGTGAACATCAGAAGCTTCAGTTCTTTGTATAGTGAGGCATAAGTGAAGTGTTTATTATTTTCTTTTTCGTTTATTTTGTATTTTTGTTGACCTTTTTATTTCCATTTCCATTTATTTCTTTATATTTTGGTAGAATAGCTAGTAATTTTTTATATATACTTACATGTGTGTTGTATTTTATTTGGTTTCATATTTGTAATTTTATCGCAATAACTACACTCCGAGAAATTATAAATATTTTTTAAGCAGAGTAAGAAAATAGTCTTCCAAATTATATGTTTGTCAGCAAGGTACACTATGTCACATTTGACCAATTTAGTGGAACAAATATCGAAAATTGAACAATTGTCATAATTTTTGGATATTTATTAGAATATACTTCTACTAGATTAGAAATATTTATTATAAAGTGCATTCTGAATGTAACTCCAGTGCAAAAAAACATAATTAGGAAGACGATTATGCAAAATATTCTTTTCTGCATAAGAATAGAGACACCAAAGTACTGTCACAAATGTTAGGCAGGATATAAGACAAGAATAATTAGATGAATGGAACACAGTGCAACACGAAAAATAACCATATACGGACACCACTACATAATAAAAGAACAAAAAAAAGACCCAGTTTTGCCCAAAGTCATGCACTTTTTTTTATGGGCCTCCAAAGATTTGGGGTGTCGGTGTCATTTTTGCTCATATATTGCAAACAGTTCGGAATTTTGATTTACTCTCTGAGGCAAAGTTGTAGCCCTTGTCATAAGGAACAAAAATTGTGCACTTATAAAATCAAATAAACTTCATCCTCAAGATCAAAATCGCAAAAAACTTTAAAAAATCGTTTTTTTCCCCTGTTCAGGTCCATAGGTAGCAAACCGTTCAAAATTCAAGGAAACAAGATCTCAATAAACAACTGTCTAGAAAATATGAACTTCCTAGGAATGATTCTTAACACCGTTTTGGTAGGTTATATATATATAAGTTAGTAAGAAAAAACTAAAGGAATTTCGTGTTTTGGACCATAAACTATTAAATTATTATAAACTGAAGCATACTATTAGGCAGCTTAATAAAACAATTTATTTCTAAATTTATTTCGAATTTTTTAAAGTTTTTTAGGATTTTGATCTTGAAGATGAAGTTTTCTTGATTTTATATGTTCACAATTTTTGTTCTTTATGACAAGGGCTACAACTTTGCCTCAGAGAGTAAATCAAAATTCCGACGGGTTTGCAAGATATGAGCCTAAGAAAATTATCACTTTTTTTTTTGCAAAAATTACACAGTGGCCAAAATCTTTGGGGGCCCTCAAAAAATTACACACAGTGTAACTTTCATAGAAAAGAATATCAATTTTGTAAAAGTAATTTTTAGGTTGCTTTGATGGAGTTTTCTTTGATTTACTTAAAATCAATCATTTGTTGCTTGACTGGTTTTTGAAATAAACGATTCAATTCTGAAAGCAAGGAAACGTCAAGTGAAACTGTTTTTACCATTTTTAACAGTGTATTTCTTTGTTATCTCATCAATGTCTCTGGAAATTATTATTTAATGTTTTTTTTTTTTATTTGTCATATTACCATTTCCATTTTTTATATAGTATTTTTTGTCTGTTAGCATTTCTTTCTAGTAACAGTGTTTAGTTTTAGTTTTGTTCATATTTCTTTTTTTTTTTGCTTAGTTCAGTTCAATTAAGTTTCATTTTAGTTTTATTCTTCATATATGAGATGTCAATTGGATAATAAAATCTATTTTAATAGTTATATATGTTTTTTATGTGATAAAACATTTATACTTACATAATGTACAATCTATGTACAATACATAAGTTCTTACATATGTATTTACACATGTATCTAAAATTTTACACTCACCCCACAAATAAGTATTCCGACTCATACCAAATTTCCTTTTTATGTTATTATTGCTGCTTTCTGCAAGAAAAATATAAAAAAAAGACTCATGGCTCATAGATTTTTACTTGCGGCTACTTTGTGGCCTGTTGAGAAAAAGCAAAATTAAATTTTCTTAAAGCAACATGCTTCACTTCATTTTCCCATTTATTAGAAACAAGAAAACTCCTTTGAAATTGAAAATTTATTATAAAGATCCAACCAAAATTCTATGGCAATTACTTGACCTTTTAAGAGCAACAATTTATTAAGTTTCCTTTAAAGTACTCGGAACATGCTTGAGTGAATTTTAGTTGTTTAGCAAAATGAACTCTTTAAATTTATAAAATTTTTGTTACAATTAAATAATACTATTACGTTTTAACCTTTTCAAAACGTTAGTTTATTTCCTTTAAATAAACCGGATACTTTTGATTGCAAATAAAAGCCGTTTAGTAGTTTAAAAATTGTAACAACTCTTTATTTATTTAAAATGTACAACAACAGCAGAATTAAATAGTCACTCAAAGTTTTTTTATACATGATTATAAATTCGCAGAAATACAGACACAATTTATAATTTAAACGAATTCACTTGAAAAATACAATACACTTTAAGGCACTCAGTTTATGTTTATTCGAAAAGCGTCTCTGATAAACTCACTAACGACTGCAACCTCTGTCACTATTTATAACACTGCCATCTGCACTCTAGATTGTTCTTTAACTGTCAAAATTCGAATATTCTAGATCTTACTAATACATACGCCATCTGTGGTGTACTTTCTACAATGTTCTTTAACTGAATATTCGAATTCGAATACAGCGTTGCCAACTTACGATCAAATCAACTTAAAGCTTTTATTTAATAATGCCCACAGATATGTTACAGTTTGCTATTACAGCACTGTTATTTGAAAGCATTATGCTACTTTTAAATCAGCCCTTAAAATCGTTATATTTGAATTCAAGTACAAATTCCTAACAATACTTTGTTGGGGGCTTCTTAAATTTTTGTTCAAATTGTTAAATGCTTTCAACATCTTTCTCCTGCAAAGTTTTCCAAGGTGTATTTCTAATTAAAGAATAACTTCCACTTTATATATATTTTTTTGTGGGAAAAGTTTGAAGCAATTTGATACTACCGAAATCTATGAACTCAACTGCTTGAGATAAAGTTTTTCTTTCAGTGTCGAAATTATTAATCTAATACCACTTTAATTCTGGGTCTTTATTAAATTCGAAATCGATTTTAATAGCTTTATGCATCCGCGTTTCTTTTTTTGATTATTTTCAAGAATTTTTGAAATTTTAAATTTCAACAGTTGTGTGTGTAAATCACGCTCATGTTTAAAATCCACATCCGAATTTAATTAGTTTCACTTAAAAAGATTGATGATTGTCCTAAGCAGTATGGTATTGACAATCAGCATAATTGATTCAGTAGAAAAAAAGTTATGGACCAAAATGTGAGACAATCTCAAAAAAAAAAAAGATATTGATGTTTGACACCCAAATTGTCGATATTAATAGTGTTTATTGTCTAGCTTGTTGAGCCTATAAGTATAATTTTAATGTGTATAATCAAGTTTATTGTTGTAATTTTAATTGTTGTTGTAATAATATCAACTGAACATTTGTAAGCTTTTGTGTTTGTATATTCATAAGGACATCAATGTTGAGAGGAGTGTAATTTTTGTAATTTAATTTATGAATAAGGGGTACTTAACATTCGGTGTAGACAAATAGAGCATTGTAACATTTTTTATTTTAAACATTTGGATTTAAAACAAAATATTAAATAAAGTTCTAAAATATACCATTCTAATGCTAATAAATCCACCCATACAAAATGAAAGAACAAACACAGTTTTACAACATTATTTTAATTCAAAAATATTCATAGCAAAAACTTAATAGAGTTATTGTTTCCTAAGGAAAACAATAATGAACATGAATATTTTGTCTAGATCACAAACACACAAACTAACAGTTGTCGTAAACTTGCATCTCCAAGAAGGGAAGAAATAAAAACTGCACTATTTAATGGCCACAATTAAATTACATTTTGGCTCCAAATTTGCTCGTCCAGGCACTTGCAAACTGTTACTTGCATTCAAATAACAATTTCTAATACATGTGGCTTTAAACTTTTTATATAAAATTCAAATTCTATAGAATTTATTTAATATTTTTTTTTTTAGCATTTTTTGCTTTTTTTAATGATCATTATTATGGTCAGTGTAAAAAGGGATAAGAATATAATCTGAATGTATTTGTTATTTGTACAATAGTTTAGAAAATGTAAGAGTTAGAAGAATAATGAACAAACAATTTTATTTTAAATGTAAGATTAAGTACAATATGTTTTAGTTACTTGTGTGGGAAGTAGATAAATATTTAAGTGAAAATGGATAATTTAAATAATGTATTTTAAAAGCTATAAAATAGTTTTTTGAAATGGCTATCGGAAACTAATGAAAAATGTACTGTATCGATTCAATTTGAAAAAAAATACTAATAAAGACTGATATCGAAAAATTCTCAACACACGTTTTTCATTAAAACTTTTAAGTCAAGTATTATTTGATTTTTTTTTTGATCCAGTGACCTTTAACGTTATTAAATATTATCAACAAAACCCAACTTGGTACTACAAAAAGTTGGCCAAACAATTAAAGGTCTGCCGTCAAACTGATGTCAATGTCATTAAACAGTATCGGGAGATCTTGTCCGTTGATAGAAAACCTGGTGCATGTAGAAGGAATGGTCCACATGATGTTTCTAAAGCCAATAAATAGAAAGCATTTTCAAAAGAGCTCCCAACACATCCGGTAGGAAAGCAGTCCGTTTAGCTCAGTACTCGGACTATTTGGTAAGAAAGGTTAAAGCCAATGCTGGTTCTAAAACCTACAAGAGGCCAAAAAATCCAATTTAGAGGCCATTGACAGAGCACGGAAATTGAAGTCAAATTTTATAAAAAAATATACATGCTAGGGTGATCGATTTTTCGAAATTTTTAGAAACCGGTTTTGGTTGCGGTTTTTTAATAATAACCGGTTAACCGGTTTTTTTGACAAAATATTAAAACGCATAGAAATAAGAAGAAACAATTTTTATTTATTAAAATAATAGTTATTAAAACAAAAAAACTTTATGATAAAACATAACAAAAGAAAAAAGAAATCATATAATAAACATGTATTATAATAACAAAAAATAAGCCTTCAATTCTAATTTCGATTACATTTTAAACCTTCACAAAGTCTTCGGGTCAAATTTGAGCTTTTTAAAAAAACCGAAACCGAAACCGACTTAACCAAAAAACCGGTTATTAAAAACCGAGCCGATCACCCTAATACCTGCTGAATAATGTATGACGAAACGTATGTTCTGGAAAATTTTTCGCAGCTTCCGGGTCAATATTTGTATGTTGCTGATGGTTGAGGAAATGTTATAGAATAGTTTAAGACCGAAAAGCAGAAAATTTTAGTTGCCGCAAAACAAGCCAAACATTTGTTACAAAGGGCTCTATAAATACTAGGGATTCGAATTATTCGATTTTTCTCTTGTTCGAATAAAACGAAAATTCGAATAAGAGATTTTAACTTGTTCGAATAATTCGATCACACGTTTAAAATTAATAGAATTATTCGAATAATTTTTTTTTTTTTTAAAGTAAAGAATGAAGTTTTTTTGTAGGTTTTTTAATATTTTATTGTTAAAGAAAAAAAAACATTCGAAAACAAAGTCCATCATTAAATTTTCAATAGAAATATTCTGATCAGATTAACTCCCGGACAATCTACAAAACAATTGACTTGCAAACCCTTTAGTTACCGTTTTGGAGCTATGCAATATAAAGGTATTAAGAACTTTTTTATGTCGTTCATTAATTCGGGTTTTAAATTGAGTAACTAATTCTTTAGTAAATTAATTATTCACTTTATCTAAATTATTTATAACAAATTGTATTGTACATCAAGCTCTATCAACGTTGCCGAATCTTTGTTTAATAAAATGGTCTTGGGGAATTACACAATAAAGGGAATCTGTCCAAAGTTTGATATCATTGTCAGAGAACGTGGCCAATTTGAAGTCAGGCACTGCATTATCGACGCATTTAAAAATACGCAAAAAGTTTATTACCATGTTAGATAAAGATGTTCAACGATGTTCAAAATCATGTATAAGACGAACTCCATGCTTTTCTTGTAACAAAACATTAGTTTGCAATATTTTTGTTTATCATTCGATTTATGAAATATTATGCAACACTTACGTACGCGGTTAATAACATCACTTATATACATATATTTTAAGATCATGGCCTTCATCTATTTCAATGTAATCATTATAAATGTCATCCTCAATATCACTTTCGACGACCGTTTCAAAATCACATTCTCCATCACATTCAACTCCACTTTAATCTAAGTTAATATTTTGATTACTAATTGCGATTCTTCTAATATTTCGCCAGCTAAATAACAAATATTTTATTCCGTCTTTTATTTTCATTGGTTCAAGTCCTAAGTTAAAAATTTTGAAAGATTTGTTTCTAGAATTGTAACTTCTTGCTTAATTATTTATATATTTATAGAAGGAGCTATAGGAACACTCATCTACGGTGATCGAAAGTCCCTTTGTCTTTAGTTATTTGTCGAATTTCAGAAGAAATACAATTTTTTTGAGTCATTATTACTTATTTAAATTTGGAATTATGAAAAATTTTAAGCAATTTAATAAATTTAAATATATATGAACATTTATTCGATTATTCTACATAAAATTGTTCGAATTATTCGTTATTCGAAAATGGCCATTTTTAAATTGTTCGAATAATTATTCGTAAGAAATTATTCAATTATTCGAACGATCATTAGTCGAATGAATACCCTAGTTTGTACTATGTATGTAAATTGCATGAAGTAAATGCACTCAAAAAAGTGCAAGACTGCATTCAATTTATGTACATACATACAGTTTGTCAGAACTAAAAATATTTAACATATTTATAATTTAATTGATAAATAATAAGAATATTTTTTTATTTTTTGCAGATTTTTTCTTACAATTTATCTTCATTATTTATTTTAAAATAGTAAGACAAAGGAAACCTAAAATTCTAATTATACCCAGGAAAAATTTTGTGAATTTTTGTAATGACCACTAGTTATTTCATGCCTTCTTTTGTAAGGAGTGGTGGTTACCCAGCACATTATTTTATTTACTAGAATAAGTACTTATTTTTATGCAGGCTGGTAATGAACTTTTGCATTTAGCACAGCTATCTAGTGTGTTTGACTGGAAAACGAGAGGTTAGTGGTTCGCCACCTGTCAAAGCCATTAATTTTTTTGTTCATATCATATTCATTTATATGTTGATGTTAAAACTATTGTTAACTTACAATAAAATAACTCGTACATGGAGCAGTGAGTTAGCAGCTTGACTATCAAACACAAGCAAATAATGTGACTGTTCGATTCCCACACAAGGCAATATTTTTTGTGTGTTTTTTTTTAGCTACATATTCTTGTTGTGAATTTACTACTTATTTCTCAACTGATTGTAAGTACATTTGTAAGCTTGACCCCTGAATTTTTTAAAAATCTCGAACAACGGTAAGTAGTGTTTCAGTCAAATAATAAGTAGTTATCGCTTTGCTCCAATTATACTTGCTGGCTTACTAGGTAAGCAAAGTTTTTGCTGGGTAGTGAGGAAGAATGTAGGAAAAAAGAAAATAAGACAGTATTCAAGAGTGTCAAATAATTGTTTTCAATAATTATCTATTTTTAGCGATTTTGTAACGTAGCGATTTGGTAACATCAATCGCAGATGCCAATCTACACGGCATCAGTTTTAGAATATCGTATACAAGGGAAATTTTTAACCATTCTTAATTAATAAATGTAATTAACTCATTTTTATTCCAAGGGCTTTATTGCCACCATTTTATTCAGAAAATTTCATTTTTGGGAATCAAATCTGTACTTGGGGGAGGTGTATCAATATCCTTTTTGCAGTTATAAAGAAACCACGGTCGTCATAAATATGATTTATGTTTTGGATCGTTGTCATGGTATAGTTTGTATTTAAATTTTTCGTAATTTTCACGGTAAAGAAACTGAATTTTTGAGCACTAATAGTCAGTAAACCTTTTAATGGTCATTACGTCTTCTAAAATTCTAATTTATCCCACTTGTTTACTTGAAATACAAACCCACACCATTACAGACAGTTTTCTAAATTTGATCGTGGGTATTATATTTTTGTTTTCAAGGGCAGTCAGTGGTTTTCTCCAAACCATGTTTGGTCCACCGGCGCTGTAGAGCATTATTTTTGTTTCATCACAATAAATAACGTCATCCTAACACTCTACCCAGCAAAAACTTTACTTACCTAGTAAGCCAGCAAGTATAATTGGAGCAAAGCGATAACTACTTATTATTTGGCTGAAACACTACTTACCGTTGTTCGAGATTTTTAAAAAATTCAGGGGTCAAGCTTACAAATGTACTTACAATCAGTTGAGAAATAAGTAGTAAATTCACAACAAGAATATGTAGCGAAAAAAAACACCAAAAATATTGCCTTGTGTGGGAATCGAACAGTCACATTATTTGCTTGTGTTTGATAGTCAAGCTGCTAACTCACTGCTCCATGTACGAGTTATTTTATAGGAAGTTAACAATAGTTTTAACATCAACATATAAATGAATATGATATGAACAAAAAAATTAATGGCTTTGACAGGTAACCTCCCGTTTTCCAGTCAAACACACTAGATAGCTGTGCTAAATGCAAAAGTTCATTACCAGCCTGTATAAAAATAAGTACTTATTCTAGTAAATAAAATAATGTGCTGGGTAACCACCACTGCTTACAAAAGAATGCATGAAATAACTAGTTGTCATTACAAAAATTCACAAAATTTTTGCTGGGTATTGACAGAAAAATGTGATCAATAGCAAAGTGTAGTTTTTAATCTACATTTTGCCCGAAAGTAACGGCATCTTTATAGTTACTCGCGATGAACGTTATTTTTATTTAGACATTTTTGAACTGTTTCATGCGAAACTATTGCAAAATGGCAATAGATGCCAATAAACTATGTTTTAAAGACTATAGAAAATGTGGTTAGTAAACAAACCACCAAACCGCAAAGAGTTAAAAGAGCATTTAGCTATCAGAAGAAAATTTTAGAGTATCGTTATTATTATTTATTGTTAGATACAATTTGAAATATGCTGTTCAACTGGTGTTTTTCAGTATTTAAGAAATTTAAAACTTTATAAATGATTTAACCTTAACTATTACACAGTTTTTATGGTTTAATAATCTTTTATACAAATTAGTTTAGTTTGTCTATTAAACGAAACCAAAATATCTAACATTAAAGGATATCGTTCTTTCGTTTTTTCTAAATTTGTTTATGAATATTTAATAACACTGCTAAACATTTGCCATGTTAAGAGAGTTGGTACATGTATGTATTTAGTATTTAGTATGTGCTATTATTGTGTGTTTTTGTATTTATGGTCAAGTTAGTTTTAACTCCATCGTATTTAAAATTGTTGCTTCCTTTTGTTGCTGTTGTTAAACATTTTAATGTTTCCAAAGGCGCCATATTAAAACTCCCTCTCTCTCTCTCTCGCACACTCACTATAAAATGCTTAAGGTACGGTCACACACAGCTAATATTTGACGTTTATCGTCAAATATTTCATTGCCTGAATCTGACCACAAATAAAATTTAGAGCAAACAACAAAACAGATGATTTTAGTCAAACAAAATTATTTGTCGGCAAACAAAATATTTTCTTAATGTGAACAAAGTGTGACCACTAGCTACATAAATACCTAAAAAATATATTTAATTTGATCTTGCAAATATTTTTAAGGTTAAAGCACTTATTCCGAATTGTAAAGTAATCATTTTATTAGAGATTTATTGAATTTTGTTATCATATATTGAATTTAATTTTTCACTTTTTGTTTGACCAAACTGCTGCGAAAAAGAATCAGTAAATATATTTGCCGTGTGGTCACACTATATCAAACACTTTCATAAAATAATTGTTTGATCAAATAGAAAAAAACAGAAAATTATTTGCTCAGCATGGCGGAAAAATAAGAGGAGATTATTTAAATATTTTTCGTACTAAATTAAAGACACAAATTCACTATTTTTTTTTTAAACATAAATACATATTCAATATTTCTTGAATATTTGTTATTTAAATTATTTTCACTAAATAATTGCATCAATAAATGAAGTCTTCTTCTTCACATAAAAGTCATTCAGCCTAGGATGACATACTGGGAGAAAAACTAATTGAAGATATGAAGTCTATGTTGCGATTTTTGCAATTTTATGCGATTTATATTTTTATACATTTAACATAGTCTGATGTTTGATTATTTTTTATTTATACATGGAGTTTGTCTATTTTCAAAATTTAAAATTCCATATGTACATATGGAATATTAACTGAAATTTTATACAGATTGCATTTAAAAGCAAAGAAAAATTTTTTTTATACATACATAAATAGTATGAATTGCTTGTAATTAAAAAATAATTCTTAAACAGTATGATCTGTTTAATTTTTTTTTACTGCATAAGAAGAATATGTCTAATAGCATTTTTCACTTTTCTGCTTTTAGTATCATACAAAAATTTTTATTATAAATTTTTAGATAATGCGATTGAATTGGAATTAATTAAAAATTTATGTAAAAAAGGTAAACATTTCCATAAAATTTAACAATATTTGTGAACATGTTCTTATTCTGAATGAAAAAAGTTTGGAAAAAGTCGTGTTCGATTAATAATATGTATTAAAAAACCAATAAGCATTTTTACTGGAATTCAAGTTGATAGCAAGTGTAATTCAAGCCTTGAGTTATAGTCAAGCAATTGAATTACAGTTGTATTACACTTTATTTCAATAGCATTCTCCAGTAAAAAGGAAACATAAATTCAAGCCATATGTTTTTTGTTTGAAAAATATTTAATATTTCAAATATTTTTCATGATTACATTTCCATTCAATTTCAATTATGAATTGTTATAGTAATATAATTTAATAAATAAACATTTAATAATTATATTATTAAATTGTTCAAGCTTGTGTTCTTTTCGCGATTTGTTTTCATTATTTAGCGATTTTTAATTTAAGATATAGCAACACTACTTTTGCGATAACACATGATGCAACAGCTGTTATTTGACGCTGTTTGATCTTGCAAATGAATTGCAAGATCAAATAAAAAAATACCCAAAATGCAGGAAAATATTTGCTGTTTAGTGGTCACACATTGGTCACATTACAAGAATGTTTTCATATTGGCAAATAAATTTGTTTGACCAAATTCAGCTGTTTTCTTGTTTGCAGTGCAAAAATATTTTCTGTTCAAACTAGAAACATAAAATATTTGACGCTTAAATAAAAGTACTGAAATTTCATAATTCTTTCAAATGTAAAGCAAAATCTGGTAATATTTTACTTTCTAGAAATGTCTTTTTTATTGATGAAAGAAATTAAAGTTGTTTTGCAGCTTTATTTAATAATTATTTAGAACAAATATTACCATAAATGTGACCACAAGTCAAATATATTTTCCCCTTTGTGTGTTTGATAGTATTTCTGTGTAGTTTGATTAAACAAATATGGCAAATAAATGTGTACAGTGTGAACACAAAATCAACCCATGAATTATTTGATGTAGTTTTGATCAAACACATGAAACATCTTGTGTCAAATAATTTGCGTAGTCTGACCCTACCTTTAGCCATACTCTTTTAGAAATTTACTCATACTTTTTATTTTTGCTTACAATGCATTGTAAACATGTTTATGGGTGAATAAATAAGTATGAGGATGAAAATGTACGTATGTATGAGGATGTGTGTGTTTGTATATCGATATGAAATTGTATGCATGTTTGTTGTAGATGTTGTTGTGCTGACCATGTATTAAACAAAATACGAGTATAAAATGTATTTCCTGTTTTTTTCTGGTTTTGTTTTGAGGTTATTTTTTCTTTCAAGTCCGGTTACAAATGAATACAAATGTATATGTGTGGTGAGGCTGTGTTTGTGTGTCAGTGTGAATGCTTATTAAATAGTTTTTGTTCTATAAACCCAGCTGCATTCAATTTTTGTAGGTGATTTTAGAAACTGGCAGCAGTTGTTAAATTTGTATTAACTAATTTATATGCCGCATACAGTTACCATGCAAATAACTTGCAAAAATTCACTGATAAATATGGCTGTAATCCAGCCAATCAGTAATAAATTTACTTTTATATTCACTATATCATACAAACACCCCCCGACTAGCACGCATTTTGAACATTCATTCATTGATTCTTTATCGGCTCCATAAAGTACCAAATTTATTTATAATGTATTAATTGAATTTATTTAACCATTTATTATCTGCATTATGTGTGAAAACTTACACAATTACAAGTGTGCGACTGTTGTATTCATTTGGTTTTTTGCATTTTATTTTCTGGTGTGGTGATTTTTTTTTCTGTAATTTAAACTCAAAACAGAGATTTAAATGGTATTAAATATTTAAACTTTTAAGTTTTTTCCCAAAATCCTTTGAAATCACTTTTAATTTTACATATTGTTTTCTGGTAATTGTAAGCAATGTGTGTTTTTTATCCCTGTTGCATTTTAAAAACAAAAAGTTGTTTGTTTATTTTTCTGACAGTTTGGTTAGTTTTAGAATTTTGTGTATTTAAGCAAGAATTTATAAATTAGTTGTTGTGTTCGCTTAAATAGTAAAGTTTAATTAAATCATTTGAATTGTTAAAGATTTAAAATTAGTTCAGGACATTTTGAACAGTACATATCTGACATTTATTCTCACTTAGTTATTGAAGATTATAGTGTAAACAACAAAGTTTTTTTGCTTTGAAAATGTCTAATTTTGTACCAACAAAGCGTCATATACGGAAAGAAGTAAAGCATTCTTTAATTAGAACAAAAGGTGCTGCTGAATTACATAGATTGCTCATCGAAGTTTATGGTGAATGTGTTCTATCGGTTTCAACGTGCGAGAGATGGTTTGTGTGGTTCAGATGATTTTGACACGGAAGACAAAGATCGCCTAGGCCAGACAAAAAAGTTTTAAGACCAAGAATTGCAGGTATTAGTCCATGAAGGTTGTTGTAAAACTCAACTAGAGCTTGCAAAATCATTGGGAGATACTCTCGCAGCAATTTCACAACTTTGGAAGCAGCTGGATTCATTTAAAAGCAGAGAAATTGGGTACCATTGAAATACGATTTAGCATGTCCGAAATGATGTTTGAACGCTATAAAAGAAAATCATTTTTGCACCGAATCATTACTTGCGATGAGAAATGGAACCATTGCAATAACCCCAAGTGTAAGAGATCGTATGTGAAGCCCGACCAACCAGTCGAATCGATATCAAAGCCCCAAATATCCAATCTATTATGAGCTGCAGAGATTTGGCCAGACCATCACATGGAACCTGTACCGAACGCAACTGATTCGTTTGAAGCGAGCATTTGTCGATAAATGCCCAGAATATTCGGCCAGATATGAAACTGTAATATTACATAATGACAACATTCGGCCACATGTAGCAATACCTGTTTAAAACTATTTAGAATGAAGTACTTTGGAAGATTTTCCTCACCCGCTTTATAATCCAGAACTTGCTCCGTCTGACTATTTATTTCGATCGATGCAGAACGCTCTATCTGGGATACACTTCACTTTGGAACATACTATCAAAAGATGAGCAGTTATTTTGGCTCGGAATCCAAGAATGTTGCTAGAATGATGGGAAAAGGTCATAGCTAACAATGGCCAACATTTTGAATAAATTTATTTTGTACAAATGTCTCAAAATAAAAGCTACAAATTTAAAAAAAAATCCCTTATTTTTAAGTCATACACCCAATAGTTTATTGTAATGAATTAAATAAATACCATGCTTCCTATATTACAGTTTTTTTAATTGAAGTTTTCGAAAGTAAATCGATACAGTACTTATTTTCCCTTAATTACTGATAGCCATTTTAAAAAAAACTATTTTATAGCTTTTTAAATACATTATTTAAATTATCCATTTTCACTTAAATATTTATCTACTTCCCACACAAGTAACTAAAACATATTGTAGTTAATCTTACATTTAAAATAAAAATGTTTGTTCATTTTTCTTATTCCTCTTACATTTTCCAAACTATTATACAAATAACAAATACATTCAGATTATATTCTTATCCCTTTTTACAGTGACCATAATGATCATTATTAAAAACAAGCAAAAAATGCTGAAAAATAATATTAAATAAATTCGATAGAATTTGAATTTTATATAAAAACTTTAAAGCCACATGTATTAGAAATTGTTATTTGAATGCAAGTAACAGTTTGCAAGTGCCTGGACGAGCAAATTTGGAGCCAAAATATAATTTAATTGTAGCCATTAAATAGTGCAGTTTTTATTACTTCCTTTCTTGGAGATGCAAGTTTACGACAATTGTTAGTTTGTGTGTTTGTGATCTAGACAAAATATTCATGTTCATTATTGCTTTCCTTGGGAAACAAAACCTCTAATAAGTTTTTGCTATGAATATTTTTGAATTAAAATAATGTTGTAAAACTGTGTTTGTTCTTTAATTTTGCATGGGAGGATTTATTAGCATTAGAATGATATATTTTACAACTTGATTTAATATTTTGTTTTAAATACAAATGTTTAGGATAATACAAGTAGCAATGTTATATTTGTCTACACGAAATGTTAAATACCCTTTATTCATAAATTAAATTACAAAAAATACACACCTTCTCAACATTGGTATCCTTTTGAATACACTCACACTTACAAGCTTACAAATGTTCAGTGGATATTATTACAACAACAAATAAATTCAAAACAACATACTCTATTATACACATTAATATTATACTTATAGGCTCAACAAGCTAGACAATAACTATTTGTTAAATATCAATATAATTTTTGCGACATTTTGATCCATAACTTTTTGTCCACTGAATAAATTTAGCTGATCGTTAATACTTAGGACAATCATCAATCTTTTTAAGTGAAACTAATTAAATTCGGATGTGGATTTTAGACACGAGCGTGATTTACGCACACAGGCAGTTGTACAGGAACTGCTAAATCGATTTAAAATTTAAAAAATCCTAGAGAATAATTAAAAAAATTTAGAACTTAATAGGGATCCAGAATTAATCTAGTATTAGATTAATAATGTCGACAGACAAACTTTATTACAAACTTGGTAGATGTATATGGGGGATTTCATGTCAAGTGAACCAACTTTTAAAATCGATGTCTACCGATCGGGATGAAATTTGCACCAAGGTTAGATCTATTGGATAGTAATTCAGATACAATTTTTCAACTGGATCGGTCAAGAAATCTTGGCATTTGACATTTTTGCCAAACTTGTGATTTTTCTCATCCATGTAACTTATTACCTATTGTTCTTAGCAAAATGTGTCTAGTGTTTATAAACTGGTTAACCGAAAAACCGGTTTTTCTTCGAAATTTCGGTTTTTTTGCGAACCGGTTAATTTAAAATGTTGATTTTCGGTTAACCGGTTTATCCGGTTTTTATCATTCGGTTAACCGGTTTTTAAAATTTAGGTTTAAAATTAAGAAATCTCATGGTTTTGTGCATTTTTTATATTCATTGTACAAACATTATTGGTCTGATTTGAAACCTAAACTGCTGATTTACAATATAAACCTATTTAGATTGATATTTTTAAGAATTACAATGATTCTAAATAGTAGAGGACGATGAGTTTACTTAAAAACTTTTTCAGAATAAATTGCACATAATCAAACTATAAAAATTAAATTCCGCAGAATTCTAGAAGTTAAGCAAAATCTTAATACTGATTCATTATAAACTTAGTGATGATTTTACCAAACGTCAAGATGAATTTGATGTGCATACCTTCTTTCAATTAATTTGACTTCATTAGTGTGTTTTGTTCTTAAAATTTTATTTTATTATTCATTTCGTTAGCTTAGTGTACAAAGTCCTTTTCAGAAATAACAACGTTCCAAAATCCATAATTTGGTATGATTTATAATGACAAATAATCACAGCTAAGAAGAAGTGCGTTTGCATCTTATAGTTCCTTTTTTGGGACTTGCTACATTTTCTGTTCCATATCAGAAAAATTTAATGAATAAACCAATAATTAAAACAAGTATATTATATATTTAGTAACATATTTATACTCAATTCCATTTGACTGAGATAATAATTTTGAAATTTTTACAAAATAAAATGGACTTAGCACTTTTGTATATCCATAGGTATTTAATATTAACCATTCCTGACTACTAAAAACTACAAATTTTAAAGCTGTATATACTTTATTGGACATTTTATGTTTTCTACATATATATGACGGTTAACCGGTTTAACCGGTTTTTTCGATGTCGGTTAACCGAAAAACCGGTTTTCTAAAAAAGCCCAATTTTCGGTTAACCGACAAACCGGTTTTTAAAAAAGTCGGTTTTTTATAAACACATTATGTGTCCCAAATAGTTTAGATATGTAGCTATTTCTTGAATCTTTCGAAAAAAAAAATTATTGAATAGATAATTTTCGTAATTGAAACACAAAAAATAAGAAAAATGTGTTTTCAATTACGAAAATTATCTATTCAATAATTTTTGTATTTGAAATTCAACCAATAACGAAAATTGTATATTTAATTGTCAAAATAATCAAATTCAAAACTCAAAATTCAATAGAAAATATCAAGAAATTTTGTTTTTGAGCAAATGACAAAAAAAATGTTTGTCACATTGTACAATATGTGACAAACATTTGAATTGAAACGGTTTAAGAAATAGTTTTTTCTGTGTTTTAAAAAGTATTTAAAATGAAGTTTTGCCTCACCCGCATTATAGTCTAGACCGTGCCCCGTTCGACTACTATTTGTTTCGATCGATGCAGAACGCTCTCTCTGAGATACGCTTCACTTTGGAAGAAAGTTATTCTTGGCCTCAAAAGATGGTCAGTTCTTTTGGGTCGGAATCCACATGTTGCCAGATAGATGCGAAAATGTCATAGCTAAGTATGGCCAATACTTTGAATACAAGCTAACAAATTTGAAAAAATGACGCATTTTTATGGCATACAAACAATTTTTTCTAAAAATTTTAAAAATTTTTCAAACTGATTTAATTGATAGTTTTGCTAATTATGTTATTTGAAATGACTATTAACAAACTATTTCCCTAATCCGAACGACCTTGTAACTTTTGTGGCCCCCGTGAGAACCAACCGTTTTATAAACACTAATGACCTTTACTCTATCACACTTTAAATATTTTCTAAATTACACACATAATTATTGAGTTCAAAGTCATGACTTTTGTGTGGCGGCATAATTAGAAACTTGTAAAACGTGTAACCCTTTTAAAATTCCATATTTAAAATAAAATGGAAAATCAAATACAACATTATTATAATTTAATAATTTATGCTGGCTGTTTATTAAATTTCAATGTGTCGCACACTTATAATTACGTTAAAATATGTGTTTAAGGTTTTAGGAAGTTTGTATCGTTTAGCTGGATTTAATTAAACAGCACTCATACACTGCCTACTACTCTTAAATGAGTGTGTTAGTATGTATGTATATTGAACAAGTAAAAATATGTAATTTTTTTGTACCGTTATTAATTAGTCGTCACCATTTGTTGAAAACGTGTTTAAATCTTCTGCTGTAAAGTTTTAAATATTGTAGCTTTTATTCTCTCGCTCTCTTGTTTCGTTTGTTCGATGTTGTTGTATGCAGGAAGGTAAACACTACAAACATTTCCGGTTTTTATTGCCGTTATTTATTATATTAAATACTTTATTAAACACACACGTACAACGACACACACATGTGCGAGTATAAATGAAAAAACAACAACCAACAAAAGTCCATAAACACATAAGTATTTATACATGGAGAAACAAATTTGAGGGTCAGGTTGAAAAATTAGTTTAATTGAAAGAAAAACAAGAGATGATGATAAAATTGTTAAGAAACTGAACATTTCTTAAATTATGTCTCGAAATAGTTACTCTGGAAAATGTTTGAAAAAACTTGTCAGATTACCCTCGTCCATTAGGCAAATAAAAGTGAATGTAGACACCAGCAATCATGTCTTTTCATATGAAAACCTGAAAATTATATTAAATGAGTTGCAAATAAAACACTAAAATACACACATTCACATTTATGATACAAACGAGTAAATAACGGCCACGTTAACGGAAACGCAGTTGAACAAATAAAAGGAAGAGAAGGACAGACGAAAATTCAAATAAATAAGTGAGTTAATGAAAAATAAGTATTGTACAAATGATAAATAAACAACAACAACCACTCAGGCAGCAACAATAATTAACAAAAAATATACATATGTTTAATAACAAATTTAACAGACCATATGATTAACAAGATAAAACATGTCAAGAGAAGTGAGCGTAAGAAAGAAGGGGAGAGGGAGATTGAGGGAGAAATAATTACAGACAAATTACTCATAGGCACCTATGCAAGAAATTTTAATATACCAGCTTAACCCTTTCACGACCATAAGACTATTGGATAAAATTAATAGTTTTGTCTATTTAATGTGAATCAGTTAGCGCCAAGAAAATATATTTTTAAATTAAAACAAAAAAATGTTTAATGGATTTAATGAAATTTTGGTCGTAAAGTGCAAATATTCGTTCCACATACTCATGTTTATGAACTACATATCAATGAACGGAACATGAATAATGATTTTATAACTTTTTAATATATAATAATATACATATGTATGTATATCGCAATATAAAACTAAAAAATTAGTTTTACACTTAAAATTATTTTTCCACAATTCTTGAACACAGTACCAAAATAAAACTATCAATTTTCAAAGCCAATAAAAAATAAATGTTGTAACCGAACTTGCTTTAATCTAAACACATTAATAAGAGACACGTTTACGATGGCATCCATTCTTTTTTGTCGTTATTTAGTTATTCAATATTTTTGTGTTGGGACACCGGTGTCCCCGTGGTCGTCAAAGGGTTAATAAGCAAATATAAGGAGTGAGTAGAGAAAAACTGCGACAGTTCCAAATTATGGATTGTGTAAATTTTAAACTAAAATAAATTAGTCTCACCTTCAACAAAAGTCTAAAATATTCTTCTGTTACCTTTTTCTCTTAACTCTTTGAGGTTTAGTGGTCACTTTACTAACCACCTTCTCTTTATAACATAGTTTATTGACATGTATTGGCATTTTGCTAAACAATTATATTTTTTGAAGTCATTTTTGTTTGTTGTTTTTGCAAAACGAAACGAAAATTTTTATTTTTAATTTCAACCGCCACTATTTGGATTTTATATGTTTTGATTTATTTGTTCACTGTTTTTATAATAAGCGTGTCTCCACTATATTTTAAATTTTCGTTAGGACGACACTAAGCAACATTTGCTAGATTTATATGATTGTATATACATATGACTGAAAGTATGGGTTACCCATATAACAACTATTGCAGAAGTTGTCTGGACGAAGATTAGAAAGAATCGGTACAAAAGCTAACCTACACCAATTAATTATGCCAGTAGTAATAAAAGAGGAACTTTTTCCCTCGAGGTTATATTGGGTTAGTGCTGATGTTTGAAACGTGCAAATCTGCTTAGGATCACTTCCTGAGACGATTAAGCGTTGTCCTTCCTTCCGTCCATGTAAATCTTGTAATCAAACTACAGGTCGCAATTTCAAAGATATATATTTCTCCTAGCCCCCATACAACTAAAAATAGTTAAGCTCTCATAAATATCTTAGTTATATAGATATCCAAACCAAATTAAAAACACAAATAAGTTTTATATAAGCTGAACTCGCAGTTTTCAAATTTTGCGACGATCGTTCTATAATTAGTCATAGCCTCCATATAAGGCGCACTTCCAAAAATCACTTTAACTAGCATAAATCTCTTAAAAATGTTGGTATCAAAATAAAATTCAACACAAATAAGTTTCATATACATAAAACGAAGACGTGCCACCTAATTTTATGGCCATCGTAGGGTATTCAATCCAAATAAACCGATTAATTTGTGTCGATTAACCGAAATTCATTTTTTTGCACTTTAAAATTTTTTTTTGTATTTATGTTTCCCTTTCAATTCAAATACAAATTTCAAATTAAAATTAGATATTTTTTGAACATCAAATAAACACGATTAGTGAGTATATATAACAAATGACATATTTAATTTACATGTCTTTGCAACTTTGCTTGTTTGTATTTACATGTATAGACGGAACTTTTTTTTAAATGAGTCTTTTATCATAAATAAACGAAACTATTAAATTAATCAAAATCTAAAACAATCCAAAAAGGAATATTCTTTATCATGCTCCAACAGTTCTCCAACAGAGTGAGAGAGTTTTTTTCCAAGAAAAGTTTTATTAAATCTAAAGAAAAAAATTATTTTCTTTTTATAAAAGATTATTTCAGAAGGTCTCCCTAAAAATCTCACACATCGCTCATTTGCTGCAAAAGTCAAAAAAGTCGTTTCGAGAAAAACGTCTTTGAATATTTTATGACATTTTTCAATTTCTTAAATAAATTTTCAACAAATCATGCGATTTCATATCTTTCTAATCTGTATTTAATCCAAATTTTTACTTATCAAATTTACTAGAAAACATGAATTTTCATTTTGATGTTTACAACAAAAAAACCCTCTCACACAAAAAATAATTGACTTTTTGAAAACTGATAAAACTATACGAAAGATTATAGAACGGCGCATATCTTGTATTAATCAGTTCATAAAACACGGATTTTGAGTTATGACGTTGTTGCAGCAAATAGGCGATATGTTTACAAAAATGATCTCAAATACCTTATTTGCTGTTTTTTATGTTTTTGTACACAAAATTCGTTGTTGTATTTTCAATTTAAAATGAAAATAGACATTATTCGGTTAATCGAATAATTTTAAATTAACCGAATGAATCTAAACCTAGATTAATAATTTTCTCGATTAACCGATTAAACCAGAAAGCCGATTAATTGAATACCCTAATAATTAGCCATAGCTCCCATATAAATTTAAAAAAAAGCTGTTTATAATCATCTCGGCTTGAGGTATCATATGATAGGGCTTGACCGACTATATAATAACCTGAACTATATTCTTTTCCAACATTTAAAATTTTAGATTTCAGTGGACCCACTCCTTGCATATGCAGATGTTTGTATATGCTAGAGTGTGTGTATGTGTACTTAATTTTATTGAAATCCTTGTTAATTTTAAAATGCCAATTATTGTAGTTCATTTCGTTTCCACTGATTTTTTAATACATTATTTTGTTTAAGGCTCTTATAACGATTTTTAACAGTTATATTTTCCTGTTGGCTTTACGTATGTCTTTTTCAACTTTACTCGTAATTATGAAATATATTTACCATAAACAGCATGTAACTTTGTAGGAATATAGGTACATACAGTGAAGCAAATTCTAAATTATTAAAAAAAATAAATTCTTGAATAATTTCCGTATTTGAAATGGCTATATTTTTCACAGAGACTCGCTGAACTCGATCGGCTATAATGTTATTGTGCACAACAAAATGAACATTTAATTTTGCAAAAAAAATGTCTATTCTTAAATTTATTACATTTTTTCCTACAAAGAAAAACATATTCATTTAAGAAAATATTACACTGTAAAATGTAAATGTTGAGCCCATTTTTAAATAGTTTTCTTTAACTATTCAGCTATATAAAACACACATATGTATGTATATAGTAAAATACATACATGTAGCTGTCAATATATGTATATTAGGGCTTCCCTTATTTGCACTATTTAGATTTTGATTGCTTCCAAGCATCTAGATTCTAGATGCATCAAAAAATCAAATGCTTAAACGTTGATCAAACTTTCGGAGGTTGCATAATGTATTCGAATTTTCGGCAATATTTTCATAAAACTTTGTGCTTATTCAATTCGTCAAAGTAATGAAAGAGATTTTGTTTTTATCTTTATTAAAATAATTTTATGATTTCAAACGAATTTCTTTAAATCATAAAAAACTAATTTGTAACATATAAAAAGGGAAATTAACCCTTAAGAGCACTTGGAGTCAAAATGACTGTGTTTTTCGTGATTTTAAAAGTTCAGGGTCATTTGGACCCCAAGTGTTCTTAAGGATTAATTTCCATTTTTGTACTGTTATTGTAAATACTAGACTTCATGTTATATTTTTCTTAAGTTTCATCAAAATCGACCCAAAAATATATAATATTTCGCTATCTCTCCATGAAAAGGCTTAGATTTAAGACTTAGCGTTTTCCGATTTTAGTGAAACATTCAGACTATATTTAAATTGACCTGGACTATAATATTCTGAACTGGTTTTACTTAAAAATCATAACAGTAGGGAAATTGGGCTCATTCGCCAAAATATGGCCAAAAAAATAGTTTTTCTCGAAAATCGTAAAATTTAAATCGCAGGTAAGGAAAAACTATAGTAGGTATTGACATACTTTTTGCACATTTTTATTGCCTATTATGTTGTCAATAAATCCCCTAGTGATGATCAGAAAATTCTGTAATTTGTTTAACAAAATTTTTAAAAATTTAAAATTGGAGTTTTGAAACTGCCGTTAAAAAAAATATTTTTTTTTGGTTATACCTGCGAATAGGTTAACTGTATCCTATGAAGATAAAAACTCATATACAAGTAAATATGGATATATTTTAAGTAAGAATAAACTTTTGCTTTAATATTTCTCAAAATATGTTAATTTTGTTCCTACATTTCTTGTTCTAGTGGCCTGAGACACGTTAATGGCCTGGCGATTTTTTAATAACTTTAAAATTTTTTACCCAATTTTTGTCATTTATATCTCATTAGAACGACAATTACGTACACATTTTGATTCTTTTAAACTAAATTGCAAAAGTGATTACTTAATTTTCTTAAAAAACTGACAAAAAATTCATTTTTCACCTTGTAAATGCACCACAAAACTAAATCGAAAGTCGGCACTGGTTGCCCTTCTTAGAACAAGTTACAAATTTTTTTGGTGGTATTTTAGGTCATTACGAAAGTTTTCAGGGGGTACAGTTCATTTAAAAAAATTTAATTCTAAGGGACACTCTAATGTATAACGATATTGTTAAAAAAATTTAAAATTAAAACAGTGGCGAAAGTTAATTTTACGTCGATATGTATCTCCCTCCTGTTTTTGATTGGAAGATGGAACTATTTTTAAACAAACAAAATACAAAAACAGTACAATTTTTTTAAGAAATATTTTCAACTTTTAACCCTTTAACCAATTATCTTAAAAAGTAATTATAATTTTTTTTTTTTTTAAATTTAACAGTGACTTTAGTTACAGATTTATAAACATTTCCCTCGAAGGTCGAAATGCATTCTTACTTTTAGTTTTCGTTCAGCTGTCTTGTGAGTGATATCATAATTTTAACACGTACAATTTTGTGTCATTTTTTTTATTAAATCAAAGTTTTACTAACTTTTAGTCGCCCGATCTATTCGAAATATTTTTTATTAGTTCTTTTTATTTAGTTCTTTAATAAAATCGTATCATAATTATTGTTTTTTACACATAATCCGGAAACAATGCCCTGAGGCACTCTTCACCTTTTTGCAACTGGTTCCTAAACTTAATTTGCAAATTAGTTTCTGATGGCTGTTCTGAGTTTAATTTAATTTTTTTTGGAAAATATTGCTACTAAATGTTATCCGATTTAACTAACAATTTTCAGAAAATTGATTGAAAATCTAAAAACTGCCAAATGAAGGCCAACCTAATGTATGTAGGTATATTTGTATAGCTCTTTTATTACATGATTACTTACAGATGTGTAGCATGTTGGCGTATTACAAAACGGATATCAACACGCTCTTTATTTTATAATATCACACATTTTTCCACACAGTTACAGAGTCAAAGTCATGGCCACTTATACAATTACAATGACACAGGGGTAAAATAATATTTAAGTTGCTTAAACTACTTAAAATAAAAGAATACCAACCAACAACACACGTTCACTTACTTACATGTGTGAGATGAGAAAATTTATAAATTAAAACAGGGGGTAAATGTTGAACATGAATTCAGGCGTGTGTTTAAAAGTATTTATGTCTGCCACAGTATTTTATGTCTGAATAAGTTCTGGTCATTATTATATTATTTCCCCTGTTTTTGCTCTAAATTTCCTTTATTTCTGCAAATTTTCTGTTGCTTTCACAACATTTGGTTTGAGAACCTGAGAAAGTTCATTTAAAATGCTAATTAATTACTTAAGCTTGTGGTCGAGCATAACTTAATGTTTGGCAAATGTTACCGACAATGTCTCGCAAATATTTACAAGTCAACAAAAATAATGTAACAAAAAACAGCAGTAGGAAAATAGTATAATAACAGCAACACCATGTACAGAACGGAATTAAACAATAACAAATGTTTTTGTTGCTTTTTCACTTTAACAAAAGTCAACACAGTCAACATAATGAATGAAATAATAACAACAAATGTCTAAATTAACAGAAAAACACATACCAACCAACAATAACTTTAACAAAAACGCACACATAAACACTTAAATGAGTTTTTCTATTAGAATATAGAGAATAAACATGCCTACCCTGCAGTGCTTGGAACTGAAAACTTGTTTAATGCACTACTACTTACAATCTACTAGGATATATTCATGTTAAAGCGACAGGTCCCACTCACAAGACCAATTATATTTCCCCACTAGACTGTATTACATTTTTTTGCTCTGATAATTTCCTATAGCACAGTTCTATTAACTTATCAATTATATTATGCCAGCATACGCCAGCTATTCATTTTTAATACAAAAACCAAACAAAACAAACTCTTGTATTTCGCTACAAAATTTTAACTCGTAAAGCAAACACAATTTAACACAACAAAAAAGGTCCTTTTCCTTCTGGCCTCCATACAAAATAAAATACAAACAATTGGCACGCAAAATTATTTATGTATATGAGCATTTCCACGGATATTGAGAACGCGATATTTATAATGAAAATATGTAAGAGAGCACCAAATTATAATTTAAAATAAATTTGTTTAAATATTTTTAGGTAAACAAAATTAATTTTTTTTTTCAAAATTATTTTTAAAATTTTTTTTTTCGAAATAGTTTTTTAAAGTTTTTTAAAATTTTTTTTTTAATTTTAATTTTTTGAAAAAGAATTTAAGACAAAAAAATGTTTGATGAAAAAAAAAATTCGAGTTAAAAAATATTTTTCCCGAATATGACCCTTTGTAGGTCCAACTTACTATATATAGCCTTATATATATCGTTGCAATGGACTTTGAAATATCTATCATTAGATATCCATATTGTCTATATTAATGACTTAGTAATCCAGATATATATCAAAAATAGGCCAAAAATTGAGGTTGTCCCGGTTTTTTTCCTTATATTTCAGCCATTTGTGGGCCGATTTTGTCGATTTTAAATGGCAAATGGAAGAATTCCCGATATATATTTTTTTTTAACTTTTTATTTATTTATTGAATCTGCCTATATCATTAGGCCTAACAATAAGTGATTAAATCTTATAACTAAAATTAAAACTAATTGCTCTCTAAAGAGAGCATTGCTTAATGCTCTCTACAAAGCCTTGATCTGGTTTGGCTCTGTGAAGAAGCCAAGCTAGCGGATTTGGGTGGCATTGCAGTTTCAGTATATATTTATCGCGGACTTTCTTAAACTCATCCTTCACTAGTGGCACTTCCAAGTCCCTGTGGATCCCCGATATATTGATGTATGAATCATGTATGTAAGTTATTTGGGGGTTACGGAAAGTTGATTTCAACATACAGACGGACATGGCCATATCGACTTCGCTATCTATAATGATCCAGAATATATAGACTTTGTGGGGTCGCAAATGAGAAATGTAGAAATTACAAACGGAATGACAAACTTATGGTGAAGTGTATAAAAATAAATCAAAAGTGGATTTTTTTATTAGAGCCCGAAACCCAACCAAACCTTATATTAGGTCTAATAAATTTTAAACATATTTAATTTAATTATAACATAATAGGAACGATCGCGGAGTATTGATAACAGACGACGTTTCAGCTACCAGAACGCTACATAAGGACATGTACCGAAAATTTTAACATTGATTGTGTTTTATGTTACATCGATGTGTGTAGAATGTTTTGCAAGTTAATGAAACACAATTCACATTTTTGTTATTCTTTTTATTCATCCGTTTTTATTATAATTATTTAATGCTTTTCCTATGAAAAATAAATTTATTACAAAATATTATAAAGAAAAAAACTTTATTTTTAATTTAAATAAATAATTATGTTAAAATAAAGAGTAAATGGTGACAAGAAAATACAATAGAAACAACAAAATTTAAAAATTTGGTTTTTCCAGGGTCAAGAACGTGACATTCGTATGAAAATTGAGTATAATCTTAGCAACTATTTGTGTTGTTTCCATTCTTCGATATCATTTTTGAGGCCTTCTGTTGATAATTATCATATTGAAATATTAGCATGTGGTTTTTGACAACCTTTAGTATGATTTAGCACGCGACATATATAATGCGACCTATTTCCCCGTCACTTTTAGTATGAGGATTAGTTTAAGTAACTTAGTTTTTTATTTAATTTTGCCAATTTCGATAGATTTTCAAGTTATCTTCTCATCTGCTTTATCTCAATATTCTTTATACTTTACTTGACCTCTTTAAATTCGTTGTAAATATGCAAGTCAAAATTATAAAAAAAACATTTCTTTAAAAAAAATATTTGCGATAGCGAACGCGACACACTTTGAAAATCAAAATAAAATGTTTAGTTTGATTAAATCCATTTGATCTGAATTAAATGTACTTGTTTTTATATGTACTTGTTGTTGATAGTTTGATTATTTAAAGCAGTAACTTTTTTTTAGTTGAAGCCACTAAATTTTTATTTAATTAAACATTTTCAGCAACTTGATTAGAACAATTGCGGAGTTGTAATAACAAATGATGATTTAGGTATTAAAACGCGACAGTGAAATATGAAAAAATTTATGTTTTTATTTGTTTGTATTATAATAGTCCGAATTCATAAGATATGTGCGATTTCATGTCAAGTGAACCAACTTTTAAAATCGATGTCTTCCGATCGGGATGAAATTTCAACAATATCGTTCAAGAACTCTCTGAGTTAGAAGGGGGTAAAAATTTGAAAAAAAAATTTTAATTTTGTATACCCTTGACCATGAGTGGCAAGGGTAAATATTTCTACATTTTTACTTTTGCAATCCCACAATTCTGGATCGTTATAGATAGCGAAGTCGATATAGCCATGTCCGTCTATATGTTTAAATCAACTTTCCGTAGCCCCCAAATAACTTACAAACATGACTGATACATTAATATATCGAGAATTCTTCCTGCTCGAGAAAATCGGCCCAGATATAATGAAATGGCTGAGATATAATGAAAAAACCGGGACAACCTCGATTTTTGGTCTATTTTAGATCTATATCTGGATTACTAAGTCATTAATATAGGCAATATGGATATCTAATGATAGACATTTCAAAGTCCATTGCAACGATGTATATAAGGCTATAGTAATTTGGACCTACAATGGGTCAAAATCGGGAAAAATATTTTTTTACCCGATTTTTTTTTTTACCAAAAAAATAGTTTTTTCATAAAATTTTTATCACGAAATTTAAAAAAAAAATTTAAAAAAAAATTTAAAAAAATTTCGTTAAAAATTTTGAAATTTTTTTTTTTAATTTTCAAAAAAATTTTTTTTTTTTTAAATTTTGTTTAACTAAAAATATTTAAAATTTGTATTTTAAAGTACATAATTTAGTGAAGGGTATATAAGATTCGGCACAGACGAATATAGCTCTTTTAGGATAGCAAACGCTTCACATTTTTGAAATCAAAAATGTATAAATGTAGTAACTTTTTTTTAGAGAAAGTTACTAATTTCACTTAAAATGTTCGGCCACTTGATTAGAACGATTGCGAAGTACTGATAACAAACTATGGTTGGTGTACAAGAACGCGACGTTAGATTAAGAACAAAACCATTTGAAAAATTTACCGGTATTAATTTGTTGTTGATAAATAGATTTCATAAAATATATGCTCTCATGTAGAGTATCCAAAACCGAAAACCGGTCAACCGTTTTTTTCATCTTTGTAAACTCTTTTCGGTTTTTTGAGAAATCGGTTTTTGTAAGACGGTTAACCTGTTTTAAAGAAATACATTTTCTAAAGCTCATTTCAACATATTTTTGAAAAACTTTGATACGAATTTTAAAAATATTGTTTTATTTTATAGAATATTGTAGCATTTGACAATATTTCGTAAAAGATATAAAGTAATTGCCTAAAGATAGAGCCTTAAGAATTCAAAAATATTTCATATTGAATAAAAATTTAATATAAACCGGTTAACCGGTTTTTTTAAAGACACAAACCGAAACCGGTTAACGGTTTTTTTAAAAGACAAAAATCAAAACCGTTTTTTTTTCCAAAAAACACTTTTTCGGTTAAACCGGAAACCGGTTTTTTAAATTTGCCGGTTTTTTGGACACTCTACACTCATGATATAAATATGTAAACAAAAATACACTTTCAGTGTTAAGTCCAATTTTCCATGATAACAACTTTAGATCATCTGCAAATACAATTGGTCAATTCACAAGGTCTCTTATCAGTCATATTGTCATAATGTCGTAATATATTACGACTCGGCGGCTCGACTTAATCGACTCTTAGGCATTCGGCGCAGGTCTCTGCTGGTTGGTTACGATAACATAATAAACATAGCGTACAGAGTAGTATTATTTTAGGACATTTTTTGCTTGAAAAACAATAAAAACCATTGTGAAATATTAGGACATTATGACAATATGACACGATAGGAGACCTTGTGAATTGACCAATTATTTTATAAATATTTAGAATTTGTTTTTTGAAAAAAATCGTAATCTTTATTAACATTGTAATATTGGGTCCCGGTGGACCTTTCTAGGGAAATGCCTATATGTGTGTGAGAGTGTTAACACACACGCATCTACACAGGCTGACAAAAATTACGAAAATTCATATGCCCAGGCACATACGCTCGCACGCAACACCATAAACATTTACAAACACTAAACATGTTCAAGGTTATTTTCAGTTTTATCATGTTGTACAAACGGCTTTACAGTTTTCGGCAGCAAAAGAAGAGCGAACCAAAAACCCAAAAAAAAAACAATATCAATGAAATAAAAAAGGATTTTATTGAGCCCGTTCCATCCTTTTTTTTTTTTTTTTATTTTATCATATTTTTGCTCTGTCGGTATTTAAAATGAAAATCACATATACACACAGATATTTATTTATACACATAAATTGCTAAGTATGTGTTAAGGATTTTAGACATTAAATATATTCTTATGGAATGTGTAAAAACATAGCAACATATCTGTATACATACATATATTTAAATATATAATAATGTGTAAGATATATGTATGGCTGAGTGTGTGGGAGTGTGTATGGGATTGTATGATTGTGGCTGAAAGTATGTTGTAGTAAGTAGCAAGTGGGTGTTGAAGTCATAATTTATTTACTTGCTTAAATGTTCCAAAAAAAAACAAGGAAATACTTTGAGGTTAAAAACCTTTTTCATGACTCCCCCAGTCCTTTGTTTAGGTCCTCTGCAGAGAGTGGGTTGTAACAATGTTCCCACAGACTTTTTGTGGTGGGTTTTTATGGGGATTTCTCCGCAAAAAAATATTTCAATAATTTAGTTCCACAACAAATTGTTTGGAATTTATGTATGTCAATTTCTGTCTGCTGTGAATTGACAAATGAGCATGAAAGATTAAAATATTTAGCCACCACCGTCAACAAAAGTTTTGCCAGTGTTAATTGGTTTTTGGCTTTTTATATTTGCAGTTCGTGTGTCAGTTTTGCTGGTAAATGCCATTAAGCCAAAAGTTCCAAATATTAGTTATACAATTTTAGGATGTTTTCTACTTTTTAATACCCTTCACGAAAGGTAATGTTGTATACAAGTTTGTCATTCCATTTGTAATTTCCAAATTTTGCATAATCAACTTTTCCAAGCCTCTAAATATCTTAAAAACATAATTGACACATCAATATATGGGGTATAGACCTGATTCGGTTGCTATTTAAAATCGGCATAATCTGCCTATAAATGACTGAGATATAAGAGAGATGAAAAGCCACGAATACCTCGATTTTTTTTTTACTTTTATCTCGATTACTATGTCATGTACATAGACAATATGGATACCAAAAGAAATCCAAAGACCTCTCCAACAATGTGCATTTGAGTGCTCCAAAAAAATAAAATTGCGAATTTCGACCGTCCCCCCCTCTAGAATTGTTCTATGTATTGTAGAAACACATTGTGTAAAATATTAGGATGATAGGATAACGCTAACTGGTGGCGCAACGACGCTGAAGTTTTGTGGTGCATTTACAAGGGGAAAATATGCAATTTTTTCAGTTTTTGTAAAAATTTTGCCATTAAATAATGACTTTTACAATTTAATTTAAAAGAATCGAAATGTGTACGTAATTGTCGTTATAATAAGATATAAAAGACAAAAATTGTTGAAAAAATGTTAAAGTTATTAAAAAATCGCCAGGCCATTAACGTGTCTCAGGCCACTAGAACAAGAAATTTATGAACAAAATTAACATATTTTGAGAAATATTAAAATAAAAGCTTATTTTTACTTAAAATATATCCATATTTACTTGTATATGAGTTTTTGTCCTCGTAGGATACCGTTAACCTATTCGCAGTATTGACCAAAAAAATTAAATTTTTTTAACGGCAGTTTCAAAACTCAATTTTAAAATTTTTAAAAATTTTGTTAAACAAATTTCAGAATTTTTTGATCATCACATGGGGATTTTTTGACAACATAATAGGGAATAAAAGTGTGAAAAAAGTATGTCAATACCTCCTATAGTTTTTCCGTACCTGCGATATAAATTTTGCGATTTTCGAGAAAAACTAATTTTTTGGCCATATTTTGGGGAATGACAAGAATTTCCTTACTGTAATGATTTTTTAGTAAAAGCTATTCAGAATAATATAGTCCAGGTAATTTTAAATATAGTCTGAAAGTTTTACTAAAATCGGAAAACTTTAACCCTTAAATCGTGAAGGTCAAAGGTCAATTTTTTCAATATTTGGAATTTCTCATGGAAAGATAGCGAAATATTATATATTTTTGAGCCGATTTTGATGAAACTTACGAAAAATATAAAATGAAGTCTAGTATTCACAATAACAGTACAAAAATGGAAATTAACCCTTAATAGCACTTGGGGTCCAAATGACCCTCAACTTTTAAAATCACGAAAAACACATTAATTTTGACCCCAAGTACTCTTAAGGGTTAATTTCCATTTTTGTACTGTTATTGTGAATACTAGACTTCATTTTATATTTTTCGTAAGTTTCATCAAAATCGGCCCAAAAATATATAATATTTCGCTATCTTTCCATGAGAAATTCCAAATATTGAAAAAATTGACTTTTGACCTTCACGATTTAAGGGTTAAAGTTTTCCGATTTTAGTAAAACTTTCAGACTATATTTAAAATTACCTGGACTATATTATTCTGAATAGCTTTTACTTAAAAATCATTACAGTAAGGAAATTCTGGTCATTCCCCAAAATATGGCCAAAAAATTAGTTTTTCTCGAAAATCGCAAAATTTATATCGCAGGTACGGAAAAACTATAAGAGGTATGGACATACTTTTTTCACATTATTATTCCCTATTATATTGTCAATAAATCCCCATGTGATGATCAAAAAATTCTGAAATTTGTTTAACAAAATTTTTAAAAATTTGAAAATTGAGTTTTGAAACTGCCGTTAAAAAATTTAATTTTTTTGGTCAATACTGCGAATAGGTTAACGGTATCCTACGAGGACAAAAACTCATATACAAGTAAATATGGATATATTTTAAGTAAAAATAAGCTTTTATTTTAATATTTCTCAAAATATGTTAATTTTGTTCATAAATTTCTTGTTCTAGTGGCCTGAGACACGTTAATGGCCTGGCGATTTTTTAATAACTTTAACATTTTTCCACCAATTTTTGTCTTTTATATCTTATTATAACGACAATTACGTACACATTTCGATTCTTTTAAATTAAATTGTAAAAGTCATTATTTAATGGCAAAATTTTTACAAAAACTTAAAAAATTGCATATTTTCCCCTTGTAAATGCACCTCAAAACTTCAGCGTCGTTGCGCCACCAGTTAACGTTATCCTATCATCCTAATATCTTACACAACGTGTTTCTACAATACATAGAACAATTCTAGAGGGGGGGACGGCCTGTACCTAGAAAGTTTTTTTCGTCCATACAATCTTGGAGCACTCTAATGTGCATATATAAAGCCTTATAAATTTTGATCTGCAATTTTTTTCATCAATTTTTTCTTCCACCAGAAAATGGTCTTTATTTTTAACTTAAAGTATACTTTAGTGAAAGGAGTTTACGATTCGGTACACTCAAATACACCACTCTTAGTTGTTTTTATTTCTTTTGTGATGATAGGATATCTTACTTTGTGAAAGTTTACTTTTGAAGTTTTGCTAACTAAATGTTATTTTTTTTATTAAATAAATAGTATATTCAATCAACAAGTTTTCATTGAGCTTCGGATTTAAATGTTTAAAAACATTACTTGAAAACGTATTTTGAACTTACAATGTCTGAAGTGCAGGAGAATTATAAGGATTTAATTGATTCAGACAAAGTATAGATTTTCTTTTGAACTTAATCTCTTCTAATCTGGATATAATCAAGATGATTCACATTTTACTTCATATCAGAATTTAATGGTTACACTAAACATTTTATTATGCGTGTCACGTTCGCTATGGTTTTAAAAAACAAATGGTTTTATTATATCATTTATGTGTTTCAGCTCATTTTTATGAAATCTTGAAATCAATTTATGAAATTTTTCTTTTTACAAAAAACTAAAGAGAAAATTAAAAGATGCTAAATTTTCCATTTGATTTTGTTCATGTTCTAATATCACATTTATCAGTAACTAGTTGACCACCCCGTCTTCGCCCGGTATTACATTAGTAATACCACATAAACCTGCCTGTTCTTATTTATTTGCAAATAAAATATCTAAATTTGTACTGCATACTTTAGGGAGCTTTTTATTACAGTTGACTTGACTCGAAAAAAATAAAATCCCAGTTTTCCGAATTTTTGAATTTTTTTTCTTTACAAACCATCTCCTGAAAATTTCGAATCGAATAAAAAAAATCAGCTAAATCGCTCCAGCCGTTCTGACGTGATGACATTACAATGGACCATTTCATTTTTATATATATAGAAGATAAACGATCGTTCTACTAAGCAGGCGGCAAATTTTAATTCAAACCATAATGGCTTTAAAAAAAAAACCATAGTGGCTTTAAAAAAAATTACTGCATATAATAATCACTCTAAACATTTTATTTTGATTTTCAAAGTGTGTCGCGTTCGCTATCGTAAGTGTATATTTATTTAAAAAGAAATGTTTTGTGATTTTAACATGCATATTTAGGTGGGTAGAATGTATTCATAAGCAATAATGAGGTTTTTTGGTGAACATTTAAAGAGGTCCACTAAAGTATAAATAACTTTTAAATAAAACAGCTGAGAAGATGGCGTAAAGCTAAAAATGTGAAAAAATTCGAATTTTTAAGTCATACACCCAATAGATTTCTTGATCATATGTTTATTTCTAATATATTATGAACAACAAAATATGTCACGTACTAAATCATATAAGTAAAAGGTTTTAAAAAACGAATGACAACTATCAACAGAAATACACATTATTCTATTGTAGTTTAAAAAAAATATGTTTCAATTCGTTTACTTGTGCATTTATCTACATGCAGTCGAAAAAAGTTATATTTTTTGTCACGTTCTTGAATCCATGTGAATCCACCTGCCGCCTTCAATATAATATTTAAAAAATTGCTATTAAAAAAAGGGAAACACAAATTAATTGTTAAGCTATCTTTAAATGTTACCACTTCAAAGGCATAAGAATGTCACGTACTTGAACCTGGAAATGCTTAATTTTTAAACTTTGTTTTGTATTACCTTGTTTTCTTTCTCTCCTTAGTTGAACGTAATTATTTATGTAAATTAAACCTGCATTTTTCCCCTTTCTAATATTTGTTTAACAAATTTATTTAAAATATTTTCCCTTCAATTCCTAACAGTTTTGTTTTGCCAACTTTATAAATAAAAAACGTTAAAACAGAGGGTGAAAACAGTATAACGAAAATGTCAATTAACTCACAAAATGTCCAGCACACTTCGATGTAACATGCTTGATTAATTATAGAATTCTGTTTTGATATTTTAATATAAACATTCTAGCAAAGAGGAATTAGGGTGTATAATAAATTTGTCAATAACAGTGAACAGGAGAGATTACTTAATTATGGACAAATTATTCAATATTTTTATTTAACTTATGCCGGTAACTTTAACAAATAGATATCTATGGTGTAAAATACCAAGCAGATAAATTTACCTAAAATTAATATCTACGAGTAAATATTTTTAATCCATAAATTAAAATAAATTATATTACTAGATTATAGATTACTTCTTTTTATTAAAATGACTACAGCTTAAAATAAAAATTAGATTACTTAGGGAAACTAAATATACAACTGATTCTACCCTAGATTACTTGGGATGTGTAAAGTAATCTATTGAATTTTCTGTGCATTTATAAGAACCCATATGTGTCATTAAAAATATATAAATCGAAGTCAGCCAAGTAACTAGACATTAGTAAAATATATTGTCTAAAAGGGACTACAGTTATTTGTCTAATATTCTCAACACCCAAACAAACACTTACTGCAACTTGCTTTAAAATGTATTTCCCTATTTCTATTTTCTTATTATATACGTTTTTCGTTGCTAATTAGTAAAAGTGCTGTAACTAAAACCTTAAAGAGATCAATAAATTTTCATTAAATTAAATTATTCAAATTAAACGATTAAAAAATATTCAATACCTCATACCCATCCATATATCTTTTGATATTAATAGATGAAAATATAATTTTATGTAAAAGAGATGATAAATTTTTGTACGGGTGTAAATGTCTGTGTTTGTAAATGTAATGACTAGAACAAAATACAAAAAAAAAAAAACACACCTACATGCCCTGCTACGTCACTAATGTCAAATCAATAATCCCCTCAAGCTGTTATCAATATTCTTTGGTGGACGGGTCATTTGATGGTGATGTTGGATTAAAAACAAAAGCAACGACCAAAACTACGTGAAATATGTAGTTCATGATAAATTAATCCTTTACCGTGACAGTGACTGTTTTAACAACGTTTTAATTTAATTAAAATAATGAAATAGATTTTGAAAGGAATTTAAATTTAATAACACTAGAAACAAGTAATAGAGCTATGTTTGGGAGCTACAAAATTCCCGAAGAGGGGAATCCATAATAGAAAACATTTTTATATAAAAAAAAAATTTAGCTGCAACATGTTTATAGAAAATATGTCGTATCAACATATTTATAGAAAATATGTGTGTTTCAGCAACATGTTTATAGCAAATATGTTGCTGCAACTTGTTTTAAGGAAATATATTGCAGAAACATGTCTATAGGAAATATGTTGTAGCAACATGTTTATAGAAAATTTATAGAAATTAGTCATTAATGGCCCCTAAGGCTTGGTTATATAAATTGAAGATAAATAAATAAAATATTTATTACAAAAAAAAAAATATGTTTCAGCAACAAGTCTATAGAAAATATTTCGTAGCAACATGTTCATAGAATTCAATTTGCAGCTCATTTTTATATAAATCAATTTGCAGCAACATGTTTATAGAAATCAATATGTTGCAGCAACATGTTTACAGAAAATATGTTGCAGCAACATGCTTACAGAAATCAAACAGAAAATGTTTATAGAAACTATGTTGCAGCAACATGTTTATAGAAACTATGTTGCAGCAACATGTTTATAGAAACTATGTTGCAGCAACATGTTTATAGAAACTATGTTGCAGCAACATGTTTATAGAAACTATGTTGCAGCAACATGTTTATAGAAACTATGTTGCAGCAACATGTTTATAGAAACTATGTTGCAGCAACATGTTTATAGAAACTATGTTGCAGCAACATGTTTATAGAAACTATGTTGCAGCAACATGTTTATAGAAACTATGTTGCAGCAACATGATGAAGCAAAATGTTTATAGAAAATATGATGCAGCAACATGTTTATAGAAATCAATTTGCAGCAATATTTTTATAGGATTAATGTTGCGGCAACATGTTTATAGGATTAATGTTGCGGCAACATGTTTATAACAAAAAAAATATGTTGCAACATGTTTATTGCAAAAAATATTTAGCTGCAACATGTTTATAGCTGAAAAATATGTTGCAGCAACATGTTGATAGCAAAAAAATATGTTGCAGCAACATGTTTACAGCAAATAATGTTCCAGCAGCAGCATGTTTATAATAAAATATTTCTTTTATATTTCATCAATATTTTTATAGAAACTATAAATTTTTTTATGCAACAAATTAGCAGCGACAATTGTGAGCAACATGTTGATAGCGTAAATTTTGCAGCAACATTTTTAAAGAATTTATTTTAAAGCAACATAATGATAGCTTGAATATTGCAGCAATATGTTAAAAGAGCTTGCTTTTATAAGAAATATTTTCCAGCAACATTTTTTTAACGTAAATGTCAGCTTTTCTATAATTTTCATTTACATTTAATTTTGCCTCTTTTCAAACTTTGTTTAAGTTAATCTATAAATATTTCATTGAGTGGAATGGGTACATGTTGAAAATGTAGCAAACAACAATAAGGTGTTAATGAATCAAAAGTAATTATCACATTTTCTTGCCTCCTATTTTACGCTTAGAAATAAATTATAAAGCAAATTTGTTAATTATTACCCGGCTAGCTAGTATGCTTATTAAAAGCTACTTTTATTTTAATAGGAACTTAAGAAGAATTCTATAGATTTTAATTTGTTCTTTTCTATTTTCAATATCGCTATATTTGAATTAGGCAAAATTTGCTGACATCATATCTCATAGAGTAGGTAGATATTAATGATCTAATAATTTATATTTTATGCTTATTAACTTGTAAATACTTTTTACCTCAAATATCTTAGTTAATTAGATTTGTTGCCATTTACTTTATAGCTAAATAATTTAAAATTCCTTTTGTTTTTCGTATTATATTTTTTTTGTTCGCTGTATGCAAATTATTTTTTTAAAGTGAATATTTAAAATTCCTCTTTAACAGTTTATGCATGGAGTGTAGAGTTTCAACAGGCATTTTTTATTCGAAATTATTATTCCATCCCTTCATCTCTTTTTTTATTATTTTTCCATCATACATATATTTATATTTTAATAATAAACATTGAATGTGCGAACTGCAAACGATTGGAGGAATAATAATAAACAGAAAATGAAAAATTCTTCGAATTTCTATCAGTATTTGTGTAACATATATAAATAAAATATTAAGGATATTCAAGCAATCTTTAAAGGGAGAAAATATTAAGATAATAACCAACTTAGTTTAATATTTAAGTTTGGAACATTACGCCAGATTTATCAGATTTATTAAAATTTTTTTTTTTAATTTGTTGTTGCGAATATCCTTAATGTTTGAGTTTAAATGTCGTACTAAGAAATGTGAAATAATAATAGAAATTTCTGTAAGTAACTTGTCATGATGCTGTGTGCGAAATAAAAAATACTGCGAATTTATTGATTGATTGTCTGTTACGCTCGTTTATTTTCTCATATTGCTGTTTGTTCTACATCCAAAAAAATGTGAAGCTTTACAAATTCTGTTCTATTATTTGTAATAAATACAAACAGGAACTATTAAAATACTTTAACAACTAAATAGGATTAAGTAATAATAAAAAAGTCTTGAAAACTAGTTTACAGAAATGTTTACAACACACAATAACAAAGATTATCTCTTAATATCAGAATATGTTTGGACTACAATCATAAATCTTATCATAATATGTTGCTCTTAGATTATGTTTAGCACAACCATGGTTTTTTTCTCTGCGTGTACATTACATAGAGCAACAGGAAAAAAATAACCATATGTCTGACAGTTTTGCCCAAAGTCATGCACTTTTTTTATGGACCCCCAAAGGTTTGGGCCCTCGGTGTAAGTTGTAGCCCTTGTCATAAAGAACAAAAATTGTGAACATATAAAATCAAAAAAACTTCATCTTCATAAATTTAGAAATACATGTTTTTAAAGCTGCCTAAAAGTATGCTTTAGTTTATGATAATTTAATAATTTATGCCCAAAACACTTAATTCCTTTAGTTTTTTCTTACTAACTTATATTGACCTACCTAAACGGTGTTAAGAATCATTCCTATGAAGTTCATATGTTCTAGAAAATTGTTTGAGATCTTAGGTACATCTTTGTAGTTGATTGTTTCCTTGAATTTTGAACGGTTTGCTAAAATGACACCGAGGCCCATAAAAAAGTACTTGATTTGGACAAAACTGGGAGATGGTTATATTTCCATGACTAAAAAAATTACACACAGTGTTATATTTAAACGGTTATGGGAAAAACAAAAATATTTGGTAAAACTTTTAAAATTTTGGGTTATATTTGTTATTATTGATTTGATATAATAAATACAACTAAAATGTTTAATATAAAAAGGGAAAAACTCCACTAAAATAAAGTGTTCAAATAAAAATCATAAAGTGGTTGTATTTTTGCATTAATTTTCAATTTACAATTTATGGAAAACAAAAAGAAAAATATTTGTATTTATAAAGGTTCTGCCAAAAAAACATTTATGAATAAATAAAAGGGAAATCTAAATAAAATTATGATTTTATTAAACAATGAACTTTTATATAAAACTTTTTGCTCTTTTTCCCAACTTAAAACAATAACCAGACATTGAGCATAGAATCAACACACAGAACGGAAGGAGAGAGAAATATCAATGGAAAAAATTAATCACACATACGGGTGATACAATAACAAAATACAGGCAATACATTATCATGGATTAGGTTTTTGGCTCTCAGTTACTCATCTAGTTGTCGTCTATGACATTGAGAATAATCTGTTTTAGAATTAAATCGAACAAAATCCCAAATATGTATTTAGACAAATTTTAAAAAAATCTCGATTTTAAATTGATCTTGGTTATTCCAATTTTTGTCATATTCGGTAAACACATAAGTACTTTAAACTCATTTGCATATTTCCATCATTATTTTTTTTAATATCCGACTTTATTCGAGATTTTAATTGTTGGCTAAATGAAAAAAAATTATGTATTTTGTATCTTTAAATGTTCGTATCTTATGAAGCTAATGTCGGATCTTATTGATTTAAAATTAGTTTGAAAGATAATTATATCCACTTTAGACTACTTAAAAACAAGATATGTTTCATGATGCAAATTTAACAAGAAATTTGCTGCACCGGGATTAAGGACTGAGGTCGAAAAAAATCTTAGCATACATAAACGTTAATAAAAATGAGACCACTAAACCTACAGTTTTAATTTTTTTTTATTTGGTTGAAATTATAATTACAATTTACAAAAAATATTATTTTAATAGTTCTAATCAATATTGATGAATTTATGAACCTTTTCCGGAAACTCTTCCATTAAAGATTTTATTGTGCTTTCTGTCACTTTGTTCGAACAGGTAGTACATATCCGTTCAAAATCTACCACATTTTTGAACATAATTGTTGTGCTCTTCAATTCTTTTTTAACAAGATCCCAATATCTCTCCACTGGCCTTAGCTCCAAGCACTTCGGATGATTTGCCTCTTTTGGTACAAATACCACATTATTGTTCTTGTACCACTCAAGACCTTGTTTATGATAGTGACAGGATGCCAAAGCAGGCCAACAATAAGTGGAAACATTAAGAAGTCTTATGAATGGAAACATTCTCTTTTGTAAACATTCCTTGATGTAAATTTCGGTATTTACAGAGCCCTTTGTAACAAATGTTTGGCTTCTTGTGCCGCAACTGCATATTGCTTTTTGGGAAAATTTTCTGCTTTTGGGTCCTAAACTTTTCTAGCATCAACAACATAAAAATATAGACCCAGAAGCTTCGTTTTGTCATCCATTATGCAGCAATCATATTTATACCCAACACGACCATAGTGGGGAGGGTATAATGCGTTTGTGCAGATGTTTGTAACGCCCAAAAATCTATTCCATTAGTCTAACACCGACCTTAAAGTATACCGATCGACTTAGAATCACTTTCTGAGTCGATTAAACGATGTCCGTCCGTCCGTCTGGCTGACTGTTCGGCTGGCTGGCTGTCCATGTAAACTTTGTGCGTAGAGTACGTGTCGTAATTTTGAAGATATTTCAATCAAATTTGGTACATATTATTTTTTCGGCCCAAGGACAAAGCCTATTTAAACTGGCTGAAATCGATCTATTATTTCACCTAGCCCACATACAAATGTCCTTCCGAAATTGGACTTTATCGGTCATAAATGTTTAATTTATAAATGTATCTCCACAAATTTCGCTCCAAATAAGTTTTATATATACAAAATTCATGTCATAAAATTTTGTTACGATCGGGCCATAATAAGTCATAGCTCCCATATAGACCCGGTTCCGAAAATCACTTTAAAGTGCATAAATCGCTTAAAAATTTTGGTAAACAAAATTCAACATAGTTAACTTTAATATAGACATAAATCACACGACCTAATTTCATGGTGATCGGTCCATAATTGGTCATAGCTCCCATATAAGGCCCACTTCCGAAAATCACTCAAAAATATAAATTATTGAAATTTTAAAAGAAAATTGTTTTTGCTCTTTTACTTAGTGTAGGGTATTATATGGTGAGGCTTGACCGACCATACTTTCTTACTTGTTTTTGTATTAAATTTGACTTAGATTTTCATGTTCTGTCTTTAGCCTCTAATTTTTTTTGCAGATTTCCTGTCAGAAACTTTTTGAGCCTGGTATGTTTTTAAACCTTTATTGGCTTTAACTTTTCGTAGCAAATAGTCCTAGTACTTAGCTAACCGCACTGCTTTCCTACCGGTTGTGTTGGGAGCTCTTTTGAAAATCTATTCCATTTATTGGCTTCAGAAACATCAGGTTGAGCATTCCTTCTACCTGAACCAGGTTTTCTATCAACGGACAAGTTCTCCCGATACTGTTTAATAACACTGGAATAAGTTTATCGGCAGATCGTTGATTGATTGAACAACTTTTTGTAGGACCGAGTTGAGATTTGTTGAAAATATTTAATAATTTTAGTACGCACTTTTGACTTGTGAAAAACGTATGTTAAGGATTTCTCAGTCCTTAGTTTTTACATTATTTTATATTAAATAAAAAAACACAACCAGAAAATAGGACTGTCCTCTTCCACAGGCAAAGTAAAATTGCCAAAGTTTAAGTTATAAAACATGATCGATAACTGATAATATGATCATTTATTGACATTAAAAAGCTTTTTTATAGTTTATTTAACCCGCTGGCGACGATTGGGAAAGGGTTCCATTCTCTTATTAATGTGTTTAGATTAAAACAAGTTCGGTTACAGCATTTATTTTTTATTGTCTTTGAGAATTGTCAGTACTGTGTTCAAGAATTGTTAAAAAAATAGTCGTATGATCGTGAAAGGGTTAATTGACAAACAACTTGGTATGGTTGTTGTACCCCAGGGGCCCCTTGTACTTTATTCTCATTATTTTTAAAGCGGAGTTATTATGCTTTTCAAATTGAATTCATTTTTCTTTCATTTAATTTTTTTTTTATTTTTCTATTTATATCTCCAACATTCCTCTATCGTCTTTTCAAAAGTGCGAGCCATAATTTTCCTTTTCCTTGAAATTGTTTCTGCTGCCAACCCGTTTTATAGCCAGACATCATTTTGTTTGTCTAGTTGTTGGCACCGCCTTTTTGCCGTTTGTCTTGTTGCTTCAATTTTGTGTTGGTTTTTTTGCGGAGTTTTATTGCAATACTTTGGCTCTTTTAAAAGGAAAACAATTTTTAGTTTTCCATTTTGGCCAACACCTAAAGTTTTGCTTTTTTTTGTGCTGGAGAACTAGGTTTTAGCCTTAAAGCTAAAAAAACTAACGGAAAGAAGAACGACAAACAATCAACTGTTAATTGTCTAACTGTAAATTGAACGTGTCTTGTGGATACAACAACATACAATACAACAATACATTTACCACTAAAATAGTTGAGTGAAAAAACTTTTTTTCTGTTGTCTTGTTTTTTTTATAAGCCACACTAAACCGGCAAATAAAAACTAAATTAGAAATGATAAAAGAAATTTGAAAAAAATCAGATATTTATAGCCAAAAGTTGGGGCTATAAAAAATTAACTAAAATTTATGATATTTTTCTGATAAACCGGTATAAACTTAAAAACTATTGAGCTTAATTTATGTTTAGAAGTTTATTTATAAATTGAAATGTTATTTGCTATTTCATCTGTTGATTTTTTTTTCAAATAAAAAATTGTTTTTTTTTTTTTGGTTCATATATTTTTCCATAAATGATTTCATTTATGGTTCCCATAAATTTATTAAAAATATTTTTATTTGTTGCTTTAGCTATTTTTTAACCCTGACTTTTTTGTTTCAAGTTATTCCATGTCATTTTTCTAGTTTTTATTGTTTCTTAAACGACCCACTCTTCAAATAACAAGAATTATACATTTATTCTTGTTGTTTGAAAGGAAACCATGTAGTTTGAAAATGTTTTCTTATATGTTTTTAAAGGGTAAACCAAAAAAGGGGCAAAAAAGCTTAATTCGAAAATTTAAATAAAGGAAAATAGAAACACAAGAAACTAAATTTCCCATTAAAGCTGGGTATTGTCCTGCATTTACACAATAACATAAGGAGAGAGATCGAAAAAACCTTAACACACGTTTTTTCTTAAAACTTTTAACCCAAGTATTATTTGATTTTTTTTATCAAGTTACCTTTGTAAAGCATGTCAGTTATTATGTTTAATGTCAATTATGCTCATTTGTTGTTAATCTGATTAAAATGAGTGACCAGAAAAAAGTGCGTACTAACGTTATTAAATATTTTCAACAAAACCCAACATGGTCCCACAAGAAGTTGGTCAAACAATTAAATAGAAAGCATTTTCAAAAGAGCTCCCAAAACATCCGGCAGGAAAGCAGTCCGGTTAGCTCAGTAGTACTAGGACTATTTGGTACGAAAAGTTAAAAACAATGCAGGATTAAAAACATACAAGGCTCAAAGTGATCCTGACAGGAACTCTGCTAAAAATTTAGAGGCCAAAGACAGAGCAGGAAGATTGAAATAAAATTTTATACAAAAAATATACATGCTGCATAATGGATGACGAAATGTACGTATGGAAAATTTTTCGCAGCTTCTGGGTCAATATTTTTATGTTGCTAATGCTCGAGAGAAGTTTAGGACCCAAAAGAAGAAAATTTTCCCTAAAAGTTCTTAGTATGGCAAGCAATATGCAGTTGCGGTAAAAGAAGTCAAACATTTGTTACAAAGGGCTCTGTAAATACCGAAATTTACATCAAGGAATGTTTACCAAAGAGGATGCTTTCATTCATAGAACTTCTTAATGTTTACACTTATTTTTGGCCTGATTTGGCATCCTGTCACTTTGGTAAGCAAGGTCTTGAGTGGTGCAAGAACAATAATGTGTCATTTGTACCAAGAGAGACAAATCCTCCAAACTGCTTGGAGCTGGGATCTTGTTAAAAGAGAATTGAAGAGCACAATAAAAATAAAGTGTGGTATTTTTTAATTGGAGATGCACAACCTGTTCGGACAAAGTGACAGAAAGCTCAATAAAAACTTTAATGGAAGGATTTCCGCAAAAGGTTCATAAATTCATCACTATTGATTGGAACTACAAAAGTAATATTATTTTGTAAGTTGTAATTATAATTTCAATCACATAAAAAAATCAAAACTGTAAGTTTAGTGGTTTCTTTTTTATTAACATTTATGTATGTTAAGCCATCACAACGTATGATTAATTTTCATGGAAATCGAATTAAATATTCACCATACGCAACAGTCATGGATTTACGAAGGACTCAATAGCGTATGCTTATTACTTAAATATAATTAATTAAATATTTCTCATACGCAACATTCGTGCAATAAACTGTTAAAAAAGATTATTATGATCCGTTATAAGTACAGGCAAATCCCGGTATAACGAACGATATGTTGTCAGGCCCATTCGTTAAATTGAAAAATTCGTAATATCAAGATGTTTTTTTTTTAAATTTTGGACAACTTTTTCTGTATTGGAATTTAACTAAACGTATGGCGTTTTGATCCCTAGATTGGATGAGCTGTGTGACATTAGGAGGAATGATTATCGTCAAAATCGACGAATGAATATCGTATTATCCCTTCATTGTAAGGGATTTCGATTCTAAAAATGACCTGTTGAAAATTAAACTGAGGGATAAAATGTTGAGAACTTTGTTACTCCATATTTCGTTTATTCATTTAAATTTTTTACTTTTTTTTCAATGAAATTCTTCTAATGTTTCCCATATTTAATTCACATGAATACTTGCACAATTATTGCCTGTTTCACAATATTGAATGAAAGATTTCGTTCGCATTCTAAGCGAAAGAAAGCAGATTTTGGATTCCCTACCTTCATGTTTATGCGAACGAATCAGTTTTCTTTCGCTTAGAATGCGAACGAAATCTTTCATTCGATATTGTGAAACAAGCAATTAAAACCATTATAGAAAAAAATAAAGCACCTATTTTTAAATAGAGTAACCATTGAAAACGGTACTGTAACGACTTATTTTCTTATTTTTACATTCTTTTACTTTTGTTTTTTATACTTTCTGTTCGTTATATTGAGCGTACAATATTCGAAAAGTTCGCTATATAAGGTTATCAATGTTAAAAATTTGGTTGTTTGTTTGATTTTGTTTGTTTTTTCTCACCATTCGTTATATCGAGCACACAATTTTTGAAACGTTCCTTATATAAGGTAGTCAATGTTACGAATTTGACCGTGCGTTAAATCGGATTTTCGTTAAAATGAGATTCGTTATACCGGGATTTGCCTATATTCAGTATTAAAATGTTTTTTATAAAACGATTTTTATTTATTTACTAGTTGACCGCCCGGCTTCGTCAGGTAGCTATTTACTGATGTTAGTTCTTCAAGTTTCTCCAACCCACATACACCTGCCTGTTCTTATTTATTTGCAAACAAAACATCTAAATTTGTACTGCATACTTTAGGGGGCCTTTTTATTACAGTTGACTGGACTCAAAATTCCGAGTTTTATCCGGAATTTTTTAATTTTTTTTCTTTACAAACGATCTCCTGAAAATTTCGAATCGAATAAAAAACAAGTAAGAGTGCTATATTCGGCTATGCCGAATCTTATATACCCTTCACCTTTGTTGTGGATGCATTATTATTTTTTATAATTAGTATATATGTATGTACATTGCCCACTTTCAGCGTACAGCATCCTAAATTTATCAAGAACACAAAAAACAACAACAACGCCAAACGAAACAAAACACCAAAAGAAAAAACAAAAACAAAATACGCAAGGCAATGAAACCAGCACACATCCAAACATACGTTTAATTGTATAAAAAACAACAACAACGCCAAAAGAAACAAAATACGCAAAGTATGCACATCCAAACATACGTTTTGTTGCTTTTTTGTCAAAGCATGCAATACATTGTGTTTTTTGATGAAATTTTCAGAGGTTGTCTCAGCTTTTTGCTCATATCTCCGTTATTTATGGACGGATTTTACTGATATTAAATAGCAAAATTCTCGAAAGTATGTCTGACAGAATTGTTGAAGATTTGGATCCCGGATATATCTGGGGCCTTCAGAAAATTGATTTCAACAGACGGACAGACAGACGGACATGGCTTAATCGACTCCGCTATCTATAAGGATCCAGAATATTGTGGAAATTACAAACGGAATGACAAACTTATATATACCCTTCTCACAAAGGTGAAGGGTATAATAATCAGCCAAATCACTCCAGCCGTTCGCACGTGATGCCATTACATACATTTCATTTTTATACCCTACACCACAATAGTGGGGAGGGTATAATGCGTTTGTGCAGATGTTTGTAACGCCCTAAAATATAAGTCTAACACCCATCTTAAAGTATACCGATCGACTTAGAATCACTTTCTGAGTCGATTAAACGATGTCCGTCCGTCTGGCTGGTTGGCTGGTTGGCTGGTTGGCTGGTCGGCTGGTCGGCTGGCTGGCTGTCCATGTAAACTTTGTGCGCAGAGTACAGGTTGCAATTTTGAAGATATTTCGATCAAATTTGGTACATATTATTTTTTCGGCTCAAGGGCCAAGCCTATTGAAAATGGCTGAAATCGGTCCATTATTTCACCTAGCCCCCAATCAAATGTCTTCCTGAAATTGGACTTTATCGGTCATAAATGTTTAATTTATATATGTATCTCCACAAATTCCGCTCCAAATAAGTTTTATATACACAAAATTCATGTCACGAAATTTTGTTACGATCGGTCCATAATTAGTCATAGCTCTCATATAGACCCGCTTCCGAAAATCACTTTAACGAGCACAAATCGCTTAAAAATGTCGGTATACACACAAAATTCAACATAGTTAACTTTAATATAGACATATATCACACTAATTTCATGGTGATCGGTCCATAATTGGTCATAGCTTCCATATAAGGCCCACTTCCGAAAATCACTTAAAAATATAAATTATTGAAATTTTAAAAGAAAAATGTTTTTGCTCTTTTACTTAGTGTAGGGTATTAGTAGGGTCAAGCCCGACCATAATTTTTTACTTGTTATATATATATAGAAGATATTACCTAGGCTTTACTTCTCACCATTTCTATTCAAACATGTGATAGTAAACTCTACATTCGACCAAATCGTCCTGTTCATTTAAAAATACTTCCACAACAAGTGCCCCACCAAATACAAAGCTAAGTTATAGGTCTGTATTTGGTGGGAGCAAAAAGGTCCTATCTATTATGAGTTGCTGAAATCTGGCCAGACCATCACCTGTATCGAACGGAACTGATGCGTTTGAATAGAGCATTTTGCATTTTACATAAAACCGTAATATTTCGCCATGATAACGCTCGGTCACTTGTTGCTTGTTAAGTGTTAAAAACTACTTAAAAAGAAGTGGTTGAGATGTTTTACCTCACTCGCTTTGTAGTCCAAACTTTGCTTCGTCCGACTACTATTTGTTTCTATCGATGCTAAACGGTTGCTCTGGGATAGGGATATGCTTCACTTCAGCACATAGTATCCTAAATTGGCTTGATTCGATCTTATCCTCAAAAAATGGGCAGATATTTCGGCTCGGAATCCATATGTTGTCAGAAAGATGGGAAATACTTTGAATACATTTATATGGTCCAAATGTTTCATATTAAAAGCTAAAAATTTGAAAAAATTAAGCATTTTTAAGTAATGTTTTTTCTTTTAACTACGTCTTTAGTTCTAACCTATTAATGTTACTGTTTAAATTCGAAAACTAATCTACAATCACATATAATTATCATATGATTATCATTTATTTTTATACCCTTCAGCTTCGTGAGAAGGGTATATATAAGTTTGTCATTCCGTTTGTAATTTCTACATTTTTCATTTCCGACCCTATAAAGTATATATATTCTGGATCCTTATAGATAGCGGAGTCGATTAAGCCATGTCCGTCTGTCTGTCTGTCTGTCTGTCTGTCTGTCTGTCTGTCTGTCTGTCTGTCTGTCTGTCTGTCTGTCTGTCTGTCTGTCTGTCTGTCTGTCTGTCTGTCTGTCTGTCTGTCTGTCTGTCTGTCTGTCTGTCTGTCTGTCTGTCTGTCTGTCTGTCTGTCTGTCTGTCTGTCTGTCTGTCTGTCTGTCTGTCTGTCTGTCTGTCTGTCTGTCTGTCTGTCTGTCTGTCTGTCTGTCTGTCTGTCTGTCTGTCTGTCTGTCTGTCTGTCTGTCTGTCTGTCTGTCTGTCTGTCTGTCTGTCTGTCTGTCTGTCTGTCTGTCTGTCTGTCTGTCTGTCTGTCTGTCTGTCTGTCTGTCTGTCTGTCTGTCTGTCTGTCTGTCTGTCTGTCTGTCTGTCTGTCTGTCTGTCTGTCTGTCTGTCTGTCTGTCTGTCTGTCTGTCTGTCTGTCTGTCTGTCTGTCTGTCTGTCTGTCTGTCTGTCTGTCTGTCTGTCTGTCTGTCTGTCTGTCTGTCTGTCTGTCTGTCTGTCTGTCTGTCTGTCTGTCTGTCTGTCTGTCTGTCTGTCTGTCTGTCTGTCTGTCTGTCTGTCTGTCTGTCTGTCTGTCTGTCTGTCTGTCTGTCTGTCTGTCTGTCTGTCTGTCTGTCTGTCTGTCTGTCTGTCTGTCTGTCTGTCTGTCTGTCTGTCTGTCTGTCTGTCTGTCTGTCTGTCTGTCTGTCTGTCTGTCTGTCTGTCTGTCTGTCTGTCTGTCTGTCTGTCTGTCTGTCTGTCTGTCTGTCTGTCTGTCTGTCTGTCTGTCTGTCTGTCTGTCTGTCTGTCTGTCTGTCTGTCTGTCTGTCTGTCTGTCCGTCTGTCTGTCTGTTGAAATCAATTTTCTGAAGGCCCCAGATATCTCCGGGATCCAAATCTTCAACAATTCTGTCAGACATACTTTCGAGAATTTTGCTATTTAAAATCAGCAAAATCCGTCCATAAATAACGGAGATATGAGCAAAAATCCGAGACAATCTCTGAAAATTTCATCAAAAAACACAATGTATTGCATGCTTTGACAAAAAAACAACAAAACGTATGCTTGGGTGTGCAAGCTTTGTGTATTTGGTTTTTTTTTTTGTTTTTTGTTTCTTTTGGCGTTGTTGTTGTTTTTTATACAACTAAACGGTTGTTTGGTTGTGTGTTGGTTTTTTTGACAAAAAATCAACAAATCGTATGTTTGAATGTGCATGCTTTGCGTATTTTGTTTCTTTTGGCGTTGTTGTTGTTTTTTATACAATTAAACGTATGTTTGGATGTGTGTTGGTTTCATTGCCTTGCGTATTTTGTTTTTTCTTTTGGTGTTTTGTTTCGTTTGGCGTTGTTGTTGTTTTTTGTGTTCTTGATAAATTTAGGATGCTGTACGCTGAAAGTGGGCAATGTACATACATATATACTAATTATAAAAAATAATAATGCATCCACAACAAAGGTGAAGGGTATATAAGATTCGGCATAGCCGAATATAGCACTCTTACTTGTTTTTATTTATTTTTAACAATCTAGCCTTATTGGTCATAACCGGTTATAAATTTCTAATTAAAAAAAACCCTGGAAATCTTTTATTTTTTTTTAAATCCTCACCCTTTTGAACATGTTTTCAAACATTGCAGTCCTTAAGAGAATATGGGAAAAGGAAAGAAACAGGAATGGAATGAAGTGAAGTGAAATAAAATAAAAATACTGTAATAATAGTTCTTTTGGCTCCAGTTGACTTTTAACGCTAACGCATATTTGGATGGAAACGCGTCATCCCTTGCAACAGCAGAGGAGTATTGTATAAAGGAATTTCTGTTGCACTTTATGTGAGTGTTAATATATATGAGGGTGTGTATATATTTATAAATATGCATTAATATTGTTTTACAAATGCATTTTTAACATTTAACACTCACTTGTGGTGCAAGTATTTGGAAATGGACAGGACGCTTTGGTCGAATGTAAAGTTTACTATGACGTGTTTGAATATAAATAATGAGAAGAGATTTGATGCATAGATATTAGGGTATTCATTCGATTAATGATCGTTCGATTAATCGAATAATTTCTTACGAATAATTATTCGAACAATTTAAAAATGGCCATTTTCGAATAACGAATTATTCGAACAATTTTATGTAGAATAATCGAATAAAACGAATAAATGTTCATATATACATCTTTAAATTTATTAAATTGCTTAAAATTTTTCATAATTTCAAATTTAAATAAGTAATAATGACTTACAAAAATTGTATTGTTTCTGAAATTCGACAAATAACTAAAGACAAAGAGACTTTTGATCACTGTAGATGAGTGAGAGTGCTCCTTCTCTTAATATATAAATATTACTGCAAGAAGTTACAATTCTAAAAACAAATCTTTCAAAATTTTTAACTTAGGACTTGAACCAATGAAAATAAAAGGTACGGAATAAAATATTTGTTATTTAGCTGGCGAAATATTAGAAGAATCGGAATTAATAATCAAAATATTAACTTAGATTAAAGTGGAGTTGAATGTGATGGAGAATGTGATTTTGAAACGGTAGTCGAAAGTGATATTGATTATGACATTTATAATGATTACATTATCTGATCTTAAAATATATGTATATAAGTGATGTTGTTAACCGCGTACGAATGTGTTTCAAAATATTTAATAAATCGAATGATAAACACAAATATTGCAAACTAACGTTTTGTTGCAAGAAAAGCATGGAGTTTGTCTTATACATGATTTTGAACATCGTTGAACATTTCTGTCTAACATAGTAATAAACTTTTTGCGTATTTTTAAATGCGTCAATCATGCACTGCCTGACTTCAAATTAGCCACGTTCACTGACAATGATATCAAACTTTGGACAGATTCGCTTTATTGTGTAATTCCCCAAGACCACTTTATTAAGCAAAGATTCGGAACCCTGATAGAACTGGAGGATATAATACAATTTGTTATAAATAATTTAGAAATAGTGAATAATTAATTTACTAAAGAATTAGTTACTCAATTTAAAACCCGAATTAATGAACGACATAAAAAAGTTTTTAATACGTTTATATTGTATTTGAATTCAGGATCATGTCCAACTAGTTCAAATTTTTTAAAGCATAGCTCCAAAACGGAAACTAAAATGTTTGGTAGACAATTGTTTTGTTGATTGTTCGGGAGGAATCTGATCAGAATATGTTTTTTAACATTATCAATACTTGAATTGTTAACTTTAACGTTATTTTTTGTTTTTGTTTAACAATAAAATATCAAAAAACGACATCAAAACTTCATTATTTACTTTTTTAAAAAAAATTAAATTATTCGAATAATTCGATTAAATTTAAACGTGTGATCGAATTATTCGAACAAGTTAAAATCTCTTATTATTCGTTTTATTCGAACAAGAGAAAAATCGAATAATTCGAATACCCCAGTAAATACTGATCTTAATAATCACTTTTAACAGTTTATTGCACGTACATACGTTGCGTATGAGAAATATTTAATTAGTTTTATTTAAATAATAAGCATACGCTATGATGTCCTACGTAAAATGTTTCTATAAATTTACATGAATTTCTCTCCTGACTTCTTTTTTATATTAAAAAAAAACAAATGCTTTGTTTATTTGTATAATCCTATAAAAATCTCAAATAAACATGTTTAAAGTTGATTATATTTTATTCCATGACTGTTGCGTATGAGGAATATTTAATTCGATTTCCATGAAAATTAATCATACGTTGTGATGGCTTATTAATACATACTGTAATGAGTAATATGTTCATAAAAAATTGTTTGGATTTCATGGTAAAACAAATTGTCTATTTTCTGGATTTTGTAAAAACATTTTATTTTTTTGGAAAGGAAAATTGTTTTTTTTAAGAGAAAAAACTGGAAGACTAACAAATTTGAACAATAATGGCTTAAGTTTCAATTTTTATTTTATATATTAATCGTATTCCATTGTAGCTGCTTTACCCTACATTTGTCAATATCTGTATATTTTTCTTAATTTTCCATATACATAATAAATATGAAATGTTCATATGTATAATCATTTAGTTGTAGAGTATGACTTGTAACCTTTAAAACACCATTTTTCCAAACAATTTTTTTTTGCCAACATAAAAATCTTAAACATCATCAAGTTTATAAAGACAAAAACTACAAACCATACACAAACCACTTGCAAAAAGAAGCCAACTTGTAAACAGAAACATTCAAAGTTAAATTATGTTCCGAAACATGTTGCAACAGCAACAATATAAATCTCATTGTTACCCCAGTAATGGAAATGGAACTCAATACACACTCATTCGCCCTTCATAAGGTTCGGCGCGTAACAGAAAAATACAAAAAAATACAAAAAAAAGAAAATAAATACGAGTTAAAAAAATAAATATCATGTAAATAAAAGAAGAGAATTATACCAAACTAAACGAAACCAAGACAAAAAAACTATTTCCGTTTCCTTTCAATTCTTTTTGCTGCATTTCAATTGTATCAGCAAACAGTGGGGCTGATTGTTGCCTAGTAAATCTAAAGCTATTCAACAGAATAAATCTATTCAGAAATTGGATAAAATCATAATAATTTTAACATAGAGTAGGTTTAACTGTTTTAAAAAAAATTTAAGGTTTTTGTAATTTCAAACAAGTATGTATTTTTTCTCTAAATTTGATGTCATTATTCTCATTAATTTTATTTTTGTTGATCAAAAATTATGTTATTTAGGCCCATAGTGCACATTGTACACGCTTGCTGTAGAGAGTTGAGAACTGAAACGCATTAAAGTTTTTGTTTACAATTACAATAACAACCTCAACAGCAACAACAACAACAACGAAACAAAACAAAACGAATGAATGAATGTGTTATTGAGAGACGTGCTTTATTTATCTTTAAACTTTGTATCTGAACCCAGCAGTTCTAATTACTGTCTATGAACTACGAACTAGGGAACTACATAATCGTGACTATTGTTTTAATTATGTGATTATTTATTTTAACACTTCCTAGGATGAAGTCCTGATTACATTATAAGTAAGAGATGTATACCGAATTTTATATACCCTTCACCAAATTATTATCTAAAATAATTTTTTTTATTTTTTTTAATGTATTAGTGAAATAAAATTTATGCCCAATTTTTTTTTTCAAAATTTCTTTTTTAAATTTTTTTTCTTCAATTTTTTAAAAAATAATTGTATGACACAAATGTTATGAAAGTAGAAGTGATCACAGATGATCGTCCTTTTTCCATTTGGACGACTATTTACCGACTTATAGCCATTATTATGTTTTATTTGATTTTCACATAAAAATTCGATTCTTGGTTGAAATTATAATTGATCACAGATAATCGTCCATTTTTCATTTAGACCACTATTTACAGACTTATTGCTATTTTATTGTTTTACTTGATTCTCATATAAAAAATAGAATTTTTGTTGAAAATTTGGATAATTTGGTGAAAAAAATTCTGGTTAAAAAATATTTTTCCCGATTTTGACCCATTGTAGGTCTATCGCGTTATAAATATCTGTCATCATCATAGATTATATGTAATTTTGTAAGCGTGTGACGTGTTTTGTTCTAAAAAAAACTCGTTAATATGCTAGAAGTTTCACCCTCAATTTTATCAAAGGTTTAGAAATTAATCATTTTTAAAAAGCTTTTCTTGTTATAGTTTCTAAAGTTTGTTTGCGTTAATGAAATAGTTTTTGTATTTCTTGTTTAAAATGCTTAAAATTTAAGAAAAAAATGGTAATGGGTTTTGTTCTATTGTGAATACCCTGAATTATTCGATTTTTCTCTTGTTCGAATAAAACGAATAATTCGAATAACAGATTTTAAATCGAATTATTCAAATATTTACAGTTTTTTTTTAAAAAGTAAAGAATGAAGTTTTGATGTCGGTTTTTTAATATTTTATTGTTAAAGAAAAACAAAAAATAACGTTAAAGTTAACAATTAAAGTATTGATAATGTTAAAAAAACATTCGAAAACAAAGTCCATCATTAAATTTTCATCAAAAATATTCTGATCAGATTCCCTCCCGAACAATCTACAAAACAATTGACTAGCAAACCCTACAGTTTCCGTTTTGGAGCTATGCTTTTAAAAATTTGAGCTAGTTGGACATGATCCTGAATTCAAATACAATATAAACGTATTAAGAACTTTTTTATGTCGTTCATTAATTCGGGTTTTAAATTGAGTAACTAATTCTTTAGTAAATTAATTATTCACTTTATCTAAATTATTTAAGGCTTCATTAGTCTTTACTTTCCGTTGCTGTTGCGTTCTGTTCCGTTCTGGATTTTACTTATGGCTGTTAAATGTTCTGTAACAAAATATATAATTTTTCTTTAATTTTAACACATAATTCCTCTTTAAAACACATTAACTTACCTGGCATTCCCACTTCCTTTGATATTTTCGACCAGATGGCTGGTTTTTTTTTTCCAAATTTCTATTAAATTTCACAAAATCAATAACAAATACTTTTTTTCTTTATTTGAAAAGCTGCTGTCTCTTACAATTACGTAGACAATTTTTGTTTTTAACAGGTTCGTCCGGAACAGAACGGAACAGCACAGAAAAACTAACTACTTATACATGTTTTTCATGTACAAAAGAGAAACAGCTGATTCGGAACGTAACAGAAAGTAAAGACTAGTTCTGCCTTTATAACAAATTGTATTATATCCTCCAGTTCTATCAGGGTTCCGAATCTTTTCTTAATCAAGTTGTCTTAGGGAATTACACAAATCTGTCCAAAGTTTGATATCATTGTCAGTGAACGTGGATAATTTTAATTCATACAGTGCATGATTGACGCATTTACAAATACGCAAAAAGTTTATTACCATGTTAGACAAAGATGTTCAACGATGTTCAAAATCATGTATAAGACGAACTCCATATTTTTCTTGTAGCAAATTTGTGTTTATCATTATATTTATTAAATATTTTGCAACACTTACGTACGCGGTTAATAACATCACTTAAATATATTTTAAGATCATGGTCTTTGTCTATTTCAACTTTATCATAATAAATGTCATCCTCAATATCCCTTTCGACGACCGTTTCAAATTCACATTCTCCATCACATTCAACTCCACTTTAATCTAAGTTAATATTTTGATTATTAATTGCGATTCTTCTAATATTTCGCCAGCTAAATAACAAATATTTTATGCCGTACCTTTTATTTTCATTGGTTCAAGTCCTAAGTTAAAAATTTTGAAAGATTTGTAACTTCTTGCAGTAATATTTATATATTAAGAGAAGGAGCTATCGGAAAGCTCATCTACAGTGATCAAAAGTCCCTTTGTCTTTAGTGATTTGTTAAATTTCAGAAACAATGCAATATTTGTGAGTCATTATTACTTATTTAAATTTGGAATTATGAAAAATTTTAAGCAATTAATAAATTTAAATATATATGATTATTCGATTATTCTACATAAAATTGTTTGAATTATTCGTTATTCGAAAATGGCTATTTTTAAATTGTTCGAATAATTATTCGTAAGAAATTATTCGATTAATCGAATGAATACCCTAATTGTGATAGCTAAAAATAGAGTTTCCAAAAAACCGAAAAATTTCCAAACCGCGGTTTCGGTTTTAAAAAATTGAAAAACGATCGGTTTCGGTTTTATTTCGGTTTTGAGATAATTTGTTAAATATTAAGTGATATAGAAACAGAATCAGTTGATAATATAAGAAATGCTATACAAATTTAAAATTCAAACTAAAATCGAATTCAATCTTGCGCATTTCGTCTTTTATCCAATGATATTTCAATATATTTTTTTTAATAGTTTTTTTTATTGGATAAAAGACAAAATGCGCAAGATAGGATTTGATTTTAGACTTATTGTTTCTTGAGGAAACTTTCTTAGAATTTTTCGTATATTGATTTTCTGCTATACGATTTTTTACTTTTTGATCCTCCATACAAATCGACCCGGTCTAGTGTATACATTAAAATTATTAACAGGTTTCATTGCCTAGCCTGCAAATGTTAGCCTGCTACATCATCTGAAGCAATTATAGTAATACAATTTAAAAAAATATGAAGAAATCATAACATATTTATACCGATCTGTTTTTAGAGAAATTTGATGAATCATTGGATGAAAAAAGTGTGTTTTTTATTTCTAAATTTTGATTTTTTCTGCTGAAAATAGATTAGTAGTAAAAACCGAAGAATAATTGTCGGTTTCGGTTTTAGGCCTTGAAAAACTGCGGTTTCGGTTAAAACCGAACACGAAACTTTAGTTAAAAATGTAACTCATTATGAGGATATAAGAAACCTTTAATAAATGCTACAAAATATGGTGGCAACATTTTATGTCAGAAAAGAAAAAGCCATTAAACGACCGTAACACAACCATTTTCTATAACTTTTTTTCAAAAAGTCTCTTCTATTTGAAAGGTAAAGCATACATATGGGCAATTCCATAACCTCATACGTGACATTTGTATGCCTATAGAGTGGAATCGATTTTGCAAAAATAAGAGTATCTGAAAAATAATTTGGTCTTTATGTTCCATTCAGAGGGTACTATATTTTAAAATAATAAAAAGTTCTTTCGAAATATTGTTGCAAAATAAGGGTATATCGTACGTGACATAAAACGGAACTAATTTTGAGGTACATGTAGAAATATGCGAAAATATTCGAATCGTGAGGGCCGTTATGTTTTCTTTTAATTTCTTACACTAAACGAAATATTTTTCTTTTACAATCCGTCATATTTAAATAAAAACAATCTTTAGATGTTTTTATAATAAATAAAATTTAATATCGTATGTGACATGAAAGATAAATCAATTTAAAACAAAATTTTTTGAAGTTGTAACTTTAAGAATATCGTTATTTCCCTACATTTGCTAATGAAAAAGTATTAAAAGAAGTGTTCCATAAAAAACTATTACTATTTCCGAACTCTATGGACTCCAATATAGTACAATTGCTATATGAGATCACCTGAATATTTTTGTGTGTAGAATAGTATAGCTAAAGATTACATCTGGTGAATAAAAACTAAAACTACTTCCTAGATTACTTGGGTACACTAAAGTGATAATTGATTCTTCGATAGATTACCAGGGATGTCTAAAATAACCAATTTACTTAAGTGTCAAATGATATAGAAATTGTAGACCAGCCTAGTAACTAGATATCAGTAAGTAAACGACAATGTCACTATCAACATTGAAGGGTAAACTCTTGCCAATGTCGGTGTGTGTTTATAAAAATTGTATGTATATTGTTGGTGAGAGTGCAATATGATGAGTGTTGAACCAGTACAATTTCGAATATTCAACCTTGTATTAGTTGTTGTGTTTGAACAAGAAAATGTCGTTAAATTCGCACTTTGTCTGTGGTGAAGCAGAAAGAAAAAAATTTATATATTTTTTTTAAAATTTATTTAGTTTTTGTTTGTTGTTACAATATTAAAACACGTACCCTCATTCTGTTTGATTTTTTTTTGTTATAATCAGATAAACGACAATGCAAACTAAGTTGTATTGTGTGTTTTTTTTGTAAGGTGTTGTAGTTTGAAACTAGTTTTGTTAATTTTTTAATTAATGTTGGATGTTGGAAGTTTTTTATACAATAACAACTATATTTTTTTTAGCTGTAACCATTTTCACAAGTTTTTGAACAATATTATGGTCACTGTAATTATTTATATGATTGCGGTAACCATAATATGGTAAAGTTATGATTCACATTATTGTCGCAATCATATATATGATTGTAGTAAGTACGTATATGTTTATGGCAATCATACTCATGATGAATCATTACATCATAATATGTTGTTCTTAAATTATGATATCCAAAAGCCGAGAACAACATTATATGGTAAAGCTCATAAAAATGGTTGTCACAAACATATATTTATTTACTGCAATCATAAATATGATTGATGCAATTATATGAATCTTAACTTTACCATATTCTGGTTATTTCATTGGTCATAATATGTTCAAAAACTTGTGAAAATGTTGAAATGGTTACAATAAATATGTACAACTATATATTTTTTTCTCTGGGTGTTTTTGATAAATTTTCTATTCATTCTGCTAAAACTTTTAGTTTTGGAAGTGTCAACTAATTTGTATTCTATTCATTTAATTAGCATTCTATTCCATTCAATTTAATTTCGAAAAACCTATTTAATTTAATTCTCATGAATTTAGTTTTACCACAAAATTCAACAAATATTTATTTATTTATATATTTCTGGTGTCAAATACATATGTTTACATACAGCTGTTTTTTGTTGTATTTATTTTAATTTAAATGCAAAATAATTCAAGTACATACATTCATTTGTTTGTTAAAAATTTTGCCAAAATGACAAATACAATCATTATCACCTCTTTCTCTCGCTCATTGATGTCACAATCACAATTGTACCAGAGATAAAACAATTCATTTGGTAATTCTTAAAATTCAAATGTAATCCCTACTACAGAATATGTAAATTTTTGGATGATGCATAGCTACTATTTATTAGGGCAGATCACAGGAGTAGGTGAAATGGAATTACGATCTGCATAAATCTTGAAATATTAAAAATTTCATCTGTAGAAACATGCTTAAAGTGTCCGTTTCAAGCTCTCCTGCCTAATAATACTCCACAAACTATGTAGTTTCTTTAAATTTCTCATTTTAATATGACAACCTGTGAATACCCTTAAAACTCTCCACAGGCATATAGAAATAGCATTGTTAAATCAAATGTAGTGGTTGTTGCTGTTACTGTTACTGCAGTAGCAATATTGCAACATGAAGCAACAATAGTTGTTTTAGAAGCAATAGCAAGAAGCATCTCGTCGTAGCTGTTGAGGGCAAATAAGCAACAATCATGATACAACTAACAAACTCACAATCAGCCTCTGGCTAAAATATCAAATCGTATTTTACTTCATTTGCATTTTATGCACATTTTTTTTATTAGTTTCGTGTCATCATCGTCGTCATATTGCAAGACTGTGTACAAATGTACACTAGGGTGCTACTTATTTTACTCATTTTGGAATGGCAATTTTCTAGATTTTAATTAGTTGGAATATAGCTGATATATTGATGTTCAATTACCCTGTGTGTAATTTTTTAAGTCATGGAAATATAGCCATATACGGACACCAGAACGTGATAAAAGCCCAAAAAAAAGTCATGCACTTTTATTATGGGCCCCCAAAGATTTGGGGTTTTTTTTTTTGAATAGGTGGGACTTAAGCTTTAATATGGATTTTTAATCATAAAAATAAAATTATTAAAAAAAGTTATGAACGGTTAAAAAATAAATTTTTGGATTTTTTTGAGTTTTTGTATAAAAGCAATAGTACTATAGTACCTCTAACTCACATAGTTTTAGACCGATTTCAAAATTTTAAACAATTATGGAGAGGCATCGAGATAGTCTTTCATAAATGTCTGCATCTTTCATGAAATTATGTAAGTTTTTATAAAAAGTTTCGCATTTTTTAATTTTTTTTCGTAATTTTTCAAATTCAAGAATAGTTATTTTAATTTTTTTCCATGATAACCAATTTTTTTTGCACAGTGTTTTAAAGACAATTTTATATAGACAAAAAATAAGGCTTTACTTGTTAAAATCGGTTTATATTTGCAATAGTTATTAAACTTTTTCGAAAAAATTTACCTTGTAAAATTTGTTTATACTTAGTTTTTTGCTGAGGGAGATATTACTATAAATGGTGTTAATAAAAAGTTGCATAACTTTTACCATTTTTATCCGATTAAAAAAATTAAAACACTATTTTGTTAAGAACTAAATTTACTTTATACATAGTTATACATTTTTTTAAGCTATCATAGCAAAATATGAAATGAAAAGCAACTAAAATCAAAAAAGTTGATAATTTTTTTTTTTTAATTTCTATGTTGCTCAAAATTTTTGCATGCCATTTGTTTATAGGCACAAAAAGGCAGCTAATTTTCATATATCTTTTAGATAATAAGTTAAACTTTAATTCTGTGTTAAAACTAGATCGGCGGCAAACGGCGCCAATAGTTAAAATCCTAGTCAAAGTTACGTAGGTAAGCCACAAAACATTATATATTTTAAATGAATTAATTTCAAATTTGCTAACAATATCTACAAAACTCATTACAAAGGTAGAATCTGGATAATATACCCTTTCGAACAAGGTATAATATTCCTAAAAAAAATTATTAGAAATATTAAAAATACGCCCTTGAATATGGTATAATTTTAACTCTCCAAATCTTTAAAGTCGAAAGTAGTGTGTTCTGTCGCCATTTTCGAATACTTCTGTTGACATAATAACTATAATTTCGGCAAATAATTATTGCTTGACATCTTAACTTTACGATAGAACTTGTTTTATGGTGAATTTCAATCATTTGCAAAAATCATTTATGAGATGCTTACACCTTATATAATCCACTGTGCATCGGTGTAATTTTTAAAAAAAGTGATAATTTTCTCAGACACAAACAGTTCAAAATTTTGGTTTACTCTCTGCAAAAGTTGTAGTCCTTGTCATAAAGAACAAAAATTGTGAACATATAAAATAAAAAAACTTCATCTTCAAGATCAAAATCGCAAAAAACTAAAAATTCGAAATAAATTTTTTTAAGCTGCCTAAAAGTAGGCTTTAGTTTATAATAATTTAATAGTTTATGGCCCAAAACACTTAATTCCTTTAGTTTTTCTTACTAACTTATGTGTATTGACCTATCTAAACGGTGCTAAGAATCATTCCTAAGAAGTTCATATGTTCTAGAAAGTTGTTTATTGAGATCTTAGGTACTTTTTTGTAGTTGATTGTTTCCTTGAATTTTGAATGGTTTGCTAACTATGGACCTGAACAGGGCAAAAAAGGTAATCGAATTTTTTTTGCGATTTTTTTGATTTTATATGTTCACAATTTTTGTTCTTTATAACAAGCGCTACAACTTGCCTCAGATAGTAAATCAAAACTCCAAACTGTTTGCAAAATATGAGCCTGAGAAAATGATCACATTTTTTGCAAAAATTACACCGAGGGCCATAAAAAAAGTGCATGACTTTGGGCAAAACTGGGAGACAGGGTTTTTTTGGTCTTTTATCACGTAGTGGTGTCCGTATATGGTTACATTTTTTCGTGTTGCACTATCTAATGTAAGTTATGTTAACTGCTGTTAATCTTATTTGGTTTGGGGATCAATTTAGCCCTTGGGGTTATCGGATATACAAAAATAGTAAAATAAGGTCCAACCTAATAGACACTTTTCCTTTTTCCATTATAAATTTACATACATTAATTTCTGTGTTGGTTGGATAAAACTACTCGCATCATGGAGATATTGTCTATTATTTTTTTCTTATATATAAAATAATTTTTTTTTCTGGGATTAATTTTTACAAATCAGTACCTAGCAACCGCGAATTTCATCAATGGAACGCGGATTTGTTAAAAACAACATAAACAAAGTGAGTAATTTCGTTGCTGGCAGCTAGTTGGGCAAAGGGAAATGTGGTTAAATATAATTTAGGCAGATATTTCCTTCTGACAAAAACATTTATCAAGTCGAAAAAAAGAACATAAAATTATGAACTTGTAAAAACACCGGATGACACAAGTTACAAATGGCAAGCACAACATGCATATTTCAGTAGAAAGGAGTAGATTTAAAATTACAAAAACTAAAGCTACATTTTACCTTATAGTATTTTGTGTAATATCTTCATATATACGAATACAAACTACGTAGATATTTTTCATAGAGATAAGTTAGGAAAATTTATCAAACTCAAATGATGACAACAATATCATGTCTATGAGAGTTTTTGTTTTGCTCACCCCCATTGCAAATGTTTGACTTTAATTTTCTACGCAATTCTTCAAAAAAAAAAGAGAATAAAACATGTTACAAACTAATGTCACTTACAGTTGTAGGCAAAAATTATGGTTTGTTATGTTTCAGGCATCATTCGTTTAGCCAGACAGAAATACAATTTCAGGAATTTCTGTTTCATTGCATAAAACAAACAGAAAGGGAATATGATGCGGCAATAAGAACAAACTAGAAGACTATATTAACAAAAAAATCAAGTAAGGCTGTGCCGAATCTTTTATACTCACCATCAGTATGGGATAAGGTATTCAATTGATTAACCGTTAATTTTTGACGGTTAACTGTTCGAATAATTTGAAATTGCCGATTTTCAAATAACAAATAAACCGATTAATTTGTGTCGATTAACCGATTAACCGAAATACTTTTTTTTGCACTTTAAACATTTTTTTGTATTTATTTTTCGGTTTCAATTCAAATACAAATTTCAAATTAAAACTAGATATTTTTGAATATCCAATAAACATGATTAGTGATTATGTATAACAACTAACATATTTAGGCCCTAATTTTGTAAATCACGTCACCAAAGTGATATTTATATGGAAAGAAAAAACAAAATTTAAAAAATTTTAAAAATTTGTTTTTGTTTTATATACAAAATTTTCAAATTATGAAAGGCAAATCAACGCTTGAATTGTCGTGCGTTTGTTCTGTTAAGAATTTGTATATAAAACAAAAACAAATTTTTAAAATTTTTGAAATTTTGTTTTTGCTTTCCATATAAATATCACTTTGTGATGTGATTTACAAAATTAGGGCCTTAATTTACATGTATTTGAAACTTTGTTTGGATTTACATGTATAGACGAAACTTTGTTTTTTTTTGAAATGAGTCTTTTATCATAACTAAACGAAACTATTAAATTAATCAAAATCTAAAACAATCCAAAAACGAATATTCTTTATCATGCTTTTGATTACTCCAACATATACAATCAGCGAGAAAGTTTTTTTCCATGAAAAGTTTTATTATTTTTAGATTTACTAAACAAAAAAATCGTTTAAATTATATTGTTACAAAATTGTACTTGAATTCAAATATAACGATTTTAAGGGCTGATTTAAAAGTAGCATAATGCTTTCAAATAATAGTGCTGTAATAGCAAACTGTAACATATCTGTGGGCATTATTAAATAAAAGCTTTCAGTTGACCATTGATCGTAAGTTGGCAACGCTGTTTGAATTCGAATATTCAGTTAAGGAACATTGTAGAAAGTACACCACAGATGACGTATGATCTAGAATATTCGAACTTTGAGAGTTAAAGAGCAATCTAGAGTGCAGATGGCAGTGTTATAAATAGTGGCAGAGCTTTTCAAATAAACATCAACTGAGTGTGTTGTGTTTTTCAATTGAATTCGTGTACATTATAAAGTGTGTCTGTATTTCTGCGAATTTATAAACGTGTATAAAAAAAACACTGAGTGACTATTTAATTCTGTTGTTATTGTACATTTTAAATAAATAAAGAGTTGTTACAATTTTTAAACTACTAAACGGCTTTTATTTGCAATCAAAAGTATCCGGTTTATTTAAAGGATATTTCCAACGTTTTGAAAAGGTTAAAACGTAACAATATTATTTTTATAAAAGATTATTTTAGAAGATCTCACTAAAATCCTAAAAAAAACTCACTCATCGCTCATTTGCTGCAACAACGTTATAATTCCAAAAAAGTCGTTTCGAGAAAGACGTCTTTGAATGTTTTATGCCATTTTACTATTTTCAACAAATTATGCGATTTCAGAAATATAAGTAGTAGATGTTAAAATCTTTCTAAACTATATGGAAGCTTATAGAACGGCGCATATTTTGTATTACTCAGTTCATAAAACACGGATTTTGAGTTATGACGTTGTTGCAGCTAATAGGCGATATGTTTACAAAAATGATCTCAAATACCTTATTTGCTGTTTTTTATGTTTTTTTTTGTACACAAAATTCGTTTTTCAATTTAAAATGAAAATAGAAGTTATTCGATTAATCGAATAATTTTAAATTAATCGATTATTAACCGAATAAATCTAAACCTCGCTTAATTATTTGCTCGATTAACCGATTAAACCAGAAACCCGTTTAATTGATTAACCTAGTATGGGACAATAAAATATTTTCCGATACAGCATTATTCCAGGGGGACATTTATAAGGGGCCAGGTGAAATCATGGACCGATATTGCCCATTAACAATGCCTACAAACCTTATCAACAGAGTGTATTTTTTTTTGTGGAAATTTTCAGCCATCGTGTTTTCAACAGACCGACAGATTAGTTTTATAGTTTATTTTATAGTTCTAATCAATAGTGATGTATTTATGAACATTTTCCGGAAACCCTTCCATTAAAGTTTTTATTGAGCTTTCTGTCACTTTGTTCGAACAGATAGCCCATCTCCGTTTAAAATCTACCACACTTTTAAACACCTTTTTTGTGCTCTTCAATTTTCTATTAACAAGAGCCCAATATCTCTGCACTGGCCTTAGATCCAGGCAGTTTGGAGGATTTGTCTCTTTTGTTATAAATAACACATTATTTTTCTTGTACCACTTAAGACCTTACTTATCATAGTGACATGATGCCAAATCAGGCCAAAAATAAGTGGACACATTAAGAAGTCTTATGAGTGGAATCATCCTCTTTTGTAAACATTCCTTGATGTAAATTTCGGTCTTTATAGAACCCTTTGTAACAAATAACTGCATATTGCTTGCCACACCAAGAAATTTTTGGGAAAATTTTTGGGTCCTAAACTTTTCTACAAAATTCCCTCGAGCATCAGTAACATAAAACAAGTAAGAAAGTATGGTCGGTCAAGCCCCACCATATAATACCCTACACCAAGTAAATGAGTAAAAATATTTTTCTTTTAAAATATCAATAATTTATATTCGTGAGTGATTTTCGGAAGTGGGCCTTATATGGGAGCTATGACCAATTATGGACCGATCACCATAAAATTAGGTCGTGTGATTTATGTCTATATGAAAGTTATTTATGTTGAATTTTGTGTGTATACTAACATTTTTAAGCGATTTAAGCACGTTAAAGTGATTTTCGGAAGCGGGTCTATATGGGAGCTATGACTAATTATCTACCGATCGTAACAAAATTTGGTAACATGAATTTTATACATATAAAACTTATTTGGAGCGAAATTTGTGGAGATACATATATAAATTAAACATTTATGACCAATAAAGTCCAATTTCGGAAGGACATTTGTATGGGGGCTAGGTGAAATAATGGAGCGATTTCAGCCAGTTTCAATAGGCTTGGTCCTTGGGCCAAAAAAATAATATGTACCAAATTTGATAGAAATATTTTCAAAATTGCGACCTGTACTCTGCGCACAAGGTTTACATGGACAGCCAGCCAGCCGACCAGCCAGCCAGACGGACGGACATCGCTTAATCGACTCAGAAAGTGACTCTAAGTCGATCGGTATACTTTAAGGTGGGTGTTAGACCAATATTTTTGGGCGTTACACATATCTGCACAAATATTGAACCGGAAGCTGCGAAAAATTGTCTAGAGTACTGAGCTAACCGGACTGCTTTCGTATCGGATGTGTTTGGAGCTCTTTTGAAAGTGCGTTCTATTAATTGGCTTTAGAAACATAATGTGGACCATTCCTTCTACCTGAACCAGGTTTTCTATCAACGGACAAGTTCTGCCGATACTGTTTAATAACATTGAAATCATTTCGACGGCATACCTTTGATGGTCTGGCCAACTTTTTGTAGGACCAAGTTGGGTTTTGTTAAAAATATTTAATAACACAGTGCAACACGAAAAAATATAACCATATACGGACACCACTACGGGATGAAATACCAAAAAAAAAGATCCGTGTCTCCCAGTTTTGCGATTTTGATTTTGAAGATGAAGTTTTTTTTTGATTTTATATGTTCATAATTTTTGTTCTTTATGACAAGGGCTACAACTTTGCCGCAGAGAGTAAAGAAAAATTCTGAACTGTTTGCATGATCTGAGCCTGTGAAAATTATCACTTTTTTGCAAAAACGACACCGAGGTCCCGAATCTTTGAGGCCGCATAAAAAAAGTGCATGACTTTGGTGCATAACTGGGAGACACTGGTCTTTTTTTTGGTCTTTTATCACTTACTGGTGTCCGTATATTTTAATATTTCCATGACTTAAAAAATTACACACAGAGTAATTTTAGTACTCACTTTTTTTCTTGTCCTTCATTTTAATCAGTTTTACAACAAATGAACATAATTGACATTAAACATAATAACTGACATACTTTTCAAATGTATCAAATAATACTTGGTTTAAAATTTTTAAGGATAAACGTTTGTTAATAGGGCCCATACACAATACCATCATGATTGTGCAATCAAGTGATTGTGCCAGCTGATTGATTGTGTATGAGCTTGTGGTGTGATTGTACCAGCTGCTGGTGCTTTATCAAAAATAGTTTGATATTTTTTTGATTGAACCAGCATGATTGAATCGTGTGTTGTAAAATTAGATCATAAAATTTAAATCGTCAAGACGTAAACATCAAAAAATAAATATGAATGCCAAAGAAAAAAATATTTTGGGGAGAATTTTTGGTAAAAAATTAATTTTGTACCAGCATGGTGGAGTAATGTGTGCTTCAAGCTTAATTGCACAATCACTTCATTGCTCAATAATGATGGTGTTGTGTATGGGCCCTATAAGGTCGAAAAAATCTCACTCCTTATTAGCAAATATCGCTTTAAATCGAATTTTGAATGAGGAATTTAAATATATAAATCAGAAGTTATAACAAAAATTAAACTACAACTTCTTTGCTTTAAACTCATCGCTCTCTATTTCTGCTACCAGCCACTGTCCATTTATCTTCATCAAACAAAAAAATCCCACTGCAGACAGTAGCATAGAAATTCAATTCACACAATGCAAATCATCGATGCATATGAGTGATTTGTTAAAGCAATTTTTATTTTTTGTTGTTGCTGTGTTGTGTGTGAGCCTTTTTTTGTTTTCAAAACCAATTTTAATTAAAATGTATGACACAAATCTGCAATTGGGAGAAGAAAAAAAAATGTGCCAACAAAAATAACAATAATATTGCAATTTATTTGTGATGCATAAATTAAAGAAAATTTGATATTAAGAGATATTACACTGTACGACACTCAATATTAGACACGAGCCGGATGATATACGTCTGAAACAATAAACTAAATGGAGAAAAACTGCGTTTTCCGTTTTTCATTCCGTGATCCTGTTTCCTTTTAAAAGGATTTCAGAGGAGTACATTTTTAAAAAAATGTTTTAAAACATTGGCAATCTTAAAGGATATTAAAGGCTAAACATTTTAAAGGACATTTTTGACATCTTTTGATCCTTACTGGATAAAATAAAGATAATACAAAATATTTTACAACTCTTCTTGTTCTTTTGACAAACAATTTGTCATTGCTGGAATAGTAGGAGTATTTTTAAATATTTTTTGAAAAATGTACTTCTTTGAAACTTTGAAGTTCTTAAAAAAGGACACAGGATCACGAAATGAAAAACTGAAAACACTGTTTTTCTCCATTAAATGTATAGTTTCAGACGTATATCATCCGGTTCGAGTCTAACGAATTTTTTCTCTATTTGTCGGACGGTGTTATACTACAAAAAAATTGAAACAGAAATTTGGAAAAGCATTAATGAAGGCAGAAAATGCACTACTAAATCGATAATGTTAAAGTGAATGAAGCATTATATAAAAAAATATAAATAAATAATAGAAACGGACCGAATACTCAGTTTTGTTTTAGGCCAAAAATCGGATTAATACCAGTATTCGGGCAAAAATTGGCCAAGTATCGAAACAGAAACTTTCACAAAGAGAAGACATAGATTATGGAAGTTTAAAGGAAGAACCAGCTTTGAATATAATAAATAAATTCCAAGGCAATGTATTTTATTAAGAAATGTCTAAGGAAAATACTATATCGAGAACTTTTCAGGAGAGCCAAAAAACTGTTTTTTTTCGCGTATTACATGAGTTATTAAAATTCGGTATTCTACAATATTTTTTTAAAGCAATTACTGAATCTTACATATAATTGGTTTTTAAAAATTTGCATTATTGGGGACTTTATGATAGATAGAGGGTTTTGCTTCTCAAAAATATTCAATGTACATATATGTATGAAAATGATCAGATAGAGGATTTTGCATTTTAATAAAAATTAAATTACTTTGATTTAATTTCAGTCATCTGTCAGTTTTTAACAAGATTCTTTTACGATAACTGCTAATAATGCAACATAAGATATAGCTTTAGATAAATAATGGTTGCGATTTTGGTAGCCATAACCATGATGATGAAACTTTTTTTAAGCAAATCCCAACTGTTTTTATGCCATGGACATTATATCAATTTAGAATCGGCTTTCGCTATTTTCATAAAGGAATAAAAATGTCAAATTCATGTTCAGCATGCAACAAATAGTAAGAAACATGTATTGCAAGAAGAAATTATTCTTAAAAAAAAAAAATTCAAAATTAATTATTTGAAAAGAAAAATCTGCATTCAGAAAAATTAATTGTTTAAGATAGAGAATAACAAAAATGCAAATAAAACAGCAAAAAAAGATATGTTTGTTATGAAATTCACATCATAGATGAAGCCTGTTTGAACTGAACATTTTACCATTAAAAAGTCATTTTCGTGAAAATCAAAGATAGAGGATTTTGAATATAGGCCCTCGATAGGAAAAAGCATTCAGAAAAACTTTTCTGTTCAAAATAACAAACAAAAAAATGAGTCCACAATGTAATATTGGAGCTGAAGGGTAGCTTGTTTCGATTGTTTCCACATACACTGTAATCGGCACCGAAAATGAAATTCCATACATTTGCACCGAAAAAAAAGTTCGTTTCAGAAATCGGCAACGAAAATTGGGTACGAAACGGCACCGATCAGTAACGAAAAATCTCTCATTTGGGGCCGGAACGAAAACAACTTCAAGAAGGTTGTTTTCGGTGCTGTAGGAACGAAATTATATTAATTATTTTTTTATTTCAAACTTAAAGAAAATCAAAATGAATAAAAAAAATAAATTTTCTTTATTGGAAGAGAAAAAAGAATGAAATTCTATTTAATGTGCGACATTCAAAATTAAAAAATAAGTTCGTTTCTGTTTTATGCCGTAACGCACCCAACTGTAACGAAAACAGTTCAGAAACGAGACGGTGACGAACACCAACGTTTTCACGGTGTATGCGGAAAGCCAGCTTCAGTTGGATTGTAATAAATAATAAATTCTAAGCTTTTGTTGAAAATAATTGAACTAATGCTTATTGCGAACGTGACGGGAAAGTATGTAGCATACTAAATCACACAAAATTTTATAAAAAAAGTAAATATTTCAACATGATTCGAGTTCTATTTTTTGTCGCCATTTTGAACCTACCTTTTGCACTAAACATAGTGCCTCTAAAATGCTGAAGAAATATCAAAACAAGCAAATTTTGTTTAAGATTTCTGTAATTTGTTGCACTTCAAATGTATATGAATGTCGCGTTCTTGACTGGAAGAATATCCTTTTAAGAAAACTAGTGGACAAATAAAACCCTTAAAGGAATATTTTTGTATGTCGTCTTTGAATTAAACAAGTGTGTGACTGTGTCGTATAGTCACACACTTGTTTAATTCAACTCTGAGTGGAAAAAGGATAGTTTGAGTATAAGACAATTGTCAGAGTAAAAGACAGTAGCCTGGATAAAAGATCGGTAGTCGATGTGGAAGTCAATAGTGTGAATATAGAGCAATAGAAGGTCAAAGTGAAACATGATGGTATGTGCTTAAGACGATAGTCTGAATAAAAGACGTCTGTCTGAGTATAAGACAGAAATCAGATTAGAAGACAATAGTCTAAGTAAAAGAAAATTGTCTGAACATAAGACGATTGCCTTGGTGTAAGACAATTAATTGTCTTTATATTAGACAGTACTCAGAGCTGAAGATAATAGTCTAAGTATAACTCTACTGTCTGAGTATAACACACTTATCTGAGTTTGAGATAATTGTGTGGTTATAAGACAATAGTCTGAATACAAGAAAATAGTATGAGTATAAGGGTATAAGATATTGATGAAAAACTATAACCAAATACTATTTGATAAAGAAAATATAACACAAAAATCAATCACACTTTCATACAATTCATAATTTTCTTGAAACAATCAATTTACTTATGATTGTCATAAATATTTTTATTACTGTGATTTGTTGAACATAAAAGGAAACCAAACACAAACAGTAACACTCTTGTGTGAGTCTGACAAATTGACAATTTTTTCTATTTGAATGACAGTTCATCATGTCCCAGCAGTTCTAGGAGACACTCCCGAACTAGTGATTTTACCTATCGCTTAGGGTGACAACTACACGCAGAGAAAAAATATAATTGGGCATGGTTACTGTAACCATTTAAATAGTGTTACAAGTTTTTTTTAACAATATTATAGTCACAGTAACCATTTAGATGATTGTGGTAACCATAATATGGTTATTTTATGATTCAAATTATTGTATCAACCATATATATGGTTACAGTAAACAAATATATGTTTGTGGCAACCATATTTATGATGAATAATTTTATCATAATATGTTGGTCTCAGATTATGATAAGCCTTAAGCCGAGAGCAACATAATATCATAAGTTTTTCATCATATGAATGGTTGTCACAAACATATATTTGTTTACTGTAACCATATATATGGTTGCTACAATCATGTGAATCGTAAATTAACCATATTATGGTTACCACAATCATGTAAATGGTTACTGTGACCATAATATAGTTAAAAAACTTGTAACAATATTAAAATGGTTACAGTAACCATGCCCAACTATATTTTTTCTCTACGTGTAGCTACATAACCAGCTACGTGACTAGTTATTTTAACACTTGCATGTCCTAAGATTTAGGATTACAATGAGACTGTCCGACAGCTGGTCCAATGTAGTCAATTTACAAACTGGTTACATAGAGTCTGTTACCAAACTCGTTACTTGATCAGCTACGTAACTAATTATTTGAACATGTACGGGTGCTAATTCACATCAAATATTCAGTTAAAAGACATCTCATAGATAATTCAACGTAAACGATTGCTTGTAAACAAACCTTCCGCCTACAACTCTCCAATAGAATACTTTATAAAGTGCAGTACAAAATATATGTTTAAAGTGACTACACTATAGGTTACTTAGAGACACTTAAGTGTCAATTGCCTTAACGCTAGATTATGTAGGATGTATAAAGCAACTAATTGACTTACCTTTGCATTAAAAGGAGACATAAGACAGACATAAGTTTCAAGTGACTCAAAATATATAAATTGGAGTCAGCCAACTGATACATTGACTACTGGCTTAACTGCTGGGGTTAGGGTTCCTACGCGGGAAAAATTTCCCGGGAATTCATGGGAATATTTTTTTTTATTAATTTCGGGAAATGTTTGTCGGGAATTTTCGGGAATTTCTTCATAAGTTTTCTTCTAAAAGTTACAATTTTCAGATTTGTTTCGATGGCCAAATTTGGTGTTAATTGAATCATTCTAAAATATTGTTACGAAATTGTACTTGAATTCAAATATAACGATTTTAAGGGCTGATTTAAAAGTAGCATAATGCTTTCAAATAATAGTGCTGTAATAGCAAACTGTAACATATCTCTGGGCATTATTAAATAAAAGCTTTCAGTTGACCATTGATCGTAAGTTGGCAACGCTCTATTCGAATTTGAATATTCAGTTAAAGAACATTGTAGAAAGTACACCACAGATGGGGTATGTATTAGTAAGATCTAGAATATTCGAATTTTGACAGTTAAAGAACAATCTAGAGTGCAGATGGCAGTGTTATAAATAGTGGCAGAGGTTGCAGTAGTGAGTGTGTTTATCAGAGACACTATTTGAAGAAACATCAACTGAGTGCCTTAATGTGAGCTGTGTAAAGTGTGTCTGTATTTCTGCGAATTTATAAACTTGTATAAAAAAAACATTGAGTGACTATTTAATTCTGTTGTTGTACATTTTAAATAAATAAAGAGTTGTTACAATTTTCAAACTACTAAACGGCTTTTATTTGCAATCAAAAGTATCCGGTTTATTTAAAGAAAATAAACCAAACGTTTTGAAAAGGTTACGTTTGAAATAACCGAATTTTTTCATTCAACTCAAGCAGAAAAATTTTGTTATTAAGAATGAATCTAATTTAAAGTTTATGCTCTTAAAGGAATTAAGATGCTTAACATTACAACTTATAGGGATATTCAATGGATATTATTCATATTTAGAGAAAATAGTAACAATAATAGTGTTTAAAATTTGTTTATCTACAATCGGATATGAAAAATGTCTCTAACTACGCATGTTTTATATATTTAACTTAGTCGAAATTCATAAGTTTTTTAATTAAACAAAGAATTGATTTGATATTATTGCTTTTATGCTGATTAAAACTACGACTGTGACAATACCGATAAAATGACACTATTAAATTAGAAACCCTTATAAAGCCTGGACCAACATTGTACAAACAAAAATACTTCTTTTAAAACCATGGTACAATTACAAGTCAATTTATTCGAAAAAAATGTCTGGTTATTGTTTTAATTTAGTGTTAAAAAAATTCGCGGGAATTCCCGGGAATGAAATGATTTTTTAATTTCCTCCCGGGAAAGAAAAAAGTCCGGGAAATTAGGAACCCTAGCTGGGATGTGCGTCTGGCTGTTCATCATGAGTGTTTTTGTTGTGATATTATGTCAGAGTGAGTGCAAGTGTTGTTGTATTTTAATAATGCATTCAATGCAAATGCAGTATTTGTGTCATGCATTTGTATTTGTTTATTAAAAATCACACATGTGTGAGTGCATGTTGTTTTTTTTTGTTCTGTGTAAACGAGACACTTGGCTTTGTTTACAATCCAACTTTAAACAAATTGTTCATATTTTTTTATAGCTGACATTTTTGATGAAAAGTTTTCCCTTTTTCCTTTACAAAAATCAAGTGACCTTTTTAGTTGAATGAAGTTGTTTGGAATTATATGGATTTTTGTTGTTTTTATTTTTGTCAGGGACAAATAAGTTCTTTAAACAAAAAAACTTTAGCAAAAACTTTAATATTGTTTTAAGAGAAAACTAACCAAGTTAATCTTATTTATAATGATACATGTAATTTAAGTTTTCATTTGTAAACTTAAAGATTTGTTTTAAATTAGTTTATTAATTGAAATGTTTTGTTTATTTTGACTTTAAAATTATAATTGTTAATTACGAAGACACATGTGCTGGTAGATTTCAAATCAATAATCTTTAAATAAATAACATGTTGCAATATTATACAAATTTAATTAAATTTGTCTAATTGCTAATGTGTGCAGAAGGAAGTGGAAGTGGTGGCAGTCTGTAAATTATAGGCTTGTTGAGAATATTATTATAAATATTTTAATGCCCTAACTTCAACAAATAGATATCTACTGTGTAAAATACCAAGCAGTTAAATTTACCTAAAAGGTAACTTGACATTAATTTCAAATCAATATCTACGGGTAAAAATTACCAAATAATTTTACTCCATAAGCAACTAAGCACTGGCATTTATCTATTTGTTGAAATTACGGGCATAAGGCAGTATTTTAAGTTTGACAGCAAATTTATGCTTTTTAAATAATATGCATTATTTTTAATTATTAGAAGGCACAGCTCAGGTAAAAATAATTTTCTATTTCTGAAGTTCTGAATAGGATAACTAAGGTCAACAGCAAAAAAGGCTTTACTAACCACTATATAGGTTTGATGCATCATGGTTGCTTAACAACAAAAATGATAAAATTCTTGAATTCTATGGATAGATTTAAATTTTTTTTTTTCTAAAATTGTGAATTTTTTTTAAATGTTTCTCCACATAATTTATGATAACTCATAAAAGGTTAGTCCGATATTATTGAAGTAAACTTAGAAAAATTCAAATTTACATTACCTTTAACGTTTATATATTGCGTTTCAATCGGCTCAGTAGTTACGGAATTAAAACAACAAATTAAAGCAAAAAATATATTTTTTACGTGAAATTGTTCAGGTTTATTACTTTAATGCAAAGCCACATGTAACAGAAACAAAATGAGATATCGGTCATAAAAATCTATAGATTCTTTTCGAATTTATTCACAATTAAGTGAATTCGCTCATTTTTATGAAATTTTAGTTTTTTGTTTGATATTGTTACGTTTTAACCTTTTCAAAACGTTAGTTTATTTCCTTTAAATAAACCGGATACTTTTGATTGCAAATAAAAGCCGTTTAGTAGTTTGAAAATTGTAACAACTCTTTATTTCTTTAAAATGTACAACAACAGAATTAAATAGCCCCTCAATGTTTTTTATACACGTTTGTAAATTCTCAGAAATACAGACACAATTTATAATGTACACGAATTTACTTGAAAAACACAACACACTTTAAGGCACTCAGTTGATGTTTAGTCGAAAAGCGTCCCTGATAAACTCACTCGCGACTGCAACCTCTGCCACGTTTTATATGAAAAAATTTACAAATTTGTCAAAGCGGGCAAGGTTTGCGGAACTTCTGAGGAGTAAATAAAGGCTTTTTATATAAGTATTTGATACTGTTGAAAACATTATGACCTGAGGATTGATATTTTAGTAAAATTAAATAATTTTATAAAATTTTGGGACTTCATTTGCCTTAAAAACTAAAAAAAATTTTATATGGTGACTTTCCACGAATGAAAATATAAAATTTGATTTAATGTAAAATTTTAACGGTTAAAGATATCATAACAAAATTAGGAACTAATTTAGATCTAAATGTCCTTAAATTAATGACATTATAATTTTTGACATTTTTTATTTTCAAATACCGAAATTCCGAAAACGGGGAAAATGTGTTCCAAAAACTGAGTTTTTTTAGAAAAGTGCCTACTGTGACGCTATTTACCGTGTGATAGTAAAACAACTTTCTAAGTATTTAAACAACATATAGGGTTATACAAATACGGAACTTTTTCGAGGATCGGTGCTTTGCCTTTTTAGAATTTTTTACTGAAACCTAAATATTTTTTTCAAAATTGTCCAAGTTTGGATAGGTCTGGGGGATACTGTGTCCGCTTAAGTGAGCCCAATTTTACTTTACATGCTTTTGCATTAAGTTTTCTTTCCGGGACATATAAAAATTGTATATAGTCCCAAAGAAAATTTGTTTCTACAAAAGAAAAAATATAGGGACTTTTTTAGGAAAAATCGTAAAAAATTAGGCCCATTTTACATGTTCCAACTTTGGATGCGTGTAACTTTTTACACGGACGAGATAACTGTTACCAAGTTTTTTTATTTTATTTAGAATTTTATTGCCAATATAGCTGATATTTTGAAAAAAAAATTCGACCCTCCGTAGGGCCGCCATATCTAAAAAACAAAAAAAAAAATCAAGCAAAATTAAAAAAAAAATAAATAACCCTAAATATCTCTTCCACTGAAGGAGATAACCTACACATGTAAGCGTATTTTTTGTAGATCTTCTCAAGGACTATTTATATTTTAAATTTCAGCTCATTCGGATCATAAATGAATTTTTGGGGATTTTTTTTAAAATTTTGAGACCCGAGGTGACCAACTTTGAGGGGGCACAAACTGGCCCGTATTACCCCTAGGAAGCTGAACAAATGTAATTCAACTCAAAAACACCTCAGCTCTAACCATGTGAAATTTTGTAATAGTTCCCGAGATACCGAATTATTTCCAAAAAAAAAAAGTTTCTAAACCACTGTGCAAAGCCACATATAATAGGAACAAAATGAGATATCGATCAAAAAAATCGATGGATCATTTTCAAATTTATTCAAAATTAAGTGAATTCGCTTATTTTCAGAAAATTGTATGTCGGACTAAACGTTTTTGAGTTATCACAATTTTACTAAACCATTTTTTTTTATAAAAAGCCTCTATAGAACTTAAAATTTGGACCATATTTGTACTACTACTTGAACCACAATACATCAAAATTGTGTAGTGGTTTAAAAAGCCTCAAATTTTTTTTATCGATTTTGTTGTCCTGTGAATAGCAATGTTAGCTTAAGTGTAGCTTGTATAAGTTAAAATGCATCTACAAACTCCAATCCGAAATACAAGTGCTTTAAATTGAAGCATGATTTCATCGATTTGTTTAATTTTATTTTTTTTTTTAATAAAACAGACTCAAAATTGGACAAAAAATAACATCCTTTTGTGTTTTTGACATCCTTTTTATTACTCACGTAATCTACAGTACGTTTGTCTTTCAAAAGATAATAATACCAAAAAAGAAAAACATATTTTTGTTCAACCAAAGTTATAAATCATCATCCCCAGGCATTTAAGCATATAAATTTCACCAAAAAAAAAAAATAAATCTCTAACATTTAATGGAGTGACAATTATACTTGAAAACTTTTCAAACTTGTACAAATCAATAAATTTGTTAAAAGAATTGAGAATTGTAGGGACAGCAAAATATACAATATATGTACAATGGAAAAAGTAAATTACTTGTTTAGGTTTTGTTGTGCAAACTTCAGCATTTTCTAATGCTGGGAAATGGGAAATTTGTGTTTCATAGGCAATATTGCTGTCCATAAATTTGCAAGATTTGCACAAATGCTGGCAACAAATCACCCAATTTGCAACTTAATTTGTTGCTACATTTATTAATTGAGATGTTAGTTGACTTCTAAAAAGCCAGCCTGGCTACAATACAAATGCACACAGAAACACTGTGTGGTGTCACAACCACATGTCATCCTTGCTGTGTTACATGACTTTAGCAGTCATACATACATACAGGCAAACAGGTATTTACACCTAAACATGTATTTGCAATCGCAAAATAAATGTATTTGTATCTTAATGTGTTTTAACACCCACTTCTACACTCCCACACCCCAAAGGATTAAACTTTTCACATTAGAGTCACAACACCTGACATCTTTGCGCTTGATTGGCTGCTTTCTTGTTATTGCTGTTTATTGCTGTTGGTTTAATTTAAATCCAGATTTCTTGTTTAATGCATTTAAGCAGAAAATTAAATTTGAAAATTGTTTGTTGCTGCTTTAATGTGAAATAAAACCAAATTCTGCAACACTCTTACCACACAAACTCCTAGATTTTCAAGGGTTTTATCATTTAAATAGCATCTTCGTGGAAGAAAGAAAAAATTGCAAAAATCAACTTTGAAAAATATCGTATGCTATACACAAACACATGATTTTACGTGCATATGTATATACCCTGCAGGCCTTGGAACTAGTTTCGAATTGGTTTTGTTTCTATGAACCACCGAACTTCTGGCAAGGCCCAACACACTAAAGATAAACTACTTAATGGTCAAATTACCAGCTAGATTTTGTTTTTTCCTGGATCCCAACTCATGCAAAACATTGTGTTGAAAATAGGAAAATAGGTTATGGAACAAAATGGAATGTGATCTTGATGAAAAACGTGTATTCGATTTTAACTTTCTTACATTGAAAATGAAAGGGAACACTTCAGTGGGAAGTTTGTTCTACATACGGACAGTACGAATATTCCATGCAATGCGTTGTGCTGTACACTGACCAATCGAACATAAAGGGATGTGTTCTTGATGAAAACTGTGTGTGTATTACGTAAAAATCTGCTGGTATCAGGATCAAGTTCCCTAATTTCATCAGAACACATGCCATTGTAGTACCGATAGAACGGTGAAACGCAGTAGACATTACATCTGTGCTCCAGCAAATCAATACACTTGGATAACCTACTGTCACAATCACCTTCGCCCTCTCTTGTACGCGATCGAGAAGCTCCAAAATAGACTTTGAAGCACTGGCCCATATATAAGAGTTGTATTCCATTTTCGGTCGGATAAAGGTTGTGTAAATAGTGAGGAGATCTGATGGAGTGAAGTAATTCCTACACAGTTTCAGAAAACCGAGCCACTTGAATGCTTCTTTCGACACTTAATAGATGTGTTTAGATCAGCGGACATCACATTATATTCTCATGATCAGAGCATCAAGAGCGTCTGATTCCATAATATTTACACCACCCATAAATACAGATGAACACTGAGTTTTTGAAAGCGACCCTATTCGCACGACCCCATTCAGAGATTGTCAAAAGATCCAGATTAAGGTTCATTGCCCCAATCTTTGACAGGCTTGGTATATAACTGAATAAATATGAATGGAAAATGTTGCTGTCATTTGCAAAATAATAGATAGCGTTGGAAGTTTGACTTAGAAGATCGTTTAGAAAAATAAGAATAAGAAAAGGAGAAAGTGCAGAGCCTTGTGGTGAATTTATCTTGAACTCATTTGATGTTATTCCATCTACAACAACTCGTATAGTGGCACTTTAATAGTGCGATCTCTGAGAAAGCTTGATATAAATCGAGAGAAGTTGATCCGACACCAAAAGCATTAAGTTTTGATAAAAGTGTTCCATGCCACACTCTATCGAACGCTTTGGAAATATCTAGAGCCACCACTTTACTTTCGCCAAAACGTTGAATGGAACAACACACTTTTTCCAATAGGAAGGCTAGCAAGTCTCCCGTAGAGCGTCCTCTAGAAGACTATCTAAAATCTCTACACAAACGATATACATAACTGGAAGTACGAATCTACTAATTTGGAATCGGGCGATCTTGTAGTCATCGTAACTTTGGAAAGTGCAGAGCAAATTGGAATTTCCCTTTTTAGGAATTGGCGTGACATTATCAACCTTTCAACATACAGGAAATACGTCGGCACGGTATGAAGTGCTGAAAAGGTTAGCTTATGGAGCTGGAGCACTGCTTCAAGTCCAGCATTGGTATGTCATTTGGCCCATGGGACTTATTTACGTTGAGACAATTATCTTTTGTTCAGCCCCTCAGTTCACCATAACTTCACGAATGATGCTCAAAATCATGTTTGCTGAAAAGTTAAAAATATACATATGGAGTCAGTATGACACCGATGAGAATCAGCACAGTCTCATGGTAGCACTATCATTACCCAAAGCATTTTAATGGTATTTAAGAACATAATGTCCTATAAGCAATTCCGTAACCTAAGGAAGGAGATGATCCATCCATCCTTCACACTAAAAGGTGGTGTCATCCTATTTTGCTTTAAAAACAGTACTCTTTTTTATACCCTTCACCATGAGTGGCTTTCACCAAGTTTGTCATTTCGTTTTATAATTATTGGAAATAAACTTTATAGTTTTTATACTTTGTGAAAATATTTAATATATATCTAGTTGTTCATAGAAATTATTGTATTCAAATATTTTCAATACTTTTTAGTTTATAATACATATTCTTTCAATAAACACAATTACAATAATAATGTCTACATTATTTATCACTAACATATATTTGTTTACTGTAACCATATATATGGTTGCTACAATCATGTGAATCTTAAATTAACCATATTATGGTTACCACAATCATGTAAATGGTTACTGTGCCCATAATATAGTTATATACTGAAATGGTTACAGTAACCATGCCCAACAATATTTTTTCTCTGCGTGTATATTCTGGATCGTTATAGATAGCGAAGTCGATATAGCCATGTCCCTCTGTCCGTCTGTATGTTGAAATCAACTTTCCGTAGCCCTCAAATAACTTACAAACATGATTGATACATCAATATTATCGAGAATTCTCCCGGCTCGGTTGTTATTTAAAATCGAGAAAATCGGCTTACAAATGGCTGAGATATAAAAACCTGGACAACCTCGATTTTTGGCCTATTTTTTATCTATATCCGGATTACTAAGTCATTAATATAGACAATATGGATATCTAGATAGATATTTCAAAGTCCATTGCAACGATGTATATATAAGGCTTACAATGGGTCAAAATCGGGAAAAATATTGTTTCATATTTTTTTTTTTTAATAAAAATTTAAAAAGATTTTTTTTTAAAAAATTCAAAAAAAAAATTTGAAAAAAAAAATAATTAAAAAACTATTTGGAAAAAAATAAGAAACAATTTCGAAAATAATTTTGTTTACCTAAAAATATTTAAAATTTGTATTTTAAAGTACAATTTGGTCAAGGGTATATGAGGAGCCGCAGAACAAAAGGTACTTTTTCGCATCTTATCAAAAATTGTTTTTTTTTTTTGGTATTTTTATAATATTTGGGTTGAAATCTTATAGAAACAATCAAGTAAGCAAATTTTTTTTAAATTTAATACTTAATACTTAATTTAATACTTAAGGTACAACGCTAGTATAAAACGAAAAAAAATTTATTTAATTTCAATGTGTAATTTGCTCATATATTAGATCAGGATTAAAAACATTCATTTAAAATATTATCGTTAAAAAAATGCTACAATGATGTGAATGGTAACTTATTTATACATATTTTGGTTACCCCAATCATATACACAATTACAGTGACCATAATATTGTTAAACATTCTGTAAACATATTGAAATGTTTTGTGATAAACATCTCACTCATTAGCGTTATGCATAACTAGTGCAAGGTTTTTAATTGATACCCTTAAAACTGCAGGGTAATTGTAAACACACCTACCTAAATTCTCTAGTATATCTGTCAGTTAGTGTATGTGTGCTCCATAAATTATTTACTATGATTACCAAACATATAGAGATTTCTTTAATGTTATTTCAAATTACATTCTGTTTCACTTTTCTTTCACTTTGAAACATGAGACTTCTTTTATCTGTATTCTAACACTATTTCATGTTAGGAAACGGAATTTCTTAAAGGAATTTAATCATTAATGAGTATTAGGGTGGGCCGTATTTTAAAATTAGTTGTCGAAATGTTTGTCGGGAATTTCTAGTTACAATTTTCAGATTCGTTTCGATGGCCAAATTGTTTGCTAATTGAATCATTCTATTAAATCCATAGTTTTTTTCGGTTCTAGCAACAGATAGTTAGTTGGCAAAGAAGTATTACAGTTGAAATAACCGAATTTTTTCACTCAACTCAAGCCACAGCAGAACAATTTTGTTATTAAGAATGAATCTAATTTAAAGTTTATGCTCTTAAAGGAATTAAGATGCCTAACATTACAACTTTTAGGGATATTCAATGAATATTATTCATATTTAGAGAAAATAATAAAAATAATAGTGGTTCAAATTTGTTTATCAACAAATTTTTATCAGATATGAAAAATGTCTCTGATAGATTGTTTTATAGATTTAACATAGTAGAAATTCTTAAGTTTTTTAATTAAACAAAGAATTTATTGATTTTATACTGATTAAATCTACGACTGTGGCAATACCGATAAAATGCCACTATTAAATTAGAAACCCTTATAAAGGCTGGACCAACATTGTACAACCAAATATAGTTATTTTATACTTCTTTTAAAACCCTGGTACAATTATTATAAGTCAATTTATTCGAAAAAAATTGTCTGGTTTTTGGTTTAATTTAGTATTAAAAAATTCCCGGGAATTCCCGGGAATGAAACGATTTTTTAATTTCCTCCCGGGAAAGAAAAAATTTCGGGAAATTAGGAACCCTAGTTTGTGCTGATGCTTGTAACGTCCAAAAATATTAGCGTAACACCCACCTTACATTGTATACCGATCAACTCAGGGTCACTTTCTGAGTCAATTAAACGATGCTTGTCCAGAAAACCAATATCGCTTCCCAGGTATTTATACTTTATTCTTTTTTGTATCACTGTATTATCGTTGGTTATCGATGTAAGACAATTTTAGAATTTAAACTATTTTCTTTAAAATATATGTAAAATGACAACATTCCTTTATATCGGTTTCTCTGTTAAGCCTATTAAATATCATAGGCATCGAAAAAAACACAAACATTTTTTTCATATTTCCTTTTCTTTGGCTCCTTATATGCTTTAAACACATTTATAATGTGCAAATACGACAAAAAATATTTCATTTCTAAACTCAGTCTGAAGCAGCAACCCCTTACTTATATTAAAAATATTTGTTAAATACCAGGCTTTACTTGTACTTTTTTTTCTTTTTTTTACAAAGAAAAAACGAGAAAAAAAAATGTAAAATTTTACAACAAACAACAGCAAAAGTCTAACATTAAATGCAAAATGTTTGTTAGTGTTTGTAGGGAACCTTTAACCCTTAAGGACTTGATATCATTACAGGAAATACAGCAAAAACATTGTTTGTAACAACATGGTTTTTAAACAGCTTTTTTACGTTTTATATTTTTGTTTTTTTTTGGTTTTCTCTCTGCTGGTTTTCATTTTTATATCCATAAAGTTTAAATTCTCTAAGGTAGATTCTATTTAAATACGAGTAACTACTACAAAACCAACTCTATAAAGATTTCCAATTTTTTTTATTCTTTTATCTCTTCTGGCTATGTGTGTGCGTTAAGGTATGAGTGCATAGTGCCAAATTGGTCCATGGCAAAGGGTGAAGGTAATGAATTATAATTTTATATTACAATTTTCATCATGGGTAGTAACTAGCAAGGATATGAATTATAGGTCTGTTATTCCTTTTGTAATTTCTACTATTTACTTAGGATATTGCAATATGAATCTGTCTTTCTAACCTAATAACCTAAGAAAGTTCTTTACGACATTTTGTACTTCTAATTTCGAAGCTTCCAGATAGATTTCATCATAACTATTTCAGCTAGGCTTTTTGTGTTATGTTTAAAACCAAAACTATTGCATTTTTACTTTAATCAAGGTTAATTTAATATAAAAAGTTGTTGTAGCAGCAGTGATTGCTGAGTTGACAGCCCTAGGCCGAGTGAACTCGTGTCATTCCGGTGCGTATAACCGGCTGTCGTGGGAAAGGTTTTTTGTGAAGTTGGGTGGTTAGTTTACTAACCACCATACAATTGGTTAGTTTACCCACCACCCCACTAATTTTCATTTCATATACATTTTTTTAAAATATTTTTGGTTAAATTTTCTGACCAAACAAACAAAATAGCAAAGTAACACTGCTTTTTTATTGAATGCGTGAAAGCCTCTTAGAAAAACTGGTTTATAATATTTTCAAACTAATATGATGGCAAAGTTTTGCAAAAAAAACATAAACGATGACTTCAAAAAAATTTATTTGTTTAGCAAAATAACAATAGATGCCAATAAACTATATTTTAAAGACTATAGAAAAGGTGGTTAGTAAAGTGACCACTAAACCGCAATTAAAAACCATTAAAACAGAATTTGAAAATTGTATTTTTTCATAATTTTCTTTTAGGTCTTACTTCAGTGAAAGGTATATATTATTCGGTATAGCCCAAGTGCTTTAACCTATTTTTCTTTTGCACAAATATTATCGTACAAAAAAAGTGAAACTATAAAGAGCCAAAATGTTGAAGTTGGTCAAGACTGGCCATGAATTTGTAATACAATTTACATAGAGTACACAGAATTTTAAATATAAAAAAATGTTACTCGTAAGTATATGAAATATATTGCATAAAGCATTGCATTTTTATGAGCTATTTTATATGTGAGATGTAAGTAAACAACTCTTGGCAGAGCAACTAAATATTCTAGACAGGATTTTGAAATAAATACTTTAAATTAATCTTTATATACCCTTCTACTTTAGTGATAATGATTCAAGCCAATGATTGAAGGCAATTTTTGTTAAAATATAATTTGTCGGTCCAAATGAAATGCCTTGCATTTGATGTCCATATTTTCTGTGTAAATGACTTTAGGTTATCGTTAAAAATAGTAGGCTAACATATCGCTTATATCTCCCAATATCAATAGAACCTGGGCTATCATTGATACCTGATATAATGATGTATCAATCATGATTGTAAGTTTTTTAGGCGCTTCGGAAAGTTGAAAGTTAATACGGTTGTATTAATCAATCTCTTTACTAATAAAAAAACATTATTTCCATAGATATTTTCAAGTGACTTTATTATATCAATCACCATGAGTGGTAAGGGTATATATGAGTTTGTAATTCCGTTTGTACATTTTCCATTTGCGAACCCAAAAATTTATTTATTGTGGATCGTTATAGATAGCGTACACGCAGAGAAAAAATATAGTTGGGCATGGTTACTGTAACCATTTCAATATTGTTACAAGTTTTTTAACTATATATAAGTCACAGTAACTGCACGCAGAGAAAAAATATAATTGGGCATGGTTACTGCAACCATTTAAATAGTGTTACAACATTTTTAACAATATTACAGTCACAGTAACCATTTACATGATTGTGGTAACCATAATATGGTTAATTTAAGATTCACATGATATCAATCATATATATATGGCTACAGTAAACAAATATATGTTTGTGACAACCATTCATATGGTGAAGGACTTATCATATTGTGTTGATCTCGGCTTAATAAAATTATAATAAAATTATTCAAACATATATTTGTTTACTGTAACCATATATATGGTTGATACAATCATGTGAATCATAAATTAACCATATTATGGATACCACAATCATGTAAATAGCTACTGTGACTGTAATAATATAAATACGTCAATACATCCGCTATAATCCGGGTTCGATTGATATTTTAATTCCTAAAAATCGCTAAACAATCGCTGAGATTTTGTACCTTTTTTTAAACTACATCTATATCATTAAGTCATTAATATATATTTTGGAATGCAGTTTTTGTTTTTAATAATTTTTATGTAATTTTAAAGGGTACATATCTGTCATTTATTCTCACTTAGTTATTGCTTCGAAAATGTCGAATTTTGTACCAACAAAGAGCCATATGCGTGAAGTTTTGCTTTAATTGGAAAAAATGTGAACAACGATTGCTCGCCAAAGCTTATGGTGGATGTCTTCTATCGGTTTCAACGTTTGTGAGATGGTTTGTGCGGTTCAGAAGTGGTGGTTTTGACACGGAAGACAAAAAATAGCCCAGGCCAGCCAAAATAGTTTGAAGACCAAGAATTGAGGGCATTACTCTATGATGATTGTTGTCAAACTTAACAATTTCCCAAGGCAAAATCCTTGAGAACTATTCAAGCAGCAATTTAAAGACGTTTGCGTGTAACAGGATTCATCCAATAGTAGGGAAATTGGGTACCATACGAATGGAAGCTGAGAAACCTTGAAAAACGATTCTGCATGTTCGAAATAATGCTTGAACGCTATAAAAGAAAATCATTTTTGCACCGAATCATTACTTAATATGAAAAATGGATTCATTACGATAACCCGAAGCGTAAACTGGTCATATGTGAAGCCCGGCCAAACAGCAGAATCAACACCAAAGTCAAATATCCATGGCGCTAAGGTCATTCTCTGTATTCCGTGGGGGCAAATGAGTACTATATGTTATGAGCTGCTGAAATCTGTGCAGACCATCAATGGGAACATGTACCGAACGCAACTGATTAGATTGAAGCTAGCATATGGCCACAATACCTGTTAAAATGTATTTAGAATGAAGTGGTTGTGAAGTTTTGCCTCATTCGGCTTATAGTCCAGAGCTTGCCCCATCCGACTACTATTTGTTTCGAACAATGCAGAACGCTCTCTCTGGCTAACGCTTAACTTTGGAATAGAGTATACGATAATATGGTTATGCAAAACATCATAAGTGATATATGATTATATCGATAATGGTTGTAGCACAATCATATTATGTTTGTGTTCAACCATAATATCATTATGTGATATGATTGTTTGTATGATCATATTGAGGTAGTAGCACAATCATATTATGATTGAGCTCAACAATATTTCGCTTTCAAAACAATCATAATATGATTATAGTTAAGCTCATTAAATGAGATGACCATATTGTGGAGTATTTGTGCTAATGTCATGATTAATTTTTTTTTATAAATATGAAGGGTATATAAGATTCTGCTTAGACGAATATTGCACTCTAACTTGTTTTTTATACATATTTGAATAAAATTTATTGAAATATGTAAAAGCAGTAAATTATTAATTTGAGTATAATTTGTCATCTCACTGGACATGTTCTCATGAGACATGTGAATGAGGCCGAAATATGGTGTGAAGATAATGTATGTGTTACCCATGTAACAGATTATTTAAAATTGATATGGGAACACGATTTAAATTTGGGGGCATCTCCCCCAATGGCTTAACATAAAACACATTGTTATAAAAAAATAGGCTTAATCGGTTATCGTTTAACCTTTTTTTTATTCTCATTTTCATTGTTTTAAAAAATACTTGTCATATTTGTATTGTAATTCTGTTGTATTTTAAAATAAATTGTCATTCAATGTAGAAAATAACTCAATTTCTTTACATCGTTTTCATCACTTTAATGTCTTGTTTATACATCTGCAATATATATTACGAATTAAGCTCTTTTAAGGATCTTAAGCTACTACTTTTACATAGTATGTACATGAATATCTAAGGCTGTGTGTGTTTGCAATTGTATGTAGATGTGTGTGTGTTATATTTATCCTTACTAATTAAGGTACAAGTATCCTTGCTTTGTTGTTATTAAGTCTATCTAAGAAAATGTATTCATGTTGTATGTTTGTTTAAGAGTATATGAGTTTGCTAGAGTAAAGGTTAATAAATGAAAATGTGTGTGTGTGTTTGTAATTGTATGTATTAGGGTGGCCCTTTATTATTTAAAATAGTTCTCCATCATCAAAAAATCAATTGCTGAAAATTTCCAAACAAATCGGATAACGTTTAGAGGTTGCATATTTTATAAGAAATATCAAAAAATATATTCCAAAAATAAGTGTTGAAAAATATTCGAATTGAAAATAGTATTTGAATTTAATTTAGCCATATATGTTTAAATATAAAAATTTTCTAGCATTGATACCAACAAAATCATAAAATGATCATGTATATCTCAAATCTAAAATTTTGAAATTAATTTTAAACGAAATTTAAAAAAATTAGGACAAAAAAAACTTGAAAATTTACTTTTTTGTTCAATTTACATAATTTTTTTTCGAAATTAACCCTTTCAAGCGAAAAAAATTAATTTTTTAAATTTTGTAAAACTCGATATAAATTTGTATACGTATTACTAAAAAATAGTTTTGGAATTTAATTTTGGTCATAATCACATAATTTTACAATATTGATAGTCCAATTGTAATTACAACATTTTTTATATGCGACCCCCATAAAGTATATGGGGGATTTCATGTCAAGTGAACCAACTTTTGAAATTTATATCTTCCGATCGGGATGAAATTTGCTACTTGGTGCTATCCTATTGGATAGTATTTCTGACATAATCAAACAAGTTTTAAATTTCAGAAAAAAAAATTTAAAATTTTTTATATTTTTTTCGAAAGATTGAAGAAATAGCTATTTAAAATATTTGGGACACATTTTGCTAAGAACAATAGGTAATAAGTTACATGAATGAGAAAAAACACCTGCTTGACCCCCTCTGACCCAGAGAGTTCTTGACCGATCTTGTTGAAAAATTGTGTCTGAATTACTATTCAATAGAACTAACCTTGGTGCATTATCCAGATCTGAAGACATCGATTTCAAAAGTTGGTTCACTTGACATGAAATCCCCCATATATATTCTAGATAGCGGAGACGATATCGGCTGTCCGTCCCATAATCTGTCTGTATGTTGAATTCAACTTTCCGTAGCCCCCAAGAAAGTTACATACATGACTCATACATCAATATCTCCGCGATAGATCCGGTTCGGTTACTATTATGGCTGAGCTATAAGAAAAACAAGTAAGAGTGCTATATTCGGCTGTACCGAATATTATATACCCTTCACGAAATTATACTTAAAAATTTTAAATATTTTTAGGTAAACAAAATTTGATTTTTTTTCAGTTGTTTTTTTAATTTTTTGGAAATTTTTTTTTTCGATTATTTAAAATTTTTTAAATTTTTTTTTTTTAAATTTTAAAATTATATTTTTAATTTTAAAATTTTTTTTAGATTTTATTAATTTTTTGTTTGTGAAAAAAAAATTCGGGTTAACATTTTTTTTTCGATTTCGACCATTGTAGGTCCAACTTACTATGGTCTTATCATTAGATATCCATATTGTCTATATTAATGTCTTAGTAATCCAGATATATGTAGGTCAAAAATAAGTTAAAAATCGAGGTTGTCTTGGCATGTCTGACAGAATTATCGAAGATTTGGATCCCGAAGATATCTGGGGTCTTCAGAAAATTGATTTCAACAGACAGACGACATGGCTTAATCGACTCCGCTATCTATAAGGATCCAGAATATATATACTTTATAGGGTCGGAAATGAAAAATGTAGAAATTACAAACGGAATGACAAACTTATATATGCCCTTCTCACGAAGGTGAAGGGTATAAAAACCAGGACAACCTCGATTTTTGAGCTACCTATTTTGTATCCATATCTGGATTACTAAGTCATTAATATGGGCAATACGGACATATAATAATAGATATTTCATAGACTTATGCAACGACGTATATAACGGTAAAAAAAATTTTAAACCGAATTTTGTTTTTCACCACAAAATTTTTTTTAATAAAAAAAATTTAAAAAAAAATATGTCAAAGTAGAAAAGTACGTTACTTTTGTAAGCCTACAAGAATTAGTATTGAGAAACAAATTTCATCTCTTTTATATTTATAATAATTGTTAGTGTGGACTTGTAACTTTTCTGTGTAGGACAATTTTGACCCCAGATATAAAGGGGTTAAAATGTCCTAGAAATTTAAAATTACAAAATCGTAAATAAGCAAAAAAAAAAAACAATCTGAAATTAAACATTAGAAAATAGGCTGTGAAATGTGATTTTAAGAAATTATTTCATCAAATTTGTGAACTAAAACGAAATTTCCTATAAATCCGCTTAGTTCAAAGCGATTAACCCATAATATAAAATTTTATTTGGATTTTTTTTTACATTTTAAATTAAATTTTTTTTAAATGTTCAACATTTAAACGCTATCCAATTTTGCTAAAATTTTTAGTATTGTTTAGGTGCAAAATAAGGAACACCCTAGTGTGTATGTTTGTGTGTATTATTTGTTTGTTGAATTTATTACGGTCAATGCAAAGTTTCATGTATCACGTGAACTTTCAATCTTCTTAAATATGTATGTGTTGCTACTTATAAGAGGGAGATAGAGTGTATGTGTGCTTAAGTACATGTTTATCAACATTATCATCGTCTTCTGTTAGGAAAAGTTACAGTTTTTCTGATTGACATCAGAAGCTGTCTGTTTGTATGATATGGAGTGGCAGCCAGAGTAAAACAGATTATTAAAATTTCTTTTTAATTTATACTCTCCAGCTCTCTTAAATTCACATGAATATTTACATACTTACCTTCATATACATACATGTACACAATTTAATTTCTATATTTCGTAATTGTTAATTGTTAATATTTAATAATAATTTTGTAATATTTATTTATCATTTGTAAATTACAATAAGTAGCATAAATTAAATTAAAACAAAACTATACATGTTAAACTCTTGCAAAACAATTAATTTTATTTAACTTAATTTGATTAAATAATTCTATATAATCTGCTGTATTTGTTTAACATTTATTTAAATATAACTTTATTTTGTATTTTCAAAATAGTTTGCTATGCATTTGGTTTTTGATTTTAAGCATTTAAAATAATCTTGTTTATCTAAACGTATTTATGCTCAAACAAATGTACTTTCGTTTGTTATACCTAAACACACCACCATAATGGGGAGGGTATTATGCGTTTGTGCTGATGTTTGTAATACCCCAAAATATTAGTCTAGCACTCTCTTTAAAGTATAACGATGGAGTCAGCATCACTTTCTGAGTCGATTTAAATTTGTCCGTCACTCCGTCCATCCGCCTGACTGGAAATTTCATGTATAAATAAGTCACGCGACGTAATTTCTTTGCTATCGGTTCATAATTAGCCATAGGTCCCATTCCGCAAATCACATTAACATAAATCCCTTACAAATGTTACAGTAATCATGCGTTTTAGTTTCATGACAGTCAGTCCCCTTCCAGAAATCACTCACGACATAAAATTATTGAAATTTTAACAGAAAAATGTGTTTGTTCTTACATATATTCAGTGTAGGGTATTATATGGTCGGGCTTGACCGACTATACTTTCTTATATGTTTTTATATGTTGTTTTATCAACAACTACAAACAAACAACACAAAACGTTGGAAAAAAATCCAACAGCCAAAAAAATAAAGGATTTTTCAAGTCCTTGCTTTAGTGGTTGCTGTAAATTTTTGTCCCTGTGTTGAAGCGTATGAGAGAGGGAGACACTTTTTGTATTTGTAAAAGTACGCGTGTCCATGCATGTTTAAGTAGGCTTTTAAAAACTAAATTGGATATAAAGGGAAGGCATACAAATTCATCTGTACCCGTTATGAGTCGTATGGAACTGCAAATGTAGCTCTAAGTATGTCATTTCGTTTGTAATTCTTATAGTTCTGGCGGTCTATTTAAAGATGTTCAAAATCCCCAATATTCGCATACCCGATATAGTAATTCATACATGCATACATATATCGGGTATGATTTCGAGAATTTTGTTATGAAAATCAGCTTTTCTTTGTTCTATGCTTAACCATGATGGTTATTGTTATACCTTAATCATCAGTTGTGTGTGTTTTTTATAATTGCAAACCAACCACAACACAAATGGCGTCTTCTTTTCTTACAAAAATTGTTGCCAACATATTTTGTACCATTTATTAAAGGTTACAAGTAAGAGATCTATATTCGGCTGTGCCGAATCTTATATGCCGTTCACCAATTTATACTTCAAAATAAAATTTTTAAATATTTTTTTAATTTAGTTTTGAATTTTTTTTTTTTAATTTAAAATTCTTTTTTTAAAATTTTTTTTTTGATAAAAAAGTTTTGGTGAAAAAAATTTTTTTTTTTAAATTTTTTTTAAAAAAAGTTTTTTCCAATTTTTTTTTTAATTATTTTTTGGAAAAATAATTTTTGAGAAAAAAAATTGTGATGAAAAAAAATTCGCGTTAAGAAATATTTTTCCCGATTTTGACCCATTGTAGGTCCAACTTACTATAGCCTTAAATACATCGTTGCAATGGACTTTGAAATATCTATCATTAGATATCCATATTGTCTATATTAATGACTTACTAATCCAGATATAGATCAAAAATAGGCCGAAAATATAGGTTGTCCCGATTTTTTCCGTTTATCTCAGCCATTTATGGGCCGATTTTGTCGATTTTAAATAGCAACCGAGCCGGAAGAATTCCCGATATATTGATGTATGAATCATGATTTCAACATACAGACGGACAGACGGACATGGCTAGATCGACTTCGCTATCTATAACAATCCAGAATATATATACTTTGTGGGGTCGAAAATGAAAACTGTAGAAATTACAAACGGAATGACAAACTTATAAATACCCTTCTCACGAAGGTGAAGGGTATAAAAACAATAACAAGAACAGCTGTTTAAAAAGTGCTGCCTATTCAGACTTGGGCGTTGCCAATTACTTTTCAATTACCAATTACATTACATATAATTGGTAATTGAAAAATACCAATTACCAATTACTAGCAATTAGTAATTGAAATTTGCCAATTACAAATCCAATTACATTTTGTAATTGGCAACCAACAAATACCAATTACAATTACAAGTAATTGGTAATTTGGCTTTTATCAATTACCAATTACTGTAATTAGTAATTGGTATATGGTAATTACCAATTACATATAATTGGTAATTGGTAAAGTAATTGCAAGTAATTGATAAAAAAGTAATTCTAATTATATGAAAGGTAATTACATTAAAATTGTTTTCTAAATTTCTAAACAACATTAAATAATAACACTCTGCTACAAAATAACACTTTTTATCAGAACTTGAAAATCGGACTAATGGGGGTTGTAGGCCTAGGTGAGGACATACTAAAACCGTTTTAAAAGATTTTGAAACCCCTCAAAACTTTGAGTTATTTTGAAAAAAACTGTTTAGGTTAGATCCTAGTACATTAGATCCACATAAGTTATGATAACTCAAAAAGGGTTATTCCGATATTACAAAAATAAACTTAGAAAAGTTTAAAGTTACATAACCTTTAATCCGCTATTTATTGCGTTTTAATGGGCTCAGTAGTTTCGGAGTTAAAATTAGAAATTGAGCAAATTTTTTTGTTTTAAAAAAAAATCGAAAACAGCAGAAAGTGTTCAGATTTATTGCTTTATCGCAAAGCCTCAATTAAGTGAATTCACTTATTTTCAGAAAATTGTCTTTTAAAATCATCAATATTTTGATCGAGCTGTAAAGTAATAACCCAGCAGTAAAGAAAGTAGTAAATCTATACCTTATAGACTAATGCTTGATGACTTGACTGACTCCAATTGATATATTTTGGGTCACGTATGTGCTATTTGTATTGCAGATAGATGTCAATTAGTTACTTTATGCATCCCATGTAATCTAGCGTAAAGACAATTGTCACTTAAGTGCCTCTAAGTAAGCTAAGTAATGCATTCGTCTCTAAGTAATACAAAGGATCAATGGGAAATTCACGTATTAAAATAACTAGTCACGTAGCTAGTTACGTAACTAGCTGTCACCCTAAATTATAGGTAAAATCACTAGTCTCATAGAACAGCTGGGAAATGACTGCGGTAAAACTTTGTATCTATATGAAGTTACAAAATCGTTCGATAACGAAATCTCTTAAAAATTGAAATTGCAAATTGTAATGAAACAACATAACTCTAAACTTTTTTGAAGCGAAATTTTTTGAAATGATAATTTTCAATTGCTCATAGAAATGAAGAAGTTAGTCGACAACACTTGGAGCTATTTCTATAACAAATTCGACAAAAATTACATTTTTATTAAAAACTTTAATATAACTAAATATGCATTATTAATAAAATATGCACTAACAAATCAATGCCATTTTACAGCAAAATGTGCGATTCTAAAGATAATTAGTCTACATTTTATTTGGACGTTCGAGAAAAAACATGCATTTACATATTAATAACATAACATATTTGGTTTCTATTATTTTTTTTTTTATTTTTTGTATATTGAGTAATGTACGAGTTATTTAATAATTACATTGTTGGTAATAAATACTTTAAAAGTAATCATTACACATTTTGTATCAATTACTTTCTATTTCAATTAATTTTTACCCATTACATGTAATTTGTAATTGACAATAATCAAATACCAATTACATGTAATTGGTAATTGGCAATAACCAACTACCAATTATATGTAATTACAAATTACATTTAATTGGTAATTGACATTTGCCAATTACAAATTACTTATAATTGGTAATTGGTTACTGCCAATTACTAATTACACGTAATTGGTAATTGGTCCTGTAATTAATTACAAAATGTAATTGGTAGTGCCCAAGTCTGTGCCTATTTACCCTTTTTTAAAATTGAGGATGAAATTTGTAGCATATTTTCGGGGTTCAAGGGCAACATTATTTGAAAACAAGTAAGAGATCTATATTCGGCTGTGCCGAATCTTATATACCCTTCACCAAATTATACTTTAAAATAAAAATTTTAAATATTTTTAGGTAAACAAAATTTCAATTTTTTTCCAGTTGTTTTTTCGAAATTGTTTTTTAAAATTTTTTTTTTTATTTTTTTTTAAATTTTATAATTTTTTTTTAATTTTAAAATTTTTTTTTTTTAGTTTTTAATTTTTTTTTTAATATTTAGTGAAAAAAATAAATTCGGTTTAAAAAATATTTTCTCCGATTTTGATCCATACTTACAATGGTCTTATATACGGCGTTGCACAGGTCTTTGAAATATCGAAGGAAATCGAGGTTGTCCTGGTTTTTTCCTTATATCTGCCATTTGTGGACCGATTTTCTCGATTTTAAATAGCAACCGAGCCGGAAGAATTTCGGAGATATTGATGTATCATTCGTGTATGTAAGTTATTTGGGGGCTTCAGAAAGTTGATTTCAACACACAGGCGGACAGACGGACATGGCTATATTGACTCCGCTATCTATAACGATTCAGAATATATAGACTTTGTGGGGTCGCAAATGAAAAATGTAGAAATTACAAACTTATATATACTAGGGTATTCAATTAATCGGGTTTCTGGTTTAATCGGGTTTCTGGTTTAATCGGTTAAACGAGCAAATAATTAATCGGGGTTTTGATTTAATCGGTTAATAATCGGTTAATTTTAAATTATTCGATTAACCGAATAATTTCTATTTTAATTTTAAAATGAAAAACAAACAAAACATAACAATTCAACAATCCTTTTTATACAAATGTGAGTTTTTTTTAGGATTTTAGTGAGATCTTCTGAAAAAATCTTTAAACAAAAGAAATTAATTTAAATGTTTTCCTTTTAAATGATTTTTTCTTTAGTTTTAATAAAAGTTGTCTTAGAAAAAAAAACTCTATCACTGATTGTCGATGTTGGAGAAATCAAAAGTAAGGCATGATAAAGAATATCCAATTTCTCAGTTTTTTTTTTTAGTTTTTTCTATTTTTTTTTAGTTTTTTTTAAGTTCTGATAAAAGACTCGTTTCTGTAATGTCCTCCGACTCATTTGGACAAAGTTTATCATAGAACATTGTAGAAAAAATGTCATTTCCAAGTTCCTTAGTTTCAGTTTTGGAAAACTATTGTTAAAAGGGAATGTTCATGAGTTAAGACATACAATTTGAGTGTTTAAAATTATATTTCTATATAAAGTGCAAAAAAAAAGAAATTTCGGTTAATCGGTTAAACGACACAAATTAATCGGTTTATTTGTTATTTGAAATCGGCAATTTTAAATTATTCGAACAGTTAACCGACAAAAATTAATCGGTTAACCAATTAACGGTTAATCGATTGAATACCCTAATATATACCCTCTCATGGTGAAGGGTATAATAACTTGAACATTTGTGAAGATCGATCCATACTTGAATATGTTTAATTTTTTAAATTCAACTCAATATTAACAATTTTAAATTCTACTTAACCAATAAATATTTCTATTATTCTGTTAAAAATGTTTTATTCTCTTGCTTTCCTTATATGCTGCCTAATTTCTTCCGATTAAATTATGCATTTAATTAAATTACCACAACAACATAAATTCTTATTATTATTTGTTGTGAAGTGCAGGTTCATGAGCTGACACGTGCAACATATTTGTTTCTAATGATTTATATGATATGATATGTTTGCTTGAATGTAAACTATTTTCAGGAAACTAAACCAAATGAAAATAATGTGTCCTGTCAACATTTTGCAAAGAAAATGTCACATTACAATGAAAATTAAATCAATGTGGGTGAATTTATGATTTGTGTATTAATTAAAGTGAGAAGAATTTGTTTTTAACATTTTTATTACAACTTCATGTAGTTTTATTTAAATTTTGTAGTAAAATATAGTTAATAAAATTAAATTTTATATAAATTATCCTGTTATATTCAGACAGTATTAAACACAGTCTTTATTTTAAATTTTTATACACTTCACCATATATAAGTTTGTCAGACACTCTTATGTTTAGATTACCTTCTCATAATCATTTAATGTCTTATACACAAACTGTCATAATATACTTGGACTACACTCTAATTTCCGTCTTTTTTTGGCTTAATTCGAAACCGTCTATTTAAACTCTAGAAATTAGACTCAATTATTTATTGGCCAAATAACCAAATGTAAAGCATTTAATTTTAATTACGAAATGTGTATATTTTTTTATGGATTTTCATTTAATGGTTTTTTGGCATTCACATTTCAATTATTTAAATTCCCATTAAGAGAGTTTTAGCTAAATGGTCAATAATTTCTTCTATAACAGTTCAGTATTCCAAAGCAAACTTTTTTCCACTCATTTAAATTTCCATAAAATTCACATTTAACTTTTCAAAACCAAACTCTCTAGCAAAGAAATAATAGTTAAAGGCCAAAATTGTTTTAAGAATGTGGCGGGAGTGCAAACGCCTAAAGTTATTTACGCATCAGGCAAATATGAAAAAAGAAAAACATAGAAGAAATTAAGATTTAATAACCGATGTAATGGAAAAAGTTTCATTTAATTTTTGTTTAACTTTCGACTTTTTAAAGATTTAAGATTGCCGCACCAAAAGAAAGAAAAACACAATCTTTATAATGCATTTATGTTCAGTGTTCAGTTTGATTTTACTTTATCATGTTTCTTTTATGTTTCTTTGCAGGAGTAATTGCTGTTTTTGTAAGGACAAATTTACTGGCAAATTAACAGGAGAAAGCAGCGCTCCAATAAAGTCATAACAATTTATGCTCAAACCGCAAACTAAATAAATAAAAAACCACCACAATATAAACCTTAAATCCTTTTTATTACATTTACTCATGTAAAAAAGTGAGATTTAAAAGGACGCAGACAAGGAAACACACAACAAAACAAATATAAAAAATAAAATATAACAACAAATTACAATTGTGTCAGTATTTTGTTGCTCAATGTTGTGTGACTGATGGAAAAGGTGCTGTGGAGTTTTTTTCATCTACTGAATATAAAATAAAATCTCCAACTGGTTAAAAGGAATTTAGCAAAAAAAAAAATACAAGAAAAGTAATGAACAAATAATAACAGAAAAAAAGGAACAAAATATAAGTTTTGTGGCAACCTAAATTTGAACATCCTTCTAAATTTAAAATACCTGCTGCAAAAAAACAAAAAAAGGATTTACTAGTGTTAGAAAAAGTGTTTTAAATTAAAAAAAATATCAGCTTTAGACTTCCAGACCTTAAACAGAAACAATTCAAATTTATAGATGTGTTAAAACCATCTCTCTAAGTGAAAAGTGTTGAAAACATTTAAATCTCTTTTGAAGCAGCTGTTTTGTGTCAATAGAATTTCCATCATCTCAAAATGCAGACAAACGTACAAATTGATTCCAAGAATATTCGCAACACTGATGATAATTTCCGGACTCGTGGTCACCACATCACCATAGAGGTAAGTTTTAGTATTTAAGACTGCTGCGACACACTTATAAAGTCGAAAGACAAAGCAACAATTTGGTAGGATGTATGCCAGCATCATCCTTACATTGAGTCCTTTATATCCTGCATATTAACTCTAGGCCGTTACAGTCTTGCGCCACAATTGTTTTCTGTTTCGATTTGAACTCGTACGTTACGGCATTTATATCAATTAAGTTGTCGTCCGTCCTCCTCATGCTAGATTCTAAAAGATTAAATACATTTTTTTTGGATTGTTTCTTTGTATTCAGCTCGTAATAGTGGCTGCCAAATGAAATTGTTGCCGCTGTTAGAATTTCAATGTATTTTTTGTTTGTTTGTTTTGTTACATGTTGTGTTAGTTGGGCCTTTTCCATTAAGGTTCCTACGTTTTTTTTTATATATTTCGTTCTTCTTTTAAGTGGAGCGGTATATACTGCAAATATTGTTTTATTTCAGTTTGTTTGTGCGTGTATCTGTATTTGCGGCTTTAGAAGGATTAACTTAATTTGCATTTTCATTACATGGTTTGTTTAAGGGCTGAATAAAGTGGAAAGTTTTGCAGCACTGAAAATAAAGTGTTGTCAAAATTTAAGAATTTTAATGAAGAGAATTGACTAATCTGTGATTAACTACCATCTTATGCTCAGACTACCTTCTTATACTCAGACTACCGTCTTATACTCAGACTACCGTCTTATACCCAGACTACCGACTGATGCCCAGACTACCGTCTTATACTCAGAATACCATCTTTAGCTCAGACTACAGTCTTATACCCATACAACCGTCTTATACCCAGACTACTGTGTTATACCCAGACAACCGTCTTATATCCAGACTACCGTCTTATACCCAGACTACCGTCTTATACCCAGATTACCGACTTATACTCAGACTACCGTCTTATACCCAGACTACCGTCTTATACCCAGACTACCGTCTTATACCCTGACTACCGTGTTTAACTCAGACTATCGTCTAATACACTGACTACCATGTTTAACTCAGACTATCGTCTTACACCCTTAATACCGTGTTTAACTCAGACTACCGTCTTATACTCAGACTACCGTTTTATACCCAGACTACCGACTTATACCCTGACTACCGTCTCATGCTCAGTCTACCGTCTTATACTGAGACTACCGTTTTATAACCAGACTACCTTCTTATACCCAGACTACCGTTTTATACCCAGACTACCGACTTATACCCTGACTACCGTCTTATACCCGGACTACCGTCTTATACCCAGACTACCGTCTTATACCCTGACTACCGTCTCATGCTCAGTCTACCGTCTTATACTGAGACTACCGTCTTTAACTCAGACTACCATCTTTAACTCAGACTACCGTCTTATACTTAGACTACTGTCTTATACTCAGACTACCGTTTTATACCCAGACTACCGACTTATACCCTGACTACCGTCTTATACCCGAACTACCGTCTTATACCCAGACTACCGTCTTATACCCTGACTACCGTCTCATGCTCAGTCTACCGTCTTATACTGAGACTACCGTCTTTAACTCAGACTACCATCTTTAACTCAGACTACCGTCTTATACTTAGACTACTGTCTTATACTCAGACTACTTTTTTATACCCAGACTACCGTCTTCTACCCAGACTAACGTTTTATACACCGACTACCGTCTTTTATCCAGACTACCATCTTTAACTCAGACTACCATCTTTAACTCAGACTACCATCTTTAACTCAGACTACAGTCTTATACCCAGACTACCGTATTTAACGCAGACTATCGTCTTATACCCAGACTACCGTACTCAGACCTCCGTCTTATACTCAGACCTCCGTCTTATACTCAGACCTCCGCCTTATACTTAGACTAGTGTCTTATATTCAGACTACCGTTTTATAGCCGGACTATCGTCTTATAGCCAGGCTACCATCTTTAACTCAGAATACCGTTTAATACGCAGACTAGTGTTTTATACTCGAACTACCTTCTTATATTCAGATAGCAGTTTTAACTTAGATAATCGATTCATGTAGCAGTGTTAATCTTATACTATTTGACTTTTTTGAGACAACCGTCTTGAACTCAGACACACTCAGACAATTTACAATTTTTCACATTAAACTAAAGCTTATCTTTTACATAAACTTCCTTGAGAAAACTAGTGATACAAAAGCGAACAAAAATAATATGCAGGAGTTCCCAGGAAGCAATTCTATTTTGTTGGATTCAATTAAATACTGAAACAATTATGGTTTTTCTCGATCACTTCGTTTAGTACTTTTTTTCGTTAGCAAATCTAATGAAATTACGATATTCTTAAAGTTACAAAGAAGACTGTAATTGTAAATATTACACTCAATTGCTTAGAATTTCCTTGATTCAAAAGTCATTGAACAATATTCCACATGTACGTGCAATCTTCTTCATTGTTAAGCTCCCTGGTACGTCTAAGAATGTCAGGCTCCTGGCAATTTAGAATAAATACACACATACACATGTATATTTTATTTATTTGTGAGAACTTAATAAATAGTGCTGCATACTTTGTGGCTGCTTTTAGTTTTGTCGTCAAACTCGTGTCCACTCCAAATCCAATTGAGTGTGTGTGCGTGACGCTTGTAGACATACTTTGGAAAAACTGTATAATCCATCGCATGGAAAAATTCCATATTCCTTATTTTATTCATAGATTTTAATTCACTGCTGCAGAAGTCGTATTGTGTATCTCGTCTGTCTTTATGAGGTTGCTGTTTTGCTGTGCCTAGAATTAATTTAGTTTACTAGTATTCCTCTATTACTCGCCTTTATTTGGAGTTTGTGGCAAATAGTCGGACTGCATCTGTTTGTCAGTTATAAAGAAGCATGAAAAGGTGTTGTGCTGCTTTAATTTGATTCCCTGTATTACAGTTTTGCTGTTATTGCTACTGGATTTTGTTTATTCTTTCTGTTTTATTTCCCTTTTAACTAGACACCGTTATTTGTGTTGTTGTTCTGCCAAGCTTTTCTAGGATTTGTTTTGCTTTAGTGTTTATTCTGGTTTATGCTTTGATTTGTTGCTGCTGTTGTAGTTGTCGCATGACTTAAAGTCATGTTAAAGTGTCATCATAAAATTTCATTTATGTTTTCATTTTGGCTTGTTGGTCGGCCAGTAGTATATTATGGAAACGTTTAAGTATAATAATAAAACCAAAATGAATGTATAGAGATGTAACGAATTCTGGGCACCCTATAAGACTTAAGTTTAAATCTTTTTTTTTTAAAGCCTTAAGAAATCAATGTACATTTTTAAAGGATTACCTAAAAAACATTTTTGCTTATCATAATCGTCTTTAATGTTAAAAGATTCCTTTATATCGAAGTTCTTTTTTTATTTGCTTCAAATGGATTGCTAATTTTTGTAAAGCAACATTTTAGTAAAGCTTGTGCTAAAAAAAGACTAACATCTGATCTGTCAATCATTATACATGACCAGAGGGCCTGCCTTGTGATTGATAACAATTTGATATATTGTGAGTATAGCAGCTATCTGTTAGAGATTTATTTCTTATTATATTTAATATTCCAAGCCTGGGGGATGCGCTGAAATTATGCTGTTTTATATTAAATAATATGTTATGTTATAAAGTATTTTTATATCAGCATGAAATAATTTTCTTGCTAAACAATTTCATATGCCTAAAAGACATATTTACTTGTATTCTATTTCATTACAATTTTATAAATACTTGCAACTTGCTAAACATAAATGCAAATTATTTTTTGTTCTCTTTCACTTCTTTAAACTTCCTGTAAAATTAAGGTTTGTACTTGGAATGTTGCCTCACAACAAGTGTTGTTATGTAGTGTACCTATGCAAAGACTAACATATTTTAATTATACCACAATTATACTTATATTATTGTCTTTGGGGCAGACTAATAGCCATTTTTGTAACAAGCAAGTTTATTGCTTTCTATCCTCGCTACAGATGTATTTAAGCAGATTACGTTTAGTTTAATATATTCTGGCTTTAATCACGTCTACTACTTTTTACTACTTGTCTAATATGCATATTAAATAATTACCTTGGGCAAACTACAGTTGTCTTATATTCAGGCAACATCTGCTGTCTTTTACTCTTATTATATTATATTTTATTCATTTAATCATTTATAAATTCAGATTATACGTCTTATACTCAGACTTCATTTTATGATTAGACTCTTATTCTGAGACTGTGTCTTATACTCAGACAACGTATTTTACTCAGGCTGCGTCTTATACACCGACTATCTCTTTTACTCAGACTACGTGTTATTCCCAGACTTCGTCTTATACATCGACTACGTCTTTTACTCAGACTACGTCTTATTCTAAGATTGCGTCCTATACTCATACTGCGTCTTATGCTTAGAATTCGTCTTATACTCAGACTACCGTCTTATACTCAGACTACCGTCTTATACTCAGACTACCGTCTTATACTCAGACTACCGTCTTATACTCAGACTACCGTCTTATACTCAGACTACCGTCTTATACTCAGACTACCGTCTTATACTCAGACTACCGTCTTACACTCAGACTACCGTCTTATACTCAGACTACCGTCTTATACTCAGACTACCGTCTTATACTCAGACTACCGTCTTATACCCAGACTACCGTCTTATACTCAGACTACCGTCTTACACTCAGCTACCGTCTTATACTCAGACTACCGTCTTATACTCAGACTACCGTCTTATACTCAGGCTACCGTCTTATACTCAGACTACCGTCTTATACTCAGACTACCGTCTTATACTCAGACTACCGTCTTACACTCAGCTACCGTCTTATACTCAGACTACCGTCTTATACTCAGGCTACCGTCTTATACTCAGACTACCGTCTTATACTCAGACTACCGTCTTATACTCAGACTACCGTCTTATACTCAGACTACCGTCTTATACTCAGACCTCCGTCTTATACTCAGACAACCATCTTATACCCAGACTACCGTCTTATACTCAGACAACCATCTTATACCCAGACTACCGTCTTATACTTAGACTACCATCTTATACTCAGACTACCGTCTTATACTCCTACCTCTTAAACTCAAATTACGTCTTAAACTCGGACTACATCTTAATATCATACTACATCTTAATATCAGACTACGTGTTGTATTCAGAGTAAAGCCTCATACTGAGTCTAACGTCTTATACTTAGATCTTGTATTGTATAATGTCTCATAATTAAACCACTGTCAAACTAACGTCTCATATTCTGTATTGTAGTCATACTACCGCTTACTTAGACTGAAGTCTTATACTTAGTTTGATTATACTTTTACAATAATTTTGTAGTCAGATTAGATCCTATTTTATTTTTCACTGCACACGTAGCCTTGTTTGTAAAATGTCTGTTTAGATTTAAATGATTTAAATATCCATTTAAAATTTTTACCCATTTAAGCTTTTTTTTAAATTGTATGACAAAAAATATTTACTAGGTTATAACAAAGCTTTTCTTTTGCAGAAATCACCAAAGTTTATTTATTAAGCTATTCTCTTATACAATTATAAATACAATAAATCTCTTATATTTCTTGTTTTCAAATAAAGAGTCCTTATTAATGAAAAAATACTCTTGAAAAATATTTATAACACATACTAAGCTTTTTAGGTAAACAACTAGCTGTCAATAGCAACAGGTAAGCTTTAAGTAACTAACAGCTGTTTTATATCAATAGCTTTTAAAGGAATAAATACTCATTTTTCATTCATTCTTCTGGGTATACATACATTGTGAAAGCTTTTTTAGAGTGGTGGTGGTTTTTTAAGAAACTGTTTTGGTATGTGTGTGTGTGGGTAAGTAAAAATACCGCTAAATTAAACATCTGTTAAGGAAAAAGCTTATTTGTAGATGTTGTTTCTTTTGTTTTTGTTTACTATATTTTATTGTTGTTGTAAAAATGGTGGTTAAAGCTTTTTGGAGTGTATGTTTTGGTAGATGTTTATCCTGTGAAAGCTTTTCTTAAGAATTTTCTCAATGACTGACTAAATGATAAGGTTTTGTTTTGTTCAGTTTTCTTTTTTTTGTTATAATTTATCCTTGTAGTAGTGAATGTCATTGTTAACTTGCAACTACAACAACTTAATAAAAAAGCTTTTTTCTAGAGTAGTGTAAGTGTGTATGTATGCGTAGGTTAGGTTTTTATTACTGGCCGTATGATTTTCCTTTAGTCGCAAACAACATTTTGGCGCGTGTTGACATGCTCAAACAACAAAATAAATTTCGTTTATTTTTTACGTTGATTTCTTTTCCCTTCATATAATAAATAAACTCAAAATTTCTATATCTCTATACACGTATTTAAGTTTAAAAAAAGAAATTTGATTTCATGTTTAATTGAACGTTAAACAACTGTTGAAGAATTTATAAAGAATTTAAGAAAGTTATGAGTTAAATTTGGTGTAAAATAACTTTAAATTTGTTGTAAATTTTAGTTGCTAATTTAAGTTGTTCGTCTGGTTTCTTGCTGCTAAACTACTGTTTAAGGCCGTTAACATGTATCGCTATTTCCGTTTCCGCTTCGCTTAACGGTATGAGTGCGGTTGTCAACATCGTTTGTTATTTGCACCGTTAACCACACAATTACTAATCAGTTATTGCCGCCGTTTATAGTGCTTGCTGCTCTGCTGTTTGTATCAGAAGTTTATCAAGTTTTTATGGTTTAAATTACGAAATTGTTTACAACAAAATATCAAGCAACAACAAAGAAACAAAGTGCCGTGTTATCAGTTTCCAAAAGTGTTTATGTGTTTGTGTTTGAAAGTGTCAAAGTTGGGGTTTTGTGTAATGTATAGCTGACTGAGTGTGCTGTGTGTACTGTTTGTTTGTATTTACATTGTCAACCATTTATAACAACAAAAAAATATCTCTTTATGAGAAAAAAAAATAACCAGCAACGTCATTATTCTTTTCACACCAACAACAAAGGAAACTACTGTGTAAAACAGTGTAAAAAAAAACAAAGAATTGTGTATAAATTTCTTCCTGCCAACCTCTATTGTCTTCTCCTACAAATCATTTTGTTTAAGGACACACTCACTCACCTTCACACACACTCACACACACACAGCCTCATATATACACAGCAACATTCACCCGTTGGAAAGCACGCATTAAAAGTATCCCTAAAAACAGGCAACACTTTGTTGGGAATTTGGGTTTGGTTTTGTGTAGTAGTGTTCGGGAGTATTAAAGGAAATAGAAATTTAACCATATATTTCCGTTAAATTGTTTGCAGAATATTATTCAAGTTTCATTCAAACATTAAATAAGAAATAAATTTAAAAATAAAAAATACATCTAAAAAAGAGAAATTGTGCGTGTGAGTAGTTATTTGCTGTGTTAGCTTTTCCTTATTCATTGTTAATTCATGGTTATTTGTTAATTGTTGTTATAATCATTATTATAATTGTTGTTGTTATCGCTATTGTTGTTATTAACATACATTTACATACAAACAAAATTCTTAAACATGGCTAAAAGGAAAGAATGAATGAATATAAAGTCGTCGTTTTATTTCAAATGTTGTGTTTACATTTGTATTTATAATTAAAGGAATGAATGGAAAAGTTCCCTTTTTTTCATTTCTGTGCATAAAATTTCAAAGCAAAACAAACAACAACAACAACTGTTGAACGGGCAAAATGTATAATTAAAATAAAACAAAACAAAAGTAAATAAAACAAATTTTAAATGAAAACCAAACCCCAAAAAAACAGCTCTCTAATGTAAAGTTCTTATCCTCAGCTGCCTGCTCTACCACTTGATTAAATTGAAAATGTAAATTTTAAGAAAATAAATACAAAAATATATGTATTTAAATAAGAAATGAATGGTTTCCAAGGAAAATGTTTGGTTAAATGTGAAAAATTCAAAGTAAAGAATCTTAAAAGTAGAAAAGGATATTTTAAAGCATAAAATCGAAAATAATGTAAAAAATAATAAAATCATGCAAAACAAATTCATGATTTTGAAAAATTTAAATCAGCCCTAAATATTTTTTAAAAAGTTTTAAAAAAATGCAATAATTTTTGAAAAATTTATAAAAAAAAATTAAAGAAAATATAAAATCTCATATGGAATAAAATAAAAATTATGTAAAAGTTATTTAACAACAACCAAAATAATTCATAAGAAAATATATAATTGAAACATAGAAATTTCTAACAAAAAAATCAACACAATCTCAACAAATGAAAGAAATTTGTAGCAATAATTGAAACTAAATAAATAAAAAAATTATCAATCATTAAACAAATTTATTATAAATAAAAAATAAATAATATAAATTTTGTAAAAATATATTTATACAAAAGAAAAATCCCTTAAGGTTTTGTATAAAAATTGTTTTAGTAAAATATTGTAATATATATAAAAAAATCAATTTTTCTAATAGTTGTTATCAATGTGAGATTAATGTGTTAAGTGTGTTTTGAGTGTGTTCCTTTTAACAAAAGAAATTTAGCTGTAAATCCTCAACTGCTCCTCATCTTTAAGCACAATAAGAATTTATTTTTTTTGGATACAATATAAAACTGTCAAAAGTTTCCGTACAAACATAAAAGGATTAACAAAATTATTAAATAAACGGTAATTTATTTTATAATATGTATTTATTTATATTTTCTTAAAGTTGTCAATATTTTTTGAGGAACTCCATTCAATTGATAAAAGTATCCAATCCAATACCAATGAATTTAACACATGATTGTAAAAGAATAAAATATATTTCTTAAATTCCAATTTATTACATCGGAATACAATTTTCGATTAAAATTTCTCCAATTATTATAAAAAATTAATGAAATACGAAAAATTTTGATAAAACAAATTAATTTTTGAACCTTTTATGTTATTAGTTAGTATGATTGGGGTCCTTTAAAGAACGATCTCATGTTCTTAATTTTTATATTTTGTTTTCATAAAAATTAGTTGGTGAAAAACATGCCAGAAATTTAAAATGTGATTCTAAGGATGTCTGCATATTTTCTAATACATTTTTATTTATTGGGGCGTATCTTTTTAACGCGGTTTTGTTTTTAATAAATTATGTGCCATTTCTGTCATTTATTCCCACTTAGTTATTGTCGATTTTTGTGACAACAAAGCGTCCTATGCGGGAGGTTTTGCTTTACTTCTTTATTTTGAAAAAAGTTCTGCTATAAGGACTGAGATCGAAAAATTCTTAACACACGTTTTTCATTAAAACTTTTAATCCAAGTATTATTTGATTTTTTTTTGATCAAGTTACCTTTGCAAAGCATGTCTGTTATTATGTTAAATGTCAATTGTATTCATTTGTTGTTAATCTGATTAAAATGAGTGACCAGAAAAAAGTGTTTACTAAAATCTATATATATAAGATACAAAAAATGTTTCTACCTATGTCCGTTATAGACTCTGAGACCATCCAACCGATTAGCTCCAAACTGGTATCATTGGAAAGGAAATTTTCTGAATATGGTTTTTGACACCTAAAATACTACATTAGGTCCATTCTTTGCTTTCGTAAAGAAGATTGTCGAATTTTCTCATACAAACATATATAAATAAAAATGAATGTATGTTCCGAATGCACTCAAAAACGGGAGGACCGATTTTGATGAAAATTTCATGCAATCTTCAGAATAGTCTAGCGGGTAACACCGATTTTCGGTCTGTGGACGGATGGGCGTGGCATTATCAAATTTTTACATTATACCGTTATTGCCATCTATATATATAAAAAACGGCTTGACCGATTTTGATGAAATTTTCAGGGAGTCTTCAGAATTATCCAGTGGGTAACGGATTTTTGATATTCGGTATGTGGGCGGAGGGGCGTGTAAAAATCGAATTTTTACATTATACCGCTAATGCGCTATATTTCATAAAAATGGATGTGTGTATGTATGTTCCGTATGGACTCAAAAATGGCTGGACCGATTTTGATGATATTTTCACGGTGTCTTCAGAAAAGCCTTTTGGGTAACAGTGTAAAGTCAGATTTTAATTTTCGGTCTGTAATAAACAATTTGGTAATCATATGCAATATAAAACAGATGTTTGCTAAAGGCCAGCAACGCGGACCGGGTTCAGCTAGTTAATAAATATTTTCAATAAAACCAAACTTGATCCTACAAAAAGTTGGCCAAACAATCAAAGGTCAGCCGACAAACTGATGCCAATGTCATTAAACAGTAGCGGAAGAATTTGTCCGTTGATAGAAAACCTGGTTGAGGTAGAAGGAATGGTCAACATGATGTTTCTAAAGCCAATAAATAGAAAGCATTTTCAAAAGAACTCCCAACACATCCGGTAGGAAAAAGATCCTGACAGGAACTCTACTTAAAATTTAGAGGCCAAAGACAGAGCACGGAAATCGAAGTAAAATTTTATACAAAAAATATACCTGCTGAATAATGGATGACGAAACTTCGCAGCTTCCGGGTCAATATTTTTATGTTGCTGATGCTCGAGGGAAAGTTGTAGAAAAGTTTAAGACCAGAAAGCAGAAAATTTTCCCAAAAAGTTCTTGGCATGGCAAGGAATATAATGTTGTAAGGAATATACAATTTACATCAAGGAATGTTTAAAAGGAGGCTGCTGAAATTCATAAGACTTCTTAATGTGTCCACACGCAGAGAAAAAATATAGTTGGGCATGGTTACTGTAACTATTTCAATATTGTTACAAGTTTTTTAACTATATTATAGTCACAGTAACCATTTACATGATTGTGGTAACCATATTATGGTTAACTTACGATTCACATGATTGTCTCAACCATATATATGGTTACAGTAAACATATATATGTTTGTGACAAAAATTTATATGATGAAGGACTTATCATATTATGGTGCTCTCGGCTTAAGGCTTATCATAATCTGAGAACAACATATTATGATAAAATTATTCATCATAAATATGGTTGCCACAAACATATATATGTTTACTGTAACCATATATATGGTTGAGACAATCATGTGAATCGTAAGTTAACCATAATATGGTTACCACAATCATGTAAATGGTTACTGTGACTATAATATAGTTAAAAAACTTGTAACACTATATAAATGGTTACAGTAACCATGCCCAATTATATTTTTTCTCTGCGTGCACTTATTTTTGGCCTGATTTAGCATTTGTCACTATGGTAAGAAAGGTCTTGAGTGGTAAAAGAACAATAATGTGGTATTTGTACCAAGAGGGGCAAATCCTCCAAACTGCCCGGAGCTAAGGCCAGTGGAGAGATATTGGGCTCTTGTTAAAAGTGAATTGAAGAGAACAAAAAAGATGTCCAAAATTGTGGTAGATTTTAAACGGAGATGGACAACGTGTTCAAACAAAGTGACAGAAGGCATAGTTATGTGGTTCTGAAGTGATGTTTTCGACACGGAAGACCGAGATCGTCCATGCCACCAAAAAAGTTTGAAGATCAAGAATTGGAGACATAACTCCATGAAGATTGCAAAATCATTGAGAGCTACTCAAGCAGCAATTTCGAAACGTTTACCAGCAGCACAATTCATCCAAAAGCTGGGAAATTTGATACCGTACGAATTAAAGCCGAGAGACCTTGAAATACGATTTTGCATGTCCAAAATGATGCTTGTACTGTTCAAAAGAAAATCATTTTTGCACCTAATCATTATTTGCTATAAAAATGGATTCATTACAATAACCCGAAGCGTAAGAGATCGTATGTAAAGACCGGCCCATCAGTATTTCTCAGTATTTGGTGGGAGCAAAAGAGCCTGTCTATTATGAACTGCTGAAATCAGGCCAGACAATCACAGGTAACCTGTACCGATCGCAACTGATTCATTTGAAGCGACGATTGGATAAATAATGTCCACAATATGCGGCCAGACAGGAAACGGTAATATTCCATCATGACATATTGTAATACCAGTTAAAAAGTATTTAGAATTATTCGATCAATGCAGAACGCTCTATCTGGGATACGCTTTACTTTGAAACAGAGTATCCGATATTGGCTTGATTCGTTCTTGAGCTCAAAGGATGAGCAGTTGTTTTGGATCGGAATCCATATGTTGCCACAAAGATGGAACAAGGTCATTGCTAACAATGACCAATACTGTGAATAAATGTATATTGTATAAATGTTTCAAAACAAAAACTAAAACTTAAAAAAATACCAAATTTTTAAAAAAATTAACTTTGAATGAACAGACTATATTTTAAATAATCTGAACTATATATTGCGAAAAGGTGTTATTATCTCGAAAATATTGTAAAAAAATAGTTTTTTTTCGTAATTCGGCGAATTCACTTCTTAGGTACATCTAAACTATGGGAGCTATTAATATAATTTGTTGTTGTTCTTGTTGCCTATGATATCCTCTATAAATCCTAAAAAGATGTTCTAAAAATTTAAATTTTTCTTTTACAAATTTTTAAAAAAATTAATATTAGAGATCCGTTAAAAAAAATTAGGTTCTTTTGGTCATAGTCAACTCATATACTACATACAAGTAAAATTTAATTCAAAAATAAGCATTTTTTATATTATTTCTCAAAATATAGACACGTTAGAATCTTGGTGGAATTTTTAACCAATTTTTGTTAAAACGATAATTGCGTTGACATTGCGATTCTTTTAGATTAAAATGCTATTATTAAAGGTAAAATTTTTTCAAAAATTAATAAAAAAAAAAGTTTTTCCCCTTGTAAATCACTCTACTTTGGAGCGTATGATTAATATTTTTAGTTGGATTTAATTTAATATTACTCATACGACCGTGTATATTTGAAAAACATATTTATTCGAGAGTTTTGTCGCTCTGAACTAGATCGCTTTTATTTTGTGATTCAGTTAAAGGGTTGTATTTCAACTATCATAAAATTAACAAAAACAACAGGCAAATTGTATCACATATAAAAAAATGTCTGTAATTGTTTTGTAGTTGCAATACAATCTTTTAACTGAATAAGAGTTTCAAAATTATTTAAATAAATTTTTGCAGGCGCAAAACGAGAAACTTATATCTCAACATATTCTTCCTTCGTAAATGTTTTCAAAACTGAATGTAGTAGAAAATATTAGAAACTAAAATTTCGTCGGTATAATTTCTTTTAAAACTTTAAAATACTTTTTTAAAACGCCATTAACATTTTATAATTCAATTAAAATAGAAGACTAAATATTTTGATTTTAATTCTTAAAACTAAAGTAAATGTGAATACTTTGTTGTAATAAAGATTTGTTTACTGACACAAAAGCGGTGGTGCATTTCTAACCCTTTGATAAAATTGAGGTAGAAACATGTAACATATTTTCGGGGTTTTAGGGCAACATTATTTGAAAGCAACACGTTATACGCTTAGCAAACTATATTTGTTTTAGAAAAGAACACAAAGAAGGGTAAAAATAAGAATAAAGGTATCATTTAAGCCAGAAAAGAAAACGCCATTAGATTTACTTAAAATATTAAATTACAAAATTTAATTTTTTTTAAACAGCGGTAACTCACCAAACAAATTCACTTCGTTTTGTTCATAGAAAATGCTATTGCTGCCAAAAAATATTTATGAATTCACAATTAAATTTATTGACTTTTTGGGCAACAACAAGAGTTATTTACTCATTTATTATTGAAATTTCATGTGGATTATGAAACAATCTCATTCGTATCACATGAAAGTAAAACATAAATATTTGAATTGTTTTCAAAGTGGTTAATCAATAAAACAAAAATAAATTTGAACATTCAAATCGATACCACACAGCGAGACTGGTTTATAGAATTAACATGTGAAAGGGAAAGCAAGAAGATTATGACACCAGATAAAACAAAACAATGTTTAGACAAAACCAAAGCTGATGAAGTTGTATTACTAATTTATCCTGTAGTTTTGAAGACATGTTAAAGACTATGCCATAATGGACAAACTCTGGTTCGCCCATAATAACTTTTGGCTGCTCTAATAGTAATCAAAACACCCAATTCATTTCACTAGTTCAAAGTAGTCAATTTAATCCACACTCTATTACTTTTCCTTAAAACAATTCTTAAACAGGGGATCATTTGTTTTGTACTTCTCCTTTTTATGTGCAAATGAAACCACCAACATTCAGCAGCATAGACATCAATAACAACTGCCGGGTGATTATTGGCGATTAAAATCTAGCTCAATTTAATTAAATATTAAAATCAAACGCAATCAAACCATTTCCATTTAGCAATTCTGACGTAAATTAATCAAAGGAGAGCAAGAAAAAAGAAACATCAAAGTAAAAATATATAAAAAATAGGAAAATTGATAATAAAAAAAAAATGAAAAAAAAAACTTTATGATACTTGTGGCCTTTTAATACTCTTGTGGCGGTGAAAGTAAAAACAAGATAGAAACAACAAAATGGCATTGAAAAAAATAAAGCTTAATTCTACCTAGCAACCACAAAAACTATATCCAGCTGTCATAAGAAAATATGATTTTTATGTTTGAGTTATTGGCAGAACTAAAAAGAAGCAAGTGTATTGCATTTTGGGTTTCTAGTTTCTTTTCTACTACAACATGTTTCTGAAGCAGAAATCAAGAACCTTGTTTTGCTTGCATGACTGGGAATTGAAGTTTGTCTGTGGCTTGTTTTCTGTAAAGCAGGCTAATAACACTGTGCTACATAATAAAAAAAGAAACTAAATTACTAGAATCTGGTTTTGTATACGCAGAGAAAAAATAAAATTGGGCATGGTTACTGTAACCATTTAAATAGTGTTACAAGATTTTTAACAATATTATAGTCACAGTAACTATTTACATGATTGTGGTAACCATAATATGGTTAATTTATGATTCACATGATTGTATGAACCATATATATGGTTACAGTAAACAAATATATGTTTGTGGCAACCATATTTATGATGAATAATTTTATCATAATATGTTGTTCTCAGATTATGATAAGCTTTAAGCCGAGAGCAACATAATATGATAAGTCCTTCATCATATGAATGGTTGTCACAAACATATATTTGATTACTGTAACCATACATGACACAATCATGTGAATCGTAAATCAATCATATTATGGTTACCACAATCATATTATGGTTACCACAATTACTGTGACTATAATATAGTTAAAAAACTTGTAACAATATTGAAATGGTTACAGTAACCATGCCCAACTACATTTTTCTCTGCGTGTACCTTTATATCATTGAGTGGTGCGGAGTCAATAGAATTGAATCAACTAATCGCTAAACAAAAAATCTATGTTTAGTCTAAACTGTAGTATTCTAACCTAAATTTAGTTATTTGGCGTGTGTTTTTTCTTTGTAGCTTAGTGTAATCCTTGTTTTTCGCTTTCTGGCAAAATCCAAAATGCATTAAAAAAGAAAAAAACACAAACTGAATGAATATCATTTCAAACTCTTTGAAGTAACGAAAATGATGCAATTTTACATCATCCTACTTTTGTGGTCTTTTGGCAGTTAGTTTCTTTCTGTTTTAAATTATTTTATGCAGCTTTTGTTCTTTTACACTAGAAGCAAATATGTTAAATAAAAGTAAAACAAACCCCCATTATTACGATGTCTGTTGACCTCAAAAGATGAGCAGTTATTTTGACTTTGAGTAAAATAGTCTTGTACAATATAATTGTTATATTTGGCCTTTTCCCATCTTTCTGGCAACATCTGCTCATCTTTTGATGCCAAAAACGAAACAAGCCAATTTCGGATACTCTGATCTGAAATGGAGCATAAATGATCGGTAAATGATCGCTTCAAACGAAACAGTTGCCTTCGGTACAGGCTCCCTTTGATGGTCTGGGCAGATTTCAGCAGCTCATAATAGATATAACCTTTTTGCTGCCACCAAATACAGAGCATTACCTAGCGCCCTGGATATTTGGCTTTGGTGACGATTCGGCTGGTTGGCCGAGCTTCACATACGATATCTTACTCTTCGGGTTATCGAAATGGATCCATTTTGCATCGCAAGTAATGATTTGGTGAAAAAATGATTTTATTTTATTGCTTTAACCATAATTTCGGACATACAAAATCGTCTTTCAAGGTCTCTCGGCTTCAATTTGTACGGTCCCCAATTTCCCAGCTTTTAAATGAATCCTGCTTCTCGCAATTATTTTGAAATCGATGCGCAGTGCTATAGAAAAAAAACAGTTCGTCCGATTTGAATGAAATTTGACATGAGAAAAGAGGAAGTGTGTTTTAAGTTTTGCATTTGGACCTCATGTGCTCACCAGTTCCGTGGTCAAGGGTCCCCAAACTAGGACACCTCGGGTATGTTAAATTTCTGAAACGATCTAGATGAAGAAGATTAAGTTTCGTTCTCTAGACGCGAGTATATTTTTCAGAGACATTAAATCTACCTAGAAGTGAATAAACTTTTTTTTAGTTATTCTTTCTAAACTATTGTTTTTTCCGCGAGTGTATCTGTACAATTTCCATTTAATACACGAGCACCATTAAAAAGACTTGAATAAAATAAAATAAAATGAAATACAAGTTTAATTTCCCTTCGAAGGGTAACAAGGTTAAGAGTATTTCAGGTAATAAATAAGTACGCAGAAATAAAATGCAAACAATAAATAAAACAATAAGAAAACCTTGTGGCTGCAGCCACCAGAGAGGAAAACAAGAAGACAAACACACTCCATGATGACATCATTATCATTATCATCATCATAGTCATACAATTGCAGTATTGTTTGGAGACTGCAGTACAATTCATTATGAATAATGCAACAATTGTTGGCAGCGTCTTGAAAACTAAATGAGACAAATACACACAACACAATAAAACCAGAATTGAGATATTCAGTATTTCCTTAGTGTTGCACAAAATTTTATTCTAAATGACAAAACCCTTTTAGGGAATTCTGCTAGTCCAATGGTAATTGTTCTGCTTTGATTCCTCTTTACTTCTCCTTGTCTTTTTCTAGATTAATGTTGTCTAGTAGTCGTCATTATTGTAATTTACAATTTATATTTTTTTTGTTTTTAATTTTTATACCTTCCAGCTAAATCTATTCAGAGAGAGATTTTTACTTGGGAGTCTTATTAAAATTATGCATTTATATTTTGTATTTTTAAAAAAACAACATCTTATTTTTATTATAAAATGCCAGAGGCAACTTAAAAACAACAAAATATCTACAGAATTTGTTCAACATCTTCATATTTCAGTGCTTAACAACCAAGTATAAGAAAAGTCAATAGTAGTGAATAGCATGAGGGAAGGTGAGGAGGGTTGTTGAAGGTGTAAGAGGTTTTCGGAGTAATTGTAGCGTCATGATTATATTAGCATAAAATAATACAAAATATGCCAAAGAAATGGAACAATAAGTCGGGGGAGGGGAGCTAGCGAGCTTATGTATAGAGAAGAATGAACACAAGTGCCAACACAGTTCTTTTTTTATTCTTAAATACAATAATTTAACTGAAGACAGAAAAAAGAAACCAAACTGAAAGAATTGCGTTGGTTGTTGGCAACAGTAGAGAATAAAAAGTGTCTTTAAACTCATAATTCCAACACACATAGATTTGCACTTACCCGTTAGTTCTGGATGTGTGGCAATGTAACCCGATTTGGGTTTTTGATGAAGGAGAATTAGACCCCGGGAGCACCGAACTAGAACTGAACTAGAACTGAACTAGAACTGAACTAGAACTGAACTAGAACTGAACTAGAACTGAACTAGAACTGAACTAGAACTGAACTAGAACTGAACTAGAACTGAACTAGAACTGAACTAGAACTGAACTAGAACTGAACTAGAACTGAACTAGAACTGAACTAGAACTGAACTAGAACTGAACTAGAACTGAACTAGAACTGAACTAGAACTGAACTAGAACTGAACTAGAACTGAACTAGAACTGAACTAGAACTGAACTAGAACTGAACTAGAACTGAACTAGAACTGAACTAGAACTGAACTAGAACTGAACTAGAACTGAACTAGAACTGAACTAGAACTGAACTAGAACTGAACTAGAACTGAACTAGAACTGAACTAGAACTGAACTAGAACTGAACTAGAACTGAACTAGAACTGAACTAGAACTGAACTAGAACTGAACTAGAACTGAACTAGAACTGAACTAGAACTGAACTAGAACTGAACTAGAACTGAACTAGAACTGAACTAGAACTGAACTAGAACTGAACTAGAACTGAACTAGAACTGAACTAGAACTGAACTAGAACTGAACTAGAACTGAACTAGAACTGAACTAGAACTGAACTAGAACTGAACTAGAACTGAACTAGAACTGAACTAGAACTGAACTAGAACTGAACTAGAACTGAACTAGAACTGAACTAGAACTGAACTAGAACTGAACTAGAACTGAACTAGAACTGAACTAGAACTGAACTAGAACTGAACTAGAACTGAACTAGAACTGAACTAGAACTGAACTAGAACTGAACTAGAACTGAACTAGAACTGAACTAGAACTGAACTAGAACTGAACTAGAACTGAACTAGAACTGAACTAGAACTGAACTAGAACTGAACTAGAACTGAACTAGAACTGAACTAGAACTGAACTAGAACTGAACTAGAACTGAACTAGAACTGAACTAGAACTGAACTAGAACTGAACTAGAACTGAACTAGAACTGAACTAGAACTGAACTAGAACTGAACTAGAACTGAACTAGAACTGAACTAGAACTGAACTAGAACTGAACTAGAACTGAACTAGAACTGAACTAGAACTGAACTAGAACTGAACTAGAACTGAACTAGAACTGAACTAGAACTGAACTAGAACTGAACTAGAACTGAACTAGAACTGAACTAGAACTGAACTAGAACTGAACTAGAACTGAACTAGAACTGAACTAGAACTGAACTAGAACTGAACTAGAACTGAACTAGAACTGAACTAGAACTGAACTAGAACTGAACTAGAACTGAACTAGAACTGAACTAGAACTGAACTAGAACTGAACTAGAACTGAACTAGAACTGAACTAGAACTGAACTAGAACTGAACTAGAACTGAACTAGAACTGAACTAGAACTGAACTAGAACTGAACTAGAACTGAACTAGAACTGAACTAGAACTGAACTAGAACTGAACTAGAACTGAACTAGAACTGAACTAGAACTGAACTAGAACTGAACTAGAACTGAACTAGAACTGAACTAGAACTGAACTAGAATTGAACTAGAACTGAACTAGAACTGAACTAGAACTGAACTAGAACTGAACTAGTGGATAATTGACACCTAACTGTTCACATGGTCATTAATTGCCATCTCCTAGAACAGTCAAGTGTAAAAATACACAGGCAGCCCTTTAATTAATAAAGAATACATTTCAAGAAATACAGGGTACATTAAGCTGAATAGGCACATACATAAACATGCAGTGTGAAAGAGAACGACTCAGAGAAGGAAACGGAAGTTGTGAGGAATATTAACCAACATGCGGTTGCCATATGCTACAGACAGACACTTACTTGTTCATAATGCGTTTTATACTTTTTTTGCATTTTGCAGCCTCCTTTCCCACATATTCTCTTTATGACTCTCTCTCTCGCTTTGGTTTCCTTCATCTTTAATATTTACTTGCAATTGCTTGTTTAACTTATAAAATGATGTGTTTTATGTACGTTTTTATTATTATTATTTCTTCATTTTTTGTTTCCTTCAGCATTCTTTATGAGAAACGCATGTGTGTATGTATGTGCCTGTATGTCTGAAGAAAATGCAGTCAAGTCTTATTATTATTATTTATAAAGTTGATAATAAACATCTTGAGTTATAAGTTTACAAAATAATACTTTTAGAACTGGGTCAACATTTTGCTTAAGAAAAAGTTTAAATGAAATTTATTTTAAGATTTAAGTTTAAAAATGAAGCTTAGATCCTTTTAAGATAACATTCGACAATCTTTATTTCAGGATTTACTAATGATTAGCTAGATCATAGATTATAAAGCTAAGTTTTTAAATTTTATTCCCATTTGCTTCAAAAGTATCAAACTATTAGGTTGTTTCGGGACGACTATTACAATATTTTGAATCAGTAGGATATATGAAACTAAAATATTTTAAGCAAAACTATAAAATATAACAGACATTTTTCTTCCAGTGCATTTCCATTTACACTTATGCACTTTATGAGAACCGACACCGCTTCAAATGCGGTCGACATTTATGGCTTCTAGAGCTTGTAACACACACGAAAAAACTAACACAAAAAAGGACATTTGGTTTTCTTATTTGTTACATGATTTTTTCGCTTTTCTAACAACATATAATTTAGTTTTTATTTATTTCACGCTGTGCTTACCACTTGTGTGTGTTTAACTGCATCACGATTTTAAGTATGACGGGTGTTAGGAGAATCATATTCTATAAAGTGCACTGTGGGGAAATTAAAATTAAATGCAAATTTTGGTAAAGAAATAAAAAAATGAAAAGAATGTCATAAAAATGTTTAACTTTATTTAACTAAAACTCTGCAATAAGATAGTAAATAGAAGAAATGTGGCAGAAACTAAAATAAAATGTTAAGGGACATAAATGTTATTAAAGTCATAAAATGTTGCTTTGTTTGTTAATAATCTTGTAAATTTTATTAAATATTTGTAAAATATTTTTGTATTTAAATTCAAATTACAATCAAATATTAATATTGTCAATCAATACCTATTTCCAATAAATAATAAATAAAACATATTCCCAAATTAATAGGATTTCAAAAATATGACTCGCCCTCTTATTCATAATAAAATTTTTAATTTATAAAATATTTATAAAATAAAGCAGGCATAGTGAGTGCTGTTCTCTCTATGCCTGCTCTATTATTTCTTTAATTGTTTTGCTAAATTTTGGTTCTAGTACTAGTTCAGTTCTAGTTCAGTTCTAGTTCAGTTCTAGTTCAGTTCTAGTTCAGTTCTAGTTCAGTTCTAGTTCAGTTCTAGTTCAGTTCTAGTTCAGTTCTAGTTCAGTTCTAGTTCAGTTCTAGTTCAGTTCTAGTTCAGTTCTAGTTCAGTTCTAGTTCAGTTCTAGTTCAGTTCTAGTTCAGTTCTAGTTCAGTTCTAGTTCAGTTCTAGTTCAGTTCTAGTTCAGTTCTAGTTCAGTTCTAGTTCAGTTCTAGTTCAGTTCTAGTTCAGTTCTAGTTCAGTTCTAGTTCAGTTCTAGTTCAGTTCTAGTTCAGTTCTAGTTCAGTTCTAGTTCAGTTCTAGTTCAGTTCTAGTTCAGTTCTAGTTCAGTTCTAGTTCAGTTCTAGTTCAGTTCTAGTTCAGTTCTAGTTCAGTTCTAGTTCAGTTCTAGTTCAGTTCTAGTTCAGTTCTAGTTCAGTTCTAGTTCAGTTCTAGTTCAGTTCTAGTTCAGTTCTAGTTCAGTTCTAGTTCAGTTCTAGTTCAGTTCTAGTTCAGTTCTAGTTCAGTTCTAGTTCAGTTCTAGTTCAGTTCTAGTTCAGTTCTAGTTCAGTTCTAGTTCAGTTCTAGTTCAGTTCTAGTTCAGTTCTAGTTCAGTTCTAGTTCAGTTCTAGTTCAGTTCTAGTTCAGTTCTAGTTCAGTTCTAGTTCAGTTCTAGTTCAGTTCTAGTTCAGTTCTAGTTCAGTTCTAGTTCAGTTCTAGTTCAGTTCTAGTTCAGTTCTAGTTCAGTTCTAGTTCAGTTCTAGTTCAGTTCTAGTTCAGTTCTAGTTCAGTTCTAGTTCAGTTCTAGTTCAGTTCTAGTTCAGTTCTAGTTCAGTTCTAGTTCAGTTCTAGTTCAGTTCTAGTTCAGTTCTAGTTCAGTTCTAGTTCAGTTCTAGTTCAGTTCTAGTTCAGTTCTAGTTCAGTTCTAGTTCAGTTCTAGTTCAGTTCTAGTTCAGTTCTAGTTCAGTTCTAGTTCAGTTCTAGTTCAGTTCTAGTTCAGTTCTAGTTCAGTTCTAGTTCAGTTCTAGTTCAGTTCTAGTTCAGTTCTAGTTCAGTTCTAGTTCAGTTCTAGTTCAGTTCTAGTTCAGTTCTAGTTCAGTTCTAGTTCAGTTCTAGTTCAGTTCTAGTTCAGTTCTAGTTCAGTTCTAGTTCAGTTCTAGTTCAGTTCTAGTTCAGTTCTAGTTCAGTTCTAGTTCAGTTCTAGTTCAGTTCTAGTTCAGTTCTAGTTCAGTTCTAGTTCAGTTCTAGTTCAGTTCTAGTTCAGTTCTAGTTCAGTTCTAGTTCAGTTCTAGTTCAGTTCTAGTTCAGTTCTAGTTCAGTTCTAGTTCAGTTCTAGTTCAGTTCTAGTTCAGTTCTAGTTCAGTTCTAGTTCAGTTCTAGTTCAGTTCTAGTTCAGTTCTAGTTCAGTTCTAGTTCAGTTCTAGTTCAGTTCTAGTTCAGTTCTAGTTCAGTTCTAGTTCAGTTCTAGTTCAGTTCTAGTTCAGTTCTAGTTCAGTTCTAGTTCAGTTCTAGTTCAGTTCTAGTTCAGTTCTAGTTCAGTTCTAGTTCAGTTCTAGTTCAGTTCTAGTTCAGTTCTAGTTCAGTTCGTAGTGCTCCGTGTTGCATTTGTAATAACATCATTTAATTTGTTAATAAATGATGGTAATAAGTATTCTGTGGTGTGAAGTTGTAAATTATGTTTAAACATTATCTACTACACAGGTTTTTGAGTGTATAAAATGAAATATTTTTAACAATGACCTTTCCTACTAGACGAACACATTTATCTTGGTTCATTTGCTTATAGACATCTCCTTCCCACCCTGTTCCACATTTAGCTGGTGTCCTTTTTCTTTATTTAGACTTTGTTTAGATTTAAAATATCTCTAAATTTTAATATTATGTGTGTATGCATGTCTTGTTAATTTAAAAAATAAATATATTGACGTTTTAAGTAAAATTGTAGCAAATTTGACAAGCAAGTGGTAGTTGGTAGTGGCTTAAATTTGTTTGCCTTTTTAATCTGAAATTTATTTAGAATAATGTTTTTTTTTATGTTTGATTTTCTTCAATTTGATTTTATTGGCCACAAAAACCTTTTTGTGTGTTTAAATATAAAAATATTTACCCAAGATTTTGTGCGCATTCATTCAGCTTCACACCGTTTAACTCACGGCCATCAAAACGAAGGAAAAACGTAAACGAATACAAATTGTAAACAATTTAAACTGCTGCCACCTCTTTTTTTTCGTCTTGGCTTTAAACATGAAATCTTTTTCAGTCTGCTGGTTACATCGTACGCTCGTATGCCTGCTGTGTAAGACAGCAATTGAAGAAGCTAATTTAGTTTTTGATTTATTCATCAGTTGGCTTTTAGTATTTTTATGTTTTTGCTAAGAAATTGAAATGAGAAAAAGGATTTTGTATGTTTTGTAGTCTAACAAGATGAAGAAGTTGTTCTTTTGCATCATTAGTGGCAGCAACAGCCAGCAGCTGGCTTAGTTGGTTGGTAAATGTAACATAATTAAAATATTAGAAGCCTTAGGATAAAATTTATATCTAAATGTATTTACTGGAAGGTGAAAAGAAACGCATAATAATGTAATGAAGTCGGTTAGGTAGGTGGTCAAGGTTTTATATTTCATTTTAAGCTTTTAGATGATCTTTGCATGGATTTTTTTTTATGGAAGAACTCCAGAAATTTCGAATTTTTATGAAATTTTAATTATGCATGTATTAAATGAACTGTAAGTTAGTTTATGTTTAATATTTTAGTTTACTGAAACATAAAACTAGTTAGTGAAGAGAGTATTTTTAGCATAATACTTTGTAATCCACATACAATGCTATAGAAGTTATAACTGAATATAAAGTTTTGCCACAAAGAAATTTAATTGAATTGAAAAACTATTTTAGATCCTAATTACTTATTCACAAAAGTTCAAACAATTACACACACTCATATAAATATATGCCAGAAGTACCCTGCAGTTTAAAAGGTAGCAATTGTTATTTTTGCACTGTATTGTGCAGTTTGATTGTGTAACTTCCTGTCTATGTACAGAACGTAATCAGAGCTGTAAATGAATCATTAATTTTTGAATTAATTTGCGAATTATTCATGCACTGAATTAGCAAATTTTTAATTAATTCTTTTCAGACCAAAAAATTAATTGAATGAAATTTGAGTCAATTCAAATGAATTTGTTAAAAATTAATTGCAATTCATTTCCAACTCAAATGAATTTGTTGAATGAATTGCAATTCGTTTCTAATTCAAATGAATTTGTCAAGGTGAATTGCAATTCATTCCAATTGAATTGATGTTGAATTAATTCAAATGAATTAGAAAAAATATTTAGCAATTCATTTCCAACTCATTTGAATTCAATTGAATCGATTGAAATTTGAATTCATTTTGCAATCTACAGTAGTCACTGTCGTTTTGTTATTCAACTATATTTTTATATAAAAGACAGCAGCATTACTCTCGTTTTGTAGATCGCCTAGTATAGAAGTTCCTATGATATACTGGAATTGTCAAGTAGTGGCGGAATAGGAATTTAATTATAAAAATTTTGTTTATTTGCTAAAAGAAACTTAAATTTTTATTTTTATTTCCCCCCAAGATCAGCTTTTGAATTTGCATTTGAACTTGCATCAGATCCCAGCACATCAACGGATGTTTTCTATTTATTGGCTTTAGAAACATCATGTGGACCATTTCTTCTACGTGAACCAGGTTTTCTATCAACGAACAAGATCTCCCGATACTGTTTAATGACATTGGCATCAGTTTGACGCAAGACCTTTGATTGTCTGGCCAACTTTTTGTAGGACCAAGTTGGGTTTTGTTGAAAATATTTAATAATTTTAGTACGGACTTTTTTCTCGTCACTCATTTTAAAGATAATAACTGACATGCTTTACAAAGGTAACTTGAGAAAAATCAAAAATACTTGTCTTAAAAGTTTTAATGAAAAGCGTTTGTGAAAAATTTCTCGATCTCAGTCCTTATTTATCAAGCTTAGGTTTTATTTGAATGATCGTTTTTCCTCAAAAACGAATGCTCAAGTTACGAGGTAGCCTGCTATCAATGACTGTCAAATTTAGATGTTGACTTTCAGTTAAGATACGGGAAATTCAAAAAGTCGCGAACTTATTGACTCACCCACCGATCACTGTTATCAATTGCTGTTCCCAATAAAGGCATCAATGCACTCTAACTTCATATCGTTCCAGAATTGAAAGCTTTGCAAATAGTTTAATGGATAAAAAGTGGGGATTTTTAAGTAACCATCACATGCTTATGCAAAACTACTTAGTATCATGAGCTGCAGGATAAATTCAAAATCTGGGATGTGTTAACAATACTTCCAACATCAAGCCTGTAAAAGTTTGATGAGTAGTGATGACCAAACATGCATGAAAAGATACAATGAATTTTGGACAGTCATTCACTCACTTATTCGTTCATTCTGTCATACAGTCAGTCGGTCATTCAATCCCTCCAACAACGAACAGTGTGACTGTGACTAACTGTGCATATGAGTGTTTAAGTGTAGAGATACGGGAATTTTTGGAGGGGGTATTTTTTTGAGCACGAATTAATTGAAATACAATGACAATGTGGCTTTGTGTGATGAAATTTGTAAAGATCCTACTAAACTATGTACACGCACAGATACTCTTTTAAACTCATACTCACATTGGGGCACACGCACTTCACATCAACTGTGATATTAATGATGGTGAGAGTTTCAAGCGAGGGTCATTTGGAAAGTCCTGGAAATTGTATTTAAGCAATCATGAGACTAATCCTGTGGAACTTGGACAAATTAATAGTAAAATTCTAAACTTTTCTACCAGCCTTCCTGCAGTTTCTCATAGCAAACAAGTATAACTATAGTTTACAGGATAGACAATGGCTAAACAACATTATTCCTTTAGCTGTTTTTTCCCATTTTTTTTTGTTGAGCCAACATCTTTTGAATTGTTAAAAACACATCATTCTGTTGCTGGCTGCTTTTGAAACTTGTAAATAATTGTTGGCAGTGTTTTTGACAAGGGTCAAGCATTTTGTTTCAGTTGTCATTTCATTCTGCAGCTAACAAATTCCCTTCCTCATCTAACTCTCTCCCTCTCTCTCTTTCTCTATGTGCTCGACATCAATTGGCAACATTTTAGTGTTCATCATCATCAAGGGGTTGTGTGCCAAGGAATGTCTGTGTATGACTGAGTGCTGTGACCAATTTTGTAAATTCTTTTGTTTTGTAATTCATTCGTTTGTTGCTGACAGTTGAGTTGTATTGAAATTTTGATACAAAAAATTTCCAGCTGAGTTTTCTGACATGCCAACAAATATTTAAACGAATGAGTAAATCTTTCTACTCATATGATTTTTGAATTTCATTTATTTAGTTTTTATTTCTTTATTTAAGTATTCAATGCACGTTTTAATTGTGAAACAGGACCTTTTTTGTGTTGCCAATTGGTTGTTGTTATTGCTGTTTTAAATTGCTGGTAATGGAGAGTAAACGACCTCTTGATGTGGTTGTGTTATAAAAAGTTTTTTTATTTTCTAAATTTTTATCATGTTATTTTGGACATATTTAATGACAATTTAATAGAGTTTTTGTTTTAAGGAGACACTTTTTGGCAACATTTTTTTTAGAGTTCATTAAATGTAAATCTATGTAAAGTTCATAACACATTACTGCTTAAAACGTTTAATACTTGGAAACTAGAACAGAATGTTGTGGTATTAATCAGGCTAATTTTGCATAATTTTTTTTCATAACAAAGTTTTTAATGTGCATAATTTCTGTAATAAAGACAGCATATGTACAAAGTTTTGTGAAATATTCAAAAAATTGACGAGAAAAAAGTGCGTACTATAATTATTCAATATTTTCTACAAAACCCAACTTGGTCCTACAAAAAGTTGGCCAAGCAATCAAAGGTCTGCCATCGAAATTATTTTAATGTTATTAAACAGTATCGGGAGATCTTGTCCGTTAATAGAAAACCTGGTTCAGGTAGAAGGAATGGTCCACATGATGTTTCTAAAGACAATAAATAGCATTGTCAAAAGAGCTCCCAACACACCAGGTAGGAAAGCAGTGCGGTTAGCTCTGTACTCGGACTATTTGGTACGAAAAGTTGTACCCAATGCAGGTATAAAACAAGTAAGAGAGAGATATATTAAATATCTTAGATACCCTTCACCAAACTATACTTAAAAATATTTTTATTTAAACAAAATTAATTTATTTTTTTTTTTACTGGTTTTTGATTTTTTTCCGAATTGTTATTTAATTATTTTTAAAAAAATTTTTTCCAATTTTTTTAAAAAAAAAAAAAATTTTTGGATGAAAAAAAAATTCTGGTTAAAAAAATCTTTTTCCGGATTTTGACCCATTGTAGGTCCAACTTACTATAGCCTATATACATCGTTGCAATGGACTTTGAAATATCTCTCATTAGATATCCATATTTTCTATATTAGTGACTTAGTAATCCAGATATAGATCAAAAATCGATGTTGTCCCAGTTTTTTCATTACATTTAGCATCCGAGCCGGAAGAATTCCCGATATATTGATGTATGAATCATGTATTTAAGTTATTTGGGTGCTACGGAATGTTGATTTCAACATACAGACGGACATGCTTCGCTATCTATAATGATCCAATATATATATGCTTTGTGGGGTCGCAAATTAAAAATGTAGAAGTTACAAACGGCATGACAATCCTATGTATACTCTTGCTACTCATGGCTAAGGGTATAAACATATAAGGCTTCCTGAGACGGAAATTGAAGTCAAATTTTATAAAAAAACTAGCCCCGGCTTCGCCCGGTATTACATTAGTAATACCACAAAAACCTGTCTGTTCTTATTTACTTGCAAATAAAATATCTAAATTTGTACTGCATACTTTAGGGAGCTTTTATATTACAGCTGACTGGACTTAAAAAAAAATCCCAGTTTTCCCGAATTTTTTAATTTTTTTTCTTTACAAACCACTCCTGAAAATTTCGAATCGAATAAAAAAAAATCAGCCAAATCGCTCCAGCAGTTCTCACGTGATGACATTGCATATATATATATAGATAAACCTGCTGTATAATTTGAAAAAAGTGCCACTGAAGCACACCGATTGCTCACCAAAGATTTTGGTGAATGTGTTCCATCAGTTTAAACGTGTGAAAGATTGTTTGTGCGTTTCAGAAGTGGTGATTTTGACACGGAAGTCAAATATAGCCCAGGCCAGCCAAAAGAGTTTGAAGACCATGAATTGCATGCATTACTCCATGAAGGTTGTTGTAAAAATCAGCAAGAGTTTTCAAAATCATTGTGAGCTACTCTAGCTGCAATTTCAAAACGTTTGCATCTTCATCAAAGGATGCATCTAAAAGCTGGGAAATTGGGTACCATACGAATTGAAGCCGAGAGACCTTGACAGACGATTTTGCATGTCTGAAATAATGCTTGAATGCTACACGCAGAGACAAAATATAGTTGGGCATGGTTACTGTAACCATTTCAATATTGTTACAAGTTTTTTAACAATATTATCGTCACAGTAACTACTTACATGGTTGTGGTAACCATAATATGGTTAATTTACGATTCACATGATTGTGCCAACCATATATATGGTTTCAGTAAATAAATATATGTTTGTGACAACCATTCATATGATGAAGGACTCATCATATTATGGTGCTCTCGACTTAAGGCTTATCATAATCTGAGAACAACATATTATGATAAAATTATTCATGATAAATATGGTTGCCACAAACATATATTTGTTTACTGAAACCATATATACGGTTGATACAATCATGTGAATCATAAATTAACAATATTATGGTTACCACAATCATATAAATAGTTACTACGACTATAATATTGTTAAAAATCTTGTAACACTATTTAAATTGTTAGAGTAACCATGCCCAATTATATTTTTTCTCTGCGTGTATAAACGAAAATCATTCCGAATCATAATTAGGGATGCAAAACGGATCCATTACGAAAACCCGAAGCGTAAGAGATCGTTTGTGAAGCTCAAAGCCGAATTGCAACCAAAGCCAAATATTCATGGCGCTAAGGTAATTCGCAGTATTTAGTGGGAACAAAAAGGTCCAATCTATTATGAGCTGCTGAAATCTGACCAGACCATCACAGGGAAGATGTAACGAATGCAACTGATTCATTAGAAGCGAGCATTGGTCGAAAAACGCCGAGAATTGAAACCGTAATATTCGATCATGTTAACGCTTGGCCACATGTTGTCCGATTACTATTTGTTTCGATCGATGATGAACGCTGTGTCTGGGATACACGTCACTTCAAAACAGAGTATCCGAAGATGAGCAGTTATTTGGGCTCCGAATCCATATGTTGCCAGAAGGATGGGAAAAGGACATAGCTAGCAATTTCCAATACTTTGAATAAATTTATATTGTACAAATGTTAAAAAAATAAAAGCTAAACATTTGAAAAAAATCCCGCATTTTTCACAAACACCTAACTAGTTCTTTTATAAAAAAAACAAAATCCGGATTTAAGCACAAAAACTGTTTTACTCAAAAAAATTACACAAAAACCAGATTTTACACCAGTTTTTTTACAAACAAAAATATTTCTTTTAAAAAAATTTTTTTTACACAAAATGTCTTTTTTTACACAAAAATCTTTTTTTACACAAAAAATAATTTTTCATACAAAAAACAGTTTCACACAAAAAATTGTTTTTAGACAAAGGCAGGCTTTTTTCACAAATAATTGTTTTTTTTTTACACAAAAACATGTTTTTTTTTTAATAAAAACCATTTTTTTACTCAAAAACTATTTTTGTACACAAAACATGGTTTTTGCACAAAATAAAAACAGTTTTTCCACCAAAAAGCATAAGAGAATTACTCTAATTTCATTTATTAATATTTTCTTCACTACTTGTAAATGGCTCTTATGAATCTCTTTCATCTTAATCCCACATTGCGTATAATTAATATTAATCCAAAGTGGTTTACACATTCCTTATACGCTACAGCGTAAACACACAATTTACTCATCCCATCCCTCTCTCTATCCCACTAACACATGATTAAATTATCAGACAAATGCTATAAACAAACCTACAGACAGACATATTCATTTAGTCCTTCATTAAAAATACACAAAAAACATTCACATTTCTAAGGATATAATCCCATTTTGAATGTTAAATATTGACAGCACACAGCCATGTAATAAACATACATATACATATGTACATTTATAATGAACAAAAAAAATCTGTCTGAAATTCATTACACATTCTCGTAAAAGGAAAAAAATTAAATACAAAACATATGGCTGGAAATTAAACCAAGATTAATTGGGTATTTTGAGTTGAATGCCATCATAATTGTTGGTGGGTAGAACAATGAATAAAATTTAATAAATTTATTACATGTTAATAAAGAATATTCAATGATACAGGTAGACAGTCTGTCAGTCAGTCATACACATAATTGGTATAATTAAAAAGTCATGTGGGTGTTAACAGCCAGGTGGCTGTCTCTCAAAATACCTATAATACTGAGAACAAAACAATCAATTATAAAAGAACATCATAACTTTAATTAAATGTCTTTAGTTATAAGTTATAAGTACATATTAGAAAACGTTTTTAATTTTATTTCCCCGGAAACGTATAACATTATGTTCATTAACAAGGCCAAGGTCTTGGATATTTTCCAAACAATGTATCTGTATGTTTCCGTTTCAATGCAGCACAAAAATAATATATCAATTTACACTTGTGTCCCACAATATAAATACTTAAATGAGACAAACAAACAAAAAAAAAACCCTGAAAAGATAAAAGAACAATAATTATTTATTTATTCATTCATTATTCATATTGCTTTTACACATTTAATTAAAAGTAAAAGGGAAACGATTTTTAAAATCAATAAATTTGTAATGCAAATTATCATAAAAAAAGGAAGTCTTTTATGTGGCCTTAATGACATTCATGGTGTATTAATATATTTACATTGAAATATTTAAATAATAAATTACATTCTTATTTAATAAATACATAGCACTTGCTTGTGTTTGTGATAACTCCTCTGATAGATAGATAGATAGATAGATAGATAGATAGATAGATAGATAGATAGATAGATAGATAAATAAATAAATTATGAAAATTATATAATTTTGTGTTTTATGTAACCGTGTGCAGCCAAATGAAAATTATAATTATAATTGTATGTACAATAGGTTGGCCCTTAATTTTAACTTTTTGGATTTTCAATGCTCCCTAGATCTAAAATTGTTTTACGTGCTTAAACAACCAAGTGCTGACAATTTAAGCAAATTTTTATAACATTTAAAGATTGTAAGATTGTAGTTTGTGTATGTCATGTAAATTTAAATATAAAATACAAAAATTGATACCAAAAAAATTATAACAATTTTTTTTTAAAATAAATTATTCGAATAATCATGGAAAACAAATTTTTATTCGAATAAACAACATTTCTCAGTTTATAATAAAGAAGTAAGTGAGCTAAATTCGGATGTGACGAATCTTATATACCCTTCACCAAATTATACTTCAAAATAAAAATTAAAAATATTTTTAGGTTAAAAAAAAATTTATTAGTAAAAAAGTAAAAAAAAAAAATTTTTTAATTTTTATTTTTTATACCCTTCACCATGAGTGGCAAGGGTATATATAAGTTTGTCATTCCGTTTGTAATTTCCACATTTTTCATTTGCGACCCCATAAATTGTATATATTCTGGATCGTTATAGAAAGCGGAATCGATATAGCCATGTCCGTCTTTCCGAAGCCCCAAATAACTTACATGCACGATTCATACATCAATATCTCCGAAATTCTTCCGGCTCGGTCGCTATTTAGAATCGAGAAAATCGGTCCACAAATGGCTGAGATATAAGGAAAAAACTAGGACAACCTCGATTTTTGACCTATTTTTTACCTATATCTGGATTACTAAGTCATTAATATAGACAATATGGATATCTAATGATAGACATTTCAAAGACCTTTGCAACGACGTATATAAGACCATAGTAAGTTGGACATACAATGGGTCAAAATCGGTAAAAAAATATTTTTTAACCCGAATTTTTTTTTCATCAAACATTTTTTTTGTCATAAATTCTTTTTCCAAAAAAAATAATTAAAGAAATTTAAAAAAAAAATTTTGAAAAAACTTTTTTTAAAAAAATTAAAAAATATTTTTAAGTATAATTTGGTGAAGGGTATATAAGATCTCTTATTTGTTTTATTTTAATATTGAAAAAAATGTTATGACCAAACAAATTTAGTTGGTGAAAAAAACTCGGGTCAAAAACAATTTTTCCAGATTTTGACCCATTGTAGGTCCGACTTACTATCGCGTTAAATTTCGTTGGAAAGGTTTTTAAAATATCTATCATGAGATATCCATATTGTCTATATTAATGACTTAGTAATCCAGATATAGATTAGAAATAGATAAAAAATCGAGGTTGCCGTGGTTTTTTCCTTATTGAAACCGATCGCTCATCGTATCGATTTGAACATACGAGAGATGGTTTATGCGTTTTAGAAGTGGTGATTTTGAGACGGAAGACAGGCCCAAAAAGTTTAAAGACCAAGAATTGGTGGCATTACTCCATGAAGATTGTTGTCAAATACAACAAGAGCTTGCAAAATCATTGGGACCTACTCAATCAGCAATTTCAAAATATTTGCAAGCATCAGGATTCATCTAAAAGCAGGGAAATTGGATACCATACGAATTGAAGCCGGGAGACCTTGAGAGAAGAATTTGCATGTCCTAAATGATGTTTGAACGCTATAAAAGAAAATTTTATACCGGATCACTACTTGCGATGAAAAATGGATCCATTACGATAACCCGAAGCGTAAGAGATCGTATATGAAGCCCGCCCAACCAGCCGAATCGACACCAAAGTCAGATATCCATGACGCTAAAGTAATGTTTTGTATTTGGCGGGATCAAAAGGGTCCTATCTATTATGAGCTCATGAAATCTGACCAGACCATCACAGGGAACCTATGCCGCAACTGATTCGTTTGAAGAGAGTATTGGCCAACAAACTCCCAGAATATGCGGCCAGACATGAAACCGTAATATTCCATCATGAGAACGATTGGCTATATGTTGCAATATCTGTTAAAAAGTATTTAGAATGAAGTGGTTGGGAAGTTTTACCTCATCCGCTCTATAGTCCAGACCTTGCACCGCCTATTTGTTTCGATCGATGCTGAACGCTATCTCTGGGATACATTTTACTCTGGAACAGAGTATCCGAAATTGGCTTGATTCGTTATTGGCCTCAGTTCGCTCATCGCTCATTTGCTGCAACAATGTCATAATTCAGAAAAAGTCGTTTCGAGAAAACTTTGAATGTTTTATGAAATTTTACTATTTCTTATATAAATTTTCGAAAAGTCATGCGATTTCTTAAATAAAACCTGATTTAAATAGTACCCAGCAAAAATTTTGTCAATTTTTGTAATGACAACTAGTTATTTCATGCATTATTTTGTAAGTAGTGGTGGTTACCCAGCACATTATTTTATTTACTAGAATAAGTACTTATTTTTATGCAGGTTGGTAATGAACTTTTGCATTTAGCACAACTATGTAGTGTGTTTGACTGGAAAACGGGAGGTTAGTGGTTCGCCACCTGTCAAAGCCATTAATTTTTTTGTTCATATCATATTCATTTATATGTTGATGTTAAAACTATTGTTAACTTCGAATAAAATAACTCGTACATGGAGCAGTGAGTTTGACTATCAAACACAAGCAAATAATGTGACTGTTCGATTCCCACACAAGGCAATATTTTTTGTGTTTTTTTTTTTAGCTACATATTCTTGTTGTGAATTTACTACTTATTTCTTAACTGATTGTAAGTAGATTTCTAAGCTTAACCCATGAATTTTTTAAAAGTCTCGAACAAATGTAAGTAGTGTTTCAGTCAAATAATAAGTAGTTATGCCTTGGCTCCAATATTACTTGCTGGCTTACTAAGTAAGTAACGTTTTTTGCTGGGTAGATACTAATATCGTTCTAATATGTGTTTAACCCAAATTTTTACTTGTCAAATATACGAGGAAACATGAATTTTCATTTTGACATTTAAAACAAAAAAACTCACTCATACAAAAAATAATTGACTTTTTTAAAACTAATAAAACTATGTATATAAAAGACTAAAGAACGGCGCATATTTTGTATTACTGAGTTCATAAAACCCGGATTTTGAGTTATGACGTTGTTTCAGCAAAAATCCTGCCAATTTTAAAATATTGTTCAAAGTAACCAAATCAAAACTTAAAATAAAATTCACAACCTCTAACCATAGAATAAAATATACATATAAGCGTTATCTGATTTTGCTCAAATTTTTAGCATTTGAGTTTTAGATGGCGGATAATCGAAAATTAAAAGAATATAAAAATAAGGGCCAGCCTAATTTATATGTTTCCTCAAACGTAAACAAATTATAGACATGAAATGCATCTGTGGTAATATGAACAGTGGTATAGAAAAATATTGCTTTTTAGAGATTAGATACAATTAAACCTAATATTTCTACCAATAATACATTTAAAATAATGATAAAAGCGTGCTAAGCTAATAATGGCCAATACAGCTTAAAAAGAAACAATAAAATATCACGAAATATCGTTTGTTTCCAATGAAAAAAAAGAATCAAAAACCAGTCAACATTGTAGTGTTAAAGGTACTAGTCCTAGCTTGACCAGTCTTATTTTCGAAGAAATATGGTTGAATGATGCCTTTGTTGATGTCTCTCGTAATTCTCTGTATTTATTAACCGTAGACTCTCTGCGGCCCAACTGTGGTTGCAATACTTTAATGCACAAATGGAGTTTAATTCAATACATGACAATTTATTACGAATTTATTTCATTATTTTGAGACATTCTCTACAAATAAGCAAAAATTACTCTAAAACTTAAATAATTTTCAAGAGAGGGTGTAATGGATTTTGAAAATGTTTCGATTTTAGTAAAAATCTTTTCATATTAATAGAAATATTATCCTCCAGAATGGAAGGTTTCACTGGTTACCATGATACCCAAGCCGGGAAAAGATCACACAAAAGTAGAATCATACAGACCCATCAGCCTATTGTCTAATATATCAAAGCTATTTGAGAAGATACTTATGAACAAGTTGTACCCGATGTTAACTGAAAACAATTGTATTCCGAATCATCAATTTGGATTTAGAAGAAAACACAGTACTATCGAACAAACCCATAGACTTGTAAATATGGTGAGAAAAGCGTTTGAAGAAAAGAAATACTGTTCTGCACTCTTCATCGACATCTCTCAAGCGTTTGATAAGGTATGGCATGCTGGATTAATATACAAATTGAGTCAAAATTTACCGGCAAACACACATAAGCTGTTGGAAAGCTATTTAACTGGTCGAACATTTAAGGTTAAAGAGGGAAACTTTTTAAGTACTGCACAACCCATTGAAGCTGGAGTCCCCCAAGGCAGTATCCTGGGACCTTTTTTATATTTGATGTATTCGTCTGATATGCCAACTAACAATCGCACTCATACATCAACATTTGCTGATGATACTGCTATTCTAAGCATTCATGAAAACCCTCAAGAAGCGTCTCGTCACTTACAAAACCACATATTTGAATTAGAAAAATGGTTAAAACAATGGAAAATTAAAGTCAACGAGCAAAAATGTACACACATTACATTTACATTGCGTAGAGAATCATGCCCCCCTATTCATATCAATAACCAAACAATAATTCAACAATCGGAAGTGAAATACCTCGGAATACATATCGATCGTCGCCTTACATGGAAAAGTCATATAGATGCAAAGTTGACTCAAATGAAATTGAAATCAATTCAAATTAATTGGCTTATTGGCAGAAACTCCACGCTTAGTTTAGATTGTAAACTTCTACTTTATAACATGATCATAAAACCGATATTGTGTTATGGCATACAGTTATGGGGCACGGCCTCAGAACAAATTTCTAAGAATGATCACAGTTGCCCCCTGGTATATCAAAAACGCAAATATACACAAAGATCTAAACGTGCCCATTGTAAAAACTGAAATCTCGAAAAACGTACAAAAATATTTAAAAAAACTTGAAGTTCACCCAAACCCGCTGGCCCGCAACATATTAGATAACCGTGGCCACACTCGATTAAGAAGGAGGGACACAGCAGACCTAATCTAGAAGGAAGAATGCCAATTTAACCAAAACAACCATGAACACAAAATTTTTTCGTCCGGCACTGGCTGGACTAATTAAATAATAATATTAGATATAAGATTTGAACCACTTATTGTTAGTTCATTAAATAATGAAGATACAATAAATAAATGATGAAAAAAAAAAAAAAAATATTAATAGAAATAGAAGTTATTTTATTCATATGATCTAAAACTAAAATTAATTATAATAATTTGTTTGAAACTCTCCACTATTTTACCCACTGTACTTTGAAAAATAGTTATGCCATCATATTAAAATGTTTTTAAGCCCTTCACCATGAGTGGTAGATATAAATATTAGTTTGTCATTCCATTTGTAATCTATATTCATTTGTGACTCTATAAAGTCAGCATGTATAATATTCCGGATACTTAAGATATTTAAATTGATATAAGGATTACCGCCTATGTTGGCAGATGTCCATAGATCCATAGAATTTAGGGCAACAAAATCGAACAAATTTTAGAGACTTTTTAAACCACAACACAATTTTGATGTATTGTGGTTCCAGTAGTACAAATATGGTCCAAATTTTAAATTCTATGGAGACTTTTTTTTTTAAAAAAAAATTTAAGTAAAATTGTGAATTTTTTTAGACGCTTATCAACATAATTAATGATAACTAAAAAACGGTTAGTCCGATATTATTAAAATAAACTTAGAAAAGTTGAGTTTTACATAATCTTTAATCCGTTTATATATTGCGTTTTAATGGGTTTAGTAGTTTCGAAGTTATAATAACAAATTGAAGTAAAAAATATATTTTTTATGTGAATATATCAAATTTTTTTTGTTTTAAAAAATTCATGAAAAATCGAAAACGTCAGAAATTGTTCAGGTTTATGCGATAGTGCAAAGCCACATATTATAGGAACAAAATGAGATATCGATCATAAAAATTAATGGATTCTTTTCGAATTTATTCACAATTAAGTGAATTCGCTCATTTTCACAAAATTTTAGTTTTTTGTTTGATATATGTACATAAAATTGAGTAGCTAGTGTTCTTCTTTCTATTGATTGAATTTCTAAAGCATTTTCTCCATGCTATGTAAAATTTTTTTACATATATATATTGCGTTTCAATCAGCTCAGTAGTTTTGAAGTTATAATAACAAACTGAAGCAAAAAAATATATTTTTTTATGTGAAAATATAAAATTTTTTTTTGTTTTAAAAAAATCATGAAAAATCTAAAACGTCAGAAATTGTTCAGATTTATGCGACAAAGCAAAGTCACATGTAATAGGAATAAAATGAGATATCGTTCATAAAAATCGATGGATTCTTTTCGAATTTATTCACAATTAAGTGAATTCGCTTAACCACACGCAGAGAAAAAATATAATTGGGCATGGTTACTGTAACCATTGATATAGGTTACAAGTTTTTTAACTATATTATAGTCACAGTAACCATTTACATGATTGTGGTAACCATAATATGGTTAACTTACGATTCACATGATTGTCTCAACCATATATATGGTTACAGTAAACATATATATGTTTGCATAATATGTTGTTCTCAGATTATGATAAGCCTTAAGCCGAGAGCACCATAATATGATAAGTCCTTCATCATATAAATGGTTGTCACAAACATATACTTGTTTACTGTAACCATATATATGGTTGCTACAATCATGTGAATTTTAAATTAACCATATTATGGTTACCACAATCATGTAAATGGTTACTGTGACTATAATATAGTTGAAAAACTTGTAACCTATATTGAAATGGTTACAGTAACCATGCCCAACTATATTTTTTCTCTGCGTGCAGACATTCTGGTGAAGGGTATATACGATTCGGCAAAATCGAATATTTCACTTTGATTTTTTTTTATTTATTTTGTAATTCTGTTCATGTAATACAGAGGATTTAGGTTGCTGGTACTCTATATCTGCCTTTATTATGAATTATGAGCTAACAATATTAAAAACAAACCCCAAACGATTATATAAACTGACATTTCAATATTGTGTCTGTTTGGTTGTGTCCGAGTAGTCTGAGCTGCCTTTATTAACTCGATAAAAACCAATTTACATTTATTGCCCGCATACATACAGGCCGAATTAAAGCACACAACAATAACAATATTAAAAAAGAAAGTTAATTAAAATTATGCACTTGAAATTATTATTACTCAATATAATTACAATGATTTATTGTGGCTGTGGGGTCAAAATAACAAAATGAATTTCAAACATAATTGCAGGTATTATGAGGAAATTTTAAAAACAATATTTTAATATATTGAACCGTAGATAAATACACATAGATAGGAAACTCTGCTGCCAAAAGTCCTAACTCAGTTGTCAAAAAACTAAGTTGAGAGAATGTATTAGTAGAAAAACAAAAACCACAGACGTACATGTGATTGTATTGAAGAATTTTTTTTTATTTTTTCTAGTTTCTGTTCTATGTGCATTTTTCTATGTATTGAACTTCCAAAGAATGTTGTTTATAATAATGAAAACCCAATGAATTTTGTTTATATTTTTTTGATTAAATTCTTTATATTTTAATTGAAAGATTTTTCCTTGAATCTCCTGCAAATCACATTCATTATATTGTAATTTATCATGTACCTTGTATATTTTATTTTTTTATTTATCGAAATCATGATTCAAAAGCGGAAATAATAATTTGTTTTCATTTTATTAAATCGGTAGAGCTTGGTTTATTTTTTTTATTTGGTTTGTGTTTCTTTTTGTTAGTTTTACCTTGTCATTTATCATCATGTTGCTGTTCATTTTATGCAAAAATTTCAACGCCATCGACACAACATCATTACCATCGTTATCTGTATAGAGCAGCAGCAAGAGTTTGATAATATGTCTCCGTCTCCGTCTCTGTGTCATCATCAGTCATTTAGAAGTTTATCATCACTAAAGATAGCGCTTAGATGAATACTGTGCATTAATTAAATATGGAAAAATGATACATATGTAGCCTCAAATGGCATTTGCTTTAATTCTAAAAACTGGAAATTCTTGAAATTTTCTCAAATTTCTTAGAAAACGTAAACTAAAAATCCTTTAATTCTATTATAGATATTGATATAGAGTTAAAAAACAATCAAACTACACTATCGGAGTTTTAATGGGAGTTGAATTACAAAAAACAAATTGTTTCTGAATCTTTTCTAATGAACAAATGAGGGGCGTGAGAAGCAAAGTCTGCAATCACCACTTTTTCAGTTTCTGTAAAAACAAAAATATGGAAAGAGAGTAAATGGAAAGAGACAGACAGTGACTGTGGATGAAATTGAGTTGAAGATCGATGTCTTTCATTTTGAAATAGAGGGAATTGAGAAATTTAACACTGGTTTAAATCATATTGGGAGATTGCAGACTTTGCATCTAAATATATCCCACAAAACATACTCAGTTGTTTAGCTCACACAAGAAAAAAAATATGGTGTAACTATAGCTTAATAATTTCCCTTTCAAATTATTCCTGACTGTGTGTCAGCTGTCATGAGAGCATCATTAAAAAACATTAGTCATTCGTGTAAACAACATATAAAACTGTATTTTTACTTCTCACTTATTTCATCACAGTGCCTTTTGGTACTCTAGGAATAAAAAAACCAAAAGCAAAAAGAAACAAAAAAATGGAAAAAACTATTAAGAAAGTATAGTCGGTCAAGCCGGACCATATAATACCCTACATTGAGTAAATAAGAAAATGTTTTTTTCTTTTAAAATTTCAATATTTTTTTTTCGTGTGTGATTTTCGGAAGTTGACTTTGGGCCGATCGCCTTAAAATTGTGTCTTGTGATTTGTGTGTAATGAAACTTATTTCTGTTGAATTTTATGTGCATACCAACATTTTTAAGAGTTTTATGCTAGTTAAAGTGATTTTCGGAAGTGGGCCTTATATGGCAGCTATGTCAAGAAACAAAAAATCCAACATTGAGTTATTGGGCGATTACTGTTTTCTAAAGGTAAATGCATTGTTTAATGAAAAAACAAATTAATTACTGCCTCCGTTTAGTGCAGAAAGAAGTCAAGTGACAGCGCCTATGTAATACTAGGCCATAATCTATTTATTTTCATAAATATTGTAGGTCTCAATAAATGTTAAAAATTATAAAACCCTACTTGATCAATATAAAAAGTAATTTTTAGGTTACTAGGAAGTTTTCTTTTATTTACTCAAAATCAATAATTTGTTGTTTGGCTGGTTTTTGAAATAACCGATTCAATTACACAATGCAACAGGAAAAAAATAACCATATACGGACACCACTACGTGATAAAAGATATAAAAAAGACCCGTGTCTCCCAGTTTTTTAAAGTTTTTTGCGATTTTGATCTTGAAGAAGTTTTTGAAGTTTTTTTTGATTTTATATGTTCACAATTTTTGTTCTTTATGACAAGGGATACAAGTTTGCTTCAGAGAGTAAATCAAAATTCCGAAGGGTTTGCAAGATATGAGCCTGAGATAATGATCACTTTTATGCAAAACTGAAACCGAGGGCCCAAATCTTTTGGTGACCCATAACAAAACAAAAGTGCATGACTTTGGGGATGGACGGGTATTTTTATTTTAGGTCTTTTATCACGTAGTGGTGTTCGTATATGGTTATATTTCCATGACTCAAAAAATTACACACATTACAACAACCGATTAACGAAACTGACATAAGGCAAAAATAACTATGGGCTGGATCTTATGGCAACATCCTACATGTATCCTTGGACCCGCTACAGCAGACCAATCACCTACTTAGCAGGAACAACAACCTTTTAACGAAACTGATAGAAAAATAACAATAGTCTGAAGTACATGAAGACGCACGATACTCCAATAACAAGGAGTGCAATCTTACATGGGAAATATGCGAAAAACAACTGCAAAACAAAACGTATAAGATGGAAGATGCTTTGTGGAAGCCAAATGCTCCCAAGAGGAGTAATGGAGAAAAAAAAATTACTTATATGATTGAGGTAACTACAATATGATAAAGTTAAGGTTCACATGATTGTAGCAATCATATATATGATTGTAGTAAATAAATATATGTTTATGGTAATAATATTCAAGATGAATCATTATATCATAAGTATTCATCATAAAGATGGTTGCCACAACCATAATTATTATTTACTTCAATCATATACTATATGACTATATGACTTTATCATATTGTATAAATAATTACCCGATTTCAGCCAGTTTTAATAGGTTTCGTCCATTGGAAACAAATTTATGAGCCAAATTTGATCAAAATATATTCAAAATTGCTATCTATACTTTGCGCTTAAGGTTTATATGAACACCGAGACAGACGAACGGGTTGATATCGGACATCGATCGATATACTTTACGATACATAAGTATTAACACAAGTGTCTCTATGGTGGTGTAGGGTATAAATACATTATAAAACACTTTAATTATTTCTCCGTATTTACATTTATATACCAGTTCAAAATAAAAGGTACACAAAACTACATACAATCTAAAGACCTGTAAAGAATTTTAACTATGCAGATTATTTAAAGAGCTAAAAAATTACTACAATATTTAAAAAACCCTACAATTTATTTAAAATAAAGTGTAGTGTACCTTTAGCTAAGAAACTGACTGTTTAAACACATACTTTTGTTTATTTTGAATAAATTTGATGAACACTCTTCCATGTACTGCTACGATAACATACTAGATGTATTTGCATGTAGATTAGGTTGGGCCTTGTTCTCCAGCACATTTTATTTTAAGTTTCGAGTTTTGATGCCAATTTCAAATCGCTCACTCATAATAATTCAAATTATTCAAATTTGAATTATTCTCATTTAGCTTTTATTAGAATCAAAACAATATTTGAAAATGTAAAATTTGGGATGTGAAATTTCAAGATTTTTTTTCGAGAATCTTTCAGCCACGATTTTATGTGTATACTTTCATCAAGTTTAGTTTATTGTAAAAAAAATAAGAAAAAATAAATCAAAACATAAAAAACCAGCCCATTCCAGTTTTTTTTTGTGCAATGGGTGGTTAGTAGAGTGTCCCTTAGAATTAAATTTTTTGAAATGTTTAAACGGTACCCGTTGAAAACTTTCGAAATGACCTAGCTTTTTTTTTTAGCTTGTTCTAAGAAGGGCAACCCGTGCCGACTTTCGATTTAGATTTGAGGAGCATTTACAAGGGGAACAAATGCATTTTTTCAGTTTTTTTTTAATTTTTGCCATTAAATAATTACTTTTGCAATTTAATTTAAAAGAATCGAAATGTGTACGTAATTGTCTTTCTAATAAGATAAAAAAGACAAAAATTGGTTAAAAAATGTTAAAGTTATTAAAAAATCGCCAGGCCATTAACGTGTCTCAGGCCACTAGAACAAGAAATGTAGGAACAAAATTAACATATTTTGATAAATATTAAAACAAAAGCTTATTCTTACTTAAAATATATCCAAATTTACATGTATGTATATGAGTTTTTATTTTCATAGGATACAGTTAACCTATTCGCAGTTATAACCAAAAAAACATATTTTTTTTAACAGCAGTTTCAAAACTCCAATTTCAAATTTTTAAAAATTTTGTTAAACAATTTTTAGAATTTTTTGATTATCACTTGGGGATTTATTTACAACATACTATGGAATAAAAATGTGAAAAAAGGATATTAATATCTCGTATAGTTTTTCCGTACATGCGATATAAATTTTCAGATTTTCGAGAAAAACAAATTTTTTGACCATATTTTGGCGAATGAGCCCAATTTCCTTAATGTTATAAATTTGAAGTAAGTAAAACCTATTCATAATATTATAGTCCTTGTAATTTTAAATATGGTCTGAAAGTTTTACTAAAATTGGAAAACATTAACCCTTAAATTGTGAAGGTCAAAAATCAAATGTTTCAATAATTGGAATTTCTAATGGAAATATAGCGAAATATTGTATATTTTTGGGCCGATTTTGATGAAACTTAAATTGTATTTTAGGTCATGACGAAAGTTTTCAGCGGATACCGTTTAAACATTTCAAAAAATTTAATTCTAAGGGACAGTCACTCTAGTGGTTAGTTTATTAATTTTAAATAATTTCGATTTTATTTTTTGACTAAATTGTCTGACAAACAAACGAAAAGCAAAGTAACACTGAATTCGATGAAAAATAAATACTAAATGAAATACAAAAACAATTTTTAATAAAAATTTTTTTGGAACATTAAATAAAATGTTCAACTTTTCTAAACGTTATATAATTTTCCTAAATTTTTCAACATTTTAGTTTTATGTTACGGAAAGCACCCTAATGTATGAGTAAATAATATACATACACGTACTCTTGTCCTCTCATGTACATGAATGTAACCGTTACATAGTTGAATGTTTGAAGGCCTTTTGAGGACATTGATGTTAATACATACAATATTACTGGAGACGATGTGCGGTTGTGATGAGATTGACGATGATGTTGATGATTATTATGGCGATAATGTGTTTATAATTTTTTCTATTTATTCGATGATTAAACCTTAAGGCTTTAATATGTAATGATTTATATGTACAATATAGAATTGACAGTGGGAGCTTCTCGCTATATAATGGTTAGATTAATATGATTTAAAATTACAATAGTGAAAATAGTTCGTTATAAGCGAAGTTCGTAATAAGTGGTGTGATATTAAACAAATAAGTTATTTTAGATTCATTTCATAAATCTGATTGATTTTTGTTTTCAGACTATGAGATGTCTTAAAATTCTCTTAAGATTTGAATTTGCCTCCATAAACAATATTTAAAATTTTCATAATTTTACCATGTCATTTATCACAGTGAATGCATAACATTGTCATACATGATCATAATATGTTCTAATTGGTTTGGATCACAATATTGTTACGAAATTATACTTGAATTCAAATATAACGGGTTTAACGGCTGCACTATGGTCCCAAATCGATTTTTTTTGGCAAAAATTCAAAAAAAAAATTTTAAAAATTGTTAAAAATTAATTTATTTTCCTAAAGACAATACTCAAAGCAATCAAGAAAATATATTTAAAAAAACAGTTGACAACACTGCTGGTCTGCTAGGCTTTCAAAGTTAAAACTTTTAACACGTATTCTTAAATAAGTGTTAAAACAGTATTACAATTGTATAACGAGCAAACCTTAAAAAATAAAGTTATAAAGTATTTCAAAAATGCCAAATGTAGCCCAAGTTAAGTAGTTTTATGGCATAGTTTTGAATTTTATTTTTGTTGAGTCCTTGTCGTAATTCTTGATATTGTGATTGTGTAGTTTTATAGTCTCGCCATAACCTATAAGTTCCGTGGACCAAAAGTTATGTTTGGGCACGAACTTGCATGGAATTTTAAATGTGGAAGTGTTCGCCAAAGTGTGTATTTTGAGTGTATATTCATATCTCGCATTTTTCAGCAAACACCCACAATTGTCATTTTATTTTAGCACAATTTTTGATTACCCGTACCGAAATGCTTTCGGATTGGACAACTAACGGGCGCAAATATGATGTACTAATAGAGTGGGTTCTTTAAAAAATCAATAAAAATCTGAATATTAACAAAAATAATCAAATAAAACAAATATATATAATTTTCTTTTACATATAAAAAAAGAGTTCAGTTTGGATACCTTCCCATTTAGTGGGCGTAGAGTGTGGGCGTGGTCCAATTGACTATTTTTTGTTTAAATTTATTTATATGCCATGGACATTAAATGTGCTGAAATTAAAAGCTCTGACATGATTATTTTAATTTATGCCATAAAAATTGGATTTGAAACCATAGTGGGCTGGTTTAAAGTTGCATAATGCCTCTCAAAAAGTATAGCATAGCTGTGGAACATACAAAATTTAATAAAAGTGTTGAGTTGATAAAACAAATGAATGTTTAAGATGTTGGCATTAGCATATAAAGCTCTGGAATTTGAATGTACTAGTTTGTCCATTAAGATCATTGTAGAAGATTCACGAAAGATGGCATGTGTATAAATAGTGGCAGAGGTTGCAGTCGTTAGTGAGTTCATGATAGACACTGTGAGAACAAACATCAACTGTGTGCCTTAAAGTGTGCTGTATTACCAGTGAGTGTGTAATTCTCCGAATTTATAAACGTGTATAAAAACAGATAGTGATTATTTAAACTGTTGTTCTAGTACACTTTGAACAAATAAAGAGTTGTTACAATTTTAAATTACTAAACTGCTTTTATTTGCTATCAAAAGTATCCGGTTTATTTAAAGGAAATAAATTATTACTTCAGAACATATTGTGATCACGTATGACAATGTTATGATGATATTGGGTTATAATATGATGTTGTAAGATCCCATTGCGATTTATTGACAAATATTATGATGTAATATTAAGACTATATTTGATCATAATGATATTTTATGATACTAATAATGATTATAATATTATTGGACTACAATCATAAATCTTATCGATATGTTGCTCTAAGATTATGTTTACCACACCCATGTTACTTTTCCTTCATGTACCACTATTTATGTGAACTATTTTATATTGTTGCTATATAATATTAAGCCTAACTTTTGGCATTCAGTCATCACAAATCACACAATTCAATGCCTTAAATAATCCTACAATCTTGTTAGTTTCTTATTAATTCTCTCAAACTTGCTTAACCATAATCCCTATAAACTCAATAAAAAAAGGTATTATTAACTTCACATTTAATCCTTTTTGAAAATGTTACCAAAAAAACATGAAATTTCCAGGAATTAACACAAAACTTCCTAAATATTATGTGTTCAGTTGTGAAGTCCTCAGAGTAAAATAGGAATCTGAATACACACGCACGTTCATATTTAGGAAATACACGTAGGCATACAGCCAAACAAACAACCAGCCATCCAACCAATTCACAAATGAGAATGACCCCAAGAGCAAATATTTATCAGTCAAAGCTCTTAGGCATATAAACACAAGCATTCTCATACAAGCTTTTAAAGTATTTAGATGTACACAATCGTACAAAGTTAAAACTACATAGCGTAACTAAACCGGCAGTTTTAAAGGTTAACAATTGGCTACTAAATCGATACTTCAAATCCAAAACTAGATAATATTACCCACATTTTCTGAATGTCTGGTTATTTTTTATAGTGACGATAAACTGACAGTTCTCAAATGTTAATTGGAGGTTTATCGTTACGAAAAACGATAATCAGATATTGAGAAAATGGGGGTTAAACTACTACAATACATGAAATTGATATGTGAACGTAAGCTTAAGCCGACTTAACTGTATTAATGACATTCCGAACTCCTGTTTTAAAATCACAACTGCAAAGTTGTTGCAAAGAATGCAAAAAAGGAAATAGAATTGTGAACATGTCACCAAGCTACCACAATTATTTGGTAAATGGTTATGCAAAGTGTATCAGTGTAGTTAGTAGGGTATTCAATTAATCGGGTTTCTGGTTTAATCGGTTAATCGAGCATCGGGGTTTAGATTTAATCGGTTAATTTTAAATTATTCGATTAACCGAATAATTTCAATTTTAATTTTAAATTGAAAAGAAAAACACAAATTTTGTGTACTTATAAGCATTTTGTCAATAAAGAAATAAAAAATCTTTTAAAAAAATAATTGGGGTATTCTCACGGCCTGCTATTAGTCATATTATCATAATGTCCTAATATATTATAATAGTTGTTGTTGTGTTTTAAAAAAAAAAAAAATTTATGACAAAACAATAAACATAGTTCAAATAGTCTTATTAGTTTAGAACTTTTTTGTTTGAGACACAACAAAAATTTGATTAAACTATCATAATATATTAGGACATTATGACAATATGAGCAAATAGTAGACCGGGTGAATACCCCAAATATAATTTAAATACTTTAATTTTAAACGATTTTTTTTCAGTTTTAATTAAACTTGACTTAAAAAACTCTCACTGATTGTAGATGTTGGAGAAATCGAAAGTAAGGCATGATAAAGAATATCCAATTTCTCAGTTCTATTTTTATTTTTTTCTAAGCATATAAAATCCTCCTTCATACCATTGGAGTCCTTTTTGGATTTTGAATACTTTAATATAAAAGATTCGATTCAGTAATGTCTTCTGTTTCGTCTATTACCATGTCGTCCTCCGACTCATTAGGGCAAAGTTTATCATAGAACATTCTAAAAAAAAGTCATTTCCAAATTTCTTAGTTTCTGTTTTCGTACGATATTTCAAAAAAACGATTGCTAGAAGGGAAGAAAGAAGAAATAAAATTTGTGTGTTTCTATATAAAGTGCAAAAAAAAAAATTTCGGTTAATCGGTTAATCGACACATTTAAAATTTTTCGAACAGCTAACGAACCAAAATTAATCGGTTAACCGATTAACGGTTAATCGATTGAATACCCTAGTAGTTAACTAATTCGTTTACGTGGTATTATGTAGTTCCAAGAACTGCAAGCATCTGCTATGCGTATTGGAATGTAAACCGAAAATGTATCAAAATCATCATAATCATCGTCACAATCAACAACAGTCAACATAAGTGTATGTAGGAGGGTGGCTTAATAAGTCTGCTACTTTTTGACTATCCCGGCTTTTAACTAAAAGCGCAACACTACTCCTATCAACAGACAGCTGTCAGTTGACTCCTGTCAAAATTTGAACAAGCTGCGTCATTTAGTTTGACTTGAGCAGAAATTGGTAAAACAGAATTATTATGAGCTTGTGAACTCGGCACCATCAATTTCAAAGGTAGAAAGTGGTTATCGGCTTCCAGTTAAGGTCTCTACTCCTGAAACAATTGAAAAAAATCGGAGATTGAAAGTGCGAGTGATTGTGGAAGTCATAAGTATCTCACATGCTTCAGTGGTTTATATTTGAAATGATCACTTGTGTATGAGAAAGTTTTCCGCAGCCGCTTTTGATGACAATTGGGTGCATAAAAGAGTGTACACATGTGCAGTTTTCATTGTAAAAATCCATTAATTAGGCTACAAAATTCTCCCTCTTCATGACTATTTAATTTCTGCAAACCTGAAGAGATGCCTAGGCGGAAAGAGATTGGGCTCCAACGATGAAATCGGTTCATAGAAAATACCTAATTTGATGACCTCGACAAATGTTATTTTTTGGAAGGGATAAGCACATAGGAGAAACGTTGGACAAAGTGCAAGGAACTTAAAGGAGACCAAGTTGAAAAATAAAATAATTTTTTTATCCAAAAGCCTGTGTTTCATTAATTTAATTTTTGACACACCGTTTGCACGTAAAAAATTTAGAGAATCGTTGACACTGTAAAAAAAAAAATGTGACACATATCGGTAGACCATAGAAAAAAATTTCACTCCGTCTGTAATTTCTACATTTTTCATTTGCGACCCCACAAAGTATATATATTTTAGATCGTTATAGATAGCGAAGTCGATATAGCCATGTCCATCTATCCGTCTGTATTTTGAAATCTATCTAATGATAGATATTTCAAAGCCGACAAAATCGGCCCACAAATGGCTGAGATATAAGGGAAAAACCGGGACAACCTCGATTTTTGCCCTATTTTTTATCTATATCTGCATTACTAAGTTACTAATATAGACAATATGGATTTCTAATGATATAGTATATTTCAATGTCCATTGCAACGATTTATATAAGGCTATAGTAAGTTGGACCTACAATGGGTAAAAATCGGAAAAAAAATTTTAACCAGAAATTTTTTTTCATCAACAATTTTTTTGACATAAATTCTTTTACCAAAATTTTTTTTTTAAAAATTAAAAAATTTTTTTTTTTTTTTTAAATTTAAAAAAAAAAATTATTTTGTTTAAATATGTAATAATATTTTTAAGTATTATTTGGTGAAGTGTATATAAGATTCGGCACAGACGAATATGGCTCTCTTGTTGATCTATATCTTGATCATTAAGTCATTAATATAGACAATATAGATATCTAATGATAGATATTTCAAAGACTTTTGCAACGACGGATATAACTTCATAGTGAGTCGAACCTAAAATGGGTTAAAATCGGGAAAAATATGTTAAAACAATTTTTTTCACATTTTTTTTCAATAATTTGTTTCCACTAAAAAATTTCAAAAATATTTAAAAAAAAATTTACAAAAAATTAATAAAAAAAAATTAAATTTGGTTTACTTAAAAATATTTAAAATTTTTATTTTAAAGTATAATGTGGTGAAGGGTATATACAATATAGATCTCTTACTTGTTAATATTAAAATGATTTAGGTCGGACTTTAATGATTTTCATTATCTTAAAAAATAATATAATTCACTAGTGTTGACTCACTTTTGATGACCATAGTATGAATATGTATTTATTTAAATGTACGTGTAAATGTTTGTATAGCCAGTTATAAATTGTTACATATCATGCATGCATGATAAATAGATTAAATAAAAGAATGTGTTTGTTTATGTTTCCAAAAAAAGAACTGCAAAAAAACATGAAATTAAGCTAAAAATCTGTAACAAATATATACAAATCTTCCCACTTAAATTGCCCAAAGCAGAGGCGGAGGTATGAGTTGATACAGTTTATATATTTGTAACTTTTATATAAAATATTTACTTTGTACTTAAATTTATTTGTATACGCTCCTGTTCTAGAGGTGCTGGTGCGTGCTTTTCTGTATGTGTTATGATCTGCAGGTATCAAGAATATAAAGCCCCTGTCCCATTAAATAGATTCAGTTTTGTATCCTTCTACAAACAAAATGTGAGTGCCGCATTAAAATGGTTTAACATTAAAAAGGTCGGTTATATTTTGTAACTTAAATATTTATTTAAGGATTTTAATTAAAAGTCTATATTTAGTCTTCAGACATATTTGAAGTTCACATAATCATTGACAAGAACAGTAATGCTTAAATAATTAGTACAAAGTTATTTTTAAATGCTGGTATTTCTTTCAAAATATATACAATATGGGCACATACACAGAAAATTCAATTGATACCGAAAATTAAAATGTTTATAAACATTGGATTGAAAACTTTTTTTGCTCTTAGTATTTATTGTTTACATATTTATATCATGCAGACATCTTATGAAATCTTTCTATCAACAAATTATTACAAATGAACAAAAGGTGAAGAACTAAGCTCGATTAACTGTATATTTTTTATTTGATTTAGTTTATGTTCGAATGTCGCGTTCTGGTACCTAAATCGTCGTTTGTTATAAGTACTCCGCGATTGTTCTAATCAAGTGGCTGAAATCCAAATTTTGGACTATAACTAAAAAACGAAGTGACTTCGTTTTATCTTGTAGTGATTTTTGTAGTGCTTCAATTTAAAGTGTGTCGCGAATGTTATATTTTTTTTTTTTCAAAAATTAATTTTTTAATTTTAATATATAATGGAGTTTTGCGATTGTCGGTCGGTGCTTCAAAGTTCTTATAATTTTCTACATCATCTAAAAACGGAAAACGTTTAGAGGTTGAACATTTTATTTGATGTTTCGTGTTTTGGGTCGAAAAAGGACTTCTTTAAAATAATATTTAAAATTTAATGTTGAAAATAAAATCCAATTAAAAATATTTTGTGTAATTCATAGACGTTGATATAAATTTGTGTACTTTATTGAAGCCTTTTTCTAGATGCTGTGGTAAAACAAGTTCTATGTTTTGTCGCGTTGTCGATCTCAGGTTTTTTGCTAATTTATTGGAAAGAACGTAACAAACTAACAAACCTAAATTGTTAAATTGTGCGAATGTCGCGTTCTTGACTGTGGAAATTTTCATATATTTTCAATATTTTCTCCTAATTCAAATATGCTTTTTATTTATCCTTAGCTGTACTTACTATAGCAACACTTGTAAATGATTATTTACATATACGTTCGTTTGTTTACACATGTTTCCTTCCAGTTAGTTTGAGTATTTAAACAGACACGCAGTCAAATAAAAGTTGAAAACCCAAAGTTTTAATTGAGTAGAGATTTGCCTATATTCTAGTTAAGGCTACACTTGCCAGAATGTTTATACAGGGGACTTTTCTTTAACCAGCTATTTAGTACTGCCAAAAGATGTAGAAATCAGATAAAGTAACAAAAACTATAAAGCAACAACTCGTGTATACATACACTCAACTTTAAATGAATTCATGAATAAACATTACAAGTGGTCCTCTCTCTCTTTCTCTCGCTCTTACTGCCAATATTCTATACATACACACTTTCTTACGAACCTATGTACATATGTACATAGTTTACTTTTAGTTCCGTCTCCCCTTAGCTGTGTATCTGTTTCTGGTATGTAGTTACTCAAATTTACAAGTTGATGGTTGTACTATTTCCGTTATTTTGTTCTTCCATATTTGTACTTGTGATTGTGCTGGAGTGTGTGAAGGTAGTTTGATTTCATTTTTTCTTGTTCATCAACTAAAAACACATGCATTCCTAAATGTAGTCATCATATGCATTTCGCTTTAGACTAAGGAGTAGACAGACAGACAGGGCGGCCAAACGACTGCTTTATATACATACCTTCCATTCTATTGAGAAAGTGTATTACTTTGGGAAAAAGTGTTATTACTTACTCACACACATGTGTGCATCGATGTGTTTGTGTATGTATTACATGTATCTATGTGGATAAATTTACTTGTTTTATTTAACAACTTGTTAGAATGTCGTCGTCGTTGTCGTCTACTGTTTGGTTGTTATTTTCGTTGTTGTTTTCATATTAGTTCAGTTGTAAAACAACCTTGACATAATAAATCTAACATTTTGACAGCATCAGGGTTAACAGAGGAATAAAAACAAATGAATATAATACACATACACACACACACATATGTACTTACATAGATACATACATATATACAGTGTGCAAATAATGTGACAAAAAAAGGACATTTACTGTCTCTCAACTATTAACATTGAAAATGTTTTATTTATTTATACAATGTATAAAATATAAAACCAAAAATAATAAAAATAAATTCCTATGAATGATTTATTTATATTTAAACAAAAAGCTACATTGCAGCAAGTAGCTTTTGTTTTTAAAATACATATTTTATAAATCTATTTAAATATGAATTAAACTAATTTTCAATTATAAAAAAAACCTCAAATAACAGAATAATCTAGACTAGTGTTTTTGTATATTCATGTGCCTTGAAATAACATATGGACAATTCCATGTCATCATCGTACGTGACATCTGTATGCCTTTGAAGTGAAATAGATTTTGCAATAATAAGAGTATCTAAAAAATAAGTTGGTCTATATGGTCCATTCAGATAATAAGTTCTTTCGAATCATTGTCCAAAATATCGTGCGATATAAGGGTATAAAACGGTAATTTTGAGGTACATGTAGAAGTATGCGAAAATTTAGAATCATGAGAGGCGTTATGTTTTCGTTTAATTTCTTACACTAAACGAAATATTTTTCCTTTACAGTCGTCATATTTAAAAAAACAATCTTTTGATGATTTTATAATAAATAAAATTTAATATCGTACGTGACACACCGAACGTGACAGATTTTTCTCTTATAGTAAATATATGTATATAAAAACTAAAAAATAAATAGAAAATATATGTTTTGTTTCAATAAAATATTTGATAACAATCAGAGTCAAATTCATTTCATACTACATTGGGAGCTTAGTTTTCGCCACAATCTAAAACATAACATCTAAATTAAAATATTAAAAATGGTCAGTTTAAACCCATGGTAGTAGGCGTTCATATTGTTCAGGTTACGATGATTTTCGTCAAACAACCCGAATGTGAACAAAATAGCGTAAAAATACACACATTTCATTAAGTTGCTTGATGTTGTTGTGGATATTTTATTTTTTACCCTAAAAAGAACACAAATTAAATGTCTCTTTTTGCCTACCAATGGTTTAAACCTTGTTAACCATACTCTCACAACAATAGATTTGCTTCGTATTCTAGTGTTACGATGTGTGTACACTGAACCAACACTTGTAAAATAACTCATGTTCGTTTTTTTAATTTCGGTTTCACATGTATAAGAATCTCACACATAGACGGTGCCCGCGGGCGTACTGCTGGAGACCAATGGTTTAAACTATTATTTTTGATCTTAAAATGTCGTAATAAGCTCACATTGTAAAATTAGAGTGTTTTCTCCTATTCAAATCATCTTAAAAAAAGTTTCAAGGGTTTTTGTTTTTTCAGTCGTGGTTGTCATTCTCGTGGAATATGTCCACGGTCCATAACACGACAATTGTACATCTTTGAAGTGAAAAAAGAATAAAGAAATCTTAACAAGTTGTTTATTTGCTTCCATTAAATTTATGTTTTGTCGTTTTGTTATTTTCAATATGTTGGCAATAAATATGGGAATCAGAACGCGACAAAAATCCAATTGTATTTCAGAATTTACTAATTTAATTTCAGAAAATTCTAATAGAAATAACAATGGAAATTTCTGAGATACAAATAGAAAGTTCTGAAATACAAATTGGAATTTTTGAAAACAATTGTAAAATTCTGAAATACAATTATTAATTTTTTGAGTATAAATTAAAAATTTTGAAATTCAATTGGAAATTTCTGAAATAAAATGGAAACTTCTGAAATATACTTGGAATATTCTGAAATTGAATTAAAAAATTGTGAAATTCAATTGGAAATTTCTGAAATTCAATTGGAAATTTCTGAAATTTTACAACTGGAATTGGAGCAATATAAATTATGGATCCAAAAATAAATATTCAAAAAATAGTTGATTTTTGCTGTTTTTTAGGCGAAAACTCTTTTTTAATTAAAAAAATCTTTCTTTAAGAACATATAAAAATTTTATGTTTTTTCTGAAAAATATCTTTACGGAGAAAATTCTGATATAAATAACACGTCCTATTCTTAGAATATGTCGCCCCTACGCCCTTCGGAATTTGACCTATTTTTTTTATCAAAAATTCAATTTTGGGCCACATGTTCTAAAATCCCAAAGCTGGGATCAGAAAACAAAAAGTAGCTTTGGAAACCTTGATGTGTTTCCAATTTATCGCCAAAGTATTTTCTCAGCTCCGAAGGAAATGTGGACCCTATAGGCAAAATTGTAAAAAATACCATTTTTGGGATTTTCGCTACAATTTTTAGGAATTTCGGGATTGCCTTTGACCTTTTGGCAAGTTTTTTTACACCTTGTTATTTAGAATGACAAACTGAAAAAACGTTAAAAATTTCATTGAGTTTCGTTAATAAATAATCATTGAGCTTCTAAAACTAAAATTTATATCAACATTTTAATAGGATTGCAAATATTAGGAACAATTTGATCCACATTTATTCCGAGCTATATTGTTTTGTTTAGATAAGTTTATTTTTGTTCAATATCAATATATTTCAATCCAATATCTCAATTGGATTCAAAAATATGCCACTTTAAAATTAAGTCTATCAAAAATATTGCACTTTTTCATACTAAATTTTTTTTATAAATTTTCTCTATTCGGTCCAAAATTAAGCCCTATATTTTTAAAAGAGCGGGCCAAGGTATTGCCAAATTTTAAAATTTCAATTTTTAAATGTCTATAACTCGAAAATTAGAAGAGATAAATAGCACACGCAAGCATGTTTTTGAAGACCTAGCCGAGCGCTTTTCAAAAATATTAAAATCTTTGAAATCGGATGGGAAACAAAAATTGGCACGTGTTTAAAAATGTTACATGTCGAAGGTACCCTACTTCGAGCCCCCCTGGAGCATTTGTATGGCCCATTTTAATAACTTATACACGAATGCTCCTTGGCTACAACCACTTAAAATTTTATCCCGATCGGACCAGCCGTTTAGAAATGCCAGATTTATTTCGATTCTGTCCCACTGCGGTTAAAAAAAACCTGAATTGGAACATAATTATTTAGCATGCGACATTTAAATTTTTTCAGGTCATGTTTGGTCACTGATATGGCATTTTCTATATTGTTTACAGCTTTTTCCAATGTTTGCTTATATAAGGCTTAAACATTCCTCTTTATTTAGCATAATTTTTCTATGTCGCTCAACTCTTTCTGCCTTATATAAAAGCCTTTCTATCAGCATTTATTTTTGCGAATTCCAGGGCATATTCTTAGCACCTTTATCGTAATATTCTTTATATATTATTGGATCTCTTTTAATTTTAGCCATGATTTGTTGGTTGCCTGCCTCATTTTGATATTCAAAATAAAATGGCTAGTGTTATTTATATGCAGCAGTAGCTGCATATAAATAACACTTTATTAGTTAAAGTCACTAAATTTTAATTATAATTTTCAGTCACTTGACAAACGCAACATTGGAATATAAATAAAATCAAATGAAAAATTTAATATTTGCATTCTCAATCCTCATTTAGTAAATATTTAAACCTAGAAGAAATAATTTAATTTTCTGAAATTTCGTTAAATAAAATTTTTGAAAATATAAAATTTGGGATTTCAGATTTTCATGAAATTTAATGAATTTTTTGCTTCTTGACTTAAACCTTTAAACTGCAAATAAACTTTATAAAAATTTTTGGAAAACAGTTTAGATTTTGAGAACACAAAAAATCGAAATAGTTCAATTTTGGGACCAGTCTAACTAATTTTAAATAAGACTTGTTTCCCTTTTTTGAGAATTGTTTGAAAGTTATACCCCTCTACTAAAAATCTGACTTGTTGAATATGTTTCTTCTCTTTCTTGAAGAAATCTTAAAATTTGCGCTTAATTAATTCAAATTTTATTGCTATTCATCAGTTTCTTTGCATAATTTTATACATATTTGCTGTTTTTGCTTAAAAGCACTAAAATTAAATGCAAACTTCTTATGCATATTAATTATGTGTTTCAATTTTATTCAAAAAACAATGAATTCCATAAATTGCTTCAGCAAGGGTTGATGGACTTTGATGCGGAAATTAAATATGGCTGTTATTTTAATTTATTCTTGATAATAATTAAGAGATTCTTATTGTTTATAGATATGTTTTGTTTTTGGCTTTAGAAAATGGAATATGAAATTTACTTTTAATGGAAGCAAAATAATGGGTTGATAAATTATGCATATTCCTTTTACTAAACCATTTTTGTTTGGATGACAAAATAATGTTGATTAATATGGGTAACTATTTTAAGCAAATTATATAATTTGACATCTTCAAAAGTCAAGAAAAATTTCCAAATTATCGGAAAGGAAGCAGGTACAACAATTCCCCCATATCCTCTATCTGTTGGTTAGTGTAAAACAAGCTTATGTCCAAAATATAAAACCGATTCAAATGAGATTTATGGAGAATACTTATAATTATACTAAGAAATTCGGCATTGAAAACCAGCAAAATCGGTTTAGTAGAAAAAAAGTTGTAAACAAAAATATAAGACAATCTCTAAAATCTAATTTTTTTAAAGTATTTATATAATTTTTCTTCAACCTTCCGTTTTTAGAATAAAGATTATTTATAATTAAATTATCTATAAATACAATAAAAAAACAAACACACAAATGATCTTGAATTAACAAACAAACTAACAAACAAACTGCTTAAAAATTAATTTAAAAATTGATTTATTATTATCAGGTCTTTGGTCAAACATAAAGAAATTGCTCTTAATAACGAATAAATTGCTACTGCTATATAAAAAAAGGCGAAACAACTTTTATTGTCATAAATTATTAATTTTGTAGAAATTATTAAAAATTTATGCAGACTCACATTATGTCAACTATCAAGAGAAATTAAGCAAAATCCTTCAAAATAAACAGGCATACTATAGATTCATTCACTCGCTGCGGAAGAGAGAGTGAGAAAGAGATAGAATGACAGAGATGGGATGTTAATGATGATACGAAATGCAATATGGCCCTCTTAATTAAAGTACCAGCACGAGTGCGAGAGAATATTAAACGAAGAAATGTGTCAATATTCATTCAACATTCAATTTATCATTATTTTTCATGGCATGAAAATATGTATTATATATTGTTGTTGTTGTTTTTGTGTTTCATTAACAATTTCTTTTTATTTTTGTTGTATTTACTGCTTGGTTGGTTGGTTAAAGCATAAAAAAGGCTCTTCATTTATATGTTTCTAGCAAAAATAAGATAAAAAACTGAGGAAAATTTTTTCTAGAAAAAAAAATAATAAGGCAGATAAAACAAACCCTCATATTTGGTTTAATTTCAGTTAAAGCCATGTCAAGAAGAATAAGCTATATAATAAATGTATAATAAAGAAAAATAGATAAAACATATTAAAGGAGGCAACAGTTAAGACTAAATAAATAGCACTTGTAGTAATATTGTTACGAAATTGGATTATTAATTTGAATTTAACGGTGTTTATAAACATTTCCATCAGTAGATACTTTACTTATCAGCAATGTTGGTAACACGCTGTTATTAACATTGTTTATAGGTATGACAACAACATTAATTGTAAAGCAGCTTTAAATGATGTAGGTTATCATTGTGGAAATAGAACATACGAGTTTTTTTTCCGTTAGAATTTTCATGAAACTGCTAGAAGATGGCACTGTGCATATAAATAGTAAGTGCGAGTTTTGTCAGTTTGTTTTTAAAGTGTGTGCATTAAAAGAGAGAGACTATTTAAATTGTTGTGTAAATTTAAATAAATAAAGAGTTGTTACAATTTTTAAACTACTGATCGCTCTTATTTGCAATTAACCACAATTTTTTAAAAGGTAAAAACGTAATGATATAATAAAATACAATTTAATACTTCATCCTTTTTTTTATCAAATTTTCTTTAAAGTTGTTTAAGAATGTCTCAGCAAAAAATATAAAAAATTGCCAAGAAATTACTGAATAACATACTCTTAAAAGACTACTACATGCCGTCCGCATTACGTAGAAGTAGTCGAGTAATTACTTATTTATTATCTAATATATTTTGTTCCTTTTTGCTAGAAGTTTCGGTTAGCACATTTTGTTTTAACTGATAACGACTTCCGTGAGTTCTTACGAATTATTAAAGTCGTTACTTGTAACTAGTTTTAAAGATATCAAAGTAATGACTTAATTGTAAGCAGTTGTCGTAATTGTAAGCAGTTTGCCTTCAGTAGCAACATCGTGTTAAAATAATGACTTAAAATGCTATTGTGTTGGAATTAAAGTGTCAGAATATAAACATTTTAACTCATTACTTTGTAGTTTTCGCTAAATTCTTAATTTTCTTTTCTGCAAAAGTATGCTTTTTCTTATGACACGACTGTTTAAATAGTCAAGTAAAAAAAGTACAAGTAGAAAGAGAAGAATACAGATTTGGTACATTAATAATCTACGGACAAATATCGATTTTAATTAAATTGTTGTACAATAAACAATGACAAAAACAACAACAACAACAATATGCATGTATGTTCATTAAGGTAATCCTTATTTAGCCCTTTTTGAATTTTCAATGTCCCCTAAGGTCTAAAATTTTTATTCATCATATAAAAACCAAATGCTGAAAATTTTAGGAAAATCGGATAACGCTTACAGGTTACATTATAGTGTAAACAACAACGTTTTTTTTTTGCTTCCAAAATGTCGAAATTTGTAGTAACAAAGCGTCATAAGCGGGAATTTTTGCTTCACTTCTTTAATTCGAACAAAAAAACACGGATTGCTTACCGAAGCTTATGGTGAATGTGTTCCATCGGTTTCAACGGTTAAGAAGTGGTGATTTTGACACAAAAGAAGACAAACATCGCTCAGGTCAGCCAAAAACATTTGAATACGAATAATTGGAGACATTACTCCATGAAGATTGTTATAGAACTCATCAAGAGTTTTTAAAATAATTGGGATCTACTCAAGCAGCAATTTCAAAACGTTTGCCATTAACAGGATTCATCCAAAAGCAGAGAAATTCGGTACCATACGAATTGAAGCTGAGAGACCTTGAAATACGATTTTGCACGTCCGAAATGATAAAAAAAAAATCAGTTTTGCACCGAATAATTACTTGCGGTGAAAATTGGATCCATTACGATAACCCGAAGCGTAAGAGATCGTTTGTGAAGACCGGTCATCCAGCCGAATCGACACCAAAGCCAAATACCCATGGGGCTAAGGTAATGCTCTGTATTTGTTGGGACCAAAAGGGTCCTAGTTTTTATGAGCTACTAAAATCTGGCTAGATTATCACAGAGAACATGTTATACATGTGAAGCGAACTTTGGTCGAAAAACGCTCAGAGTATGCGACCAGGCATGAAACCGTAATATACCATCATGACAACGCTCTGCCACATGTTGCAATACCAGTTAAAAAGTATTAAGAATGAAGTGGTTGGGAAGTTTTGCCTTACCCGCTTTATAGTCCAGACCATGACACAACTATATATGATACACTCAGCAGAAAATAAATTCTCAATTATACAATTCTTGTAACGTCAAACAAAAGAAAATATGAAAAAATATAAAAAAAATCAAAATCAAAGTTTGAAGTTATAGTGGTAATTATTGAAAACTCTCTCTAGTGATTCTACCTTCTACAATTATTCAACTTTATCGTGGTTGGCGTAAACGTCTTACTCCTACGACAGTTTCGTACTAGATTAAAGAACAAGTTTGCATTTTATCTTTAATCTAGTACGAAACTGTCGCACAGAGGGATGGCCATGCCCACCGCATACCGCCCATGCAATCCAAATGTAATACATTTTTGTGTAAAAAATATAAGGAATGGTCGTTGAGCATTGAAATTTGGCTCGGAGAATTTTATGGACCAAAAATTTTATCAAAATCGACACCCAACGCCCACTGCCCATACAATCCAAAAGATTTTTTTGCATAAAATTTTTCCTATCCAGGTAAAAGTCCAGAAATTTGGTACATATATTTTTTGAAACAAAAGAAGAACGCATGCCGAGTTTCAATAAAATCGGTCACGCCCACCACCCACGAAACCCATACATAGATAAGAACTTTTTTCATATTTCGTTTATTATTCGACAAAAAATTTTAAGTTTTCATGCTGTTCCGAAAACTATTTTTTCTTTTAATCGAAACAAGACACTCCCAAATTTCATTTTATTATAGAAACAGCTTGGGGGAAAGTGGGGCACATTTTTTTTTTCTCCATGGAAAATCAAAAATAAAATAATTCTTAGAGACTTATAGATTTGGGCATATCTTCTTAACGGTTTATGATATCCCCATAATTTTTTTTTATTTATGGAGAAATGTTATATTTTTCAAATATGTTAAAGGTAAATGGAGTTATTAGGAAAATTATACATATATAAACCATTTAATTGCATCGACTTTACTTAATTTTTTTAAAAATAAAATAAAATTTTTCTTAAAACTATAAGTGTACATTTCATCTTTAAACATTTCTCTACAAAACTATATCATTTGATTTTTGAAATTGAGTGTTTGAAAAATTGACTTTTTGACACCAAAATCCCTCTGTATGTCGTAGGCGTATCACATTTACGCCAACCACGATAAGGGTGATTGTATCATGGTTCAGACCTTGTCGTGTTCGACTACTATTTGTTTCGATCAAAGCAGAACTCTCTCTGGGATACGCCTCAGTTTGGAATAGATTCGTTCTTGGCCTCAAAAGATGAGCAGTTCTTTTGGCTCTGAATTTATATGCTGCCTCAAATTTCAAATAATATTTTTTTATATTTTTTTTGGAAATTTTTTTAAACAAAGTTTTGAAAATATAAAAATTTAACTTTGAAAAATGTGTTACAATTAGATATCAAATGGGTAATGGTTCGACAATTTTAATATTTAAATTACTTTAATTTTGTTTAAATATTGCTACTTTGACACAAAACTCGAAACGTCAAATAATTTTATTTTTTTAAAACGTAAAGCTGTTATCGTTACATATAAGAATTGAGTGTTTGTAATTCTTTATAGTTCTATAATTTTATTATACTGGCTTAAGCAACCAGTGAAATGTTCATTGGAAATAACTTATCCCCCCAACAACAATATCAATAAAATTGGGGATTTAGCACATTAACTTAAACGTTATTTGATTTTTCTAATTTTTTTTTATTTGGGGTCATTTTGGTTTCTGAATGACTTGGGTACATCAAAAAATCAAAAAGTGCAAAATAAGAGCCGCTCTAATGTTTATGTATAAATATTTTTAACACCAAATACAAAAACTATATGAGTGTAAACATCAAATTAAGCTTTTGCTAAAAGAAAACTACACCAAAAATTTACTACAGAAGAGACCCACCAGTCATAAATCAAATAAACACCATTTAAGCAAGGATACAGACACAACAAACACATACGAGGGTAACTACAAGTATTTATATAGTGAGCCAAATATCTGCTATTTTCTTCCACAACCTTTTCCAAAAGTTCCTCTTATAATTTATAAAAAAATTCGATTGTAACTGACTTCCACTTTTATTAAGCCCCATTCCGGTCAATCTGAAACATTGAAATAACAAATCTAACCGCTGTCCTTTTTTGATCAGGGATGAATTTCGTTAAAATAATCGTCCGTTAAATCTGCATACATACATTAATTATACTATATTGCAAGATCAATTGACCCTCAGGAAACTTTTACTCGTAGCATCCCTCAAAAGACGAATATAATTTTGTTTGTATATGCTCACAATGTACCCAGCAGTTCTAGGAGACAGTACCGAACTAGTGATTTTACCCATCATTTAGGGTGGGAGATAGTTACTTCAATAGCCACGTGACTAGTCATTTTAACATGGTCATGTCCTAAGCAGTGGTCAATTGTATATTTTTGATTACAATGGGACTGTCTAATAGCTGGTCCAAAGTAGGCAATACATTGGCTTCACATACTGGTTACATAGTGTCAGTTACCTTATTAGCTTTGTAACTGGTTACTTGATCAGGTACTTGACTAGTTATTTTAACACGTGCATGTCCTAAGCAGGCGGTCACCCTTTGACCCTTTTGATTACAATGTGACTATCTGATAGCTGATCTAAAGTAGTCAACGCTTCTGGTGGGTAAAATAAAATGCAGTACAAAAAAAAGTTTTAAGTGACTTCACCATAGGTTACTAAGAGACACTAAAGTGACTTGTTACATGTAAGAGTGCTATATTCGGCTGTGTCGAATCTTATATACCCTTCACCAAATTATGCTTCAAAATTTTAAATATTTTTAGGTAAACAAAATTAAATTTTTTTTCCAGTTGTTTTTTTAATTTTTTTGAAAAAAATTTTTTCGATTCTTATTTAAAATTTTTTATTTTTTTTTTTTTTAAATTTTAATTTTTTTTTTTTAAACTTTAAAATTATTTTTTTGTTTTTTAAATTTTTTTTTTGTGAAAAAAAATTTGGGTTTGGGTCCATCTTACTATGGTTTTATATACGTCGTTGCAAATGTCTTTGAAATATCTATCATTAGATATCCATATTGTCTATATTAATGTCTTAGTAATCCAGATATAGGTCAAAAATCGAGGTTGTCTTGGTTTTTTCCTCATATCTCAGCCATTTGTGGGCCGATTTTGCTGATTTTAAATAGCAAAATTCTCGAAAGCATGTCTGACAGAATTATTGAAGATTTGGATGCCGATGATATCTGGGGTCTTCAGAAAATTGATTTCAACAGACAGACAGACGGACATGGCTTAATCGACTCCGCTATCTATAATGATCCAGAATATATGTACTTTATAGGGTCGGAAATGAAAAATGTAGAAATTACAAAGGGAATGACAAACTTATATATACCCTTCTCACGAAGGTGAAGGGTATAAAAATAAACTGTATGAGAATTATATCAACACAATTTTGTATAAAACCAGTCTGTATGAATTACTCACAAAACGTTTAAAGTGACTACACTCCAGATTACTTAGAGACACTTAAGTGTCAATTGGCTTCATGCTAGATTACTTAGGATGTATAAAGTAACCAATTGTCTTCTCTCTGCACTACAAAGTGCACACACGTGTCAAATGACCAAAATATATAAATTAGAGTTAGCCAAGTGATGACATTTGTGACAATTACTGTCTTTAAGGGATACATTGACTACTTGCTAAACTGCTGGGTATACAGTTGCCCTCGTAGTCACATTGAATATACAATGTTATAATTTTCGTATACGCATTTACTCACACACACACACATACATACAGATCCATTGTTATACACAATTTTATGTGTCCTGTTTCCATATTAAATTTATGGAGTTTTGTGTGTTTTTTTTTTATGTGAAAACATTTTCTGGACAAAATTGTCGTTTTAATATGATGTCAAGTGAAAGTAAAAAGAAAATAATCGTATAAATGAAAGAAAGAATGCATTGCATGCCAAGTTAATTTTGCATCTCAAGGTTTTGAGTGCCCTACAGCAATAAAATAGATACCGTGACCAAATTTGTTTTTAATGCTAAAATGATTCAATAAAGAATTTATGGTATTATTGGTTTAAAAAATATAGCATTTGTTATAACTTGGAATACTTATAATACTTAGTAAGGACTGACATCGAAAAAATCTGAACATACATAAATGTTAATAAAAAAGAAACCACTAAACCTACAGTTTTGATTTTTTTTATTTGATTGAAATTTTAATTACAACTTACAAAATAATATTATTTTTATAATTCTAATCAATAGTGATGAATTTATGAACCTTTTCCGGAAACACTTCCATTAAGGTTTTTATTGAGCTTTCTTTCAATTTGTTCGAACAGGTAGTCCATCTCCGCTTAAAATCTACCTTACTTTTTGACACCTTTTTGTGCTATTCAATTCTCTTTTAACAAGCGCCCAATATCTCTCCACTGGCCTTAGCTACAGGCTGAGCTAACCGGACTGCTTTCCTACCGGATGTGTTGGGAGCTCATTTGAAAATGCTTTCTATTTATTGGTTTTACAAACATCATTCTAACAACGGACAAATTCTCCCGATACTGTTTAATAACATTGGAATCAGTTTGACGGCAGACATTTGATTGTTTGGCCAACTTTTTGTAGGATCAAGTTGGGTTTTGTTGAAAATATTTTATAATTTTGGTAATTTTGTGCCAGAAGTTACGAAAGAAAATGTTCTACCATTTCGACAAATTGCCTGCATTACTCGACATACAGACATTCCCTGGAGTAGAGTATCACTGTTTGGCCCATGGCTCCATCATAAAACACTGGCCACTAATTATGTGTGTGATGTTTCGCCATTGTTTCTCTCATTGTTTGTGCTGTCATACATTTCGTTACACATTTAAGCGGATTTTACGCTTAACGACTGCAAACATAAGAATACATACATATACAATAAATAAATAAATATTTTTTTGTCTCTTTGTCCCAACAAATTAAGAAGAGCGGGGGAGGGGGACGGAATATATCGTCCATTTTGAAAAGCTTCCAATATTTCCTTTTGTTTATCGAACAATGTGGTGGTTGTCCGTATATGTTAATATATGTGTAAATGCAGTATAAAATGTTTCATTGTGTTGTCGTCGTTGTTGCTGCTAAAAGATTCCATTGTTCTGTTTAATCAAAAACAATTTCAGTTATTTTGTTTCTTTTTTTTTTCAATTTTATTATTTGCGCAAACGATCTATAATAGACGGACTCCTCTACGTTGCTTAAGGCTTTTATTTTTTAATGACACGTAATAAAAAATTTATTTTATTTTATTGAACAATTTCTGGTACGTTTTGTGTGGGTGTTGTTTTTGTCATTGGTTTCATTTTCACCTGCTTTGTTGTGTCGTTATTTTATTAAGTATTTTATTAGTTGGTGTTGTCCAAAATGAATTGTTAACACTAACATATAGACAGACAGACAGACACGCAGTTACAAATACTCCTACAATGTTTTCTTTGTGTGGGTTCACAAGGACTCGCAGAAGTGTGTAAATTATTTTCAGTTTATTTGTGGCTAATTTAATCGTTATTAATTTGTTTTGTTCTGTTTATTTTTATTATTTTGTAAAATGTTTTGTCGTTTAATAAAAAGGGAAAAGTGACAAAGCAAACATAATGAAATGAAACTTAATAAACTTCTATTGATAGGAAGGGAAGGCTGGCCAATAATGAAAATATTGTGTATAAAATAAATTTAACAATATTTTGGAAATAGAAAGGTGGGGAGATCAATAAATAATTTTGAAATCAAGGTTACAGTTTAAATAATAATGAACAATTATGCTTTTTACTTGATACAAAAAGTAATTTTAATCGTTTCTTTAAATTTGAATTTACACACAGAGAAAATACATGGTTGCGGCAACTGTCTATTTGTCGCAGAAAGGTTTTGGTTCATATTTTATAATTACAAGATTGTCGCTATATGCTTGGAAATATTATTGATTTTGAACAATGTTATGTTTGTGAAAATTCGAACAACAACTAAATTGTGACAACTATCAAAAAATATTGTTATATTAATAATCATGACATGATCACAAATGCAGTATTTCTACTACTTTATAAAAAAAAATAATATTTCTACCAATATTTAAAAAATTAGTAGTATTTCTATCACTTTTTAAAATAGTAGTATTTCTAATATTTTTTAAAATAGTAGTATTTTTAGTATTTTTTTTAAATAGTAGAATTTCTACTACTTTTTCAAATAGTAGTATTTCTATTATTTTTTTTTAAAAAACAGTTTTTAAAAAAATAGTAGTATTTCATTTACTTTTTTTAAAAAATAGTAGTATTTCTACTACTTCTTTTAAACAAATGGTAGTATTTCTACTACTTTTTTTTAAAATATAGTACTACTACTTTTTTAAAAAAATAGTAGCATTTCTACTACTTTTTTTTTGAAAAATAAGCAGAATTTCTACTACTTTTTTTAAAAAAATAATAGAATTTCTACTACTTTTTAAAATAGTTGTATTTTTACTATTTTTTAAAATATTAGTATTTCTACTACTTTTTCAAATAGTACTATTTCTATTACTTTTTTTAAAAAATAGTAGTATTTTTTTACTTTTTTTTAAAAATAGTATTATTTCATCTACTTTTATTAAAAAATAGTAGTATTTTCTACTACTTCTTTTAAAAAATAGTAGATTTCAACTACTATTTTTTAAAAAAATAAAAGAAGTATTTCTACTACTTTCAAAAATAGTAGTAGTACTACTACTTTTTTTAAAAAAAATAGTAGTATTTCTACTACCTTTTAAAATAGTAGTATTTTTACTATTTTTTAAAATAGTAGAATTTCTACTACTTTTAAAAAAGTAGTATTTCTACTACTTTTTAAAATAGTTGTATTTTTACTACTTTTAAAAAGTAGTATTTTTAATATTTTTTAACATAGTAGAATTTCTACTACTTTTTTAAAATGTTAGTATTTCTTATACTTTTTAAAAAAATAGTAGAAATAGTAGTATTTCTACTACTTTTTTTCAAAAAGTACTGTTTCTGCTACTTTAAAAAAAAAAATAATATTTCTACCAATATTTAAAAAAATAGTAGTATTTCTACCACTTTTTAAAATATTGGTATTCCTACTACTTTTTAAAATAGTTGTATTTTTAATATTTTTTAAAATAGTAGAATTTCTACTACTTTTAAAAAAGTAGTATTTCTACTACTTTTTAAAATACTAGTATTTTTACTACTTTTTAAAATAGTAGTATTTTTTTTACTACTTTTTAAAATAGCAGTATTTTTACTACTTTTTAAAATAGTAATATTTTTACTACTTTTTAAAATAATAAAATTTCTGCTTTTTTTTTAAGTAATACTTCTACTACTTTTTTAGAAAAACTAGTATTTCTACTATTCAATCTTTTTTTATTTTTAATATTATAAATTATATTTATATAAAAACAATTTTTCCCTGAAGTTGCTACTCTATTACTAATAATATTGGAAACGTAGTACAATTTTTACTATATTTTACTTTTTCTACTACTTTTTTCAAAATATAGCACTATCACAGTTTTTATCAAGAATTTGCTTCAGATTGACCCATTATTCGTTCAAATTTCAAAAAGTGCCAAAATCCATTTAAATTTTTTTTAGAAGAACTACAATTTTATTTAACTTATTTTCTGGGATACAAAAATCTCCCAAATCTCGGTTTTTGCCCGTTTTATTCCCTTAGAAGTACAAAAATCAAAAAGTACCACACACATGTCTACTTATTTTTTTTGGAAAAATTTTGATTATGTTGGATTTTTGGTGCTAGCTTTATTAGTTCCGGAGATGTATAGATACCGATTTTACCTGGTTTTACCCATTTTTATCGCTTTGAAATTCGAATTGCCAAAAATCCCTTCTTAGTGGATATACAAATCGGGAGAGGTGCCTAAAGTTAAAGATATTCAGTGGATCTGTTTGGTGATATTACATAGTAAATACGAAGTAAAGTTATGTGTTAATTTGTTTATTTGGTAAGACTATTATCAATAAAATATGCCCTAACAAATCGATGCCATTTTACAGTAAAATTTGTGATTCGGATAGACAATTAATCTACATGGTATTTGGAAGTTTGACATATAAATCCATCCACTACTCATAACAAACGATGTTTTAGGTACACGAACGCGACATTAGAACATAACTTTGTACATCAAATGAAAATTTTACCATTTGTTTTCCCAATTTAATTTGTAATTTTCTAAATTTCAATTTCAATTTGAATTTCTCAATTTCATTATAATTTTCTCAATTTAAAGTTGAATTTCTCAAAAAATTTCTTAAAGGAATTTTCTCAATTTCAATTAGAATTTTCTCAATTTAAAATGGAAATTCTTAATTTTATTTGGAGTTTTCTCAATTTCAATGAAAATAGAAAAGTATACACTATCAGTTTCCATGTAAATTTTTTCATGATAGCAACTACTAAGCAAAAACAATATTTTGAAATGCTAAATTCTGACACTTCATTACTTTCGCAATAGCATTTTAACTATTGGTGATATCATTGGAGACAAGTACTTAACACAACTCAAGGTCAGTCTTTACAAGTTTGCGGACTGCATCTAGAAAATCCATATTAGACAAAATAATTTGTTTATTAAGCTTTTAATTGTTAGTCCCACTAAATCATTTGTAAAATTAATTTACATATTTTTATTAACTGTGAATTGAATTGTAAATTTGACAAATGTTTTGTTAATTATATAGTTATTATTTTTTAATTTGAATAAAATTGATTTTAAGATTATTTTGGTTAAAGATCTACTGAATTTGTTTGGCGTTATTACCTACGAAGTATAGTATAGTTTTGTTTTGATTTGTTTATTTGGTTAAGTCTCTGTTCAATAATTTTTTGATTTAATATAATTTGTTGTTTTATTTCAATCTCCTTGAATTGTTATAATATATCGTTTTGTATCTTTGTTTTATACTCTAGAGCATTTATTTTACATTACTCTAATTAAATGCTGTCTTAATAATGATAATTACAATAGAAAAACAAACTTCCCACTGAAAAGTTTCCTTTTAATTAGAAAAGACTTAAGTATGTGATTGTTGGTGTGTGTGGTATGAATAAAGCTTATGCCTCCTTTACCTCTCAACACCAACTTTGTATTCCATTTAAAATTCTCACAAATAATTGTTATTTCAAGTCTCCCAAGACAATTAGAATGAAACTTTTTAAAAATAATTAAGACGATTTAAGTGGTCAAAACCATTAGTTGCCAAGTCATCTGCTCTAAGAGGAAATAGCAGCAGTATTGTAGCAACAACAAAGAATAGCAACCAGTCGATGCCACAAATTTGTCTGCAAACGTGAGTTTTACTCGATTCTGTTGCCGATGGCTGGCTTGTAAATCTTGTACTCCTGGAAACCCCATTTAATGTCTCAATTTAACAGTCACGAACTAAAATCGTGACATATTGTAGATATTTGTACAGGGTTTCAATTTCTATTCTTATACTCCAATTTTCGTGTGTGGTTGTAGGTGTTTGGTTTGGTTTTTTGTGGCAACATGAAAGGCTGGATTTAAAATAATAAATCTTTTTAAAGTGTGGCAAATACGCAGTAATATTGTTTTATGATTTCACAGTTTTAACAGTGTTAAATGTCTGAGAAAGAACTTTATGTGGAGAAATACATATTAAATAATAATTTATATTACAGTGGGCTCAAAAATTATCATAATTAAATAAAATTTGTCAATATTAACCCTTAACTGGTGTCTATATTTTCAGTTGCGTAATTGGTATCTGGGGTCCAAATTGACCCCAGTGATGAAATGAAATATTTACTGTTCTAAACATAATCTCTTATATACAAATAAATGTTTTATTAATTAATATGGTCGAAATGTTATTTATTTTTGGGCCGATTTTGATGAAACTGAAGAAAAAATATAAAGTCCAGTATTTACAATAACACAATATTGTGATTATACCTGATTTTTGCCTTAATAACGTAATTAATATTTTATTGAACATTTTTGAAGAATAAAATTGATTTTAACCCTTTGGCGTACTTTTTATTTATTAAATTTAAAAAATAACTTGAATTATTCTGTTTATTTAATTATAATAAACATTAAAATTAGTACCATTCATATTGACTGTATTTTTCGTGATTTAAAAATTTGTGTCATTTTAACCCCAAGTGCCATTAAGGGTTAATTTCCATTTGTGTGCTGTTTATATTTATATTTTCTTTAGTATATATATTTTTATATTATATATATTTTTCTTAAGTTTCATCAAAATCCGCGTAAAAATAAATAACATTTCGCTATCTTTAAATTAGAAATTCCAAATAATGAAAATTTGACCTTCACGATTTAAGGTTTAACGTTTACCAATTTTAGCAAAACTTTCAGATTATATTAGAATTATCTGAACTATAATATTTTAAATAAGTTTACTTAATATTCTTGAGGAAATTGAGCTCATTCGCCAAAATATGGCCAAATAATTTGTTTTTCTCGAAAATTTCAAAATTTAAATCGCAGGTACGGAAAAACTATAGGAGATATTTTCTTAATTTTTCCATATTTTTATTCCCTATTATATTGTCAATAAATCCCAATGAGATGACCAACAAATTCTGAAATTTGTTTAACAAAATTTTTAAAAATTTGAAAATGGAATTTTTAAACTGCCGCACAGTGGTATGAGAAAAAAAAGAGGGAAATAAATCTGTAACTTCTAAACCCTTAGTCCAATTTAAACTTAGCAGATATTCGCATTTGAAAATTAAATTTTCAACATTTTTACCCACCCTACTCCAGTTTTTTGATGACCGTGGTTCCAAATATTTCCCGATTTTCTCCATTTTTTTTATAGGATTAACAACAGATGTATATATCAAATAAAGAAAGAATTGGTTAAAAATCATGACTGAGTCCAAAGTTACATGCATTTGAATTGAAAAAAATAAAAAAGCGATTTTTCGCTATTTTTTTGGGGAAAAAAGTACTTTTATTCTTTTTAGGTTATCTAAAAAATTTCTAAGAGGATGTATAATGAATTTGTACTTTTTGAAAAGCTAACTTTACATCAAATATTTTAAATGAAAAAAAATTATAATTTTTGATACCGAGGGGACCAGGTCCATTCAAAAAATGCCTATTTTTTATTTAAAATTCAACTTTAGAGCCAAAATTCTCAAATTGCATAGTCGATATCAAATTACAATAATCTATTTTAGATGGCCCAATATGTTCTTAATTATTTTGTAAAGGGTTCCGATATCTCCGCCCTAGTATGGATATTATAGCCAAAAAACGAAAAAATCCCATTTTTGGAATTTTTCAATACATTTTTGGGAATTGCGGGATTCCTAATTACAAATTACAAATTTCAATATTCGTTTTCATTTTTCCATTTTCAATAAATAATCTATATAAGTGTAAAATTTCATTACAAAATATCCATAAATAAAAATTTTATTTCAATTTGAAAAATTTGTATCTATGACAAAACTCATTAAAAAGCATTTTTTGTCATATTTTTCAAAAAAGTATTCCATGAATTTGTTAATTGTCAAAAGTTATATACATTATTGGAAAGTAGACAAAATCCTCTATCCATTGATATATAACATGTCTTCCTTATGTTTTTTACGTGGCGAATTAATTAGGGAAAACTTAACAACTCGCAGATAATTTACCTTCTTTCACCCTAAGATACTGTTAAAATTAGCATTTTTAATCCTCATTTAGCATTTATTAGAATCAAAAAATTAATTTTGAAATTTCATGATTTTGTTTTCTGATGTTTCTCAAATTTTAAGCACAATTTTATGGCGCTTTCTTTTCTGTCATAAATGATGTATTTATTCTGCCTTTTCAACTTTTGTGTGTTCTTTTCTGAAAAAAAAATGTAGTTTGATAAGCCTATAACATGTTCTTTTCAAATAATGTTGCCCTTAAACCCCGAAAACATGCTACATGTTTCACCCTCAATTGTATTAAAGGATTAAAAAAGCAGCAGTTTCTAAACAGCGTTTGTTGTCATTGTTTTTTAAGTTCGTTTGTGTTAACGAACTCGTTCTTGTATATTTTGATTAAAATTTTTAAAATGGAAGCAAAAAGTATAGTTTTACCTACCCACTTATTCATAATCAATTTTTAATTTTTTAAAATTTTCATACACAAATTGTTTTATAAACATGCAATAAATTTCAAAATAAAATTTAATAAATGGTACAAAATATGTTGGCAATATTTTGTGTAAGAAAAAAATGCCTTTCGAAAGTCCAATATAAGTGTCTGCTTAATGTATAATCCACAATATTAGTTGAAGTTTTGTTTTTTATTTTCTTCTAAAATGCCATAAATTTTATATTACACTGATATGATAAAACTATAAAATCATGCTTTGCAATGTTTAAAATACGAGTACATCCCAACATACTTATTTGCAAAATATAGGTATGTATGTACATATTTATTTAACAATTTTCAATTTGTTATTTTTTTTGCCTGTAACTCTATTATATTTCTGTTATTTATTACTTTCAAACGTGTGACAAGTTTAATGGTAGAAAATAACAAAAACATAACAGCACCAGCACAAATTGCATTTATCTTTATATTGTATAAATATTTGAAACATTGTGAATATTAGCTCTGTTCATTTACTGTAAATATAAGCAAAGATTAAAGTAAAATTATTTATACGGTTTGAAGAAATTTGGTGTATCTTTCTGGCGATTATTGAGGATATGTTAGGGATTAAAGTGGTGGACTGTATTGTAGATCGAGATTATGTAGACCTTTGGGAAACACCAATTTCTCATAAAGTATATTTTTCTCAACGCATTGGGAAAAATATACGAGGGTTGGTTGAATGCAATTAGAAATAGGGTTAGATAATTAGTGGATTTAGTATATAAAAAATGTGTGGATGTATGAATGTGTGTGTGTGTGTTTGTGGATGAGCTCACCTTGTGTTTGTGTGTGTGTGTGTGTGTGAATGTGTGTGGTTATAAATAAATAGATTTTATAATAATTCTTTTCAATTTTATATTACAAAAGTTTATTTAGGGTTTATATTTAATTAAATATAAGTTTTAATTAGATATAAGGTTTTAAATAAATGTAAGTTTTAATTAAATGTAAGTTTTAATTAAATTATTTAGATATAAGTTTTATTCAATTGAAATTAGTTTTAAGTTTTAGATTTCTTTTAGAATTGATGTTATCAATCTTAAGGTTGCAAAAGAAGTGATTTTACAATTTTTGTGAGGATAGCAATTAGGTTTAGTTTCTTCATTTTTTAGTACTATTCTTTTTATGTTCGAAAATTAATAATTCACAATAGAAACTCGTTACAATTATTTAGTTACTCGTTACAATTATTAAGTTATTCGTTATAATTATGGTAATAATTCATTTAGTGTACAATTCAGGTAAAAAATTCAATTAGTAAATTATAAATACAAAAAATATAATTTTTTATTTATGATTTTTTTTATAAAATCATTGGATTTTATACACGGTTAATACGCTCTTGTTATAACTTTCACCATGAGTGGCAAGGGTATAACCATGATTCGGAAATCTCAGCATACAAATGGCTGAGATATTAGGAAAAAAAACTACGATAGCTTAGATTTTTGACATATTTTTGATCTATATCCGGATTACTAATTCATTTATATAGACAATATTGTTACGTTTTAACCTTTTCAAAACGTTGTATTATTTTCTTTAAATAAACCGGATACTTTTGATTGCAAATAAAAGCCGTTTAGTAGTTTGAAAATTGTAACAACTCTTTATTTATTTAAAATGTACAACAAAAGAATTATATACTCACTCAGTGTTTTTTATACACGATTATAAATTCGCAGAAATACAGACACACTTTATAATGTACACGAATTCACTTGAAAACAAGTAAGAAAGTCGGGCTTGACCGACCGACCATATAATACCCTACACTAAGTAAAAGAGCAAAAAAAAAAATTCTTTTAAAATTTCAATAATTTATATTTTTGAGTGATTTTCGGAAGTGGGGTTATATGGGGGCTATGACCAATTATGGACCGATCACCATGAAGTTAGGTCGTGTGATTATGTCTATATTAAAGTTAACTATGTTGAATTTTGTATGTTTACCAACATTTTTAAGCGATTTATGGACGTTAAAGTGATTTTCGGAAGCGGGTCTATATGGGAGCTACGACTAATTATGGACCGATTGTAACAAAATTTGGTGACATGAATTTTGTGTATATAAAACTTATTTGGAGCGGAATTTGTGGAGACACATATATAAATTAAACATTTATGACCGATAAAGTCCAATTTCGGGAGGACATTTGCATGGGGGCTAGGTGAAATAGTGGACCGATTTCAGCCAGTTTCAATAGGCTTGGTCCTTGAGCCGAAAAAATAATATGTACCAAATTTGATCGAAATATCTTCAAAATTTGCGACCTGTACTCTGCGCACAAGGTTTACATGGACAGCCAGCCAGCCAGCCGACCAGACGGACGGACATCGTTTAATCGACTCAGAAAGTGATTCTAATAAAAGTGATTGGTATACTTTAATGTGGGTGTTAGACTAATATTTTTGGGCGTTACAAACATCTGCACAAACGCATAATACCCTCCCCACTATGGTGGTGTAGGGTATAAATACAGCACACTTTAAGGCACTCAGTTGATGTTTATTCAAATAGCGTCTCTGATAAACTAACTCACGACTGCAACCTCTGCCACTATTTATAACACTGCCATCTGCACTCTAGATTATTCTTTAACTGTCAAAGCTCGTATATTCTAGAGCTTTCGAATACACACGCCATCTCTGGTGAACTTTCTACAATGTTCTTTAACTGTCAAAGCTCGTATATTCGAATTCGAATATACGAGTCACAGCAAACATTCAGCGTTGCCATACCTACGATCAATGATCAACTCAAAGCTTTAATTCAATGTTAATAATGCTCACAGATATGTTACAGTTTGAGAGGCACTGCTGTTTGAAAGCATTATGCAACTTTAAATAAGCCGTTAATATCGTTATACTTGAAATCAAGTACAATTTCATATCAATATGAATATCTAATAATAGATATTTCAAAGACCTTTGCTACGATATAGTAAGCCATAGTAAGTAGGACCTCCAATGGATCAAAATTGGGAAAAGTATTTTTTAACTCGATTTTTTTTTTACAAAAAAAAAAATAGTTTTTGTCATAAAATGAAAAAATTAAGAAAAAAATTTTAAATTTTTTTTACTAATAAATTAAAAAAAAAGAATTTAAAAATTAAAAAAAAAAAAATATTTAAAATTTTTATTTTGAATATAGCTATCTTACTTTTTTTAAATTTGTTTCACTAATAAATAAAAAAAAAATTAATATTAAAAAAAAATATTAAAAATTTTTATTTTGAATATAGCTTTCAACTTGTTTCTAATTTTCTTTTCCCAGTAACAATTTGAACAGACTTATTGTTATTTCAAAATATCTAATAAAAAAAAGACAAAATGTCAATAACACGTTTGTCATGAATCATGACAAAGCAAAAAACGTTAGTAGAAGAAATTTTGTAAAATTTTTCCTTGATTTTATAATTTGTCATCATGACTTTTATATTTAATATTCCTTTTCTTGTCACTTTACATTCCTTTACAGCTATTAGCTTTGTGTTGTGGTCAAATTTTAAATTCAATATCTTTATTTTGTGTGTAAAAGGAAATCAAGCGGAAATTGTAAAGGTTTTAAGAAAAAAAAGAACGTTTTTTTGCTTTTTATTCCTGTCTTTCAAGGTAATAGAATTTTAACAACCATTTTGTTCAATTATTTTTCTGTTTAAAAATAGGAAACACCTGACCTGGCATTATTGTTATAAATAAATTATGTTTCAGTTTTTCTTTTTTTTTTGCACCAAGAGAATGATTCAAACATACATAAATACAAATGTATATGGGTCAAAACACAATTTTGTTTTAATTTGATAAACATTTTTTTTCTTAGCTAACAGTAGCGGTTTGTATGAACAAATCGTAGTACTTCAGAGAACAGTCGGTTTCTTAGATTTTAAAAGAATTGTGTTTTTGCCCATATACAACCATACAGTTTTTATTTATTTATAGGTTTTTGTAGTTCCTGTTTTCACAAACATATGTACTAATATCCACATTTTTCATTTGCTGCATTTAAATGTTGACTTTATTTCCTGTTTAGTTTTAACATTCATGCACTGTAATGTGAATAATCTGTACTTTTGTTACACATTTAGAAAGTACTCGTACCATTGCACATTATAGCCAATTAGACCTGCCCCTAAAAAATATATTTTCATTGGTTGTGTATTATTTTATTCTTCAAACATTTGCTGCAAAATTGGAGGCAAATTGGATAAGTAGAACTGATGCCGGAAATCAATTCAATGTTGTAAAATATGGTAATTTTTCCGATTTCTTGAAAATTAATAATTTACTGCGTGGATTATAGTGAGGAAATAATGAATGCACAGTGGGGTAAAATCAAATTTTTTTGGCAATAAATATGACATTTCTAAACGGCTGGTCCGATTGACTACGTGGGCGTAGTCAAGGATTCTTCGAGTTTAAGTTATAAAAATGGGCCCAACAAATGCTCCAAGGACAATATTTTTGAAGGGCGGAGTTTTAAAGTGGCATATTTTTGAATGTAATTGAGATATTGACTTGAATTTTGTAAGACCAAAAATTAACTTATCAAAACCAAAAAAATATAGCTCGGAATAAATGTGGATCAAATTGTTCCTAATATTTGCAATCCTATTAAAATTTTGATATAAACTTTAGTTTTAGAAACTCAATGAATATGTAATATGTAATAAAATCTTTATTTATTTATGAAACTCAATTAAATATTCAAAAAAAAACAAAAAAACTTGTCAAAAGGTCAAAAGTAATTCCGCAATTTCTAACAATTGGAGCGAAAATTCCAAAAATGGTATTTTATACAATTTTACCCATAGGGTTCACATTTCCTTCGGGACTGGAAAATATTTTGGGGATAAATAGAGAACAAATCAAGGTTTCCAAATTTGCTTTCCGTTTTCTGATCCCCGCTTTGGTATTTTAGAACATGTGGCCCAAAGTTGAAATTTTCATAAAAAAATGGGTTAAATTCCGAAGGCCGATATTGCTCAAAAACCGTTTGTATATTATTGTTATTTTAGTTGTTTAACTAACAAAATAAATTCGAATCCATTCGGTACAAAAGTACACCCTATATTTTTAAAAAAGCGGACTAGGGTATGGAAAAATGTTTAAATTTAAATTTTCGAATGCCTATAACTAGGAAATTATTTATTTGCAAGACCTAGCCGAGAGCTATCCAAAAATATAAAATTAAATTCGGATGGGAAACAAAAAAATTGTACCCTAATTGGAGACCCCATAGCGCCGCTCCTGCATTTGTAGCGCCTTTTTAATAATTTAAACTGAAATACTCCTTGGCTAGGCCCACATGAAATTTTATGCAGTTTAGAAATGCCAGATTTATTTCCAAAAAAAAATTTGATTCGGCCCCACTGTGTAATGCATGAAATGGATTTTTTTGTTAAATATATGGTGTTGGCTTATTTTTCAATTGATATTCTAGTTGTAAACCTTGTGAGAAAGGTAGTTGTCCCTAGAATAGAATAATTTAACTATGTATCTAAATTTTGTAAATATTAAAAAGAAATTGTTTACTTAATTTTTCAAATTACAATCGTTTTCGTGCATTCAATTGCACATATATTTGCATCAGCTATTAATGAACCAAAATGGATCCATCCAAAGCAAGCCTATTTTTAAGGGCAGCTCTAATGTACACAAACATTTGTTTGTCTGATTTAATTAACAGCTTTAAACAGCTTTTAGGGCTTTGATTGTGTAATTTTCTGTCAATATTGTTATTGGAAATTGGTTTGTTAGTTGTGGTTGTAGTTTGTTTTGTATTTTTATGGCAGAGTTTAGGAACATTTGTGACTCACTCTATTATCTAGTTAAGTACTGTGTCGATTGTGTATGATTTGGCATGGTTTCAATTGATTTTAAAATTAGTAAAAATTCAATTTAATCTGTGTAAAGACTGCAGCCAGTTATTTTGGAAAAAATTTATTTTAAAAAAATTTGCACAAATTTCTACTTAAATATATACAAGTAAAAGAGCTGTATTTGGCTGTGACGATATATTGGATATATAAAATTAAAACAATAATGTTTACAATTTTTTTTTTTAATTATTAATTTTATTTAATTTGTTTAAAGCGAAAAAAATTTATTATAAAAAATTGTTTTTCCCGGCTACTAATATCTATCATTAGATATCCATATTGTCTATATTAATGATTTAGTAATCTAGATAGGTAATAAGTTACATGGATAAGAAAAAACCCCTGTTTGACCAAAATGTCAAAATTTGACCCTCAATAACTCAGAGTTCTCGACCGATCTTGTTGAAAAATTGTGTCTGAGTTACTACCCAATAGAACTTGATGCAAATTTCATACCGATCGGAAGACATCGATTTCAAAAGTTGGTTCACTTGACATGAAATGCCCCATAGATCAATAATAGGTAAAAAATTAGGAGCTTAACCGGGTCCATAGCTGAGATATTAAAGGGTGTGAAGTTAAATTCGTAAGTTAAATACGTCCCACATATATGTTAACTACTTAACATAGCACTGTTAAATAAAGTAAATTTGAAAAACATAGTTTTTTTTGACAAAAACATAATAAAATTAATTATTTTTATTCACCAATTAAAGAAAATACCTTAAATTTAAACTTTTAGTTAAAAAATAAAAAAAACGTCTTCATATTAAGATTAAAATTACAGTTTGAATATGTAGTATTCAAGTTCATTGGCGGGCCACTTAGGACAGACCTGAATGAGGTTTGGATATGGTAGGTGAAAGCTGGGAGGGAGTAGATATCAAAACTATATAGGGTATACCCAGTTGTTTCTCAGGGAAGGCGCTACAAGGGGCGGAATTTGTTCCGATTACTTTGTTTACATTAATGTTCAAAGCGTTATAGGGGCCATTTAGGACAGACCTGAATGGGGTTTTGAGATACCGGGTGAAAGCTGGGAGAGAGTAGATGTCAAAATTATATAGGGCATATCCAGTTCTTTCTCAGGAAGGGCGCTACGAGGGGTGCAATTTGTTCCAAAATTGTTGTAACGTTAAAAGTGTTATAGGGGCCATTTAGGACAGACCTGAATGGGGTTTGGATATGGTGGGTGAAAGCTGGGAGGGAGTAGATATCAAAACTATATAGGGTATACCCAGTTGTTTCTCAGGGAGGGCGCTACGGGGGGTGGATTTTGTTCCAAAATTGTTGTAATGTTAAAAGTGTTATAGGGGCCATTTAGGACAGACCTGAATGGGGTTTGGATATGGCGGGTGAAAGCTGGGAGGGAGTAGATGTCAAAACTATATAGGGTATACCCAGTTGTTTCTCAGGGAGGGCGCTACGAGGGGTGGATTTTGTTGAATTACTTTTTTAACATTTATGTTCAAAGTGTTATAGGGGCCATTTAGGACAGACCTGAATGGGGTTTGGACATGGTGGGTGAAAGCTGGGAGGGAGTAGATGTCAAAACTATATAGGATATACCCAGTTGTTTCTCAGGGAGGGCGCTACGAGGGGTGGAATTTGTTCCAAAATGGTAACTGATTATTTGTTTTGTTTGTTTATTTTGTTTTTTTAGACTTTACTGCTTAAAATGTAAGTTATTAAAAAAGACATTATTTGTAGCTTTGTAAGCGAAGTTTTTGCTGGGTAGTTTGAGAAATTCTGCAGAAACTTCGCTTACAAAGCTACAAATAATGTCTTTTTTAATAACTTACATTTTAAGCAGTAAAGTCTAAAAAAACAAAATAAACAAACAAAACAAATAATCAGTTACCATTTTGGAACAAATTCCACCCCTCGTAGCGCCCTCCCTGAGAAACAACTGGGTATATCCTATATAGTTTTGACATCTACTCCCTCCCAGCTTTCACCCACCATGTCCAAACCCCATTCAGGTCTGTCCTAAATGGCCCCTATAACACTTTTAACATTACAACAATTTTGCAACACAATCCACCCCCCGTAGCGCCCTCCCTGAGAAACAACTGGGTATAACCTATATAGTTCTGACATCTACTCCCTCCCAGCTTTCACCCACCATATCCTAACCTCATTCAGGTCTGTCCTAAATGGCCCCTATCCCACTTTGAACATAAATGTTAAAAAAGTAATTGAACAAAGTCCACCCATGGTAGCGCCCTCCCTGAGAAACAACTGGGTATACCCTATATAGTTTTGATATGTACTCCCTCTCAGCTTTCACCCACCATATCCAAACCCCATTCAGGTCTGTCCTAAATGGCCCCTATAACACTTTGAACATAAATGTTAAAAAGGTCATTGAACAAAGTCCACCCCTCGTAGCGCCCTCCCTGAGAAACAACTGGATATACCCTATATAGTTTTGGTATCTACTCCCTCCCAGCTTTCACCCACCATGTCCAAACCCCATTCAGGTCTGTCCTAAATGGCCCCTATAACACTTTGAACATAAATGTTAAAAAGGTCATTGAACAAAGTCCACCCCTCGTAGCGCCCTCCCTGAGAAACAACTGGGTATAACCTATATAGTTCTGACATCTACTCCCTCCCAGCTTTCACCCACCATATCCTAACCTCATTCAGGTCTGTCCTAAATGGCCCCTATCCCACTTTGAACATAAATGTTAAAAAAGTAATTGAACAAAGTCCACCCCTCGTAGCGCCCTCCCTGAGAAACAACTGGATATACCCTATATAGTTTTGGTATCTACTCCCTCCCAGCTTTCACCCACCATGTCCAAACCCCATTCAGGTCTGTCCTAAATGGCCCCTATAACACTTTGAACATAAATGTTAAAAAGGTCATTGAACAAAGTCCACCCCTCGTAGCGCCCTCCCTGAGAAACAACTGGATATACCCTATATAGTTTTGGTATCTACTCCCTCCCAGCTTTCACCCACCATGTCCAAACCCCATTCAGGTCTGTCCTAAATGGCCCCTATAACACTTTGAACATAAATGTTAAAAAGGTCATTGAACAAAGTCCACCCCTCGTAGCGCCCTCCCTGAGAAACAACTGGGTATAACCTATATAGTTCTGACATCTACTCCCTCCCAGCTTTCACCCACCATATCCTAACCTCATTCAGGTCTGTCCTAAATGGCCCCTATCCCACTTTGAACATAAATGTTAAAAAAGTAATTGAACAAAGTCCACCCATCGTAGCGCCCTCCCTGAGAAACAACTGGGTATACCCTATATAGTTTTGATATGTACTCCCTCCCAGCTTTCACCCACCATATCCAAACCCCATTCAGGTCTGTCCTAAATGGCCCCTATAACACTTTTAACATTACAACAATTTTGCAACAAAATCCACCCCCCGTAGCGCCCTCCCTGAGAAACAACTGGGTATACCCTATATAGTTTTGATATCTACTCCCTCCCAGCTTTCACCCACCATATCCAAACCCCATTCAGGTCTATCCTAAATGGCCCCTATAACACTTTTAACATTACAACAATTTTGGAACAAAATCCACCCCCCGTAGCGCCCTCCCTGAGAAACAACTGGGTATACCCTATATAGTTTTGATATCTACTCCCTCCCAGCTTTCACCCACCATATCCAAACCCCATTCAGGTCTGTCCTAAATGGCCCCTATAACACTTTTAACATTACAACAATTTTGGAACAAATTGCACCCCTCGTAGCGCCCTTCCTGAGAAAGAAGTGGATATGCCCTATATAATTTTGACATCTACTCTCTCCCAGCTTTCACCCGGTATCTCAAAACCCCATTCAGGTCTGTCCTAAATGGCCCCTATAACGCTTTGAACATTAATGTAAACAAAGTAATCGAACAAATTCCGCCCCTTGTAGCGCCTTCCCTGAGAAACAACTGGGTATTGATGGTTTTGATATCTACTCCCTCCCAGCTTTCACCTACCATATCCAAACCCCATTCAGGTCTGTCCTAAGTGGCCCGCCAATGAACTTGAATACTACATATTCAAACTGTAATTTTAATCTTAATATGAAGACGTTTTTTTTATTTTTTAACTAAAAGTTTAAATTTAAGGTATTTTCTTTAATTGGTGAATAAAAATAATTAATTTTATTATGTTTTTGTCAAAAAAACTATGTTTTTCAAATTTACTTTATTTAACAGTGCTATGTTAAGTAGTTAACATATATGTGGGACGTATTTAACTTACGAATTTAACTTCACACCCTTGAGATATTAATGTATGAATCATGTATGTAAGTTATTTGGAATCTACGGAAAGTTGATTTCTACATACAGGCGGACATGGCTATATCGACTTCGGTATCTATAACAATCCAGAATATATATGCTTTGTAACACGTGGCAATTTTTATATATTTTACTCGTATTTTGGTGTACACTATTTTCTATACGTTTTGGAATTTAATTTTCTAGCATAATTAGAATTTTTCAAAAATAACTCGTTGCAGTCTGTATTGACCTTAAGTGTGGTTACAAAAGTTTTCAGCAGACTGAGTATGTATATATTTTTTTGGTAAATGAGCTTAGTTAGAACTTAGGAAATGTTAAATAATTAACAACTTGGTTGCAATTTACAAGTATTACAAACAAAAAAAAAATAAACGATTAATTCGTTTGTAGTTTAGATAAAATTAAAAACATTTCCTTAAATTCATTTAGAATTAAATTAAGCACTTAACAAAAGTGATACACAATACTGCATTAAAAAATCAAATAAGAAAGTAAGATCGGTCAAGCCCTACCATATAATACCCTACACTAAGTAAAAGAGCAAAAACATTTTTCTTTTAAAATTTTAATAGTTTTTATTTTTGAGTGATTTTCGGAAGTGGGCCTTATATGGGAGCTATGAACAATTATGGACCGATCACCATGAAATTAGGTCGTGTGATTTATGTCTATATTAAAGTTAACTATGTTGAATTTTGTGTGTATACCAACATTTTTAAGCGATTTATGCACGTTAAAGTGATTTTCGGAAGCGGGTCTATATGGGAGCTATGACTAATTATGGACGGATCGTAACAAAATTTGGTGACATGAATTTTGTATATATAAAAATATTTGAAGCGTAATTTGTGGAGATACATATATAAATTAAATATTTATGACCGATAAAGTCCAATTTCGGAAGGACATTTGTATGGGGGCTAGGTGAAATAATGAACCGATTTCAGCCAATTTATATAGGCTTGGCCCTTGGGCCGAAAAAATAATATGTACCAAATTTGATCGAAATATCTTCAAAATTGCGACCCGTACTCTGCGCACAAGGTTTACATGGACAGCCATCCAGACGGACGGACATCGTTTAATCGACTCAGATAGTGATTATAAGTCGATCGGTATACTTTAAGGTGGGTGTTAGATAAATATTTTTGGGCGTTACAAACATCTGCACAAACGCATTATACCCTCCCGACTATGGTGGTGTAGGGTATAATAAAGTTTTATCTATGGAGAAATATAAACATACCAGGCACAAACTTACATTACAAAATAATGAGTTAGAATGCTAACATAATTACTCTTCTCTACTAAAACATTAACACAGTGATGTCATTTGAGAACCGCTTATAAATAGGGTGTCAGTTGAAATTTGCCCCATGGTAGTTCTATTGAATAGTAAATCAGAGACAATTTTTCAACCAGATCGGTCGAGAACTCTCTGAGTTAGAGGGGACAAAAATTTGACATTTTGGCCAAACAGGTGTTTTTTCTCATCCATGTAACTTAGTACTTATTGTTCTCAGAAAAATGTGTTCCAAATAGTTTAGATAGCTATTTTTTCAATCTTTCGAAAAAAAGATAAAAAATTGTTGACTTTTTTTTACCGATATCTAAAACTTGTTTTCAAAGTGGGCCCTTTTTTCTCTAAAAAGAAAGCTTAAATATTTTCCTTGAAGACCTATTTGGTTGCTTAGTGGGATGCGAGTTGGAGATCTATCAAAATAAATGTTTTGTAACTCAAAACATAAATTTTTTGACTTTTTTTTTGCAAAATCCAAAAATTTACTGACTTTGTTTTTTCAAAAGAAAGCTTAGATCTCCTTGAAGACCGTTTTGACCGTTTAGTGGGATGCGGGGGGATATCTATCAAAATAAATACTCAAGACATAGAATTTTTTACTTTTTTTTTCTAACTTTTTTTCAAAATGGGCTCAAAAGAAAGCTTTGATCTATTTCTTTTAGAGATTTTTGGTCGCTTAGTGGGTATCTATCAAAATAATTATTTTGTAGCTCTAGACATACAATTTTTGACTTTTCTTGCAAAATCGAATTTTTTTCTTTTTATTTTTTTTTATTTTGCTCAAAAGAAGGCATAGGTTTATTCCTTTGAGAACTTTTTGGTCTCTTAGTGGGATGCGATTGGGATATAAATCAAAATAAATTGAATTTAATGAAGAACAAATGTAATCAGTCAAATGAATTTTATTATGAATTAAGTTATCTAAACTACTTCTAAGTAAGTTGTAAAGTAAGTTGTTTAGTACTTGCAAGTCATTGCCACATTTTTGCTGGTTATCTGTTGAAATCAGGCGAATTGTGGTAAAGGGTTTGTAATAAAACCTTTAATAAACAGCAATTTAATTCTTGAAAACCTATTTTGTTGTAATTTTTTTAATGACAGCAAAATTAAAACAATCAGCAACGATACACAGCTTCATAAAATGTTGCACGCCACCAGAAACTAAAATTGGTTGTAATCTAAATATGTTTTGTTATAAAAAAGAAAAGAAAAAAACACTTTAATTATAATTATTACCAGTGTATATTACAACTGCAAACTGTGACATTATAAACATTCGCTGTTATTTAACGCTGTAATGATGCTGTTGATGCTGCTAATAATGGTGATAATCATTAACACAACTTGTCATATCATAGAAAGAAAATAAATACTCTTTGTTGGATTTTCCTTTTTTTTTTTAAATTAACATTTTTACTAGTATAAAAAGTACTTAAGTTTTCGGTATCAGTCGTTACCATCCAATGCGACAATGAAAATGACAAGACAACAAAACATTTCAAACAACTGTTGAGAATAGAAATCTTAAAGAAAAAATGGTAGTAATAATAATAATAATAATAGCTGTAATAACAGTAATAAACAATAATATGTTTTTGTTGAATGTTTTGTATTATACAGAGACATTTATTTGAATTGTATTGTGATATAAAATAAACACTCGAAAAATAATTAATAAAACAACTAAACGAATTGAAGTGAAACTAAAACTTTACAAGTTTCACATTTTATTTGAAGTTTCGAGATTTTTTTCAAATTTTTAAAAAATTTGTATAAATTTTCTTAATATTTTATTCAACACAAGTCATTGGTTCTGACTCAGTCACATTAAGAAAATTTATACAAATTTTTATACCCTACACCACCATAGTGGGGAGGGTATAATGCGTTTGTGCAGATGTTTGTAACGCCCAAAAATATTAGTCTAACACCCTGTTTAAAGTATACCGATCGACTTAGAATCACTTTCTGAGTCGATTAAACGATGTCCGTCCGTCTGGTCGGCTGGCTGGCTGTCCATGTAATTCTTGTGCGCAGAGCACAATCGCAATTTTGAAGATATTTCGATAACATTTGGTGCATATTATTTTTTCGGCTCAAGGACCAAGCCTATTGAAACTGGCTGAAATCGGTCCATTATTTCACCTAGCCCCCATACAAATGTCCTCCCGAAATTGGACTTTATCGGTCATAAATGTTTAATTTATATATGTATCACCACAAGTTCCGCTCCAGATAAGTTTTATATACACAAAATTCATGTCACCAAATTTTGTTACGATCGGTCCATAATTAGTCATAGCTCCCATATAGACCCGCTTCCGAAAATCACTTTAACGTGCATAAATCGCTTAAAAATGTGGGTATACTCACAAAATTCAGCATAGTAAACTTTCATATGATGGTGATCGGTCCATAATTGGTCATAGCTCCCACTACCGAAAATCACTCCAAAATATAAATTATTGAAATTTTAAAAGAAAAATGTTTTTGCTCTTTTACTTAGTGCAGGGTATTATATGATCGGGATTGACCGATCATACTTTCTTACTTGTTTAGTATGAAAAGGTGCAATATTTTGAAGGACGGAGTTTTAAAGTGTTAGTCCAAAAATAAACTTATCTAAACCAAAAAATATAGCTCGGAATAAATGTGGATCAAATTGTTCCTAATATTTGCAATCTTATTCAAATTTTGATATAAATTTTAGTTTTAGAAACTCAATGAATATGTAATATGTAATAAAATCTTTATTTATTAACGAAACTCAATTAAATTTTCAATGTTTTTTAAATTTGTCATTCTAAATAACAAGGTGTAACAAATCTTGTCAAAGTGAATCTCGCAATTCCTAAAAATTTGAGCAAAAATCCCAAAAATGGTATTTTTTACAATTTTGCCTATAGGGTTCACATTTCTTTCGGGGCTGGGAAATACTTTGGCGATAAATAGGGAACACAAAAAGGTTTCCAAAGCTGCTTTTTGTTTTCTGATCCCAGCTTTGGGATTTTAGAACATGTGGCCCAAAGTTGAATTTTTGATAAAAAAATGGTTCAAATTCCGAAGGGCGTAGGGGCGACATATTCGAAAAATAGGACATGTTTTTTATACCAAAATGTTCTCCGTAAAGATACCTTACAGAAAAACATAAAATTGTTAGATGTTCTAAAAGAAAGTTTTTTTTTAATAAAAAAAGAGTTAAGTCACCTTTTCGCCCAAAAAACAGCAAAATTCTACTATTTTTTAAATATTTAAATTTAAAATCGTTTAGTTTTGGATCCATAATAGATGTTGACCTCAAATCTTTTCTGTGTTATTGCCAATGTAGTAGTCTAACAAAAAAATTCGAGTCTATTCGGTCCAAAATTACGCCTTATATTTTTAAAATAGCGGCCCAAGGTATGGCCAAATTTTAAAATTAAAATTTTTAAATGTGTATAAATCGAAAATTAGAAGAGATAGATAGCACACGCAAGTTTTTTGAAGACCTTGCCGAGCGCTTTTCAAAAGTATTAAAATATTTGAAATCGGATGGGAAACAAAAAATGGCATGTTTTTAAAAATTTTACATGTCGAAGGTATCCTTCTTTGAGCCCCCATATCGTCGTCCTTGGAGCATTTGTATGGCCCATTTTAATAACTTAAACCCGAATGCTCCTTGGCTACGCCGACGTAAAGTTTTATCCCTATCGGACCAGGCGTTTAGAAATGCCAGATTTATTTCCAAAAAATTTCGATTCTGGCCCACTGTGCATAGTTAGCTATGACCTTTTCCATCTTTCTGCCAACATATGGATTCCGAGCCAAAAGAACGGTTCATCTTTTGAAGCCAAGAACGAATCAAGACAATATCGGATACTCTGTTCCAAAGTGAAGCGTATCCGAGAGAGAGCGTTCTACATCGACCAAAACAAATAGTAGTGGGACGGGTTACGGTCTGAAATATAAAGCTGTTGAGGCAAAGCTTTCCAACCACTTGATTCTAGATACTTTTAAACAGGCATTGCAGCATGTGGCCGAGCGTTGTCATGATGGAATATTACAGTGTCATGTCTGCCCGCACATTCTGGTCGTTTTTGGCCAATGATGGCGTCAGTCGAATCAGTTGTATTCGGTACAGGTTCGGTGATGGTCTGGTCAGATTTCAGCAGCTTATAATAGATAGGATCCTTTTGCTCCCACCAAATACATGAATATCGGCTGGTTGACCGGGCTCCACATCCGATGTCTTACGCTTCGGGTAATCGTAATGGGTCCTCTTTTCATCGCAAGCAATGATTCGGTTCAAAAATAATTTTTTTATAGCGTTCATGGATCATTTCGGACATGCAAAATCGTCTTTCAATGGCCCTTGTCTTCATTTCATATGAATCTCAATTTCCCTGTTTTTAGATGATCCCTGCTGCTCTCAAACGTTTTGAAATTGGAGCTTGAGAAGCTTTCAATGATTTTGCAGGCACTTGTTGAGTTTTACAACAATCTTCATGTAGTAATGTCTCCAATTCTCTCAAAAAATTGGTCTTCAAACTGTTTTGGTGTGGGCTGGGTTGGGTGATCTTTGTCTTCCGTGTCAAAATCACCACTTCTGAATCTCAGAAACCATCTCCTGCACGTTGAAACTGCCGTGCAAAAAAACTTTATATTAGAGGCTGTACGACGCATTTATGTAACTCAGTGTAATGGGTTTTAATTGTATATATCCAATTTTTAAGTGTAAACATATGTTTGTAAATGTTTTAGTTTTAAAATAAAAACGACCTCCAAGTGGATTTGTTTTTTTGACAAAACATTACAATTCATGTTAAGGCTTTATTAGGGTGGCAATAAATTCTGGAGTTTAAAAGAATATTTAAACTTAAAATTGAGAAGATTTTCTAACATGAACTAATACACAATAATAATGAATATATTAAAAGGAAAAGTCAATCTTTTAAAATTTGTGCTCATATTTAGTTAAATTACAAAGTAGCGCCCTATTAATTCTGCCTTAAAAAGGCACAATAAAACCAGCTGCACTGTCAGACATACACAAACTTAAACATGTACATTTTACATTTATTGTTGAGATAAATCTATCTGTGTTTGTATATCTGTAACTGTATCAGTATCTGTGTATATTAACTATTTTTACAATGAATATTTAACAAGTGGTAGTGGTAGTTTACAACCATTATTTGTAGTTTTGTTTTATTTTCCTTCTTCTTGATTCATTTCTTTTTTTTTCCTTTGTCAGTGTGCAGTGGCACAATTGTCTGCGGATGTTGTAACTAAAAGTGAAAAACTAGAAGTATGAATTAAACTGTGCATGCATACGTGTATACCCTGTAATTTTAATGGTCACAATTGACCTCGGTTACTAGCAAATACTTCGGCTCTTCTGCATTCGCGATAAATACTGTAGTTAAAATGCAATGCAATTAGGTTGCTGGGTAACTAGTTGAATTCATTTCTCAATGCGGAACTAGTGCCATAAGCTGCAGGGTGCCTTTAAGCGTTTTCTGCAAATTCCTGACTGTGTATGTGTATTTGCCAGGCATTGTTTAAATTAATAAAAGCTTATTACTACTATGTACATGGGTTAAGAGCAAGGTTAAACTTTACTACAAATAGAACTTTATTTAATTAAAAATGTATGAATTTAAACTGTAAATGTTAAGACTTCGGTTTTATTTGTCTCCTTAAATGTTAAACAAGAGCTATATTCGGCTGTGCCGAATCTTATATACCCTTCACCAAATTATTCTTAAAACACACAAATTTAAAATATTTTTAGTTAAACAAAATTAAAAAAATAATTTTCAAAATTAATTTTGAAAAATTTAAAAAACTTTTTTTTTCCAAATTTTTTTTTTTTAATTTTTTAAAAATATTTTTTTTTAATTTATTAGTGAAAAACATGTATGAAACAATTTTGTTTGGTAACAATAATATTCGGGTTAAAATATATTTTCTTGACTTGGACCCATTGTAGGTCCAAATTACTGTGGCCTTATATATATCGTTGCAATGGACTTTGAAATATCTATCATTAGATATCCATATTGTCAATATTAATTACTTAGCAGTCCAGATATAGATCAATAATAGGCCGAAAATCTACGTTGTATCCCAGCCACTTGTGGGCCGATTTTCTCGATTTTCTCGAGCCGGGAGAAATCCCGATATATTAATCATGTTTATAAGTTATTTGGGGCTACGGAAAGTTGATTTCAACATACAGACGGACCGACGGACATGGCTATATCGACGATCCAAAATATACATATATACTTTGTGGGGTTGCAAATGAAAAATGTAGAAATTACAAACGGAATGACAAACGTATATATTCCTTTGCCACTCATGGCGAAGGGTATAAAAATAATACATTTCTATAATAAGAAATCCCTCACCTTGATATGAACTAAAAGAAAAATGTAGGATGAGGTTGTAAAAACTAGGTTTTCGTTAAAACTGGTTACAGATTACATATTGTTACGAAATTGTACTTGAATTCAAATATAACGATTTTAAGGGCTGATTTAAAAGTAGCATAATGCTTTCAAATAACAGTGCTGTAATAGCAAACTGTAACATATATGTGGGCATTATTAAATAAAAGCTTTCAGTTGACCATTTATCGTAAGTTGGCAACGCTGTTTGAATTCGAATATTCAGTTAAGGAACATTGTAGAAAGTACACCACAGATGGCGTATGATCTAGAATATTCGAACTTTGACAGTTAAAGAGCAATCTAGAGTGCAGATGGCAGTGTTATAAATAGTGGCAGAGGGTGCAGTCGTTATTGAGTTTATCAGAGACGCTTTTCGAATAAACATCAACTGAGTGCCTTAAAGTGTGTTGTGTTTTTCAAGTAAATTCGTGTACATTATAAATTATGTCTGTATTTCTGAGAATTTATAAAAATTCTGTTGTTGTACATTTTAAAATAAATAAAGAGTTGTTACAATTTTCAAACTACTAAACGGCTTTTATTTGCAATCAAAAGTATCCGTTTTATTTAAAGGAAATAAACCAGCGTTTTGAATAGGTTAAAACGTAACAATATTATAGTGTTGCAAATAAATTTGGTTGGAATTACAAATGTAATGACAAATTTATTTATACTGATGCACTCATGGTGAAGGGTATAAAAATATGTAGCCCACAACAATAACACTGAGCGTAATTTTTTGAGTCATGGAAATATAACCCTATACGGACACCACTACTTGATAAAAGACCCGTGTCTCTCAGTTTTGTCCAAAGTCATGTACTTTTGTGTATGGGCCTCAAAGATTTGGTGCTCGTTGTCATTTTTGCCAAAAAGTGATTATTTTCTCAGGCAAACAGTTCGGAATTTTGGTTTACTCTCTGAGGCAAAGTTGTAGCCCTTGTCATAAAGAACAAAAATTGTGAACATACATATAAAATCAAGATCAAGATCTTCAAGATCAAAACTTTAAAAAATTTAGAAATAAATTCTTTTAACGCTGCCTCAAAAGTATGCTTTATTTTATAATAATTTAATAGTCTATGGCCCAAAACACTTAATTCCTATAGTCTTTTCTTACTAACTTATATTGAGCTATCTAAACGGTGTTAAGAATCATTCCTAGGAATTTAATATGTTCTAGAAAGTTCTTTACTGAGACCTTAGGTAGATTTTTGTAGTTGATTGTTTCCTTGAATTTTGAACGGTTTGCTACGTATGGACCTGAACAGGGGAAAAAAGGTTTTTATCTCCGATCGAATTTATTAATTTTTTGTTTTTTTTCTTTATGACAAGGGCCACAACTTTTCCTCAGAGAGAATTCCATAAAAAATCAAAATTCCAAATTGGTTGCAAGATATGAGCCTGAGGAATGAGCAAAAATGAGACCGGCCCCCCCAAATCTTTGAGGGCCCATAAAAAAAGTGCATGACATTGGGCAAAACCGGGAGACAAGGGTCTTTTTTTTTGTCTTTTATCACGTAATGGTGTCCGTATATGGTTATTTTTTTTTCGTGTTGCACTGTGTAATTAGCAAGAACAATTGTTAATGGTTTGTTGACTTTGTAGGTGGCCTTCGTTGCCTTTTAATTATGCTTTCTTTTACATTGTAAATAAGCGTAAATTTCTTTGAATTGTATTTTTTTACTGTTTTTATTTATTTCTTTGTAATGACTTGACCTGTAAAATCAAAGAAATAGGAAAATAAAAGCTACAGTAATATTTTAGAAAATATTTGCTTAAAAATTTTCCACTCAAAGTTCCTTGGAATTTTTTGTTAAACATCTATCTTTCTTCTATAAGATTTCTCACACGTTTTTAAGAATTAAATTCAATTAATTTTCCGTACCCAACCGCTTGGATCTGTACGTTCCTCTTAAATCAGAAAAGTGATAAATCAAATAAAAAATAAACATTTGTAATTTTCTGCCACAAATTAAAAGCTCATTTAATCGCAATATTTATTTAACGCTTCATTTATCAAATGGAAAAAAATAAATATTTATATGTATACGAGATTACAGCGTAAATGTAACTACATTTACACCTAAACGGCTTGGAAAAGAGGAAGTAGTAAAAATCTAGATAAATAAGAAAAGCTCCTAAAAGTATGCTGTAATAAATTTTACTTGATGCATTCTAGGCGAAATTATTTAAGCACTCACTTGCTGCCACCTTTACTAGGAACACATTACATTCATATATACAACTACACATTACACATACATCGTTAAAGTTTACACGAAACGGAAATAAAAATCACACACAAATTTCAAGGTCATCAAATGCCAAACGTATCAAAATACACTGCTTTTTATATATAAATGGATAAAAATAAGAATGAAAGAAAAGTAAAGTAAATAATATAAATAAATATTTTAAGTAGTTTTCTGACAGAAGAAAAAAAAAACGTAGAAAACTTTAATGGAATGAGAATAATTGAAAAAGGCGTTAAAGGTTAGTAGTATTGCAGAAAATTAATTCTTCAAAGTATAAAGAAATTTAAAAAAGATATTGAGTATGAAATAAGTAAAGCGCCGAATCTTACCATACACTTCACCAATTATAGTGGGGATTTGTACAGCTTAAAGCATTAAAAAAATAATTTCCAGCAAAATCTGTTAATGTTCCATTCTAAAACATAATTATTTTACAAATATTATTTTCTTAACATTTAATATTTGGTTATTAGTTCCTTATTTCCTTAACCATTACTTTTATTATGCATATTTCTATTTCATTCAATACTCTTGAAGTCAATTGAATTATTGCCAATAGTCAAATAACATTCGTTAGTAAATGTAATAGTAGTATAGTTGTAGAAAATTTGCATACTTTTATATTATTTGCATTTTTGTCTTGAGGTTTTGTTGGTTTTCCTCTAATATTTTATTCAAATAATAAATTTGAGCTTTCCGCTATAAATAAATACAAGTATGACTTGAAATATGACTTCTTTTTATAAAAATAAAAATATTTTTACTTCATAAATCTCTTGAGATAATTTATGCTTAACGAAAAATAAGAAAAAAGAAATAAATATGCGCTAACACACATTAAGTATCGCAAATGTTAAATTGTGATACTTTAACGTTTAACCCTAGAAAGCCGAAATGTAGACAGTAAATCACAAAGAAGAAAAACGCCTGAAGTTATGCCATAGAAATATGCTTTATTAGTGTTTATTTAGCAGTCTACTAAATATGAATTAGTTACTAAAGTTAAAAGATACGAATGAACTAAAAATACCAATCGACACTGAAGCTGATTAAAAACTTGATGTCGTATTTCAGTCGTTCTATCTGCTGGTTGACTGTCCATGTAAATTTTGTGAACACATTTGTTCCATTTCACTTCGATCTGATTATCTCTTATTTCATTCCATTAAATTTGTAATTGGTATATTTCGTTTTCGATTTGTCACCACATTGTATAAGATGGCGTTTTGTAAAAATAATACTGGCAACCGTACTATTACTGGACTATGGCTTATTTTTGTCTTTAGCCATGAATATTTGTCTTCACAATTTAATTTAATCTCTTTAATATATTTAATAATTTGAGTCTATTTGTTTCATTAAAATACATTGATGGTTGTTATACCCTACACGAGCTTAGAGAGGGAAGGGAATATTACGTTTGTGCTGATATAAAGCCCAAAACTATTTTTCTAACACCCAACTTAAAGTATAGCGATCGTCTCATAACACAGGGCAACAAAATCGAAAAATTTTTGGAGGCTTTTTAAACCACTACACAATGAGGGTGCTGTGGCTTAATTGGTTAGCGCGTTTGATCATTAAGCATGATATGGTATTTGTGGCCTGGGTTCTATTCCCAGCCGCTGCCAATCAACAACATCAGTTTATAATAATAATTAGTTTACTAATAACTAATATTTATCACAGCGCCCTCCTTCGGTGGTATAACACTAAAACGCCACCGAAGTAAAATAATTAAATAAAGGTTGTTGGCTTGACTAATGCGCCATCTCACCACCACAGGCGCTGCAATCTGCACTAATAACAAACATAACGCGCAATTGCAGAGTTGTCAATTAAAAAGCTTTTCTTCTCCTTTCACCACCTTTTCTTCTACTCTCTATCCCCTTTCCAAAGAAAGTAACACAATTATATATAGGCATATTAATTGCCTGAGTGTTACTTCTCTTTTTTTAAAAAAAAAAAAAAATTTGATGTATTGTGGTTCCAGTAGTACATATAGGGTCCAAATTTTAAATTCTATGGAGAAGTTTTTTTTTTAATTTTTTTTTGTAAAATTGTGAATTTTTTTAGACCTTTCTCCACATAATTTATGATAACTCAAAAAGGGTTAGTCCGATGTTATTAAAATAAACCTAGAATAGTTAAAATGTGCATAACCTTTAATTCGTTTATATATATTGCATTTTAATCGGCTCAGTAGCTTCGGAGTTATAATAACAAATTGAAGCAAAAAATATATTTTTTACGTGAAAATAGCTAATTAAAAAAATCATAAAAAATCGAAAACGGCAGAAATTGTTCAGATGTATTGCTTTCTCGCAAAGCCACATGTAATAGAAACAAAATGAAATATCGACCATAAAAATCGATTGATTCTTTTCGAATTTATTCACAATTAAGTGAATTCGCTCATTTTCACAAAATTTTTGTTTTTGGCTTGATGTAGTGATTGAATTGTGAAAACATCTTCCCCATGCTATTTACAAATTTTCACAAATATATTGCATTTCAATCGGCTCAGTAGTTTAGGAGTTATGATAACAAATTGAAGCAAAAAATATTTTTTTTCGTGAAAATAGAAAATTTATTTGTTTTAAAAAAATCATGAAAAACCGAAAACGGCAGAAGTTCAGATTTGTTGCTTTATCGCAAAGCCTCATGTAATAGGAACAAAATGAGATATCGACCATACAAATCGATTGATTCTTTTCGAATTTATTCACAATTCGCTCATTTTCACAAAATTTTTGTTTTTTGCTTGATATATTGATTGAATTTTGAAAACATCTTCCAAATGCTACTTACAAATTTTCAAATATATATTGCATTTTAATCGGCTCAGTAGGTTCGGCTCCTAAGGAGTGAGATCGAAAAATTCTTAACATACATATATGTTTATAAAAAAGAAACCACTAAACTTACAGCTTTAATTTTTTTTTTATTTGATTGAAATTATTATTACAATTTACAAAAAAAATTATTTTTATAGTTTTAATCACTAGTGATGAAATTTTGAACCTTTTTCGGAAACCCTTCCATTAACGTTTTTATAGTGCTTTCTGTCACTTTGCTCGAACATGTAGTCCATCTCCGTTTAAAATCTACCACACTTTTGGACACCTTTTTTGTACTCTTCAATTCTCTTTTAACAAGAGCCCAATATCTCTCCACTGGCCTTAGCTCCGGGCAGTTTGGAGGATTTGCCTCTCTTGGTACAAATACCACATTATTGTTCTTGTACCACTCAAGGGCTTGTTTGCCATAGTGACAGGATGCCAAGTCAGGCCAAAAATAAGTGGACACATTATGAAGTCTTATGAATGGAAGCAGCCTTTTTTGTAAACATTCCTTGATGTAAATTTCGGTATTTATAGAGCCCGTTGTAACAAATGAGTGGCTTCTTTTGCCGCAACTGCATATTGCTTGCCATACCAAGAACTTTCTGGGAAATTTTGTCTGCTTTTGGGTCCTAAACTTTTCTTCAACATTCCCTCGAGCATCAGCAACATAAAATTTTTGACCTGGAAGTTGCGAAAAATCTGCCAGAACATACGTTTCGTCATCCATTATGCAGCAAGAATATTTTTTTATAAAACTTGACTTCAATTTCCGTGCTCTGTTTTTGGCCTCTAAATTTTTAGTAGCGTTCCTGTCAGGAACTTTTTGAGCCTTGTATGTTTTTAAACCTGCATTAGCTTTAACTTTTCGTACCAAATAGTCCGAGCACTGAGCTAACCGGGCTGCTTTCCTACCGGATGTGTTGGGAGCTCTTTTGAAAATGCGTTCTATTTTTTTGGCTTTAGAAACATCATGTGGACCATTCCTTCTACCTGAACAGGTTTTCTATCAACTGACAAGTTCTCCCGGTACTGTTTAATAACATTGGAAACAGTTTGACGGCAGACCTTTGTATGCTTGGCCAACTTTTTGTAAGACCAAGTTGGGTTTTGTTGAAAATATTTAATAATTTCAGTACGCACTTTTTTCTGGTCACTCATTTTAATCAGATTAACAAAAAAATTAATATAATTGACATTACACATAATAACTGACATGTTTTTCAAAGGTAACTTGATCAAAAAAAAATTGAAATAATACTTGGGTTAAAAAATGTAATGAAAAACGTGTGTTAAGAATTTTTCGATCTCACTCCTTACGTGAATAATTGTTTTAAAAAAATCATGAAAAATCGAAAACTTTAGAAATTGTTCAGATTTATTACTTTATCTCAAAGCCACATGTTTTAGAAACAAAATGAGATAGCGACCATACAAATCGATGGATTATTTTCGAATTTATTCACAATTAAGTGAATTCACTCATTTTCAGAAAATTGTATGTGAGTACAAGCGTGTACTTTGAGTGTAAATTTTACATGAGTTTTGTTATTGTAACAAAAATTTTAACAAAAACAAAACACATGTAAAATCAAAGTACACGCTTGTACTCACATATAATTTTCTGAACTGGAGCCATTTTTGTACTTAGGTAACCATGATGCATCAAATCTATATAGTGGTTAGTGAAGCCTTTTTATTTTGCTGTTGACCTGTGTAATAACTCTCCGAATCCGTCTGTTCGTGTGACCATGTAAACTTGTGCGCTAAGTACAGCTCGCAATTTTGAATATATAGCTAAGTACTATGTTCAAAATTTCGTGCGAAATGCTGTCAAACTACATATAAAATAGTTGGAATGAAATATATGCGAAATAATTTCGCTAAAGCAGTACTCTGTTTTTATTGTGGAAAACATGTGAAATAGATCTGGCAACCTTATTTTTCCACACGAAATAACATACGCTGCACTTCTTTCGCACGAACAGCTAGCTGTCAAACAGCATGTAAAATTTTTCGCATGAAAAAACCATAATTTTTCGCAAATATGAACAGAGTACTAAGCTTATTTCAATAAAATTTGGCGCAAAGACGAAACTTATTAAAGCTGGTAAAAATTGGTCCACAAATGTCCTCCCGAAATAGGACTATATATCATTCCTATTGAGTGTATGACTTAAAAATGGGGTATTTTTTAAAATTTTTATTACTTTTAAAACATTTGTACAATATTCAAAGTGGATTCCGAGCCAGATGATTGAAGACAATCTAATGTCTGCAATTCTTGGTCTTCAAACTTTTCTGGCTGGGCTGGGCGAACTTTGACTTCCGTGTTTGTAGGGTATTATTTGGTCGGGCTGGACCGATTTTATTTTTTTTTTATATTCATATAAAATTGCAATATTTAAGTTAAATACTAAACAATTTTATCATTCGTTTTTGTTCATTACATTCAATAAATTTAAAGAGTTAAATTTGTTATTTTACACAATTTACGTTTGATATTCTCTAAGTATTGCTTTTGTTGTGCTGTCAAAAAAAGTTAAATTTGAAAATTAATTTCAAATGCCAAAGTCATTTCAGTTTATTGGCAGACAAACAGATCAATTTATAGTTTTTGCATGTAGTACATACATAAATCTTGTTTTTATTAAAGATAAAAAAGTCTTAATAAAATGTTATTTAATTTATTTATTAATAAAGCTGCTATTTTAAATTCAACTATTGCCAACATGTTATTAGCTACATATGTATATTGTCGAGGGTGTCAATTGATGCCCTCGCAATAACGTGCAAATGTTGGTTTTAGTTTACTGAACTAGAAATGATTTAATTTAAATAACGCGTATATAACCAGCTTTAAAATATGAATAGTTTTAATTTACTAAAAACACTTAAGTACATGCAAATGGATATCATAAAACGTGGTTGAAATGACATAATGTTGATGTTAGAGGTATTCGGTAGATTTAAATTACAATTGTACATTTGCTGCTCTTTTCAAAATAAAATAGTTTTAACTAATATAAAGGTTGGGGGAAATGCGCAATGTAATAATTTGTTACATTAAATGCTTTATAATACCCTTCAACATGAGTGGTTTCTGTTTGTACTTACATATATATATGAACATATATAAGGGTATATATAAGTACAAATAGAATACTTACTAATTTTTTCTTTTGAGACCCTATAAATTTTATATATTCGCGATCGTTATAGATAGCGAAGTCGATATAGCCATGCCCTTATTTATGTTGAAATCAACTTTCTGTAACCCAAAATAACTTTCAAACATGATTGATACATCAACATATCGGGAATTCTTCGGACTCGATTGCTATTTAAAATCGACAAAATCGGGCCACAAATGGCTGAGATATAAGGAAAAAACCAGGACAACCTCGATTTTTGCACTATTTTTGATCTATATCTGGTTTACTAAATCATTAATAAATTATGGATATCTAATAATAGATATCGAGCCCTTAGCGCCAAATTATCGTAAGCGACAAAACACAAATTTTACAGGAGAAGGTTTTTTCGATTATTTTGAAATTTATACATAAAATTAAAAATGTTATGATGCGATATAATATAATTTCGTTCAAGCTATTTGTCTATTTTTCAAAAATATTTATAACTTTTGACGATTAAAAATTCATGGAATACTTTATTGAAAAATATGACAAAAAATGTTTTTTATTGAATTTTTGCATAGATACAAATTTTTCGAATTGAAATAAAATTTTTATTTATGAATAGTTTTTAATGAAATTTCACAGTTATGTAAAATTTTCTATTTAAAATAGAAAAATAAAAACGAATTTTGAAATTTATTATCAGGAATCCCGCAATTCCCAAAAAATTCTTGAAAAATCCCAAAAATGGAAATTTTTAATTTTTCGGCTATAATATCCATACCAGGGTCTGAGTTATCGGAACCCTTTACAAAATAATTAAAAGCATATTGGGCCATCTAAAATCGGTTACTATATTTTGATATCGAATATGCGATTTGAGAATTTTTGCCCTAAATTTTAATTTTACATAAAAAATAGGTAAGAAAAATTTTTAATTTTTTTTCAATTAAAATATTTTATGAAAACTTAGCTTTCAGAAAGTATAAATTCCTTATACATCCTCTTAGAATTGCTTTTGCAATAACTGAAATTAAAATATTTTATGAAAACTTAGCTTTCAGAAAGTATTAATTCCTTATACATCCTCTTAGAATTTTTTTGCGATAACTTAAAAAGAAAAAAAGTTCTTTTTTCCCAAAAAATTAGCGAAAAATCGGCTTTTTAAAATTTTTTAAATTAAAATGCATATAACTTTGGCCTTAGGCATTATTTTTAAACACTTCTTTTTCTCTTTGACACATACATATGTTGTTAGTCTAATGAAGGAAAACTGGAGAAAATTGGAAAATATTTGGATACGCTGTTATCAAAAAATTGGAGTAGGCTGGGTAAAACTATTGAAAATTTAATTTTCAAATGCGAATATCTCCTAAGCTATAAGAGCTAATTGATAGCTACGACTAAGTCTTTTGTAGCGCTCGATGAAAAGATTCTATATTTGTAATTTTTTTTGAAATCGGAACACAAACGAAGAAATAGAATTGTTTTAAAAATTGTAACATACCCGAGGTGTCCTACTTTGAGGACCCTTGGTCGCGCCCCTGGTGGGCCCATGAGGTTCATATTCAGAACTTAAACTCAACTGCACCTCTTCCTTGCGCATGTGAAATTTCATTCAAACCAATCTAATCATTTAGAAGTTACAGATTTATTTCCCTCTTTTTTTTTATACCACTATGTATCGCTTACGATAAAATACGTTTACTGTAAAATGTAAACATTGACTTACGATAAAATCTTACCCCCTATAATTTTGAAGTTATTAACAATTTTGATATTCTGAGAACGCTAAATAAAACACCAGTCGGTCCATAAAATTTTAATTTTTGCAACAAAAAAAAAATTTTCAAAATGTCGCTTTGGCTATAGTAAGTGGGAAAAATCGGGAAAAAATTTTTTAACCCGAATTTTTTTTTCATAAAAAAAATATTTTGTCAAAAATTCTTTTTCCAAATATTTGAAAAAATAAAATTTTGAAAAAAATGTTAATTTTGTTTAAATAAAAATAAAAAAAAAATATTTTTAAGTATAATTTGGTGAAGGTTATATAAGATTCGGCATAGCTAAATACTTGTTTTTAAGTCACATGCTGATGATAAACGAAGCTGCATGAAAAATGTCTAAATTATATATAAACAATTAAGAGTACTATATTTAGTAAGACTAGTTTACGCAGAAGAAATTTTATTTCAAATGTACAAAAAATTTTATCTAATTCAACAATTTATAACTGAAATTCCTATTAGAACGTATGAAATTTAATAATTTATATACTTAATAATAAGTTGATAAGTTAAGTTTGGATCAATATTTTTCCTTTTTAACCTCAAGTGAAGAAACAGAGTATAAACAAGTAAGAGTACTATATTCGGCCGTGCCGAATCTTAAATACCCTCCACCTAAATATGATGGTATAACAACTGAAATAATATAACAATTGTTAGAAAGACTAGTTTACGCAGAAGATATTTTATTTCAATTGTACAAAAAATTGTATCTAATTCAGCAATTTACAATTGAAATTCCTAATAGAAAGTATGAAATTTAACAATTTATATACTTAATAATTAGTTAATACGTTTGGATCAAAATTTTTCCTTGTTAACCTCAACTGAAGAAACAGAGTATAAAAAAGGGTATACAAATATATTTAGACAAATATAAAAATATTGGGTTGTGGGACTTATATATTATATCACCTTTTGTGATTTGATTGTCATAAAATATTTTAACGTGATTCTTATGTATGATATTCACAAAATTCAGTATTATGATTTTTGAATACAAATTACTGATCTGTGTACTATTTTTGTTCACTATATGGAAGCTATGACCTATTATGGTCCTAAGTATTTGAGGGCTATTTTTGTAGAATTTCATATAAACAACGCTATTAACAAAAGTGGACCTTATATGGGAAGTATGATTACTGGATACAAATTACTGATCTGTGCGTTATTTCATTTCGTTATCGATATGTTTTAAATATTTTTTAAGGTTAATATCTTTTTCGGAAATGGGCCTTATATGGGAGCTATAACCAATTATTGGTCGATCTTCATAGAATAAGGTAGCGATTTTGGTATATATGGGGACTATTTATGACGAATTTAAACTTAATAGCGATATTTATAAGACATTTATTCTTACTTAAGTGATTTACGGAAGTGAACTTTATATGGGGGCTATGGTCAAATATGGGCCGATCCACAAAAAATTTGGTGTTGTGATTTTTTTAAGCACGAAACTTATTTTTCCTGAATTTTGTGTGGATACTGCAATTTGGTAGGCATTTACAGACCATAGAACCATATTTCGGGTAGAAATTTGTATGGGGGCTAGGTGAAATCATGGATTATTCCTATAATTTTTACTTTTAACATAAAAATAACGTATGTAAAATTTTATTATCTGCAATATATTTGCAACAATACCAAAAACAATTTTAAAATTATCATGTTTTTTTTAGGTTGTCTCACATTTTGGTTCATAACTCTGGTTTCACAGAACCGATATTGCTGAGTTTCAATACCAAACTGCTTAGGAGAAAAATAAACATTTTTCTTGCAAGTTTACCAATTTTGTTTGTCTATTTTGGACGTGAGCGTGTTTTACACAGACAGACAGACGGACATATCTCAATCGACTTAGAATTTCATAAGGATCCATAATATATATACTTTGTTGGGTCTCAGATGAATATTTCTCAATGTTACACACGGAATGACAATCTTATATATACCCTCATTCACCACTTATGGTGGTGGAGGGTATAATAATAGAATTCTGTACAATTATCTGGATTTTAAATAACTTTATTTTTAAATATGCCAGCATTATTTTTATTTATTTTTATCATTTAACAAGTAACCCAGTAAATTTTTTACTTTAATTGTTTTTTTGTGGACTGTCTTTAATATTATGTTACCCTACATTGGGGAAATATACATTTTGTGTTTCTGTAATCGATAAATGCGTGCTGAGCCATGAGTAGTCATAAAATACTAAAACACTTGAGTGTCAGCACAAATGTCACATAAAATTAGACAAATGCTCCTTCCAACAAGTCAATGTACAAAGACCACTGCTAGAACTAAAACTAAACAATAAAGAATAAATGGACAACTGTTTAGTATTAAAGTAAGACTAGAAGAAAAAAATGAAAAACATAGAAAAATACTTGTAAATAAAGTCAGTCATACAACTAAATAAATACTTGTAAATATAAATAAAGGTACACTTATCTGTTACGCAAAAAATACATATGTAATTATTGAAGCATTAAATTATATATATTAAAATGACATTTAATTAATTTTAACATAGAATTATATGTTGATATATTTGGGGTATTCACACGGTCTACTATTTGGTCATATTGTCGTAATGCCCTAATATATTATGATAGTTTTAACAAATTGTTGTTGTTTCAAACAAAAAAGTTCTAAACTAATAACCAGGGAAACCGGAAATATGCTCTAAAAAAGTGTTTTAAGCGCTTTAAATATGCAGTAAAAACTTAAAAATAAGGTCTTAAAATTTTAAAAATATGCTCTTAAAAAACAAACTTACATAATTTTTAACCAAAAAATATACTTTTATTTAAAAAAATCAATACAATTCATTTCTAAAAAGGTAAAGTAACATAAAATAAACAAAAATAACATGAACTAAAACAAGTATAACAAAAATAAATACAACATAAAACAGTAGGAACTAAGCTATGAAAAGGGCACGAGAGGTATTTTTTGATGATATTTTATATAAATACAAAGTCACTTCTTCAATTAAGGTTATTGTTGCAATAAATTACAAAATATTTACTTAAATTTTCAAATAAAAATCGTTGTCAATTGGATCCGAAAACATTTTTATACATAGAAAATGTGCTTTCGACATCAGCTGATGTTATAGGAGCAAATTTAAAAGACAATATTTCTTTAACACTTAGAACGGTTAAGTTTGAATTAGAACTAAAATTTGATATTTAGATGGCGTTATTATTAAAATAGTGCTTTTTTATATTAAAAAAAGCCATCTATTTTTCAATTTTGAATTTTAAACAAAGTAAGTAAATACCTGTAATACAACAGCGAAAAATAAGTAAGACAAAATTTGTTTTTGATAAAGTCAAAATATGCTATTAAACAGTAAATTATGCTATAAAACGCAAAAATATGACATAAATATGCTCTTAAAACAAATATATGCAAAAATATACATTTAAGGGCAAAATATGCAAAAATATGCACTAACAAATCGATGCCAAAGTTCTTAAATAGTTCTGAAACGTGTAAATATCTTATCCATGTGCTCATTAGACTCACCAGAAAAAACATGCATTTGCATATTTTGGTTTCCCTGCTAATAACACTATTTCAACTATGTTTATTGTTTTGTCATAAAATAATACTTTTTTTGTTTAAAACACAACAACAACTATTATAATATAATAGGACAATATGACTAATAGGAGACCATGTGAATACCCCAATTGTGTATTATGTTCCTAATATTAAATAACTGAGTGTATTGTACTACTGTTACTCATCCTTTTCTGCATTGTGTGTGTGTGTTTGTGTTGGCAAAATTTTCTACTTGCTGAGTTGTTTTAATAATCCTTGCCAATATGTGTATGATGAGTGTCCTGTGTTCCTAGCAAATCTCCCGAGTATCAAAAAGTATTAAGTCAGACATACGAGCACATATTGTAGTTATAAACCTGCAAACAAAATGTAGAAAAGTATGTATATTGACCAACTGAAATTAAATAGTCAAATTAAATCAGCTTTAGGGTTAAAGTTCAAGCAAACAGATTGTGTCATGCAAAAAGAGTTAATACGGCCAAATAGTTTTAGGGTCAGCAATTATCTAGGCTGATTTCTAATCCAATCAAGTCAATAATTTTCTGTAGCTTTCTGTTTAAATCAACATGAAAGGCTTAAGCTAAGAAATTGAATGAATTTATTTGTTGATCCCTAAAGTAATAAGGGTTTAAATTACTATAACATTATATTACAATACAAGAATATCTTACTTTAGTATTTCTTTTTTTGTCTTTTACAGAAATTGTTTTAGTTCTTTGCTCTTTATAGAATTATTCGTCTATAGATTATTGTTATTTAGTTTTGTTCTTCTTAGCTTTTCTCAAACTTCCTTTTATTTTTAGCCTTATCCTTTTTTATTGTAAAAAACCTCTCAATTTCCGTTTCATTGACAATAACGCAACTACGGCAAATGTCCTTAAGCGTTATAGCGTTGCGAATTTCAATTGAGTTCTTTTTCTTTTTTTTTTGCCGCCATTCGTTGGAAAATTTCTTTCTTTCTTTTCTCTACTTAGATGAAATGAAATACACATCCTGTAGTTTTGTATTTATGGTTGGTTATAATATTTTGCTGTAACTTTAAGAGACTACAACTACAGTGAGACAGACATCATTGAATTTGAGGTATGCGTTACAGTGGAAATCTGGTTAAAAAATAATGAATAACAAAAATTTAAAATCATTGAGAGAATATCAATTTCATATAAATACTAAGCAAAACTCAGGTTATATTTGAAGGAAACTTCAAGAAACATCTTTTACAGTTTTGGGAAATTTTATAATTTAAGACAATTTTCCCGCATAGAATATGCGGCCAGACATGACAACGCTCGGCCACATGTTGCAATATCTGTTAAAAAGTATTTAGAATGAAGTGGTTGGGAAGTTTTGCGTCACCTGCTTTAAAGTCCAGACTGTGCCTCGTCTGACTAATATTTGTTTGTATCTATGGATGCAGTACGCTCTCTGTTATAAGCTTCACTTTATTTATATTTTTGAGTGATTTTCGGAAAATCACTTTCTGAGTCTCTTTCTGAGTCGATTAAACGATGTCCGTCCGTCTGGCTGGCTGGTCGGCTGGCTGTCCATGTAAGCCTTGTGCGCAGAGTACAGGTCGCAATTTTGAAGATATTTCGATAAAATTTGGTAGATATTATTTTTTCGGCCCAAGGACCAAGCCTATTGAAACTAGCTTAAATCGGTCCATTATTTCACCTAGCCCCCATACAAATGTCCTTCCGAAATTGGTCATAAATGTTTAATTTATAAATGTATCTCCACAAATTGCGCTCCAAATAAGTTTTATATATACAAAATTCATGTCACCAAAGTTTCTTACGACCGGTCCATAATTAGTCATAGTTCCCATATAGACCCGCTTCCGAAAATCACTTTAACGTGCATAAATCGCTTAAAAATGTTGGTATACTCACAATATAGACATAAATCTCTCATATAGACATAAATCACACGACCTAATTTCATGGTGATCGGTCCATAATTGGTCATAGCCCCCATATAAGGCCCACTTCCGAAAATCACTCAAAAATATAAATTATTGAAATTTTAAAAGAAAAATGTTTTTGCTCTTTTACTTAGTGTAGGGTATTATATGGTCGGGCTTGACCGACCATACTTTCTTACTTGTTTAGTATGAAAAAGTGCAATATTTTTGAAGGACGGAGTTTTAAAGTGGCATATTTTTGAATCTAATTGAGATATTGACTTGACATTTTTTTTGTAAGACCAACAATTAACTTATCTAAACAAAAAAAATGTAGCTCGGAAGAAATGTGGATCAAATTGTTCCTAATATTTGCAATCCTATTAAAATTTTGATATAAATTTTCGTTTTAGAAACTCAATGAATATGTAATAAAATCTTTATTTATTAACGAAACTCAATGAAATTTTCAACGTTTTTTAAGTTTGTCATTCTAAATAACAAGGTGTAAAAAAACTTGTCAATGGGTCAAAGGCAATCCCGAAATTCCTTAAAATTGGAGCGAAAATCCCAAAAATGTTATTTTTTTACAAATTCGCCTATAGGGTCCACATTTCCTTTGGGGCTGGGAAAATACTTTGGCGATAAATAGGGAACACATCAAGGTTTCCAAAGCTGCTTTTTGTTTTCTGAGCCCAGCTTTGGAATTTTAGAACATGTGGCCCAAACTTGAATTTTTGATAAAAAATAGGTCAAATTCCGAAGGGCTTTTCATATCAAAATGTTCTCCATAAAGATATGTTCTTAAAGAAAGTTTTTTTTTAATTAAAAAAGAGTTAAGTCACTTTTTCGGCCAAAAAACAGCCAAAATCAATTATTTTTTGAATATTTAAATTGAAAATTGTTTATATTTGGATCCATAATAGATATTGACCTCAAATTTTTTGTATACTATTGCTAATTTAGTTGTCTAAAACAAATTCGAGTCCATTCGGTGCGAAATTACGCCCCATATTTTTAAAATAGCTGGCCAAGGTATGGCCAAATTTTTAAATGCCTATAACTCGAAAATTAGAAGAGATAAATAGCACACACAAATCGGATGGGAAACAAAAAAATGGCACGTGTTTAAAAATTTTACATGTCGAAGATACAGTACTTTGAGCCTTCATATCGACGCCCCTGGAGCATTTTTATTGCCCATTTTAATAACTTAAACTCGAAACTTGGTTACGTCCACGTAAAATTTTATGCCGATCGGACCAGCCGTTTAGAAATGCCAGATTTATTTCCAAAAAATTTCGATTCTGCCCCACTGTGCACTTTGCATTGTACAATTGTTAACTACAAATTCTTTTATTTTGTTACATTTTTTTTTTTTGGTATATTTTATTTACGATTTCCGCAAATGTACGACATAAAGTTTTCACGTTAAAAAGGTTTTTACCATTTCAAAAATATTTACTCTTCAATCGTTAAAGACGAAATTGTATTTTTGCAGTTTGCGGTCCTGTTTTATTTGTTACAATTGCCGCATTTGTGGCAATAATCTTGAACCTTTTTTATATTATTTTGCTTTAATATTTGTTAACAAAAGAATATAAGAGAAAATAAAAAGAAAGGAAATCTTTTATGTTGGAGTATTTGTTTTATACTTTTGGGAAGAGAAGACGAACAAATTTGATAAAAAGCTTGAGGTTTTCCGTTCGATTTGTTTATATTACTTTTTTTTGTGGTGATTTATTTAATAAGTAATTGTTAGTGACATCAAACAATGAATTTGGTTGGTTTCTTAATTTATTTTCTTGGTTTTTATTCTACTTATTCTTGATTTAAGTGGTGCTTGATTGCCTCTTTTTTGTCTCTATAATGGGGGCTTTATAATCTTAAGTGGTGCAGAGTTCATCATAAGAATAATTTGCATAATTAAGAGAAATTATTTACTGAAATTTGTAAGTGGCATCATTAAATATAGCAAACATTTAGTTTTCCTTGCAAAGCTTTTGCAACCACAATCAAAGTGTTATTTTGATTTAAATAGCATTTATAAGATGTGTCTTTATCTTCTATCCATTGTTGGCTATTACCAAATTATAGTATCGTCTAATAAATTAAAGTCGAATTTAATTTTTATATTTCTTGTTTGGTTAGCAAATATGTCAGCTGTAATTTCAAGTTGTTTTTTGCTTTTACCAAAATCTTGTATACAGAAATAAATTTTTTTATTTGTAATTTATTTTAGCCAGTATTTTGTTAAGTTTTATAAAAGTAGGGTACTTTAAGTTAGTAGTCATATTATATTTAGTTTTTATTTCAATTGTCTGCAATTGCTGCAATTATTCTTTGTAATTGTAATATAATTATCTAAATTGTTTTGTGCCAAAAAAACCTAAACAAATGAAATATATTTGTTTACTTTTAATTTAGTAAAGTATTTTTGTAATTTTGTTTTATATTTTATTTATTTTTGTTTTATCTTTATATTTTTTTGTTTAATTTTAGGTTTCATCACTTTATTTTATTTATTCAGGCTGTATAATTGAGTAAGTTGATTTCATTTTTATTTAAATTATTATTATTATTTTTCATTCAAATTTATATAATTGATTTTTAATTTAATTCAAAATAATAAAATTTAAATCAGAGCTGTAAATGAATCATTCATTTTTGATTTTAGTTCATTATGAATTAGCTAAATTTTGAATTAATTCATTGAATTGAAAAAATGAATTGAATGAAATTTTAATCAATTCAAACGAATTAGGCAGAAATGAGTTGCAATTCATTTGAATTGAATTGATTTTGAATTAATTCAAATGAATTAGAAAAAAAGAATTAGCAATTCAAATGAATGAATCAAAAATGAGTTGCAATCAATTAAATTCAAGAGCAAATCTCTAGGTGGAATGAAAATGAAATGGAAATGAATTCAATTCAAATGAATTGCTAATTCTTTTTTCTACTTCATTTGAATTAATTCAAAATCAATTCAATTCAAATGAATTGAAAACGAATTGCAATTCATTTTTACCAAATTCATTTGAATTGATTCAAATTACATTAAATTCATTTTTTTGTGTGAATGATTCGCGAATTAATTCAAAAATGAATGATTCATTTACAGCTCTGATTTAAACACTATGTGAAAATTAGGGAATACCAAAGCAAAAATATTTCTGTTTTAGCAATCTCAACTTGAAAATCTACAAATCGTATTACTATCATATGATTTTCAATACATTAACAAAAAAATAGAGTAAATTTAAACCGAATATTTCGTTTCACACTAAGAGAAAAAATATAGTTGTACATTTTTACTTTTTTAGAAGTTTTTGAACAATATTATGGTCACTGTAAATATTTGTATGATTTGCAGTAACCATAATATGGTAAAAGTGTAGCAATCATATACTATATGATTACAGTACATAAGTAACCATTGTGACAATCATTTTTATGCTGAAGGTTTTACCATATTATATTGTTCTCGGCTTATATTATGATGTAATGATTCATCATGAACATGATTGCCATAATCATATATATATTTACTACAATCATATATATGATATTGGCAACCATGTCAATGTTAACATAACCATATTATGATTATCACAATCATATAAATAATTACTGTGACTATAATATTGTTAAAAAACTTGCAAAAAATTTTGAAATTGTTACAGAAAAAGATTGTGCAACTATATTTATACCCTTCACCATGAGTGGCAGGGGTATATATAAGTTTGTTATTCCGTTTGTAATTTCTACATTTTTCATTTGCCACAAAGTATATATATTCAGAATCGTTATAGATAGTGGAGTCGATATAGCCATGTCCGTCTGTGTGTTGAAATCAACTTTCTGAAGCCACCAAATAACTTACATACACGAATGATACATCAATATCTCCGAAATTCTTCCTGCTCGGTTGCTATTTAAAATTGAGAAAATCGGTCCACAAATGGCTGAGATATAAGGAAAAAACCAGGACAACCTCGATTTTTGACCTATTTTTGACCCATATCTTAATTACTAAATCATTATTATAGACAATATGTATATCTAATGATAGCTACTTCAAAAACCATAAGTTGGACCTATAATGGATCAAAATCGGAAAAATATTTTTTAACCCAAATTAAAAAAAAAAATTTAAAAACTAAAAAAAAAAAATTTTTTAAATTAAAAAAAAATTCGGCACAGCCGAATATAGCTCTCTTACTTGTTTTTCTCTGATGCAGATTAAGCCAACAAGCGAGCTTCAGACAGAATATCGAAATCGAAACTTTTATAAAAAGAAACATAGTTTAGAAAAATATCCAACCCTCTGCGAAGGATAAATTTAATTTACTTTTAAATTATTAAATTAGAAGTTCGAATAATTGGATTTGATCATTTCCTACGATTGTTGATAATCATCGTATTATATTGAAGATATTTCGATATAATTTAGCACATACATATAATTTTTCCAGCCCAAGGGCGAAGCCTATTGAAACTCGCTCAACTTAAACCCCATACAAATGGGACTTTATCGTTCATAAATGTTTAATTTATGTAGGTATCTACATATAGTTCCAAATAAGTTTTATATATACCGAATTCATGTCACCAAATTTTATTATATTCGGTCCATAATTATTCATAGCTCCCATATAAGACCCACTTCCATAAATCACTTCAACGTTCATAAATCTCATAAAAATGTTGGTATACACATAAAATTCAACATAAATAACTTTCATATAGACATTAACTACGAACTAATTTCATGGTGATCGGTCAATAATTGGTCATCGCTGCCACTTCGAAAATCACTCTCGAATATTATTGAAATTTTAAAAGAAAAATGTTTTTTGCTCATTTACTTATGGCGTTTGTGACACAAAATGTTGCCAACATATTTTGTACCATTTTTTAAAAGTAATGTTTTACATTTTTAACGATCACAATAGAACAAACATTTGATTTGCATTTCTAACCCTTTGATAAAATTGAGGCCATACTTTCAAGCCCGACCATACATTCTTAATTATTTGTTAAGGAAATTTAAAGATATTTATGGGAAAATCCATGGTGATAATAATAAAAAAACATATGGAAAAATCGTACGTTCGCTACCCGTACGTTCGTGACCGGTACTTAAGCCAATTAAACAAAAACCAATAGAAATATTTTATTGTGTAAATACCGGTTAGATACCTACATTAATAATCGTGACCGCAGAAAATGCCCCTATTTAAAAACTATCCAGAAAAAAATGGTTGGACATAATGAGAATTATATTATAATATTTTATAATGCTTCACACTAGTAATATTATGGTCATATACGTTCCATAATATAATTTAACAGCAACCATAAAAGCCAATCATAATATGACGCTGTTCGTTTATGGTCACCACAATCATGTTTTTTATTTGCGTGCATATCAAGTGTCACAATAAATTGAACCGTACTAACAGAAAAAACCGTACTAAAAAAAAGTATTTAATATCGAAATTTCCTATATTTTAATCCCTGTAGTGAAGTGTCCAATAGTATCTCTGTTTCTGTCTCAATTAGATGTGACAGTTTTGTTTTCTTAGCTATTTTTGAAATAATTAATAACAATTTTCAATTATTTTAAATAAATTGTCAATGTAAGAAATTTGCAAATACTCGTACCTATTTATAAATTCCTGTAGTTTAGTTTGGGTGCTGATGTTTTTGTACAACGAATACTAATGTAAATTACATGTATAAAGTTTAATTTAATATCAAAACCATTATCGTCAACGTCAGCTTTACCATAACATGGTTTAAAACAGAGATTGGCAGCCATAGAGACCTGAAGGTGAAAGCAATTATATCTATAAAAGTAAGAGAGCTATATTCAGTTGTGCCGTTATATATCTTTGAATAAAATATACTTTAAGATAAAAATTGAAAATAATTTTTTTGAAAAACTAAAATTGAATGAAAAACAAATTTAAAAAATATTTTTCTTGATTTTTATCCATTGTGGGTCTAAATTACTATGACATCATCGGAAATATTTATCATGAAATATCCATATTGTTTATATTAATGACTTAGTAATCCGGATAATCAAAAATCAAGGTATTCGTGTTTTTTTCTCTTGTAGGTGGCGGTTTTTGTTTTTATTTTGAAGGGTACATATCCGTCATTTATTATCACTTAAGGTACGGTCACACATGGCAAATATTTACAAATTTGTTTGACGTGTTTACTCTTACAAGTGTTTTGTAAGATCAAACAGCATCAAATAAAATAAAACAAAATATTTGTTTTGAATTGTCTTAAGTAAATGGAGTTTTTGACAATAAATTACGTCTTTTTCGTCAAATATTTGTCATGTGTTAGTAATCATTATAGTGAAAACAACAAAGTTTTTCAGAATTTGTTATTTTGACACGAAAGACAAAGATCGCCCAGGCTAGCCAAAGAAGTTTGAAGACCAAGAATTGAAGAAATTACTCCATGAAGATTGTTGTTAAACTCAACAAGAGCTTGCAAAATCATTGGGCAGGATTCATCCAAAAGCAGGTAAATTGGGTACCATACGAATTAAAAACAAGGGGCCCTTGAAAGACTATTTTGCATATTAAAGCCCGACCAACCAGCCAGAATGGACACCAGAGCCAAATATCCACGTCGCTATGTTAATTATCTGTATTTGGTGGGAGCAAAAGGGTCCTATCTATTATGAGGTGCTGAAATCTGACAAGACCAGCAACTTATTCGTTTAAAGCGAGCATTGGCCGAAAAACGCACAGAATATGCAGCCAGACATGAAACCGTAATATTCCACAATGACAACGCTTGGCCACATGCTGCGATACTTGTTGAAAAATATTTAGAATGAAGTGATTGGGAAGTTCTGCCTCACTGGATTTATAGTCCAGACCGTGACCCGTCAGACTACTATTTGTTTTAATCGATGCTGTACTCAATTACGTTTCTCTTTAGAATAGAGTATCCAATATTGCCTTGATTCGTTCTTAGCCTCAAAAGATTAGTAGTTCATTGGGCTGGAAATCCATATGTTGCCAGAAGGAAAAGGTCATAAGTAACAATGACCAATACTTTGAATAAATTTATATTGTACAAATGTTTCAAAATAACAGTTAAAATTTAAAAAAATCTCGCATTTTTAAGTCATCCACCTAATATTTTAGCCATTTTTGACGCGTTTTCCCGTATTCAAATAGCAACCTAAGCGGAAATATTGCGGATATATTGATATATCCATCATGTATGAAAGTTGTTTGGAGTTATTCGCAAAGTTGATTCCAACAGACAGACGGCATGGTTATATAGACTCGGCTATCGTTATAGATAGCGGAGAATATATATCCTCTATTGGGTCGCAAATGAAAATGTAGAAATTACTTTAACAGAATGACAAACCACTTATACGGAAGGTTAAGAAAAACCTAAAATTACCATGATGGTTTTCAAACAAATAAATTTACACTGAGTAAAGGAAAGCTATTGTACAAGTTCTGTGTATCCAAAAATGAGAAAGTGTCATGAGCTCTCTGAGCCAGCCACTGAATTAAAGTAAAATAAAATGTATTAAAATTCTGCATTAACTAAACAGACATTTAAATTTATTAAAGAAATTCAATTAAGTATAAAACCGAATTTCCTAGTTATTTTTTTGGAAAAATTTAAAGGTAAAACCTTTATGTTTTACCTTGAAATCTTGTGTTTCATAATATGGCACAAGGTTGTTTTATGTAGAATAAGTATAAATGAATTTGTATGAAGAGGAAATGGTCTTGAAAATCTGTAACTGCAAGTATAAATTTATGAAAATGAAAAGGATATTAAGGGTTATTAACTTGAATCATTTCAGTCTCTTGTAAAATGTATAAAAACATGTTTATGGAAATATAAGTACAAGGTAATATAAACAATTAGATTTAAATTATTTTTATTTTCTTAAACAGCGAGTTTTTATTCAAATACTTTAAATGAATAATTTTTTTTTCGAATTCCCTTAAAATATTGACAACTTTATGCTAAATATATTTAAACCCCCCCCCCCCAAAAAAAAATAAAAAAAAATATCTTAATTATTTATAGCTGCTGTATAGAAAAAAGACACAGAGAATTTTCATAAAATCTATTTATAAGTCTATATGAAAAAAAAAGAAAACAACCCAAAAACCTTGAAGTAAACTTAGCACAATAAAACATATCCTGATCCTTATCACTTCACTAACAAATCAAAACTACCAAAAGTTGAAAACTAAAATTAAATTTAAATAAAACACAAAACAACAACAACAAAAAAACGTTAAATCTTATGATTAACTCAAGTTAAAAAAGAAACCAACCAAACAAATAACAATACTTTTAAATCCCCATATTTTTATACCTAAAAAAAAGAAACAACCAAAAAAAAAAAAGACTAAAAAAGAATTTTCGTTTGACAAACCAAAATTAGAAACATAAAAATCAAAGCACAATATTTGTAACAAGTAAAAAGAAAGTCAACATAATTTAAGCCAAAATGTCGGTGGATTTGAGTGTACAGGCGGAACCGACGGTGTCCGTTATAACAACAGTGCCTGTTTCCGCAAATGGCGGCGAAATGGATGCTCTGCTTTTAGGACGCATTGGGGTAAGTAACAGCTATTATTATTTGAGCTTTTCTTTCGCTCTCTCTCCCTCTGTTTCTCTCTCTCTTTTTTTTTTCAATTATTAATATTACATTTTGTTTTGTAAAGCAAACACACAAAAACTTTTCTTTATAGAATTTGTCATGCTTAATTAGTTTTATATTCCGTCCAACTACATAGCAACTAATTAGTAAATGAACTTTAATTAATTAAATCATTATTCTTTCAAATAACTAAGTAGCTGCTGATGAAGACATCAATCACTTTTTACTCCTAATTTTAACATTTTTATTTTTAGCTAATAGAGTGTTACATTTCATTGTAGCGAAAAACAATATTTTTCTATTTACCATATTAATGTCAAACAAAAGAAAAAAATACTTTCACTCACTTTCACTTTCACTTTGTTCTTTTAACTTTTAACATCATCTCTCAGTGTAGGCGAACGTGTAGTGGCTGCTGCTATAAAACTTTTGCAATGCAAAAAAACATCTTTGCTTTCACTTTTTTTCTAACTTCTGAAAACGAAAAAATATCAAGGTAGTACAAAATAATTCTTTGCTTAAACTTACTATTCAATTTCATGCATGAGTTACAAATTATTAAAACTTTAAACTTCTTTCATACTTGAACATTTTTCATTCAAAAGCCATGAAATACTACGATCTACAACTTTGTTAGCTTCTATTAAATACAGTGGAAAACAAAAAGTTTTATTTGCAAAAAAAAAAGTATTTTTAAGTCCACCTTATCCATTTTTATTTAAAGAAATCGAAAAAGTATCATTACAAGAAGTCAAGAGTACACATAAACAATGTTCATTATTTACAAATAATCAAAAAATATCATCAATTCCCCATTCCCCGATTAGTGAATCATCCAGGGACACACACATTACTAAGTTTATTTCTTCTTACACGCAGAGAAAAAATATAATTGGGCATGGTTACTGTAACCATTTAAATAGTGTTACACGATTTTTAACTATATTATAGTCACAGTAACCATTTACATGATTGTGGTAACCATAATATGGTTAATTTATGATTCACATGATTGTATCAACCATATATATGGTTACAGTAAACAAATATATGTTTGTGGCAACCATATTTATGATGAATAATTTTATCATAATATGTTGTTCTCGGATTATGATAAGCTTTAAGCCGAGAGCAACATAATATGATAAGTCCTCCATCATATGAATGGTTGTCACAAACATATATTTGTTTACTGTAACCATATATATGGTTGATACAATCATGTGAATCATAAATTAACCATATTATGGTTACCACAATCATGTAAATGGTTACTGTGACTATAATATAGTTAAAAATCGTGTAACACTATTTAAATGGTTACAGTAACCATGCCCAACTATATTTTTTCTCTGCGTGTAGAGATGTAACTTTTTCATCTAAAAAAGTTCCATATTCCAGAAACTTAAATTTATTTAGCGCCATGATATTTTGCTTTGGTGTCTCTTAAAATGGATCCAATTTTCATCGCAAGTCATTATTCGGTGGAAAATTATTTACTTTTTTTTAGCGTTGAAGCAGTATTTCAGACATACAAAATCGCCTTTCAAAGTCCCTCAGCTTCAATTCCTGTGACACCCAATTTCCCTGCTTTAGGATGAATCCTGCTGCTTGAAAACGTTTTGAAATTGCTGATTAAGTATTTCCCAATGATCTTGCAAGCTCTACCTATATTTAAAATACATTCAGAAATATTGTTCCGTAAAAACCTTTTTTTGATACACTTCACCAGGATTCGATATAGCCATGTCCGTATGTCCAGTTTTATGTTCAAATCAACTTTCCGTAGCCCAAAATAATTTACATACGCGACTCATACATCAGTATATCCGATATAGTCCCGATTCAATAGCTATTTAAAATCGAGAAAATCAGCCACAAATGGCTGAGATATAAGCAAAAACTAACGACTACCACGATTTTTTACCTATTTGTGATCTATATCTGCATTACTAAGTCATTAATATAGACAATATGGATATTTAATGATTTAAAGACCTTTCAAACGACATAGTAATTCGGACATCAAATGGGTCAAAATCGGGAAAAATATTTTTTCATCATACAATTTTTTTAAAGTAAAGTTTTTTCTACCATTTTTTTTTTGCACTAATAAGATTTTTCAGCAACAAAAAACAATATGTATTACTTTGGTAAAGGGTATATAAGATTCGGAACATCCGCATATAAATCTCTTACTCCGAAATTGATATATTCTAGTGATTTACATTTGAAACACAATTCAAATCGCCAAGTTAAAAAAAAATCATCATTTTGTTTCCTTTTTTCGTTTATCTTTTTTTAGTAGCACTATGTTAAGTGCAAAATTTCGATTTTCTTGTTTTATAGTTTCCAATATATTAGTAATAAACATGGCATCAGAAACAGGGCAAAAACCAGAACATTTCTTTTACAAATGCATTGTATTTTTAAAAGTTTGGAATCAGTTAATAAATTGACTACACAGAAAAAACTATTTCCTAAACCGTTTCAATTCAAATATTTGTCACATATTGAACTGGTTTCAATTACTTCATAATTAAATCAAGTATTCATTTGCTCAAAACAAAATTTCTTGATATTTTCTATTGAATTTTGAGTTTTGAATTTGATTATTTTGGCAATTGAATATACAATTTTCGTTATTGGTTGAATTTCAAATACAAAAATTATTGAATAGATAATTTTTGTAATTGAAAACACATTTTTGTTATTTTTTCTGTTTCAATTACGAAAATTATCTATTCAATAATTTTTGTATTTGAAATTCAACCAATAACGAAATTTGTATATTCAATTGTCAAAATAATCAAATTCAAAACTCAAAATTTTGTTTTTGAGCAAATGAATACTTGATTTAATTATGAAATAATTGAAACCAGTTCAATATGGGATAAATGTTTTGTTTTTGAGCAAATGAATACTTGATTTAATTATGAAGTAATTGAAACCAGTTCAATATGGGATAAATGTTTGAATTGAAATATAATTTTTTCTGTGTACTAAAGGGTGTTTCAGTATAAGAGAACTTTTTAAATATAGTGACAATCCAATAATTAAATCACAACTATCTCAAAAAATACATGATTTTATTTTAAAATGAAAAAGGGAATTCTTACTGAGGCACCCTTTATAAGGCCCTAGATATCTTACAGATCCTGGACCACAGACCCAGGTCAATATTTGATATACATACATTTAGAGCAAAAATATGGTTGTGGTGACCATAATCGAACAACGTTTTATTATGATTCCACCTCAACTTAAAATGGTTATTTAAAAACATGATTGCAGCACAACCGTATTATGATTCAGTCTGTTATTAATACTTTTTAAAAAAGTAGTATTTTTACTACTATTTTAAAATAGTAGTATTTCTAGTAGTATTTTAAAAATAGGAGTGTTTCTAATACTTTTTTTTTTAAAGTAATATTTCTACTCCTTTTCTAAAATGTTATTACATATTTTTAAAATGTAGTAGAAATACTACTTTTTAAAAATACTATTTGTACTACTTTTTTGTAAGATATACTTTTATAAATGAGTATGTAGTACATATTTATACTCCTTTTCTAAAATAGTAGTATTTATATACTTTTTTAAAAAAGTAGTATGTATTTCTACTACTTTTTAAAATAGTAGTATTTCTACTACTTTCCTAAAATTAGTATTTCTACTACTTTTTTTTAAAATAGTAATATTTCTACTCCTTTTCTAATATAGTAGTATACTTACTTCTTTTTAAAAAATTAGTATTTCTACTATTTTTTAAAAATAGTAGTATTTCTACTACTTTTTTTAAAAAAATAGTAATAATTATACTCCTTTTCTAAAATAGTAGTATATCTACTTCTATTTATAAAAGTAGTATTTCTACTATAAAAAAGAATTATTGAAGTATTGAAATAGTAGCATTTCTACTACTATTTTTTTAAAAAAATGCATTTCTACTACTTTTTTAAAAAAATAGTAGTATTTCTACTCCTTTTCTAAAATAGTATTATATCTACTTATTTTTAAAAAAGTAGTATTTCTAGTACTTTTTGAAAATAGTAGTATTTCTACTACTTTTGAGAAAAGTACTAGTATTTCTACTACTTTTGAGAAATGTTTTAGCTTTTTAAAGAAAATAGTATTATTTCTACTACATTTAAAAAAATGGTAGTTTAGAAAAGAACTAGAAATACTAAAAAAAGTAGTGGAAATACTACTGTTTTAAACAGTAATAGAAAAACTACTATTTTAAGAAGTAGTAGAATTCTACTACTTCTTAAAATAGTAGTATTTTTACTACTTTTTAAGATAGTAATATTTCTACTACTTTTTTTTTGTATTTCTAGTTCTTTTCTAAAATAGTAGTATTTCTACTACTTTTATATTACTGCTTCTTTACTACGTTTTTAAAGCTTTTACGGCTAATAGTAACTATAAATATTAGCAGTAGTATTGTTGAAGTAGTTTTTAATACATTCATATCAGCAATATATTTTGCTGGAAATAGCTTCTGTCATTTTGAATCAGTTAGTGCATAGACAAGTCTCATTTGGTTTAGAATATTTTTTGGTTACACATTTTGCATCAATCAAACATCAAAAAAACGTCACTGTATCCTCTTAAAACTTAGTACATTTAGATTCTTCTATAAAACCAAAAATCTTTTATCACTATTAAGTTATTTTTTTTTAACATTTCCCGCATCAAGTTTCATGTACCAATCAATGTTCAACGAAATCTCTTGAGTTTTTATGACAAAAACATTATTTTGAAAAAACTTTTTTATACTCAAACAGCTGATGCTATTACATGTAGTTTTTATGAACTTTTTTACATTTACAACCAGAAAATCCATTATCAAGCATTTTAGACGAACGTACGTATGCAACTGATGCACATGTGTTCGCAAAGAAAGAAAAAAAAACTGAAACTGAAGCAGCAGCACCCTTAACAGTTTAAAAGTGCACTCTAGAACGAAATCACACTCTAACGCATACTCATCTTTACATTTATATTTATATTGATTTTATTTCTGTTAAAAAACATCATGTAAGGTACTTACTTTCTGAATGGATAAAATAAAATGTAAACATAAATAATGTTTCACCCGTGGAATCCCTTTACCCAACAGCCAGAGAAAAAACATAGTTTTACATGAACACTGCAGTTATTTCAAAATGATTACAATTGGTTTAACAAGATTATGATAACCATAATGTGCGAGCAGCATCATGGACATGATTGCCACAAACATATACTTAATATGTATATGATTGTTGCAATAATGCAATCGTAACTGTAACATATTGTTACGTTTTTACCTTTTAAAAACGGTGGTTTATTTCCTTTAAATAAACCGTATTCTATTAATTGCAAATAAAAGTGATCAATAGTTTAAAAACTATTTATTTCTTGAAATTTACACAACAATTTAATGCAAACACGTTTTATAACACTTTATAACATGCAAGAATACATAGAGTTGTTGTTAGCTCTAATAGCGATTACGATATACTGTCTATTCACAACTTGCTGTTAATATTTATATACACAGAGTCATATTCTAGAAGTCTCATGAATAATCTAATGGCAAAATAAGAATGATAGAGCTTTTAAAGTTGCTTCACAGTTAATGTTGTCATACTTATAAACACTGTTAACAACAGCGTGTTAACAACATGGAACTGTTTACAAACATGATGAATGATGCAAGCAGTTGTTACAGACCGTTAAATTCAAATTGCTAATGCAATTTCGTAACAATATTATGCTTGTCGAAATCATATAAAGACTATAATATTGTTAATAAACTAATAATCATATTGAAATTATTGCATAGATCATGTACAAATATATATTTTTTCTCTGGGTGTGTGTCTTGCAATATACATGTGTTGTAGCACTTGCTTCATGTAAAAACTTTTTAAGAAAATGTATAAATGTTTGAATTTTATTGGGAATACAAGCTGAAGAAGAACAAATATTCAAAAACTATTACCAATATTTGCAAATAAATATTCGTTGGATTTGTTCATACCAGAATATTTTGCCAATATTGTCGTTTTGCGTTCAGCAGCAGTGAAGGTTATTTTTGTGCAACATCTAAAATAAAAAACAAAATGTCTTCCATAAAAGAACAACCACAGAATTTTGTAGAATATTTATTTTGAGGGGGAGGGGAAACAATATTGAAATTCTTTATTGAGGGTTTAGAGGTAAAAGTTTTTGTTTTATTTACTCGTAAACCTTAAATTGTGCAATTTGTTGTCGATGGCAAAAGTTTGATAAATATTTGCAAAACATAAAAAAAACAGAAAACACAAGAGCATGAAGTGAGTAATTTGCCGGGGCAAGAGTTGATTGCAACTATGATGATGATGATGTGTAAAGAACATATGAACTTGTTAAACGTTTTTTTGTTTGTGGAATGTTTAACAAGCCCTTGAGCAGTTATAATTTTCAAATTTTCAATTAGCTTAATCAAAGAGACCTGCATGAATTATTGATGATTTGCAATTGAATGGGGTTAAGGTCAAGAGTACTTAGTTATAGAATGTTTAAATAAAAAAAAATATTTGGATTTAAGAATTAATCTTTCTGATCTTTAAATGTTGTTTCTTTTTCTTGCTTAACATTTAACAATCTTACTTCAGTTTCCAATTTCCTTCTCTATAAAAAGCTTTAAATCAAATAAACTCTTACTAAATTAAATTGGACAAATTTCAAAGAGTAAAAGAACACACTCTTGCAACTACTTATTTTCAATGCCACATATCAATAAAACCCATTTCCTGACAAAAGTTTTTGCCAATTTAAAATATAAAAAGTATAAAAACTAAAAACATATTTTCTGTTTCTTATAAATTTGATTTACTTACTTAAATTTCTTTAACAAACTCCTCTTCATTTCCAATACCTTTGATATTTGCCATGCATCCTTTTAAATTTTGTTTTTTTTTAAGTCTGATACGATGGTTTTTCTTTTTCCTGTCTTTGGCAAATTTGATTTCCGTTTGTTTCCTTGAAAAACTTTCTGGATTTTCCTTTTTACTTTAAAGCAGCAGCAAGAGTAGAAACGAATCTTCTTAATATTGATTTTATTTATTTGGGGTTAAAATATGTTAAATAAATTCCAAGAAAATGGTCTTGTTTATAAATATTAATGGCAACACTTTTGCTTCTTTATTTAAAGGTTGTTTTTTTTTCTTTTGTTAAATATTGGTTTATTTGTCCAGATATATAAATAAAATTTTATGAAGTCTTTCATTTTTGAACATCAAACAGTCAACATAAACTTTATTATAGAATTCAAACAATATCATAAAGATTTCATTTTGATGTTGAGTAAATGGACATTTAAAGGAATTTTTTGTCTGTTAAACCAAAAAAAAAAAGTGTAAAACGGATTTTTTAGGGTTATAAGAATGTATACATATTTATGAGTAAAATAGAATTTGTTTATAACAAAATTCACTAGACCGAAGGGACCGTATGTTTTATTTGAAATCCATATTACAAAATTTAATAGCAATCATTCTATGCTAGTAGATTTAGAGATGTAACATAAAAAAGCTAATTGATTAAATGTGTTTTTACAAACAAAATTGCAGCAACATATTTACAGAAGTAACAGGAAAATGGGAAATAGGTTGGATCAAATATTAAAAATGTTACAGCAACAAGTTTACAAAGGTTTATAAAATAATGTTGATATTTAAATTATTTTGGAAGTAATTTATCAGTTATTTAAATTTTGTTGAGCATTTTCCTATATGTGCACATTTCTTCCCATGTTTTTACATTATATTCAAATTAATTTAATCTGTGTCATATCTTAATCTACGTTGAAAATTGTTAACTTATTTTTTTATCATCGAATCAATTTAAAACAAAATTTCTCAACATATTGTCTGAACAGAAATTAATACGTTTACCTTAAATGACACTCAAGAAATACAATATTCATACAAATATAAATAAATACATATTACAAAAATGTTGTATACGTTATAATAATCGTTAAACACATGTTTTTATTACTCATACGTTAAGATGGTTTAATTCACATTAACCATTTTATAGATATCGCTATAAATACATAAATATGCTTATAGTGTATTATTTTTTATGTTCAAAGATATATAAAAGATAATACTGTTTCAGAAAATTGGCCATTAAAGTATCAAAAAGTATTTGCACGCTATAAAAATAATTAAACCTCAACAGCACCTACGCCTGGTTTCATTTGTTTCAATTAATTTAACACATAAAAATAAATTTTAGGTTGTCTTATGTTTAAGTATACTTTACCTATAGCAATAGCTATTAAAATATTTATTTTATAGTCATTTGTTAAAATATTTGTTGAAGACAAGGCTGTCTTATTTTTTATTTAAAAATTTCATATTTGTTTTTCATACAACTTCTGTTACATTCTCCATTTATTTGTAACACCTGGCAACAACTACGATTGTTATTAATTTTCCTTAAAGGAATTCCAAACATGCTCTTTCCTTCTTTTTAGCTCCCAATCATTTTGTGTTTCCCATCTTCACAACTTCTGGTTTTCGTTTTCGTTCCATTACATTTTCTGTCATATCAAATCAAACTGTCAATATTTTTTTTGTATTTACTTTTGTTTTAATATAAGTTAAATTTGTTTGCATAAATAACAACATAAAAGCAAAAGTCTACTGAAGTAATTACGATATTTTAGATCAAAGAAAAATTCAAAACAAACAGTAACATGATACCAGAACGTTAGTGTATTTTTTCTAGACATTATCGCTGTTACTTATTTTACTTTTAAAGATTAAAGCCATCAAAATGGAAATGGCAGTAAGAGTCACACATTTAGCTGGGAGTAGAGATAAATTGGGCTTAAATTGTTGTTAAAATGTAATTAAATGTTTCTGTTTATGAAACATTATTTCTATAAAGTTTTTTCTAACATCAATCATGTATGTAAATACTACAAATAAGTCACAGTAGGCTTGGCGAAAATTTTTCAATTGCTAGTGCGATTGGAAAACATAATAGGGAAGTTATAAAGTTCAGAAAAATTAAGCTTTTTCGAAATTTTTTCTACAAAGAAGCTTCTAAATGTTCTTTGAAAAAACCTTGTTGCTGCTAGATTATTTTCTACAAACAGGTTGCTCTATAGTTGTTCTTAATAAAATGGTGCTGCAACATTTTTATATCAAATTTTTTATTTTTATTTTATTTAAAAAGCTCATTAATCATTTATTTTATATTTATATTTAAAAAAAAACATGTTTCAGCAAAGATGTTACTATACAAATTTTCTTAAAAACATGTTGCTGCTAAATTTTATCTATAAACATGTAGCTGCTTCATTATGTCTTTATGCTACTGCAACATTTTTCTTATAAACATGTTGCTGCTTCATTATGCCTTCATGTTGCTACAACATTTCTCTTATAAAAATATTGCTGATACATATTTCTTATAAACATGTTGCAGCTACGATTTTCTTTTAAACATGTTACTGCATAAACATATTGCTGATACATTTTTCTTATAAACATGTTGGAGCCACGTTTTTCTTATAAACATGCTGCAACCTTTTTCTTATAAACATATTGCTGATACATTTTTCTTATAAACATGTTGGAGCCACGTTTTTCTTATAAACATGCTGCAACCTTTTTCTTATAAACATGTTGCTGCAACATTTTTCTTATAAACATGTTGCAGCTACGTTTTTCTTTTAAACATGTTACTGCAATATTTTTCTTATAAAAATATTGCTGATACATATTTCTTATAAACATGTTGCAGCTACGATTTTCTTTTAAACATGTTACTGCAACATTTTTCTTATAAACATATTGCTGATACATTTTTCTTATAAACATGTTGGAGCCACGTTTTTCTTATAAACATGCTGCAACCTTTTTCTTATAAACATGTTGCTGCAACATTTTTCTTATAAACATGTTGCAGCTACGTTTTTCTTTTAAACATGTTACTGCAATATTTTTCTTATAAACATATTGCTGATACATTTTTCTTATAAACATGTTGGAGCCACGTTTTTCTTATAAACATGCTGCAACCTTTTTCTTATAAACATGTTGCTGCAACATTTTTCTTATAAACATGTTGCTGCAACATTTTTCTTATAAACATGTTGCTGCAACATTTTTCTTATAAACATGTTGCAGCTACGTTTTTCTTATAAACATGTTGCAGCTACGTTTTTCTTATAAACATGTTGCAGCTACGTTTTTCTCTTAAACATGTTGCAGCAACATTTTTCTTATAAACATGTTGAAGCAACAGTTTTCTTATAAACATGTTGCAGCAACATTTTTCTTATAAACATGTTGCAGCAAAATTTTTCTTACAAACATGTTGCGGCAACATTTTTCTTATAAACATGTTGCAGCAACATTTTTCTTATAAACAAGTTGCTTCAACATTTTTCTTATAAACATGTTGCAGCAACATTTTTCATATAAACATGTTGCAGCAACATTTTTCTTATAAACATGTTGGAGCAACATTTTTCTTATAAACATGTTGCAGCTACGTTTTTCTTATACACATGTTGCAGCTACGTTTTTCTTATAAACGTACATATTTCTGCTACAATTTTCTTATAAACATGTTGCAGCTACGTTTTGCTTATAAACATTGCAGCTACGTTTTTCTTATAAACATGTTGCTGCAATACTTTTCTTATAAACATGCTTCTTCATTATTATTTCCTTTAAACGTGTTGCATGATTTTTCATGTAAACTTGTTGCTGCATCATTTATCTTGTAAACATGTTGCTGCATTATTTTATAAACATGTTGCCGCCCACTTGCCACCATTCTAACTCAGATTTACATCAGAATTTCAATAAGATATGTATCTCCAATCGAAACTGAATTATTTCCAAACAAAAATTTTCTAAACCACTGACCTGCTTTGTTTTCTATAAACATGATGCTTCAACATTGTTCTCTAAACATGTTGTTGCTACATTTTTTCAATATAATATTAAAAAATACTATTTGTGTTTTCATTGCTATTTTTTTCACTCACTGTAGATTTATTTTATATTTTTTTATAAAAACAGGCTGTCCGTATTATTTTCAGCGAAGGTTATTCAATACCTTATGTACAACTATTTTACCATTAAAATATATATGTATGTACATAAAAAGAATAAACGTACATTGTTTTTATGAATATGTATAAACAAATAGAAATCATGCATGTTAAATACTAACGTTTTAACGTTTTTAAAAACTCATCAATCATGAACGATTTTTTCTTTAATAGCAACGTTTCTGACACAGCATGGATCTTTAAACAACAGCCTCAATTTATTTCAATTTAAGACTATTATACTATTAAAACAATATGTACAAATAAAAAATATATATTTTTTTTGTTTCTATACAATTTTTATATAAAAAATTTAAAATCTTGATACATTTATTTACTCTGTATTTTAGATATTATTTTAATAAATATAATACGAGTATTTTTAAAGATTTATTTCTAATTCATATTAAATAATATTCTTGTATACTTTATCACATACTTACTGCTTTATGCTGCTTAGAATTGTTTGTTTTAATATCTTCATTCTTTCATACATTTTAATACTCTTAGATACTTTTGCTTAGAGAAAATATTTATTAAAAATAAAAATAAAATCAACATTTTGCTCTTAATATTTTTCTTAATAATAATGTTTGTGGTTTTGCTTGCATTTTCTTAGATTTTCTTAGAAATATATTAAATGCTTTCTTTCTTCCTTCCTTCCCTACTTTTCCCCTTTAAACTGTTTTTGTTTTTCACTAATATTTTTATTAACCATTTTGTATATTTATTTAATAAATAAATATATTTTGTATATTAAATTAATCTGCCTTTTTAAATCAACTAACAAAATCCATATTTTTCTTTTTTTTTTCTTTCTCTGTATTTTTTTCATTCCCAAAAATAACGAAAAAAAACAACCACAAAAATAAAAAAAAACTAAATGAAAATGCTTCAAACCACAACTAAAACTAAAAAAAAATGTTTGTAAATATTTGAATAATAAAAATAACACACGTTAAAAAATAAAAAATATTGAAATTAATTAAATCACTTTATCTGTAAATGTGTGTGTTTTGTTTGTGTGTGCTTAACATGTGTGTGTAACGGTGTTTTGTGATTGAAATTATTTTTTTTTTAAAAAAAATTGTATTTAATACAAAAACAACAACAATAATAACAACAACCAAAACGCAGCAATCGGTAAGTAAATGGATTTTAAAATAAATGTTTGTAAATAAGTATTTTAAACTATTTAATATAAATGTGAAAAAAAATACTATTGACTATCTACATTTTAAATGTATTTATGGCCAGCCTTGAAATGTATGGAATTTTGTAAAAAAAATATTTAACGTTTCCAATATTACCACATACCATCGTCTTGCCTGCAACATGTATAATTTCTAGACAATTTTTATATGAAGAAAATCAAAAATCTAGATAATAATTATGTAAAATTACCAAACATTTTGATTTAAAATTTTCTAAATCCGTAAGAGGTTTAAATTTGGTCTCAAACTTTTTAAGAATTATTATAAAAATTTATATCAAATAAAGGCTTTCATTCTGCTTGATACAATTTCGTGGTCGTTCAAATTTTGTTACCCAAAATATACATTTATAAAAAAAAATTTCAACCAACTACTCGTTTTATTCAGCAAAGCACTGTTAATTACTATTGGGTATATGACTTTAAAATGCGGGATTTTTAACAATCTCCAGCTTTTATTTTGATTAATTTGTACTATAAAATTTTTTGCAAGTATTAGCCATTCTTAGCTATGACCTCTTGCCATCTTTCTGGCAACATATGGATTCCGAGCCAAAAGAAATGCTCATCTTTTGAGACCAAGAATGAATCAAGCCAATTTCAGATACTCTGTGCTAAAATGAATCGTATCACAGAGAGATCGTTCTGCATCTAAACCAGGGAAAGGCAACCTATACTATTGCATTTTACGATTGTATTAGTTATACACTCTCTCCGCTCTCACAACGAATCGGTGTTGCCAGTAAACTTTCGTCGCTTTTCCCCAATTAAAAATGTAAAATCTCATATTGATCATCATACATCTTTAAATGTTCGGACATATTTTTTTCACTGGCAACTCTGATTCTTAAATTGAGCGATAAAAAACGATACACAACCTGCTTGTTTGACTTCTCAAGCGTAAGAGAAGAGTAAATGAAAAACGCGGCGCCCATGTTTTGCCTTTCCCTTATCTAAACAAACAATTTTCTGATTGTGCAAGGTCTTTACTATTAGGCGGGTAAGGCAAAACTTTTTTGGAAATAAATCTGGCATTTCTAAATAGATCGGGATAAAAACTAACGTGTGTGTAGCCCAGTAGTATTCGAGTGTAAGTTATTATAATGGACCCCAGGGGCGGTGCTATGGGGTGTCAAAGAAGGGTACCTTCGACATGTAATATTTTTAAACGCGTGTAATTTTTTGTTTCCCATCCGATTGCAAAGATTTTTACATTCTAGGTCTTGAAAAAACATGCTTGCTTGTGCTATTTATGTCTTATAATTTTAGAGTTATAGGCATTTCAAAATTTAAATTTTAAAATTTTGCCATACCTTGGTCCGCTTTTTTTAAAATTTAAGTCGTACTTTTGGACCGAATATAGTCGAGTTTCTTTTGTTAGTTAGGCAACTAAATTACCAATAATATACAAAATATTTCACAGCAATATCGATTATGGATCCAAAAATAAACGATTTTCAATTTAGAAATTAAAAAAATAGTAGATTTTTGCATTTTTTTTGGCGAAAAGGTAACTTAACTCTTTTTTTTATAAAAAAAAACTTTATTTAAGAGCATGTAACAATTTTATGTTTTTCTGTAAGGTATCTTTACGGAGAATATTTTGGTATAAAAAACATGTCCTATTTTTCGAATATGTCGCCGCTACGCCCTTCGGAATTTGACCTATTTTTTTAATCAGAATTTCAACATGTTCTAAAATCCCAAAGCTGGGATCAAAAAGCAGTAAGCAGCCCTGGAAATCTTGATGTGTTCTCCCAAAATTATTTTATTTTCTTTCAAAGCGTTCAATCATCATTTTTGCAATCATCAAAATGCAAAGTCTCTCGGCTTCAATTCGTATGCTACGCAATTAACCTACTTTTGGATGAATCCTGCTACTCGCAAACATTCTAAAAATGCTGCTTGAGTAGCTCCCAATGATTTGCAACAATCTTGTTCTTTTTACAACAATCTTCACGTAATAATGCCTCTAATTCTTAGTCTTCACATTTTTTTTCTTTTTGGCTCGCCTGGGCCAAATAAATATCCCCATATACGGACACCACTACATGATAAAAGACCAAAAAAAAGACCCGTGCCTCACAATTTTGCCCAAAGTCATGCACTTTTTTTAATGGGTCCCCAAAGATATGGCACCTCGGTGTCACTTATGCAAAAAAGTGATATTTTATCAGCCTAATTTTTTAAAGTTTTTTTGCGATTTTGATCTTGAAGTCCGACTGTTGAGTCATCCGTTGCCCTTATACGAAGTACATGGTTCTATTTCTATTTGTATGGAATTTTATATGAAAACGCATTTTTTAAACATTTTTTTTTTTGTTCTGATTTATTATTATTTACAATTATACATGTATAATGAATGTTAGAAAAAAATTTTCTTTTATATATAACATTATTAATTTTCTATGAGTTTTATATGAAAAAAGCCTAAAAACTATTGTTGAAATTTCAGTACAAGGTCCCAGCGGACCTTTGCACACGTTCCCGTAAACACATTTAAATCTCAATAGAAACTAAACTATTGGTCGGATCGCTTTGATTTTTTTAAACGATTCTAGATAAAATTTCCTTGACATACATGTGGGGGGCCGGTATACTTCCCATTGACCATCAAGGAGTAATTTCAGTTTGAAAATGGAAAAAGGTCCCCAGGGACCTTCTCACCCGCCGGTTAAAAAAAGCTCTGAAATTACAGTAAAAGTAAATACCTGATGTAATGAGACTTATTTTATCTTCAGATTTCAAAAAGTTGTAAAAAACATCTGACACAAAATTTTCGTCCGCTTGGCTTTTCTTTAATTTCCAGGAACATAAAAAAATGTGATGTTACTTTTTATACCAAATTTAAAATTTTAATATTTTTTTCAAATATTCATAAATACTATAAATAAAAAAGCATGTGATATAAATAATACATACATATTTATGATTATTTATTTAATAGAATCATTCTAAATAAAGTAGAAATAGCATGTAAGGATGAAGAAAAATCATGTTATAAGAATTTTATACAAGTTGAAGGACGTACAAACAGTAAACAGCAGTAACAGAGGCATCATTAGCAGCAGTTACTTATAACAGATTGACTGTGAAATGTTGTTATTCTTGTTCTTGTTGCTATTACTGCCACATAATAGACTATTTACTGCTAATACTTATTCTACCTTCCTCTTTGTTAGGCAAGTACTAACAGTATAAGTATCTTGTATCCTACTGTGTTTCTCTTTTACCCAAACAAACACACATCAGGTACTTGTTAATATTACTTCGTATGTATGTATGAATGTATGTTGGTTTATCTTCTTCATCTATGACTATTTCCTGGTGCAGGTAAACAACAGGGGTCTCTAGACTCTTTGTTGATGCTTTAAGGTCTCAATGTCTTCTCGATGTCTTTTAACTTTAGGACCAGCAAGCAATAGGAAAATTAAGCAAATAAACGAAAATATGCAAACAAATCATAATGTACTTTTATGTTTGAGTATATTTACACGATAATGTTTACAAACAGCTTTATAAGGATCTTATTCTAAATACATATTGCTGGTATAGACTACCCATTAGGGTGGCCCTTATAATGTACTATTACTATTTTTAATACTTTCAAGGTCTAAAATTATTCTCTTTCATCTAAATACACAGTGCAGAGGTTGCATATTTTATTTGAAGTTTCAAAAATTTGGGTCCAATTAGAAATTGTTCTTATATTTAGATTTTTAAATATAAAATATCAAAACTTACAACGGAATCGTTTGATACCAACAACAAGTAAGAAAGTATAGTTCATTGGTAGGCAAAAAGAGGCATTTAATTTGTGTGCTCTTTTGGGGAAAAAAATAAAATATCCACAACAACATCAAGAAACTGAATGAATTGTGTGTATTTTTACGCTCTATTACGCTCTTTTGTTCACATTCGGGTTGTTTGACGAAAATCATCGTAACCTGAACAATATGAACGCCTACCATGGGTATAGTTGGTCAGGTTCGATCTTATAATATATGGGCAATTCCACGATAGTGACAACAACGACTGAAAAAATAAAAACCCTTGAAACTTTTTTTCAAGATGATTTGAATGGGAGAAAACAATAAAATGTTACTATGTGAAAGTATTTAGAGCTTATTACAACATTTTAAGTTTAACAGTTTAAACTGACTATATTTAATTTTTTATTTTAATTCGTATGTTTTAGACTGACATGGGGGCGAAAACTAAGCTCCCAATTAGCATGTACTTAGTATGAAAATAATTTTACTCTGATTATTTTCTTGCTATTATCAACTTGTTTATAGAAACCTATTAAATATTTTCTATTTATTTTTTTAGTTTTTGTATACAAATATTTTCAGAATATATGGGGTTATACTATAAGAGAAAAATCTGTCACGTTCGCTATGTCACGTACGATATTAAATTTAATTTATTATAAAATCATCCAAAGATTGTTTTTATGTAAATATGCGGGATTGTAAAGGAAAAATGTTTGGTTTAGTGTAAGAAATTAAAAGAAAACGACTCTCACGATTCGAAAACTTTCGCATTTTTCTACATGTATCTCAAAATTACTTCCGTTTTATGTCACGTACGATATACCCTTATTTCGCTCTATATTTTGGACAATAATGTTTCGAGAGAACTTATTGCGACCCCACAAAGTATATATATTCTGAATCGTTATAGAAATTCTTCCGGCTCGGTTGCTATTTAAAATCGAGAAAATCGGTCCACAAATGGCTGAGATATAAGGAAAAAACCAGGACAACCTCGATTTTTGACCCATATCTGGATTACTAAAGGTAGGATCACACGATTGCCGCAATGAACCAATTTAATACAATTTTTATTGTGCTGAATTGGGGCCCAATAAAGAAATTGTCCCAATCAAATTCTCTGCAGTCACATGATTGCTTCATTTTATATAAATTTGATTGTCGTAAATTGGTGCAAAGCGATTTAGTGGCAATAATTGTCGCATTTCAGTCACACGATTGTTCTAGTTTACGGCAACTCAGAGAAACAGCTGTTGTGCTAGATTTTAAATTTTGTTTTGTTTACATAAATGTAAAAACAATCTATTTTTGAAAAAAATATTTGTTAAATAAAAAAAGAAAATTGCGTCGGCCTTAATTATCATACAAAAAAATTAATAAAGAAATGTTAAAAGATGTATGTGGGTCAGAGAGTGGCTGACAAAAACAATATTTCATTTACAAAAATTAATATTGGCGCTAATTGTCTTCTTTGATTGCCGCACTAGAACACAATAAATATTGGTGTATTTTTAACTTTTTTATTGGTGCATGTTGCCTATCAAGCATTCACATGATTGCCGTACCAGGGTTGCATTTGATTGGGCCAAATAAGCACAATATTGTTGTGGTTTGACATATGAGCCAATAAGTTGTGAAATCACACGATTGACGTATAAAATAGACCAATAATTGGTGCATTGCGGCAATCGTGTGATCCTACCTTAACACATTAACATAGACAATATGGATATCTACTGATAGATATTTCAAAGACCTGTGCAACGACGTATATAAGACCATACAATTGGTCAAAATCGGAAAAAATATTTTTTAACCCGAATTTTTTTTTTCATATTAAAAAAAAAAAATTTAAAAACTAAAAAAAAAAAATTTTAAAATTAAAAAAAAAAATTAAGAAAACAATTTCGAAAAAAAATTAAGAAAACAATTTCGAAAAAACAACTGGAAAAAAATTTAAATTTTGTTTACCTAAAAATATTTAAAATTTTTATTTTAAAGTATAATTTGGTGAAGGGTATATAAGATCCGGCACAGCCGAATATAGCTCTCTTACTTGTTTTTTTAAAATATAGTACCCTCTGAATGGAACATAAAGACCAAATTATTTTTCAGTTACTCTTATTTTTGTAAAAATCTATTCCACTTTATAGGTGTACAAATGTCACGTACGATGACATGGAATTGTCCATATGTGATTTTGAAGGGTAAATATCTGTTAGCTATTGAAAATTATAGTGTAAACAACAAAGTTTTTTTATGCTTCGAAAATTTCAAAATTTGTGCTTGATCCATTACGATAACTCAAAGCGTAAAATATCGTATGTGCCAAAGCCATATATCCATAGCGCTAAAGTAATTTTCTGTATTTGGTATGAGCTACTGAAATCTGACCAGACCATCACAGCGAACCTGTACCGAACGCAACTGATTTGTTTGAACCGAGTATTGGCAGAAAAACACCCAGAAATATGAAACCGTAATATTCCATCAGGTCAATGCACTCATCCACATGTTGCAATACATTTTAAAAAGTAAGTATTTAGAATGAAGTGCTAGGGAAGTTTTGCCTCACCCAACTATGCCCCGTCCGACTACTCTTTATTTCGATCGATGCAGAATGGGTTACGCTTCACTTCAGAACAGAGTATCCGAAATTGGTGTGCTTCTTTCTTGGCCTCAAAAGATGAGCAGTTCTTTTGGCTCGGAATCCGTATGTGGCCAGAAAGATGGGAAAAAGTCGTAGCCAATAATGGCCAATACTTTAAATAAAATTATATTGTACAAATACTTCAAAATAAAAGCTACAAATTTTAAAAAATCCCGCATTACTAAGCAATAAATATAACAGAATGAAATTTATTTGTCAAGATAAATTTTGTACTCTATTATTTATTTTGTATTCAAAGAGATCCCAAAATATCCAATATAAGGGTGACCCTACTACTCATACTTACAGACATTTAAAAACATATTTCCCTGTAGTCCTATGTATTTATGAATGAATATATTTATGATTTTTATATGTTTGTTTGTCTCTTTTTTGGAAATATGTTTATAATATTACATTATAAATACTTATGCTTATATAAATAGTTAAACATTTTATTAAATATTCTATCGCCATACCCTACATTTAACTTGGCAGTAACATAATTTTCATTTGCGGGAATACATGTAAAAATAGGTTCCATGGTTTTCTAGTAGTCTCAAAAACCTGATATCTCAATTTATACACATATGTATCAGCTGTTTTCAATAGCAAAATAACAAAAGAAAATGGTTGTGGTTTGAAAAGAGGAATATATTTCATACTCGTTGCATATTAAAAATTGTATTTTTTTCTCTCGCTTTGCAAATAACAACCATTGAAAACTTTTTTGACAACTGTCATTTGTTGTATATCTGTAATAATCTTGTATCTCTTTGAAATATTTTCAAAACCAAACAATATTTTGAACACGCTCAGCTGTGAAAAAATATACCAAACTTGTCTACCATTTTGTTGATAACTTCTTTTCTATTGAACCGATTTTCATGATTCTCAATAACAAACAACTTAGAACAATACTTAACATTTAAGGTTAATTTTATTTAATTCGGTGATGTCGTGTGGGCTTGAGCTTGATTTACACACACGAAGCCATAGCCAAAACCATTCGCTCTTCATGAATGTTAATTTAAAAATGTGTCTAAATAAAAATATATCATATCTGCTGAAATTTCTTAGTGTAGCAATGTTTCCTGTCTAAAATGATTCTTTTCCCTTTCCACTTAATTTTCTTTTACAGAACTCATAAACACTTCATATGAAATTTGCATAACTTTTCGTTTTCTAAAACTCGTAAACAATTTTACTTGTTCAAAAGTCAAAGTTTATAATTTTCATTTATTTTCTATTTTTTCTTTTCTTTTTTGTAATAATTTTTGATAAATGAGTGTTTTGTTCGTTTTAACCTGAGTAAATAGCTCATAAAAAATGAATTAGTAGTAGAAATATTATTATATGAATTATAAAATAATGAGTATGTTTATATAAGAGATGGTTTAGAAATAATAAAAATAATAAGGCAGATATATTTAAATTATTTATTCTTATTTCATATTCCACGTTAATAATTTTAATATTTAAAAAAGATTATATTAATTGAATTAATTAATAAAACTTAAACATATTTTAAGTTTTTTGAAAAGACAGTATTCATGAAGACAGAATTTCATTTTATCTCTGTGTCATTCCAACTGACACCTTATTTATTTAAAAATTTAATTAAATTGTTCTTTAAATACTTATAATTTTCTTAAATTACATTTCACTTGCTTTAAACTCAGACTATACTGTCTTTGAGTTGGTAATTTAAGAAATTATAAATCTTTCTTTCTCACATCCAGTATAGCTCGTAATGACTAGAATCTCTGCTAATAACAACAATGACGACTGCCTTCAACGGAAACAAATTCTTATTTAAAGGATATTAAATTTCATTTATTTTACTTTTTATTTATTTCTTCACACACCCACTCACGCTTAAGAAAAATTCTTTGTCTTTAGAAATTTAATTCTGTTTAAAAGTTGAAAATATTTACGTTTTTTACGAAAAATATTAAATTTCATTTTGTTGACACCTCAATTATGGAAAAAAAGCTCAGTTCTTTAAGGGTGACTGATATATTAATTTTTTTTTGTATTAATTTAAACAGAATTACTGGCATAATAAATTTTAACTTAAATTTTAAAATTGTCTTTATGAAACTTAATTTATTATAGTCCACAGCCACCAGGAGAACAGATCTACTTATCGTTTATGCAATAAATATCTCCAAAAATACATATCAAACCATTGTTGCAAATTTAGCGCTTTTATCAAATAATTCGTTTGTTTTAATAGCCATCACTCATGGTGAATAATTTCGTCGTTGCTTGAATGAAAATCAGCAATATCGATTCCGTAGAGACAATTTTATGGACCTTAATATTCAGTTATGATAGTATCGAAATATAGAAATTAAAATGTAAAATTTTTTAAAAAAAAAACTAAAATTATGATCGATAATGTTCTTACTATTGAATAATTCTTAAAAATATTTGTAATATTAAACAAATTTTTATCAATATTGCTAAAGATTCGTTACTAATATCGTTCACGAACCTTCGATAATTAAATTTTGACTGCCACGGACCGAATAGTTTAATTTTCTATTCAAGGTTTGATTTAGAGTCAGCAGTCTTTGAATTAAAACACGAATATTTTTCATAGTTGTCATTCTACTTTCTCTTTCGTAATCTAAACCGATATTGATTGAGCTATTTGTTTCTTTTTGATAAATTGTATGAACTTCGTTGACATTCGTTGTGTTTACCTATCATGGTCGTTCCCTAGTGGCTTTAAATCAGGGATTACCAAAACTAAAACTGTCATTGTATTGGTGAGAGAGCTACCCAGCAAACATAATGTCAAACACTTGAAATAAGAACAAAATAAAGAATGTTTAGATTTAGAATTTTTGCCAGATATAACCAATTTATTAAAAGAATGTAATTTAAATTTTAAGGAAATAAAAAAATATACATTCTACGGCCGAAATTCTCTCAATTTTTTTTATTTATTTCTGACTTTGTTGTTTTGTGTTCAATTGTAATTGAAACGCGTGTGTTTGCTATGCTTCGTCCAAAAACCAACCAACAACAATGCTTAATGAATTTCTGAAAAAATGAGGCATTTGTTATGCTCTTTTAAAGAGAATAAGAATATGTGTGTTGTTCGTCTGCACAATTGTGCTATGAAATGACAATCCCTGCTTTAAATGCCAAGCACTACCAAGAAGAAAATAAAGTTTCATTTAAATCAAACTATTTATTACATTATATATTGGGCGTATGACAAACTGTGGGATTTTTTCAAATTTTTATCTTTTATATTGTAACATTAATATAACATAAATGTTTTCAATGTATTGGCCATTGTTAGCTACGACATTTCTCCATCTTTCTGTCAACATATGGATTTCGAGCCAAAAGAACTACTCATCTTTTGAGGCCAAGAACGAATCAAGTCAATTTCGCATAATCTAAGGTGCGTATCTCAGAGAGCGTTCTGCATCGACCGAAACAAATAATAGTCGGACGGTGCAAGGCCTGGACTATAAGGTTTTTAACAGGTATTGCATAATATGGCCGAGCGTTGTCATGATGGAATATTACGGTTTCATGTCTGGCCGCATATTCTGGGCGTTTATCGGCAAATGCTCGCTTCAAACGAATCAGTTGCATTCGGTAAAGGTTGCGTGTGATGATATAGTATTGGTGAGAGAAAGAGAGCTGCACTGAAAGAAAAGTTCAGTAAACTAAATAAAAGATGCCAGTATTTTTAAGGCTTTATTGTTAACAATAATCGAGTCAACAATCTTAATCAAATTGTCTGCAACATAATATCATAGCTTATTATTAGAGAGTTCGATATTAACAATTTTCAACAAATTTGTAAATATGTAGAATATTTTTTGGCTTATTTTATTACGTTCTATTCATTAAAATCTGAAAAAAATTGTTCACAGAAGTAAATTGATGTGAAAAACCAGACAACACTTCAATGATTTTTTAAAGTTCTAAATATAACAATCCAAATATTTCTTTCAACAAAAATTAAAAAAAAAATAAAAAAAATAGCAATTCATCCGCTTATTGTGTACATTCGTCGCTGTCTCAGTGACTACTAAACGAAATAGAGTAAGAATATGTGTGTTTTTAGTCAGTACGAAAGCACAATGAAATGGACATCATTGATTTAAATGAACATTTATTTGTTTTTAGAGCATAATTCGTAAGAAATTTACCTCAAATAGAACTAAAAGTATAAAAATAAATTGAAATTTTCGAATATAATATAGTTTTTTCATCGGGTAAATGCATGATCTAGAGCCGGGATCGGCAGACATATCCCAGCAGTTAAGCAAGTAGTCAATGTATCCCTTAAAGACAGTAATTGTCACAAATGTCTTATCACTTGGCTGACACCATTTTATATATTTTGATCATTTGACACTCGTGTGCACTTTGTAGTGCAGAGAGAAGACAATTGGTTACTTTATGCATCCCAAGTAATCTAGCGTGAAGACAATTGTCACTTAAGTGTCTCTAAGTAATCTAGAGTGTAGTCACTTTAAAAGTTTTGTGAGTAATTCGTACAAACTGTTTTTTTACAAATTGTGTTAATATAATTCTCATACAGTTTATTTTTATTTTTGCTTGAGTATACTGATATCCCATGTAACATAGCATGAAGTCAATAGTCATTTTAGTGTCTCTTAGTAACCTATGGTGAAGTCACTTCAAAATTTTTTTGTACTGCACTTTATTTTACCCACCAGAAGCGTTGACTACTTTCGATCGGCTATTCGATAGTCACATTGTAGTCAAAAGGGTCAATTGACCCCCTGCTTAGGACATACACGTGTTAAAATAACTAGTCAAGTAGCTGATCAAGTAACCAGTACATAGTACATAACTTTCTTGTCACTGAAAGTGGGTGTGGCAGTGGGCATATCGACTTGAGATGTTTAGTGAAATCTTTGGTGACCATCAGTGTTACCTATAAGAAATTATGAAACTTAATTAGTTTCCAGTAATATATTACCGCAATAACATTGAAACGTCATACTTCAAGTGTGGCCTAATCAATTTGAAATTTTTACTAAAGCCTTTATCTAGCTGCTTCATGTGATTTATTGCCTAAAAACTGGTCATTAAGCCCATTGTGCACTGGTTTATAGCGACAAAATTTTAAATTGTTAAAATTCCTCTAACTAAACAGATGATTAACAATGAGTTTTATACATTTTTCTTACTATGCCAGTACGTCATGCACAATCATTTTATATTTTTTCTCATTAAACTTCAACTTTAAATACCTTGTTCTACATTTTTTGCTCCATGTTCCTTGTATAGTTCGACATACATATTTCTTGTACATAAAACTTATTACCACAATTTCAAATCATTTATTTTGTTAACTGTCATTTATTTTCTTATAACCCTCCATTTTTGTATTTCTTATTATATGTGTTGTACGTCTGTAAATGGGTGCAGATAAAGTGTACTTGAATAAACGAGGGTGGTGGAATAAAAAAAGTTAATATGAATTGAAATTAGTCTACTTAAAAAGAGTAAAAATTATATTTAGAAATTCGGATAATCACCAGAATCCTTCCAGGATTGTTATTATTTTTTTCTGATTCTATTTAATTAGATCGGATGCTATTAATATAAACATAGAATGTTTCCGTTCATGTCTATGGAGTCATTGTTTTAACATGGAATAAATTTATAGTGACTTTTTTGAATGTTGTGCATAACTAAAAGGTTCCATATTCCCAGTCTCCCATGCCGAAGATCTGGATTTGACTTTAATAAAGATTTTCCATTAAATATATTATTATTTTAATTGCAAATTTAAAAGTTTACCAGCAACAATTGATCGTTATGATATTAAGACGGTTATGAGAAAATAAAATCAGATTTGGTGAAATCAATCGTATCAATGACCCACTTACATTTTACGAAAACTTTGCAATTACCCTCGTTTTAACAACACAATTCTTTAATAATATATTTATTTTCCCGCCATTTTATTTGCACAGTATTCTCACACACCCTCATGATTTGGTAAATTGCACTTCATTTGTCACGGAAATCAACTATTTATTCCCTTTTTGTTCGTTTTTGACATATTTGCATATAAATTTGCACCCAATACACATTCACTCCCTCCCTTGATCCACAACCTGACAACTCTTCAATCATTTAAGAAGTGTAATTTGGTTGTTTTTTTTTATTCTTCAGTTCAAGTTAAATACCATTAGCAAAAGAAGTTGGGGTGTAACGCTGTTAAATATTGAGCAGTATTTTAAAAGAATTTTCTTTAATTTATAAGAAAAAATTTTAAGGAGATGTTTTTTGTCTTTAATTCCTTTAATTAAGGAATCATTTATTGTGTTGTTTTTTTAAACGGTTTACACTGTCATTGTGCCATTGCAAAAGTCATTTACAGTCATTTTGTCGGCTACATTGTTTCTTTTGTTTGCTGTAGTTGAAGGTTAAAAATCTTATAGTTTGAGGTTTTTTTTAAGTCATTACCGGAAATCCTGCAGAATTTCCAATAGCAACACAAAGTGCAACGGATGTTGTTTAAAGTCCCTCAAAGTTGCACAGCAGGTGGACTTTGTAAAATATGTTTGTTGTGCAACTAACTGATGGTGTTTGAAAACAATTTATACAGGGGTATTTATGGATTTCATTGAATATTTAAAGGTTGTAAAATTACGGTTTAACTTTAGTATGTTTTAGACAAGAAATGTTTTTAAATCAGTGGTTGGCACAAAGAGAATGGGTCACATTTGCATTTTTTGATGTCAACATCTGTACAATAATATATTATTGTGTACTGACATTGGATTGTTTCCTTTTGTTTGGTCCACATATCTTTCAGAAACATTTAACACAAAACAACTGGTTTCAATTATTTTATAATTGAATCAAGTATTCATGTGCTCAAAAACAAAATTTTCTGATATTTTCTATTGAATTTGGAGTTTTAAATTTGATAATTTTGACAATTTAATATACAATATTCGTTGTTGGTTGAACTTTAAATACATAAATTATTGAATAGATAATTTTCGTAATTGAAAACACATGTGAAAACAAAAATGTGTTTTCAATTACGAAAATTATCTATTCAATAATTTATGTATTTAAAGTTCAACCAACAACGAAAATTGTATATTCAATTGTCACAATTATCAAATTCAAAACTCCAAATTATCAGAAAATATTGTTTTTGAGTACATGAATACTTGATTCAATTATAAAATAATTGAAACCAGTGCAATATGTGATATATATTTGAATTGAAACGGTTAAAAAAATAGTTTTTTCAGTGAATGGAGCTGATCGATATTTGTATATCCCATGCTCTTATGAGTTTTATTTAAATTTATGTAGTCCTTGTTTTGTACTTTTGGATGTTTGATGCTGCCAATATCTAAAATTATTCTCCATCATCTAAGCACCAAATTTAGCTAAACATTGGGCAATGTTGAAATAAAAAATCTAATTAAAAAACTGTTTTTTTATTTCATTTACCCATTTAATTTTCTGAGGGAACCTTGTGTGGGGACTAGGCACAAATGCTGCCCGATTTACACTATACAGTAAGAGTTTTTGTGTACTCAAGTTCACACTATATAGCCTGCATTTCCACCCAGATGTTTCTAGCAGCATCTATCGATGCTTCTTGAAAGTTCTATTTTTGCAATGATCAGCTAAAAGCTTTTATCCAATGTTGTCATGTTAATAATGTCCACATTTATGTTAACTTCTGTTAACCGGCCGGTAAACAACATTGTCCACAATTAGAAGTCTCCGGCAATAGAAATGTTGAGAAAAATTATGCAACTTGCAATAACCGTTAGAAACCGTTATGCTTAAATTCAAATACAATTTCGTAACATTATATTGGTTTACTTGGACTTAGTTTAAACATGAACATTGTTCAGAAATAAAGACTTTTTATAAATCCATCAGTTTTACAAGTAGTCAGTAATATTCACTCATGATTCATTACTTGGCTAACTCCGTTTTGTAGTGTTAAGATAAATTGGTTAAAATATAATCCAATAAACTAAAGTGAAGTCAATTGTCACCTTAGTGTCGCTATGTAATCTAGGGTGTAGTCACTTTAAATTCTTTGTTAGTGTTGTACTTTAAAAAGTACACTAATACCCCGGTTTGCATCGCTAGTTGGGCCTGGAGAAACGCGACGCAAAACGAAGCACGATTTTCCATACATTTGTATTGATTTTCATTTAATTGGTTCCTAGATTCATAAAAAGTAGGTTTTTCAATACAAACATTTGCATATTAACGACGCAAATCGAAGTACTAATGACGCAACTTAGAAGCCATGCAACGCAAACTGGAACAAAATCGACGCAACTTCTAAATCACAGAAATTTTAAAAGACGCAACTTCGAAACCGACGCAGAACGAAGCGACGCAAACCGGGGTATTAGTTATTTCATCCATCTGAAGACTATCTTTGAAATAGGTCACAAACATATTAAAATAACTCATCACATAGCTAATCCTGAAGTGATCCTAAATGATAGGTTAGATCACTAATACGGGACAATCACCCAGTCCTGCTCGGAGGAGATTCGAATCTGTACTTGAGACATTTTTTTTTCTGGCGTATTGTGTTTGTGTAAAAAGCCGATATATGTCCGCTAGGAATGCGTTTAGCGAATATTGCCTCATATCAATGGCAGACGTAAAAATCACATTTGTGTGTTTGCTGAAATAAAAATGGCCGTAAATGTTCGGCACTTGTTGGTTGTGGGTGGCAACCACAGATTTAATTAAATCAACGAAGAAAGTATGTTACTCTCTTTAGAAAACTTAAAATCTTAATTGAAAATGTTTGTGGTGTAATCATTCCTACATGTTTATTTGTGTAAACGATTGATGGCAGCTACTTAGTTAGAAAGAAAACATTTAACTATAAATAAATATATACGATTGCCATTTCATTTCCTTTACTCTTATCTCGACAATTCCACATCAATGATTTCACACATTCCATTATTTTCAAATGGCTTTCACACAAAGTAACAACTTGTGGTATTTTTTTTTGTATCTAACTTGTGTATGGTAAATCAACTAACTATATTTTAAACAAAAATAAAGAAATAGAAAATATTGAAAACGAGAAAATTCAACATAATCTCAAAGCATTTAAATTGACAGAACCTTTTTGTTGCCAAAAAATCTATTGCAGCTTTATTATGCTTTCTTTTGTGGCAATTGTTTGTAATTGGGTTGGTTCCAAAATAAACCAAAAACCAACTGCATTTATTTTGGTTGTTGTCATGTCTAGACAAGTTAAACACAATGTTGCTATTACAAATAAATCCAATAATACATTTAACAATTTTATATTATTTTTATTTTCTATTTTCTGTTTTCCATTTTCGTTTTATTTTTATTATTAAAGCAAATAATCTCAAAAAGGTAGTTATTTCCATTTAAATAAATCGTTTTGTGGCAACGATAGTGACAATGACGAGAGCAATGTGTTGCCACAGAAAGGAAAATAAACCATTTTTACCACCTTTTATCGCATACAAATAAAGAATGCCAACAATTTAAAAGCCTAAAAAATTAAATTTTTATTGCAAATAAATGTCAATTTTTCAATTTCAAATTATTATATTTTTTAGTTTTTTAAGAACGAAAAAACAAGCGTTTACATTGTTCCACACAAAATGGGTTTCATTTATGTTTTATATAGATTGAAAATATTTTTCTGTAATAAAACATTCAAGCAAAATATTCTGCTGGTTAGTTAACGATATTTTTTTATCGATATGTTTTAGGATAAATATGTCACAGTGTATCGCATACTATTTGAAAATTTTCGTTCTAAAAATCAAATTTTTGTGGAAAATATGAGTGATCACAGATTTCCATTATTTTCGCTCTAGGGCCTTTATTTAACGAATTATAAGCAATTTTAGATATTTTGGAATTTTCTTTATAAAAATCAAATTTTGGTGGGAAATATGAGTTCTCAGATTTTCTTTATTTTCGCTCTAGGGCCTTTATTTAAGGAATTATAAGCAATTTTAGATATTTTGCAATTTTCATTATAAAAGTCTAATTTTGGTGGGAAATATGAGTGATCACAGATTTTCTTTATTTTCGCTCTAGGCCCTTTATTTAACGAATTATAAGCAATTTTAGATATTTTGAAATTTTCATTATAAAAGTTTAATTTTGGTGGGAAATATGAGTGATCACAGATTTTCTTTATTTTCGCTCTAGGGCCTTTATTTAACGAATTATGAGCAATTTTAGATATTTTGAAATTTTCATTATAAAAGTCTAATTTTGGTGGGAAATATGAGTGATCACAGATTTTCTTTATTTTCGCTCTAGGGCCTTTATTTAAGGAATTATAAGCAATTTTAGATATTTTGCAATTTTCATTATAAAAGTCTAATTTTGGTGGGAAATATGAGTGATCACAGATTTCCTTTATTTTCGCTCTAGGGCCTTTATTTAACGAATTATAAGCAATTTTAGATATTTTGGAATTTTCATTATAAAAGTCTAATTTTGGTGGGAAATTTTCATCATAAAAATCAAGTTTTGGTGGGAAATAGGAGTGATCACAGATTTCCTTTATTTTCGCTCTAGGGCCTTTATTTAACGAATTATGAGCAATTTTAGATATTTTGAAATTTTCATTATAAAAGTCTAATTTTGTTGGGAAATATGAATGATCACAGATTTTCTTTATTTTCGCTCTAGGGCCTTTATTTAACGAATTATGAACAATTTTAGATATTTTGAAATTTTCATTATAAAAGTCTAATTTTGGTGGGAAATATGAGTGATCACAGATTTTCTTTATTTTCGCTCTAGGGCCTTTATTTAATTATAAGCAATTTTAGATATTTTGGAATTTGCTTTATAAAAATCAAATTTTGGTGGGAAATATGAGTGATCACAGATTTCCTTTATTTTCGCTCTAGGGCCTTTATTTAACGAATTATGAGCAATTTTAGATATTTTGAAATTTTCATTATAAAAGTCTAATTTTGGTGGGAAATATGAGTGATCACAGATTTTCTTTATTTTCGCTCTAGGGCCTTTATTTAACGAATTATAAGCAATTTTAGATATTTTGGAATTTTCATTATAAAAGTCTAATTTTGTTGGGAAATATGAATGATCACAGATTTTCTTTATTTTCGCTCTAGGGCCTTTATTTAACGAATTATGAACAATTTTAGATATTTTGAAATTTTCATTATAAAAGTCTAATTTTGTTGGGAAATATGAATGATCACAGATTTTCTTTATTTTCGCTCTAGGGCCTTTATTTAACGAATTATAAGCAATTTTAGATATTTTGAAATTTTCATTATAAAAGTCTAATTTTGGTGGGAAATTTTCATCATAAAAATCAAGTTTTGGTGGGAAATAGGAGTGATCACAGATTTTCTTTATTTTCGCTCTAGGGCCTTTATTTAACGAATTATAAGCAATTTTAGATATTTTGCAATTTTCATTATAAAAGTCTAATTTTGTTGGGAAATATGAATGATCACAGATTTTCTTTATTTTCGCTCTAGGGCCTTTATTTAACGAATTATAAGCAATTTTAGATATTTTGAAATTTTCATTATAAAAGTCTAATTTTGGTGGGAAATTTGCATCATAAAAATCAAGTTTTGGTGGGAAATTGGAGTGATCACAGATTTCCTTTATTTTCGCTCTAGGGCCTTTATTTAACGAATTATAAGCAATTTTAGATATTTTGAAATTTTCATTATAAAAGTCTAATTTTGGTGGGAAATATGAGTGATCACAGATTTCCTTTATTTTCGCTCTAGGGCCTTTATTTAACGAATTATAAGCAATTTTAGATATTTTGAAATTTTCATCATAAAAATCAAGTTTTGGTTGGAAATAGGAGTGATCACAGATTTCCTTTATTTTCGCTCTAGGGCCTTTATTTAACGAATTATAAGCAATTTTAGATATTTTGCAATTTTCATTATAAAAGTCTAATTTTGTTGGGAAATATGAATGATCACAGATTTTCTTTATTTTCGCTCTAGGGCCTTTATTTAACGAATTATGAGCAATTTTTGATATTTTGAAATTTTCATTATAAAAGTCTAATTTTGGTGGGAAATATGAGTGATCACAGATTTCCTTTATTTTCGCTCTAGGGCCTTTATTTAACGAATTATGAGCAATTTTAGATATTTTGCAATTTTCATTATAAAAGTCTAATTTTGGTGGGAAATATGAGTGATCACAGATTTTCTTTATTTTCGCTCTAGGGCCTTTATTTAACGAATTATAAGCAATTTTAGATATTTTGAAATTTTCAGTATAAAAGTCTAATTTTGGTGGGAAATATGAGTGATCACAGATTTTCTTTATTTTTGCTCTAGGGCCTTTATTTAACGAATTATAAGCCATTTTAGATATTTTGGAATTTGCTTTATAAAAATCAAATTTTGGTGGGAAATATGAGTGATCACAGATTTTCTTTATTTTCGCTCTAGGGCCTTTATTTAAGGAATTATAAGCAATTTTAGATATTTTGCAATTTTCATTATAAAAGTCTAATTTTGGTGGGAAATAGGAGTGATCACAGATTTCCTTTATTTTCGCTCTAGGGCCTTTATTTAACGAATTATAAGCAATTTTAGATATTTTGCAATTTTCATTATAAAAGTCTAATTTTGGTGGGAAATATGAGTGATCACAGATTTTCTTTATTTTCGCTCTAGGCCCTTTATTTAACGAATTATAAGCAATTTTAGATATTTTGGAATTTTCTTCATAAAAGTCTAATTTTGGTGGGAAATATGAGTGATCACAGATTTTCTTTATTTTCGCTCTAGGGCCTTTATTTAACGAATTATAAGCAATTTTAGATATTTTGGAATTTGCTTTATAAAAATCAAATTTTGGTGGGAAATATGAGTGATCACAGATTTTCTTTATTTTCGCTCTAGGGCCTTTATTTAACGAATTATAAGCAATTTTAGATATTTTGAAATTTTCATTATAAAAGTCTAATTTTGGTGGGAAATATGAGTGATCACAGATTTTCTTTATTTTCGCTCTAGGGCCTTTATTTAACGAATTATAAGCAATTTTAGATATTTTGAAATTTTCATTATAAAAGTCTAATTTTGGTGGGAAATATGAGTTATCACAGATTTTCTTTATTTTCGCTGTAGGCCCTTTAGTTTACGAATTATAAACAATTTTAGATATTTTGGAATTTTCTTCATAAAAATCAAATATTGGTGGGAAATATGAGTGATCACAGATTTTCTTTATTTTCGCTCTAGGGGCTTTATTTAACGAATTATGAGCAATTTTAGATATTTTGATATTTTCATTATAAAAGTCTAATTTTGGTGGGAAATATGAGTGATCACAGATTTTCTTTATTTTCGCTCTAGGGCCTTTATTTAACGAATTATAAGCAATTTTAGATATTTTGCAATTTTCATTATAAAAGTCTAATTTTGGTGGGAAATATGAGTGATCACAGATTTTCTTTATTTTCGCTCTAGGGGCTTTATTTAACGAATTATGAGCAATTTTAGATATTTTGATATTTTCATTATAAAAGTCTAATTTTGGTGGGAAATATGAGATCACAGATTTTCTTTATTTTCGCTCTAGGGCCTTTATTTAACGAATTATAAGCAATTTTAGATATTTTGAAATTTTCATTATAAAAGTCTAATTTTGGTGGGAAATATGAGTTATCACAGATTTTCTTTATTTTCGCTGTAGGCCCTTTAGTTTACGAATTATAAACAATTTTAGATATTTTGGAATTTTCTTCATAAAAATCAAATATTGGTGGGAAATATGAGTGATCACAGATTTTCTTTATTTTCGCTCTAGGGGCTTTATTTAACGAATTATGAGCAATTTTAGATATTTTGATATTTTCATTATAAAAGTCTAATTTTGGTGGGAAATATGAGTGATCACAGATTTTCTTTATTTTCGCTCTAGGGCCTTTATTTAACGAATTATAAGCAATTTTAGATATTTTGAAATTTTCTTTATAAAAATCAAATTTTGGTGGGAAATATGAGTGATCACAGATTTTCTTTATTTTCGCTCTAGGGCCTTTATTTAACGAATTATAAGCAATTTTAGATATTTTGCAATTTTCTTCATAAAAGTCAAATTTTGGTGGGAAATAGGAGTGATCACAGATTTTCTTTATTTTCGCTCTAGGCCCTTTATTTAACGAATTATAATCAATTTTAGATATTTTGCAATTTTCATTTTAAAGTCTAATTTTGGTGGGAAATATGAGTGATCACAGATTTCCTTTATTTTCGCTCTAGGGCCTTTATTTAACGAATTATAAGCAATTTTAGATATTTTGCAATTTTCATTATAAAAGTCTAATTTTGGTGGGAAATATGAGTGACAACAGATTTTCTTTATTTTCGCTCTAGGGCCTTTATTTAACGAATTATAAGCAATTTTAGATATTTTGCAATTTTCTTCATAAAAGTCTAATTTTGGTGGGAAATATGAGTGATCACAGATTTCCTTTATTTTCGCTCTAGGGCCTTTATTTAACGAATTATAAGCAATTTTAGATATTTTGAAATTTTCATTATAAAAGTTTAATTTTGGTGGGAAATATGAGTGATCACAGATTTTCTTTATTTTCGCTCTAGGGCCTTTATTTAAGGAATTATAAGCAATTTTAGATATTTTGGAATTTTCATTATAAATGTCTAATTTTGGTGCGAAATATGAGTGATCACTGATTTTCTTTATTTTCGCTCTAGGGCCTTTATTTAACGAATTATAAGCAATTTGAGATATTTTGGAATTTTCGTTATAAAAGTCTAATTTTGGTGAGTGACCACAGATTTCCATTATTTTCGCTGTAGTTTAGTTTACGAATTATAAACAATTTTAGATATTTTGGAATTTTCTTCATAAAAATCAAATATTGGTGGGAAATATGAGTGACCACAGATTTTCGATTGTACATTTATTATCGTGCGACACACTGTGACATAGTAATTTATAAATTTCAACAAAATTGTGTCCTTAGCTAACTAGCAGAAGCTGTCACATTATTGTGTAAATCCTATTTCACACATTTGTACATTTAATCCCTGGCCACATTGGTGTTAATAAAATTCAATTAAAATTCATTTAAATTGATTTAAAAAACCACAAATCTTTAAATATTTTCATTTTAAATTCAAAATTTTACTTTAACCTAAAAACATGCACACATAAGTAGACATAAAACAAGAAACTCATAGGAAACCACAAAAACTAATTTAAAAATGTACTAAATTTTCTGGCAAAATCTTAAACAAAAAAAAAACACAAACAGATTTTATCTAAAATATATAAAATAATCTCTAGAGTATGTAAGTCGGACTGTACTGCGGGTTTTAGTTCTGTCTTAATAATTGTTTTCCATTGAAGTAAATAAATAAATTATATTATTTAAAAAGCTAGATATAAGGTAAAGCTAAGGAAGAGAGAGTGAGAAAAAATACTTAATAAGATTAGTAGCTTAAGAAAGAAAATACGAGTATGTATAATAGAAAAATCTAATAAATTTTTACACAAATAGCTGATAGAAAAATATTATCTAGTTTTCTTTAATGCTGGTTGGCAGTTGTTTGTAGTTAATTTTTATTTTTATGATGTGTTTCGGTCTGTGGTGCAGTAAATTCATTATGCTGTGTTGTGTGGTTTGTTCTCTATGGTTTTCGAAATTATAATTGAGGTGGAAAGAAATAAACTTTTATTAGTTATATTCTTTATTTTTGCTAAAATAATGTTTTCTTTATTTGTTTGTATTTTTTTCAAGGAGATTAACAAAAAAAAAAAAAAAAAAAATAACTTTCTCAATAGATTCGTTCATAAGAAAACCAAAATATTAATGTTGATCCAGCAGAAAAGTAAAGTAGTTTTATTTGTGTGTATATTAGGGCGTCGGTATGTATTTTTTTTGGGGATTTGCAATGATCCGTCATCTCAAAATCATATTCGAAGTTTTGAAAATGTAAAACTTCTGATAATATTTTTGAAATATTGCTACTTTGAAACAAAACTTGAAATTGTTGGCTCAAATTTTCTGCACTTGGTTTTCAGATGACAGAGAATAATTTTATATCTTGTGAGTAGCGAAAATAAGGGCCACCCTAATGTGCATATATATACAAAACTGTATATAATATTGTAGAAATGTTGTTTCCTTGAAACAATAAAGTTTATTTGTATTGCTTCTTATGTAGTTATTGTTTTCTATACCCTATTATACATCCTAGATTATGTGAAAATCAAGGTATTGTTGGTTTTTTGAATGAAAGAACTTTGTTATTTTCAAATAGTAATTGATGCTTTAGGTTTACTATGTTTAAAATTGTAAATAATTCTTTAATATGCATACAGAAATATCCAAAAGTTCAATTTTAACGATTCTTACCTCATTCAGGCTCGTATGAATCTACTTTTAGTACCGATAATCACCTGTTTATGAGTTCCAACTTCTTCAGTAAGAACTAAATTGTCATAATATTATGTTTCAAGTTTCATTAATGTAGAAAATTCAAAAAGTACCATTTAAAAGAATGACAGATTTCCACTAAGTCTTCTTTCTAGACTCATTAATGTAGAAATTGTACTTGAATCTACACTCTAATAAATTTTCATGTAAATTTCCTACATTAATAGTACGAAACTTTTCTCCTTCCATAATTAGGGTAAAAATACATGTTGTGTGTAAATTGTTTTTTTTTTTTTTTTAGAATTAAAATGTTGACAATTTGTATATCAAACGTTTAAATTAGTTTACACACTTTATGTGTAAAACTTCAATTTATGCACAATTGGTCAATTTACAAGGTCTCTTATCATGTCATATTGTCATAATGTCCTAATATTTCACAATGATTTTTATTGTTTTTCAAGTAAAAAGTGTACTAAAATAATAGTACTCTGCATGCTATGTTTATTGTATTATCGTAACCAACCAGTAGAGACCTTCGCCGAATGCCTAAGTATCGGTTAAGCCGAGCTGCCGAGTCGAGATATATTTAGACATTATGACAATATGACTGATAAGAGACCTTGTGCATTGACCAAATATATGTATGTATGTAATTTTAAACATAAAATGTCTATTATATTATAAACATTCCAAATACTACATTTTGTTTGTATTTTTGCAGATAAAATTATGTCATTGATTTTGATAAACAAATAAATAAGTAAATTTACGCATATTGTGTAATTTTACATGGAAACTTACTTACTTTATAGTAGTAGATTTACATGCATTTTTTAGAGTGTAAATATAGCTGTTTTAAAAAGTTACACGAATCCAAAGTTGGAACATGAAAAAGTGGCCATATTTTTTACGTTACGTGATATGGCGCGTAATTTTGCTAATAAAGCGTAAAGGGTTCTATTTACAACTTTTGTGTCTTTGGTGACCCGCAATGAAATTTTACAGCAAAAAGTTTCGTAGAATATTTTAATCCTTAAATGTCCTTTTTGAAAGGACATTTTTCGATTTTCTCGAAAAAGGGGTCAATTTGACCCCTAAAGATAGGAGATAGGGGGTTAAGATCTTCCACAAAAATTATCCCCATTCACAATATAACTCTGACAATAACAATTCTCTCAGATATTAACTTACAACTTTTTTTTCTGTTAGTTAATGCTACCTTCGATCCAAAAATTAAAACTTTGACCCACTGTAAAAAGAAATTCAGACCAGCTGGACTATAAGTTTATTCTACAAAAATGATCTACTCAACATGCCCTTTCAGAATTATCGCTGGTCTGTTCCAATCAAAAAGTCTCAATTTGTTGGACAGTGTTATTGAAGTGCTATATAAAATAATCATACTAAAGGTTGTTTAAAAAAATTCAAATATTTCATCATGACAATTATTAACAGAAAATTATTCTACTTTAGTTTATAAATATTATGTTCCAATTCGAAGAATTATCATTTTTTTCAGATTGATTTTAGTCGCGTTCTGGATTCCGTGTTTATTGCTAATATATTGGAAACCGACAAAACCTACCTTCTGCACTTAACATACTTATACTAAAATGCTATCGACTAATGAAATCAAGTAAAAACAGTTTGAGATGTTAAGTAAGATTGTCGCGTTCGGGATATTTTTTATAGGGTATCATTGCAAACGGCCTTGTTTTAGAAAAAACTTAGCTATACTTAACTTTATAAGTACTTCACAACCTTTCCCAACTAATTAAATGTAGCTACGTAAAGACGTGAGCAAAAATAATTTTTTTAAAAAAGTTTTATTACTCATACACATCTTTGGTACAGATTTTAATTCAAGTGTCGTAATTCATTTGGGGTTCTGCTATTTAGTGAAAACTTTTTTCAAGTTTAACAATTTACAAACTTTGAAATGCACTTTAAGTTTCTATATTATTTTATAAATACTGTATTTTTATTTTATTTTTTGTTTCTTTATTCCCTCTTATACAACACGACTGCAAATAATGCTTTTTCATTAATTTTTTATTGTTTTTCTAAGTTTTTTTCTTATTAAGTTGAGAGCGAAATGTACAGTGAGTTTAAGAAAAAGTTACAACAGGGAATTATAGTTTTGTTTTGGGTTTTCTGTGTGAGAAGTTTGTGGTGGTTATTTTTATTAGAAAACAATTTAATAATCTAGTTTATATTAAGGACAGTGCAAGGATAAATAGTTTCATAATAATGAAAATTAACGTAGGAGTACAAATGTATAAATTTAATACTTAAATATCAACATTTTATTACACTCGCATAAAGATTATTTATAAATAATCTTGATCGCTATAAAATGATCTTCCAGAGAATGATTGCAGATTCTAAAAACTGGGAACATAAAATTTAAAGATATTCATGACTTACTTATAGGCGATAATGGTAAATACTTGCCTCCAGGGACAATGAGTTGAAATTCTATTGTAATTACTGACAATACAGAATATTAGCTTCTTCACACATTACTTGGCATTGAAAGTATTTTGCTGGGTTAAAGTTACGATTTCTATAAAGTTCTAAAACTACTAGAAACTTCCGTTTTACCATCCCAGCTTCCTTTTCAAACTTTCTGCAAGTTTAGCTAAATTTACAAACAGTTTGCAATACAATAATAAAAGCAACCATAGCATTTACTTAACTAGTAACAAAATATAACAAGTACAATAAACATTTACAAATTCCACAAATTTTATTATTCCATAAAAAGTTTAATGTTTTTTTTTTAAAAACAACTTCACCAACAACAAAAAATAGAGCAACAATAAATAAGTTCTAAATTAATTACAAAAGTGGGGTTTTTTTAGTCTAAATGTTTTGTCAAACGCAGCAATAAATCGCACCATAATAAAGTTTCTTGGAAAATTTTAAAATTTATTTTCATATTTTTTTTCTTTTGTTTTTTAGTTTAGAACAAATTTGCAGAAGGAAATTGCTGTTATTTAAACAATTTATGAATATTTATAAATATTTTATAAACAACAATTTGCATTAAATAAAGCAAACAATTTTAAAACTTTTGTTTAGGCAATCAAATGAAAATGATGAATGTAGGCAAAGGCAAACCAAATAGAAAGTTTATAATAGAAAGCAGAATAAAAAAGCAATAAAGAAATAAATTTATGAATAATCTTAATATAAATAAAATCCTAAGAATAAGCCAACTTAATATTTTATAGAAATATTATTCTTTGTTTTTCATCCACTTAAAAAATTATCTAAAAATTCTAATAATAATGCGGTATTTTTTCAAAGTTGTAGCTTTTATTTTAAAACATTTGTACAACATAAATTTATTAAAAGTATTGCCCATTGTTAGCTACGACCTTTTCCATTCTTTTTGGCAACATATGGATTCCGAACCAAAGCCAATATTGGATACTCTGTTACAAAGTGAAGTGTATCCCAGAGAGAGCATTCTGCTTCGATCGAAACAAATAGTATTCGATCGGTAAAAGTTTTTGACTATAAAGCGGGTGAGGCAAAACTTCATAACCACTTCATTCTAAATAGTTTTTAACATGTATTGCAACATCTCTCCAAGTGTTGCCATGATAAAATATTACAGTTTCATGCCTGGCCGTATATTCTGCATATTATGCTCGGTTCTAACGAATCAGTTCGGTTCCCTGTAATGTTCTGATCAGATTTCAGAAGCTCATAATAGATAGGTCCCTTTTGGTTTTACCAAGTAACGAATGAGATCAAAAAAAAAACTTAACACACATTTTTCCTTAAAACTTTTAACCCAAGTATTATTTGATTTTTTTTTATCAAATTACATTTAAAAAGTATTTCAGTTGATATATTTAATGTCAATTATGTTCATGTGTGGTTAATCGGATTAAAATAAGTGACGAGCAAAAAGTGCGTAAATATTTTCAACAAAACCCAACATGGTTCTACAAAAAGTTGGCCAAACATTCAAAGATCTGCGTCAAACTGTTTCCAATGTTATTAAACAGTATCGGGAAAACTTGTCCGTTGATAGTAAACCTGGTTCAGGCAAAAGGAATGGTCCACATGATGTTTCTAAAGTCAATAAATAGAAAGCATTTTTAAAAGAGCTCACAACACATCCGGTAGGAAAGCAGCCCGATTAGCTCAGTACTCGGACTATTTGGTAAGAAAAGTTAAAGCCAATGCAGGTTTAAAAGCACACAAGGCTCAAAAAGTTCCTGACAGGAACTCTGCTAACATTTTAGAGGCCAAAGACAGAGCACGGAAATTGAAGTAAAATTTTATAAACAAAATATACCTGCTGCATAATGGATATATTCTGGAAAGTTTTTACAGCTTCCTGGTCAATATTTTTATGTTGCTGATGCTCGAGGAAATGTTCAAGAAAAGTTTAGGACCCAAAAGCAGAGAGGCAAATCTTCCAAACTGCCTGGAGCTTAGGCCAGTGGAAAGATATTTGGCTCTTGAAAAAGATAATTGAAGAGCACAAAAAGCTGTCCAAAAGAGTGGTAGATTCTAAACGGAGATGGACTACCTGTTCAAACAAAGTGACAGAATGCCCTATAAAAACCTTAATGGAAGGGTTTCCGGAAGAGGTTCATAAATTCATCACTGCTTTATATCAGCTATCAGAATTTTTCTTTATAATATATGTAGGATCGATTGACTTCCGCCTAAAACCTTAATGGAAAGGTTTCCGGAAAAGGTTCATAAATTCATCACTATTGATTAGAAAATAATATTTTTTGTAAGTTGTAATAATCATTTCAATCAAATAATAAAAAAACTGTAAGTTTAGTGGTTTCTTTTTTATTAACATTTATGTATGCTAAGATTTTTTCGAGAGAATTACCTCAGCACCATGGGTAGTTTTGGCTTCGAATGGTTGGCACGTTCAAGCAGCTTCAATTCGTATGGTACCCAAATTCCCTAATTTTGAATGCATTCTGCAGCTTGTAAACGTTTTGAAATAGCTGCTTGAGTAGTTGCCGAAGATTTTGCAAGCCTTCTAGAGTTTTACAACAATCTTCATGTAGTAATGCCTCCAATTCTTGGTCTTTAAACTTTTTTGGCTGGCCTTTGTTTTGTTTTCCATGTCAAAATTACCACATCTGAATCGCGTTCATAAGATACGCCAGCTATTGTAAATTTCACTTTTTTAAGTCATACCCAATACAAATAAAAGAAAGCTGCCAAACGAAACTAAATTTCATTGGATTTTGTTCATGTGCTAATGTCGCGTTCTTGTACCTAAATCATCACTTGTGTTATTTTACCAATGAGCTTTTGAATCATTCTGTAACAAATACGAATCTTTTGTTGAAATTACTTGAAATATTCCTTATTACAAACATTAGTGCTTTATGTCGCGTGCTAGTGCAAATATTTCAACATGACAACAATTATTTTACTTTAATTTAAAATAAATTTCTTTCAGAAATTGCTTTACCGTTTGCAAAATTTTGCATTTTTTCAGATGCAGTCAAAACGATTTCTAATATTTGTCGCGTTCTTGATATATTGAAATGCCCATATAAGAATGATGAGCATACTGAATACAACACTAGAGACTCAGTCTTGTCAAAAAATAGATAGAATACATCGATACTAATCGGTTTATTAAAGAACGAGATTTCGAAATTTGGAAAACAAATTTTAAAAAATATTTTCTTCTAACTTTTTCAAAAACACCCAAATATTCTATTTAACAGGTTTTAATTAAAATAATACAACTGTACAAAATATCTTATCCCTAATAGTTACAAACACATAAACTCTCTCCTACCACTCATTACTCTTGTTCTACGTTCTCCCTCCCACCTAAACACATGTTGGTTAAGTGTTATTGGTAATGTGTTGTTGCTATTGGTTATTTATAGGTGTTTTGTTGTTGCTGTTGTTGTTATCTGACTTAACGGCTTGTTTGAGCATGTTCAAACATGAAGACACCCAAACAAAATCCTTAAAAATCCCATTGAGGATTTACCAACAACAATCAAATGCCATTTTCAAATACGTTTTATTTTATTTATTTCTATATTCCTTCTCACATACTTATAGTTGATAGAGCTTCGACAAAAAAACATATTGTGTGCCCAAGAAACATTAAAGCACTCAATATGTAGGTATAAATATTTCTGCACATCCTTTTGAGGATTTTTTTTTATTTCTTGATAGAGAAGAAATAAAAATCGACACAATGAATAAAACAATGCAAAACAGATATGGAAAATTGAAATTATGGAAGATAGAGAATTATACATAGAGACGGGACACTACGTTTTGTCAAACAAAAATTAAAAAATCATATGTCTGATACAACAGGAAAATATATTGACTAACACGTATTTTGTTGTTGTAACAGTTAGGTTTTGGATAAAAGAATAACGTGTTTGACTATCACATATCGTCTTTTTTGTAATTTGAAATATGTAGCTAAACAATAGTTTAGTTTTTATTTTGTTTACCATACGTAAAAAATATAAATAATTTCAGAGAAAATTACAAATTATGTTTTCATATACATATGTATATATAAATAATCTTTCAGCTGTATTTTTGGAGATATGTGAAACTGTTATTGACACAAATATGCGAGGTAAAGTAAAATCTACAAAACTCGATTTTTGTTTTTGTATCTTTTAAACCAAAGAATACTAAGTTTCCATCTCTGATGGTAAATATAAATCCTCTAATACATTTACACGACTGAACGGTGATTGAATGAGTCAATGTGAATAACTTTTGAAATACATTATTTATCCTGCAGATTTTTTGTTGTTTAAAAAAATTCAAATTGAAACAAGAAAAACAAATTCAAGGAATTTTATAAAAGCCAAAACCTGAAGATGTATGCATAGCACAGTGGGATAATGTAGCCATAGAAGCAAATATTTATTATCTTTGCAAAATTATATCATGAAGACATTTAAAACAGTGCTAAATGCATAACCAGCAAGAACCGTAAACATATGGGCATTTCCATGGCCAAGAACTTGATATTCGTGCTACTCTGAAGTGAATGATAAATAAAAAATTTATATGTGGACATAGCGCGACATTTATTACATGCCATCGTTTTCGTCACGTTTGTAATAAGGACTACTTCAGGTAATTTCAACAATAGCTTCGTATTTATTAGAGCTTATTTACATTGGAAACTAATCGCAACAATTTTATTTTCATTTTCTTTTAAAATTGCTTCACGTTTACACACATCACACTAGTGTTTTTCTAGAGAACCCATTTGGTTCTCTACACTTCTAAAGATGCTGGAATTTATCATACGAAAAATAGGCTATTAATTTATTATTTATTGTTTATATATTCAACTTGATGAAAACAGATACACTTATGATACAGAACGTGACATAGATTGGAAAATAAAATATAATTTGATATACATGTGATTTTAAAACCTTTGTCTTGTTAAAGCCACTAAATTTTGGATTAAATTATAATTTTTAGCCACTTGAATAGTACAATCGTAGAGTACTGTCAACAAATGAGGATTTAGTTACAAGAACGCGACACGTTAGGGTGGCAATAATTGATTTTCTTTTCTATAAAGGTATTTTTTATTTCTATTAAGAGAAATTCCCTTGATTTAGATATTTATTTATCTCGTACTACTGTTCATTTATTCCTATCGTGTCAATTTGTTATTGAAAGTTAACATTTTTATGGTATTTTAGTTGGTATTGTGACAAACATTTAATGCAGCAGCTTTAGAGAATTTGTTATTTTCATTCATTAAATGTCACTGGAATTTAATTTTCGTCGCACAAATTTTTACTCATATACAAACACAAAGCTACGCACAAAAATTTATTTGGAACCCTGCAGCACATGAAACTAGTTCTGGCAGTAAAAAGGAGGACAATTCGATTTTCACTAGAGAATTGAACATTCAGTTGTCGTTGCTAGGGATTTAATTGTCACCATATGCTTAACCATTTACTAGCGAATGGTGGTCACTTGGTGGATGGTTTGAATTATAAAATGTTTTTTTAAAGCAAGAATTGATTGCTATTTGTTGTCTTAATTAATTTCTTTGTCAATCACTTAAAGTAAATGTCGAACTAGCGATTTTGTCAGCGACATTTTACCTATGTGCTATTCGTAGTGCAAAGGGAAGTTAATTTGTACTTTATTCACTCAACGTAATATAACCTGAAGTCAATTGTTGCTTTAGGGGCTTTGAAACACTATTTTTCATGTCCGAAATGCTTCTTGAACGCTAAAAAAAAATAATAATTATTTGGAGCGGAATTTGTGTAGATACATATATAAACTAAACATTTATTACCGATAAACTCCAATTTCGGAAGGACATTTGTATGGGGGCTAGGTGAAATAATGGACCGATTTCAGCCAGTTTCAATACAAAAATATACAAAAAATTCCGGATTTATACATCTAATTTATATCAGCTATCAGAATTTTCCTTTATAATATGTGTAGGATCGATTGACTACCGCCTAGGATAATGCTAAATAATAGGTCAAATCACTAGTTCTGGATAAGGACTGAGATCGAAAAAACCTTAACACACGTTTTTCATTAATGAGAAAAAAGTGCGAAAAAAAGTGTAGGACCCAACTTGGTCCTACAAAAAGTTGGCCAAACAATGAAAGATTCCAAACTGATTCCAATTCTACTAAACTTTATCTACACAGTATCTATGATTCTGAAGCCAATAAACAAAAATCATTTTCAAAAGTGCTCCCAATACATCCGGTAGGAAAGCATTCCGGTTAGCTCAGTACTCGGACTATTTGGTACTAAAAGTTAAAGCCAATGCAGGTTTAAAAACATATAAGGCTCAAAAAATTCCTGACATGAATTCTGCTAAAAATTTAGAGGCCAAAGACAGAGCACGAAAATTGAAGTCAAATTTTATTCAAATATATATACCTGCTGTATAATGGATGACGAAACGTACGTATGAAACAGTTTCCGGGAATATTTTTATGTTGCTGATACTCGAGGGAATGTTGCAGAAAAGCTTAAAACCCAAAAGCAGAAAATTTTCCTAAAAAGTTCTTGATATGACAAGAAATATATGCAGTTGCTGCAAAAGAAGCTAAACATTTGGTTGCGTTGCCCTCCTGTCACTATGGTAAGCAAGGTCTTCAGTAGTACAAGAACAATAATGTGGTATTTGTACCAACAGAGGCAAATCCTCCAAACTGCCTGGAGCTAAGGCCAGTGGAAAGATATTGGGATCATGTTAAAAGAGAATTGAAGAGCACAAAAAAGGTGTCCAAGGGTGTGGTAGATTTTAAACGGAGATGGACTACCTGTTCGAACAAAGTGACAGAAAGCACTATAAAAACCTTAATGGAAAAGGTTCATAAATTCATCACTATTGATTAGAACTATCAAAATAACTTTTTTTGTAAGTTGTAATAATAATTTCAATCCTCTAAAAAAATCAAAACTGTAGGTTTTTTTTTTTTTTTTGTAACGCCCAAAAATATTAGTCTAACATCCACCTTAAAGTATACCGATCGACGTAGAATCACTTTCTGAGTCGATTAAACGATGTCCGTCCGTCTGGCTGGCTGGCTGTCCATGTAAACCTTGTGTGCAGAGTACAGGTCGCAATTTTGAAGATATTTCGATAAAATTAGGTACATATTTTCGACCTAAGGACCAAGCCTATTGAAACTGTCTGAAATCGGTCTATTATTTCACCTAGCCCCCATACAAATGTTCTTCCGAAATTGGACTTTATCCGTCATAAATGTTTAATTTATATATGTATCTCCACAAATTGCGCCCAAAATAAGTTTTATATATACAAAATTCATGTCACCAAATTTTGTTATGATCGGTCCATAATTAGCCATAGCTCTTATATAAACCCGCTTCCGAAAATCACTTTAACGTGCTTAAATCACTTAAAATTTTTGGTATACACTCAAAATTCAACATAGTTAACTTTAATATAGACATAAATCACACGACCTAATTTTATGGTGATCGGTCCATAATTGGTCATAGCTCCCATATAAGGCCCACTTCCGAAAATCACTCTAAAATATAAATTATTGAAATTTTAAAAGAAAAATGTTTTTGTTCTTTTACTTAGTGTAGGATATTATATGTTCGGGCTTGACCCACCATACTTTCTTACTTGTTTTTATTAACATATGTATATGTATGTTAAGTTCTTTTCGATCTCAGTCCTTAGTCACCCAGAACTGCTGGGAATTGAGACGCTGAAAAGCGTGATACACACATACATTGCATTGTACGAGTCTGTATGTGTAGACTTGTTGTAGTTGTTATTTTCTAACTATTTTCTAAAGCACATCTCTTTTTAATGTTCTTGTTGCAGTGTTGTTGTTATTTTCATTAAATTCATACGAAAGTTCATTTCGTTTATTTTTAAACGAAACTTTGTAACTGTTGTTTTTTTCTTTTCTTGTTATTTATTTTTATTTTTGTCTGTGTATAAGTGTTGTTTTTGTTTACGTACCCACACAGTTATACATATTAGGTGGGCCCCAGTTGTATGAAAATCAGAAAAGATGCCGATGTTTCCTTAGGAAATCTCTTGAAAATAACTAAAGCTACGTGAAAATTACATACATTTTTATCTTATTTTAGTTGGAAGGTTATTAACATTCTTTTTTTTGTATGTGCACTGCTAATATACCTGAGCGAGGACTTACGTTTAATAGTAAAAATAACAACATATAACATTTAAAGAGTTTAACATAAACATTTGTTTAACGTTTTCTGCTTTCATTTATATTTTTTGTTGGTCTATTGTTACATTCAGTTTGTTTTATTTCTATAGTTTTTCCTTCATGACTTTTGTCAAGTGTGTGCAGTTCACCTTAAACTTGAGAATTTTAAGGTTAAAAAATAAACTGCTTTTTTGAGCAAAAGGCAAACAATTGTTGCCAAAAAGTGCCAAAGTATGTTTTTTTTTTTGAACAATTTAAGTATTTTTCAGCAAAAAGTTTTAAAAAAGCACAACATGAAGTTTTTTTCGACTTTTCAATCCATTTAAACTAATGAATGAACAACTCATGTATTAAAATTGTTTTTAATTTGTGGAAACTTTTTAATGAATTATCGCGATTGTGTTTTCATTTAGAAATTGCATGCACTTAATTTTCACTTCGATTTTGTTTGTGCTTAATCTTTTATAAACTACAAATGCAAGATAAGTTATTATAAATTCAAAAAAAAAAACATTAATAAGTAGTTTTAATTGAATTTGGTTTTCAAAAAAGTGGAAATATAGGCATAAATAATAGTATAAACCAAGTTTTCATTAACAGTACTATAAAGATTAAAAGTACTCCCAAATATTTTTAAATGCATCCTCCCATTTAGATATCATAAAATAACTCAGTATTTCTGTGGCTTTTATAGTCACTATTTTCTTTATCTTACTAAAATAACAAATATCTAGAGTATACTTTTGTTAAAAACTTATAAATAATTCCAAAAATTACTGAAATGTGACTCGTTGCGTTTAAAGTAAGATAATATGTATCAAAATTTTTAACACGCATTACTTTCAAAATAATGTAAAAAAGCTTTTAATATTATTTCAACATGTCCATAGAGCTTTTCAACACATAAGCCGGGACACCAACACTTTATAAAAAGCTATTATAACAGTTTTTAATAATAGAACTTTGAAAGCTTTTGTCCACAAGAAACATAGATAAATGGTGAGTTATGCTAGAACAAGTATTAGGGAGGCTCGTATTGCACTGTTGCTACTGCTTGACATTTGTTGCTAGTGTTTGCTATATATTTGTTGTTTCAGTTAAATGTATAACAATTTCCATTGACATGTGCATTATGACTTTGGACGTCATGAAATGCCACCTAATACTTATAAGGGCTTTTGAAAAAGCTTTTCCTATTGTATATACTAGTCACTTAAAACATAGTTTAAATTATACAATGAATTTCCATCAATTTTTTAAATTATTAAGGAAATTCATTTCAAAAAAGTGGAAAATTAAACACTAAGGGTACTCATTTAAACGCTTATATTTAGATTTGATAAAAATGTCAAATAAAAATAAATTCAACAAAAGCTTTAATATTTTTTTTTTAAATTATACAAATTTGAATTTTAAAAATGTTGAATGAAAGTTAAATCTTTTGAACAAACGGTGGTATACATAGTTTCGAAGATTTTGTTTATGTTCTAGCTGTTGGTTAATGTTTTCATAAACAATGCCATTCAATCCAATCATTCTGTTCCAAAGTTACACACTTTTAACATGCACAAAACTGTAATATTTTATTTGATTTTTATTTGTTATAAATAAAAGTAAACAAAAGCATCTGATTCATCAAATGCTCAATAAATTTTAGTTTGCGAGTCTAAATTGTCCCGCAAACTTATCGGAGTTGTGCAAACGAATTTCCATACATTTTTTGAAAGTTCATTTTCGAGAGTGTAAAAATGCACAGATTGCACAGTTTGCGAGACATTTAAGCGTTTACATGAGGACCCTTTTTTCACTTTTGTACAAAAAAAAACACAAGACAAAAAAAATCCACAAAAAGTTGTATATTTTTAAGGAAATTTTTCTTGTGGTTGTTGTGTAAAAGTGTAAAAAAATCAGAGTGTAATTTTCCATTTTTTTGAAATGAATTCCCTTATTAAATTAAAATTATGATTTTGGACTTCTGATTCATGAATTTTCCTCTTTCATAATTGCAAATATCAAACTGTTGAAAGAAAAAAGTGAAAATATCTTCAAAGGCAGAAGAAGTTGCTTGCTAGTAGGGTATGCATTCGACTAATGTTCGTTCGATTAATCGAATAATTTCTTACGAATAATTATTCGAACAATTTAAAAATGGCCATTTTCGAATAACGAATAATTCGAACAATTTTATGTAGAATAATCGCATAAAACGAATAAATGTTCATATATATTTAAATTTATTAAATTGCTTAAAATTTTTCATAATTTCAAATTTAAATAAATATTGTATTGTTTCTGAAATTCGACAAATAACTAAAGACAAAGGGACTTTCGATCACTGTAGATGCGTATTCCGATAGCTCCTTCTATAAATATATATATTACGCGAGAAGTTACAATTCTAAAAACAAATCTTTCAAAATGTTTAACTTAGGACTTGAACCAATGAAAATAAAAGGTACGGAATAAAATATTTGTTATTTAGCTGGCGAAATATTAGAAGAATCGCAATTAATAATCAAAATATTAACTTAGATTAAAGTGAAGTTGAATGTGATGGAGAATGTGATTTTGAAACGGTCATCGAAAGTGATATTGAGGATGACATTTATAATGATTACATTGAAATAGATGAAGGCCATGATCTTAAAATATATGTATATAAGTGATGTTATTAATCGCGTACGTAAGTGCTGCAAAATATTTAATAAATCGAATGATAAACACAAATATTGCAAACAAACGTTTTGTTGCAAGAAAAGCATGAAAAGTTCGTCTTATACATGATTTTAAACATCGTTGAACATCTTTGTCTAACATGGTAATAAACTTTTTGAGTATTTGTAAATGCGTCAATCATGCACTGCCTGACTTCAAATTAGCCACGTTCACTGACAATGATATCAAACTTTGGACAGATTTCCTTTATTGTGTAATTCGCCAATACCACTTTATTAAGCACAGATTCGGCAACGTTCATAGAGCTTGATGTATAAGGAGGAAATCTGATCAGAATATATCTGTTGAAAATTTAATGATGGACTTTGTTTTGGAATACTTGAATTGTTAACTTTAACGTTATTTTTTATTTTTCTTTAACAATAAAATATTAAAAAAACCGGCATCAAAACTTCATTCTTTACTTTTTAAAAAAATTAAAATTATTCGAATAATTCGATTAATTTTAAACGTGTGATCGAATTATTCGAACAAGTTAAAATCTTTTATTTGAATTATTCGTTTTATTCGAACAAGAGAAAAATCTAATAATTCGAATACCCCACTTGCTAGTTATATAAAAGAGAAGTATTTCGAATTAATAAATAATAAATTTGATTCTTTTGTTGAAATTAATTAAACTTTATTACAGACGTGACGGCAAAATATATCGCATGATAAATCATACTAAAATTTAAAAAAAAATAATGCTAATATTTTATTTCGGAAGCAGCTTTAGTTTATCAGGCCAATTATGAATAAAAATTCACCGGGAGTTTTTTCAAGTCAGTATCGGATGCTATGTTCCAAAGTAAAGCGTATCCCAGATAGAGCGTTCTACATCGATCGAAAGAAATAGTAGTCGGACGGGACACGGTCTGGACTATAAACCGGGTGCGACCAAACTTCCCAAGAACTTCATTCTAAATACTTTTTAACAGGTATTACAATATATGGCCGACCTTGCTTGCTATAGCGACTGGGTGCCAAATCAGGCCAAAAATAAGTGGACACATTAAGAATGACTTCAATTTCCGTACTCTGTCTTTGGCCTCTAAATGTTTAGCAGAGTTCCTGAGTCTTGTGTGTTTTTAAACCGGCATTGGCTTTAACTCTTTGTACCAAATAGTCCGAGTACTGAGTACCGGATGTCTTGGGAGCTTGACATTAAACATAATAACTGATATGCTGACAGAAAATACGAGGAGAGCCATCAATTCCGCGGTAGCAGGATACCGTATGAATGTCGTACTTAGAGGTCGCCCACCATCGATAGCAGACGCCGAAAAGATTCTGCCGCGGAAAACAAGAGTCGTTCTGGCACAACTAAGATCAGGATGGATCAACAGGCTTAATGCCTTCTGGTCCCGCATACACCAAGCCGTCCTCAACTTATGCCCAGCATGTGGTCAGGGTCCTCATGATACCCTCCACAGTTTCAACTGTCCAGCCAGCCCTACTTCACTACGATTTATGGACACATCCTGCAAGGATTAATTAAAAAAAAATCAAATAGTACTTGGGTTAAAAGTCTTAATAAAAACGTGTATTAAGAATTTTTCGATCTCAGTCCTTAAACTAAATTTAATTTTTTTTTTAATTTCTTTAATAAATTTCGTTTGTGTAATGAAAATGTTTCGTTGCATTAAAACGATATATGAAACTTCATGACACATTCTCCATTACTGCAATTCATTAGTTCATTTCTAGTAATCATTAATTTAATGAATAAATTCATTACTGGAAATAAAGTGGTTTCTCTAAGTGTACACAATATCTTAAAACAAACTAAACTATTAATTTACTTTGCAATACCGACTTTTATGAACTCTCCTAATGTACATTAAAGTTAATTTCTTTTAAACTAAACTTTTAAAAACTAATTTAACCTTCGAAAATTGAAAGCTTAACTAAAAGTTGTTAATTATAATTGAGTAAATCGTGATTGAAAGATATTTAATATAAAAAAAGTAAATTATAAAGTCTACTTGATTCTACTCAAACAAACTTGCTACAAGGAGTTGCAAATGCATGCGATATTGAAAGAAAGCACGTGTATTATCCACTAACTTTGCCACTCACTTCCACTTCATTAAAAAGCCAATGGATATAAATCATTATTTTAACGAAGTGCGTGATGGTTGCATTAAACATTTCCTTTTGTTTCACTTCCTTATTTTCATTAAAAGAATTTGTGAAGCATCTTTTAGTACAAGGCGAAATGTTTTTATAACTAAATGTTATGTGTTTTAAAGGTGAAAAGTGGTTTGTTATAGAAAATGAACAAAAAAACGCTACTAAAAAGTAAAATATGCTGCATGTAAAATGCCAATCAAACTGTTGCTTCAACAATTTTTAAATTGTTTATTGTTTAGTGGGAAAAACAAACAACAGCTACGAAAACCACGAAGGTAATTAATGATTGAAGGTTATAGAAAAAGTGGAATTTTCATTATTTGCTAAAAACAAATAAAAATTAACAAAGTAGACTCGCGTTTTACTAACAAGTGCGTCGTAGATGGTCTCAATGTTTAAATAATTTACGTGCAAACTTTAGAGGTCATGACATGAGTATAAGAAGAATTTATTTATTAAATTGTAGTTAATCCGGAAGCATCTGCCTTAGTTTCTGATTAAATTTAAGACATTTAACTTCATTTAACGAATTTGTTAATATTTGATCTCCTGCCATAAAATAAGCAATTTTTTCTTATGTAACTACCTAATAATAAATTTATTTAGAAAAGTTGAAAAAGTATTTATAAATTGTCTTTGTTTACTTTTATAATCCAACATAATCTGCTTATGCAGCCTTAATGAAGGCAATATTTTCTTATTTTAAAAACATCTACATCTACAAATACAAATGTATTTGTTTTCGTTTTTTGTGCAAGTTTTGTATCAAAAACATTTGCAACCGCTTAAACCACAATCATTCACACCATGATGCTGCAAAATCTGTTTCTTAAATTAAATTTATGTGCAATTTATATTTGAATTCTTTTTTCTTCTTCCGTTTGACCCAAATCATATTTAAGAAGTTTTAATTGTAAAACCGCAAAACAAAATATTATGGTAATTTTAGGGGCTTTCAAAATGGACTTTATTTAAGCTATGACTGTTTTATTTTTTTAACAAATAATTTTTAAACATTTCAAATGTTAAAGAAATAATTTTTTTTTTAGTTTTTTTTTAAATTTGTTTTGTTTTCGTTAAAAAAATAGTCATCTTGTATAATTTGTTTGGGTCTTATTGGTTGATTTTCAGTTAAGTTCTTTAGCCTGTTGCTGCTTAAAGTTTTATTATTTTATGATTGTCATTTTCATGGTCTTTGTTAAAAGTTTTTCTGTTTTCTCTTTATTTTCATTGCCGTCTTTAATACATTGCAAAAATTATTGGTTTTGTCATCTGCTTTTTGAGGGATTATCAACAGCAAAACTTTTTTATTTAAGCTGTTGTGTTCAATGTTTTTCAATAGTCGTGATGTTTTTTGGCTCGAGCATAAACATTAGCTCCGCTCACATAAAAAAAGGAACTGCTGCCGAGGGTTAAAATTTCATATTCATACTCATTCCTTTTATTCGTAAATTTCACAGATTTTATATAACTAACAATACCTAACAATAACTGACTAACTAACTTACTTACTTACTTACTAACTAACTAACTTACTAACTTACTAACTTACTAACTTACTAACTTACTAACTTACTAACTTACTAACTTACTAACTTACTAACTTACTAACTTACTAACTTACTAACTTACTAACTTACTAACTTACTAACTTACTAACTTACTAACTTACTAACTTACAAACTTACTAACTTACTAACTTACTAACTTACTAACTTACTAACTTACTAACTTACTAACTTACTAACTTACTAACTTACTAACTTACTAACTTACTAACTTACTAACTTACTAACTTACTAACTTACTAACTTACTAACTTACTAACTTACTAACTTACTAACTTACTAACTTACTAACTTACTAACTTACTAACTTACTAACTTACTAACTTACTAACTTACTAACTTACTAACTTACTAACTTACTAACTTACTAACTTACTAACTTACTAACTTACTAACTTACTAACTTACTAACTTACTAACTTACTAACTTACTAACTATTGTTGGTCTTCAAACTTTTATGACTGGCCTATTCGATCTTTGTCTTCGGTGCCAAAATCACCACTTCCGCAGCTTTGGTCAGCATTCGGTGTGATTCAGCAGTAGCGGAAATAAAGCAAAACTTCCAACTAACTAACACTGATCGATGAAACGTTGTAAATGACTTATGCCATTTTCTTTTCTGACTCTAAAAATTGCCAACATATTTTGTACCATTTATTAAAGGTGACACATTTTTTACGAGCACATAGAACAAAAATTATGCCATGTATGCAATTTTCTCAAATCAAAAAATATACAAAAACTATTCCATTAACAAAAACCTACTTCAAAAACAATTACAAGAAAAGCTGTTTAAAAAGTGGCGCTGAAGCAAACCGATTGCTCACCAAAGATTATGATGAATATGTTCCATCGGATTCAACGTGCGAGAGATGGTTTGTGCGCTTTAGAAGTGGTGATTTTGAAGCGGAGGACAAAGATCGCCCAGGCCAGACAAGACCACGAATTACCCCATGAAGATTATTGTAAAACTCAACAAGAGCTTGCAAAATCATTGGAAGCTACTCAAGCATCAATTTCAAAACATTTTCGAGTAGCATCGAAAATCAGGGAAATTGGGTACCATCAATATTTAAGCCGAGAGACCTTAAAAGACGATTTCGCATGTCCGAAATAATGCATGAACGCTATAAATTAAAATAATTTTTTTGCACCGAAAGCGTAAGAGATCGTATGTGAAGCCCGGCTTACTAGCCAAAGTCAAAATATCCATGGCGCTTAGTTAAAAAGGATCCTAACTATTATGAGCTGCTGAAATCTGACCAGACCATCACATGAACCTATGGCCGGAAAACGCCCAGAATATGCAGCCAGACATGAAACAACACTCGGCCACATGTTGCAATACCTGTTTAAATTCATAGGACCTTCGGGTCAAAGTTGACCCATTTTGAAAATAAAATTTAATTTTTTCTAAAAGTGAGTGGTTGGTAATTTTGATGTTTAATTTCAAATGTCAACAACTAAGTCAAGTTTAAAAATAAAACAGCAAAAGAAATATATTTTTTCTATTTGGGTAAAATTTGAACGGAAGGTCGTTAACTTCAGTATTTAGAATGGAGTGGTTGGGAAGTTTTGCTTCACCCACTTTATATTACAGGCCGTACCCCATCCGACTGATATTTGTTTCGATCAATGCTTAATACTTTGGCCAATACTTTTAATTAATTTACATTGTACAAATGTTTCAAAATAAAAGTTAAAAATTTTAAAAAAAATATCGCTTTTTTAAGTCGAGGTTACATCTCAGCCATTTGTGGAACGATTTTTCCGAATTTAAATAAAAAAATATTCAATTATGTGGAAACTTCGGAAAGTTGATTTCAATAGACAGATGGACATGCATATATCCGATCCGCTATCCATGACGATCCTGAATATATCGTGAATCCTAAATATGTATGACGCATATGAAAAATGTGGAAAATATAAAAGGAAGGAACAAACTTAGGTTAGCAAAAGTCGACTGTTCTAAAATCGAAAAGTCTACATTTTTGTTTCAACTATGGCACCCCGCACAGTGGGAGAAAACCCTAATTTAGTGGAACTAAATTCGTATCTTCTAAACGCTTGGCCAAATTAATTTCATTTATATGGAAATATTGCAGGCAAGGAGGTAAGCTAATAAAGTAATGCAAAATGGGTACTGCTACTTCAGTAGAATGAGCGGGAGAGGCTGCTAAACTACACTACCTCGGAAGAAATTCTATACTATTTTCAATTGTAAGAAATTATTTTAATATATCTTTCAAAAAATTTAAATTATATAAGTAATTTTATTTATAGCAAGTAACTATTTAAATCTATAGATTTTGGACATTTACCCTATTGCCGGCATAGGTCGAAATATTCATATAAAATTAAACTTTTTTTAGTTTTATTAATAAGTTTATTTTTAAAAACGAATAACAATTATTAGTTATGAAATGATTTTATTTCATTATTATAAATAATTTAGTTAAAATTAAACAATGAAATAAAGAGTAATTAAGCTAACTAACACTTGTTAGAATTTTGTGAATTTTTATTATGAGATTTTTAAAATTTATTTAAATTAGTCGACTTCAGAGTCTGATGAATCACTAGGAAGTAATGGATCCAACAAAAGTTGCCTAACATCTTTCGATAACGGTTCCACTTTTTTATAGCTTGCAGATGAAACTAGAGATGCTAATCGGGACTGATTTTTGAAAATCCCGGGGTTCGGGATTTGGTAAAGAATCCCGAAATCCCGACCCGGGGTTTCGTCTTTTATCCAATGATATTTCAGTATTTTTTTATTGGATAAAAGGCGAAATACGCAAATGTTATATTTTTAATCTAAATAAAGCACTACCATATTTAAAAGGACTCATAATTTTAAGGCAAATTTGGTATATGGGCATTTGTTTTTAGCAACTTGTAAGTAGTTAGAATTACATAAATTTAATTTTTATATAATGTAATTACCAATAACTCTTCTTATATACAATCTTAAAAAAATAAGGAACAAATTTAGTACGAGATTTTACATCGTCCCAACGAAAATAATTTCTTAAAAAAATTATATAAATTCACCTCGCACTTTTTCGCAGCTAAATTTTTTACTGGCAACCTTCCGAAAATTCAAAAAGTAAAAAAAAATAAAATTCTATAAGAATATGGCCATTGGTTATCACAAATAGCGGAAAATATATTTTTATTTTTCTGATTTACCAAGCCTCATATTCCATCTACATAAAAAAAAGTAAAAATACAACTTAAAGAAAACCTTGTACTATCCAGCTTAATAACAACTTTGAAACCAATTCTTCATAAAAAAAAATTTCTGAAATATTTTTTACATTTAAATAGTTGTCAATACCAAACCACTGAAGTTATTAATAAATGTTAAATATTTTTAAGTACAGCAACAACTATAGATTGAAACTATATAACAATAAATCAAATATCCGAAAGTTTTTTTTTATTTTGCGCCACTAAATTGTTGATTTCTCCCACAGTGCCCCGGTCCGATTCTTTCCTATATCAATATTTTTCGTCCTTACAAAAAAACCATAGCATACCTTGAGGTTTAAATTTTTTATTTTAAAATTTTTAATTTTCAAATAATAATAAAATAATATAAATACCTTTGTTTTTATATTATTTTAAACCATTAATTTTAGAATTTTAATCAATATTTAAATAACGTTTTTACTTCTGATATAACTAGATTTTTATGTCTGGTTATGGTTTGCTTTTTTTTGGATTTAATCAAAGTTATACTTGCCAAATAGTTAAATTTGGTTTATTTATTTATTTATTGGCTGAGATGAAAAGTAATTTCTAAAAACATTAAGCAGAATTTGATATTTAGGTGAAATAATTACTTGTCAAAGGTGTCTTTTAAAAGTAGAAATAAAAAAATATTTTAAGCAAGTTAAAAAAAAATCGTAGTTGCTACTCGTAGTTATTACTGCATAACTTTATAATATATAAATAAATAAATGTGTAAGAAAAAACTTTTTCTTCAACTCTCTATAAAATTATTATGACTGCATACAACACAAATATTATTTAGTTGATTTAAAAATTTGATTTAAATGATTGAACTTGTGCAAATAAATACATGAAGACTCATATCAGCAGGTTTTTGCAATTCCTCGACTATTTATTTATTGAATATGAATTGGGTATGAATTATAACTAAATCCAATAATGTTAAACATTTAAATTATAAATAAAATGATTGTTTATATTGTTGTTCTGCGAAATAAATACATGATTTAGAAGTATATTAAATTTTTGGATATTACAAATTAAATTATGCTTTATTATTTTTATATTACTTTTAAAATTCATACTAAAATCAAACAAGTTGTTCGAAATATATTAAACTAATTAATTAACATTAATATTCAAGTATTTTTACTTTACTCTTACGGCCAATTAAAGACCCCCACCCACATCGATTTCACTTGTCAATTAAGTTTTCAAACTTCAACTTTCAACAGTTACTCTAACAATTTTCTCTGTCTTACTCGCAAATTCCCTTTTATCACTTTAATCTTTTAACATGCCAAAAACAACAAAAATTAGCAATATTTTGCAATTTTGTTGAAGAAATTGTTGGCAACACAAACTTAAAATGTCAATATTGCTAATATCCATACTTGGCGGATGAGTTAGTTGGCCAAGAACAAAAGTCAAAGACCAGTCTAATATCCGTTTGTAAGAGTATGAGAGAGAGACTCTGATGCAAGCACAAGATGAATGCATTTAGTGTTTTTTGGCTCCAACAAGAAAATTGTTTGAGGGCTTTATTGTAGTCAATAATGAAATCAAGTAAGAAATTGTTGCATAGTTTAAGGGTTGTTATAACTTAGAGACAATGGTGTTTAAAAAGGAAAAAATTGGCAACGGAATGGTATAATATTTAAATGATTTATAAAATGTATAAATTATAAAATAAAATAAAAGAAATTTAAATGCAAATTTGAAACTGTATACTTATGAAAGGAAGAAAAAAAAATAATATGCCATACTAAATTGAAACAATTGTGCAATTATGTGTTAAGTTATTTGTTTTTAATACATTTTATTAATTAACAACATGCCAGCAGTTGTTGCAGTGGAATATTTTTGTTCAAATTAAATTCTATATGTCAATTTATTTTTTTAGTTTCAACTGACATTATATGCTTTTGTTTAAATCAGAATAATAGTATTTTTAATTAAATTACATATTTTAAGCAATACGCAAAATGTTCGCATATTTTTTCTCCTCCACGAAAACTCAATTTTAAATCTCTTCAGCGGACAATATTTGCATTTCGCATAAACTTTGCATACATTTAAAGTTTTTATTAGATTCCGTTTTTTCGTTTTTATATATTTAGCTATTGTTGTTACACGATAAAATATTCACATATACCATACATATTTATTTGAATTTTTTCCCCCAAAATATTCTTGACTTGTATTTATTGCAACTGCAAAATGTTGAAAAACGAAAGCAGTCGTTGGAGTGTGAACAAAAAAAAACTGAACTGGAATATGTGCATGCCAAGTGCATTTCAATTGAATTTTATAGTAATAAAGTGAAGCACGAACAAAATTATATCAAGAAAAAAACGAAAAAAAAATCCTGAAAACTGATAAAAGATTTTAGATTATTTACTTTATATTTTATGGCAACTAAAAAGAATTGAATATAAATAAATTTGATGGAAATATTAAATAACTGTATTAAGGAAATATATTCAAAATAAACAAGTTCTTATAACGACTAAAACAAAATTTAAAATTTATAAAGAAATTTCCAAAAAATTCATTCCCATACTTAAAAGCTGTAACATGTACATTAGTGTGTCCCAGAAAAATATTTTTGTTGGGGCTCAAGCATATTTTGAAAGCTTATAGGGTAAAGTATTTTTGAGATTTTTTTCAGATTTTTCGGAAGAGGTTTAGAGGTTGCTCAAGTTGAGTTTTTGCCTAAAATCGAGTTTGTCGAGTTTTTGAGTTTTCTTCATAACTTTGTCAAAGCCCACGATTTTCTGTGCAAAAACTATTAGTTTTTTCAATGAATTTGCTCACTAAGGTGCCCTACATTAGAATTTTTCGTAATTTTGCCATAAATTTTGTAAATAAAGCTTTATAATCTGAGAACAACATATTATGATAAAATTATTCATCACAAATTGTCACAAAAATATACTTGTTTACTGTAACCATATATATATTCGATCACGTGAATCGTAAATTAACCATATTATGGTTACCACAATCATGTTAAAAAACGTCTAACAATATTGAAACGGTTACAGTAAACCTGCACAACTATATTTATACCCTACACCACCATAGTGGGGAGGGTATTATGCGTTTGTGCAGATGTTTGTAACGCCCAAAAATATTAGTCTAACAACCACCTTAAAGTATACCGATCGACTTAGAATCACTTTCTGAGTCGATTAAACGATGTCCGTCCGTCTGGTTGGCTGGCTGGCTGGCTGTCCATGTAAACCTTGTGCGCAGAGTAAAGGTCGCAATTTTGAAGATATTTCGATCAAATTTGGTACATATTACTTTTTCGGCCCAAGGACCAAGCCTATTGAAACTGGCTGAAATCGGTCCATTATTTCACCTAGCCCCCATACAAATGTCCCCTCGAAATTGGACTTCATCGGTCATAAATGTTTAATTTATCTATGTATCTACACAAATTTCGCTCCAAATAAGTTTTATATATACAAAATTCATGTCACCAAATTTTGTTACGATCGGTCCATAATTAGTCATAGCTCCCATATAGACCCTCTTCCGAAAATCACTTTAACGTGCATAAATCGCTTAAAAATGTTGGTATACACACAAAATTCAACATACATAGTTAACTTTAATATAGACATAAATCACACGGCCTAATTTTATGGTGATCGGTCTATAATTGGTCATAGCTCCCATATAAGGCCCACTTCCGAAAATCACTCAAAAATATAAATTATTGATATTTTAAAAGAAAAATATTTTTACTCATTTACTTGGTGTAGGGTATTATATGGTCGGGCTTGACCGACCATACTTTCTTACTTGTTTTTCTCTGCGTGTAGTTATGAATTAGGCACGGTAATTTAAGTTTCTGAATTTTGATAATAAGGTTACAAATTAATTACCGAATATATTTTGGCGGTGGGTATTGCAGTATTTTTTATGTCTAAAGTACAATAGTACTGAATTTTCCAACCCTGTTGTGAATATTGTTTTTATCTTCCTTTGCTTGGTTTTCATTTGATCTCATTTTCTCTGTTTTGCTTATTGTTTTTGTTGTTTACATATTTGCAATTACTTTGTAATGAGAGTATTAATCGGTGACGCCATAATGCTTATCGTAGCAATTCTCACGGGAGAATTATTTTCGTTCTCTTTTTATTTGTTTACCTTTTTTTGTAAGAAATAACAACTCCTTACAGCTGTGTTTCTTCTTCTTTAATTTATTTGATTTTAAAGTGCGTTTTATTACAGTTGTTAATTGCTGTGGAAATAAAATTTAATATAAGAAAATAATTATAAAATATTAAATCGATAAAGTGTTTTAATTAATTTTTAATAGTAAGTGAATTACAAACATAATTTATCATAACTCAGTACACATTTCCTGGTGTAAAAGTTCATTTAATAAAAAATGCTAATCCATAGTGATATTAATAAAAGAAACTCGTTAATGGAAGGACACATCTCAATAGGCTGATCCAGTGATAACAAAGGTAAGACAATTTTTATTGATTTTAATGATTTATACATAAAGAAGTAACGTTACTTACCGACTGATTCATCATCGCTAGCCCAAATGCTGGAATATATGTACAATATTGGCCATAACTAAAGCACCCCCGCAATGAATTTTTTTCATATGGTATTTTTTTGTATAAAATCAAAGTTTTTATATCTATTATGTATTATTTTCATTTGTTAATATGTTTAGTATTGATAAATAAATACTTTCAAAGTTAACCTTTCTATAAGAGGTAACTTAAAATCAAAAAATATTTTAAGGTAGAAAATGAAACGGACAAAACTAAAGCATCCCTTCAAGAAGGATATACTATAAAAAAAGTTTTTAGTTAATTTTTCGTTGCAAATCCTTTGTTTTGGATGGCACAAGAACATCTCTTGGCATAGAAGATAATATGTTTTTATGGCGTTTTTCGATATTCCTTCCCAGGCTATTTTAATGGCATGAAATAAATCGTGAAAATTTCCGATCCTTATTTCAACAATTTTCACGATTTATTTTCATATTAACAATGTGCCACAAGTTCTCAATAGGATTGAGATCGGGAGATTGACCAGGCCAATGAAGAACTTGAATCTTATTGCTCTGTAGCCAAGTCTTACAAACTTTGAAGGGGTGCTTAGGATCGTTATCCTGTTGGAAGCTCCCTATAATTGGCATCTCTTCACTGGCATAAGGCAACATTACAGCTTTCAATACACCACGGTACATGAACCGATCCATAATCCCATAAATTTTATGATTTGGCCCAAATCCTTGACCAGAAAAGCAACCCCAGACCATTACATTGCCTCCTCCATGTTTAATTGTTCCTTTGCAATACTTAGGATTCAGTCTTCCTCCTTTTGGTCTGCGTACACGCCATATTCCAGCGGAACTTTTTAAGTTGTATTTGGATTCGGCAGGGAAGAGTACTGTGTTTAATTTTTGGACACTCCAGTCGATGTGGGCTTTGGCAAATTTCAGTCTAGCTTTCTTGTTCTTAGCTGATAGAAATGCTTTTTTTTTTGCTGGTCGTCAGCTGAATAATCAGGCTTCTACTACTCTTTTACGGATTGTTCTTTCGCTAACGCATAATCTTAAACTTGTTCGTACTTGAATAGCTGATGCTGTAGGATCTTTTTGTATTGCTATTTTGATCAAGGAATCATAATATCGTGTTTTTTTCGCGAACGACCTCCAGAATGCACAGGAGATTTTCGACCAGTCTTAAACAATTTTGAAACGAGCCTGGAAATAACTGATCTGTTAATTGAATATTTTTTACTCAATTCATGTAGCGATAAGCCCGTCTTCCAGTCTTCAATAACTTTAATTTTAAATTTACTGGAGTACTTGTTCTTTGTCATTGTTTTTTTCACAATAAACTTCTATATTTTTATCTTTTGGAATTTTTAAGTCCATTCATTGTGATTCCCGATAATTCACATTGCAAATATGCAGTACCGAGTCAAATTTTTAAACATCTTATAAGAGGGTCTTTTGTTTTGTCCGTTGCGTTTTAAGTTTTTATATGATTTATCATTTTAAATTAATTTTTAATAAAATTATCTTTTACTAAATGAATATTAAATGAACATTAACAATATTAGTTAATAAAATATATACAAAATACATCCCAAAAAAAGCCGGTTTTATGAGGGGGTGCTTTAGTTATGGCCAATAATGTAGATACAATGAAATTGTAGGTTCGTCTCCCTACAATAGAAAGTATTTAGGGGGTAAAAACGGGTAAATTTAGTATTTTAATATCCAAAATAAATATAATTCTTACACCTTAGAGAACCGAATATCCAGAAAGAACGAAATATACTTATGATTAACATGAATGAATTTTATTTTATAATGAAAGTAAGAAAGTATTTATTTCCCAAGTTAACTCGTATGCTCTGTGCTTTTAGAAAATGTGTTCGGTAATAATTGATAATCTTTTTTTAACGTACCCATTAATCAAGAAATGGGTCTCATCGCTGAAAAATATTTTTTGATAAATTAATTTTATCGTTTGCACGTGTTGTTGACAAAACAAACCGAATAAATGACAATAAAATTGGCAGATGTAGCTTCAACTGTTAAAGTTCGGAAGTCTTTATTGGAAGCCACTTTATTTAAATGCTCATCTTCGATCGATCGATCACACTGTGCGATATATGATACTGAGTGAATGAGAATGCACAAGAAGGAACTTTATGATACTTTTTAAATATTGAACCCAGAATCAAATACATAATCATGTATTTGTTATATTTAGATGTAGAGCAATCTACAGACATCGTAGTAAGTTGTTACAATAAATCTGTTTTCTATTTGTAGTGTTAACATTTCTTGAAACTACATCTCACAATTTTCCTATCATCTGTGAGATTATCGTATTGAGTTCTTAGCAGTTGCTTTAAAACAGACACACAATAAATTACTTTGTTTTACTCCTAGCTTAACTTTTTAGTGGTATTAAGTGGCTGCTGCCAAATCATCCAAAAATAACTGAAATCCACAAAAACACATTTTACAAAGACTAACGATCTGATTGTATATTCTTGCTGCCTTAATATAAAATGTTTATTTAAAGTTACATTTTTTTTGTATCAAAAACCAAAATGGAAAGTGAAGAAGATGCCGCATGATTTTCCCATAAATTGTTTAAGTGTTAAAACACAATATTTTTTTTTTAGCTTTTGCATATTTTCATATTATTTTGTTGTTGGTTAGTGTTGTTGCTTTTGTTTCAAAAAGTATCGTCTAACACGCGCCCGCCAAATGATTAAGAGTATATGCCTCCTTTTATTATCATACACCTACACTTTCAGTGTTTCACAAACACTTACACACCCTGCAGTTCTGGGCTATTCGGCCGAAATAGTGATTTTTGCCTATCACTTAAGACTATCACTGTTACAGACTAGCTATGTGACTAGCTATGTGGAACTAACGTCCAGAGACAGTCCAGTGGTTGCTTTTTTGTAAACAACCCATTCTCCGTATACCAGCATTGTCAGTTTAACGCTTTTCAAATACCAATCGCAACATTTTTGAAGTCATCTCGAATAAAAACCGATTTGGGTTTTGCTGTTGGGATTTTATGGTCTCAATTATATAGTGGTTAAAACTAGATTTTTCCGAAAAACATGCACTTTTCTTGGCATTACAAAGATGAAAATATATAAATTGGAGTCAGCCAAGTTAGTATTTCTTAGTGAAAATTACTGACTAAAAGGTATGCATTGACTATTTTGAAAACTGCTGGGTCTACACTTACTCTACAGTACTCATTTTCATTTACTCTTTTCTTAGATTTCGTTTAAAGTTTTATCAACATTTTCTATCATCACACCACCTCCACAGTTGTATTCAACAAATGACCTTCTCTTTTCTCTCTCATTACCTACCTTTTTCAATATTTGCTTTGATTGCTCTTCTTATTTGTTATTTTTCATTTTTGGCACATATTCAATCCAGCTGTTGTTCTTGTTGTTTGTATCGTGTTTTCGATTTTGTTTTGCTCGTGTGCTCCTTCCACCAGCAAGTAACAGCACGTTTTATTAGCACGTGATTTCGCAAAACGAAAGCTTGACATCCACTTGTTTGGAAAAAAGCTTTTTTTCAGTTTCGTTTTTCTTTTGATGTTTTTCTTTGTGAATCCGGCTAATAAATGCTGTTGAAAAGCTACTTGCTTGCACTCCACCCAAAAAGAAAACAAAATCCAGCAAATTTTTTGTAATATTTCTTTGGGGTTTTTTCTGTGTTTTTGCACACTAGACATGATGTTGTTGTTTTTGCTATGTTTTACTCTAGTTTTTCTGTGTTAAAGACCCTACTGACACAATATTTGTTAGTTCGTTCTGAGCTTTCAATGGCTAAACACCGGAAATTATACACGATTTCAAGTGAAAACGGCGGTTTTATTTGAAAATTTAAAAAAAATAGATATTTATTTGTGGAGTGAATATTTGTGAAAAAAATTTTATTCTACAAAAAAAATCTTCCATTTTATTTAGTTATTAAAAAAAGTGTAATTAAATTTTTAACAAAATTCCAAAATGCAAATTATTGTGTTTTGATTTAAGAAAAAAAATAACTATTAAATGTGTATATTAAAAAAAAATCATGCAAGTTTTGTACAAAAGTTTTAAAAAGAGAAATTCAATTGTTTATGACATTTATTTAATTAAATAAATTTAAGTCATCTACTATATTATAAAAAAAAATACGTACAATATTTTGATACCCCACATGCCAAACTGATTATCTGCACTTTTAGCAAGCTACACTCCGTGAAATATTTATAAGACCAAAATTGTTTTTGTCATAACTCGGAAACTAATTGTTGAAAATGTGTATAATATGAATGAATTGGGTTCCATTATTCCTATTAAAACATCACAGTACTTTAACGTTACATTCAAACGAAATAATTATAAGACCATACAAAAAGAATTGTTCTAAAATTGTTCCATTCTCTAATCCTAATATATTCTTTAATGATAGACATGATTTTTGAAAATACATAGTTGCAAAATTATTATTAAGCAATTGTAATGCAGCTCATAACAGTGATTTTTATTTCGGTATACTCCTAAACAGTGTTGCCAGGAGCTGGCGAAAAAAGAAGCTATATTGGCTTCAAAAAAAGGTCAGAAAAAGCTAAACCGCTTTAGAAAAAAGCCAAAAAAAAGCTAAAATATTATAAATTAAGAATTTAGGTTTATATTTATTTTTAAATAAAAAATTAGAAAATATGTTCATAAAATTCATCTGCTTTACTTAAAGGAAGTACTAAAAAGTTAAATACTAGATTAACCATGTCAGAAAATGGACCTTGTTGGTTCTATATTTGTCCATTTGTAGTTTAATATATTCTGCTAATATATTATTAGCACTTTAATTTTTCACTATCAATATGACATAATATATTTTTTTTGGTTTTACTACTTTATTATCAACGGGAAAAAAATTGATTTTGCGTAGAGTTTTCATATGGTAATCTTTGTCGCAATTGCTCAATTAGTTTAATTTGTCGTATTATTTTTGCCATAATCTTCACTAATTAAAACGTTCTTTATTTTATCTCTCATTCATCAAAATAGTATGAAAAATGTGTCCAAAACATTAAACAATTTTCAATTGGCGACGATAATGGATCAAATTTCTTGAATTTTAAATCAGAAAACAGCAAATGATTTATTTACTTTTTGTACTTTGTGCAATACTGGTTTTAAAAAAAGATGGTACGCCAAATTATAATCAGTGTATTAATTACTTAAAAGTTTGACTTTTTAGAATTGCTGGTTTGACGAAATTAAAACAAAATGGGTTTTAACTCGAAGCATAGATCCACAAGACGTTTAACGGCTATTGATCGCCATCGAGTATCACAAGCCTTCAAGAGTTATTGGGGCTCTTGTCCATTATATAATGATGAATATAATGTGTAATAACAATTTTGTCTTGAAAGAGAATTTGCTAGACATTTAAGCTTTCAGATATAAAATACTCTATTTCATTTTGAACCACTTGATATTGGCAATTGTTATTTGTTCTTTTAATACTGCACAATTCTTGAGTATGTTGAAAAGCTAAATGAAAATCAGTAATGAATTAAAATGAAAATGGTTCACAAATATAAATTTAGCCTTTTTATTTACTCTTTAGTCTCGAAATTTTTGGCCTTTTTTAATTTCAAAAAAGGCTATTTTGAAATTAAGAAAAGGCTAGAAAAAAGCCACGAAGCTAAAACCAAAATTTCGAGGCTAAAGAGTAAATAAAAAGGCTAAATTTAGCCTCAAAAAGGCTAAACTGGCAACACTGCTCCTAAATAGAAATATCTGAAATAGTACTTATTTTGATATATGATAAAGATATCTGTTTTGTAAAGAGTATGTCAAAAATAATGCACTTTTTCATTAAAAAAAAAATAAAAACGCATATTTTTTGAGATAGTTGTGAATTTTGTATTGGATTGTAAGGAAGACATGTTCCGATTAAGTATGGAATAAAATATCCGTCAAATGGCCCTCATGGCTCTGATGACAGACCGGAGATGTGGCTCGATCTCACCTATAACGCTTTGGATCTCGGATTTGAGCTCAGGAATTGTTTCTGGTTTATTCGCATAAACCTGAGATTTCACAAAACCCTAAAGAAAAAAATAACACGGCATTAAATCACATGATCATGGTGGTCAGTTGACATCAGAATTTCATTAATTAATTTGTTCGGAAATCGTTGCTGCAATAAATCGATTATTGCATGTGTGGTGTGGCAGGTGACGCCGCGGCGCGCCGTCGTCCAGATCCATGCCGTTCAGTTGAGGCCACAAGAACTACTTTATCATGTGTCTGTAACGAATGCCGTTCACAGTCACTGCAATTTCGGTCTCATCTTCATAAAAGTAAGTCCAAATTCGCACCAGACAGTTGCACGTTGTGAGTGCATTTGTTTCTCATGGATTGCATGAGGATTTTCTGAGCTCCAAATTCCAAAATTTTGTGTATTCAGATGGAAATGCGCTTCATCGGAGAGACGAAAAATTGGCATTGACTTCACTTTTCTCCATTATCCATTGAACGAATGTGGAGAGCTTTTGTGAAAATTTGCTGTGTAGTGCTTCATGAAATTTGAAGTTATTGGGAACGATGCCGAATTGATGTTTTCGGGTCTTCGGCGACACTCTCGTTTACAGCAACAATGTTGTTAAGAGACCGACCATTACGTTGACGCATAGCCGACCCTGTTTCCTCAAATTATTTGACCACTGAAAATTCTTCGAGCTGTTTTACGAGCTGTCTCAGCATAACTTTCCAAATTTTCCACAATTATATCGCTTTGTTCTTTTGTAAAGCCCTACATTTTTAATAAAAGAATAAACATATGTCACAGCTGCCAAATTTCAAAGATAGCACTTGCACAACAAAAATTACACTAAATTTAAGTAGTGCATTCTTACTGAGAAACTCTTTAGAATAATTTCAAATATATATATTATTTATTTTTTTTATTTACAACCATCTCCTGAAAATTTCGAATTAAATAAATCGCACCAGCCGTTTTCACGTAATGCCATTACGTTAATTTTAATGTTTGTGCTGTTATTATAAATACTAGACTTCATGTTATATTTTTCTTAAGTTTCATCAAAATCGGCCCAAAAATATATAACATTTCGCTATTTTTCCATGAAAAATTCCAAATATTGAAATATTTGACCTTTGACCTTCTCGATTTAAGGGTTGACGTTTTCCGATTTTAGTAAAATTTTCAGACTATATTTAAAATTACATGGACTATAATATTCTGAATAGCTCTTACTTAAAAATCATAACAGTAAGGAAATTCGGCTCATTCGCCAAAAAATTAGTTTTTCTCGAAAATCGCAAAATTTAAATCGCAGGTACGGAAAAACTATAGGACGTATTGACATAATTTTTTCACATTTTTGTTCCCTATTATGTTGACAATAAATCCCCAAGTGATGATCAAAAAATTCTGAAATTTGTTTAACAAAATTTTTAAAAAGTTGAAAATGGAATTTTGAAACTGCCGTTAAAAAAAATAATTTTTTTTGGTCATACCTGCGAATAGGTTAACGGTATCCTACGAAGACAAAAATTCATATACAAGTAAATATGTATATATTTAAGGTAAAAACAAGTAAGAGTGCTATATTCGGCTGTGCCGAATCTTATATACCCTTCACCAAATTATACTTCAAAATTTTAAATATTTTTAGGTAAACAAAATTTAATTTTTTTTCCAGTTGTTTTTTGAATTTTTTGGAAAAAAAATTTTTCGATTGTTATTTTAATTTTTTTTTTTTTAAATTTTAAAAATTTTTTTTTTAAATTTTAAAAAATTTTTTTTTTAAATTTAAAAAAATTATTTTTTGTTTTTTAATTTTTTTTTTAAAAAAAAAAAATTCGGTTTCAAAATTTTTTTTCCCGATTTTTACCCATTGTAGGTCCAACTTACTATGGTCTTATATACGTCGTTGCAAATGTCTTTGAAATATCTATCATTAGATGTCCATATTGTCTATATTAATGTCTTAGTAATCCAGATATAGGTAAAAAAATAGGTAAAAAATCGAAGTTGTCTTGGTTTTTTCCTCATATCTCAGCCATTTGTGGACCGATTTTGCTGATTTTAAATAGCAAAATTCTCGAAAGCATGTCTGACAGAATTATTGAAGATTTGGATCCCGAAGATATCTGGGGTCTTCAGAAAACTGATTTCAACAGACAGACAGACAGACAGACAGACGGACAGACAGACAGACAGACAGACAGACAGACGGACAGACAGACAGACAGACAGACAGACAGACAGACAGACAGACAGACAGACAGACAGACAGACAGACAGACAGACAGACAGACAGACAGACAGACAGACAGACAGACAGACAGACAGACAGACAGACAGACAGACAGACAGACAGACAGACAGACAGACAGACAGACAGACAGACAGACAGACAGACAGACAGACAGACAGACAGACAGACAGACAGACAGACAGACAGACAGACAGACAGACAGACAGACAGACAGACAGACAGACAGACAGACAGACAGACAGACAGACAGACAGACAGACAGACAGACAGACAGACAGACAGACAGACAGACAGACAGACAGACAGACAGACAGACAGACAGACAGACAGACAGACAGACAGACAGACAGACAGACAGACAGACAGACAGACAGACAGACAGACAGACAGACAGACAGACAGACAGACAGACAGACAGACAGACAGACAGACAGACAGACAGACAGACAGACAGACAGACAGACAGACAGACAGACAGACAGACAGACAGACAGACAGACAGACAGACAGACAGACAGACAGACAGACAGACAGACAGACAGACAGACAGACAGACAGACAGACAGACAGACAGACAGACAGACAGACAGACAGACAGACAGACAGACAGACAGACAGACAGACAGACAGACAGACAGACAGACAGACAGACAGACAGACAGACAGACAGACAGACAGACAGACAGACAGACAGACAGACAGACAGACAGACAGACAGACAGACAGACAGACAGACAGACAGACAGACAGACAGACAGACAGACAGACAGACAGACAGACAGACAGACAGACAGACAGACAGACAGACAGACAGACAGACAGACAGACAGACAGACAGACAGACAGACAGACAGACAGACAGACAGACAGACAGACAGACAGACAGACAGACAGACAGACAGACAGACAGACAGACAGACAGACAGACAGACAGACAGACAGACAGACAGACAGACAGACAGACAGACAGACAGACAGACAGACAGACAGACAGACAGACAGACAGACAGACAGACAGACAGACAGACAGACAGACAGACAGACAGACAGACAGACAGACAGACAGACAGACAGACAGACAGACAGACAGACAGACAGACAGACAGACAGACAGACAGACAGACAGACAGACAGACAGACAGACAGACAGACAGACAGACAGACAGACAGACAGACAGACAGACAGACAGACAGACAGACAGACAGACAGACAGACAGACAGACAGACAGACAGACAGACAGACAGACAGACAGACAGACAGACAGACAGACAGACAGACAGACAGACAGACAGACAGACAGACAGACAGACAGACAGACAGACAGACAGACAGACAGACAGACAGACGGACAGACAGACAGACGGACATGGCTTAATCGACTCCGCTATCTATAAGGATCCAGAATATATATACTTTATAGGGTCGGAAATGAAAAATGTAGAAATTACAAACGGAATGACAAACTTATATATACCCTTCTCACGAAGGTGAAGGGTATAATAAGCTCTTGTTTTAATATTTCTCAAAATATGTTAATTTTGTTCATACGTTTCTTGTTCTAGTGGCCTGAGACACGTTAATGGCCTGGCGATTTTTTAATAACTTTAACATTTTTTATCCAATTTTTGTGTTTTATATCTTATTAGAACGACAATTACGTACACATATCGATTATTTTAAATTAAATTGCAAAAGTAATAATTTAATGGCAAAATTTTTACAAAAACTGGAAAAATTGCATTTTTTCCCCTTGTTAATGCACCACAAAACTAAATCGCAAGTCGGCAATAATGCTACAAAGACAAAATTTCATATTTAACTATAGTTTTATATATATAAAAAAAATTATAGGGTATGCGTTCCGAAATTCCAAAAAAAATTTTTTGGGACACTCTAACATACATGGACCATTTAATTTTTATATATGTATACATACACACAATACACTTGTTTATCTATACAAAAGACATCAGTATATTCTGTTGTTGTTAAATGTGGCTAAAAAAACACTAATTTCTTTCATTACGTTTAAATTGGTATATATTTATTTGCGATTTCTGAAAAATTAAAATTTTGAGTTGTGTCACTTTTGAACTGGGTGTTCGGTATATAGATGATAAGCTGCTAAGGCTCCGTAAACGACTTACCCTATAAAATTCATATTAGTAACTTCAATAAGTCAACCTGACTAATTTTTATCAGGATATGTTAGATAGGTTTTTAATTATTCTACGAGACATCGTCGTAACTCCCAAAGCCTAAACAATAAATAGCTTTTTCATCTAAGAAAATAAATCTGAATTTAAATATTTTAATGTAGAACTCTTACAACTCAACAAACACACAATTATGAAATACATTTACTTCCAAATTTTATTTGTTCTATTTTTCGAAATCAAATGTGCCATGCTAAGAATATGTTAGTCTGGATTTTTAGCCACTACATATGTCCGAGCCATGAAGTAAAGCATGCAGTCGGTTTTTCTCTTTGTTTTTATATTAAAATTAAACCTTTTTGGATTTTCATATTGCGTAATATACAAAAGTATATTAGAAATAAATCTTATTCGCCAGTGGCATTTTGTGAATAAAATCTAATTAATTTTTGGATGCAATTAAGATTCATAGTTTATTTGATAAACATTATTTTAATGAGTTGTTTTTCTTTCCTAAAAACTACAGGTTTAATGTCATGTGTTTTAAAATGTATTTTTACCTCCTACGTATTGAGGAAAAGGAACAAATGCATTTTGCTCACACAAATATATAAAATATAGACCCAGATATACATATCAGTGGAAAAGAAATTTAGGAGTTTTCTTTTCTAATGACGAAAGCTGGAATCTATCCTGCTAAGTTTTAAACACTGGATTGACCACTATAAAAACTAAAATAAAGAGTGAAGAATGCAGCTTTTTATGTTATTCTTATAAACACCTTTAAAAAAGATGGGGGTATTTCGATCTAGCTATTGCCGTCCGTCTTTCCGTCTGTCTGTTGAAAACACGATATGGAGCAAACGAAAAAAAAAAATACTTTCTGTTGATAAGGTTTGTCTGGTATTGGAAATGGGCAATATCGGTCCATGATTTCACCTGGCCCACATACAAATGTCGCCGCGGAATACTGTTTGAGTAGACATAAATATGTGGCAAATTAGCACTAACTACTCTGAAATTATACTGTAAAGTATGGCGACAATCGGGCATCATTTGCCCCTAGTCCCCATACAAGGTCCCCCTCACAAAATGACTTGAAAATTCATAATTGTATTATAAAAATTAATATCCTGATGAAATTGAACATAAACAATTTCTACATAAATATAAATATTTCTACCAACTTTGGTAAGGATCAGTTTATAATTGACCCTACCCCTATATCAAAAAATATGTTATTGTCACATATTGATATACAAGATTCGCCACAGCCAAATGCAATACATCTCTCTATCCTACTTAAATATTTAAAATTCTAAACTTGTGTTACATTAAAAATGTTGGTAAAAATAGTCAAAACTACTAAAAAAAATATGCATAGATAAGTATGTAACATATATGTATGATGGTTTCTTTGCAATATAAACCCACAAAACCCTTCACATTTTAAATATTTACCATATATTTTAAACACACTTTAGCACAAAGTGAAATAAATGAATAATAAGCTTATAAAACGAGCAAATGTTAAATTTTATTTTGTTAGTTTTGTAATATTAACAAATTTTTGACTATGATTAATTCAACACCTTAAGTTGATTGATGGCTCGAGACAATTTTATGCAAAAATATTATTAAATTTAGCTTCTATAAAGTTTCAAAACATTTTAAAAACCCTGTTAAAGAAAATTTAAAATTGCCATTAGTAGCTAAGAGTTTGTGAAATCAATTATATAAATGATGTTTCATTTTTTAAATTGGCTTGTAAAAAACTCTGTTTCTAACATAAATAGCTTTGAAAAAATATAATTGTAGAAAAAAAAATACAAATATTCCCTAAAAGTATGCTTTACAAACAAACAAAATATGAGTTTATTTATTTATCTTTTTTTACAGTTCATAAGATATTCATATATGAATATTCAATTTAAATTTTATTTATTCTCTGTTTTCTATTTAATAATGTAGCAGTTACAGACTTTTTTACTGTTTTTTTTCTGATATAAACAGTAGATGTCTACTAATAATGTTAAAAAAAAAATTATAAATTTTTGGCTAGAAAAAAAAACAAGAATAACGAAATCTTAAAATGTTATACTTTAATGTATTTATTAGAAGTAAGCAATGTTTAAAATTAAATATCATAGACAAATGTGTAGAAAATTTCAGTTTATTTGTGGCTAGATTCATTTTCCCTTTGGTATTTGCTGGGTTGTTTGTATGAGCCCAAAAGTATGCAGTATATTATTCATAAATTCTATAGACATCTCTGGTATCATCATTAACATTTGCATTGCAAAATGAAAGTAAAGGAAACGAAAAGAAATGAGAAAGGGAAGTGGCAAAGTAATTCATACTTCTCCACTCAGACTTTTACATAGACATTTCAACATATCTAACCAACTGTTTTTATGTGTTTTGAATATTTGATGGCATCGCTTGATTTTTAGGGTTTTGTGGCTTCTTTACAATACATTTGCTTTTGCTGCTGCTGCTTTTGTCTCTTGGTTCTTTGTTTCTTTGGATTTTTATAATGTGGTTGGTTTTCCTTGTTTTTTCTATATAAATAAAAGAAAACGGCAAAATCTATTGTTTGTCTTTTGAATCTTCTTCATTCATATAAATGCATTTGTGTTGGTGTATGTGGTTTCTGATTTAACTTTATTTACTTGAATTTATTTTGTTACCAACATTGAATTGAACCTGTCTTTTCTTTCAACAATTTTGTCTGCTAATATTTGCAAACACGTTTTGTTCTTTCTTTATTCGTTGGGTTTTTATTTCTTCATTGTTAATGATGATGATGATGATGGGAGGTTTATATGTGCAGGAATTCTAAAAGTTCTTCTCCATTGCATTTATTTATATTTGAAGGTTGATAGGTAAAATTTTCATCTCTTACCTTTTTGATTTTATTACAATTTCTAGTTCAGTTTTTTTTTTCCAAGTTTCTTGAAAAGGAATGATTTTATTTTGATTTGTTTTGTTAAACTAAGAAAAGAACAGATTTATTTTAAATTAACTTTGAGACACCTGATGATAATGTATAAGAAGAATTACAGACATTTGTTAAATGTTTAACCATTCAAAGACCAACGAAAAAAAATTAGATTTAAGAATAATTTAATACAAAACTGTTCTAATAGTTTTATGCTAAAAATGATAGATTAAAAAGTTTGCAGCAATTTGTTTAAATAACAAATTTGCAACAAAAATATTGCAGCAACATGTTCATTGTAAAAATGTAGCAGCAACATGTTTATTGTAAAAATGTTGCAGCAACATGTTTATGATGAAAAATGTTGCAGCAACATGTTTATACTAAAAATGTTGCAGCAACGTGTTTATAGTAAAAATGTTGCAGCAACATGTTTTTTGTAAAAATGTTGCAGCAACATGTTTATACAGAAAATGTTGCAGCAACATGTTTATACAGAAAATGTTGCAGCAACATGTTTATACAGAAAATGTTGCAGCAACATGTTTATGATGAAAAATGTTGCAGCAACATGTTTATGATGAAAAATGTTGCAGCAACATGTTTATGATGAAAAATGTTGCTGCAACATGTTTATGATGAAAAATGTTGCTGCAACATGTTTATGATGAAAAATGTTGCAGCAACATGTTTATTATAAAAATGTTGCAGCAAAATTTTTCATCATAAACATGTTGCAGCAACATTTTCTGTATAAACATGTTGCTGCAACATTTTTACAAAAAACATGTTGCTGCAACATTTTTACAAAAAACATGTTGCTGCAACATTTTTACTATAAACACGTTGCTGCAACATTTTTACTATAAACACGTTGCTGCAACATTTTTAGTATAAACATGATTGTAAAATTGTTGCAACAACATGTTTATTGTAAAAATGTTGCAGCAACATGTTTATACAGAAAATGTTGCAGCAACATGTTTGCAGAACATGTTCATGATGAAAAATGTTGCAGCAACATGTTTATGTGAAAAAAATTTAGTTTAAATGCCTTTTTTAGCAATTTACAATTTGCCTTTTGTTTTCCCCAACCACATTTCCAGTTCCATTTCCCCGTCCGTTTCCGTTTATGGTGAAAAATGTTGCAGAAACATGTTTATGATGAAAAATGTTGCAGAAACATGTTTATAGTAAAAATGTTGTAGCAACATGTTGATAGTAAAAATGTTGCAGCAACATGTTTATAGTAAAAATGCTGCAGCAACATGTTTATAGTAAAAATGCTGCAGCAACATGTTTATAGTAAAAATGCTGCAGCAACATGTTTATAGTAAAAATGTTGCAGCAACATGTTTATAGTAAAAATTTTGCAGCAACATGTTTATAGTAAAAATTTTGCAGCAACGTGTTTATAGTAAAAATGTTGCAGCAACATATTTATACAGATAATGTTGAGCAACATGTTTATACAGATAATGTTGAGCAACATGTTTATACAGAAAATGTTGCAACAACATGTTTATGATGAAAAATGTTGCAGCAACATGTTTATAATGAAATATGTTGCAGCAAATGTTGCAGCATGTTTATAGTAAAAATGTTGCAGCAACATGTTTATCGTAAAAATGTTGCAGCATGTTTATAGTAAAAATGTTGCAGCAACATGTTTATCGTAAAAATGTTGCAGCAACATGTTTATCGTAAAAATGTTGCAGCAACATGTTTATAGTAAAAATGTTGCAGCAAAATGTTTATTGTAAAAATGTTGAAGCAACATGTTTATTGTAAAAATGTTGAAGCAACATGTTTATAGTAAAAATATTGAAGCAACATGTTTATAGTAAAAACATGCTTTTGAGAAAAATGTTGCAGAAACATATTTATAGGTTGAATCAACATTAACAATTTAAAAAATGCTTTGGGTCTCTTATTTTTAATCACCTAACCTTTTAAGTGTTAATCGAAGAATACAAGAAAATAATGCTAATGTCTGCAGGCTTAGTTATAAATAAAGAAAAGAAAATTTATGTTTTTCATTGATGATAAAATAAAATTTGTATTCGAACACAGATTTTACAACAATAAAAATACACACACAAAAGTTTATTGTGGCTCACAAAACCAGATATACACACCTAAGATTATGCGAAAATATTTATCGTTTTTAAGCTGATTTTGATAACAAGACTATGCTGTTCTTTGCAATAACTTTAATGATATTAACAATGAACACATGTTAGCAAATATATGAATATTTAAATCTTAATAATAATACATACAAATCAGCTTCCATGTTAAATTTTAAATATTTCTAATTTTAAATTGATGTATTAAAGTATATGTATGTATGTTCTTATGCTTACTTTGTTTGTTTGTTTTAACTACTTGTAAATATTTAGCTATTGTCAACATTATTTCTAATTATCCTTTTTTAATGAAGGCACGTTCTAATTTCAAAGTAAAAACATTCCTTACTGAAGAGTTTGCAAAATAAAAATACATAAATAGCACGTTACACAAAACTACAAATAAATGAAACATACAAATATTATAATACATTGTCAACAATGTACATCAAAAATGTGTCTTTATAGTTTTTGTTAGCTTGTGAAAAAAATTTATTTTAAATGCCTTTTTTAGCAATTTACAATTTGCCTTTTGTTTTCCCAAACAACATTTCCAGTTCCATTTCCCCGTCCGTTTCCGTTTTTGAATTGCCTTTTTACTGTTGCAAAATATTTACAAAGAATAGAACGCATTGAATTCATATAGCAAATATCAACTGAAATGTAGAACAATATTTACTTTTTAGTTTTATTTTAGGAAAATTCAGCAATAGTTTATTGCATTTCATTGTTTAATAAAACTTTTGCAATTCCGTTTGGAAATGAAATCGGAATATATTGCATTTATTTTTATTAAATATTAGAAATTTTCTAAATGCTCTCAAAACTTATTTGAGTAGTAGTAATAGATAGCTTTTTTTGTAATATATGTGTGTGTCTTTGCGAAAATGCGTCATTAGATTGCTCTAAAATTGTTAACTTTATAGTTCTCCAATAAGATGTAATTTTTATATAATTCAATATTACAGCTTTAATTAACATAAAAAAAATTTGAAACAAAAACTTCAGTTTTTACAAAAAAACCAAAAAGTACTTTTTAGCAAAAATTATTTTTTATTCACAAATTTTTAAATATTATCTATTTTAAATAATTCAATATTATTACAGGTTTAATTAATATTCAAAAACTTTAAACAATTTGATACAAAAACCAAAAGCACTTTTGAGCAAAAAATATTTTTAAATATTTTGCTAAATTTTGAATAAAAAACCCCAAAAAAATATTTTTCAATATATCAGTTGGAAATATTTAATTGTATTTCACAATAGTACTTTTTTCGTAAATCAGACTTTTTATCAATATAGATATTAAAGACAAAATTATTATAAAAGTTCTACAAAAGTACTTTTTTCGTAATATACTCAATACATATGTATATTAAAGGCCTTGAATAAATTTTTTAAATGTATAAACATTTCTTTAGGGTTTTAGCTGCATTTTAGCACAAAAAGTACTTTTTTAAAAAAAATTTCCTTTTTACAAAATTTTAATATTCAAACATTTTCTACCACATTTTTTAAAGTATTCCCTCCAATTTTAATAGAAACATTTCAGGTTTTACAAGATTACCAAAAAGGTACGTTTAGCAAAAGTGACTTTTTTTAATTTTTAATTATGTTTCTTTTATGTTGACAGTATTTTATATAAAAACAATAGAAAAACAGTAGAGTAATTTTTCGCAAAAGTACCTTTTTCATAAATCATACTTTTTACCAAATTTAGTATGCATATGGGGGATTTCACGTCAAGTGAGCTAACTTTTGAAACCAATGTCACAATTTTCCAACAAATTAAAACATAGCCCCACTGTGCAGCATTTTATACATTATATCTTAAGTATTGTGGTAGTTTTTCTATCTAGTTTCATTTCACTATGAAACAACCTAAACACAATGCCAAAATAATACGTATTTAAAGCATACTTTTAGGTAAACAATGGCATGCTTTTTTTATTACCTCAAACATTTGTTCGTATTTGAACTAAAAAAGTGTCATTGACCATAAAATGCAGGAAATTTTGTCAAAAAATTTATTAAGTCTTTCTCTTTGCCAAAATTCCAATACAGAAAATTCTCGTAAACAATCAAGCAAAAAATAAAAATAAAAAAAGTAGAAGCAAGTGTGACTGTAAAATTTAATTGACCTACATTGCCAAAGAAATTAACAAGCAACCACCGGCAAATAACAACCACAATAATAACAATAGCAGCAGCAGCAGCCGGAGCTAAAACTCCTGCCAAGTGCTGCAACTAAAAACCGTAAATATTATTTTCTCTATAAAAGTTCCACAGCTGACAGTGTGTTCCTTTAAATTTTTGTTTAAATGCTGCCATACAATTACAATAATAAGTAGTTTGTAAAAAGAGAAAGAGAAAGAAGAGAGGCTGTAGATTTTTTGTAACTGCACAATAATATAGACAATAGAATGACATTATTTGCTATGGCAGTTTCTCTTTAAAAAAATGTTTAAATAAAATAAAAAAATAAGGATGTGAAAAACACGACTTGATACTATTACGTGCTTAAGTAGAAGGAAAACTGACTATAAAGTGAAATGTGCACTAGTTTTTCTTTATTATTATGTTTCTTTCTCCTTAATTTTTCTAGCAAAACTTTGTGATGGTTGTATCGTTGTAGGAGCATACGTCTAGGTTGCTTTATTTTTATTTTTGTGACGATATAGTTGTATTAGTGGTTGTAATATAGTTTAACCCATTAAATGAGGTTTTTGGATTAAAATAAAATAAACATAAGGAGTTATTAAGCAAATGATTGTAGCTGATTTTCTTGCTTATATTTAAAATAAAAAATTATTTATTTTTTTATTCTTAAACTGGCGCTTCTCAATGGGTTATTTTTAAACTTGCTGCTGCAGTATATAACAAACAGCATAATGATGGTTGGTGAAGGTTTTAATAGTGTTGATAAATTTATGCAGGAAACAAGCGGCAACTCAACTAAAAAAAAATGTAAAATGAAATATGATGGATACATAAAACTGTGGAAATATTTACTCAACTATTATGAGTACAAGTATTTTATTAAAACATGACTTGATAGTTTTACAGTCCTATTTTTCTTAATTTTTTTTTCTTTTTAACCACTACAGTGTTTTACTCAAGTAAAATATGAACTAAAAATAAGCTAATTATAAATGCAGACAAAATTGTTTGGCTTTTGTCATAAATTACAATTTCTTAAACACAAAAACTGTAAGATGAAACTAAAACCAGGATTAATGTTTGGCTTATCCTTTTATCCTTTTGTAGAAGGCAATAATAACTTCCTTTTATTTCCGGCTTTCTTTGAAATTTTCTTTATAAAACTTGCATATGCAAGCATTCTTTTGGTACATACATACGTAAGGACTGCGATCGAAGAAACCTTAACACATGTTTTTCATTAAAAGTTTTAACCTAAGTATTATTTGGTTTTTTTTTGATCAAGTTACCTTTGTAAAGCATGTCAATTATGTTCATTAAAATGTGTGACCAGAAAAAAGTGCGTACTAAAATTATTAAATATTTTCAACAAAACCTGACATGGTCCTACAAAAAGTTGGCCAAACAATCAAAGGTCTGCCGTCAAACCGATGCTAATGTTATAAAACAGTATCGGGAGAACTTGTCCGTTGATAGAAAACCTGATTCAGGTAGAAGGAATGGTCCACATGATGTCTAAAGCCAATAAACAGAAATCATTTTCAAAAAAGCTCCCAACACATCCGGTAGTAAAACAACTCTGTTAGTTCAGTACTCGGACTATTTGGTACGAAAAGTTAAAGCCAATGCAGGTTTAAAAACATACAAGGCTCAAAGAGTTCCTGGCAGGAACTCTGCTAAAAATTTAGAGGCCAAAGACAGTGCACGGAAGTTGAAGTCAAATTTTATACAAACAAGTAAGAAAGTATGGTCGGTCAAGCCCAACCATATAATACCCTACACTAAGTAAAACACCAAAAACATTTTTCTTTTAAAATTTCAATAATTTATATTTTTGAGTGATTTTCGGAAGTTGGCCTTATATGGGGGCTATGTCCACTTATGGACCGATCACCATTAAATTAGGTCGTGTGATTTATGTCTATATTAAAGTTAACTATGTTGAATTTTGTATGTATACCAACATTTTTAAGCGATTTATGCATGTTAAAGTGATTTTCGGAAGCGGGTCTATATGGGAGCTATAACTAATTATGGACCGATCGTAACAAAATTTAGTGAAATGAATTATGTATATATAAAACTTATATGGAGCGCAATTCGTGGAGATACATTTATAAATTAAACATTTATGACCGATAAAGTCCAATTTCGGGAGGACATTTGTATGGGGGCTAGGTGAAATAATGGACCGATTTCAGCCAGTTTCAATAGGCTTGGCCTGTGAGCCGAAAAAATAATATGTACCAAATTTGATCGAAATATCTTCAAAATTGCGACCTGTACTCTGCGCACAAGGTTTACATGGACAGCCAGCCAGCCAGTCGACTAGACGGACGGACGGACATCGCTTAATCGACTCAGAAAGTCGATCTGTATACTTTAAGGTGGGTGTTAGACTAATATTTTTGGGCGTTTCAAACATCTGCACAAACGCATTATACCCTCCCCACTATGGTGGTGTAGGGTATAAAAATATACGTGCTGCATAATGGATGACGAAACATATATTCTGGAAATTTTTTCGCAGCTTCTAGGTCAATAGTTTTATGTTGCTGATGCCCGAGGGAATGTTGTAGAAGAGTTTAGGATCCAAAAGCAGAAAATTTTCCCAAAAAATTCATGGCATGGCAAGCAATATGCAGTTGCGGAAAAGAAGCTAAACATTTGTTACAGAGGGCTCTCTAAATAACGAAATTTACACAAAAGAGGATGCTTTCATTCTTAATGTTTCCACTTATTTTTGGCTTGATTTGGCATCCTGTCATTATGTTAAGCAAGGTCTTGAGAGGTACAAGAACAATAATGTGGTATTTGTACCAAGAGAGGCAAATCCTCCAAACTGTCTGGAGCTAAAGCCAGTGGAGAGACATTGGGCTATTGTTAAAAGAGAATTTACGAGCACAAAAAAGGTGTGCAAAAGTGTGGTAGATTTTAAACGGAGTTCGAACAAAGTGACAGAAAGCACTATAAAAATCTAAATGGAAGGGTTTCCGCAAAATGTTGATAAATTCATCACTATTGATTAGATCTATAAAAATAATATTTTTTGTAAATTGTAATAATAATTTCAATCAAATAAAACAACTGTATGATTATTGGTTTAATTTTTGTTATCATTTATGTATGTTAAGTTTTTTTCGATCTCAGTCCTTATGTATACGGTTTTTATTCTTATTTATTGTTTGTATTTTAGTTTTTCATTTTCTCTTTAAGCTGTGAGGTTTTATGTTACTTTACATATACTAATACATTAGGGTGACCCAAGGTCAAAACTATGTTTCCGTCGTCTAAAAATTTGAGCTAAGTCTTATAAGGTTTAGAGTTGCTCATTTGATTTTAAATTTCTAGTTTTGGGTCAAAGTATTTTCTAACATAAACTAAATGGCAGGAGTCAACTAAATGCCTGCTGACAGCAACAGTGAAGTCCTTGCAATTAAGAGCCGGGAAAATCAAAAAGTCGTGGTCATATTGAGTCTTCTTAGTATAAGCATCTACATATGTGTAAATGAGATACAATCACTATTTTCAGTTGGAATTTTGTTTCAACATTTAATTCTGTTTTCAATACATTGCTAATTGACCCATAACTCTAAACTTAAAATAAAATGTGCATTACGTCGACCTTATCTAAATTTGCTCAAATGTTCAGCATTTGTTTTTTCAAAGATAGAGAATGATTTTAGATAAGGACCAGCCTAGTGTACATTAACACACAAACAAACACTTGTGCATTAAAGTGTTGATATTTAATTTCCGTTTTAATATGGCAGCATTTCCGTTTGGCAAGTTTTTCAATGAAATATGAAAACTATTGCAAAATATTAGAGCAAAAAAGAAAACCATGTGTCATCAGTTTTGAACAGCCTTTAAAATTCCATTCAAATGTGTAAGAGGATTTGAGTGATTGATCGACATTAAACACATAATAAATTTGTGGTTTTATTAAGCAAAAACTTTGCATTGCATACAATTGCGATAATGCTGCAGTTACAATTGTAAATTATGTTTTTAATGTGTAGCTTAGAAATAACTAAGAACGTTTCGCCTACCGGCTATCAGAAGTAATAGAAAAATATTTTTCTTTCTTTTATTATTTAATAAAGGTATCATTAAGGAAACAAAAAGAAAATAGCTTTGAAATTTTGTTTTTGTCATGGCAAATATTTGGCGAAAAAGGCGTAACCACTAAATCAATTATATATGGGCAATTTCATGTCATCGTAAGTGACATTTGTACGTTTATGAAGTGAAATAGATATTACAATAATAAGAGATCTGAAAAATAATTTGGTCTTTCCATTCAAATAATGTACTAAAAAGCTCATTTATTTACAATATATAAATCATTTTGAAGGTTGCACATCTGTCATTTATTCTCACTTAGTTATTGAATATTATAGTGTAAACAACAAAGTTTTATTTGCTTCTAATATGTTGAATTTTATACCAACAAAGCGTCGCAAAGTGGCTCCATTTCACTTTTTTCGTTGCAAAAATCATAACTTTTTAACCAAATAAGATAATCCAAAATTGGCATATGATAGATAATTGATCAGCCTTTCAGTTTGAAATTTGTGGAAAAATCAATTTTATAAGAAGTAAAATAAAATATTTTTTTTTTAAATTTTTTATTTTTTGTGTTTCTTTTATAATTTAAAATTACATATTTTTTGATTGGTTTTTCACGGTTATACGTCACTTTTGGAACCATGTCTTTTTTAAAAATTTTACCTCTAGCCAAAAATGGGGAAAGAACGGACAGCTTGAAATGTTTGCATTAGGTAAAGGAATAATCGAAGAACTTATTTTGAAAATATGGCAAATATAGAAATTGTTAGTTTTTTTTATTTGGCATCAAAGTTAAGAAATATTGAAAACGTGCATAGTTGCTAAATATCTATTTACCTGGACAAATACAAAAAAAAACATTAAAATTTTTCGATATATTGTATCTGAAAGCGGACCAAATTACCCAAAAAGGTCTGTTTTTTTTGAAAACTGAAAAACCGTCGACTTTGAAGGGCTATATCTTCTGAATCAAAAATCTTAAGAGTAGCATATTTGAAATCGTTGGACAATTTACTGTAAAATAGGTTTATTCAATATTTTTTAGGGGAATTTTTGAGTTTTGCAACCTGACAGTTTTGTATGGTTCTGAAGTGGTGATTTTGAAACGGAAGACAAAGATCGCCCATTCCAGCCAAAGAAGTTTGAAGACCAAGAATTGGAGACATTACTCCATGAAGGTTGTTGTCAAACTTATGAAGAGTTTGCAAAATCATTGAAAGCTACCAATCAGCATTTTCAAAACGTTTGCAGGGAAATTGAGTACCATACCAATTGAAGCCGAGAGAGCTTGAAAGGCAATTTTGCATTTCCGAAATGATGTTTGAATACTATAAAAGAAAATCATTTTTGCACCGATTCATTACTTATGATTAAAAGCCTGGCCAACCAGCAGAATCTATACCATAGTCATATATCTGGAGATAAGGTAATGGGTCTGCATTTGGTGGGTGCAAAAGGGTCCTATCTATTATGAGCTGCTGAAAGCTGACCAGACCATCACAGGGAACCTGTACCGAACGCAACTGACTCGTTTCAAGCATGAATTGGCCGAAAACGCCCAGAATATGTGGCCAGACATGAAACCGTAATATGCCATCATTACAACGCTCGGCCACATGCTACAATTCCTGTTACAAAGTATTTAGAATGAAGTGGTTGGGAAGTTTTGCCTCACCCGCTTCATAGTCCATCCCCGTCCAGTTGTTTCGATCTATGTAGAACAATTGCTCTGCATCTCGCTTAGTTTAAAAGTTATGAACCAAAATGTAGTAACTATGTAGCTAATTTATTTTTAGTTTGTATGCAAATAATATTGGGTATCATCCAGTCATTCAGACAATGTTATTGTATTAAAATGTTAAAATGGGGCAAACAATTTGGATACTTATATGTAGCCGTCAGATAGGAAATAGTTAAAGGTTTATATTCATATAATGGTTGAAATTATCTTATCGAAGGCACAGATTTCATAAGCAGAACTTTGAAATTGAAAATTATAAATGGCTGAAATGAATCAGTAGTGGTATTTTTCATTCCACAGCAACAATCAATCATTCTTTTAAAAATATTTTTGCAATTCTTTTACCGACAATTCTTTGATTTCTTTTAAACGCAAAAATAAAATTTCTCAAAAATTTGCATGATGTTTTTTGTTTAAATAACTTGTGTGGGAAATAATTTCAACTTAAAATCTATTTGTATTTCCAAGCACATTTTAAATTATAGTTAATTGTGGGAGTGTGTTTAAATTTAAAACAGAAAATCTATTTCCAGCTAATTAATTAAAATTTCAAGAAATCTTGAAATTAAATTAAATTAAAAAAACTAAAAATTAATTAAAACAAATTAAGAATCTAAAAAGAGCAAAAAAATAATCAAATAAAAACGTGTCAGTTTAACAAACAAACAAGTTACAAAACCAACAAAAACAGCAACAATATAAAATGTTATCACACACATTTTCCACGCAATAACAGAAGGTCGCAATTGAAGTGAAAACAACAACAACAAAAATCAAGATAAAATAACAACAAATTAAATTACGTATTGTTGTCAGCATAAATGGATTCGGGCAGCTAAAACAAGACAACAACAAAAAAACAAGCAAAAGGAAACGGAAACAAAATCCACAACGGAAATACTCTACAACAATAACAACAAGGTTGATTGTAATGTACGACTATTGCAACCGGTGCGAGCAAGTAACACAAAACAATACTGAACTGAACTGAGTCTTGTATAAATAATAAAACGTTGTTAAACGAAAAAAATAATTACACCAAAACTAAAATGTTGTTGTTTAAGTGTTAAAAAATAAATAAATAAAAAAATATAACAAAAATGTACCTGAATTTTCCAACATCTACTTTTATTACTACACTCCAGACCCTATAAAGCAGCAGAAAGTTTTTTCGGTTGTGGTGTCCAGGTTAAAAGTTTGTGAAAATAAAACAATATTTAGCCAACAAAAAGAAAAAAAAAAGAAAGGAAAATATCCTCCAACAAAATAATAAATAAATTGTTTATTATTTAACAAAAGCAACAACAGTGTAACCACTCTTTATTCGGTTTTGTGGCAAACGTTGGAAATACTTACTCTGCAACATGAATGCAGCACAAAGTGGAGGTGCTGGAGGCGGCGGTGGCATGGGTAAAAAAGGCTCACAAATGGAGGTAAATTTTGATTTCAAAGAACATTAAATTATGTATCAATTTATAGGCTATAAATTAGTTCGTCCTTGAAAACTTGTTGATTTCAAATGTCAACAATAACAAGTTGATGTTTTGTTTTATTTTTATAACTTTAAAATTTTTATTTTCATGTTTGACCAAACCAATCATCACTCATTTAAACTTTCTGGTATGTCATTATGTCAGTGTTTATGTTTTTCTTTTTTTTTCCTGTTCCATGGTTGAGATTTATTTTGTTTTTATGATTTGCTGGTGACTTTATGATGTTGATGCTGATGATGATGAAGTCCATCATAAAAATTAAATTAATTTAACGCTTTGTTAAACACAACTAAAATAAACATGATTTGAATGATGTGATGTTGATGTTTATGGCGATTTAGTTATTTAAATCATAAGGTTGGAATAAATTTATGTTTTTTTTTCACTTTTTATACAAGCCATCAAAAAAGTTGGGGGGGGGGTGTCTAAGACAATAAAGATATGTCTGTCTGTATGTCTGTGTGTTGAAAACACGATAAAATTTTTCACAAATACTATAAGTTGATAAGGTTTGTTTGGTATTGAAAATGGGCAATATCGATTCATCGATGATTTCACCTAGTCACCATACCAAATGCACCAACGGAATACAACTTGATGTTGATTATGCGGCAATCCTGATAAAATTTTACACAAATTTTTTCTAAGTATGTACTCTGAAATTATACAGTAAAGTATGGCGAAAATCGGGCAACATTTGCTGATAAAATTGGACATAACTAGTTTTATATGAAAATAAATCGTTTATTGTCACATATTGATGGTGGGTATTATTATTAGTGAGGCTCTACGCACTGTAACCCATAGGATATTTTGTGCAGCCTTAGATTTTTCATCCGAACAGATTTAGGCTAGGTATAAGTCCACAAATTCTCGACGTTACTTAAAATAAATTGGTGATACCTTAAAAGACAGTGTCCGGTGAATAAACCAGTAAGTATCCTCAAGTCACCCTTTCCGAGCGAAAACAACGGAATGAATCGTTTGGACCGTCTTAGTCCTGCTAAATTACCCCAAATGGTGGGTATACAAGATTAATATAACCCAGCCATGTAAACTTTCATATCGATTGGTCCATAATTAGCCAGACTCTCCATATAAGTCCAACGAAAATCATTTACGAAAATAAATTATTGAAATTTAACAAACAATGTATTTCCTATTTACTAGGGTATTCAATCGATTAACCGTTAATCGGTTAACGGATTAATTATGGACGGTTAACTGTTCGAATAATTTAAAATTGCCGATTTTCAAATAACAAATAAACCGATTAATTTGTGTGGATTAAGCGATTAACCGAAATTCCTTTTTTTTGCACTTTAAAAAAAAATTTGTATTTATTTTTCCCTTTCAAGATTAGATATTTTTGAACACCCAATAAACATGATTAGTGAGTATGTATAACAACTGACATATTTAATTTACATATATTTGAAACTTTGTTTGTATGTTCATGTATAGATGAAACTTTTTTTTGAAAAGAGTCTCTTATCATAAATAAACGAAACTATTAAATTAATCGAAATCTAAAACAATCCAAAAAAGAATATTCTTTATCATGCTTTTGATACAATCAGCTAGAGAGATTTTTTCCATGAAAAGTTTTATTAAATCGTAAGAAAAAAAGATTATTTCAGAAGATCTCACTAAAATCCTAAAAAAGACTCAAACATCGCTCATTTGCTGCAACAACGTCATAATTCCAGAAAAGTCGTTTCGAGAAAAACTTCTTTGAATGTTTTGTGACATTTTATTATTTCTTAAATAGATTTTCAACAAATCATGCGATTTCAGAAATATAAATAGTAGATGTTAATATCTTTCTAATCTGTATTTAACAGAAATTTTTACTTGTCAAATATACGAGAAAACATGAATTTTAATTTCGATGTTTACAATAAAAAAACACTCACACAAAAAATAATTGACTTTTTTGAAATCTGATAAAACTATATGAAAGATTACACTCTGCTACAAAATTACACTTTTTGTCAGAACTTGAAAAGCCACCTAGTGGAGGTTGTAGGCCTAGGTGAGGATATACTAAAACAGTTTACAAAGATTTTGAAACACCCTCAAAATTTTTAGTTATTTCGTAGGTCATTGTACTTTGGTACCTCTAACTCACACATTTTTAGACCGTTTTTAAAATTTTAAACAATTATAGTTAGGTAAAGAATTAAGCTTTCATAAAATGTATATATAAGATCTATATTCCTAGAAATTGTTTAAGTTTTTATAAATAGTTTGGCTTTCTTTTTTATTTTTTTCCTAATTTTTCAAATTCAACAATAGTTATTTTATTTTTTGTCAATTTATAGACAATTTTATGTAGACAAAAACGAGATATTAGTTGTTAAAATCGGTTTATACTTGCAAAAGTTATTAAACTTTTTCAAAAAAGTTCCACAAAATTTACCTTGTAAATTAAAAATTGTAGAAAAAATGTTTTTTATAGTTTTTTGTTTTTTTTTTTATTCATATGGGCTGGGGCAAAAATACTAAAAAAGGTGTTAGTGAAAAGTTGAATAACTTTTACAATTTTCATCCGATTTGAATTATTAAAACGATGGTTTGTTAAGAACTAAATTTCCTTAATACATTGGTATAAATTTGTATAAGCTTCCATATCAAAATAAGCAATGAAAAGCGATTAAAATCAAAAAAGTTGATAAATTTTGTTTTTCTTTTAGATATTCTTCACAAAAACAATACTTTTATAACTAACAAATGTATCAAAAAATGCACGTCATTTTAAAGCGTAATCAATTTAACCCCGTTTAAACTTAAAGTCGGACAGAGACTGACTGAGTTACAAATCGATAAGTTCACGGACATAACTGAAAACGGTTTTTTCAATTTCGAATGTACTCAGCAAGCCCGTGTTATAGAACGGCGCATATTTTGTATTACTCAGTTCAAAAAACACGGATTTTGAGTTATGACGTTGTTGCAGCAAATAGGCGATATGTTTACAAAAAATTTTTATGTTTTTGTACACAAAATTCGTTGTTGTATTTTCAATTTAAAATTAAAATAGAAATTATTCGGTTAATCGAATAATTTTAAATTAACCGATTATTAACCGAATAAATCTAAACCTCGATTAATTATTTGCTCGATTAACCGATTAAACCAGAAACCCGATTAATTGAATACCCTAATATTTACTCAGTATAATCGGTCAAGCCTTCCATACTAGATTACTTGTTGTCTCATAGAGAAATGTTTGCTATAATCATTTTATATACATTTCTTCAACAATAACCTCATAGTTGTAAAGTTTCTGATGCCCATTTTTTTTTTTTTTTAAATTAGACTAATTGTTCGGAGAAGACCGAACAATTCTACATTTTTTCGATCACATCAATATGTAGTTCGAATGATATAACAACAGGTTATTTTCAGAAAAGCTGTACCTTTGGACACTCTACTAAGCTGCAATATACATATTAGGGCCTAAATAAATATTTATTCTTAAAATATTCAATAAACTTCATTAACATTCATTCATTAATTATGGTTAATATGTAATCATAGCTCAAAATGTGTTAATTAAGAACATGAAGTGCATTGATGCGTATACTTATTATTTTATGTATAATATTTTATAATAATCATACGTACAGGAATACCATTTGCAAATTAAATGTAAAGTAAAATAAAACTTCTAGTTCCAAAAAACAAATTTAAACCGGTTAAACTGTTTCGGGTTTGTCTTCAAAAAAAACCGGTTTATATTAAATTTTTATTTAATATGAAAAAGGTCTTCTCCTTAAATTTATTTTTATTTGTGGACGCTAATAGGAAATGTGTTAAGAATTGTGTACTAAATCTTCGGAAATTTAGCATTTTTGAATTCTTAAGTCTCTATCTTTATGCAATTATTTTATATATTTTACACAGAGAAAACAGATTCGAGATAGCAACCGAATTTGTTGCCAATCGAATGATTCGGTTGTACACATAGCATTTTTCAGTTCTAACAACAGAAAGTCAGTTGATAAAGAAGAATTTCAGTTGAGGCAAACAAACTTTAGTTACCCTTTCCAAAATATTGTATGCACAACTGTAAAATTCGATCACTAAGACAAATAATCATTCGATTAGCAACAAATTCGGTTGCTATCACAAATCAGTTTTCTCTGTGTACGAAATATTGTCAAATGCTATAATTGTCAAATGCTATAATAATATATTTCATAATAACCGGTTACAAAAACCGGTTTTTCAATAAACCGAAATGTTAAAAAACGGAAACAAAAATGAATAAATTGGTTGACCGGTTTTCGGTATAAGTTTTGTATACTCTATTCTAAAGCGATAGTCCGATTTGTATGAAATTTGGAACATTGTTTAAAGACAGATTAAGCTTTCATTATATTTATTGCAGATGTGTCAACTATAAACATAGAGACGTCCAACAATTTTTTGATTAGACTTTTTACTTTAGAACATATACAATTTTTTTCTTATGAATAATAAAATCTATAATATTTTTTGTACTCTCTTTACAGGTAAGTCATGCTTCTATTACATAAAACCTGAATGTCTAAAACGACGTATGTAAGTGATTATATTAGTTTCTAAATATACATGACTAACTAATGTACTCGTCGTAAATTTATGTGATTTTTCCGACGTTACATTATTTAATAATTTAGTTTTAGTAAGGACACGTGCAAACACATTTTAACAGGAATTTAAAAAAAAATGTAAAGTATACTTCCAAGAATAAGAGAATATGGCAAAAGGAATAATCCTGATTATCATGGCAACAAGCATCTGCATTTAATTTTGTAAACATACAGTATAATTACTAATTAAACCCTAACATTGACCAATATGTTAAAAGCAACAGCTGCATTTTCTATACTAGTAGAGAATAAAACAATTTTTAGTTATCATTTTCTTAATTACAATCTGCAGCAAGTTTCTTTCAGCTGCCTTGAAATTTGTAAAATCATTATCATTACAATTATTATTTTTTTTAATTTTGTATTCTTTATCTTTGTTGCAATTATTTTTATTGCACCCACTAATTTGAAAAGTTTTAATTAAAATGTTTGTTTTGCTTTAAATTAGAAACCTCTGATTTTGCCGCCATCAAACAGAATACGAATTAGAGACTAATAAAATACATTTTGAACACAAAGAATTAAATTAAAACAAAGTGTGAGTGGAAAAGCAAAGAAAATAACCTTCAATAAGTTTCTAATTTTTTATAATTATTTTTTTTTCCTTCTTTTACAAAAAATTAAAGAATGTTAAAAGAATAGCAAAGAAATAGTGGAAAATGCAAGTAAATTAAAACATGTTTTATATGCCGGATCATGGCTATGAATAACTTATTCTTTCTTGCTATTATTTTGTTAGGCAAAAGCAACAAAATTTAAAAAAAAATATAATTCAACAAACTTTTATTTCTTTAGCCAATAAAAAGTAATTTTACTTTATTAAACTCTTTCTAGAATTCATGTTATTTAAAATTTCTTCTACAACAAAACTAACCGGTTTTTTTTAATACAAGTGTTAAACGAATTGTTGCTCTTAGGCCATCAAAGTTGTACAAAAAAAGGTCTTTATCGCTTTTTATTTAACATCCTTTTTTATTGCATTTAGCTGCTCTTAGTATTTGTTAGCATATTTACAGGCTTTTATTATGTGATTGTTCCATTTTCTTTTTCTTTGCTTATATTTCGTATTGAATAACTTTTTTAGCAGCTCATTAACCATAGCCAAGTAGAATACATAAAGTTAAAAATCAAAGAAGAAAAAGTTTCAGTTTTATAGCGAGTCCTTTAATAATTAAATTTTTGTTGAAATATTGCAGACAGCTTTTAGTAATTTTTGTTTTTTTTTTCTGTTTCATTGTTGTGAAATTTATCAATTATGAAACATTAAAAGTTGAAAATTTCAATAAAATGTTTTTTTGTTAAAGTATTTGGGTGAAATTGTAAAAATTTGTTGCAATTTAATTTAAAGGAAATTAAGGGATAAGAAAAAAGTTTAAACAAATTTTATATATAAAATAATAATATTTTTCAACTTAAAAAAATAAAATAAAATATTTATTAATATAAAAATGTTTTTCTCACAAAAAGACAGCATAATGTTGGAGATCTCAAAAAAATAAATTAAATAAATCTGTAAAATCTAAAAAATGACGAGTATAAGTTTTAAATATAGAAAAAAATAGAATATATGGAGAATGAGTATCAAGGTCATAAAAGGCCTTGGGTATAAGCAAAATTTAAACGAATTTTAATTTTAAACAAAAAACATTAAACAGAAAAACATTATTCTGTATCTTATCCGATCCGAAATCTACTTGTATATTCTATGGCTTATCTCTTATAAGGACTGATATCGAAAAAATCTTATCATATATATATGTTAATAAAAATGAAACCATTAAACTTACAGTTTTGATTTTTTTATTTGATTGAAATTATAATTACAACTTACAAAAAATATTACTTTTATAGCTCTAATCAATAGTGATGAATTTATGAACCTTTTCCGGAAGGTTTTTACTGAACTTTCTGTCACTTTGTTCGAACAGGTAGTCCAAATCTACCACAGGTAGTCAAATCTACCACAAGTTTGTACACCTTTTTTGTGCGCTTCAATTCTCTTTCAACAAGAGCCCAATATCTCTCCACTGGTCTTAGCTCCCGGTAGTTTGGAGGATTTGCCTCTCTTGGTACAACAGTTTTGTTCTTGTACCACTCAAGACCATAGTGACAGGATGTCAAATCAGACCAAAAATAAGTGGACACATTAACAAGTCTTATGAATGGAAGCATTCTCTTTTGTAAACATTCCATGATGTAATTTTCGGTATTTATAGAGTCCTTTGTAACAAATGTTTGGCTTATTTTGCCGCAACTACTTATTGCTTGCCATATCAAGAAATTTTTGGGAAAATTTTCTGCTTTTGGGTCCTCAATCTTTCTACTACATTCCATCGAGCATCAGCAACATACAAATATTGACCCGGAAGCTGCAAAAAATTTTCCAGAACATACGTTTTGTCATCCATTATGCATCAGGTATTTTTTTGTATAAAATATGACTTCAATTTCCGTGCTTTGTCTTTGGCCTTTAAATTTTTAAAAAGTTCCTGTCATGAACTTTTTGAGCCTTGTATGTTTTTAAACCTGCATTGCCTTTAACTTTTCGTACCAAAAAGTCCGAGTACTGAGCTTACCGGACTGCCTTCCTACCGGATGTTTTGGGAGCTTTTTTGAAAATGATTTCTATTTATTGGCTTTAGAAACATCATGTGGACAATTCCTTCTACCTGAACCAGGTTTTCTATTAACGCACAAGTTCTCCCGCTACTGATTAATAACATTGGAATCATTTTGACGGCAGCCCTTTGATTGGTTGGCCATCTTTTTGTAGGACCAAGTTGGGTTTTGTTGAAAATATTTAATAAATTTAGTACGCACTTTTTTCTCGTCACTCATTTTAATCAGTTTAACAATAAATGGACATAAGTGACATCAAACATAATAACTGACATGCTTTACAAGGGTAAATTGATAAAAAAAAAATCAAATAATACTTGGATTATGTGTAACTGAAATAATCTATTAAGAAGTCAAAAGGGAAGCCACGTACTCATTACAACCTAGAAACTATAAGGATCAAATATATGTATATAAGTATTAGTTGATAATACCTTTAGATTTTCCGATATTTTATGAATTTTACGATATTTGATAAATTTAAATAATCGGTTTTCTTATCTTCGATACGATAAATTTCGCACAAAGAATGCTTTTTCATTTAGAAAATGTATTACTTCGGTTTCATTTGAATTATTTTTACCTCAATAATTACTAACATTTTGCTAAAGCAGCGACTCTTACTACCTCTACTTATGACATTTAATTTCCATTGCACAGACATATTTAAAAAAGATTAAATAAATTTCATCCCTGCAAACATTTATAACAATGATTTTTTTACATAAATTCTAAAACAAATTAAATTCAATTTTATCAATGACTAGATATTTGTTATTTCTACTTAACATTTATCGACCCCTTTGTTGCATTACTTCATTCTATTCCCACACATTAGATACGAAAATTTACTATTTTCATACAAATTTATTGAATATTCAAATTTAAATTTCAATTGCACTTAGAATACATTTGAAGAGCTTTTTCCTCATCAACATCTCCCTCCATTAAAACTTGAAAAATTTAATTTCCTTTTAGTATTTTCTCTTATTATTCAGCAGTCGATTGTCGTTTTGTTTGTGTTCTAATTGTTTCCTTTAAAAATATTTGTACTTCTTTGCATTTTCCAGTGTTTTACCTTCGAAATTTATTTGTTCGAATTTCATTTTCTTAGATTGTTGTAAAATGAGACGTAAGTATTTGAGCAAACACATTCACACAGTTTTCAAAGATAAATGACAAATACTTAATACATCAATTTACGATTATAAAAAATTCAGATAAATTTTATGAAGAGTGAATTTTATGAGCAAAAACAAAAATATTCTAGATCATAAAAAATGTAAATTTATGTGAAATGTGAAAAACTATTTGTTGGCTGGCAGTAAAATGTGAATAAAATGTAGAAGAAATAATGATTTATGAACGCAAGCGAGTGAAAAATTGACGAACAACAGGGAATCTTTTTGATGACCTTAATAACTACAGCTGCTAAAGTTAAAGGGATCATAAGTATTTTACTACTTATTTAGTTCTTTCTAATCTAGTATCAGATAAGAATTTCAAGGCGCTTACATTATGAAATAGGCTTCAATATACAATATAATATAATTTTCTTCGAACAACTTTGCAGATCCCTTTAAAAATTCTTAAATTTTAATTTTTTAACCATTAATAAGTTTCACTTTCCTACTTATCTCTTTAAACTTAGAAAAATATTTTTGGTTAAGAATTTGTTCTGGTTGTTAAATTGCTGTTGTTTATCCAAGTTGATGTGTGTAAAAGATAAAAGAAAAAAAATCTTAAGAATTCTCGTATTCATCTAAGTAGAAATCAAATTAAATATTTCAAATTGAGTAAATTTTCCTTTATTTTAAAGATAAATTTAAAGTAGATTTTTATTTTCTATTTGTCTCCAATATAGTTTGCAAAAAATAACAAGAGATAAAATTATTTTTTTTCTTCTACAACTTTTTTCTTCTTTTCATGTTTTTGTAATTTTGTCCCTTCGCTTTCTTGTGGCAAGTTGTTTAAAGATAGAAAGAAATGAGCAAATTCCTTATTGCGTGCTTGCGTCGAAGAAACTCATCCAAAAGCATCTTAATGTCTATAGTCTGAACTTTAAGTGATAAATGATTGTATGACATATTTAAGCGTATAAAAAAAAGAAGAAAACAACCTACACACTCACCGAAACAATATGAATTTGTGCTGTAAAATGGCATGTAAGTGGAATTTGTAAGTTCGCAACGAATTTCAAGTGTCGTTTGAACAAGAACTAGTAACATGAACCTTTTCGCAAGAGGTGTATTTACTTAAGTTTCTTTACAATACTTATGCTCCAAAGTATTTGTGAACAAAATATTCTAAGTAAATTGTAATTTTATATTTTTTATTAAATAAATACTAGCAATAGAGGGGCAAAAGTACTTAGATAGGTAGCAGCCGTAGTAATAAAAACTATAGTATTATTCTTTATTATAAAATTTAATGTTTACGATATTTTACAAATGTTGTAGTATTTGATAACTTTTACGATATTAAATCAATACTACAATATAAATCCAATAATTTTTATTAAATATTTAATACATTTTTTACAATATTTGCAAAAATTTTACGATATTGGATAAACAATTGTTCAGTATAACATAAATTTTGCAATATTTGCTTCATTTTAAATAAATATTAAGCTATTTGAATGATTTTATGATATTGTTACGTTTTAACCTTTTCAAAACGCTGGTTTATTTCCTTTAAATAAACCGGATACTTTTGATTGCAAATAAAAGCCGTTTAGTAGTTTGAAAATTGTAACAACTCTTTATTTCTTTAAAATGTACAACAACAACAACAGAATTAAATAGCCACTCAATGTTTTTTTATACACGTTTATAAATTCTCAGAATTACAGACACAATTTATAATGTACACGAATTTACTTGAAAAACACAACACACTTTAAGGCACTTAGATGATGTTTATTCGAAAAGCGTCTCTGATAAATTCACTAACGACTGCAACCTCTGCCACTATTTATAACACTGCATTACCATCTAGAAAGCTCTTTAACTATCAAAGTTCGAATATTCTAGATCATACGCCATCTGTGATGTACTTTCTACAATGTTCTTTAACTGATTATTCGAACTCGAATACAGCGTTGCCAACTTACAATCAAATCAACTGAAAGCTTTTATTTAACAATGCCCACAGATATGTTACAGTTTTACAGCACTGTTACTTGAAAGCATTATGCTACTTTTAAATCAGCCGTTAAAATCGTTATATTTGAATTCAAGTACAATTTCGTAACAATATTTAACACTAAATTAAATCTAAACACCCTATGAATTTTAATAAATTTTCCAATATTTGATAAATTATACACGTTACTTAATTAATTTTACGATATTTGATAAAATTCTCCATTATTTCAGAAATATTACATAAAGTCACGATTTATAGATGTTGTGCTACTTTAAAATCTTACGATATTAGAAAAATTTTACGATATATGGTAAATTTTAAGATATTTCATTAAACTTACGAAATTTTATAAATTTTTCAATATTTTATAAATTATACGATATTTTATACATTGTACGATATTAGATTTACATAAACAATATTTGAAAAATTATACGATATTTCGTCGCCCCGAAGTTATTTTCACGTAAGTCCAAAAAATTTTTTTTTGGGAAATTGAATTTAAAATTTTAACGATTTATATAAAAAAATTGAGCCGAAAAAAGTGGTTCGATATTTGTGTATTATGTTGTGCTTGAAATTCTACATCGATTAGTTCCAAAGTAATGGAGGAAATTTTTCAAGCTTTTGGCATTTTTAGCTCCAAAAAAAATTTACCATTTTGTTGTATACGCCACTTTTTTCGAAATATTAATTAATTTATGGCACATACGTGAAAATGTACTAATAAAAACTGCACTAATTTTTGTCTCCAAAATTATCTTCACGTATATGTGTTATACTTTCAGTATCCAAAATTAACGTACATACATATGTATTTAGTAAATTAAATAAACCAGCAATCTTAATTTTTGTTTTCGCTCTGGAAACATTATGGCAAATTCTAAAGTGTGTTTTTTTAAGCCAGATAGAACTTGAAATTGTAAAAAATTCCATAAAAAAGTAAATTTTAATCAAAAATTTTTTTTATTCAACAAACGTGGTATTAACATTGGAAAATGAAAACAGTGAGACCGTTCATTAGACAGTTAATCCAGTTCTGGCGGGCTTAAAAAAACCCTTTTATAATTTAGGAAAATGTATTGCAAGATTTTATAACATTGAGCATATGATACTTTGGAGCGACTCCTGTTTGTCACAAAACAGAAATAAAATAGTATCCACTACTTTCCTTGACATTTTGTATAAAAGAAGTAACTTGAAAACAATTGTTCAAAACTGTTTAAAGCCGGGACATTCTCAAATTTAAGAGATTTACACTGTCCTAGTACAATAGAACGATTCCTAAAATTAAAATAAGTCATTATCATTTTAGATTCGATAACAAAATCAATCCAAAAAGTTAATTTTAAAAATTATGGAAATGCTTCCGACCGATTTGAAAGTTTATTCGTTACTAGCAAGCTAATATAATTTTAAAGAAGTTCCATTTACCAAAATAAAATAATAAAATATAATAAATTCAAATTATTTTCTCTACTCTATAAAACATTTATAAGTGAAGATGAATTTCCATCATCAAGTTTTAAAATACGAGCTAGAAAGAGAGTTTTGGCAATTTTATTCATGCACATGAATAAATATTTTTCAAGACAAAATGATAGATATTCAAAGCATATACGTATACCTTGCCATCAGATCCGTGCGGTCATTTGACAGATATTTTATTCCGTTTCCAATAAAAAATCACAACTATCTCAAAAAATACATGTTTTTATTTTAAAATCAAAAATTGCATCCTTACTGAGACACCCTATATATACAAATAACCGTTATAGATTGTATGCTGTAAAATTCACGAATATAAAACGAATTCGAAATGCCTATTATAATTAAAATAAAATATTTTATCTTTTTTAAAAACATGTTAAATATTTGTATCACATACGTGAAGATAACACAAGATTTTTATATTTATAAAATTCCATACACTTTTTATTGTATATCCACAAAAATGTCACATACGGTATCATAACACATTAAATTTTTAGCAAAAATGGATATACAACAAAATTGCTCCACAATATCTCTGAAATTATAAGAGATATAAACCTGTCGATTGAACAGATCGATAGAACTGAGAATTTTAACAAAGAAAATGGTCTTAACTCATTTTTTTGATTTTGTGATATATGTACGTGAAGATAACTTCGGGACGACGATATATCTATTTACTGAAATTACGGGCATAAGAAGTATTTAGAATGAGGTGGTTGTTAAGTTTTAACTCACCCGATTTACTAATATTTGTTACGATCGATGCAGAACGCTTTCCATGGAACTGAGTATCCGAAATTGTCTTGATTCGTGCTTGACCTCCAAAGACAAGACAACAATACTTTGTATTAATTTATATTGCTCAAATGTTTCATAATAAAACTCAAAAATTATAAAATCCCTAATTTTTAAATCATACACCAATAATTCAATAGTCAATATTTGGGATTCAATGTTATCTATCTTTTAAAAATAGTGATAATTATTGAACACCTTTCTAGGTTTCAAAATGGACATTAATTAAAATTGTCATAGAAATTCATATAAAAAATCTATCAAACATAATATGACACACAAAGGGTTTTTCCAATTACAATTTTTTTTCAATTCAATTCAATTCTTTATTTATAATAATATTTGTACAAAGGCATATATATACAATATTCCATTTTTAAATATAGAGAGTTTAGATATACATATATAAATCTTTTCAGCTCAAAAATAGTATTTTGTCTAACTAATATAATAATGAACACATAACAGTTTTAATCAAGAGGAAAAATTAAAAAAAAACCCCATTTAAATGTAAAAAAAAAAAATATTTTATAAAGTAAAACTTAAAAACCTAAAGGAGAAATAAAAACTAAACTAAAGGTGATATCATATTGTTGATATGCTGATATTGAGAAAACTGACATCTCTGGTCAAAATTGTTTTTAAGGCGTTGTAATTTTTCGCCTAGCATTTCGATATTGCTTATGTTGTGCAGTCTCCAAGTTGAAAAATGCCATGGGAGGTTGTATATCATTTTGAGTAATTTATTTTGTGCAATTTGTAGAGTTTTAATATGCGTCTTCGCTATATTTGACCAGACTGGAGCACCGTAGAACATTATTGAGTGAAATATAACTTTAAATATTATAATTTTGTTTTCGCAGCTTAATTTTGATTTTTTGTTAATAAAAGGGTATAATATTCTTGTGGCTATATTGATTTTGTTGATGGTATAAGAAATATGCTCTTTAAAGTTCAATTTTGTATCCAATAATACTCCTAAATATTTAACTTTTGGTTCCCATAAGATATCAGATGTTTGAAATTGTATACATCGCTGTGGGGTATAACATTCCTTTCTTCTCCTTGTGAAATATATGGCCTGAGTTTTTGAGCAGTTTATGGTTATTTTCCATTTAGTTAAATAATTACGCACAATTTCTAATGATGAATTTAGATTGTTAATTATATCCTCGGCTAACTCTCCAGAGCATAATAAGGCAGTATCGTCAGCAAATATGGATGTATTGCAACCATTTAACTCTGGAAAATCTGAAGTGTAGATGTTATATAAAATGGGTGAAAGACAGGAGCCCTGAGGGCAACCAGCAGTAATAGTGAGCTTATTTGAGGAAAAATTTCCTAGATGTACCTTAAATTCACGATTTTTAAGAAAACTTTTAATTATTTTAATAAGGTGTGTGGGAAAGTTTGCAATACCCATTTTAAATAGAAGGGCATCGTGCCAAACTGAGTCGAATGCAGCTTTTACATCTAATAATACCATACCCGTTGAAATGCCATTATTAAAATTTGACTTTACTATGTTCTTGATTCTTAATATTGCATGGGAAGTATTTAGGCCGCATCTGAAACCAAACTGTTGAGGAGGCAATATATCATTATCATTAACAAAGGTAGTTAATTTGTCTTTTATGATTTTTTCCAATAATTTACTAATGGCTGGTAGAAGACTAATAGGACGGTATGAAAGAGGGCTATTGTTGGGCTTATTAGGCTTGGCGATTGGTATAACCTTTGCTTCTTTCCAACAGTTTGGAAAATAAGCTGTTTTTAAACATGAATTAATTATTGTCGTTAGAAGTCTAATACCAATTTTGGGGATATTTTTAATACATAAGTTGTTGATTTCATCTATACCTGGTGCTTTTTTGTTTTTTAAATTTTTTATTACACTTTTTATGTGTGATTCTGTAATTAAAGGATCAGTATAGTCAAAATTAGAATTATTATCAAGATGTTGATTGTAATCGCTAACTTCTTGGGTGGTATCAGAATCGCTTAGATTAACTGAGTGAGAGTTATTATGTTTGAATGTTTCGGCTAGAATATTGCATTTTTCAATACACGAAGCATATTGTGTTCCATTGTTGATAAGTGTAGGTATTTGTTTTGACTTCTTCCTTAAAACTTTTGTAATATTCCAAAAGGGGGATGAGCCCTTTTCTAGCGTTGCCAAATAATTATTCCAAGACAAATTCCTAAATTTAAAGATTTCTTCCTGAATAGCTTTGTTAATACGTCTCATTTCTATTTTATCCATAATATTTCTGTATCGTATCCAATTTCTTCTAAAGTAGTTTCTGGTAGTAATCAAGTTTTGAATTTGTATTGGTAGGGGTTTGTGGTGATATGTTATCAGCTTTTTAGGTACACTTACATCGATGGCACTTTTAATAGCATTATTGAGCGACAGTATCATGTCGTCAATAGTATCTGTTTCTGCTGTCATATTATAATTATAGTTTCTGAGAGTATGGTTTAAATGATTAGAATATCTATGCCAATTAGCTTTAGCATAAACATATGTAAAGTTTTCATGGTTATTGGGACTAACATAATTTAATGTAGTTTTAACAGGCAGATGATCTGAACCTAGATTATTTAGGACTTCTACCGCGGATAGCATTTGCGGTGTATTTGTTAAAAAATAATCAAGAGTTGAGGGATGACTTCTGGATGATGATGGAATATGTGTTGGATCGGGTGAATATTTAATATATAAGTTCCTTATTGTCAATTTATCATGTAGAATATTACCCCAGCAATTTGATCTTAAGCAACCCCATACTTGATGCTTACAGTTTAAATCACCACCCAAGATATACTTATTATGGTTGTTGTAATTTATAAGTTTTTCTATATCTGATGCAAACATAGTTTTTTTTGAGTTGTCATTACCTGCAGCCCCTCCAGGAAAATAACAGGAGAAAATATTTAAGAAACCATTATTTGTGGATAGTTTGATTCCAACGTTCTCAATTAGACGTGTATTGATCATAGGAAGCACTTGGTGATTAAGGTTTTTTCTCACAATAACAGCCACACCGCCCCCTCTAGAGTCTCTATCATAACGGTAACAACAAAAGGCGCTGTGTTTAATGGATATATTTGGGTTTAACCAAGTTTCAGTTAATAAACAAATATGAATATTATTATTAATCAAAAAATTATAAAGTTCTTCTTTTTTATTACGAATGCCTCTGGCGTTCCATGTTATTATATTAATAAATTCACTCATACAAAAATTTACAAGCTAAGCTAGTCATCACTTGAAATTGATCAGCCTTTGATTTGCAATTTTTTAAACCATTAATAAGTTCTAATGTTAGATTTTGCATTTCTTCTAGAGAGAAAAGATTATCATTTTGAGTATTAGTATTTGTGTTAACATTTCGATTATTCCAATTACTAGGTGCTGGATTTGTTTCCTGACGCAAGAAATTAGGATAATTCTCATTGTAATTTGTATGATTTTGAATTAGTCTGCGAGAGTTAATTCTTTGGTTCGAGAAATGTTTCTTAATTTGTAAATAGTTTTGTCTACTGCGACATTGTGGCGAATTGGATTTATGTGGCTCATTGCAGTTTGCACATTTAATTTGTTCAACTTTACATTCATCTGTCTTATGATTGCCAGCACATTTAGCACAGAATGTTTTAACTTTGCATCGTGATGCTCCATGGCCAAACATCTGGCAATTATAACATTGTGTGACTTTGTTTGTACGAGATCGTTGGTAGTCCCAGCTTACTCTAATATAGTCTATATTTGAGAATTTTTTTCTAAGTTCATTAATTGTTATTGTTTGGCGTTTAAAGTATACAACATAAATAATTCGTTCTTGATTGAACTGGCCATTTCTTTGTACCAGCTTAACATCTAAACACTCGAGACCCATATCATTAAGTTTAGCTTTTATCAAGTTAGGATCCATTTTATCAAGACCAAATAATAGTGCTTTGTAAGGACGTTCATGTTTACTTGCATAAGTAAAATATTCAATGCTTTTTTTATCTAAAATTTTTATAATTTTATCATAGTCATTTTGATTTATGCAGAATAATTTTAGACCAATTGAAATTTTTTTCAATGCATAACCACTAATGTTGTTTATTTCACATAATTCTTTTGTTTCTTCTATATTACGTTTCAATATAGTAATAGGAGGAATGATATTCTTAACAGTTGTTGTCATAACAACAGCTTCATTTTCTTCAATTTGTAATGTTTGTAAAGGTTGAAAATAATTTGTATTGTTTACGGCATTGCCGTTATTATTTTTTGCTTTCTTCATCATGTAATTTTGTGAGTTGAGAGAAGTCTCATCTTTATCTATTGTTCTTTTAATGTTTATATGTTTTGTTTTTATTTTTTGTATAAATTCAAGCTCAGCTTGATAACACAATCGACGGCAATTAAACTTACGACAACGATGTGCTCAGAACAAGATCACAGCGTGAACTGATCCAATTACAAAATAAACGAAAAATATGTCTTTTAAACCACCAGCACGATTGAAATGAAATTAACTTACTGTGCATCATATCACATTAAATGCATAATTGGGTTTAGAACATTTACAAATGGAATTCGATTCCAATCAATTCGACACTAAATTGTTATCATAAACTGGTTTACTTGGCTCACTGAAAAGAAATCGACAAAGAAATGGGATTTCTCTGTTGAATTCCTGCAACTGACCCAGTTGAAACAGTTTGATTACAACCCAGCAAAAATATGGTAATGACTTACAATTAATGGCTGAAATTTAATCTGATATATATTACTTTTTTACGAAATTCATAATTAAATTATAATAAAACTTATTGTAAACCTTATTATAAACCTTTAAATGATAAAATTTTTGTCAATTCAAATGGATTTAAAATATGGTTTCTTCATCTAATTTCATTTTTAATATCCTACGATATAAGTCCATATTTGTAAGCGAGATTGGTAATGCCTCCAATTACATTACTGTCTTAAAAAAAATAATTAAAATTCCAATATATAAATAGCGAAGAGTAAATATATTAGCATTTTAACTAATTACTTTACAATGTACATTTTTAGCAGGGAAGTTTATATCTCTGAAAGGTTAGGACGGTCTGTTGTACGAAACTGGAGTACAGCCTCAATTTTTACTAGGAATTTCTCAAAACTATTTTTTTTACTGCATAACAAACTTCATAATCAACCATATAGACCATATACTCTCAAGTAGAGTACCCTCACAAACCATTATGCTTCTCTGCCCTCTCTGGACATTATGGTTGGTTAAAGGTCTTGGATTTAAAACAAAAAAATGAAATGAAAGCAGATATTTTATCAGCAAAGAAACTATTTAAGATTTAAGCACTCATGATTAAAAGCAAACAGAAAAAAATCTCTGAAGCGTGAAGCTCAGGTGTGGGTGATTTTTTTAATTTTAAATGGATTAGCAACACTAGAGTGTACGTAGATTTAATGTGGAGATTTGTTACTTATTAGACTGCAATAGATTGGACAGATTGGACAATGAATTAATGGAGTTTCTTAGGGATATTTCTAAGTAGTTGTGAAACGTAACATAGAGAGATGCAAGTGGACTGGAAATAATGACATAAACTGAAAAAAGAAAGTGATGAAATGAAACTTAACAGATTGTTAATAACAAATAATTTGATATTTTAGACATCTCAGATTTTTTATGGCTCCTATAAACTGGTGTTCATTTTAATATTTCATCTTCCCTAAACGAATTTATTTTTCGTTTAAATTTAAATATTTTTCCTCTATAAAAAACGCATCTACATCCTTTGAGATCTTTTTTAAATTAAATCAACAACAAGCAATTAAAATTAAACCCAAGCCCCTTTTTTCTTACCACTACAGCCACATCAAAATACAGAAATAAAAATTATTTATTTATTAAAAATAGAAACTCACAGTTTTGTATAAAAAATATGGCAAGCACGTGGTAGTTTCAGTTGTATTTCCCTCTGCTGTTACTGCTGTATCCTTTCATTTCCTGGTATTGGCTTCGATTAGCAACAACAATATATAAAAAAAAACACTCACACAACAAACGAAAAAAAGGCCAAAAAATAAAATCACACGAATTTTATTTTGCGTGACGGTCAACAATTTGTTGAAAAGAAAAAAAAACTGCTGACAATTTTCTTATTTCCGCTCAACACTGCTGTATTGTAACAAAGTAATAAAAAATAAACTGAAGAATAAAAAAAAGCATAGCAGCAGTAATGGAGTGGGAGTATAAACAACTGAACTTATGAAATAATCTTTAAACGAACAAATTTAAGAATTTAAAGGGAATTCCAAGGAAAAGCTTTTCAAAAAAAACTGTTTTTTTGTATTGCGTTAGTATTTTTATTTTTTCTTTCCTTTAAATATTTAATTAAGTTTAAGTTTTTTTTAAATTTCTATTTTTTATTTTACTTTAGATTTTTGCATTTTATAAAAAGGAACCATATTTTATTTTATGTATTTTTTTTCAATATTAATTGGTTTTTCTGCTTGTTATCTTCATGACTACGGCATAATCTATTGGCCAGTCATACAGTCAAAGAAATGTTTAATTAAAATTGCCATCAAATTTTAGTTTAAAATAATAAGTTTATAGTCAAATATTTTGCTGTGGGACAACGCTAATAACTGAATTGATTCTTAGATTTTTAATTATATTATGAAATAGAAAATTTCATAGTTTTGTTAAGAAAATTAACAATAAAACTATCAAATAAATCATTTCAAATTATTTAAAACACAGTGCTACCAAATTTTGATGTATTGTGGTTCCAGTAGTACAAATATGGTCCAAATTTTAAATTATATGGAGAGGTTTTTTTTAAAAAGTGTTTAAGAAAAGTTGTGATTTTTTTAGACGTTTATCCACATAATTAATGAATACTCAAAAACGGTTAGTCCAATATTATTAAAGTAAACTTTACATAACCTTTAATCCGTATATATATTGCGTTTCAATCGGCTCAGTAGTTTCAAAGTTATAGTAACAAATTGAAGCAAAAAATATATTTTATACGTGAAAATAGCTATTTTTTTTTTGTTTTAAAAAACTCGTGAAAAATTGAAAACGACAGAAATTGTTCAGGTTTATTTCTTTATCGCAAAGCCACATGTAGTAGCAAAAAACTTAGATATCGATCATAAAAATCTATGGATTGTTTACGAATTTATTCACAATTAAGTGAATTAGCTCATTTTCACAAAATTTTAGATTTTTGTTAGATATACATAAAATTGAGTAGTTAATGTTCTTCTTTCAATTGATTGAATTATGAAAACGTTTTACCCATGCTAAGTATAAATGTTCACATATGTATTGCATTTCAATCGGTTCAGTAGTTTCGGAGTTATAATAACAAATTGGAAAAAAATATATATTTTTATGTGAAAATAACAATATTTTTTGTTTTAAAAAAACTCGTTCAATTTTCCAGGTTTATTGCTTTATCGCAAAGCCACATGTAATAGCAACAAAATGAGATATCGATCATAAAAATCGATGGATTCTTTTCGAATTTATTCACAACAAGTAAGAGAGCTATATTCGGCTGTGCCGAATTTTATATACCCTTCATCAAAATATACTTTAAAATAAAAATTTTAAATATTTTTAGGTAAACAAAATTTAATTTGTTTCCAGTTGTTTTTTCGAAATTGTTTTTTAATTTTGTTTTTTAAATTTAAAAATTTTTTTAGTTTTTAAATTTTTTTTTTAATATTTAGTGAAAAAAAATTTTGGTGAAAAAAAAAATTCGGGTTAAAAAATATTTTTTACGATTTTGACCCATTGTAGGTCCAACTTACTATGGTCTTATATACGTCGTTGCACAGGTCTTTGAAATATCTATCATTAGATATCCATATTGTCTATATTAATGATTTAGTAATCCTGAGATGGGTCAAAAATAGGTCAAAAATCGAGGTTGTCCTGGTTTTTTCTTTATATCTCAGCCATTTGTGGACCGATTTTCTCGATTTTAAATAGCAACTGAGCCGGGAGAGGTTGATGTATCATTCGTGTATGTAAGTTATTTGGGGGCTTCAGAAAGTTGATTTCAACACACAGACGGACAGACGGACATGGCTATATCGACTCCGCTATCTATAACGATTCAGAATATATACCCCACAAAGTGGTCGCAAATGAAAAATGTAGAAATTACAAACGGAATGACAAACTTATATATGCCCTTGCCACTCATGGTGAAGGGTATAATTAAGTGAATCACAAAATTGTATGTGCTAGACATGTCCTCACCATCTGTATGTTGAAATCAACTTTTCGTTGCCTTCAAATAACTTACATACATGATTCATACATCAATACATATATCGGGAATTCTCCCGGCTCAGCTGCTATTTAAAATCCAGACAATCCGCCCACAAATGGCTGAGATATAAGAACTAGGACACCTCAATTATTTACCTATTTTAATCTATACTAAGTCATTAATATAGACAATATGGATATCGAATAATAGACATTTCAATGACCTTTGCAATGACGTATATAAGGCAAAAGTAAGTCGGACCTACAATGGGTCAAAATCAGGAAAAATATTTTTTACCCCGATTTTTTTTCCAACAAAAAATGTTTTTTGTTATAAAATTTTTTTCACTAATAAATTTATAAAAATAAAAAAAAAGTTAAGTTTTAAATTTTTTTTAATTTAATAAAAAAAATTGTTTTTTAAATCTTGTTTACCTAAATATAAAGGGTTTATAAGATTCGCAGAATATAGCTCTCCTACTTCTTTTTACATAGACAAAAAATTAAAATAATTAGTTTAAATAAATCGCTATAAACCTCATATAATTTTACTGAAACGGTTTTTTCTGGTTTTCAAAATTCTATATAGTTCGAACATAAACACTTCATTCCTTCATACAAACGAGGGTACCCTAATTTACATAAATTGTTGAGGTAACAGTTGAGATATCTACAACCGAAAAAATTTTAAAAAATTCATAATATGGTGTTGGCGGTCGGATATTGAGAATGCGACAGATTGTGCAAGCCATAGGCAACTCGCATGGCCCAGTGGTTTCAATATTGAATGATCACTTAGGTATGAGAAAGCTTTCCGCAAGATGGCTGCGTTACGAAATTATCCCTTTTCCGTTCCCAAAACTGAAGAAATGGCTAGGTGGAAAGAGATTTGACACCAACGATGAACTCATCTCACAAACAAATACATATTTTGATGACTTCGACAAATCATATTTCTTGGAAGTGATAAACAAATTGGAGAAACGCTGGACAAAGTGTATAGAGCTCAAAGGAGACTATTTTATAAATAAAATTATTTTTTTAACCAAAAACCTGTGTTTCATTTAAAAAGTTACGGACTCATTGACCTGTCCTCGCAGTTTTGGAATTCAATTTGGTCACATAATTTTACAAAATTATAGTTTAATATACATTGATTTGAACAATATTTTTGAATTTGATTTTATATGGGTTAAAGAATTTTGAAAATGGGACCAGAAATTTCCATGTGTGTTACAAAAAAAAAACCTCAAAAAACCTCAATTTGAATATTTTCCATAGTGTATGTGTTCCCAGACTATACGTAACCATTTTTTCCTAGCATTTTCATAAATTCTATTTCATTTCTATTTTATTATAACATTTTTTGTGTTCATATTTTTATGATTTACAATCTACACATTGCTATGACAGTTTGTGGTGAAACTAAAAAGAAACAAAAAAATCAAACATACCTAGAGCAGCTACTACTACTACTACTTCTGTTGGCTGAAGACCACTCATCCGTAACCCCTGGTTAAGGTAAAAGCACACATGAACTATAATATATTGAGGATTATCTTTCAATACATGGCATTGGTTGGATGGTTGGTGAGCAGCAAAGGCAGAAACTCTGTTTTATGTTTTAAAAGCATTTTCCTTCCCAGCTCGATTGCATTTTAAACAAAACTACATAAAAGTACTCTTTTACTTACATTTTACCGCCTCGACTGCAAAAATAATGCTGTGTGCTCGTTTGAGGATAAAGGTAAAATGCAATTATTTTTTAAAAGCATTTATTACATTCCATATAGGGAGCGAGGAATGTGTGTGTGTGTTTGTATGTTTGCAAATTTTTAAGCTGCACGAAAGGGAGTTATGTAAAAGGAAAAATGCTTAAAAACATTTTCTATAGAAATTTCTTTAATTACGTTGAAGATTTTGTAAGCAAAAGATGAAACTGCCGTTTATAGTTGGTAGCAATCAATTTTATTTTATCAATCAATTAGTTTTTGATAAAAAAAAAATTGGTTTCTCAAAAAGTTGTTATACGGGAATACAAAATTAATTTTTTTGTTAAGAATTAGTGTGCTGAATTCCCAATAATTTCATTGGTGAAAATTCGGTGGTTCTGTTGAAATTTGTGAAAAATAATTACGTTTGTAATTCCGTCATATTTTCTAAATTTTTCATTTGCAACCCCACAAAGTATTCTGAATCGTTATAGATAGCAGAATAGAAAGATATAGCCATATCCGTCTGTCCGTATGTATGTATGTTGAAAACAACTTTCTGTAGCCCCCAAATAACTTATATACTTGATTCATACATCAATATATCCGCTATAGACCCGGTTCGGTTGCTATTTAAAATCGAGAAAATCTGCCCACAAATGGCTGAGATAATAAACTAGGATAACGTCGATTTTTTACCTATTTTTGATCAATATTGGGATTACTTAGTCATTAATATAGACATTATGGATATCTAATGATAGATATTTCAAAGACCTTTGCAACGACCAAAAAAAATATTTTTGTCATACATTTTTTTACTAATCAATTAAGTTTTGAAATAAAAAAATAATTTTTTTTTAAAAAAATTGTTTAAATTCAACTGCAATTTTCATAAACTATTTTTATTCTTCGAATTTCTTATTACCTCTTTCTAAGAAAATAAAAGTTTATGTTTGTTTCTAATTTGATATCAATTTTTAATGTTGATACATAGAAAACAACATTCATTCTACTCAAGACAACAACATGTTGTTTGCTTTTTTACTTTATTAAGCACAAGCAATTAAATGGATTTAGCAACAATTTTTGTGCTTTTAATTCACAAAGGAATTAAACACAACAAAACAAAAACAAGTCTTGAAAAATAAAATGACGTTTATTTTGTTGCTGTATTGTTGGCATAGAAACAAATAAAATCCTTGGAGTTTTCAACAACAATAGAAGAAGACAAACGGCAACAACGAGTGAAACCTACAACATCGTTAATGCAGATAAAGATTTATGTTTCAAGCTATAAAAAGCCAAGAAAGAAACAATTGTAGCTACACAATTTGCAGGTGAAAAGTGTTTGGCAAGTACTCTACTAATAAAAACTTTTATTCATAAAAGATGTGATCAGGTGTGAATGTATAATAAAATAAAATTCCCTGTGAAACACATGCAAGTCAAGGTTGTGGTTAGATGGTTTTATTTATTTAATTTAATGAAATTAAATGTGAAGGAGTTATAAGTTGTCAAGGAAAATAAATTTTATTAACTTTAAAAATGTTAAGCAAAAAGGTATCAAGAGGTTACCATTTCCCCCCTAACATCGCACAGTGGTATAAGAAAAAAAGAGGGAAATAAATCTGTAACTTCTAAACCCTTAGTCTGGTTATTTCACATGCGCAAAGAGGAAGTATAGTCGAGTTTAAGTTTTAATTTTTTAGCTCATGAGCCTACCAGGAGCGGGATCAGGGGTCCCCAAAGTAGGACAGCTCGGGTAAGTTCAATTTTAAAAATGATCCTATTTCTTCGTTTGTGTTCCGATTTCAATCTCCTTGCCGAGAACTATCAATTATCTCTTATAGCTTTGGAGATATTCGCATTTGAAAATTAAATTTTTAACATTTTTACCCACCCTACTCCAGTTTTTTGATGACAGCGGTACCATATATTTCCAGATTTTCTCCATTTTTCTTTTGTAGGATTAACAACAGATGTATATATCAAATAAAGAAAGAATTGTTAAAAATCATGACTGAATCCAAAGTCAGATGCATTTGAATTTAAAAAATTAAAAAAAGGCGATTTTTCGCAATTTTTTTAAAAAAAAGTACTTTTATTCTTTTTAAGTTATCTAAAAAATTTCTAAGAGTATGTATAATGATTTTGTACTTTTTGAAAAGCTAATTTTACATCAAATATTTTAAATGAAAAAAAAATATAATTTTTGATACCAGGTCCATTCAAAAAACGCCTATTTTTTATGTAAAATTCCCATTTTTGGGATTTTTCAAGACTTTTTTGGGAATTGCGGAATACTTGATAACAAATTTCATAATTTCAAAAATCTGCATAACTGTGAAATTTCATTAAAAAATATTCATAAATAAAAATTTTATTTCAATTTGAAAAACTCAATAAAAAGCATTTTTGTCATATTTTTCAAAAAACTATTCCCTGAAAAATGTTGAAAATTCCATGTTGAAAATTTGGACAGTACTTGATCCGCAATGTTCGAGTCATGCTGAAATATTTTCAGAATAATAATAACCAAGTCATCGGCTTTAATGCCGGTTATCTTCGGAAAGTGACCATGGCAAATTAGTACAAGTTTTCAAAGTTCCAGTGATGGAAATGCAAATTATGCGATAAAAGTTATACAGTGGAAAATATTGACAGATTTAAAAAATATTGTTACGTTTTTTACCTTTTAAAAACGGTGGTTTATTTCCTTTAAATAAACAGGATTCTTTTAAATTGCAATTAAAAGCTCCAAGTAGTTTTAAAATTGTAAGAACTTTGTATATATTAAAATCTGCACAACAGCAGTTTAAACAGTTACTATGTTTTTATACAATTTAACTTTTATAATTTACAAGAATACACACACAATTAAATTTATCGGCTTGATATTGACTCAATGCTTATATAAGAGCGAGATATTCTAATAGTTTCAAGAATTATCCAACGATAAACTCAAACGTTCTATTTCCACAATGATCACCAAGATGTTTGACAGTTAATGTTTTCATACTTTTAAACAATGTTAATAACAGCGTGTTATCAACATTGTTTATAAGCAAAAGTATGCACTGATGGATATGTTTATAAAAAATATTAAATTCAAATTGATAATGCAATTCCGTAACAATATTTGAAACAAAAAATAAAGACATTCGTCCAATATAATTTGGTATATCAACAGAATAGAGCAGATCTAGACATTCACAGTAACCATACGCCGAAGGAATGTATACAACACAAATGTCCAAACAATCTCATAAAAACAAGCCAATGAAAAAAAAGTGTTTCAATCAACTTCCAAAAATATTTGTAAATATTTTACAAAAATTCATATTATTTTTCTACATAGTATCCCTTGAGATTTGTCAAGGTCATCAAAATAGGTATTTTTTGTGACATGATTTCATCATTGCAGTCAAATCTCGTTCCGCCTAGCCAATTCTTCAGGTTTGGAAACAAGATATAGGCAAATCCGGAGAATAGGCAGGATGAGTGAGCAATGAATTTTTTCTATGAAAACTTTACATGTGCACCCTTTTGTGTACCCGATTCTCATACCCAAGAGATCATTGACAAATTGTTTTCTCGCATTTTCAATCTACGATCATATCGTGATTTTTTTCGATTATTTCTGGTGTCCAGAACGTTCGGCACCTTCCGTGCTTGTGCGGCCACAACGAAATTCAGTAAACCACTTTTTTACCATTTAAATTGATGGTGCAGAGTGCCCATAGTATTTATCAAGATTGAACTAAATAACGCAGCTTTTTGACAGAAGTCAACAGACAGATGCACTTCACTTCACTTTAAGAACACACTTGCCGCATGCACTCTTTGCGCCGACCACAGTTCTACGGAACTGTAGGGTATTTAACTATTGAATATACACTTACGAACGTTAAATTACACTTCAATAAATATCTACAAAAACTCTGTTTAGACAAGAGTATTTCTTTACACTTTCACAAGATTACAATGCAAAGATTCTTTTAACAAATGACTTTATTTTGTTTGTGGTTCAAATATCTATCAATTTACTGTTGTGCAAGAAAAAATGTTTTTAATTTTATTATTTGAATGGAATAAACAATTTCTTTAGATTTTACATCAGTGCAAATTAGATTTTATAAAATGTATTTATTGTAGTAAAAGAGTTTTAAATATACTATATAATTTAGGATAAAATTCAATAGCGGAGTTCTCTATTAAGTGCGAATAGTCTTGCATCATTGCAAATGCAAAATTTTACAGTAATCCAATAACAAAATACACACAAAAACCTATACAATTTTGCATTTGCAATGATGCAAGACCATTCGCACTTAATAGTGAACTCCGCTAATGTTTATCAGGAGTATTCAGTAACATTTGCATTTCTATAGATCAGGAAAGCATCTTTCAAAATCTCAAAAAGAATTTAAAAAAAATGTTTGGATAATTCATAAAAAACAAACTTATGGATGCATAAAAACCAGACAGAAATTTATATTCATATTTGAAATCAGTGAATACCCATATTGCAAATTTCTCCCATGGTTTGTATTGAGCTCTGCAGACACATTGTTTCATTATTATATTGTATTTTTCAATATTTTATTACGAAATTCTTTTATAAATATTTAATTATATGAACAATGTGTGAAAACCAGACATTTTTTCCCGTTCACTCTTTCATTCATATGAAAAGCGTAATTTGTTGGAACATGTGAGAAGGAGTCAATATACTAGTTGTGGGCAAAATTCAGTACAAATTCGCACAGTGCAACAATAACAATTTGTATGTCTATGGTATTTCAGGGTCAATTTAAAAATAATTAATTATTTAATTTAAAAATCTTGTTTGTCGACACTAATTTATAAACACAAAATGTTTGTTTTATAAAGGGTAGTTTTTTTAGAGAGAACTCTGTTGTTTTGAGGTTAGTTTGGTTTGCAATGTGATTTGACGCCATTAGATTATTTTCTCTGGCGATATGTAAATAAACCAGAAACGATCAAACAGTTGAAAGCGAATAGTTATTGCAGAAATACAGCCTGAGTTAATGCGAAGTGCGAAGCCAGGTTCGGGCTAACCGTGGCGGCCACATGCCCGATATCACATTTAAACATTATTGTTAAACAAGTATCTAATTAATAATATCAATTGGATGAATATCAAACATGTTTTTCTTTGTTTTATTTCAATTTAAAATTCTCCTCCTCTATAAAAAAACACCCTTTCTATACCCGACAACTGAATGCATCTTAAATTTTATTTAAGTATCAAGGAAATTGAGTTTATAAACACACAACCATTTCGTTTTAGCAGAAAACTTTTAAGTATAAACAATTATTGTTGTGTTTTTCTTGATAATTAATAAAACAATAGAAATTTAAAAGAATATTTATATTACGACAACGTATTTTATTACAAAATAATAAACAATTAATATCAATTTTGTTTATTTGTTTCTCTTAAATACACACATAAAGCAAACAAATTAAATTTATCAAAAGGAAAAAACAATTCAAAAAGAAAATGTGTCTCACCTAATAAAAGCTAATAAATTTGGTTTTATTTGCCTTCATAAACATGAAGTGAACATGGAGAACAAGTCTAAACTTAATATTCACTTTTTCTCATAGAAGCTCATGTCCATTAGGGTTATTTAATTTGTGTGGTAATAAAAAAATAGTTTTTATACCCTTCACCTTCGTGAGAAGGTTATATATAAGTTTGTCATTCCGTTTGTAATTTCCACAATATAATTTTCCGAATCTATAAAATATATATATTCTGGATCCTTATAGATAGCGCAGTCGATTAAGCCATGTCCGTCTGTCTGTCTGTTGAAATCAATTTTCTGAAGACCCCAGATATCTTCGGTGTACAAATCAAATCTTCAATAATTCTGTCAGACATTCTTGCGAAAAGCTTCCTATTTAAAATCAGCAAAATCGTTCCACAAATGGCTGAGATATGAAAAAAAAACCAGGACAACCTCGATTTTTGACCTATTTTTTACCTACATATATCTGTATTACTAAAGGTAGGATAACACATGACAAATATTTGACGAAAAAGACGTAACCACTAAATAAAATACATTTGAATTCTTTTATTTATTTCAAAAATTAATTTTACTTAAAATGATTGAATACAAAAAATTTAGTTTTATTTGATTTGATGCTGTTTGATCTTACAAAATACTTGTAACAGTAAACACGTCAAACAAATTTGTGCTAAAAAAGTGGTTACGCTTTTTTGAGCAAATATTTGCCATGTGTGACCCTACCTTAAGTCATTAAATAGAAAATATGGATATCTAATGATAGATATTTCAAAGACCTTTGCAACGACATATATAGTATGTTGGACCTGCAATGGGTCAAAATCGGAAAAAATATTTTTTACCCCGAATTTTTTTTTTACCAAAAAAAAAACAAAATTGAAAAATAAAAAAAAAAGATTTTAGAATTTTAAAAAAAAAATATTAAAATAACAATTCGAAAATAAAAATTAAAAAAACTTTGGAAAAAAAAATTTTGTTTACCTAAAAATATTTAAAATTTGTATTTTGATGTATAATTTGGTGAAGGCTAACCATAATATGGCTAATTTACGATTCACATGATTGTATCAATAAACAAGTATATGTTTGTGACAATAATTTTTATGATGAATCATTATATCATAATATATTGTTCTCAGATTATGAAATTAACCATATTATGGTTACTGTGACTATAATATTGTTCAATAGCTTTTAACAATGTTGAAATGGTTACATTAAACATGAACATCTACAGTGACGGACAATACAACAGAATCACTACATATGAATTCGATTAAAGCGGTAAAACTACAAAATTTCATTTCAAAATTTAAAATTTGTTCATTATATATTAATGCTCATAACGTAAACAATAAATAGAAAAAAATAAAATAAAAAAATAACACATTCTTATGTTAAAAACGATGTCAAATATAAAAGACTAAATAAAATATGCGACATTCAAATAGAATCAATCAGTCTTAAAATGATTAAAAATAAAAAATCATCATAAGAATTCGTTGTTTTCTTAATATTTTGTTACATATCAATTATTTCTAATAACAGCATCAAATCTTTTGGGGATTGAATTTAACAAACTTTCGCATGTAGATCGGGAAATTGCATACCATATTTCCTGAATGTTCTGCCAAAGTTCTTCCTTGTTTTTCAATTTTTCAGGTCCGAGTTTGTCTTTTACTATTTTCCATAGGATTTAAGTCTGGTTATTGAGACGGCCAATCCATAACATGAATTTTGTTATATAAAGACCATTTTTTGGCAAGACCTGACGCGTGCTTTGGGTCATTATCTTGCTGGAAGAGCCATTTTAAGGGCATATTCCATTCTGCATGTGGCTTTATAACATTCTCCAAAATATTTACATACAAGTGCTTATCCATATTTTCTTTAATCCAATAAATTGGACCAAGGCAATACCAAGAAAAGCATCCCCATATAATAATATTTCCCCAACCATGTTTAAACGTTTTTGGTTTTTGCCATTTTTTGGACGTCTAACCCATGTCTTATCATCACTATCAATTAAATTAATGGTCGTTTCGTCCGTCCACAACACATTTTGCCACTTCTTTATATTTTCTGGCCCACACCAATCCTTATGATTGCTCCTGGTTTTAAATGAAATATTGGTAGTCATTCTATTGTAATGTCCGTCACTGTATATCTTTTCTCTGCGTGTAAGTGTTGTACAAAGATAATCTAGAGTGAATATATGCTACTAATAAATCAATTTTTCTTAAACTCCCTCATAAAACACTCATACATGTATGTCCATAATTACGATACAATACGGAAAGTCAGCCATGTATAGTTGTTTGTAGATTCGGTTTCGGGCTCATACAGTTTTGGCCGGACCCTAATTTCCTGTAAATTCATTTTAAACACTAATTCCCCTCAAAACATAATAGGAGTAAAGTTTTGGCGTTTTTGTAAATTATAGTGTTTTCCTTTTTTATTATTTATTTTTTAAATTATTGTTTGCGTAAGTGTTTGTATGCATTAGCTCGGTGTTCGCTGTACTCACACATTAACTACACGTTCATATGTTTATAATATGTACTCTGGTCTGGTTTGACACTATTTTATAACCCACATGGGAACGAGGGCAAATTTAATAGTTTCTAAACTGTGTAAGATAATAGAGAACTACAATATAATAGAGCGAATCTACAAAATTATCATTGGCTGCATAGTGCTAGCTAGATCCGTTGTTGGGGCCCGAAATTTGCATTCTTGTGTTAGAACTTGAACTGGTCCCGAACAAAAACTTTTACTGTTGCTTTGCCAGTTGTTTATTATGTTGGAATTTATGTATCCTACATATTCCTTTTAAGGAAAATTCTGAAGTAGCCCACTTGTAAATAAAGTGCGGTTTTAGTAAAACTTTGTTCTCTCACTAGTAGTTTTTTAAACATTTCATACATACATAATTTATGCAAAGACACACATACTATTTAATATATACATTAGGTTGGCGATTATTTTACACTTTTGGACTTTCTATACATCCAAGGTCTATCTCGGCTAAACATAAATTGGCAACGGAATGAAACGATCAGAATTAAATATTAGAAAATTTCCTACGAAATGTATTTTTATGAAATAATATTAACAACAAATTTATGAGCAAAATCTAAACTTTCTTGGAATTTGCGAATCATAAGTACGTACAATACTTATAAAACGTTTACTAAAGTTTTTGTATGACAGAGATAGAGTTCTTAATGTCTCGGAATTTTTGCATTTCCGGGACATAATAAAAAATCGTTTCATTCCCGAGATTTCCAGCGAATTTTTTAATACTAAATTAAGGCAAAATCCAGTACAATTTTTCGAATAAAATAATAATACTTTATTAAAAGATTTAAGAGGTCCGACTAAGTTAAATGCGGAGAGAGATCGAAAAAATCTTAACATACTTAAATGTTAATAAAAAAGAAACCACTAAACCTACATTTTTGATTTATTTTTTATTTGATTGAAATTATTACAAAAAATATTATTTTTATTGATCTAATTAACAACAAATGAACATAATGAACATAATTGACATTAAACATAATAACTGACATACTTTTTAAAAGTAATTTGATAAAAATTACTTTTAAAAAGTTATTTGATTAAATAACAAAAATTTCGTTATTTAAATCGTATTTTATCTGTGGAAACAAATTTTCTGCTAGTATCGATAAAAATATATAGTATAATCGAATTATTTGATTAGGAATAAATTGAAAAGAATCTGTTTTAAATTTCCCGTCAAAAATTTCCGGAAATTTATAAAAAACTTTTCCCGGGATTTGCCAGTAAATTTTCTCAATTAGGAATCCTAGACGGAAATAAATTTTAGACCTAGAGAGCAATAACAATCGAAGAAGTGCCAAATAAGGCCAACCCTAATACAAATTCACAGATCTAGTGTTTTGTTGTTATTTTGGTATTAAACCATAGTTAATACTGGTTGGTCATCCTCTTATGTTTTGTGAGTATCTACATGGATGTGTGCGTGTGTTTGTGAATATTTGAATGCAAAATATTAAAAGATACAAGTTTTTTTTAAAAAAAAAAAATATGAACATTTTGTATTCAGTTGTATGGGTCAAGGTGAAAATCTCATGTTTTACTCTTTCACTATTAAGTGAGTGAGTGTTTGGTATGTGTTTTTGTGCATGTGCGATAATATCGTGGTGAGTGATGGTGGTTAAAATGGAAACAAAACATGCCACACATTTGTATTTCATTAAATATCCTTTTCTTCTATAAACTGTAGACAAAAATATTCATTTCATGCTTGTACGTTCGTTCGGGTTTTTTTAAATTTTTTTAATTCCACATCTTTTATCCTTAAAAGACTTACAGTAAGCATAAGCGTAGTGGTTGTTGTTCTACACTGACTGGCAGCGTTTTAAAAAAAGTGCAAAAAAAGAAAAAAATTTCTTCTCTTTGTGTAAAAAATTATTGAGTTTGGTTTGGAATTTTTGTACGAATGTAAAAAGAAGGATTATGAAAAAAGCAGGGTAAAAATACAAGTATTTTTTAAGAACTTTTTCCCAAACAATTTAGTTGTGGTGGAGTAAAATTATAAATTTTCTAAGAAATGTGCCAAAAAGTAGACACAAAGTAAAAATGCATTTGAATTATGTGGGGGAGCAGTTTATATTGTTCGAAAGTTGTTGTATGTGAAGGAATTTTAAATGTTTACATTTTTAAAGAAAGATTCTGAAATATTATAAAATACTGTGGTACAGCGAAAAATTACTAGCTCATTCGAATCATACTTGGATTTTTGGAGATTTTTTAAAAAACAGTGAGGTGGAGTGTAATTTTCCTAATTAAGCGTAAATAGCTTTATTTCCAACTTTTGTATTTTTGGTGACCCCCACTGAAATTTTTGGGCAAAAATTTTCGTAGAATATTTTAATCTTTAAATGTCCTTTTTGAAAGAATTTTTTATTTTCTCGAAAAAAGGGTCAAATTGAAACTTAAAGAAAGGAGCTAGAGGGTTAAGATCTTCTACAAAAATGAGCCCCATACAATTCCACAATATAACTCTGACAATAACAATGCTATCAGACATTAACTTACAAGATTTTTTTCATATAGTATAATGCTCTTTCGAAAAAAATTAAAATTCAGACCAGCTGGTTTATTCTACAAAAATGATCTAAAATGATTCTGTTCCAATCAAAAAGTCTCAATTTGTCGTTCAAATTCAAATAGCGATAATAATTTTTTATTTTTTTATTATTTTTCACAAAATAAGCGATAATCATATGTACCAGAACATTTCTGCAGAAAACAAGTTATTATTGTAATAAAAAATATTTAACCATAGAGTTGTTTGCAAGAAATATTTATAATTACTTAGAACATTGCATAGTTGTCGTAACCATGTCTTATATCTGGCTTTACAAAATTAATTAAATTAAATTTTCGTTGCTACTTATAAAATTTGGATATTTAATGCGTAATTTATAATATAAACAATAAATTTTTATTGTAATTGTAATAAATTAAGCATATCATTAATATGGCACATGCAATTATTTATACTTTTAAATTAATAATGTATATGTATGTATATAAGAGGCTATATTAACCATGAGTATGTATAATGCGGAGATGATGATGATGATCTGGCCGCAAGTTAAAATTAAATTGTTTACACAAAATAATTGTACCCCAAAGACACATGTGGTTTAAACACAGTGTCGTAAACATACATAAGTACTACACACAATTAAACATATCAGCTGAAGTGTTGTAAAATACTCTTTTTTTTGTATAAATACTAAATACATCCTATCTACAATATACACAAAATATTTAAACAACGCATCGTGTATAAAACAGCAAATAACTGAAAACCGAAACCAACGAAACATCAATGTACACACAGCATTGTAAACATTGTTGTAAAACCAAACGACATTGTATGTGAATTTTATAGCGTATTCAATTGTAAATATGAGCATGTATGTATGTAGAGCTGCATATTGTTATGAGAGCTTTCAACACACAACTTAATAAATAATTAATTGTAATCAGACACATGTATTCACACTCACTAACACACATGCACGCACATGTATAGCCATTGAAATTAACACTTCCCTACAGTAAGACTGACGACAAACCGGATATAAAATGATACACTCAAATATACATGAATTATTTACAACAAATAAAAACACACACACACACCCAGTCAAATATTACCACACACACACACACTCTTCTACAGTGTAAAACCCAAGTAAAGAGAATGTGTCATTTTATTTATACTCAAATGGGTATTTACGCACAAACTCTTGTATCTAAAGTAAGTGTAAATTAGGGTGGACCTTGTATTGAACTTTTTCGATTTTTATTGATCCCAAGGCCTAAAATTATTCACCGTCATCTAAAAAACAGATGCTGGAAATTTGAGCTAAATCGAATAACGTTTAGAAATTGTGTATTTTTACTTATTCATGTGTCTTGTATTAAAATCTAAGTTTTTCATAAAAAAAACTACAAATAAAATATGCAACCTCTAAACACTATCCGATTTTGCTAAAATGTTCAGCATTTGGTTTTTAGACGATGGAGAATAATTTAAGAGCTTGGAAGCATCGAAAATCCAAAAAAATATGCAAAATACGGACCGCCCTAATGCGTACATAAATTGTGTCAAAGTATTTAGCTGTGTGTGAAAACAATAAGTGTGATTGTGATTGTTACATCATTTCATTGTTATTTTGTGTAAATGATGCGAGTTGATGCTGTTTTGTGTTGTTGTGTACTTCTTGTATAATTGTTTGTTAATAAAATTCTCCATTAAAACAATAGTTGTCAAGTCTCATGGTTAAAATCACATGCACATTTTGAGGAAATGTTTTGTTTCCAGAGAACTCGTTAATTAATGTTTTTTTTGTTGGGTTTTTTGCAATTCGTTAAAATGAAACATTTAATTACTTACAAGGACAATTGAATTTATAACAAAAAAATTGATTAATATGCTTGTGATTACTGAATTAATAATAATGAAATTAACACTTAGGGTCTCTACAGATTTAATAAATGTGAAGGACAAGTAGAAAACATATTAACAGCAGTTTTCACAAACGATTACACTGTGCTAGTTGAAAAAACTGTCAAGCAGGGCACCCAGCGGATTAAACTAATTCGAGTACGCTGAACGGCTTTTTATGCCTTGTTTTCGAGATATACCGATATTTGGAAAATGAAGGAGGTTGCACTACATATATTCGCGTAACTCAAAATCGGGTTAGCTTATTGAATAAACTAAAAAAACCGAAATACCGAAAAATTACCTTTAAGTAAGACTAAAACTTTTTTTTAATCTGCGCAGTCGTTTTGGAAATTTACATTTTTTCGGCAAAAAAAGAAAAATAGTTTATTTTTAGCAAAATTTCGAAATTTTTATGTTTTTCTACGCGCAATGAAATCTGTTCACAACTTTTGATTTTATTCACAAAATAAAAAACAAATATTTTAACAAAAATTTTTTTTATTGTTTTTTGGAAAAAAAGACCTTAGCTCACAATTTATGCTATAACTTTGTAATGGAAAGCGATAAAAAAATAAAATTATAAATTTATTATATGTATTTTTATTAGTATAAATTTAATTTAAAATCCAATTTTGGTTTTACACAAAATTTTATAAATGCACAAATTTTTTTGGAAAAAAAGCCACAAAAGACAATATAATAAATTTTTGTAACGAACAATCATAAATACATAAAAACACAACTTTAAACAAAATGTAAGAAAAAAATGTTTTAACCTATTTTGTATCAGAATATGTTTTTTAGCAAGAGGAGTTCTTTCACTATAACTTAAATAATTGAAAAACCTCAATAAACCCGCACGATTTTTTTTCTGTATATAGAAGCTGAAAGTTCATATTTTAAGGGCATTTAATGGAATTTACCCGATCTCGCCCTGATTTTTTTTAAACTCAATCTATATATCGAAAAAACTCCAATAATGGAGAACTTTAAATAAAAATCTTAAAAAATATTTTCAAAACATTTATCTAAACAAAAATTATTTATTTATGTTCTCAAATACCTGAAGTTGATGGTTCCATTTTAATATTTCTACTTTTAACAGATTTAACAAAAAATATAAGCTCTCGAAATATCACAATTTTCAATTTTAACCACAGCACGCAAAATTTGTAAAAATTATTTGACTTTGACCGCTCACTGCCAAAGTAAAGTAAGTTACTCACAACTGTAATTTGAGCAGTTTGTGATGTATTATTTAATGCACTTTAACCCAATACCAAACATGACTGAAACAGATAAAGTTCAGCTTTTGAATTAATCGCCACTTTTGGTACATTTCAACTCTCTGTGCAGGGTAGCTAAATTTTTTATGCCGTTTAAAAAAAAAAATTCGAAATTTTGCTAAAAAATTATTGTTTTTGTCCAAAAAAAAATTATATTTTAAAAAGGATTGCGCAGATCAAAAAAAGTGCTCGTGTTACTTAAAGGTAATTTTATTGCAAAATTTCGATTTTTTAGTTTATTCAATAAGTTGTGCAACCTCCTCCATTTTTTTATTTTTACTACCCCTTAACTGGCAAATTATTTTTTACTGGTGAATGATTCAAATATTGCGTGAGTTTTGGGACACACTTTATAAATTTTAAAAATAAAGAACGCAGGTTGGAATTCTCATTTTGACAATATTCGGTACTCTTTTACTCGTTTGAACATTTGAATTTAGAAAAACTCCCGATTTTTTTCGCGATTAAAATTTTGTTTAAAATCAAGAAAATTTACATGGACTGTAAATTTAAATACTCGTATTTTATGAAGCTGTAGACGGATTAGATTGATTTAAGATACTTATGTGCACTTTAGGCAACAAAATAAAAAAATATTTGTTCTCAAAAAGTGCATTCATGATGCAAATGCAATTTTCAGATGCATTTTAGGAAAAATTATCCACCTTAAATTTAAATTTTACATAGAGAAAATTTAAAAAATTTAATCGGACAATTGCATCTCGAATGCATTTTTTGAAATATTTTCTTGTCCAAAGATGACAAAATTATCATTTAACTATAATAATTTTTTTGTAAAATTTGTTCTCGAAAATAGTTTTACTCTTGGTATACTATATTTAACAAACTTATTGTATTAATGAAGGTGAAACTTGGGGTAATAAAATTCATATTAAAAATAGCATGAATTTCTCTTAATACAAGATGAACAAAGTTCAAATATGTATGATTCACTTGCCAAATGGATTAACTCCATAAGAAGCAAAACATGTTTTATATTTATTACTTATTATGCAATACTTATTTTAAATACATTTCTTTTGGATATCCAGTATTGATTTTTTAAATAAAAGACATACAGTCCAATTATGAAAAAAATTCCCCGGGAGTTTTTTCCCTTTTCGTTTTTTTTAACATAGAATTTGAATAGGAAAAACGAGAAAAGGGAAAAAACTCCCGGGGACTTTTTTTTCATAATTGGGCTGATATAAATTTCTAAAAAAAGCTTTCAATGCAAAATCAGTATTTAACCATTAAAATCAAAAAAAACGCAAAATTAGGAGTTAATTACTATGGCGAATTAGACACCCATACATTTAATTGATTAAATAAACATTATTTTATTTCGAATTAAATTGTTTAATTTGTGTTTCATTCTATAGACTACACAGCTAGTAAATATCTTCTATTGTTTATTTAGTATGATTTTATTCAAATTTATTGTATTTATTTAGAATCACATTTTAATTAAAACACAGAGACACACACTAAACAATCATACATATAGCGCTCACGCAAAAAATAAAAAAAAACACACACACATCTAAATTAATGTATGGTTAAGAACAGGTGGTCTATTAATTTGATTTAATGTATTGAATAATTTGGATTTAATAATGAGAGAAATAGGGTTTGCCAAATGCTTATAAAAACGGAAAATTTCCTCAAAATCTAAATATATAAAAGAGTAACGTGACTAACTGACTGATTCATAAAATAAGGTAAGACAAAATTGAACTTTATTAACAAGTTTAATTTTAGTATGAAATGTTTGAAAAGAAAAATATACCTTTTTTCTAAAATTATACTTTTTTAAAAATACCACTTCTGTTCTCGATTTTAAACAAGTTCACAAAAAGTGTTTACAGCAACTACAGACGAATATGTAGTTGCTGTAACCACAGGGACCGTAACGGTTATAAGTTATATCAAAAATGTTATTTTATAACAGTTATTTTGTAACTTTAAAAATAAAAAAAAAACATCGAAAACAGTTATTTTCAACATAAAAATAAAAGTTCGGATGAAACTGTTCAAAAGGGAGTTTTAATTTGCCGTCATAAAATAAAACTCATTTGAGGAGTTTTATTTGTTCATACTCGTTGGCAGAAAATCTAAAACAGTTATTTTCAACGTAAAAATAAAAGCTAGGATTAAACTGTTAAAAAGGGAGTTTTAATTTGCCGTCATAAAATAAAACTCATTTGAGGAGTTTTATTGTTTGCGACAGAAAATAAAATTAATTTGAGGAGTTTTATTTTTTCATACTCCTTGGCATTCCTTAGAAATGCCAGATTTGTTTCCAAACAATTTTGATTCAGCCCCTCTGTGCGCTGTTCGATTATGGTCACCAAAAGAAGAAAAAAATTGTGAAAACCCCTTTTACTTCCAACAGATCAAATGAAGCTGAATAAAGTTCAATAACAAATAAATTCAACTGTTCAAACAACTATTTTTTTTATGTGATTGTTAATTACTGATAATTAAATAAAATCCTATTATATGATATTAAAATTGCAAATATTTGTTTTATTAATGATAAATATGAGATTAAATTTTAACACCGCAAATATGATGCTTAAATAATAGTTCAAACATCCCAGTTGAAAGAATAAAATACATAGTTTGAAGCACTTGTAATTTTATTTATTAATTACTTCAAAAAAAGCTTCTTTTCAAATGCAATAAAATAAGCGAGAAATGAAATCAAAGCAACTTGATTCCAAGTGGGAACTCCTCATACTTGAAATCATTAATATATAAGGGAGAGAGAACGCGTCTGCAACAAATTTGGGAAAGCTAAATAGCGATCATAGCGCTTATTAGCATTGTTAATTGATTACATTCCATAATACAGTAATACATAGGGTAAATAATAATAGTTCAAATAAAACAATTCAGAGGGAATCGCAACCCATTAACAATTATATCTGATTGCTACTACCAGAAACAAAATCACCGAAATGTTTAGTTGGGTACTTTTTTAATCTTTAGACAGTTTTCAAACTTTTGTATAGTTAGTTTTCCCTCATTACGTTGTATGTTCTTTTTTTTTTGTTTAAAATTAAACTAATAACCATTATTTTAGAAGATCTACAAGAAACATTTTTGTTTACATACACACAGAAAAAAAACATGGTTCGACATGGTTACGACAACTATACTATGTTCGTTGTAACAATATATTGTTGTAGTAAACATATAATTGTTGTTTTAATTTAATTTCAACAATATTTTAGTTACTGTAAACGTTTATATATTCATGTACAACCATTAAATGTTATAAATATGAATATGGTTCGGACAACTAAATAATGATGAATGGGTAAACATATTATAATGTACAACCACTAAATGTTAAGTTTCTATACGCAAAGTCATAATATGTTTAAGATGCAAACAAAATATGTTTACTTTCAATAGTAGTAAACCATTTGTGAGTGAAGGTGTTTGTTTAAGCTATAATATTTTTACAAGTAAATTTTAAGTGTCTGCAATTCTCATTCGCTCTATAGTTTTATTTGTATATTATCTTTAACATTCCTAGAGCGAATAAAAATAAATTTCAGTGAATTTATAATTAGTAATTTAATAGGGAATTTAGTACCTTAAAACAAAAACCTATTAAAATAAAATGTATTTTCAAAAATAAATTTTAATAATTTATGATTACTTTGGATCTTAATATGATTCCATTGGATCATAATATGATTTATTTGGGTCATAAATATAATGACTTTGGGTCATATTATGTTTGATTTATATCATAATATGATTACTTCAGAACATATTATGATTGATTTGTATCATAATTTGATTACTTCAAAACATATTATGATATTTTATGATAATAATAATGATCATAATATGTTTTGGACAACAATAATAAATCTTATCATAATATGATGCTCTTAGTTTATGTTTACCACAACCATGTTTTTTCTCTGCGTGTAGTGATATAATAGTTTATAACACATGTACAACAGACATCTCTTTATAAATAATTTTATAATTTTAATAAAAACTATAATTTTCTCGAGTTTTTTCTTTAGTATGTCTTTTGTAAAAAAATAACAACAAAGAATTTATTTCATGTATAAAAAATACTCAACACTTTTTGTTTTTCATAAATGTTTTAGTTCCACATGTATGAATTTAAACAAAGTCGATGTAAATTGTATGTATTAAAACTTAAAAGAGGGAGAATCAAGCACCAGCTTATCGTTTCATATATAATTTTTTCTTTTCTTCTTAATTTTTCTATTTCAAGTGACGCACACATGTGACATTATAAATGTTTGATATTTAATTTTATGTTTTTTTATAATTGCTCGTAAGAATGATATTGTAGTAGAACTGTTGTGCCCTGTTAGACTTTTTGTTATGGCTGTTAATGTGAATAAAAAGAATTAGCAACATGACGCCTTCTCTGAAATGTTAAATGAAATCAAAAGCCTTTCCATTTAAACTTAAAAGATTTATTATTCTTATGATGATGGGTTTTTCTTCTTTTAGCCTTATTTAAATATTCTCTATTATATTTTATTTTATTATGTACATTAATAATAGAAATATGTAGTGTGTAGTATACATATTTTTTTTTCGTTTTAATTCTTCTAAGCTTAAGCCTTAAAATGCCTTTAATCTCATTTAAACATTTTTATTTACATACATATTCACTAGACAGTGTCATGGGGCGAATGATTATTATTTGACTTAATTTGATATAAATCATACGTCTGTAGACAACTTTCTGTAAATTGTTTTGTGTTTTACTCTCATTAACATACATAGCTGTTCATTTTATAAATTTTCAGTTAAAAATTTAATTAAAATTAATTTGTGGCTACAAGTTATTGCTAACAAAAGTTATTAACGCCTATGACTAGTGTTAAATTTATTTTAGGACTTTATTGTTAATGAAAGATAAATAGAAAGTTCAAGGACAGTATTTGAGAACTTGTTAGCTGTTTTATTAAATTAATACAATACGGTTGAAGGAAAATATGTAAAAGAAAAAATTAAGAAAAAAAACTCTAGCATTTTTATAACATCATCAAAATACAATATGCTCTGATCATAATTGGATTACAGTTTACAGCATGATCAATATTTTGATGATTTTAAAATGTAAGATGCTGATGGAGGCTCTAAAGATTATTAAACGTTATTAATCTCAAAATATTGAAATTAACACAGACACCTTTTTTCCAAAGACAAATTATAATTTTAAATGTTAATTGTTTAATTGATAGTAAAGGTTCACATCTGCGAATGACAAATTGCTGCGAACTGTGTTGTGTAATTTTTGTTCGGCATTAAGCGATCCACATTGATCCACAAGGGTGCACACTATCGTCTAGTCAGACGATAGTGTGCTGCACTATCAATTAGAGGGTATGCATGTAACACCAGAACAGAAACCAAAAGAAATTGTGGGTTACACCAGTTTTGCGCTGATGGCCTCAAATATAAATTCATTTCGTAATGTTTTATCTCATATTTGTATTTTTTTGAAACATATTTAGGCTCATAATTTTCAATAATAAATGCATGTCATGACTACTTTCAAAAAATTTTAAAATAGATATCAAAATTTAAAATTCCTATCATGTTTAACATGAATTTTTATTATTTTCTTATTTAAAACACATTAAAAATTATATGCACAATTCCTTCTTGTCCACTGCCCACTTAACTACATACCCACTGCTACTTTTGCATTTTCATATAAGTTTGTTTTAACATTTCATTTCCATTTAAAATTATCTCAAGCTTATTCCTCCAGTAATAATCTCATTTCTCCGTTATCGTTTTCTGTTTTAATTTCGTTCTTTTTGTTTTTCGTTTCGCTTTTTATTTGTTTTTACTCTTGACCTCAGTGGTCTCATTATTATAAAAAATATGTCGGCTACAAGGTCAAGTAATTTATTGTAACTGAGAGCATGTGTATGTTTGAACTAATATAGAGGAGACCCATCAGTTTTGCTAGTAACTTTTTTACAATACTATTTACTTGACTATTTACTGGCTCCAATTTATATATTTTTGACTCTTATGAAATCAATACTTTACATTTCCCACATAATCTGACATAGCAATTGACACCTTATAGATCCAAAGTAATTTAGAGTGTAGTCAGTTTAAACTTTTTAAATTTAACTTTGAGCACAAGTTAGAAGTTATTTATTGCACAATAAATGATTGACAATTTTAACTATTCAATGTATTAACATTGACAACTTTCGACCAGCTACCAAAATATGTCTTTGTATTAATTCGGGAATAGTCACCGGAACTACTGGGTTTTAAGCGTTAAGTGTCTATTAGTGTGTGAATATTAGGCAGGCCTTGCATTCAATGTCGGTGCTCGTACTGACCAAAATTTTTGAGCTTCATCCAAATGTTGAACATTTTAGCAAAATCGGAAGATTGAGTCAAAAGAACAAACTTTTCAAAAAAAAAAACAAGTAAGAAAGTATGGTCGGTCAAGCCCAAGTAAATGGGCAAAAACATTTTTGTTTTAAAATATCAATAACTTATATTCGTGAGTGACTTTCGGAAGTGGGATTTATATCGGAGCTATGACCAGTTATGGACCGATCACCATGAAATTAGGTCGTGTGATTTATGTCTATATTAAAGTTAACTATGTTGAATTATGTGTGTATACCAACATTTTTAAGCGATTTATGCACGTTAAAGTGATTTTCGGAAACGAGTTTCTATGGGAGCTATGACTAATTATTGACCGATGGTAACAAAATTTGGTGACATGAATTTTGTATACATAAAACTTATTTGGAGCGGAATATGTGGAGATACATATATAAATTAAACATTTATGACCGATAAAGTCCAATTTCGGAAGGACATTTGTATGGGGGCTAGGTGAAATAATGGACCGATTTCAGCCAGTTTCAATAGGCTTGGTCCTTGGGCCGAATAAAATAATATGTAATAAAGGTTTACATGGACAGCCAGCCAGCCAGCCATCCAGCCAGAAGGACGGACATCGTTTAATCGACTCAGAATTCTAAGTATACTTTAAGGTGGGTGTTAGACCAATACTTTTGGGCGTTACAAACATCTTCACAAACGCATTATACCCTCCCCACTAATGGTGTAGGGTATAAAAAATAAAGTTGAAAAAGTCTAATTAAAAATAGTTTTTGCATTTCACGGAAGACAAATATCGGTCAGGCCAGCCAAACTAAATTGAAAATAAAGAATTGGAGGCATTACTCCATGAAGATTGTTGTCAAACTCAACAAGATCTTGCAAAATCTTTGAGAGCTACTCAATCAGCAATTTCAAAACGTTTGCAAGCAGCATCTGAAAGCAGGGAAATTGGGACCAATGCCAAATATCCATGGGGTTAAGGTAATTATCTTTATTTGGTGAGAGCAATGAAATCTGACCAAGGAAACTGATTCGTTTGAAGTGAGAATTGGCCAAAAAATACCCAGATATAAAACCATAATATTTCATCATGAGAACACTCGGCCACATGTTGCAATACCTGTTAAAAAGTATAGAATGAAGTAGTTGGGAAGTTTTGCTTCACCCGCTTTATAGTCCAGTCCGTGCCCCGTCCGACTACTATTTGTTTCGATCGATGCAAAATGACCTCTCTGGGCTAAGCTTCACTTTGGAACAGAGTATTCGATATTAGAAACGAAAATAATTCTTAAAATTAGAGCCACCCTAATAATTATATACTCTTACAGCAACACACACACAAAAAATTAAATGACACAAATAACTTTTTGAATTGAAACATTAAGAAAGACAGACAGGCAGAAAGAATGAAAGAAAGCAAATAGCATTTAAGCAGAATTAATGTTTATTTAAACTCAAAATAACACAGAGGAAAATCCATAATTTTTAACAAATATTCAGAAAACCAAAAAAAAAAATAAATATAAATTCCAATGAAATGTTCAAGATAAACTTAAATTTAAAGTTATTTGCTTAAAATAACAATGTAATTCAAAGATAAATATTTAAGATTGTTAGCCAAATATCATCTTACTTTTTGTATAAAATATTTCCTAACTATTTCTATAAAAAAAAAAATAAATAAACAAAATAAACCTTTTTAGCAAAATAAATATTTACTTAAACTTTATATTTACATATTAATTCTGTTACATTTGGCATTTGTGGTTTGGTTTTGCTTTATATCTTAAAATCTCACTTAATTTAATTGGAAATGTCATCTAACGAAATCCTAAGTAAATATCTTTTAATTTGTTGAAAATCCTTGTTGGGTATGCAACAAATTTTAATACTCTTAATATCCTTAAACCTTACATATGCTAGTCTATGTCCTGTAATCCTTAATGTTTATTGAATTATTTTACAGATTGTAATCGTATGAAGAAAATAAATAAGTATTTTAGTTATAAATTGTATGACCTGTATAATGCAAAATGTAATAAAAATGGTAATAAATTAAGTAAATTTCGTATATCGATGTAAAATCTGTTGACCATATCCTTTATAATGAAAGAAGATCAAAAATTCCTGTATCTTCCACCTGTTTAAAAAGGTGTAGTGCCGAAACCATAGATAAATACACATAGATCGGAAACTCTTCTCTCAAAGACCTAACTCAGTTGTCAAAAATCGTATTGGTAAATAAAACTATGTGAAAACAAAAACAACATTCCTATTTATGATACTTTTGATTAATTTTTTAGTTTGAGTTTTTTTCTAGTTTCTGCTCTATGTATATTTCTCTATAGCTCAAACTATTTTATTTAAAAAAAAAACTCTTCTTTGTTTAACTAAATTTCCGAGCATGTTAAACGACTCTTTATATATTGTAATTATGTAGTTTTTGAACAAAACGAATATTTCCTTTCTAAAAAACTTTGCTTTTAAATAAAAATTAACAAGTAACATAGAAAAGTTACTTAAAACTAGCAACTGCACTCGTTAAACAAGCTACTTGAGATATAAAAATATTGTTCACTAACTTTATTAGAAACTTACACGATATTAGCAACTAGAATGTGTAAAAAACTAAAGGTTACATGAAATGGGGGAAAAACATGATAATTTTTCTACCTTAAACAATGTTTTTACCTCAAGTAACGTGTACAAATGACAGCAGCAATGTAATAAACTTACAACATAGATAGTCATAAAAAAGCAGAGCTCATAAAATGGTTGGTTATACGACAAGTATTTATAGTTCAAGTCAAAGAAAATTAAATGAAATAAAATAAAATTGATGTAAATGTCATTAAAAAAAAATACGAAGAAATAACAGCAGAGTAGAAAACACTAAATAATAAATTTGTGTAATAAAATCAGTCAACAAATACATTTACTTACATAATGCATAGTTAATATGTATTTTAAGGGGTAAAACTGAATCAACTTTTTTTTAATTTTTGTTTGTAATTTTTGGCTTAATTTTCATGGTTTTATTAGAGAAACTTGTCAATAAAATGTAGCAGTTGATAAACTGTGATTTTGTATGTTTTTCCATTAAATGCAAAATTTAACACTTACAACGCAAATAATTGTTGTTAGAAATTGTCAGCAAATTGATTGATTTTTATTGCATTTCATTACACGTTTATTTTCATTGCGATAATGATTTAACATTTAATACAATTTCGAGGAAAAATGTTTTAATAAAATAAACATTATCAATAATTGAATTTTGTAGGCTAAAATTATATTGCTAAAATATATTTTTTTTAAAGTTTACATCAAATTTACGGTAGTTTTCTATAGTGAATGGAAAAGCCTTAACCCTCACACGGTCTTCGGGTCAAATTTGACCCATTTTGAAATTAAAATTGAATTTTTTCTAAAAGTGAGTTTTTTATAAATAAATTAGCAAAAAATATATATTTTCTATTTGGGACAAATTTGACCCGAATATCGTTAACATCAGAAAATTTCAAGACCCTATGAAGGTTAAATGGTTTTTCAAAGTTGGTTTAAATTTCAATTATAACAAAATCATTGATATTGGTTGACAATCAATCAGCCCATTTTTTTCCCATTTTTAACATTGAATTTGAATAGGAAAAAGGGAAAAAACTCCCGCGGATTTTTTATTCATGATTGGTCTGAATATATCGTTAGCTTAGTGAGCAAATGTGTTAGGTCCTCATTTTAAGTAAACTTCAATGCATAAAGGGGCATCTGCCATTTCATACTGGCTGATCCGATTGGCATACAATTTCAAATAGATTTTTCAATATAGTATTCATATTTACTTTTTGGCCATACACCAACAATTATGACTTTATTTAGCTTTTTACCCTTTTTTGTGTATTCTGGAAAAAATTTAGTTTTGTATTATGACATGTGGCCGAGTGTTGTCATGACGGAATATTAAGGTTTCATGTTTACTCGCATATTCTGACATTTTTTGGTCAATGCTCATTCAAACGAAGATTTCAGCAGCTCATAAGGAGTGAAATAAAAAAACCTTAACACAAGTTTTTTTTAAAACTTTTAACCCAAGTATTATTTGATTTTTTTGATCAAGTTACCTATGTCAAACTATGTCAATTATGTTCCTTTGTTATTAATCTGATTAAAATGAGTGACGAGAAAAAAAGTGCGTACTAAAATGATTACATACTTTCAACAAAACCCAACTTGGTCCTACAAAAATTTGGCCAAACATTCTAATGTCATTAAACAGTATCGGGTCAATATTTTTATATCACTGATGGTCGAAAGAAAGCTGTAGAAAATCACTCCTTAATAGATAGGACCTTTTTGCTCCCACTAAATACTGAGAATTACCTTAGAACCATGGATATTTGGCTTTGGTGTCAATTCGGCTGGTTAGCCGGGCTCTTACACTTCAGGTTGTCGTAATAATTCGGTGCAATGCAAAATTATCTTTCAAGGTCTCTCAGCTTCAATTCGTATGGTACCCGATTAACTCTGCTCGCTTGAGTAGCTCCAAATGATTTTGCAAGCTCTTGTTGAGTTTTACAATAATCTTCATTTAGTAATGCGTCCAATTCTTGGTCTGCAAACTGTTTTGGCTGGTCTGGGCGATCTTTGCCTTCCGAGTCAAAATCACCACTTCTGAACCGCACAAACTATTTCTCACACGTTGAAACCGATGGAACACATTCGCCGTAAGCTTTGGTGAGTAATCAGTGTGTTTCATCAGCACTTTTTGTCAAATTAAAGTAAAGCGAAACTTGTGTAGCTTTGTTGGTAAAAAATTCGACATTTCCGAAGGAAAAAAAACTTTGTTGTTTCCACTATAAAGTTCAATAACTAAGTGAGAATAAATGACAGATATGTGCCCTTCACAATGACATATAATTTATTAAAAATGAAGACTGCGTTCAAAAGATACGTCATCTATTGTAAATCCCGCATTTTTAAGTCATACACCCGATATATTAACGGATTTAAAAAATAATTAAAACAATGAAATTTTAATGTTTTTTGTGTCTTAACAAAAAAAATGCAACAATTTTTAAATCAAATGCATTGAAACAAGCATTTTTTGTCGCACAGTGTTATATTCAAAAATTTATCAGTGAATCAGTCCACAATCAGTGATACTAATCTGTAGTTTCGAAGAAAATATAAAAACATCGTATCGAGTTTTGTGATGGAAAGAGAATTATCAACATTAATTTAGTCTAATATCTGAAGAATGTGAACCCACCTTAATTTTTTCTTTAATTTATTCTTCCTTTAAATTAAACATTCACTTTAAAATCTTTGCTAAACTGTTAAAAAATTTTCTTATAAATAATTTACATTTACTTAAACTTGTTAAACTTTTATAAACTGCATAAACTTGCTTATTTATCTTCAAAGTAAACTGATGTTTAGCATAAAATCTCATGATTATGTTGGCTTAAGTAGTGGCCAATAATAAAGTCTAAAGAAAAACTTAAAAGAAACTTCAACTTTCTAAATTTTCTATTGCTTCCTTAATCAACCACAAGTTGTACCAAGTTTATAAAATTTCATTAGTCATAAAATAAAATGTTTTCTATAGGAAACTACCCTTTCCTGCTTAAAATTTCTTACAACTAAACTTGGACACACCATAAATATTTCCTCAGGCTTAAACTGTTCGCAACATAAAGAAAAATATTAGTTTTCCGTGGTCTAACGTTTAATGTAGATTTCTATGTTGTCTTTGCAGTTGCCAATTTATTCCATTTTTTTGCATAAAATCTCAACACGTTTTATTTCTCTTTTTTATTTTAAAAATATAATGAAATAAATTTAAAAACAAACCACAAAAAAGAAAAAATCTCTAAACCGCAATAAATTATTTAAATGGCTACAAAAAAAAACGTCAACTCATACAGGCATGAGACAAAATAAGCCAAAAGTCAACAAGGGTTTTATAAAGTTTTTTTTTCTAATTTTTACATAAAAAACCAGAAAAATAAATAAATTTTAGCATTTAAAAAATAGAAAAGTTTGGTCAAAGTAAATAAATTGTTGCCTAAATTAAAACAATGTCTTTTTATATAAATTTTAAACTAGTCGTGAATAACAAGTCCTTAAATCGATTAGAAAACCTTACTTGCTAGTTTCTCCCATAAAAGAACTCTATACTTTTTATCTTATTCTGGCTACTTGTCAACTTTGAGTAGATGTTTTTTTATTTCCACTTAAATTTATTGTACTTTTTTAAGCCTACGGCCAATAAATGTTTCAAACGAAAAAACAAGAAAGATATTTAAATAAAAAACCATAGAAATTCATGTTAGAAATGTTTTCAAAAAACAAATAAAGACAAAGAGCAAATATTAATGATTCAAACAAGCTTGACAATGAAAAGTCTCAAGAACATAAAAAAATAAAGGACAATAAATTGATAATGAATTATGATGAATTATTTTTTACTTCCGTTCTTGACATTTTTGTCATTAACAATAGAGAAATTTCACTTCCGTTTTGAAGGCGCTCTAAGTATTTTCTATTGTTTTTCTTTTAAAATGCCATAAATGCTGTTAAACAAAACCATTAAAGATTTATTTTTGTTTAAAAGAATTTAGCAATTGATAAAATTTATAACAAGTCTCACACAATATGATTCATGCCATTAATTTCAATAAAATTCGTCTATTGTTTCAATAATTTTTATATATTTTTTTGTTGTAGCAAGTTGAACAATTTAGAAATAAAATATGTACTTGTATTAGTTTGACTAATTTAAGTCCATAACGATTTACATGCATCTACAAATTACACACACTCATAAACAAATAAAGATATATTTAAGGATGTACCCTGCAGCTCATGGAACATGTTCTGAATTGACAAATGCTTTTCTTTCTAAGAGCTACCACTTGTATATTTTTATGTTTACCATAACCATTTCAACATATTCACCAATATTATGTTCACTGTAATAATGTATATGACTGCAGTAACCATAACATGGTAAAATTACCTTCCACATGATTATCGCAATCATATATATATAGTACATAAATATATGTTTGTATCATAATATGTATATTGTTCTCAGAGTACAAACCGATAACAACACATTATGGTGAAGTACCACATCATGACAGTGGTTGACACAAACATATATTTATTTACTTCAATTATATATAAGATTGCTACAATCATTTGAATAGTAGCTTAAACATGTTATGGTTACCGCAATCATATACATTATTACAGTGACCATAACATTGTTAAAAAACTTGTAAAAATGTTGAAATGGTTATGGTAAACATTTACAACTATATTTTTTCTTTGCGTGTAGTGCAATTACTAGTGAATGTTCTCCCAAACATTAATTGAGACTTAGAGATGTGAATTTTTTTCTCCACTCTGCAATTGAATCGTTTATTTCAAAAACCAGTCAAGCAACAAAAAAATCTAGGCAAAGCCTAGAATTCGCGTTTACTGCAGAAATAAATCAAATGACTTCTTTCTGCTCATGTAATACTAGGCCATAATCTATTTTTTGTTCATAAATGTTGTAGGTCTCAAAAAAAAAAAAAATGATAAAACCCTACTTGGTTGGATATATAGAATTTTATGGGAATACAACGGAAGCAGAAAACACTGGAGAACGAGTGTATGATGACGAATAGTTATTTCAAAACAAATATATATGTATATATAAATATGTTAAACTCTTTAAAAAGTTCATTTGTCATTTTATTTTTGAAGTTCCTAATAAAATTATAATATTTCTTATAAAACTTTATATTATTTTTTATGTTAAAGAGTGAGTTGATCCAACAAATTATTATTATACCCTTCACCTTCGTGAAAAGGGTATATAAAAGTTTGTCATTCCGTTTGTAATTTCTACATTTTTCATTTCCGACCCTATAAAGTATATATGTATATTCTGAATCCTTATAGATAGCGGAGTCGACTAAGCCATGTCCGTCTGTCTATTGAAATCAATTTTCTGAAAATCCCAGATATCTTCGGGATCCAAATCTTCAATAATTCTGTCAGACATGCTTTCGAGAAGTTTGCTATTTAAAATCAGCAAAATCGGTTATCAACTGGCTGAGATATGAGGAAAAAACCAGGACAACCTCGATTTTTGACCTATTTTTTACCTATATCTGGATTACTAACACATTAACATAGACAATATGGATATCTAATGATAGATATTTCGAAGACATTTGCAACGACGTATATAAGACCATAGTAAGTTGGACCTACAATGGGTCAAAATCGGAAAAAAATTTTGAATCCGAATTTTTTTTTCACCAAAAAAACAAAATTGAAAAAACAAAAAAAAAATTTTAAAAAAATTTAAAATAACAATTAGAAAATTTTTTTTCCAAAAAATTAAAAAAACATCTTTGGAAAAAAAATAAATTTTGTTTACCTAAAAATATTTAAATTTTTTATTTTGAAGTATAAATTGGTGAAGGGTATATAAGATTCGTCACAGCCGAATATAGCACTCTTACTTGTTTTTTTAATCTCGTTAGCTTTTACAAATACGTCAGATATTATCTTTACTAAATCATTAATTTTCCACTTTTTTTTTCGATCAAAATGAGCAGCAAACCGGTTACATAACTAGGTATTATTACATGTACGGGTGCTAATTTTCCTAAAATACTCAGTTAAAAAGCTAATTCATAGACAATTCAATAAACGATTGGTTGTAAACAAAACATCCTCCGACAACTCTCGATTAAATTATTTCTGGTGGGTAAAATAACTAAAGTGCAGAACAAAATAATCGTTTAAAGTGGTTACACTCTATGTATATATTACTTAGAAAAACTATTGTATCTTTATAATGAAAGACAATTGACTTCACGATAGATTACCTTTGATGTTTAAAATAACCTATTGACTTCTATCTGCACTACAAAGAGCTCATACGTGTCAAATGGCTCAAAATATATCAATTAGAGCAGGGAAGCGCAAAAAGAGAAATTGTAGTTTCTTTAATTTACACTCTTGCTGTGTGTTTTGTTTACTTTCGAGTTGTGTACGTGTAAATTCGTAATCTCAACAATATGAACGCCTACCAATGAATTAGAGTTAGCCACGTAATCAGAAATTAGTGATAATTAATATCTATAAAGGATACATTGACTACTTGCTTAACTGCTGGGTTAGTATAACGTAACCAAACCTTTTCAATACACACAAACAAGTTAAAAATCCACACCCATTATCACATGTGCTTGCATTCTAACTCTATGTTGCTCTCTCTCTCTTACCATCCATATCTTTTTAATACGTCATCATTCTCTCATAGTCATCATCAACAACAATTTATACGTTGTATGAATAATGGTTGAAACATTAATTTCTGGGCGTTTGTTGCTGTTGAAACAAGTACCAAAAAAAAAACAGCACAAAAAATATAAAATGAAAAACAAAAATATAAAAAATTCATTCATTTTTCTTTTTACAATCATGTATCGAAATAACAACAACATTCTCATATACATACAAGCATGAACATTGTTTTACAAGATGCATATGTTTTTCACGTTGCTAAAATACATTTGTGTATGTTATAAACATTTCAATATTCATGCATACATATCGTTACCTTAATATAGAAAGGCCCTAACTCGTGTCTTTTTTTAAGTCGATAAATGAGCGGACCATTTATCGAAATAAATGAAAATCTGGGCTTACGAAAAAACACCAATTAGGGCCTTTAGGGCCTTTCTATATTAAGGTAACGCTATGTAGCTATATACATACGTACATAGTTTTTTTGCCTTTCTTCTTTTGCGCAAACATACTTTTTTTATTTATAAGAATATGATAATGACAACAATGATGTGGTTGATGATGATAATAATGCTGCTTCTACGTCTCACCAACAATCACATCCAGCCACAAACATAGAGACTGTGAGTGAGTGAGAAATATGCCCCGGAGATTGTTGATTAGGGTGGCAAAGAAAAATGGAATACAAATGGAAGCATTCTTAAAACTTGTATCATTTTTGCCTACAGCCTGAATGAATTTAACTTTTAATACACTGAAAGGAAAACAAATCATAAAATTCTATACAATATAATATGAATACTAAAAATTATACACCGATATTCCCATGTATTAAATACTTAATGCAATAGCGGTGATGGTAGCAGAAGCGGAATCCAATAGCGAAATTGTGGTCGAAATCAAGAGGATTTGACATGGGGATCATTTTATTATAACCCTGTAACTCCATTAGTAATCATCTAGTTAGTTTTTAAAGAGATTAATAATATCTATATTTAAACTCCCATATACCTAGAGTATCCAAAACCGAAACCGAAATCGGTCAACCGGTTTTTTAATCTTTGTAAACTCTACCGGTTTCGGTTTTTTGTATGACTGTTAATCGGTTTTAATGAAATATATTTTCTAAAGCTCATTTAAACATACATATTTATGAAAAACTTTGATACCATTTTTAAAAATATTGATATATTTTATAGAAAATTGTAGCATTTGACAACATTTCGTAAAAGATATAAAATAACTGCATAAAGAATTCAAAAATGCTATATTTCCATTAAATACAAATTTAATATAAACCGGTTAACCGGTTTTTTTGAAGGCAAAACCCGAAACCGGTTTTTTCAAAAACACACTTTTTCGGTTAAATCGGAAACCGGTTTTTTAAATTTGTCGGTTTTTTGGACACTACATGGACACTACCCCTAAAACTATACATTAACACAAAACAGGAAATTAAAAGTGTTTTAGAAATTGTAATAAATAAGAATGAATAAAAATTATGGAATTGTTAGTTTCAATTTCTATAAATTAAATTGTTAAAAATTGATTTGAATAAACAAGTTCCTTCTATTTTATAATTTTAATATTAATTTTTGTATATCTGCTGCCATGAACAGCTTTGAGACTAGATACAAAAACGGTGAACAATGTCCTAGAAAAATAGTCTTCCAAATAAACAATCTGAAATTGAATATTCGAAAATAGCCTACTAAATGTTTTATAAAGAAATAAATGGATAAAAATTTTGTTAAAAAACCTAAATTTCCTAAAAAATCGATCATTTCAATTCGTTTTCTATCGTTTATTATACCCTTCACCATCGTGAGAAGGGTATATATAGGTTTGTCATTCCGTTTGTAATTTCTACATTTTTCATTTCTGACCCTATAAAGTATGTACATTCTGGATCCTTATAGATAGCGGAGTCGATTAAGACATGTCCGTCTGTCTGTTGAAATCAATTTTCTGAAGACCCCAGATATCTTCGGGATCCAAATCTTCAATAATTCTGTCAGACATGCTTTCGAGAAGTTTGCTATTTAAAATCAGCAAAATCGGTCCACAAATAGCTGAGATATGAAGAAAAAACTAGGACAACCTCGATTATTAATCTATTTTTGACCTATATCTGGATTACTAAGACATTAATATAGACAATATGGATATCTACCCTAGGGGAAAAGGAACTAACACAAAACTTATCACGTGACAGTTACAAAGTGGTAGGGACCGGTTCCAGTTCTAACACTTTATATGAAGGGGACCTGTCACTTTAACATGGGGATGTCCTAGGAAGGGGTTAATTGACACCTTTTTGACACTTTGTGATAGGTCTCTGAATTTACCTAAATGGACGTATTCAATTTCGGTTAATACGAAATAATAAGACCTGTTTCTTATATTGTCCCAAGTGAACAAGTCGCTAAACTAACCTAATCGCACTTATTCAATGTCGGTTCAACGTATTTGGTAAAAAAAAGTTCAAACTATTTTAATCCTATTTGGTGACCAGTTTCATAATAAACTGAACCGGTTCATTTGCGTTCATTATGTGACCTATCACAATGAGCCGAAAAGATGTGATTTCACCACTTTCTACACCAACATCATGCCATATAAAGAGATTGAACAAAACCCAGTCACAGGACTAATTTTGTGTCAGTTACCTTTCCTCAGTAGTAACTACACTTCAAACACTTTAACACTAGTTAAGTGATATGTCTTGTTTTCACCTTTCATAATTCGTTCCTTTTGGTAATAATTTTTTATTCACTGGTCACATGACAAGTGCTCTTAGAACAATTGACACAAATTTCCCGCAGGGTAATGATAGATATTTCAAATACATTTCCAACGACGTATATAAGAGGATAGTAAGTTTGACCTACAATGGGTCAAAATCGGAAAAAATATTTTTTAACCCGAATTTTTTTTTCACAAAAAAAAATAATTTTTTTTAAAATTTAAAAATAAAAAATTAAAATTAAAAAAAAAAAATTAAAATAATCGAAAAAAATTTGTTTCCAAAAAATTAAAAAAAAACAACTGGAAAAAAAATAAATTTTGTTTACCTAAAAATATTTAAAATTTTTAAGTATAATTTGGTGAAGGGTATATAAGATTGGCACAGCCGAATATAGCACTCTTACTTGTTTTTATTCATTGAGTTTAAAAATATGATTAAATTAGCTTTTCGAAATACAGATCTGAGCTGTTAGCATCTAGCCTCAAAGAAAGAGATCTTTTAAAACTCAATGAACGAAAGTCTTATTTTATCGCGGTCACGAAAATTAACTTCTTCCATTTTTTATGGGACAGAAGAGCGAAGAAAGATTGAGAGACAACATCGGTTGGAAAACAAAATGTTATAAAACAGTCTTTGGTTTCCAGAGATAAGATAATTTTGTCTCCATTAAACATGAAATTGGGACTTATGATTCAGTATGTGAAGGGATTACATATTTTTCCTTTCTTTATTGAAAGTTTCCAGGTTTGTGTACTGAAAAACTAAGAGCTGGTATTTTTGATGGCCCACAAATAAGATTTTTAATGAAATACAATGATTTCATACATTCAATGACTGATTTAGAAGCTGGATTTCCTTCTGATGGCTAAGAATTATGAGGAATTGGTTATAGTTATTTTAATTCAATTTTGAATGTAATAAAAGAGCTAAAAGTACACTATTTGCACAGTCATTTAGACAAGTATCCTCTAAATCTAGGATCGTATAGCGAAGAACAAAGAGAATCAGCCCAATTATGAATAAAAATACCCCGGGAGTTTTTTCCCTTTTCTCATTTTTCCTATTCAAATTCAATGGGAAAAAACTCCCGGGGAATTTTTTATTAATAATTGGGCTGAATGTTTCCATCAATATTTAAAAATAATGGAAGATAGATAAAATTACTGTTGGAATATCACTTAAGGACCTCCACCATTAAAATAATTTAATATTGGGTGTATGACTAAAAAAAGAAGATAGACAAACATTAAACAGGCCATCCAAAAAAAAAATTTATGACCAAGAATTGGAGGTATTACTCCATGAAAAATGTTGTACAACTCATAGAAAGCTTGAAAAAATCATTGGGAGCTACTCAAGCAGCAATTTCAAAACGTTTGATAGCAGGATTCATACGAACCATACGAATAGAAAATTAGTTGTGCACCGAATCAGTACTTGCGATGAAAAATGGATACATTACGATAACCCGAAGCGTAGGAGATCATGTGTGAAGCCCGGGCAACCAGCCGAATCGACGCTAAAGTAATTCTCTGTATTTGGTGGGAGCTAAAGGGTCCTATCTATTATGAGCTGCTGAAATCTGCAAAACAGATTCGTTTGAAGCGAGCATTGGCAGAAAATGCGGCCAGTCATGAAACCGTAATATTCCATCATGACAAGACTCGGCCACATGTTTGCAATACCTATTAAAAAGTATTTAGAATGGAAAGGTTGGGAAGTTTTACCTCACCGGCTTTATAGTCCAGACTGTGTCCCTTCCGACTACTATTTGTTTCGCTCGATGCAGAAATCTCTCTTTGGAACAGAGTATCCAATATTGGCTTGATTTGATATTGGCATCAAAAGATGAGAGTTCTTTTGATTCGGAATCCATATATAGCCTATCGTCTAATTACCAATACTTTGAATAAATTTACACTGTACAAATGTTTCAAAATAAAAGGTATATGGAAAAAAGGACCCAAAAGTTACGCATCTTCTGAGGGATAATCCTACAAAATTGTTTATTAAACCACTTTTCTTTGCTTCTGCACTCCATTTTACATTACATATTTACTATTCATATTTGGTTCAGTGCAATGTAAGCACCACCATCCTCGCAAGCCTTTTTTTATGTACAATATTATCAAACAGTAATAGTAAATAAGTAAATAAGTAAGTAGTGTGTAAAAAGTTTCAGAAAAATAAAAAATATGTTCGAAGTTGGCATCGAGAGCTCGAAATATTACAATTGTATGCAAATTTAATCGTCTTTATTGTGTAGTAGTCTTATGGGAGGCATGTTTCTTGCCACTTGTTCTGCTCATTGATGCTGATAATGATGATGATGAGATTTGTTTTTTAAGTGTCAGATCAAGATGGTGTAAATGATACAACTACTTATTAAAAGTTTACAAAATTTAAGGTTGTAAAACTCTATTTCTTACATATATTTTTATTAATGTATGTAATTGGCTTATTTTAGATATTTGCCAATGAAATTTCTGTCATGCTAATAAAATATTTGTTTATTTGTATGTATGTAAGTTTGTGTAGCCGTGCATACATTTCCTTTGAAATAAATTTTGTTTTCCCTTTGCGATTATCTATGTTTTAAAATTTATTTCTATTTGTATTTTTTTTTAGGTTTTTTCACTCTTTCAAAGCATTATTATTTATTATATTTTGTGGTTATTTATTCCAACTTGAGTTCTCTGGCATTCCTCGTAGATTTTTTTTGTATTTTATTTTATTTCATTCGCGTTTTTGTTCAACTAGAAAAATTTAAAAGAAACTGGTCGTGACTTTGATAAGCTTTGGCTTTGGCTGCTGCATTTTTTTTAAATTATTTTATTTCATTTGTATAATAAATAATACGCATATTTTAGTTATGTATCTTGTGGTTTATTTCTTTATAGAATTATGTAAAGAAAAAACAACTACATCCATCCTTTGGGGGATTGTTTTCTTTCTGAATTAACCTTGAATTTATTTATGGGGTGTAGTTTTTTTCTTATTTTGAGTAAAGTCAACAAAAATAACTAGAAATGTCAATTATATTGTTGGTTTTTATGTAAATTATTGAATTAAATAAATAACTTTTGTATTTTTCTTTTTCTTTACAGGTATGTAGGGGTAATAAATTTATATTTAATATGAATAACTCTCAATGAACTTTTTAAAAGGTAAGAGTTAAAAACGGATCAATAATTGAAGAGCTTAGGAGAAAAATATGATAAGCCACAGGGATATGAAAACAAATTACATGTATTCAGTTTATTACATTGTTCTCTGCCTAATTATATAATTCTGATTTATTTATTTTCCACTTGGAAGTGTATATTTTCAATATTTTGTTATTGTGACTTATCATGTATTTGCACTAAGTCCTTCAATTAATTTTTTTTAAATAGCTGCAGTTTTTTTTTCAACATGGTTGCTTGATGTTACTTTCAATTAGTCCTTCAACAGACAAGAGCATTCAAGAAACATAAAATCAAGGCATCACTATGTGTTATTTATCACTTTATCAATCGAAATCATTTATGGCCAACTAATTAATGCCTTTAATTGAACTAATATAGTTAGCACTAACGCCAGCCACTTAACGAAGCATCCTTCCACCCAGTAACATACCCACACACAAAAACTCCGTTACAAATGTGCCAGTTGTTGTTCGGTTGCATTGATTAATTTGCCACATTAATGACGTTTGTGAAATATTGTTTGAAATGCTGACGATATCGATGATGGTAATGGCGTTACTGTTAAATACAAGTTGATGATGGATGCTAATGCTAAAATGGCGTGTAAATTACCAACATGCAACACAATCGTTCCATAAAGAGCTCAAAGAAGAAAAACTGCAACGGAAGAGTTACAGAAGTTTACAGCTTGTAGTTAGTAATGACCATAATTAAATCTTGCTCTTGTTGCAACAGTACATGACAGGGTTATTAGAAATATTATTCAACTAAATTCATTTTATGGGAAAACGGAAGTGCATAGGTTGTGAAACAGGAAAAGTTTCATGAAACATTTTGTTTAGCATTGATAGAAAGTTGTCAAATTCCGACTGAAGTTAAATTTATTTTTTGTCTGAGATAAAATTATTTAAACGAATAACAAGTAAAATTGTTCTTCGTCATGTAGAAATCAAATGCATCTTCATATCTTCATTTTATTTGTTGTATTATGAGCTGCTGAAAACTGACTAGATCATCATAGGGAACCTGTACCGACCACAACTGATTCGTTTGAAGTGAGCATTGGCCGAAAAACGCCCAGAATATGCGGCCAGACCTGAAACCGTAATATTCTATCATGACAATACTCGACCACATGTTGCAATACCTGTTAAAAAGTATTTAGAATGAAGTGGTGGGAAAGGATTGCATCACCCTCTCTATAGTCCGACTACTATTTGTTTCAATCGATGTAGAACGCTCTCTGTGGAATATGTTTCACATTGGAACGGAGTATCCGATGTTGGCTTGATTCGTTTTTGGCCTCAAAATATGACCAGTTCTTTTGGCTCGGAATCCATATTTTGTCAGAGAGATAGGTATAGCCAGAACTTTCAATAAGTTTATATTGTACAAATGTTTAAAAAAAAGTTGAAAAAATCACAAATTTTTAAGTCATACACCCAATAGTTACAATTTGTCAATTATGTCTGAAGGGTTGACATAAGGACTGATATCGAAAAAACCTTAACACACGTTCATCATTATAACTTTTAACCCAATTATTATTTGATTTTTTTTGATTAAGTGGCCTTTGTAAAGCATGTCAGTTAAAATGTTTAATGTCAATTATGTTCATTTGTTGTTAATCTGATTAAATTATTAAATATTTTCAAGAAAACTCAACTTGGTCATAAAAAAAGTATTCCAAACAATCAAAGGTCTGCCGTCAATCTATTTCCAATGTTATTCAACAGTATCGTGAGAACTTGTTCGTTCATAGAAAACCTGGTTCATGTAGAAGGAATGGTCCACATGATGTTTCTAATGCCAATAAATAGAAATCATTTTCAAAAGAGCTTCCAACTCTTACGGTAGGAAAGCAGTTCGGTTAGCTCAGTACTCGGACTATTTGGTACGAAAAGTTAAAGACAATGCACGTTTAAAAACCTGCAAGCATCAAAAATTCCTGCTAAAAATTTAGAGACCAAAGACAGAGCTCGAAGCTAAGGCCAGTGGAGAGATATTGGGCTCTTGTTAAAAGAGAATTGAAGAGCACAAAAAGTGTGGTAAATTTTAATCGGAGATGGAATACCTGTTCTAACAAAGTAACAGAAAGCAATATAAAAACCTTAATGGAAGGGTTTCCGGAAAAGGTTCATAGATACATCACTATTGATTAGAACTATAAAAATATTTTTTTTTTTTGTAAATTATAATAATAATTCCAATCAAATGTTAAGATTTTTTCGATCTCAGTCCTTAATTAAATGGAAATTAGATATTATAATCACATGTATGTATGTTCTTGTTTTCTGAATAGATATCAAATATTACATGTAAAATGTCAAGATGATTCATAAATAGATATAAATATTTAACAATATATAAGTATTTTTTTTTGAATATCTAATACCTACATATGTTTATTAATTTTTTTAGTTACAGTTAATTACATAAATCTTGTAATTAACATTCCCCTTCTGCTTTTCGTTTTTATTATTGTTTTTGTTATTTTGATAAATATGACATTTTATGTCATGTTCTGTTTGTAAATATGTAAGTCAGACATGTTTGTTGTTCTTATAATTTAATTAAATGATATGTTTTGTTGTTGCTGCTGCTAAGTCAAATACAAAATCCACCTAAGTGTGAGTGAGCATGAATAGAGAGAGCGACCGAAAAGAGTGTGAAAATATGAATGTGTGAAAGTGTGAGATTTTACCTTTAGCTTCCTGTTTAAATGTCAAGATGTCAATTCAAGGTTGATTAATATAAATTATACCAGCTTTAAAATGCCTGCTGCTTTTTCAGTAGTTTTTTGTATAAGAGCTGCAAAAAAAAATCTACACCATTTCGAAATATGTTTTGGAATAATTTTTTTTTTATTTAAGTGCTAATACTGTTTGTGAACTTAAAAATATAATTATTTTACAATATTTTAGGTTTGTGTCGTTATAGAAGAAAAATAAAATCTGGATTTATTAATTTTTAATAGTATTAGGTCAATTTGATCTTAATTCAAAAAATATTCAATACCATTCCCAAAATCTAATTAGTTAGCTTCATTTAGAGGCTTTTATTTGAAATGAATTCATTCATCGTTGAATAAATTTATAACCGAATCCATTAAACCTTTCAATTTTGTTAACATTTTTCAAAATTTGTTAACTGAAATCCAATACAAATGGAATTAAAATATTTTTTCTTCATTAAATTTGTTTTCGTTTTGTTTTTAATCATTTACCAAATGAATTGAAAAACATCGATTTAAGCCTATTTGTAATAAATTTAAATTGAAGAAAAATTTTATAATTACACTGTATGGTAATGGATTTGAATTAAAGGAAACTTGAAGGATGCAATAAATAATAAATTCTATAAGGAACGAATTCGTAAAGGAATGAATTCAAGTTTGCAGTACTAAGAAATTAAAACAATAAATCAATTCTGAAACTTTTTTGACAATAAGTTGTATGGAAAAAATTTGTTTGTTAAAATTTTGAAGAGTGTCGGGTGGAATATTGTGACACTAGGCCTAAAAGTTACGTGCTGAAAATTGAGCCAAATCGGACAACGATTTCTGGACGCGCATCGAGGTCAAAGTTCAGATATATGCAAAATTTTACTATTTATATATACACTAATGTATATACATATGCCCTTAAAATCGCTTCTAAAATGATTCATTGGAATTGGTGTACACTTTAGCTAGTGTATGAACTCTTAATTTAATATTGGGGTTAAAATATTTACATTTTCTTAATTTAAAATTCAAACATTAGTCTGCTTTTTCTTACAAAATTTTTACTTCCATTTTCATTAGCATAATTAGATTTGTGCACTATTTCAGCTTCTTAGTTTTTTTTTTGTCGTGCACTTAATTATTAACACGGTGGCATACGACAATAATCTATTTAAGTTGTTTACATTTTAAAACTTTAAACTTTAACAGTTTTATTAAATTGGAAAGAATAAATACAGTCGAGGGCATAACTAATCAACAAATATACAGACATTTTATGGTAAATAAGAAACGTTTAGTTATTGCCTCTGTCCTAAAATTTCTTTACTTAATAAGAAGCTGCCTGGCAAATTAACACAAACTAAATACAGAGGTCAGAAATCAAAAGTACAAAAAATAATATTATAAAGAAAAAGCGCAGAAAAAAAGGCGTTTTATTTTTCGGCATAACCGATTCCTTTATTCTGCATTTTACACTTCTTTGCTTTCTTTTTAAGTATATAACGTGTTCTTTTCAAATAATGTTGCATAAAACCCCGAAAATATGCACTTTCTAGCCCGCTACTGCCTTTTTCAGCTCTCTTCTGGCATTGCGTATAGTAAACATGTCTGTATAGTAAAGGATTAACACCCACTTATAAAGGTAATGAAAATGCATTACCGTAGTAAGTGTGCGTGTGAAAAAACAATTTTTTTTTCAAAATTCTCTCTCTCACATACAGCTACAAACAAATAAAAAAGCACTTAAAGAGAAAGAGCCACACAAATGCTTAATGTAACACGTTTTTGCCATGATGAAAACAACTCAAATCAAATTTTTAAAAGCAACATTTCTATTAAAATAAAATACCTTTGGCCATAAATAATTTTGCCAAAACAAATTTATAGAATAGAAAATGCCAAATAGACAAATAGCATTGGAAATTATAGCTATAATTTGTTAGAGTTTTCCTTTTACTGTTTTTCTTTAATGGCTTAAATTACATAAAGTCATTAATTTAGGTTAATGTTTATGTGAGAGGATTTGTGACATTTTTATCATAACAATACACGCACACTTCATACGTGTTTTCGTATAAGGACTGTGATCGAAAAAACCTTAACACACGTTTTTCATTAAAACTTTTAACCCAAGTATTATTTGATTTTTTTTATCAAGTTACCTTTGTAAAGCATGTTAATGTTATGTTACGTTTAACCTTCGCTTTACCAATACCCACCAGGGTGACCATTACAGATTTAATAGTTTAATAATTTTTTAATTTTGTTTCGATTTAAATGAAATTAAGACTCAATTATGTTCATTTGTTGTTATTCTGATTAACTAAAATTATAAAATATTTTCAACAAAACCCAACTTGGTCCTACAAAAAGTTGGCCAAACAATCAAAGGTCTGCCGTCAAACAAATTCCAATGTTATTAAACAGTATCGGGAGAACTTGTCCGTTGATAGAATACCTGGTTCATGTAGAAGGAATGGTCCACATGATGTTTCTAAAGCCAATAAATAGAAAGCATTTTCAAACGAACTCCCAACAATTTGGTACGAAAAGTTAAAGCCAACGCTGGTTTTAAAACATACAAGGCTCTAAAAGTTCATGACAGGAACTCTGATAAAAATTTAGAAGCCAAAGACAGAGCACGGAAATTGAAGTAAAATTTTATACAAAAAATAAACATACCTGCTGCACAACAAATTTGTCGCAGCCTCCGGATCAATATTTATACCCTACACCACCATAATGGGGAGGGTATAATGCGTTTGTGCAGATGTTTGTAACGCCCAGAAATATTAGTCGAACACCCACCTTAAAGTATACTGATCAACTTAAAATCACTTTCTGAGTCGATTAAATGATGTCCGTCCGTCCGTCTGGCTGGCTGGTCGGCTGACTGGCTGTCCATGTAAACTTTGTGCGGAGAGTACTGGTCGCAATTTTGAAGATATTTCGATCAAATTTGGTACATATTATTTTTTCGGCCCAAGGACCAAGCCTGTTGAAACTGGCTGAAATCAGTTCATTATTTCACCTAGCCCCCATACAAATGTCCTTCCGAATTTGGACTTTATCGGTCATAAATGTTTAATTTATATATGTATCTTCACAAATTCAGCTCCAAATAAGTTTTATATATACAAAAATCATGTCACCAAAATTTCACGATCGGTTCATAATTAGTCATAGCTCCCGCTTCCGAAAATCACTTTAACGTGAATAAATCGCTTAAAAATTTTGGTATACACACAAAATTCAACATAGTTAACTTTCATATAGACATAAATCACACGACCTAATTTCATGGTGATCGGTCCATAATTGGTCATAGCTCCCATATAAGGCCCACTTCCAAAAATCACTCAAAAATATAAATTATTGAAATTTTTAAAGAAAAATGTTTTTGCTCTTTTACTTAGTGTAGGGTATTATATGGTCGGGCTTGACCGACCATACTTTCTTACTTGTTTTATATTGCTGATGCTCGAGGGAATGCTGAAGAAAAGTGTAGGACCCAAAAGCAGAAAATTTTCCCAAAATGTTCTTGGTGTGGCAAGCAATATGCAGTTGCGCAAAATAAGCCAAACATTACAAAAGGTTCTATAAATACCGTAATTTCCATCAAGGAATGTTTACACTTATTTTTGACCTGATTTTACATCCTGTCACTATGTCAAGCAAGATCTTGAGTGGTACAGAAACAATAATGTGGTATTTGTAGCAAGAGAGAAAAATACTCCAAACTGCCTGCTGATAAGACCAGTTAATAAGAGAATTGAAGGGCACAAAAAATGTGTCCAAAAGTGTGATAAATTTAAAACGGATGGTGGATTGCGTGTTCGAACAAAGTGACAGAAAGCACTATAAAAACCTTAATGGAAGTGTTTCCGGAATAGGTTCATAAATTCATCACTATTGATTAGAATAATTATATCAATCAAATGTTGAGATTTTTTTCGATCTCAGTCCTTAGTATGTATTTGAAATTTATATATTTATTAGGATGTCCAAACAAAAAAATTCTAAAATTTTCTCACTTTTATTTATTTTGGTAAACAACATAATTCTACAAGTTCTGAACTTATACAGCTGACTTAAAAGAGGAGAATCAATCAATTATGATAACTTTCTATATATTTTGCACAGAACTAGCTGTTTTATGGCATAGCTAGCGCCATTTTTGTTACAAATTCACAGAGAAAAATTATATGTGTGCATCCGAATAATTCGATTGGCAACGAAACTGTTTTCTCTGTGTACTATACTTTATTTATTGTATGAAATCACCGATAAAATTATATTTCAATTCAAACATTTATCCCATATTGAACTGGTTTTAATTATTTCATAATTAAATCAAGTATTCATTTGCTCAAAAACAAAATTTCTTGATATTATCTATTGAATTTTGAGTTTTGAATTTTATTATTTTGACAATTGAATATACAATTTTGGTTATTGGTTGAATTTCAAATACAAAAATTATTGAATAGATAATTTTCGTAATTGAAAACACATTTTTGTCATTTTTTGTGTTTCAATTACGAAAATTATCTATTCAATAATTTTTGTATTTGAAATTCAACCAATAACCAAAATTGTATATTCAATTGTCAAAATAATAAAATTCAATAGAAAATATCAAGAAATTTAGCTTTTGAGCAAATGAATACTTGATTTAATTATGAAATAATTGAAACCAGTTCAATATGTGACAAATATTTGAATTGAAACGGTTTAAGAAATAGTTTTTTCTGTGATGACAGCAGTGTGAGCCATTAATTTTTTTAAAACTCACAAATGAGGCTCTCCTAATAAAGGCTTTCAACTGTTACCCAGTATTTCCTATTAATATAAATTAGCTATGCGTGTCATTCAATATTTAATATAGACGTCAGCATTTTATTAGCGTATTTCCTCTAAATTTGTACACTATATAATTTAATGGTTTAATTCAAATCGTTTGATTGTTATAACCACCTGTTTTAAGTTAGAGAAGTAAGAAATACATCTTGAGGATGCTATAAAATTGGCATCCTCGACAAAATCAGATATATAGCTTATAGATAGCGGAGTCGATATAGTGATGGCCGTCTATCCGTCTGTTTGCTGATATCAACTTTCCGAAACTTGTAAACATGATTGATACATAAATATATCCCATATATTCCAACTTAGGTTACTATTTGAAATCGAGAAAATCGGCCCACAAATGGCTGAGATGTGTGTAAAAACTGTGACTAAAAAATGCGGGATTTTTAAAATTTTTAGCTTTTATTTTGAAAAATTTGTACAATATTAATTTATTCAAAGTATTGGCCATTATTAGCTATGACTTTTTTCCATCTTTTTGGCAACATTGGGATTCTAAGCCAAAAGAACTGCTCATATTTTGAGTCCACGAACGGATCAATCCAATTTGGATACACTGTTCTGAAGTGAAGCGTATCCCAGAGAGAGCGTTGTGCATAGATCGAAACAAATAGTAGTCGGAATGAGCAAGGTCTGGACTATAAGACGGGTGAGGCAAAACTTCCCAACCACTTCTTTCTAAATAGTTTTTAACAGCTGGCCTAGCGTTGTCACGATGAAATATTACGATTTCATGTGTGGTCGCATGTTCTGAGTTTTACGGCAAATGCTCATTTCAAACGAATCCATTGACGTAAACTATTTTTGTCCTCCTGAAAAATTCTTAAAAAAAAATAGCTGTTTTGATATGCGCATCGAAGATAGGTTATACAAAAATCGACTAAACTTAATTTAGCACTATGTCCTTTATTGCTTTTCTTTTTAATGTTTCATGTTAATGACCGTTTAAAATTGTTCTTATATAAAAAACATGGCAACATTTTGTCTGTTTTTTTTATTTCATTTTAATTATTTGATTTTTTTTTTGTCTACATTTTTATTTACAAAGTATTTTTTGTCTGCGATTTTTTTGAAATCTATTTCCATAGAAATTTTTTAACACTTACACAAATTGCCAAACAGGAAATGAATTCCATGTAAAATGTTTTCATTTAATAATTAAATTGAGGTTTGGTTGGTAAATTAATATAGACATATACGAATAGTTTTAATGGGTGTGTTTTATAATCAAATGTTTGTCTGAGACAAGCAGAAAAATAAAAATAAATAATTTAATAATTAGCCCATGGGATGTTGTTATTATAATGGTAATAAAAAAGGCAAGTTGCGTGAATGATTTGGCAAAACATTTAATTTTTCAATTTTGTTGTTTAATTGGTCTCATATAAATCAGGTGACTTTTTTGGTTAACAACAGCTATAATAAAAATTAAAATAAAAACAGCGGGAATATGACTAATAAGTATTAAACAAAGGAATCTTTAAAGAATAAAATTTACCACTTAATTTCCCTAAATTAAAACCCTTAATATCTTCTACTTAAATTTGTTTCATCTTTAACACACTTTTCAACTAGCCCTTTCATACCGAATTTCTTTTCTCTTTAACCTTAACGCCCAATTAAATTATTTAAGGCCAAGGTTATTTTTGTATTCCCTTTTAAACTCCACGAATTCGTTTACATGTGTAAATATTAATATTTCTTGCAAACAGAAACCGAAAAGAAATCAATGACAGAGAAATATTTGCACAACATCAATATTTACATCATGACTGACTTCCTCGGCATCCTCCCAAAAACTGATCATGACGATGGTGGCAGCAGGGTGTGGAGGGGCTGATACTGATGATACATTGACTTATTAAGTGGTCACGCAAACCAACAAAATATTTGTTGTTCTTTTGTACAATTTCTTCAATATTTTATTTATATTTTTTGGCATCTTTTCTCATTGTGCCGAATGTTGAGTTGAATTGAAAAAAAAAATATTTTTTTTTCAACAATTTTTTAAGCATTTTAATGGTTTCCTGCGAACAGCCACAGCTGACCAATTGAATGGACATTGTTTTTCTTTTATCGGTCATTTCTTTAATTCCACCACATATTTAAGATGTAAAAAATGTGGGTGAAAAATAAAAATATGTTTTATGTATGTAAATATAAATAGGAAGTGCTGAAATAAGTCGTATTTTAAACGCCTTTAAGGCAGAAGTTTGATAAAAAAGTTGATAAGTTTTAAAAGTAACATTTTATATTTTTCACCAACACCACCAATTATCTCCATATGGAAATAATTGTTCTTTTTAGAAAATTTAGTTGTAAAATTATGACTTCTTTTAATATATTGGCACTCAGTATAAATTGACATGTTACTGAAGGCTGGTAAGAAAATTTTTTTCTCTGGATATTAAAAATTTAATTTCTACTTCATTATATTGGGTGTATAACTTAAAAATGCATTTTTTTTAGATATTATTTAGAAACATTTGTACAATAAATATAAACTTATTCAAAGTATTGGCCGTTGTTTGATAAGACCTTTTCCCATCTTTCTGACAACATATGAGTTCATGAACTTATCAATCCAATGTCGGCTACTCTGTTCCACAGTGAAGCGTCACCCAGAGAGAGCGTTCTGCATTGATCGAAACAAATAATAGTCGGACGGGCACGGTCTGGAGGCAAAACTTCGCAACCACCATATTCTAAATACTTCTTAACAGGCTTTCCAACATGTGGCCTAGCGTTGTCATTATGGAATATTACGGTTTCATGTCTGGCCGCATATTCTGTATGTTTTTCGGCTAATGCTTGCTTCAAACGAATTGGTTGCGTTCAGTACAAGTTCCCTGTGATGGTCTGGCCAGATTTCAGCAACTCATAATTTGGTGGAACCCTTTAGGTCCCTCCAAATTACCTTACCGCCATGGATATTTGGCTTTGGTATCAATTTGGCTGGTTGGTCGAGCTTTACATACTATCTTTTAACTATAGTAATGGATCCATTTTGCATTGCAAATATTGATTCGCTGCAAAAATGATTTTATTTGATATCGTTCAAGCAGCTTGTAAAATCGGATATGCAAAATCGTCTTTCATGGTCTCACGGCTTCAATTCGTATGGTACCCAATTTCCCTGCTTTTGGGTGAATCCTTCTGCTCGCATACGTTTGCTGCTTGAGTAGCTTCCAATGATTTTGCATGCTCCTGTTGAGTTTTACAACAATATTCATGGAGTAATGCCTGCAATTCATGGTCTTTAAACCTTTTTGGCTAGCCTGGGCTATCTTTGTCTTCCGTGTCAAAATCACCACTTCTGAACCACACAAACCATATCTGGTTGGAACACATTCGCAGCTGATGTTAACACTAACAAAGCCTATGATAAAGTGGCTGCTCTACAACTTGCTGTTACTACTTATATACAATGTGGCATCTTCTAGTAGTTTCATGAATAATCTAATGGAAAAAAAACTAGAATGTTCTATTTTCACAATGATGACCAAGAGTTTTTAGCAAATTTAATGTTATCAGCTTTAGCAATTAATATTGTCATACTTATAAAAAATCTTAAGAACAGCGTGTTATCAACATTGTTGATAAGATGAAGTTTCAACTGATAAACATGATTACAGAACGATTTCGTAACAATATTTTAATAAAATTTCAGAGCATTATACAAAGAGGTCTGAAGATTGCATTTAAGTCAAAATTAACCCTTTTATGTACTTGGGATTCAAATAAGTCAAATTTTTTAAAAAGGTTAAAACTCATTGTTTAATTGAATGTTTGAAAATTTAACTTTAGATCATTTTATTATGGATATTTGAAATGAAAAAATTTAAATTAACCCTTTTATGCGCTGCGGTCAAAATTAGTTTTAGGATCATTTTAGTTGCAAGGCAATAACAACATTAATTTAAATTTTTTTTTAAGTAAAATCTCATTTGTAAATCCTGTTAAATACAAATATTACGAAAATATTCCAACCAATTGGAATATTAAATTTCTTAAACAACTGATAAAACATATTGTGAATTAATCAATTGAGCATAGAGAATTATACATAGAGACGAGACATTCCGAATTGTCAAACAAAAAATACAACAAATCATATGTCTGATACAACAACAAAATACATTGACTAGCATGTATTTTGTTGTTGCGAGAGATAGGTTTTTGACAACAGACTTAAGTTTTTGACAATTACATCTCGTCTCAAACTGAAATTACTCCTTGATGGTCCATGGGAAGTATACCCGCCCCACATGTATTCCAAGGAAATTTTATCTAGAATCGTTAAAAAAAATCAAAGCGATCCGTCCAATAGTTTAGTTTCTATTGAGATTTAAATGTGTTTAGTACGGAAACGTAATTTTTTTTTCTAACATTCATTATACATGTATAATTAGTAAATAATAATAAATCAAAACAAACAAAAATGTTTAAAAAATGCGTTTTCATATAAAATTCCCTAAAAAATATGTTTAAAAAATTCGTGTTCATATAAAATTCCCCTGTGGACCTTGTACTTCGTATAAGAGCAACGGATGACTCAACCGTCGGAGGGTTAATACAGTGACTACAACACGTCAATGAAGATTATATAAGAAATTAAAATTTCACCCGTTCAGCCATAAAGCTGTCTGAACCGATTAAATTTCACATCTTCTATGTGTTATTATAAATATATTAACATTTTCTCATCTTGTTTTCCAAGACAATAACTAACATAGCATATATCTCTCGCCTTTGGTATCAAATTCAACATACACAAATTTATGCAATTCACAACCTTTTGTATGTTGTATAAGAATAATATTTTATTTAACATGTTTTGGTGAACTTCATACAATCTGCAACTCGTACGATAGGTTGTGAATTAAACTATTATTGTGGCATTCTATGGAAGTAAGATTTGTTATTGTAAGCATGTTAAAATGCCAATAAAGCACTGCTCCAACATTTATCATGGTCTTGTATGCGGTGAAGAAAAATAAAATAAAAAAAACATTTTCCTTGCCAGGGTAATTAATTGTATGAGAAAACAAGTAAGAGTGCTATATTCGGCTATGCCGAATCTTATATACCCTTCACCTTTGTTGTGGATGCATTATTATTTTTTATAATTAGTATATAGGTATGTATGTACATTGCCCACTTTCAGCGTACAGCATCCTAAATTTATCAAGAACACAAAAAACAACAACAACGCCAAACGAAACAGAACACCAAAAGAAAAAACAAAAACAAAATACGCAAGGCAATGAAACCAACACACATCCAAACATACGTTTAATTGTATAAAAAACAACAACAACGCCAATAGAAAAACAAAATACGCAAAGCATGCACATTCAAACATACGATTTGTTGTTTTTTTGTCAAAAAAACCAACACACAACCAAACTAAACTTTAGTTGTATAAAAAACAACAACAACGCCAAAAGAAACAAAACACAAAAAAAAACAAAATACACAAAGCTTGCACATCCAACCATACGTTTTGTTGTTTTTTTGTCAAAGCATGCAATACATTGTGTTTTTTGATGAAATTTTCAGAGGTTGTCTCGGATTTTTGCTCATATCTCCGTTATTTATGGACGGATTTTGCTGATTTTAAATAGCAAAATTCTCGAAAGTATGTCTGACAGAATTGTTGAAGATTTGGATCCCGGAGATATCTGGGGCCTTCAGAAAATTGATTTCAACAGACAGACAGACGGACAGACAGACAGACAGACAGACGGACATGGCTTAATCGACTCCGCTATCTATAAGGATCCAGAATATATATACTTTATAGGGTCGGAAATGAAAAATGTAGAAATTACAAACGGAATGACAAACTTATATATACCCTTCTCACGAAGCTGAAGGGTATAAAAAGTATAATAACAAACAAAGCGAAATATACGAGTTAAATTAAATAAAAGGGTAGAGAGTTAATTTACGATTTTCTTATTGCAAAGTGAAATTAAATAAAATTGAATTTTGCAGTATTTCATACCTCAACATCAAAAAAAATATAACAAAGTTAAGTATTATGTTAAATACAATTATCATATTTTATACAATGCTGTTCTTTAATGTATTTTTTTTTTTTTTTTCTTTCTGAAATAATTTCCATTAATCTGACATGTACTTTGAAAATTGTATTGTATAATATGGAGTCTTTATTATTGAATTGAGGGTATTATATATAAATGAATAGTAGACAATGTTGTCTTCATCTTTTGTTGCTGTTGACAATAATGTCCAGATTAATTTACTTGCTAATTACATACAATCAATTGTTGCCTGGTATTTAATCAAGAAAATTCCAAGGAAATTTAATATTGCTACAAAAAAAATGGGAAAATATTTTTGTAGGTGTATGAAATGAATTGGAAATTGAATTAAATTAAATATTATACGAACAACATTATTTTGTTTTCTTAAATTTAAAGCTTAACATAAATTTTAAACAGTAGAGTGTAAATTTTTTTAGTGTCCAAAAATGTATCATTAAATTTCTACTGTTTAAGATCAAGGTTTTCTATCACTGTTGAAACTTTTGTTGAGCTGATAAAATTTCTCAGTTGACTTACATAAACACATTAGGGTGGCGCCGTATGTAAGGATAAAAATATGATATTGATGTTCTCAAGTAAAATGATAGTTTAGTTTGTTTGAGGAGATGATTTCTCAAATATGTTTATGTTAAGGTCAGTATTTGGTGAGATATATCAGAGAATACAAGTATAATTTGTTGAGGTTTTTACAATATTTTCATATTTTTCGTAGAAGGAATCATATCGGAAGCATCATAAAGAAAGCATTTTTCGAATAACTTCAAAAATATTGCATCTTTTGTATTTTTTTTATACCCTACACCACCATAGTGGGGAGGGTATTATGCGTTTGTGCAGATGTTTGTAACGCCCAAAAATATTAGTCCGTCCGTCCGTCCGTCTGGTCGGCTGGCTGGCTGTCCATGTAACCTTGTGCGCAGAGTACAGGTCGCAATTTTCAAGATATTTCAATCAAATTTGGTACATATTATTTTTTCGGCCCAAGGACCAAGCCTGTTGAAACTGGCTGAAATCGGTCCATTGTTTCACCTAGCCCCCATACAAATGTCCTTCCGAATTTGGTCATAAATGTTTAATTTATATATGTATCTCCACAAATTCCGCTCCAAATAAGTTTTATATATACAAAATTAATGTCACCAAATTTTGTTACGATCGGTCCATAATTAGTCATAGCTCCCATATAGACCCGCTTCCGAAAATCACTTTAACGTGCATAAATCGCTTAAAAATGTTGGTAAACACACAAAATTCAACATAGTTAACTTTAATATAAACATAAATCACACGACCTAATTTCATGGTGATCGGTCCATAATTGGTCATAGCCCCCATATAATGCCCACTTCCGAAAATCACTCAAAAATATAAATTATTGAAATTTTAAAAGAAAATTTTTTTTTTGCTCTTTTACTTAGTGTAGGGTATTATATGTTCGGGCTTGACCGACCATACTTTCTTACTTGTTTTTAATTTGAAGTTATTTACTTTCATTTAAGTTGGGAATATCCATTTTGGGGCTCCTTAATGGGGCCACCTTAATTACATATGTTCACATTTACCAAAGATAACAAAAACAAAGTATATAAAATGTTCACATTCATTGTTTGAAAACAAAAAACTTTATAATAATATTAGTTGCAGTAAAAAGAATAACTTTCTCCTAGTTCCACAGTTGTCGTTGTTGTTGATGAACGTTCCGAATGTATCTTTGCTTTTAGTTTTTTTTTTTTGGTGAAAGTTTTGTACGCTAGTTTTGAGCATAGAAAGAATATAGTAAAATTACAACACAGAACAGCACTTGAGAGCTTAATTACCAGTCAATTTGGCAACATTTTATATCTAATACATACTCTAATACAAATAGAAAGATAGAACGAAATGTTGTTGGCAAGCTAAACTATTGTATTCATATCAATTTATATACATTTACTTTAATAATATAAACAGTGTAGTTTTGTAAATGGTAGCCTCATACAGCGAAGTTGAAATAACCTTAACAAGTTTAGCATTTTGCAGGTGCTGAACATCTGTTTTTGGTAATAAAATTGTGATACCCATTCTGTGTGTGGGTGAGAAGTATGGAAAGGATGTGCCACCCACACATGTTGCTGCTGGCTGCTGGCTGCAATCGTACAAATCGTTAGAACAACAGAAAACCATTTAGATAAAATACTTTGAAATTATTTGTATGGTTTTTGTTGAGTTTTCCAAAGCATCCAATTCCACTTTGTTTATTTAATGGATGTAAATATTGTTATAAGTAACACGTTCTGTAACCAAATCGTTAATTGTCATGTTTTTATAAGATATGGTGTTTGGAGAAGTGGTGTTAAAATGTAGTCTTTCTCTTAGTTAAATGAAATCTCGTCTCTTAATATTTTTTTTGATATTGTTATAATTTTCGGTGCTTCCAAAGTCTAAAATTCTTCTCCTCAGAAGTATTTCTGACTTCTGGTTAATATGAGTTAAAGATGTCCAAGTAAAAAGTGTATTATTTCTGTTCAACAGAGTAGAAAAATTTATATTAAATAAATTTTATTTTCAAAAAGAAGCCCAAAGAAACAATCAAAAATTAGATACATATTGGAAAATAAGCTACGAAATAAATTTTTAAGATTTAAAATTTTTTATCGAAATTCGCCAATGTCAAATCGGTTCCCTCACTAACCCCTAACAAGATTATTAGAATCGACATTTTGTTTTTGTAAATTTCGTTAATAAAAAATTTTAAAATGTTAAATTTGGATTTGGGGTATACATGAAATTTAAAATGATAATATATGGCGTATCCTATGAGCACTGTTTTTGTTTTTAATAACTTTATTCTCACTTAGTTATTGTAAACAAAAGTGTTTTTTTTTGCTTCGAAAATGTCGAATATTGTACCAAATAATAATACTGGAAGTTTTGCTTTACTTCTTTAATTTGAAAAAAAGTGCTGCTGAAGCACATATATTGCTCACCGATCGGTTTGAAAGTGCGAGAGATGGTTTGTGCGGTTCAAAAGTAGTGGTTTTGATTCAGAAGACAAAGATCACCTGACCAGCCAAAAAGTTTTAAGACCAAGAATGTTAAGCAGCAATTTCAAAATGTTTGCTAGCAGCACTATTCATCAAAAACAGGAAAATTGGGTACCATACGAATTGAAGCCGAGAGACCTTAAAAGACGATTTTGCGTGTCAAAAAGGATGCTTGAACGCTATAAAAGAAAACCATTTTGCACCGAATCCTTACTTGGGGTGAGAAAATGATCCATTACGATAACCCAAAGCGTAAGCGATTGTATATGAAGCCCGGCTAATCACCCGAATCGAACCAAAGAAAAATATCCATGGCGCTAAGGTAATGCTCAGTATTTGGTGGGACTAAAAGAGTCCTATCTATTATGACCTACAGAAATCAGACCAGAATATCACAGATAATCTGTACCGAATGCAACTGATTCGTTTGAAGCCAGCATGGGCCGAAAAACGCCCAGACATGAAACCCTAATATTCCATCATGACAACGTACGGCCACATGTTGCAATACCTATTAAAAAGTATTTAGAATGATGTGGTTGCGAAGTTTTGCCTCATCCGCTTTATAGTCCAGACCGTGCCCCGTTCGACTACTATTTCCTTCGATCGATGCGTAACGCTCACTCTGGGATACACTTCACTTTGGAACTGAGTATCCGATATTGACTTAATTCGATCTTGGCCTCAAAAGATTGGCAGCTCTTTTGGCTCAGTGTCCATATATTGCCAGAAAGTTGGGAAAAGGTCCCTGCAATCAATGACCAATACTTTGAATAAATTTATATTGCACAAATGTTTCAAAATAAAAGATAAACATTTGAACAAATCCCACATTTTTAGGTCATACACCCAATATTACATTTTATATTTAAACGTCTATGGGTAAATGAAATACGAAAACTTATTATTGCTACTTTCAACATAAACTCAAAATTCCAGAAAAAATGTGTCACCTCTAAACGCTATCCATTTGTGCTCAAATTTTTAGAGTCAAAACCAAAATCTGTAAAGTAAGAGCCACACTAGTGTATACATGTGTACTTGTCTCTCCTTGATGAAATTAGTTGTTAAATACTTAATGGTTCTAGTAAATGTGGTATAAAACATTAAACCTATTTAACTCTAAAATATTTAACAAATAAATAAAATAAATTTTCTTCATTAAATAATAAATTGTTGCACCTTTGTTTCCTTAAACTGCATTTGAATGTTTAAATAAAAAAACACCAAAGGCCAAACAGTTTTTGCTTTTAAATAAATCAAAAAGCAAAAAAAAAACAAAAGTTTTATTGTTTTGTGTTCATTTTTATAACTTTGTTTTATTTAGCAATTTCCCTTTATGATCTACAACTCAACTGAAATATGGTTTTTTGTTTTTAATTTTCTATTATATTTGAACAGAAAGAAAGTACCCAACCAAGCGTGTAACCACAAAATCTAACTTTGTACAAAAAGTTTAAGTCATAAAAACAAAAAGAAATTAAACAAAGAACAAAAACCTAAAACAAACATACTACGCACACAGACACATGAAAATACAAATAAAAATGTTTTATCAAACATGAATTTTTAAATCACTTAAACAAAGCAACAAGAAAAAATATTATTAAAAGAATTTAAAAAAAAATTATGAAATTTTTAATCGGTTTAAGCTAAAAGCATGAATTTTACACAGCTTAATTATTGTTTTTGAAATATAAAAAATTTCTAAATATTTTAAAGCGAATATTTAAAACAAATAACGTTTCAAAATTTGTTAACAATTATATTTTCATGTTTCCAAAAATACAAATAAAAATGTTTTATCAAACATGAATTTTTAAATCACTTAAACAAAGCAACAAGAAAAAATATTATTAAAAGAATTTAAAAAAAAATTATGAAATTTTTAATCGGTTTAAGCTAAAAGCATGAATTTTACACAGCTTAATTATTGTTTTTGAAATATAAAAAATTTCTAAATATTTTAAAGCGAATATTTAAAACAAATAACGTTTCAAAATTTGTTAACAATTATACTTTCACATTTTAGCCAATTTTTTAGCATTTATATCCCTAAATGTATGTATGCGTGTGTGCTTTCTTTGACCATTAAACATGGTTTATATTTTCATTTCCTCTTCCGTTACCAACTCATGCTTTTGGAATTAGTCCAATAAACCATAAAAATGGTTTAAAAAAAATAGAAAAAAAATGGCTCCTAAAATTTCATGAGTATGATGTCGCTATTTTTATTGTTTTTCTCTTTTTCATTTTGCCATCATTCAGCTGAAGCTTTCAACTACAAATTATTCTTATAGAACATAAAATTGGAGTAGGAAACAGACAAAAACGTTTTTTAAATATCACATAAAAATATAAAGTAAAAAAAAACACTAAAAATATAATAACCATCAAATGGCCTTTTAAAAAATATTGTTCAAGTGTGAGTTGAATAAAGGGAAATACGAGTATGCAGTTTTTGTGAGTAAAAAAATATTGTTTTTTGAACACATTATGATTCCACACGCATATTATAATGTGTTTACACATTTGCTAAAAAAAATTTAAAAAAGGTCATAAGTAATTTTAGCAAACAAATTAGAATGTTTTACTTTTTCAATCTTGATAAAACTGATTGTTTAATAGCAAGTTTGGATACCAATACCGCTAAGCTAGCCCAATATATATCCAGTGGCTCCAGTTTGGAGGATTTGCATCTCTTGGTACAAATATCACACTATTGGTCTTGTACCACTTAAAAGCATCCTCTTTTGTAAACATTCCTTGATGTAAATTTCGATATTTATAGAGCCCTTTGTAACAAATGTTTGGCTTCTTTTTTGGCCGCAACTGCTTATTGCCTGCCATACCAAGAACTTTTTTGGAACATTTTCTGCTTTTGGGTCATAAACTTTTCTACAACATTCATTTGTACAATTGGTCAATTCACAAGGTCTCTTATCAGTCATATTGTCATAATGTCCTATAATATATCACGACTCGGCGGCTCGGCTTAACCGACTCTTAGGCATTGGGCGCAGGTCTCTGCTGATTGGTTACGATAACACAATAAACATAGTACAGTGTAGTATTATTTTAGAACATTTTTTGCTTGAAAAGCCATAAAAACCATTGTGAAATATTAGGACATTATAACAATATGACATGATAATAGACCTTGTGAATTGACCAAATATAAATTTATCAAAGTATTGGCCATTGTTAGCTATGACCTTTTATATGGATACCGCGTCAAAAGAACTACGCATCTTTTGAAGCCAAGGACGAATCAAGACAATTTCGGATACTCTGTTCCAAAATGAAGCTATCCCAGAGAGAACGCTCTGCATCGATAGAAACAAATAGTAGTTGGCCGGGCCACGGTCTGAATAAATAAAGCGGGTGAGGCAAAACTTCCCAACCACTTCATTCTCTACACTTTACAACATGTGGCTGAGCGCTTTCATGATGGAATATTACGATTTCATGTCTGGTCGCATATTCTGGGTGTTTTCAGCCGGTGCTCGCTTCATACGAATCAGTTGCGTTCGGTACATGTTTCCTGTGATAGTCTGGTCAGATTGCAGCTGCTCATAATAGATTTCTCAAACCAAATACAAAGAATTAGATATTTGACTTTAGTGTCAATTCGGCTGGTTGGCCGTGCTCCCCATACGACCTCTTACGCTTCGAGTTATCATAATGTATCCATTTCTCATCGCAAGTAATGATTCGATGCAAAAGTCATTTTCCTTTATAGCGTTCAAGCATCATTTCGGACATACTAAATCGTCTTTCAAGGTCTATCGGCTTCAATTCAATTTCTCTGTTTTTGGATGAACCCTGCTGCTCGCAAACGTTTTGAAATTGCTGCTTGAGTAGCTCCCAATGATTTTACAAGCTCTTGTTGAGTTTGGCAACAATCTTCATGGAGTAATGGCTCCAATTCTTGGTCTGCAAAATGTTTTGGCTGGCCTAGGCGATCTTTGTCTTTCATGTCAAAATCAGCTCTTCTGAACCGCACAAAACTTATCTTCCTCATTGAAACCGATGGAACACACTCACCATAAGTTTTGGTGAGTAATCGGTGTGCTTCAGCGGTACTTTTTTCAAATTAAAAAGTAAAGCAAAACTTCCCGCATATGACGTTTTGTTGGCACAAAATTCGACAACAAAAAACGCTGTTTTTTACATTATAATGTTTAATAACTAAGTGAGAATAAATGACAGATATGTACCCTTCAAAATGACATATACATAAGTTATTAAAAACAAAAACCACATTCAAGAGATACGCCATCTATTATAAATCCCGCATTTTTAAGTCTACACCCAAGTTAAAGTTAAATTATAATAAAAACATTTTTTAATTTATTTTGACAAGTGAAGCATTTTTTGATATATTTTTCAAAACTGTACTTTAAGCTCTTTTGTTATTCAACGTGCAAACACATAAGCATTCTCATATTTATACGAATATTTATTTTTTTGTGTGCAATTCGTGTTTTATGGGTCATTTCAACATAAAAAATTATTGAAAATATGACACGTCTTTTTTGATGACAAATAAAAAACAAAAATATATTAAATATTTGTCTTTAAAAAACACTAAGTTGCACAAGGTTAAAATTTAAAATTCAGTTTTTATCACAAAATGATTTTACTTATTAAAGTTGTTTGAAAATATAATTTCGATAGATAAGTTTAGAATAAAACTGCATATAAATTTGGAGTTTGTTGGTACACATGTGTGTCAAACCTCTAACTTTGTTGAATAATGGAAACTGACTTATTATTCATGCTCTATTTTGCATTAACTTGTTGCTACACTCTGACATAATTCAACAAATATAATTTGTTTTTAAAGTTGTCCAAATACTTAAACAGGATATCTGCAAAGTGAAACATGTCATCGACCTTTACATTCATTACAATTGTTTCGTTCTATTGACAACAAAATATTACAAAATAAATCAAATCTTTAAGACGACATTTATCACTTCAGTTAACTTTATATAAACAACGCCCTTTATTTCCTGATATATTAAGCATTTTATTAGCTCTTCAAATTCTCATACTTGTGACAATTCTATCCAAAGTATTTAGAGATTTGTTCAAAAGAACACCACAAGTGATTTATAAAAATGTGAGGTTATGTTGTTGTTTCTGTTGTACATATTTTTGTTGGGCCTTATCAAATTACATCAATCATACGCTCCAGTGTATCGTATTTGTTTTGCCCCAAAATAAACATTGAAAGAAACAATATTTTATTTGTCCCAACAATTCCTTTCACTCAAATCATATTTCAATTGAATATTTACAGTTTCTTTATTGATTCATTTATATTGTTTTTTTATTATTAAATGTTTTTACTTTATCTTTATTGGGTGTATTATCATAAATCAAAATTTGTATCTCTCTCGCTCTCTAATCATTTCCATATTTAACAATTTAACTCAAATTCTACACACAGTTTTCTTGAGAAGAGAAAAGAATTCTACAAGCCAACTTGAATTATTTTTTTTTGTGTTATTTCTAAAGAAACAAAATAATGTTGGTTTTGTATGTTTTATTGTAGTGTTTTAAATCAATACCCCAAAGTATAATAACATTTTTTTGGTTACATTCTATACAAATGGATGAACAACTAGATTTAAAACAAAGTGTCCAGAACATGGCAGCAAATGAAAATTCGAAACACAAAAACCTCAAGGAATCTTTGTATTTTAGACAAATGGTTTTAAAAACTGAAAAAAAATTTCGATTTTTAAAGCATCATTCTCTAGTTTATATTTGTTGTCAACAAACAAACACACTTCAATATAGTGGAATATCCAGAGAAGGATTTAGAATTAGTTTAATATGTTTTTTTATCAAGATAATCCCAAATTTAACAGAAATTGAAACTGCAATTCAGCGATTTATACTCAACTTGATTGTTATTGTTTCAAATCGGTGATAATCTGTTAAGTTCGCAATTTGTTTCTACTTAAATGAAACATTCTTTCGATATCTATATAAAAATTAAAAAGTCCATGTATGTAATGGCATCACATGAGAACGGCTGGAGCGATTTGGCTGATTTATTTTTTATTCGATTCGAAATTTTCAGGAGATGGTTTGTAAAGAAAAAAAATCAAAAATTCCGGATAAAACTCGGACATTTTTTTTTGAGTCCAGTCAACTGTAATAAAACAAAGCTCCCTAAAGTATGCTGTACAAATTAAGATATTTTATTTGCAAATAAATAAGAACAGTCAGGTTTATGTGGGTTGGAGAAACTTGAAGAACTAACATTAGTAAATGCTACCTGGCGAAGACAGGGCGATCAACTAGTTTGTAATAAAAATAGTTTGTTTGGTGAATTTTGATTTCTTTTTTTGTGAAATTATATATTTTTTCAAAACTTTAGTAACTGATCAATCACTTCACTGAAATGTCCATGTTATTTTTTTTACTTATCGTTGTAAAACAATCTCATACATTGTAAAATAAATTTCATTCCTGCCTTCGACGGACAAATTCTGGTTAAAATTGTAATTCCAAACATGATTGCTTTCCAAAATCTAAAAAAAAAAAACTTTAAACCCCAGGTTATGCACAATTTTGTTCTAACAATTTCTTTCGATGAGCCAGCAAAAGCAGTTTAAACACAATTTAAGTTTGTTAAACGAAAGAATATTTTTTCATTGTTTTCTCTTGTTTTTGCTCATTTTTATTCCATTAAAAAAATTACCAGAAATATTGACTTGAAGCATATTTTGAAAGGGCATTTAATCTAAATTAAATAGACACTCCAGATTTCTGTACAAACATATGTACATTAGGGTGGGCCCATTTTTAGGTTGGTAAATAAGGTGTCGATGTTTCCAACTAAAATGAAAGTTTAGCTTGTTTTGAGGAGAACATTTCTCAAAATGTTTTGTTCAGGTGTGAAGGATAAAAATATATTTAATAAGGTTTTTGACCTAATGTACGTATTTTACACACAGATACACTTGTATCTTTACTTTTGTAACAGTCCTAAACAGAGGATTATATGTACGTACAATATACGTTTTTAAGAGGTTCTAGGTTTGACTATTAAAGTCCTCGCACCCTCTAGTATCCGCATCTGCTTCTCAAATATAGTCCAAATTTAAGAAATGTATGATGTAGTAAATTAAATTTGGCTGTCTTCACTTGAAATAAAATCAAAATTTATTATCATTATTTTTATTTCCTTTTTCTATTACTTACTGGCTCTTAGATACATTAAATGTGCGAAAATAATTCATTTCTTTTAATGTTTCAACACCATACATTTAAGTACCAGCACAGGTAAAATATAGATTTTTTATTTATTAAATAGAGTGTGTTAAAGATAAATTATAACCATTTTGGCATTTTAGCAAAAAAAATAAATATCCTCAATTTAGAATTTAATTGAAAAATAAGACTAAGGAAAATTAAAAAAATACAGATTAAATTACAAAATAAAATAATTTTCTTTTTAAGCAATCCAAAATTCCAAGGCTACCACCAATTTAAAGATATTGCCAAGATAAAGATCACCAAATAGATAAAGCAAATCCAACTTACAGTTCGGAATTTGTTTAATATAGAATCTTGAAAATGTGATTAAGAAAAGCGGTTATGCAGTTTTTTCAAAACTAATGTTTTTTAAAGAAATTTAACAGTATAGATTTTTTGGCCAAATATTAAATTTAATTTTGATTTTTAAAAACCAGTTTCGGTAGAAGCATTTAGGAGATAATATTTGTCCTAGTCTTAAAATCTATCTATATATAATAAATTATGATTTTTGAATAATCATTATAATTGTCATGGTGAAAATATTGAAACTGTGTCAGTAATTCTTTATTTATTATTTTTGTGCAACTACTTTGCTACTGTTCACCGCATAGAAGTGTCAAATTGTTATGTATAGAAATGATTCAATATAGATTTTCAGATTTACAACGACTCGTAAATAATACTTTTATTTGTGTTAAATTGCAACGTTTCTCAATTTGTATTTAGTTTTATTGCATTTCGTTGACATTATTGTGAAATTTTATACGTAACGCCAACAATACGAGCACAGACACAGATGAACACCAGATGAATGACATTAATGGAGAAAGGAATGAGAGCAATACAATTCAAACAATAACTGAAATTCAACATTTATTATCACTCTTTGCCTGTGTAACTGGAAAATTGGGTAAATAACAGTAACAGTATTTCTATTTTTTAAGTTTAATGTAGTGATCATTTTAAAATTTATATAGCGGATATCTGAGGAAATGTTATAAAGTTGTTTCAACCAAAAACACGATAAAACAAGTAAGAGAGCTATATTCGGCTATGCCGAATCTTATATACCCTTCACCAAATTATACTTCAAAATAAAAGTTATAAATATTTTTAGGTAAACAACATTTTTTCGAATTGTTTTTTAAAATTTTTTTTAAATTTAAAAATATTTTTTTAAATTTTAAAATTTTTTTGTTTAATATTTGGAAAAAAAGTTTTGGTAAAAAAAAATTAGGGCTAAAAAATATTTTTTCCGATTTTGACCCATTGTAGATCCAACTTACTATGGTCTTATATTCGTCGTTGCAAACGTCTTTGAAATATCTATCATTAGATATCCATATTGTCTATATTAATGACTTAGTAATCCAGATATAGGTCAAAAATACGTCAAAAGCATGGTTGTCCTGGTTTTTTCCTCAGCCATTTGTGGACCGATTTTCTCGGTTTTAAATAGCAACCGAGTAAGAATTCCGGAGTTATTGATATATGAATCTTGAATATAAGTCATTTGGGATTTTCTGAAAGTTGATTTCAACAGACAGATATACGGACATGGCTTAATCGACTCCGCTATCTATAAGGATCCAGAATATATATACTTTATAGGGTCGGAAAATTATATTGTGGAAATTACAAACATATGACAAACTTATAAATGTTTTACACTAAAGTATGAATTCGAAAGAAATTGATTTCATTCCTAAGACTACACTAGAATATCCCATAATTTCGATTCCGCCAAGGTCTAAAATTCATCTCTGTTACCTAAATTCCAAAATACTGAAATTTTGAGCAATATCGGACAAATTTTCGAATAAATATAAAAAATTCTGACACCGATACTAAAAAAATAATCAAATTTGATACATGTTCCAAATCCATTTTCAAAATTTTTTTTTAACGACATTTTAGTAAAAAAAAATTATTAGAATAAACACAAAATGAGGATTAAAAGCTCAAATTTTAACAGTTGTACCTATTATGGGGTTAGCGTGGAGACAGTTTTGACCCCAGACATTTATGGGTTAATAATGTCATAGCTATTTAAATTATAAAGACATGAATTAGCAATCCAAGAAACATTCTGAAATAAAATATTATAATGAAATGTATTTTTTAAAAACAATTTTATCAAATTTGTGACCAGAAACTAAAATTTTCTAAAAATCCGGCAATTTAAAATCGGTCCCCAGGATAACCCACAATAAGTACAACTGTGCAAATTAAAACTGTTAAATCCTCATTTAGCTTTTATTAAAATCGATAAAAAAATTTTAACTTTTAGAAAGGGTAGAGAATTATATGGTCGTGCATGATTGACTATACTTTCTTATTTGTTTATCTATCATTATGTGCCAAATAGTCTCTTTGATCATTATGACCGTAATAAAATAAAGTTTATTTCGAAACAAATATATTTTTTTATTTCCTGCAAGCATTTGTCAATATTATTTCCGCTCACAGACAATTACATAACTGCATATAAAATGTGTTTGACACACTTAATTTGTTGTCAATTAATTTGAAGTTCACGTATGTGGTCAATTTCAATCCTTCATATGTATATACGTTAATGAATACACTTTTATTTATTTATTGCCATAATGTTTTAATTAATATTTAAATGTAGATTAAAAATACAAGTGTCCGGGGCACTTTAATGATTAATGTTTGCATTTTCTCATTAATCAGGCAGAAATTGGCGTTATCATTTAAATACCGTTAAAGAAATAACAGTAAATAGCGTTCAAAAGCCATTACCAAAATAATAAAATTTGCTTTACGACTTAACTTTATTTATTTGAAACCTAGAAATTTTAATAGAATTAAAAAAAAAAATTTCCCATTTTTACACACATTTTAGGGAGAACCAATCCAGTTTTTTCGACAACCTACAATATTAGTCACAAATCCTAAATTATTCAAAAAAAACAACTTTTTTTTTATTAAACTGACTTTAAGATTTCATATATGAAAAATATATGAATGCATGAATGTATTTCCCTATTTCCTGTTCATTTGCATATGTCTACGAAAATCCAAATGAGTACAACAGAAATAACAATAGGGCTTCTTATACTTATGTATATATTGTATAATGATATATTTTTTCCTTTATTTTTGTGGGGTTTTGTGTGCAACCTAGACACTTGACATTGTTTATTGCCAACATTTTGTGTCCTACGACAAATACTCTAAGGTCATTATAAGTCAACAGTACAAGAAGCTAAACCAAAAAAAAAAAACACACAGAAAATTGTTGAGAGACCAAGAATAAAAAAAATATATTTTTTTTTGCTAGAAAAACTTAGACTTATGTTTAAAAATAACAACAATGAAATTTATGACATCAGCAAAACAACTTGGAGCAAAAAAACTTACTCCTCACACAAACATATAACCTACATTGTGACGATAATCATGAGTATGATATTATTGCCCTCCCACTCACTCTCTCCACATTGTGTTTTCCTTTATATAAACACATTTTAACAGTTACATTAGGAACAAAAAAAAACCTGCATTTGAAGTACACTGTACGTAATTTTCACGAATGCCGATCAGAACCAAATAAACTGAAACTGTTCAGCTGCTTCCCAGCAGTTCAATGAACTAGTTCCGCCATTGAGAACTACTACTACTGCACTATAGATAATTTTACCCATTTGTGTGGCCAAAACTATAAGAAAACCCTGAACACTATGAAAATCGGTCTACGGGGGTTTTCAAGGTTTCTGATTTCGAATCTGAGGTAAAATTTTCAAATTTAAAATGGCGGATCCAATATGGCGGCTTAAATTTTAAAATGTCTTCTGATTTACATGAAAATTGGTATACAGGATTATTCAAGATTTCTGATTTCGAATCAGAGGTAAAATTTTTCAAATTCAAAATAGCGGATCCAATATGGCGGCGTAAATTTTAAAATGACTTCTGATTTACATGAAAATCGATATTCGCGGTTATTCACGATTGATAATTTCGAATCTGAGGTAAAATTTTCCAAATTCAAAATGGAGGATTTATTTTTATTTCCAAAACATCAAAAACAAAATTTTGAAAAAAAATGCAACATGAAATTGGCAAATTAAACTCAAAATTCCACATTTAACATGTTTCTGATTGTTTAAACCCGGCCAAATTCGGCCAACTTTTTAAAAGTTTATCCAAAGTTAATTTTTCAGAAAATATTGTAAAATATTATAAGGTGTCAGAAGTATGAGTTTTTTTTGCCAAAAACATTTTTCTTAAAATAGTAAGCACTTACTATCACTTTTGTTTTCAATATTTAATTTAAATATATGTTTGTTTTTTAACTATTTAAATAAACTTAAAAATACGAACAAATTGCACTGTATATACTAATTTCAACACTTTGCTCACAAACAATGACTTTGACCACTTGCAAAACAGTCGCCATTATTTTTTTACAAAAACAAAACTTGCAGTTGTTTTGTTTAATGTTTTCTTTATCAAATACCAACAACAAATGCATTCAAAAAAGTTCAAAAAATTACTTTTTGCCTCTAAAATGGGTAAAATTATCTATAGTGCACTGTGTGTAATTTGTTAAGTCATGGAAATATAACCATATACGGACACCAGTACCTGATAAAAGACCAAAAAAATAAAATACCCTTGTCTCCCAGGCAAAGTTGTAGCCCTTGTCATAAAGAACAAAAATTGTGAACATATAAAATCAAAAAAACCTCATATTCAAGATCAAAATCGAAAAAAACTTTCAAAACTAATACTCCAGCATTTGAGTCCACAATTTAGTAATTTTGTGTATAATTCCAGCGCCCTAAACATAGAGAATAGATTTGACAAGTTCAGCTTAGCCAGTTTTTTCAACAAAATTTAAACTATTGCATTTTCATTCGAATTCCAATACATGGCTGAATCTATTCTTAAATAAGTTAAGTTTATGTTGGGAAAAATTTCTCAGTGTAATATAAAAGAATTGTCGAAAGGGCAACAAAAGTCATTTGAAAGTTTTTCCACTTAAGGTTACAGTTTAAATAAAAAAAAATCTTGAAGAAATAAAGAAAAATATATCATAAATCACAGCAAATAAATCAAATTTATTTATTAACATTAATTTAGTTTAATGACAAAAATTAAGTAGATGTAAGTAAGTAATACTAAAATCAGTCATTTTGAACCAATCTAACTTTTAAATATACAGCTCCCTGTGCTTTTACAACACACGTAACACATTTCACATTATTGCTGTCACTGTTGTAGCATTTTTCTAAACTTACTGTTCCTTTAGAACTCAACCAATTTTTCAGTTACGATGGCAAAAAGTGATAATAAATGTTGAATTTCTGTTATTGTTTGGATTGCATTCATTCCTCTTTTCTCTTTTCTCCATTAATGTCATTCATCTGTTACTGTGTCTGTGCTCGTATTGTTGGCGTTACGTATAAAAATCTCACAATAATGTCAACGAAATGCAATAAAACTAAATAATAAACAAAAACAAATTGAGACACGTTGCAATTTAGTAAAAATAAATGTATTATGTACGAGTCTCGGTAAATCTGAAAATCTATATTGAATCATTTCTATACATGACATTTTGACACTTGTATCCTATGAACAATGGCAAAGTGGTTGCAAAAAAATATATAAATAAATAAAAGGGGAATTATTGACACAGTTTAAATTTTTTAACAATGACAGTTATTATGAGTTTTCAGAAATTTTTAAGTTTTTATTTATACATATATGTATGTAAATTTAAATTAATTTAAAGACTGAAAAAATAATGGGAGAAAATATTCCACTTTACCATCTTCTAAATTACTTTTTCCTCTTCTGGTCGGTTTAAATAATCGGTCATGATTATGAATGCCCCGATCAACTAGACGGTAGTGTGCTAGACTATCAATCTGAGGGTTGCGGATTCAATTCTCTCCAAAGACTTTGGGTTTATCTGCAGTCAACATTTTTTAAACTCAAACTACTTAGCATTTTAAGTAGTTTGTGTTTAAAAAATGTTTTCTCTAATATTTATAGTACCTGGAGTCCATTTTTATTTAAAGTTGTTACTGGATTTCGGTACTAGTGTGGTAACTGTCAAATATCTTTAAATTTGCCATAGTTCTGGACAATTTGGGTCATCAGTAGAGTTTTTACGGTACGCAAAATCCCGCAGAATTTTCAATCCCTGGAAATTGTGCCAGAATTTCCGATAATTATTATCTTTAGTTTTAGTCATGTTTTTTGAACTTGACTTTCTCTAAAAGATGGTTAAAGCTCCAAACAAATGTAGAAGATTCATACAACAAAAAAGATTTAACCCAAATAACATCTTTACTTAATTTTTAATTTACGTCGCCAATTCAAAATCAAAAAAAAAATATTTATTTTTTGCGAACTAACAGAATTGATTGGAATCTAACGAAGGTAATCTAATGGAAATTGAAGCTATTCCGATACAAATGTGAAATGGTGAAAGGTTTGTATATAACCAAAATTAGAAATCAAATCAATCGAGCCAGTTTATCTGTTTATTTTAATTTTTATTGGATTTTTTATTTGTATCCAATTACATTTTAAAACCATGAAATGAAAAAGTGCGGAAAAGAAAAACTCTAGTCGTCAGGAACGAAAAAGTACCATTTTCTCTCTCTGTCTGGTACCTTAATACATTTAAGAACCCTATCCTTAACCCTTTAATGCATATTGTTGCCAATTGTCTACATTCCAGTTCCACTTAATTTTAGACGAATCAAGCTTATCTTAATACTAATTCAGATTCTAATTCCGAAAAATCAAATGGAGTACGAAAAGTTTCAGCTAAAGAAATTATAAATCAAACTAAAGCTAAAGGAAATATAATAATTAAAAATCAACTAAATATTTGATACTTTATAGAAAAATAAAAGTAAAAATAATGCATTTAAGGCTTAATTCTTACACCGCTCAGAAGCATATAAGCAATTTATGTCAATGAGTTAAAATATTAAAAAAGCACCAAGGAGAAATATACCAATGGACACACGTCATGTTTGAAATTTCAAAATAAAAGGTGTTTTTTTAAAACAGATAGAACTTGAAATTGTAAAAAATAACACAAAAAAATAAATTCTAATCAAAAGTTATTATTTTTTTGACCGAGTCTTTTTTTGATCTATGGTTACAGTCGCCGTATGACATGTAGCGGCATCCTGTTGAAATCACATTTCGCAATGTCATCCATATTTTTAAACAAAAAATCATTGATCATAATAACAATCTCCATTGACCGTAACGCCAGCTCCGGCTGCTTTTTTTAAGAAATAAGGTCTTCAATGATGCCACCGCACCAAACGGTGCATTTTCCTGGATGTGATGGAGTTTGTAGGGTCTGCTATGGCTTGATCTCACTCATATGTGGCAATTTTGTTTATTAACAAACCCGTTAAGTTAAAAATTAACCTCATCACTGAACACAATTTTGCGATACTACTGTTTGTCCATAAACTACGCGAATCTATGACTGATGTTCAAAGTAAATTTGTATAATTCGTAGCGTCAATTTATTCATGATGCTTTGCCATATTATACTGATCATAAATGTCTAAAATTGAGCACAGTATGACACTTCGTTTGACAGTTAACCCTTTCGTAAGTTCTAACGGGATTTAAAAACCATCCTTAACACATTGACTGCCAAGGCACTTTCAGCAAATAAGATGCTGGGGGCCACAGCATTTTCTTAGCGTAATCTCTTCGAAAACGTCAGTATTGGAATTTAGGCTACTGTCAGTAATATTTACTGCTTAGAAACAGATTTTTTTATAAATAAGAGGGTCTTACGAAATGGCAAAAAGGATTTTTTTATGGGTTAGATTGAGTTAGAAAAAATACTCAGTACAAGTTCAGAAAGTGATGAAGAATGTGAACATTACAGTTTTGATGAGGAACTTCCAGACAACATCGAAAAAATTCTTAAAATCCAGCACTATTATCTGACATGACTAGATAGAATAGTAGTGTCGGACATACATATGTGTCCGACGTGGCGTAAACCGCATAGTGCAGTGTCACACTTATGTGTCTGACACCCATTTCCTCCCCTAAATTTTGTAAGTAGATTTAGATGCATTTCAAATGTTCTTTGTATCTGTAATAGTTTGGAAGATACATGGTTACCGAATTTACGCGATTTTATAACCTAAACCTTCGAATTTACAAAAATTTCTTAGTGAATCTATATAGGGAGAGCGGAACCTAAAGTCTAAAATGTCATGTCTCTACCTTATGGTGTTTGTGCTGGGAGATGTTGAATCAGTCAGTCACTCAATATAAACTCCCTTATATATCTGAGGACTTTTGACAAAACAACTTAGTGGATTTTTAAAATATTTCAGGATTGCGTAAAAACTGTTATTTGAAAGAATTATACAAAGCTTTCGAAATTCTTTCAGGACAAATAATAAAATAATTATCTACCAATTCAACTGTTTTTACGCTCTCCGGAAAAATTTTAAAATTAGATTTAAGGTGTTTTGCCAAAAGTCCACAGATATATAAATAAATAGATTAAGATCTTCAAATCGTTAATTAATCTATAATATTTAAACACATATTAATATAATCTCTTTTATAATTTTGCAGGAACACGATCATAAACTCATCCAATTCATCAAATCATAACACGCAAAGTAAAGTCAAATATATTTCATCAGTCAGTCAAACTAAAATATCACATATTTCACATCATACACAATTTCTCAATTTACAGACATTTTATTCAAAGGATATCAATTGGAGAAAAATTCGAACTACCTCGCTCTACTTTTAAAATATCAAAATTCATTTAAATTAGGGAATATTATGTTGATTTTTTAAATTTTATAATTTTAAGATTTAAATACATACACACCCATTTTTAAATATAAATTTTAATTACCTCTATAAATTTAAAGATTATTCATTGTTATAAATTTTTCTTAAAATCATAATTTTTTATTCTAGAAATGTATGTATCATTATCATAAATTATTTTGTTTTTCAATGCCTCCTAATTGAAAACCATACACATTCTATTAATTTATTTACCACATTATTTTTATTTTACAGTGATTATATACAGAGTAAAGAAAAAATAAAATACAACACACACATTATAAAATGACTTTTATTTATTAAAAAAAAACAAAACATTTTAATTATGGCTTTAATAATTCTTTTAAATTCTTTTAATTAGTAATAATAACAAATTACCCTCATTTACAAAAAAGAAAATTAACACTAGTCAACAAATTTGTTTCATGGGGTGTATAAATGAAATGTTTACATCACATTAAAATAATGAAAATTATTTATTTATTTTTATGTAATTAAATATGTATGAGGGTGTGATACAGTTTACATTAGAAAACCTTTTTATTTTTTCAAAGACTTGATTTTCTTTAGTAGTCGAAGTAAACTACGCTCCAATAATGGTCTGCAAATTTGGTCGTTCTCAGTTTCTAATTCTATAATTTCTTCAAAACACTCTCCGTGTCCACCCATCTCCTACATAACCTCTTATATCCGGAATAAATTGACCACAAACATAACAAAATAAGTTTGGAAAATTGTCATAAACACCTGGGAGGATTTATAAGTACATAATCTATATGAATGATTTGATAACTTTTGCACACAGAGATGACATTTTTTATGATTATCCTTAAACAACAGTTGGGGGAAATAAGCAAAGTAAATGTAAATTCTCATTTTGATATTTACTAGATAAGTATACCTATCTACCTAATGCTGCCTAGTGTAATTAATTCAAATCTCATTTTGGTCATAAATAACAATAATAATAGAAATACATACATTATGATGACACGCTTTATTAATATTTTTTCATCAGTCATCATCATTGGTTATTTTCATTATTTTTTCGTTCACTCACCCAAACCTCATTTATTTTTTTATTTATTCTTCTTTAAAATATTTTTTTTTTCTCTTCAAAAATTAAAAACTTTAAATTTCGTGCTTAACACCAGGCGCACATAACATTTAGCAATTCTACATTTTGAAAATCATAAAAATGTGATGCGACAACATTTCCTACAGGGCTTGTGCTAAAATGAGTAAAGCTTCACATACTTTAAGGCGGAAATAAATTCGTTATTAAATTTGCGCCTTAAAGTATGTGAAGATTTGCCGGTTTTAGTACAAACCCAGTAGGAAATTGCGTCACTCTAAGATTTTTGATTTTTCAAGATGACAACCAGCTGTAAATTCTGTACGCCTGGTATTAAGAGCAAAATTTTAACATTTTGTATTTTTGAAAACCAAAAAACGGACGGACGTGTGTGTGTGTGTTTGTAGTCAGAGAACGAACTAAATAAAAAAAAACTTTTTTTTTCCTTTTCAATTTTAAGAAATCTTTTACAGATTATGATAATAGGCAAATAATATAAAAAAGAAAAACCATAATAAATTGTGTTTTTTTTTATAAATTCCTTTTTAATATGTAATAAACTGTAACCTAACATTTAATAGAATTAATAGAGAGGTAAAGAAGCAAAAGCTGCATTATTTTCCAGAACTTATCTAATATGACATCTAGTTACACTTGATAAATGTTTGTGGTTAATCAGTATAGCTAGGATTCCACAAAAACGACGGCACCAGTCATCCTGGTATATTTTTTTATTAGATCCGATTATAATGCATCCTTCCATTTGTTTATTATCTGCAAAATAATATTTATGATGAAATAAATTAATATAGTTTTTCCCATACATATTTAAACGAAAAGGTAGTTTGAATAATTTGTTATACAAAATTTAAGTTTTCTTATTGATTTTTAAAGTTTAATAATAAACTATAGTTTAGTGAAATGAAAAATATAGCGCGTTAAATGTCTACAAGGCTTTGTTGGCCCGTTTCTGTTCATTAGTTTTAAGAAATCATCAATTAATCGCAACTATTGTTGAACCTGTTTGATTCAAATCCACTTATTGAAGGCCCCAATGTTTGAGTATTTGATGTAAAACATTTTCAAAATAGATTCATAAATGATGGAGTAATAAGCAAAAACGACTATCTTGAAAAGGCCAGGCCATTCCAATACCATTTATTTCTTCTTCTCACAAACTTTTTTTAAAATGTTGCAGAAAAACTAAAAGTTCAGAAACTTATGTTTAACTTAATGTATAACTTTTAACCATGTAGTTATAAGATGTTTTCTTAAACAATTTGTTTTTGTTTAATTATCATTTTTTTTTCAAAACCAAAGTTTTGCTATTGTTTTTATTGTATACACTCACAGTCAGCAACAATAGCAACTAGTCTATTTTGCAATTACATCAACTGTCATCAGCAGACAAAGAAAAACAAAAAAAAGAAACATATCACTGGAAAATCTCAGCGCAGAAACTACATGAAAACTACTTGGAAAATCCTCACTGTCAAGACAAAAATACAAGATATAAGACATGAATATAATATAAATAAAAATAAAGAAACGCGAGAAGAAAATACAACGAAATTCTATATATTTTATAATGGAAATAATGTTTGAGAACAGGACTGTTTTCTTATTTATTCATCTCAAGCTGTCACATGTAGATGCACATTGTCTTCGGGTAGCCAAAGAATGTTATCCCAAATTTTGTATATAAGTTTTTTTTTTAATTTAGTGCAAATCTAATCATTTTAAAAGATGTAACGAACATAAATTAAATCCTTTATTTCAAAAACCAGTTAAGCAACAAAAAATCCAAAATTGCGTTATTGGGCGATTAATGTTTTGTAAAGGTAAATGCTTCATTTAATACAAACAAATTAAATACTGGCCCCTATTATAGTAAAGCAAAGCCAAGAAATCCGTGTTTAGTGCAGAAAGAAGTCAAGTGACACCGCTTGGTTTATTTTATACTATGTAATACTAGGCTCATTAAGATCTATAAGCTCTAAAACCCTATTTTTTTTGTATATTAAGAGTTTTATGGGAATATTTTTCAATGGCCTACAATGGTAACAGAATGTTTCTCCAGAACAAACATGAATATTATTTTAAACTCTTTAAAAAGTTTATTTGTTATTTTATTTTTGTAGTTCCTAATAAATTTAGAATATTTCGTATGAAATTTACAATAAAACAACTTTGTATTATTTATTAAATATATTTTAATATCGATAAAAAAAGGTTTTATGTTTATCAAACAGTTACACAAAGGGATAACTTTCATAGGAAAATATATAAATTTTGTAAAAGTAATTTTTAAAAATTAATTATTTGTTACTTGACTGGTTTTTTAAATAAACGATTTAATTATGAAAACAAATCAAAATTCTTTAAACTATGTATTTGTAGTTTAAAAGTGTTATATTTATCATAATTTATATTTCAATGAAACCCATTGTACGTCAGATATTGCAAATGCGGGTTTGAAAACATAAAATAAAAAACGCTAAGTGTGTAATGAATGATACAATTACAAATACATACATATATTACCACTTATTTTGTTTGCATTTTCAAATTATAATCCTTGTATGTATATTTGACCAATATTTATCCGTGTTTGCAATAAATATTTTAATTATTTTTTTCTTTGTTTCAATCCTAAATCGCTGTCATTGCTAATAATAGTAGTGGCATTGTTTTCAATCAAAATCCAATACAAACAAACCAATGTTTAAACAAACGTTTCGGTATTTCTGTGGGAATGTTTATAATTATGTCGTTTATGTAAAAGTACATAATTATGTAGGTTAGTCGAAATCACACATGCACCCTGTAACCTTTAGATAAATATCCATCAAACTACATATGTATATGAGCTTTGACAGTCGAATCTAACAGGAACTTGATATATGGTTTCTAATGGATCCAACTCTTGTTTGTATACACGTGTTATTTGTTTGACAGAAAATGCTAAACATTAGAATATAAAATTGTTACAACGATCATAGTAAGTTGTCATTAGAATGTTCTCATTGCAACCTTTAAAACTGTAGGGTAAATGAATATTGGTTTGTATTTGTGTGGGTAATGCCACAAAGTACTTCAATGTCAACTTACTGAAATATTAATAATTTAACAATGAAATCTACTGACACTGACACTGATGTTCATTCATGATTATGCTGATACTCGTACAGTTTAACTGATTAACCTTTACAATCATATTTACACACAATAAATACCTGCATAAATTTCGACATAAATTCCATCGAAGTTTTGATAAACTATGTCTGATTAAACATTATTGATAAACACTATTGATAAATATGGATGTAAATGATTAAAATGAAATACAATTTATTAACTGCAACCACCAACTTTATATTAAATTGGTCCACTAAAACTAGTAAAGTAAGTATTCATTGCAGCAAAGTGTAGTGCGATTATGATTTGTTTTTTTAAGTGTAGTTGTTCAATTGCCCTAATTAATTGTAATTTTTGTAAAATAAAAAGTAAAAAATTTAAATTTCCGTGTGGTCATTTCTTGCTATTTTTCCATAAATATGTTATAAATTAACCAAACAAGTATTGGAATTTTCCAACATGAAACTTACAAATTTTTCAAATATATCATCTTTTTTAATGATTTCGCCATGAAAATCCATCGTAAATCTAAATAATCCACCAAAGACAAATGGACAAATCAAATATTTTAGTACTTCAAACCGATAATTATACCCTACACCACCATAGTGGGAAGGGTATTATGCGTTTGTGCAGATGTTTGTAACGCCCAAAAATATTAGTCTAACACCCACCTTCCGTCCGTCCGTCCGTCTGGCTGGCTGTCCATGTAAACTTTGTGCGCAGAGTAAAGGTCGCAATTTTAAAGATATTTCGATCAAATTTGGTACATATTATTTTTTTGGCCCAAGGACCGATCCAATTGAAACTGGCTGAAATCGATCCATAATTAGTTATAGCTCCCATATAGACCCGCTTCCGAAAATCACTTTAACATGCATAAATCGCTTATACTCACAAAATTCAACTTTCATTAGACATAAATCACGCGACCTAATCACCATGAACGGTCCATAATTGGTCATAGCCCCCATATAAGGCCCACTTTCGAAAATCACTCAAAAATATAAATTATTGAAATTTTAGAAGAAAAATGCTCTTTTACTTAGTGTAGGGTATTATATGGTCGGGCTTGACTGACCAAACTTTCTTACTTGTTTTCTTATGAAAACACTAGAGTCATGTTAAAGATTTGGTGTATGAATAACGTTCAATACAAACAACGATTCAGATGTCAGAATTAACAAGTGAGATCGTATATTCGGCTGTGCCGAATCTTCATCAATATGTGACAATAAAATATTTTTCTGATATAGGGGTTATATGGGGCTAGGGTCTATCAGGATTAATCAGGATTGTCGCATAATCAACATATTTATGACACTAGGGTGAGATTTGTATGGGGGCTAGTTGAAATCATGGCTAGGTGAAATCATATTGCCCATTTTCAATACCAAACAAACCTTATCAACATAGAGAGTATTCGTGCCAGCTAGCTTCTTTCGTTTCACAGACGTTTCAAAATCGGAAAAAAACTTTTAACCCGAATTTTTTGTTTCACCAAATGTTATTTTCCGCTAAATATTAAAAAACAAGTTTGGAAAAAAAACATTTTTTTCCCAAAAATAATTAAAATTTTTATTTTGAAGTATAATTTGGTGAAGGGTATATAAGATTCGGCACAGCCGAATATAGCTCTCTTACTTGTTTTTAAATGAAAATAACTTTTAAATGAGAAACTATATAAAAATTTCGATCTGACAGAGTGATAGTAAATGCAACGCAATTTCTATTTTTTGTGTTATCTCAATTTTCTCAAAAAGTTGAGTTAACTAGTTTTTCCATACGAAATATATACTTTTGTGGGTCTGCGATGAATATTTCGATGTGTTACATCTTTTTTGATGTATGCTTATTTTGCAATTTTTAGGTTTTTATATGCTCCGATTTTGCTAAATTTTTAGCACTTAGTTTTTAGAAGACGGATAACAAATTTAGGCCTAGGGAGCATCAAAAATCCAAAACGTGCAAAATAAGGCCACCCTAATGTACATACATAAATTAGTCTTCCAAAAAATTGCCATATTGCTTAAATACCACTAATGTTATCTATGACATGTTTGCTTAAGTACCTTAAAGTAGATATGTACAAATGCCGATATGTTATATGGCTGTTTGTATGCGAAAAATAACGAAACGATAAATCAATCAATTGTTACCTGTAACTGTTACCAATCTACACCCGCACAACTCTTCCAACTCTATAAGACTTGTGATAGAGTCACTTTTAAAATGATTTTTCAATGTCTTACGAACGTTCGTTAGTTAGTTGGCAGTTTATACTCTATCCAGTCACTCTTTCTATTCCTGTCGATGGCATTTCATTGTAAGCATTAAGGTAAGTTACTTTGCTCGTACATTTTAAAGCTTGTCTTGTCCGCAACAAAACAAACACTTTTTATGGCAATGAAGTTAAACCTCAACTCTGACATGAATACGCTGCTACATGATGATGACATAGAAACGCACACAAAACCCATGAATTGATGATACACAGCCGTTTCTAAATACACACACACACACAAGAATTACGAATTACCCAGCAGTTAAGCAAGTAGTCAATGTATCCCTTAAAGACAGTAATTGCCACAAATGTCTTATCACTTGGCTGACTCCGTTTTATATATTTTGGACATTTGACACGTGTGTGCACTTTGTAGTGCAGAGAGAAGACAATTGGTTACTTTATGCATCCCAAGTAATCTAGCGTGAAGACAATTGTCACTTAAGTGTCTCTAAGTAATCTAGAGTGTAGTCACTTTAAATGTTTTGTGAGTAATTCGTACAAACTGGTTTTGTTACAAATTGTGTTAATATAATTCTCATACAGTTTATTTTTGCTTAAGTATACTGATACCCCATGTAAAATAGCATGAACTCAATAGTCACTTTACTGCCTCTTAGTAACCTATGGTGAAGTCACTTCAAACTTTTTTTGTACTGCACTTTATTTTACCCACCAGAAACGTTGACTACTTTCGATCAGCTATCTGATAGTCACATTGTAATCAAAAGGGTCAATTGACCCCCTGCTTAGGACATGCACATGTTAAAATAACTAGTCAAGTAGCTGATCAAGTAACCAGTTACAAAGCTAGCAAGGTAACTGACGCTATGTAACCAGTATGTGAATCCAATGCGTTGCCTACTTTGGTCCAGCTATTAGACAGTCCCATTGTAATCAAAAAGAGACAATTGACCCCCTGCCTAGGACATGCACGTGTTAAAATGACTAGTCACGTGGCTATTGAAGTAACTAGCTCCCACCCTAAATGATGGGTAAAATCACTAGTTCGGTACTGTCTCCTAGAACTGCTGGGTATTTACAGCTTTTCCTAATACTCACTCATGTACCTACACCTACATCTATCTACAACATGCCTTTTTGCTCATCCAAAACGAAAGAGTTTCAAGTAGTCTGCACCAGAGATGCAAGATGAGAATTATAAATTGTACCAAAAAGTTTGATCATATTTGGGTCATAATTTGGAAATTATAAACACCATTTTCAAAATACTCCATCCAACACAAGACAAACTAAATATTCTTAAACATTTAAAACGAATTACAAAAGTAGGTACTTGTTATATATTCAGGGAACTAAAATAGACCTGCTTAAAATTACGAATGTGAAAGCAAAATGCTAATGAGTACTTATTTCCTTTCCCTCGTCTCTCTCGCCTAAAAACTTACAAGCTGATCAGTAAGAATTGGGACTTATCACAGTGGAACCATTATAAACCAATTTAAATGTTTTTTTTTTTTTGTTTGGTACTATTTTTTAGCTATATGTATGTACACAATTACAAACTGCTTCATCTCTATTTCCTTGATCTCTATTTGCACTTGATGGCGAATAGAATGAATGTATTTTGGGTTTGCATCAGTGTATTCTTTTTCAAGTGCAAGCAGGCGCTTGACAGTTTGGCAGTTACAAAAACGTTTTATGTTGCATAGGGTATAAAAAGGATGTAACAAATTAGAGAAGGGAAACAAACGACTGCTGAAAATAAAGAGAAAATAAGCGCAGAGTATTTTATAGTTGTATAAACTACTTTCTTTTTAATAATGTTCAACTTATGTGTTTCGTTGCAAAACTATTTGGTAAAATATGTAGTACAAATTATAGTTGAACTTTTGCAAGCAGTATTTTAACACTGATATTTAAAAGAACTATAGGTATTAAAGTTAAATTTGATTTATTAAGTTTAATGTCGAATATATGCCCGTAATTTCAACAAATAGATATCTATCAGTGCTTAGTTACTTATGGAGTAAAAATATTTAGTAATTTTTACACGTAGATATTGATTTGAAATGAATGTCAAGTTACCTTTATCTGCTGGTTACCTTACACCGTAGATATCTATTTGTAGAAGTTACGGGCAATAATATAATAAATTTGTGCATATTCTTGATTTCAATGAAATTAAGTCGATTTAGCTATGTTCATATGTCTGTGTAAAACAAAGTCACGTCCATATTATACAACTGAAATTAATAGAATTCACCCAAAAAGGATTACTATTATCCTAAATGATTTGGTATTGAAAATCAGCAAAATCGGTTCAGTAGAAATAAAGTTATGGACAATAATGTAAGACAACTTCAAAAAAGTTGATGTTCTTAACAAAACAATTTCAAACATTGTTAAGTTTAATTTAAGTTTACTTTATTTTATTAGAATATTTCTTTAGATTCTGGTTCTAAAATTATCTGTTAAATGTTTGGATCAATGGAAAAAATGGAGAAAATCTTTAAATAAATTTATATTTTTTCTGTTTTCCCTAATTATTTTATTGATAAAACTCTAATACAAAAGCTTTTCTGTAACTACTTCAAACTGTGTGCAAAACTTTAAAAAAATTTTATTTATAATGAAGTTTTTTTTTGCTGTCACTTTGCATTTGTCTTCAAACAGTCAATTGGCAAATCAACTGGATGAGCACGTTATTTTGAAACGTGTAACACAATTTCTTACGATTTCCTTTTATTTCTTATCTAATTTTTATACCCTTCAGCTTCGTGAGAAGGGTATATATAAGTTTGTCATTCCGTTTGTAATTTCTACATTTTTCATTTCCGACCCTATAAAGTATATATATTCTGGATCCTTATAGATAGCGGAGTCGATTAAGCCATGTCCGTCTGTCTGTCTGTCTGTCTGTCTGTCTGTCTGTCCGTCTGTCTGTCTGTCTGTTGAAATCAGTTTTCTGAAGACCCCAGATATCTTCGGGATCCAAATCGTCAATAATTCGGTCAGACATGCTTTCGAGAATTTTGCTATTTAAAATCAGCAAAATCGGTCCACAAATGGCTGAGATATGAGGAAAAAACCAAGACAACCTCTATTTTTGACCTATTTTTTACCTATATCTGGATTACTAAGACATTAATATAGACAATATGGATATCTAATGATAGATATTTCAAAGACATTTGCAACGACGTATATAAGAATATAGTAAGTTGGACCTACAATGGGTCAAAATCGGGAAAAAAAATTTGAATTAAATTTAAAATAACAATCGAAAAATTTTTTTTTCAAATAATTCAAAAAACAACTGGAAAAAAAATTAAATTTTGTTTACCTAAAAATATTTAAAATTTTGAAGTATAATTTGGTGAAGGGTATATAAGATTCGGCACAGCCGAATATAGCACTCTTACTTGTTTTTGTTCATGTGTTTTAAAAATGAGGGTAAAGAGTTTATGTAATTTAGTAACATGACTTAGTCAATGAAAGCTTAAAACCACAAAGCAGTTTATGAAAGAGTGATTCTATAAGTAACTTTATAAAGAAGTAAGTTGTATGGCTCCAGACTTCGGAAAAAAGCTAAAAATTATCTAAAGATTGCAGTTTGAGAGCAACTTTAGTGGCAATTAGTGTTAAACGATTAAGCGAAAAACCGGTTTTTCTTCGAAATCTCGGTTTTTTGCGAACCGGTTATTTAAAATGTATCCGGATTTTATCACTCGGTTAACCGGTTTTTAAAATTTAGGTCTAAAATTAAGAAATATCATGGTTTTGTGCATTTTTTATATTCATTGTATAAACATTATTGGTCTGATTTGAAACCTAAACCGCATATTTACAATACAAACCTATTTATATTGATATTTTTATGAATTACAATGATTCTAAATAGTAGAGGATGATGAGTTTACTTAAACACTTTTTCAGAATAAATTGCACATAATGAAACTATTAAAAATTAAATTCCGCATAATTCTAGAAGTTAAGTTAGTGATGATTTTACCAAATGTTAAGTTGAATTTGATGTGCACACCTTCTTTCAATCATACTCTGCTACAAAATGACACTTTTTGTCAGTACTTGAAAAGCCACCTAATGGAGTTTGTAGGTCTAGGTGAGGACATACTAAAACCGTTTTAAAAGATTTTGAAACACCCTCAAAATTTTGAGTTATTTTGAAAAAACGGTTTTAGGGTAGGTCGTAGTACTTTAGTACCTCTAACTCACAAAGAAAGAATTAAGCTTTCATAAAATGTATGTATAAAATCTATATTCCTAGAAATTGTGTAAGTTTTTATAAATAGTTTCGCTTTCTTTTTTATTTTCTTTCGTAATTTTTCAAATTCAACAATTGTTATTTTAATTTTTTTCTATGAAAACCTATTTTTCTTTGCAAAGTTTTCTAAAGACAATTTTATATAGACAAAAATGAGACATTACTTATTAAAATCGGTTTTTACTTGCAAAAGTTATTAAACTTTTTCGAAAAAAGTTCCACAAAATTTACCTTGTAAATTAAAAATTGTACAACAATTTTTTTTTTGTATGGATTTTTGTTTTTTTTTTATTCATATGGGCTGGGGAAGAAAATATTAAAAAAGGTGTTAATGAAAAGTTGAATAACTTTTAAAATTTTAATCCGAGAACTAAGAACTAAATTTCCTAAATACATTGGTATAAATTTCTATAAGCTTCCATATCAAAATAAGCAATGAAAAGCGACTAAAATCAAAAAAGGTGATAAATTTAGTTTTTCTTTTAGATATTCTTAACAAAAACAATACTTATAACTAGGGGGCGGATTTATATGCAAATGCATGTTTTTTCTCGAACGTCCAAATACAATGTAGACTAATTATCTATCCGAATCGCACATTTTACTGCAAAATGTCATCGATTTGTTAGTGCATATTTTTGCATATTTTATTGATAATGCATATTTTGTTATATTTTACTTCAAAATGCATATTTATATGTATATTATGCCAATTTTTAATAAAAAATATAATTTTTTGTCGTTAATGAGCAATACATTGTTTCGATAAAATTTTTTTTGTCGAATTTGTTATAGAAATAGCAGTCAATTTTATCGACTAACTTCTTTCGACATCGAGAAACTGGCATTAAGTTCTTCATTTCTCTATCAGTAATTGAAAATTATCATTTCAAAACATTTTGCTTCAAAAAAGTTTATTTTTTTTAAGTATCAAAAATTCAGTAGTAAATGTGTCCAAAAAATTCATATTTGTTTTCATTGCACATTCGATTTATAAGAGATTTCATTATCGAAAGATTTTGTAACTTCACCTACACAATAAACGCTCCTGACAGTCATTTCCAAGCAGTTGTACGAGACTGTCGTAAACTATTGATTTTGGATAACTTAGAGAGAGACAAATGCACTACACAATTAACGTTTAAAGTCCCTACACTATAGATTACATAGAGACACTTAAGTGACAATTGTCTTTATGTTAGATTACATGGGATGTATAACCAATTGACTTCTCTCTGCATTACAAATAGCACGTCAAATTACCCAAAATATATAAATTGGAGTCAGCCAAGTAATCAGACATTATTGATGATTTTAAAAGGAAAGTCACAATATAGAAGCTCTATGGCTTTAAACAAGTATTCATACCAAGATATTACAACTAATATAAATATCCATCGTTTTTTTCAGAAGAAAAGTTATTTTAAAAATAGTTTTAGAACTATAATTGTTTAATTCCTGGTATAATTTAAAAAGTTCTAACTGCTGGCAAAAGTGTTGTGTATTTTTTTGACATTTCGAAATCCATACTTAATTATTTTATGTTTCTGCACAAAAATATAAGTGCATATTTTTTAAATTTTTAGGTCATATTTTGATTTTTTTGAAGCATATTTTACAAACCGGTTTTTTAAAAAGTCGGTTTTTTATAAACACTAGTTGCAATAAACACTTTAAATTACAGAGTTAAAGCGATAAAAATAAATAAAATAACACATACACTAAGTAAATTTTAGTAATGAGTCTCAAAAAGGACTTATAAAACGACAAAGCACTTCTTCTAATCTACAATTATTTATGATTATAAATCATACCAAAAAAGTAATTAACAGATTTAAAAAGATATTTTAAATATAGGATTTTAAAACATTTTTCATGTCTCCTGTGAAATTTCTGAAAATGGACTTATCACGTTTGCACACTAAGCCAACCATAAAAGGCCAACATATATATTTTGCAACATATACTTAAATTGAATTATATAAAAAAATAAAAAAAAGAATAAAAATAATATATAGTAAAGGATGTGTGTATGAAAAAGGCATTCATTATAATTCTTTTTAAATAAATAAAAAATAAACTGTAATATTAAATTATTGATTTCTTCTCTTTTTCTCTTCATTATCATCTTTTGAAAATATTTAAAGCTTAATCAACAAGTTTATGTATGTAGTTTCTTACTTTTCCTTAACATTTCCTACAACTCTACTTCCTATAAGGACATAAATTTTAAATGAGTTGACTTGTTTCATATTTTTCCAATTCAATAAATGATGCCCCTTAACATATGCTACAAATAATAATAATAATATTATTACTGAACACATTCATTCATGTATGCTTGGATGAATGAATGTGTGTGTTTGTGTGGGGTAGTTTCCCAGCACCAGGCAGTTCTAGGAGACTGTCCCGAACAAATGCTTTTACCTAACATTTACGGTGACAACTAGTTACATAACTAGCTACGTGACTAGTTATTTTAACACAAGCTTGTCCTAAGCATCCTTTCGGAATACAATGAGACTGTCTGATAGCTGATCCAAAGTAGTCAACACATTGAATTCACCTACTGGTTACATAGAGTCATTTACCTTAGTAGTTATATAATTGGTTACTTGATCAGCTAGTTATTTTAACATGTATGGGTGCTAATTGACCTCAAATAGTCAGTTAAAAGGACGTCTCATAGACAGTCCAATAACCAATTGCTTGTACACAAACCTTCCTCGTACAACTTTCCAATTTATGAACTCTGGTGCGTAAAATATCTACTTTCTAAAGTGCACTATAAAAGAAACGTTTGAAGTGACTACCCTCTAGGTTACTTAGAGACACTAAAGTGACAATTAACTTCACTCAAGGTCAGATGGGATGTCAGTATACTTAAATAAACTATCAACACAAGTTGTATTAAACCAATTTGTACGAATTACTCACAAAAAAGTGCAGAACGTTTAAAGTGACTACACCCTAGGTTACTTAGAGACAGTTAAGTGACAATTGTCTCTCTGCACTAAAAAGAGTTAGCGATAATTACTCTCTATAAGGGATACATTGACTACTTGCTTAACTGCTGGTTTATTTTATTATGTTTTCATAAAAACGATCGAACGAACTTCTTGTCATTAGGTTTCTATTTAAAAAGATTATTAAAAGGGATAATTCTCGTTTTTTTTTTTTGTTTTGCTCTCCTTTTTAACGTAATTTGTCTGTGTATTGATTTATTTCATTGTAACTTGTGGATTTATTTTATTTTTCTTACAAAGTTGCTTTAACCCAAAGGTTATTTATTGATGTGTTTCTTAAGTGGCCATAAGGGGTTTTAGTTTGAAGTGTTTGTATTATTTAGGGATTTTATGATAAAAACACCGAAAAACAAGTAATAAAAGATGTCTATGTAATGTATATTTCGAAGGCCTAAAGTGATGATGTTTTCTTTTCTAATAACTTTAACTGAGAAACCAAAAGAAAATGAGAATAAATTGACAAGAAAGAAATAAGCATTTCTGTACATAGCTAAAACACTGACAGAAATTGTGTAAACAGGACATATATCATTAAATCTTGTTTGATTTGTTAAATTTTTTCAAACTATAGCAAACATAGCTATTTTAACATGCAAAACCAATTTAAAAACTCAATTTTAAACTCTAAAATAATACCCAGTAGTAGTAATAAATAGAACTAACTCTGTTGGTCATGTCAGCAATAAATCTACACAAACAAACCTTGTTTTTCTGTTTTAATGCTGTTATTTGAAATTTGTTGTTTTTCTGGGTTTAGGTTTTAATTGTTTTTTTTTTTTTCTTATCAAAATGAAAACCAACAAATTTTTACACATGACCACCTTTAAACAATTTTTATTTTACATGTGTGTTACGGAAATTTATAGACAAAATTGGAAATTGTTGGTGGGGGCAAAAACAAGCAAGTAAACTTTCCAAAAGTTAGTAACAAAAACAAAAACTACAAAAAAAATAAATTGCACATGACTCCTTACAAAAACATATAAATTGTTTGAATATGCATGTTTGGGTTTAACGAAATGTATGTATGTTGAGCTTGTGCCTGTGAAAGATAAACGTTTTCTGAACATTTACAAATAAAACTATAAATTCTGAATTGAAAAAGATTGTTATCGAATTTATTAAAGAAAACTTACGAGGTAGATGGAAGCAAGAAACTTTTCTCTTTTGAAAATTTACATCCAAAATAGCAACCGGTAAAAAAAGTTATTCGAAACAGTCAGGTGGAATAAAAGGTGCCTTAATTTATAGTTTCCTTATATTCTGATGGAGCCTGATTTAATTGTTTTAAGTTCTTCTACCCATCAATAGGCAATAAATCTAAAAACAACTTTTAATAACTGATTTATTTATACATCGTTTGTGACATATCCTAATTCTGCTATATTTCTCCTATTTTCTAAGAACTAATTTAAGATTGTTTGGGTTAGGAATTTACGTGTTCGTAACTCTGGGGTCAAAACTGTCCTACACAACAAAGTTAGACTTTTGCACTAAAAATTATCAAAATTTTATACTCTATTGAATCATGATTATTGCACAAATAATAACAGTGAACTCGAGAAAACATGAACGACTCGGAAACGTGAACACTTTTATTACCCTCAAACGTGAACAAAATTTTTGAAATTAAATTTTAGAAAATAGGCTAGAATATGCTAAAAAAACTAAATTTTTGTCTAAAGACGCCAATTTCAAATCGGTGTCCATAAATAAAATAGCGAAGTCGATATAGCCATGTCCGTCTTTATGTTGAAATCATCTTTCCGTAGCCCCCAAATAACTTACATACATGATTCATACATCAATATATCGGGAATTCTTCTGGCTCGGTTGCTATTTAATATCGACTAAATCAGCCCACAAATGGCTAAGATCTAAGGAAACAACCGGGACAACCTCGATTTTTGGCCTATTTTTATCTATATCTGGATTACTAAATCATTAATATAGACAATATGGATATCTAATGATATATATTTCAAAGTCCATTGCAACGATATGGGTAAATTTTAACCCGAATTTTTGTTTGTCATAAAATCTTTTAATAAATAAGTTTTACAAATTAAAAAAAATTTTAAGAAACTTTTTTAAAAAAATTAAAAAACTATTTCAAAAAAAATGTTTAAAAAAATTTAAAATCAGTTTAAAAAAAAATTAAATTTTGTTTACCTAAAAGCATTTAAAAAAAAATTAAGTATAATTTGGTGAAGGGACAGCTCTCTTAATTGTTGAACTTAACATCCTCAAAAAGAAGCTTAAAGCTCCAAAACAAATGCAGAAGATTCATACAATAAAAAAGATTTAATCCAAATAGACCAATAGCAAGTTCATTATTCAAATTATTCCAAAAACTCGTCAATATTCAGTCACAGAATTCTATTCCTATCGAAAGTGGAATTATTATAGTATTGTTACGTTTTAACCTTTTCAAAACGTTGGTTTATTTCCTTTAAATAAACCGGATACTTTTGATTGCAAATAAAAGCCGTTTAGTAGTTTGAAAATTGTAACATTTTTTAAAATTTTTTTTTTATTTTTTTAAAATGTACAACAACAGAATTAAATAGTCACTCACTGTTTTTTTATACACGTTTATAAATTCGCAGAAATACAGACACACTATAAAGTGTGTCTGTGTCATTACATTATAAAATGTACACGAATTCACTTGAAAAATACAGCACACTTTAAGGCATTCAGTTGATGTTTATTCGAATAGCGTCTCTGATAAACTGAACTAACGACTGCAACCTCTGCAACCACTATTTATAACACGGCCATCTGCACTCTATATTGTTCTTTAACTGTCAAAGCTCGTATATTCGAAGCCTAGAGCTTTCGAATACACACGCCTTTTCTGGTGAACTTTCTACAATGTTCTTTAACTGTCAAAACTCGATTATTCGAATTCGAATTTACGAGTCGCAGCAAACATTCAGCGTTGCCATACTTACGATCAATGATCAACTCAAAGCTTTTATTTAATGTTAATAATGCCCACAGATATGTTACAGTTTGAGAGGGACTGCTTTCAAATAGCATTATGCAACTTTAAATCAGTCGTTAAAATCGTTATATTTGAATTCAAGTACAATTTCGTAACAGTATTTAGCTTTTTCACATATAGTAAAACGGTAATTTTTGGAATTGCTTAATAATTAATAAATATAAAATATTTATTTTTTGGGAGTTAAAATAGTGACAGGATCGTATATAACCAAAATTAGAAATCGAGTCAGTTTATCTCTTTATATTAAATTTTTATTGGATTTTTTTATTTGTATCCAATTACATTTTAAAACCTAAGACATTTTTTAAGTTTTTAACGATGTCTACATTCTTAAAATTTAATAATTTGTTCTAGGGTGGAATTCCCGGGATTCAGGGAAATTTCGGAATTAATCCCTACATATTCCCCGGGAAATGGAAAAGAAAAACTCTAGTTACATCCTAATAGGATCCCAATTAAACATCATTTAATCCCTTATTATTTGTTTATTGGTAATCAAAATATAATCATGTGTCATAATAATAGAACAACCATAATATGATTGTGTCCAATCTAACTCCACCTCAACCATAATATGGTTATGTGAAAACATAACAGCTGACATGATCATATCATACATATTTTTTAAATCCCATAATTTAGAACTTCATATTTTTTTTTTATATTTTTTGTAATGTGCTGTACTGTTAAGCCCTAAAAGGTCAGCTACGAGGTGCCAACACTCCTAAGGCGCGGTAACTTTTTAACATAAATAAAAAGGTAGCTTAACTATATCTATTGGATATCACTGCTTCGTTTTAACCACCTATAACTGCAACGCTTTACTTTTTTGTCTTATAACTAAACTAAACTTTTACAATTTTCTTGAAATTCTGCTACTTTCCATTCCCTAGTTGAAAAGTAATATAAAACCCAACTTTTTTAAGAAAAGTAACAAAAGAATATTTCTAAACTCCAGTTTTCCTAAAACTCAAATTCTAAACAAACTTTAAAACAGTTTAAACAAAAACAAAAACAAGAAATAGGAAACTTGAAAATGAAAGGGGAAGAATTAAGTAACTGTTGGAGATGTAGATAAAACAACAGCAAAAGCGGGAACACAATTCAAACTTCAACAAATAAGGAAAACTTCATTTGTATTTACTTCTGCCGTTGTGTAAATAATTTCCACTTCATACAAAAGTTCATTTAAAATGTATAATATTTTTGCAATACTTTTTTATTTGTATTTATAAACAGCATCATCATGATCATCAATGGTAGTAGTCTTTCTATTTAGAACGTGTGTATTGTTTTGTTTGCTTTTTATATTAAAAATACTAAATACATACAACACACTTGTAATAATGTTCTTTATGTTTTTGTTTTTTATTTTGTTTCTGCTGTTATTGTTGTTATGTTACATGGCAAATGAATTTTCAATGAGCAGGAAAATAAAAATGAAAAATATGATATTTTGTGAAAAGAGTAGAAACAGCAAAAAAAAAAAAATAAGAAATAAAATTTAATGAACTCTTGTCTTTTTTGTTTAAAACATAAACTAAACACATGTATAGTAGTTGTACATTTGTTTGTACATATTCTATATATCGTCAGCTAAAATGCAAAACAATGTATCATCAAAAAATTCGAAATTGATTTTATTATTGATTATGAGTAGGGAAACCAAAATATGCAAATGCATGTTTTTTCTGGTGAGTCTAATGAGCACATGGATAAGATATTTACACTTTTCAGAACTATTTAAGAATTTTGGCATCGATTTGTTAGTGCATATTTTTGCATATTTTACCCTTAAATGCATATTTTTGCATATACAGTGACGGACAATACAATAGAATCACTACATATGAATTCGATTAAAGCGGTAAAACTACAAAATTTCATTTCAAATTTAAAATTTGTTCATTATATATTAATGTTCATAACGTAAGCAATAAATATAAAAAAACAAAATAAAAAAATAACACATTCTTATGTTAAAAACGATGTCAAATCTAAAAGACTAAATAAAATATGCGACATTCAAATAGAATCAATCAGTTTTAAAATGATTAAAAATAAAAAATCATCATAAGAATTCGTTGTTTTCTTAATATTTTGTTGCATATCAATTATTTCTAATAACAGCATCAAATCTTTTGGGGATTGAATTTAACAAACTTTCGCATGTAGATCGGGAAATTGCATACCATATTTCCTGAATGTTCTGCCAAAGTTCTTCCTTGTTTTTCAATTTTTCAGGTCCGAGTTTGTCTTTTACTATTTTCCATAGGATTTAAGTCTGGTTATTGAGACGGCCATTCCATAACATGAATTTTGTTATATAAAAACCATTTTTTAGCAAAACCTGACGTGTGCTTTGGGTCATTATCTTGCTGGAAGAGCCATTTTAAGGGCATATTCCATTCTGCATGTGGCTTTATAACATTCTCCAAAATATTTACATACAAGTGCTTATCCATATTTTCTTTAATCCAATAAATTGGACCAACGCAATACCAAGAAAAGCATAAAAATAATATTTCCCCAACCATGTTTAAACGTTTTTGGTTTTTGCCATTTTTAGGACGTCTAACCCATGTCTTATCATCACTACCAATTAAATTAATGGTCGTTTCGTCAGTCCACTACACATTTTGCCACTTTTTTATATTTTCTGGCCCACAACAATCCTTATGATTGCTCCTGGTTTTAAATAAAATATTGGTAATGATATTATATATTGTAATGTCCGTCACTGTATATGTTTTAAGAGCATATTTGTATCATATTTTTGCGTTTTCAGAGCATATTTTACTGTTTAATAGCACATTTTGACTTTATCAAAAACAAATTTTGTTTTACTTATTTGTCGCTGTTGTGTTATAGGTTTTTATTTCCTTTGTTTAAAATTCAAAATTGAAAAATAGATGGCTTTTCACCAAAAACAAAAATTTAAAAAACAAACAAATTTTTTTTAACATATAAAAAAAATAATTAAAATTTAAAAAAACAAATTCGAAAATTTTTGTTTTCCAAAAAATGAAAAAACTGAAAAAAAAATTTTTTTTGTTCACCTAAAAATATTTAAATTTTGTATTTTGAAGTATAATTTGGTGAAGGTTATATAAGATTCGGCACTATTTTAATAATAACGCCATCTAACTATCAAATTTTAGTTCTAATTCAAACTTAACGGTTCTAAGTGTTAAAAAAATATTGTCTTTTAAATTTGCTCCTATAACATCAGTTGATGGCGAAAGAACATTTTCTATGCATACAAATGTTTTCAGACCCAATAAACAACGATTTTTATTTGAAAATTTAAGTCAATATTTTGTAATTTATTGTAATAATAACTTTAATTGAAGATGTGACTTTATATTTATATAAAATATCATCAAAAAATACCTCTCGAGGCATTTTCATAGCTTAAGTTCCTATAGTTTTTATGTTGTATTTATTTTTTGTTATACATACTTGTTTTAGTTCATGTTATTTTTGTTTATTTTATGTTACTTAACATTATAAGAAATGAATTGAATTGATTTTTTAAACAAAAGTATATTTTTTGGTTAAAAATTATGTAAAAGTTTGTTTTTTTAAGAGCATATTTTTAAAATTGTAATAGCATATTTTAATGTTTTTACTGCATATTTAAAGCGTTTTTTTTAGAGCATATTTCCGGTTTCCCTGATTATGAAATATTACAAAATTTGTACAAAATTTTAAACGTTTACTATCAAAAATAACCAAGTTATAATCAATATTCAAAACAACGTATCATAAAGTGTACGATTTTCTAAAATTAATAAATAAATAGTATTTTACCTTATTTTAGGTAGTTTCCTAATATTTTTTAATAAATTTTTTGCAATTGAATTTTTTTTTCCAGACTTTATGAAAATGAAGAACCCTTTTTAGTTTAGACTAGACGATAGTGTGCTGGACTATCAATCCAGGGGTTGCGGGTTTGATTCCTGCCAGAGACTCTGGGTGTTTCTGCAGACAAGCAAAACGCTTCGCAGTTTGTGTTCGTTTATAAAAAAAACGTATATAAAAAAGTAATAAAAATATAAAAATATCTATAACTGCATTTATTTAAGATAAAAAAGCATACTTTTATTTAAATTTTTATTTTTTGGTTTTAAAAAATAAAAATAACGTAAGACTATTTGTGATTAAAATGTGCTTTGAAAATATTAGTTTTTTTATATAAAATATATTTCTAGTGTCATTCAGATTAGAAATTTTTGTTTCAATACCTCAAATAGTTGTAATTTTATATCGTTTTTGGCTTCTCCTATGAACTTATGAAAAGTGATGGTACATTATTTTGCATTTCAGCTAACGATATGTAAGTAATTATTGTTTATTCAAGTGTAAGTGTAGTACGTACAAATGTGGGAGTGGGAGTGTGTTTAAATTCACATAAACCTTGACCTACAGCACACAACTTATTGTTGAACTTGTTCATTTATTTGTATTTTTCATTATTTTATGAAGTTGTTTTCAGTTTTTGTGCTGTGCAATAATTGTATTGTTCTGCTTTTGTTTAGTAGCGAGGACTACAGCCAAAAACATTTTATACTGTTTTCCCTTATTGTTGAGCCATAAAAAATAATGCTTTTACTGGCAGCCAACTAGAATCTGTAAAACTGAAATTAATTCTTTAATTACTTTTGAAATTTGGCTAATAAGTGTATCCCAAATTTTTTGTGATAAAAAAAAAAAAAATTGGCGAAACATTTGTTTTAAATGGATTAGAATCTCTAAAACATGATACATATATCGCTGGAAAGGTCTTTGATATGATATGCATATGCAGTCTATGTACACTAGGATGGACTTGAATTATCGATGTTCCCAGTGTCTAAAATTGCTATCAAATTCTCATCAAATGCTGAGAATTTGAGAAAAACAGTTTCCAAATCTTATTTGAAGTTTCTAGTAACATTTTCAAAAAAAAATATATTTATTTTAACCGTATACGTACATATGTATATTTAAATATAAAATATAAAGAATTTCTGACATTATAATTAATATAATACGAAAACAATTAAGAGTGTTAAATTCCGCTCTATCGAATCTTGAATACCCACAATCAATATGTAGTTTTGACCCTCTATGGGGACTTAAATCAGTTATAGTACGAACTGAACTTGCAAAGGTTTTTGAAATGTCTTTCACTGAGTATAAGAGTATTATATTGGCTGTGCCGAATCTTATCAATATAATACTGACCTACAATTTGGTCCATAGCTCAAATTCTACTTGACCGATTTTGCCCATTTTCAATACCAAATACCAATTTCTGATCAGCAAGGAATATTGAAGGCAAATGTCATTTCCCAAAGTCCTTTTCTTGGCCACTTCGTGACTTCAACAGACATACTTTCAGACGGACGGACATAACTAGATCGTCCTAGAATTTCATAAGGACCCAGAATATTTTGTGGGCATGCGATGACTAGTTTGATGTGTTACAAACGGAATGACAAAATCAATATACCTCCCAAGTTTTTAAGGAAATTGAAGGCTACGCAAAGTTGATTTCAACAGACAGAACAGACATCGCTATATTGACTCGGTTTTTCTATAAGGATCCACAATATATATTTACTAGGGTGGGTCGATTTTTTAACGAAAAATCGTATAGCAGAAACGCATTCTATGGAAAATTCTAAGAAATTTTCCCCAAGAAACCATAGGTCTAAAATCAAATCCTATCTTGCGCATTTCGCCTTTTATCCAATGATATTTCAATATAAATTTTTTTTTAATAGTTTTTTTATTGGATAAAAGACGAAATGCGCAAGATAGGATTTGATTTTAGACCTATGCACGCAGAGAAAAAATATAATTGGGCATGGTTACTGTAACTATTTATATAGTGTTACAAGTGTTTTAACTATATTATAGTCACAGTAACCATTTACATGATTGTGGTAACCATAATATGGTTAACTTACGATTCACATGATTGTCTCAACCATATATATGGTTACAGTAAACATATATATGTTTGTGGCAACCATATTTATGATGAATAATTTTATCATAATATGTTGTTCTCAGATTATGATAAGCCTTAAGCCGAGAGCACCATAAATGAGAGCACCATAATATGATAATATGATAAGTCCTCCATCATATAAATGGTTGTCACAAACATATATATGTTTACTGTAACCATATATATGGTTGAGACAATCATGTGAATCGTAAGTTAACCATATTATGGTTACCACATTCATGCAAATGGTTAGTGTGACTATAATATAGTTAAAACACTTGTAACAATATTGAAATGGTTACAGTAACCATGCCCAACTATATTTTTTCTCTGCGTGTGGTTTCTTGAGGAAACTTTCTTAGAATTTTCCGTACAAATCGACCCGGCCTAATGTTTATACTTTATGGGGTCGCAAATGATAAATTTCAAAATATAAATTAAAAAATTTGAATGTTGTCTGTGTAGTCAAAAGGGTTAATTCTAGTTTTTCCAATTTGTTGTTTGTGTCTGCTTGCCTGCCACTATGTTTAAAATTAATGTTAAGTGTCAACAAATTTTAATGAAAGTGTGTGTAAGAAAAAACTTTTTTTTGCTGTAATTATTGTTTTGTAACGTTAATAACATTTAAAAAGGTTGGTGTCATTGTACTAACAACCAGTTTATTTAAATTTTCAGCAACAACCAAAAAAAAATACAGCTTTTTTTACAGACATCATGTGTGAACATGCGAGTGAGTAAGTGACTGGTAACCCTTAATTTGTTGTCATTGAGGTTTTAACTTAGTTTATTCTCTCTCTTTAGTTAAAAGCTGTTGTTGTTGTTGAAACATGTTCGCTCAGGATTTATACATAGTTTTTATGACAGAAAAGTAGGAATAAATAGATGTAAATATGTATGTCTGTGGTGTATTAAATACATTGTATGTATTTGTATGTATTTGTAAAATTGTTGCTGTTATTTTTTGATGTTGTTGACATTTATAATATTTAATATTACAAATTTTGCAACATTTTTAACCAGCATCATTTATCTCTTGCCTGATAGTTGGTGTTTATATTTATGAATTTTATTACTTGTACATAAAGTATATGTGTTGTTTTACTGAGAAGTTTTTGCTGTTGTCAACAACTTTTCTACATATTCAGCACATTTTGAGATATTTTGTTGAGAAACTCCTGACAACAACGACATTGTTGTGGTTAGAATATATTGCATAAACTTACAGCATACACTCTAATACTCTGCCAGATTGTTTGCTAGATTCTCATGGATTTAAAAAGTAATTGTGAATAATTTACAAGATATTCTCTTCTTAGCGAGTCTTGATAGATTTAGTGCAGAAAATTAATAATTAATCATATTGCTTGCTGCAAGTAGAAAAGAGAATATTCTTGCAATATTTTAATTTCCACACTGTTTTGAATAACGATGACTGTTGGCAAAGATGTGACTAGAATTTTAATTTTTGTTAGCAAATAGTTTGAAAGTGTTTTATAATCAAAAGCTTATCTTTAAGAGAGGAACTAAATATGTACATACATTTTAAGTTATTAGTTTTCAAATTATGTATAAATAATTTATTCGCTGTTTTTTGACAAACTCATTATCTACATGTTACATTTTTGTATTTAAGCATCAAGTTTTACAAGAACAAATAAACAATAATTTACGGTTTCAGATTAAAATCCAAGGACTTGTATGGTTAAAATAAAGAAATATTAACAATCAATTTTTATTTTTATGCTCTTCACCGGGTCGATTTGTATGGATGATCAAAAAGTAAAAAATCGTATAGTAGAAACGCAATCTACGGAAAATTCTAAGAAAGTTTCCTCAAGAATCCATAGGTGTAAAATCAAATCCTATTTTGCGCTAAAAGACGAAATGCGCAAGATAGGATTTGATTTTAGACCTATGGTTCTTTGGTGAAAATTTCTTAGAATTTTCCGAAGAATGCGTTTCTGCTATACGATTTTTATATACTTATAGAAGTTTGTCATTTCGTTTGTAATTTCTACATTTTTCATTTGCGACCTCACAAAGTATATATCGTCACCTAAAATGCAAAATAACGTAACATCACTTTTCATAAGTTTATAGGAGAAGCAAAAAACGATATAAAATGAAAACTACTTGAGATATTAAAACAAAATTTTCAAATCTGAATTACAATGGCCCATAATCATAGTCAAAAATAAAGTACATTTTAAGAGAATTAAACTCGACTTTACTTAAGAGTGGACTTTAGGTCTATCATAGACAAGTTAAAGTATACTTCTGACGCTGAAGTCGACTCTAAATATAAAACTAGCTGAAGTTGTTTTTAACTCGTTTAACAACAGCATCAGCTGTTCTTCGCCGAGTAAAAAAGTTCATCACAAAGTAAAAAATGTTTAAGTTCAAGATATTGGTAGAGATTTTGCAATTATTGAACAGTTATCAATAAAATTAGTACCAAAATATCGTAATTATGATATTAATCTTATCTTTTCCATTTTTCCACAACAAAAAACTTTCTTTCTTTAGATGTCCCGGTTACTTTTATTGTTTACGTTTTTTGGATTTTGTTTTTAATTTTGTATGTCAACTGCTCAGCGTTGCCACTTGTCTGGTTTTTGTTGTATATTGTATGAAAACATTTTGTACATTTGCGGTGGCACCCAGTTAAAGTCGGTTCAATTTAAAACATACTTTAATTTTGACTATAGTTGCAAATTAATAAAAAGCAGGTTTTTATTTTAAAGTTGTTTTTAAAAAGAACCGACTTTAGTGTTTGACTATGACTCTAGAAATATGTATATTTTATAAAAAAAAATAATTTTTTCAAAGCACACTTTAAGATATGTGGCTTACGTTTTTTTGAATTGTTATTCTCTGAAACAAAAAAACGTATCATCAATATAAATTTTTATGAAAAAATAAAAACCTAAACAAAAATATTTTTTTTATTTTAAATAAAAGCAGTTTATTATTTTATTATGTTTTTTTATTTTAATTACTAACAACTACTTTTTTAAACTAAAAATGGTTCTTAATTAAATTTTCATTAAGACTGCAAAAAATATTCAATTGCAACAAATTTATTAATAAAAAATATGGATACTACCTAAAATAAGGTAAAAACGATTTATTAATTAATTACTCTAAGCGTATACGTTATTTTGTTTAAGAAAATCATATACCTGATGATACTTTAGTTTCAATTTTGGTTATAACTTGGTTATTTCTGATAGTAAAGGTTTAAAATTTTGTACACATATGTAATATGATGTAGTGAATCGTAATCAATAATAAAACCAATTTCGAATTTTTTGATGATACGTTGTTTTGCATTTTAGGTGACGATATGTATGTATATTAGAGTGTCCCTTAGAATTAAATTTTTTGAAATGTTGAAACGGTACCGCCTGAAAACTTTCGTAATGACCTAAAATACCACCAAAATAATTTTTAACTTGTTCTACAAGGGGGAAAAATGATTTTTTTTCATTTTTTTAAAATTTTTGCCATTAAATAATTACTTTTGCAATTTAATTTAAAATAATCGAAATGTGTACGCAATTGTCGTTCCAATAAGATATAAAAGACAAAAATTGGTTTAAAAATGTTAAAGTTATTAAAAATCGCCAGGCCATTAACGTGGCTCAGGCCACTAAAACAAGAAATGTAGGAACAAAATTAACATATTTTGAGAAATATTAAAATAAAAGTTTATTCTTACTTAAAATATATCCATATTTACTTGTATATGCGTTTTTATCTTCCTGGGATACAGTTAACTATTCGCAGGTATAACCAAAAAAAAATATTTTTTTAACGGCAGTTTCAAAACTACAATTTAAAATTTTTAAAAATTTTGTTAAACAAATTTCAGAATTTTCTGATCATCACTTGGGGATTTATTGACAAAATAATAGGAAATAAAAACGTGAAAAAAGTATGTCAATTTTGCGATGTTCGAGAAAAACTAATTTTTTGGCCATATTTTGGCGAATAAGCCGAATAAGTAAAACCAGTTCAGAAAATTATAGTCCAGGTCAATTTAAATTTAGTCTGAATGTTTTACTAAAATCGGAAAACGCTAAGCCTTAAATCTTGAGGGTCAAAGGTCAAATTTTTCAGTACTTGGAATTTTTCATGAACAGATAACGAAATATTATATATTTTTGGGCCGATTTTGATGAAACTTAAGAAAAATATAACATGAAGTCTAGTATTTACAATAACAGCACAAAAATGGAAATTAACCCTTAAGAGCACTAGATCGTTTAAGATAGCAAAGTCGATATAACCATGTCCGTCTGTATGTTGAAATCAACTTTCCGTAGCCCCCAAATAACTTACAAACATGATTGATACATCAGTATATCGGGAATTCTCCCGGCTCGGTTGCTATTAAAAATCGACCCACAAATGGCTGTGATATAAGAAAAAACCTGGACAATATCGATTTTTGGCAAATTTTTTATTTATATCTGGATTACAAAGTAATTAATATGGATATTTAACGATAGATATTTCAAAGTCCATTGCAACGATGTACATATATATGGCTATAGTAAGTTGAATGGGTTAAAATCAGGAAAAAAAATTAAGCGAATTTTTTTTCACTAATATATGGGGAATTTCACGTCAAGTGAACCAACTTTTGAAATCGATGTCTTCCGATCGGGATGAAATTTGCACCAAGGTTAGCTCTATTGGATAGTAACTCAGACACAATTTTTCAACAACATCGGTCGAGAACTCTCTGAGTTATAGGGGGTAAAATTTTGACAATTTGGTCAAACAGGGGTTTTTTCTTATCCATGTAACTTATTACCTATTGTTCTTAGCAAAATGTGTCCCAAATAGTATAGATAGCTATTTCTTCGATCTTTCGAAAAAAAATATTTAAAAAAAAAAATAAAAAATTTTTAATATTTTTTTTCCGAAATCAAAAACTTTTTTGACTTTTTTTTAAAATGCGTCCTTTTTTTTTTTTTTTTTTTTTTTTCTTAAAATAAAGTTTAGATATTTTCCTTGAACACCTACTTGGTCGCTTAGTGGGATGCGAGTGGGATATCTATCAAAATAAATATTTTGTAACTCATTTATTTATTTTGATAGATATCCCACTCGCATCCCACTAAGGGACTAAAAATATCTTAAAGGAATGGACCTAAGCTTTCTTTTGACTACAAAAAAAATTTTTAAAAAAGGGCCCATTTGGAAAAAAAATCGTATTTGCAAAAAAAAAAGTCAAAAATTGTAAGTCTTGAGTTAAAAAATATTTATTTTGATAGATATCCCACTCGCATCCCACTAAGCGACCAAAAGGGTCTTCAAGGATAATATCTAAGCTTTTGTTTGACCTAAAAAAAAGATTAAAAAAGGGTCCATTTTGAAAAAAAAAAGTCAACAAAGTTTTTGATTTTGCAAAAAAAGTCAAAAATTTTATGTTTTGAGTTACAAAATATTTATTTTGATAGATATCCCACTCGCATCCCACTAAGCGACCAAGTAGGTGTTCAAGGAAAATATCTAAACTTTATTTTAAGAAAAAAAAAAAAAAAAAAAAGGACGCATTTTAAAAAAAAGTCAAAAAAGTTTTTTATTTCGGAAAAAAAATATTAAACATTTTTTATTTTTTTTTTTAAATATTTTTTTTCGAAAGATCGAAGAAATAGCTATCTATACTATTTGGGACACATTTTGCTAAGAACAATAGGTAATAAGTTACATGGATAAGAAAAAACCCCTGTTTGACCAAATTGTCAAAATTTTACCCCCTATAACTCAGAGAGTTCTCGACCGATGTTGTTGAAAAATTGTGTCTGAGTTACTATCCAATAGAGCTAACCTTGGTGCAAATTTCATCCCGATCGGAAGACATCGATTTCAAAAGTTGGTTCACTTGACATGAAATGCCCCATATAAAAAACTATTTTTTTTTTTTTTGAAAAATTAAAAAAAAAATTTGTTTACCTAAAAATATTTAAAATTTGCATTTTAAAGTATGATTTGGTGAAGGGTATATAAGATTTGGCACAGCCGACATTAGCTCTCTTACTTGTTTCGTATAAGTTTTTTTTAAAAGAAATATTTTGCCATAATGTTGTTCCCAATGTATTAGCAATAAGTTTGGGATGGATAACGCGACAAAAAAAGAACTCGTTTTTGGCAGCATCTATGTGAATGTAAATATCTGCGATTTGGAACAAAATTTAGAACTCGATATTGAAGATTATTTCAAGTTGCATTAAGTACCAAAACTTTGGTATTTATTATTTATTGGTTTGACATATATTTTTATATAGCGATTCAATAATAACTCCCACTGATAATACATTTTCTACCTTCTTTACTGCTTCTCCCAAAGTTAGCTTGAAGGTTTAAATAATCAAAATCGAAAGTTTGAAATGAGTTTGAAAATGGTTAAAATTACAAGCTGAACATAGTTTTCTAACACTTTGGGAATTCGTACATAATTTTGCAGAAGATTCAGATTTATTACAACGTTTTTCTGATCGAGCACAACGTGCATCGCGACATTGCGATTTTGATCTTGAAGATGATGTTTTTTTGATTTTATATGTTTACAATTTTTGTTCTTTATGATAAGGGCTACAACTTTGTCTCAGAGTTACTGAGAAACTGTTTGCAAGATATGAACCTTTTGGTGTCCGTATATGGTTATATTTCCATGACTTGAAAAATTACACACAGTGTTATCATTGTGTTGATAATGATGCTGTGTTAATTGTCATGATGATGGTGCTAACAGTGAGTGAGGGACTAAACTTAAAAACAAATTTAATGACTGAATGTCAGACTGACTGACGATGTATTCTAATTTGAGGTCTCTAATAATTCCATGAATTATTCAAATGTATTTTTTGCGCCACACCAGTAAGAAAACATAGAATTTTAAATGTATTGTTTTGCTTTTACGGAAAAACCATGGTTTGAAATAAATTATTTACAAAATGTGGTGGTTTACACTTGTTTTGAATTGTTGATGATAGATGGTGAATGGATTTTTAAATTCAAAAAATAAATTAAATTAAATTTTGTTTAAATATTAAAAAAAAGGTAAACAAAATTACATTATTCCAAGAATAATACATTTTTTAACAAATTAAAGCAGTTTTGTAAGCAATTTCAGTTTTTCTTAAATTTTAATTTTTATTATTTCACACAAGCAGTTTTAATTTTAATATTGTATGTTAAAACTTTGAAAAACATTTATAATAAAAACAGATTTTTAATAAAAGAATATTAAATGTGTGTTTCCTTGCATTATTAACTTTCTTTCCTCTAGTGCCACACAACAGTGTTCATTAATAATCCTTTTCTTTTAGTTATTGTTGCTACTAAAAATGGCATCTGTTGTACGAGGATTTCACTTCCTATAAAGTCCTTTGTAATATGGCACTGCACAAACATACTGACGGAAATTATGAACCCGCCATGTGTGTATTCTTAGTACGTATATTAGGGTGGTCCCTAATATTTTTAAATAAAATAAAATTGTAATTCATTCTAAGATACAGTTTCTCAAATTGGGTGTACAAGGTTCAGTTTTTGGTTTGCTGGATCAAAGGATAAATATGTCCTTTTTTAAGATTTTTATGATTTTTTTTTCGATTTTTATACCAATAAAGCGTCATATGCAGGAAGTTTTGCTTAATTTATTAATTTGAAAAAAGTGCCACTGATTTCGCAGCAAAGCTTATGGTGAATGTGTTCCATGAGATGGTTTGTGCGCTTCAGAAGTGGTGATTTTGACACGGAAGACAAAGATCGCCCAGGGCAGCCAAAAAAGTTTGAAGACCAAGAATTGGAAGCATTACTCCATGAAGGTTGTCTAAAAACTGAAAAAGAGCTTGCAAAATCATTGGGAGATACTCAATCAGCAATTTCAAAACATTTGCGAGCAGCATATTCATCCAAAAGCAGGGAAATTGAGTGCCATACGAATTGAAGCCTAGCCTTGAAAAACGATTTTGCATGTCCGAAATGAAGCTTCAACGCTATAAAAAAAATCATTTTTGCATCGAATCATTACTTGCGATGACAAATCGATCTATTACGATAACCCCAAACCAGCGGAATCTAAACCAAAACCAAATATCCTTAGCATTAAGGTAATGTTTTGTATTTGGTGGGAGCAAAAGGGTCATATCTATTATGAGACCTTCACAGGGAACATGTACCGATCGCAACTGAGCAATGCCCAGAATATGCGGCCATATATGAAATCGTAATATTCCATCATGGCAACGCTCGGCCAAATGTTGCGATATCTATTAAAAAGTATTTAGAGTGAAGTGGTTGTGAAGTTTTGCCTCACCCGCTTTATAGTCCAGATGTGCCCGTCCAACTTCTATTTGATTCGATCGATGATCTCCCTATATACGGTTCACTTTGGAACAGAGTATCCGATATTGACTTAATTCGTTCTAGGCCTCTAAAGACTCGGAATCCATTGTTTGCAGAAAGATGGGAAGTGGTCATAACTAACAATGACCAATACTTTGAATAAATTTATATTGTACAAATGTTTCAAAATGAAAGTTAAACTTTTGAAAAATCCAGTATTTTTTAAGTTATATAAATGACGGGACAAACCTATTAAGAAATGGTCTCAACAATTAAACTAAAGTTTATTTTTTTTCATACAAAAGACTCTACCCTAGTAGTTCATGTACTATATTGAGAATATTGAGAGAAGGTTGTAAAACTACTTATTGTTTCACGTATAGGGTTATTTAGTTGAAAACGGTCGACTGAATGAGTGAGTGTAACAGAATTTATTATTATCGCCAGCCATATGATGACCAATCAACTGTTACTAATGACTACAGACTACATGTAACACTGATGTTCTTCTACTCAATCATGATTTGAACGACAACTACGCTTTTCTGTTACAATAAAGAAAAAAAGAAAATACTATTGAAAAATCAAGAACAAACTAAAGGAATAAAATACTCACGAACATGAACACCCTGCTATGAACTTGCTACCATTATTACATACATATTTATACTGATGCTTGAACAACAACTTCAATTTAGTTACACTGATTAATAGGCGACCATAATTTCATGATTGATTGGATTTTATTGTTGCTAACATACAATAACCACTGCTTTGGTAGGTACTTTTGTATAACATTTTTAATTGTTTTATATTTGTAGTGCAGACTGTCTTGAGAGTTTTAAAACATACCAAACAAAAATAGTGCATTTTATATAAAGGATAGAAAGTGTTTAAAGATTTCATATTTTATTAGATTTAAAGACATATCACTAGGGGGCGGATTTTCATGCATTTATTATTGGAAAATATGCGCCTAAAAAATGCTTCAAAAAAATCAAAAATACACAACACTGTTGCCAGCAGTTAGAACTCTTTAAATTATACTAGGAATTAAACAATTAAAGTTCTAAAACTATTTTTAACATAACTTTTCTTCTAAAAAACGATGGATATTTATATTAATTGTAATATCTTGGTATAAATACATGTTTAAAGCCATGTTATGTAATCTATAGTGTAGGGACTTTAAACGTTAATTGTGTAGTGCATTTGTCTCTCAGTTATCCAAAATTACTAGTTTACGACAGTATCGTAGAACTGCTTGGAAATGACTGTCAGGAGCGGTTACTGTGTAGGTGAAGTTACAAAATCTTTCGATAACGAAATCTCTTATAAATCGAATGTGCAATGAAAACAAATATGAATGTTTTCGACACATTTAAACAATTTTTGATACTAAAATTAAACTTTTTTGAAGAAAAATGTTTTGAAATAATAAATTTCAATTACTGATAGAGAAATGAAGAACTTAATGCCAGTTTCTCGATGTCAAAAGAAGTTAGTCGATAACAAATTCGACAAAAAAAATTTTGTCGAAACAATGTATTACCCATTAATGACAAAAAATTATATTTTTATTAAAAATTGGCATAATATGCATATAAATATGCATTTTGAAGTAAAATATAACAAAATATGCATTATCAATAAAATATGCAAAAATATGCACTAACAAATCGATGCCATTTTGCAGTAAAATGTGCGATTCGGATAGATAATTAGTCTACATTGTATTTGGACGTTCGAGAAAAAACATGCATTTGCATATAAATCCGCCCCCTACATATCACTTTTTATACCCACCATAAAGGTTATAAAAACCCTCAGGGCGTATGAATATTTTCATGGTAATTAATTATAACTCATACGCACAGTATAACGATTAGAAAGATTTTATTTTGGAAATATGTATGTCGATAGCTCGTGAATGAAATGAAATTTTTCTTTAACTAGATACCAAAATTCCTAAGACTAGAAAATTTAGTTTTTACATTTATGATGGTTTGATAAGAATACCGATATTTTACTATAACAAAGTGATCGAGAAACGCTATAACTACTATGGACTCCAACAAAACAGAATTGCCACATGAGAACCCCTGCATATTTGTATACCCTTCACCATGAGTGGCAAGGGTATATGTAGTTTGCTATTCCCTTTGTAATTTCTACATTTTTCATTTGCGACCCCACAAAGTATATACATATATTCTGCATCGTTATAGATAGCGAAGTCGACAAATAGCCCCCAAATAACTTACATACATGATTCATATATCAATTTATCGGGAATTCTTCCGGCTCGGTTGGGATTTAAAATCGACAAAATCGTCCCACAAATGGCTGTGATATAAGGGACAACCTCGATTTTTGCTCAATTTTTTATCTATATCTGGATTACTAAGTCATTAATATAGACAATATGGATATCTAATGATAGATATTTCAAAGTCCATTGCAACGATGTATGTATATAAGGCTATAGTAAGTTGGACTTCCAATGGATCAAAATCGGGAAAAATATTTTTTAACCCGAATTTTTTTTCAAAAAAAAAATTTCTAAAAATTAAAAAAAAAATTTAAAAAAATATAAAAAAACAAATTGGAAAAAAAGATTTTTTAAATTTAAAATAAATTTAAAAAAAAAATAATTTTGTATAAATAATAATATTTAAAAAAAAATAATATTTTGAAGTATAATTTGGTGAAGGATATATAAGATTCGGCACAGCCGAATATAGCAATCTTACTTGTTGATCTATATCTGGATTACTAAGTCATTAATATAGACAATATGGATATCCTATGATAGATATTTCAAAGACATTTGCAACAACGTATATAAGGTTGGTCGGACCTACAATGGGTCAAAATAGGAAAAAATATTTTTTAACCCGAATTTTTCATCAACAAACATTTTTTATCACTAATAAATTAAAATTTTTTTAAAAAAAAAAGTTGTTCACTCTTGTATTACTGTGGTATTATTCGTCACATGATGACTATTAAAATTTTGCTTAATTTATAAAAGCACGCCCCCATGATTAATTACATGTTCAACACTGTAGTTTACATAAAATTAATTTTGTTTTAATGCAAATATTCATATTCTTGTAGTTGTTATAAGTAGTATTTTATCCTTCGTCACCAGCTAAAGCACGTTCTTAAACTATAATGATCCTTTTAATTTATACACTCGCAATCCTACAAATAAACTCTTTCTACCAACACCAACATAAATCCGTATAAACGTTTTTAGTTGTTTGTTTTTTTTTTTTCTTAGGTTATTTTTATATTTATATATAAAAACGTTTAGATGGTTGATTAACAACGTAGGAAAACAAAAAAATTCACTCATTGTAGTTGAATGATTGACGTCAACATGAAAATGATTTAAGGAAAAATATTTCATGTTACGACGGACAACAAATTATGCAATATAGAGTACAAATTTACATAGAAAAGTTATTTATTGTCGTTTTGAATTGTTTCAGTGTCAACAGTAAATGAATCAATGAATGAATGAATAAATGAGAGAATGAATTATTATTTTAAATGGCTTGTTAGTCTTATTAAGTAAAGTTTATTGTCGTTTATTAACTGTTAATTTGGGCCAATGAATTATATTTGTTGCAAATGATTAACAAAGCAAATGTAATATTTATCAATAATAAAACTATAAGTTGAGAGCAAAGTGATTCGAGATGATGCCAATATTTTATATGTTTCTTATGGGAGAAATATGAGGACCTTTTAATCCTTTGATTCAGCTCACCAAATACTGACGCCAGGATAACATTTTTGACAAATGATCTGCTAAATTTTAATTTTATTTGAGAACATCAAGATCTTGCCTATTGGTAAGTTTTCACAAAAACTACTGTACGTATGAACAACATTATTAACAATTAAAAATGACTCATACTCTTTGAAAACTCAAAATTCATGATATAACATGCTGAATTTAAATCTGCAAATGTCAACATTTCTCAAAAGTAAACAAACGCATTCATTAAATACATTTACGTAAGTCAAAGTACCAATTACATAAATACCTTAAAGTTGTTCAAAATGTCAATTTATTGTTGACACACAAAAACAAGATTAATTTATACCTTTGTTTTCTAAAACAAAAACTTTTTGTAAAAATTTTTGCAAATGTAAGCAAAATAAAAACGTACAATTAATTAAAGTAAATTACAAGTTAAAAGAAAAATGTTAGAAACAAAAACTTAAGTAAGCCCTGATACATTTAAAAATAAATTCCGTTTTTTAATTTAAAGAGTTTTGCAACAAAATTGAATTTTTTTTTTATTTGCTGATAAAATTTAAAGCAAATTACGTGTTTTTTGTTGTGCAATTTATCTTTTTCTCTCTTAAAGAGAACTAAACAAGAAGTAAAATTGTGTATTTTTCTTTTTATTACCTTGTTAATGAAATTCTTCCAAGTGTAATAGAAAAACTTTATTTCAACACACATCTACACCAATATGTTGTAATTAAATACAAAACAGCAACATCAAATTGCCAAAGTAATTTAAGAAACTTGTGCAGTGCGGCACAGAAGTTGTTAGACGTGAGAGAAAGAAATAAGTTGTATGTTCTAAGGTAGAATTGTTTTGAGCATATATTCTATGCTATAGAATATAGGTTAAGTTAGTCCTGGGATAAATTCTTCAATCCAGCAGCATAAAATTGCCAAAGCAATTTATAAAACTCATACAGTACAGCTCAGAAGTTGTTAGACATTCAAGAAAGAAGTTGATTGTCTAAGCTTGTAATGAGGATATTCTAGCTGGTTCTGGAATGTTTCTTAGCAAGTAGTTGTACATTTCTAATAACACCTCTAATACAAAGTCTTAAATTAGTTTATTATTGTTTGAAGTATAATCGTATTTTAACCCTGATGCAATTTACTAAATTCTATATCCTCATATTGCATACAAATTATCATATTCGTCTGAACTTGATTCATACTCGTAAAAACTTTAATAAAAATATATTACAAGGGGTTAAAATTTGTATAATTTTGTAGTAAAAGTATGTTTGTATGTACGCTTCTAAATACTTACAGTGTGAAAATGTATTCTAGGAACAAAATATATGTATGTGAATAAACATTAGGTTGGCGCATATTTTACACTTTTACGATTGTATTTGGTCACAAATTTGTTCAAATTATTTATTAAAAAAGCATTTCTTAGCCAATTTTCTAATATTTTATTTCAGATTATTTCTGGGACATTGTTAACCCTTTTCTAACTGAGGTTAAAATTAACAAAAAACTATGCTCTATAAAATATTAAAAATAACAAATAGATAAAATTTATTTGCTAAAATAAGCAATTACAGCAATGTATTAGACCTTAAATATTAAAAGAATAATACATTGGGTATATTAATTAAAAATTCGGGATTTTGAAATATTTGTACAATATAAATTTATTTAAAGAGTGTTTAAAGAGAAGACAATTAATGTTATATATTATATATTAATTGTGTTACTTTCTTCGGAAAGGGGATAGATTGTAGAAGGAAAGTGGGTGAAAGCACGAGAAAACCTCATCTTTTGAGGCCAAGAACGAATTTCAGATACTCTGATTCAAAGTGAAGCGTGTCTCAGAAAGAGCATTCTACATCGATCGATGCAAATAATAATCGCACGGGGCAAGGTCTGGACTATAAAGCGGGTGTGGAAAAACTAGCCAAACACCTCTTTCTTAATAGTTTTTAACATGTGGCCTAGCGTTGTCATAGTGAACTATTATGGTTTCACGTCTGGCCGCATATTCTGTGCGTTTTTCGGCCAATGCTCGCTTCAAACGAATCAATTGCGTTTTCGGTACTGGTGATGATTTGGCCAGATTTCATTAGCTCATAATAGATAGGACCCTTTTGTTTCCACCAAATTCAGAGAATTACCTTAGCGGGATGGATATTTGGCTTTGGTGTCAATTCGGCTGTTTGGCCGGGCTTCACATACGATCTCTTACGATTTGTGTTATCGCAATGTATCCATTTTTCATTGCAAGTAATAAATCGGTGCAAAAATGATTTTCTTTTATAGCGTTCAAGCATCATTTCGGACATGTAAAATGGTCTTTCAAGGTCTCTCGGCTTCACTTGGTATGTTACCCAATTGCCCTGCTTTTGGTTGAATACTGCTGCTCGTAAACGTTTTGAAATCGCTGCTTGAGTAGCTCCCAATAATTTTGCAAGCTCTTGTTGAGTTCGATAACAATCTTCATGGAGTAATGCCTCGAAGTTTTGGGCACATTTTTTTAAAGTGAAGAAGTAAAACAAAACTTCCCGCATATGACTTCGTTGGTACAAAATTCTACATTTTCGGAGCAAAAGAAAAACTTTGTTTCTTACACTATAACGTTCAATAACTAAGTGGGAATAAATGACAGATATGTGCCCTTCAAAATGACATATAAGTTATTAAAACAAAAACCATGCTCTATTGTAAAACCCGCATGAGTTCTACTTATAAATGTATTTACATTCAGCACAAGAATATATAGATTAAAAATTCCCCTTGTGTGGGAATCGAACCGACACATTATTTGTTGTGATTGATAGTCAAGCTGCTAATTCATTGCTCCTCTGGGGTGTATTAGAAACCGGCTTCGCTCAGAAAAGATTATTTTACATTGTCGGTCTAGTCAGGTCGCAACGATTTCTTAATCTAGTGCGAAATATTATAAATCCTTTCTGCAATGAAAGAAATCTTTTCTGAGCGAAGCCAGATTTTGAGAAAACCTTAGCGCCTGGCCAAAGGCCGGCAATGCAAAAAACGTTTCTGAGCGAAGACAGTTTTTAATACATCCCAGAGGAGAAAAACTTAGTGGCTGGCCGAAGGTCGTCAATGCAAAAAAACTTTTCTGAGCGAAGCCAGTTTTTGATACACTCCAGAGGAGGAAAACTTTGCGCTACGCCATACGCCCGCAGTGCAAAAAATGTTTGGTAAGCAAAGAATAATTTCACTTCTGCACAGAGAAAACAGATGCGTGATAGCAACCGAATTTGTTACCAATCGAATGATTCGGTTGCACACATAAAATTTTTCAGTTCTAACAACAGAATGTCAGTTGATAAAGAAGAATTTCAGTTGAGGCAACCAACCTTTAGTTACTCCTTCCAAAATATTGTAGCCTCAACTGTAAAATTCGGTCACTAAGACAGAATCATTCGATTGGCAACAAATTCGGTTGCTATCACGAATCTGTTTTCTCTGTGTGTAGTTCTTTCTTTCATTGGGAGTTAGATTACATAAATAAATTGCTTTGGATTGGGAATTATTTAATTTCTATTGAGATTTATTTCATTGGGATTTATTTCGCTTTTATGGGACTAATATTTTTAAAATTATGAAACCGCCGATTATTGGGAGTAATTTCATTTTACCCTTTGGTAGTTATTTCATTTTTAAAGTTTGGGAATTATTTAATTTTTGATGAGAGTTATTTCATTGGGATTTATTTCATTTGGGAGTTATTTTACGGTACCCTCATTCACAATATATGACAGAACTATTGAATTATTATTTAAGTATATTAAAAAATTGTCATAAGTATTCCTAGTTACTCTGTACCCCCTAACTAACTATTCTATGTATTTAGAAGTAAAACTTTTTTTATACATCTTAAATTTTCTTTTATAAGACTTTATTTCCAAGTAAATTTCTAATAAAATGTTTTTTCTTTCTTTCTCATATTTTCTTTAACAGGTAAGTCAAAAGATAAATGAAATGGTTTTTGCATTAAAATTTAAGTACTTGGAACACCTCATGTATGTGGGTAAGGAAAGTGCATCCTAGTAACAGCAATAAAAATGAGCTGCATAATGCAATGCGTTGAGAAGTTGAACGTGTATAAATTTTTGAGTAAGTGAGTACATTACTATACAAAAATATTAAACTTATTAAAAATATATTTATTAAAGGAAATTGAAAAAAAAATTTAATGAATAAATTAAAAAATAAATGGGCGTTTTAGGAAGTTAAAACAATGATTTATATGTTAGAACTAAAATGTTTAAAAAATATCAATTTGGAGTAAGAAACTGTAATTAGTTATTTAATAACTAAGAAAAGTTGCTTCAAAAATGCCATTTAAGCGCTACAGCATCAAAATTGTAATGAATAAAATATTAATTAACAAATTAATACTTAAAAAAAGAATCAAATCGAATTTGTTAAATTTATAAATTTGTTAAAAGCATCAATATTCAATTATATTTGCACAATATTATTTCCAAAGCTACAAAACGCAGCTACTTTTGTTAGAAATGTTAACCCAAATTAACTAAATGTTATCTTTTTAACTTATTGCCTGTTTCAGTAAATGCGAACGAACATGTTCTTTCTCATTTTATATTGAGAACAACAAATAAATTGAAAACGTTTTTAAACCATTTATATTCTACAAGTACCCACTTAATTGATTTCACGCTCCCCAATTATACCTTATTATTATTTTAAGTTTTATATCAATATTATAATAAACTAATAATAATAATTTAATTAACACCCATTTTTTCCTTTAGGCACTTCATTATTAACATAATTACAAATACAATCCAAAATTAACACACAAAACACAGTAACCAAAAAAAACAATCTCCTCATTTCTATGGAATTGCTGTTTTATTATTATTTTATTATGATTTAATTAACATAATTATATTCTATTGGTTGCCCTTTTTCCAACAAGTTTCTGAGTTCTTAAAAGCAGCTCATTTTCTGAATTAGATTTATACATTTTAAACCCTAAAGCAACGATACAACAAAAGAAATAGTAGAGAATTAGTTGGGAAACATTTATACTGACAATTGTACTCTTTTTGTTGGTTGCGGAAAATGAGCTTAACCATGAAATGTAAAAAGCAACTTGTTAAATGCAAACTCAGTACAAATGTATCTATGTACGAATGTGAGTATGAGGGAACAACAAAGGGAAGGAAACGCTATGTGAATTTTGGACATATTTAAATATTTTGGTAAATTTTAAAACTGTTTATGAATATGGGGGTAAAAATTTATATTCTCAAAGAAGAAATATTAAAGTTTAAATCATAGAGTATAGACATAGAGCGGAAACTCTCCTGTCAAAGACCTAACTCAGTTGTCAGAAACCTAAGTGGTGAGAATGTATTAGGAGAAAAAAACTCTGTGAAAACAAAAACAACGCTCGTATGTGTAATTATTTTGAGTAATTTTTTTTTATTTTTTCTAGTTTCCGCTCTTGTTTCTCTATGGTTTAAATAATCAAAATCGAACCATTTTCTTTACTGAATCGACCTTTTTGTATTAATTAATAAAATTTCTCATAGAATATTCTATTATCGCACATTAATTTTCGATTGAATGTTATTAAAAATGGTTAAATTGTTGTCTACTTAAACCAGAGACAAAAAATAATGGTATATTGGCAAAAAAATAAAATAAAAAATGAATCAAATGAATAAAATCAAAAGTTGTGGACAGATTTTAATTATTTTTAATTACTATTTAATTATGTGCATGGAAAAAATTAAGAGCGTAGCTGCATTTTTAAATTTTTTATGCCGTTTGAAAAAACAAAAATTTAGAAATTTTCCTAAAAAAACGACTGCGCGGATTAAAAAAATGTTAATTAAGTCTTGCTTAAAGGTAATTTTATTGCGGATTTTCGTTTTTTTTTCAGTTTATCCAATAAACTAAACCTTTTTTGAGTTACGCGAATATATGTTGTGCAACCTCCTCCATTTTCTAAATAACGGTATATCTCGAAAATACGAGCTAACCTAAAAAAACGGTTAGCACCACTGAATTCAGCGTAGTCGAATTAGTTTAACCCTGGGTGCACCTCTTGTCAATTTCATGCACAGTGTTATCATTCACATCCATTTAAAAATAATTTGTTTGTGTTATATCACTGAGAAAGTGATTTAATAGAGAACATTTTAGGTTAGCGGTTGAGAGAAACAAACACAAATAATCTAGATTCTAGTTTTTTAAAAAATCTAAAATTTTTCAAAAAAAATTTAAAAAAAAAAATTAAGAATTTTAAAGAACATCAAACCATTAAAAACTACAAAAACTAATATAGGTTATACCAAATCCTGTAAATAAAAGTCATTTTATAACTGATATTTTGAGTGATTTATTGTATATACATATGTATGAGTTATTTTCGGTCTCTGATTTAAACATTCACATTACATTTTTATATATTTGCAGGTAAAAGTTGATTAATTGGATTAGGGGTATTTTGACTAATATTTTATAATCAGAATAGAAAGCACAGTTGTCTTTACCAAACTTCAGTTTATTAAGTATAGTTTTTGCAAGTGTCGGACGGTATAATCAGAATCTAGAGTATCGGCTATTCCACTGTGCACACTTCTCCTGCTGTGATATTGCTGTGTGACTTGAACACATGAACTAACTACACTTTGAAAGCATGTATTTATGTATGTAAATTAAGCTGCACCTTATATTGGACATTTGCGATTTTCGATGTTACCAAGGGCGAAAATTTTAAATTTATATGAAATTTTATAATTTTTTCCATATTTTTTTAAGCTTTTAATTTTCAACTGCAAATTTCAAATAAAATATGCAACCGCTAAACGATATACAATTTTGCTACAATTTTCAGTATTTTCTTTTTAGATGTTCTCCGTCATCTCGACCTTGGTATCACCGAAAATCGAAAAAAGTGCAACAACATAAGGGCCGTCCTAATGTACATACAATTATCACACAAAGTCATCATTAAACTAAACAATCTATATCCTATACATTTACGCAAAGCCAAGTGTTCCGTGCACTGTGGTTCCAAATCAAAATCTAGGTGGACAAAACTATTTGGCGCTCTTTTTATATAGAATTGGTATCTCCGATCCCAAAAAATATGTTTAAAAGATCAATATAAACATATAAAATAAAATACATATAATACATATAAAAACTAAATTTTTAAAAAGATCTGTATTTACTATATTTCAAGTTACAGTAGGGTCTAGATATATGAATAAAGAAATATTTCTAAAAATGTTAATCCGTAAAAATTAAAAAAAAAAGTATTTCGGCGGGTGCTGGCGGCTACAATTTCTTTACAAAGACATTCCCCAGAAGTTTCTTTAAATGATGGACGGGCTTCGACGGTTTTTTTTGGCAAGCTATATAACATTCTTAGAAAAAAAAATATCAGTATATTTGAGAACCAAGTTAAGGACTATAACAGGAAAATGGAGAGGCCCCTAAATATAAGATATACACTTAATAAAAGCCAATATCAATGTTTATCTATGTTTTGAAGTATGAATTTCAATATGGTAAAACAATTGAGATATATCTAATTTAGTAAATCAGTAAAATATTAAAAAAAATTAACGAAAATATGATTCAAAATTTGTTGAACTTCTGGCGCTTCTGTCGAGAAAACGAAATGTCCAATTAAAAGCCAATTTGTATTGGAGGAGAGCAGATTGTCAGCTTCCGAAAAAACTTCGTTTTTCCAAATTCTGAAGATACCGATTTTCATAATTTTGTCCACCTAGATTTTGATTTGGAACCACATTTGTGACAAATGCGACTACTGCGTCCCTTCTAGATTTTAAAAAGATGATTCTAGTAAAATTTGCAACAACAAATATTCTAGCATCATTCATTGATGATCCGTTTGTTACTTCCACATTACTACTTTTTCCTAACTTCCAGACGTAACATATGGGTTACTTTTAGAAGACACTTCTTCAACTCTTCCTGGAATGATATAATCCGTACGTTGACGCTTTTTTGACACATCCGGAAGAGTCGTATTCGTTTATTCTAAAAGTCACTAAAAATTATCAGCTTAGGTGTGTGACGGTAGTTCTGCCCGACTGATGTCGGCGACGAATTTTAATATTATGACGTTACGAGGAAGAAACTTCTACGATAGAAAATACTGCACACAGAGAAAAAATATAGTTGTCCATGGTTACTGTAACCATTTAAATAGTGTTTTAAGTTTTTTAACAATATTATAGTCACAGTAACTAATTACATGGTTGTGGTAACCATAATATGGTTAATTTGCAATTCACATGATTGTGTCAGCCATATATATGGTTACAGTAAACAAGTATATGTTTGTGACAACCATTTATATGATGAAGGACTTATCATATTATGTTGCTCTTGGCTCATAATCTGAGAACAACATATTATGATAAAATTATTCATCATATAAATGGTTGTCACAAACATATACTTGTTTACTGTAACCATATATATGGCTGACACAATCATGTGAATTGCAAATTAATCATATTATGGTTACCACAACCATGTAAATAGTTACTGTGACTATAATATTGTTAAAAAACTTAAAACACTATTTAAATGGTTACAGTAACCATGGACAACTATATTTTTTCTCTGCGTGTGGCAGGGACTAAACAATCTCTCTCCTATACAATTACACAAATCCAAGTGTGTATTAGCATGAGCGAGAGTATTTTTGTATTCATTGCATGAAGCTTTACTTTGTACGCATTTGTAATTGTGTTGCTCAAAACAAGTTACAACTGTTGTTGTTGGTGCTGCTCTTGCTCTTAATTTGACAGTTGTTTGTGTTTTTCTTTATTTCATTTGCTATTTTTGTTTTGTTTTTTTGTTCTACTTATACTTATGTGTTTTTCTACAATGTATTTGAGCTTGTGTTTCCCTTCCTTTAGTTTGTAAAGCTTGTGTATTTAGGTGTAAACACTTGTTTGTCTGTGGCTGTGTGTGTCTGGGTGTGTGTGTACAGCAAATCCTTTTACAGCTTTTGTATTGCACAAATCAACATTTATTCTTCATTCATGTGAATTAGTTAGAAAAATACAAAACAAAATTTAAAAAAAAAAACACACAGAATACCCAGAGAATTACACTATGAATGAATGAAAAGAAAGCTGTGCAAAACAAAGACAAGAGTTAGTTTAAGACTCTGGAAAAACAAAATGCCACAAAAAAGTCATTTAGGAAAGAATTTAGGATTAAGTGATACCAATATTTTGAATGTATTGTATGGCACAATAGGAAACTAAGCCAAATTTAAAAAAAATAATATTAAAATCTAACACAGTGAGGCCAGGGCGGGACGGCTAGAAGTATTTATTTGTATGTATTTATATTTACTTATTAGTGGAAATTCAATTAATTTTCAAGAACTGTGAATATTCAATCTTAATTGAATTTACATATGTTTGCAAAAACAAACATCACTTAACGAATTGTATTTGTCAACTGTCACTTAATGATTTTATTTGACAATAAATTACTCTTTTTCAAACACACACATATGATTAATTTGAAGGTCATTCAATTCATTTTAGGGTCAGATTGATAGAAATACAATATTTGAATTAAATTAGTTTCAATTATCTTTCTAGTGAGTGAATGCAAGTGCTCACTGAAGGATATTGTTTTTAGTTTACTTTTATTTTTACTTCGGAAAAGGATTTTTAGTGTTATACTCCCAACGATTTATACACCAATATTTTTACGTTTTTACCTTTTAAAAACTAAAGTTTATTTCATTTAAATAAACCGGATACTTTTGATGGCAAATAAAACCAGTTTAGTAGTTTAAAATTTGTAACAACTCTTTATTTATTTAAAATGTACAACAACAGTGTTTTTATACACGTTTATAAATTCGCAGAAATTCACACACTTTTTAATGTACAAGTATACACTGGCAATGCAGTTGATTACTTAACGATGCTTAAAATTAGACTCATCGACTACTACAACCGCAGTCACTATTTATAGACACTGCCATCTTCATGTGAGTAGCCTAGATTGTTCTTAAAGGTCAAAACTCGTATATTCGAATTATAGTGCTTTCGATGTCAATATTAACAGCTTAAACATTTAGTGTTGCCATACTTAAAAGCAATGCTAATCAACCGTATGACATTGTTGATAAGTAGAAGCTTCTACTGATGGACATGTTTGTAAACATGCGGGCAGGCGTTATAGACCGTTAAATTCAAATCACTAATACAAATTCGTAACAATATGAAGTTTATACGAATCAGAGAACTAATTACAAAGTTATGCCTAAAACCATATTTTAAGTTGATCGATTTTACAACATTCTTATATAAAATTTGAACTTTGAACCTCGATAAAAAGCCAACCAAAGATAATTTAAAATTTTTGAGCAACATCAAAACTGTGTACAAATTTGAAATGTTTTCTCCCTAACGTGTTTTTATTATACCCTACACCACCATAGTGGGGATGGTATAATGCGTTTGTGCATATGTTTGTAACGCCCAAAAATATTAGTCTAGCACCCACCTGAAGTATACCGATAGACTTAGAATCACTTTCTGAGTCGAATAAACGATGTCCGTCCGGCTGTCTGTCCATGTAAACCTTGTGCGCAGAGTACAAAATTCATATCACCAAATTTTGTTACTATCGGTCCATAGCTCCCATATAAGGCCCACTTCCGAAAATCAGTCAAAAATAGAAATTATTGAAATTTTAAAAGAAAATGTTTTTGCTCTTTTACTTAGTGTAGGGTATTATAATGTCGGGCTTGACCGACCATACTTTCTAACTTGTTTTAAATTAACAACAATCCTAATGATCCCCCTTCAAAAGATTCTAATTACTTGTTTGTCCATTTTAGACAGACTTCTCTCAAAACTCTTTAATTAATAGAACATTTTTTCTACCTTCAGTAAAATCTTTTCAGCTACATATATCCAATAAAAGTCACACACAGAAAATATGTATTTTTTTTTGGTTTTTAGAGACCATACATGTTAACTTGGTTTGTTAGTTGACCATTGGGTACTAGTTATGTTACATAGTCTATCAATATTGGCTAAACATACACACAATATACAGTCTACAGCTGATGTACTCATACTAGAATTTGTTTTGGGGTTTTATCTTTATTTGCTTGTCCCTTTTTGGTTGGTCCATCAATCAAAATTGACAACCTACCCAAACATCATCAGGTAATAAATAGCAGTTTATAGTTTTCTAACTAAGGTCTGTCTACAAATATGTAACCAAAACTAGCTTCATATGATTGTGCAGGCTGCCTTCATAAGAATTTGGCAAACAATGAATTGAAAAGAATTGACTTTTTGACAACAGGACAAAAAATGCAAAATTCACAAAAAATGCAAAATTTACATAAAGACAATTTTAAAAGTATGAAACACAGTTTTTTTAAATGAAATAATATAAAATGTGAATTTTAAACTTTCATTAACTATACATATGTATATGGATATTTCGGATGAAACTCGAATAAAAATTATAAATAATTTAAATGGAATTAAAAACTTTATAAAAGGCCTTACCACTCATGGTGAAGAAGGGTAAAACAAATATGTTACTTATTAATATAAATATTAAATCTCTAGTAAATCCCTGATAACATTAACTGATTGCTTATATCATATTTAAACAAATAAATCTTTGCAAATTATTTTAAAAGTTGCAACTTAAATAAAGCAAATAATTTCATTTGCATGCCCTTAGTAGTCGAAATTCAATTACGTTTGAACAAAATGTTAAATCCAGCGAATGTCAGTTAATTGATTTTACTCTTATTTGCAAATACAAACATCAATTAACGACTTGTATTTGCCAACTGTCAATTAATGACTTTATTTGACAACAATTTACTCTTTCAAACTCACATGTATGAGTTATTTGAAGGTCATTCAATTCATTTTAGGTTCAGATTGATTGAAATACAATATTTGAATTAAATTTGTTTTCATTTACATATATATATGTGTAATGAGTGAATTTACAAGATCTTTATAATGAGTATAAATATTTGTAATTTACCAGAGCAAATTACTGCATGTAAACCTTGTAAACCTTGTGCGCAGAGCACAGGTCGTAATTTTGAAGATATTTCTATCAAATTTTGTACATATTTTTTCGGTCCAAGGACCAAGCCTATTTAAACTGGCTGAAATCGGTCCATTATTTCACCTAGCCCCCATACAAGTGTCCTTCCGAAATTGGACTTTATCGGTCATAAATGTTTAATTTATATATGTATCTCCACAAGTTGCGCTCCAAATAAGTTTTATATATACAAAGTTTATGTCACCAAATTTTGTTACGATCGGTCCATAATTAGTCATGGCTCCCATATAGACCCGCTTCCGAAAATCACTTTAACGTGCATAAATCGCTTAAAAATTTTGGTATACTCACAAAATTCAACATAGTAAACTTTCATATAGACATAAATCACACGACCTAATTTCATGGTGATCGGTCCATAATTGGTCATAGCCCCCATATAAGGCCCACTTCCGAAAATCACTCAAAAATATAAATTATTGAAATTTTAAAAGAAATTTTTTTTGCATGGTCGGGCTTGACCGACCATATTTTCTTACTTGTTTTTTTTTCATTTTTGATTTATTTAAGGTTTTTAGGTTTTACTTTACCGCCTGCCTTTTACAGCTACTTTATCGGCAATACAGAGTGGAGAAATAAATAAAAAAACGAATGAATTCGATGATGTAAGTTAATGTCTGCGAGAAATCTTATTGTCAGTTATTAGTATAATTCTCCCTTCTATCAAAAAACTAAAACTTTGACTCACTGTAAAAAAAATTCAGACTAGACAAAAATGATCTAATCAAAATACGTTCCAAAAATGCTATTGGACAGTGTTATTAATATTTTATTCGAAAAAAGAAAACACTCACTTTCATGTCAACAAAAACACATACCATCAAATGATTGTTTTATTTGGACATTCAAGCATAAACAATTTAATTGAATTATTGGTTGTAAAATTATATGGAAAAATATTTTACCAATTTGGCCATACTTTTGCATGCATGCATGTTTGAATATTTTCAAAAAAACAATTTACATAAAGTGCAATATTTATAATATTTGCAAAAAATATATACATACATATGTATATTTAAATCAATTGTGAAAAACCGATGTACTAAATTTGTGAAACTAAAAAATAATATATAATATTCTTATGCATGCATATTCAAATTTTAAATATATGAAATTGTTTGTAAAATAAGGTTGAACCCAAAAAAATAGTAATTAGAATGCTAAGGCATTTAAACAAAAAAATATAACTACATATTTGGGGTAATCCCGGTCTACTATTTGCTCATATTGTCATAATGTCCTAATATATTAATTTTTGTTGTGTTTCAAACAAAAAAATTCTAAACTAATAAGGCTATTTTGAACTATGTTTATTGTTTTGTCATAAAATAATACTTTTTTTTGTTTAAAACACAACAAACAACTATAATAATATATTAGGACATTATGACAATATGACTAATAGCAGACCGTGTGAACACCCCAATTGTTTGGCTGTAGTGCAAAGATACTTTATTGATTTTTTCACGCCTCTGACAGTTTTCGGGACGTTATATTGAAACAGAAATAATTCGAGATGAGAAATTACACTAAATTTGTCACATATCGTTAGCTTATTGTGTAAGATTCCAACATTTATTTAAAGAAACTTAGCTTTTTTCCAATCTAAGCAAACGATATTAAATTTTATTTAAAAGCTTAAAGTTTTAAAACTTTCGCACTAAACCATAAAACAGTTGGGCTTGTAAATTTTTATTATAAATTACATTAAATTGTATTAATATTTGAACTTTAATGTTGTACAAGTTGGTCTGTCTGTGAGTTTACAGACACAAAAATTACCACAATTTAATGCAAATTGGTTTTATAATAATAATGTTGTACATCATCCAAAACAACAATTTAAATCTGCTCTTTTTTTTATTGTAAAATGTAAATTTTAACATTTAAATTCTGTCGTTTAAAAAGCTGTCCATTAACTGAAATGAAAATAAGGAAATGGGCATAATTTTTAAGAAAAAAAAACAGAAACAGAGTTTCTCTATTATAACAATACAAACATTGGTCATTCTTAAATAACATTAAAACCTTAAATACATTTCGGAAATTAAATAGACTGTGGTACAATTATTTTAAGAGCTGAATATTAAAATTTTGAAAATGAATTACCAAAGGAAACTATTAAAATTGGTGACCAGATAACCAGCTTTATATTTAACTATTTATGTACTTAAAAAAATTAAATTAAGAATCAATGCAATTTATTAAAATTCAAGTTGTAATATATAAACTTTAAATAATGGAGGGAAAAACAATTAACCGTAACAAGATAATAAATGAAAACGTTTACATATTAAATAATAACAAATTTATTTTATTAACAAAACGTTCTACCTCTATAATTTATCATTAACCTCAAAATATTTTATGGGGTTTAAAAAAAAACCTTGTTCACATGTATTCGTACGACAACATAATTCCATCACTGACCAACCAACCATTAGTAACAATAAACCCTGCAGCTTTAGTGTAGCAATTAACAACTTTTTCATATATTACAACTATAATATGATTGTGCCCTATTATTAGAGTATTCAAAACCGAAACCGAAAACCATTCAACCGGTTTTTTCATCTTTGTAAACTCTATCGGTTACGGTTTTTTTTAACTTTTCGGTTTTTTGACAAACCGGTTTTTATAAGGCGGTTAACCGGTTTTAATGAAATATATTTTCTAAAGCTCAATCAAACATATTTATAAAAACTTTGATACAATTTTTAAAAATATTGATTTATTTTATAGAAAATTATAGCATTTGACAATATTTCGTAAAAGATAAAAAATAATTGCATAAATTCAAAAATGCTAAATAAAAATTTAATATAAACCGGTTAACCGGTTTTTTTGGAAGACAAAAACCGAAACCGTTTAACCGGTTTTTTAAAAGACAATAATTAAAACCGTTTTTTTCAAAAACACACTTTTTCGGTTAAATGGACACTCTACCTAATATGCTTCCAAATTTAACCATAATAATGATTTCAGTATTATTTTTAAACCTATTAGATAACCTTAATAAACAAAATTTGGTAATTTTAACCCCAAGTACCATTAAGGGTCAATTTCCATTTTTGTGCTGTTATTTTGTTATTCATGTTATATTTTTCGTAAGTTTCATCCAAATCTTTCCATTAGAAATTCCAAATATTGAAAAATTTGACTTTTGATCTTTAACGATTTAAGGTTTAACGTTTTCCAATTTTAGTAAAATGTTCAGAGTATATTTAGAATTATCTGGACTATATAATATTCTGAATAGGTTCCACTTAAAATTCATAACAGTAAGAAAATTCAGCTCATTCGCCAAAATATTGCCAAATAATTTGTTTTTCTCGAAAATTGCTAAATTTAAATCGTAGATATGGAAAAACTATAGGAGATATTTTCATAATTTTTCCATATTTATATTCCCTATTATATTCTCAATAAATCCCAAATGAAGTAATCAAAAAATTCTGAAATTTATTTAACAAAATTTTTAAAAATTTGAAAATGAAGTTTTGAAACTACCGTTAAAAAAAATAATTTTTTTTGGTCATACCTGCGAATAGGTTAACAGTATCGTATGAATCCAAAAATATGCATATATTTTAAGTAAAAATATGCTTTTATTTTAATATTTCTTAAAATATGTTAATTTTGTTCCTACATTTCTTGTTCTAGAGGCCTACAGTGGTTTAGAAACGTTTTTTTTTTTTGGAAATAATTCGGTATCTCGGGAACTATTGGAGATATTGTTACGAAATTTCTCATGGATGGAGCTGAGGTATTTTCAAGTTGATTTGCACTTGTTTAGCTTCCTAGCACTAATGGGTGACCCTAAAAATTGGTCACCTCGGGTCTACATTTTTTTTCTAAAAATCGCCAAAAATCCATTTATGATCCGAATGAGCTTAAATTTAAAATATAAATAGTGCTTAAGAAGATCTACAAAAAATACGCTTACATGTGTAGGTTACCTCTATTAGTTGAAAAGAATTTTATTGCCAATATAGGTGATATTTAAAACAAAATTTCAACCCTCCTTAGGCCCGTACATCTTAAAAACCATAAAAAGATCGAGCAAAATTAAAATAATGTGTGGCCTGAGACACCTTAATGAAATGGGAAATTTCTAATAACTTTAACATTTTTTAAACAATTTTTGTTTTTTATGTCTCATTAGAACGACAATTACGTACACATTTTATTCTTTTAGATTAAATTGAAAAATTAATTTTTTAATGGCAAAATTTTTACAAAAACTGAAAAAATTGCATTTTACCCCTTGTAAATGCATCTCAAAACTTCATTTTTTTCAGTATGTTTTTTACCAATGTTCACCAAACTGGAGGTTGAAACTGGGCAAAATCCATCTTTTGTTTATTAAGGGCCAATCTAATGACCATATTATGGTGTATTTGTGATCGTGGCATTATTTAATTGCAGCTACAATGTTAAACATCTTCTCTCCCTTGTGTGGGAACCCACACAAAATAATTAATTGTGTTATAAATGTTTAAAAAAAAGTTGTTGTTTGTTCATGAAGTTTCTTGACATTTCCTACTGCAACAATTTAGCACATAAAACCCACTTATTAATTAAAAATTCCAAAATATTTTTGACAACGAAATACTTAATAAGTGACATTGCTTACCCTTGTGAGTGGTTTTCTGTACATATGTAATTTATATGTATTTAGCACTAGTATCAGTATATTTTTATGTAAATTTTTTTGTGTAAAGTGTATTGAAGCAAATCTAGTGTGATGACAAACACATCGAAAGATATGTAAACAAATATGTTATTGATAGTAAATCTCAGTAAAATATGTGTGGTAAACAACACATTGGTAAAACCAAGTTATTATTGAAATAAAATGTATCTAACAAGTATATTTGAAGCAACCTTGTCGTAGCTATATAGTATTATCTGGGTGTAGTCTCCAGCATTGCTGGGCATAAAGACTGCATAGACTGCAGGGAACATACACCTACTCTCACATGTACTATGTCACACACCTGTGAGAGTATGTGACAGTTAAAATAATTTAATTTCGCTTGCAACCACATGAAATGCGAGCATAGAGAGAAAGGCGGTTTTACACATAATTATTAGGGTGATGTAAATTTATAAAAAAAAATAAAACTCCAAAGAAATTTAATTTCAGATTTCAGAAAATGTTAAAATTATTTAAATATAACTCTGTATTTAGTTTCCTTAAAAGCTTTATGGAAAAATATAATTGTTTTTACAATAAACTTTTATTTATATCTTAAAGTCTACCCTAATAACAATTTTAATGGTTGTAATCCAGACATGTAATATAAACATTGTTGTAGGTTTTTATTACATATAAATTCATACAGAAAACCATTAAATTTAATCGACAAAAAGTCAACAACAATTAACACAATACTAATGTAAACACACACACTAATACATAAATGTGCTTATTTTAACTTCCCAGTTGGCCAAATCGTCATAGACGATTTATGTAAGACATGTCATGACATGTCTTAAATTAAATACAATCGATGACAAGTGAAGCGATGTTTTAAATGCTGACGACAAAATGATTTTATAACCAAACTTTTCATTGTTATTGTGAGAACGATTTTTGCAACATTTGTTCGAAAAGTAGTTGACTATTTGTTCTGGCTGTCTCTCATATGTCATCGATAAATATACATTGTCGTGCTCCTAACATTGAGGATGTCTTGAAGACGTTGCCAACTGGGTTATTCCCATACATTTTCATACCAAATGTACCCCTACATATTTGTATAAATACAAACTCCCACATAAATTCACAAAATTTACTTAAAAAAAAAATGGCAACAAAAAATGTTGACATTTATACTCTGCATCAAAAAACCGGAGGGAAAAGAAAACTTTTTTCTTACCAACACCCAGGCAGAATATGGAAAAGGATAGTGGTGTTACTAATACGACTACAACTAACATCACTGCTATTACAACTACATTCGTTTATTCCTCATAGCAGCTCAATACTCGCAAAACGTTGTGGTGATTTAACGAAGCGAATAATTACAACCACAACAAAAAACAACAACACTCGCACAGCACCAACAAGAACAACAACTTAAATGAACAACATTGCAAACAATTTGAACAATAATTTTATGGCAAACTAAACTCAATTAACAAAATTTTCCTGAAAGGATAATGAAAAACAATTCTTGTACTCATACGCCATGCATCCAACCATTTTCGTAAGCAGGCATGTGGGAGTAAGAAATTTATGCTGATTTAAGACAATTACACAGACTGGACAAAATCTCATACTCACATGAAAATTACTCGGTTCAAGTAATACTCGTATTCAATCTACTACAGGTGAAACTGTTTTAGTGGTTTATGGAACCAAAATGTTAACAAGGTTAAAATAGTTACTGGATATAAGTACATGCTGCTGTACTACAAGTATTAGAGGAGAATTTTTAGGAATTTTAATCAAGTCAAGTACATATGTTTTATAGTTAATAAATTGTATATTTTTAATAATTTTAATGCTAGTTATTTAATAAAACAAATTTTGTATGAAACTTAGTTTTAATAAAGTTAAAAATTTAGAGTAGAAGGGAGACCATACGCCACTTTTTTATTTGAGGCGATCTCAAATTAAAACCAATGTACATATTTTTTAATTTTTTCTTGTTACAGATACTGAGATATGTTGGATTTAGTTTTATTCATTTCAATCTTACCTATCTACTTAGTCTTAATAAACATATTTTTAATAACATTCCTAGACTGACCAAAAACGGCGAACCACCTATGGGGTAAATACGCCAGCGATGGGGCAGATTTGTCATTTGTAGAATAAAATAAAAAAATATAAACGTATTTTACTGCTTTTTTTGCAAAAAGTGGCTTTATAAAATAATTAATCAAAAAAATTTTACATTTTTAAATAAGCGAAGATTTTGTAAAATATGGAAAAATTTATAAATTTAAAAAAAAAACTTTTGCAAAAAAATATATTTACCTAAAATGATAAACAACATATCATCAAAATTTCGAAATTGATTTTATTATTGATTACGATTTACTACATCATATTTGTACAAACTTTCAACTTTTACTATAAAAAATAATCAAGTTATAACCAATATTCAAAACAACGTATCACCAAGTTCTTGATTTTCTTAAACAAAATAACTTATATGTTTTGAGTAATTAAAATCAATATTTTTGTTAAAATATATTTCATGTTTCATTTGAAAATTTTATTTCAATGTCTTAAGTAGTTTTCATTTTATATAGTTTTTTGCTCCTCCAATAAACCTATGAAAAGTGATGTTACGTTATTTTACATTTTAGATGTAAATATACTTTCTTAAAAATGTTATATGTATTTTTAAAAAAGAACTTTCTTAAAAAAAAACAATTATTTCCAAAAAAAAAAATACCTTTCAGTTTGCAAAATATTTAAAATTTATTGAAAATGATATTACATATTGAGAAAAAAGTACTTGTGGGAAATATAGCTATTTGAAAAAAGTACCTTTGGGAGAAATATTTTTTAAAAATTTTTTTTCTGAGCGCAGCCAGATTTTGATACACCCCGGAGGAGAAAACCTTAGCGCACGGCCGAAGGCCGGCAATGCAAAAAACTTTTCTGAGCGAAGCCAGATTTTGATACACCCCAGAGGAGAAAACCTTAGCGACCGACCGAAGGCCGGCAATGCAAAACAAATTTTGTTAGTGAAGCCAGTTTTTGACACATCCCAGAGGATTAAAACTTTGCGCTACGCTATAGGCCCGCAATGCAAAAAAATTTTGGTAAGCGAAGAATAATTTCACTTTTGCAGATTGGGAATTATTTCATTTCTATTGGGATTTATTTCATTGGGAGTTATTTCGCTTTTTTGGGACTAATATTTTTAAAATTATGAAACCGCCGATTATTGGGATTAATTTCATTTTACCCTTTGGTAGTTATTTCATTTTTGATGGGAATTATTTCATTGGGAATTATTTCATTTGGGAGCTATTTCACGGTACCAAAAAGTACTTCTACAGAAAATGTTAATATTTGAATAAATGTACTTCTTCTGGGAAAAAATAAGTTTTAATAAATCGATTTTGCAAACAATTGGGACTTTTTAGGAAAAAAGTACTTCTTCGACAAATTTTATTTTGAGAAAAAAGTACTTTATTTAAAAAAGTTTATTGTGAAATAAAGAATATTTAAAATATTTTAAAAAATACGTTTTGAAAACAATAGCAAAAAGGTACTTTCAGGGAAATATTTATTTTGAAAAAAATACTTCTTCCGGAAAAAAGTAAATTTTATTGAATCGATTTTGAAAACAATTGGGATTTTTTACGAAAAAAGTACTTCTTGAAAAATTTTAACATTTGCATTAAAGTACTTTTTCTGGAAGAAAGTAAATTTTAATACAATTCGGTAAATTTATGAAGAAAAATTTCGTTTTTAAGAAAAGAGTACTTTTGAGTTAATTTTTGAATAAAGGATATTTTAAGAAACAAAGTACTAATTAGTGCTCCAACTTGGAACGACGGGAATAAATATATAATATATATTACAAAAGCATTTCTTTTCAAATAAATGATATTTTTTTATACAAACAATTGTTCCTAGAAAACAACTAAGTCATTTTAGGGATATGTATTTTGCTATTGAAAAATATAGTAATTTTTGAGAGAAAAGTACTTTTTGAATTCAAGTTATTAAAAGCAATATTTTGGAAGAAATACTTATTTTATTTCCTAGTTCTTTTCAAAAATTGTTTTTCACCTTATTTTTAACAAAGTGAATTTTCTTTTCGAAATGAAATTTTTATGTTTACCAAAGGCTTATAAAACAAAATTTGTTGTAAATGAAATAAAACCAAAAAAATTTGTTGTATAAAAATTTAATAAAATAAAAATTTCATTATGAATATGGGTGCAAAAAAAAAAGTTAAAAATTTTAAATAAATAATTGGGGGATTCACACGGTCTGCTATTAGTCATATTGTCATAATGTCATAATATCCTAATATATTATACTAGTTGTTGTTGTTTTTTAAACAAAAAAAAGTATTATTTTATGACAAACCAATAAACATGGTTCAAATAGTCCTATTAGTTTAGAACTTATTTAAAACACAACAAAAATTTTATTAAACTATCATAATATATTACGACATTATGACTATATGACCAAATAGTATACCGTGTGAATACCCCAAATATGTTTGAAATATTTTGAGATTTTTGAAAATTAATCGAACTTAAATTTTCTAATTTGAAAGTAAATTTATTTTGACTAAATTTCATTAGTTTATAATTATGTACTCTGTAATAATTCAAAGAATAAGATTTTAAAGTAATTTAGACAAATGACAAATTGGAATGCATTTTCTACCCTGACAAGGGCGTCATAAGCAATCTTTCATGCCCAAAATCGACTGTAAACATCATCTATTTAGAAATAGAATATGGGAAACAAATTCGTATTTCTTTACATGTTTTGTAAATAAGACGAAATTTACTTACATTTATAATGTGGATGAATTATTCTTGTTATTAATAATTTATTTTTGGTGTTTGTTTTAAATAGTTATGTATAACCCGAATGCTGTAACTCATCTATTTATAAAACCAATTTTTAAAAATTCGAATGTTAAATTTATGTAGTAGAAACCACAACCCATGTAAAATCAATTTTCTTTAAAAAATTGTTATAGAACTGTAGATATAACAGTTTTATGCAGGTTATGTTTTCTGCTATATTCTAACGGCAATTCTACCGTTATAATTTATGCAAAATTAAGCTCTTTGGCTTTATACTTTTTCATTTATTCTATAAACCAAATAAAATAGCTTTATTACAGTTCATCACCATCTTTTGCTACACATAAATTTGTTTTAGCCGAAAGCTTCAAGGAACTTTTAAAAAACTTTCTTAACAGATGTGTTCACCGAAAGCTTTATATTTTAATTATGTATTACTGCAAAAGCTTTTTCCATAAATTCTAGAGGTCTTTTCAAGTAACAGCCACAAATGAAAACAACAATAAAAATAAATAAATTGATAGTAAACTGTCAAGACCGCTAGGACACCTTGTTGGTGTTTTGTTGTTGGCTGGTTTGACAGTCATTTAAAGCTTTCTGAGCTACTCCAAACCAGACATTTTCAGTCAAATGTTTACCTTCAAAGAGTTTACAACGTTTTAACGGTGTCTCGCATGAAGCGGGAAATGCTTTATTTTAGAACGGCTAAAAAATAAACGAACAATTTATCCGTGTGTGAGTGATTGTTTGTAATCGAGCAACTTACTTAATATAAAAAAAAAATAGGAAAACAAAAACAAATTTAAATGGCGCGCAATTTAAAAAATCAAATATAAAAATTCTTACTATAAAATTCTTTTAGTTTCAGTAACAGCTGTTGTTCTTTTTTTGGTAGTTTGTGGTCTGCTGTTAATGTGAAAAGAAATATTAAAAATGGCCTTGTTTTATTGTTATAAAATTGTTATTGTTTAAATATATTTAAGAATATTTTTAAAACAATATTTAAAAAAGTTAATTGTTTAAAGGTAAAACAACTAAAATGATTTTCGTGTTAATAAAACATAAAAAACCAGGAAGACTTGAGCTGCTGGATTGTTGTTTTTGTGAATTAAATGCGTCATATGAGAATGGAAAATATTGTACTTGCAAGTTTTAATGTTTAAAATTGTTGTTGTTGATTCCATCCATGTGTTACATAAATTTCAAATTTAATAAGAATTAAAAAAGCCCACAATGTTTAATAATGAACTAAATAATAAAAAAAAACATTGTGTGTAAATTAAACAAATAAATAATGTTTTTATGCAAATTTGTTTGTTGTGAGTTTGAAAGAAAATTTAATAGAACAAAATTAAGGAAAACTCAGATACAAAATTAAAACAGATGTTTGTTTATTTAATTTGTTTCTTTTACACTTGAAAATGAAGGTGTGTATTTTATGTTATTGTTGTTATTATTGTAAGCAAGTGGTATGATTATTATCATACACACCTACAATCCGGCGGGGAAGCAGGTTTTGCGTAAATTATACTTTTTTGTAAAATTTAAAACATTGTAAGTTTGGTACTGCGCGGTTTGCTACAGCCTGTTTTAATTGGTTTTTTATTGTAAATATTTGTATATTCTGAAATAAAGTAGGATAATTGTATCGTTTATTTCAAAAACCAGTCAAGCAACAAATTATTGATTTTGTGAAAAATCAAAGAAAACATCCAAGCTACCTAAAAATTACTTATACTTAATTGATAATTTCTCAATATGTATAACTGTTTGATAAACATAAAACTTTTTTATCTATATTAACCTATATTTAAAATATATTATAAAGTTTGCACTTGACTGGTTTCTGAAACAAACATCTATCACTATTGTAAATTTCATACGAAATATTCTAATCTTATTAGGAACTTCATATCCATATTACACTAGAGTGCAATCAGTTTAAAATTCATAACATTAAGGAAATCATTCGCCAAAATATGAGCAAAAAATTATTTTTTCCCGAAAATCGCAAAATTTAAATCGCTGGTACGGAAAAACTGTAAAAGGTATTAACATAGTTTTTTCATATTTTTATTCCCTTTTATAATCTCAATAAATCCAAATGTGATGATCAAAAAATTTAGAAATTTGTTTAACAAAATTTATAAAAATTTGAAAATAACGACAATTCGTCAATTTGTATGGAGCCAAAAAAATGCAACCGGTTATTAAAATCATAATCTACGATGAATTCTAAGAATGTTTGCCGAAGAAACCATAATAAAAACCGAGCTTCCCATTTTTAACGCGAAATTTTTTTTTTCCTTTTGTATTTTATATTTTTGTTTAAAAGAAGATAGCTACAAAAAAATTACCATAACATTATATTATCTTTTATAGTTTACGAGATATTCACCATTGAAAATTAAAATTTTATGTTTTTTACTTACATTGGTCTGTATTTTTGCAAATTACGGATCCAAATCTCTCCCGATTTTTTCAAATATATATATTTTCAAATATATATCCTTTAATTAACAATAAATTTATTAGTATTATAAGGAAAGAATTATTTCAAAATCGATAGATACCAAGTCAAAAGTTATGTGCACTTAAATTAAAAAAAAATAAAAAGTTGTTTTTTCGCGATTTTTTTTTCGAAAAAAGTACTTACATTAATCTTTAGTTATACAGAAAATAAAAACAAAATAAATAATGCGTTTATATTTTTCTCAACGGTAAGATTTTTGGAAGTACTATAGAAGAAAAATAGTTTCAATATTGTAAGCTATAAATTCCCTTTGCAAAATATTTAAGAACATATTGAGGCATATAAAAGTGGTTTTCATTTTTTGAAAGCAGCTATGTGATTGAAGAAAATTTGGCATAAATTTGTTAATTAAAAAATATATATTTGAAAAAAATCGGGAGAGATTTGGATCAGCTATTTGCAAAAATACAGACCAAGGTAGGTAAAAAACATAAAATTTTAAAATTCAATGGTGAATATCTCGTAAACTATATAAATTAAAATATAGTTATAGTAATATGTTTTGTAGCTTTCTTCTTGTAGATTCTACATATATACAAATCTTTCAAATCGGATCGAGAACAAAAATTAGTCAACATTTTTAATTTTTAATATATCCGAGACACACCAATTTGGGGCCTTGAGGCTCCGCCCCACCTTAGTTTTGAAAGTCCGAATTTAAAACTTAAGCACAGAAACAACTCCTCTATTGTCGTAGGAAATTTTATTAAAATCGGATTATCGGTTTGGAACTTACAAATTTATGTGCACCTTTTTTATTTTTTATTTACCCCACTGTGACCCAAAAGATCAATTTTAGGTTCTCGCACAACCACAATATGAGATTTTGTAACCATCATCGGGTGAAGTTTATTGTTAATATTCTCTATTTGCAAAGATTGTTTGCCTTTCTATTCTTTTGAAAAAGCCCAAATATAGTCAAGTTTCTTAAAAGGCTCAATAAAATAACATATTTAAACAAAAATATAAAATACGAAAGGAAAAGTTTCTCGTTAAAAATGGGAAGCTCCATTTTGATTTAAGACTCATGGTTTCTTCGGCAAAACTTCTCAGAATTCATAGATTGCAATTTTGATAACCGCTTTGTCGAGAAAGAAAATTGACCCACTCTAATGTACACATTTCGATTCTTGTGTATTTAATTGCAAAAGTAATTATTTAGTAGCAAAATTTTTATAAAAACTGAAAAATTATAATTTTTTCAATACAGTTTGAGGGTCATTTAACCCATGATATACGGTTAATCTCCAGACATTTTTAAAGGACTACCACGTTATAAATATAATTGAAACACAAAATTTTATTTTTTCAACAAAAACAATAATTCATTTAAATTGTACTTCAGTTAAAACAAGTCTTTTTAACTTAACCTAATTTACAAAAACGTAGCGGTGACTTTTGTCCATCTGTGTATAAATTTTGAAATAACTATTCATCATCATACACTCGTTCTAAAGTGCATTTTGCTTTAAAGAGCTTAATTGAACTTCTTTCTGTCACTTGACTTCTTTCTGCACTAAACACGGATTTCTCGGCTTGGTTTTATCCTAATAAGGGGGCTTTTACGATGCATTTACATTAACAAAACAGTAATCGCCCTGTAACACAATTTTGGATTTTTTGTTGCTTGACTGGTTTTTGAAATAATCGATTCAATTATGAAATGTTGTTAGTATTTCTAGTTGTGCATTAGAGTGCTCCAAGATTGTATGTCCGAAAAAAAGTTAAGGTACAGGATGTCCCCCTTTGAATTGTTCTATGTATTGTATAATTACGCTCTGTAAAATATTAGAACAATAGGATAACGTTAATTGGTGGCGCAACGGCCCTAAAGTGTGGAAATGCATTTACAAGGAGAAGAAATGCATTTTTTCCAGTTTTTTCAAAAGTTTTGCTACTAAATAACTACTTTTACAATTTAGTATAAAAGAATCGAAATGTGGACGTAATAATCGTTCTAATGAGATGTAAAATAAAAAAATTGGTTGGTCAGGCCACTAGACCAAGAAATGTAGGAACAAAATTAACATATTTTGAGAAATATTAAAATAAAAGCTTATTTTTACATAAAATATATCTATATTTACTTGTATATAATTTTTTGTCTTCGTAGAATATCGTTAACATATTCGAAAATATAGCCAAAAAATGGAATTTTTTAACGGCAGTTTCAAAGACCCCTTTCACACTATGCAATTTAGTTGCGCAAGTCTATTATACAACAACAAAACAGCATTCAAAATTTTCTTCTCCTTAACCCGACATTCTACAAGCACAAGAGACTTGCGCAACTAAATTGCCTAATCTGAAAGGGGTCAAAACACCATTTTCAAATTTTGAAAAATTTTGTTAAACAATTTTCAGAATTTTTTGATCATCACATTGAGATTTATTGAGATTATAATAGGGATTAAAATTATGAAAAAAATTCGTCAATACCTTGTACAGTTTTTCCGTAACTGCGATTTAAATTTTGCGATTTTCGAGAAAAACTAATTTGTTGGCCATATTTTGGCGAATGAGCCGAATTTCCTTACTGTTATGATTTTTAAGTAAAATCTATTCCGAAAATCTGAAAACGTTAAACCTTAAATCGTGAAAAACAGCGGTTAAAATTCTCTTCTTAATTTCCGCTTGAATGTCGGGAGTGTTAAATTGTCATAGTGCAATGCAATCGTACGTATGTTTAGTTATAGAGAGAGAATGTCAAGAGGAAGGTCTCTAAATGATCGTTATTTTGTGTTTACTTGCACTTGTATCTAAATATTACGATGTATGAGCACGAACACCAGCACCAGCATGTGTCATCAATTAAAAATGTTTAACCTTCACTACTTATTTACATCTTTTCATACCCATTTAGTAGTTTTCTACACTTTTGTGTAGACTTTCTATTTAACTTTTATCAAATGCATCTCGTTGTCGTTGTTGCAATAATAAAACCCTTGTGTTTTCCTTAGTTCCGTTTTGTTTTTCATTTACTTTATTCTATTCTACTATACAGTTTCTTGGTTTTTCTTTGCTTCTCAATCACTTGCCCTGGGCTATTTACTTGCATTCTTATTTATATGAAAATTCTTACAACCAGCCACACACTTTGGTTTGAGCATGTTTCCGTGTAATTTAAAATTAAACTGAAACCTCAAAAAAATGTGTTCTTTCATAAATAGAATCTTAAATATTCAAAGAGTCATAGCTCATATTTCAACAATTATGAAGACTATTTAATAATGTAAAACAAATTTTTTGTGGTTTGCTTTAGAACTAAAAACTGCTAGGTATTCAATAATTTTCAATCAATTATAAGTAAAAAAATCTAACATTACTTGTAAGTTTTTAATAGATTGTCTCCGCTACATATTATATGCATAAACAAAAATAAGTATGTGCTCCTTACCTTTTGTAATTTATTCAAAATAATGTATAGACTAAATAACTACGTTCTCTACTACTATTTTCATTTTACTTTTAAGTATTTAACCGTCCATGTCTTGTTCCCTCCATCATCATTTCCATATTTATTCTCTCGTACACTTTTGAACACAAGTAACCATTACATTGTGTGCTCTGAATTTGCAGGAAACTGCCAAATCATTCATAAAAACAAGAATGAGAACAAAAACATTTTGTGTTTTTTTTTTCTTCTTCTATTTTATACAATATTTTTTCGAAAATAGTTTCAAGGATAATGCGAAACAACAAAATGCATTATGGAACACACTATAGCTCTGATTTTTATAAATACATTTTTTTTTTGTTTTCTGCCAAATATACAAATGCATAAAAAAACTAAATTTGTATATTAAAGTTTCGCTAAAAAAAAAACATAAAATTTTCCTAGAAAAGTTGGTAAAAAAATGTGCAAATAAATTTAAATACAAATAACAAAAAAGTAAAATTAATATTAATGGAATTCTGCAAATTGAGATATAAATTTGGATCAAAAAAATTATATATTTTTAATGCACTGTTTCTTAATGTAATCATTTCTTTACAAAAAAAAATCAAGGAATACTGACAGTAGTAAACACAAATTAAGTTAATGGCTTAAAAAGTTATCTGAACTAATCCATGCCGAATTAGCTCTCCAACAATATATAATTAATACAAATAGTTTACTGGTAAACAAACTAAGCCAATAAATGCACTTGAACTAAAAGTATGAACGAGTTTCTGAAATTTAAATATTCTCCATCTAAAACTAAAACTGTGTCGGGTGTGGCAGACATAACTTTTTCCTAAGCAATTTTTTTAACTATTCGAGGTACACAATCACCTTGCTCAACTAGTGAATGTATTAGTCAATGTATCCCATATAGACAGTAATTGTCTGATCACTTGGCTGACTCCAATTTATATATTTCGGGTTATTTGACACACATGTGATCTTTGTAGTGAAAAGAAAAGTCAATTGCTGACTTTATACACCCCAGGTAATCTAGTGTGAGGACAATTGTCACTTAAGTATCTCCAAGTAATCTAGAGTATAGTTAAACGTTTATTTTGAAATGCACTTTTTTGTGAGTAATTCGTACAAACTGGTTTTATACTTTTTTTGATTAAGTATACTGTTCCATGTAACCTACCATGAAGTCGATTGCCACTTTAGTGTCGCTAAGTAACCTAGAGTGTAGTCACTATAAACGTTTATTTTGTACTGCAATTTTAGTTATTTTACTCACCAGAAGTAATATATTGGAGTGTTGTCGGAAGAAGGTTTGTTTACAAGTAATCGGTTATTGGACTGTTTATGAGATGTCTTTATAATTGAATATTTAAGATCAAAATATATTGTTATGTTGCTTATCCAGTAACCAGTTACGTAGCTAGTAAGGTAACTGACTCTATGTAACCAATGGGTTGACTACTTTAGATCCGCTATCAGAGAGTCTCATTATAATCAACATGCACATGTTAAAATAACGTAAAATCACTAGTTCAGAACAGTATCCTAGAACAGTTGTTTTTTTTGCTTCGAAAATGTCGATTTTTGTACGAACAAAGCGTCATATGCGGCAAGTTTTGCTTTATTTCCTTAATTTGACAAAAAGTGCCGCTGAAGCACACCGATTGCTCACCAAAGCTTATGCTGAATGTGTTCCATCGGTTTCAACGTGCGAAAGATGGTTTGTTCGGTTCAGAAGTGGTGATTTTGATACGGAAGACAAATATCGCCCAGGCCAGCCAAAGAATTTCGAAAACCAAGAGGCAATATTCAACAGGAGCTTGCAAACTCAATCAGCAAATTCAAAACGTTTGCAAGCAGATGAATTCATCCAAATGCAGCGAATTGAATGAAGCTGAGAGACATTGAAATACGATTCTGCATGTCCGAAATTATGCCTTAACGCTTTAAAAGAAAAACATTACTTCGGATGAAAGATGGATCCATTACGATAGCCCGAAGCGTAAGATATTGTAGGTGAAACCCGGCCAACCAGCCGAATCGACACCAAAGCCAAATATCCATGACGCTAAGTTAATTCTCTGTATTTGGTGGGAACAAAAGAGTCTCATATCTATTATGAGCTGCTGAAATCTGACCAGACCATTACAAGGAACCTGCGCCAAACGCAACTGATTCGTTGGAATCGAGCATTCCCCGAAAACGCTCACAATATGCGGCAAGACATGAAACCGTAATATTCAATCATGACAATTTTCGGCCACATAAAATGCAGTACTTGGAATGTTTTGCCTCTCCCGCTTTATAGTCCAGACCATGCCCCGTCCGACTACTATTTTTTTTTAATCGATGCAGAACGCTCTCTCTGGGATTCGCTTCACTTTGGAATAGAGTATCCGATGTTGTTTTTATTCGTTCTTGGCCTCTAAAGATGAGCAGTTCTATTGGCTTGGAATAATAGTTAAAATTTTTTAAAAATACACCCATTAATTTGATTTGAAAAATGTTATGTTTGAATCTAAAACACATGTTATTGATTACACTTTTTTGAGTAAATATTTGGCAAAAATGGTCGAAAACATAGTTGTGATGGACTGAAAACCTTCATTCCAACGAAGAAAGTTTCGATTAAAACCGTGGAAAAATCTTGGAGGTGAAAAATTGTGATCAGATCCGGAGAGGAGGTACTCAAAATCTAATTTGACAAAAATTGTGCCAAAGTGCAGATGCCTCAATAGAGAGAGCAGCGTCTCCAAGCTAAAGTACTTACTGCTTCCCGAGGCAGCAAGGAGAGTTTGGTCATTCAATAAAATAATAAAGGAAAATTCATATTCTTTTAATGGAATAATTGTCTGAATTATTTGCAAATAATTCGAACTTACCGGAAAGCAATCAGAGATTGAGAATGGAATAATGTGGCTAAGTCTTTACAATTTTCTAAAATCTTTATCCAAAATCATAATTTATTAAAACATGTTAATTCTATACATACATAAATGCTGGTATACCCTTGTCTGTGTGCCAACATTCTCATAATTTCACAGTGTGTTTTTGTCATGGCCTTAAAGGAAACATGTCCTTATTTATGCATTAAATACTTTTCTATTTTAATTTATATGCAACACACAGAAACACAAGAATAAAACTGCATAATTTGAACATATTTTTGGGTTGTAGCAAATGTTGTACAAACAGACTCTTCAAAAATAATTAACATGCGAGAAAAACTAAAAAAATAAACAAATAAATATATAAATAAAAATGTACTAGTGAAATAGAAAATAAATTAAAATTTCATTTAATTCGCATATTTTGCAGTAAAACACGCAGCTCTTTTAAGTTTGTAGTTATGTTCAGAATAAAGTTGATGAATTCGTTTGTTGTTATTTAATGAAATTATAAAATAATAAACTGAAACTAAATAAATAAAAATAAGATAAAACTATAATAGTTTAGTTTATATGTATGTATGTACGAGTATGTTTCAGTTAGTCATGCATGATGATGCATGCATGAATATATTTTTCTTTTTCATTTGATTTAATTTTTGCTAAACTGATTAGATTATTTTTTGAACATTAAATAAATCTCTGAAATAATGAATAAATAAATCATGCAGAAACAAATGCACATGCATGCCATGCCGTTGGTGTTAAAATGACAAATGGAAACAAAAATTAACTATTTATTATGCTCGCACATACATACACGCATAAGTATATCAAACATTTTTATGCTGTGATTGAAAATTAGCAGATTACAGTGAGAAAAAACTTAAATATTTGATATTAATGTTTTGCCAACGAAACTAATATTCAGGTTGGCATAAAATCTATTGCTTCTGTAATACTAATTAATGGCTACTTCTGTCAAATCCATAAATATAAATTATTCTACATTAAACTACTAACTACAAGTAATAATATGTACTAAAAACAAGTTAATAAATTATTCCATTACTAAATTCATAAAAAGTTATTATTTCCCATAAATATAATGAGAATTACAATAATTTGAAAACAATTTCTCTTAACTGTATTTTATTGGCAGCGGCATTACAGTTGATTTCCCTGAAATGGCCGCATAATTGTACGATTCTTGAAGTAACTTTTTTTGTTATTGATTTTGTAATCATTTTTCCTCAGAAACAGAATATTTGTTGAATATTTTTTGCTACGCTGTTGTGTTTCAACTATAATAATTATACGAGGGTCTAAAAGTCTAAAAATAAAATTTTAGTTAGTTTATAAAATTCAACCATTATTATTATTCAGCTGTGCCAAATCTATCCTCCACCTTTAATTAAAACTAAACACATCGTCTCAACATTGATACCCATTCAAGTACACACGCACACATTTTCTCCCAAAATTTATTCAGAATTCTTACCGAAATATTGGCGATTACATTGCCGATGTCGATATGAACCTCTTCGAATAAAGAAATAATTAAAAAACCTATTCAGATTTATCACAAAAAAGTCCTTACCAATTCTAAGGTAAATTTTAGAGAATTTTCGTCATGTCGATGTGATAAGAATTTTCATTAAAACAAATGTGATGAAATGTATATATTCGCGAACCTATGGTAAAACAAATTAAGTGGAATTTTTAAATTTTTCAGTAGAGCGTAAAAACGTTTGAGTTGATCGATAATTATTTTATTATTTGTCCTTGAAGAACTTTATTATTTGTATCACAGAATTATACAAAGCTTTCGAAATTCTTTAAGGAGATATGACCCTTTCCATCTTTCTCGCAACATATGGACTCCACGCTGGAAGAACTGCTGATCTTTTGAGGCCAGAATAAATCAAGCCCATTTCGGATACCTTGTTCGTATCCCAGAGCGTATCCCAGAGAGAGCATTCTGCATCGATCGAAATAAATTGTAGTCGGACGTGGCAGGTTATGGACTATAGGGCGGGTGAGGAGGTCGATATGGTAATAGACGAAACTGAAGACATTACTGAAACGAGTCTTTTATCACAACTTAATGAAAGTATTAATATTCAAAATCTAAAAATCCATATTATGATGGAAGATTTTATATGATTAGAAAAAACTAAAAAAAGAACTGAGAAATTGGATATTCTTTATCATGAATTACTTTCGATTTCTCCAACATCTACAATCAGTGAGATAGTTTTTTGAAGTCAAATTTTATTAAAACTAAAAAAATCATTTAAATTATATTCGTTTTTTAAAATACTATTTCAGAAGATCTCCCTAAAATCCTAGAAAAACTTACATGTTTATTTGTTGTTTTGTTGTAATGTTTTGTTTGTTTTGTTTGTTTTTTATGTTCATTTTATTAACAAAATGCTTAAGTACACAAAATTCTTGCTTTTCTTTTCAATTTAAAATTAAAATAGAAATTATTCGGTTAATCAAATAATTAAAATTAACCGATTATTAACCGATTAAATCTAAACCTCGATTAATTATTTGCTCGATTAACCGATTAAATCAGAAACCCGATTAATTGAATACCCTAGTACCCACACTACTCAAAATAAAGAAGTAAAGCAAAACTTCCCGCATATGACTCTTTGTTGGCACAAAATTCGACATTTTCGAAACAATAACTAAGTTAGAATAAATGACAGATATGTACCCTAGAAAATGACATATAAGTTATTAAAAACAAAAACCGCATTCAAAAGATACACCACCTATTGTAAATCTCGCATTTTTAAGCCATACTCCCAATATTTCTCAATAGGAATCTAGGTTCTCAACAATTAAGTTATATTTTATTAATTTACGTTTTCTGAAAATTAATTTCGATTTTTTTGCCAACCATCAAAAAAAAAATGGCGGATATATTGATTGTCATTCCGTTTGTAACATATCGAAATATTGATCGTAGAACCAAAAAGTATATTTATCCTGAATTCTCACAAGATTCTAAGACTAACTAGTTATGTCCGTCCGTCTGTCTGTCTGTTGAAAACAGGATTGAGCCCAAACGAAATTAACTAGCGCTGAAATTTTCCTCAAATACCCTGGATAAGGTTTGTTTGGTATTGAAAATGGGAAATATAGGTCCATTATTTCACCTAGCCCCCATACAATTACAATTAAATATGTTCATTATGCGGCAATTGTGATAAATGTAATTAAACTGTAAAGAATGGCAACATTTGTCCCTAGTCCCTGTACAAGGTGCCTTTCAGAAAATTACTTGAATAATCATAATTGTCTTATAATAACAACAGCATTTTTGGAACAGAATAGCGACCATATGATTCTGAAAGGGCATGTTGAGTAGATAATTTTTTGTAGAACAAACTTATAATCCAGCTGGTCTAAACTTTTTTTTTACAGTGGGTCAAAGTTTTAATTTTTTGATCGAAGGTAGCATTATACTAACTGAACAAAATGTTGTAGGTTAATATATGGGAGAATTCTTATTGTCATAGTTATATTGTGGAATTTAATGGGGATCTTTTTGTGGAAGATATTAACCCTCTATATCCTCACTCTTTGGCGGTCAATACTTTCAAAAAGACATTTAAGGATGAATATATTATACAAACATTTTTTCAGGAAAATTTCGGGTCACCACAGACGCAAAAGTTGTAAATAAAGCCCTTTACGCTTAATTAGCAAAATTACAAGTCATCTCGGGTCTTACATTTTTAAAAAATCTCCAAAAATAAGTAGTCCTTAAGGAGATCTACAAAAAACATGCATACATATGTAAGTTATCTCTTTTAGTTCAATAGATATTTAGGTTTATTTATTTTTTTAATTCTGCTCGATCTGTTTTTGGTTTTTTAGATATGGCCCATTGGGGTCGGCCCTATGGAGGTCTACCAACGTTTGTGAGAATAATAAAATAATTTTTTTTTCAGAAAATGTGCAGACTTTGTCGCTTTATATTTTTACAATATTCCTGTAGTTTCATAGTCTAAAAGAATATTTAAAAATACGGTAAATTATTTAATAAATTTTAAGATAATAACATAAATTAAAATACAACAACCATAACATGTTTGTTTTTCTTAAAAGTATCAATTTTGAATATTGTTTTAATAAACATTATACAGTTTTTTGTATCGAAGTTAACTCACATATTGATTAATAAGAGCTAGTTTCTGGGATAGAGATAATCTACATTCTTCGCTTAAACCTAAATTAAACTAAAAATTGTGTTTCTCACTTATTGTTTATATGCTATATAATCTAGGTTTAACTGAGCATCATTGGTGAGTTAAACCTAAGTATAAAATGCCAAAGCACAAACAGATGGAAAATAAAATAAACAATTCAGCACAGCAGCTCTTTGTTTTTATTTGCTTTATTAACATCAATATAATTTTTAATATACATTTTATATACTTTTATGTCGCTTTTTCTTTTAGAAAGTTAAAATTTACAAAAAAAGTTATGTAACGCGGTTGCTTTTTCTTATAAAATGTATAGTATAGCCATATTTATATGAAAAAATTTGAAGAATAAACATGTGATTTGACTGAAAAGTATGGCAATGCTAACAAAATTAATCCACTAGTGAGAAACACAATCATTGGTTAAATTCCGGCAAAATAAGTTTCAGGATTAATATAACAGCGTGTTAAGCTGAGTTTAACTGACAAGTAAGAAACTAGCTCTAAGTTTTTTTCTACAAACCCGATTATACTCTTTTTCAATACCAAACAATTTAGCACATTAATATATATTTTGGGTAAATATCTTGTATTTTGGCTATGTATTTTAGACGTGAGCCTGTTTTAAACAAACAGTCGACAAGCCATAGATAAATTTCTTTAGAGTTTTATATTCTTTATATATATAATTATTCTGTACGTGTGTTAGTAACAGAACTCCTCCTTAACGACTGGAACGATTTCGATGAAATTTGTTGTGTGTGTTTGAGAGGGGGGCCTGGATGGTTTAGATTCACAATTGACCTATATAGGTACAATGGGCATGGCACCACCCATACGAAATAAAAATTTATTATTGCATATCTGCAGTACTATTATAGTGGGAGTCTTAAAACTTTGTGTGAGCTATGCCGGGACAGCTAGTACTTTAAAAGGTTTTAGATAAATATAAAAAGGTTTATAATAAAACTATGAAATTTTTTTAGCTCTGTAATTAATAAACTACCCACGGAATTCATTTGAAAAGTTATTGTTTTGTTGATGTAGGTTTTTACGCATAATTTATTTTGTTTGTTAGTTGGAAAAAATCTCAGCCTGTTTGGATGAATAGTAAAAATATGTATGTGTCTATTTTATATGTACATATGTATGGGTGTGAATGTGTCTGTGTGTGTATTGTTATTTTATTACACTACTTACAAAAAATATAATGACAGTGATTATGGCGGTCTTTGGTGTTCATTTTTCTTTTTCTACCCCATCGCTTTCACTCTTCCATTTTCGAATAATGAAAGCTTATCAATGAGTAGAAAAAATATTTATATTCCATTCCATTCTTTTGTATTCTTATTGTATTGTATTCGTATTGTAACACATAATGAATGGTAATTTTTCTTTCAAGAATATACTGATATGAAAAATCTGTCTTTATTTAAGAAATTTTGAATGTTTTTCACATAAATCATTCATTCATTCATTTATTTATTTACATGCTTGTTTGATTTTATTAATATGTATTCTTCATATACAAATTTTAAATTATTTGTATGCTTTAAAATTGAAATATATTTTGAAGTTGCCTTGTAGCTAGGAAGGATGTACAAGGTCTTAAGTGTAATAAATTTCCGCTTCCTTTATGCGTTACAAATTTCATTTTATTTCATTCCATTTTATTTAGAGTTTTTGTTCGAATGTGTATTTTTGTTTGTTGGCTGCTTGTTGAAATAATATTAAAACTTTTTTTAGTAGTAAAAAAATTACCACACCTTTGTGTTTTTATACTTATTGTTACGATAATACTTTATTCATTTATTTAAAACTGGCATTGTCTCCCTCTACTAAGTGGGTTGGGAAAAGTGTAGTGTTTTAACATTAATTTACCTTAAATTTAATAGTTTTTGCATTGAAATTTGTAATTATGCCCTTTCTTTTAGTTGTGTGATATTTTTCGATTGTCTGTTGTTAATTTTGTCGCACAGCCATAATGTTTTGTTAAAGTAAACACCTCATTAGCACGCATTTTACACATATTTTTTTAAATTGATTTAGATATTTTTTGTGTGTGTGAGCCTACTAAAGTCTAATAAGTCCCTTAAGCAAACTATTATATTGGTTTTTCAGGTCTTTGTGCTTAAAAGAATGTATTCATCATATAAAAAATTGCAATAGAGTCAAGTTTATTTAAAGAAAATTAACCAAAATTCAGCACGTGGTAAGGAAAATGTCTTCAGTAACTTTTAAAATCGTTGTCTTCCGAGAAAGATTGAAGAAATAGCTATCTAAACTATTTGGGACACATTTTGCTAAGAACAACAGGTAATAAGTTACATGTCAAAATTTGACCCCCTCTAACTCAAAGAGTTCTTGACCGATCATGTTGAACAATTGTGTCTGAATTACTATAAAATAGGACTAACCTTGGTGCAATTTTTATCCCGGTCGGAACACATCGATTTCAAAAGTTGGTTCACTTGACTTGAAATCCCCCATATATATATTCTGCATCCTTATAGATAGGAAAGTTTATATAACGATTTACAGTTATTTGACGGGCACAAATCATATTGCCTGTATGACTTAAAAATGCTGGATTTACTCTGTTTTGGTTATTAATAAGTCATATGTCATTTTGAAGAGTACATATCTGTGTTCCAACGATTTCAATTTCCGTGAGTTGGTTTTTCGGTTCAGATTTTGTCACGTAAGACAACGATCGCCCAGTTCAGTAAAAAAAGTTTGAAGACCAAGAATTGTAGGTATTACTCCATGAATATTGTTGTCAAACTCAATAAGAGCTTCCAAAACCATTGGGAGCTATTAAAGCAGCAATTTCACAACGTTTGTGATCAGCAGGATTGATCAAAAAGCAAGAAATTGGGTACCATACGAATTGAAGCTGAGAGACCTTAAAAGACGTTTTAACAAGTCCGAAATTATGCTGAACTCTATAAAAGAAAATCATTATTTGCTATGAAAAATGGATCCATTACGATAACCCGATACGTAAAAGATCGTTTGTGAAGTCCGAACCGACACCAAAGCCAAATATTCATGGCACTAAGCGACCATTGGCCGAAAAACGCCGGCCACATATTGCACCTGTTAAAAAGTATTTAGAAATAAGTGGTTAGGAAGTTTTGCCTCACCCGCCTTATAGTCCAGACCTTGCCCCTTCACTATCCACTATCTCCGGGATACGCTTCACTTTGGAATAGAGTATCCGATATTCCCTTGAAATCCCGCATATTTAAGTCATACACCCAATATATAAGTAGTAGTTTTGGAGTATCCTTACAGGGTATATTGATGACACCATTATCATAGTTTCAAATTTAAGAATGTCTAGGACTAACTAATCCTGGGAGAGGTACAGGTTGAACATAGCAGCTACCAACCCCCAATTAAATTTGGATAGGACTGCACTCCGAAATATAGTAGGACGTTGGGGGACGTAGACGAGTTAGAGATTGTGGAACTTATTATATGTCACTACAAAATCATAGATTTAAGTGTCTAGAAGTTATCGCAAGCTGCATGTTAATGGATATCTTCTGTTTAATTAGGGGTGTAAAATGGAGTATTGGCAGATAGAATTGGAAGTGGAATTACACTGATTCTTGGTAATGACATGTGCTGTTATATTTGTGTGCTTCTAAATTCAGCTTTGTATTACTAAGAAGACTGCCTTATATTCGATGATTATAAGCATGACATCACTAAACTACTTCCTAGTAATGTATAGGGTATGTAATAGTCAATATAAACTATAAAAACCTGCATTTTTTTGGGATTTGTATAAGTTACAATAAACTCACACTAAAAATCACTTAGTACTGAGAAAATTGATAAACAATTGTTATTTGTATTGTGGTAAAAATCTCATTCAAACAGGATTATAGTAAATGTGCAATTTCTGTATTCTTCATGAAAATTCAAATAAATGCTAAAGATTTTAGATTTTTTTTAAAAAAAAGGGAAAATATAAGAAAATAAACGGGCTATAATGGCATAATAAGCCACACAAGCGAAAAGTAAAAAAAAAGATAAAGAAAAGAAGGATCAACAACATTTGAAAATGTAAAATCTGCTACAGAAACACGAGAAATTCGCACAATTGATTTAAAAATCAACACCACATAAAACGCACAGCTCCAAAACTCAAGACAGCAGCTACAGTTTCCCTCCTAAAATAAAAAAAAGTAACAACAGCTGAATAACATTATCTAATAAAAGAATTTAAAAAAATAAATAAAAACCTTAAACAAAATACTTTAAACTCATATAGATACAAGAAGAATAAACGTTTTTATTACAACAATAATAAACAGGCAACACAAAAAAATATAAAAAAAGAACAACAATTTTAAACAGATTCTACTCATGCCTCGTCTAAATATTTGTAAAATAAACTGTATAAAGAAAAAATAATCCTTGAAGAAAGCAGAAGTAAAAGAAAAAAATTAAATGTTTAAAGAAACTGCTCTCGACTATTGTTAAAAGCAAACAAACAAAAAAAAATGTTAAAAATTAAGCCCTTAAAATGGCTGGTGTATCAACGAAAAGAATTTTATTAAATGGCTTTGTTAAACTAAAGAAATTAAATCCTTAAATCCATTAAATATCACAAAAATAAAACGCAAAAACTTGAATCTACATAAACCTTAAATAAGCGACACTTGAAACATTCCTATCAAATTTCCTAGGAAATCAACTCGGATAAATTCACTAAAGTGACTATTTAAAAAAAAAGAAAACATCTACTCCCCCTATATCTTGTTTTTATACTCTTACTTCCTTTTATTACGCTTAGCTAATAATTACCATTTCCTTTCAATCATTCCCCGGTTTTTTTTTTGTTTTGAGTCTCTACTTTCCTGCTGCTCTTTCCTTCCTTCATTACTTCCAACATCTTCCATATAGCCCTTTTTCTTCATCCTGAGCAAGTAACACTATGGTTGAGATACAGAAACCCAATTCAGCTTTAAAACGTCCATCATTGAAACGTGAAACGGTTGTTGTCAATAATAGTGCACCCATGAAGAAGGTTACGCTGGTGCCAAAAGAGGAGGTAAGTGTGTTTTATTTCCTCTTCCTTCTTATAAGAAATATTTATTTATTTATTTCTTTTTTATTTGGCTTCAAGTTTATTGAGAAATTTTATCCTTTGGTGTCGTAGTCGGGAGGAGTGTATCGGAAATTTTATTATGCCATAATAAATATGGAAATAATATTTGTTGTCGTACAGCCAAATTGAATGTGTGCTGTTCTCAATTAGTTTTTTTTTATTATTGATTCGTTTTCTTTTGAAGGAGAAAATGTTAAAAGCATATTATGCATTACATTACATTTCATTCCAATATACATATTTTGGCCATAAAATAGTAGATTAAAAAACCATTTATATTGATTTTCTGAGTATTCAAAAAAATAAACTATTATTTCACTTTGTTTACTACTTACTGCATTTGTATTATTATATTTTTTTAATTTTTTATGGTAGATGTGAATATCAAATATTATTGATCTTAACCTAAACAAGTAAGAGAGCTGTATTCGGCTGCGCTGAATCTTATATAACCTTCACCAAATTATTCTAAAAATTATAATAATTTTTTTAAATATTTTTAGGTAAACAAAATTTAAAAAAAATTATAAAATTTTTTTTTCTTTTTTAATTTTAAAATTTAATTTTATTTTAATTTTTTAATTTAATTGTGAAAAAAAATTTTTTGCTCAAAAAAAATGTCGGTTAAAAAATATTTTTCCAATTTTGACCCATTGTAGGTCCGACTAACTTTGGCCTTATATATATCATTGCAAAGGTCTATGAAATATCTATTATTGGATATCCATATTGTCTATATTAATGACTTAGATATAGAGAAAAATTAGGTAAAAAATCGAGGTTGTCCTGGTTTATTTCTTATACATATCTCAGCCATTTGTATCGATTTAAAATAGCAACCGAGGGAGAATTTCCGATATATTGATTTATTTGGGGCTACGAAAATTTGATTTCAACATACAGACGGACATGGCTATATCAACTTCGCTATCTATAACGATCCAGAATATTGTTACGTTTTTATCTTTTAAAAACGTGGTTTATTTCCTTTAAATAAACCGGATACTTTTGATTGCAAATAAAAGCCGTTTAGTAGTTTAAAATTTGTAACAACTCTTTATTTATTTAAAATGTACAGCAACAACAGTTCAAATAGTCACTCAGTGTTTTTATACACGTTTATCAATTCGCATAATGTACAAGTATACACTGGCAATGCAGTTGATGTCTTTACTTAACGATGCACAGTGGTTTAGAAACTTTTTTTTTGGAAATAATTGGATATATTAATACGAATTTTCACATGGTTGGAGCCGAGTTGATCTGGGTTCCAATTTTTTTTTAAAAAATCGCCAAAAATCCATTTATGAACTGAATGAGCTGAAACTTAATAGTCCTTGAGAAGATCTACAGAAAATACGCTTACATGTGTAGATTATCTCCATTAGTTAAAGAGATATTTATGTTTACTGATTTATTATACCCTTCACCTTCGTGAGAAGGGTATATATAAGTTTGTCATTCCGTTTGTAATTTCTACATTTTTCATTTCCGACCCTATAAAGTGTATATATTCTGGATCCTTATATATAGCGGAGTCGATTAAGCCATGTCCGTCTGTCTGTCTGTCCGTATGTCTGAATTTTCTGAAGACCCCAGATATCTTCGGGATCCAAATCTTCAATAATTCTGTCATACATGCCACAAATGGCTGAGATATGAGGAAAAAACCAAGACAACCTCGATTTTTGACCTATTTTTGATCTATATCTGGATTACTAAGTCATTAATATAGACAATATGGATATCTAATGATAGATATTTCAAAGACATTTGCAACGACGTATGTAAGACCATAGTAAGATGGACCACAAAAAATTTTAAAATTTAAAAAAAAAAAATTTAAATAACAATCGAAAAATTTTTTTTTCCAAAAAATGAAAAAAACAACTGGAAAAAAAATTAAATTTTGTTTACCAAAAAATATTTAAAATTTTGAAGTATAATTTGGTGAAGGGTATATAAGATTCGGCACAGCAGAATATAGCACTCTTACTTGTTTTTTTTAATTTTGCTCGATCTTTTTTTGGTTTTTTAAATAAGGCCGGCCTACGGAGGGTCCAAATATATTTTTAAAATATCAGCTATATTGGTGATAAAATTCTAAATATAATAAATAAAACTTGCTAACAGTTATCTTATCCCTATAAAAAGTTACACGCATCCAAAGTTGGAACTAGTAAAAAGGGCCGTACTTTTTACGTTTTTCCCCAAAAAATACGATATATTTTTTCGTTTATAAAAAAAAAAATTCTTGGGGACTATATACAATTTTTATATGATCCGGAATGAGAACTTAATGCAAAAGCGTGTAAAGTAAAATTTGGCCCCCTTAAGTGAACTTAGTCCCCACCAGGCCTAGCCAAACTTGGCCAATTTTAAAAAAAAAAAATTAGGCTTGAGTAAAAAATTCTAAAAAGGCAAAGCACTGATCCTCCAAAAAGATACATATTTGTATAACTCCATATGTTTCTTAAATACTTACAAAGTTTGTTTACTATCACACGGTAAATAATGTCACAGTCGGCACTTTTCTAAAAAACTCAGTTTTTGGAACTTATTTTCCCCGTTTTAGGAATTTCGTTATTTAGAAATAAAAAATGTCAAAAATTAAAATGCCATTGATTTAAGGACATTACTTTTAAATTTTGTTATGATATCTTTAACCATTAAAATTTTACATTAATTCAAATTTTATATTTTTCTTCGTGGAATATAACCATATTATAATTTTTTTAGTTTTTAAGGTAAATGACGTCCGAAAAATTCAAAAAATTATCAAATTTTACTAAAATATCAATCTTGAAGTCCTAAGGTTTCCACCAATACCAAATACATATATAAAAGGTCTTTATTTACTCCTCTGAAGTTCCACAAACATTGCATCCTTTGAAAAATTTGTACGTTGCGATGCTTCAAATTAGACTCATTTACTACTGCAACCGCACTCGCTATTTATACACACTGCCATCTGCATCTAATTAGCCTAGATCATTGGTAGGCGTTCATATTGTTGAGATTACGAACATTTTCGTGAATTTACACGTACACAACCCGAAAGTAAATAAAACACACAGCAAGAGCGTAAATAATAATAATAATAATAACTCATTTAATTGCAAACAATTGAGCGTAAAAATACAAATATTTCATTCTGTTGCTTGATCTTGTTGCGGATTTTTTATTTTTAACCTATACATGCACACAAACTGCAATTTCTCTTTTTGCGCTTCCCTGGCCTAGATTGTTAATAACGGTAAAAACTCGTATATTTGAATTCTAAAGCTTTCGGTGTTAATGTTCGCAGCTTAAACATTAAGAGTTGCCATACTTAAAAAAGTACAAATTACAAACGGAATGAAAAACTTATATATACTTTTGCCACTCATGGTGAAGGATATAAAAACATGATTGTTAGATTATGTTGAAACTTACATTAAATCAGTAAAAATTTAACACATTTTGTCAAGCACCTAATAAATTAAGTCATGCGTTAATGAACTTTTAATAAAGCGCTTCTTAGATGCTGTAATGTAAGGAAATTAACGGTCAATTGTATGCCACCAATAACTTTCATTACCAAGTAAGTAATCAGTTAAATTGCTAAATTTTAGCACTTTATACAGTATTTTAACTCATTAATTTATCACGTTGATGTTATTGGCCACAAGTACTTAATATCACTAAAACTAGTTACAAGTGATGAATGAAATAACTCATTACTAAAAAGTAAGCAGTTATATAACAGATAATAAATAAGTCAATATACGACTACTTCTTAGTAATGCTGAAGGCCTGTAGTAGTAATTATTGACAATAAAATACAAGTAACTAAATGTATTTTGGGAAAGAGTAAATATTTTTAAAATATTTTACTCTCAGTGGCGACTCTAGTTCTACCCTATGTTTATTTCTCACTCCATTTGCATTAAATCTTCTTTGCATTAAATTCTTTCCTGACAGTAAATAAGTACTTTTGCAGGCGATTTAAAAGCTTTTATTTTCCTCGTTTTTTTCAAACAAAATGTTCCTTAACATTAATAAACGTTATCGGTTGGTGTTTTTTATGTACATGATTCATAGATAAAATCCTTTTCTCATTATTTTGGCATTTTGTTCCGTAATCTTGAGTAATTAGTATTAATCAACAATGAAAAGGGGGCTGTGCGCTATTGTTTTCAAACTGTCTGTCTCTTCAGTTTACTTGGAAGTTCTTTCTTTTTTTTTTTGTTACAAAAAGGATTAAAAAACTTTTTATATCAATTTATATGGAATCCACAGCAAAAATACTATTAGCTACGAAAAAACAAACAAAATGTTTGAAAATTTTTTTCCGTGGAATTTCTTGTAGTACTGGTCAAGGCTTTAGGCAACGCCTTTAGTTTTTTGTTATTTTTTGGTTGATGTTGTTTTTGTCAAGTGCCAGTTAGTCGTTTGTTGTTTTAGTTGAAAATTCTAACAAATATTTTTTTAATTACGGGTCATTTTAAAAATTCAGTTTAAAGTTTAAAACAAAAATTGCTTACAAGCAAGTTATCAAAATGAATTATTTTAAAGCTTTAATAAAATCAATATTTTAAATGTTTAAATGCAGTTTTTGCATTATTTTATAGATCATGATGAACAACAGTAAGGTGCAATTTATAACTCAAGTAAACTTACTGGAATGTTTATTTCGTTTTAAGGCGTAGCATTTGAACTATGAATGAATAATCGATTACACTATGCAACAATTAATTCAAAATCGAATAACACGAAAGAGAAATTAATGTTAAATTTAGTTATGAGTTTCGTGTTCGGTTTTAATATATCGGTTTTGGCTAATTTATTAAATATTTAGATTTTATAGCAACAAAATCTGTTAATATTTGAATTTGGTATATGTATTTGTTTATGTATATTTAATTTCGAAAACAATTTTGTCTGTTAAAACCCAACTCTAGGTTTAAGATATAGTTTTTGAAACTAAGCTGTTTCTGGCAAGGTTTAAATTAAAAACGTATTGAAATTTACCAGTCTCTTTCTTTGCATTCTTAATAGAAAAACTAGCAAAAATATCAAAGTAATAAAAGCCTATTAAATTTTTTGATTTCAAATATCTCCTTAAGTTCAAGATATAATATAGTTCAATATTATAGTTTCCATATGTTTTCATTTTGGGTGAATGACAAAAAATGCGTGTTTTTTCAAATTTTTAGCTTCTATTTTGAAGCATTTGAACAATATAATTTTATTCAAAGTATTGGCAACTGTTAGCTATGACCTTTTCCCATCTTTCTGGTAACATATCGATTCTGAGCCAAAAGAAGTGCTCATCTTTTGAGGACAAGAACGCATACACTGTTCCAAAGTGAAGCGTATCCCAGAGAGAGCGTTGTGCATCGATTGAAAAAAAATAGGTGAGGTGAGACAAAACTTCCCAACCACTTCTTTCTAAATACCTTTTAACAGGTATTGCAACATGTGGACTACCGTTGTCATGGTGAAATATAATGGTTTCATGTCTTGCCGCATATTCTGGGCATGCTTTAAACGAATCAGTTTCGTTCGGTACAGGTTCCCTATGATGGTCTCGTCAGATTTCAACAGCTCATAATAAATAGGACTCTTTTGCTCCCACCAAATACATAGAATTACCTTAGCACCATGGATGTTGTTGTTGTTGTAGCAGCAGTGATTGCTGAGTTTACAGCCCTTGGCATAATGAACTCGGGTCATTCCAGTGCGTAGAACCGACTGTCAGGGGAATAAGCACCATGGATATTTAGCTTTGGTGTCGATTCGGCTGGTTGGCCGTGCTTCACATCGATCTCTTACTCTTCGTTTTATCGTTTTCATAGCAAAACTAATTTTGTTTTATAGCGTTCAAGCATCATTTCGGACGAGCTAAATCGTCTTTCAAGGTCTCTTCTCTTCAGTTCGTATTGTACACAATTTCCATGCTTTTGGATGAATTCTGCTGCTCTCAAATATTTTTAAACTGCTGCTGAGTAGATCCTAATGATTTTTTTGCAAGTTCTTGTTGATTTTTACAATAACCTTCATGGGGTAATGCTCCAATTCTTGGTATTCAAACTTTTTTGGCTGGCCTGGGCTATCTTTCTCGTTTGTGTCAAAACGACACTTCTGAACCGAACAAACCAACTCTCGCACGTTGAAACCAATGGAACAAATTCAACCTAAGCTTTGGTGAACGATCGATGTGCTTCAGCGGCACATTTTTTCAAATTAAGGAAGTAAAGCAAAACTTCCCGCATATGACGCTTTGATGGCTCAAAATTTGACAATTCGAAGCAAACAACAAGTAAGATAGTATGGTCGGTCAAGCCCGACCATATAATACCCTACACTAAGTAAATGAGCAAAACATTTTTCTTTTCAAAAACATCAAAAATTAATATTCGTGAGTGATTTTCGGAAGTGAGCCTTATATGGGAGCTATGACCAATTATGGTCCGATCACCATGAAATTAGGTCGTGTGATTTATGTCTATATTAAAGTTAACTATGTTGTATTTTGTGTGTATACCAACATTTTTAAGAGATTTATGCACGTTAAAGTGATTTTCTGAAGCGGGTCTATTTGGGAGCTATGACTAATTATGGAACGATCGTAACAAAATTTGATGACATGAATTTTGTATATGGGGCATTTCATGTCAAGTGAACCAACTTTTGAAATCGATGTCTTCCGATCGGGATGAAATTTGCACCAAGGTTAGTTCTATTGGATAGTAACTCAGACACAAATTTTGACATTTTGGTCAAACAGGGGTTTTTTCTTATCCATGTAACTTATTACCTATTGTTCTTAGCAAAATGTGTCCCAAATAGTGTTTTTAAAATGGGCCCTTTTTTTAAAAAAAAATAAAGCTTAGATATTTTCCTTGAATACCTATTTGGTCGCTTAGTGGGATGCGAGTGGGATATCTATCAAAATAAATATTTTGTAACTCAAAACATAAAATTTTTGACTTTTTTTGCAAAATCAAAAACTTTGTTGCCTTTTTTATTAAGAAGGTTTTTTTTTAGCTCAAACAAAAGCTTAGATATTATCCTTGAAGACCCTTTTGGTCGCTTAGTGCGATGCGAGTGGGATATCTATCAAAATATATATTTTTTAACTCAAGACTTACAATTTTTTACTTTTTTTTTGCAAAATCGAAATTTTTTTCCAGTATGGGCCCTTTTTTAAATTTTTTTTTTGCTCAAAAGATATTTTTGGTCGCTTAGTGGGATGCGAGTAGGATATCTATCAAAATAAATATTTTGTAACGCAAGACATACAATTTTTTAATTTTTTTTGCAAAATCGAAATTTTTTCCAATATGGGACCTTTTTTTAAAAAATTTTTTTGCTCAAAAGAAAGCTTAGGTCTTTTCCTTGGGACCAAATTTTATAGAAATATCTTCAAAATTGCGACCTGTACTTTGCGCACAAGGTTTACATGGACAGACAACCAGCCAGCCAACCAGCCAGTCGATCGGTATACTTTAAGTTGGGTGTTAGACTTATATTTTTGGGCGTTACAAACATCTGCACAAACGCATAATATCCTCCCCACTATGGAGGTGTAGGGTATAAAAACATTGTTGTTTACACTATAATGTTTAATAATTAAGTGAGAATAAATGAGAGATATGTACCCGTCAAAATGCCATACAAATTATTAAAAGCAAAACCCGCGATCAAAAGATACGCTATCTATTGTAAATCCCGCATTTCAGCTTTCAAAGAAATCTGACCAGTAGTTTAGAAGTTACATATTTATGTATTACCATTTATTTGTCGGTACATCCCACTGTGCAGTTTATAAAAGCGTTAACTTATGACTGATGATTCTCCGTCCATATTTAATTTACTCTATTTTCATTTCATTTGTTGTCCAGTGTTATAGACAGAGAATATAAAATAGAATAAAATACTCGAACACACAAATGATGAAAATATTGGGGGAAAAAACTGCAAACTTTGTTTTGAAAATTGACCCGCATTCATTATTTACTTTGATACTTGTATGTGTATTTCTTTATTTGTACTAAGGTGGCCCTTATATTGAAATTTTCGATTTTCAGAGCTCCCAAGGTCTAAAATTATTCTCAGTCATTTAAAAACCAAATGCAGAAAATTTTGCAAAATCGGAAAAAAAAATAATTCATATAAAAAACTTTTCATTCAGTAAAGAGATAATTTGTTAGGTATCAAATTATAAACGATGTTTGAAAATTTTTATATTTTATATTTATGTAAATATGTTTTTTAAATTTAATTTTGGGAATATTTTGTACCAAAACTCGACATTTTAAATAAAATGTTATCAGATTTTTCTTAAATTTTCTGTGTTTGGATTTTAGATGAAGCAACGAAAATCTGACAATTCCACTATAAGAGTCACCCTTATATTTATGAATATATGTCTATCTGTGTGTCAATATTTTAATGTTTGATTGAGATGTGGGTTTTAGATTATAAAATAAAAATAAAAATATAAAAATAGCAAAAACAGTAAACTGAACGTGGCATATATGTATAAGGGGCCATTTATTTAGGCAAATATCTCTGGGGAAAATAAACAATTTCTTGTTTAAACTTCTTCGAGTGATAAAAAATATACTTTTAATAAACTACAAAATTTCTGAAGGCACACACACACTGTGAGTAATCGAATTTGTTGCTTGATTTATTTTGTTAACACACAGAAATATCTTAGAAATGCAAACAATACGATGGCAGATTAAAAATTTCATTCGAAAAAATAGAAAAGTAATGTCATTGTATTCTTACTGGTCTCTTAGACTAATGAGAACCAAACACAGCAGCAGGGTACGAACATTAATCGGCTCTTAAAGCTGACTTTGCTATAGACATCATAGGTAGGGTTTTTAATTTCCCGATCTTTTTTGATTCCCGGGAATCGGGAATTTTTTTTCTACATTCCCGGGTACCCGTCTATTCCCGAAATATATAATGATACTGTAAATTAGGAATATTATGGCCAAATTTCATATAAAAACTTAGTGTTATAATTATTAAATATCATAGCTTCGAATTAATTAATAAAATTTGAGCTAAATTCACTAAAATCTTAATCCGTAATTAAAAAATTTCAATCCATAAATCCATTCCTAATATTTAATTTTTTAGATTCATTCCAATTTCTTTGTTTAAACTGAATTAATTTTAAAGTTAATTAATAACAGAATTTATTCAAACTTTGAATGATTAAATTTTTGTTAAATCAAATCATATACAAAATTAATTGAAAAAGTTGTCTTAAACCTTTTTGTACTAGATTTTAATTGAATAAAAATTTTATCATTTAATAAATTTTTGAAGCTATTTTGTTATGGATTTGAAGAAGAAATTTAAAGAAATTAGAATGATTCAATAAGAAATAAATTCTATAAATAATGAATTCTCTTTTTAAATTTTTATACGAAAAACCCCAAATAAATAATAATAAGCGGTCTATTAATGTCAAGATATAAGCAAAAAACTGTAAAAAACTTTTCACTGTTTTTTGGTGAAAAAAATAGTGTTCTAATTTGTTTTCTATGTAATTTTGTCAGTTTTTAATTCCCGGGATTCCCGACTAAAAATCCCGGGAATCGGGTAGTGAAAAATTGGCAAAATTCCCGGGAAATTTGTACCGGGAATTCCCGGGATAAAAACCCTAATCATAGGTAACTTTGATACGTTTTCTTCTGATATTTATTTCTTTTGCGTTAGTTTAATAACACTGTGTGTAATTTTTTAAATCATGGAAATATAACCATATACGGACACCAATACGTGATAAAAGAACATAGTCATGCAAATTTATTTAGAATTTTTTAAAGTTTTTTGCGACTTTGATCTTGAAGATGAAGTTTTTTTGATTTTATATGTTCACAATTTTTGTTCTTTATGACAAGGGCTACAACTTTACCTCAGAAATTAAAAGCAAAACGCGTATTTTTTTGGTCTTTTATCACGTAGTGGTGTCGGTATATGGTTATATTTCCATGACTCAAAAAATTACACACAGTGAAATACAACATTCTCATGTGGATAATGGATCTATAGCTGACTTTTCTATAAACATCATAGGTAACTTCAATACGTTTTTTTCGGATCTTCATTTCTTTTGTGTTTCTTGAATAATGGATCATGTTTATTTCACTATTACTAAAGGCCCTAGCCCATTTTCATAGACAAACCCACTGTTTCGATAATCTATGGGGTGATTATTAATCAATTAAAGTGTCTTGAAAATTGCTATTTGTCAAATGCTCGTGTGAACAATTACTTTCAAACTGCTCTCGTAATATGAATCTATAAGTATGTTGGACCACCCTAAACATTATTGAATTAATATAAAGAATATATTCTTACAATTTCATATAAAGAAATTTATGAAACAAGTTACAATGAAATATTCGGTGATGCCGAATCTTAAAAACCCTACACTTATAGCTAAAACTACACAAATTACATTCGTCTCAACTTTGATGCCCATGTTAAAGAAAGGCAACAACATATTACAACTACAAAACATTCAATTTATTTAACCATGACAACAACAAGCTTAGCTGTAGACGCTATTAATGTTGAAAATTGCTGTGTAAAATTTGTTTGATTTTTGAAGGTTTTTGATTTTTAATACCAATCCTCCAATTTTAGGCTCGTACTTTGGACAATTAAATTTAATAAGAATCCAAAATAAAAATAAAATAATATTAGAACTCAGTTAAATATTTCTGGCAACGAACAAACTTATACATAAACCTCAGTCAACATAACTAATAATGTAGGGTATAAAAACAAACAAATGGTCCTAAACAAATAAACTGCAGACGTATGTTTGTATGCTTTTCTATCTGCTAAGGGATTATAATTTATTTAAGGACATTTTCTAGTTCACACATGTAGAATTTATACGTGAAAATATAAAAATACCAACACCCAGCTAGAAAAAAAAAATGATATATTTTTTCGCTCTTTATTTATACAAACGTTTTTACCCAAATCAATTATTTGCCTTTTGGCAAAAACCATAAATTTTATTTAACTGCGGCAAAGTTAAAGTATCTTAAACAAAAAACAAAGCAAAATGACAATACAACGCAATTTATTAACAAACAAAAATTAAAAGGAAAATGTTTATTTTTTCCAAAAAAAAGTTACTTTTTGAAACCCTCCAGTAAAACTTATCTTGTGTCATTGTGCCCACGTTTTTTAATGGCATGTTTTCATAGAGTATAATAATAATATTAGGAAAAAAATTAAACCCTTTAAATTGTCTTAATGTTGAACACACTCTTGTAATTACTTACTGTTGTCTTTATGTTTTTGCTAATTATTTAATAAATTATATAATTTTAATAAGGCAATTTAATAAGCGAAAATATAAAATTCGGCTGTGCTATTAAATAGATTTAAATCCTTTAGAATGCAGATTCTATAATATAAACGATCAACCATTATACCAGTAATATACAAAATTAATTATTCAACACAATCCCACACGCAGAGAAAAAATATAGTTGGGCATGGTTACTGTAACCATTTCAATATTGTTACAAGTTTTTTAACTATATTATAGTCACAGTAACCATTTACATGATTGTGGTAACCATAATATGGTTAACTTACGATTCACATGATTGTATCAACCATATATATGGTTACAGTAAACAAATATATGTTTGTGACAACCATTCATATGATGAAGGACTTATCATATTATGTTGCTCTCGGCTTAAGGCTTATCATAATCTGAGAACAACATATTATGATAAAATTATTCATCATAAATATGGTTGCCACAAACATATATTTGTTTACTGTAACCATATATATGGTTGATAGAATCATGTCAATCATAAATTAACCATATTATGGTTACCACAATCATGTAAATAGTTACTGTGACCATAATATTGTTAAAAATCTTGTAAATCTGCGTGCAGCAATCATGAAGTTTTGTTATGAAATTAAGAAAGATTTAATATCAAACTCTTAACCTATTAATAACACTGTGTGTAATTTTATGGAAAGTCATGGAAGTCATGGAAATATAACCATATACGGACACCAGTACATGATAAAAGACCAAAAAAAAACACCCGTCATGAGCAAAGTTAAAGTTTTTTTTTGCGATTTTGATATTGAAGATGAAGTTTTTTGATTTTATATGTTCACAATTATTGTTCTCGAGGACAAGGGCTACAACTTTGCCTCAGAGAGTAAATCAAAATTCCGCACGGTTTGCAAGATATGAGCATGAGAAAATTATCACTTTTTTGCAAAAATTACACCGAGGGCCCATAAAAGAAGTGCATGACTTTGGGAAAAACTAGGAGACACGGGTCTTTTTAATGGACTTTTATCATCGTTATTGTTTTTCGTGTTGCACTATGTAAGGAGAAGAAGGAGAAAGAAATGTCGATTGACATTTCTTTATTTCTTTATTTGCATATTCGGTTTTCGAATGTTAGCGACCATACAATTACAAAATTTACATTCCAAAAATTGAATGGTTATTCATTCACAATTTGTGCAATTAAAATTGAATTTTGTAAAATCCAAGATTTAAAAAACATTTGAGAATTTAATTTTATATCAAAAGAATATATCGCAATTCTTAAAATTTTTGATCAAGAATCAATAATTGTTTTAATTTTTCAAACGTTTTTTTTTTGCTTAAATCGAAATTTAATTTCCGATTTGAGAATGATTGAAGAGTAAAACTTGATTTCAAACATTTTTTAAATTAACTTTAAACTGATTTTGAGAATAACTCAAATTGAATTCAAATGTGAAATTCAAAACTATTTTTAGGATTTAGAAATCATTGAGAATTATGTTTGAAAAAACATAATACAACACTTGAACCATTTAATCCATAAGGAATAGACATAGAACGGAAACTCTCCTGTCAAAGACCTAACTCAGTTTTCAGAAACCTAATTGGTGAGAATGTATTAAAAACAACATTTGTATGCGTAATTATTTTAAGTTATTTTTGAGTTTGAGCTTTTTTCTAGTTTCCGCTCTATGTTTCTCTATGATTTAACCATCAGTGAAGTTTTTTTATGTCAACTTTTTTTTAAACGCAAGTGGAAAATTGGGTATCCGATTTCTCTACTTTTGAATGAATACAGTACACGCAAACGTTTTGAAATTGCTGATTAATTTGCAAGCTCATGTTGAGTTTTACAACAATATTCATATAATACTGCCTCCAATTCTTGGTCTTCAAACTTTTTTGGCTGCCCTGGGCGATCTTTGTCTTCCGTGTAAAAATCACCTATTCTGAACCGCACAAACCATCTCTCTCACACTTTGAAACCGATGGAACACATTCTCCTCTTGCTTTGGAGAGCAATCGCTGTGCTTCAGCGACACTTTTTTTAAATTAAAGAAGTAAAGCTAAACTTTCCACAAAATTCGACATTTTCGAAGCAAAAAGAACTTTTTTGTTTACTTTATAATATTCAATAACTAAGTGAGAATAAATGACAGATATGTACACTTCAAGTTATTAAAAACAACAACCCCGTGTAAAAGTTACGCCATGTATTGTAAATCCCGCTTTTTTAAGCCATACACCGAATATAATTCTTAAATATTTAACCAACACATTTTATTTTTTTATTTTCCAAAAGCTTTTTCTTAATTTCAAATTTATTTTATTGATTTGAGAAAATTAATAACATTTGATATAAAATTGAGAATATATTATTTTTCAAACCAACCTCATATTTAATGTAAATGTTAAAAAGATTGAGAAACCTTTGACAATTATTTTATTGTTTTTTTGATTTGAGAATAATTTTCGAACATTAATCTTTGCGAATTATTTAAAAATATTTTCATTAACACAAATTTAATTCTAGATAAGAATGAGTTGAGAATAACACTTGATTAGAAAATATATATTTTTAATTATTGAAATGTTAAATATAAACCTTTTTTAGGATTGAGAAACATTTGAGAATTACATTTTTGGTTCGAGAAAGATTTACAAATAAAATTTGATAATAAATTGAGAAAATATAATTTTCTAAGAATTAATTTCTGAATCAAACTCAAATTGAATTCGAAATTCAGAACTATTTTGGTTGATATCAAATGAAAATAACATAAATTCTTCAAATATTTGGTTATTACTTTTTTCCTTATTTCACTGTGCAACAAGAAAATCTTTCCCGAATGAAACCAACGGGAAATGAAAGTAGATAATTAGTATACCAAAACCACCAAAGGGTTTTATAAAGATAGCTCGTGTTTTAAAGTTATTCGCCTTTAAAGTTCAGCTCAAATTAAATTCATATACGAAATTCTTTAAAAAAAACAATTATATGTCTACCGAATATGAAAATCAAGAGACCCAAGATGTAAAATTGTAATTGTGTAGAAAACTTTTTTGGTATGATGGAGTACAACAAAATGTTTGTTTTTAATAGTCCTATTAAAATAAACACCAGCTCTTTCTACAAACTCCTGTTCAAAGTCATTTTCTAAAATTAAAAAAGAAAAACAACGAACAAATTTTGCAAAAAAAAAAAACCTGTCAAAAGTTTTTGTCAGTTATTTTGTGTTGTTAACAAAAACAACGAACAAGCTGCAAAACAAGAAAATATTTTAAATTGCTCAACTCTAGAGTTTTCCCAGCACTTGGCCAAAGTAAGTGACTGAATGAATGAACGAGTGGATGGCTACATTTCTTCGTTAGTTTTTTTTTACGTTTAAGTTTTATTTACAGCGAAAATTATGTCCTTTCGCGCAGAAAGCGCTTTTATGATTTTTTGTTAATATTTTGCTCGTTTCCCCCTTTCGCCGATCCAACAATGTTTTATTACACTCAACAGAGTTTAAAACGGCAAAAGGGCCTGTTAAAAATGTTTAAAGACAAATCATGTACAACTACAGGGCATGTTGTTGTTGTTGGTGCTGCTGTTTCCTTGTTGTTGTTGTCTCTTTTTATGGCCTGTAGTAAATTATTTTAACATTATTGAGCCATAATTTTCTTGAGTAACGGAGAGAGGTGTGAGTGTTTAATGTTGTTTATCATTTTGTTAGTAGTTGATGTTACAGATTTATAAAATTAAATGTAGTTGTTGTTGTTATTGTTGTTGTGGTAAGGTCATTAAATTGTAGTTGTCTGCACAATTATGAACCATTAAAAAGTGATACAATTTACTTACCAGTAAGTAAAACAGTAATAAAAACAAACTAATTTTACAGGCATAAAAGGAAACGGTTTTTGTAATCCTGTAATTAATAACAAAATAAGTTACATAAATCACAATACACTATAAATATAATTTCACACTGCTGTGTAACTACAAAACTGGTAATTTTGATTTCTTTTGAAACTATTAATTGATCTTAATAACAAAACGTAATAACTGTCATTTAGTTTTCTGAAAAGTTCAAGTAAATTTTTAGGTTTTTATTACAATGTCCTTGAATTTGCTACATGTATGCCGGGCTCAACTCAATTAAAACAATAAAAATTAAAAGCACCCAAAACCCACGCCCACTGTATAACAGATTGGCGTCCTTTTTTTATTTTTTGGTTAAAAGTTGTATTATACACATTTTAAAACTTAACTAAACTACTGACTTACATAGTTTTGGTCATAAAAATGTTCATGTTGAGAAACTGCAATTTGTAAAAGTATAAAATGTGACCATTTCAAAGCATTTCAAGGCTTTAAAGACAAAAAAGACAAATATTTCAAACAAAACTAACAATTGCAAATATTTGTTTTAGAAAACTACCAAAATAAAATGTAAAGTAAGTTTTAGTTTATAGAAATGGTAGAAAGTAAACAAACTAAATTTGAAATAAAAAATTGGCTACAACGACTGTTTTACACACAACTTTCAAAATTTATTTAAGGACTGAGATCGAAAAAATCTTAACATACATGTAATGTCATCACGTGAGAACGGCTGGAGTGATTTGGCTGATTTTTTTTTATTCGATTCGAAATTTTAAGCAGATGGTTTGTAGAGAAAAAAAATTCAAAAATTCCGGAATTTTTTTTTTTTTGAGTCCAGTCAACTATAATAAAAAAGATCCCTAAAGTATGCAGTACAAATTTAGATATTTTATTTGCAAATAAATAAGAACAGGCAGGATAATGTGGGTTGGAGAAACTTGAAGAACTAACATTAGTAAATTAGCCACCGGGCGAAGCCGGGGCGGTCAACTAGTATGTTAATAAAAATTAAACCACTAAACTTACAGTTTTGATTTTTTTTTATTTGATTGAAATTATTATTACAATTTACAGAAAATATTATTTTTATAGTTCTAATCAATTGTGATGAATTTATGAACCTTTTCCGGAAACCCTTCCAATAAAGTTTTTATTGAGCTTTCTTTCACATTGTTAGAACAGGTAGCCCCTTAAAGTCTACCACACTTTTGGACACCTTCTTCTGCTTTTCAATTCTCTTTTAACAAGATCCCAATATCTCTCCACTGGCCTTAGCTCCAGGCAGTTGGGAGAATTTGCCTCTCTTGGTATAAATACTACAATATTGTTCTTATAGCACTCAAGACCTTGCTTATCATAGTGACAGGATGCCAAACCAGGCCAAAAACAAGTGGACACTTTAAGAAGTCTTATGAATAGAAGCATCCTCGTTTGTAAACAATCCTTTATGAAAATTTCGGCATTTATAGAGGCCTTTGTAACAAAAGTTTCGCTTCTTTTGCCGCAACTGCATATTGCTGTCATACCAAGAACTTTTTAGGAAAATTTTCTGTTTTTGGTTCCTAAAATTTTCTTCATCAAGCATCAGCTACATAAAAATATTGACCCGGAAGCTACGAAAATTATTCCATACGTAAGATTCATCATCCATTATGCAGCAGGTCTATTTTTTGTATAAAATTTGACTTCAATTTCCGTGCTCTGTATTTGGCCTCTAAATGTTAAGCAGAGTTCCTGTCAATAACTTTTTGAGCCTTGTATGTTTTTAAACCTGCATTGGCTTTAACTTTTCGTACCGAGTACTGAGCTAACCAGACTGCTTTCCGACCGGAAGTGTTGGGAGCTCTTTTGAAAATGCTTTCTATTTATAGGCTTTAGAAAAATCATGTGAACCAAGGCAATACCCAATTCTACAACAAATACAACTTTACCAAAAACAACATGTACTTTGTTTTTGTTAAATTATTTGCTAACTGAAAACAGGGGTGAAAATAAATAAATACGTGAAATTTACTTTCAATAAGTAATCCATTCACTTTTATATTATCAATTATTCACTTTTCTACTATTTTATATTTTTTATTAAAAGAAACAAAAACGTTAATTTAAATTAATAACGAAATGTAAACAAACTTTGACAGATAGAAGTGAAAAAACATATCGAGCAAAAAATAGTCAGCTGGCTTACTAACGTCACCTGTAATAAATTCGCCTTGATGTGAACCATTACAAGTTCTCCCGATACTCTTTAATAATATTGGAATCAGTTTGACGGCAGACCTTTGATTGTTTGGCCAACTTTTTGTAGGACCAAGTTGGGTTTTGTTGAAAATATTTAATAATTTTAGTACGCACTTTTTTCTCGTCACTTATTTCAATCAGATTAACAACAAATGAATATAATTGACATGCTTTACAATGGTAACTTGATCAAAAGAATTAAGAATTTTTCGATCTCAGTCCTTATTAACCATTTTAAATAATAAATTTCCTACAATACTGTTTATTAGAAGACAAAATCTCAACAAACACAAACTCAAACGTTTGATAAATTTTTCTTTTTTTTATTTGATATCAATTATAATTCTCAAAGGTTTATCAAACCTTAATTTTACTGTTCAGTTTCAATATTTGAAAATTTGGAGACTGCAAGAGACTCTCACCACAGAGCAGTTTGAGTTTCGTTCCTGATTTCAGATCTTTTCTAATATACCAATTTTTGATATTAACCATTTCAAAGAACTCCTGTTTCAAAAATCTTCTTACCATTAACAGAACTTAAATACCTAACATTTTCAGTATTTAAACTTTGAAAGTCAGTTTTATAATTAAAAACAAAAACTACAAATTTCTGCAGAAAACTTTAAGATACATTCTGTTTAATCTGTTCTTTAACATTTCTTTTTTTTGCAATTTTCTTGACATTGTTTTGCTATGTATATGTCAGGCAAAAAGAAACAATTTTATAGAAATTTTAAACATTATACCCAACAGACACAAAGTTAAACCTTTGATATCAATCATTATACTCAAAGGTTTCTCAAATCTTTATTTCACAATTCAGTTTCAATTTTATTTAAAAAAATCTTTTAGAGTATTTTCTCAATTAGATATTAAATTTTTTATCAAACCTAAATTATTTGATATTTTTTTTATAAAAAATTAAAATTTTTTCAATTTGATATAAAATACGCAAATCATTCTCAAATTTAAAATAAAATTTTTATTTATGATAAACAGATTTTTGTATTTAGGTTTGAGAAAGACTTGAAAATAAAATTTGATATCAAGAAAGAAAAAAATCCTTTTTTTTATACATTATTTCATAATTAAAAATTAAAAATTTTAGGTTTGAAAATGATTTAAATTAAAAAATACAATATTGCAAACATTTTATGAAGTCAACCTTAGCTTTTATTAAAATGTTCAACCCTCTATTCAAATTTGAGATAGTTATCCAACCTCTATTATGATTTGAGAAAACTTGGAGAATAATGTTTGATAACAAATGAAAATAACATCATTGTTCAAACGTTTGATTTAGTGTTTGTTGGGTTTTTATTCGATTGTATAAATGAGTGAATTTAATTTTCAGATTTGTATATATACATATGTATGTATGTATGTCTATATAAAATGTAGATACAAATGTAAATAGTTTAGACATTTTTAAGCAAATTAATACACAAGAAATGAAAACAAATAAAACTGAAAAAATGGAAAATTTTATTAAAAAATGTCCATGTTTATTCTTTATTGGAAAATATATGTACACATATTTTCATTAAACAAATCTAAACACAAAACTTTAAAGTTTAAAAACTCATTATTTTTAAAAGAAAGTAGGTATGTATGGATGTATTTCATACAATATAAATAATATGTGTGTATGTCTCTGATTTGTGGTGCAGCTGATTAACGTTTTCCTGTCTTTTGAGAAAAAGTGAGGAAAAACCTGTCCGACTAAGCAATAAAATTAATTTAATTGCAAATATTTAAACAAATAAAGTATGTAAAATTATCTACAAAACATTAGAATAAACATTGTTTTAATAATAAATTAAAGTAATTAACCATTTCTTAATTCTAACGTATGATGAATAAAATATATGTACGTGAGTAGAGATTTTTGTTATTAATGCTTGCATTTTAGTGTTTTCTCATGAAAAAACGTATCACATAGAAAATGGCAATTTAAAGGTAATTAATTTCAACATACTTCAACCATTTGTAGACATTTTGATGTTTGAGCACAAATACAAATAAAGGAAAAAAACTTGAAAACTAATTTGTTTCAATGTATGACAAAGAGAAAATATGAACACAATAAGATCGTTTAATTCGCCAGAGAAGTTTCTTAGTTTTAGCATGTTTTTTACGATTTTCTTAATTTTAGTTTTCTTCCAGTAAAATTAAAAACATTCTAGTGATCTAGTTTTTGAGGTACCTATTATTGTAAACCTAAGTGTGCTTCAAAAAAAGTAATGTTTATGTGGGTTCTCATACATACAAAGTGGATAATGATTAAATTGAGCTTAAATATAAAATTAAATACAAAACCACACATACGCACATACTCACTTTGTTATACATACACAACACATATTTATACCCAGCAAACACAATTGATATTAAACATAATTCTCAAAGTTATCTCAAGCACAAAAAAAAGCTTGAATTTAAATTTTTAAATCAATTGATTTTTAAAATCTATTGAAGTGAATTTTTAAAAATTGAAAATAAATACTTTTTGTGCATGAAATGTTTATTTAACACATTCATATTAAGGTTTGAGAAAACTTTGAGAATTTTGTTTAATATGGAATTACATTGTGTTTGTTATATATATACACCCCTATCGGCAATAACATGTGAAATTTTGTTCCCATGAAATATTCATTTCCCTTGAAGGGAAAATTGCTATCGGGAATATCATGATGAACTTTACATTCACAATAGTTGATTTTGTTCGTAACAGCTGTTTATTGTTTACAAAATTCCATCTAACAATTTCACAACTAGGGGAATTTTTTTCACGTGAACAAAGTTGATGAACGAAAAAAGGAAAAGGGAAAATATTTCATGTGAAATGTTGATTCGCGATAGGGGTGATACATAAATTTATTCCCGTCTACCATTATGTGGGATGGTAGAATTCAGTTTTAAAAATAATTTGAAAATCAAACACCTTTATTAAAGAAAACCTAAAGTCATTGTATGTCTAACGTAATTCTCAATGATTTCTCAAACTTAAATTTAAGTTTGATTTAAAAATGAAAAAGATTGACAAATTTTTAATTTCAATATTATTTTCAAATCATTCTTAAACCTAAAGGCAACACTCCATTATAAAATAATAAGCATAACTTTAAAAGTGGCCATCAGTGCAAAAGAGGTGTAACCCACAATTGTTGTTGGTTGCTGTTCTGGTGTTACATACATTCCTTACATTATCTACTATCAGAATAAAGTGGAGTAAGCCACGTTTTGGTATTCAAAAGCAGATGAAGCTGAAAAAATAAATTTTACACACAGCATAATACCACAAAGTAACAGAGCAAAAGGGGTGTAAGTTACTCCTACCCCTAAGTAAATAGTTTGGGGTTACACCACTTTTGCGCTGATAGCCTCAAATTGTTATAGCTTTGTAGTTTCAAATATTTTTAAATTGTTCTTTGAAAATAATTTTTAAACATTATTTTAAATTGAAAATAATTAAAACTGATTTCTGTTCCGTGATTGCTAATAGCTATTTTCAAATAATTAACAGGTTGCTCTCAAACGTTTGATATTGAGAAAAGTGTTTGATTTCAAATCATTATTTTATATCAAAAGTTGGTCTAATTGTGTTATTTTGACTTGATTAAAAAACATTTCTCAAACCTCAAACGAAGTTTAGTTTTAATATTAAAGACAATTTGAGATTGATTTGAAAAAAAATGTTTTATAATTGGTTTTTTCTCATTTTAATACCAAATTATGTTACACATGTATTTATTTATGTATTTTAATCAAAATTATGTTGTTTTCATCAAAAATTATTCTCAAATTTATTTCAAAAGTGGTTTTGCAAATAATAGCTATGTTCAATAACTAAAAGTTGTTACTAGTTAGTAACAATTGTTACTGGAAAAGCGTTCATTAACTCAAAAAAATTCAAGAGCGTATAAATTTTAGAGAGTGCTCTCTCGTTGCAAACTATTACAAGTTCTATTTTGAACTCGTTATATTTCAGCTTATATATCATATGTTTTGTGTTAATGTTTATTTATTAACAATTTTATTTTTGTGGTGAAAAAATATCAAAAAGAAAAGAATTTTCAATACAATTGAAGAAAATGTGAGTATTTATACATTTTAAAAGGAATAAAATATGAAAATTGTGTGTATAAAACAATTGTTACTGGAAAAGCGTTCATTTACTTTTTACTATTTTTGAGATTTTAAGAGAGTAATTTTGTAAATTTTGATTTTATTCTCTCGTTGCAAGTATTTACTGGGAAAGTAAATGAACAGGCCTAATATTGTTACGAAATTGTACTTGAACTCAAATATAACGGTTTTAACGGATGATTTTAAAGTTGCATAATGCTTTCAAATAGCAGTGCCTCTCAAACTGTAACATATCTGTGGGCATTATTAACATTGAATAAAAGCTTTGAGTTGATCATTGATCGTAAGTATCGCAACGCTGAATGTTTTCTGCTACTCCTATATTCGAATTCGAATATTCGAGTTTTGACAGTTAAATAGCATTGTAGAAAGTTCACCAGAGATGTCGTGTGTATTCGAAAGCTCTAGGCTTCGAATATACGAGCTTTGACAGTTAAATAACAATCTAGAGTGCAGATGGCAGTGTTGCAGTCGTTAGTGAGTTTATCAGAGACGCTATTCGAATAAACATCAACTGAGTGCATCAAAATTTCTGCGAATTTATAAACGTGTATAAAAAAACACTGAGTGACTATTTAATTCTGTTGTTGTACATTTTAAATGAATAAAGAGTTGTTAAAATTTTTAAACTACTAAATGGTTTTTATTTGAAATCAAAAGTTTATTTAAAGGAAATAAACCAACGTTTTCAAAAGCTTAAAACGTAACAATATAACCAAGTATTTGGAAATTTTTATGGAATATGATTAGCAGCCGTTTGCCTGAATACATTTTTTGAAGATAAAAATTCTATCTTTAGGATTCCGAAACATTTTAGAACAATATTGAATATTAAATTGGAAAATCAAATGAAATTTTAGATTTGAGAACAATATTTGATATCAAATAGAGAAAATATCAAGGTTGGCTACCTTTACCGCTAAGCTATCGTTGCCCCAAAAATAGCCTTTCAGAACGACTAAAATTTTAAAAATTTTGAAAATAAAAGTGTTTGATTTCAATAAAAAATTATTAAAATCATCAGAAATTTTTAATTTTTTTTTTAATTTTATTGTAAATTTAATGTCGTTACATTACATTAAAATACCGTTACCGAAATAGTACAAATTAACGTTACCGTTATTTCTTAACCATTTCGAATTGGTAATACATTTTTTAGTAATAATTTTTCTTGCCGAAACCTCTGAGAATTTTCTGTGTTCTCAACTGAAAATATTATCATTTTGATTTTATGTTTGTTGGGTTTTATATGTAAATACATATGTATAAATACAAATGCGAATCCTTTATATAAAAAAAAAAACAAATTCATACATTAAACTCACACATGCAAAGAAAAACCACATAAAAAACAGATAAATCGTTTTGTTCGTACCCACCATTACAAAATATTTACACACAAACACGATGCGATATGCTGAATTTTAACTATAATTGTTAAATAACAGTTATCTTCTCCATTTCTCTCTCTTTTCCCCCCTTCACTCTCTCATACTTACATACATTGGCTGTATGTTCTTGTTGTTGTTGGTTAAATACACTTAAGCGCGCACACACTTGAAAACTTTTAAACCGTTATAATAAAATTTGATTTTATTACTTTTCAGTTATTTTTGGGTGAAACGGTTGTATTCGTAAGTATTCAAGTGTATGTGTAAAAGCGTGCGTATCAAAGACTGTAAAATATGTATTTAAAATTCCACACAGTTGTTTGTTTAAGTAGGAATGACCTTTAGTGTTTTGGTTTTAATGTTTATTCTCTCCTTTTGTTTTCATTTCTTTATTTTACTCCACTTCTAGAGTTAAGCAGTTTTAAATGGCAGTCAATTAAGCTGGTTTTTTATTATGTTTATTTATATGTTCATTACACTTAGCAAAAATATTTAAATCCCAGGAAAAACAGTATTAGTTTTAGAATACATGCATATCGCCAGTACTTCTTGTAGTTTGGAGTTGCGTCCAATGATTTTTGTTTAAAATAGACATCTCCAGCTCTTCGAATATTCTAGTTTTGTCCGTTAAGCACAAACATGAATCTAATCTAAAGATGGCGCTGTGTATTAATAGTGGCGGAGGTTGCAATCGTTAGTCAGTTTTATCATAGGCGCTGTTAGAGTTAATATCAAATGCATTCTTGTACATTATAAAGTGTATAATTTAAGTGTATGTATTTCTGTGAATTATAAACGTGTATAAAAACACTGAGTGATTATTTAAACTGTTGTTGTGTGAATTTAAATAAATAAAGAGTTGTTACACATTTTAAACTACTAAACTACTTTTATTTGCAATCAAAAGTAACCAGTTTATTTCCTTTAAATTTAAAGGAATTAAACCACCGTTTTTAAAAGGTAAAAACGTAAGAATATGTACATTTTAAAAATCGAACAATGAGATGAGATGTTCTACTGATTTTTTCTAGTGTTATTATTTTGTTTTGTAGATTAAAGTCTATCAGAATAATGTATGTATTCCATTTCCTTTGATAGTATTTAAAATAAATAGTTTAAACTAATTGTAATGATGTGTAGCGATGATAAACAAAAATATTACTTATCTATGCCCAATAAGCATTTCTATGCAATTCAAATTGAAAACATGAACTACTTAATATAGCCTTGACTACAGTGTGAAACAATTGCATTTACTACACTTTATATCAGGAGCATTCCCCAGTAAATAGCCAATATAAATATAGACCAAATGGCTTTTATTGGGAAAATTTTAATTTTTTCAAATATTTTTTTTTAAATTTCAAATACAATTTATGTATATTTTCACATGCTTGAATTTTTATTTCATTAACTAGTGTATAAGACTGTCTGTGACAATACAACTCTAATCCCTGATCGAAATTTAAAAAACGTACTGCTTTAGGATTTGAGGTGCGAATTTCAGAAAGCTCGTTTATGTGCGCTAACTTTCTTATATTTTTATATTATACTTATTTAGTATTCAATTAAAAAAAAAATTAACTCCTTAACATTAGAGCGTGATTTGACATCTAAGATTTTTGTCTTCAAAATAAAACACAACAATGACATGAATAATACATCTTTGTCATTTTGCTGAAGTGTCCTTGAAATTATAATTATGACTGGAATATAAATTTGATGATTTGTTAAAATTCCATATGTCAGTTAATAATATATTATAAATAAAGCCTTATATTACAATATTTAAAGCATTTTCTTAATAAATACCCAGAAGGTAGTAATTTTAATGATTTTCTCTAGAAAAATTTAAAAAAAGTAAAAAATTTTAAAACATTTTTACCTTACTATTAATAAAATTAAAAGGATTTAAAAAAAAAAATATTTTAAAAATACTATGTTTTAATGTAAACATTTTGTTTGTATTAATTTCAACATCAACATTTGATTTAAATTCATGATTTATTTGAAAAACCCCAAATTTTATTTTCAAACCAAAAAATTGATATTAATTCATAAAGTAATACTTCAAATTGATATCAAATATTATTCCTCAGTAAATCTCAAACCTAAAGGCAACAATTTGATTATATTTATAAAATTGGGAATAAACTCCTATTTATATTGATCGCTCTATTATTCTCAAATGTTTATCAAAAAATACTCAAACCGTTTGAGCTCAAACCTGTATAAATATTAAAGTAATGTTGATTTAATTTTATATCAAGATTAAATCTCAAACTTAAACAGTTTCTTAGATTTTATATTTGAAATCTAATGCGGAAGCAATCTTTAATGGGAGGATTTCTGTGGATAAAGTGGATAAATTTATAATAATATTTAATTTATAAATTTGTATAATATTTGTATAAATTTATGTATTTCTGAGATCGGTTTAAATTTTATTTAACTTAATACAAGTATGTATACGTTTTTTTCTGGGTCACTGTTTATTTACGTATACTTATTATTAATTTATAAATTATAATATAAATCATACGTCATGTACGAGTTTTTCTTATAAATAAAAAATATTATTACGTTTTTACCTTTTAAAAACCTGGTTTATTTCCTTTTGATTGCAAATAAAAGCCGTTTAATAGTTTAAAATTTGTAACAACTCTTTATTTATTTAAAATGTACAACAACAACAACAATTCAAATAGTCACTCTGTGTTTTTATACACGTTTATAAATTCGCAGAAATTCACACACTTTATAATGTACAAGTATAACTGGTGTCTTTACTTAACGATGCTTCAAATTATACTCATTCACTACTGCAACCGCAGTCACTATTTATACACACTGCCATCTTCATTTGAGCCATGGTAGGCGTTCATATTGTTCAGATTACGACGATTTTCGTCAAACAACCCGAATGTGAACAAAAGAGCGTAAAAATACACACAATTCATTCAGTTTCTTGATGTTGTTATGGATATTTTATTTTTTACCCAAAAGAGCACACAAATTAAATGCCTCTTTTTGCCTACCAATGATTTGAGTATTCGAATTCTAGAGCTTTCGATGTTAATGGCAGCAGCAAAAACATTTAGTGTTGCCATACTTAAAAACAATGAAAATCAACCGCATGCTATCAACATTGTTGATAAGTAGAAGCTTCTACTGATGGACATGTTTATAAACATGATGAATGTTGCAGGCAGTCATCATAGACCGTTACATCAATCGATGTTACAAATTCGTAACAATATTTTAAAATAATAACACGGTGCTACGATGGAAAAAAAACTTGGAAAACGACCTAGCATGGATTATAGGGCTTGCTGAGTACATTAAAAATTGTGTCAAAAAATTTCAAAAACACCCTCAAATTCAGAAGTTATTCTGAAAAAAACCGTTTTCAGTGATGTTCGTCAACTTATCGATCTGTAACTCAGTCAGTTTTTGTCCGACTTTAAATTAGTTAACGGGTTTGGAAAGAAAACTGATTACGCTATAAAATTACGTGCAGTTTTTTATACATTTGTAAGTCATAAGTATTGTTTTTGTTAATAATATCTAAAAGAAAAAGTAAATTTATCAACTTTTTTGATTTTAGTCGCTTTTCATTGCTTATTTTGATATGGAAGCTTATAAAAATTTATAACAATGTATAAAGGAAATTTAGTTCCTAATAAAGCATGGTTTTAATTATTCAAATCGGATTAAAGTTGTAAAAGTTATTCAACTTTTAATTAACACCATTTTTAGTATTGTTTCCCCCATCGCATATACATAAATAAAAATAAACAAAAAACTGTAGAAAAAAAATATTTGTAAAATTTTGAATTTACAAGGTAAATTTTTTCGAACTTTTTTCAAAAATGTTTAATAACTTTTGCAAATATAAACCGATTTTAACAAGTAATATCTCATTTTTTCCCATATAAAGTTGTCTTTAAAACACTGTGCAAAAAAGAATAGGTTATTATAGAAAAAAATTAAAATAACTATTGTTGAATTTGAAAAATTATTAAAAAAATACAAAATAAAGCGACACTTTTTATAAAAACTTACGCAATTTTCGATATACATTTTATGCATATATTTTATGAAAGCTTAATTCTTTGTCTATCCATAATTGTTAAAAATTTTGAAATCGGTCTAAAAATGTGTGAGTTAGAGGTACTAAAGTACTACGACCTATCCTAAAACAGTTTTTTCAAAATATCTCAAAAATTTTAAGGTGTTTCAAAATCTTTGAAAAGGGTCCTCACTTAGGCCTACAACCCCCATAGTATAATTATTTATAAAAATATTTTTATTTTAATATTTCGCTACATCAATGTGTACCAGAAATAACGAAATATCAAGGTCAGTTTCATAGATTTTAAAAGAAAAGTGTTTATGCCCATATATTAAGATATTTATAATCGTTTAAATTCGTATAAAAAATACCGTTATTTCGAAAATGGATGAGGTTGCATAACATATATTCGCGTAACTCAGAAACGGTTTAGTTTATTGAATAAACTGAAATTCCGCAATAAACTTACCTTTAATTAGGGCGTTTTTACACGTTTTTAATCTTCGCAATCGTTTTAGAAATATAATTTCTTTTGGCTGCATTTACCAATTTTTTATGTAGTTTTAAAAAAAATTCCAAATTTTCCTAGAAAATTAATTTTGTTTGACAAAAAAAATTTGTATTTCTAAAACAACTGCGCAGAGTAAATAAAAGTTTTAGACTAACTTAAAGGTAATTCTATTGCGGAATTTCGGTTTTTTTAGTTTATTCAAAAAGCTAAACCATTTTTGAGTTACGCGAATATATACATATAACCTAAAAAAACGGTTCGTACCACTGAATTCAGCGTACCGAATTAGTTTAACCCTCCGGGTGGCCCGCTTTACAGTTTTTTCAACTAGCGCAGTGTAATTAGTATAGTACACTATAAAATGTATTTCTGATTTTTAAAGCATTTCCAAGAAATTTAAATTTTATTGAAATTTTTCCCTAAATTAATATTGGTTTCACATACATCTATTCATAAACATTTAATAATTCTAAACAAATTATGGTGAGAAAATATATATTTTTTTGTAATTATTATGCCAAACTCGTACAGGACGTATGATTTATATTATAATTTCTGAATTAATATTACGTATACGTACATTTATACGTAAGAGTGTATTCAACACAATTGAAACTAGATGTAATCATCTCTCCCTTTTAAAACAGTTATTTTTATATACATACATATGTATATTATAAATATAAATTTATTTCTCAATAGCATGTCCTCCAATTACGATAACAAAACTACAAATATAGAAATACCTGACAAAATACAATAGAAAACGCTAAGAAACACACACAATTTCCTTGTACTCGTATCTCTATCTGTTATTTGTTATCTTTCAAATGAAATTTTTCAACAATATAAATTGACACCTTTCACAAACGTTTGCTAACAAGCCGGCACTTGATGCAAAGTGATGATAAACACCATAAAAAAAACACATACACACAGAATGAAACACAAAAGTATTTTTGTTTTCTTTTATTTTGTAAATTATTGGATTGCGTGTGACTTATTTTTACTTCCTGTTACTCGCAAATACTTTTACACTAACATAGACACACACACTCACACACCGCTAGACAATAGATGATAATAACAGGTGTAAGTGTTATAGAAAAACAGAGTTTTAACACCAATAATACTCACAAACAACAACCTTTTATAATATGTCACTTCCTTTTGTCATTGTATTAGACATTCACTATACAAACTCACCTAACTCTCATACAAACAGGATACATATTATCATATTGACATTTTCTTTATATTTATTATTGTTACTTCTTTAGAATATTTATACTTTGCAGCGCACACAGTCATACACTTCCCTCTAGGTATCACAACATTTTTTTACAAATAATGACAGCTGTCAGTGTTTGGAAAATATATATAAAAAAATACAAACAAAAAAATGATGATACAATATGTTAATGTTTTCTTCTATTTGCATTTTCAGTCAAGAGTTAGAGGCGAGGTGTTCTGTTACTTGTGAATTATTATTCATGTAAAGTTGTATCAGTTGTATGTGTACACTAGACCTGCCCTTCAAAAATAGATTTTCTTTCGAAAGCTGTAAAATTGCGTACTTTTTCCGATTTTTTCAAATATTAGCTAATTTAATAATATTGTTACGTTTTTAATATTTTTACCTTTTAAAAACGTTGGTTTATTTCATTTAATTAAACCGGATACTTTTGATTGCAAATAAAAGCCGTTTAGTAGTTTAAAATTGTAACAAGACAGTTGATGTTAACTCTAACAGTGCCGAACGAACCAAACTAGAATATTCGAATTCTAGAGCTTTCGATGTTAATGTTAGCAGCTTAAACATTTAGTGTTGCCATACTTACAAACAATGCTAATAACTGCATGCTATCAACATTGTTAAAAAATAGAAGCTTCTACTGATGGATATGTTTATAAACATGATGAATATTGCAGACCGTTAAATTCAAATCGCTATTGCTAATTTGTAACGCGGTTTTTCAAAACCGAAACCGACAATTATTCTCCGGTTTTAACTTTTAATCTATTTTCAGTAGAAAAATTCAAAATTTAGAAATGAAAAACAAACTTGTTAATTCAATGATTCATCAAATTTCTCTAAAAACAAATCGATTTAAAACAAGTAAGAAAGTATGGTCGGTCAAGCCCGACCATATAATACCCTACACTAAGTAAAAGAGCAAAAACATTTTTCTTTTAAAATTTCAATGATTTATATTTTTGAGTGATTTTCGGTAGTGGGATTATATGGATGCTATGACCAATTATGGACCGATCACCATGAAATTAGGTCGTGTGATTTATGTCTATATTATGTTGAATTTTGTGTGTATACCAAAATTTTTAAGCGATTTATGCACGTAAAGACTAATTATGGACCGATCGTAACAAAATTTGGTGACACGAATTTTGTATATATAAAACTTATTTGAAGCTGAATTTGTGGAGATACATATATAAATTAAACATTTATGACCGATAAAGTACAATTTCGGAAGGACATTTGTATGGGGGATAGGTGAAATAATAGACCGATTTCAGCCAGTTTCAATGGGCTTGGTCCTTGGGCCGAGAAAATAATATGCACCAAATTTGATCGAAATATTTTCAAAATTGCGATCTGTACTCTGCAAGGACAGCCAGCTAGCCGTCCAGTCAGCCAGACGGACGGACATCGTTTAATCGACTCAAAAAGTGATTCTAAATCGATCGGTATACTTTAAGGTGGGTGTTAGACTAATATTTTTGGGCGTTACAAACGCATTATACCCTCCCCACTATGGTGGTGTAAGGTATAAATATTCCTTCTTTTTAATACAAAATTTGATTTCCCTTTGTGAATTAATACTAATTCAGGATAACAAGTCTCTAGATTCATGTTTATTGGTTCATTGTAATGTGGATTCTAGCTTATTCGAAATAAATAGTTTTTGTTACGTCAATATCATTAATCCATCTATCCTTGATTCTTTCTTTACTCAGAAGCATATCAGCCAACTATTATGTGTATACATATAATAAGTAAAAAACTTGAACCCCCGCCAAGTTTGAAATCGAAGTAATTTCTTGATTCTATGTTCAATATTACAGAAAATTCAAAAAGAACCATTTTGAAGAACGAAAAAGAGAACTCCTTAACTTGGTTTAGTTCTACTTTTTTGTTATCATAATACCATTGAACCCCATATTCTTGATTATTTTTTAACTGAGAAGCATATTAGTCAACTTTAATGTATATAAGCTAACTAATTTAATATATTAAAAAAGTACAATTAAAAGAAAAAGTACCAATTTTCCTTTATCCTCTTGAACACCCGTCAAGTTTGAATTTTAAATTCATATAGCAATTCCAATATTATAAACTGATTCTGTTACAGAACACTTAATATTTAAGATATTATCACAAAACCGAAGCGAAATTGATCGGTTTTCAATAGACCTGCGCCGAACGCCTAAGAGTCGGTTAAGCTGAACCGCAGAGTCGTGAAAGTTTAGAAATTATGACAATATGACATGATACCTTGTGAATCAACCAATTATTTAAATAGTAAAATTGTTTCTCCAATTGGCCTCAAATTTTGCCGAAGTTAGTTTAAGCTACTTAAAACCAAAAGCAAATCGATTTGTTCATGAGCAGGTCTATTGTACTCATACAATCACAGCAAATGTTATTTTTGCATATGTCAGCATATGCAAATTACTCTTGAGCATAGTTTATTCCATTTTTTTTTTTTACATATTTTTATATGTCTGGGAGGTAGCTGGTAGTTTGCTAAATATTACTTAGATAAATTGATTGATTTTTATTGCATAGTTGTTTATTGTTATTGATTAAATTTAAAAGTTTAAACAAAAAAATAAATTTGTGGAACATTTTCAAACGTTATTATTTTTAAAAAATAAGAGTTTGGAAACTAAGGAGTGGGATCGAAAAAATCTTAACTCTTTGCGGTTGGGTGGTCAGTTTACTAACCACATTTTCTATAGTCTTTAAAACATAGTTTATTGTCATCTGTTGCCATTTTGCTAAACTACTATATTTTTTGAAGTCATCGTTTATGATTTTTTGCAAAACTTTGCCGACAGGGTGCTCTGGTTAGATGAACATATTAATTTGAAAATATTGTAAAAATCTGTTTTTTTAAGGGACTTTCACGCATTCAATAAAAAAAAGCACAAAGTGTTTATTGTTCATCGAATTCAGTGTTACTTTGATATTTCGGTTTGTTTGTTTTTTTTTTTGTTTTGCATGTGATGTTAAATAACTTGAAAAAGAAACGTCTCAATATTTGTATATGTTTTGAGGAGTTTTCTAAGGATAATCTTAAAGTAAAACTCATCTTAGGCATCATGATCGACGGCGTAAAAATTCCGATCCAAGATTTTCATGTGGTTCACTCGAAAATCTTGGGTGTCACCAGAGGAATCATCCAAATTTCAACATCACACAGTTGGAGTCTCCCCCGATGACCTACGTAAATACGAGGACAACATACTGAGTTATGTGCAGGATCCATTTGATCGCAATTCGCATATGAAAGCTTTGAAGGACATTCATAGAGACGCCTTCAATTTCGCGGTTGCAGGACATCGTAGGAATGTCGTACTTCGAAGTCGCCCACCATCGATAGCAGACACCGAGAAGATTCTGCTGGGTAAAACCAGAGTCGTTGTGACACAATTAAAATCAGGATGGAGCAACAGTCTTAATGCCTTTTGGTCCCGTATAAACCGTTTTTACAAAACGGCAAGATTCTGTAACTTTTCTATTTGTTGTTGATTTTGAATCCATAAATTTGACTAGTGGAAAAGATAAGATTTAGGAAATTGTGCCATCTTTTCAAAAATGTATACAATTTTTAAAAATTAAAAAAAAATTAAAAGACTTTTTGTAAAAATGTGGGAAACAATATTAAAATGTTATTAAGCGATATTTGTTTGATGTTTTGTTTATAAAATCAAAAGTTGTATTCAGATTTTAATCATTTAAAGCTTGTTTTGTATGGAACTTCGTTTTGTATGTGTTTGAAATAAAAATTTTATTACAATTTGAAAAATTTGGCAAATTAATTAGGGAAAACTTAACAACTCGCAGAGAATATACCTAACATAGAAATTCATAAAAAAAAGAATGTTGCCTACATAACAACATTTTTATGAATGTAAATAACAGTGCTAGGTAAATTATCTGCGAGTTGTTAAGTTTTTCCTAATTAATTTTCCACGTAAAAAACATAAGGTAGACATGTTATATATCAATGGATAGAGGATTTTGTCTACTTTTCAATAATGTATATAGCATTTGACAATTAAAAAATTCATGGAATACTTTTTTGAAAAATATGACAAAAAATGCTTTTTATTAAGATACAAATTTTTCAAATTGTAATAAAATTTTTATTTATGAATATTTTTTAATGAAATTTTACACTTCTATAGATTTTTATTGAAAATGGAAAAATAAAACCAAATTTTGAAATTTGTAATCACGAATCCCGCAATTCCCAAAAAAGTATTGAACAATTCCAAAAATGGGATATTTTCGTTTTTTGTCTATAATATCCATACCAGGGGCGGGGTTATCGGAACCCTTTACAAATTAATTAAGAACATATTGGGTCATCTAAAATGGGTTTCTATATTTTGATATCGACTATGCGATTTGAGAATTTTTGCCATAAAGTGGAATTTTACAGAAAAAATAGGCATTTTTTGAATTGACCTGGTCCCCTCGGTATCAAAAATTATAATTTTTTTTCATTTAAGATATTTGGCGTAAAGTTGGCTTTTCAAAAAGTATAAATTCATTATACATCTTTTAAGAAATTTTTTAGATAACTTAAAAAGAAAAAAAGTACTTTTTTCCCCAAAAAATAGTGAAAAATCGCCTTTTTTAATTTTTTTAAAATCAAATGCATGTAACTTTGGACTCAGTCATGAGTTTTAAACAATTCTTTCTCTATTTGATATATACATCTGTTGTTAATCCTATGAAAGAAAAATGGAGAAAATCGGGAAATATTTGGAACCGCGGTCATCAAAAAACTGGAATAGGGTGGGTAGAAATTTTGAAATTTGCGAATATCTCCTAAGCTATAAGAGATAATTGACGACGAACACTACGACGAGGTAGTGCTCGATGAGGAGATTCTATATATGTAATTGTTTTGAAATGGGAACACAAACGAAGAAATAGGATCATTTTAAAAATTGACCATACACGAGGTATCCTAATTTGGGGATCCCTGGTCCGCACCTGACGGGCGCGTGAGGTCCAGATTCAAAACTTAAACTCGGCAACCCTTTGCGCATGTGCAATTTCATTCAAATCGGACTGAGGGTTTAGAAGTTACAGATTTATTTCCCTCTTTTTTTCTCATACCACTGTGCGCCATTTTGAAAACCAAAAATGTCAAAGTTTTTTTTAAAAAAATATTTTTTTTTGACAAAATAAATTTATATTTCTTATAAAACGACTGCGAAGAATAGAAACATGTTAAGCCTTTCTTAAAGGTAATTTTATTGCAGAATTTCGATTTTTAATTTTTTACAATAGACTAAACCGTTTTCATTTGCAACCTCCTTCATTTTCGAAATAACGGTATATCTCGAAAATACGAGCTAACCCACTGAATTCAGCGAACCCGAATTAGTTTAACCCATATAAGTTCTAGAATTTTGATATTGAAATCAGTAAAATCGGACTATATATTGAGGAGATATGAACAATGGACCACGAAATCTCGTTTTGTTTATAAACAATACCAAATTTGAAACAGGGATAAATAAATCGAAACTAAAAAAATATAGGTTATATTAGAATATGTAGATGGCGCATCCAATTGCTGCACAGAAATTACGTTGGTTTGAGAGTACGTACTATCACATATTGATATAACAGATTTTAGTTTATTTTAATAATTCTTATTTAATACACGATTCTCTACAAAAACTCTATTTAAAAAACGTTGCCATCAAAGTAATTTGGAGCTGCGACATAAATATTAATGGATTTTTTTTGTAAACACCGAGCACTATGATTTGGAATTGAAGTACCTTGGGGAATGTTGACATAATTAATATTACCAACAGAGCAATCAAAGCAAACGCTTTTACTCAACATATTTATAACGAAAATAGGAAAATTGAAATTCATTTTAATAAGCGACTAACCAAGGTTGTGTGGGAGGGAGTGCGAGAGAGAAAGTGTGGTGTGTTCAGTAACATAAAGTGAAAATATTTATATATTGAATAAATTAAAGCTCGAGTAAGTTTTGCGTTAATTAATTAATTAATTAAATCAATTAACAATAGTTCATACATGATTTTCACATATGATTGATTAATAATTTATTTTTATTATAATGAAATTGCCACAAAAAGAAATGAAAAAAAAATCGATTAAAACGCCGCTCAACCACAGGAGTAAATAGAGTTGTGTACAACTGTGTCTATAGTAATACTTGAAATGTCTAAATACACACACAGGAATGTTTAACAAAATTAAACAAAACATTTTATGTAACCACCTACCTAAACAAAAAAATATATAGCCTTTAACAAATAAAAATAAACAACTAAACCAACAAAGTTCATCCTTTAAGTCAAAGGCATTGAATTTACAAAATATTTCTGGGGAAAGTTTCAGTATTTTGAACATGTACTTTACTTATTCGTATTGTTTGTTGATAAACACAAACGGTTTCCCTTTTCTTGTTCCGTTCTTTGTCTCATTTTCTTTGTTGAAACAAAAGGACACAAATGATATAAAGCTAATTTTATGATGATATACAGACATTGTCCTTGTCATTTTGTAGATATCCACATAGTGACATACAATCATCACACATACCCACAATTGTTTATACACATTAGGGTGGCTCTTATATTGGATTTTTTAGATTTCTGGTGCTCCGTCATCTAAAAACCAAATGTTGACAATTCAAGCAGAATCGGATAACATTTAGAGGTTGCACATTTTTGGGTCAAAGTAGTGATAGTTTCCAAAAAAATTAAATGTTGAAAAAATAACAGATTAAATAGCTCCAATTTTCAGTAGTTGGTTGTTAGATGACGCAGAACAGTTTTATACATTGGGTAGGAGCATCGAAATTGCAAAAAGTGCAAAATCAGGGCCACCCTAATACACATACCCATAGCAATAATCATTTACTGACTGAAATACATACACAAATGCTAACAATATAGATAAACATCAATGTAAATAAACACTCTCCTGTTACTTCTGCTCTTCTGCTGAAATACTTAAGCAGAAGGTACAATAATGAGTGCGAGTGCAAGTGTACAAAAATACCATAGTATTTGTTGTACAAAAAACATTGAGAGTTGTGAAGTTATTTTGTCTATTTTTTGAACCAACAAAAATAACTAAAAACCAGCCAACAGCACCCATAACTATACAGCAATATCCTGTAAATACATTTAAATAATTCTGTATGTAAATACATTTATACATTTACATATATTCGTTGTCGACGTTAAACACATAAGTACATGTATGTAGGAATTTTAACAGGAGCCCAGCAATTGGCATAGACATCATCATCATCATCAACATCACGTTCAAAATGTTCATTGTTTTGTTAAGTTTCTCTACAAAATGAAATTTCTGTATATATTTCTAATAAAAATATGTATTTGCACAAAATCTAATACACTCAAAATTACATACATACATATGTACTTTCATTAGGGGGGTTCGCCAAAATAAATTTTGCAAATGTTTACCAACCAATGTTGTAATAAGATACAAATAACCTTAAATAGTAAAATTTTAGTGTTTTCCCCGATTATATTGACACAAAGTTTTAATGGATTTTGTTTTTTCAGTCGTGGTTGTCATTCTCGTTGAATTTCCCATATCAAACTTTGGTATCATATGTAAAGTCAAATAAATGGCATTAATTAAATGTTCAAGTAAAGAATGTCGGACCTACAATTGGTCAAAATCGGAATATACTAGGGTATTCAATCGATTAACCGTTAATCGGTTAACCGATTAATTTTGGACGGTTAACTGTTCGAATAAATTAAAATTGCCGATTTTCAAATAACAAATAAACCGATTAATTTGTTTCGATTAACCGATTAACCGAAATTCCTTTTTTTTGTAATTATTTTTCCAAATCAATTACAAATTTCAAATTAAAATTATATATTTTTTCGAACATCCAAGAAAAATGTTTAGTGAAATAACAACTGACATATTTAATTTACATGTATTTAAAACTTTGTTTTCATTTACATGTACAGAACTTAACGAAACTAAACGAAACTGGCAAAACTATTTAATCTAAAACAATCCAAAAAGGACACCAATGATATGCTTAGAAAAAACTAAAAAAAACTGAGATATTGAATATTCTTCATCATGCTTTCGATTTCTCCAACATCTACATTCAGCAAGAGAGTTTGGAATAAACTCTCTCAAGTTTTATTAAATCTAAAGAAAAAAATCGTTTAAAAGGAAAAAAATTAAATTATATTATTTTTATAAAAGATTATTTCAGAAGATCTCACTAAAATAATAAAAAAACTCAAATGTGTATACAAAAAGGATCTCAAATACCATATTTGGTATTATTTTTTGGTTGAATTGTTATGTTTCGTTTTTTTTTATGTTTTTGTACACAAAATTCGTGGTTGTATTTTCAATTTAAAATTAAAATAGATATTATTCGGTTAATCGAATAATTTTAAATTAACCGATTATTAACCGAATAAATCTAAACCCCGATTAATTATTTGCTCGGTTAACCGATTAAACCAGAAACCCGATTAATTAAATACCCACAATTTTTTTCACAAATATAATTTGATGAGGGGAATATAAGATTCGGCACAGCCGAATATATGTAGCTCTCTTACTTGTTTTTTTTTAAAATTAGGATACTGGAAATAAAAGGGAACTGACAGCGAACTAATCAACTAACTCTCATGAACGATGAACATTCCCACGACAGCCGGTTCTACGCACCGGAATGACCCGAATTCACTCGGCCAAGGGCTGTCAACTCAGCAATCACTGCTGCTACAACAACAACAACTAACTCTCATTTTAAAATGACGCTGTCTTAGGAGGGGAAAATGGACACCATTTACACAGAACTTTACAGCTGTGATGCATCGTACTTCGTAGTCCCGTGGACTTTGGTATCTAAGACCACAATGTTTATTAAACAATCCTAAAGTCACCCTTTTTGAGTTATAATAGTTTCTGGGATTTACTTCTGGACGGCGAGTTTATTCAATTTGGTAGTCTGATCCCATATCCCGGTTATTTTTTTCCTAAAATGCAACAAGATTGGCGATTTCCAACTCACATGCGACTTGAGAATCGTATGAGTGTCAGAACATACTTGATAGCTCTCCAATCTCAATTATAGATACCAATAAAGAGATTCCGAAAAAGTACGTCGGACACCTTATTGTCCAAACAATCAATCCATACTGGCCCCGGTACCCAGCACAATTCCAAAGCGAATTGTAAATTTAAAAGACTCATCCTTTACCAATATATGCAAAGGTGAAATTAGCAAAAGAAAGATTTTGCCTCAGTGATGGGTATGCAAATGAGGCTATAGAACTTATTTAATGAAACCCATCCTGTACCTCATTTCAATATTGTATGTGCGAAACTTTTCATTCGAAGTATTTACAAACCTCTTGCAGGACGAGTACGACCAAATCGTTGACAGTGTCTATACTTTCAATTTAGATTGAACGGGCTACTGATATAATTACGCCGAAGTTATTCAATTCCTGCCGTAGGCTAGGTTCTTACTACAGTAACCCAATGATATTGAAAAATTTCTAAACAAAGCAATTGATAGTTGCAAACCATGGCAGAATCAACCAGGTACAATTATTAGGGAGAGTTGGCAATATTTACCCCTATAATGTCAAATAAAGCATTTACTCTCATAACTTTTTATTTTGTTTTCGCGATGTTTTGCACGTTATATTAAGACCAACACATATTTGTTTGGAAAAATTTTAATTTGAATTAAATGTTTCACGAAAAAAAATAAATATGTACATAAAAATTTGTTTAATAAAACCACAAATTATTTTTTTGGTTTTAGACATTTTGTTTTATTTTTTTTAATTTTCTTTTGTTTGACGTTATAGGGAATGTATAATTGAGAACATACTTTTCAATAATTGTACCTCCAGACAAACTATTTTCTTAAGAAAATACAAGATGGAATATCCGTTAAATAAAGGAGATGACACAGATTAAGCTTCTACTTTAAAAAATCCGTTTCTGTTAAATTTAAAATTGATATAGAAAATTTAGTTTCACCTCAAACGGAACCAACCTAATATACATACACTATATATTACAATATCACAATATCGATATGGTTGGCTGAATTTAATAAATTCAAAGATTTAAACAATAATTGAGGAGAATATTTCTATATATTTTTTGGAAATTCTAAACCATTGAGAATGATTTTTCATATCAAATGAAAATAAGGTATTGAAGTTTTTGTTTATTGGGTATTAACTGTACAATATGTCGTCAACCTAAGTGAAATAAATTAATTTATTATTTCAAGGTGATCAGCTGTAACAGCATTTAGTTTATCTTAAGCTCAAACTGTATAATTTTCAGATTAATACTTGATATTTTTAATTTTCATTATACAGATTTTAAAAACAATTGTATACTAATTGAACTTCAGTTAGATACTTTTTCATTTCAGCTAACGATATGCAGTTAGTTATTTGCCCAAGTATTTGTTTTTATTGTATAGTTATCCTTCTTTTTTTTAATAAAATAAAATATATACCAGTCAAAGCTGGTACAAGTGTGTATAGAGAGAGAGAGAGAGAGAGAAAGAGATGAATGAATGGGATGTATAATTTAGTTTTTTCTTTGTTCAAATTATTGTTATTGTTTGTTGCAGTATGAGTTAATTTATTTTTAAAAGGAATTTGTTTTTTTTTTTTTGTTATATTTTCTGTTTTTATTTCTTCCTTCTTTGTCAACATCAACAGCTGCTGGTATTTGAATTTGTCGCCCAATTGGCGCCTTCAGCTTTATCACACAAGTATTGTGTTCTGTTTGAGCAATTTAAATTAGTTTAAGCATTGGTAACATACATACAAAGGGATTGATTGTTTTAGGAAAATAAATGTGTTATTAAAGTGCAACTTTTGATCCACATTAAAATCAAATATATGGGCAATTCCATGAATATATCAACTGTCACAACTGGAAAAATAAATACCCTTGAAACTTTTTTCAATGTGAGTGGAAAAGTAAAAAACGCGTGAGATTGACGCGTTTCACTTGGGCCCTAATTTTGTAAATCACGTCATCAAAGTGATATTTACATGTGTGGTAAGCAAAAACAAAATATTAAAAATTTTAAAAATTTGTTTTTGTTTTATATAGAAAATATTCAAATAATAAAAGGCAAATCAACGCTTGAATATTTGTGCGTTTGTTCTGTTCAGAATTTGTATATAAAGCAAAAACAAATTTTTAAAATTTTGTTTTTGCTTTCCACATATGTAAATATCACTTTGGTGACGTGATTTACAAAATTAGGGCCTTAAACTTGTCGACGTCAAAGCTAAATTTAATATACAAATAAAAAAAAGATTTTTTCACTCCACAATATTATGCAAATTTGAAAATAAATGAAAAGTGCACAAGAATATCGTTTTAATAATGTGTAACAATTTTATTATAAATGGGTTTTCTATGGGGTTACCTTTTAGTTATGTGGTCACTGCACAACTAACTACTTGTTGTTTAATAAAAATAACAATAAGCTTAAAGAAAGCAAATGATAATTTACAGCGAATTAGTAGTGAGAGTAAATGAGATCAATTAGAGATTAATTATGAGATTAACAAAACAACCACCAAAAATAATAATTCCAGTATACTGATGGCAATTATATTAAGTGCAGTTCAGTAATAATTTATAAATATTGTTCTACATCTAAACATTCCGGCCCCCTTGCGGTTACGCAAAAAACACAAAAGGACCGAGTCTAAATTCCAATAATTTTAATAATTTACATTAAATTCAATCAAAATAAATTCACAGATATTTTACAGCGAATTGGAATAAAATATATAAACAAGTTTTAAACTTCAAGAAATAGATATGATTTGAGAGTGTAATAAAAAATAAGCGAACTAACAAATTCAATGTTCTTATAGATACAATGTAAATATATAAATACAATGTTCGTGAAAAATAGATACATTTGTATGAAATTCAAAAAAATAGCAAATATAAATATTTTAAAAAAAAATTCATAATTTTCGGTAACAATGTTATACATGAAAGTTATATAAAATATTAAAAAATAAATTTGTTGTTTATTGACGAATTTTGCCAATTAGCATCCAGCCCAATATGGTGTCTTGGGCCATCGGAGCTGTGAGTGTTTGGGGATGAATATTAGGTTTTACTAGGTGAGGGTATACATCGGCCCCGAGAATTATGTTGATGTCACCAGATTCGAAGAATTTTGGATCAGCTAAGCGAAGATTTTGATACGGTTCAGCAAGTTTTTCATCTAGGTCTTGTGGTCGTAGAGGTTGTGGCAAATCTTTTGTGACTGTTGCATTTATGATAAACACAGGTCCGTCAACAAAATGTGGTTTGAATGAAAGTTTGCAAATGCGACGAGAGCCTGATCTTTCAATTGGAAGATGATAACGGACTGCTATGAATTCTGCTATTTTTGTGGTATCATTACAGGGGCTGAGGATTCCACGAACGTTACCCCAATCATCACCAAGCTTGACATTTATAATTACAGTTGGTCGTAAAATTGTTGATTGCAGGACATTTACTTCTTGGTTGGTATTGGTGCTTCTCATACGTCTGACAGGTTCAGTGTAGTGTAAATGTGTATGGTGTTTTTGGCGACATTTGCGACACCTTTCAGTACTACGACATTTAGGCAATAAGTGGCTGTGTGCCAGGCAGTTTTGGCAGTATTTAAACCTCTTGACGGCTTTTATTTTGTCTGATGTATTCATGCGGATAAATTTGGGGCATGTCCGCAAAGGATGATCCCTTTTGCATATACGGCAATCTGGCTGTTTACGTTGTATTACGGGGGACAAACTTCTTTGACGGCTGTTTGGTGGCATTATGCTGAAAAAATTAGAGATTTATTAGGCTGATTCATTATTAGATAAGGGGAGAAGAACTAATTTAACGATTGGCCTTGTTATAAGGCCTGATGAAGTACGAATTTCTGCAACTCTAACTTTGTTGTCATGACCGGGGGAAACTTTTTGTATGCGACCAAGTCGCCATTCGTTTGGGGGAAGGTTTTCCTTTTTGATTGCAACAAGATCGCCTATCGCAAAGTTTCTTTGGGGGTACTTCCATTTGATGCGTTTATGCAATTCTTTCAAATACTCTTCTTTCCATCTGCAGGCAAAATGATGGTGAAGAATATTGAGTTTTTGCCATCTGTTTGCATAACTAAGTGAATGACCAGAAAAATCTGGTTCAGGTGGGGATAGCAATGGGGCACCAATAAGAAAATGTCCGGGGGTAAGAGCGCAAATTTCAGTGGGGTTATCACTCATAGGACTTAAAGGCCTTGAGTTAAGACAGGCTTCGATTCTTGAGATCATGGTGGTGAATTCCTCAAACGTAAAAGTTTGTGCATGATTTATTTTCTTCAGGTGTAATTTAAAACTTTTCACACCTGCCTCCCAAAGTCCGCCCATATGGGGAGCGCCAGGGGGGTTAAAACGCCATTCTATAGTTTGAAAATTGTGTTGAGACAGAAGATGAGTTCGGACTTGGGATAATAGATTTTCTTGGGTTTTGTTAATGATATTAGCAGCGCCTACAAACGCTGTTCCATTATCGGAGAATATAACTTGTGGGGTACCTCTACGGGAGAAAAATCTTGAAAATGCTGCTAAAAAAGCTTGTGTTGATATTTCACTTGTTGTCTCCAGATGAATCGCCTTTGTTGCAAAACATACAAACACTAAGACGTAACCCTTAGTTATTTTGCATCCACGACCAACAAATGATTTGATACTGAATGGGCCAGCGAAATCAAGTCCGGTGTTAGTAAAAGGGCGCGACAGGTATGTCCGCTCTGGGGGGAGTGATGCCATGAGCTGCTGGCTTTGTTTTTTCTTATATAAAACACATGTTTTACAGTTAAATATAATGGTTTTAACTAAGTTTTTCAGTTTTGGTACCCAAAACTCTAATCGTACTAAGCGTACTAAAAGTGAGTTTTCGCCATGAATCGTATACTTATGAATAAGTTCTATATATAAACGGGTGAAACGGCCTGAGTAGGGTATAATCTTAGGGAATCGTTCTTCATATGACAGCATTTCAGAGCGGGAGAGTCTACCATTTATCCTCATGATGCCATCAGAGTCAATAAACGGGTTAAATGTTAACAATGAACTCTTTTTGGGAATGTCTTGTCCACAAAAAAGCAGTGAGTATTCGGGGAAGTATAGCTTTTGGCAACAAATCACTAAGCTACGTTTAACGAGTTTTATCTCTGAATGTTGTATAGTGAGAGAGGGGCAATTGAAAGCAGTTTTGTGATGTGGATGAGTCGCATGATAAAAACGATATATGTACGCAATTACGCGCATGGCCCGTGAGAGATCAGAAAAACGAGAGAGAATGTCTTCTGAGTTTTGATTTAAATGGGTTTTTATGGACCTAACTTCCTCGTGAGTGTTTACAACTGGCAGTATTGAAGGCCATTGGGAACTGGGCAATTTGAGCCATGTTGGTCCATGCCACCACAAATCATTGCTTACCAATTCATTAGCCGTAAGTCCACGAGAACCTAAGTCGGCTGGGTTATCCTTAGAGCAAACATGACGCCATCTGTCATTTCCTACTTTATCTATTATGAAAGTGATTCTGTTGGCGACGAAAGTAGTCCAATGCGAGGGCTGTTTTTGTAACCAGGCCAACACGATAGTTGAATCTGTCCAGAGATGTAATTCACATTTCTCAAAATTAACTTGAGATCGAAATGATGATATCAATTTTGCTAGGAGTTCGGCACCACATAGCTCTTTTCTGGGGAGAGTAACAAATTTGACAGGGGCTACTTTGGTTTTGGCAAGAAGTAGATGAGTAAATATTTGACCTTTTTCGTTCATAGTTCGAATGTAGAGTGTGGCAGCGTAGGCCTTTTCAGAGGAGTCACAAAATCCGTGTAGTTCTACCGAATAAGAGGGGTCATAATTTACAAAACGGGGTATTTGTATCTTATTAATGTTCGGATAGTCATCTAAAAATAAAAGCCAACTGCGCATAGTTTCTGGCTTTAGGTTTTCATCCCATTCGATTTGGTCCTTCCAAATCTGCTGCATAATCATTTTTGCGACAACAATCTTTGGGGCCAGCCATCCAGCTGGGTCAAACAATCTTGCAATATCTGATAGTACGGTTCGTTTTGTGACATTTTCTCGCAAAGGCTGTGTTAATGGGTTAAAGTAAAAGTAATCTAGTCCCGCATTCCAACGGAGACCTAAAGTTTTAGTTGTGGTCGTGTCTTCAAGTTCTAATGTGTCAGACATGAGTAAGTGTTCGGGTTTCAGACCTTGTAAGAGAGAATTTTCATTTGCAATCCATTTACGGAGAGAGAATCCAGCAGATTCTAGTACTTTAATTAGTTCATCCCTTGATTTTAAGGCCAGAGAAAGATCATGAGAGCCACCTAAGACGTCGTCAACGTACATATTCTCTCTCAGTATGGTAGAAACGTCGGGGTAATCGTTTTTACAGCATTCAGCTAGTTCGAGTAAAGTTCTTAAAGCGAGATATGGAGCGCAATTGACTCCAAATGTGACAGTCTGAAGCTCAAAATCTTGGGGTTCTTTATCGGGTGAATTGCGGAATAAAATCCTTTGAAAAGGGGTATGACGTGAGTTTACCAGTATCTGCCGATACATTTTTTCGATGTCAGCATTAAATACGTATTTGAACAAACGCCAACGAGTAATTAGCACAGTCAAATCTTGCTGTAAAACTGGTCCGGGATGTAATACGTCATTTAGACTTAATCCAGATGAGGAGGAACTAGATGCGTTGAATACAACACGAAGTTTCGTGGTTGTGCTTTCGGGTTTGATCACAGAATGGTGGGGTAAGTAGAACGAAGAGTTAGGGGGAGCAGATAAATCTGGTATTACTGTAATCATATGATTGAGAAGTGAATATTCTTCAATTACTTTGTCGTAATCGTGTTTTAATTGTGGGTTCTTTTTAAGTCTACTCTCATTTCTAAGAAATTGAGTTAGGGCTGAGTTGCGAGAGTTGCCGAGGGGTATATTATCACTATATTCTGATTTAAAGGGTAGGACAACTACGAAACGACCATTTTCGTCTCTAAAAGTTGTATTTTTATATAAGTTTTCACAGAAAACATCTTCAGTAGATATTGTAGGTTTTTCTTGAACTTCTTCAAGTTCCCAGAATTTAGTTAGTTGATTGTTTAGGTCAAGATGATTCATATATGAAGACACAGAATTAAGAGTAGGTGTAGGGGAGCGTATTTTTCCTGAGATAATCCATCCGAAAATGGTACGCTGAGCAACAAGAGACCTCTGATAATCCCAACGTACACCATCTCTTATGATTTTAGGATACACATCACAACCTATCAACAGTTCAACATTTGAGGTTTTATAAGAGTAGCTATCAGCCAAGGGCAAATCAGAAAATTTTGCACTAATAATTGAAGACATTTCATAATAGGGTAAATCTCCAGTCAATTTATTGACGACATATGCGTCAGTTGTGGTTTTGAAAAGTTTTTCTGTAGGTGAACTTATTGTAATACTACAGATTCTATTCGCAGTAGCAGATAATGAACCACTTAGCCCAGTAATATTAGTGTGTGATGTTTTTGTAGGGATTGCCAGAGAAGCCTGAAGTTTCTTTGAAATGAATGTTGCTTCAGATGCTGAATCAATAAGTGCTCTTACAGTACAACGTACATTTCCTACACAAACATCAACCAAAGCTGTACCAAGAATTACAGAATTATGTGTAGTGGACTGTAGCTGGGTAGAGTACGATTGACGCAATCTTGCTGCAGCAGCAGCTGAAGTAGAGGGGGTATCAGCGGGGTTGCTAACTATTTGTGAGGGGTGCAATTCACGAGTGTTATTCGTCGATGAATCGTTAGATGATCTAACACTAGCTTGTTGGGATACGGTTAAGTTTTCGGAGCGATGTAAGAGCGAGTGGTGTTTCTGTCTACATAGCGAACAACTATAGTGGCTTTTGCACGTTTTGTAGTCGTGAGAGGATGCTAAACAATTAGTACACCGTTTTTGTTTTTTCACTAAAGAATAACGATCATCGACTGCCATGGCTAAGAAATTAGGACACAATCTTAAGGGATGGGCATCTTGACAGAGCGAACATTTCGGAGACTTGTCATTCGTGACTTTTGTTTGAAACGTACTAATTTTTCTAGGATAGTTGGGATTCTGTTTTTTCATATTAGATTTCTTTGAGGGAGTTTGAGAATCAGATGATGTGGTACGAATGTCCGCGAAACCTTCAAGAGATTGGTATCTGCATGTTAGAAAACTATCCATCTCCTGCCAAGTTGGTAATTCTTTACTATTTCCTAATTGCTGTTGCCATAAATGCAGGCTAATGTCAGGAAGACATTTGGCACAAATGAAGACAAAAATAACATCCCAATTTTTAGTGTCTATATGAAGCAGAGAGAGATTTTTAATGCAATCATTAATCGATCTCTGAAGTTGTTTGATACTGCGACCTGATTCCTTGTGAATGGGGTTATTTAATAAGTTGAAAAGGGTTTTCAATTGGGAGTTAACAAGAATTCGAGAATTTTCGTAGCGTTCAACAAGATTCTTCCACGCCATATCAAATCCACTATTTGTCAGTGGACAATTTTTCAAAATATCATGGGGTTCTCCCTCAGTTTTCTTCAATAAATGAAATAATTTTTCAACAGGGGACAATCGGGTGTTATTAATGTATAGGGCCGTGAACATATCACGGAATGATGGCCAAGAGACATAGTCACCATAAAATGTTTGTGTATCACAGGGGGGAAGTGATATATTTGGGTTTAAGTCATTTGAAAGAGGCGGGGGTGTGACAGCAGGGATATTTGGGATTCGTAGAGTATCTAAAATCTCATTTGCCTTAGACAAAGCTCTAACATGTGAGTCAAAAGTTTTAAAAAATCGTTCTTTTAAAGTTTCGACGTTAACTTCCTGATCGATTGTACTATAATTTGTTAAAACTTTATCGTAGGCTGCCCTAAAGTCTGTCCAATGTCGGAGAATCTCATCCTTGTGAATGTCCAGAGTGTGCACAGTATGATTGGCAACTGGTACACCAGAGAAAAAAGCTTCAAATTCGACAACCTGATCAGATGATTTTATAAATTCGTCTAGTAATGACATATTGGGTTGTTATTTAAAAGGGCGCAATGTAAAAACTTTTATTATTACAAAAATATTGTAAATTTTTAATATTATAGTTTATTAAGAATGCGTGTTGGGAATAAAATTGTATTTATTTGAAAAAATTTCTTTTATTGATGGTATTCAAGGGTTTTTTTAACAAATTTTATAAATATCTTTGTCAATAATATTTCACAACTTATCTCACTTTCACAATTTAGTTGATGTATTGATTGTTGCTTTAATTTTCAGCTTTTATGGAGAAATAAGTTTAAATTATTGACGAGTTTAATTTTAATAAGAATTTGTTAAGAATTCAAAAAATGTATCTCTAATTATGTAGGGGGTATATATAATTACTTCGAGTTAATTACTAATATTTTTCTTTGAGTGTTTCATGTTTTAGTAAGCTGTTAAATCTCTTTAATTTGGTTAACAGTTCGAAGAAATAGCAGCGGTACCTATCTGTAATATTCTCTTTGGGTGAGATACTCAACAAGTATTGATCACTGCAATGTGTTATGTTGGTTTAAGTTTGTTACTCTGAGATTGATTACAGCAATGTTATCCAAAACTGTCATACAATAATTATTTTTAAACACTTGTGGATTTTATTATTAATAAGAAGGGAATTTCTTATTTTAATAAATTTATAACGGTTTGTATATAATATATAGATGATCTTTGTTGTTGTAGATTAGTAATATAAAATTTTGTGTAAGTTAAAAATTAATGCATTAAAATACCTTTTAATTATCGCTTGTTTTTGGACACTTGATGGATGGTGATGTTTATTGAGTAAATGAAATTCAGCAACCTTTTACCGGGAACAAATATGGATATGCACTTTCAATATGGGGGTGATATGAACCTTTTGCAGTATTTAAAAATGAAATGTTTAAATCTTTTATTAACTGGGGTAAAAAACCGCTTGGGTATAGTATAATCCACTGGGGAAAGATCCGGTTCGATGGACCAACAAATGTTTATATGGGGATAATAAAAGATTTTTTCACTCCACAATATTATGCAAATTTGAAAATAAATGAAAAGTGCACAAGAATATCGTTTTAATAATGTGTAACAATTTTATTATAAATGGGTTTTCTATGGGGTTACCTTTTAGTTATGTGGTCACTGCACAACTAACTACTTGTTGTTTAATAAAAATAACAATAAGCTTAAAGAAAGCAAATGATAATTTACAGCGAATTAGTAGTGAGAGTAAATGAGATCAATTAGAGATTAATTATGAGATTAACAAAACAACCACCAAAAATAATAATTCCAGTATACTGATGGCAATTATATTAAGTGCAGTTCAGTAATAATTTATAAATATTGTTCTACATCTAAACAAATACTATGGAGCGAATGAGAATTACAGACACTCAAAATTTACTTCTAAAAATATCATAGAACAGCAATTAAGCACACGCAGAGAAAAAAACATGGTTCGTCATGGTTACGACAACTATACTATGTTCGTTGTAACAATGTATTGTTGTAGTAAACATATAATTGTTGGTTTAATTTAATTTTAACAATATTTTAGTTACTGTAACCATTAAATGTTATAAATATGAATATGGTTCACCAAATGGTTCGGACAATTAAATAATGATAAATAAGTAAACATATTATTATTATGTACAACCATTAAATGTTAAGTTTCTATACGTGTAGTCATAATATGTTTAAGATGCAAACAAAATAGGTTTACTTTTAAAAGTCTTTTTTCCCACCATTTCTGAGTGCTGGTGTTTGTCCAAACTGTGTTATTTTTACAAGTAAATTTTGAGTGTCTGTAATTCCCCTTAGCTCTATAGTTTTATTTGTATATTATCTTTAACTTTCCTAGAGCGAATAACAATTAATTTCAGTGAATTTATCAATAATATTTTAATTGGGAATTTAGTACCTAAAAACTAAAACCTATTAAAATAAAATTTTGTATTATTAAAAATGAATTTTAATAATAAAATGATTAATTTAGATCATAATATGATTTAATGTAGTCATAAATATGATTACTTTGGGTCATATTATGATTGATTTATATCATTATATGATTATTTCATAACACATTATGATATTTCATGATACCAATAATGATCATAATATGTTTTGGACTGCAAGCATAAATCTGATCATAATATCGAGCCCTTAGCGCCAAATTATCGTAAGCGACATTTTTAAAATTTTTTTTATTGTAGAAATTAAAATTTTATGGACCGACTGATGTTTTAGCGTTCTCAGAATATTTTTGTTAATAACATCCAAAATATAGGGAGTAAGATTTTATCGTAAGTCAATGTTTATATTTCACAGTAAACAAATTTTATCGTAAGCGAAACACAGTGGTATAGAAAAAAAAGATGGAAATAAATCTGTAACTTCTAAATGGTTAGATTGGTTTGAATGAAATTTCACGTGTGCAAAGAAGAAGTGTTGTCGAGTTTAAGTTTTGAACGTGGATCTCATGGGCCCACCAGGAGCGCGACTAAGGGCCCTCAAAGTAGAACACCTCGGGTATGTTACATTTTTAAAACGATATTATTTCTTGGTTTGAGTTCCGATTTCAAAAACACATTACAAAAAACCTCGTCGTAGCTATCAATTATCTATTATAGTTTAGGAGATATTCGCATTTGAAAATTAAATTTTCAACATTTTTACCCACCCTACTCCAGTTTTTTGATAATAGTGTATCCAAATATTTCCCGATTCTCCCCAGTTTTCCTTTATTGGAGTAACAACGCATGTATCAAATGGAAAAAGAACTGTTTAAAAATAATGACTAAGTCCAATGTTATATGTATTCGAATTTAAAAAAAATTTAAAAAGCAATTTCTCGCTATTTTTTTGGGAAAAAAGAACTTTTTTTCTTTTTAAGTTATCGCAAAAAATTTCTAAGAGGCTGTATAAGGAATTTCTACTTTCTGAAAGCTTAGTCTTCATAAAATATTTTAAAGGAAAACCAATTTCAAAATTGTTGTTACCGAGGGGACCAGGTCCTTTCAAAAACCACCTATTTTTTATGTAAAATAAAATTTTAGGGCAAAAAATCTCTAATCACGTATCCGATATCAAAATATAGTAACCGATTATAGGTGGCTCAATATGTTTTTAATTATTTTGTAAAGGGTCCCGATAACCCCGACCCAGGTATGGATATTATAGCCAAAAAACTAAAAATTACCATTTTTGGAATTTTTCAACAGTTTTTTGGGAATTGCGGGATTGCTGATAATAAATTTCAAAATTCGTTATTATTTTTCCATTTTAAATAGAAAAATCTATATAACTGTGAAATTTCATTAAAAACTATTCATAAATAAAAATTTTATTTCAATTCGAAAAATTTTTATCTATGCTAAAATTCCATAAAAAACATTTTTTGTCATATTTTTCTATAAAGTATTCCATGACTTTTTAATTGTCAAAAGTTATAAATATTTTTGAAAAATAGACAAATAGCTAGAACGAAATTATATTAAATCGCATCATAACATTTTTAATTCTATGTATAAATTTCAAAATAATCAAAAAAAAACCTTCTCCTGTAAAATTTGTGTTTTGTCGCTTACGATAATTTGGCGCAAGGGGTCGATATGTTGCTCTTAGTTTATGGTTACAACAACCATGTTTTTTCTCTGCGTTCAAGTAGTCAATGTATCATATATAGACAATAATTAACACTTATATCTGATCACTTGGCAGACTCCAATTTATATATTTTGGATCATTTGACACATATGTGCTCTTTGTAATGCAGAGAGAAGTCAATTGTCACTTAAGTGTCTCTAAGTAATCAAAATTTGGCTGTGATTGTTTTTTTTTTGCGCTATTATCGTCTTGTTTTCTAAAAAATATGAAGGATTTTAAAATAAAAATATTTGGTTTAGTGTAAGAAATAAAATAAAAAAACACCTCCCAATCTTATCTCAAATTGCTGTAGGGTTCTTGAAAAAAAACTCTTTAAAATTTTATATATTTTTTATTTTAATACATATGGGCTATATATTTCAAAAATAATAATGCAAATACTTGTCAATACTCGTACATATGAGTATATTTTTATTACAAGTAGTTATGTGTTGCATAAATTATTAAGTTGCAAATAATTTTAATAATTTTCTATGGTTCTTTTGTGTTTTAAAAATGAAAAATTTGTTATCCTTTTCAAAATACCAAACAAGAACCCTCCGGTATTGTGTTGCCAAACAAGCCCTAGAGAATCATTAAATTTTGATAAGAAATAAATCGACATTTTTTGTCTAGACTATGAAAAATGTATTGTTTTGTTTTATGATAATAAATGGCCAAATAATCCATTAATAAAAACAAATTTGTATTTATTGGTGAAAAATGGTAAATAAACTAAAGAAAAGGAACAATTAAATAGATTTATTTTCTAATTCAAAGTATTTTCAACAACTTAATTTGAATGTTAGTCGAAAATAAACTTTCATGGTTTCATTTTATAGAATTGTTTTAATAAATTTCCTATATTTGGCCTCAATTTTATGTGTTTACTAGGGTGACACTTTTGGGATTTTTGTAGAAGCATCTACCTACAAACCAAAAACTGAAAATTTGGGCACAATCGTATAACTTTTAGAAGTTGGTTTCGCTTTTTAATTAAAGTTTTAAGTCAAAGAAGCAATATTTTCCAAAAAATTAAATGCTAAAAAAATGCAGATAAAAATATTTTTAAACTTAAAATGAGCGACTGACTTAAAATGAGGGATTTTTTTTAAATTTTTAGCTTTTATTTTGAAAGGGTTGTACAATATAAATTTATTCAAAGTATTGTCCATTGTTAGTAATGACCTTTTCCCATATTTCTGGTAACATATGGATTTTGAGCCAAAAGAACTGCTCATATTTTAAGGCCAAGAACGAATCAAGCCATTATCGGATACTCTGTTCCAAAGTGAAGCGTATCCCAGAGAGAGCGTTCTGCATCGATCGAAACAAATAGTATTCGAACAGGGCAAGGTCTGGTAAGGCAAAACTTTCCAACCACTTCGTTTTAAATACCTTTAAACAGGTATCGCAACATGTGGCCGAGCTTTTTCATGATGGAATAAACGGTTTAATGTCTGGGCGTTTTTCGGCAAATGCTCGCTTCAAACCAATCAATGCGATCGGCACAGGTTTCCTGTGATGATCTGGTCATATTTCAGCAGTTCGTAATAGATAGTAGCCTTTTTCTCCCACCAAATACAGAGCATTACTTTTGAGCCATGATATTTGGCTTTGGTGTCGATTCGGCTGGTTTGCCGATGTTCACATACGATCTCTACGCTTCGGGTTATAGTAATAGATCCATTTTTGTAATGATTCGGTGCAGACATGATTGTCTTTTATACCGTTCAAGCATCATTTCGAACATGCAAAATTGTCTCTCAAGGTCTCTCATCTTCAATTCGTATTGTGCCCAATTTCCCTGCTTTTGGATGAATTCTGCTGCTCACAAACGTTTCGAAATTACTGCTTGAGTAGCTTCCAATGATTTTGCAAGCTCTTTTTGAGTTTGACAACAAACTTCTTGGAGTAATGCCTGCAATTCTTGGTCTTGAAACTTTTTTGGCTGGCCTGGACAATCTTTGTCATTCGTGTCAAAATCACCGCTCAAACCATCTCTCGCACGTTGAAACCGATGAAACACATTCACCATAAGCTTTGGTGAGCAATTGATGTGCTTTTGCATTTGATTTTAAGATGAGGCAGACAAATTTTAGATATTTAGAGCATCGAAAAAGTGCAAAATAAGCTTCACCCTAGTGTATTCGCCGCCACACTCATGGTGAAGGTTATAATAAAGATCTATGTTTATTTTGTGGTTAAAGACACAATCTATAAACAAAGCAGCAGATTGTTGACATTTATGATTGTTGTTGAAATTTATGCACACATCTGCCAATATTATTTAATAATTTATGAAGTGGTTAATACTTATTGAGCAAAAAAAAGAAAATCGTGCTCAAATATTAAATTCATAAATATTTGCCAATTTAATTAACACGCACAAGTGAGTGATTAAAATAAAATTAATTAACTTTTAAAGAGACAAACACATTCAAACTTGTATAAAATGCAACACATATATAGTATAAGTTTAGCTGGAAGGTCAAACAATTATGTCACTATAATATTTTCTAATAAAAAGCTACTTGAGCTGGAGAATATGTTGCATAATTCATGCATATCTGAGGATGATATTAATTGAAAATTAAAGTTTAGCAAATAAGCGTTTTGCTACAGAATTCAGAATAATACAGATTCAGTTTCAAAAGTTGCTTGTTATAACCTACAACACCATTGTGGACTCAGAATCAATTTATGAGTCGATTAAACGATGTCCATCCGTCTAGCCGAGAAAATATAATTTTTTTTGTTTTAAAAAACTCATGAAAAATCGAAAACGGCAGAAGGGTTGAAGATCAGGTTTATTACATTTAGGGCCATTATTACAACTTGCCGTTATAGTTAAAGGTAACTTTAAACAATAGAAAAAGGTACCTTAAAGGTAACTTTAACTATAACGGCAAGTTGTAATAATGGCCCTTAAAGTTATTAAATTTTGCATGTTATTGTAACAAAAACAAAACACATGTAAAATTTACACTCAAAGTAAACCAAGCGTAAGCACACACAATTTTGTGAAAATGAGCGAATTCACATAATTGTGAATAAATTCGAAAAGAATCCATTGATTTTTATGATCGATATCTCATTTTGTTCCTATTACATGTGGCTTTGCGGTATTATAACTCCGAAACTACGCTGAATTCATTGGTGATAACCGTTTTTTTAGGTTAGCTGGTTTTTTCGAGATATACCGTTATTTCGAAAACGGAGGAGGTTGCACAACATATATTCGCGTAACTCAAAAACAGTTTAGTTTCTTGAATAAACTGAAAAACCGAAATTCCGCAATAAAATTACCTTTAAGTAATCTTCGCAGTCGTTTTATAAATATAATTTTTTTTGGCAAAAAAAAAATTTTTTTAGAAAAATTTCGAAATTTTTGATTTTTAAAACGCCATTTAAAAACAAGTAAGGAAGTATGGTCGGTCAAGCCCGACCATATCATACCTTACACTAAGTAAAAGAGCAAAAACATTTTTCTTTTAAAATTTCAATAATTTATATTTTTGAGTGATTTTCGGAAGTGGGCCTTATATGGGGGCTATGACCAATTATGGACCGATCACCATGAAATTAGGTCGTGTGATTTATGTCTATATTAAAGTTAACTATGTTGAATTTTGTGTGTATACCAACATTTTTAAGCGATTTATGAACGTTAAAGTGATTTTCGGAAGCGGGTCTATATGGGAGCTATGACTAATTATGGACCGATCGTAACAAAATTTGGTGACATGAATTTTGTGTATATAAAACTTATTTGGAGCGGAATTTGTGGAGATAAATATATAAATTAAACATTTATGACCGATAAAGTCCAATTTCGGGAGGACATTTGTATGGGGGCTAGGTGAAATAGTGGACCGATTTCAGCTTGAGTCCTTGAGCCGAAAGAATAATATGTACCAAATTTTATCGAAATATCTTCAAAATTGCGGCCTGTACTCTGCGCACAAGGTTTACATGGACAGCCAGCCAGCCGACCAGACGGACGGACGGACATCGTTTAATCGACTCAGAAAGTGATTCTAAGTCGATCTTTATACTTTAAGGTGGGTGTTAGACCAATATTTTTGGGCGTTACACTCCCCACTATGGTGGTGTAGTAAATATAAGAACAAACATGCGTGTTAAATATTGTTTGTGTAAATGTTCATTTGAACAAAATCTCGTAAGATTTATAAAATGTCCTGAAAATAAAATTAAAGAATGGAGTGCAGCCTGCGGTGTTGAGCTGAAGAAACACTCCCGGATTTACAAGCATCATTTCAATGACTCCGATAATATTGAACTGCATCAAGCCACAAAACGTGCACGTCTAATGCCAAATGCTACACCTTCTCTTGAGCCAGTAAACAAGACTTTAAATTGTCACAAACAATTCGAAGGGAAACCTTCACTTTTAATAATGAATTTCTATTAGATTTTAGACAAATTTTTAACAATTGCTAGATTTCTGAATCAGTTTTTTTGCCTTCCCTTCTGCTCCTCCTTTACCTTCTTTCAAAATGTATTTACAAAACTAAAACAATTAAATAAAAATGTTTTTTTTTTTTTTTTATTTCAAAAGTTTTCATTCTTCTTTCAAATTGTCGTGGTCGAGTTACTTAATGACGTTTTTATGAAGTTTTTAGTTCATCTAACGTGTGGCAAAAGCATAGGGCTGTTGCTGCAGCAGTGATTGAGAAGGTCCTGGTAACTGGGTCGCATGTCAGAGTAAATGAACATAAGTACGTGTGAGTGTTTGAGTGTGTGTGTGTGTTTAGATAAAAACAAAATGCACTTTGTTCATTTAATGTCATCATCATGATGATGATGATGATGAGAAGGATGATGGAATGTTACAATGTTGCTTTTGTTTGGTGGCATGATAAAGAACGGAATTGTAAATGTACATAAGTATTCCTTATTGTACCAACTACTAAAGAAATTTAAAAAAAAATCAAAAACTCATATGTAATTTTTCTTCGACCTTCTGAACCCCTTTTTAATTGAAACAGTTCTTTGCACGCCTTAAATGTTGTTAAAAAATACATATGATATTTTTTCAGCTACATAATATACATATGTATGTAACTATAATTTATTTAATTAAAAAATATAATGCTAATATGCTATAATATAAAAATATTTTACAACTGACGACTGTACGATAAATTTTACAAGACACTTTTTATGCACTGAAAAATAATAAAAGTTTCACTATTTAGGACACAAAATATGTTAGAACATTTGATTAAAGTTATGACTTATGAGTCCCTTAAGAGATTTTTAATTTAATTAGTAGATAAATTTATCAAACAATAAAATAGTTTTTAAAAATTCAAACATTATTTAAAAGGATGTGTTGCATTAATTAGAAACCAAAAATGAAAAACTTTTCAAACTTTTTTCAACCTCAGAGTTCTAAAATTTAAAAATATTTTTTATTTTATATCACTGAGAGAGTGATTTATTGGAGAACATTTTATCCCTGTCTATACCAGACACATTTTTATCATGATAAACTTCAAAATGGTTGTCAAGATAAAAATTTATTACGTATAGTCTCCATTTATTAGTATTATTGCTTCGTTATGACAAAATTGTTAGTGCTTTTGCTCAGACAACTTTGTTTTGACAACAAACGTCATTAATTGTAAACTTTTGTTCGGTATCAAAATATTTAAATCGGACTTTAAATATTTATTTATGATTTTCTTTTCCCATCTCTCTGGCAACATATGGATTCCAAGCCAAAAGACCTGCTCATCTTTTGAGGCCGAGAACAAATTAAGCCAATTTCGGATACTCTGTTACGAATTAAGCGTATCCCACAAAGAGTGTTTTCTTTATCGATCGAAACAAATAATAGTTGGACGGGGCAAGGTCTTTTGGTGAGGTAAAACTACCAAACAACTTCTTTCTAAATACTTTTTAAAAGGTATTCCAACATGTGGCCGAGCATTGTCATGATGGAATATTAGGGTTTCATCTCTGGCCGCATATTCTATGAATTTTTCGGCTAATGCTCTCTTGAAATGAATCAGTTGCGTTTGGTACAGGTTACCTGTGATATTTCAGCACCTCATAATAGATAGAATCCTTTTGCTCCCACCATATACAGAGCCTTACCGCCATGAATATTTGACTTTGGTATCGATTCGGCTGGTTGGCCGAGCTTCGCATACGATCTCTTACGCTTCGGTTTATGATAACGGAACCATTTTTCATCGCTAGTAATGATTCGGTGCAAAAATGATTTTCTTTTATAGTGTTCAAGCATCAAATATGCCATTTATTGTAAATCTCATATTTTTAAGTCTTACACCCAATAGGACAGCTTGTTTTTAATTTTCTAAAACTTTTTTAATAATTTAAGTCAGACCAAAATTACCGCTAATTTACACAGACTGAAGTAAACTAAAATACCGTTAAGCTACCGTTACCGAAATAATGAGAATTAGCGTTACCGTTTAGAATCGGTAGCCAATCTTGCTAAATGCTGTTGTACAGTATTTTAAAAGATTTTCTATACAAAAGAAAATACAATAATATCTAATTGGGGTATTCACACGGTCTGCTATTTGTCATATTGTCATAATGTCCTAATATATTATAATAGTTGTTGTTGTGTTTTAAACAAAAAAATAGGATTATTTTATGACAAAACAATAAACATAGTTCAAATAGTCTTATTAGTTTAGAACTTTTTTGTTTGAAACACAACAAAAATTTGATTAAACTATCATAATATATTATTACATTATGACAATATGTCCAAATAGTAGACCGTGTGAATACCCCAAATATTTTTTTATAGAATTCCCGCAATTAATGCTTTTTCTGTGAAATTAACCTGTAAAGTTATACTATATTTCTTTAGACCCAGGCTTTTGCTCTCTCAGGAACGAAATACGAAACTGCAAGGTTATTTTGTTGCCAACATGTTGCTGCTCAAGCACTGGTTCATAGATGACAACTAGATAAGTAACTGAGAGCCAAAAACCTAAGTCTGTTGTCAAAAACCTAATTTATGAGAATTCATTGCCTTGTATTTTATTATTGTATCACATACATATACATATGTATGTATGAAAATAGAGCAATTTTGTTTGATTTCTTCATTGACATTTCACTGCTTCCGTTCTATCGAAAATTCTGAAAGTGCAAAATAAGGACACAACCCAAATTATATTATATCAGTTACTAAACTGAGCTAAAATTAAGGCCAAATCTATAAAAGAAATAATGTTAACTTCTAAAAAAAAACAGCTATAAATAACTATACTATTACCTTTAGCTATTATGCAAATAATTTGAATACTTTTTTTAAAAAAAAAATCTCTCTGACATATTCGATTAATTTTAACAACATAAACCACTTAAACTACTTTTCAACATTTTTCATTTGAATTTTTTTTTTAATCCTTGCAAATCAATATTCATTTCGGTTTATCATTGACGTTGACTCTAAGCTTTAACTTAAACAAAATAAAAATAAATCACTATTTAACAGCAAACAACATTATTTATTAACACACACAAATATTCAAAGTAATAGAGAATTCAATTTCAAATTTTAAGGTTAAAACATATACGAACGACTGTAAGTAATAAAACCAAATTCGTTGCTCTACCTCCAGTATTTAAAAATAGAACAAAACAATAACAGCAAACAACTTTTGACACAATTCTGCATACATTATTATTCCGAAATTACAAGACAAACTAGGATAACATGCATGCATTTGCTTGCACATTTGTTTGAGTGTATGTGCATTATTTTGTGACATACACTACAAGAAAAAGTTGAGTAGAAATAAATTCTGATGAGCGAAACGTCAAACTGTTATAGAAAAGATCAAACCAAGCTACATAAGCAAAATTAATTTAAAGTGACTTATTAAATAAAAAAATTAATTTATAAAATTAAACCGCGCTTTAGTAGCAAGGGTATATAAATATAAGTTTGTCATTCCGTTTGTAATTTCACATTTTTCATTTGCGACCCCACAAAGTATATATCGCTGGCTAAACATGCAAAGGCTCTAAGTCCATATTTTAAAATTTTACAGGAGAGACAAAAAACATTCAAACTTTTTTTGGGTAAATATTTTAGAATTCTGTAAACGCAATTTTTTTGTATTTTTCTATGTTTTCGATGTGCGTAAAAGCAAAATTATAGCATAAGTATTTGCCGAGATAAAAGGTTTTTTGGACTTAGAGCTTTTTCTATTGCTTAGTTTGTGTTTTTTCGATGGACTTAGGTCTTTTTCTTAGAACTTGTCTTTCATTTCTTATTTACTAGTTTTTATAACTGGATTACTAATGGTGTTTTCTTTTCTGAGAAAAATGTTCCATTTATGTTACCATTGGCGCAGGGGTATGTTCCATTCTAGAAATGTATGCAAACATGCGAAGATTTGCCGTTTCCCTTTCTAAATATGTTGCATAAATAAGTTGTAAATATGTTACATATTTCACCCTCAATTATATTTCAGGGTGAGATAATACCCTTTTCAACTGCGTTAAGTACTTTTTTGCAATTGAGTAACAGCTGATTTCTATTATTGACAATCAGTGTTGTTAATGCTGTTGGCAAACAAACACAATTGAATGTCGAAAGTCGCTTTAACAGTGTTAAATATCGCTTTTTAATACAAAATTCATTCAATATTTGGAACGCTAAATATACATTAGTGTTAAGTGTAAAATCAAGAAATTATTTTGTTCCATTCTAATAGAAAAAAATGTTTCACTTTGCAAGGGTGTGTGTAACATGATAATAATATAAGTCATTAATATAGACAATATGGGTATCTAATGATAGAAATTTTAAAGTCCCTTGCAACGATTTATATACGGCTATAGAAAGTTGGACCTACAATGGGTCAAAATCAGGAAAAATATATTTTAACCAGAATTTTTTTTTTTCATCAAAAATTTTTTTTGCCATAATTTTTAAAAATTTAAAAAAAATTTTAAAAATTTAAAAAAAACTTTTTTGAGAAGGATATAGCTCTCCTACTTGTTTATCACTAATAATTTTAAAAAAATTTAAAAAACTTGAAAAAAACAATTTAGAAAAAAATTTTTTTTTAAATTTTAAAAAACAATTTTGAATTTTTTTTTTTAAATTTTGTATACCTAAAAATATTTAAAATTTGTATTTTAAAGTACAATTTGCTGAAGGATATATAAGATTCGGCACAGCCGAATATACATAGCTATACTTGTTTTAGTACATGTCATTAAAAAATTTGACAGAAATGGTTAAACTGTACTTTTTATAGGGACTTAGAGCTTTTTCTTGTGATAAATTGTGTTAAATTGGACTAGCGCTTTTGCTCATCACTACAAAACAACAACAAAATGCGAGATAACTCCAATTTTTTCTTTGTAATCAATGTATTTTTACTTATTGTACATTACTGCATTAAAATCTCAATTTCTAAAAAAAGTGGACTTAGAGCATTTGCATGTTTAGCCAGCGACATATCATTATAGATAGCAAAGTCGATATAGGCAATTCCGTCTGTATGTTGAAATCAACTTTCCGTAGCCCCCAAAAAACTTACATACATGATTCATACATCAATATATCGGGAATTCTTCCGGCTCGGTTGCTATTTAAAAAAATCAGCCCATAAATGTCTAAAATATATGGAAAAAACCGGTACAAATTAGATTTTTGCCCTATTTTTTATCTATATCTGGATTACTAAGTCATTAATATAGACAATATGGATACCTAATGATAGATATTTCAAAGTCCATTGCAACGATGTATATAAGGCTATAGTGAGTTGGACCTACAATGGGTCAAAATCGGAAAAAATATTTTTAACCCGAATTTTTTTTTTCATCAATAAATTTTATTTTGTCTTAAATTCTTTTCCCAAAATTTGTTTTTTTAAAAAATTAAAAAAAATGGAAAAAAAATAAAAAAACAATTTAAAAAAAAATTAAAAACAATTTAAGAACAATTAAAAAAAAATGAATTTTGTTTAAATAAAAATATTTAAAAAAAATATATTTTTAAGTATAATTTGGTGATTCGGCACAGCCATATATAGCTCTCTTACTTGTTTAATGTCAAATCGTTTATAGAGTGTTTATTTCTCTGATTTTAGGAGAAAATTAGTAAGAAAGTAAATTCGGTTTTTGATATTTTTCATTTCTATCACTTGAATTTTTTGTTGAGTTATTTTCGTTATCTGTTTAAATATAATTAAAATTTTCTTTAAACAAATATAGATTTTTGTAAGTATGTATCTACTTAGCATATTTGTAAATTCAAAACACGTCTACAAACTTTTCCTTGTTCTTACATTTACTTCAAGTCATCTTAACCAAACATGTACGTGCACATTATTCAAATATTTGAAGAATTAAAAGTGACCAACAAATATTTACTATATTTATTTTAAAACAACTTTAAATAACAAAATATGTTTGCTCCTAACAAAGTCATATGAAATAAAAAAACAAAAAAATCTAAAAATATTTGTATAGCTTATTCCATTAAATATTTTGGAAATGTGAACGTACCTTTACTTAGATGCTTGCTTGAATACATTGTCACTGAGGTTGGAATCTGTTGGTAAAAGAAAATTGTATTTTTAGTTTACTTAACTGAACCAAATAACTGATTGCTTGACTGCCTTCTTGCCTGGCTGTCATTCAGCCTATCACTGCAACTACCAAAACTAACTGACTCAGTGTCATAATAGGTTTTAGTTGTCAATTAAACTTTTATACGAACGAGTACTTGAAGGTTTTGTTAGAATGTGTAAACTAATGCATTTACAGTTTTTGATAATTTCTTTCTATTTCTACCACTTTTAGTTTCACTTGGCTTACTTTTCGTAAATTTACCTCTTATACACATAACTACTATTCCTAATAGTATGTGTTTAACAACATGTACAACAATTATTCTTAAAAATATTAGGGTAAATTTTTTTATTCAAATTTAATTGGGAAATTGCCAAACTCTGAAATCGGAAAATGTTAAGCCACATATGCTCTGTAGTTTTGAAAGTTACAAAACATTTATTTTTATAGATATCGCTCTCGCATCCCACTAAGCGACTAAAAATGTCTTCAAGGAAAAGACCTAAGCTTTCTTTTGAGCAAAAAAAAATTAAAAAAGTCAAAAATTTTATGTCTTGAGTTACAAAACATTTATTTTGATAGATATCCAACTCGCATCCCACTAGAGTTGTCAAATATTCGATATATTCTAAAAACCGGTTTTCGAATAATTCGAAAAAGCATAATTTTTCGGTTTTTTCTATCTAAAACCGGTTCTAATAGCCGGTTTTTAGCCTTTTTTTGTCAATTGGCTTGTAATTTCTACATTTTTCATTGGCGACCCCACAAAGTATATATATTCTGGATCGTTATAGATAGCGTAGTCGATATTGCCATGTCCGTGGCGCCCAAATAACTTACATACGTGATTCATACATCAATATATCAGGAATTCTTCCGGCTCTATTGCTATTTAAAATCGGTCCACAGAAAACCAGGACAACATCGATTTTTGACCTATTTTTGACCCATATCTGGATTACTAAATCATTAATATAGACAATAGATATCTAATGATAGATATTTCAAAGACCTGTGCAACGACATATACAAGGCCATAGTAAGTTGGACCCTACAAGGGGTCAAAATCGGAAAAATATTTTTTTGAATTTTTTTGTCCGAAATTATTTTTCTCCAAAAATAAAAAAATGGAAAAAACTTTTTTTAAAAAAATAAAAAAACATTTTTATGTATAATTTGGTGAAGGGTATATAAGATTCGGCACAGCCGAATATAGCTCTCTTACTTGTTGTATTAAAATTATTAAAAATAATCGCATAAAATCTTAAAATAAATTTTAAAAAATATTCGATTTTGTCAAATAATTCGAGACAAAAAAACCGGTTTGTCGAATAACTCGAAAACCGTCCTTTTGTAAAAATCGGTTTAAAAAAACCGGAAAATTGGAAAAAAAACCCGGTTTTTCGAATAATTCGAAAAACTCTTCGTTTGAAGAGAGCATTGGCCGAAAAACTCCTAGAATATTCGGTCAGACATAATAGTTCATCATTACAACACTCGGCCACATCTTGCAATACCTGTTAAAAAGTATTTAGAATGAATTGGTTTGGAAGTTTTGCCTCAACCGCTTTATAATCCAGAACGTGTTCCGATTCGACTACTTTTTGATTCGATCGATGCAGAACGCTGTCTCTGGAATACGATTCACGTTGGATCAGAGTATGCGAGGTTCTTTTGGCCAGGAATCCATATGTTGCCAGAAAGATGGAAGAAGGTCATATAGCTAACAATGGTCATATAGAAAAATACTTTGAATAAATTTATTTTGTACAAATTCTTCAAAATAAAAGTAAAAATTTTCAGAAAAGCTTCAGAAAAATAAATAACTTGGTTTATAAAGGTTATTGGAAGCGAAAACGTTACAAATTTTTATTATTATGAAATCAGTGTTTGTCCAATTTTGACTCATTGTCAATAAAATGGTTAATTGATTTTTGCTTTATAAAAATCCATAGAGAAAACACATAGAGCGGAAACTCTCCTGTCAAAGACCTAACTCAGTTGTCAAAAACCTAAGTGGTGAGAATATATTAGTAAAAAAAACTATGTGAAAACAAAAATAACTTTTTTGAGTAATTTTTTTGTTTGAGTTTTTTTTCGAGTTTCCGATCTATGTTCTCTATGTAAAAATCTGTAATAAAATGTTCTACAATTAAGGACATAGTTTTTTAAGCTTTTTAAATCAAAGTGTTAATTTGGACCAACATTTATCTTCAGGACTTATGATACATTTCTCTGAAGTTTTATCAAAAAAAAAATTAAAATATGGTGATCCGGTAAGCTTTAGCCAATTTTAGTCAAATTTTAAATATTTAATAAGCCGTGTAGATTAGGATTCAGATACTAGTTAATGCATATTTAAAAACAATTCTTTTGCAAATAACAAAATCATGTTGGCCGACTGAATTTTTCAGTGTTAACTCTTTCAGGTTTAGTGGTCACTTTTCTAACCACCTTTTGTAGAATAATTAAAAATAATTAAATTTGTTCAAGTCATAGTTTAAATTTTTTTGTAAACCTTTGCCGCCAGGTTGCTCTGGTTAGATTAATATATTAATTTGAAAATATTATAAATCGCAATTTTTCTAAGGGGTTTTCCCATATTCAATAAAATACTGTCAGAGTGCTTATTGTTCATCAAATTCAGTGTTACTTTGTTATTTAGTGATTGTTTGGTTGGCTTGTGCTACCTTTGATAAATAACGTAAGTAATAAGGTGGTTAGATTACTAACCACTGTAACTGAAATAGGTTTTAGTGTATAAAGTGTATCTCTAGATAATATAATGTTATTTTGTTAACATTAAATTGAAGATATTTTGTTCGAAGGTATACCTTCGGATTCGAATGCGTCTGCAGTCTTGAACCCGACGAAAAAGAAAATTTTTAGGAGCAAGTCGATCTGATGATGGTGTTCGATGACATAACTTCGGGGCTCCAGTTAAAATATGATAAAATTTGGCTAGTGCTTCTGTTAGTGACTTGCTGCTGTGGTGGAACCAAAATTATCAAACAAATTTATACGCCACGAAAATTTATATCATAATTATTTTTAATGCCAACCGCCAGGTGGTTAATAAACAAACCACCTTATTCCATAAAAAACTTTAGCTGTATTTTTATTTTTTCTTATTTTTCATAATATATAAACCCTAATTAAAGTAAAAATGCAATTGTTTTGATTATAAACAAAAAACTGTGTCTGAAAGAGTTAAACTATTAAATATATTTTATGCAAAAACGAACCACCTTAATATATTGTATATGCATGTAATATGTATGTATCTGCATTATTACTTTTAAGACAATTGAAGTGGTTGGTAATTTAAAATAAAATTTTGTAGAAAGTTTTTCTTTTATCAAAAATCTTTAAATATTTAATCACGATTCTTTACTATGGCTTTTTCTTAGACATTTTAATGCTCTTAAGGACATTTTAAGGAAATATTGTTTAACAATGCTGTCAATTCATATCAATTATTGAATATAAATAAATGTATTTTATTATGCACATTTTAAATTTAAATGAACACAAATATTTTAATAATAAAAGAAATTTATTTTTGATAAAATTGAAATTAGAAATTATAGTTCATTAAGAAGAATATTAAAATGAATTAAAAGTACTACAGAGTAACTGGAAACCATAGAGAACTAGAAAAAAAACTCAAACAAAAAAATTACTCAAAATAATCACACAAACGAGTTTTGTTTTTGTTTTCACATAGTTTTTTCTACTAAAACATTCTCACCACTAAGGTTTTTGACAACTGAGTTAGGTATTTGACAGGAGAGTTTTCGCTCTATTCAGTATGCTGGAAACATTATTGGAATACATATATGGCTAAAATTAATTTAAAACATTTACAGCCATATACCTAAATAAATGAGTTAAGCGTCTGTCGAAATAAAGCGCGGAAGCAATGATTTCTTGATAAATTGAATTATGATAGTATGGTAGGTGGTGAAGAAGCTGCTGTCATTTACGTTTTTATTTATTTTTGGTTTTTCGTTTTTTTTTTTGTTTTTTTACACTAAACAAATTTTAAATTTAAACAACGTTTTAAATTCAAATTTTGTATGGAAATTTTGCTTTAAAACATTGTTTAAATTTAAAATTTTTTTATGAATACGGGGGTAAGAAAATACTTTTAACTAAAATTCCAAACAAAATATTTATCATTGTTGGCAAAACTTTGACAATCTTGTTTAAGTATGATACTTAGCGTTAACAGTGGGCGGTCGAAAACGCAATGATCGAAGCTTTTATTTAGGTAAGGCTGTTTGTTGCCTTAATAGTCAATTTATAAGTAATTTAGAATTTAATTTTAAATTCCTTTTATTATGTTAAACCCTAATTTGTGTTAATTCTTACTTATTCAATAAAATCAACACTACTCAAACATTAGTAAAATACATACATAATATGTATTGCTAGCAATTTGTAAAATATATAAACATTCCAATTTCATTTAATTTTAATGCCATCAATTTCATTGTATAGTATTTTTCTAATTTAATTTATTTTGTTTTACTTTTTCGTATAAACAAAAGGAAATTATTTTTCATTTATTTTCGAAATTAGTTTTTTTTTCCTTGATTAATGAATGAAATGAAAACAATTGTTGAATTGTTATTTTTACTCAATTATTTAATTTTCAAATGAAAGCAACAGTAATTTATAGAAAATAAAATAGAATTGTCAAAGAAAGTGGGAGCCACAAAAATAATGCGTTATTTCACATTTGTCTGTTATTTCAAATGTCCTGCAGTTTAATCGTTTAGTAATAAAGGATGTCACGTAATTTAGGAAAAGTTTTGAGCTAAATAGAAAACTACTGTTATTTTTTATTGTATAAGAATCTACAAAATATATGTAGGTATGGAATGGCAAATGTCCTACAAGGATTTAGTGGCATATACGCATTTCTTTTGTGGAAATTTCATATGAACATTTTTCAGTTACCCTATGTCTATACCTGATACATTTTTATTATGATAAACGTCAAAATGGATGTCAAGATACAAAAATTATCAGGTATAGTCTCCATTTGTTATTATTATTGCATCGTCATGACAAAAATATTTGTCAAGTATAGACAGCGGGTCAGGCAAAGTATAATAACAAGAAGTGAAACGCTGTCAAAAAACCCTAAGTCGGTTGTCAAAAAAAACCTAACTATAAGAATGTATTGGTAACATATTGTTTATATGTATTGGTGATAAAACTACTTTCACCACACTCCTCAAAAACACAGAGTTTAAAAAAGCGACCTTAAAAATTATAACAACATTTTATTACAATTAAATTTAAAAATTCAAACAATTCTCAAATTATTTGAATTATATTTGATATAATTTATTCCATAATTTCTGCAAAAATTAAGTTTATTTGAATTTTTTTATTAATTTCCAATACGAAATTTTACAAATGTGTGTTTACGTTTTTATTTCAACACCCAAAAAATTAAAAAAATATTTTTTTCGTTTATGCAAAATATACAAAATATACATAGAGCGGAAACTCTGCTGTCAAAGACCTAACTCAGTTGTCAAAAACTTAAGTGGTGAGAATGTATTAGTAAATAATATAATGTGAAAATAAAAACAACACTCGTATGTGTGATTATTTTGAGTACAATGTTGGTTTGAGTTTTTTTCTAGTTTCTCTATGGTTAAATCTCTCTCTCAAGTTAAATTCACATACTACTTGTATGTGCAGTGCTGTTATGTTTTTTTTTGGAAAAATCGTAAAAATTATAAAAAAAAATTGTCAAATTCGTCACAAAAATTTTAAAATATCGTCATAAAATCGTCAAGACTTAAAATCATGTTTATTCATTTAATTAAATTTTTTTAAAAAATGTTATTTCTTTAAATTAAAAGCATCAATAAAACACTAAAACCATCGAATTTAACAAAGTTACATTAAATTAACAGTATTTGTTTATTTGTAATTCAGCACAGTGTTTTTGTTACTAAATTTTTAGTAATATTCACATAAAAACAATCGGAAGAAATATTTTTGAAATAATAAATAAAAATTCTTCAAGGGTTTTTGTCTCAAAGAATTTCTTGTCTTAGTTTTATTTATATTTATTTGGCTAAATATACTGATGAATTTTGTAAAACTATTAAGTCATTTACAATTAGATTTGAATTTATAAACATTTTATGAATTTTGTTACAATTATTAATTAATTTAACGATTAATGAATTCTATTTAAATGAACGAAGCTTAAGAATTAGATGTTGGGAATGGATGTATGGTATGAATGGCTGGCTATTTTTAATTTAAAATTAAATTATTAGTGAATTAAACTCACATTGAAATAATTCGAAGCTCTGGGGCCGAACTACCGCATTCGATATCGAGTAAAATTCATCGTAGTTTTTTTATTTGAGATTATTGCATTCGATATCGAGCAAGAATTTAGATATCGAAATTATTTTTCGATACGATAGTTAATTCGATCACGAATGCGGGTATTTGATAGTTTAGTTGAATATCAACTGATTTTTAGTCTCTCAGCGGATTTAGAAAGAAGAAACTGAGGCCTATCGAACGATATATATTCCATTTAAATATCCTTGAGAAATCGTAATGTATTTCTCAAGCTAAAACAATTTTTTATTGTACTCGACAACACCTAACAGAAAAAGAGTTCATTCTTATTCGTATACAACAAATTGATTGTAAATTTCAATTGTACATTGAGAAATCTTTAGTTTTACATAAATTTTAAGAAAAACTTCCTCTCTTTTTATATATTTATTTTAATTTCTAAAATAAAATTTAAATGAAAATATCGTCGGCATGTTAGCGAATTTACAAAAGAAATCGTCAAACGTCAAATCACTAAATTTACTCCAAAAAATCGTCAAAATGACGTAAAATCGTCACACCTAACACCACTGTGTATGTGAAAAGAGAGAGAGAAGTTGTTTTTGTTGTATGAGAGGCTTCCCTTATTGATATTCTTTGGCGTCAGGGATCCTCAAATTTGTTAGCTATTTATTACTACCACTGGTTACTTTATAAGCCATTCGCATTGCTTTTTAACAAACTAATGTGAGATGATTAAAAAAGTTTGTAATCAGCAGTATTCATCCAAAAGCAGACACATTGGGTACCATACGAATTGAAGCCGAGAGACCAAGAAAGACGATTTTCCATGTCCGAAATGTTGCTTGAACGGTATAAAAGAAAATAATTTCTGCACCGAATCATTACTTGCGATGAAAAATAGATCCATTACGAGATCGTATGTGAAGCCGGGACAACCAACAGAATCGACACCAAAGCCAAATATCCATGGTGGTAAGGTAATGCTCTGTATTACGTGGGACCAAAAGGGTCCTATCTATTATGAGCTGCTGAAATTTGTCCAGATCCTCACAGGGAACATGTACCGAATGCAATTGATTAAAAATATGTATATCATCATGACCACATGTTGCAATACCTGTTAAAAAGTTTTTAGAATGAAATGGTTGGAAAGTTGTGCCTTACCCGCTTTATAGACCAGACCTTGCCCCGTTCGACTACTATTTGTTTGGATCGATGCGGAATGCTTTCTCTGGGATACGCTTCACTTCTGAATAGAGTATCCTAATGGCCTAAAAAGATGAGCAGTTATTTTGCCGAGGAAATCATACATACATATGTTGCCAGAAAGATGGGAAAGGTCATAACTAATAATAAAAAATTCGCATTTTTAAGTCATACTCCCAATAAATAAAGAGTATGTGGGGCATAAAAAAATTACCAAAAAAAATATTATTTGAATCATGTCTTTGTAGGTGAGGTTGGTTGGCTAATTTTTCATGAGCAGTTTGTTTAACAATTGCGTTAGGTCCTGAGTTAAGTAGAATTCCACCAAACGAGCTCACATTCACATTAAAACCCATGCCGCTGCCATTGTGTTTGTACTATGAAACTCAAATAAGTTTCAAATCGTTTATTGGGCACATTGATTAAATCCTTTGAGACTATTATACTATTGTAAATAACCTTCAAGTTGATTTTATGCAAAACTCAAACAAAAAAAACAATTGAATTTTAATCTTACACTCGGCCACACAACACATAAGAAATGACAATAACCTGACAGGCGACAACGGTGTTAGCGGCTGCTTTATTTGAAAATCAAAAGAAAATTCATCTTTTGCTCTGTTGGCCAAGACTGGAGGGCATCATCTGCATACAGATGAACATAGAAATATGTACATATTTATACAAATATGTATGTACTCGTATGTACTTGAAAAGTTTCCATACATGTGACGGCATCATCATCATCATACATTTCACATCAGTTCATTGCTACGTGCATGTTACATTTATGAGATTGCAAGAATTTTTACATTTTCTTCATCTTTTGTAAACAGTCAAATGAATTTCTTTACTTTCCATTCTATCTATTCCATAGTATTGTATTATTTGTGCAGTTTTTCTGTTTATCAAGTAAACGTTTTGGATGGAAGCCAAGAAACATTATTTATACACATACATACATACATATATTCAAAATTATATTGTACTTTTCTTTTTCGAAAAAAAAAAATAAGAAAAACTTTTCAACATTTTTTAAAGGTGAAAATGAAAATCTAATAAAAATTATGGTTGAACAATTTAAATTGTTATGGCACAAGGGTGGTCTGTCGGTCGTCGTGCTACCAATTTGTTTGCAAATTATAAACTGTTTTAATGAAAAATTCAAATGCAATATTTGAAAGTGTGTTTTAATTACATGAAAACATGCACATGCAGGCAAGGCAGCTTTTAAACTTAATGACTTATTAAAAATTTGTTTTACAAGTTGAAATAATTGCAACAAGAAATTTAAAATTAAATAAAAACTCGTATGTTCTTTAAGAAAGTAAAATACATGCATTTAATGCAAGTGTTATTTATATACAGTGATTGACAATACAATGGAAACTTTTCCAAATATTCACAATCCAAAAAAATTCTTAAGAAATTTGTATTTTTTTAATATTACATTTACTAATATTATTGGGTGTACAACTTAAACATGCGGGATTGATTTACAATAGATGACAAATCTTTTCAATGCCGGTTTTGGTTTTAATAAATTATATGTCATTTATTCTCACTTAGTTATTGAACATTATAATGTAAACAAGAACGTTTTTTTTGTCTTGAAAATGTCGAATTTTGTATCAACGAATCGTCATATGCGGAAAGTTTCGCTTTACTTCTTTAATTTGAAAAAAAGTCGCTGAAGCACACCGATTGCTCATCAAAGCTTATGGTGAATGTGTTCCATCGGTGAATGTGTTCAATGTGCGAGAAATGGTTTGTGCGGTTCAGAAGTTGTGATTTTGACACGGAAGACAAAAATTGCCCAGGCCAGCCAAAAAGATTAAATATTGGAGGCATTATCCCATGAAGATTGTTGTAAAACTCAACAAGATCTTGCAAAATCATTGGGATCTACTCAAGCAGCAATTTCAAAACATTTGCAGGATTCACCCAAAAGCAGGGAAATTGGTAACATACCAATTGAAACAGAGAGACCTTGAAATACGATTTTGCATGTCCGAAATGATGCTTGAACGCTATAAAAGAAAATCATTTTTGCACCGAATCATTACTAGCGATGAAAAATTAATACATTACATTAACCCGAAGTGTAAGAGATCGTATGTGAAGCCCGGATAAACAGCCGAACCGATACCAAAGCCAAATATCCATGGTGCTAAGGTAATCTGTATTTGGTGGGAGCAAAAGGGTCCTGCTGAAATCTCATCAGACAATCACAGGGAACCTGTACCGAATGCAACTGATTCGTTTGAAGTGAGCATTGCCCGAAAAACGCATAGAATTTGCGGTCAGACATGAAACCGTAATATTCCATCATGACAACGTCGGCCACATGTTGCAATAACTGTTAAAAAGTATTTAGAATGAAGTGTTTCCACACCCGCCTTATAGTCCAGACCGTGCTCCTTTCGACTACTCTTTGTTTCGATCGATGCAGAACGCTCTCTCTGGGATACGCTTCACTTCATAACAAAGTATCCAATATTGGCTTGATTCGATGTTGTCCTCAAAAGATGAGCAGTTCTTTTGGTTCGGAATCCATATATTGCCATAAAGATGGGAAAAATCATAGCTAACAATGGCCAATACTTTGAATAAATTTATATTGTACAAATATTTAAATATAAAAGCTAAAAATAAGTCCCGGCTTCGTCCGGTAGCTATTTACTAATGTTAGTTCTTCAAGTTTCTCCAACCCACATACACCTGCCTGTTCTTATATATTTCCAAATAAAATATCTAAATTTGTTCTGCATACTTTAGGGGGCTTTTTCTATTACAGTTGACTGGACTCCAAAAAAATTTCCGAGTTTTACCCGGAATTTTTGAATATTTTTTTCATTACAAACCATCTCCTGAAAATTTCGAATCGAATAAAAAAAAAATCAGCCAAATCGCTCCAGCCGTTCTCACGTGATGTCATTACAAACATAGACCATTTAATTTTTATATATATAGATAAGTCTTTTACAATTATATGCTTAAACTAATAATCAAAATTAATTTGGCGCGTTAAAGTAGTTTTTTTCTTAAAAAAAACTAAAGTTAATATTTTCCAATTATAATTGTGTAGTACAGGGTGTTTTTTAAGCCCAATAGAACTTAAAATTGTAAAAAATAACACAAAAATGTAAATTTTAACCAACAATATTTTTTATTTGAAAGATTAACATTCGAAAATGATTTCGGACATATGACCACCGCGGCGAAGCGCATTATCGACATCCAAAAAAAAACTTTTTCGAGCATTGAAGAAATAAGGTCCAATGATACTACAAGCGAGTAAATCGCTCAAATAATGCATTTTTCTGGATGTAATGGAGTCTGTAGGGTCTGTGGTGAATATAAGGCAATTTTGTTTAGTCCCGGTACACACTGTGAAACATTTGCTGCAAAACATTTTGAAATTGCATTCGTGTCCACACAGTGAAGTTTTTACTTTCAGTTTTTGACATTTCTGTACAGAACGAATATGAACGAATAAATGTGGATGACATAAATGTGGATGACATACTCAACAAAAAATTCCTGTACATGAAACAGAGTACCCTTTTCCATTCCTCTTTCTCCTTTCATCAACAAACTCAAATGTTTTGCAGCAAATGTTTCACAGTATGGATGGGGACTTATTAACAAATCCGTTAAGCCAAAAATTAGCCTTATAGTTCAACACACTTTTGCGAGAAAACAGTCGTCTATATTTTGCGCGAATCGATGACTGAATTTGAAAGGAAATTTGCATAATTTCTTAGCGTTGTTCTATAGTCGATCTATTCATGATGATTTGCCAGAGCACACTGATCATAAATGTCAAAAAGTGAGCCCAGTATGACATTTATTTTAACAGTTAACCCTTTCGTAAGTTCTATCGGGCTTTAAACAAACACCCTTTATAATTTGCATGAACAATCTTAATTAAGTTCATTACTCATTAAACATATGATTTGATTACACTTTTCTTTAATTAAAATTCTAAATTTCATTCAATAAAATACATACATATGTTATACGAACTAATATTAACACGCTTCAACTGATGATTTAGTGATGGATTTGTTTGCTTGTTTTTTTTTTAATACTTTTTACAAAAATAAATGTTATCTCAATTTCTATATAGCAAATAAATAATAGTCTTGTATTCAAATGAACCAACCACCAGATGAAGGTCAAGGTAACAAACCAGAGATAAACCAACCAAATTTTATGTTCGAGCAGTATTTGCAGAAGAGTACGTTGCCATGTACCACATGAAATATCGTATGTTATAAATAACCACAGTACACAGGAAAATAAAAAATCAACTAAACGAAGAAAGAAAATAAATAAAGTTGGAAGAATTCTTTTCTTTTTGGGAGAAATCAATCAAATATTTATATGTACATGATGAATTGTACAATAATATTGATAATAAAAAATTGAAATTACCCAATAAACATGGGAATTAAAAATAAAAATTATACTTTAATTGTATTTTACTAGCAAGCGACTTTGTTTTTATTGAAAATATCGCTATCTTTAGTTGTCAATAATATCTGAGAGCAGAGAGAAGTCCATTGGTTACTTTATACATTCCATGTAATCTATCGTGAAGCCAATTGTCACTTTAGTGTATCTAAGTAACCTAGAGTGTAGTCAGTTATGTAACTAGTGGCCACCCAATCTAGTTTCCTAGAACTGCTGGGTTGTTTGAGTTTTTTTATATAGTTTCTACTCTATGTATTTCTCTATGATTGTAACCATAGAGAAACATTAAGAGCAGAAACTAGAAAAAAACTCAAACCAAAATGTTACTCAAAATAATCACACATACGAATGTTGTTTTTGTTTTCACATAATTTTATTTACTAATACATTCTCACCACTTAGGTTTTTGACAACTGAGTTAGGTCTTTGACAAGAGAGTTTCCGCTGTATGTATATTTCTCTATGATTGCAACACCCATATGTATTAAAAGAGAGTAATTTTGTTCAATTATTTTCATTGACATTTCTCGCTCCTTCCCTTCTATGTGTTTATTCTATTTTTACGATAGAAATTTTAATGATAAATTTCCAATTCATTGTTTTTAATATTGTCTACATATGTACATATATTTTTTTTGAAAATAAATATGTATAATAAAAATAAAATTAAATATTTCTAGGAATAATATTATAATTTGAGTTTATTGGCTTTATTATACAATTTTTATTAAATTAATCTTTGTACTTGTAGTTTTTTTCGTTTGCCTGCTAGTTTGACTATGAGTATTTTCCAATGTTTTGTTTATATTTTGTATTCAGAATTCCTAAATCTAGCAAAAACAAGCAAGCAAACGAACGAAAAACTATTTATAAAAGCACGATTTCCATTAACAAAAAAATAAGGACGCGTTTTCTTTTCTGGAATAAAGTTGCATTTTGCATTTTTTCTGACCCCCCTTATTAAAAAAATTATATTAAACAATGCAGAAAGTTATGCAAATTTGTTAAACAGTGTAATTTATATGTAATTATTACATTAAAAAAAAACAAACAAACATTTGTAGTAGTAAAATTACTTACATACATACATACATAAAATTATGATGACCATGACAATTTGATAGGTATCCATCCACTCATTCGTACATACATAAATTTTTAATTTAAAATATTGATACACACGTGTTTTAACTTGTAATTTTTTGAACGACCTTGCGCTATTTTGTTAAATAATACATTTTATTATGACACATGACAACATTTTATGAAGAATTGAAATGTCCGAAGAGTAACAATGACAATGTTTTCATTTCTTCTCCATCCTTGACACTCTTTCTTGATTGCTGTCAAGTTTGTCAAACAAATTTATTATTTTCATGTCTCGATAATGTTAACCACCTTTTACACGTTTCTACATAAAAACCTAAAAAGGTTGTCTTAAAGTGATTTATTAGAATTTACATTCATTATTTCTCTTCCACTACTTTATCTATAGGCCAGTGTTTACGATTTTATTTATGTTGACATGTCGTTGATATTTAAAGCCTTCACCATGAGTGGCAAGGGTACATATCGCACACCCAGTTCAAAAGTGACACAACTCAAAATTTTAATTTTTCAGAAATCGCACAAAATTATATACCAATTGAAACATAATGAAAGATATAACTGTTGTTTTAGCTACAGTGTATATTCTTGATCGTTATAGATAGCGGAGTCGATATAGCCAATTCCACCTGGCAAACAACCGCAACTAACCTTTCTTCACCCAAATTTGTTTTCAACAAAAATAGTTTTTAATAATTTTCAAATAGAATACTTTGGTTGAAGATATATAAGATACGGCACAATCGAATTTGTTTTGTATTCTTTTGTTTAAAATTACCTATTTTTTGGGGTTGTGGTTTTTTGCAAACATTTTTTCACATTTCATTTTATTTTAATTCCAAAACTACATTGACAGGTGGTTATATAAGATGTATGAATGAATGAATAAATGATGAATGAAAACAATCAAATTGTATATACAATTTACAACAATAAAAAACAGCAGATTTGTTTATCAATGCCAGGGTTAATGGCCTTTAAAAGGGTGCATATTAGGATGGCTCTCAGAAGAAATGATAAAACATTATTGTTTTAATAATTTTTTTCCTTTATAGTATTCATGTTTGTAAGTTATCGGACATTGCTATATCGACTCTGCTGTGGAGATGAGCTATATTTTCATAGCTGAGATTTAATCATTGGTAATAACTGTGTCAAGGCGAATTCATACAAGGTGGTGGCAGTTCTACTAAAACAACAATTGGTCTTAACAAATGTCAAAAAAGAAAAATGAAAAATAAAATAAATATGTATTAAAACTTAATTTAGTGTAGATAATTGAATAGTGAGGGCTTTACGTATTTATGTAAAAAATAAATATTTTATTAATAAGATTAAAATATGTAGATGTTTAAATATAAAAACAAGCTTTGACAACTGTTAGAACCAAAAAGCGAAAAAAAAATATCAGCTGTTTGAATGACTCCACCAAGGCGAATTCATACAAGGTGGAGTCAGTCAAACAGCTGATAATTTTTTTTTCGCTTTTTGGTTCTAACAACTGTCAAAACTTGTTTTTATATTTAAATATCCACATATTCTAAACTTATTATCAAAATATTTATTGTTTACATAAATAAGTAAAGCCCTCACTATTCAATTATGTACACTATATTTAGTTTAAATAATTATTTGTTTAATTTTTCATTTTGGGTTTTTGACATTTGTTAAGACCAATCATTGTTTTTGTAGAACTGACACCACCTTGTATAAATTCGCCTTGAACTGTGTATAGCAAGTAATATAAACTTTTAATGTAACATACTGCCTGCAACATTCAACATGTCCATCAGTAGAAGCTTCTACTTATCAACAATGTTGATAGCATGCAGTTATTAGCATTGTTTGTAAGTATGACAACACTAAATTGTTTTAACTGCTAACATTAACATCGAAAGCTCTAGAATTCGAATATTCTAGTTTTGGCCGTTAAGATCTTTCATGAAACTACTCGAAGAAAGACTAACGGTTTCAGTCGTTAGTCAGTTTATCATAGCCTCTGTTAGAGTTACCATCAACTGTCTTGTACATTATAAAATGTAATTTAAGTGTGTGTATTAAAGGCCTGCACAAGACAACATTTTGTAGAAAAATGTCTTACTTCAAAATTTGATGCTTTGTTTTGTTGTGTCGACGCGCACATCATGTTGTTCAATGTCATCGCGCCGCAAAAACCATGTTGTACCATGTCATCGCGCCGCGAAAACCGTGTTGTGCCATGTCATGTCTATAACTATTGATGATGCTGTTGTTATGTGTGGTAGCTTGAATTGAATTGATGTTAACAAGTGTCGCATTGTTAGGCAGAATAAAATTGCATAGCAGAATGAAATTGTACATAACTGCTGAACTGTGAAAATCTGAGAACTATTTAGCATTATATATTTTTTTTAAATATTTAGAACAAATAATATAAGGATTTTTAAAAAATATAAATAATAAAGTGTAACACAGGAAAAAGAAATTCATAATTGGAATGAATTTTTTAATAAATATTATTAATCGAACATGAATTTTTTCCAAACTTTTTTCATTCAGAATAAGAACATGTTCATAAATATTATTAATTTGTACATGAAGGAAATTTTTAATTTTTTTACACAAATTTGTTGCTATTTTATAATAAATTGCATTATGTAGTTCAAATATTTTTGTATAATATCCCAATATTGGCCAATATTTCTAAATGTATAGAAAAGTCTGAAACGTATACATATTTTCTCATTGTATAGCTGAAAATCATAAAAAAATTAAATATTTTCCAAGAAAATTTTCAAACATTTTTGAATAACATAAAAATATACTAGAAAATTTAAATAATTTTGTTCAAGCCTTCTAGATTTTATTTGAAAACAAAAAATAGGAAAAAAATTCTGTGAAGTTACGCAATAAATGCCCTACACTTTTTCTTCAAATCGTTGGGCAGTTGCTTTTGTTCCATTGGATCATTTTCGTAGATTTATATTTTTGTAGCAATTATGCAGCGAACGATTCAGAGACACTTCATTAAATTTAAACACGTTTTTACAGCGAGTATAATAAACACGTTTGTCTTTAATATCATTAAATATATTATAAACTTCACCGTTAAGGATTTATACATTAATTTAATTTTCTTTAATTAAACACCGTCTAATATGCCAATTGGCTTTGTTCATGAAGTTTTATTTTATTTAGCAATGTAATTATTAAATGTCCCGTTAATAATATTAGAGCCGTTGTACCTAAGTCAGGTAGTATTTAAAATATGTATGTGAAACACATTACATTTTTAATTCCATGAAAATTATTGGCATTTTATGGCTTATATTCCACGTATTCCTTTTTAAGTAATAATATAACAGGTAATATTACTAAATATTGTAAAATTTTCCAAAACAACATTGAAAAACCCATTGGTGTACTTTCGTATTTTTATTTTAACCTACTATATAATATAAATTTCAATTGTATTTTTATAGTCAACTAGCTTGACTCGGTGCGCTTCGCTAGCCCTGTCGTAGTAAAAAAACGTATAGCCTATTTACGCTTCCCAGTAAGGATCTATCTACGTTCCAAATTTCAATAAAATCGGTTCAGCCGTTTAGGCGTGATGCTCAAACAAATAAACAAACCAACAAACTTACAAAGGCATTTATATATTAATATAGATTTTTTCTTATTGTACACAATAAATACTACAAGTAAATTGAAATCATCTCATACAAAAAAGGCCTCATACATGATTTAAATGACTTGAAATTATTTTCCATGTCATCCATGCATCTGTTAATTTTTTTAATGTTGTGTGTGTTATGATGTTGTTAAAATGATGCTGCGTTTGTTTTTTGTTTTGATATACATTGCCTTTGCGTGTTGCTGTTAAGTAGGTAAAAGAACATAACATGACATGACAAAAGCATCATGTGGCAATTGTCTTCGTGTTAAACAATGCAGCTTGTGCAGGTCTTTAGTGTGTATTATTGTGAATTATAAACGAGTGTATATATTAAAAACACATAGTGACAATTTCTAAACTACTAAACTACTTGTATTTGCAAACAAAACTATCCGATTTAATTAAAGGAAATAAACCACCGTTTTTAAAAGGTTAAAACTTAATAATATACTTTTTTACATAGTTATATGAGTGTCTCTCGAACACACGGCATAAAGTGAAATGTTATCAGTTCTCTTACAATTTTGTCTATTATTTTCAAGTTTTAATTAGCAGACGTTTTTAAAACAGTAAATATCAGATTTTGGTTAACATAAGAGCAGATTGAACAAGTAAACGTGTTATATTCGGCTGTTCCCAATCGGTCATAGTTAAACCGTCTTAGAATCTTATGTGGACCCAGACTATATATGTATATTAATGTGGGTCTGCTACAAATATGTTGCTGTGTTACAGACGGAATGACAAAAGCAATATTTTTTGATGGCGGGATAAAAATAATAATAATACATAATTTAACATTGTTATATTGCTTCACATAGACAAGCCGTGTTTAATGATCACTGTTTAAAAGAACAGTGATTTATTAATCACGTTCACTGAGAACGACGATCTTTAAAAATGACTCGATCGCTCATCTCATATCTCATAAATAAAAATTCTAAAAACTATATTCGGAATGGCAAACTTATTAGGGAACATTTTTTGGGAATATTTTTTTTTTTAATTTAAGTACAGCAGAAACTAAAAAAAAATACTCAAAATAATCATACATACGAGTATTGTTTTTTTTACACATAGTTTTTATACCGTTTGTAATTTCCACAATATAATTTTCCGACCCTATAAAGTATACATATTCTGGATCCTTATAGATAGCGGAGTCGATTAAGCCATGTCCGTCTGTCTGTCTGTTGAAATCAATTTTCTGAAGACCCCAGATATCTTCGGGATCCAAATCTTCAATAATTCTGTCAGACATGCTTTCTAGAAGCTTCCAATTTAAAATCAGCAAAATCGGTCTTCAAATGGCTGAGATATGAGGAAAAAACCAGGACAACCTCTATTTTTTACCTATATCTGGATTACTAAGTCATTAATATAGACAATATGGATATCTAATGATAGATTCTTCAAAGACCTTTGTAACGACTTATATAAGATCATAGTAAGTTGGACCCACAATGTGTAAAAATCCGAAAAAATATTTTTTAACCCGATTTTTTTTTACCAAAAAAAATTTCAAAAACAAAAATTTTTTTTTAAAAATTTAAAAAACAAAAAAATTGTAAATAATTCGAAAATTTTTTTTTTCCAAAATATGAAAAAAAAACAACTTTGGAAAAAAAATAATTTTGTTTACCTAAAAATATTTAAAATTTTCAGCACTTAGGTTTTTAACAACTGAGTTAGGTTTGGCAGAAGAGTTTCCGATCTATATATGTGTATTTATACATTATTTTAAATTTCAATTAAAAATTGTGTAGATTTAAATAAACTTAATTATGGTAAACAACAATTAAATTTGTATAATTAAAAATAATTTATAGAACAGCAGTATTTTCGATTATTCCGGTAGCAGAATTTTAAAGTAACGGAAGTCTAGCAGAAAGGATATTTTAGGGGTATATTTAGGACATAAATTTGCTTTAACCATTATAAATAAATGACGTTTATTTTGTTCTAGAACTTTGTAAACTAGTAAAATATTGCACTCAAAAAAGATGTTCATAATGTTCAGTGGAACCAATATCAAGCATATGATTTCTTTTCAGATTTGAATTTTCAATAAAAGTATTGAAATTCCAATGAATTATAGACAATAAACGATATATTTTTACAGCCCACATACATGTTCATCGCCTCCCACCCCCAAAAAAAAAAGAAAACTATTAAATAAGTATATAAAAATAAATTAATGTATAATAATAATAAATAATGAATAATCATAAAAAAAAAATACTATAATACTACAATAAATAATTGTTATTGATGTTGTTTGTTGTTCTGTTTCTTTGTATTTTTACAGGAACTGGTGGCCATTTCCCCCGAAAGGCGTAATTGGCGTGGTATTTTTATAGCGTTACTGGTTATAGCAGCCGTATTTAGTTTAATTATATTCTCCATATTTTTATTATCGCCAGGTAAGTGAACCAACCAATACTCGATAATATTTCATTAATAACGTATAATTTGAATAATTTGTGTGTTTTCTTTTTTCCAACTATGAATTTTGTGGTACTTTTTTTTCTTTTATTTTCTTGCATAAATTAGAGGATGAAGGCCTACGCATACGTGGCAGCAGATTAACAATTAGTGATATTTTAGGTAAACGCTTTCAATTGAAACCATTCAATGGCACTTGGCACAGTGGTAAGTATTAACAAATAAATGATAATTAAATGTACTTATATTTATTTTATTTTATGTATGTAAAATACTTAAACATCAAAAATTTATTGGGTGTATGACTTAAAAATTGATAAATTTTTTTTTCAAAATTTTAACTTTTATTTTGAAACATTGCTACAATATAAATTTATTCAAAGTTGTGAGCGGCATTTGTTAGCCATGACCTTTTCCCATCTTTCTTGGCAGCATATGGATTCCGCATCTTTTGAGGGCAAGAATAAATCAAGCCAATATCGAATAATCTGTTCTGAAATGAAGCGTACCCAAGAGAGAGCGTTCTGCATCGATTGAAACAAATAGTAGACGGACGGGGCAAGGTCTGGACTATAAGCTGGGTGAAACTAAACTTCCCAAACACTTCATTCTAAATACTTTTAACAGGTATTGCATATGTGGCCGTATTGCATGATGGATTATGTCTGGCCGCATATTTTGGTCGTTTTTAGGCAAATGCTACCTTCAAACGAATCAGTTGCATTCGGTACAGGTTCCATGTGATGATTTCGGCTGCTCATAATAGATAGCATCCTTTTGGTCTCACCAAATGTGAGCATTACGTTAGCGCCATGAATATTTGGCTTTAGTTCCGATTCGGCTGGCTACCCCGGTTTCACATACGATCATTTACGCTTCAGGTTATCGTAATGTGCTAAAATTCGTCTTTCAATTTCTATCGGCATCAATTCGTATGGTACCCAATTTCTCTGCTTTCTCATTTTGAAATTGCTACTTGAGTAGCTCCCAATAATTTTGCAAGCTCTTGTTGAGTTTTACAACAATATTTAATCTCCAAATCATGATCTTCAAAGTTTTTTGGCTGTCCTGGGACATCTTTGATTTCCATGTCAAAATCACCATTTCTGAGCCGAACAAGCAATCTCTCGCAGGTTGAAACCTATGAAATACATTCACCATAAGCTTCGGTAAGCAATCGGTGTGCTTCGGCGGCACTTTTGTTCAAATTAAAGAAGTAAAGCAAAACTTTCTGCATATACCGCTTTGTTGGTACAAAATTCGACATTTTTGAACCAAAAAAAACGTTGTTGTTTACACTATTTATAATGTTCAATAACTAAGTTAAAATTAATTACAGATATGTACCCTTCAAAATGATATATAAGTTATTAAAGACATGCCATCTAAATCCATTCCCCATTTTTAAGTTAAACATCCAATAACATAAAGATTAAAAACATTTTCTCCATAGAAAATTAGATAAATATACAGGTCTGTCACACATTTTGCTCGGAATGGTTTCAATTCCGATCGATTTCGTTTTAGGTTCTTCAGATTCCGTGTAATTTATTAATTCCAAAAATATTTTTCATATTAAAACAAATGTGAAGGTTTTGGTACAGAAATTGATTAAAAATTTTAGAAAACCAAATAATTACAATAAAATTCCGAAAGAAAATTAATGCCACTTTTGATCGGAATGGAATTCTGTGACAGGCCTGATAAACATATGTTTTCCAAAAGTCAAAATATACTCTAGAAAAATATGCGAAAACTATGCTGTGAAAACTAATAAATGCAAAAATATGTTTGTAAGGGCATATTTGATACCAAAATTCTCAAAATGTTTTGAAACTACAACTTACCATTTTCATTTACAAAATTCTGGTTTCCCAGTTTATAAGAATCATCTAAAATGTTAATCATGGTCCTAAACCATTTCTTATTAAAAACACTTTAATCTATTAAGTAGACAAAAAAAATTATTTGCATTTTCAGACACTGAATTAGTATTTCGTGATCCCAGTGGAGGTCTATCAATAGTAAATTTAGATAATTATACAACACGAGTTTTTATGACCAATTCAACATTTGTAAGTATAATTGAAAAGATAATATGCTTTCTAAAATAAAATTATAAATAAAATGTATTTAAATTTAATTTTACATATTTTTCTTTTTCAACTTTCAGCGCCAACTGAATGCTGAAACATATTTAGTAGCACCAGATCTTAAATATGTGTTGCTGCAGTCCGATAGTAATGCGGAGGGCTCAAGGTAAAACAAACAAATAAAATTTAAATTCAAATTCAAATAACAATAATAAATAAATGATAAATTTTTAATGAATTTCGAATTTTATTGCAAAAGCAACAAAGAGAAAAGCATTAAATGTAGAAGAAAAAAACAACAAACAAATTTAAAAGTATTTTGTTCTGTTCAGTTTTTGTATACCCTTCACTATGAGTGACAAGGCTGTATATAAGTTTGTCATTCCGTTTGTATATTCCGTTGTATATATATTCTGGATCCTTATACATATAGCCAAGTCCGTCTGACTGTTGAAATGAACTTTCTTATATGATTAATACATCAATATATATACGCTATAGTCCAACTTAAATTGCTTTTTAAAACCGAGAAATCGGTCCACAAATGGCTGAGATATAACACAAAAAACCGCGACACCTCGATTTCTTCACCCAGAATTTTATTTTCACCCCATTTTTTTCCAACCAATACTTTTTAATAATTTTCTTAAAGTATTCTTTGGTGAAGGATATATAAGATTCGGCACAGCCGACTATAGCACTCTTACTTGTTCTTTACTTCTGCTACATTTTGCTAAATATTTCAAATAGCTTTTAAATAATATTATTTACTTAGTGTTAAATTAAAAGTAAATATTTAAAAGTGTTCATTGTAATAACAATAGCGCTTAAAAAATGTGTATATTTCAAACGGAAATAATTTAAATGCATTGAAAACACTAAACAGGCCTCTTAATTTGTTTATAACAATATTATTTCGCACAAATTTAAAAAGAAAAAAAAACTCAACGCAGTTTATTAAATATTTAGCTAAAAGAAAACAACTTATGACGTGCATATATTTGTTGAATTTTAAATAATTTGCAGGCATCATGTCTATGAGGTACTAACAGCAAATACATTTCCCTTGGGACCAACTGAAAATATAGCAGAGGCACCACGCCTGCAATTTGTTGTATGGGCTCCTTACAACAACCATTTAGTTGCAAGTATTACTGGTGGTGCCACTTCAAATTCCCTTGCCTCTTCATCCTCTTCCACTAACACACCATCAACTCCAGTGCCCACGCCCACTAGCGGTAGTCCTCTATTGAATAGTCTAGGCAGTGGGGCAAGTGTAGCGAATTTAGTTAAACCTCCGCCACCCATACAGCTGCAACAACAAAATCAAGATGCCTCAACACTAAATAATGGTTTGTCGAAAGCTTTGGCCCAAAATCAAGCCATCGCTTTCGTCCACGAAAATGACATCTACTATAAACCTAAAGTTCAGGGAGAACTTGTGTGTCGCATTACAACAACAGGTGAGTGTTGAAAGAATTTTCAAAACTGTTTAAAAATTTAATTGAAAACAGAATTTTTATGAAAATTTGGCTTATTTCTCTGGAATTTAAGCAAGCTTCAAATTAAAGCTTGCTTAAATTATTATTTTAAAGTAATAGAAATACTACTTTTTAAAAAAAAAAAAGTAGTAGAAATATTACTTTTTTAAAAATTAATAGAAACTAGCATAACCCGGTGCACTTCGCTACCCCTACCCTAGTAAAATTAAAAAAATATGAATGGAAATACGAAAATAACACATACAAAATTTGAGAATCTCTCAATTACAGTTCACTTGATGGTCGAAAATAACAAACTAATTTTGTATGGGAGATACCACTCCACTGCTCTGATCCCACCCATTTTTAAACCTTTTATGTAAATATCAAGCTTTACTTTAACTTTCCTCTATAAGGGAGGGGTCATTCCTACTAAGCCGGTCATGCTTAGCAAAACTTCGAACAGGGATCAGGAATAAATTCGTTTTTAGCTAACCTCCTTAGATGGAAATAAATTGATTGATACAGAGTTTAAATTCTTTTAGAATTATAGTTCTCCAGATATTCAAAATTAATTATTTACTTTGCGTCATAGCAACTAATGTATGGTAAGAGAGCTATGCGGACAAAGTTTGAAGAACCTTGCAATTATTACTTTGTATGGGAGGTGACTCACATCCTTTTCCGACCTCTCCCATTTTGGGTGCTATGCCCTCTAATCTAATTCCGTCTATATTCAGCTAAACTCCGCACAGTAATAAGAAATTAATTTGCTAAAAGTTTAAACACTTTTACAATTATAGTTCTACAGATATTCGAAATTAATGACATATATTTTGTATAGGATGTGCCACGCCCACTATTCCAATCACGAACAATTTCAGCGAAACTATGAAAATTTATAAAAGAGCCATTTAGACTAAGTTTGAAGAATCTTGCAATTATATTTCACAAAATATTTAGAAATAACTATTTACTTTGTATGGGAGGCGACTCACCATTTTCTTCGACCCGTCCCATTTTTCATTAAACTTATTGCAGTAAACCGTTGAAAATCGTCACAATTATAAAATAACTATTTACTTATCTACAATTACATATTTACCCCCATATGCATAAACAGTTTTTTAAATTTCTCAAAGGTTTATAAAACAAATTTTGTTTTATAAACCTTTGATAAATTTAAAAATTATTTATGCCTCGATCTCGATTTTAATATACAGTGTCGGACAAAGTCGGTGATCCAACCTTCAATGTTAATACATGTAGTTGCATTTCGGCTGGTTCCAATGAATTCAAAAATTTAGTATTGAAATTTCTAATTCATGCACCTAATATGCAAGAGTAACAAAAATTGTTTATTACAGACCGATAATCAACACTGTTACCCAAAAGACTTTTCTGAAGATTCCGTGAAAATTTCATCAAAATCGGTCGAGCCGTTTTTTATATATATAGATGGAATTAGCGGTGTAATGTAAAATTTTGATTTTGAAACACCCCTCCGAAAAATCTGACATACAGTGTTACCCGCTAGACTATTTTGAAGATTCCCTGAACATTTCATCAAAATCGGACCAGCCGTTTTTGAGTTCATTCGGAACATACATACAATTGGAAGAGGGACAGCTTTGCGAGATTCGCAGCAGTAATATTATTTTGATTTCAGTAAATATGAAATAGTTTGTTGTTAAAACGTTGAAATTAGAAAAATAAAGGGCCTGGCTCACTAAATGCGAACGAACATTCAAATAAATTTGAATTTTTTTTTTGTTGTTTTCAATATAAAATAAGAAAGAAAATGTTCGTTCGCATTTAGTGAGCCAGGCCCAAAATGTTTATTACTTATGTGGAGAACTTTAAAATAAATGTATGTTCATGGTAAACATGTATACCAAATATTATAGATTCAGAAGAGTAAAGTTTTAGAGTTGTCATTTGAATAATCGAGGGAAATAAATATTTTTATTAGAATAAATAATATTTTTCCGTTTAAAATAAAAAAAAACTACTCAATCATTAATTGTCGAATAATCGAATATACGAATAAATTTATGTTCAAACTAAAATAGAATATTGGAGAATAATAAACGTCAAAATGGTTGTTAAGATAAAAAACTTATCAAGTATAGTCCCCATTTATTATTATTATTGCTTCGTTAAGACACAATTGTTAGTGCTTTTGCACAGACAACTTTGTCTTGACAAAAAACGTCATTAATTGTTATGATAAATATTTGTCAAGTATAGAAGGGGGTTAACAAAGTTAGTCATAGTTGGAAATTTTATTAGAAATGTCAATTTATTAAACTTAACTAATACAGCTAAATCCTGTGACTAATAACGACACAGGAAATTAAAAATGCGGGATTTTTACAAATGTTTAGCTTTTATTTTGAAACATTTGCACATAATAAATTTATTCGAAGTATTGGCCATTGTTAGCTATGACCTTTTCCTACCTTTTTGGCAACATATGGATTCCGAGCCAAAAGAACTTCATATCTTTTGAGGCCAAGACCGAATCAAGCCAATATCGGATACTCTGTTCCAAAGTTAAGCGTATCCCGGAGAGAGCGTTCAGCATCTATCGAAACAAATAGTAGTCGGTAGAGGCACAATCTGAATATAAAGCGGGTGAGGCCAAACCTACCAACCAATGTAACATGTGGCCGAGCGTTGTCATCATGGAATATTACGGTTTAATGCCAGGCCGCATATTCTGGTGTTTTCCGGCTAACAGGTTTCCTGTTATGGTCAGTTCAGGTTTCAGCAGCTCATAATAGAATAGGACTCTTTTGCTCCCACCAAATACGGAGCATTTTGGGCGTTTTTCGGGAAATGCCCGCCGTTGCGTTGGATAAAGGCTCTGGTCAGATTTGAGCAGCTCATAATGGATAGGACTCTTTTGGCCAAAATACAGAGCATTACCTTAGCGCCATGAATATTTGGCTTTGGTGTCGATTCGGCTGGTTGGTCGTGCTTCACATCGATCTATTTCGCTTCGGGCTATCGTAATGGATCCATTTTTCATCGCAAGTAATGATTCGGTGCAAAAAAGATTTTCTTTTAAAACGTTCAAGCATCATTTCAAGGTCGGCTTCAACTCGTATGGTACCCAATTTCCCTTTTGTATGAGTCCTGTTGCTCGCAAACCGTTCAAAATGACATATAAGTTATTAAAATCAAAACACCACGTTCAAGAGATACACCATATATTGTAAATCCTGCATTTTTAATGATTTTAGACAGAATTAATAATATATTTTCTTCATGATTAGTTAAACTCTTTAAAAGAGAACCTTATACTTTAGAATCTAAATTTTATAGATTAATCGATCACTGGAATAACAAAAAATTATTAATTTTTATTCGATTCAAATTAAAGTCGGTGATAGTTTTTTTTTTTTTTGTATGTAAGTATGTAAAAATGTACAATGAACGTTTAAGCAATGTAATGCATTTTGCTTTTAAAGATTATTTAATAATTTATTGAAGACATATGTATTTTAAGTATTATTTATAGCTGTAAATAAATATTTTGCAAGCAATTTCAAAACTAACCAAATTGTGTCTTTATATGTGTTATTATTATCATTTGTAAACAGGTCAAGCTGGCATTGTTTACAATGGCATACCAGATTGGACATATGAAAATGTACCGGAATTGGATAGTCGTGGCGGTAGTATGGCATTTTCACCGGATGCATTATATTTGGCATTTCTTACATTTAATGACAGTGATGTCAGCGAATACAAGTTAGTGGTTTTTTCTTATTAAATTATGGCAACAGTAGTTATCACTTTATTGTTGCAGATACACTTGGATGGGTGATGATTTAAAATATCCAGCTGTTCTCACACAACGCTACCCGAAGGCAGGCTCTGCTAATCCCAATATAACAGTTAATATCGTTAATCTATCCGTCCTCAAATACATCTTCCCCACACAAATCAAACTTCCACCAGAACTGGCTAATGGCAGCTATATTGGTGGCCTGACATGGGCCACGCCCATTGATCTCTCGGTCACCGTAACAAATCGCGCACAAACCAAAGCCCATACGGTGCTTTGTAGAGCTCCCGAATTTCTTTGCAACATCGCACACACCGAAGTAACGGTCAATGATGGTTGGGTGTTGCCGGCGGAACGGCCCATATTTTCGGCCAAACTAAATAATCAATTGAAAAATCAATCCAATAGCACAAATATTAACGAAAGCTTCCAGAATATAACGAATGGTCAAACAACTTATGAAATACCCAATGGTGGATATTTACTTAAACGTCTTCCGGTGCGAGATGGTGAACATGGGCATTTTCGTCATGTGGTTTTTATTTCATCGGTGGATCGTAGACCGGTTCCCCTGACAATGGGCCGTTTTGAGGTAACCGAAATTGTTGGTTGGGATGAGGCCAATGAAATTGTCTACTTTATGGCTGCTCCTGAGAAGCGACCTGGTGAAAGGCACCTCTACAAGATCAGCCTTAAGTTGAATGTTACAAAAACGAATCGCACCTACATCACCTCATCGCAACCCACATGTCTGACGTGTGACAATACGCCCAGCACATTTAAACTGAACAATGGTCGCCCGGCCAAAGATCCCCAAGATGTGGACGACGACGAAGAGGAATGCGTCTACATTATACCCAAAAACTGTCTCTACAACAAAGTCTATTTTAGCAAAGATTTTTCGTACTATGTCCAGGAATGCTTGGGTCCCGAATCGCCCAGTGTTTATTTGGTAGACACCCAAACCAATCTGAAGACAATCGTTCTGAATGCTGGCGACAGTTTAAGACATCGTCTGCTGCAGTATGCTCTACCCCAGATAAGAACGTTTAATGTGGAGATACGTCATGGTTTTCATGCTCAGGTGAAACTGTTTCTGCCACCCGGCATGAAAGAGGACGAAGATGTGGCTTTTCCCTTGATTTTGCAAATGTATGTTTCTAGCCTTTCATCTTTCTAAACAAACAAACAAAAAATTCAATTTTATTTTTCTTAGCGATGCTTCGCCCGGCTCACAATTGGTTAACGAACGCTTTCAAGTAAATTGGAATTGGTATTTGTGTAGTCAGCGTTCCTTTATTGTGGCGCAAATTGATGGACGTGGTAGTGGCTACCAAGGCGAACTGCTGCGTACCCAAGTTCACGGTAAACTTGGTACGGTAGAAGTAGAGGATCAATTAGCAGTATTAACGTAAGCACTGCCATAAACACAACAATACTCTGGATAAAAATACATTTTCATCTCAATATTTTGTTTACATTTACATTTACTTAATTCCTATTTATATGTATGTTTTGCAGTTACCTGCGTGACAATTTGAAATTTATTGATCCCTCACGTATCTGTGCTTATGGTTGGGGTTATGGTGGCTACGCCACAGCCATGACTTTAATCGATGATTCCCAGCAGGTATTGCAATGTGGTGTCGCTGTTAATCCTATAGCATCATTTGGTTATCATTGTAAGTTTCATTTTCTTACCGTTTATTTCTTGCAAAACAATCTTTTTTTTATTTTCTGTTCTCTCCTTTAAAGATTCCTTTTTCACGGAACGTTACATACCGCTCAAAGGCGACTATTTGCGGGCGCTGCAAGAAGCCGACTTAACAATGAAAGCTGGCAACATTAAGGGTAGAAATTTAATGTTGATTCATGGCACAGCTGATACATTTGTGCATCAGGATCATACGCTGATGCTGGTGAAAGCTTTAGTGGATCAGGAAGTTAAATTTAGGCATCAGGTAAGACGAATTGTTATTTATGCAATTCTAAACTTATAAAATCAGTATGAAGAAAATTCCTCGTAACTCTATCTAGCCAAGTGTCCAATAGGACAACGTCATGTATAGCGTTTGAACTAGAACCAGTCCCTATCACTTCAGAACTAGTCACGAGAAAAGTTTATTTCCTTTTCCCCTAGGGTTTAAATCACAGACACATCTATACAAATTTCTAGTTTTTTGTGATTTATTCACAGGCATCTTTCTGGCAATATATGGATTCCGGGCCAAAAGAACTGCTCATCTTTTGAGGCTAAGAACGAATCAATTCAAATTCGGATATTCTTTTCCGAGGTGAAGCGTATCCCTGATAGAGCATTCGGCATCGATCGAAACAAATAGTATTCGGACAGTGCAAGGTCTGGACTATAAGGCGTGTGAGGCAAAACTTCCAAATCACTTCTTACTTTTTAACAGGTTGCATTGCATTGTAATGATGGAATATTACATGTTCATGTCTGGCCGCAAATTCTGAGCGTTTTTTGGATAATGCTCGCTTGAAACGAATTAGTTTCCCTGTGATGGTCTGTGCAAAAATTATTTTCTTTTATACCGTTTAGTTGCGTTGCCAAATGGCAACCAGAAATTTATGGTTGCCCTCTGGCAACGCAACTGAAGTTCGGTTGCCATCCTTCCTCCCAAATGTTGCGTTTTGTACAGATTCCTGATTTATTATTGGGTTGACTTAAAAATGCAGGATTTATAATATATGGCGTATCTTTTGAACGCGATTTTTGTCTTTAATAACTTAATGTCTTTAAAAGCATATGATTTGTTTTATTTTTGTTTGACAAACCTTATAGTGTAAACAACAAACATTTTTTTGTTTCCAAAATGTCGAATTTTGTTCCAACAAAGCGTCATATGCGGGAAGTTTTGCGTGGAACTCAACAAGAACTTGCAAAATCATTGGGAGCTACTCAGGAAGCAATTTCAAAACGTTTGCGAGCAGCAGGGAAATTCGGTACCATACGAATTGAAGCCGATGCTTGAAAGCTATAAAAGAAAATAATTTTTGCACCGAATGATGCTGCCAGTTGCCATCTGTAATACAATTTAGGCAACTGAAAACGCAACTGAAGTTCGATTGCCATCCATAATCGATCCATAATCAAATATTATATAATTTAATAGCTAATTTTCAATTTGGCTGTCATAGAGAAATATACATAGAGCGAAAACTAGAAACTCACACAAAATAATTAAATTACTTCAAAAAATTGCACCTACGAGTGTTGTTTTTGTTTTCATATAGTTTTTCACTAATACATTCTCAGCACTTAGGTTTTTGATGACTGAGTTAGGTCTTTGACAACTGAGTTTCCTATCAATGTGTTTTATCTATGGTTCAGTTTTATATAAAATGTTAAATTGATCCTATAAACATTATTTTTATTTTCCAGGTGTATCCTGATGAAGATCATTTAATGTTAAAATCCTTAAATCATGTCTACCAGACCATGGAATGGTATTTTGATGATTGTTTTGGTCCCAACGATGACAGTGAGTGGGATCCAACTGGGCTGTTTGTGTTCAAACAATAATTGTTAATGTTAGCAACCTTTTAATTATAACATTAATTAGTAATTAATTAGAACATTTTAATTAATTTTTATATTAAAAATGAAAACAGAACAACAAATACCAAAAAAAACAAAATCCGTTTGTTAAATTTAAAAAAATAAATAAATAAAATTAAACAAGTGATGAATTCATTTTTATGTATGACTGAGTAAATTTAACACACAAAATAAAATTATATAAATATATTTATTATAATTATGAATTATTATTATTACATATAATTATAATTAACTTTTATTTATTTAAATAATATATACAGCATTTAAAATTGTTAAATTTAAAGATAAATCCAAGAACAAATTTTGTGTGAGTCAATAATTTTTATTTTTGTTTTCAGTTATTAAAAATTATGTATGATTGACTGAGATTGTTTATAAATTAAAAGTTTGTTTTTGCTTTTAATACAATATATTTATGTATTAATTTATAAACCCCCCCCCCAAAAAAAAAATGTAGATAAATATTTATTTTTTATAAATATTGGATGATATTTGTGTATGAGTATTTTTAGAAATCAATTGAATTAGTTTTTAAATGTGTTTTTTATATAATGAATGTAAATTATTTTCTTTAATTACAAATTAATTAAAAAACTTTAAAATAAAACAGGTTTTGCTTAAAATTTTTTTTAAAATCTCTCCTAAATAATGGCCAGTTCAAATCCATAGCTAATTTCATAACGATCATTTAAGTATTTATTTGGCAATTATATATGACATTATCAATAAATTTCAAAACAATAACCCCATGTCCGTACTTGACAAACATTTATCATAACAATTATTGATGTTTATAGCCAAAACCAAGTTTTCTGAGCAGAAAAACAATTTTGTCATACCGCAGCAACAATACTAAATGGAGATAACTTTTGATCTTGACAACCATTTTGACGTTTATCATGACACAAATTTATCAGGTATAGACATAGACAAGGCGTATTTAACAAGGTGACAGCAGTGGCGAATTGAAATAAATACAGGCGAATTCACTTATTTTTTATATATAGAGTTTGACGTACGGGCGGATATTTTTTATATATGTAGTTTGACATTTGTGCGTACTATTTCTATAATCAGCTGTGCTGCAGATGGCACCTTATTAAATGCACCTTGGACATACATAGGTTAACTGCAAATAAATCAGAAATATGTAATTTGACAGTGTTACTTAAATAAATACCTAGAACTAGTTTTTTAACAGTTAATTAAAACTAGTTTAACATGTTGATAAGTAAAACACGAAACATATTCAGAAGAGCTTAAACCATCGATGTTAAAAATATTCTTATTATGTTCCGTTTATTTGTCAAAAATCTACTAATGTTTCCGGAATTTGAGAAATTGGCACGATCCAGATTTCCAGTAATTTTATGTTTTAGTGATATTTCGTGAACAAACATTTAAAATTCGAAAAGATATCGCAATAAAATTAGGAACTTCTATGAATCGGAAGATCTTTTAATCAATGAGTTGATGACATTAGCTATTGCCGTTATTTAAATTCCGAAATTCGTAAAACGCATGAAATATATTCCAAAAAAAAAATTATTTTTGATATTAACTTTTACCCCCATTAACAAGAAGTCTGGTTATGTGTTAACTAACAGTTATACTGTCAGTTAAAATTATTTTTGTATGAAAACTGTCAGTATAAACTATTAGTTAACACATAACCAAACTTAGTGTTAATGAGGAATAGCGTATTTCAAATATTTTTTTTTATAATCGGGACTTTTCATTTTAAGATAAATCTGAAATTTTTCATCCAAATTGGCAAATCGGTTATTGGTGATTATTTTCAATTTTTGTATGCCCAAGGTGAGCCACTTTGGTCCCCATTCCAAATCCGAACCCATGTAAATACAAATCAACTCAAAAATACCTCAGAACTGATCATGTTTTTTAATTTCATTATACATATTTCAACCAACACACGGCAAACGGAAATTTTGAATAAAACCCGAAGTTGTTGTGGGGATTTGGCTGATTTTCAATATCAAAATTTTACAGCAATAAATCCTAATATTTAAAAATATTGAGAACAAATTATTAAACTGATATAAAGAATAATGGAATTATCCATTATATTTAAGTTTTATCTTATTATTGTTTTTAATAAATTTTTAATTCGAACACATTAGTTTTGACAAACTACATTGGGTTTAATTAACTGTCCAATGCTGATCAGTTAAACTTAGTTTTGGAAGCAGATAATCTTTAACTGAACAATATATTTGAACTACTTGACTAAAAACTTATCTCTAAAGCCACAAATCTAAATGGACGTCATAACATGTCTATATATGTATATTTATTCTATGGGAAACCCCTTATTTACATAATTCTATTGATCCTGTAATTTTAAGCGAATTTTAAGTTTTGAAACCAGATTTAAGTCCATGACTTTTGTATATAATAATTTCCTCGGATTAAGTCAACATTATTTTGATATTTAAATTGTCTAGTAAATTGTTAATTTGTATTTTATTATGTTGTTATTTATAATAAGTCTCCATAAAATGTAAATTTAATGAAGAAAAAATCGAAAAAAAAACAAAATGGCAAAGCTTTAAATGTTTATATGTATGTGATCTGTGTAGTTGGCTTAACATTTCACAATATATATAGAAATTAATATAAAAAGAATTAAAACAACATTTGAAAACTACTTTAAACTTAAAATTAAACCATGAAAAAAAATAGTAAAACAAATAAATTTAAAAAACAAAAAAAAAGTACAAACATATTTTTTAAAATTCACTTCCAATTAGTTTTTAAACTGCTTTTACAACAAGACCAACCAAGAACATATTTTTACTTTGAGAAAAATATTAAGTTTTAATCCAACGACATATTTGGTTTCATTTTTATTACGAACAAGTAACAATTATCATTTATTATTGTTTCTAAAATAAATTAAAATGGTTTTTCTCTAGAATGCTAAAGCCACTTACATAGGCTTACAACAATATTTAAAAAAAAAAACAAACAAAAAAAAACAAATAATGTAACATGTAATTCCAAAAATCCTTTAATAAAATAATATATTATAATAGTAACATTTTAATAAAGAAAATAATAAATAAATTTTGAAAATAATTTTAGAACTAAAATGTATGGAAATACTAAAAAATAATAATAATAATAAATAAAATGGAGACAACGCAAATTAAAAACAAAACAAATAAATAAAAATTAAAAGAAAGATGAAATAAAAATTAGTTTTATTATCTAAAATAAGCAATTAATAAAACAGTTTGTTAGTGTCATAGATGACAACTAGATAAGTAACTGGGAGCCAAAAACCGAAGTCTATTGTCAAAAACCTAATTCTTGAGAATGTATTACCATGTATTTTGTTATTGTATCATCACGTGAAAGAGAGTAATTTTGTTTAATTTTTATACCCACCATCAAAGAAAATGGGGGGGATACTGAATTTGTTATATTGGTCCTCATACGATTCTAAGACGATCTAGTTATGTCCGTCCGTCTGTATGTCTGTTGAAAACACTATAGAGCCAAAACCAAAGGATAGTTCCTTTGGCTGACATTTTCAACAAATACTCTCTGTTGATAAGGTTTGTTTGGTATTGAAAATGGGCAATATCGGTTCATGATTTCAGCTAGCCCCTATTCAAATGTTCCCCAGAAAAACTGATTGAGCAAATAAAAATCTTCACTCTGAAATTGCACTTAAAGTATATCGCAAATCGGGCAACATTTGTCCCTAGTCACACTCACTGAAAATTACTTGAAAACTCATAATAATTAATATCGTGTTGATATTGGACATATACGAGTTGTATATCGTCACCTAAAATGCAAAAGGGCCTATCATCACTTTTTAAAATTTTACATTAGAGGCAAATAACTTAATAAAATGAAAAGTGTTGTGGTTACAAATAGAGTTGTTAAATATTCGACATATTCTAAAAAACTTGTTTTCGAATAATTCGAAAAAGCGTAATTTTTAAAAACCCGTTTTCGGTCTTGTCTATCAAAAACCGGTTCGAATAACCGGTTTTTAGCCCTTTTTGTCAATTTAAGAATTGAGGTATATTAAATTATTTTTTTTTTATTAAAACAAATTAAAAAAACATTCAGTCAAATTACACAGAATTAGAAATCAAAAGAAAGGATGCATATTAATATAATATTAATAGGTACTTTTATATAATAAAAATAGTTAATTATATTTTTTTCCTTAAAAGAAGAGACATGGATTAACTGTTAAAATTGCATTATATAAAAGATTTAATTCGATATTTTTGAAAAGTTGTCCAAATAATTGAAATCTTGTTTGTTCGTTGTTGCAATATTAGTTCTTTTGTGTAGATTTTGAACTTCTTTTATTGTTAAACTGAGCTGAGCTTCGAAATTTTGCGAGTCACTTATATTGATGAAATTTCATTTAGTTCTGGCCAAAAAGTCTATTACAAAGTGTTACTGCATACGGTATAACAAGGCGAATTTATTACAGGTGACATTAAAAAGCCATCTGATTATTTTTTACTCAATATGTTTCGGACTATTATCTGTTAAATTTTGCTTACATTGGTTTGTTAATTTAAATATAACATTTTTGTATTAAAATTTGTTTAAAATTAAAAAAGGGGAATAGATAATTATTAAAAGTAATCGGAAAAAAATATTCGATTTTGTCGAATAATTCGAAACAAAAAAAAAACGGTTACTTTTATTGTTTACGTTTTTTTGATTTATTTTTTTTAATTTTGTATGTCAGCTGTTCAGCGTTGCCACTTGTCTGTTTTTTGTTGTATATTGTATGAAAACATTTTATACATTTGCGGTGGCACCCAGTTAAAGTCGGTTCAATTTAAAACATACTTTAATTTTGAATATGGATGCAAATTAATAAAAAGATGGCTTTTATTTTAAAGTTGTTTTTAAAAAGAACCGACTTTAGTGTTTGACTATGATTATGGGCCATTTACTTTTCAAAAAAATCGAGGACTAAAATCGGCAAATCGCACTTTGCCATTTTTACAATCAAAAGTCGCTAAAATGACGATAAATCGGCAAATCTGGCAACAGTGTTTCTAAGTGTGCACTGAGTCAGCTGTTTACAAAAAATGTTTACCACAAATTAGAAATTTTTTTTCATTGAAGGAAAAGTAAATAAATAATTCCATAAAATGAGCAATTATATTAATAATGAGTGTTTTATAAATGAAATTCAATATAAATGCCGTACATGCTTTGATCCAGGACAATCAGTTTTCTCCCTTACAGCTGAATGCAGCAACTCAAAAACCTGGCGTGATTTATTAGAGGAAATTGCTCAGTTTCAAGTACATAAACGATAATAGGTATAATAACAATACAGTTTATAAAATTGTTCATATTTTTCGCAATAGCCAATCGAGGATGAGCTACTACTACCAAGGACTGTATGCTGTAAATGTTTGGATAAAATTATAAGTTTCTATGATTTTATACTGCAGATACATAATGTGAATAAAAAATACTCTCAATTATTGGGAAAATGTGAGGATGGGATTTCAAATGAAATTGACAATTTTACTGATTGTCTGGCAGAGTCTGCTAATGATTTGCCGTTGGAGATGTTAATGACGGAAATTAAATTGGAAGAAACGCAGATTGTTCCATACGACATTGTTTACAGTGACAATAATAAACTACAAAAATTGGAATATACAGGTAAATAATTTATGATAAATAAAAAGAACTAAGAAATTTAATTGTCCTTTTGAAATCGTTGGTTTATTTTATTAAATGTACCGGAATCTATGAAAATGTTCAGCAATGCATTATGTAATGAATTGTTACCTATTTTTTGAAAAACCTCCGTTACTGATCAGGTTGATACAAGCAAGAATTTTTATATCCTTCGCCACTCATGGCGAAGGGCAACCCCACAAAATATATGTATTCTGGATCGTTATATTTAGCGTAATCGATATAGCCATGTCCGTCTGTCCTTCTGTATGTTGAAATCAACTTTCCGTAGCCCCCAAATAACTCACATGATTCATACATCAATATATCAAAATGGCTGAGATATAAGGAAAACCCCTATTTTTGATCTATATCTGGATTACTAAGTCTTTAATATAGACAATATGAATATCTAATTATAGATATTTCAAATTCCATTGCAACGATGTATAAGGCTATAATACATAAATTTGCTGAACACATTTTATACCTAAAATGTAAGGATCACATGGTTTCTTATGCCGATTAACAATAAGAATGTGCCAGAGTTGGGAAACTTTAACCCCCCTCAAATGAAATTCAGATGTAAACTTTTAAAACGCCGATACACGTCTTGTCTTTTTTTTTTCTCTCCTCTATCAAAATTTATTGGTCGGACCTTGTAATTTTGGAAAAAATTAGTTTTAGTTGTATAGTGTTATTAAATATTGAATTCAAAGATTCGAAATGATTAATTAAATTTTCAAAATCAAATTCAATTTTTGTCTCTTAACGGAGAATGTTTATTAGTTATCCCAATAAACCAGAGAACGATATGAATGGATTGCATTTTGAATTACATAATTCAACATTAAATGAATTATATTCAAATAAAGTTAAAGAATTGTTTTCGTTGGGAATGGTTTTATAGAATGACATAAGTGTATAAGCTTTTGCTAATATATATTTACAAGTAAGATTAACTTTTTGTATTTTCAGACGCTCATGACCCTTTTATGGAAACGAGTGATGAGACTATAAATTCAATGTCAGTGAAATTGGAAGAAATCCAAAGGTATTTTTTAACTACAATACAATAAATGAAATCATTTAACCCAGATATGCCAACCTTAATACATGTAGTACACCTATAATGTTCAGATTTCTGGGTTTACTGTTTAAATTTTCTAATCTACTTGTCGTGCTACAGAATAAACGGTCAACTAAACAGTGTTGACAAGTTTTGTCTAGGGTTATGTGAAAAAAAATAAAAGTGATTTTAGTTGATGTATTTGCTGACGTACCATTAGTGGGCAAAAATGGTGAAAACAATAAGTTATTTTTTTCCAGATTTTTATACCCTTCACCATGAGTGGCAGGGGTATATATAAGTTTGTCATTCCGTTTGTAATTTCTACATTTTTCATTTGCGACCCCACATAGTATATATATTCTGAATCGTTATAGATAGCGGAGTCGATATAGCCATGTCCGTCTGTGTGTTGAAATCAACTTTCTGAAGCCCCCAAATAACTTACATACACGAATGATACATCAATACCTCCAAATTCGGTTGCTATTTAAAATCGAGAAAATCGGTCCACAAATGGCTAAGATATAAGGAAAAAACCAGGACAACCTCGATTTTTGACCCATGACAATATGGATATCTAATGATAGATATTTCAAAGACCTGTGCAACGACGTATATAAGACCATAGTAAATTGGACCTACAATGGGTCAAAATCGGAAAAAATATTTTTTAACCCGAATTTTTTTTTTCACCAAAATTTTTTTTCACTAATACTAAAAAAAAAATTAAAAACTAAAAAAATAATTTTTTTAAAATTAAAAAAAAATTATAAAATTCCAAAAAAAAATTTTAAAAAACAATTTCGAAAAAACAACTTTAAAAAAAATTTAAATTTTGTTTACCTAAAATTTTTATTTTAAAGTATAATTTGGTGAAGGGTATATAAGATTCGTCACAGCCGAATATAGCCTTTATTCGGCTGTGACATTATTTACTTTTAATGTTAACATTAAAATTAAATAATAAAAGCCTTAGAGGAAAGTGAAGAGTTTTTTAAAAATTCTTACAACATGTCAATTGTGCCCACTCAAGGTGCTAACAACTACGTCACAGATGAACATTCTGGAGATGAAGTGAATTTTGAAAACTTACCACCCTTATTATTAAATGCTGAGGCTGAGCTTTTTCGAAATTGTTATTCTACTGATTCGGATATTTAAGACGACATTCCAATTGCGTTATTGCAACAGGCCAAGAAACGTAAATGTATTAAGTCGTCAGTAAAACGGGTAAAGCAGGATCTGGAAGAAACGGCGACGCCTATTGTTACAGTATGTCAACTGGAAATTTTGCTTACACCTCTTGAATTGTTTAAGAAATTGTTTGATGATGACTTACTGCAACTTATTGCTCAATACTCTAATGACTATGCGTCCAAACAAAAGGCAACTGCAAATGTAACTCCAGACGAAATCAGGTGCTTTATTGCAATGTGGCTACAATACTGTCAAAAAGAACCAATAATGAAACTTATAAAGTTACATTATTTGGTTCCAGCCATACCAGGGTACAGGGATTTTCCCAAATAATACCTACAAGGAAATGGGACTTGGTCCAAGCGTAGTCTTGAACCTTCACGTATATTCAACAATCACACCTTATTCATGAATATAATCGCTACATGGGTGGCGTTGATCGAGCAGATGAAAATATCAGCTTGTACCGTGTATCTATTCGGGGTAAATAATGGTATTTCCCATTACAGACCTTATTGATCTTTCAGAGCACAATGCATGGTACTGCATATACATATGGGAGGTAAAATGAACCATTTATCATTTCGGCTGCGTATTGCCATATTTCTAATATCTACTTATGGGAAAGCCTCATCGAAGCTTTCATCAGGATCATCATGCGACATCAGATTTGATCGAAAAGATCATTTACTTACTGAGAACACACGTCAAGCCGATGGAAAATGTAAATAGCTACGTTGTAATCATTACACGTTGCATTAAAAAAAATATTTTTTTTTGTTAATTTGTTTTTTCTTTACTTATGTACACAAAAGTTGCTGAATAATAACCGACTTGAATTAAATCACAAGAAAATACTGTCTTTTGCTTCCATATGTGCCGAGCGTACTACATGTAGTACGGACTCAAAATCCAAGTTAAAATTATATTTTTTTAATTATTTCTTCAGTTTTGTAATATAATCTATCAGAATATAGATATTTTGTAAAACTACGATGATTGGTGCACTAGAATGCCAATCGGCATATCTGGGTGAAAATACCTGATACTAATGTCTAAAATAAAACATATTTTTTATTATTTAAAAGATCACTAAATGAACAAAATAATCAAAGTTCAAACGATAACGAAAATAAATTCAGGTATAATAATGATTTTATACAAATTCTATAATTATAATTTGAATTTTATTTCAGATCCTCATCGTCCGATGAAAGTGATTACTTGCCTGAAAACGATATTTCAAAAAGGTTGAAGAATGCAAAAAATACACTAACTAAAAATATTAAGCTGTACCTAATTTAAATATTATTTAATTTACTTATAGCCAACCGAGCGAAAAAACTACATTTGAAATAGATTCAGACTATGCTCTAATCAAGAAAGTGAACAATTATTATCAATGTGTCGTATGTAAAACATCATTTAAGTTGCAAAAAAATTGTCGTCGTCATATAAAAGAAGCACACTCTAGCCAAAATGAAGATAGGTTAGATAATGGTTAGATTAGAAATATATACATGTTAATTCTAAATTGAATTTTATTTCAGCTCCTCGTCATCTGATGAAAGCGATTATGATTATGAGTCAGCCTATAGGTTCGTTAAGAAATACATTTGTGAAAACTACACTATAACTATATATCTACATATCGTAACCTAAAATGCAAAACAACGTATCATCAATAAACTCGAAATTCATTTAATTATTGATTACGATTCACTACATCATATTACATATCAGAGATGTGCATGAATACCATTCAAATTACATATTTATTATTTAGCAAAAGTGCATTTAACTTATCATCGAGTGAATCATTTGAATACTTTGCATACAAATCAAAACACGGTAAGACCCCTTTCACACTAGGCAATTTAGTTGCGCAAGTCTCTTGTGTTTGTATATGGCAGAGGTAATGTGGGGTTAAGGAGAAGAAAATTTAGGCAACTAAATGGCATAGTGTGAAAGCGGTCTAATCATTTTTGAGTTGTTATTGCTAACGGCATTTAAAAAATGATTGTGTAAATGGTAATCAATTGTGATAGCGCAAGCACTGCAAGCTATATAATTTGCACATGTTGATGATTGAAAACACAACAAATGCAGTGATTTCATTCATATAGAAAAAAAGCGAATCAACTCATGTACATCTCTGTTACATATACATAAGTACACAATTTTAAACTGTTACTATCAAAAATAACCAAGTTATAACCAAAATTTAAAACAACGTGTCATAAAGTAAAGATTTTTTTAAACAAAATAACGTATACGTTTTGACTAATTAATTAATAAATAGTATTTCACCTTATTTTATTTAGTTTCCTAATATTTATACCCTTCACCTTCGTGAGAAGGGTATATATAAGTTTGTCATTCCGTTTGTAATTTCTGCATTTTTCATTTCCGACCCTATAAAATATATATATTCTGGATCCTTATAGATAGCGGAGTCGATTAAGCCATGTCCGTCTGTCTGTTGAAATCAATTTTCTGAAGACCCCAGATATCTTCTGGATCCAAATCTTCAATAATTCTGTCAGACATGCTTTCGAGAATTTTGCTATTTAAAATCAGCTAAATCGGTCCACAAATGGCTGAGATATGAGGAAAAAACCAAGACAACCTCGATTTTTGACCTATATCTGGATTACTAAGACATTAATATAGACAATATGGATATCTACTGATAGATATTTCAAAGACATTTGCAACGACGTATATAAGACCATAGTAAGTTGGACAATGGGTCAAAATCCGATAAAAAAATTTAACCCGAATTTTATTTTTCACAAAAAATATTGAAAAACAAAAAAAAAATTTCCAAAAAATTAAAAAAAAACAACTGGAAAAAAATTAAATTTTGTTTACCTTAAAATATTTAAAATTTTGAAGTATAATTTGGTGAAGAGTATATAAGATTCGGCACAGCTGAATATAGCACTCTTACTTGTTTTTAATAAATTTGTTCAAATTGAATTTTTTTGCAAATAAAAATAATTTGTAATTAACTAACTCTCTTTTTATATGTCACTTTGGTTACGGAAAATTCTTATTTTTTTAAATGCAAAAATTAAAGAATTAAAAATTCTTGATTGTCTTGCAATCCAATTATTGCAAAAACGCAATGAAATATTTTAAAAATGAAAGAAAAACTAAAAACATTAAAAAATATGACAATGTTTAAAATCTTATTTGCAAATAGTATCGTTAATCAGGAATTCTTTTAGTGAGTTAGCTATTTGCAAATAAAAAAATAATTCACTGTTTATACGGCTAATTTTTCTACTTTCAATATATTTATTTGCGAATAAGTCGTGCGTATAAACGTAGTATATGACAATTTAATGAAGTACCTTTTAAGTAAGTAGTTATTAGCAATTAAAATAAAAAATATATATAAAATATTGATATATTTTTTTTTATACTGCTTTTATTTAAAATAAAAAAAATATTTTTATTTTGTCATACAATTTTATATTGTTGACACCAGTAAGATGAAATCAACAACACAGCTGATACGTTATTTTAGTTTTAGAAAACAACAATCCAAAAAATCGTAAGACCCATAGCTTAAAGTGTGCTTTAAATTTTTTTTTTTTTAGAAAATATATTTCTAGTTTTATTGTAAGTCAGATTTGAAAATTTTGTTTCAATATCTCAAGTAGTTTTCTTTTTATATAGTTTTTTGCTGCTCCTATAAACTAATGAAAAGTGATGTCACGTTATTTTGCATTTGATGTGACGATGTGTGCACATGCGTTTAACTAATTTTATTTTCTCATAGACATAAAATCCCACTAAAAAAAGGTTCAGAACGTGATAAAATCGAAAAAGTCAACAATAATTTCGTATGTCTTATATGTAAACAAACATTTACGTTGCAAAAGAATTGTCGTCGGCATATTATTATAAAGCACCCACAAAAAACCGTATTATATCCTTGCGGATTATGTGATCTACATTTTAATTGTAAGAACTACTTGCAACTACATCTTAAACGTATGCATCCAGGCGAATCACTCGGTTCAAACTATAAGCATATACAACGATTATTTGGAGATCGTATATACAGCAAGCCTGCAGCTTGGTGTCTGGTCGAATGTAAATTGTGTGATACACAATTTACAACAACTAAAGAACTTCGTCAGCACTTGAAAAATCACAGGAATGTAAACTCTCTTCATGGCTTAGACTTGGACAGTAACATTGTCCAACATTTATTTCCAGAAATGCTTGATTTGGACGTTCTCAAGGAAAGTATATGCAATGATATTCGAGAGGAAGATTGGTTCAAATATTACACAGTGTTAAATGAAAATTTTTATGAAATGTCTGTTAGTGATACAGAAGCAGAAGATTTGCTAGAAGACACTGCAGAGGGTGTTGGCAAATACAAGTGTGAATTGTGTTTTGAAGATTTCTTGCATAAATACCAAGTTTTCTCCCATTTAAAAGAATTTCATAGTAAAGAAGAAATCCCTCTGAAATGTAGACGATGCAAATTGGAATTTATTTCAATAAAAATGCACGAAGATCACAGAAAAACTCATTGCCGAAATAAAAATAAAGTTTTACTTTGTACACGTTGCCCGGCCAAGTTTGTTTGGCCGGAAAATTTGAAAAAACACAAGTGTGCCACAAAAATACCACCGGAAAACTGGCCCTCTACTACAAAAGATCAACTAAAATGTAACATATGCGAACTGGAATTTGAGGAAAAGGCAGAATATCAAGTGCATTTAGCGTCACATAGTGTTTCCAGGACAGCATCTGCAAAAGCGATAATACGTTGTGGTCTTTGTGCACAATATTTTCAAAAACTTGAACATTTGCGTCAACACATGCCGTTGCATGCTGATGGCGTAACTGGTATTGACTTTAAAGACTGTATTTATGTAAAATGCTTTGAACGTAGCAAATCAATTGATTTAGTGCCAATGCAGCTGAGGATTCAAAATGCCTATATTAAATCTCAAATAAGTTGTTTTTACCAAGCCATCGATAAGTACGGCAATGAACTAGACCTCTCAGACTCAGATAGTAACACAGAAGAGAATGCAGATGATGGTCAAACTATAAAAAGACAATACGGGTGCGACATTTGCAAACAAATGTTTGCAAAACGGAAACTTCTATTGAACCATCAACAAGAACAGCACAATAATGTGCCACTGCCCTTTACGTGTAAGGACTGTAATCAGCCATATGTTAGCCTTGATTTGTTACAACAGCATTTGAAAAGGGTTTGCTGGAATGAACACCGACGAATAGCTCAGCAATGTGATTACTGTAAGGCTCGTTTTATATGGCCAAATAATCTATTGAAACACAAAGAAATACAGGTAAAATCATCTACATTTTTATTTATTTATGAATTTTAATAACTTACTTAACTTAAGGTCAATAATGCGTTTTCACTTTAGAATCACACGACAACTGATGTTCAACTTCATTACTGTCTCCTGTGCCCAAAAACTTTCTTTAGTGTTGAAGATGTCAAGGAGCACTTAGGTCGACATTGTGTAACACCAGCTGATGTCAAGACCGTTGAAAGTATAGTAAATTCTACATGGTGGCCAAACGGTGACAAAATCATTAAATGTAAACTATGTGGCCTAACATTTGAAACTATGGCAAAATTAAGTGAACATTATTCACCTACAAATCCACATACATCTTGCGCTAATTCGCATTCACTGGCTAATTACTCGATTACAAATCAAAAAGGATTCGAATTGCATTTAGAACTGGATTCTGAAACAGAAGTAGAAGATGAGCAAGAAGCTCATGAACATACAGGAGACGATATAAAGACTTTATATCCCTACAGCTGTTGCATGTGCAGTAAGTCGTTTATGCGAAAATATCAAATAGCTCAACATCAGCGATCTATGCATAATTATGAATTACTACAGCTAAAGTGTGAACGTTGTATTTTTAGAACAGTCTCACGGGTAAGAAAATATGAATATAACATGTTTATGTACTTGTTTTAATTAAATCATAAATATGTATTGTTATTACTATTAGGGTGATCGATTCTTCGACATTTTTTAGAAACCGGTTTTCGGTTTCTTCGAAAAATTGCAATTTAATATAAACCGGTTTCGGTTTCAGTTTTTTTATAATAACCGGTTAACCGGTTTTTTTGGAAAAATATCAAAACGCCTAGAAATAAGAAGAAAAAAGTTTTATTTATTAAAATAATAATGATTATAACCATTTTGATTGCTTCTTTTATCCTTCATAAGGACTTAAGGTCTTTTGTTACGTACAATTATGTTACATTTTTTCAGAGCTTTGGTAGCACTACAATATATCTTTGGTAGCTCTAATATATATCTGTCTATTTTCATCATACTTGCTGAACTACTGTTTTTCTTATCCTACATAAGGTCTTCGGGTAAAATGTTACCCATTTTGAAATTAAAATTGCATTTTTTCTAAAAATTAGTGGTTGATATTTTATGACTTGAATTTAATTTCAAATGTCAACAACTACGTTAGGTTTTTTTAAAAAAATCTATTTTCTATTTGGGTTAAATAATATCTTAGGAATAACCAATTTTTTTTTGTTTTTATAAAACTAGACATTGGAAATTATCTTTTACTTGGTGTATTTGTATGACTTGTGAGATTTTCTAAATATAATTTTTTTTTTTGGATTTTGAATATTTTATAAAGTTTTTAATACACTAAAACTCATAAAAACACGCTTTTAGAAAAAGTGGAGAAAAACCCGGGTTCTTCAATATTCGAAATGTGAGCTTTTCAAAAAAAACCGAAACCGACTTTAGCAAAAAAAAAAACCGGACCAATCACCCTATATACTATACACATATTGTATTAACTTCTGGACACTTATGACATGTAATAAGCGAGTTATATCCTTATAACTCTAGGACTATGTGTAGATATAATTTAAAATATATTTTATTCAAACGAATTAAAAATTTACTAAAAATCTTAGGCGAATTTAAAATTACTTTGAAATCTAATGTCTTTTACTCAGAAATATTTTATAATTAATTATTAATTTTGTAGTTTTCTTCATTGTTAACAAACTTATACATGGTTTTTGGTTATAAATATATGTATTTTAGTTATTTGTATAATACAATAGATTTTTTCGTATTCGTTCGAATAATCAACTAAAATTTAGACTTTTATTTGAATAAAATTAAATTTTTTTTTTCCATTTTAGGAATTTTTAGATTATCATAAAGATACGCAGTGTTTTAATGATGAAAAGATTTACGATTGTGATCAGTGCCATTTTAAATTTATGTGGAAAGAGAATCTTGATAATCATCATGCTATATTTCATACTCCCAAAGAGTGGGGAAAAACATCGTATGTAGCGATTTATAATCAGACTGCGCCAATCGAGAGCAATAATATGGAGTCATCATCAAACAAAGATGAGGCAAAAGTTAGCAAACCACCCAGAATAAGAAAAGTAGAGACATGTACAATTTGTGGGGTGCACTACCAAAACAGTACAGCGCTTAAGGTACACATGATGAAGCACAGGGGTGAGAAACCGTTCAAATGTGATATTTGCAAAATGGACTTTAGACGCAAATACGATTTAAAGGATCACCAAGTCACACACACTGGCGAACGTCCCTTCAAGTGTTTACATTGCGATAAAGGATTTTCGCGACAATGCAAATTACAAGAACACACGCGTATGCACACTGGCGAACGTCCATACCAGTGCACAATTTGCCAGAAATCATTTAACAAATCGTACTATCTAAAACTCCATTTGCGTTATCATACTGGCGATAGACCCTTCAAGTGTGAGATTTGCGATAAAAGTTTTGTATGTTCCAACTATCTGAAAAAACATCGTGACTATACAGGTCACAACAAATTGTTCTCGACACCAGTCAACATTTCCAATTCAAATGTTTCCGAACATCCCAGTTCAAACGAGAGAAAGAAATCGTTATGTCCCATTTGTGGAATATACTTGTCGTCCAAGACATGTCTACCATCACACGTTAGAACGCACACGGGTGAGAAACCCTTCAAGTGTGATTTTTGCGTAAAGGCCTTCGCACGTAAAACCAATTTACTTACTCACCGACGAAAACACACTGGTGAACGGCCCTACAAATGTAAGACATGCGGCAAAGCATTTAAGCAAAACTCTCAATTAAATGTTCATAACCGCATGCACACCGGCGAACGCCCCTACAAGTGCAAGTTTTGTCAGAGAACATTTACGACATCGGACTCACTGAGACTACATTTGCGTAATCATACAGGCGAGAATCTTTCTAGGTGTGACATTTGCGGTAAAGCTTTCGTATTGCCCGCCTATCTGAAAAGACATCGTATTGCAATGGGTCATCACGTTGAAAAAGTTTAATTTAAAAGAAGTCAAAACTTTTAACGTCTAAATTTCTGGAAAAATGTTTATGAAATATGCTTGGAGCCACAAAGAGACGAAGGCTGGACAAACATAGTATACAACAACATGTAGAATAATTAATAAAAATTAAAACAAAAAGTTTTTAAATGTATTAATAGTATTTTTAGCTTATTTTACAAGTTTAAAAAAAAAATACTTTTTTGATGAATTTCGCATATCCGATTTTAGAAAAAGTGTTTGGTATATTTTCTATATCATATTGTTTCGTTTTTGTTTTTATTTCCTTAAATTGAATTGTATTGAAATCATCCGTTAAAAACCATTACATTTTAATTGATAATTGCAATATCGTAACAATATAAATCTGAAAAAGTGTTATTTAAAAAATGCTGAGCTGTAAATAAATAAGGATTATTTGGCAAAACAAAACTAGAAAATTTGTCTTCTCCGAAATCCACAAAATTCCAATCACAGTATACTATCTTGTTACTAGGGTACCAAGGTTGCCAATTTAGCCATTTTCCGGCTAGATCTAGCGATTTTATTTTCATTTAGCCATAAAAAAATGGCTAGATTTAATCTAGCCGGAAGATCTAGCCATTTTATTTTGTCCTAGCCTTTTTTATTTTATACTTTTCTTGATCATTTTTGTAATTTTTTAAAAATAAAAAAGTTTTTTTTATCAAATGACAAAGAAACAGTCTTTTTAAACAAATTCGTCTGTTGATGATTTGATGAGAATATTATTGGTTTTATGAAAACAGTCTTCTAAATTGTTTCAAAAAGGAAAATTTATCAAAATCTGGGTTTAGCAGACACGAAGTCGGTAAAATTTTTTTTGGAAAACTGTCAGTATAACTATTAGTTAACACATAATCAGACTTTGTGGTGATGGGGGGCAATAAATGTAATATTTTTGAATTTGTATTCAGTTATTTTTCTGTTTTAGCCATTTCTAGCCATTTTTAATTCAAAATATAGCCATTTTCTGAGCTGAAGAGTTGGCAACCTTGTAGGGTACTATAGCTGAAACAAAATGTCGACTTTTTCCGTTTTTTTAAAAAAGTCGAATTTCGACTTTTGGTAATTTATGAAAAGTCGACTTTTTAGTTAATCGACTTTCCGATTTTTTTCAACTTTTTACCATTTCTTGTAAAAAATACATTGTTTCTACATTTATTGATGTGCCTTTTGTAATGTTTAGCAATAAAAATGAATTTTAAGAATTTTCGTGTAGAAAAAAGCTTTATTTTATAAACTTTTATTTATTATTTACATATATTAGCATACAATACAAAAAATGCAAGTGTACCAAATTGCAATAGTTTTAGTATAATGTTACAAATAAATAACAATCTAAAAAGTCGACTATTTTCAACTTTTGAGATTACATATGCTTTTTCGCCTTTTTTCCAACCAAAAAGTCGACTTTTGAGATAACATAAATGATTTTTCGCCTTTTTTCCAACCAAAAAGTCGATTGTTCGAAGTTTCTATTAGTCGATCTTCGATCAATCGACTTTTTCCTGAAAAAAGTCGAAATCTACTTTTTGGTCGGAAAAAAGTCGAACAATCAGTTATCTCAAAAGTCGAATAATCGATAAAAGTCGACTTTTTAGATTGTTAAAAACAAATATTTAATTGCAACATTATACTAAAACTATTGCAATTTGGTACACTTTTTTGTAGTGTATACTAATATATGTAAATAATAAATAAATGTTTATAAAATAAAGCTTTTTTCTACACAACATTCTTCTAACTATTACAACATTCTTCTAACTATTTCATTTTTATTGCTAAACATCAAAAGGCGCATCAATAAATATAGAAACCATGTATTTTTTACAAGAAATGGTAAAAAGTTGAAAAAAGTCGAAAATATTCGGTAAGTCGAAAAAAGTCGATTAACTAAAAAGTCGAAAGTTCGAAAAGTCAATCTTTTAAAAAACGGAAAAAGTCGAAAGGTCGAAAGTGGACTTCTTGTTTCAGCTATAGAACCCTAGTGACGACAGAACCAGAGTACGGAAATAAACAAATCGAAACGTTTGCAATCGTTTTGTTTACGTTTCTCTGTCTGTTTTGTACTCAAATGTACGATTGTAACGGTAAATTAAATAATGCATATGAGTGAAAAGCTAATCATTTCGTTTTCTCTCTTTGTCACTTGAAAAGTTTTTGTTTTGTTTTTGCTCATGTACAATACAATATAAAAATTTTGATTTCTTCTGTACATTTTGCAAACGTTTGCGAAATGTTTTGTTTGTTTTCATACTGTGGACAGAACTACAAATGTACAAAAACAACAGCAAGGCGAATTTATACAAGGTGTAGTCAGTCAATCAGCTGATTACTTTTTTTCGCTTTTTGGTTCTAACAGATGTCAAAGCTTGTTTTTATATTTAAATATCTACATATTCTAAGCTTATTAGCAAAATATTTATTTTTTACATAAATAAGTAAAGCCCCACTATTCAATTATCTACCTTATATTATGTTTTAATACATATTTGTATAATTTTTCATTTTTGTTTTTTGACATTTCTTAAGACCAATTGTTGTTTTTGTAGAACTGACTCCACCTTGTATAAATTCGCCTTGATGGGTATCAAGTACCGAATACCCAGAACTCTATTACATTGATTTACTTTGCAAATCACAAACATTTTTTACCACAAATAAGAAATTTTTTCATTGAAGGAAAAGTAAATAAATAATTCCATAAAATGAGCAATTATATTAATAATGAGTGTTTTATAAATGGAATTCAATATAAATGTCGTACATGCTTTGATCCAGGACAGTCAGTTTACTCCCTTACGGCTGAATGCAGCAACTCAAAAACCTGGCGTGATTTATTAAAGGAAATTGCTCAGTTTCAGGTACATAAACGCCGATAATATAATAAATAGTATACAGTTTATAAAATCGTTCATATGTTTCTCAATAGGCAATCGATGATGATCTACTACTCCCAAGGACTGTATGCTGCAAATGTTTGGATAAACTTATAAGTTTCTATGATTTTATACTGCAGATACATAGTGTGAATAAAAAATACTCTCAATTGTTGGGAAGATGTAAGGATGGGGTTTCTAATGAAATTGACAATTTTACTGATTGTTTGGCAGAGTCTGCTAATGCTTTGCCGTTGGAAATGTTAATGCCGGAAATTAAATTGGAAGAAGAACAGGTTGTTCCCTACGACATTGTTTACAATGACAATAATAAACTGCAAAAATTGGAAAATTCAGGTAAATAAAAAGAAGTAAGTTTGGCTGTGTCGAATCTTATATACCCTTCGCCAAAAAAAGTAAATAAATTACTTTTATTTAAACAAAATTATTTTTTTTTCCAAATTGTTTTTTAATTTTTTTTTTTTAAAAAAATGGAAAAAAAAATTCGGGTTTAAAATATTTTTCACGATTTTGACCCATTGTAGGCCCAACTTGAAATACTTTGAAATATAGATCAAACATAGGTTTTTTCCTTATATCTCAGCCATTTATGGGCCGATTTTGTCGATTTTAGCAACCGAGCCGAAAAAGTTAAGTGCAAGACTGGAAGCTACTATTTTAAGATTTTTATTCTGCAAACGTTGAAGTGATTTGAGTTCACTAAACTTTTTATAGCCGTTTAAGATAGCTAAATAATTTAAATGAATTTGTATTAATGCATTATAAATGAGAAATTTTGTGTTTTTGCTAAATTTATTTTTAAATTTATATAATAAGCCGATAGATTGAGATATCTTTGATTTTAATTGTAGAATGTGCTGACTCCAATTCCGGTTACTTTATAGTGTGACTCCTAAACGTTATTGAATTCTGCTCCGCTATGATGTTCCCATCCACAAATACACTAAAGTCTTGATTCTGCTGATTAACAGGTCTAAATCTTAACAATTTCGTTTTGTTAGCATTTAAAATACAGTAGCCCAATAAATAATTTCACACTAAAAAAAATTAAAACAACATCACTTAAGTCGGGTTTAGCAACATTTCCTATCACTTCCAAAATTTCACCGTCATTAAATTTTTTGATTCTGAGTCAAATAACGAACACTTTTTTGGGTTTTTTTGGCTTTAATGTTCAAAATATTATGAAACTTAATAGTCCCGCCCACCCAAAAGTAGGCGTGACCGAGAATAAATTTTTCGTTATTTTACTCAGAATCAATAACTCTAAAACTATTTGAATTTTTTTTTTGCTAAAATCGACATAAGACATTTATTATTATATATCTCATAAAAAAAACTAAAAAAACGGGGGTTACTCTCTATTGCGATGCGAAAGAAAAATGGTACAATTGGTACCCTTTATTGCTAAATTAGTTTAAAAATGTTTTTATTTACAAGTTTTGACATTTCATTTTGTCATTCATAACATAATAATTTTTCCTGTATGTAGACTTTCTTGGGCTACTGTAAGTTTATTCTAGCAAACTCAGATATCAAATATCAATTTGATACCTTGCGACTAGTCTCAATTGAAAAAGATTGCAACTAACGGAGGGTTAACTTTGATTATTATATACATACATATGTATGGAATTCAAAGATTCGAAATAACTTAATTTTCAAAATCAAATTAAATTTTATCCCTTAACGGAGAATGAACAAAGACCGTAATGGTTATAAGTTATTCCAATAAACCAGAGAATGATAAGAAAGCGAAATCGATATTACCTTATGGGAGCAATTATGACATATTTTATTATATATTTGAATGAATTTCGTTTTGAATTACATAATTCAACAATGAATGAATTACATATGTATATTCAAATAATGCCTTTGAATGAAGCTAAAGTGTTAATTTTGTCGGGAATGATTTTATGGAATGAATTTCTATTTAGCTCTGATTAAAATAGGTGTACAAGCTTTTGCTAATATATAATTACAAGTAAGATTAACAGTTTTGTATTTTCAGTCGCTCATGACCCTTTTATGGAAACGTGTGATGAGGCTATAAATTCAATGTCAGTGCAATTGGAAGAAATACAAAGGTAATCATTTAAAATACCTGATACTAATGTCTAAAATAAAACATTTTTTTTTTTAATTTTTAATATTAATAGATCACTAAATGAACAAAATAATCAAAGTTCAAACGATGACGAAAATATATTCAGGTATAATAATGATTTTATACAAATTCTGTAATTATAATATGAATTTTATTTCAGCTCATCATCGTCCGATGAAAGTGATTACTTGTCTAAAAATTATATTTCAAAAAGGTTGAAGAATGCAAAAAACACACTTACAAAAATATTAAGCTGTACTTAAAATATTATTTAATTTACTTATAGCCTACCGATCGAACAAACTACATTTGAGACAGATTCAGACTATGCGCTAATCAAGAAAGTGAACAATAATTTTCAATGTGTCGTATGTAAGACATCATTTAAGTTGCAAAAAAATTGTCGTCGACATATAAAAGCCGCACATTCTAGCCGAAATGAAGATAGGTTAGATAATGATTAGGATAATAGAAATATGTACATGTTAATTCTAAATTGAATTTTATTTCAGCTCCTCGTCATCCAATGAAAGTGATTTTGATTATGAATCAGCCTATAGGTTCGTTAACAAATACATTTGATAAAACTAAACTATATATCGCTCATTTGCTGCAACAACGTCATAATTCAAAAAAAGTCGTTTCGAGAAAAACGGCTTTGAATGTTTTATGACATTTTACTATTTCTTAAATAAATGTTCAACAAATCATGTAATTTCAGAAATAAAAGCAGATTTAAATAGATGTTAATATCTTTCTAATCTGTATTTAACCCAATTTTGTCTTGTCAAATATACGAGAAAACATGAATTTTAATTTTGATGTTTACAACAAAAAAAAAACACTCACACAAAAAATAGTTGACTTTTTTTGAAAACTGATAAAACTAAATGAAAGACTATAAAACGGCGCATATTTCGTATTACTCATTTCAAAACACACGGATTTTGAGTTATGACGTTGTTGCAGCAAATGAGGGATATTAGGGCTATAAATTTATTACATTTTTTGCAAATATCAAAATTATCTATATTTAAAATACCTATATTTAAAATACCCAAATGACTAGAACGAAATGCGTGGTTCTAGGGCCCAAATTTGGTTATAAACCCTAATGTACATACATATGCATTTAACTAATTTTATGTTTTCATAGACAGCAAATCCCACTAAAAAAAGGTTCAGAAGGTGATAAAATCGAAAAAGTCAACAATCATTTCGTATGTCTTATATGTAAAAAAACATTTACGTTGAGAAAAAATTGTCGTCGGCATATTATATTAAAACACTCACAAGAAGACAAATTAAATCCTTGCGGATTTTGTGATCAATATTTTAACTGTAAGGACTACTTGCAACTACATCTTAAACGTATGCATCCAGGCGAATCACTCGGTTCTAACTCTAAGCATATACAACGATTATTTGGAGATCGTTTATACAGCAAGCCTGTAGCTTGGTGTCTGGTCGAATGTAAATTGTGTGATACAACATTTACAACAAACAAAGAACTTTGTCAGCACTTGAAAAATCACAGGGATGTAAACTCTCTTCATGGCTTAGACTTGGACAGTAACATTGTCCAACATTTATTTCCAGAAATGCTTGATTTGGACGTTCTCAAGGAAAGTATATGCAATGATATTCGAGAGGAAGATTGGTTCAAATATTACACAGTGTTAAATGAAAATTTTTATGAAATGTCTGTTAGTGATACAGAAGCAGAAGATTTGCTAGAAGACACTGCAGAGGGTGTTGGCAAATACAAGTGTGAATTGTGTTTTGAAGATTTCTTGCATAAATACCAAGTTTTCTCCCATTTAAAAGAATTTCATAGTAAAGAAGAAATCCCTTTGAAATGTAGACGATGCAAATTGGAATTTATTTCAATAAAAATGCACGAAGATCACAGAAAAACTCATTGCCGAAATAAAAATAAAGTTTTACGTTGTACACGTTGCCCGGCCAAGTTTGTTTGGCCGGAAAATTTTAAAAAACACAAGTGTGCCACAATAATACCACCGGAGAACTGGCCCACTATTACAAAAGATCAACTAAAATGTAACATATGCGAACTGGAATTTGAGGAAAAGGCAGAATATCAAGTGCATTTAGCGTCACATAGTGTTTCCAGGACAGCATCTGCAAAAGCGATAATACGTTGTGGTCTTTGTGCACAATATTTTCAAAAACTTGAACATTTGCGTCAACACATGCCGTTGCATGCTGATGGCGTAACTGGTATTGACTTTAAAGACTGTATTTATGTAAAATGCTTTGAACGTAGCAAATCAATTGATTTAGTGCCAATGCAGCTGAGGATTCAAAATGCCTATATTAAATCTCAAATAAGTTGTTTTTACCAAGCCATCGATAAGTACGGCAATGAACTAGACCTCTCAGACTCAGATAGTAACACAGAAGAGAATGCAGATGATGGTCAAACTATAAAAATACAATACGGGTGTGACATTTGCAAAGAAATGTTTGCAAAACGGAAACTTCTATTGAACCATCAACAAGAACAGCACAGTAATGTGCCACTGCCCTTTTCGTGTAAAGACTGTAATCAGCCATATGTTAGCCTTGATTTGTTGCAACAGCATTTGAAAAGGGTTTGCTGGAATGAACACCGACGAATAGCTCAACAATGTGATTACTGTAAGGCTCGTTTTATATGGCCAAATAATCTATTGAAACACAAAGAAATACAGGTAAAATCATCTACATATTTATTTATGAATTTTAATAACTTACTTAACTTAAGGTTAATAATACGTTTTCAATTTAGAATCACATGACAACCGATGTTCAACTTCATTATTGTCTCCTGTGCCCAAAAACTTTCTTTAGTGTTGAAGATGTCAAAGAGCATTTAGGTCGACATTGTGTAACACCAGCTGATGTCAAGACCGTTGAAAGTATAGTAAATTCTACATGGTGGCCAAACGGTGACAAAATCATTAAATGTAAACTATGTGGCCTAACATTTGAAACTATGGCAAAATTAAGTGAACATTATTCACCTACAAATCCACATACATCTTGCGCTAATTCGCATTCACTGGCTAATTACTCGATTACAAATCAAAAAGGATTCGAATTGCATTTAGAACTGGATTCTGAAACAGAAGTAGAAGATGAGCAAGAAGCGGATGAACATACAGGAGACGATATAAAGACTTTATATCCCTACAGCTGTTGCATGTGCAGTAAGTCGTTTATGCGAAAATATCAAATAGCTCAACATCAGCGATCTATGCATAATTATGAATTGCTACAGCTAAAGTGTGAACGTTGTATTTTTAGAACAGTCTCACAGGTAACGAAATACAAATAAAACATGTTTACTTGTTTTAATTAAATCATAAATATGTCTCAGAGATGCACATGAGTTGAATCGCTTTTTTCTATATGAATGAACTCACTACATTTGTTTTATTTTCAATCATCAACATGTGTTAATAACATTGCTTGCAGTGTTTACGCTCTCACAAATTATTGCTAGTACTCAAAACTGATAACTGTGTTTTGATTTGTATTGAAAAGATTCATAAAAGCTCGATGATAAGCTGTATGCATAGTACAAAAGCAGTGCATTAATTAAAAAAGTTTTCGCGCGTATTTCAAGATACAATAAATATTCATGCACATCTCTGATATGTATTGTTATTAGGGAAATTATATACTATACACATATTGCAATAACTTCTGGACCAGAGATCGAAAATAACTCGTCCATATACCAAAAAACCCAAATTGTGATTTATATTTTTGTGATAAAAATAAATCACTGAAAATAACAGTTATAATATAAAATGATTTTTATTAAAAGGTTTGGTAAGACATTTATTAGTTTTTGTTGTTTTTTAATGGTTTGGTGTGAAATAAACAACTCATTTGTTCTTGTTCTTAATAACTGTTACTTTATCTTTTATTTACATACAATAACATATTATTAGTAATTTATGGAAATAATAGTAAATTATGGAAATAATATAAGTATGAAGTCTGAGTAACAGAAATGAGAATTTTTTTTAAATTGTTATTAATCTTTTGATAAATTTTATATATTTAAGCTTGATTTGCATCAAATGCATTTTTGTGATTTATTTTTCATGATCACAAATAAAAGTCACAAGCTGACCTTTACGAAAAAAATAAATTATAAATCACTCATCCAGATTATTTGTGTGTGTTTCTTTTCTGTTTCTCTCAACCCCAAACCTAAAATGTTCTCGAATAAATCACTCTCTCAGTGATATATCAGAAAAAATTATTTTTAAATGGCTGCGAATAAGAATTTACCATTAAAATGAAAGTGAACCCGTTATTTTCGGTCTCTGTTCCAATATGTACAATATGTGTATAGTATATAATTCCCTTCATTAACATTAAGTTAATTTTTGCATCAGTATCCACTTTCGAGATTCATTCTGATCATTTCGCATTCCAATATCAATATAATTTAGAACATATTTTAGTCAAACGCTTTAAAAATTTACTAAAAATCTTAGACAAATTTAAAATTACTTTGAAATCTATTGTCTTTCACTCAACAAATATTTAACGAGTCTTTACATAATTAAAATGGTCTAATTTATTATTATTATTATTAATTTTGTAGTTTAATTCATTGATAACAAACTTATGCATGGTTTTGGTTATAAATTTATGTATTTTAGTTATTTGAATAATACAATAGTTTTTACTAAGTTATTTTATTAAGCTATTTGTATAATACAATAGCTTAAATACTTTTATTCGAATAAAATAATTTTTTTTATTTTTTTCATTTTAGGAATTTTTAGAGTATCATAAAGTTACGCAATGTTTTAATGATGAAAAGATTTACGAATGTGATCAGTGCCATTTTAAATTTATGTGGAAAGAGAATCTTGATAATCATCATGCTATATTTCATACTCCCAAAGAATGGGGAAAAACAACGTATGTTGCGATTTATAATCAAACTGCGTCAATCGGGAGCAATACTATGAAGTCATCATCAAACAATGACGAGACAAAAATTAGCAGACCATCCAGAATAAGAAAAGGAGAGACATGTACAATTTGTGGGGTGTACTTCCGAGACCGTTCACATCTTAAGGTACACATGATGAGGCACAAGGGTGAGAAACCATTCAAATGTAATCTTTGCGAAATGGCCTTTACACGCAATGCAGATTTAAAGGATCACCTAGTCACACACACTGGCGAACGTCCTTTTAAGTGTTTATATTGCGATAAAGGATTTGCGCGACAATGCAAATTACGAGAACACGAGCGTGTGCACACTGGCGAACGTCCCTACCAGTGCACAGTTTGTGAGAAATCATTTAACAAATCGGGCTATCTGAAACTCCATTTGCGTTATCATACTGGCGATAGACCCTTCAAGTGTGACATTTGCGGTAAAAGTTTTGTATGTTCCAACTATCTGAAAAAACATCGTGACTGTACAGGTCACAACAAATTGTTCTCAACGCCAGTCAACATTTCCAATTCAAATGTTTCCGAACAGCCCAGTTCAAGCGAGGGAAAGAAATCGTTATGTCCCATTTGTGGAATATACTTGTCGTCCAATACAAGTCTAACATTACACGTTAGAACGCACACGGGTGAGAAACCCTTCAAGTGTGATTTTTGCGAAAAGGCCTTCGTACGTAAAACCGAATTACTTACTCACCGACGAAAACACACTGGTGAACGGCCCTACAAATGTACGATATGCGGTAAAGCATTTACGCAAAACTGTAAATTAACTGTTCATAACCGCATACACACCGGCGAACGTCCCTACAAGTGCAAGTTTTGTCAGAGAACATTTACGAAATCGGACTCACTGAGACTACATTTGCGTAATCATACAGGCGAGAATCTTTCTAGGTGTGACATTTGCGGTAAAGCTTTCGTATTGCCTGTCTATCTGAAAAGACATCGTATTGCAATGGGTCATCACGTTGAAAAAGTTTAATTTAATAGCAGTCAAAACTATAAACTTCCAAATTTCTTGGAAAATGTTAATGAAATATGCTCGAATCCATAAAGAGGCGAAGGCACTCAAAATTGTAATTAAGAATTAATTATAACAATAAGTATTAATTATAATAATAAGAATTAATTAAAATCAAAACAAAAAGTTATTAAAAAAAAATTGTCTATCAAATTGTTTCATTTTTTCTTTTAAAAATGTTGGTTTATTTCCTTAAATTGAATTCATCAGTTAAAAACCGTTACATTTGGATTGATAAATGCAATTTCGTAACAATATTATAATCTAAAAAGGTGTTATTTAAAAAATGCTTAGCAGTAAAAAAATAGGGGTTATTTGGAAAACAGAATTCCAATCACAGTTTACTATCTTGTTACTATATTTTTTTTTTATTTTTTATTTATTTTTTATTTATTTTATTTTTTCATAAAAAAAAAATATATAGTAACAAGATAGTAAACTGTAATTGGTATATACAGTTAGTCAACAAATTCATTTCAATATGGAAATATTTGAAAATTTTTTGAGTTAGGATGTAATTCTGCAAACAAATAAATTATGTTCATTTATTTTTGAGTTTCATATGTATATAGAATATCCCAGCAAAAACTTTACTTATTTAGTAAGCCAGCAAGTAATATTGCAGCCTTCTAATTATTATTTGACTGAAACACTACTTACATTTGTTCGAGACTTTTAAAAAATTCATGGGTTAAGCTTACAAATGTACTTACAATCAGTTAAGAAATAAGTAGTAAATTCACAACAAGAATATGTAGCTAAAAAAAAAATACAAAAAATATTGCCTTGTGTGGGAATCGAACAGTCACATTATTTGCTTTTGTTTTTATTATAATAGCGTTTGTTTAGGTTGCATCCTTTTGGTAATAACTACATTAAACGTATTATACTATTTTTAACAACGTTAGAATCTATTGTTGCTTCCTTTTTTTTTTGCAACTTTGTTGGCAGTATTTTACTAGATTCTAGCGAGTAAACCGTTAACGGGTCCTTAAATATTGTTTGCCACCATATTATGCTTGTTATTTTAGCATTAAAAAACACTTGTCAAATTGTCTTCGACATAAGCACTACGTGCATTTTACTAAAATCGCAATATATTCCTTCTACGAGGTAATATTTATTATCAATAAAAAGAGATCTTCGTCTCTAATTTAAACTTGAAATTTGTTTGTTTTATTTTTATAACAATTTTGGAAAACTTGGATTGATGCCAAACAGCGTTATATCAAGATAAGCAAATTGCTTCGCATAAAAAGTATTCACCAAGCCAGGAAAGCGTACTGATAAAAATATAATACAGTTAATATACTATAATTTCCATAAAGGAAAATCCGCTAAACAGTTGGCTGAAATGTTTCGCGTTCAACTCAGAACTGTTTACAACATCATAAACCGTGCCGAAAAGGAAGAAAGGCTGGAGTAGAAGAACTCAACTGGAAGAAAACCAAAGGTTTTACGAAATTATATTATATCGCATCATAACATTTTTAATTCAATGTATAAATTTCAAAATAATCAAAAAAAACCTTCTCCTGTAAAATTTGTGTTTTGTCGCTTACGATAATTTGGCGCTAAGGGCTCGATATATACTATATATGTATGTATTGTACGTATATTACGATTCTTTGATATTAAAATGCTAAGATTTATTTAATAGCCAATATAACCGATGCGTCACGGTTTAACACGGTTCTATCATCCTAATATGTTGCATAATATTTATACAATGCAAGAAACAATTACAAGAAGGGTATTCACATACATTTATGTGAAAATTATTCATTGTTGTCATATAATTTGGTCGCTAATTTAATAAAAAAATTTAAAGAAACATGAATAATACAAATATCACAATTAGAGTTTTTCATGGGAATTCCCGGGACATGAAAAAAAACTAAGTAAATTATAATAAAATGTTCCCTAAACGGATCCCCAGCCATAACCAAAATAATACAATCGTCGATACTAAGAGCAATTATTAAGAAATAACCAGTCCTAATTAGTGGTTCATGGTAAGAATTGAAACAAGAATAACCAAAAACAGCAAATTGTTAAATAAAAGTACAATAGAAAACTAATACAAATAATTAAGTAATTTAAGCTTAAAAACATTATTAGAATTAGAAAAGGTTCAAGCAGGGCACTCTACGAAAGGTGACTGCATCACTACAACAATACAAAAACAACAGGTACTTTGTTTTTGTTAAAAAGTATGTGAACTGTCAAAGTTGCCTGTTGTTGTTTTTGCTTTTGGGTTAGTTGTATTTTTCGCCACAACAACCACAAATGAATTGACAATTCAAACTCAATAAAAAAAATAATCAGCTGTTTCATCGCAGTCACCTTTCTAAGTGTGCCCTGGGTCCAAGTTACTATAGCTTTATATACATCGTTGCAATGGACTTTAAAATATCTATCATTAGATATCCATGACTTAGTAATCCAGATATACATAGATCAAAAATCGAGGTTTCCCGGATTTTTCCTTATATCTCAGCTATTTGTGGGCCGAGTTTGTCGATTTTAAATAGCAACCGAGGCGGAAGAATTCCCGACATATTGATTCATACATCATTATAGCTAAATAGCTTATTAGGGGATACGAAAAGTTGATTTCAACATACAGACGGACATGGCTATATCGACTTCGCTATCTATAACGATCCAGAATATATATACTTTGTGGTGTAGCAAATGAAAAATGTAGACATTACAAACGAAATGACAAACTTTGTGAATGCCACTCATGGTGAAGGGTATAAAAAAGAGTAAAGTTTTTAAAGCAAAATAGGATGACACCACCTTTTAGTGTGAAGGAAGGATGGAACATCTCTTTCCTTAGGTTACGGAATTGCTTACAGGACATTATGTTCTTAAATACCATTAAAATGCTTTGGGTTATGATAGTGCTACGACGAGACTGTACTGATTCTCATCGGTGTCATACTGACTTCATATGTATATTTTTAACTTTTCAGCAAACATGATTTTGAGCATCATTCGTAAAGTTATGGTGAACTGAGGGGCTGAACAAAAGATAATTGTCGGTTTATAAGGGCATCTTTTATCTAATCCAGGGCACACTTAGAAAGGTGACTGCGATGAAACAGCTGATTATTTTTTTTTTCATAGAGGGCGCTCTACGGGAGACTTGCTAGTAGGGTATTCAAACGATTAACCGTTAATCGGTTAACCGATTAATTTTGGACGGTTAACTGTTCGAATAATTTAAAATTGCCGATTTTCAAATAACAAATAAACCGATTAATTTGTGTCGATTAACCGATTAACCGAAATTCCTTTTTTTGCACTTGAACATATCTTTTTGTATTTATTTTTCCATTTCAATTCAAATACAAATTTCAAATTAAAATTATATATTTTTTCAAACATCCAAGAAAAATGTTTAGTGAGAATAACAACTGACATATTTAATTTACATGTATTTGAAACTTTGTTTGCTTTTACATGTACAGAACTTAACGAAACTATCAAAAGTATTCAATATTTAAATCAATCCGATGATATAACGAAATATTTGATATGCTTAAAACTAAAAAAGCTGAGATATTGGATATTCTTTATCATGCTTTAGATTTCTCCAACATCAACAATCATCGAGAGAGTATTTTCCAAGTCAAGTTTTATTAAATCTAAAGAAAAAAATCGTTTAAGAGGAAAAAAATTAAATTATATTCTTTTTTTTAAAAGATTATTTCAGAAGATCTCACTAAAATCCTAAAAAAAATTTAGTTTTTTGTATACAAAAAGGATCTCAAATACCTTATTTGCTATTATTTTTTGGTTGAATTGTTATGTTTTGTTTGTTTTTTATGTTTTTGTACACAAAATTCGTGGTTGTATTTTCAATGTAAAATTAAAATAGTCATTATTCGGTTAATCGAATAATTTTAAATAAACCGATTATTAACCAAATAAATCTAAACCCCGATTAATTATTTGCTCGGTTAACCGATTAAACTAGAAACCCGATTAATTGAATACCCTACTTGGTAGCCTTCCTATTGAAAAAAGTGTGTCGTTCCATTCACCGTTTTGGCGAAAGTAAAGTGGTGGCTCTAGATATTTCTTTTATCAAAACTTAATGCTTTTGGTGTCGGATTAACTTCTCTCGATTACGAGTTGTTTTAGATGGAATCTCAACAAACTAGTTCAACATAAATTCAGGGGTATAATTCTGTACACAGAAAAAAATGGTAACAGTTATTAATTGAGTATGTAATTGAAAAAAATTGTTTCAAATATGATTTAAATTTTCAATAATTTTTTAATTCAGTATGGTTTTTAACAATTTTAGTTGTTAAAATTCAATAGGAATATTATATTGAAAGTAAAAAAAATAAATGTGTCAAGAAAATAAAAATTAAAGAAAACATGTAAGAAAGTATGGTCGGCCAAGCCCGACCTGATAATATCCTACACCAAGTAAATGAGCAAAAACATTTTTCTTTTAAAATTTCAATTATATTATTCGTAAGTTATTTTCGGAAGTGGGCCTTATATGGGAGCCAATGACCAATTATGGACGGATCACCATTAAATTAGGTCGTGTGAATTATGTCTATATGAAAGTTATTTATGGTGAATATTGTGTGTATACCAATATTTTTAAGAGATTTATGCACGTTAAAGTGATTTTTGGAAGCTGGTCTATATGGGAGCTATAACTAATTATGGACCGATCGTAACAAAATTTGGTGACATGAATTTTGTATATATAAAACTTATTTGGAGCAAAATTTGTGGAGATACATATCGCTGGCTTAACATGCAAAGGCTCTAAGTCCACTTTTTTTAGAAATTGAGATTTTAATGCGGTAATGTACAATAAGTAAAAATACATTGATTACAATGAAAAAAATTGGAGTTATCTCGCTTTTTGTTGTTGTTTTGTAGTGATGAGCAAAAGCGCTTAGTTCAATTTATCACAAGAAAAAGCTCTAAGTCCCTATAAAAAGTACAGTTTAAACATTTCTGTCAAATTGTTCAAAGCCCTACCATTTTTTTCTTTTAAAAATTAAAAAAGTTATTTTCGGAAGAGGGTCTTATTTGGGAGCTATGACTAATTATGGACCGATCGCCATCAAAGTTATTTGCGTTGAATTTATGTGTATACCACCATTTTTAAGAGATTTATGCTCGTTAAAGTGATTTTTGGTAGCGGGCCCTATATTGGGGGAGTTATGACTAGTTATAGACCGATCGGCATGAAATTAGGTGACATGATTTCCATAGTACAAAGTATTTCGGGAGGACATTTGTATGGGAGCTCGGGGAAATAATGAACCGATTTCAGCTAGTTTCAATAGCCTTCGTCCTTCGTATATACCACATTTTATCGAAATGTCTTCAAAATTAATCGACTCATAAAGTGATTCTGAGTCTAAGTTGGGTGTTAGACTAATATTTTTGGGCGTCACAAACATCTACACAAACGTATTATAGCTATGTATATTCGGCTGTGCCGAATCTTATATATCCTTCACCAAATTGTACTTTAAAATACAAATTTTAAATATTTTTAGGTATAAAAAATTAAAAAAAAAAATACTAAAATTTAAAAAAAAAATTTTACCAATTTTTTTTTCTAAATTGTTTTTTTTAAGTTTTTTAAATTTTTTTTATAATTATTAGTGAAAAACAAGTAGGAGAGCTATATTTGGCTGTGCCGAATCTTATATATCCTTCTTAAAAAAGTTTTTTCCAAATTTTTTTTTAAATTTTTGAAAATTTTTTTTAAATGTTTGAAAATTTTTATTAAAATTTTTAAAAATTAAAAAAAAGAATTTATGGCAAAAAAAATGTTGATGAAAAAAAATTCGGGTTAAAATATATTTTTTCTGATTTTGACCCATTGTAGGTCCAACTTTCTATGGCTTATATAAATCGTTGCAATGGACTTTGAAATTTCTATCATTGGATACCCATATTGTCTATATTAATGACTTAGTGATCCAGATATAAAAACTAGTAAATAAGAAATGAAAGATATGTTCTAAGAAAAAGACATAAGTCCATAAAAAAAATACAAACTAAGCAATAGAAAAAACTCTAAGTCCAAAAAACCTTTTATCTCGGCAAATACTTATTCAAAAATATTTACGCAAAAAAATGTTTAATGGTTTTTGTCTCTCCTGTAAAATTTTAAAATATGGACTTAGAGCCTTTGCATGTTAAGCCAGCGATATATAAATTAAACATTTATGACCGATAAAGTCCAATTTCGGGAGGACATTTGTATGGGGGCTAGGTGAAATAATGGACCGATTTCATCCAGTTTCAATAGGCTTGGTCTTTTGGCCGAAAAAATTATACATATGTACCAAATTTGATTGATATACATATCTTCAAAATTGCGACTTGTACTTTGTGCACAAGGTTTACATGAACAGACAACCAGCCAGACGGACGGACATCGTTTAATCGACTCAGAAAGTGATTCTAAGTCGATCCGTAACTTTAAGGTGGGTGTTAGAGCAATATACATATATATTTTTTTTTGTAATAAATATTTTATTTATTTATCTTCAATTTATATATCCAAGCCTTAGGGACATAAATAGCTAATAAAAGATACTAAATTAAATATTTTTTTAGTAAAAAAAAAATTTTAGGCGTTACAAACATCTGCACAAACGCATTATACCCTCCCCACTATGGTGGTGTAGGGTATAAATATGTACATATACACTTTTTTTATTTCGTAAGAAATATGTTTTCTCTTGCAAATTATAAGGGATGGTAAGTTGAATCTGTAACTATAATATAGCGATAGGCAAAAATTGGACACCGATTTTATATACAAAACTTTTTTCAACAGGGTTTCAGTGGACTCTTTTCATCATCAAATGCGTCAAGTGTAGAAGGAACTCATTTAAGAACAATACTGAAGGAATCTGTATAACCATTCGTGAAAGGGGATATTGGTCACATAACTGGTTAAAAAGGTGAGAAAATGGTAATATATGAGTGATCTAACTTTATGTATGTAATATGTACATTAGAGTGTCCCTTAGACCCCTTCACACTAGGCAATTTAGTTGCGCAAGTCTCTTGTGTTTGTAAATGCCAGAGGTAATGTCGGGTTAAGGAGAAGAAAAGAAATTGCCTGCTGTGAAAGGGGTCTTTGAATTAAATTTTTGGAAATGTTGAAACGGTACCGGTTGAAAACTTTCGTAATATAAATAAATAATAAATAAATAAAATACCACCAAAAAAAATTTTAGCTTGTTCTAAGAAGGGCAACCCTCAAAACTAAATCGAAAGTCGGCACTTTCGATTTAGTTTTGAGGTTCATTTACAAGGGGAAAAAATTATTTTTTTTCTTTTTTTTTAAACTTTTGCCATTAAATAATTACTTTTGAAATTTAATTTAAAAGAAACGACATGTGTACGTAATTGTCGTTCTAATAAGATATTGTTACGAAATTGTACTTGAATTCAAATATAACGATTTTAACGGCTTTTTAAGTTGCATAATGCTATTTGAAAGCAGTGCCTCTCAAACTGTAACATATCTGTTTGCATCATAGACCAGTAATGCGCACGTATTCTTATGCTCTTACATTTTAGTAGTGGTTGTCCACTCAACGAGACAACTAGGAATACACATGAGCACTGGTGTGACTTTTTCTTTATTTTTTCAGTTTTTGTATTTGTGTGTTTGTAGGTGCACTGAATAAAATAAAGAATTGAATGTTTTGGTGAGAGTAAGTGTATTGGTGAGAGGATTTATTTTTGCGAACCTAGGTTCAGAGCTCTGTTGTAGAATCGACACCACCTAGTATATAAATTTGCCTTGGTAGGGTTTTATAAGACGATTATCGACTTTTTCCTGAAAAAGTCGAAATCGATTTTTTGATCGGAAAAAAGTCGAACAATCGATTATGTTATCTCAATAGTCGATAAAAGTCGAAAATAGTCCATAAAAGACGAAAAAAAGTCGAATAGTCGATAAAAGTCGGAAAAAAACAAATATTTAATTGCAACATTTTTTTTAGTGTATGCTAATATATGTAAATAATAAATAAATGTTTATAAAATAAAGCTTTATTCTACACAAAATTCTTACACCATTCTTTTAACTATTATCGCCTTGATAAATTTAATTTTTATTGCCATACATTACAAAAGGCGCGTTAATAAATGTAGAAACCATGGCGCATATTCATATAAATCATATCTAAAGTCGGAACTAGTAAAACAGAAACTAAAAAATAGTTCATAGATAGTTGTAATCTTATTCACAATTCATAACTAGCTTAGTTACTGCTTTGACATGTAGAGAAAACAAAATGTCGATAATATTTTGATCGATATATTTTCCTATTCAATTTCAATGAGAAAAAACTCCCGGGGAACAAACTCCCGCGGAATTTTTTATTCATAATTGGGCTGACTGTAATTAATTAAAAGGCTTATAGAATGTTGTTGACAAAAAAAACATCTCTAGATTATTTTCTTTTTGTATACATGTATTAAAATGAAATCAATCAGCTGTTTTTTTGAATGTATTAGTAGTTGGCGTTTAGTTACAACTTTACCCATGATTAAGTGCTAACTAATTGTGCTGAAAGTAACCAATTGTGAATAACTTAAATAGGTACTTAAAAAGTCAACATTTTTTAGTACCTTTTACAATGCAGACATTTTTCTCATTATCTTTTGAACTAACCTAAACCTGTGTAAAACACACTCTACCTCTTCAATCCCTCGCCAGCAAACTTCGTCTGTCTGCCTTTCAATTTCTGCATTGTAAAGGCGTCTAAATAACCAAAAGTCGAAAGTTCGAAAAGTCGACCTTTAAAATCGGAAAAAGTCGAAAGGTCGAAAAGTCGACTTTTTGTTTCAGCTATAGAACCCTAGTCGTATTTTGTAGAATCGCTCTCACCTTATAATGAATTCGCCAAGGCGAATCTATAGGTGACGACAAAACTACAACAAATACAACATGTACAAAAACAACAGGTACTTTGTTTTTGTAAAAAGATAAGTGAACTGTCCAAAATTGCATGTGGTTGTTTATGCTTTTGGGTTTGTCCTATTTTTCGCCACAACAAGCACAAGTGAATTGACAGTTCACTTGTCTAAACCACTGAATAACAAAAATAAACAGCTGTTCTTCTGTCGTCACCTTCTATAGATTCGCCTTGTGCCTTAATTTATGAAAATATTCATGAAAAATAGTTTGAAGGAAATATATGTAAATAATTATTGTTTTAAAAAGGTACAAAATGAGCAGCAATAGTAAAAATGAGTGTTTTATAAATGGAATTCAATATAAGTGTCGTACTTGCTTTGATCCAGGACAAGCGGTTTACTCCCTAACAGACGAATGCAGCAACTCAAAAACTTGGTGTGATTTGTTAAAGGATATTGCACAGCTCCAGGTATGCAGCTCCCAATGGTCCTTAAAAGTCTTACGGCCGTCACATTTTGAAAATAAATAAATTAGAAGATAGTATGGACATAACTAGTTTATAAAGTACTCTTATTTTTTGTCAATAGACCAACGAGGACGATCTACTTCCAAGGACAGTATGCTGCAAATGTATGGATAAACTTATTAGTTACTACGATTTTAAACATCAGATACATAATGTAAATAAAAAATACTCTCAGTTGTTGGCAAGTAGTAATAATACAATGCAGGGAGGAATTCTAAATGTTTCGATACAAAATGCACCAGAAATAAAATTAGAGGAAGAACGGGTTGTTCCATATGACATTGTTTTCGGTGATAAAAATAAATTACATGGAGAGAGTGAAGAAAATTTGGAAAATAATGGTAAGAAACTAATTTAATTTTGCTCAAGTTCATTTATTATAGTTTTCAAAATAACTGCATTATATTGTCACTCATTGTACATACTATTTTATACCTATTATGCTGAGATTATGTAAAAGATTCGCTACTGCCGAAAATAGCACTCTTTATATTTTTATACCCTTCACCATGAGTGGCAAGGGTATATACATATAAGTTTGTCATTCCGTTTGTAATTTCCACATTTTTCATTTGCGACCCCATAAAGTATATATATTCTGGATCGTTATAGCTAGCGGAATCGATATAACCATGTCCGTCTGTGTGTTGAAATCAACTTTCCGAAGCCCCCAAATAACTTACATACACGATTCATACATCAATATCTCCGAAATTCTTCCGGCTCAGTCGCTATTTAAAATCGAGAAAATCCACAAATGACTGAGATATAAGGAAAAAACTAGGACAACCTCCATTTTTGACCTATATCTGGATTACTAAGTCATTAATATAGACAATATGGATATCTAATTTCAAAGACCTTTGCAACGACGTAGTATATAAGACCATAGTAAGTTGGACATACAATGGGTCAAAATCGGAAACAAATATTTTTTAACCCGAATTTTTTTTTCATCAAAAATTTTTTTTGTCATAAATTCTTTTTCCAAAAAAATTAATTAAAGTAATTTAAAAAAAAAATTTTTAAAAAACTTTTTTAAAAAAAAATTAAATAACAATTTGGAAAAAAAAAATTTTTTTTTAAAAATTTTAAAACATTAAAAAAAAATTTTGATTTAGTTTAAATAAAAATATTTAAAAAAAAAATATTTTTAAGTATAATTTGGTGAAGGGTATATAAGATTCGGCACAGCCGAATATAGCTCTCTTACTTGTTTTTTATAAAATTTCAAATCAACATTCAAAATCACACAACATTCAGTATTTATATAATTTACATCCCTACATACATATATAAATTAAGGCCAAAATAATAACAATAAAATTATCTGTCCACATCTTTAAACGAAATTAAGGTCGATTATTAAATTACCAAGTTAGGATTAAGTGTGAGAAATCATCATCGAATTTTTTTCAATACATATTTCAGACGCTCTAGGAATTTTTACGGATACCTGCAATGACTCGATAAATTCGATCCCAGAAGTCCCTAGGTATTTTAAAAATAAACTAAATATGCAATTTAAAATATAAGAAACAATTGGCTAGAACGAATTTTAATTTATTAACAGATCTCCAAGTCAACAAAGTAATCATACATTTAACGATGACTACAATGATGACGGAAATGAATCGAGGTAAAATAATAGGTTAAATAGGTTAAAAAGTGTCACAATTATAATTTGAATTTCATTATTTTTAGCTCTTCATCGTTTGATGAATGTGATAATGTGCCTCTAAAAAGATTGAAGAATGAGAAAAGCAACACCAATGTCATTACTCCTGTCAACAAGTAATAAAATTTAAAATAAAATAAAAATTACATTTAAAATAAGTATGTATGTATTTACTCACAGCCAAGCGATCGAAGGAAATGTATTTGAAAAGGATTCAGACTATGATCTAATCGAAAAAGTGAACCGTCGCTTTCTATGCATCATATGCAAAAAAGCATTTGCATTAAAAAGAAATTGTCTGCAACATATAAAAACAATACATACTCGTCAAAATGAATCTAGGTAAAATAATAGAACTATGTAGTATGTTAATTCCAATTTTTAATTTAATCTTAGATATATGTACATACATTTAGAAAACTAAACTATAAATAAACATTTACTCGCAGGCAACCAGACGATCAGAAAACAGCTGCAGAAAATGATACAATAGAAAAAGAAAAAATATTCCCTTGCGCCTTTTGTAAAGAACATTTTAACTGTAAGGACTATTTACAAATGCACCTTACATATATGCATCCGTTCGAATCATTAGATTCGAACACTAAGTTTATAGAGCGATTATTTGGAGATCGTTTATACAGCAAGCCTACAGCTTGGTGTCTGGTGGAATGTAAATTGTGTGATACAGCATTTACAACAACTAAAGAACTTCGTCAGCACTTAGAAAAACACAGTGAAGTAAACACTCTTCATAGCTTAGACTTGGACAGTGACATTGTCCAGCATTTATTTCCAAATACAAACGATTTAAACATTGTCAAGAAATGTATATGCAATGATATTCGTGGAAAACGTTGGTTCAAATATTACACAGTGTTAAATGAACATTTTTATGAAATGTCTGTTAGCGATACGGAACCCGAAGATTTGGTAGAAGAAAATTCAGAGCGTACTGGAAAATACACGTGTCAATTGTGTGCTCAAGGTTTTTCGTATAAATATCAAGTATTCTCACATTTAAAGGAAGCTCATAACAAGAAAGAAATTCCTTTGAATTGTAGCCAATGCAAATTGGAATTTATTTCAATAAAAATGTACGAACTACATAAACAAACCCACTGCCGAAATAAACATAAAGTTTTAGTTTGTCCACAATGTCCCGGTAAGTTTGTTTGGCCGGAAAATATGAAAAAACACAATTGTGCCAGGAAAGTACCAGTAACTTTAGCGGCAGTTACTAAGGATCAACTAAAATGTAATACATGTGATCGTAAATTTGAGGAGAAAACAGAATATCAAGAGCATTTAGGGACACACAGTAAAGACAGGACCATGTCTGCAAAAACTATAATACGATGTGGTCTTTGCACAAATTCTTTTGAAACACTTCAACAATTACGTAAACACCTGCCGTTGCATGCCGATGGTGTAACTGGTATAGACTTTAAAGGATGTATTTATGTAAAAAGCTTTGAACGTACCAAAACAATTGATTTGGTGTCACTGCAGTTGAGCATTCAAAATGCTTATAATAGATCTGAAATAAGTTGTTTTTACCAAGCCATCGATAAGTACGGCAATGAACTAGACCTTTCAGACTCAGATAGTAACACAGAAGAGGATGCAGATAATGGTCAAAATGTAAGAAGACAATACGGGTGTGCTATTTGCAAAGAAATATTTGCAAAACGAAAACTTCTATTAAACCATCAACAAGAACAGCACAACAATGTGCCACTGCCCTTTAAGTGTAAGGACTGTAAACAGCAATATGTTAGTCTTGATTTGTTACAACAACATTTAAAAAGAGTTTGTGGAAATGAACATCATCGAATAGCTGCTCAACACAAGGAATTACAGGTAAAATCGACTACTTTTTATAACCTTCTTAAGCTTAATGCGTTTTAGCGTATTTACTTTAGCATCCCATGATCTCCCAACCTGCCGCCAGTGATCATCTTCATTATTGTCTGCTGTGCCCGAAAAGATTCATCAGTGCTGAACACGTCAAAGATCACTTAAGTCACCATCGTTTGACACGCGCTGATGTCAAGACCGTTGAAAGTATAGTAAATTCTACGTGGTGGCCAAATGGTGACAAAATAATTAAATGTAAACTATGTGGTCTAATATTTAAAAATATGACCAGTTTAAGTGAGCATTTTTCACCTACAAATCCTCAAAATTTGTGTGCCAATTCGCATTCACTGGCAAATTATTCAATTACAAATCAAAAAGGATTCGAATTGCATTTAGAACTGGATTCTGAAACAGAAGATGAAGAAAAAGAAAAAGAAAAAGCGATACATAATGAAGAGGATAAGAAACATTTATTTTCCTATAAGTGTTGCATGTGCAGCAAATCGTTTAAACGAAAATATCAAATAGCTCATCATCAGCGTTCTATGCACAACTATGAACAGTTAAAGCTAAAATGTGAACGTTGTATTTTTAGTACAGTCTCACAGGTATTGAAATGTTTTTTTTTGATTTAATTTACATTAAAATCTATCTGATTTTATTTTACTTTTAGAAAGTTTTAGATTATCATAAAGCCACGCAGTGTTTTAATGTTGAAAAACAATATGAATGTAACCAGTGCCATTTTAAATTTATGTGGCAAGAGAATCTTGATAATCACATTAACATGATTCATATTTCAAAAGAATTGGCTAAAACGAAGAATGTTAAGATTTCTAAAGAGTCTGTACCAACCAACAACACAAGCGACACCAATATTATCGAATGCAATGACTCGGAAAAATTTCACAAGATTTCTAGATCAAATGTTTCTGAAGAAACCAGACCAAAAGGGAAAAGGAAATGTCCCATTTGTGGGATCCACTTGTCGATCCAAACAAGTCTTACGTATCACCTGAGAACTCACACGGGTGAGAAGCCCTTCAAGTGTGAGTTTTGCGACAATGCCTTTACACGTAAAAGCGTTTTAGATTATCACCGACTCCAACACACTGGCGAACGTCCCCACAAATGTACGCAATGCGGAAAAGGATTTTTGAAAAAAATTAAATTAAATAATCACATCAAAATGATTCATACTTCAAAAGAATTGGCTAAAGCCAACGAACCCAGTCCAAAAGCGAAAAAGAAATGTCCCATTTGTGGGATCCACTTGTCGATCCAATCAAGTCTTACGTATCACCTGAGAACTCACACGGGTGAGAAGCCCTTCAAGTGTGAGCTTTGCGACAAGGCCTTTACACGTAAAAGCATTTTAGATTGTCACCGAAGCAAACACTCTGGCGAACGTCCCTACAAATGTACGCTATGCGAAAAGGGATTTTTGCAAAAAATCAAATTAGATAATCACATCAACTTGATTCATACTTCAAAAAAATTAGCCAAACCGACGGATGTTGTGATTTCTAATGAGTCTGTATCAATCAACAATACAAGCTATACCAATATTATCGAATGCAGGGACTCGGAAAAATTTCACAAGATTTCTAGATCAAATGTTTCTGAAGAAACCAGACCAAAAGAGAAAAAGAAATGTCCCATTTGTGGAGTCTACTTGTCGATCCAAACAAGTCTTACGTATCATATGAGAACTCACACAGGTGAGAAACCATTTAAGTGTGAATTTTGCGAAAAGGCCTATTCACGTAATAGCGCTTTAGAATATCATCGACGCAAACACACTGGCGAACGTCCTCACAAATGTACGCAATGCGGAAAAGGATTTATGGAAAAAGGGAGATTAGCTGATCACATCCGCATACACACTGGCGAATATCCCTATCAGTGCAGGTTTTGCCAGAAAAGATTCAGGAAAGTGAACTATATGAGACTACATTTGCGTACTCACACAGGCGAGAATCTTTGTAAGTGTGACATTTGTGGTAAGGAATTTTTATGTATCGCCTATCTGAAAAAACATCTTAAGTCAAAAGCGCATCACGTTGAAAAGGATTTATAGTAAGTGCGCGCGCAATAGTTGACAAAAATTAGGTCAATATTAGTGAATATATAATATTATATATTCACTAATATTGACCTAATTTTTGTTATCCAAGTTATACATATATATTATTGTTTTTTTAATTCATCCACTTTTTGGCTGGTGGCCTTCAGATTGTAACTCTTAAAAACTTTTCTTAGTTATATGATTGATTTTGTATCCTTGGATGTATAATGTATTTTTGGCCAATTATGGCTTTATTATTACTTTGAAGTGAAATAAATAAAAATTAAATAATATAAGAAATACTTGTTTCAAATGCTTTATTATTTATTATATGTATATATAAATGATATGCCGAAATCATTAGAAAAATGTGAAATAGTAATGTATGCAGACGATACGCTAATATTTACAGAAGCTGAATCGGTTTTATACACATGCTGCTCATCTGAGCAGCCTATCAATACATCTGTACATATTGATAGGCTACAAAAATTTCAAAATAATACGATGCGTGCAATACTAAGATGTAATAGATACACACCGATAAACATGGTTAACTCTCTTATATGGCTTAATATAAAACAACGTTTAGAATTAAATACGATAAATTTAATACAAAAAATTAAAATCGGAAATGCACCAGAATATCTGAAGGAACATCTAATATACATATGGGCAATTCCATCGTACGTGACATTTGTACGCATATAGAGTGGAATAGATTTTGCAAAAATAAGAGTATCTGAAAAATAATTTGGTCTTTATGTTCCATTCAGAGGGTACTATATTTTAAAATAATAAAAAGTTCTTTCGAAAAATTGTTGTCCAAAATATTGAGCGAAATAAGGGTATATCGTACGTGACATAAAACGGAACTCATTTTGAGGTACATGTAGAAATATGCGAAAATATTCGAATCGAGAGAGGAGTTATGTTTTCTTTTAATTTCTTACACTAAAAGAAATATTTTTCCTTTACAATCCGTCATATTTAAATAAAAACAATATTTGGATAATTTTATAATAAATAAAATTGAATATCGTACGTGACATACCGTACGTGACAGATTTACATTCGGTTTCAATAAACAATTTGACAATAGCAAAGAAACAATCAGAGTCTAAATCATTTCATACTACAACCTAATTGGGAGCCTAGTTTTCGCCGCAATTTTAGCCTAAAACATTAAAAAATTAAATAAAATGACTTTAAACTATTATTTTTGTCTTTAAAATGTTGTAATATGATCTAAATACTTTCACATAGTAATAAATTTTATTATTTTCTTCTATTCAAATCATCTTGAAAAAAAGTTTCAAGGGTTTTTGTGTTTTCAGTCGTGGTAGCGATTCTCGTGGAATTGCCCATATGTAGGTGAAATTCAACCATATGACTTAAGGAATGCTCAAGACTTTCGATTACAACGTTCGGATAACAACAATACGCACAAATCACTGTTCTCCAAAGGTTTAAAACTATATAATATGATGCCAAATAATGTTAAAAACATAAGAAACAACGCCCTCTTTAGAATGAAAGCAGTCGAATTTATAAGAAATGTTAATAAATATTAGAGCTTAATTATAATATGTAAAAATAAATGTAAAAAATGTTATTCAAAAGTATTAAAAATACTACTAATAAAACAAAAAAAAATATTTGTATGTATAAGTTTATGGTGAAAAGATACATATATCTATTTTTTGACCCAATATGTTTCTTTTCTACTTTGCCGAAGAAAACATAGCTCAAAAATTAATTTGAGTAGCCGGATTTTTCAAAATATTCAAGAATCGAGACAAAAGAAAATTGAGGGTTTATTTTTGAGTGCCGCCAAATGGCCCTTCCGTAATATTTTTAAGATTTTATCGCCTTTTTTGCGTAAAATTTGCGAAATTGTTGTAAAAATTTACGAATGTTTCTCATAAATAGTTTTCTCTTTGTAAATAGTTTTATATTTTTTTATTCATTAATTTTTTAGCATTAATAAAATTTTAAGTAGAAACTATTTAATTAACTAAAAAAAAATTTAATTAATTCAAACCATTTATTACATTAATTTACATGATATAAAAGCTTGAGTACAATTTTTCCTGATGAGCCCGACAATTGTACAATCACATAAATTGTATAATCTAATAAATTTTTTATAGTTTATTTTGTATTTTTAGAGACCCATTAATTTTTTTTTTTTATTTTTTTTCAAAAAAGTGCCGTAAAATTATCTAATTTATAATGGATGTTCTCATAAATAATAAGAATACTAGTAGGTAAATTTGATATTGGCCAAATGGCTACAAATATTACAAATGAATAAAATAAAACATTTTTCTATATTGTATTTCAATTTAAAGTTCTACGCTTCTATAAAAAAACACCCTTTATAACATTTACATTGAAAAACTTTCCAGTAGCTCGTTTCTGTATTTCTCCATCGGAAAATGTCTCACATGAAGTGTAAAACAAAAAAATTCCATCGATTCTCGATGTGCGAGAAAAAAGTGTTTCTGCATTTGAATGCGAAAACAGACAACACATACTACGTTTAGACGTAGCCTATTCGCAAATAAAAATTATTTGCAATCAACTAACTCACTTGGTCAATTCACAAGATCCCTTATCATGTCATAATATCCTAATATTTCGCAATGGTTTTTATTGCTTTTCTAGCAAAAAATGTCCTAAAAATAATACTACTATGTATGCTATGTGTTATCGTAACCAATCAGAAGAGACCGAATGCTTAAGAGTCGGTTAAGCCGAGCTTTCGAGTCGTGATATATTAGGACATTATAACAATATGACTGATAAGAGACCTTGGGAATTGACCAAGTTGGTCAATTCACAAGGTCTCTTATATGTTACGGAAAATTCTTGTTTTTATGAGAAGCCAGATGGTAAAATTTAATCTTTTATTGAACAAAATATGATAAATTTTTTTTATTTTTTAAATGCAAATCAAAAATTCTTGTTCATCTTGCAATCCAATTAATTAAAAAACACAATGAAATATTTAAAAATCGCCTTAATAAACTAAACATATGGCAATGTTTAAAATCTTATTTGCAAATTGTGTCGTTAATCAGGAATTGTTTTCGTGCTACAGATTTATCCCTTGTTGTACAGAAAAATACATCTCTGAAAATATTCAATACTTAATTTTGGTATTGATTACCCAAACACTCAATAGTTTTATATCACTAATGTGCACAAAAAACCAATACAGATTACCAGGTGCTGAATTTTGTTTCCTCGCTTGTGTGGCAAACACAACTGTCAAATTTGCTTGTGTTTGTTGCTGCAACAAAGCCGATAGAAACCAACAATAGAGATAATTTGACAGAGCTATACACTTTTACAAAAAACATTCCTGTTTTTTGTTCATGTTGTCGTATAGTCAACACCCGGTTAAGTTTGCTGTGTAAAAAATATTTAGCACAAATTGTTGAGTTGGAGTCGGAAAATAAACAAATTAGTTGCAAATATAAAAGTGTAACATGACCAGCCTTATTAAAAACGAATGTTTTATAAATGGAGTTCAGTATAAATGTCGCACTTGCTTTGATCCAGGACAAACAGTCTATCCCCTTACAGATGAGGCCAACAGCACAAAAACCTGGCGTGATTTGTTAAAGGATGTTGCTCCTTTGCAGGTAAGCGAAAAGATTGCAAAACAATTCCAAAATCTTGCTATTTACAGATATTTTAATATTCAATACAAAATAATTCACTAGAGAATAATATATACAAAAATCAATACAACTCTCCGAAGGTATCTTTTTTGCAAGCTTCACGTCAAAAAGTTGTAAAACTGCAAAAAAAATGCAATTATGAAAGAAAGGTCTTACAAGCCCTATTTTAATGTAGATGCCAAAGTTGTTTATGGAAAAACATGCTCCCTAGCCCGCAATATAGTATACATATTTAACAATACTATTAAACGGTAGATGTTTCAGTATCACAGAGTTTCACTACATACCCCTATACCATACAATAAAATCGACATTAATAGAGAACTAGCAATACATACGTTTCCTTATACTAGTTGGTAAGTCTAGATCCAGGGTAAATAAATGTTTCAAAGTAAAATTAACACGTGCACATATATATTGTATGTGTCGAAAATTCAATATTTCATCAATAAAAATTCAAACACTTCATATTAGAGACATAGTTAAGCTAGTTTTAATTTCAAAACCATTACAACTCATCGAACTTACAACCTCATCGAGGTGAAAGTGAATGTTGGCTTCCAGCACATCAATGAAATGCTTTTCCGATGTAAATAACCTTTGAACTTCATTAGCGTATGAAAATATTCCACTAAATTACGAACGATCGTCCATAATTTGTTGTTTTTTATTAATTTTTCTTCAGGTGATTGGATTGGGACATTACCAAGGATAAATATAGCCTTCATTTGGAAGGAAATTCGGTTCTAAAAATGAATTTACCGTTAAAATAACTTACGTTTGAATGAATATCCATTATTTGAATGAAGATTATTTACAGAAATATTTTGATACGAAACGAACGACGTTTCTTTGCATTTCCAAGATTAAAATATTTAATCTTCTTTAGATGCATTAGCGCAAACTAGAATTGTTCTTCGAAAACTTTCTTCCTGGAGCACTAGCACTAGTATTTTCCAATATAGAACGTTTATGTAACTTGTTTTATGAATTTTTCCTTTATATAACCGAGCCTTTAAGGCCTTATATGGATCATCAGTTATGCATCAGTTTTATTCCCATGGAGAATAACATCGGGAGGTAGATTGTGCTCAACTGTAATTGTTTGCAATTTTTTTGGTAGGGCTACACTAAATCATATCGGGCTTATAACTTCTCTCATGACTTTAATGTTGGTTGTACGTTGTATCGGATTTTAGTTAACGTGAAGTTCGCTTTTACTGTATTTTGTATTAATTTATATTAAATATTTGCATCAGTGATCACAGTGGCGTAATTATTTTGTTAAAATTCAACTGCTGCATATCTGTATTTTTTGGCGAAAGAGTAGAGAAAATTATGTAAGATTTTAATAGTGGGTAGATATGACCAATGTACATCGATTTCTTGCAAAAAGTGAAAATTGAAAAATTTTGAGACTCTTTAGAGGAACCAGTGCGATATATTATATTCCCAATATCATTTTTATAATTTTAAAAGTATTACTTAGTTGAGTAGCTTGATTCTAAATTAATGGAAATTAAATATGTATAAAAAAAATTCCCAATAAAATAAGCTTCTGCCAAATTCACACTTTTATTTGTACTGTATCCCTAGACAAATGACGACAGTTTACTTCCAAGTACCATGTGCTGCATATGCTCGGAGAAACTTCAAAGCTCCTACGATTTTATACTACAGATTCATAATGTGAATAACAAATACTCAAAATTATTGGAAGAATGTAATGAAATGTATACTTCTACCGATTGCTTGGCAGAATCTACCATTGACTTGCCATTGAAAGTGGTTATGCCGGAAATTAAGTTGGAGGACGAACTGGTTAATCCATATGAAATGGTTTTAAATAACAATGAATTGGGTGAAATTCCTGCAACAATATTTAAAAATGAAGGTACATTCAAAAGCTAATACAATTGTTAAACGTTATTTACTATTCTTTTTAATTTGCCAGACACTGATGATGATGATGATGATCCCTTTACGGATACTTATAATGACGACCACGATTCAACTTCAGACCAATTGGAGGAAAGGTATTTTTTTATTTTTAAATTAACTAAATTAATGTTAAGACCTTCCTACAAACAAACGAGAAGAATTGTTGACTTAAAATTTTTAACACAGATGATTTTATGTAACATATTATTTTTTCTGAGTGGAATTTGAATCATATTTGGACCTTAGGGCTTGATTCTGAATAAATGAAATAATTATATCATTAAAACATATTAAGGTGCAAAAGGAGAAACTGTAGCTGTATTAATGATGTAAAATTAATACAGCTACAATTTATCACAATTTACAGATTGTGATAAGTTGAAAGGACTTTAAATTCTTTTCATTTTACATAAAAACATCATAGAAAATAACTACAAAATCTAATCAAAATAATTTGTAATAAAACATACTTTTAATATTTTATTTTAGTGGAGCAACAGCCGAAGAAAAAACAACAAAAACAGATGTTAAACAACCAGAAGAAGGTGAAGACTTGCTCCGCAATCGTAAAATACTTACTAGAAAAGCTAAACATCAACAACCAATTACTACAACAAATACAACTGTGAAAATTTCACACGCTGAGATAATGAAAAATATTGAAAATGTTGGAAAAGATTCCATCGTTTGCGAACTATGTTCGAAAGTATATGCTACTAAGTCTAAATTTAAAAGACATCTACAAAGAGTACATCCGCCAGATGATGTAGAAGGACCAATTACTTGTGAAACATGTTCGAAAACATTTGCCACTACATATAAACTTAAAAGACACCAACAAAGAATGCATCCAGAGATATATAAAACAGCTAACAAACCGAGGACTATACATAATGACGTAAAAGGACCAGTTGATTGCGTAAAATGTTCCAAGACATATGATAATAGGCTCAAATTTAGAAGACACCAAAGAAGAGTACATCCAGAGGAATTTGTAAATGAAGAGATTGTTTGTGAAAAATGTTCGAAATCATTCGAGAATATGTACAAATTTAGAAGACACCACCAAAGAGTGCATCCAGAACCGAATCAAGAGATCAACACGTGTCCGCTATGCTCAAAAGAATTTAAAAATAAATTCTATGTAAACGAACACATAAAAGTTGTACATGATAAAATAAAGCCGTATAATTGTTCGCATTGCCCAAAAACGTTTGCATCTGCCCATTCCAAACGAATTCATGAACTTTCTCACACTGACGATTTCCCCTATGCCTGCGAATGGTGCGATAAACGTTATCGATTACCCAGTAAATTAAAGATTCATACTGAAATTCATACAACCAAACCAGAACTTTTATGTCCCATCTGTAAAAGAAGCCAAAAGTCGGAAAAAGACTTGGAGGATCATGTGAAAAGTCACGACGACAATCGTTTACAGTGTCCATCGTGCGGCAACTTGTTTAGAAGAAATTCACAACTTAAAGATCACTACAATGCAGTTCACTTAAAATTGCGTCCCTATAAATGTGAATTTTGTGAATTAGGGTTTGGTGATCGAAAAACACGACGTATGCATGAAAGAAAATATCATCCGAAAGAACGACCTGTACCAACGTGACCCCCTTCCAAAAGTAATTTAAAAACTTCTATCTCCTTTAGCATAGATCACAGAGGGACGTAAAAGCAGAGATAGAAAACAAGTAAATATATAACCATTTTAATCCGTAAGTTGAAAAGAATAACCTTTCTTTTAATTTTGTAAAACATACATACGTACATAAGATATGTATATATCTGGGGTATTTCAGTCTAGTGAAACAACTTTTGAAAAAAAAAATCAAAAATTAAAAAATTGGCTAGAGAACATAGAGCGGAAACTAGAAAAAAGCTCAAAAAAAATTACTCAAAATAATTACACATACAAGTGTAGTTTTTGTTTTCACATAGTTTTTTTCTACTAATACATTCTCACCACTTAGGTTTCTGACAACTGAGTTAGGTCTTTTACAGGAGAGTTTCTGCTCTATGTATATTCTCTATGTAAATAGCTATCTAAAGTATTTGGGTCACATTTTGCTAAGAACAATGGGACAAAAATGTCAAATTTTGACCTCCTCTAACTCAGAGAGTTCTTGACCTATTTCCATCCCGATCGGAAGACATCGATTTCAAATGTTGGTTCATTTGACATGAAATCCCCCATATATTACAAATGTACATCATATCCACATAAAGTTACCGTTATCTAAGTTCAAAATTAAAAATATGAATCTGCAAAGAGTTTCTAAATACCACGATGAACAGAAATGCTGTCAGAACACAGATGTTGAACATACATGCGGTTAGAATCTCTATATTGAGAGAAATGGTAAATGGTTGCGGAAAAGAAATTACAATATCTTAAAGGATATCGAATAAAACTATTGCTATAAAAATTGCACATGTTTTAAGAACAAAAATTACTCCTTGATATTTTTAAATGTATGCGAAGGGAAAGTAATATTTAAAAACATTCCCTCCTATCCGTAAAAAACAATTTGGTTTATTTATTTATATGTAGTATTTCTAAAGTATATATGTATACAGCAAATATTTGCGAACATTTCATTAATAAATAAAAGTATGTATGAATGAATTTAAATTAAATTAAATTAAAATTTACTGATATTTGTGTTTTTATTGTGGGTAGTTGGTTACATACTTTCATGTTACTTTTTCAGGATCTGGGGAGAATTTTAGAATATTTGCGATCAATATTTATTGAAAAATAAATACTAGGAACAAATCAAGATCCCAATAACAGTTTATCGGACACCGGCATCGCTAAAATCACTTTTTCTGATTATCAAAATTTTCTGAAGTACTGTCATATAAATTCAAAAAGGCATTTTGGGTTTGCTATGCTAATAAACAGTACCATATCATATTAAAGGTATTTTGAAACGCTATTCAATGATTCCCATAATGATCAGATTATTTTCTAAATATATGAGAAATTTACTACATATATATATTGACTTTAAAATCCTATAACTCCTAAACTAAGAGAGAGTAGGCAAACATTTTAACGTTTTTGTGGCATTTTAACGAGTAGGCAAAAAAATATTAAAATGCAAGCAGTTTCGCCTAAATTACTCTCTCACATATGCGAGTACCGTGTGAATTCAATACCCTTGTATGAGATGTAAACACATAAAAGACTCGAAATTTTAACGTTTTCGCTAACACACATAATTTTATAATTTTTCACTAACACATATTTAGAGTTAGGTACTCTCAATAACCACTCTCATAATTCATGCATGTCTGGATGCGATTGGCTCATCCCCAATTCATCTTAAATTTAAATGATTACAAAAACCACAACAAATGAAAATCAAAATTATGCCCAACTGTTGATAACATTTAAGGCCCAACTATAATATGCATAAGCTAGCTTAAGTTAATGTCAAAACCGAACGAAAAGACTTTCAAATGCTTAAGAAAATCCGAAGAAACTTTTGGGTGGCCATAATGTACTTATGTGCATTTAAAACATTTGCACATTTATGTGCAACACGTAATTAAAAAAATACGTATTTCTTATTATTTTATTAAAATAAATTAATTTTCTTCATCCTTTTCGTTTTTTCTTTATTTTCTTTGTATGCAATAAACAAACTTACGGAATGTGCGACCAGCTTCGCTCTTTGCTTAAGCAAATAAAATTTGACGAAACTTGACGAAACTCTCTTAAGTACATTATAGTTTGTCACATACGTTTTATATGTATTCGAACAGTTGCTTAAGCTAACTTAAACTAGTGTATGCATATTATAGTTGGGCCTTTAGCTATAAAAGAAGGACACGATTTGGAACATGGAACATTAGATCGCTTCTGGAACCAAAAGGATTGGCTCAAATATCTCGAGAGCTTGGAAAATACGAACTTCTTTTTCTGGGCCTATGCGAGGCAAGGTGGCCTGACAACGGGATGATTTGGAACAACGATGGTACCTCGTTCATCTATTCTTGCAAACCCAACGCAGTTCCCAGATCTAGCGTCGTTGGTTTTTTATTGTCTAAAGATGCGAATGTGGAAACCCCATTCCGACAGATTCATCTCTATTCGTATTCGCAACCGTGCACGCAATATCTATCGTATACAGTGCTATGCACCCACGGAATTGGCAGACCTTAGGGAAAAAGAGGAGTTTTACAGTCAACAGGAGATGATTATAAGAGATGACCCTAGTGCCGACATTCTAGTGCTAATGGGCCCCTCTAACACGAACTTGGAACGAGTAATGGATTCCCAAGGAATGGGGCGAATGAACGTGAAAAACTTTTGGGACGATATTTCCGCATAGGAGAATACATAAGGTAACCTGGATTTCCCTGATCACCGAACAGAGACTGAAATTGACCACATTGCCATAAGTAGGAAATGGACAAGTGAAGATAACATAAGCGCAAAATATGAATTACGTATGAGACCTGGCGAGTCCTAGATGAGAGTGGATGAATTAGGAATGATATGAATAGATCGTGTAACCCCCAAGTAAAATGGAAATATTTGATTTCATTCCAGTTATGAAAACACTATGCATATACTTATTTACATTAAATATAACTAAACTTAATATAACTTTAATTAAAAATGAGAATATAAAAAATTCTATAAATTAAGTTTCACTAATTAATTGGAATACCCTAATTCTATACTTTTGTGAAAAAACATTATTTAGTGATAGAATAGAATTTGAATGTAACACTTATTATACCTTCGCCATGAGTGGTTTGTTATTCCGTTTGTAATTTCTACATTTTTCATTTGCGACCCCACAAAGTATATATACATATATTTATTATACCCTTCACCTTCGTGAGAAGGGTATACATATATAAGTTTGTCATTCCGTTTGTAATTTCCACAATATAATTTTCCGACCCTATAAAGTATATATATTTTGGATCGTTATAGATAGCGAAGTCGATATAGCCATGACCGTTTGTATGTTGAAATCAACTTTCCGTAGTTCCCAAATAACTAACATGCATGATTCATTCATCAGTATATCGGTAATTCTTCCGGCTCGGTTGCTATTTAAAATCGACAATCGGTTGCTATTTAAAACAAAATATCTGAAAACCCCAAATATATTCGGGATCCAAATCTTCAATAATTCTGTCAGACATGCTTTCGAGAAGTTTGCTATTTAAAATCAGGAAAATCGGTCCATAAATAACGGAGATATGAGCAAAAAACCGGGACAACCTCGATTTTTGACCTATTTATACCCTTCACTATGAGTGGCAAGGGTATATAAAGTTTGTCATTCCGTTTGTAATTTCCACATTTTTCATTTGCGACCCCATAAAGTATATATATTCTGGATCGTTATAGATAGCGGAATCGATATAGCCATGTCCGTCTGTGTGTTGAAATCAACTTTCCGAAGCCCCCAAATAACTTACATACACGATTCATACATCAATATCTCCCAAATTCTTCCGGCTCGGTCGCTATTTAAAATCGAGAAAATCGGTCCACAAATGGGTGAGATATAAGGAAAAAACTAGGACAACCTCGATTTGTGGCCTATTTTTTCCTATATCTGGATTACAAAGTCATTAATATAGACAATATGGATATCTAATGATAGATATTTCAAAGTCCATTGCAACGATGTAGATAAGGCTACAATGGGTCAAAATCGGGTAAAATATTTTTTTACCCGAATTTTTTTTTTCATAAAAAAAATTTTTTTGTCATACATTTATTTTCCAAAAAAAAAAATTAAATTTTGTTTACCTAAAAATTTATTTTAAAGTATAATTTGGTGAAGGGTACATAAGATTCGGCACAGCCGAATATAGCTCTCTTACTTATTTTATCTATATCTGGATTATTAAGTCATTATTGTAGACAATATGGATATCTACTGGTAGATATTTCAAAGTCCATTGCAACGATATATAGTAAGTTGGACCTACAATGGGTCAAAATCGGGAAAATATTTTTTAACCTGAATTTTTTTTTCATCAACATTTTTTTCAAAAATTTTTTTTTTAAAAATTAAAAAAAAAAAAAAAACAATTTGCAAACAAAAAATTGTTTTTTTAACCTATTTAAAAAAAAATTAAAGAGAAAAATTTAATTTTGTATAATTTAGTGAAGGGTATATGTACATATATGATTCGGCACAGCCGAATATAGCTCTCTTACTTGTTATTTTTAATATTGTCTATTAAGTTAATATTTTATTTATTTTTCTTCAATTTATATAACCAAGCCTTAGGGGCCATTAATGGCTAATAAAAGCTACTAAATAAAATAATTAAATATATTAACTTTTAACAAAAATAGTATAAATAAAAATAGTTAAAAACAAGTAATTACAAAATTATTAACATTTTTTTTTCTTTTATGCAAACATTTAAATAAATATAAATGTATATATAATTTAATAAAAAAAATAAAAAATATAGTTATCAGACCCTTTTTTTTAATTTGTAGGGATCTTTGTTTATAACTGAAATGTACATTCAGATGAGAATAATTCGATACTAAAGTAATTTGTTTTTGTAAAATGTTCGAAATATAACTTCCAATTGCTGACAGGGACTTTGCTGGGTATAATAAAATAATACTTTAGTATTGAGTACCCAAATGAAAAGTCTTGAGTAATAACGAGTAACTGAAAATAGAAGAATTTTCCAGAGACTTTTAACATATATTTATTGAAAACAAAACACAATACCGAGCACAATAAAGTATAATAGCACTAAATTTCCCAACCCCGATTGAAATTACACTTGGATCAAGGCTGCTCTACAATAACAACAAATATTCTTAACAAATGTCAGAAAACAGTTGATTGCTTTAAATGAAAAATTAAAAATATGTGTATTAAAACTTAAAATAGGGTGGATATTTGAATTATGGTGGTTCACATTGTTTATGTAAAATATATATATTTTGTTAATAAGCATAGTATAGAGGGATATTGAAATATAAAACAAATTTTGACAGCCGCTAGAACCAAACAAGCAAAAAATAAAGTATTCAGCTGTTTGACTTACTCCACCTTATATGCGTTTTGACTTGGATGTATACACAACAGCAGAACGTTTAGAATAAAAAATTTCAATTAGAAGCGAAAATATAAATTTTTACAATTAAAGTAAGGTGCAAAATGTCCAGTAATGTTAAAAACGAATGTTTTATAAATGGAGTACGCTACAAATGTCGTACTTGCTTTGATCCGGGAAGAACAGTCTACTCCCTTGCAGATGACGCATGCAACACAAAAACTTGGCGTGATTTATTAAAGGATATTACTCCATCACAGGTAAATTATGGATTAAGTTTATACATTAAAAGTTATTCACACATTTCTCCCTAGACGAATGATGAAGATTTGCTGCCAAATACTATGTGCTGCAAATGCTCGGGAAAACTTAAAAGTTCCTATGAATTTATTCTTCAGATTCATAATGTGAATAAAAAATACTCCCAATTATTGGCTTGTAATGATCCACTCCAGGAGATTGAAAATTTGTCCGACTGTTTGGCAGAATCCACTATTGATTTGCCATTGGAGCAGTATATACCGGAAATTAAACTGGAGGAAGATCTCGTTGATCCATATAATAATGATTTAAGTAACACAGTACCAGTCAGTAAATCAAAATTGGAAAGTGAAGGTATATTTACTTAATTGATACAAATATTATAAGCATATAATATCTACATACGTACATTTTTTTAATTTCTCAGTTTCTCATGATTCCTTGAGGGAATGTTTTAATGATGAACTCAACTCAACAACAGACCATTTAATACAGCAAAAAAGGGATAATTTAAAATCCAGGTAAATCATGCAACTGGTATATAAACCTGTGCTCATTAACCATATGATAATTAACTTTTTTTCCAATAAACAAAGGCACAACAGTTTTGAAGATGACAATGATGACTATAGAAATGAATGCAGGTAATATTTGGACAAGTTATTTAAGGTTGGTAATAAAATATTTAATTGATTTTAGCTCTACATCGTCTGATGAAAGTGACTATGTGCCTTTGAAAAAATTTAAGAAAGAAAAGGCGAATAATAGCAGTTGTAGTAGTAGGTATGTTAAAAAATATATCTACCTAAAAATAGATAATTTAAACACAATTTATCTAATCATAGCCAACCGGTCAAACAGAAAAAAGGCCGGAAAGCCCCTGATTATTATGATAAAATCGAAAAAGTTAATGATCGTTTCGTATGCCTCATTTGCCAAAAAACATTTTCTCTACGAAAAGATTGTGGTCGACATATAGCTTCGATACACTTGCGACACACCATGTTTCCTTGTGAATTTTGTGGACAAAGCTTTAGCCGTAAAGACAAGATACAACACCACATTAAACGCATGCATTCAGATGGAGTAGTGTATCCGGCAAAACATAAAGAATGGCTATTTGGAGATCGTTTGTACAGCAAGCCTATTGCGTGGCATCTTGTAGAGTGTAAATTGTGTGATACTCAATTTCAAACAACTAAAGATCTTCGTCAGCACCTAGAAAATCACAGTGATGTTGATACCCTTCATAACTTAGAATTAAGCGATAATATTATCAAACATTTGTTTCCAAATATGATTGATTTAAATATGGTGAAGGAAAGTATATGCAATGATATTCGCGAGAAACAATGGTTCAAATATTACACAGTGTTAAATGAACACTCTTACGAAATGTGTGTTAGTGATACGGAAGCCGAAGATTTAGAAGAAGACACTGCAGAGAGTGTCAGCAAATACAAGTGTGATTTGTGTGCTAAAGAGTTTTCATTTAAATACCAAGTTTTTTCTCATTTAAAAGAGGTCCATGGTAAGGATGAAATACCTTTGAAATGTGGCCTATGTAAATTGGAGTTTATTTCCATAAAAATGTACGAACAGCATGCAAAAATTCACTGCCGTAATAGGCATAAAGTTTTGCTTTGTGCACATTGTCCCGCTAAGTTTGTTTGGCCTAAAAATATGAAAAATCACAATTGTGCCGCCAAAATACTTGCGACCCCACAGGTTGCTGCTAAAAAAGATCAACTAATATGTAATGTATGTGATCGCAAATTTGAAGTGAAGACTAAATACCTAAAGCACTTGGATACACATAGTGATGGCAGAACTGTATCTTCAAAAACTATAATACGTTGTGGTCTTTGTGCACATTCTTTCGATAAACTTCGACATTTGCGCAGACACATGCCTTTACATGCTGATGGCAAAACTGGCATTGATTTTATAGGCAGTATTTATATAAAACGATTTGAACGTGCAAAATCAATTGATTATGCACTACTGCAGCAGGAGATACAAAATGCGTATAGTAAATCTCAAATTAGTCGGTTTTATCGAGCCATCGATAAGGACGGCAACGAATTGGACATTTTAGATTCGGATAGTGGAGCAGAGGAAACGGACGTTGATGGTGAAAATATAAAAAAAGAATACGCCTGCGAACTTTGCAAAGAAGTGTTTAAAAAACGAAAACTTCTATTAAACCATCAACATGAACGGCACAATGATGTGCCATTGCCCTTCCCGTGTAAGGACTGCACACAGCAATATGTTAGTAATGATTTGTTACAACAACATTTAATGAGGGATTGCTGGAATGAACATCGACGAATAGCTCAACAATGCGATCATTGTAATGCTCGTTTTATATGGCCTAATAATCTGTTGAAACATAAAGAAATTCAGGTAAAATCGAGAACATAAGATATGTAAAAAAAATATTAATTGTATACCCTACATCACCATATCGGCCAATTATTACTCCTAGCACACATACAAATGTCCTTCCGAAATATTACTTTATTGTTATAAATGTCTGATTTATATAGACATTGTATAAGGAAGTCACATTTAATTTGATTGACCATAACTCCTATATACGCCCCACTTCCGAAGATCACTTTAACAAAAATAAATCTCTTAAAAAATTCGACAGAAATTAAATTCAAATAGAAAATCACTTTTATCATAAATATCTTAAAATGTTGGTATCCACATAATACTCAATAGAAATAAATCAGACGACCTAATTCGATGGTTAACGGTCCATAATTATCATATCTCAGGGAGGTTACTGCGTAACTCAATCCGAAAACGGAAATCTACGAAAATGTGTGCTCAATACATTGTAATTCGGAAAGATTTACTTTCGAATCGAATTATGAAGTAACCCCCAGATATAAGGACCAATCACTTTAACGAGGAAAAATCTATTAAAAATATTGCAATTCAAATAAAATTCAACATTAACATATGTACATAAAATTGTCATAGATCCCACTTTCGAAAATCACTCACGGAAAAAATTATTAAAATTTCAAAAAAAAAAAAACTTGGCCGATTATACATTCTTACATATTTACTCTTCATAATCTTATTGATGTATAAATGAACTTTATTCTCTGCTTTAGCATAAAAATCAAAAGTATTCAAGACCTCAAAGAGCCAGCACTCTCAAGTGTGAGTACTGTGAAAAGGTATTTATATGGCCCAAGGATTTAGTGCGACATAGGAAAACTCACACTGAAGGTAAAAAATTCACGTGTCCTCACTGTGATCGTAAATTCCACCGCAAAGACAATTTACTGGCTCACATACGAATACATTGTCCTGATGGTATTCCCACAGTCTCAAATCCTGGTAAAAGTATTGACTACATACTGCCACATTTAATAAAACCTCACGGCTGCAAACGCATCAAATGCATGATCTGTTTTTCCGAACACAGTCGCATACGCGACTTAAGGTCCCACTTACGTACACATCGCTATTCGGTTAATTTCGATAAAAGAAAAGAAATTGAAACTATTGACGTAATATCATCTCAGCTCTATCCCGATGAACCGGTATCTTTGGCAGAAGAGGAACTAGTGAAACGGATTGGTTCAGACATTGTGGCGGAAAACTATTTGGAACGTTTTTACTCCATAACAAGTGAGAACGGTTGCGAAGTTAGTTTAGATAGCTCTGAAACTGAAAGCGATTCGGATGATAACGAAAGCGGCGATGAAGGCGATATAAAATCGAAACGTGTTTACAAGTGTGATTTATGTCCTCAATTGAGTTTTAATCGTAAATATAGAATTTTCGATCATCAAAATAAACAACATAAGTGGGAAGAAGCTCGCCACATTTGTATACACTGCAATGGTCGATTTCTTTCATCATATTTGCTACAATTACACTATAAGAATCAATGTAAAAATTCAAAAAAACGACACTTTTGTCGACGTTGTCCCTTGCGTTTCATGTGGAAAAATAATATGAAGGCTCATATTGTAATGGAACATGGACAAGAGGTAATTTTTTTTTTATTAAATTTAAGAAATTTTTTAAATTTTTATCACTCATTCTACAGTACCTTGGGTCTTCAGATTTTATTAATTAACCCTATGGAACCAAAAACAAAATCTGAAGATCAGCGGTAAAAAATGTACATACAGTATTGGCCATAACTAAAGCACCCCTTCAATGGAATTTTTCAAATCATAATTTTTTTTGATTAAAAAGGGTTTTTCGGGATGTATTTTGTATATATTTTATTAACTTATATGTGTGTTCGTACTTTCCAGTAAAAAAAATCCAGTAACTTTATTTTAGAGAGTAAAAATAAATTACTCTCAATCTGAAAAATTACAACAAAAAAAAAAGTACTCGAACAACAATTTGTAAAAATAAGTTGTATTTTATTATAAATCAATTCAAAACGTTAGTTTTGTGTTATTTTACATCTTTTCTTTGCAGACTTGTAATTGTATTAATTTTGCACTTTTTAGTTTTGTTTATATTTGCAATCATATGTTGATATTTTTTACTGGATAAAAAATGTCCAGTAAAAAATATCATGTTCTCTAGCTACGAACTGTCACTTTTAACACTCTCTTGCTCTCTCGTTACAAGTTTTTAAAAGTAAACGAACGGAATCCCGTAACTTCCATTGATAATTTGTACAAATTATTACAAATTCTCATGTACGCGAACACTATTATTGTTAATGTTCATATAATATTAATTTAGTAAAAGATAATTTTATGAAAAATTAATTTAAAATGATAAATCATATAAAAACACAAAACTCAACGAATGCATTTAAAAATTCCAGAAGATAAAAATAAAGGAAGGCGTAGTGTGTATACTATTAGTTTTATACAGTTTATTGTGAAAAAAAAAACAATTTTCATGCATTTCATGTCAAGTGAACCAACTTTTGAAATCGATGTCTTCGGATGAAATTTGCACCAAGGTTAGTTCTATTGGATACTAATTCAGACACAATTTTTCAACAAGATCGGTCGAGAACTCTCCGAGTTAGAGGAGGTCAAAGTTTGACATTTTGTCAAGCAGGTGTTTTTTCTTATCCATGTAACTTATTAGCTATTGTTCTTAGCAAAATGTGTCCCAAATAGTTTAGATAGCTCTTTCTTCAATCTTTCAAAAAAAAATAAAAAATTGCAAAAAAAATTAAAAAATTTTATGTCTTGCGTTACAAAATATTTATTTTGATAGATATCCCACTCGCATCCCACTAAGCGACCAAATAGGTGTTCAAAATATCTAAGCTTTATTTTAAGAAAAAAAGGGCCTATTTTAATAAAAAAGTCAAAAAAGTTTTTGATTTCGGAAAAAAAATATGAAAATTTTTTTTATTTTTTTTTTTAAATATTTTTTTTCGAAAGATTGAAGAAAGAGTTATCTAAACTATTTGGGACACATTTTGCTAAGAACAATAGGTAATAAGTTACATGGATAAGTAAATACACCTGCTTGACCAAAATGTCAAACTTTGACCCCCTCTAACTCGGAGAGTTCTCGACCGATCTTGTTGAAAAATTGTGTCTGAATTACTATCCAATAGAACTAACCTTGGTGCAAATTTCATCCGAAGACATCGATTTCAAAAGTTGGTTCACTTGACATGAAATGCCCCATATATGAAGGGGTGCTTTAGTTTTGTCCGTTTCATTTTCTACCTTAAAATATTTTTTGATTTTAAGTTACCTCTTATAGAAAGGTTAACTTTGTATTTGTTTATCAATAATAAACATATTAACAAATGAAAATAATTCATAATAGATATTTAAAATTTCGTTTTTATCCAAAAAAAATATAATATGAAAAAATTTCACTGAGGGGGTGCTTTAGTTATGGCCAATACTGTATGTATTTAAGATTTTCGTTTTTTTTTTTTGTTTGTTTTAGATCGAATTAAATCACCGCCATGAATGTTTTCTATGCCAAGAAAAGTTCTCCATTCAAAAGGAACTCAAACGTCATTTGATCACCCAACATTCCGCCGATGCTGCACTTCATTATTGTCTGCTATGCCCCAAAACATTCTTCAGTATTGAACATCTCAATGAACATTTAAATCGCCATCGATTGACAACAGCCGATGTCAAGACCGTTGAAAGTATAATACATTCCACCTGCTGGCCAAATGGTGAAAAGTCAATTAAATGCAAAATATGTGGACTAATATTTCAAACAATGACCAACTTAAGTGAACATTTCTCACCAAGAAATCCTCAGAACTTGTGTGCCAACCAACATTCACTGGCAAACTACTCAATTACAAATCAAAAAGGATTCGAGCTGCATTTAGAACTGGATTCTGAAACTGAAGTAGAAGATGAAGTTGAAGCGGGTCATAATAAAGATAGTAAAAGATCTTTATATCCCTACAATTGCTGCATGTGTAGTATGTCATTTAAGCGGAAATATCAAATGGCTCAACATCAGCGTTCTATGCACAATTATGAAGTGCTGGAGCTAAAATGTGAACGTTGTATTTTCAGAACAGTCTCACAGGTATAGAAGTGTTTTATAGCTTTTTTAATTAAAACCCATCTGAAACTTGAATTCATTTTTCTTTTAGAAAGTTCTAGACTATCATAAAGCCACGCAGTGTTTTAATGTTGAAAAACAATACGAATGCGATCAGTGTAATTTTAAATTTATGTGGCAAGAAAATCTTGATAACCATATTGCCATATTTCATACTCCAAATGATTTGGCGAAACCAACGGACGTCGTTAAGACGGTGGCTTCTAATGAACCTATACCAACCAACAATAAAAGCGATAACAATATTTTCGAATGTATGGACTGTCACCGAAGATACAATCGAAAAGATCGTTATAAAGCTCATTTTAAAAAGTTCCACAATGATATGGAACCAACGTCGGTCAACATTCCCAAGTCAAAAGTTCGCAAACATCCCACACCGAAGATGGAAAAGAAATTTTTATGCGCCTTTTGTGGCCTCTCCTTTTCTAACAATTCTAATCTTACGGTACACATGAGAAGGCACACGGGAGAGAAACCTTTCAAGTGTGACCTTTGCGAAATGGCTTTTCCACGTACATCCGATTTACAGGCTCACCGACGAACACACACCGGAGAACGTCCCTTCAAATGTATGTTTTGCGAGAAATCATTTTCGCGACAATACAAATTAAATGTTCACAATCGCATACACACGGGTGAGCGTCCCTACCAGTGCACGTTTTGTCAAAAATCATTTATACAATCGAACGATTTAACACTACATTTACGTCGCCATACGGGCGAAAGACCCTATATGTGTGATATTTGCGGCGAGGGCTTTATATGTGCCACATCTCTTAAGCAGCATCGTAACTCAAAAGGTCATCAGGAAGAAAAAATGGATTTAAAAATGTGTGTGCAACAGTTGACGCAGTTCGATATGAAATTCTAAACGACTTGGGAGATAAGTACATATAGATTTATTATATTTTCTCATTACAATACATACTTGTATGTATATAATCTGGTCAAATACATACATACATATATTTTAATCGAAATATGTAAAATAGGTTTTATATTACTCATTAATTTAATGTGTTTTAATTATCTAAGTAATAAATTAATTGTGGAGATTTATAATTTTTTTTTTCGTTTTCAAATCGTTTCGAAATCGATTTCCATTACATACATACTTGAATGACCAATGGGTCTATTATGAATGACAGCCGAACTGAAGATGCGTTGAACGTTTTAAAAACTTTATGGATTTAAAATCTGCGGACGTAAAGCTCTTATTATGCAAGGAATTGATTGAAAAGGGCTTTAACTAAATGAAAGAAATGAAAAATTGAGTTTGTGGAGTGTATAAAATGTCTTGGTGTGTATATTGATTGTCATCTTAGAAGTTAAAGTTCTTAGAATTAAAAGTTCAATTTATGAGAGATTATTTCAGGTTCTAACTACAAGGATTTGGAACATTCTACCCAAATCCTTAAGAAGATTTAATTTATCAGATAATAACTTTAAAAACAAGCTTGTAGAACATTTTTAACTTAATGATCATGAAATTGAAAACTAAATTTATAAATATTCCTATTTTGAACGTAATTTATATCATATATCTTATTTAATTTATTATTTTTTTTATTTAATTTTCATGTTTAATTTAATATCTAGTTTAGTGTTTAATGTCCAAATTATTTTAAGCGATTGCAAATTTATGTAGTAGCATTTGTTAGTGAGTAGTTTGTAAGCCATATTTGGCCCAATGCGCTTGGTTAATAAAATAGTATTAACCCATTACAGCCCACTGTCCCCTTAAGAGTACACCTATTCAAAGGCTGATAACTCTGACTTAAACAATATTATTTCTTAAAGTAAATATACATGTATGTAACTTCTTTAGGCTCAATTGAGTTTATAATCGGAGACACATGTTACTAAATAAAAAAGAAGTGCAATTTTTAGTGTTTCTAATTTCGTATTTCGATTGGGTCTACTTTGCTAAAACCATTTTAGTATTTTTTTTAATGCAAGTGTTTTACAATTATATAAACTTATAAAGTATTTTGTAAAGGAAGTAAACAAGCGTGTAACACCATTTATTTTAACAAAATGTGAAAAAGTTTATTAGAAGGTAAGGTTTTATTAGACTGTCCCCAATTGGGGACAATGGGCAATACTAGTAAAAAATTTAACAATTTTACAAGGTTTTCATCGTCTTTCTTAAGATATTTAGAGGTCAAAATATCTTATTGCTACTTCAAAAAGCTGATATTTACATAATGGAAAGCGATGATGATGTATATGATATATGAGTTATGCCATTATCCTGCCTCTGTAAGTGATGTCGACGAAGGTAATGATGTACCAACTACCATTCAGACGGTCCTATTTGCATCCCACAACATCAAAATTATACTATTTTTTTATAATTCCTATTATTTAGTCGTTAATGAATAACTATATAACAATAAAATAGAATTTTTACCTTCAGTTTCTTCTTGGGCGTTAATGGGTTAATTATCAAAATAAATAATAAATAAATAGGTAAAAAATATTATTTATATTACTGTGAATAAATAAATAATTATTTGCTCGGTTAACCGTTTAAACCAGAAACCCGATTAATTGAATACCCTAGTATTTATAGACGGCAATACTGAGTATTAACACTTTTCAAAAAAATATTAAAAAATAAAAAAAATATCTATGTATGTATGTACACAGAAAAAAGTTTTAACATAAATATTATGATTCGATTTCATTGATTTCAATTCATAATATTTATAAATAATTTCTTAAATATTAAATGTTTATGGATATTTTATTACTTTTAATATTTTTTAAGTTTCAGATTGCATCTTAAAATATTGGCCAATATATGGCTATTATGCAAATAGTTTTGAATTAATTCATTAGATAATGCAATTATAATGCAATTTATTATAAAATATTATTAAATTTATGCAAAAAAAGCAAAAAATTTCGTCATGAACAGTTTTATAATATTTATGAACATGTTCTTATTCTGAATGAAAACAGTTTGGAAAAAAAAATCATGTTCGATTAATAATATTTATTACAAAATTCATTCCAATTATGAATTTCTTTTTTCTGTGTATCTCCCAAATTCATTCCATCAAATTTTGTGATTTCTCAGTTTTTAATAAATTCAAAAATAAAATCAATTTAAAAAATAAATATAATTAAAAAAAATATAAAGTGTATATAATTTGAGACAAGTTTAAGCAAAAGCACCATACAAATATTTATTCGCTACAAAATCTGCATTTAAATTAATTTATCTTTCATTTATTCCATAATTTTTATTACGAAAACTGCTGTTTTATATGTTACGAAAATTTCACTTTTTGAAAAATGTAGGCAAAACATGGTTCGTCTTTCAGCTGTTTCTAATTAAACAAACAATCGGCTATATAAAAACATTAAAAATTTTAAACTTTGATAATACTTTGAAAATAAGAAAATTATCTACATATCTATCCACTTACATTGAACAATTTGAAATTAAATGGTAAAAATACTTTTTATGAACAATATTTTTTGTAATAGAATTTTTAGTTGCTGTTACTCTGTATCTGACTAAGGCCGGGTAACTTATCAAAATTTTAAACATTAGTTTTTCATACAAAAAAAATATTTAAACATTGATTAAGCTTAACTATGTTTAAAATTTTGTTAAGTTACCCGGCCTAATTTATTTTGTCGATATAGTGTTATTTATTAGAATTTATTTATTTTTAAATAGTTTAAGCAGTTTTCTAATAATTATTTGAAATATAATTTTGTCCAACACTTTCCAAAACAAATTACTTCAAAATACTACAAAGATACATTTAATACTATTCGTTAAGAAAAATGCTTGACTGCATACGTTCCAATTGATTGGATAGATTTTTCTGCTCAGCTGTTAAACGATATATTTCCTGTTGTTCCTCAGGCGATAAGGGCTTACGTTTGGCTTTATTTTGTAGTGTTCTCTTGTAGGTCTCCAATATTTCTTGATCAATTAGGTCTAGTTTACGTTTAATATCCAATCGCTTTATTTCCTCCGATGCAGCATCATGCAGGCGACGTAATGCACCACTATTGTATTCTGCAATTGTGGAGAGTTCCGCCACTAGACGTTTAATTTCATTGTGAATTTCATCCTCGTCGTTGTTGGGGAAATCTGATATATCCAGAATTCCCTGTTCGATTAACTCTTTTTTAACACGCTTCTCAATGCCAATGCAATTGCGCAGCATGGAAAAGGATCTAAAGTTCATGGGAGCCGAAGAGTGGGTATTTTCACTGCTGCTATTGCTATTCTCTGCCACAATGTCGGCAGCATTAGACAACAACTGCTCCTCCATTAATGCCGAAACTAAACGTTGTGTTAGAGGTCCTGTAACACATTCACCGGCAATGGAGTCGGCCTTTTTCAGAATATTCATAGCGGCCCCATTGTTTTGTGGCTTTAGTCGATTATTTGTATTTGAATTAGAACCCTGTTGTATTTCCTTTAAATCTTCTGTAGCCCATACTGTAGAATAGTGGGGACCCAGCTCGGGAATCGGCGGTACCAAAGGACCATTGTATTGCTCCAGGAGGTCATTCAACAAACGCAAATCTTCATTAGTCAAGGGCATACAATATGGCTCCACAGACAGCCAAAATTTATTGGGAGTGTCAATTTTTGCCGGTAAAGGCTTTTGGAGATCCCTACTAGCACCATGAATACCCGGAGCATAGTCCATGCTGTCATCGGTCAGAGGAGCCAGTGGACTATTCTTAGCGTTTGGATTTTTAGCTTGTTTCAATGTAGCGTGCTTTGGTTTTCGCACCAATGATGTTTCATCTCGTTTACGCTTGCCGCTGTTGACTACGGAAGCAGCCGGTGAAGTCGGTTGTTTATCACCCACTTGACCGGCAATTTGTAAAGCATTTTTATTTTTTCTATCCTTGTTCTTTTCGTCTTTATCCAAACTCTCGTATTCGGATTTCAATACTCTATACCTTAAAGCCACACTTGACAGCAAAGTTTCTAATTCCAACTGTATATTGTCCAAATCTTCCGCAGCTATAGATTCTTCAGACGACCGATTTAATGCAGCTGTATATGTGGGCAATTGTTTAGCACAATCTTTTGTTTTTATTATTGGGATAGCAAGACCACTGGTACTTTCAGCGTCGGGTGATGGTGGTGTATTATTCGCTTGTGGTCCTATTTTACCACTCAATTTTCCCCCGGTGGCAAATGAACCGATTTTCATATTTTTACTTGTTGATGCCATTTTATTTAAATTTTTATATAAACAAAAACACCAAATGCATAATTAGCTTTGTTTTTCTTTCAATAATCAAATTATGACAGGGTTGTGTAACAGAGTTGTTCGATATCGTTGTTTATTCGGGAAAACATTATTTTGTAACAGGGTGACTCGTATAATTAAATTTATAATTCTTATTTATACAGATTTTTTATTTAAAAATCAATATGAAGAAAATGCTTTAGATGTACATACTTTATGCAATCCATAACAAATTCCTCTAACACCGCGATCTTTAATATATTTTACATTGAAATATGGAAGTAAACAATTTTATTCACACCATTTTAAGGACAATGGCCCATAATCAAAGTCAGAAATAAAGAATACTTTAAGAAAATTAATCTCGACTTTACTTAAGAGTGGACTTTAGGTCTATCATAGACAAGTTAAAATATACTTCTGACGCTGAAGTCGACCCTAAATATAAAACTAGCTGAAGTTGTTTTTAAATCGTTTAACAATGCTGTTTAACAACAGCATTGCAAAACCTTGGAACAGGTTTTGCAATTGTTTAACAGTTCCTAATGTATAAAAAAGCATACAAAAACAAACGATTTACTTTTCGAAATGGATTGTTCGAACAATCGACTTATAGAACCTAGTGCCGAGTTATATTGGTTATACATTTTCTTTTACCACGACAATAAAATAATAATTAATTATAATAATTAAATAATAATAAATAATTCCACAAAATCCAACTAATTTAATTAAAATGACAACACTGATTACAACTAAAATATACTAATTTTAGTCAGTGTGGCACCTTTATTTTTTTTTTTCAATTTCATAGCATTCCAGGTTATTAAAAATAAACAGAATTTTTAAAATATTTACAAACTGATGAAAAAATAAACAAATTCGTAAAAATAATGAATACACGAGAGGTTTGCATTATTTAAATTGTGAAGAATATAAATATTATGTTATAATTTTTGCAGAAAACTTGGGTTAACTCTATGTTTTCCCAATTATCACATCTGGAAAACAACAATTCACCAAAACCAAAAAAATCGAAAGACGTTATTCCAAAGCCCACCGGAACTACAAAGAAACAATCCACTACGGCACCAGTCGACGATATAATTGATTTGGATGATTTAGAAGACTGCAGCAATGAAGCATCCACATTTCTGGAGCGAACAACAAAGACTGACGTACAAATCTCCAATGAAAATTGGATTGATGTCTTTGCTCCAGTAACAAGTGACGAATTGGCCGTACATCCCAAAAAGCTACAAGAAGTACAACAGTGGTTTAAACATTGCGCTGTCATGAAGCGCAAAAAACCGTCTCAGCTTTGTTTGCTTACTGGACCTTCGGGTAGTGGAAAGACAGCCGCTATACGAATCTTAGCCAAAGAAAACAAAATCAATATACAAGAATGGATAAATCCTGTTGATCAGGAGATGATCTATAATTTGGGCGATCAAGTTTATGGACAGTCATATGTTAGTTCACAAGTAGAAGCTTTTAAAAATTTCCTTTTTAAAGCATCGCGATATCGTTCATTGTTGGAGACAATTGCCACAGATAAACGCTTACTAATGGTGGAAGATTTTCCCAACTTTCTGCTAAGAGATCCTACAGTATTTCAGGAGATATTAGAGTAAGTTATACGTCTAATAAATGCTATTAATTTACTTGTTCACCACTTTCAACACTAAAAGAATAGTGATATACAAATGAGTGGGGCGGATTTTCATTGGAAAATATGACGGTAACAAAATTTAATTGGAAATTACCAAGTATTTTGTAAAAATTATTTCTAAACTTTTATGAAGCAAAATGTTTTGAAATGATAATTTTTAATTGCTAGTAGAGGAATGAAGAAGACTTTCTGCCAGTTTCTGGATGTCGAAAGAAGTTGGTATATTTTTATTAAAAAATGGGATAATATGCATATAAATAAATATTTTGAAGTAAAATATAACAAAATATGCATTATCAGTAATACATATATAGTTTAAATTCGAAATTTTAATAAGTATAGTAACCATTGATAAAAATTTATAAAGTTCTGTTTAGTGAACTTTTCATAAATAAAAGTGTTTTTTTTTTTAGAGAATATGTCAACTATGCCAAATCACCTTTAATCTTTATAGTAACCGATGCTAAAACTCGAGGTCTTAATATCAGTTATAACCTCTTCACCGATCAAATAAAACAGAAGTTCCTTATTAATCACATTAGTTTTAATGCTGCAGCATCGACTATAATGCAAAAGGCTATGAAACGATTTTGCACTCTAATGCGTTCACCACCACACTGCGAAATTTACAAATCACCATCACCAGATATAATTGACTCGATAATTATATCGGCCCAGGGAGACATAAGAAATGCATTAATAAATCTGCATTTCTCATCTTTGAAAGGAGCACCATGTTTATTAACCAAACGTGTTGCAATGGTAGAAGAATCAAAAACTTTAAGAAAGAGAAAAGGTCAGAGAGCACTAAAATCTGTCGGACGTGATGAATCGGTAACAATGATGCATGCTTTGGGCAGGGTATTTAATCCAAAGTGTAAGTATAAGTACAATTATGTGGCGCACAATATCTATATTTTATAATATTTTAGTTACCGAGGCCAAACGTTTTTTACATTCACCCGAAGAATTGACAGAGGCTTTTATTACGGAACCAAAAAAATTTATCGATTTAGTACAAGCAAATTATGTACTCCATTTTCGCGATATCGAATATGTCTTGGAAGCGGCCAATGGTTTAAGTCTTTGTGATATTATGCTCAACGATTATAGAGATGATTCTTTAGTATTGACCGGTTTAAATGTTGGCATCCGCAGTGTCATGGTGTCCAATACAAATCCCACCACTGGCTGGATGCCCATCAAAGGACAAAAGCGATTAGATCCCAATACAGCCAAAATACCATCCAGGGCTTCGAAAGTTTTGCCTGAACATCATAATATTTCCTCCAGTCTGTATGCCTTGGACTATAAAACCTTTGTTAATGTAATATCACCTTAAAAAGCCTAGAGCCTTAATTAAAAAAAATCAGTTTTATACATATTTTAAACGTACTTTTTATTTTATTTTTTATATTGAAATTCTTATTTTCTGTTGAGAAATCGTAATATTGAAAAAGAAAAACATACATATAAACATTTAAGAGTAATCATAAATCACTACGCTTAATAAGAACGAGTATGTGTTTTATTATGCGGGTAAATTTCTATCAATTGTATTTTATTTGTTGTTTGTAACACCATACAAAAAAAAAACTGAAAATGCAATTTCTTATTGGTTTTGTTTCTTGAAGATTTTGGTGTTTCATATCTGTTTTAACACCAAAATACATTTGATCCATTTAAGCTTTTAGGTAGTAATAGTATAATATAAATATAGTAAAAAATAATCAGACGCTTTTGTCTTTACTTCATCGAGATCCTTGAAAACAAATGTAATTCAACGTAAAGGCCTCTGAGGGCTACGATCATAGAATATCAAATAAGCGGGAACACTCAAAACTTCATCTATTGACACCTCACGCACTATAGTATCGGATGTATAAAACCATCTGAAAGTAATTTGTAGTTTATAAATTGAAAAGCAATCAATTTATGCCAAACTTCTTTTAGCTTTACCTATGCGCATTGCGTAGAGCTCCTCTCCTGTAAGTAACAAAATGGCCAGAATTTGCCTCACCAGAGTGCACAACAACAGCCAATAAGCGATAGAGATTACGCGGAAACATTGTACCAAAGCCCGTACCGTAAGACTCGGCACCGGCGCCCATGTTATTCATGGGCAGACTAGAAGAAAACAATGACATAGTAGAGCCCCAAGGTGTGCCAGCCTAAAGCAAATGATAGCGAAATAAAAAACCTTTGAAACCGAATGAAATTCTTACAAACCTGGCTATTTAAATGGGGTTGTACAAAACTATAGGGAGCCATTGAAAGGCTTTCGGGAAAATGCACGTAGTCTTGACGTTTGCACACTTGACCAGTGGGCAACCATACCGTGCGAGCTATATGTACGCAAAGACATGCTGGTAGTTTAGCAAATGTTAAGGATTTAGTGTGAGTGGTGGTTTCATTGCATGATTCACACTTGACGCCAGTGACATCCTCGGATGTAATGTAGTCACTTAGCAAATGACCCAAACTTAGACCGCTGCGTCGTTGAGGTGGTAAATTTAATGTAATACTATCGAACTTATCATAGCGAACAGTGGACTTGACGGGAAAGAGAATAAAAGTTGAATTATTTATTTAAAAGCATGTTCCGACAAACACTACTAACCTTGAATCCACAGCCATTACAAACAATTTGTGTACCCATGGCACCTTGAAAAGGATGTGGTACTTGTGTGGGCATTTTTTCAGACCAAATCTAAAATATAAACTCTATATGTATAAACAAAATATGGGTCCATTTTTGTTTGCAACATACCGAAACTTTTCCAGGTCCTCGAGTTAAGCGCTCCAGGGAGCGACATGATCCTGATGATCTTTTGTTTAGAGCGTCTCTAGAACGACTGGGTCTACCACCCAAAACAGGCGATGACATTCCACCAATTTCCATAGCTTCTGGTGGCGATGAAGATGGTAAATGATCGGCATGTAGGTCCCGATCACATATCGAGGCCGGAGAATCAGGGGTGTGGGCCTCAGAACGTACCATGCGTGACAAACCAGTGGATTCATCATAATCCGCATTGAGAAAATCACTTAACATGGCACTAGATGGTCGGTTGGGTTGATCACCAATACCATTGTCCACTGGCAAAGCATCCGATAAGGAACCAACTTGTTTGGGACGATGGGCCTCCTCTTCCAACGTCGAAAGCATTACATGAAATAACTCATGAGCATCATGTTCTTCTTGTGGTATGACCCAACCCAATGCGTTTAATGCTCTTAGCACAGCTCCTGGCGAATATGGATCTCCCCTTAGACTAGTATGGGTACCGTTTACAACCTCCAACGTACTGAGCAACGAGCTTATTAAACTTTTGCGATCTGGTGTCGCATTATTATACAATTGCAGCCAGGCTATAAACTGCGGGCATGCAGCTAACGCCTGTAACAGTGTATTTAGAAAACATGTCTGGCCAAAATTATGAAGTCCAGCTATTTGACCGCGTCGTTGGCGTAAACGCGAATTACCTTTAAAAAGTATTAAATTTAGTATTAAGCTGAAATAGACAAATTGCCCCACCACCACTCTTATTGTACATCACAACATAGCAGTGGGAGGTCACAATGGTATTATTGGTTGCTCATTTTCTTTTGTCATCCAACTTACCAGAAGGTCCCCAAAAAACAAAAGCTCCCACAACTGCTGCTACTGTTACGCCAGCTGCCATTAAAATTTTTTCACTTTCCATTTTTCAAAACTTTGTTTAAGGAAATTTACACAATTTTATAGCAAATTACATTAATTTTTTTTTACATTTTCATTAACAATTGCACTCGGAAAGAAAAACAGACATTAATGAAAAAATAAATATCGATACCACATACATCAGCTGTTCTTAGGGATGCCGTACGAAACGGTGTTACCCACCAATATTTGGATTATCGAAAATCCTTGGGATTATTGAAATATATTAAAATTACATATGCCCCTCTATTCTGCTGACTGACTCAATAAATTCCTAAGCAGACCACAAGAAGAATGTTGAGAAAACGAAATAATTAAAATGGAAACCAAAGTGAAAATTATTGAAAAAATTTAAATGGAAATAATTTTTATTGTTTCTCATAACACCGTAATTTTATCAATGTATATTTCATGAGTATTTGTAGATGTTTGTTTGCATGTGTTATAAAATAATTATTTTTATAAATTATAACCGTTCAATCGTTTAATTATTTATCACTTTATTTTGTTTAGTTTTTATTGATTTTTATTGTTTCTCACAAATTGTTAACCAGATCAACGCCACAACTATTTTTTATCAGAATTTGATATTTTCAATACCAAATTTTAATGGTACCACTATTCTATAGACATTCATGTATCATAGGACCATATTACGGAAAGACAGTTTTTTGGTTTCACATGTTGGTCGATAACTTTTGTATCATAGAGACTTATTCCGTGAAGATATTTGTTTGGGTGCTAGGATAAATAATGAACCAACTCTTACTATTTACAACACAAATTTTTCTTTTGCAAAAATGTTTTAAAAGTTGTCTTTTTTCAACTTTTAATCGTGCTTTCAACGGAAATCTTAGAATTTTATAAGGATATAGAAAATATATATTTCTACATCTGCGATGAATATTTAGATTTTGTTACAAACGGAATAACAAACACAATTTACCCCTCATATTTTAAGTGGTACGTATAAAAATATATATGGCATCCCGAAAGACATGGCATTAAACCACAGGGTGATTCAAATTTATTTAATATCAATGCAGAGTTGGCTTTTCGACATTTCGAACATCAACAATTTTATTTTTTATTATAATATATTCGATTTTTCGACATTTGTATCTAAAAATTAGATTTAAATTTATAAAATTGTTAACAAATGTATATTACTGATTTGGCATGTTTACTATCAAACACTGTTCTAAAAGTTTTTCATAAAAATATTTTGGCTCAATATCACCAAATATCGATTGTTATATGAAAAATCTAAAATCACTTAGATCGTTAATAAGCTGTCTTAGAAGAAAATGGACAATAATCTGTGATCACTCATATTTCCCAACAAATATCGATTTTTATATGAAAAATCTAAAATCACTCATATATCGTTAATAAGCGGTCCTAAAGGAAAAAGGGCAATAATCTGTGAAAAATCTAAAATCTAAATTATATGAAAAATCTAAAATCACTCATATGTACATACAGTATTGGCCAATATCATAATCATAATTTTTATGATAAAAACGGCTTTTTTTGGATGTATTTTGTATATATTTTATTAACTAATGTTGTTAATGTTCATTTAGAAAAAGATAATTTTATTAAAAATTAATTTAAAATGATAAATCATATAAAAACTCAAAACGCAAGGGACAAAACAAAAGCATCCTCTTATAAGATGTTTAAAAATTTGACTCGGTACTGCATATTTGCAATGTGAGTTATCGGGAATCACAATGAATGGACTTAAAAATTCCAAAAGATAAAAATAAAGGAAGACGTAATGTCCAAAATTTAAGTTTTATGCAGTTTATTGTGAAAAAAAAAACAATGACAAGGAGCAAGTACTCCAGTGAATTTAAAATTAAAGTTATTGAAGACTGGAAGACGGGCTTATCACTAAATGAATTGAGTAAAAAATATTCAATTAACAGATCAGTTATTTTCAGGCTCGTTTAAAAATTTTTTAAGACTGGTCGCATATCACCGGCGCATTCTGGAGGTCGTAAAAAGTTCCGCTGGAATAAGGCATGTACGCAGACCAAAAGGAGGAAGACTGAATCCTAAGTATTGCAAAGAAACAATTAAACATGGAGGTGGCAATGTAATGGTCTGGGGTTGCTTTTCTGGTCAAGAATTTGGGCCAAATCATAAAATTTATGGGATTATGGATCGGTTCATGTACCGTGATGTATTGTAAGCTGTAATGTTGCCTTATGCCAGTGAAGAGATGTTAATTATAGGGAGCTTCCAACAGGATAACGATCCTAAGCACCCCTCCAAAGTTTGTAAGACTTGACTACAGAGCAATAAGATTCAAGTTCTTCATTGGCCTGGTCAATCTCCCGATCTCAATCCTATTGAGAACTTGTGGCACATTGTTAATATGAAAATAAATAGTGAAAATTGCTGAAATAAGGAGAATAACGATTTATTTCATGCCGTTAAAATAGCCTGGGAAGGAATATCGAAAAACGCCATAAAAACATAATATCTTCTATGCCAAGAGATGTTCTTGTGCCATCCAAAACAAAGGATTTGCAACAAAAAATTAATTAAATTTTTTTTTATAGTTTATTCTTGAAGGGGTGCTTTAGTTTTGTCCGTTTCATTTTCTACCTTAAAATATTTTTTGATTTTAAGTTACCTCTTATAGAAAGGTAAACTTTGAAAGTATTTGTTTATCAATACTAAACATATTAACAAATAAAAATAATACATAATAGATATTTAAAACTTTGATTTTATACAGTTATGGCCAATACTGTATATCTTTAATAAGATGTACTAGAAAAAAGGAAATAATCTGTGATCACTCATATTTCACAGCAAATATCGATTTTAATGTGCTGTTTTTATAATACAACCGAGTACTATGAGTGGAAATTTTACATGTGTTTTGTTGTTGTAACTAAAACAAAATATGTACATTAGGTATATAACTAATTTTGGCGAAATTTTTGGCATACCACCACGTGATGGCCAATGTTGTATTAGTAATGAAAATTATTTTTATACCCTTCACCATGAGTGGCAAGGGTATATATAAGTTTGTCATTCCGTTTGTAATTTCCACATTTTTCATTTGCGACCCCATAAAGTATATATATTCTGGATCGTTTTAGATAGCGGAATCGATATAGCCATGTCCGTCTGTCCGTCTGTGTGTTGAAATCAACTTTCCGAAGCCCCCAAATAACTTCCATACACGATTCATACATAAATATCTCCGAAATTCTTCCGGCTCGGTCGCTATTTAAAATCGAGAAAATCGGTCCACAAATGGCTGAGATATAAGGAAAAAACTAGGACAACCTCGATTTTTTACCTATATCTGGATTACTAAGTCATTAATATAGACAATATGGATAGCTAATGATAGATATTTCAAAGACCTTTGCAACGACGTATATAAGACCATAGTAAGTTGAACATACAATGGGTCAAAATCGGAAACAAATATTTTTAAACCCGAATTTTTTTTCATCAAAAAAATTTTTTTTTTCATAAATTCTTTTTCCAAAAAAATTAAAGAAAATTAAAAAACAATTTGGAAAAAAAAAATTTTTAAAAAAATTTAAAACATTAAAAAAAAAATTTTGATTTTGTTTAAATAAAAATATTTAAAAAAAAATATATTTTTTCAATATAATTTGGTGAAGGGTATATAAGATTCGGCACAGCCGAATATAGCTCTCTTACTTGTTTTAGATCATTTGGAATCAAAAACATCACGCACCAACACCAATTTCTAAAATTAACCAAATTTGTTTTCTATGAAAAATTATATAAATAATTTTATTTTTTTTGCAAGTTGAGGAATCTTCCCTTATTTAAAAATTATATTTTGAAGAATGTCCGCAGTTATTATTAAAATAAAATATATTGTTTTTCAAAATAATTGAAAAAATTTAATGAAAAACTTTATTGCGTTTGGTGCGTGATTTTTCATATTTTTTAATGCTCTATACGACTATGCTATGCCAATTTGCATATTTGCAAAAAATGTAAAAAGTTATATCCCTAATGTACATTCTTCAACTTCAACTCAAAGTATTCGTTTGTATTATAAAAACAGCACATAAGAAACATATTTTTCCTAAAAACTTATAAAATATTGATTTTAAAATTTTTTCTTTTATTTAAGAGATACAATTATTATTCCTTTGAAATAGAACCGATTTTTTGAGTTACGTACCTTTTTCAACAATTTTATCATTTATGGTATTAAGAAACCGTTATTTCACTAAAATGAAGTGATCGAGAAAAACTATAATTATTTCCGTACTCTATGACTCCAACAAAACGGAATTGCTACATGAGAACCCTGGCATATTTTTTTGGTTCACTTTTGTATCACTGTGTTATTATTAATATGGAATAACAAAATATGTAATATAATGTATATAAATTTTATTATTTTAATCTTTATATAATTAAACAATTATATGTAAATACATTATTATTATCTTTATATTCATAATGTTCATTAAAGAAACCAAATGTTCATAAAATTATTATACAAAATTCGTTTTGTAAGCCATTAACAACTGAGAGGGCGTTAGTGTAAAAACATAAGTTCTTTTTAAATTAGATTTTTTATACATATTCGTTAAATCAGAATGCTTATTTTATAAAAATTTACATTCATATTTAATTTTTTAAATTTAAAGTCGATTATACCAATTTTTTGATTTATGTGCCTTATAATATTACTCCACTAAGCCTTCAGTTGTTATTGAATTAGTCTATATATGAATATAATTATGGAAACGAAAATTTAACCAGCAACTTCAGCATGTAAAATTGTTCGGTCATGTTGACTGTGAAAAGGGGAATGTTTGTTTAGTTTATATTTAAAGGTTGTAATGTATTTTCTAAATTAGGTATATACTTTAGAGAATACATTAAAACAGTGTTAAGTTTTCAGGGTAGTATAGACTTAATAATTTAGTTGTATTCTTTTTAGATTTTTTTGTTTTGCTTTTACATTCCTCTGTTGAGTGCCCAGACTGCTTTATGTGTTTGCCAAAAGAGATGGAAGAATTGAAACCACGTTTACAAACGGTGCACGTCATAGGACGATCTTCCGTATGACTTTTTTCGTGCACACGTCGTGTTTTCCGATCACCAAAAGCTAATTCACAAAATTCACACTTAAAAGGACGTAATTTTAAATGGACTGCATTATAATGATCTTTAAGATGTGAACTTCTTAAAAATAGTTTGCCGCACGAAGGACACTGTAAACGTTTATCATCGTGACTTCTCAGATGCTCTTCTAAGTCTTTGGCCGTCTTTTGGCTTCTTTTGCAAATTGGACACAAAAGTTCGGGTTTGGTTGTATGTATTTCTGAGTGAACCTTTAATCGAAAGGATTGGCGAAAACGTTTTCCACACCATTCGCATGCAAAGGGAAACTCATCAGTGTGTGTAAGTTCATGAACTCTTTTCGAACTGTTTGAAGCAAATGATTTCGTACAATGGGAGCATTTAAAAGCCCTAAGTTTTTCATGAACCGTCCGTACATGATCATCTAAATGACTTTTACGTTTAAATTCTTTTGAGCATATCTGACATTTGTGCATCGTTTGATTCGTAGCATGCACTGTTCGTTGATGTCTTTTAAAGGTGGATATCGTAGCAAATACATGGGAACATTTTTCGCACACTATCGTATCTTTAACATCGTCATCATCAGTGCTTTTCATGTTGTCAGAGTGTGATGATTTTCCGGTTATCGTTGGTTGTTTAGCTTTTCTTGTGCGTTTTTGACGATTGTTTTCAACTTCAGTTGATTGTTTACGCTTCTTACGGCGTTTTGGTTCAATTGTATTTTCTCCATTTTCTTGATTTTTTTTCGACAATTTATTTTTATCTTCAGTGGATTGTTTATCTTTATTTCGGCGTTTTGGTTTAATTGTATTTTCTCCATTTTCGATATTTTCTTCATTTTGCTTCGACAATTTGTTTTCATTACTTGTACAATACTAAAATTAAATATTGAAATTTAAAAATATTTATTTATGTATAATGCAATATTTTATGGAGTGCGAAACTTGTTGTGACTTTTATTAGATACATACATATTTACATACATATTTGGTCAATTCACAAGATCTCCTATCATGTCATATTGTCCTAATAATTCACGACTCGGCGGGTCGACTTTACCGACTCTTAGGCGTTCGGCTGGTTGATTACGATAACACAATAAACATAGCATACAGAGTAGTATTATTTTATTAGATTTTTTTGCTTGAAAGGCAATAACAACATTTTCAAACCATTGTGAATTATTAGGACATTGTGACCATAGGGTAACATAGTGACGAGACGTAATTGTCAAAAACCTATCTCTTGCAACAACAAAATACATGTTAGTCAATGTATTTTGTTCTTGTATGAAACATATGATTTGTTGTATTTTTGTTTTACAAATCGGAGTGTCTCGTCTCTATGATTGTGACAATATGACATGATAGGACTCTTTGTGAATTGAGCAATTAATTGTAAATGTTAGATTTCCAAAACGGATAATACTTTAAAAAATGAAATTGAAAATTTTACTTTTTTAAAATCTTGAAATTAAATAAATAATTAAGAAATGAGGAATTCGATTTTATATTTAAAAATATTTTATCGATGGTCTATTTTGATAAGCACATTGAGGAGAGTACACAAGTAAATACATATCTTTTAGGCTCTATATTACATGAATGAATAAATAATTAGAAATCATTCGGTATGTCAAGAAATCGTTCGAAAAATACATTTCTTGTTTACACGATAGTATTACAAGTATTTCATTTTTTTTTTTATTTATATTTCTCTGCAAACTTTATTATAAACACCACCCAAAAGATGGGGGTCGTAAAGGTCGTAGACACAAAAGGGTCCTTTTAAAATTCGAAAACGATCTAGCTATGTCCGTCCTTCTGTTGAATATCCCAAATATTATTTGATACTCAGAAATGTTTGGTATTGAAAATGGGCAAAATCGGTCAAGTAGAACAAGAGATATGGACCAAAATGTGAGAGAAATTTCAAAATAGTTGATATTTTTCGAAAATGTTTTGCTATTTTCTTGAAATATTTTGCAAATATGTAATATCATGCAATTTTGTTGATAAAAAGACAAGCTCTGTTGAAAATGGTCCAATTATTTCTCCCCAATACAAATTTCTTCCCGGAATATGGATATATGGTACATAAGCTGCGGTCAAAATAATAGCACCACGACATTCATATTGTTATATAATAATATTACGTAAAAACTGTTAAATAAATGTTTGTTGTTTTTGTATAAATTTATACTTAATTCAATAAACTTTAAAATCTTAGATTCAAATTTTAAAGAAAAAACTACATAATATATAAATACCTAAGAAATTCATCAGTCAAAAAAATAGCACCAAGATAGAAATCGATTAAAATAAACAAAAATTAACAAGGACAAAATTTAATTTAGTAACAATTATTATGGTTTGTAACGTTCTTACACGTTATTAATAAAAGTAAAATATTGCTGTCTTTTGTTTTCGTATTTTTTGGGAAAAAAGAGACCGACCACCTCCTACTCATAAATATTCTAAAATTTTGAAAATTTTGTATATTTGGCACAAGATATATTTTTTCATTCCCCAAAATAAATTCTTAAATATTTTTGGTTTCGTTTTACCCTTTTTGTGACTCTTACCCCCAGTAACACGAAGTCTGGTTATGTGTTAACTAATAGTTATACTGACAGTTTTCATACAAAAATAATTTTAACCTACAGTATAACTGTTAGTTAACGCCTAACCAGCCATCGTGTTAATGGGGGTTAGCCATCTATTTTTAATAAAATTCTGTTTGGGGATATCACCATCCTGTGCCACGACATTGACCTTTTAGTTTGAAACGCAAATTTATATCAGTTTATCATTCCATAGATATGTTCATAATTTCTTTGCTTTATATCTGAGTATGATTTTATCAAGCATTTGATCATATAAGATTGAATTATTTATTCCACGTATTCAATATATTCTTCGAATGTTATAATAGAAAAACCACAATCAAACTATAATTTTAAAATCTGTGTGTTTGTAAGATAAGATGAATATATTATCTTAAATTTTGGTTGAAATTGGATTCGGAGGACATTCTATAGAAGTCTGATATCAAACAATATTAAACAAATTTAATTATTTGACCAAAAAGTTTTTGGTACTTGAATGTTGAAAAATGGTAATACTTCGGAAATTTTACTTTTAATAGAGGATGTAATATTGTTATTGGTGAAACTTTTCTAGAATTTAAATATTTTAAATTTTGTTCTTGTAATGGTCAGAATAAAAATATTTCCCATGTTAATTGCTTTAAGGTTCTGTGGTGCTATTATTTTGACCGGCACTGTAAATCAGGCATGTGAATCGTTTTCAAAATTGAAATCAATTTCAAAAACGATTTAGGTGTGATGAATTTCGATTGATTTCATATTCAATTTTTGTTTCATTCCGTATCTTTTTTATAACAAAAAAACAACAAAATAAGCAACTCTCCATTTGTTTACCTTAATACTGAAAAATGTTTAAATCTCTTAAACATATCGAATTTTACAAAAATAATTCTAATATGTATATATAGAAATCGCATTACCGAATTCTAGGAAGATCGTTCGCTAATTGGTCATAGCTCCCATATAAGGACCACTTCGGAAAAGCATTTAAATACACATGTATGGATCCATAATCTGGAAAATTATCCTATAGCAATGTAATACAGCATAGCCAAGTATAACACAAATTTTTGTTTGCATTTAACTTTTTTTAAAAAATCATTTGTTTTTTGAAAATCTAATACAATTTCTGTTCAGACAATGAAATTATATTATGATACTTGAGTTTTTCACAAATATTAATATGTACTCAGTATTGTCGTTTGTAATGTGCTGTTTTTCTATTTTGTTTTTGTTACAATAACAAAACACATGTTAAATTTTCACTCAAAGTACTCGTTTGGATTAGAAAAACAGCTCATAATAAATACCTTTATTTTGTATTTTTTGCTAGACTTATGTGCTGTTTTTAAAATACAAACGAGTTCTTTATAAAAACAGCACATTACACTTTCTTTTAACACTCATTTTATTTTCATCGTATTAAACACAAATAAGACTTTTTGTTGTCGCAACTACGATATCTATGAAAATAAGTAAGTTTTTTTTTATTTTTATAATAACTAGTAGTATAATAATAAACAAAACATTAATAACAGTCCATAACATTTCTTAAACAAGAATTAAAAATAAAATAACAAATGTTTATGCAACTCAAGATAGTTTTCGAAAATGTATGAGTATGTATGTATATAATTTAAAACTCTGGTGGTGGATAAAAAAAATCCGGCCAAGCCGTGTATAAGTCTCTTACTTGTATTGAATTTTTATCACGACTTTTTCTTAAACATTTATTTTTATCAGCATTGTCACTGAATTCAGCCGAAGAAACCGTTTCAATGCTAAAATTTAAGTTTAAGTCTGCATCATCGTCGTCATCTGCATCGGAATAATGTGGAAACTCCTCCATAAAGTCCATGGCATCTTCAAATGCATCATCATTCATTTGTAGTGTATTGTTCGAATAATCTATTACATCCGCAATTGGATCGACACCAGTATAAGTGTTATGTACTTCAAATTGTAAACTATTTGTGCAAAAGCTCTCTTGATAACCTTCCTCATATTTAACATCTTCAATTTGAAAAATCGCACAATCCTGCGTGGCACTGATTTCATTTACTGCAACTGGCTGTGTTTGTGGTACTTCTTTCCATATTACATTTTCTCGGAACTGCTTAATTTCTTGTGTCGCCAAATCATCGTCCGGGCCACTTGCATCACCCATAACTGAGATCATGTACTCGAATGTCTGTGTAGCCGATTTACGAAAATCTTCAACATTTTGCAGTTTTTTTAAACAGTTTTGGCACAATTGCTGTGGAAAGTGTGTATCATTGATAACAGCTATCTCATTGATATTGGTTCCCTCTTTTATTCGAAATTTTTCCGTATCTATAATCGAAGTGTATCGTATGCCACTGCAGTCCTTTAACCAATTTAAATGTTGCATGTTTAAACTTTTTGCATTATTTTTTGTATTCTGTCGATTTAAGCAAATACGACAAAAATACTGCAATCTTTTAATATCCTCATCATTTAGCTCATCACTTTCCAGCAGCTCCTTTAGCGCTGCTGTGGAGGCCATAATTTTTTCACGAAAAAAGTACGAATATTGAGTCTTAAGGAAGCATATTTCACATATTTTCCGACAATAATCATTGATATATTTTTGATTCATTGGATTTTTTAATACCGTAATGTGAGCTGTGACTTTAAGTATTTTGGACATATTTTTTTCTTCTTTGACATCGTACACTTTTTGAGTAAATATTGCGGGTCTTATGTCCAGGAGACATATGCAACAAATATGATCCAAGTGTGCACGTGTGACTGGCAACATTATGCAAAATGGAATGGAATCAATAGAATTCTCAAATGCATTCAAATACACTTTCTATAAATAACATTTAACTAATTCGTATTTTGTTTTTTGATTTTTTAACACAACTATAAATAAATTAGTGTTGTAAAATTACAATCGATTACTTTATATTCGTAAATAAATGCAATAAACTGTTTTACGCATACAAGCATTGGTTGGTTACCGAGTTTAGTGTTACGGTAGAAACCTTGATCAATATTACAGTTTATTTTATAAATGTTGGCTTGAATGTATTTAATTCTTTTTGTATATATATTTAAACCTTTCCGCATTTCCCATATAACATATACATACAAATACAAATATCATTAGTATATCAATATAACAGATTGGGTTCTGAATCGGATGCTATTTAAAATCGGCCACTCTGTGTTTGTGTACTTGTGTTAAAAAGCATAGAATATGTAGATATTGAAATAGAAAAACAAGCTTTGAAATACGCTAGAACCAAACAAGTGAAAAAAATTATCAGCTGTTTGACTGACTCCACCATATATGAATTCCAATACATATGGTGGTTGATAAATGAAAACAAATACTTTCGTAATCACTCAATATTCATCACCACTAAATATTTCATTAATTTTATATTCTATATTTGCTATTATTTTGGCCTTTTGAGGCCAAAAAAAAATTGATTTTAAGCAAATTGTAAACTAAACAAAATTTAAATTTTTCTGGAAATCTTTCATATGAGACAGTGCAGAGTTTCTGTCGAGCCACATATGTAGTAGGTATATACTGTGTGTGGCAAGCATAAAATATTCAGTTTCAATTTATAAATGCGGAACTGGTTGGAAGATGCTACCTTAGACAACCCTTGGCTCATGATAGATATCCCAATAGTACTTGTCAGTCTTGTAGAAATAAACTAAAAAAAATTCCGAATTTCATGTAATGTGCAATCAAGAAAAAGTATTTAAAAAAATGTTGACAAATGAGGAAGTAATTAAATTACAGGTAAATCAAAGACAGTGAACTAGAGTATAGGTTGAGTATAATTATAGTATAGTAGGCACAGATATAAATAGTGATATAAATAATAGTTCAGATGACGGCCTAGTCGAAAGTGAGGAAATACCTACTCAGATTCTGAAACTGACAGTACCTAGTGAAGATTACGACAGATCTAATATAAAAATAAATAAAAATAAGCTGGCAACCAAAACGGAGAGTATCTTTTCTAAAGCAAAAAAGTACACATAGGTATTCCTTTCGTCGCCAGCAAACTTTGGATCCATATACGTACACATTACGGTACCAGTGTCCAAAGTGTGATTATGCTTTTCACAAATCTACCTTTATGCTTAAACATCTCAATGAAATACACGGGGAAGAATAATTAATAATCATTTGCGAACATGAGGAATGTGGCCAGCCATTTACAAATAGCCGGAGCTAAATGTATCACTATCGACACAATCACATACCACAACAGTGAAGTGAAAAACAAGACAATACTGCGGCTAAAACTCCTTATTGACATGTATATAAATAATGTGTCGATTTATACAAAATTACACGCTTTAAAATAACACCAATCCTCACATGGACTCAAAGAACTCTATCCATTTCAATGCAACGAATGTAACAGGCTTATATTGCGCAAAGTTCATTGAATGTACATAAGCATTACAAATAAATAAATTTCGAATGCCCTCATTGTGGATCCAAGAAAACAAAGATAAAGGAGTTAAGATCTCATATGAGCTCTCCATAACACGAAAATTCCTGTCCCAATTATCCCATGATATTTTACAGATCGAGCAATCGTCGCATTCATGTTGACGTTGTACACAAATGCGATAAAACATTTGGCAAAGGTAACGATTTAAAAAGTCATGAAAAGCGACTCACTGGTCAATTGCCGTCCAAATATTGTAAAAGTATATGTTTGTATATTCCTATATATCGTTATAACGACAATATATTGTTTTCAAGCCCCTTTAAATGATATTAACAAATTTGCGATCAAATAATTATTTAATAAGATACATACATATACCTATATATATACTTTTAGCAGTTTGGCGATTAAATGAGTTGCATCGGTACTTATTTTTTTAATTAATATAATTATTTACAAAGATTTTAAGTAAAAGCGCAAAACTTACCAAGAAATTTCTAAACTTTATACATTTTTTATTTATAAAAATTAGCGACACATAAAATTATTATAATTTAAATTATTTTCAATTTAGTGGAAAAATACAAATAAATGAATTTTCATTCACCTTGGGTAAATTTTGTTGTGTTACACTTTAGGCACTAATAAAATAAAAAAAAATTTTGATAATATTTGATAATTATTCTTTTATTTGTAATTTTTTTTTCACTTTGTTTAAGAAAAATATCAACACTGAAAAAACAAAAACAAACATGTCGACAAAGAAACCGTTACGATAATATATGAGAGTTACCAGATTTTTGTTTTTTATTATTATCGAAAATACATTGAAATTAGGGTTCTATAATGCCATGTTTCCACGACAGTCTGAATTACTTAATTCGCGTTTTGAATTACGATTTCGAATCAACCTGTTTACACGACAACATTCGTAATTCAGTTTGACATTTACTTATTTCTTCTTCTTGTTTTTTTTCTTCTGTTTACATGTTTTGTTTTTTTGTTTGTTTGGTGCGAATTTTAAATTTGTAATTTGGCAATGGATAAAAAAGGTAACCTAGCGTTTACACATGCAAGTAACAGTTCGAAAAACACAATACATACATACTTTTGCACTAACACAATCACACATGCAGCCACTTGCAGCTCACTGCCTACTGAATTTAGGTGGACAGTGATTTTCGACACTTTCATACAAGTGATGACAAATAGAGTTGCCAATAAATAGCTTTTAAAAAATTTATCAGAAGGTGGTAAAATAATAATTATATTTTTAACTTATTTTATGTATTTTTGTAAAAGAAAATAGTACAAATGTTAGTGGTCATAAGTAAAAACATAAAATTGTGGCATTATTAATTAAACAAATATAATTTAATTATTATTTTCATTATTAGAAAAAGGAAAAAGTGCAAGCAAATGGGACCAGGGCAGCGAGCGGGCTTTATTAGAGGTGTGGGCTGAAAGAATGGCAGAGCTGCGTGGCTTTAACTTTACGCTGCGTTTACACATGCAAGTAGATTGATGAAAGTTGATAATACGTATTATTATCGAAAATGTCGAAAATACATCGAAATGTCTACAAGTTGCTTGAGCGTTTACACATGCAAGTAAAAGTTCATTTTGTAAATGTTAGCGAAGGAGAATGATGTCTTCAAAATGCCACAAATATAAGAATATTACAGATAATTCGATAAATAAACCTTTTATATATCAGCATTTGTTATTTTTAAGTCCATTTGCGGCTTGAAACCAAATTTTATTATTTTTATTCATAACAATAAAGTGTTACCATGATATTCAAATATAAAAATTTCTGGGGAAAATGTTAGGTTAACAATTTTTATAGATATTAGTAACAATTTTATTTATTAAAACTAATGAAATTGCTATTTTTACGAAAACGATAAGCATTAGTGGTCATTTGTACTATTTTCTTTTACAAAAATACATAAAATAAGTTAAAAATATAATTATTATTTTACCACCTTCTGATAAATTTTCTAAAAGCTATTTATTGGCAACTCTATTTGTCATCACTTGTATGAAAGTGTCGAAAATCACTGTCCACCTAAATTCAGTAGGCAGTGAGCTGCAAGTGGCTGCATGTGTGATTGTGTTAGTGCAAAAGTATGTATGTATTGTGTTTTTCGAACTGTTACTTGCATGTGTAAACGCTAGGTTAATCAGACTTTTTATTTCTTTTAATTTATTTATTTAATACAAAAATCTTTTTCTTTATTTTGTTATGTTTTGACATTTTTGTTTGGACAGCTGATTTTGATACATAAATAATCGATAAAAATTAGAGATGACAGTCATTCGTTCGTAATTCATAAGGTAATTCAAACTGAATTACGTACGAACAAGGTAATTTGCACTTGAAATTTTGTATGGCGAATCATGTAATTCAGTTCGTAATTGGGGGTTGAATGACGAATGAGAGCGTGAATGACGAATAATGCCGTCTTTTGTTCGATTGTTCGAACAATCGACCTTTTGCTGAAAAAAGTCGAAATCGACTTTTTGGTCGGAAAAAAGTCGAACAATCGATTATGTTATCTCAAAAGTCGAATAGTCGATAAAAGTCGAAAATAGTCGATAAAAGTCGAATAGTCGATAAAAGTCGACTTTTTGGAATGTTAAAAAAAAAATATTTAATTGCAACATTATACTAAAACTATTGCAATTTGGTACACTTGCATTTTTTGTAGTGTATAAATATAAATAAATGTTTATAAATTAAAGCTTTTTTCTACACAACATTCTTTTAACTATTATCGCCTTGATAAATTTCATTTTGATTGCTAAACATTACAAAAGGCGCATCAATAAATGTAGAAACTATGTATTTGTTACAAGAAATGGTAAAAAGTCGAAAATAGTCTAAAAGTCGAAAAAGTCGATTGAAATAAAAAGTCGAAAGTTCGACTTTTATAAATTACCAAAAGTCGAAAGTTCGAAAAGTCGACTTTTTAAAAAACGAAAAAGGTCGAAAGTTCGAAAAGTCGACTTTTTAAAAAACGGAAATAGTCGAAAGGTCGAAAAGTCGACTTTTTGTTTCAGCTATAGAACCTTAATTGAAATGTCTACAAGTTGCTTGAACGTTTACATATGCAAGTAAAAGTTCATTTTGTAACTGTAACCTAGCGTTTACACATGCAAGTAACCTAGCGTTTTCACATGCAAGTAACAGTTCGAAAAACACAATACAATCACACTTTTGCACTAACACAATCACACATGCAACGACCTGCAGCTCACTGCCTACTGAATTTAGGTGGACAGTGATTTTCGACACTTTTTTTTTTATTTTATTTTTATTCATAGTAATATAAAAAGCCATTCTTGGCCAATAAATATATATATATTACAAAGCAGTAATCCTAAATAAAAGTATATAAATAAGTACAAAATTGAAACCAAATTCTTTTTTTTTTTTTTATTAATAACGATAAAGTGTTACCATGATATTCAAATACAAACATTTCTGGGGAAAATGTTAGTGTTAACAATTTTTATAGGTATTAGTAACAATTTTATTTATAAAAGCTAATGAAATTGGTATTTTTACGAAAATGATAAGCATTAGTGGCCATTTGTACTATTTTCTTTTACAAAAATACATAAAATAAGTTAAAAATATAATTACAAGTGGGACACCCAGTGGGTTAAACTAATTCGGATACGCTGAATTCAGTGGTGCTAACCGTTTTTTTATGTTAGCTCGTATTTTCGAGATATACCGTTATTTCGAAAATGGAGGAGGTTCGCGTATCTCAAAAACGGTTTAGTTTATTTATTAAACTTGAAAAACCAAAATTCCGCACTAAAATTACCTTTAAGTAAGTCTTAACATGTTTTTAATTTAATTATAATTTTTTTGGTGGAGAGTTATCAATACATAATTAATTAAGCACAAAAACGTAACAACTTTTGCCAGACTTAGGTTTTTAACAATTACGTCTCGTCTCTATGTTACCTTATGGCTAGACACAACAAAATTCATTGACTTACAATGTAAATTTTACATGTATTACTAAGTTTTTTGACAACAGACTTAGGGTTTTTGACTCTGTAAGCTTCATGTATAAAATATCTATTGCCTGTATTGAAAACTATTTGTATGTCTAATTTTAATAATGCACATCGTCCTGTACCATTTTATACATTTATTTGTTATATTATTTATTTCATAAATATTACATTATTTTAAACAATTACATAAGGGTTAGATATATGAATTTAAAACACCCATTTGCCATACAATCAACAAATTCAATTAAGTTGGATGTTAATATATTAACTGTGCCATCAAATTTGCATCCTTTTACTCTATAAAAATGTTTCTGATTCATTCTCGACAGCAATTTCTAGTTGATCTGAGCCAGCTGCTGCTTCTAAATGTGTGCTGCGATGATTCTTTAAATCTGTTTCGCTATAAAAACCTTTGCTGCATATATTACAAATATGTGGTTTATCGCCTAAATGTCGCCGTTCATGATCCACAAGATTTTTCAATGTTATAAAGCGTTGTGAACAATATTTACAAACGTGTTTGCGTAAATTTTTATTATGATTTTTCATGTGAGACCTAAGACCCTCGGGTTGCACAAAACCTCTTTCGCAAATTTCACAAATGAATGGTCGTTCGCCAGTATGCAAACGTTCATGACAAACTTGAGAATTTCGCGTTCCAAAACGTTTGGGGCAATAGTTGCAGGGAAACCGTCTGAGGCCTTCGTGGATGACTTTAACGTGACGTGATATAGCATTTTTATGATTAAATACTTGAGGACACTGAGGACAAGGGAATTTCTCCAAGTTGGGTGTATGTGTGCGCATATGGGTAACTAACTCGGTACGTGTTACTTTTGCCACACCACACTCTTTGCAAACATGTTCTTTGATCTTTTTGTGTCTTTTTATGTGCTCTCTAAGGGCACGTTTAGAACTATATTTACGTCTGCACAAGTAACAAATATGATCCATTTCAAGTTCCAAATTGTCAGGCTCTGCTTCTTCATATTCTTCTTCTTCTTGGTAGTCTTGCTGAATAAGTTCTTCTGAGGAATTATGAGCGACTTGGCGATGCATCTTCAACTTGATGGCAACGGCGAAAGAGGCATCACAATTTTCATAATCACAACGGAAAAGCATTTCGATATGCTTCGATTTGATATGGAGAAACAATTGATTGTAACGTGTAAATGCTTTGGTACAATTTGAACATTGAAATGGCTTCTCCTGTCCCAAATGAGTTCCCCGAACATGGGCATCCAAATAAACCTGTTTGTAGAACTGTTTATTGCAGGCATTACAGTGTAGCGACTTTCGATCTCGATCTCTTTTGGACAGTACTACCTTTCCTTCGGAGCTGTTAATAGAAGGACTGGAATTATTTGCAGCGCCGTTCGGTAGTAGTAGCTCTTCATCATCGGCATCTTCTTCGGTATCATAGGATTCATATGATATTTGATCGGTATTAACTTCACCTTCCTCAAGGTAAGATGGTAATATAAACTGGGTATCCATTGCTTCAAAAACTGGTTCAGGTTTAATATACAAAGGCATATTGGCCAATTCCGGCAAAAGCTTAAAATATAGTCATTTATTCATTTCAATTGAAAATTGTAAGAGTATAACAAGCCGAAATGACTAATTAAATTTCAATCAAAATTTACGTTAAATCAAAATGGAATGATTACATTCTTACCAATTTATCATCATCATTCTCCTCCACATTCTCCTCATCCTTAATGTTTTGAAGCAGTTGAATGCATGGTTTTGCTTCTCTACTGTCATCCACTGGTTCTGATTCTTCCGTCCTGCTGGTATTCCATTTTTCATACAACATTTCTGTACTTCTTACGGCCGACTTCCGGAATTCATCGTAATCCAATAGACGACTATAGCACCACTCACATAAACGTTTCGGAAAGTCGTCATATTCATTATTCACGTCATACGAGGTTAGGAACATGAACAATTTACACAAATTGGGCAATAATAAACTATTTAAACTAGATGTTCCAGCATTACATTCACTATCAGCAAAATTACTACTTTCGCTTGTATTTAGATTGTTGTGTTTTAGACTCCTCAAACATGCACGACATAGTTCTTGTAGATTTTTATGGCTAATAGTGCTCATAATTACGCTATTAGTTGTATTTCTTTTGTAGAATTTAATAAGCACTTATTGATTTTTTGTTGAATATATTTTCATTTTTTTATACAAATATGTAGTAATCAATTTTTATTATTTGTATATTGGTTTTATCAGGGATGAGATAGCTGGTACAATTGTGCTTCTCTGGTACAATTCGACACTAAAAAGTACAATGGTATACCAATGACTTATTCGTACAATTTTAAAATTATATTTTAAATAGCTTCTTGTTCACCTTTATTGTAATATCTTTAGTTTAAAATTTTAAGTAGACTTTTAAAAAAAATAATCTTGTAACTTTCTAGTAGGGTGCTATAAATTTAAACTAAATCATTTTTATATGAAAAACAAGTAAGAGAGCTATATTCGGATGTGCCGAATCTTGTATACCCTTCACCAAATTATACTTCAAAATACAAATTTTAAATATTTTTAGGTAAACAACATTTTTTTTCCAGTTGTTTTTTTCATTTTTTGGGGAATTTTTTTTTTTGAGTTGTTATTTTAAATTTTTTAAATTTAAATTCTTTTTTTCTAAATTTTAAAAAAAATGTTTTGTTTTTAAATTTTTTTTTTGGTGAAAAAAAAAATTCGGCTTAAAAAATATTTTTTCCGATTTTGTCCCATTGTAGGCCCAACTTCTTATGGCCTTATATACGTCGTTGCAAAGGTCTTTGAAATATCTATCATTAGATATCCATATTGTCTATATTAATGAATGAAGTAATACAGATATAGCTGAAAATTCGAGGTTGTCCTGGTTTTTTCCTCATATCTCAGACATTTGTGAACCGATTTTGCTGATTTTAAATAGGAAACTTCTCGAAAGCATGCCTGACAGAATTATTGAAGATTTGAATCCCGAAGATATCTGGGGTCTTCAGAAAATTGATTTCAACAGACAGACGTTAATGGCTTATTCGACTCCGCTATCTATAAGGATCCAGAATATATATACTTTATAGGGTCGGAAAATTATATTGTGGAAATTACAAACGGAATGACAAACTTATATATACCCTTCTCACGAAGGTGAAGGATATACATATATAAAGTTCTTGGATATATAAAATTTAATTTAAAAATCACTAGATTTACGGAAGGGTTTAACGGTTAAAACTAAAATCGACTTATCGATTTTTTTCGAATATTTAAAAGTTGACATTTCGAATTTAGAGTTTTTTTGATTTTTGACATTTTATACAATTTTAATGTAAAAAATGTGTGTTTGATTTATTTAATTTTAAAATATTGTATTAATATTAAATATATAAAATAAATATGATGATGAAATAAATATAAATAAATAAAATCGGAAAAAAATATAACTGAGCCTTAAGCCCATATATAATATTTCCAGCAAAATATCGATTGTTCAAACAATACAAAATTGATTTTTTCATGGAAAACGCTAGATTTGATGAGTAAATTTCCAATTAATCAAACCTGCCAGATGAATATTGTAACTGAATCTTGGCTCCTATAATAATAGCTCCTATTTTTGAGGGATGTGTGGAAAATTGCTAAAACTGACAAGATATTCCAAAAAAATAGGATGAAAGCCACTTTTTAAAAATTTTTTTTTTTTATTTAAAATTTTGGTAAACATAGAAATTTTGAAAAGAAATTTTCAAATATGCAATAATATCGAAATCATATTTTTTTTTATTTCATAACCACTTCATTCAAGTGTTCACTGTAAAATGCTGTAATTGCAATTTTAATGCTATCAATTTGCTGTGATTAGCCATTAACACTTAGAAGAAGAAGAATTTGTGATTTTGTCATTTTTGTCGTCAGCTTGCAAAAAAAATTACTACAATTTTTTTTTAATTTATTGCAAATTTTTTCTGAAATTCTATACTCCTACTTAAGTCAAATAAATATAAAACCACCGCGTTTTGAATACAATATAACTAAAAAACAAAATAGAAGAAAACATGATGAATCCTTGTACGGTCGCCACCCAACGAAAAGACAATGAAGGCGATGATAGATGGCTAAGGTAAAAATTCGTACAATTTTCTTAGTTATTTGGTTTTAATTGTAAATAAAAATATATTTTCCTTATATTTATTTAGTATACACAAACGCTTTATTTCGGAGTGCCGTGAAAAAGATCCTGATGTCATATTCTTGGGCGATTGCATATTGGAGACATTGCAGGACACGGAAACATGGCATGACTATTTCGCACCCATGCATTGCCTTAACTTCAGCATACGTGGTGATCGTTGCGAAAATGTATTGTGGCGTGTGGAAAACGGCGAATTAGACAATGTTAAACCAAAAATTGTAGTTCTACATGTTGGCACCAATAACGTCGACAATATACCGGAAGAAATTGCTGATGGAATATATGAAATCATACAGAGTATACGTTCAAAATTACCCGATGCTTATATCGTTTTACCTGTAAGTTAGCTGAAACGTTGAAACACTCTCCCTCTCCTCTCTCATGCAACAATTTTTTTTAAATTTTTTTCTTGCAGTCTCTACTACCTCGTGGTCATCAACCGAATAAATTACGTGATAAAAATGCTCAAGTCAATAGTCTTATTAAAGAGAAAGTTGTGGGTCTTAATCGTGTACAAACTGTGGACATTGCAAAAGGTCTAGTACAGATGGACGATTCAATTAGTCATCATGATATGTTCGATTATAAGAATCTTACAAATACAGGAGCCAAAAAGGTCTTTGAACCAGTACATGACTTACTGTCTCAAATACTCAATGAAAATGAACAGGAACGTGATCTCACACCATCTGAATAGTTTGTTTTGATTTGTCCCTTCTCAACAAGTTACTTTCGTTTTAACACTGTAACTACTATAATTATTATTATGTTCACATGCAGCGCCGCTCTAAATAATTATTTTTTTATATTATCAGTCATTTTACTATATTTTTATAATTATGAAAAAATCCATTTTTAGATTTTTTAATCACATCCCATTTTTTTATTATTTTATAAAAACTAAGTTTCCTTATGCTAAAATTTGCTTTGCAAATTTGTATTTACATTTTTTAATTATTTAAGTTTATCATTATTTAAAGAAACCAAGAAAAAAAATTCCATTTCTCAAACCATTTCAGCATTTCGAACTCAAAAGTCTGTTTAGCTTTTCTTTTTTTTAATGAATGTACGTACTGCAATTATATTTTAGCTTTTAACCAAATTAGTTTAAGCTGTAAAACATGTTGATAGTAATGATCAAGGCTAATTAATTTGCCTTGGTAATGATGATTGATATTTTTGAATGCTTAATTTAAATATTTCGAATTTATAACAAAAACGCAGAAAAAGAACTACTTACTCTTACAACTTGAAGGTTTTATTAGTGTATCCATTCCAAAGTAATATATATTTTTAAGTTTTTTATTTAAATTTACTTAGTAATTTAGATTGCAAAAATTTGTACTCAATCACAATTTTAAATATACATACATCATAGATAGACCCTAACTATTATCTGTGTTTGAAAATAATTAAACACGCAGAACACAAAAAAGAGAAGAGCAATTGTCTAAATTTAAATGGAAATAAATATAACTTTTTTTATTGCAAAACTCATAAATAGTGTATTATTTTTCTTAGAATTCGCACCAAATGGGAATTTATTATTTTATGATGTTCGGTAATCTTGGATTTGGTGAGTTCTGTACAAAATGTAAATAAATTAAATATTTTTTTACCCAAGAAAATTATTTTTTTTTTTTATAAAAATAATGAACCTCCAAAACCTTTAATGTGAAAAAAATCTTCACAGTTGTCGACTTACGCTTTTTTACATACAAACATATTTCAAAAATAAATTAAAATCAGAGACCAAAAATAACTGTTATTAAATTTTTTGAGACTGAAAAAGTTAGGCATAAATCAATGAATAATTTTTACGTTTTCAAATAAGAGTTATTCATAATAAATATTTTTTTTCGTTGCTCATAACTTTTATTTTCGATTTATATATTTTTAAGTTGCCTAATAAGTGTTATTCATAATATATATTTTTTTACGTTGCTCATAACTTTTATTTTCGATTTATATTTTTTTACGTTGCTCATAACTTTTTTTTTCAATTTGTATGTTTTTAACTTGCCTAATAAGAGTTATTCTAAAGAATATATTTTTTTCGTTGCTCATAACTCAAAAGAAGTTTCTTTCGACACCTTGGTTGCATTTATTAGTACATACATTGAATTTAACCTTTAAAGTCGCAAAAAATAAGCTAGGTATGAGATTGATGTTTTTTATTGTGTGTTTTTTAATTATGAAGTTGCATCTTTTCTCAGTCAACAAAATACGCAAAGCAGAAAATGTTCTTTCAACAGAAAGCCGTTTAGCCGGCAGTGCATAGACAATATGAACCAATTTATTTAAAAATAACAAAAGTATCCTTTTTCTCTTCCTAATATTGCAACAAATCGGCTTCTACGTCCAGTCTCATAGGTTTAAAGCTCTCTATTTCAGCTTTAGCTGCTAATAACTCTCGCGATGTATTGCCTTTGTCATATTCAGAAGATAAATCCACTTCAAGTTCTCTAATTGACGGTCCGAACAACGATGACGTATTTAAATTCGTCGATTCGTCAATCAGAAAATCGGATATTGGTTGAAGTGGAGATACTTCAGGTGAAGTTAAATCGAAAATAAAAGTTATGAGTAACGAAAAAAAATATTTATTATAAATAACTCTTATTAGGCAACGCAAAAAAATATAAATCGAAAATAAAAGTTATGAGTAACGTAAAAAAATATTTATTATGAATAACACTTATTGAAAAGCAAAACTTATTTTCATTGAGAATAACTATTATTTAAAGAAACAAAAATTTATTTTTACAATATAACAGTTATTGATAACTTTTTTTAGATATTTCTTATAACAGTTATGTCTCTGATTAAAATAGTATTTAAATTTTTGAAAATGTTTGTAAAAAACATAAAAAACATCAATAATATGATCCATATGTAACATTTAAATAGACAGTTACTATTGAAACTGTAAATCATCTATATATAATTGGATTTTAGTTTATACATAAATGATTTACTCAAGATTTGTTCACTTATTGTCCATAATAAACTGAGAAATATACATAGAGCGGAAACTAAAAAAAAAATCAAAGAAAATAATTATTCAAAAAATTACACATACAGATAGGCCTCCATTTACGCGGTTTGTTGGGCCCAAAAAAATAGCGTGTAAATCAAATTCGCGTAAAACGAGGTTCTAATTTAGAACGAAATGCTTTTGTGTGGCCAATAATTTTTTATTTCGCGTAAAACAATACATCAGTCTTATAACAAAAAAGAAATTGGGACCTAAAAATCGCGTTAAATAGAAAACACATATGTACATATCGTCACCTTAAATGAAAGCGGACGTAACTACACAAAAATTCAAAATCGAATTTTTGATTGATTGAACAATTTTATAACGCGTCCTGTAAAAACAATAAAAATGTAGTTACGTCCGTTTGCATTTAAACTTACTTAAAACAAAAGTAAAGTAAAAAAAACTCAACTAAAAAAATAATTTCTTTAATTTCTGTTTTCATGTAGTTTTATGACTAATTCATTCCCACTACATACGTTTTTGGCAACTCAGTTAGGACTTTGACAGGAGAGTCTTCGATATATGTACAGTGGTGGCCAGGTAATTAAGACAAAAATTGTTTGCTAAATTCCATGTGATTGTCAATTATTTTTTCAAATATTTCCACAAATGTGAATGCAAGAGGACTGTTTTAACACATAAGTGTGTTTTATTCAACTGTGTCAATTCATTCATATTCAACACGAACACATACGATTTTTCTACAACTTGACCAAAAAAATTTTTTTTAAATAAACAATTTTCTAACATTTATATCATTATATTTTTATAAAATATTCGGAACAAATTTCGTATTTTTAGATCCATTAGTTTCGGTCATATCATGTTATTAACAGCAGATGTTCTCTGATGGGTCAACGTATTTCCGCATATCTTTGTCCAAATACGTTGTACCGATTTTTCCAAACATTTTTGAGAAACTATATACTTATGTATGTATATAAACATTAAATGGTCCATGTATGTAATGGCATCACGTGAGAACGGCTGGAGCGATTTGGCTGTTTTTTTTTATTCGATTCGAAATTTTCAGGAGATGTAAAGAAAAAAAATTAAAAAATTCGGGGTAAAACTCGGAATTTTTTTTTGAGTCCAGTCAACTGTAATAAAAAAAGCTCCCTAAAGTATGCAGTACAAATTTATGAGTATGAATTTTGAGTTTTTGATCACTTTCCGTTGAAAAAAAACGATTTAAATTCGAAAATATAATGAGACATGTTATAAGTTCCGTTCGTATTAATAAAAATCCGGCCGGACTTTAAAGTGGTTACATTCTCATGAATTAGGTTTAGGCACCAAATTCCTAATTACACCGTTTCTCTAAATGCGAACGAACATTTTCTTTCGTATTTTAAATTCAAAACAAATATATTTAAAATTTCTTTGTTGTTTTCAATATAAAATACGAAAGAAAATGTTCGATCGCATTTAGAGAAACAGGCAGTTAAAGTAATGCATCAACTTCAATGGATATTGATTAATTCATGTTTTTTTTGCCTTTTGAAACATGTTGGGAAATGTGAAAAAAGATTTTTCCAATATTATAATGTTCTAAATGAATATTATGAGGAGTATTATTTCTGAAGATTACTATATCTACAATTGTGCAGAAAACAGGAAAACAAAATTCCAATTGGTTTCCGAGATCTAACCGTGAGAAAAATAGCATGTTCTTCGAACAACTTTTAAAATCCGAACAGCAACTAAAAACTAAAACAACTAATGCTAGTAATACACGTTGCGATAAATCGTACAAGTATGAAGTATTAACGGGAAGTATTTAAATATAAAACTTTTGATTTTCCGTTGGCTTCGATAAGTACTTATTTTAATTAATTTAATAATTTTTTTAAATATTCAATAAACTTTCAATCTTTCCAAATTATAAATTTAAAAAAAAGTGTTGGCGTTATTTTAATATGTATGTATATTTCTTTTTTTTTATAAATAAATTTTCCATTTTGTATAAAACTAACTACAACGAAATTATAATAATTATAATATTGGCAAATTTGTTACTTTTTATAATTAAATAAAACTAATAAAAAAAAAATTATAAGGGATAAAAAAAAGTTGAGGAGCATAGCAAGAATAAGTGTATTTAAAATGGAATAAAACTAAACTATAGCAATAATATATTAAATACTGCGAGATAATAAATTATAGAGATGTATACATACTAAATTTATTTGAAAACATAATTTAAACTAAAGCAAGCAAAAAAAAATGTAAATAAAATATAAATTTGTAAGAAAATAAATTTTTGGAATATGTATATAAAATCAATTAGGCTGATCTTGTTAAAATACCTCTGTATATTTACTATCGGACATCATATATGTTCGTAAGTAGTACTAATTCAAATTAAATCTATATTATTGCAGTAAATACTTATCTATAAAATAAAGTAATTTGTTTACATTTGGAATAAGCTTCGTTTTAAGACATATGAACAAAATGTGAAAAAAACACAACAAAAATAAGTTTAAATTTATTGTAACTTATAAACACTTAAAAAATCACTCCTTCGTTTTATATTAGACATTATTCCAAATACATAATACATATTTAAATTTAGCACTACATCAGCTTTTTTTCTTTTCTACATTCACATTTGCAATTATTTTCATCTTCCACGACCATTTCATCTGTATGGAGTTTATTCTACTTTCTTTTTTAGTTTGTTTTTCAATAGAGCCGGTACTAGCGACAAGCAAGCGCACAGCGTCAAAACACCCATCGAGGTCCACGAGAAAGCATCACTCGAACTAGTCATTTTCTGTAAAGTTTTTCCCGCTTGAATGGCCAATACCGAGGGTGGCGCTACTCCACAAAATGTTCCAAATGCAAATGTATACATGGGTACTCCAATGACTGGCGACGCCAGATTAATAAACCAATTGGGTAGAATTGGTGTCATGCGCAGGAACAAAATGTAGCTGAATAAACTGTCACGATGTTTATCCACATGTTTGGACCACTCATTTATTTTTTTCGGCCAAAAGTGTCGTATCAAGCGACGTCCAACTAAATTCGAAAGGCAGTAACACAGAGTGGCGCCCAGTGCTGAACAGAAACATATAAGAAACAGAGCAATGGGAAAACGATAAAGGAATCCAAGCAAAATGGAAAGAAACAAAGATCCTGGAATGGCAAAAGTTTGAAGGCTAAAAAATTAAACAATTAAAGAAAACCACAGTAAAAGATAAACATTTAAATTATACAGAGAATTTTTATAATTATAACCAAAGTATACCATTATAACTATACAAAATTTTGATAAGTGCTTAAACTGGTATTCGACCGATTTTTGCACTACTAAACCAAAACCGAATGTTCGGTCGAACAATACAAACGTTTGAGTTTGAAGTTCATATTCAATTTTTCAACTCGATAAAGTATATGCCTAAATCGATGGACAATTATTTGAAATTAAATATTAATTGTTATTTCAAAATCTCTCTCAAATCTGAATATAAGTTTGAATCCAAGAAAAATATTTGAAGAATGGAGTTCTCACAAAATCAAATTTTACCTTCAATTACATATTACAAAACCTAATTCTAATTCGAAATTAAACAAGTAAGAGTGCTATATTCGCCTGTGCCGAATCTTATATACCCTTCACCAGGTTATACTTTTAAATAAATTTTTTTTTAAATATTTTTAGTTAAACAAAATATAAATTTTTTTCGAATTTTTTTTTTTAATTTTTTTCTCCAAATTTTTTGTTGATTTTTAATTTTTAAAAATTTTTTTTTTGAAATAATATTTACCTCAAAAATTTTTTTTATGAAAAAAAAATTCGGGTTAAAAAATATTTTTCCCGATTTTGAGCCATTATAAGTTCAACTTACTTAGCTTACTTCAACTTAGCCTTATATACATCGTTGCAATGGACTTTGAAATATCTATCATTAGATATCCATATTGTCTATATTTAGTAATCCAGATATAGATCTAAAATAGGCCACAAATCGAGGTTGTCCTGGTTTTTTCCTTATATGGGCAGATTTTGTCGATTTTAAATAGCAACCGAGCAATAAAATGAATTGAAAAAATTAACTTAAGCCTATATATGTATATACATATACATATATAAAAATGAAGTGGTCCATGCATCACGTGAGAACGGCTGTAGCGATTTGGCTGATTTTTTTATTCGATTCGAAATTTTCAGGAGATAGTTTGTGAAGAAAAAAATTCAAAAATTCCTGGTAAAACTCGGAAATTTTAAGTTTTTAATATATTGCCTCCTTTTCACTTCTCATTTTAATTAATAAGAAATTTTTTGGAGTATCTTGAAGAACTAACAACAATTATATGAATTTTTTTTATAAAATCCTTTCACATTTTTTATGTTACGACAGGGGTAGCGAAGCGCACCGGGTCAAGCTAGTTTGTAATAAATTTGAATTGAAGAAAATTTGAAACATATTTTATTAAGCTTTTTTATATATACAGACGACAACTACGCGCGTCTACACTACATGACTATATAAAGTGAAGCCGTATTAATTCGTAAGGGCAAATTGTATGTTAATTAAAACTTACATATATGAAAGTCGTGTTTTTTTATTTTTGTGGGTTCGCGTGACGTTATATGAACAAATGTATTGACAGTAATGCAATATGTGCTTAGAAAGCATAATATATACATACATATGTATATCTGTTTGCAAACAATAACCATAAAACTAAACGAAAACCGACATAAAAAGAGGTCAAGGTTAATTTAATACAATATTTTACGATATTATTATAAAGTGAATAGAATTAAATTTAATTATCTTATCAGATTTTTTAGAATGGGCATATTATACAATATGACAAATATTAAACAGAAAACAGTAGCCACCAATTTGATAAGAATTGTTTAATTTTCACGTTTTTACCTTTTAGTGTAAAGTACAAAACGTTCTTATCGAACTCAATATTTAATAAATTAAGTTTAAGGTCTAACTTAATGTTTTTAAACCAATCTAAAAACAAATTATCAGAGACCAATTCAAAAAATCTATACAAAGTTGTTGAACTTAAATTGAAACAAAAATTATGAACAATCGTTGGGTTTGAAAAAAGGATACAATATATAAGCGACGACCACACCAAACATGACTTCAAAATAGTACATATCCTTGTAGCGATCCAATACTTTGGCCAACATTTTAGCATCTTGTATATCACGTGGAATTTTCATGTGTTGTTTTTCGGATCTGTAATAAAAAATAAATATTGTTTTAATTAACATGAACTGTACAATTAATCAAATTAAATTTAGAAAATATGTAAATATAAAAACAAATTTACTACAACCGATATAGTCAGACGAAAGTAAAGAGAGAGAGAGGGAGAGATATATAGAAGAATGTGAGATAGAGAAAATTGATATTTACAATGGGATTTGTTAGTGTGCAACTTTAAATCTATCAAATCGTTTTGTTTATTTTGTAGATTCTCACACAAAGAGGAAATAAACATATCGCATGTTTTTTTGTATTTATTATAAACGGGGTATTTGTTAATAATAAATCATACACTTGAGCATTCAATGTTAATAGAACAGATGCGTAGTTTTCATGAGATAATTTTAATGGGATCATTTTATCATTATACGTAATAGATATAAGGGTATTTACGTACAGTGGCTCACAGCTCATTTCGTGCATAAGACTTTTTATAAAAGATTTCGTTATATTTTTTATAATTATGTTACATATTAAAAAAAGAACACCGACAAATATTTGAAAATATGGTATTATTATTGTATTTACAAAAAACAATTCATTTATAAAAAATATTTAACATAAAATCGAAATTTCAAGAAAAATGACAATGACTCAAAATATAAGTCGCAACTTGGACGAACATGGCTTATTTTTAACTGTCCCCACATCTTTAAAACTCTAGCTTAACCATCAAATTTCAATGTTATCGAGAATTTGTGGAGTTTTCTTGAGAAAAATATTAGAAAACATCAGATAAATAATAATCAGGACTTAAAAAATGCACTTCAACACGAATGGCAGAAGATAACGACGGAATATACACAAAAACTGTTTAACTCTATGCAATCTAGACTTAAATCAATTTTAAAACAAAAGGGATCACACAAAATATTAATTTTCTTTAAAATATTAATAAAATTGTTTTAATTTATTGTTTGTAATAAATTAATTTAGTAATTTAATATGTGCACGAATTAAGCTGAGAGGTTATTTTTCTTGAAATTTCGGTGTTCGGTCGGTGTTCTTTTTTTAATATGTAAGATAATTATAAAAATATAACGAAATCTTTTATAAAAAGTCATATGCATGAAATAAGCTGTGAGCCACAGTATATGTTTCAAAATTTAACTCAACATTATCTAATTATTTTCAAAATATAGTGCTATTCTTTGAATTATTACAGAGTGACTATAATAAATGGACTTGAGCCAAATTAAAAATTTTCTTTCAAATTATATAAAATAAATAGTTCAAATAATTACCAAAATCTCTAAATTTAGACAAAACCAAACCATAATTTAAGCTATTGTATTTTTTTGGTGAAACAAAAACTTTTAGCTAAAAAAAATTGGTGATATATTTTGATAAAAAAAATTTAAATTGGTGAAAAATATCTCAAACATTTTCTCAATTATAAATAGCAACTGAACCTTGAGAATACTCGATATATTGATGTAACAACAATCATGTTTGGAAGTTATTGGGGATCTTAGGAGAGTTGATTTCAACAGACAGACGGACATGGCTATCTATAACGATCCAAAATTTGTATACTTTGTGGAGTCATGATCCAGAGTATCCGCATTTAAATGATCTTGAAAATAAGTGGATCCCTTATTTCAGTATGCATCTATTTTTTGTATAGACTATCACTAAATAATTTAAACTTTCTTAAATAAAGATTTGTCTGGTTAAGTACTTTAAACATTAAAAAATATATTGCAACCAAAACAAATAAAATTGATACGCATCTGTTAAGTGCTTTTGTTCAACATTATTGTTAATTTTTTTATTTTGTTTAGCTTGCCGTATTTAATTGTAAATTGTGCCAGTAAAGTGTGCTTTTTTATATTAAATACTAGACACACATACAATAAAAATAAAAGAAACATTCATTTATATAGTACACGTATGGTGTGATTTAATAAAAATAAAAAAAACACCACACAAAACAAATTTCGTAATTTTGTTATAAAAAAAATTAAACAAAATAGGGAGTTTATTTTAATTAAATTACATGAAAAATACAAGAATATTTCAGTACAGGTGTATCTTTTCAATTGCTAAATGATGATTATTTTTTTTTTTGTTTTAACATTGAAATATGCCAAAAGTCAATTAACATTTTTTAATTTAATTGTAAATAAATTTCATAATTTTTCACAAGTCATACGATTTATAACAGATGCAATAAAAAGATTTTTGTTTTTACGAACATACATGTATTTCCTAATTAGAAAGTCGTTGTGATCATAAAGATGTTCATGACTTTTACCGAATGTGTACTGGGCTTTTTCACTAAAGATGTTATTTGAATTATTATTGTAAAATTTAAAACACATCTGGCTCTTTTTTAAAATGTAAAAAATGTGTGTCTAACATGCATCAAAAATAACACATATTAATGGTAAGCCATTGATGCATATTTTTTAAGTTTTTTTTTTTTTTTAATAAATTTGTTTAATATTTCTTTTTCAGTATGATGACTTTTGCTTTTTTGTTTCAAATTAATTCTAAATTCACACAATTGTTTGACAAAGAGAAACGTTGGCATTTTAAGAATACCTAAATGTGCATTTTGTTGCCAACAGCAACGATCTTAGAAAACTTTGTTTTGTTATTGTTGACGTCGAGACGTTGCTGGCAATAGACGGTGAAGCGCAATTCAAATAAGGAAGGGGTGAGATATAACAGCAAACATTTAGTGGAAATCGCATTTGTCAGAATCTTTTTTTTTTTCATTTTCACATTGAACTTGGGAAAACGTATGATTTTTGTTGTTGGTTGCAATATGTGAATTACAAAGTGGTCAAATTTATAAAATTAAAATTAAAATTACTGTAATAGTTTTTAAATTTAGTTGATTTTAATTAATCTAAATATTTTTTTATTAAATCATTGTTACATATTTAACTATTGTATTTCACAAATAATTTTTTTTATCATAAAATTATTTCATTATTATGTATTGTATTTCACTTAAATTGTCTGTTTAAAATATCATGAAAAAGCTAGAATTTTATAAATTGCTGCTTTCATCACAACAGATGAACAAACAAATTTGGACATTTTTTTTATTTATTTATTATTAAGCAAACATGCAGCGTAAACAAAATTTCCATAACAACAAAATTAACGTTTTTGAACTCGAAGCTTATTAATTTCTGTTTTTCATATACATATGTATTTATCAGGGCTACTAGCTACCTTTACTAAACAGTTTGTGAACGATAACGATATTTATTTATTGTATTTCAAACAGTAATATAAAAGCCGTTTGAGGCCAATAAACTTATAGTACAAATATATACTCCTGAATAATAATTTACAACTGGTTCCCAAGACTAAAAAGTAACAAGTTAGATGAAAGAGTTTTTGCAAAAAGCAGCGTAAATGTAAATTAAAGAGAAAAAAAATATACAGAAAAATATATATGTATGTATATATAAATTCAATATCGAAATCATACATTTATTTATCACATTTAACCTTATTTTAGCGTTACGACGATACAATGAACCAGTTAAAGAATCGATCGTCTTTGCAATTCCCTTATAACAGCACCTGATAAAGCTTCCTTCGTGGTATAATTTCTAGCCGGTCTATAATTTGCTATAGGTTTTCTATGGGATTGAAATCCGGCGATATGCCAGGACACTTTAAAACACGTAACCACTCGGTTACAACCTTAGAGGTGTGTTTGGGGTCATTAAAATTAATCTGTATCCGATGCCAGTAATATTACCTGTTATATGAATTGGACCCATATCTTTCCCTGAGAAACAGTAAAACACCATAATTTAGCCACCGCCAAACTTTGCGGTCTTATTTGTGTACCTAGATGGGGTCCAGTCTATTTTCATTCGGACGTCAGACAAATGTTCTCCCATCACTACCACTTAAATTGTATTTGGATTCATCCGAAAAGAGAACATTAATTAATATTTGTGCCTCATTTCAGATTATTAATAACCTTCGGGGAGTAATTTTTGAGAATGTCTTAAAGTCTCAAGCTATTAACGCTTAGAAGTTGCAATGTTAGGCATTCTATAATTCCTTTAAGAACATATACTTTCAATTTGACCGAATTATTCTGTGGCTACATAAATTGTATTTGAGTGATAAAAATTCGGTTATTACAAGCGCAAAAGTGCAAATTGGCAATTCTTTGCCAATTGACAATCTGTTGCTATAACTTAAAAAAAATTTATAGATATAATGGAATCATTCGAGTATCAACAAATTTGGAAATCATTACAAATCTATATTGTAAATCCTGATTTATTGGTCAGATTTATATAAGCAATTTTGTTTAATTTTTATTTATGTATTCTGAAAAAAGCTAATTAAATTTAATTTACTCATTTTTTAATTTTATTAAATATAGAAATTTAGCGTTGTTTCATAATGTTATTAGTAGGAGATTTCCTTCCACCTTATGTAATAAATTTGTCTTTTTGAGATCTGCTAGAAATCCTCAGGTTTTTATTCCTAGAATCTTTAGGCAGATTTTTGAGATATCTTTTGTAGTTAGGATTGCTCGCTGCTGGAATTGCTTGCCTTATGAGCTTCGCATATTTTCACAATCCAACAATTTTTTCGTCTTAAACTTCTGAATTACTTTGGTACCCTAGATAAATTACTTTTTGACTTCTTACTAGGGTATTCGAATTATTCGATTTTTCTCTTGTTCGAATAAAACGAATAATTCGAATGAGAGATTTTAACTTGTTCGATTAATTCGATCACACCTTTAAAATTAATCGAATTATTCGAATAATTTAAATTTTTTTAAAAAAGTAAAGAATGAAGTTTTGACGTTTTTTTAATATTTTATTGTTAAAGAAAAACAAAAAATAACGTTAAAGTTAACAATTTAAGTATTGATAATGTTAAAAAACAAAGTCCATCATTAAATTTTCAACAGAAATATTCTGATCAGATTAACTCCCGAACAATCTACAAAACAATTGACTAGCAAAGCCTTTAGTTTCCGTTTTGGAGCTATGCTTTAAAAAATTTGAGCTAGTTGGACATGAACCTGAATTCAAATAAAATATAAACGTATTAAGAACTTTTTTATGTCGTTCATTAATTCGGGGTTTAAATTGAGTAACTAATTCTTTAGTAAATTAATTATTCACTATTTCTAAATTATTTATAACAAATTGTATTATACCCTCAAGCTTTATCAACGTTGCCGAATCTTTGCTTAATAAAGTGGTCTTGGGGAATTACACAATAAATGGAATTGGTTTGATACATTGTCAGTGAACGTGGCTAATTTGAAGTCAGGCAGTTCATTACCATGTTAGACAAAGATGTTCAACGATGTTCAAAATCATGTATAAGACGTACTCCATGCTTTTTTTGCAACAAAACATTAGTTTGCAATATTTGTGTTTATCATTCGATTTATTAAATATTTTGCAACACTTACGTACGCGGTTAATAACATCACTTATATACATATATTTTAAGATCATGGCCTTCATCTATTTCAATGTAATCATTATAAATGTCATCCTCAATATCACTTTCGACGACCGTTTCAAAATCACATTCTCCATCGCATTCAACTCCACTTTAATCTAAGTTAAAATTTTGATTGTTAATTGCGATTCTTTTAATATTAAAATAACAAATATTAAAATAACCAAATATTATTCCGTACCTTTTATTTTCATTAGTTCAAGTCCTATGTTAAAAATTTTGAAAGATTTGTTTTTAGAATTGTAACTTCTTGATCGAAAGTCCCTTTGCTTTTAGTTATTTGCCGAATTTCAGAAACAATACAATTTTTGTGAGTCATTATTACTTATTTAAATTTGAAATTATGAAAAATTTTAAGCAATTTAATAAATTTAAATATACATAGAATTGTTCGAATTATTCGTTATTCGAAAATGGCCATTTTCAAATTATTCGTAAGAAAATTATTCGATTAATCGAACGATCATTAGTCGAATAAATACCCTACTTCTTACTTACCTATTTAAACTTATTGACCTTATATTTCTTTGGTTTTGGTTTAAGCAGGAATTTCCGCTAATTGGGACTGTATTTCCTTATATATTTGTATAAATATTTTACTTTTTAATATACATATATTTGGCTGGGGAGCTAATTTTGTTTGTATGAATGTAATAGGACCATTTATTTTAATTGTTACTAAGATCGCCTGGTGGTCAAAATCCGACCACTAATAACGGAAATATAGTTACTTTTGAGTATACACAAAAATATTTTTCACGTTTATGTACAAATACACGTATTAGATGTGTATTAACACGTTGTTGTTGTTTTTCAAGCAAATTTAAAACGCTTTTTACCACTTTTATGAAAAGAATTTTTTTAAAATAAATTAAATTGTGCACATCTAGAGAAAAGAACCTTTTAAACCATATAAGTTTCATCAATATTGGTGGACAATAACATACTTAAAAGTGTACCACAAAAAAACGTGTGGCCTATTTATATATAAGAAATAAATAGGCCACATACCTATATCTTATATATATTTGTTTTTTACTAAGTATAATTTATATCTCAGGATATTTATTACTATGTAATACATATTTATATTTTGGCCTGGAATGGCTTTGTATTACAATAAATTTAACGGTATTGTCGATTATTTCGTTTACGTGTTTGCTGTCGTTTCGTTAGCGGTATTAACGATAGTCGAGTTGAAAGATTGTTTTAAGGGTAAATATATCTTAACGGTAACAGTAGACAACCTTGATTTCAAGTCATGATTGTCTGGTCGCAAATGAACGGTTGTGTATAAATAGGAACGTACATACATATTTACATAAATACATAACATTTTTGATACGTAATGCTAGCCCTATATTTATTTTATTTACGTATTGACTGGCAGCAGCAAACACACACAAAAAAAAATCAAATCAAAATAACAGTGGTAACTTACTCATCCAATTGGGGAAATATCATATAGACGTAAAACATAGCCGCTAATGAAGTTGCAAAAATTCCAGCTAAAATGAATAGAGATTTTTTAGTAGCTGAACGTTCGGCAGCAGACATGGCCTGTTTTTTAATATTCGGTGATTTATCACATTGCTGCTGGTTCTGTTGTTGATCCTGTTGTTGTAATTGTTGCTGTTGTTGTTGACGTTTTTGTTGGGTAAATGATGGTGATGACATAGTTATTGTTTCAGGTGACGTTTGTTGTGACGATAACAACGATGTCAGAAGCGTATTGTAATTTACATTAAGTTCTTTTTCACTTACATCTACAACAACAATAAAACACCAAATATACATACAATGTATAAGGGCGAACGACACATAAAAGAGAAGCAAAAAAATATAAATTTGTAATTATTTAATATAAATATAATTGTAATAAATACTACATGTCTATTTTATTTATTTAATTTCTCAAGGTATCTACTAACACTAACTCACCTACAATATCCGCCGATTCTGCTAGCAAGGGAGTCTCAAATTCCATATTTTCCTTACTATTGTATTGTTCAAATTTCTTTGTTTAACACTTGTATTTATTTACTATATTATTTTTATATTCTTTGGACTAAATTGTTATGACAATTTTTTTTATTTTTAACTTCCGCGTTAATTGAAATAAAATGTTTTTATTTTTTTAAACAATTTTCAAACGCAATAATGAAAAAAATTTAATCAATACATAGAAAAAAGGGAATAATCTTTGTTGTTGTATTGTTTTCCTTTTGATTTTTATCTTTTCATTTTTGTTGTGTTGTTGTTGGAGTTAATCTCTGTTCTAGCGTGTCTTCTCTAATTGTTTTATTTTTAAGAACAACTACACAAACATACGATTTTTTTCACAAATGGAATTTTTCTATTTAATAGCTTTTGTTACACATTTGTGAAATCATTTAAATGATTTCTTCAATGTGGTATTTTATTTATTTTCCAAGAATTTTTTCCGCGATATTTTGTATCTTTGACAAATTTGATTAAAACAAGCGAACGAGAGCTTTGTTGAAAAGAGACTGACGTTTGAGAAAAACTACAAAAAATACAGTGATGTTAATTATAGATTTCCGTATCGAATCTAGCGATTTTAATGTTTAAACAAATTTAATATTATTTTACTGTTACCATGGCGAATTCATATAAGGTGGTGGCAGTTCAACAACAATTGGTCATACCAAACATCAAAAAATAAATAAAAAATAGTAAAATCTGTATTAAAACTTAAAATAATGAGGATAATTGAATAGTGGCGGTTTAACTTATTTATGTAAAAAATAAATATTTTGTTAATAAGCATAGAATATGTACATATTGATTAGAGTATCCAAAGCCGACACCGAAAACCGGTCAACCGGTTTTTTCATCTTTGTAAACTCCATCGATTTCGGTTTTTTTAACTTTTCGGTTTTTTGACAATCCGGTTTTAGTGAAATATATTTTCTAAAGCTCATTCAAACATATTTATGAAAAACCTTGATACCATTTTTAAAAATATTGATTTATTTTATAGAAAATTGTAGCATTTGACACATTTCCTAAAATATATAAAATTATTGTATAAAGAATTCAAAAATTATAAATTTCCATTAAATAAAAATGTAATATAAACCGGTTAACTGGTTTTTTGAAGACAAAAACCGAAACCGCTTAACCGCTTAAAAGACAATAATCGAAACCGGTTTTTTCAAAAACATACTTTTTCGGTTAAACCGGAAAGCGGTTTTTTAAATTTGCCGGTTTTTTGGACACTCTAATCAGCTGTTTGATTGACTCCAGCTTGCATTTACACATGCAAGTAGATTGATGAAAGTTGATAATACGTATTATTATCGAAAATGTCGAAAAAAATGTAGGCAGTGGCTGCATGTGTGATTGTGTTAGTGCAAAAGTGTGTATGTATTGTGTTTTTCGAACTGTTACTTGCATGTGTAAACGCTAGGTAAGTAAATTTTTGAAAGTTGAAAATACGTATTATTACCGACCTTTTTTGATTCCCGGGAATCGGTAAATTTGTTTCTACATTCCCGGGTATTCCCGAAATATATAATGATACTGTAAATTAGGCATATTATAGCAAAATTTCATATAAAAACTTCGTGTTATAATTATTAAATATCAGAGCTTCGAATTAATTAATAAAATTTGAGCTTAATTCACTAAAATCTTAACCCGTAATTAAAAAATATCAGCCTTTCATTCCATAAATCCATTCATAATATTTAATTTTTTAGATTCATTCCAAAGCCTTTGTTTAATCTGAATTAATTTTAAAGTTAATTAAAAACATAATTTATTCAAACTTTGAATGATTAAATTTTTGTTAAATCAAATCATTAAACAAATTAATTGAAAAAATTGTCTTAAACCTTTTTGTACTAGATTTTAATTGAAGAAAAATTTAATCATTTAATAAATTTTTAAAGGTATTTTGTTATGGATTTGAAGAAGAAATTTAAAGAAATTCAATAAAAAGAAATAAATTCTATACATAATGAATTCTCTTTTTAAATTATCATACGAAAAACTCCAAATAAATAATAATAAGCGGTATATTATTGCCAAGATATAAGCAAACAACTTTTCACTTTTTCGTTTAAAAAAAACAGTGTTCTAACTTGTTTTCTATGTATTTTCGTCAGTTTTTAATTCCGGGGATTCCCGACTAAAAATCCCGGGAATCGGGTAGTGAAAAATTGGCAAAATTCCCGGGAAATTTGTACCGGGAATTCCCGGGATAAAAACCCTAATTATTACCGAAAATACATAGAAATTTCTGCAAGTTGCTTCAGTGTTTACACATGATAATTAACACATTTTTGTAATGTCCGACTTTATTGATATATCGAAATAACTTAATAATTCTTACCCCAGTAACACGAAGTCTGGTTATATGTATGTTAACTAATAGTTATTTATACTGACAATTTTCATACAAAAATAATTTTAACCGACAGTATAACTATTAGTTAACGCATAACCAGACTTCGTGTTAATGGGGGTTAAAATAAATAAGGTGTATGCGTTACGGCAACAAATACAAAAATAGTGTCAAAAACAGCTGACATAATGTATACAAACTACAGCAAAAAAAATTTTGACAAGATTAAAGTTGTAAACAAACTCGAGCAAAAAAATAATCAGCTGTTTGATTAATGTCACCTTGTATATCATTACACCATGATCAAAGTAAATATTATACACAAATTATACAGATATGAATTAGCTGGTTCCAGAAATATGGCAATAGAAAAATAACAAAAAGAAAATGGTTGTGGTTTGAAAAGAGGGAGAAATATATTTCATACTCGTTTCCTATTGGAAATTGTATTTTTTCTCTTGCTCTGCAAACCACAACCATTGAAAACATTTTTGATAACTGCTATTGTTGCTTATCTGTAATAATCTGTGGTATTATATAAAAATAATCACAATTTGAAAATCGATTTAGAAATTTAAGCGATTTTTTCACATATTTGAAAGATTTTGATGTGACAAGCACTTATAAGTGCTTTTCCCATGAAACAAAAAGACGACCTTTTCGATTTTTAAAAAGTCGAATATTTTTGAATATGTATTCCAATTTAGATATTTATGTTTTCGACTTTTCATCCTATTATTTTTATTTATTTCATCACCAATAACCTAGCCTTTTATAGGCCATAATTTTAATGTAAAAAATATATATAAATTTTATAAGAATTTACTATAGGAATCTGCCAGAAAACGGTTAGAAAGAACTAAATATGTATACCGAAAACTGTCAGATATACTTACTTTAAGAAATGTTTGTGTTATTGGAAACATCCAAATCTATTTCAATTCTTGAATTCTTTTAGATAACTTATAATGATATACATATGTATGTAGGAAAAAAGTATTTATTCTTTTTTAACAATTGTTATTTTTATTATATTGTAATATTAATTAAAAGTTACATTTATATATCTAAATATATATAAAATTAATATATTTTTAATAGATATTCAAATTAATGGATTACTTATTTAAAAACAAAAAAAAAATGTTAATAGAATTTTGAAATCATAAAATTTTCGAAATTTATTTAGTAGCGTAAATTATTAGCTTTGAAGCAGTAGAAATTGTCAGATTTGCAGGTTTTACCTTTAATTGTTGTTTCTGTACTGAAAATGTCAATATATTTTGTTAAAACCTCTAAATCTGACAATAGTACTGGAACAGACCAATTAAGGGCAAATAAAAAAATCAAACTACTGCTACATGCATTTTTTGTGTAAAAAAATAGACAAAATAATTCAAAATAAATAGGTGTCTATTGATGAAAATAATATGTACTATAACCCAGTTACAAGTTTTTGAGAAATTTTGTAGGAAAAACGTAAATAAAAAATGTTTGTTTTACATATTGTTCTTTAAAAGATAATGCAGGAAAAAAACTACATATTCAAAATACACAACAAACACATATTGTTGTTTATGTTGTTTATGCTCTAAGTGTAAGCTGTAAAAATAAGAAAATAAAATAAATTTTATGTATAAAAAGCGACATTGATCGAATAACACATTCTCGCACTCTAAAACACCATCATACCAAATCACACAATTTCTAAATTAATCACGTTTTTCGTCCAATAAAACCAATATAGTCAACGACAATGTTCTTATTCCATTCGCTCCGATATCACAATATTAACTTGAGGAAATTGGGCGGGATTTTGTTCGGTTACGGCTAATTGAGCTAAACGATGATTTAGTTCCTCGTGGGAGCTAAACGTCCCAGGCGTTACGAGACATAAACTATCGCCAAAATATTCGCCATACGGTGTACATAAACGCCAAACGACTGGTTCGTTGGTGCATAAATCAGCGACAACTTCGCAGGTATCACCGGGTCGTACAGTAGGCACCTCGATGCGGCGTGTTTGACTGTTGGACATTAAGTAACAACCATTTGGCCATGATTCTGAGCCAATATTTTGCAGACTCCATGCCATTTGTTGATTATTCGGTTGTGTTTGTTGGACAATTTTCATTGATGGCAATGTTTGTCCATTACAAAAGTCTAAATAACAACCAACAGCCGTTTGAAGGTTCCTGTAATAAAAAAAATAAAAATATATATATATACATATGTTATCTATAGTTAAAATTGTGATAAATACAAATATTCTTTTGAATATCTTTTGTTACCCGATATTTGATCAGGTTCTTTTTTTTAAATTCTCGACTATCATAGTGGTTAAGTTTAATAATGTATCTATAATCCTAAATTCTTTTCGAATTTGAAATAAAAATTCTGATTTTCAACAGTTTTTTTCTGAAATTTAAATTTATTATCAAAATCTCATTTTCATTTGATATTTTTATACTCTTTACCATGAGTGGCAAGGGTATATAAAGTTTGCCATTTCGTTTGTAATTTCTACATTTTTCATTTGCGACCCCACAAAGTATATACATTAGAGTGACAGCCGATTTTATTTTTTTAGATTTCAAATAGTGCCGGGTGGAATATTGTGACATTATTAACTATTGGAACAACAACCGATTAACGAAACTGACACAAGGCAATAATAACAATCGATTCAATCCTTATGGCAACATCATACATGTATCCGAGAACCCGCTATAGCAGACCAATCATCTACTTAGCTGGAACAACAACCGTTTAAACTGATACAAACAATAACAATGGATCTAATGGCAACATTGTACATGGAGACGCACGATACTCCAATAATTAGGACAGTGCAATCTACATGGGAAATATGCGAAAAAAAACAACAGCAACAATTCGTATAAGATGGAGATGCTTTGTGGAAGCCAAATGCCCCCAAGTGGGGTAATGGAGAAAAAAAATTAACTATTGTGGCTAAAAGTTAAGTGCTGAAAATTTTAGCCAAATCGGACAATAATTTATGGACGAGCATCGAGGTCAAAGTTCAGATATATGCAAAATTTTACTATTTATATGAAATAGGTGAAGTGAAACTCGTTAACTTTCTGCATTGTTTTCTAGAAATATTTAGATTTATTCATATTAATGAATATTACACTAATTTTTTTTTTTTGGAAATTAACCGTTTCTCCTTTGGGTCAAAATTACCCAAAAACTTTATTATCGCCAAAATTCGGAAAAAATTCAAATTTGTGACCTGAGATACGTTAATGGTCTGGCGAATTTGTAATAACTTTAAAATTTTTTAACCAAATTTTGTCATTATATCTCATTACAACGACAATTTCATACACATTTCGATTTTTTTGAATTTATTTGCAAAAGTATATTCATTAATATAAATAAATCTAAATATTTCTAGAAAACAATGCAGAAAGTTAACGAGTTTCACCTATTTAATTCATATAAATAGTAAAATTTCACTCTTCAAATTTATAACAATTTCTTTTCATACAACTGATTGTCACTGTAATATAGGTACATACATATATTCTGTATCGTTATAGATAGCGAAGTCGATATAGACATGTCCGTCTGTCCATCTGTATGTTGAAATCAACTTTCCGTAGCCCTCAAATAACTTACAAACATGATCGATACATCAATATATCGGCAATTCTCCCGGATCGGTTGCTGATATGTAAGGAAAAAACTGGCACAACCTCGTTTTTTGGCCTATTTCATTAATATAGACAATAAATAGAAAAATATTTTTAACCCAATTTTTTTTTTTCACTAAAAACATTTTTAGTTAAATGCAATTTTTTCACTAATAAATTTAAAAAAAAAAAATTTTGAAAAAATGCAATTTTTTCACAAAATTTAAAAAAAAAAAATTTTTTTAAAAAATTGAAAATATCAAAAAAAAAAATTAAATACAATTTAAAAAAAAATAATTTTTATTTTAACGTATAATTTGGTAAAGGGTATATAAGAATGTAGCTCTTACTTGTTTTTTTTCTAAATTCTAAATAGAAAATCTCATTTTCATTTGTTCTTTTCTGAAAATATGAAGTGGAAAGAAAATTCATTTAAAATGTTTATACCCAAAATATCAACATTTAGACATTTTTCAAAAACTAATTTGTTGTTTAGATACGTTTTGTCATAGCGAATTATACATAGTCTAGACACTCCGTTTTGTCCCAGACAGTTATATTGGTTAAAAATACCAACAAACAATCTTTAACACATTAATCAATTAACGATTTAAAAGAGTTGTTCCAGAACTTGAACAAAGAATAACTCTGTCAAATTGGAATGCATTTTCTACCCTACCAAAAATCTCTAACATTAAAAATACCTATGTTCTCAAAATATATTTCAGTACTACTCGTTCGTGCATGCCTTTTTTAATTTCTTACCAATTGCTCATTTCTAAAAAGAATCTAGCCGCATCCTTGTTCATTTGATTATTCATTAGGCTATGAAATTGTTCAATTAAATCCTCATGGTCTCGTGTACCCAAACAGCTGAACTGTTGCAGTAACAGTGAATCGAAATCGATGTCAGCTGCATTTGAACGGGCCTTGTCGTAGTTCTGTGGTGGTGCTGGTAGTGGTATCGGTCCACCTAATGGACCATGATGTGTTGTTGTGCCGTCGAATTGTTGTTGGGGACCGTAGGCAATTGAGGAGGAATCACATTGCATTTGTTGACCTTGTATAACTGGTGTTGCGGTTTGTTGCTGCTGCTGTTGTTGTTGTGGCTGGCCAGTCTGTTGGGGATCAAATGCATTATCGCTTATATCCATATTGTCTGCTGCAACGAAAGCAAAAAAGGAATTTTAAAAATATAATTAGAAACATCAGAATCGTTGGAGTTATTTTTTCCCCTTTGTCCCATGACCTCTTTTGTTATTTGTCACACCATTGCAGATCATTCATACCTCGCTGCAATATTATAATTTTTCTACTTTTTTTCAATTTCCAATTTATTTCTTACTTTTTCTTTGTTTTCATTTTTAATTTCTTTTCATTCTTTCTTTTAAATTGCCTTTTTAAATGAAATGAATTGGATATTTTATGTTTTTAATTTTTTTACTTTTTTTCAATTTCCAATTTATTTCTTACTTTTTCTTTGTTTTCATTTTTAATTTCTTTTCATTCTTTCTTTTAAATTGCCTTTTTAAATGAAATGAATTGGATATTTTATGTTCTCAAGAGGTTTTAGTTTGAAGGAATTTCTCAAACTCACCTTAGATTTTATGTGGAATTTCGTTGTTGTGCTTTTTGTTGTTTTATAAATTATTAAAAAAGAACACTTTAAATAAATTTTGAATTTATAAAATTTCTGGAAAATCTAATTTTCTTTTCTTTTTTCTGCAGTTGATATAAACAACGTAAAATGCAATTTAATAAAAATGAAATGCTGCCAGATTGTATTTGTAAAATGTCTGAAAGATTGAGTTTAGTTGACAATTGTCATGTCAAATCACAGGTCGATATGACAGGGTATTGCAATACAGTTTAGTTACTCACCACTGATAATGCAGGTTTGTCGGTAACTGTTTAACGTATAATTTTTTTCTCTTAATTTATTTCGCTCTCTATACCATATTTTTCTTCAAGAGAACAGTACGGCGACAACAGACGGACGACGAAAATGGATCTGCATGGCTTCCTGACCACCGAAGATGAGAGGACGACGCACAGTGGGGAAAATGTAAATAAATCTATAACTTCTAAATGGATCGGTCGATTTTAATAAAATTTCCTTCGATTATAAAGGACGTGTAGCTGATTTTAAGTTTTTAATTTGAATTTTATGCACTAAGCGGTAGGGTATCTCGGGTAAATGAAAAATTAAAAATGATGCCAAATTTTTTTAGTCAGGATTTTTTTAATAACGGATCTCTCCCGATTTTTTTTTTTAAATACATATTTTTTTAATTTACAACAAATTTATATATTCGCAAAAAAGAATTATTTCAAAATCAATACTCCGTCAAAAAAAGTCATGTTGCTGGTTCCTAACTGATTTGGGGTTGTTTTTCGTCATTTGACGTCGATACGATTTTTTAAATTGAGAAATGTTAAAATAAAAGCTCATTTTTACTTAAAATATATCCATATTCACTTGTATATGACTTTTTGTCTAAGTAGGAAACCTAGGTTAATAGCTATTTGCAGGTATAACCAAAAAAAATAATTTTTTTAACGACAGTTTCAAAACTCCATTTTCAAATTTTTAAAAATTTTGTTAAACAAATTTCAGAATTTTTTGATCATCACATGGGGATTTATTAACAACATAATAGGGAATAAAAATGTGAAAAAAGTATGTCAATACCTTCTATAGTTTTTCCGTACCTGCGATATAAATTTTGAGATTTTCGAGAAAAACTAATTTTTTGGCCATATTTTGGCGAATGAGCCCAATTTCCTTACTGTTATTAATTTTAAGTAAAATCTGTTCAGAATATAATATTTCAGGTAATTTTAAATATAGTCGAAAGTTTTCCTAAAATCGGAAAACGTTAACCTTAAATCGTGAAGGTCAAAGGTAAAATTTTTCAATATTTGAAATTTCTAATGGAAAGATAGCGAAATGTTATATATTTTTGATCCGATTTTGATGAAACTTAAGAAAAATATAACATGAGGTCTAGTATTTAAAATAACAGCACAAAAATGGAAATTAACCCTTAATAGCAACGGAAAAAAAATTCTTTTTGGTAACAAATTTCTCAAAAAAATAAAAATTTCAAAATTCAAATTTGATAACATTTCCGCTAAACTTTTATTCATTATAAACGTATTCATAGTGATTGCGCATTACTTGATGTGGACGAGTTGTTTGACATCATGTTGTATGATAAATGTTGGGTTTTCGGCAATTAATATTAAGTATACAACTAGTTTTGAACTGGAAATAGGTCTTCAAAATCCACTTTCAGTGCGCTTTATAGACTTCTTCATGACCTCAAAGATAGATATAAATATATAAATTTGTCATTTCGCTTGTATTTACAGTACTTATATTTTATTTACTCATTGGTAATGAAGTCGATATAAAGATGTTTTAGTCTGTTCAACATCAATATATAATTTCACTATTTTCTTTTTCAAATAAAACACATTAACCTTGAATCTATGTTATAATAAAACTATTTACATTCATTTACAAAGAACTTAACATAAAACAAACAAAAAACACAATGCTACTCTTAATGTCCATGAAGGAAATGCCTCTCAGTCAGTTCTTAGCACCAGTCCAGTCATTCCCATATGAGTCACTATAATTATAATTTTTCAAAATTGGTTTATAATAGTTGAAAACTACATTAGAGTGCTCCAAGTGCTCCAAATTTTTAGGTACAGGCCTAGAACAGAAAATTACCTATTTATTTTATTTGTAGCAAATAAGTAATTTAACAATTTGTCCAAAAGAAATTTGAAAAATGTTAAAACAATAATGTGGGATAGTCTGGAATTTTATTCAATAACACTGTCATTTGTGAACGAATTTCGCTGATTTCTAATACCAATATTTTCGAAAATATATGCTACAACTTATAAGTATAAACATGTATGATTAAGATGGTCCATGGGCTTAGGAAAATCAATTTTAACTAATAGGCGGACGAACAAAAATTATTTTTTTTTATCTTTTTTGGTATTTTGAGAATTTCAAGCGATATGACAAACTTATAACTTATTTAAGATTATAATTTAGAAAACAAAAATTTTTAACAATTGGTCAATTAACAAGGTCATATTGTCAAATTAAAGAAAAGAAAACAAATAAATAAATAATTTCTGCTTTCCTGGAACATTGATTATTTTATGAATTTTTCAAATTCATGATTTTTTTGCTTTCTCTTATCTTTTGTCCTTTCACCTTATGGAAATCTTATGTTAATTTCATGGTACAATCAGTTACCAGGTACAATTATTAGAGAGAGTTTCCAATATTTACCCCTAAAACGTCAAATTATTTATTTAATCACTTACCTTTTTTAATTTGTTACCGCGATATATTGAAAAATTACTCTCTTTTCACACATACGGGGTGATACAATAACAAAATACATGCAATACATTCTCATAAATTAGATTTTTGACAACAGACTTAGGTTTATGGCTCTCAGTCACCTATCTAGTTATTGTCTATGGCTTGTTCTGCCATGTGTTAATTTTAAATTAAAAATATACATATGTATGTGTTTTATATTAAGAGAAAAAATTAATTAATTTTATTTTTAACAAAACTCAAATTGGAAAATTAATTTAACAATTAAATCGATGTTAACAAAGTTAAAATACATAATAATTATAAAATTAAACAAGTCAATATTAATGTGGTTCACCACAACCTTCATCCATTTCCTCCTTTTTTCAAATTATTTATTGTTAAGCTGGTTGAAAAATTTCAATTAAGCTGGCCATACACGCAAGTAATTTTCAATTACTTGTGATTTTGTTCGCGCACAGCCCCATTAACAAGTCGAACACGAACAAATCGCTTTAGTTAGAAAATAAGAATAATTAATTTTCGGAGATTTAAAAAAATTAACTTGGGAATACTGGTAATTAACGAATTTTCACAACGTAAATCTGGCAGCTCTTCCCCACTTTTCAAATAATTTTTTGTAATTGTAAATTAAAACAAGAGTGCTATATTCGGCTGTGCCGAATCTTATATACCCTTCACCAAATTATACCTTAAAATTTTTTAAATTTTAAAATTTTTGTTTTAGATTTTAAAAAATTTTTTTTTGGAAAAAAAAAATTCCTGTTAAAATTTTTTTTTCCGATTTTGTAGGTCCAACTTACTATGGTCTTATATACGTTGCAAATGCCTTTGAAATATCTATCATTAGATATCCATATTGTCTATATTAATGCCTTAGTAATCCAGATATATGTAGGTCAAAAATAGGTCAAAAATCGAGGTTGTCTTGGTTTTTTCCTCATATCTCAGGCATTTGTGGACCGATTTTGCTGATTTTAAATAGGAAAATTCTCGAAAGCATGCCTGACAGAATTATTGAAAATTTGGATCCCGAAGATGTCTGGGGTCTTCAGAAAATTGATTTCAACTGACAGACAGACAGACGGTCAGACAGACAGACGGACATGGCTTAATCGACTCCGCTATCTATAAGGATCCAGAATATATATACTTTATAGGGTCGGAAATGAAAAATGTAGAAATTACAAACGGAATGACAAACTTATATATACCCTTCTCACGAAGGTGAAGGGTATAAAAAGAAAAAAGGCTGGATTACTCCCTTTAACACAATGTATAGATATGTTTTAACCCGAAGTTATACTAACAGAAAGGAACATATGATCGTTTATCTTGTGTGATAAAATGTAACTATAACTTCTGAACCTGTTAAATATACAATTTCCTTTCGTTTTAATGCGACATCTACTAACAGAGTTCATTTTTTAAAGCAAATAAAATTAAAAATACATTTTTTTTTTCAAGAGAGCTTAAAATATTGTTTTTATTCATGATACGTTTTTATTTTTATTATTTGACATAAAACCAACATTCGAACTTGGCAATACTGGTAACTAACGAATTTTCAATATATTTTCACAAGTTGCCAGATCTAACAACTCGAAATTTCCTGCTCATATAACCATCTCTCTCTAACTCATTGACTTGCTAACTAACAGATTCCAATACAGTCAAATTAGACAGCTTTTGAACTTCAATTCGTACGGACGTGTGGTACGCTTAACTAGAAAAAAATCTGATTAAAATACAAAGTTTTAAGAAATATTTTTTTTTTACAAAAAGTGTTTTAATTGATATCACAAGTGAAGTAAAAAATAAGAAAAGGCATAAAATAATAGCACATTTACTATAGCCAGACAACGAATATATAAAGAAAATAATTGTTTTTTATATAAAAAAATGCGGAAAGTTATCTGTAAAAAATATCGCATATAATATTTCAAATGAAAAAATTAGAATAAAAAAAAATTCATAAAAAGTACAAAAAAAAAATTCCAAGTGGAGTTCAGTCGAATCGTGTGTAGTGGAATTTATTTTTCTCGTTATATTTTTTTGTTGTTTTTCTTTTAACGAATTCTAAACGTCAGCGCTAGATGAGTGCCAACGTCAACGTCGCCGTTTAACCGTATGATACTGTGTTTGAATGTGTGTATCTGAATGTTTTGTACTTGTGTGTGTGTAATTAATTGAAAAACATCAGTGGTATAAGAAGAAAAAAAAATAAGCAAAAAAGAATCGAAATTAAAAGAATACAAAATTAAGGCAGAGTGGGAGCGGTGACGGTTATTATTTATTTACCCTCCGCCGCACGAAAAAACCCGTCATAATTTCCTTTTAATTTTTGGGTCTGAGTGTTTGTTTTGTGTAGCAAAGTGGAATTTTTTGTTGTTAATGTTGATATGTTGTCATTACTATATATTATTTATTATTCTCTTTCCTCATTCTCTTGTTTACTAAATATAAAATGAAATTCCTTCTACTGCTAAAAAATAACTATGATGAAAAATAACTGAAATTTATTAATTCATCTTTAAATTTTTGACGTTTGTAAAATTTTTAATCTTTAACTCTCACACACCGACAGAGAAAAAGTGAATATAATATAAACAAAAACAACAAGTGCAAAAAAACGACTGAAATAGAAACTTGAAAGGTGTTTTTTTTCACCACCACAACAAATAAAAGTAACAAAAAGGAACGATAACAACAACAAAACAACAATACAGAATAAATTATCAACAAAAAGAAAAAAATAAACAGTAAGTAAAAAAGTACATAAACAAATAAACGCAGAGCAGAAAGAGATGAAAAAAGTTGGTACAAAATTGTACTTTTTTTTTACAAATCAAAATTTAACACTACAATATTGTGGCACACTAAAACAAAATAATGACTCATTTGGTACAAATACAATTAATTTGCTCGTTAGCTTAGAATGCAAAGACGCTAAGTCCCATTTGCATTATTTTTTTTATTGTATTATTTTTTATAAAAGTTTATTTCTTAGATGTAAGATCCTTTTTTTCTATAGCGAACGAGTACTTTGTTATTGTAACAAAAACAAAATTTATCGTTATAGAAAAACAGCGCATTAGTTTAGGAGTTGTATGTTTTAACTGACAGGACATGCTTTAGCATTTGTGCCCAATTATGATTATAAAGTTCCCCGGGAGTTTTTTCGCATTGAATTTGAATAGGAAAAATGAGAAAAGGAAAAAAAAAACTCCTGGGGAATTTTTATTCATAATGTTTTTCAAATGAATAATATTTTTTAGTTTATAATAAACTAGTTCAGTTTCAATTAATGTTTGCCAACAAATAGTTTGCTTTTTTTGAAACAAAATAATTGAATGTTTCCCAGAACTTTTGCACGAATTATCTAGTATTGTAGGTATTTACATTTTTAATTTTTACTGATAATTATATAAATTTTGTTCTTTAGAAAACAACAAGCAAGTTCTACTTTTTTATTTATAACTACTATTGACGATTAATTGATTGTTATCAATTTATATTCGATATCAGAAAAATGACTAGAAATCACTTAATGTCAATAACAAAATAAATGCTAAATTAGCAACAGTATAAAGTGTCTGCTTAGGAAAAAGAAATACCAGATTAGAATTATGTTTTTTTTTATAGATTCGTCACTAAAATACCCCTTGAAAATCAGAAATAAATTAACGAAAAAACTTTAATCACAACAGAGCCAATATTAGCGCCTTGTTTAATAATTCCATAGTAAATGTAAATTTTTTCTACATATTTGAAATTTTAATTGAATGAGTAGAAATATAAAAAAATGATAATTATATACTTCACTGTAAATATCCATTAACAAAGCTTTTTCATTAATACTTTTTTTTTATTTTTTTGTTATTAGCTTATTTCGTAGAAATATGTACCTATTTATTTATTATTTATATGTATACATATGTAGTAGGTAGTTATATATATTTATTTCCAATTTTACAGCGCTCAGAGTTTGGGTGATTCCCCTTCAAAAATTCATTAATAATGCTAACGGCAAATGTATGTACATATTTATTTCTTAAAAAAAAAAAAAAAATAAAATCACATACCTACCTACTTAAATCTACTATTATTTGTTTTATTATTTTTTTTTTCTACAATCGTTATGTTTTTTCTTTTGTTTTTAAAAGTATTTCAAATTATTTATTGCTCTCAGCTGGGTAACTCACAATGATTTAACAATTTCTCCATCGATTTGTTAAAGCTTAGTTTTGCCTAGTTCAAGTTATTTTAAAGAATATATTACAGTTTAATCATAACTTAAAAATACGGGATTTTCAAATATTTAGCTTATATTTTGAAATGTTTGTAAAATATATAATATCGGATACTATATACCAAAGTGAAGTGTATCCCAGAGAGAACGTTCTGCATCGATCGAAACAAATTGTAGTCGGGAAGTTTAGAATAGTACGGAAGTTTTACTTTACTACATTGATTTAAAAAAAAAACTGCCGTTGAAGCACACCGATTGGCCACCAAAGCTTATGTTGAGTGTGTTCCGTCGGTTTTAACGTGCGAGAGATGATTTGTGCGGTTCAGAAGACAAAGATTGTACAGGTCAGCAAACAAGTTTGAAGATCAAGATTTGGAGGCAATACAATCTGAAGATTGATGTGAAACTCAAATCATTGGGAACTACTCAAGCCGCAATTTCAAATGGCAGCAGCATTATTCATTCAATAACAGGTAAATTGGGTACCATATGAATTGAAGCCGAGAGACCTTGATTTTGCATGTCCGAAATGATGATTCAATGTTATAAAAGAAAATTTTTGCACCGAATCATTACTTGGGAACTTGATCCATTACAAAAACCAGGAGCGTAAGAGATCATATGTGAAGCCCGACAATCCAGCCGGATTGACACCAAAGCCAAACATTCATGGCGCTAAGGTAATTCTCTGTATTTGGTAGGAACAAAAGGGTCATATCTATTATGAATCTGTACCCAGAATTTACAGCGTGACATGAAACTGTAATATTCCATTATGACAATGCTCGGCCACATGTTGCACTACCTGTTAAAAAGTATTCGGATGAAGTGGTTGGGAAGATTTGCTTCACACGCTCCGTAAAACACGGAGGTGGATCCATCATGATATGGGCGTGTTTCTCTTCTTCTGGTGTCGTTCCAGTATATTGGATAAACAACAAAATATGCGCCCCGGACTACGTAAATATATTGCAAAGCCTAATGCTTCAATTTGCTGAGGAAGAGATGCCCTTGAGATGGGAGATTTAGCAGGACAATGATCCGAAGCACTCCTTAAAATGTGCCATGGGGTGATTTGTTGTCAACAAATTACCTCTTATGGAATGGCCTTCGCAGTCACCGACAGTCACTTAACCCAATATAACACCTTTGGTGAGTGCTCAAGAGGAATCTGGAGGGTTTCAGTCCGAAAAATAAGGTCGAATTGTGGGAAAAAATCCAGGAAGAGTGGTTTTCCATTGATAAGGAGGTTTGCGCAAAAATTAGTTGATTCCATGACACGCAGATGCTATGAAGTTGTGAAAAACAAAAAATAAAAAGATGTGCTTCTAAAAATTAAATCCTTTTACGAGTTTCTATTATTTTTTCCAGTAAAAATATCGACTCTTTACATTTTTAGTTATACCTATAAAGTATTTAAATTTAAATGAAAAGAGAAATGGTTATGCTTTTTCTTATGTTGTATGTCGGATAAACAAAACTGCATATAGGTACATTTTTTTAAACAAAACTAATCTTGACTAATTAACTTACAAAATTTGAAAATAAAGTACTCGTTTCTATTATTTTTTTCCAACTCTGTATATCGTCACCTAAAATGCAAAACAACGTATCATCAAAAAATTCGAAATTGATTTTATTATTGATTACGATTTACTACATCATATTACATATGTGTACAAAATTTTAAACTTTTACTATAAAAAAGTTATAACCAAAATTGAAACTAAATTATCATCAAGTACGTGATTTTCTTAAACAAAATAACGTATACGCTTTGAGTAATTAATTAATAAATTGTTTTTACCTTATTTTAAGTAGTATCCTAATTTTTTTTTAATAAATTTGTTGCAATTGAATATTTTTTGCAGTCTTTATGAAAATTTAAGACAAAAGTTTAAGTTTCTAGGTCTAGTAGTTTATGACCTATTGTGTTTTAGTTGTTTTCATAGGTCCGGCGGAGCCTATAGGTGATGAACGTATTAAAATTTTTTAAAATTTCATTGAACAAGACCCATGTAGACCCTTTCGCACATTCGATGGGCAGATGGACGGACATAGTTGGTTCGTCATGGAATTTTTTGGGAACCATAATACATAGTATGTACGTATGTAAGATATAGATATTTCGATATGTTAAAAATCTACATTGTACATCAGCCATCTTTCATAAACAAATTCAGTCATTTTCGATCAATTTACTTACTGCTCTAAATTTTGAATTCATTAGTTTAAAATACAAAAAAAACAAGTCAAATCTATTTCACGGGCAGCTCTAATATTCAAAAGTATAAGGAATTTCTGTAGGCGTTTTTTTTTTGCTTAAGAGGAATATAAATAAGTTGATGAATAATGATTGTACGGACGGCCAAATAAATTGCTGGGTAAAAATACCTATACGAAGTAGATGTGACAATAGAAGAGGAACAAAAATAAAATGCGGTAACTAAATGAAATTGCAAAAAATATAAGAAAATAACAAAATGCAAATGGGACATACACACATTTTGCTGATCTGGAAATCAACGACCGACCTTATCTCGTTATGTTGACGAACATGAACACAAAAAGGAATTAGAAAATAAAAACAAGAACTTGTTGATCTTTTTGCTACTACAACAACAAAGAAGTAGGTATGTTTATTGTCAATAACAACAAAATAATAAAAGAGAACAAGACAGTGTTATAGGAATTTATCCAACAAAGAGGGCTGGCTTGTTTTTTTATGTTGTAATTAAGATGAGGTGTATTTATGCTACAAAAACAAAATATACCTATGTGTAGGTATGTAAAAATATAAAAAAATAAATTAAATAATAAAGAATAAACACAAAACGGTTGATGGGTTTGGCACGAGAACATATCATTGTCACGGCAACAGCAACAACAACCTCCCCATCAAAAGCAGCAGCAGCACCACCACCACCGACAGCACCAACAAAATCAAGTTTAGTAATAAAAGCAGCAGGGCAAAGAGAAATACAAAATAGAAACAATAAAGCAACTGGTGTTAAATCTTGAAAACAACAACACAATGGCCTCAAAAACAAAATACTAGACAGATTTTATAAAAAAAAAACAAAAAACAAAAAGTAAAATTAAAGATAGAACAAAACAAAAACACTCAACAACTTCTAAATGTAAAAAAAAATAATCTTCTTAAACAGAAAACCCAACGGGAGAAGAAAAATATTGAAAATGCGTTAAAATAACATAGAAAATAATTGGCTGCCTTCATTTAACATCTCTCATTCTCACACATAATTGTTCTTTCTTCTCTTATTGCCCTCTCTTACACACTACTCTTTTACTTACTTACATACTTTCTTCTAAGAAATTGCTAAATTTCTTGGAAATTTTGTATAGAAAAAATAGTATTAAAGAAAAACACAAATTAACAACTTTGCAAATAAAGATGACAATGTACAATATGCCAACAAACAAACACAATAAGCATGGCAACCAACGTATAATAAAATAAAGCTCAACACAATTTAATGCTAATAAATAAATGCTTAACAACTGGGACGATGATTAGTACTATGGCAGCAACGAACAGCAATGAAGTCAAACAGAAAACCCCTTTGAAAAATCTATGTATCTCATAGTTTTTTTTTTACCATACGTCAGTGATGCGAGATACTTTTTTCGTCGCTTCTATTTACATTACAAATCGGTTTTGCCCAAAAATGCCAGCTTTAAAAATTTTGCCAAATACCTACCGAAACTTTTTATAAAGGAAAATCTTAGATTATGGAATTTTAAATGAGAAACAAGTTTTTAATATAATAAATACATATACATACAATAACAATACAATGGGAACTTTTTTTTAAAACTAGTTAGGTATATTCCTTAATTTCAGTTTTCAAAACATAAATTTTTGTCAAATATTTATGTAGGTATAACCCCCTGTCTATACTTGACAAATATTTATCATAAAAATTAAAGAAGTTTGTTGTCAAGACAAAGTTGTCTATGCAAAAGCACTAACAATTTTGTCATAACGAAGCAATAATACTAATAAATGGAGACTATACTTGATAATTTTTATCTTAACAACCATTTTGACGTTTATCATGATAAAAAATTATCAGGTATAGACAGGGAGTAATTCTAAAGTTACATTCGTTCACATTGTGGAAATATTTGACGAATAAAGTGTAACCACGAAAAAAAAATCTATATTTCTCATTAAATTAAAATACATTTATTGAATGTTGTTATACATCTTAGCATTTGTGAAACAATGTAAACTTTTAAACTTCTAAAAAAAGAAGACTACAATAAAAAAAATATGTATGAAATCGATGTAAAAATCATAATTTCAGTTTGATAATTTATTTTTCTATTTTTTTTTTTCGTACAATAAGTTTTTTAAATAGTAAGTAAAAACTAAGTCAACATTAGCGAATATTTAAAAACCAAAATAACAAATGATTTTAATGCTGGATTGAAGCAAAAAACTATTTGTAATAAATATTCAATTAATAAAACAGTTTCAAAAATTATAAATTTGAGAGGAGGGAAAAGAGTGTAAGAAATTCCCAAAAATTACTCCCGGTAAGGTTATCAATAATCTAAAATTGGAAATTATTTCATGATTTCAATAGTCTCTAACTTCTGAAAAACTGGTCTACAAAGAAATCTTTTCGGGTAAAGTTTTAACATTTGTTAGACGACCGAAGGGAAAGACACCGGACCTCAAATATACAAAAATTACAGTCAAGTTTTTAAGTAAGCCCTCCAGTTGTCACAATCTCTGAGTTAATTTTACTGCATTACCTCTAGTCCACGAACAATTTATAGTTTCTGTTTTCCAGGCTTGTGTAAATAGCTGCAATTTCAGTGTCTATTAAGAAGTGTTCTCTGGTGGAATTCCGTCTGTACCGCAAGTTTTGTTGCGGTTAAGTTTGCTTATTGTGTTTGCTGCCTCTGCGATAGTATGCGGGTAACATTTGATTGATCTGTTTTGTTCTTGTTAGCTACAGAATAGTCCGAGTTCAGTTTCACTGCTGTTACATAAATCTCTGAAATGTTTCATCCATCTTTTGGTTTGTTCCTCAGTAGTTGTAATTAAAATTCCTTTACTATAACGTAAACCGATTGATTACCTGGGATGTATTTTCCCATGAATGCTCTTCGTTATTGATTATTCTTTCAGTGTACATTAATTTAATTTGTTAAAGTTTTGTCTATGGCCTTTGCTGTTTTGTGGGACCTGAGTTTGTGGGACCTGAGTTTAAGCTTCACATAGAGTTTGTGGTTCTAATCAATAGCTCCCCTTTAAGTACGTACGTCGCACAGGGAAGAACTCCAACTTCTACTCACACAAATGTGGTCAATTTGATTTCTCGCATTGCCACTGGGTGATGTGTGTATATCTTTGTGTGAGTTCCACCCATAACCAGTTGGAATGTTTGACACAGTTCCACGAGTCTTTCTCCGTTTTTATTTCGGAATCTAATTCCCTTGCGTTCTATGATTTGTTCTACTCCATCATTGTCAATGCTTACTTTCGCATTGAATCAAGTCGCGTTTGACAATTACATTAAGTTTTGCAGCCAGTTGTTCGTAAAATATATCCTTCGTCGCGTCTTCTTCTTCAGTGGGCGCATAGCACTGTACTAGGGTGACAAAATGTTTCACTTTACTGTAGAAACGCGCTGTTATTAAGCGCTGTTGTTTCTCATACTTTTTGAGATTAATATACCCACACCATTTACCTTCTTGTCTGCTATCATATTACCATCTACTGTGATCGTTTGCCCTCATCCATCCACTTTTACCTTCGACAGTTGTTTCTCAGTTCTAGTGGTACCATTTACCGTTGTAACATTCCATTGTCCAATGCATATCCTGTTTCGTGTGCCAAAGTTCGTTGTCCATGTTCGTTCATTATTTTGATATTTTCTTGTTGTAGTTTCGTTAATAAATTTAATATTCAGATAGGCAGATGATTGGTCAGTCGTACCCTATTCTGGGGGGTTATTCTCTATTGCGATGCGCAAGCAAGTTCGATCCGAAAGGTAAATGCGATAAGAATACATTTTAGTACTCTGTGTCGTATATGCAAACGCTTTCGCAAAATAAGTAGAAAAATAAGCAACACTGGTATCACAAAATACACAATAGCGAAATGAAATGTCAAAACTTGTAAATAAAAACATTTTAAACACATTTTTTTGCGATGCGAAAACGCAGTAAAGGGTACCAATTGTTCAGTTTTTCTTTCGCATCGCAATAGAGAGTAACCCCCCTGGTGTTGGGGCTGTCAGCTTTCCGCAACCAGGCTTACATGTGTGTTTGCCACACATGAATTTTCAGTATGGGTATTTTGGTCCGCCTATCTGCGTCCGATGGTAGACAGACAACTCTACATGGACATTTGAATTCACATATGAAATTCAAAGCTCCGATTCATTTTTAGTTTGTACGAATGCACGCAGGTGCCACAAATGTTGATTTGTATTGAAAATTTTCCATACATCATAAATGTTTTCTATGAAAAATGTATAATTTTTTATTTAACTATTAAGATTAAGAATTACACTGTAAAAAGCGCTGTCTGCGTGCGTGCGTATGTATTTAATATTTTTAATCTATTTGTTGTAGTAATAAGTTTGTTTGTTTGTATGTGAATGTTTGAAACCTTTTATTTTTTTTATTTTTTTTTGTAATGAATATGTATTTTAAAATCAAATGAGACGAAGAAGCAGAAGACCTAACAACAAAAACAATGTTTTATTCCCTCCTAAAAATTGTACATATTATAATTTCAACATTTGTTTTGAAATGAGATGTTATTGTGTTGTTGTAGTTGTTGTTGTTTTTTTATATTCTTATTTGACATATAAATAAAAACCAAATGAATGAACGAGTTACAGAATGAACAACAAATTTGATTAGTCATTGTTATCAATTTTATCATGATCAACACGTTTTTTTTACCCTCTCCTCCTCTCTGCTCTTTAAAATCTACTTTCAATGAACATTTTATGACAGTGTAGTTTTTTATTTTTTGTATAATGAATAAAAAAAAAGTATTATTAACATCTAGTATCTAATTAGCCTAATTCTAATATTTTATTGTTGGTTTTATCTGTTTTTAACGCTCCAAGAATCTGTCCCGAAAATATGACCATCTGTTGCAGAGTTTGGTTTATGTCAAATAGAAACTGGGTTTAAAACAGTGATGGAAAGCTGCAGAGAGGCTTTGAAATTTGTTTTTTTAGGAAATAATTCTGTAACTAAAGTTAGGCAATTGTGACTTGGTAAAAAAATAATGACTTGGTAATAATAATTTGCAATTGTGTCCTGCTAGAGAGGAGGGGACTCATCAGCCTCTCAAACTTGTCATGATCTGCACCAACAAGTATTTTAGTGTCCATGGACCATCTCAGAGCATATTATTATAAAATACATCTATTGAATTTAGTCATAATATCCAGATAAAACTTAATTCAACAAAGCCTATCTATGTTCTGCTATATTCACTATATTAACCCTTTAACGGATATTTTGACAAGACACCATTTTATATTTACTTATGGCCTCCAAGCGGGGTGGTTGCAGTAGAAAATGGATATCCAAATTCTCTCAAATTATTTTGATATTGAAGCTTTAAATTCAAACTATTTTCTAATCTAATTTTAATTTTACTTTCTTTTCAGATTTTCATTATAGGATTAAAAAATGACTTCACCGGAAGAGCGAATATCAGCACATGGTATGTATAGTTTATTTCATATTATTATTTATGATTTTAAATATTTTGTCGTACTAATTTGTTTTTTTATTCTTGCTGTTTAATAACTCTTTCCTAATTAGTTTTTAAAACAAACTTTAACAAATTAACTAGAAGTAAAAATGTAATTACTTTTATTTTATGTACATCTCTTTTCTTCTATCACCACTGCTACTTATGTACATACATATATATATATATGTATCTATGTACTTCTTAAAGCGTTTGTATCAGTGTAAATGTTTGTGCCATCATTTGGGGTAATTTTTTTAATAACCCTGCAGAACTTGACTTGAGTGTGATGGCTTTTAAATCCTAAAGTTAAAATATTTGAATTTGCAGTCCATGGATTTCTAGGAAATGATGTGAGACATCATTTCGGAGGAACATTGCAAACAAAAATTGTTTTTATCAGAAAGACAACCATAAAATCCATGTTCCCAGATCAACTGAAAACTGATTTGTGCAACATAAATTGTCTATTATGGAGTCGGCCGCACGTTTACCAGATCTTAATGCTATAGAGAACTTATGGGGATTGTAGTGCTGCAAGATTGTTTTGAATAATCATTATGATATGAATTGGACCCATTCCTTGTCCCGTAAAACAATCGCACTACATAATATTGCCAATGCTAAACTTGACTGTATTATTTGTGTACTTGGGGTCGGTCGGGTCGTCTAATAAAAGAAGTGACAGAAATCTTTAACTCAAAAAGATTTCTGTGTAGGTTAATTCAACCCTAAGTCTTCTTTGCCACAGCTAATTTTAGGTGTCATATTCGTGCACACCACACACTCCTGGAGGGAAATACAACTTTGAACACCCTATTAAAAATCTGTATGTGCAGCAATATAGACAGAAGGTTGGTTAAAGATCGGAGGCAATATGCCAAAAATAACAGCATGGCTATATGCTCAAGATCTCTCTCTGGTCATTCGGGGTTGTCATAGAATCCAATCATTGTCGAAATCGGTTTGGAAAACGACAAAAAGATACATTTCACTTATGAAATCCAATCCAATTTTTTGTTTAATCGATAAAATTTAAATTTAATTCTAGATCGAATATAAAACCGAAAAAATATAAACATTTTCTGTCGTTTTCAAAACCGATTCCGACAACGATGGGATTCTATGATAACCCCGATTATGTGAAGGTCAATAGGAACAAGGTGCTGTATAGGGTTCAGTGCCTCTAAAGGACTAGTTTTTATTGCGCCTGTTATACCAATGCATTGATCGAAATAAATAGTAGCCGAACGGGACATGGTCTGGACTATAAAGCGGGTGAGGCAAAACTTCCCAACCACTTCATTGTAAATACTTTTTAAGGTATTGCAACATTTGGCGATTTCATATCTGGCTGCATTTTTTTTATCGTTTTCCGGCCAATGCTTGCTTCAAACGAATCATTGAGAATTTCAGCAGCTAATAATAGATATGATCCTTTTACTCTCACCAAATACAGATAATTACGGCTGGTTGACCTGACCGGGCTTCACATACGATCTCTTACGCTTCGGGTTATCGTAATGGATCCAGTAATGATTCGGTGCAAAAATGATTTTCTTTTACAGCATTCAAGAATCATTTCAGACATGCAGAATCGTCTTTCAAGGTCTCTCGGCTTCAATTCGTATGGTACCCAATTTCCCTACTTTTGGATGAATCCTGCTGCATTTTGAAATTGCTGCTTGAGTAGCTTCTAATAATTTTGCAAACTCTTTTTAAGTTTTACAGCAATTTTCTTGGTGTAATGGCATAAGCTTCGGTGAGCAATCGGTGTGCTTTAGCAGCTCTTCTTTTTAAATTAAAGAAGTAAAGCAAAACTTCCCACATATGACGCTTTGTTAGTACAAAATTCGACATTTTCGAAGTAAAAAAAAGCTTTGTTGTTTACACTATAATGTTGAATAACTAAGTGAGAATAAATGACAGATATGTAGTATATACCCTTCAAAATGACATATAAATTATTAACCCTCCCCTCCATTACTCGCAACTGATCTAGTTGATACAGGCAACTTTTTTTTATTGTTAATTTTTTTAAACAGCCTAAGTTTTAAGCTTTTTTTTGATAAAAATATATTTATAGTGCAATTTTATTTGTATTATTCTTTTAAGTACTTTGAATTTAATATTGTTTTTATGTTTTCGAAATAAAAAGTGAAGAGATTATTTTCAAACGCGCCTGCCTTTCTTTTATTGATATCAATTTGATACATTGCGACTAGTCTCGATTGAAAATGATTGCGACTAAAGGAGGGTTAAAAACAGAAACTGCATTCAAAAGAAACGCAATTTATTGTAAATGCCTAATTTTTAAGCTTGTTTTTCAATTCTAAATTTTTAATTTGTCTGCTGATATTTGTTTTTCGTTTTTAAGACAGGCAAAAACATAATAATCTAAGCGGTGTTGTAAACAGAAAGTATAACTTTGCTATCATTAAAACTGCAGGGAAAAAAATGGACTTATAACATAAATAAAAGTTGTTGTTGTTATCCTAAGCAAACAGGAAGAAAACAAAAATACGTTTTTCTTTATTTATTTATTGTTTGAATCACATTATTAAAATAATAATGAAATAATAACAAAATAAATAATAAAGAAGATATAGAATAATAAAATAAAAGGAAAAAATATTGTAAATGACAGAGACTCGTATCCCTAGTATGACGGCTGTAAATTTTAGCTTGAAACTATTTGAAAATTTTTAAAATTCTTTAACACAATATACATACATATATGGCTGTGTCAGAAGCTAAAAGGTCTAACTCCACAAAATAAAAATTAGAGTAAATTAGTGATGTTTGAAAAATTGATAAAACGAACAAATGTATGTAATCACTCTTCATAAATTAAATTAAATAAAAGAAGAACAAAATAATTTTCAAAGAGTTCACAACTAATTAGATAGTAATATAACAAAATTGAGAAATTTTCGAAAAGTGGAGTTAGGCCTTTTAGTTTTTGACTAGAAGCCTTTTCCAATGTTATGGAAATAATTCAATGAGATTTAAATTTTTTTTGAATTTTGAAACTTTAAAACATTTTTTGAAAATGTGGTCAGAAAAAGGAAAAGAAAAATGCATTTGGTCAATTCACAAGGACTATTATAATGTCATATTGTCATAATGTCCTAAAATAATACTACTCTGTATGCTATGTTTATTGTGTTATCGTAGGAGTCGGTTAAGACGAGCCGCCGAGTCGTGGTATATTAGGACATTATGACAATATGACTGATAAGAGACATTTGGGGCATTCACACGGTCTACTATTTGGTCATATTGTCATAATGTCCTAATATATTTCGATAGTTTAATGAAATTTTTCTTGTGTTTCAAACAAAAAGTTCTAAATTAATAAGACTAATAAATAATTGGTCAATTCACAAGGTCTCTTATCAGTCATATTATCATAATGTCTTAATATATCTCGACTCGGCAGATTGGCTTAACCGACAGTTAGGCATTCGGCGAAGGTCTCTACTGGTTGGTTACGATAACACAATAAACATAGCATACAGAGTACTATTATTTTAGGACATTTTTTACTTGAAAAACAATAAAAACCATTGTGAAATATTAATACATTATGACAATATGACATGATAAGAGACCTTGTGAATTGACCAAATATTTGTATACCCTTCACCATGAGTGGCAAGGGTATATATAAGTTTGTCATTCCGTTTGTAATTTCCACATTTTTCATTTGCGATCCCATAAAGTATATATATTCTGGATCGTTACAGATAGCGGAATCGATATAGCCATGTCCGTCTGTCCGTCTGTGTGTTGAAATCAACTTTCCGAAGCCCCCAAATAACTTACATACACGATTCATACATCAATATCTCCGAAATTCTCGGCTCGGTCGCTATTTAAAAACAAGAAAATCGGTCCACAAATGGCTGAGATAGAAAGAAAAAACTAGGATAACCTCGATTTTTTACCTATTTTTGACCTATATCTGGATTACTAAGTCATTAATATAGATAATATGGATATATAATGATAGATATTTCAAAGACCTTTGCAACGACGTATATAAGACCATATATACCCGAATTTGTTTTTTCATCAAACATTTTTTTTTTTATAAATTCTTTTTCCAAAAAAATTAATTAAAGAAATTTAAAAAAATTTTGAAAAAACTTTTTTTAAAAAAATTAAAAAACAATTCGGAAAAATAAAATTTTTTTAAACAAATTTTAAAACATTAAAAAAAAAAATTTTGATTTTGTTTAAATAAAAATATTAAAAAAAAAATATTTTTAAGTATAATTTGGTGAAGGGTATATAAGATTCGGCACAGCCGAATATAGCTCTCTTACTTGTTTTTGTTTAAAATACAACAACATCTATTATAATACATTAGGACAATATGACTAACAGCAGACCGTGTGAATACCCCAATTGTGAATTGACCAATTATTTTTAATAAATAAGATGGAGATATTTAAAACTTAATCTATTTTTATATATTGATGTAGTACTAGGGTATTCAATTAATCGGGTTTCTGGTTTAATCGGTTAATTTTAAATTATTCGATTAACCGAATAATTTCTATTTTAATTTTAAATTGAAAAGAAAAGCACGAATTTTGTGTACTTATATGAGCATTTTGTTAATAAAAAGAAAAAAACAAACAAAACATAATTCAACAAAACAATATATAAATATACACATGTGAGTTTTTTTAGGAAGGTTTTCTGAAATAATATTTTAACCCTTTCAGACATTTTGTCCAATATATTGGACATGTGGGTTTTTCCTTTTAAAGTCATGTAGCGTTGACGCAAATGGACAGATTTTTACAGTTAAGATGTTTATATATGAGATATAAACATCTAATTTTTAATTACATTTTGTTAAATTAAGTTATTTTCATAAGTTCGTTAGCGTTCTATAAGTGTGTATGAGAAATAATAAGTATTAATTGTGTATTAGTTTAGCTATTTGTATATTAATTGCAATTAATTACATTGATTTTTTAAAATTATTTATGAGATGACATGTCCTCTAAGAAACTTTGTCCACTATATTTGACGATTTACCTGTAATTTCTTCTTAATTAGCAGCCTCAAATTAGCTTACATTTAAAAAAAGAATATTAAATTACTATATTATTTTTTTCCATTAAAAACGATTTTGTTAGTTTAAATAAAATTTGACTTTAAAAACCTTCTCACTGATTGTTGGAGAAATTGAAAGTAAGGCAGTTCTTTTTTTTAGATTTTTCCAAGCATAAAAAAAAAATAAAATCTTCCATCATATCATTGTAGTCCTTTTTGGATTTTTTTTAGATTTTGAATACTTTAATAGTTTCGTTAAGTTCTGATAAAATACTCGTTTTAGTAATGTCTTCAGTTTCGGGTATTACCATGTCGTCCTCCGACTTAATAGGACAAAGTTCATCATAGAACATTCCAGAAAAAAGGTCATTTCCAAATTCCTTAGTTTCAGTTTTCGTACTATACTTTAAACAACTATTGCTAGAAGGGAATATTCACGAATTAAGAAATAAAATGTGTGTGTTTAAAACTATATTTCTATATAAAGTGCAAAAATAAAGAAGAAATTTCGGTTAATCAACACAAATTAATCGGTTTATTTGTAATTTGAAAATCGTAAATTTTAGGTTATTCGAACAGTTAACCGCCCAAAATTAATCGGTTAACCGATTAACGGTTAAACATTAAATAAACAATAAGAAATTTGTTATTAACTAATTGCATTTTCTTTTCTTTAAAACTGTTTTTCAATTTAACTTTAAACCTTTGGCCGTTCGTAGAAGCCATTAGTGTTTGTAATTGTACATAGTATATATGTATTTATGTACAATTATACTAGTGGCAGTATTATAAAATATTTATATATATATTTGTGTACATACATTTGTATATAGTATATAATCGTAGTACATACTACAAAGTACAAACAACCAACATTCGTTTATTGATTTTTGGTCTATTTTTAGACATTACTTGCCTTCAGAAAACACTTGAAAGCCATGAAATAATAATATATACATTTATATATATATATGTATGTATATATGTATGTATATGTATATATGTAATTCTTCTTTCTTTCGTTCGTATTTTTCCATTCCCTAACTTTATAAAGTTTTTCGCTTTTTCTTGATTTTCTTGGTATTCTGCCGCTGTCGCTACAGCTATGAGTAGTAGTTGGTATTGCAGCTATATGTTGCCTGTCCCCAGCCAACAGCCACCCACCCAGTCAGTCAGGCAGTGTCAGTCCTCCCGAATCCTACCAAGTTTGTTGGTTTATTAGTAACCAATTGTGAAATTTCATTCTATATTTACGAATATATTTATTTAGCTCGTAGATCTGGGTAAAATGTAAGACGGATGTATGGATGGATGGTTGAGTGGCAACTTAGCAGGTAGCCTTTGTTGTAGGTTAAGGTAGTTTCCATTGTCAGTCAGTCAGACAGTCTGTCGTATACATTCGTTACCACTAACTATCTGTCTGTAAGTCTTTCTTTCGTCGTCTTTCGGCTGTTAGCCTGGTATAGAAAATATTTTCAATGTTAGGTTAATGTTACAATTGTTGTCTTTGCCGTCGTATTGTTGTTTTGGTTTGTTGTTGTTGTTTTCTTTTAACAAAAAAAAAAGCCTTCCAAACCTTACCGACACATCATAGTATTGGGGTGAAAATTATTCTCTTCCTTCATTCGTGTCTCTTATACTTGTGTATGAGAGAATCTATTTTTAGCTTTTATTCAATAACACAATCCTACCAAACATTTACAGTGTAACAAATTTGTGAGGTATTTGATGTTTTTTTTTGGAAAATAAGGAGTTCTAAGTGTCACACTGATTAATAATTTATGCTCCTGATAATATTATATATTTTTGTTACTAAAAATATATATATGGTCCATTCACAAGGTATCGTATTATGTCATATTGTCACAATATCCTAATATTTCACAATGGTTTGAAAATGTTGTTATTGTCTTTCAAGCTAAAAATTTCCTAAAATTATATTAGTCTGTATGCTATGTTTATTGTGTTATCGTAACGAACCAGTTAGGTCGAGCCGCCGAGTGGTGAAATATTAGGACATTGTGGCAATGTGACATGATAGGAGACCTCGTGAATCGACCAATAATAAAATATATGACAGATTTATTAATTTATAGTTATAGTGGTATATAAGATTCAGCACAGCCGAATATAACGAAAATTAAAACCAGACTTTATTTCTCTCTTGGAATAATAATAATCAATCATGCAGTTTTTTTTCGAAATATTTCCTTAATTAATTGAAATTATATTAGTCTGTATGCTATGTTTATTGTGTTATCGTAACGAACCAGTTAGGTCGAGCCGCCGAGTGGTGAAATATTAGGACATTGTGGCAATGTGACATGATAGGAGACCTCGTGAATCGACCAATAATAAAATATATGACAGATTTATTAATTTATAGTTATAGTGGTATATAAGATTCAGCACAGCCGAATATAACGAAAATTAAAACCAGACTTTATTTCTCTCTTGGAATAATAATAATCAATCATGCAGTTTTTTTTTCGAAATATTTTTTTTAAACTTGTCAATTAATTAAGGAAATTGACTAATTTTAAAGTTTGTAATAACAATTGTTTAATAATTTTTAGTGAAATGAGTATTTGCTAGATTCATTGATTGATTGATTAAGCTTCACCTTACATAATAGGAAAATTTTCTAGAACTGAATAGATTTTTTTCTTCACATTTACTGGAAGTTATTAAATTTTTATTCTCCGTGAATATTTCTCATATTGAATTCCTAATAAGAATTACATACATATGTATGGACATTTCCATGTCATCGTACGTGACATTTGCCAATAATTTAGTATTTATTTATTTTTATTCACAATTTATGTAATATAAGCTTTTAAAGGCCCTAAAATTATATTTAATTTATGTCCTATTCTGAAGCTGCTACTACTATATTAAAAACAAGTTAGAGAGCTATATTCCGCTGTGCCGAATCTTATACACTCTTCACCAAATTATACTTCAAAATAAAAATTTTAAATATTTTTAGTAAACTAAATTTAAAAAATTGTTTTTTTTTAATTTATTAGTGAATTTTTTTTTTTTTTAAATTTCTTTAAAAAATATTTTTCCCGATTTTGACCCATTGTATGTCCAACTTACTATGGCCTTATGTACGTCGTTGCAAAGGTCTTTGAAATATCTATCATTACATATCCATATTGTCTATATTAATGACTAAGTAATCCAGATATAAATAAAGAAAATATGTCAAAAATCGAGGTTTCCTTATATTTCTCGATTTTAAATAGCAACCGAATATAGTTAAGTTATTTTGGGGCCTACGGAAAATTCATTTCAAAATATCGTACGAAATAAGTATATATCGTACGTAAAATTAAACAGAAGTGATGCTGATTTACATGCAAAAATATGGAAAAATTTGTTAATAAGAAAAAATAAAAAACTTTTAGGGTTTTTATTTTTTCAGTCGCAGTTGACATATTCATGGAATTGCCCATATGTTGTAGATCTGTATGTATAAACCATACATTTTGTCCTTCAATAGAACAGACGTCGGTTCCTTCTAAAAGCTTATTTTTATTTTATTATTGTTTATTGTTTATTATTTATTCATTATTAATTTTCCAAAAAAAAAGTAAATTTTTTTTCTGTATTAGATTTTGATGGATGGTTGTTGGAAAGAGGGATCTAAATTTATATTTTATTTGTATATTGAATGTTGTATGTGAATTCAATATGTATGCATGCTAGAAAATGTCGTTAAAAATTTATAATATTTTCAATATTCAATGAAAGTATATGTAATTTACCTTTTTTGGGGTTTTTTTTTTGTCTTACATGTGTTTAAATATAGAAGACATTAAATTGGAATTAAAAATTGTAGAAAAACTATTTATTGAGAAAATGTAATGTCTGGATTTTTGTTTCTTTTGTCAGGTGTTTCAAAAGTTTCGTTAATTATATATGATTCCAAAGGAATTATAACCAGCCAGCCAACCTTTTGAATTGGTAAATTTTAACAAACTTGTTTAAATTTATTTAGTATTTTTAAGTTTTCTTTAGTATTTTATTACAACTACAAACACACATATGTACTTGAAAAAGTTTGCAAATGTTAATGGTTTCGCTATAAATAGTTAATGGTTTAAGTGGTCATAAATACGAGCTTTTTAAATTTTTGTTTAATCATTTTAAAAGTACTACAAGTTAGTTGGAATTATTTCTAAAATATAAAGAAACATCAGAAAAAAGACACAAGTTTGTTTACGAAAGCTAAACTGGTATTTTAAATTTTAATTTACATCGTTTTCTTTTCTGGAAAAAATATTGTAATTTTCTGGACTAGTTTTTGAAAAAATTATTTACATATGTAAATTATTTGGGTATATCATATTAAAAGTCGAAAATATTATTTTTTATTGAAAGATTTATATGCAGATCTCTATTTATATATACTACGATCGCCTGGTGGCCGAAATTCGACCACTTTTAGAACGCCTTTTACCACTTTTATGGAAAGAATTTTTAAATATTTTTTTTATATTATGCGCATCTTGAGAAAAAACACTTAAAACCATATACAGTGGTTGACAAAACAATGGAAACATTTCCAAATATTTCATTAGTGGCCTAAAATCTGAAATATTTTTTTAAAAAGTTTTAACATTTTTGTAGTATTTTATTTATATACTTTTATTCACCCTTATTGTGGTTGGCGTAAACGTCATACACCTACGACAGTTTCGTACTAGATTAAATAAACAGTTTGCATTTTATCTTTAATCTAGTACGAAACAGTCGTACGCGTAAGAGGTTTACGCCAACCACGATAAGGGTGATTAACTTAATTAAACAAAAAACAAAGGACATAATTAATTTAATTCTAAAAATGATAAAACAAAATTAAAATATTTCTTTTTTACGGCATTGACAAAACAATGGAAACTTAGGTATTATTTTAACAAATATGGTCTAAACTTTGCAATAACACAATATTTTGTTGGGTATCCCTTATTTTTTATAACTGCTACACATCGACGATGCATTGAACCAATTAAAGAGTCAATGGTCTCCTTTGAAATATTTTGCCATTCCCTTATAACCGCCTCCGATAAATCTTCCTTCCTGGTGTAATTTTGGGTCCTTATTTTACGATCTACAATTTTACATAGATTTTCTATGGGATTGAGATCTGACGATTGGGCCGGCCACTTCAAAACACGTACCTCGTTGTATTGTAAACACTCGGTTACAACCCTAGAGCTGTGTTTCGGGTCGCTGTCGTGTTGGAATCTCCAAACTAGTGGCATATTTTCCTCAGCGTATGGATACATAACATCGTTTAATATGGTTATGTATCCTATACCCGTCATGATATCTTTTATAATATGAATTGGGACAATACCTTGCCCTGAAAACCATCCCCATACCATAATATTGCCGCCGCCAAACTTTACAGTTTTATTTGTGTACGTTGGATCTAATATTTTCCCTTTGGTCGTCTTACAAATGTTCTCCCATCACTGCCTCTTAAATAGTATTTGGATTCGTCGGAAAAGAGGACAGTATTCCATTTCTGTATCGACCAGTTTAAATGATCCCTTTCAAATTGTAGACGAGCAGAACGGTTCTTTTTAAAAATGAGTGGTTTTTTCACAGGACGATAGCAACCAAGACCAGCCTCATTTGCCCTGCGACTAACTGTTCGGGTACTTATTTCTAATTTTAGGCTATTAACAACCTCTCGAGGAGTTATTTTTGGGAATTTCTTGAACTCTCTCGCTATTAAATTATCTTGTCTAGGAGTAGTCTTACCAGGTCTTCCACCTAAATGTTGAGTTTTTACATAACCGGTCTCACGAAATTTTTTGATAATTTTTGAAACTGCTGATTTATTTATTGAATATTTGTCACAGATACTTTTTTGTTTTAAACCAGCTTTAAAATCTTTAATTATTTTATTTTTTAAGTCTTCACAAATATTAACTTAAGCCATTTTCGTTAACTTTGAAAAAAAGCAATTATGCGAAAAACTTAGAAAAAGAAATTGTGAAAAATTACCAGAATTTAAAAATAAAATAACTGTAAACAGGATGCTTTTTACATCTTTCTTTTAAATATTATTTTCGTTTTACACTTCTTTCTTGCAGAACTTTAAAAGTTTCCATTGTTTTGTCAGTAGCGAAATGGTGAATATTTTTAATTTTGTTCCCTTTTTTTAGAATATAATTAATTATGTTGTTTGTTTTTCAGTTAATTTATATAAATAAAACTATACAAGTAAAATATTAAAAAAAAAAATTTATTTAAAAAAAATATTTTAAATTTTTAACACCATAAGCTTTGGTGAACAATCGGTGAGATTCAGCGGCACTTTTTTTCACATAAAAGAAGTAAAACAAAATTTCCCGCATATGGTAAAAAAAATTCGACATTTTCGAAGCAAAAAAAAAACTTGGTTGTTTTTAATGACAGATATGTTCTTTTCAAAATGACATATAAGTTATCGAGCAGTCAAAGAATCAAAATCGGGAAAAATAATTTGTATATAACAGTAATAATTTATTGATAACAAAATATGGCTAAATATATATTTATTACGAACTAAAAATAAATATAAAGCCACTTTCAAAAACATTTATGATAAAAAAAAACCAAAACGTAACAAATACAAGTGGTTTGAATTATATAGTATATACTTACATATATGCATTTAATATTTATGAGTTTGAAAATAATAAATTAGTTAATAATAATAATATAATTACATATGTTTGTAGTATACACTGCAAACACTTACCACCAAAAACCCACCATTTAGACTTTAATCACCAGTCTCAACCGAACATTTTATTACACTCACTCTCTTGTCTATATGTATAATGGAAAAAATTAAAAAAAAACTAAAATCTAATTATAAACTTTTAACGTAATCTTTGATTAATATTACATTTTTACGTTCTATTTTTTCAATGAATAGGTAGGTAATACCTATCACAAGGTAGATACGAAATACTACCACCATATTATTTACTTGCTGGTTGGTGGTGTTCGTTGCCTCATGGAATTGTTCTTATCAATATCGTGCTGCAACTACAAAATTGCTACAAAAAAAACCCCCTTTGAATTATAGTAAAATGACAAACGTTGTTTTTTATATTTAAGTTTTTAATTCAAACACTATAAATTACTTGTAAACAAATTCTATATTTACTTCTATTTCATTTAATTTTACTACTAGTATCTAAAACTAGTATGTAGTATGTACTTAATAATACTCAATTATACTCACACTCTCTCTGCACAAACAAAGATACACATAATAACAAAAGTAATGACAACAACAATAACATAAGAAGCATTCATCAGCAAACAACAGCAAAAATAGTAACAACAAGAAAATCAAACCACGTTTGTTTTTAATTACAATTTTTGTTGTTGTTTCTGTTGCTGTCGTTGCTACTGCTACTGCTAAATGCTGCTGCTAACTGTTACAGTTGATGTGTTTATTTAGTGCATGTATGTAGGTAGTAGTTGTTGCTAATACAGCTGTCTGTCGCTAAATTTTTGCTGCTTCTGTTCTGTTCACTTTTGTAATGTTTGCTTTTGTTATTGTTCTTTTATATACATAAATATGTATGTACTATGTACACTTGTATTTCTAAATATACACCAATATGTTGTTGCTGTATTGCATGATTTATAAACTTTTTTTTTTGCATCTATAAATAGAACAGCCAGCAGGTCACGGCCCATACTTGAAGCTCAGAGCCAAGCAAACACAACTAAAACAGTGAAAACAACCGAATACTAACGACATTGCTCGGTTCGTTAGTTGTTTGGTTTTCGTGGAAAATGAAACAATGTAGATTTCTATGCAATTATTCAAAAAAATTTAACTTTATAAAATTTGTTGAGTACCTATTTTATATTTAAAATATTTTACAATATAAACAAGGTAGTGTGCTATATTCGGGATATATATACATTAGAGAGGCCCTTAATAAACGACAGTTGGATTTTGGCCATTCTCACCCAGCAATTGTCTTTCTAATGAGACATAAACAACAGAAATTGGGCAAAAAATATTAATGTTATTAAAAATTCGCCAATAAATTTTGAAATTTTCAAAAAACAAATTATTTAGCCATTTTTTGGCGAATGAACTCTATGTCCTTACTGTTTTTTAAGTAAAACATATTCCGAATATTATAGTCCAGATAATTCTAAATATATTCTGAAAGTTTTACTAAAATTGGAAAACGTTAAACCTTAAATCTAAGTCAAATTTTTCAATATTTTTATTCCCTACTAGCTGAACCCGGTCCGCGTTGCTGGCCTTTAGAAAACATCTGTTTTATATTGCATCTTGAAGGTCGGTAATCCAACCTTCAATGTTAATACATGTGGTGGCATTTCGGCTGGTTCCAATGAATTCAAAAATTAAGTAGGACAATTGATGACTTGTTCTTCGTTCATTGCTGTGTCAATTGATTTGTATTTTATTGTTTCGCCAGACACTTTCAATTGTATTTGGTCATCGATCTTGTTAACCTCATAATTTTTTGATTAAAAGTAGATTTCATATGGAAATTTCTTATTCATGCACCTAATATACAGAAAAAAATTATCGAATAGATAATTTTCGTAATTGAAAAAACAAAAAAAAAAGTTTTTTGCATCTCAAAACTTCAGAGGGCTTGCGGCACGTCTTAACCCCAACCGATTTACCTAAAATTTTTCCAGGATGATTTTTTTTACTAATGTTCACCCAACTGGGGGGGTGAGAATGGTCAAAATCCAACTTTCGTTTATTAAGGGCCACCCTAATATACTTGTCACTTGTTTAGTACAGTTTAAAAGCTTGACATAATTTTTCAACAAGATCGTTCAAGAATTCTCAGATTTAGAGGGGATCAAAAGTTTACATTTTGGCCAAACACACGCAGAGAAAAAATATAGTTGGGCATGGTTACTGTAACCATTTCAATATTGTTACAAGTTTTTTAACTATATTATAGTCACAGTAACCATTTACATGATTGTGGTAACCATAATATGGTTAATTTACGATTCACATGATTGTATCAACCATATATATGGTTATAGTAAACAAATATATGTTTGTGACAACCATTCATATGATGAAGGCCTTATCATATTATGGTGCTCTCGGCTTAAGGCTTATCATTATCAGGGAACAACATATTATGATAAAATTATTCATCATAAATATGGTTGCCACAAACATATATTTGTTTATTGTAACCATATATATGGTTGATACAATCATGTGAATCGTAAATTAACCATATTATGGTTATCACAATCATGTAAATGGTTACTGTGACTATAATATAGTTAAAAATCTTGTAAGGGGTACAATTTTCGGTACAATTTTCGTTATTGGTTGAATTTTAAATACAAAAATTATCTATTCAATAATAACGAAAATTGTAAATACAATTGTCAAAATTATCAAATTCAAAACTCAAAATTCAATAGAAAATATCAGAAAATTTTGTTTTTGAGCACATGAATACTTGTTTCAATTATGAAATAATTGAAACCAGTTCAATATGTGACAAATATTTGAATTGAAACGGTTTAAGAAATAGTTTTTTCTGTGAATGACTTAGTAATCCAGATATACATACAGTGGTGGCCAGGAATTTAAGACAAAAATTGTTTGCTAAATTCCACGTGGTTGTCAATTATTTTTTCAAATATTTCCACAAATATGTATGCATGAGGACTGTTTTAACACACAAGTGTGTTTTATTCGACTGTGTCAATTCATACATATTCACCACGAACACATAAAATTTTTGTACAACTTGACCAAAAATTTTTTTTTTTAAATAAACATATTTTCTCACATTTATATCATTATATTTTTATTATTATAAAATATTCGGACCAAATTTCGTATTTTTAGTTCCATTAGTTTCGGTCATATCATGTTATTAACAGCGGATGTTCGCTGAGGTGGGTCAACGTATTTCCACATATCTTTGTCCATATATGTTTTACCGATTTTTCCAAACATTTTTCAGAAACTAGAAACATTAATAATAAATTTCATACCCTTAGAGGTCCTTTTATTTTGGCTCTATCGCACTTAAAATTCAGTTGATGAAAAAAATTCAATTATTTGTCTTAAATTGGTGGCCACCACTGTAGGTCAAAAATAAGTTAAAAAAATCGAGGTTGTCCTGGTTTTCCTTATATTTCAGCCATTTGTAGACCTATCTAGAAGAATTCCGGAGATATTGATGTATGTAAGTTATTTGAGGGCTTCGGAAAGTTGATTTCAACAGACAGACGAACATGGCTTAATAGACTCCGCTATCTATAAGGATCTAGAATATATATACTTTATAGGGTCGGAAAATTATATTGTGGAAATTACAGACGGAATGACAAACCCTTCTCACGAAGGTGGGTATAAAAATGAATATGAATATTGTGTTGTTTTTTTTGATTGATAAGATTACACATGTGTGAGTTAACATCAACGAAATATACCAGAAATTACCTAACTAAAGCTTAAAAACCACAGGAGTGGAATAATAATAAATCTACAAAATAACTATAAAAAAAACTAGTTGTCCCTAGTTTGCAGACTCCCACTATAAAAGTACCCCAGATATGCTATAATAAATTTTTACTTTGTATGGGAGGTGCCATGCCCATTGTTCCTATATAGGTCAATTGTGAATCTAAACCATCCAGGGATCCACTCAAACACACACAACAAATTTCATCGAAATCGACCCAGCCGTTAAGGAGGAGTTCAGTTACTAACACACGTACAGCAGAGTTATATATATAAAGATATATCAAATATGTTGTTGTCATTGATACTATATCTATCTAGCTGTCTAGATTCAAACAAATAGTATAGTATAGTCTGTTGAACATATGTAGACATAAACATTATAAAAAAAACGTCATATTTTTCTGATAATAAATGAATGAACAAAAAACTACAACAAAATAAAATACTCGTACAATAAAATAAAAAATATTATCATAAACATAATTGCATAGATACTCAGTATTTTGATCGTACAGGTGTGACGGAAATAATAGTATGTATGTTATTTTTTATATGTATGTACATATGTAGGTTGTGTTTGGTTTTTCTTTTAATTTATGGCCCGCTAAAAAGAATTCAAAGAAATTATTTTAAAGGAGAGGTTCACACTCGTAATAAACTCATAGCAACATATTTAAGTTTTTTCTGTCGATATATTTAACTTTATAATATTCTTGGAATATTTAGAACATGAAAAATAAACTTTCCGGCAAAAAATCTAAGTATTAAAGAAAACTTTTTTTATTTAGTCAGCACAGATGAGGTGTGCTACTCCAGAGAAGGACCTTCTAGCGATACAATTGTAAAAGGAAACTATTTACATTGAATGAACAGAAAAACTGTTATGTGGAAATCAAAGCGAATTCATACAAGGTGGTGTCAGTTCTACAAAAACAACGATTGGTCTTAACAAATGTCAAAAAACCAAAATGAATAATTAAACAAATAAGTATTTAAACTTAATATAGTGTAGATAATTTAATAGTGAGGGCTTTACTTATTTATGTAAACAATAAATATTTTGTTAATATGATTAGAATATGTAGATATTTAAATATAAAAACAAGCTTTGATAAAGCGAAAAAGAAAAAATGATCAGCTGTTTGACTGAGAGAGCTTTTTGGTCGCTTAGTAGAATGCTAGTTTATATTTGACTTTTGCTCAAATGAGTGAGATGTGAGTTCGATATATCAAAATAAATGTTTTGTAACTCAAGATATAAAATTTTCGAGTTTTTTTGCAAAATCAAAAACTTTTTTTAATTGTTTAATTAAAAAAGTCAAAAATTTTATGTTTTCAGTTACAAAAGTAAGCGACCAAAAAGGTGTTCAAGGAAACGATCAAAGCTTTCTATTGAGAGGAAAAAGGGTCCATTTTCAAAACAAAGTCAAAAAAGTTTTTTATTTTGGAAAAAAAAGTGTAAAAGTGGAAATGTTGGAGATGTCAATCCACGATCATTTACGATGACGCATTTCGTGGGCGATGGGAGTTTGGTTGCTAATTGACAGCAGGCGTACAGTGTTGCAAATTTAAAAATAGCACCCTAAAGTCTATAACTTTTGACACAGGTGGAATTTTTTAATGCCGTTTTTTTTTGTTTGATAGGTGACTTTTTTTACCCTTATTTTGTATATTAGTTTGTAATTAGGTTGTGGCGGAATGTAGTTATGATGTCTATAAAATTGATAGTTATTTTCTTAACAATAATTAGCCATAAGTTAACCCAGATATACCGACGGGCATACTAGCGCAACAATCTTCGTAGTTTTCCAAAATAGCGTTATTCTGACAGATTATCTGAAGAAAAAATAAAAAAAAGAATTTTTTTAACTTGGATTTTGAGTCCGTACTACATGTAGTACGCTATGCACATATGGAAGCAAAAGCCAAAAGCATAGTCATTGGAGTATTATGTAGTAATAACTTGCAGCAAGTCACCATCAAACCATTTTTCGAACAATTCAAGTGGTGTAGGTAAAATTTATTAATATCAAGATGAGTGAGGTTCACATTTTAATTAAATTTGAGTTTAATTTGAACTGGATACATCACTATATCGGATCGGTTTTATTTAAAATCGGGATAATCGACAAAAAAAGGAGATAAAATATAGTTTTTTGTAGCTCACTTCTTGTATATTCTATATTTGGGGGATTTCATGTCAAGAGAACCAACATTTGAAATCGATGTTTTACGATCGGGATGAATTTGTTCAACAAGATCGGTTAAGAACTCTCAAGTTAGAGGGGGTAAAAATTTGACATTCTAGCCAAACAGGTGTTTTATCTCATCCATGTAACTTATACCTATTGTTCTTAGCAAAATGTGTCCCAAATAGCTATTTATTCAATCTTACAAAAAAAAATTAAAATAAAATTTTTTTTAAATTTTTTTTCCAAAATCAAAAACTTTTTTACATTTTTTTTTAAAAAGAAAGCTTAGGTCTTTTCCTTGAAGAGCTTTTTGGTCGCTTAGTAGAATGCTAGTTGATATTTGACTTTTTTTGCTCAAATGAGTGGGATGTGAGTTGGATATCTATCAAAATAAATGTTTTGTAACTCAAGATATAAAATTTTCGAGTTTTTTGGCAAAATCAAATACTTTTTTTAATTGTTTAATTGCTTAGATCTATTCCTTTCAAGCTCTTAAAGGAATAAGCTTTCGTTTGAGCAAAAAAGGGTTCATTTTGCAAAAAAAGTCAAAAATTTTATGTTTTCAGTTACAAAAGTAAACGACCAAAAAGGTGTTCAAGGAAACGATCTAAGCTTTCTATTGAGAAGAAAAAAGGGACCATTTTCAAAACAAAATCAAAAAAGTTTTTGATTTTGGAAAAAAAAAAGTGTAAAATTTTTTTTATTTTTTAATTTTTTTTTCGAAAGATTGAAGAAATAGCTATCTAAACTATTTGGGACACATTTTGCTAAGAACAATAAGTAATAAGTTACATAAATGAGAAAAAATACATGTCGCTCAGAGAGTTCTCGACAGATCTTGATGAAAAATTGTGATTGAATTACTATCCTTGGAGCTAATTTCAACGCGATCGGAAGACATCGATTTCAAAAGTTGGTTCATTTGACATGAATAATAAATATGATATAAAAAACTTTCAAATCGGATGGAGAACAAAAATTTAACATCATTTTTAATTTTTCATATACCCGAGATTCGCCACTTTGGGGCTTTGAGGCTCTGTCCCGCCATAGAGTTTAAAACCTTTGACACAGCTATACTTCATCTATGGGCGAGAGAAATTTTATTAAAATCGTAATATTAGAAGTAACATATCTATTTCCACTTTTTCTTTCGAAATTATAATAAAATGTACAAAATTTCTTACTCGATATCGAACGCCATAATCTCAAACAAGGAAATTCCGATCAGTTTTACTCGTATTTGGGCCCAGATTGTTCGATATTCGGGAAATAATTGGCCAATGCACAGTGCACCTTAAAAATTAAATGATACATGAAGGTTCGGCTTCGGCCTTTTCTATTAAAGTTTTATTAGCTAGTTAAACATAAAAAAAACTATTTTCCAATTTGAAATGATTCACACACAATCATTTTTTGGGTGTATTTTTATACAGAACAATTTGTTTTATTTTCAATGAATTTATTTATAAATTTGCCACTCCGCTGGTAACACCCAGAAATATTTCCATTGTGTCTTATAAAATGTACAATTTTAAATAGATATAAAACAAAAAAAACAAAAAAAAAAAACAAAACAATTGCTCTTACCATCATACTACATACATACATACATGCCAAATATTTAATAATAATCGGTAATTTCCGTAATAAATTCATAATTTTTGTTAACAGTTACCAGAAACGTATTTAATTAAACAAAATATGTTTGTTATATTCATTTTTACGATTCCAGACAATGTTGTTTTGAAAGGAATATTTTTGGAATTTTAAATTTAACAGCTGTAGTAATAAACACATATTCATACTGACAAACAGAAAAAAAATTGTGTCAATGTCTCACATTTTTATGGTAGATTACTAATCATATTGATGTAGGTTACTAACTAACTAACTACTTAATACGTTATTCATATATATTATACTGCAATACATTGTACATATTATGTAGGTACGAATTCACTTTTCTAAATCTAAATTTCGTTATCTTTTTATTACGTTGTATTGCGCCCGGAAGAAGATAAAAGCCAAAATTTATTTAAAAATAGTCCATATATTACGAGTATTTTTGATATTTTTTTTTTGAAAATAAATTTGAAATAAATGAAAAACGCAATTCAATATAATTGCGCCAAATTTTATTTAGAATTCCATAGAATTCATTGATACATTAATTATAATTTATACTACGTACGTACGTACGTACAAGTGTATTTAATATGTATGCATTTAACAAAAGTTATTACAAATAAAAATAATGTGGTTAATTATATTTTATACTAATCATGTTGTTGTATTGTTACAACTTTTTGCAATAGCTTCTAGCAGCAAACGCAACTATCGATGTTTTCCCCAATTAAGAGAGATGATTTGATAAATGTATAGTATGTATGTACATTAGGGTGGCCCCAAAATTAAAGTTGCGGATGTTCCCGACTAAAATGAATATTTGATTCATTCTAATACTGTTTGTATTAGAATTTCTTGTTTGTTTTAAATTTCTAATAACCAATTGAATGCGTCTCTCAAAGACCTTTCATATGATACCAACTTTACATATACTTTCTTTGGAAGAAATAAAAAAATGTAAAAAAACCTCAAAAAAGGACCATTTTATCCTTTGATCCAGCTAGCCAAATATTGACCCCAGGACGAAAAAATTTCAAAACGTAGTCTTATGGTGTTTTCTTTTCTGAGAAAAATGTTCCATTTATGTTACCATTGGCGCAGGGGTATGTTCCATTCTAGAAATGTATGCAAACATTCGAAGATTTGCCGTTTTCCTTTCTAAATATGTTGCATAAATATGTTACATATTTCACCCTCAATTATATTTCAGGGTGAGATAATACCCTTTTTTTGCATCTGCGTTAAGTACTTTTTTGCAATTGAGTAACAGCTGATTTCTATTATTGACAATCAGTGTTGTTAATGCTGTTGGCAAACAAACACAATTGAATGTCGAAAGTCGTATATACAGTGTTAAATATCGCTTTTTAATACAAAATTCATTCAATATTTGGCACGCTAAATATACATTAGTGTTAAGTGTAAAATCAAGAAATTATTTTGTTCCATTCTAATAGAAAATAATAATTCACTTTGCAAGGGTGTGTGTAACATGATAATAATATTACACATTTATAAGGCATCATTTTTTTTTAGAAAAGAAAACACCATTAGAATGAATCAAATTTTCATTTTAGGCGGGAACATCGATACCTTATTTTTTCTCCATACAAACGGGGCCAACCTAATGTACGTACATATGTACTCGTATAAATAAATTTCTAAGAAATCTATAAATAAATAAATTGTTTGTGTATGTTGTATTCAAAAATTATTTCGAGATTTTATAATTATAATTTCTAATTAATTTTATGATTGTGAATATTATGAAGAAATATGTATGAATGTATGTATGTACATTGCAGTGTTTCGAGTAGTGGGCCTTTTTGGGAATCTATTGGAGGAATATTACTACTCAAAAGATGTAGGGTGAATGCACCAGTAGTCGGCAGTTTAACTTTTTTTCAGTTTTTAAAGTGATACCATTATGAGTGCGAACATGGTATTGGGATGTAAATGGGTTATTGTTGTTTAGTAATTTGTATAGTTTTAGACTCAATTAATTATTTTCAAGCAGTTTTTATTAAATTTGAGCAATTTACGTTTTTTTGAAAAAACACGATTTGTGCCCGAAGTCGGCACCATTGATCCTAATGTCGGCAATTTGTGACCCAATTGTCGGCATAGCATTTTTTATTAAGAAATGAATAAAATCTTAAAAGAATTCAAGTTATTTTTTATTTAAAATATCAACCATTTAAATAAATACTAATAAAAAACATAAATTAGTGCATTTGAGGTGAAACCACTGTGGGCAAATATCATATCCTACGTTTTTAGACCATCATCCTCAGGATCTGTGTCCAAATCCTCTTCACATGTGCCCCTAACTCGTTTTATCTTCCTTTTTTAATTTGTTTTGGTTTATTTTATTTTTCTATTATGGTCACTGTAATTATGTATATGTTTGCGGTAATCATTTATGTTTATTTTATGTTTAAGTTACCATTCACATCATTGTAGCAATCATATACATATATATATGATTGTAGTAAATATTTATGTGTTTGTGGCAACCATGTTTATGATGTAATACTTCAACATATTGTGTTGTTCTAGGATTATGGTCATCATATTCTGAGATCAACATATTATGATAAATCATTATCATGAAAATGATTGCCATAAATATATATTTATTTACAATCATGTTAATGGTAACGTAAACATATTATGGTTACCGCAATCATATACAATATCCCAGTGACCATAATATTATTAAAAAACTTTGAAAAAATTTTAAATGTATAACTACAATTTGTTGGGATTGGACTTGAACAGTTAAAAGGCTGAAACCAAGTATTTGAATAATTATTTGATAAAGTTGGAGATGAGTAGTGAACAGGTTTCAACGTTTCATTGTGATTTTCTGCAGCTAAAGTTGGCGATACTACCATATTTTCAACTTTTCCTTGTTAATTATGAACGTGCCTGCCTCTATGGTAAGATTACTCACAATTTCAATAGTTTGATAATTTATTTTTAAGTTATTGTTCTCTTCGATAATGTCATCGGAATCAATTCTACGCTCATATTAGGAGCTAGTCGGTTGACTATTTCAAAAGCTAGATCCAAATCCGTTTCTTTTCTCATTTTCAGGCCGATCACCTACTAATAACTCCAACTGATTTAGTAAAGAGCCTGTTTATTAAGGTACCTTACATGATTATTTTAGAGAGAACAGTTTAAAAACCCCTTTATACCATTTCTTTCCGGGTAGATCATATACAAATGGTGTGGTTTGCTGCTCTTCACGATTGATTGAACCGTGTTAAGTTAATCCTCACTTTCTTTGGAATTAGATAACACTGTTTGCGGCCCCATTCTCATAGGACCTTCGGAACCGTATAATTTGTCCTATATTTTTGAACGCGGAACTCCATATTGTTTACTGGCACCTAATACAGAAATCGGGCCTTCTCTCGCATAGAAAATATTTTAAGGCTTTTTCAGGATATTGGTGCATGGGTTTTTTTTTCTGGAGTGTCCATATTTGGAATTCTAAGATGTTAGAATTAATAATACCTACTGAATCTCTAAATATTACTCTGTTTAAGGATCTCCAGTCAAATAAAAAGCTGCTGCCGAGTTCAGGATGCTTGGTCTCCTATACTCGGCAGTTCTTAAAATGCTCAATTAAAACTGTGCCGACTATTGGGTAAACTCATTTCAAACTCATTTTCGTCAAATCTATTGTCAAGAGAGATGAGTAATAAACAAATTTGTAGAATTTGAGCTTAATACAAAAAATTAGCAATTTTCCTGAAGTCGGCATCACTATGCCGACTATTGAAAATCATAGAAATTTTTGTTCCTAATGACGGCGTCAATTAAAATAACCAAAAAAAATATTTTTTGTGAAAACTTTCACATTGTAGGTAATATTTAAACAAAGTTTTATCTGTTAACACCACTCTGGTAAAAATATTACTTAAATTGATATGGTTACTAACTTGTTTTAGTTGGCCTTGCCACTAAAAAATTTCTTAAAAAACAGGCACTTCCGCACCAGTTGAAAGATGGTCACTTAATGAGGACAAAAATAGATGAAAATACTCATCTCACCCAAATTTAAACATTACATAAAGATAAATGAGTGTATGTTTAATTAAAGTTAAATCTTACTTTTGTATAAAATTATCGTTATTCTTATTTATTAAGTTTTTAAGTCAAAAATGCCGACTACTGGGTCATGCCGACTATAGGAGCGTTTACCCTATATTGATGTGCTATTGAAAATCTAGCCCCATAAAGGACTTTTTATTTATTCTGTAGGAGTAAAAATGGATGAATATTACAGAGTTAAAAATAATTAGAATAATTTATGCTATATTGAAAAACATATCAGGGATAACTGTTATTTTGTGACTTTAAAAATAAAACCCAACTAAAACGGCTAAACGTAAAAATTAAAGTTCGCATGAAACTCTTAAAAAAATAATTTTAAATAGACGCTGTTTACGCCAAAACAACACTTAGCGATTTTTCTCATTTCCCTTCAATTCCTATTTTCCTTAATATATATAAATGCAGAATGCTATGTGTTGCAGTATACTTCCAATTGTCATTAGTACTAAATCAATCGTAAAGTGTCATAAATACTTCTTTTTGCGGGAGATACAAATCTGACTCTAACCTGTTCACATCGCTGTATTACTCCTACTTCTTATACTTGGTAAGAATCCATCCTTCAAGCAATTGAATAAATAATTCGAAAATATCCTAATTATTTTGTTTTATTTCTTTCCTCTTTTCCATATTTATTTGTGCAATTGTTCTGAGTAACCAAATCTAAACAATTTGGTTTCGGCTCAGAGAGTTTGAACATCTCTTCCAATTATCCAGCCTTTTTCCCCTTCACCCAGCTTTTCAGCTCAACAGACGCCGTAAAAAAAACTCATTCGAAGAGTTTTATTTTTCACTTCAGAGAAAAAAAAATTTGAGGACTTTTATTTTTATAAAACTCTTTTGAGGAGTTTTATTTTTTCCGTCAAAAAATAAAACTGATTTAATGTAAATTGACACTTGAAGCTTACCGCTGGTCAGAACATTACAATTTGTAAAGCCCCTTCCTTGTATTGCAATTGAATAATTTGTCATTAAAATAAAATCAAGTGGGATTTTAATTTTGATTCCAATTATCAAATAGTTGTTTTTTTTTCTTAAACAAATAAATTACTACAAACATTTCACCCTTATCATGGTTGGCGTAAACGTCATACGCCTACGAAAATTTCGTACTAGATTAAAGAAACAGTTTGCATTTTATCTTTAATCTAGTACGAAACAGTCGTAGGCGTAAGACGTTTACGCCAACCACGATAAGGGTGATTATATCATTTAGACTCAGTAAAGAAAGTTACTGCAAAAAAGTAGAAAATAAACGAAGAATTTTATTTTTTGACGGGAAAAATAAAACTCCTCAAATGACTTTTATTTTATGACGGGAAAAATAAAATTACTACGAACATTATATCATTTAGACTCAATCAAGAAAGATACTGCAAAAAAAGTAGAAAATAAACGAAGAGTTTTATTTTCTGACGGGAAAAATAAAACTCCTCAAATGAGTTTTTTTATGGCGGCTACTTAAAAAAATAACTGTTAACTGTGGAGTTGAGATCATTTAATATCACAATAGATTCTGAAAGAACACGTCAATACGAATCTATTGGTATATAACAGTATAGGTGTCCGTTGACTCTTAACATAGAAAGTTTTTGATTTAAAATTGTCTGGATAACCGTTTACGGTCCCGGAAAAATATCGAATTTGTTGTCCAAATTGTGCACAAAAGGTATAGTGCTATAATGTTGCCAAATAAGCCGCTTTTCGAGGTTGTGCTGTTTTTTTTTTTAAATTTTTCTAATGTTGACAGAGAACAGTTGCATTTTCACTAATTTAATTTATGACTTAAAAGCGCGACATTTACAACTCCTAACGCATAGGGAGTTATTTCATAATGCAATAACTCCCAATGAAATTTTTGTTGGGTTTTATTTCATTTTATTTTGGGAATTAGGAGTTATTTCACTGTATTGGGTGCTATTTTATTTTTGTTGGGTTCTACTTTGCAAAAGCAGAACCCATAAATATCAAAAACTGGCTTCACTCAGAAAAGTTTTTTGCATTGCCGGCCTTCGGCCGCGCGTAAAGCTTTTCTCCTCTGGGGTGTATCAAAAAAAAGATTCTTTTTACATCGTCGGCCTTTGTCAGGTTACAACGATTTCTTAATCTGGTGCGAAATGAAAATCGGCTTTCTGAAATATTATAAAACCTTTCTGCAATGAAAGAAATCTTTTCTGAGCAAAGCCAGATTCTAATACACCCCGGAGGCCCGCAATGCAAAAAATGTTTGGTAAGCGAGAATAATTTCACTTTTGTAGTTCCTTTTTTTAGATTACATAAATAAATTGCCTCGGATTGGGAATTATTTCATTTCTATTGGGAGTTATTTCGCTTATATATATGTATGTACGTGAAATTCCGAAAATTGTATGAAAATACAACGGAACGGGTCAGCCGGCTTACAGCCGTTCAGCGCAGGACTTCGTTTGGCAACCGGTAATATTGTAAAAATCTGTGGATTTCAATAAACTCAACTTTGGAAAATATAGGCATTTGGAATATTTAAGAATTATTTATAGATTATCGTAACGGTAAATTCGATTATTTCGGTAACGGTAGTCGAGCTGGAGGGTATTTTAGGGTCAACGTTAGCCAATGGTCATGGTAAATTCCACACATACTATATTAAATATTGACAGTTTGATCACTGGAAGTCGTAGTTTACCATATTTAAATTAATAATAGTGTACGAATCTGCAAAGCAAAAAAAATCATTCATTATTTTAGAAAACTCAGCAAAAATTGTTTACAATAGTGGAACGAAATAATAAAAAAGAAATATGTACAATATAAATAGGTACCTACATTAAGATTATTTTTAAACTTTTTAATATTGTTTACAAACACGAACAAATAAATAATGGCTTCCTTCCATCTTCGATTTTGTTACTTGCTCTTTGTTTATAGTAGGTACTTGCAATTTAATACAAATCGAAAAAGAAAAACGAAATTAAATTTAAAAATAATTATATTTTTGTATTCCTATAGAAGATGACGATGATGTTCTTTCTATTAGTGTTTTTTGAAATTTCTTTATATTTTTTTTTTTTTGTTTTCAAACTTCTTTATTATTATTTCAGCTTGTTCCCTTGTTCATTAATTAATTTTATACTCTCTTTTTTTGTATTTATATTTAAAGATCTCTCCCGCGATTCTGGTACTAATGAAAGATTGCACATAACACCAGGTACTTTGGATTTCAGTCGTATACAAGCTCCTCCATCAACAGATTTGGATCAACAAATATTAGAGGTGAGTTATAAATAAATCAAACAAAAAAAGCTTTTAAAGAATTAAGAGAAAGAAAAAAAAAACACTGCTTGTCGAGATTTGTTGTTGTTATTTTAAGGTTACTTTTCTTTGTGTACTATTTATTTGTGTTTGTTGTTTTTTTATTATCATTATTATTTTTTTTTTTTTATTTTGTTGCTTTTAATATAATAACGGTTTAAAAATGCAGGTGTTGCAAACCCTTTCTTTCGGCTGCGTGCCAAAAATTACAAAAGTAAATGTGTGTCAATGTTGCTGTTTTGAAATCAAAACAAATTAAAGGCGTGGCAAATCAAATTGGCATACTTATTTTATTGTATTATTTCATTGTAAAAAAATTAACATGTGCCATATAATATACCTTAGAAGAACTTTGCAAGATCACGAACCTTTACATTTCAAATACAAGATAAAAGTGCTTTAGTATTTGATGTGTAAACACACGAACGAAACAGACAACCAGTGAATTTAAAGTGTCAAACAATTTTCAATAAAACATCTGCTACGGTGAGATTGGCCAAATATCAGGTGAAGAAATACATTTGTTTTAGAACCAAACAAAACAGTTTTCATCTTGAAATTTGTCTACATAGCGTACAAGAGCAAACTTCAATCATTCCAAAATAGTCTCCAAAAAGGAAAACTAATTTCGTTCGTAAATCCACCAGAACCGCTTCAGTTTGGAAACATTACCTAATCTAGTAAGCATAACGATTTTTTTTTTTGTTAATATAATAAATTGAAAAAAAAATGTTAAAATAGTTTCATAGTGGAGTTTCGTGTTCGGTTTTAGCAATTATTCTTCTTTTTTCACTATTATAACTTATTTCCGCAGAAAAAAATTTAAAATTTATTATAAAGGGCGTTTTTTTAACGACCTTGGGGCCATGTCTATTTCTCGAAATCTAATTATCGGCTAATTTTGATTTCAATAAATCGATGGTTGCGGTCGCCTTATGGCACATATCACCATCCTATTGAAACCAAATCTCGGCCGATTCAAGGTCGTCTATATTTTCAAACAAATTATTGGTCATGGTGTGGTAACGCCATTGACCGAAACGCGAGCTCCGGCTTAATTTTTGTTGAAGTCTGGGTCTGTTCTGGATTGGACTATTTTGTTTATTAACAAAAATTAGAACACAATTTTGCAATAAAACAGTCATCTATAAGTTTCGTGAATCGATAACAGAAATCAACTTTCCGTAGCCCCCAAATAACTTACATACATGATTCATACATCAATATATCCGCTATAGACGCTGAGATATAAGGAAGAAACCAGGATAACCTCGATTTTTTACCTATTTTTGATCTATATCTGGATTACTAAACCATTAATATAGGCAATATAGGATATCTAATAGACATTTCAAAGTCCTTTGCAAAGACGTATATAACATAATTCGGACCTACAATGGGTCAAAATCGGGAAAAATATTTTTGAAACCGAATTTTTTTTCAAAAAATTTTTTTTTATAAAATTTGTTCACTAATAAATAAAATTTTTTTTTTCAAAATTAAAAAAAATATTTCACAAAAAATTAAAAAAAATTTTACCTAAAAATAATTAAAATTATAATTTGGTGAAGGGTATACATATATGATTCGGCACAACCGAATATAGTTCTCGAACTGGTTTAAAATTCAAATTATGTAGAAATCAAAAATAACTATTTTTATAATTTAAATTACGAAAGCGGGTCAACAAGTCCTTGACTTTTTGAATTTTCCGACTCTTAACACTGCTCAGTTAACTCCTGTCAAAATTTGTACAAGCTATGTCATTTAGTTTGTGTTTGACAGCCATTTATAGCAGACTAGCGCGTGACTTGAGGAGAAAATGGAAAAAAGTAATTTTCGTCTGCTCATTAAGCATTATTTTGTTAATATTACTGCACCATCAATTTCAATGGTAAAAAAAGTGGTTTACTGAATTTCGTACAAGCATGGAAGATACCGAACATTCTAGACGCCCAGTTGAGATCTCTACACCCGAAACAATTGAAAAAAACATCACGATATGGTGTTGGCCGATTGGAGATTGAAAATACGAGATATTCACCCATATCGTGAAAAACATGTGAAATTTATGTTCCCATGAAATATCCATTTCCCTCGAAGGGAAAATTGCTATCGTGATATTCCCCTAAACTTTTCATTCACAATAGTTGATTTTGTTCGTAACAGTTGTTTATTGTTTACAAAATTCCATCTAAAAATTTCACAACATGGGGAATTTTTTCACGTGAACAAAGTTGATGAACGAGAATTGGGAAAAGGGAACATATTTCATGTGAAATGTTGATTCGCGATAGAGGTGATTGTGGAAGCCAAAGGCTTGGGTATGAGAAAGTTTTCCTCAAGATGGGTGCCGCGTTTGCTCACAAGCGCAATGATGCACACATGTGAAGTTTCCATTGCAAACATTCTCCGGATTTAGCCCCGAGTGACTATTTCTTGTTTCCAACGCTGAAGAAATGACTCGGCGGAAGGAGATTTGACTCCAACGATAAACTCATCTCACAAACAAATGCCTAAAGAGCTCAAAAATAAAAATTCGCGGACTTATTGAACCGCTCACGTATTCATAGAATATCGGTATTTAGTGGAAACAGTTTTTACGATTATATCGGTAATGGCAATTACAGTTATTTCCATAACGATAGCTTAGCGGTAACAGTAGATGAGGGTTAACAGTAGCATTCATTAGTTATAATAAAATGAAATTGTAATTGATTTATCATTATTACTTACTGATCATAATGACCCAGATATTTGGTTGTATTTTTAAAATTCCAAATAAATATTGTAAAAAAAAAATAATTTTTTTTAAACTTTTACATATTTTGCTTAAATTAATAGTATATCTACGTAATTGACCTTTATTTTAGCAAATATTTCCATCAACGCGATATTTTAACGCAATTAGGTGTATAATAAATTACAAATTATGACGATGCAACATTGTAGCATTTTTATACCAAAATTAAACGAGTTTTTTTCTATTTTTTTTCTGAAAAAATCACTTGTGAGCCAGCCAATGAAAGAGTATAAAGAAATAACAACAGAAAAATTCTAAATAAAGCATCATAACACAAATAATTGAGAACACATTGAGATTTTTTTGGTTTGTATTTATGTTATTTTGTGCTGCTGCTAGCAGAGTTAAAAATAAAGTCTAATTAAAGCACATTTGGTTTTTGAAGAAAAATAAATAAATGAAATGCATTTATTCATGTATTCCTTACAGTGTTGATGGTAAAAATATTTTCATTTATACACAAAATCTTTATTGACTTAATTTTGTAATTATCTGTCAAATTGTTTGTGTACATTTATTTTGACAAGTTGATTTTGTAATATTTGTGTTATTTTCTTCTATTATTAAAATTGATAGATCGAAAGTCTGGAAGTCTGATTCAAAACACTGAATTGCGAGAAGATCGTCAAATTAAAAAATAACTTTGAATGGCTAAATTCAATATGCCTATTATTCTCAAAACAAGTTTTAATCAAATCACAAGTTTGCCACAAAAACAGTTTTAATTATTTTCTTTTTTTGTTTTGTTGGATTTCAACCAGTTCCAATAATTGTTTACCACACTGTCTGTATGCAGTTATTTCAAAATTTTGTGTTTGTTTTAGCAAAGCTAAATATACAATAATTTAATGCAATTTATTTATACTTTTTTGTTTATACATTCGTTCGTTCGTTCATTTGTTTGTTTTTTTTTTATTTATATATTTTTTTTGTTCTTACTTATAAATAGCACCTGTATAATGCCGAACAATAAATAATCAAACATTAGTTGTAGGTATGCCATCATCAATCCATTCATCCATCTATCAATGTTATATCCTCTCTTACTTATATATTGTATATTGAATCATTTAATCAATATATTTTCTATTTATGTGAGAATTGAAATATAATGTTATAGTTTTTCAAACACCCAAAGTAACAAAATACAAAAACAAAACAAATTCGTCAATAAACATATTAAAGTGCTGGTGTGAAATGATGACACAAGTGATATTAACGATAAAAATATTTTAGATTTGCTTCGTTGGTTAAAGTATTTAAGTACAGAATCGAAGATAATAAAAATTTGAAATTTTTTTTTTTCAAGTTTTTTCGAACTGTTTTTTTTTAAATTTTAATTTTTTAACTTGATTTTTTTTTAATATTTAACGGAAAAAAAAACTTTTAGTGAAAAAAAAATTCGGGTTAAAAAATATTTTTTTCCGATTTTGGCCCATTGTTGGTCCACTATGGTCTTATATACGTCGTTGCAAATGTCTTTGAAATATCTATCATTAGATATCCATATTGTCTATATTAATGACTTAGTAATCCAGATATAGGTAAAAAATTGAGGTTATCCTGGTTTTTTCCTTATATCTCAGCCATTTGTGGACCGATTTTCTCGATTTTAAATAGCAACCGATCCGTAAGAATTTCGGAGATATTGATGTATGAATCGTGTATGTAAGTAAGTTATTTGGGGGCTTCGGATTATTTGATTTCAACACACAGGCGGACACGGCTTTATCGACTCCGCTATCTATAAGGATCCAGAATATATATACTTTATAGGGTCGGAAAATTATATTGTGGAAATTACAAACGAACTAACAAACTTATATATACCCTTCTCACGAAGGTGAAGGGTATAATAAGTAAATTTATTCAAATATTGTACAAATTCATTAAAACATAACTCGGTATTTATAAATTTATCCACTTTTTCTAGAAATACTCCCATTACGGATTTTATAGTTGCTTCCGTTACCTTCTTGTACAAGGTCGTCTACTTACGATTAAATGGCTTGCCACACAAGAAACTTCTTGGGGAATTTTGTTTATTTGTTTGTCCTAAATTTTTTTCGCTCGTTGTTTTGCTTCAAAGTTCTTTACTGAAATGCTTTTCTGATAGAAGCCTTATTATGCTTTACCAATATCTGTTAGACATTTTTTATTCCTGATCCAGGTATTCTTTTAATGTACAAGTCTTCCTTAATTTAATGGCCTTTGAATCTTTTTTTATTTTTTTTTTGAAAAGTTTGAATTATTTTTTCACGTACTTTTTGTACGCTGTCCATTTTGGCCGAAATAACTGTTGTAAATGAATAATTTACAACAGAAAATATAATCACCCCTATCGCACAGTGGTTTAGAAACTTTTTTTTTTAAATAATTCGGTATCTCGGGAACTATTGCAGATATTGTTACGAAATTTCAAATGCTTGGATCTGAAGTGTTTTCTAATTGATTTACGGTTGTTTAGCTTCCTAGGGATAATGGGGGCCAGTACGTGACCCTTCAAAGTTGGTCACCTCCGGTCTCAAATTTTTTAAAAAATCGCCAAAAATCCATTTATAATAGGAATCAGCTGAATAAATATTCCTTGAGAAGATCTACAGAAAATATGCTTACATGTGTAGGTTATTTAAAAAAGCAAAAAAATATCTAGCTAAATTAAAAAAAAAAATAATTAAATCTAAATATCTCTTCAACTAAAAGAGATAAACTGCACAACCATATTTTCTGTAGATCTTCTCAAGGACTATTTATATTTTAAATTTAAATTTAAAATGTGTCGGCAACAACACGTGAAATTTTGTTCCCATGAAATATCCATTTCCCTCGAAGGGAAAATTGCTATCGTGATATTCTCATGAACTTTTCATTCACAATAGTTGATGTTGTTCGTAACAGCTGTTTATTGTTTACAAAATTCCATCTAAAAATTTCACAATATGAAGAATTTTTTCACGTAAACAAAGTTGATGAACGAGAAATAAAAAAGGGAACATATTTCATGTAAAATATTGATTAGCGGTAGGGGTGAATATCTGACATATTTTTAAAAGATAACGAGATTAAAAAATTTATAATAATTAGTTTCGGCTGGAGTAGTGTGTATAAGTTTTTTCTAACTCACTCTTTAAAATCTTATAACTAAAATTAGAACTAAATGGTAGATCAGCTCTACGAAGCCTTGATCGTGTCTGGCTCTGTGCGAGAAGTCTTGCAAGCAGGTTTGGGTGGTTTTGTAACATTATAATGTATATTTCACGGTCATCCTTAAACTCATCCTTATCTAACGGTACGTGTAAGTCGCTATGGATATTCTTATTTCTTATGTACCATGGTGCTCCCGGATGACTTATATTCAAGGCTTAATTATGATTGGTTTGATTGATTAACCAGTAGAGACTAAAAGCTCTTAACTTCATGTTTTGTTGGTTGTACCGATTCTGGACAGTTCTGATCAACAGAGAATATTTGGTCGCCTAAGAATTATAAAGACCCAGAATACTCATATCAGTCCACGACGGATATTTCAATGTGTCACAAGGGGAAAGCAAAATCAATATACTCCCCTCCACCTGGATATATAAATTAAGATTATTCAACAAATAAGGATCGGGTGGGGGTACATAGTTTGGTACTTGCTGTGTGCTTTTCGTGTATGACGGTTTCATGAGATGCTGCAATGAAAATATCTGCCTGCCATGCCAACCCACTCATTTAGATGCAATATTTCTTCATTATTTTGTTTGTTTTATTTTTAATTATTTCTATTTATATTTTCTAGGTTTTGTTATTGTTGTTAGTTTCTTTTTATTTGATTTTTCATTTGTCTTTATTTTAGATTTTTTTAAATGATTGTATTAATGGGTATTTCCGATCTTCTCTATACTAATTTTAAACAAACCAATTGATCTTTTCTGTTTTCTTTTTTTTTGTTTTGTTTTAGAGTTTTTAATACAAATTAATGCAATTAATGACATGTGTACCTGTCTATCTATGTGTGTGTATCTATGAAATTAGAATGTGTATCTGTGGTGCTAATAATTTGTTGTTTTTTTTTTTAAATTTAATTTCGGTTAATTGTATTATTTTATTTTCTTTTAAACAACCTGTCTCTATTTCTATAAATTAAATGAAATGGTAATGATAAACTGCATTCATTATTTAAGGATGACAGTTTTTGCCTTTCATTGAAACTTTTTTAAATATTGTTTACATTTATTAAAGAATTTAAATTAGGGATTTTACTTGGTCCTTAAAATTGTTTAATAATGCAATTGTACAGATTTCGCGCCCCTGTGTTTAAATGAGGCATCTCTCCAAACAATATTTAGATAGTTGAAATTTTATTTTATTGACATTTCATGCTAATTTGGAAAGGAACTGAAAATCTTTTTCAAAATTATTTTCCTGATTATTGTTTTATTGGTAGTGAATCTTGAAACTATATATTTGGAATATAATTGAGACTTCATAATATGTAGCTGAGAATTACATTATATTTTTTATAAAAAAATTCGATTAAAAAATAAAAAAATGTTCCAACAACATTATCCGTGGTTTGTCGCTGTCTATTTGATGTCGATGAAAATGATGTCGTCGTTGTCATCGTATTTGTTGTGATTGTCAGTCATTTATAATAATCGTCTAAATTTAGTTTAGTTTATTTATTTTATTTATATACATATGCTACATACATATGTATGTATATTTTGTTAATATATAAATACATACATACATAAACATATACACAATTTAATATTTCTAAAATTATATGTTTTCTAAGCATTATTTCTTTACTGCCATTAATATTTTAATATATGTGGTATATATAGAAAATTCATATGTATTCATACATGTATTTATATAATATTTACATTCATATATGTACACATCTGCTCAAAATAATAGATACACCTAATTGGAAAAAATTTAAATGGCGGTAACATTGAAAATTTCCTCGCAAGCGTTAAGAATACATCATATTATTAAAATTTCTATCTGGCAATGTCATGTCAGTCAAAAATCTGGCAACTATTTGCTTTCATGTTGATTTTTAAAAACGAATTTATTTGAATTACAAAAAATTATTTGCTCATAAAAATAGATACACATCAGTAATTTGTAATTTGTTTATATACAATTTTTTTTTTGTGCAATTTTTTGTTCCTATTTACGTGAAACAGTAAGTATAATTTAAATTTTAGCAACAATTTTATAAAAAATAGGACTCTTTTGAAGAAAATGGGACGAAATCATCATTGTGCCGAAGATGAGAAAAAAATTGTTCAAACGATGAGAAATCAAGGAAAATCATTACGGGAAATAGCAAAGAGCATAGGAAGATTATTACATTTTGTCCAAAATGCTTTATCTAAAAAACAAAAAAGAGAAACTCGCGGTAGACCAAAGAAAACCAGTCCAGAAACAGATAGGCGGATCGTCCTTATGGTTAAAAAAGACCCTTTCATATCATCGAAAGCTATTTCTGCGGAGCTATGTAACGAAATCAGTCCACAAACAGTTCGTCGTCGTCTTTTACAAGCTAAATTGCGGGGAAGAATTGCCAGAAAAGTGCCACTAATGCGCCAAAAATATCAAGACAAGATTAGAATTTGCTAAAGAGCACTTACAATGGTCCGGGTGTGAAGGCGAAAAAAAATGGAGAAATATTTTATGGAGCGACGAAACAAAAATAAATTTGTTTGGAAATGACTGCCAAAGAAATATACGCCGACCAAAAGGAAAAGAATTCCACGTTAAATTTACAAAAAAGACGGTAAAACATGGCGGGGGAAACATAATGGTTTGGGGTTGCTTTTCATGGAATGGTGTTGGTCCGATATTCCGAATAGAAGATACCATGAATGCTAGTGGGTATAGAGACATATTGGAAAACGTAATGCTTCCATATGCATCGGAAAATATGCCATTAATATGGACATTCCAGCAGGACAACGACCCAAAACATAGTTCAAGATTAGTTAAAAACTGGTTCTTGGAGAATAACGTACCTGTTTTAAGCTGGCCCAGCCAATCCCCTGATTTAAACCCAATAGAAAACTTGTGGAGTGAATTAAAGATAAGGCTTTCGAAGGAAGTTTTCAAAAATAAATACGATTTATGAGAGAAAACGCAAAAAATATGGTACGAGATTCCATTGGAGAAGTGTCAGAACTTGATATCCAGTATGCCCAGAAGAGTGGAGAAAGTTTTACAAAACAAAGGTGGATATACTGGATACTGGCTTTACTTTAATAATAAACTAATTTTTTTAAGATAAAATTTATTAGCTTTTGTTTAATAAGAATTTTTAAAAATGTATCTATTATTATGAGCACCAAATTTTTCGAAATTTAAGAAATTTAATTTACTTTATAATATTTATTATTAATTATGAAATATTTTGTTTTTGTTTTTTACTCTCCTTTTAACTATAAATAAAAATCGACTGAATTTTTTTTTATAATTTTACAATATACCATTATTTTTTTTCGATTTTAAAAAATAAATTTTGGTGTATCTATTATTTTGAGCAGATGTGTATATGTACAGTGGAGAGCAATTATTGTTTGCAAAAAAATAAGAGTTATTCCTGAACAATTTTCAAAATATCAAACAAATTTATTAGGAGTATATTTTCACTTTTCCTTTTTTTCGTTCATCAACATTGTTCACGTGAAAAATTCCCCTTGTTGTGAAATTTTTAAATGGAATTTTGTAAACAATAAACATCTGTTACGAACAACATCAACTATTGTGAATGAAAAGTTAATGGGAATATCACGATAGCAATTTTCCCTTCGAGGGAAATGGATATTTCATGGGAACAAAATTTCACATGTTATTGCCGATAGGTGTGAATATAAACAATATAAAATTATTGTCCATTGTTAGCTATTAACTTTTCCCAACTTTCTGGCAACATATGGATACCGAGTGCTACCATATCCATCGAAACAAATAGTATTCGGACGGGGCATGGTCTGGACTATAAGGCGGGTGAGGCAAAACTTTCCAACCACTTCTTTCTAAATAGTTTTTAAAAAGTTATTGCATCATGTAGCTCAGTAGCTGGAATATTACGGTTTCATGCCTGGCCGCAAATTCTGGGCATTTTTCAGCAAATGCTAGCTTCAAACGAATCAGTTGCGTTCGGTAGAGGTTCCCTGCGATGTTCTGGACTGATTTCAGAAGTTCATAATATACAGGACCCTTTTGCTCCAACCAAATATAGAGCATTGCCTTAGCGCCATGGATATTTGGTTTTGGTGTCGATTCGGCTGGTTGGTCGGGCTTCTTATACGATCTCTTACGCTTCGAGTTATCGTAATAGATCCATTTTTCATCACAAGTAATGAATCGGTTCAAAAATGATTTCAAGCTTGCTTGCTTGAGTAGCACCAAATGATTTTGTGTAGAAGATTGTTGTAAACAAAATCCAATTCTTGTTCTTCAAACCTTTTTGGCTGGCTTGGGAGATAATTGTCTTCCGTGTCAAAATATCCACTTCTGCACCGCACGTCGAAACCGATGGAACACATTCTCCATAAGCTTTGGTGAGCAATCGGTGTGCTTCAGCGGCACTTTTTTTCTAATTAAAGAAATAAATCAAAACTTCCCGCTTTGACTCACTTTCAATGCAAACAAAACTTTATTGTTTACACTATAATCTTCAATAACTAAGTTAGAATAAATGAAAGATATGTATCCTTTTAAATTACAGTTACAAGTTACTAAAAACAAAAACCGGGTTCAATAGATACGCCATCTATTGTAAATCCAGCATTTTTAAGACATAAACCCAATATAAAAGATAACTTAAAGAAATATAATGGATTTTCTTTATTTTCCTATTATTTCCCTCTGTAATAAAGTAAAATCCATTGAAATCTTTCCATTTCTGTACAAGTTACGAGCTATAAAAAGGTCTCCCTTGACACCTTGTACTTCAACTTGTATATTCACAGGCTGATCAGACATTGCATTTTCTGAAAGCCTACGTCCTCTACTACGATTTGTTAGTAAATTATTTTGCCATCGGGCCAATAGTATACAAGGGGCATGAGGCCAAGAACGAATCAAGCCAATATTGGATACTCTGTTCCAAAGTGAAGTGTCCATCGAAACAAATAGTATGCATTAAGGTAGCTTAAGCCAATTAGTATATATAGATGATATAAGGAGTGAGATCGAAAAATTCTTAACACACGTTTTTCATTACATTTTTTAACCCAAGTATTATTTGAATTTTTTTTTGATCAAGTTACCTTTGAAAAACATGTCAGTTATTATGTGTAATGTCAATTATATTAATTTTTTTGTTAATCTGATTAAAATGAGTGACCAGAAAAAAGTGCGTACTGAAATTATTAAATATTTTCAACAAAACCCAACTTGGTCTTACAAAAAGTTGGCCAAGCATACAAAGGTCTGCCGTCAAACTGTTTCCAATGTTATTAAACAGTATCGGGAGAACTTGTCAGTTGATAGAAAACCTGGTTCAGGTAGAAGGAATGGTCCACATGATGTTTCTAAAGCCAAAAAAATAGAACGCATTTTCAAAAGAGCTCCCAACACATCCGGTAGGAAAGCAGCCCGGTTAGCTCAGTGCTCGGACTATTTGGTACGAAAAGTTAAAGCTAATGCAGGTTTAAAAACATACAAGGCTCAAAAAGTTCCTGACAGGAACGCTACTAAAAATTTAGAGGCCAAAAACAGAGCACGGAAATTGAAGTCAAGTTTTATAAAAAAATATTCTTGCTGCATAATGGATGACGAAACGTATGTTCTGGCAGATTTTTCGCAACTTCCAGGTCAAAAATTTTATGTTGCTGATGCTCGAGGGAATGTTGAAGAAAAGTTTAGGACCCAAAAGCAGACAAAATTTCCCAGAAAGTTCTTGGTATGGCAAGCAATATGCAGTTGCGGCAAAAGAAGCCACTCATTTGTTACAACGGGCTCTATAAATACCGAAATTTACATCAAGGAATGTTTACAAAAAAGGCTGCTTCCATTCATAAGACTTCATAATGTGTCCACTTATTTTTGGCCTGACTTGGCATCCTGTCACTATGGCAAACAAGCCCTTGAGTGGTACAAGAACAATAATGTGGTATTTGTACCAAGAGAGGCAAATCCTCCAAACTGCCCGGAGCTAAGGCCAGTGGAGAGATATTGGGCTCTTGTTAAAAGAGAATTGAAGAGTACAAAAAAGGTGTCCAAAAGTGTGGTAGATTTTAAACGGAGATGGACTACATGTTCGAGCAAAGTGACAGAAAGCACTATAAAAACGTTAATGGAAGGGTTTCCGAAAAAGGTTCAAAATTTCATCACTAGTGATTAAAACTATAAAAATATTTTTTTTTGTAAATTGTAATAATAATTTCAATCAAATAAAAAAAAATTAAAGCTGTAAGTTTAGTGGTTTCTTTTTTGTAAACATATATGTATGTTAAGAATTTTTCGATCTCACTCCTTACATATATTTATTATCCCTTTTTTTCGTTCGATATTGAAACTTCTATTTTATATTTAAACAAACCTGAAACTTCAAATAAAATGTGCAACCTCTAAAATCAAAAAAGTCCTATATAAGGTGCACATAGTGGTGATGCCAATTCCGATCACGAGATTATTTTTGCTAAATCCCGGGAAATCCCAATTTTTTAAATATTATAGTTATAGAGTTTCCTCAAGTCACAATTTGACTTGAATTAAACAAATTTGAAATGGTTTTAAACAAAAAAAAAACGACAATTTCAACAATGTTTAAAGTCAATTATGCACGTATTTAAGATAATGTATTTGACAAAATTTAATAAAAATATTCTTAATACCATGTTCACACGACGGCATTATTCGTCATTCACGCTCTCATTCCTCATTCAACCCCCAATTACGAACTGAATTACATGATTCGCCATACAAAATTTCAAGTGCGAATTACCTTGTTCGTACGTAATTCAGTTTGATTTACCTTATGAATTACGAACGAATGACTGTCATCTCTAATTTGTATCGATTATTTATGTATCAAAATCAGCTGTCCAAACAAAAATGTCAAAACAAAATAAAGAAAAAGATTTTTGTATTAAATAAATAAATTAAAAGAAATAAAAAGTCTGATTAAAGTTAAATTCATTTGTAGAAGTATACAAATGAACCAGGGCAGCCCGCTCGCTGCCCTGGTCCCACTTGCTTGCACTTTTTCTTTTTTCTAATAATGAAAATAATAATTAAATTATATTTGTTTAATTAATAATGCTACAATTTTATGGTTTTACTTACCTTTTTTATCCATTGCTAAATTACAAATTTAAAATTCGCACCAAACAAACAAAATAAACAAAAAAACAAAACATGTAAACAGAAGAAAAAAACAAGAAGAAGAAATAAATAAATGTCAAACTGAATTACGAATGTTGTCGTGTAAACAGGTTGATTCGCAATCGTAATTCAAAACGCGAATTAAGTAATTCAGACAGCCGTAGAAACATGGCATAAACTTTAAAGAAACTTAAGGTAGCTTAAGTAATTATGTTTGGGCATTATGTTCAAGAATAAAGTAAGTAGACGCATTTTTATATGAAATACTAGCGGCATGAGAAATGTTATACAAGGTTTAAGTTGAATATAAATTTAAACATTTGCTCTACACTGCATTGCATATATTTATAGATTTACTCGTTGTACCAACCAACCAGCCATAATTAAAATATATCTTATATAAATATACTATAATACATTCAATATTAAATAAAAATATATCAAAGATGCCTTTATAATAATATTTTCTCAGTGTGTGTTGTTGTTGCTGCTTTCGATATTGGTATTTCTGTCGAGTTTAAAAATATTCATACACCAAGCTGAATAAAAAAAAAAGAAAAAAACCGAACGAAACATTTCATTTTTATTGAGTTACTAAAATACATTATTATAAAAAAAAAATTAATAAAAAATATATGTTATAAAAAAAAAACAACAACACCACACATACATACAACAAAAACCCATACACACATACAACAACAGTTAATGCGAAACAATTATTTAATCGAACCGAACTGAACTGCGAGAAGAACAAGAACAAGAATAAAAAAAATCCACCGAAATACAACAAACAAATTGTTGTGTGAGTTGTGCTTTTTTTAGACAGGCGAAAGACGCGACGGACGGACCGACCGACCGACCATACACAATTTCTATTCTTAAAATACTCCTCGTGTCTATATACAAACACTTGCGGTTAAAATGTTGTATGGCAAACCAACAAGTATTATTTATAATTTAATTTCTATTTTTTCTATTTCTTTTAGATTCAATTAAAATTGTTGTTTCTAATTTTAAAGCATTTTTAAATAGGCTTGCTTGCATTGGCTTGATTGTTTGTTTTTTTTTTCTCTTCGCAAGACAGGGTAAGATTTTTACAGAAATCGAGGTATTCGGTTAATAAAGTGAACTTACAGTTTTAGTGACTTCTTCACGTTTATATTGAATCAATATATATGTATGTATTTGTTTACCAGACCACCAGTTGAAAGCAAAGTAGAAAATATGTATAAAAATCGAGTGTAGGCTTCTTTTAGTATAGTCTCAATGTATTCTTTGTTTATTTCTAGTTTTACATCTTCTTTTCTTAAGAACCAAATGGAAATTGGTCGTTTTCGTTCCATAATTTCAACTAGCCCCCCATATAGAGCGTTTTGTCTCAAATTCATCCGAATCTATACAAAAATAAGCACAAATAATACTGGATTTTTAAATCTGTTATTTGGCATTCGTCAATCCTCGGGATTGGCACTCCTAATGCACATGGAAAACTTCATACAAATTTTAGTAAGTATTGGCCTATAATTGACCATAGTTCCCATATTAAACCCGTTTCAAGATATTGATATCCACATTTAGTAAAACCGATTTTGGTTCACATATGTATTACATTAACAAATTTTGTAACTGACCATAGCTCTCATATGAAGGAAGCACTACAAGGGTTTTTATCCCGGGAATTCCCGGTACAAGTTTCCCGGGAATTTTGCCAACTTTTCACTACCCGATTCCCGGGATTTTTAGTCGGGAATGCCGGGAATTAAAAACTGACGAAAATGCATAGAAAACAAGTTAGAACTCTATTTTTTCACCAAAAAACAGTGAAAAGTTTTTTGCTTATATCCCGGCAATAATATTTTGCCGAAACTGCTTATTATTAATATGGGGTCTTTCGTATGAAAATTTAAAAAGTGAATTCATTATTTATAGAATTTATTTCTTATTTCATTAAATTTCTTCCTCAAATTCATAACAAAATAGCTTCATACATTTATTAATTGATTACATTTTTCTTCAATTCAAAAAGGCTTAAGACAATTTTTTCAATTAATTTTGTAAATGATTTGATTTAACAAAAATGTAATCATTCAAAGTTTGAATAAATTCTGTTATTAATTAACTTTAAAATGAATTCTGTTTAAACAAAGGCTGAATCTAAAAAATTAAATATTAGGACTGGATTTATGGAATGAAAGGCTGACAACGGATTAAAATTTTAGTGAATTAAGCTCAAATTTTATTAATTAATTAATTCGAAGCTCTGATATTTAATAATTATAACACTATGTTTTTATATGAAATTTGGCTATAATATTCCTAATTTACAGTATCATTATATATTTCGGGAATAGCCGGGTACCCGGGAATGTAGAAAAAAATTTCCCGATTCCCGGGAATCAAAAAAGGTCGGGAAATTAAAAACCCTAGGCACTACTCATCTGTAAAACAAATTTACAAATTCAGCCAAAATATAGTTCATACGAACTGAAATCAAATTTATGTGAAGATCGGATCATTAGTTTCCATATAAAATTCTCTCCAAAAATTTCATATCGCTTTTGTAATCTTAAATCTGAAAAATTCTATTGGGTGTATGTCTTAAAAATGCGAGATTTTATAAAATATTTAGTTTTATTTTGAAACATTGAAGCAAAACGTCCCGACCACTTCATTCTAAATATTTTTAACAGGCATTACGGTTTCAGGTCTGGCCGCATATTCTGCCCACGTTCAAAATATACGTCATCTATTGTAAATCCCGCATTATTAATTCATACACCCACTAGCATTTTTTATCCACCATCAAATAAAATGTTTGTATATATATATTCTCGAAAAAGTATATATTTTCTGGGTTTTAAGACGATCTAGTTATGTCCGTCAATCTGTCCTTGCGTTGAAGGAACGATACACAGTATCTTTATCTTCTAAACTAGTTGCTCGATTGCAAACTAATGTAAGAACGAATCGTAGAGGAGGACATAAACTTTCAGAATATGAAATTTGTGACCACCCTGTTAAAATACAAGGTGCCTAAGTTGACCAGCTCAGATGTGCAAAACTCTGTACAGCTCCTTTGATTTTTTCAATGGATTTTACTTTGTTATAGAGCAAATAGTAAAATAAAAAAAATGTATGTACTTCCGATAAATATCATCAATATTTTTAAATATTTATTTTTTTTATTGCTTTTCTTTCAAACCCACATCCAAACTATATATAACTGAGCTGTGGGAACCCTCGAATTTATTTTATTATCCTTTCATTGGTTCGGTAGAAAAGTCTGCACTCACATTGTAAATTTATTTTACAAATAAAAGGAAAATCACATCATTCTATTATAATCAAAAACTAACTAACTGCGTATGAGGTTCAGAACGTTTTATAAATAGATTTCAATACAAACAGCATGTTTATAAATACACGCACAATAATAATAATAAAAAATAAAATAAATCGAATAAGAAATACACATTGAGCTGAGAAAAAACTGAAATAAAATTTAGCAAAAAAAAAAAAACGCAAATAACATTTCGTTTTAAAAATAGCGACATTCTGTTTCTCATGTAAAAATAAACACAAAAGCACACATTTTCATCATCATCATTATCATCATCATCATCCTCAACCTCATCAGCAACATCGTGTAACCCATGTAATGAATGTTATCATCACAAGTATTCCTCATACACTCAGTCTCAGTCGCTCACTGCTCGTATTGTTCTACACTCACAGAAAATACACATGTACGACGACGGACGGCGACGGATATTTATTCATGATTCAAGGCTAAAATGACTATATAATTTTCAGAAAAGCAACAACAATAAATTAATATTAATGTAAGGTGGTTGATCTTCGTCGAATTCGTGTAAGAGGGTGTGGAAGTTGTTAAAATTCGAGCATAATAAATATTTGACAAACGACCGACTATAAATAAACACATACTTCTGATATACAAAATTAATTCCAGTTAAATCATTAAAATTGTGTCTCAAATGGTTCAAACTTTAAATACAAGTGCAAAATATCAAAAAAGATAAACAGTTTAAATAAATATTATTTCTATTCCAAACAAAAGTGTTGTAACTCTGCTGTTTTTTTAAATCTGTTGAAATTTATATCATCTTCACTAAATGGTAAACATTATTACAAACTATTTCAAATTTCCGAATTACCAATATATAAAACGATTATAGCAATAAAAAAAATGTTGTTTGGTTAGACCGATTTTCCAAATATTGTTGATCAACTGAGAATATTTGGATAAACCGATTTGACTTTCTAGAATTAACGTCTAAATAAAATTAAATCATATGCCGAAATTATCGCTATCCTTAAATACAGTTACCGAATTAACAGAAAACTCAGTTACTGATAAAATGTTGTTATAAATGATTATCTCAAAATACACGACTTCATCGGGAAAACTCTTAATAACCTGGTAAATTTTTTAGCGTCGGATTAAATGAACGCTTGTAATCCGATTGTGCATAGCCATCGATACATTTTAAAAAAAACTTAGTCGGCGTCGGGCTCTGTTCACCTTTGACCAGATGTTTTTTGTATTTTCGGGAACTTTATTCTTTCGTTTAGATTTTTTCTATTTATACCCTGATTATAATTAATGAATAATTTATTACTATAGGTTAATGCAACCACTTTTTGCTTTCTTTTAAGAATTTTAACAACAAATTTCTTTAAGTGCATAATATAATGTATGCTATGGATTCATATGTATGGAATCACTTGCACTCCAAAGAGTTCTCTAAATAGATTGCAAATATTTTACTACACATTCAATTTTCACAATACTGAGGGGCAAAAAATAATTCAAATAGGATTAACTTCTTAATAGTTTTTGAAAATGTGTTTTAACTATCTCTCAAATCCAAACTTTGTAGATTTTATTGGGTGTATGACCTAAAAATGTGGGATTTACAAAAGATTTCGAACGCAGTTTTTGTTTTTAATAACATATAGTATGAATGTCATTTTGATTGTTACTTATCTGTCATTTATTCTCATTCTCTCTAAATTTTTGAACATAATAGTATAAACAACAAAGTTTTTTATGCTTCGAAATGTCAAACAAAACATCAGATGCGGGATGTTTTGCTTTACTTCTTTAATTTGAAAAAAGTGCCGCTGAAGTACACCGATTGCTCACCGAAGCTTATGGTAAATGTGTTTCATTGGTTTCAAAGTGCGAGAGATGGTTTGTGCTGTTCAAAAGTGGTGATTTTGGCCAGGGCAGCCAAAAATGTTTCAAGACCATGAATTAGAGGCATTACTCCATGAAGATTGTTGCCAAACTCATCCAGAGCTTGCAAAATCATTGGCAGCTACTCTGTCAGCAATTTCAAAATGTTTGCAAGCAGCTGGATTCATCCAAAAGCAGATAAATTGGGTACCATACGAATTGCAGTTGAGAGACCTTGATAGACGATTTTGTATATGCTTGAACACTATCATTTTTAAACCAAAACACCAAAAGCCAAATATCCATGGCGCTAAGGAAATGTTCTGGTGGGACCGAAAAGGTCCCATCTATTATGAGCTGCTGAAATCTGACCACACCATCACGGGGAACCTGCACCGAACACAACTATATAATATAGTTTTTACATGTAAAATTATTAAATATAAAAATGTCTTTAGAACTAGCCCAAATTTCTCAATTAAAACAGCTGAGGTATGCTATGAAACCATTCTATTATAAAAACATAGACTGTTTTTTATAATTATAAAAAATAAAACACGATGATTATCAACATTTTATTTTTCGATCCTGGTAGACCTTTCAGTGGAAATGTCCATATATAATCCTTTTTTAATATATTTATTTGCTTAGGTTTTAGAAAATATCTCACAATACAACACAATTTGATCATTTTGAATTTTGAGCATGAATGTAATTTTCTATTTTTGGAAAAATTAATTACTGGCAAAACTAAATTCAATCATGTATAATACATATATTCAGGTGATATATTTGTTTTAACATTCCGTTTGTAACATATATTTTAATTTCAATATTTCACTTTAGACAAAACTAACAAAATATGGAATAAATCGCAACAATTAAAACATTTAGATTAGTTATCTATTATAGTTACCAATGATTATTTTAAAAATATACTCCTCTATTTTGTAAACCGAATCGAAGTAACGAATTCAAATATTTGTATATCGAATTTAACTTTCGAGTAAACCAACCTGTAAAAATATTGAATATTGGTAGATTTTGAAATCACCCGATTTACAGAACAGGGTGATACTGAACTTTAAGCTTGATCAGAAATATAAAATTCACAATGTTCATTAAAAATTCTGCAGACAAAAAAAAAACATTTACATAATAACGGTGGTATGGACAAACGGACCAATTCAGCCCAACCGAATGTAGCACTAAGATTTATTTTCAATTTATTTTTTTTTTTGTGATATATTATTGTTGTGTGTTAAAGACATCAAAATAAAAAAAAATAAGATTAAACCAAATACACAAATAGCAAAAAAAAATCAAAATTCAGCATATAACGAATGTTACCACCACCTATCGCTGTTTTAGCCATTAAATGGCCACCTCTAAGCAAAAATTTCTATATAAATATTTATTTATATAGTAAATAGTATATACAAAATATATTTCTTCTTTTTCATTTAAATGTGTTGTGAACATTTTCCTTCATATGTAAGTTCCTACATGACCACATACAGTGTGGAGCAATATAAGAGCACAGAGAATTTCTCATGTTAAATAGTTTTGAAAATGTCTTCTAATTGCTATACAGTTTTTTCATCCAAACAATGTTTTTCATATGTCTTCATCCAAAACTTTTTACCAATCTAGCCTATTTTTATTCCCTGCACCACCATAGTGGGGAGGGTATTATGCGTTTGTGCAGATGTTTGTAACGCCCAAAAATATCGATCGACTTAGAATCACTTTCTGAATCGATTAATCGATTTTTCGGCCCAAGGACCAAGCCAAATGTTTAATTTATAAATGTATCTCCACAAATTGCGCTCCAAATAAGTTTTATATATACACAATTCATGTCACCAAATTTTGTTACGATCGGTCCATAATTAGTCATAGCTCCCATATAGACCCGCTTCCGAAAATCACTTTAACGTGCATAAATCGCTTAAAAATGTTAGTATACTCACAAAATTCAACATATCAAACTTTCATATAGACACAAATCACACGACCTAATCACCACCAATTTCCTTTTTCCTCCTTGAACACCCCTCAAGTTCGAAATTTAAAAATATTCCATTTTGCAAAAGTTAAAATCTGTGTAATGTGACCAATAATAAATATGTTTTAAAAAAAGTACCAAACTGTTTACCCGGATTTGGCCTAAAATACACCATGGCACTCAAGTTCCAAATAACAACCTGTTAGTTAATTTTTGTATGAATCCAGGAACCAATGTTAAACAAATTATCAAAATCGGCTTAATAATTTGCAATAAAATGTATTTTCCCGATTTAATCCCCTTTTTGGTACCTTTTTTATCCCCATTGCGGTGGTAAAATATTATTAAAATAATTTTCTGTATCGTGGTGGAAGCTCATAGTAAAATATTCGAATGTCTATGTCAAATTATAGAAAAAACATATTTTATGAAAAAGTACCAAAATTAAACACAATTTTTATCCCTTAAGGGTTCGAATTTCCAAAAAGTACCAAACTTATATTTTTTTATTTTTTGATAAGTAAAGAATACGATTTAAATTTTGTTTCTATGTTTATTGGTTTAAAAGATACATAGGGTACCAAAATACAGTTTTTACCCGTTTTCTCCCCTAAAAGGTTCGAATTTCGAAAAAGTACGAAACACCTGTCAGCTTATTTTTTAAATGGAGTAACATGCAATTTCAAGGTTTTTTGTATCTTTATTAGTTTTGAAGATATAAGATTACCGGATTTACGCGTTTTTACCCTTTTTACCCCCTAAACGTTCGAATTTCCAAAAATCCCTTCTTAGTGGATCGTTTTGGGGAGGGAGGAACCCACAGTTAAAATTTCATGATTCTAGCTTCAGTCGTTTGGGCTGTGGGATGATGAATCAGTCAGTCAGTAACTTTACTATTTTATATATATAGATGAACTCAATTCTGACGAAAGAATTCTTTTCGAAATTTTGTATCTTGTAATTTATGTTGTTTAAAAGCGTGTTTGTTTTGATTTGTAATTGTATACCAACAAAAGTAAATAATGAATTTGAATATTTACCAATTCTATAATTTAGCCCTTAAGTGTGTATAAAACAGATTCAAAATACTGTCTGTTGTACGTTCGTACATATGTATGTATTGTGTATAACAATGCGTATTTTCTTATTTAATTTTGCAAAAATAAAATATATTATAATAAATATTTAAGTTTTTCCTAAATATTATTTAGAAAGCAACAAATTAAGAAAAGAAAATAAAGTAAAGTAAAAGAAATGAAATGAACGAACGAACACACCTACGTAATACAATAAAATAAATTTTAAATACAAATTGACTAAAGGTCATGGAAACTTCTTAATGTATTTTGTTTTGTTTTTTTTTTCTATAATATTTAAATGAACTAATTATTTTTGTTTATAAATATACATATGTACAAATGTGTTTGTATAGCTAACATACCTATATATACATACATATGTATGTACATTTATTTATTTATTTATACCTTTCAGTATTAATTTGTTGGTGTTATTTAAAATAAAGTTTTTTGTTTTGATTTTTTTTCATTTGTTTTGTTTTTTTTTTTTAATTTAATTTAATTATTTCTTGTTCTTTAATTAACAACATGCTGGCTGCTACTTTTGTTTCAATATAATTTTGTAACTGAAATTTTTATAATTTAAAAATAAAACAAAAAATAAATAAACAAAAATTAAAACTAATTTGATTTTCGCAATAAATTTTAAACTAATGTTTGATTTTTTTTTATATTCTATTCTATTTCTGTTTGTTTACAGTTGAAAAAGACACAAGAATTACAGAAACAAATGTTGCTTCATACATTTCAAGAAAAATCAAAACAATTGGAATTACAACATAAATTACAATTGGAACATAAATTTCATGTAAGTTCCTTGACACTTGTTGTTTCAAATGAGTGTGAACAAATTTATTTTATTTTTGTTTTCTTTGTTTATTTGTTTTATAATTATCTATTATTCCGTTGATTTAAAATGATTGAATTAATTAATTAACCCTTAACTACTTGACTAAATTCTTAAATTTTTAAGCTAAACTTCCCTGGTTACCTAACAAAATTAGGTTGCATTCATAAAGAAAATACAATTTCGGATTACTTGTCCAAATTTTTTAGTGTTGCGGCCATTTATTTGATTAACACAACTACCCCCCCCCCCATATTTTTTTGTACTAATCTGTCTTGAATTTTAACTGATTGCCTCAGATAATTATAATTAAATCTAGTTAATATTATTAACAAATATCTATGTATCTATATGTATGTTTTAAGAATTATATTGAAGTGCAACATTTTTGAGAACTTTATCGAGCGCATTAATACAAGTATTAACCAAACAAATTTTTATACGACTCAAAATGAAAAAAAAAATAAATTATTTCTTAAAATAAGATAAAGAAAAATTTCATAAAATTTTTAATAAACATTTCTATGTATTTAATTTGTTTTTTGTTTTTTTTTATACATTTAGTATGCAGTGCACACACATGGCGCTTATCAGGAATTACAAGAACAAAGAATCATTTCAGCTGCTGTGGAAGATCAGCAGCAAAGAGAAAGACGAGAAAGGGAAGCCATTGTCAAACGTAAAGAGAACAGTGCAAATGCTAGTCCAGAAGTGAAACAAATATTAAATGTAAGTTAAAAGACACACAATAAATAAGTAGCTTCAAATATTAAATTCCTTTGTTTTATATATTATATAGTGTTTTATATTAAATCGTAAACAAGCCGCCTCCTCTCCAAATGGCATGCAAACAACATCACCTTATCGCAATAGGTGAGTAATGTATTAAAACTTTGGGTAAAACCTAGTTTATTAACTCTAACTTATTATATTTAGAAGCGTTGTTAAAAGTTCATCTGGTGAATCACTACCAACTGGAGCAGTTACCAGTTCTCATCCATATAAAATACCACAACCACCTCCATCTTCGTTACTCAAATATGAATCAGACTTTCCCTTGCGAAAAACCGGTAAGTTAACTCTCGATTTTAAACCTATCAAATGTATTGTGAATTTTATTTTTATTTTCTTGAGCAACAAATAAAAATTAAATACAAAATGTTTCGATAAGTGATCTGATATCTTTTATGCATGTTTTTCAAGTAAAATGAAGGAAAATTTTGTAATTTTTGATGTTATTGCGCCCATTAACACCATAAAACAAGTGCTAAACTGTGAAATTTCTAAACTAATCTGTATGTAAATGAATTTTATATAAAAATAAATTTTTAGGAAAAATGTGTTTGATTATGGTAATTTTTAAAATGTATACATACTTATTTATTGTTTAAATAGTACAAAACAAAAAGCAGATTAAACCAACAAAATTCCCCATTATACATTTAAGTAATACAAAAAATATACCAACTATATGTAGAATATTTAAAAACTTTTTATGTCAAGCTAAATTATCGACCAACAAATAAATTACCATTTTCTTTCCGAAGATAATTTCCTACTTAAGAGTTAGATTTTTCCTTAGAAATTTAAATTCTAAAATCAATTTCTTAACCTTTATCTTTTTAGAGCTAGTTTCTTACATGTCAGTTAAACTCAGCTTAACACGCTGTTATATTAAACCTGAAACATATTTTGCCAGGATTTAACCAATGATTTTGTTTCTCACTAATGGATTAATTTTGTAAGCATTGCCATACTTTTCAGTCAAATCACATGTGCATTCCTCAAAATTGTTCATATAAATATGGCAATAATACATACTTAAAATTTTATAATAAAAAGCAACCGCGTCGTACATAACTTTTTTGTAAATTTTAACTTTGTAAAAGAAAAAGTGTCATTAAAGTATGTATATAAAATGTATATTAAAATTATATTGATGTCAATAAAGCAAATTAAAACAAAGAGCTGCTGTGCTGAATTGATTATTTTATTTTTCATCTGTTTGTGCTTTGGCATGATGCTCAGTTAAACCGAGATTATATAGTAAATAAACAATAAGTGAGAAACACAATTTTTAGTTTAATCTAGTTTTAAACGAAGAATGTAGATTATCTTTATCTCAGAAACTAGCTCTAGTATTTCCATGTGAAATCTATTTAAAAAAAATATTTTGAATAACTCTCCGCATTCCACTTTTAATAAAAAATAAGAAACATTGTATATCCCCTGGCCTTAATATGAATTCATAAATATAATATTCCAATTGCCTTAAATACATTTGTTTATTTTTTTTAAGGGTATAGCATGGCACTGTACTGCTACAACTTTGTAGACTTTTTAGAAAATATATATGTATATGATTTCCGCGAGCGTTATTCACAAATATTATCATATCGCGTAAAGACAATTTTTTTTAAATATTTCATTGAGTTCACATCCAAATAAGCATTTTTGCTGGAATTCAATTTGAAGGCAAGTGTAATTCAAGCCTTGAATTATAGTCAAGCAATTGAATTATAGCTGTATTACACCTTAATTCAATAGGATTCTCCAGTAAAAAAGAAACATAAATTCAAACCATAAGTTTTTTGTTTGAAAAATAATTTTTTCAAATATTTTTCATGTTTAAAACATAATTACATTTACATTCAAGTCAAGTCAAATTACAACAAAATGTTCAAGTGCTTGAACTTTTTGGGTCTTGGTGCTTATTGGAATTATACTTCGAATTTAAAAGTATTTAAAAAAAAGAAAAAAAAAAAAAAATAATAATCTAAATAATTTACATATGTATGTAATTTATGATAGTTATGGATTTTTGTATACATATTATGGTATTTATAGATTTTATATTGTATGTTATCAGGCAATATTTGCTATGTAATATAATTATTTTGGCCTTTTTAGGCTTTGTATTACAAATAAATGAAATAAAAATTAAATTAAATTAAAAGTATTGAATACTTCCTCCTACCTTAAAATATCAATTAATCCAAAATCAAATGTGCTATTAAAAGAGCACAATATAAAAAAAACTATAAACAAAATACATTAGATATTTAAATGTTTGTCAATAAATAGCTTTTCTGCTTTTTTACTAGGCCAAGTACTCTACATTGAGAATACCGCTATTTTTAGTCAAATTCTCTAAAATTTTTGATTTTTCCTCATACCATTTAAAACTATTGTTATTGCGAAAAGCATACAAAATCTTCAAATACGAAGGAACCTAGGAAACAGACATACGAACATCTTTAAATTGGCTTTAACATTAAATTATGAATATTTACCCCAAGATTTATAAATCCAAATTTTCATACAAACCATTGATAAATTTAAAAATTTATTTTGAATATGTAAGTCAGAAAATTAGTTTTCAGAAAACGTAATTTCTTTTTCATTTATGGCTTTAATTCGTTAGCTTTTGCATATGCTTAGGCAATTTAAACATTATTTGAGATATTTAATGTTATGTAATGTTTTAGATAAAACTCTAATATAAATAGAGTAGAATAGGGTTCTACTGGTGATAATTTATTAATTTGAAATATACATCATAGTTAAGAAATCAAAGAAATAAAAAACATGCATATTTTTTACAACACAACAATTCTAATCCAATAAAAAAAAAACAAGAAACCAAAAACAAATTACTACTATTCATTTATAACACACAGCATCCGAACCAAATTTACTAAAGATGCGCTTAAAACTAAGTGTCATTGAACGTAAAGCTCGAATCAGTGGACCGGCTGGTATAAGAAGACATGAACGCCTTTTACAAGCTGCCCAAAGAAGACAACAAAAACAAAATTCAACTTTAACAAGTACGTATACAATGTAAACGAAAACATTTTAGTTCACAACACAATATCAAATCCATTTCTGGGGGGGGGGGGGTTCATAAGTACAGAGTTAATACAACATTTACTTTTTTTATTAAACATTTTCTAAGAAAAAGAAGGTTTGAAAATTGTAATGTAAGCTCTTTAAACGATTTTATTTTATTTTTTGTAATGATTTATACTTTTGTTTTATAATTTTATCGTTGTTCTTTACTTTAACTGAATGTTGTTTTCTTTATAATTTGTTTGTTTGTATTAACTCTATTACTAACTACATACGAGTATGAAATGAAATTAAAAAACTATATACATATTTTTATAATAAATAAAAAGTAAATTCATAAAATCCATCCACAGAAATTGGTTGCTACAGAGATTGGAACTGTAAGAATTATTTTGAAAATCCATTTTCATCCATTATTCTCATTAAATTTTAAAAATCTCAAACAACAGTTTCTGTGTGAATTACTTTTGAGAAATTAAAAGTTATACATATCAATTTTATATTCAATTAATTGTATAAATCTTTTTCTATATTAGATTGTAGTAGTACACCTGATTCTGGTCCAAATTCTCCACCATCATCTAGTTTAACGGGAGCTGGCTCAGGTGTTGGTCCCAATCGTGGCTCGCCTACGAGTGCACCTATACAAGAAGAAAATGAAGATGGCAGTCAGTATCAACCGGGCCAACGAAGCAGCATCAACGACTTGTCATTATTTAGTTCACCATCCATGCCAAATATATCATTAGGCCGTCCTCATTTACAGAATGCTCATAATTCCGCCGCTCATAATTACGCCATGTTGGCTGCATTGCGACAACATGTTGCAAGTGGTGGTGGCGCTAGTATGCCACCTGTTCCCGGCTCAACTGGTCCGCCGACGTATTATAATCCTTTAGCAGTACCATTTGGCAGACAAGTTGTTCCTCCACCTAGTCCTATGATACCACCAACAGCTAATTCAGCTGTGGCGGGAGCAGCACCTCCGCAGTCACCGGTTGTGCGATCTGCTTCAGCTACATCAACATCTTCATCACAGGCTTCGTTAGTCGGAGACGTAGCACCACCGCAAGCACATGCAGCTTCTACTGGAACCACAGCTCTAATGCATGTTGCCTCTACCGGCGGTATACATGCTGTAGCACATTCTCCACAATCGTCCTCCACAATGTACGGACAACCAATTACGGATGCTCAGGTTGCCCAAGCTCATCTTAACAAACAGGGTCATCGGCCATTGGGCAGAACACAGTCAGCACCATTACCCTTAGGTCACCCAATGTTGACAGGCAGCAGCCAGTTAAATATCACACCAACTCATTATGAAAACAGTGATGTAAGTTTTTTATCTATAATTTTTCCTTTAAAATACAATACAATCTAGTGTAACTTTACCATAAATTTAGGGCGGCTTTTAGACTTGAAGATCAATTTCAAAACAATCGATGACCCAAAAACTACATTCATAAATTGAACTTAATTTAATCTCCAATCTTCATGTCAAAAATCCGCCCTTAGAGTCATAACTCTTAAAGACCGAGGGGTGTTCGTGTCGGTGACACGATATACCCTTGTATGTTAATTTTGCATCATATAGAGCAACTTTAATCTTCACAATAATTATTACACAGGTCAACAGCAAAAAAAGGCTTCACTAACCACTATATAGATTTGATGGTTTCCTAAGTACAAAAATGGTAAAATTTTTGAATTCTATGATAGATTTTTTTAAAATTTTTTTTCCTAAAATTGCGGATTTTTGTAGATGTTTCTCCACATAATTTATGATAACTCAAAAAGGGTTAGTCCGATATTATTGAAGTAAACTTAAAAAAGTTATAATTTACATTACCTTTAATCTTTTTATATATTGCGTTTTAATCGGTGCAGTAGTTTCGGAGTTATAATAACAAATTGAAGCAAAAAATATATTTTTTACATGAAAAATGGATTTTTTTTTGTTTTATAAAAATCATGAAAAATCGAAATCGGCAGATATTGTTCAGATTTATTGCATTATCGAAAAGCCACATGTAATATGAATAAAATGAGATATCGATCATAAAAATCGATTGATTATTTTCGAATTTATTCACAATTAAGTGAATTCGCTTATTTTCAGAAAATTTTATGTGCGTACAAGCGTGTACTTTGAGTGTACAGTTTACTTGTGTTTTGTTTTTGTTACAATAACATGGCGTTAAGGTAAATCTCTGTATTTGGTGGGACCAAAAGCTCAAGGAACCTCTACCGATCGCAACTAATTCGTTCGAAGGGAGCATTGGCCGAAAAACGCCCAGAATGATACCGTAACATTCCATCATGACAACGCTCGGCCATATGGAGCAACATCTGTTAAAAAGTATTTATAATGAAGTGGTTGGGAAGTTTTGCCTCGCCCGTTTTATAGTCCAGACCGTGCCCCGTCCGATTACTATTTGTTTCGATCGATGCAGAACGCTCTCTTTTTTTGATACGTTTCACTTTTGAACAGAGTATCCGAATCGGAATCGCCGCGATTTTTGTTACAAACTATTTTTCGCCTGCGGCTCTCTTCTGTTTTCCATTACAAAACTTGTCTCTGTTAAAGCAGTAAAGCTTATTTTCGTAGTACATATACAACACTGTATTTTTCTACACAATTTTTTTAAATATAATTGTTGTTCACTAATAGAATAGAGTAATTTGCTATTCCTGCGGCGACCACTGATAATTTCGTATTCCATAATGTTCTATGTATACAAATCCTTAACAGAACAAACGCACCAAAATTCAAGCGTTGGTGACGTGATTTACAAAATTAGGGCCTAAATAACGCCCAATTTTATTGTTTTTATATTTTATTGGGGTTTATTTCATTTTCCTTATTGGGTGTTATTTCATTGGGAGTTATGTATTTCGTGTCGCCTGCAAATATTTGTAGCTTTTGGCACAAATATTTGCCTCTCGGAAATGTAAATCCCAGATCTTTTCAATTCACTTTAACAATTCAATAGATATGTATCCAACCATTGATAAAATAATACAATAATTGTAAACCTAAAAATAATCACATGTACACAACTTTTTTTCAAATCTCTCGCAGGCCGAACGACAAGCTTACGAACAACATTTATTATTAACCCAAAAAATACGTCAAACTGTACTCACTCGTAGCGGAGCTGTACGTGATACTCAATTGAAAGAAGAAGAAGATGATGCCGCCGAAGTAATGGATCTCACCGATAAAAAGAAACCTCCAAAAACAGTGTTAACTAGTACAGTCATTACGAGTACCTCACAAAATCTACCCAATGCAACAGCGGTGGTAGCGCCCGTTCCCGTACCCTATGCCGCCGGCCCACCTCCAGTGTGCATACCAAATAAACCGAATAAATTAATGCGTAGCAAAGAGTACCTACAACAACAACGTGAATTGCTCTATATGCAATCTCTACAAATGGATGATGCTGTTGCTAGAGGGCTGATTCGGCCCTTATCACGAACTCTTTCGTCGCCATTGGTTCATTTAGGTCCTCATGGTCTAAGTCAAATTCCCGATACCGGTCAGTCCACCCATATTCCTCATGCAGGTCCCATAGTTACATCATCATCAGCAGATCATATACCACCAGTAAATTTAGCCATACATGGTCATGGACGACAACACCTTATGGATTTGTCTATCCGACATGCTCAGTTAACCACCGATCAACTGCAGCAGCAGCAACAACAACAACAGCAGGTACCACCTCCAGCATCAAGTAATAATTTATCACCGTCGCATAAAATTACCACAGGGTTAGCCTACGACAATTTAATGTTAAAACATGTTTGCATATGTGGCAATAATGGTCTTCATCCGGAGCACAGTGGACGTTTACAGAGCGTATGGGCTCGTTTAAATGAAACGGACTTGGCTAAGCGTTGCCATCGTTTAAGATCTCCAAAAGCTACTCTCGAAGAAATACAATCGGTACATACGGAAGCTCATGCCATGCTATTCGGTTCAAGTCAATGTCAATTGGCTGCCAACCGACAAAAATTGGAAGCAGCTGCCCCCTCAGCTAGTTTTGTACGACTGTCATGCGGTGGTGTAGGAGTTGACTTGGACACCACATGGAATGAACATCATACGGCATTGGCAGCAAGAATGGCAGCTGGCTGTGTCATCGATTTGGCAATGAAAACAGCCAAGGGTGACCTAAAGAATGGCTTTGCAGTGGTACGACCTCCCGGACATCATGCCGAAGCAAATTTGGCCATGGGCTTTTGTTTCTTTAATTCCATAGCGATAGCAGCTAAACTACTAAGTCAGCGTTTACCCGAAATGAAGAGGATTCTAATTGTCGATTGGGTAAGTTAAAAATTATGTAATCGTTTAATCATTGGAAATATGACATTTTTAATAAATTATTTTGCACTATATTACAATGAATTTCAATAAATAAATAAATATGTTAATTGTTTCAATCCCAAAAATAAAAACAATGCATATCGACTTAAATAAATTCCGCTTTAAAAGTTCGAAAGAATTGATTTTTAAATTAAATGAAATTTTATCTGTTTGCAATTGTGCTGTTTTTTAGACATATTGGATTTTATTTAATCTGTGGATAAACAAGCTTTTCATTTAAATTTTCATATTTTTTAGGATGTTCATCATGGCAACGGTACACAGCAGGTTTTTTATAATAATTCAGATATTTTATATCTATCCATACATCGACATGATGATGGCAATTTCTTTCCCGGCACTGGTGGACCCACAGAGGTACATAATTCATTATATTATTAAGGGATTCATAATGGTAATTGAACAAATTTGTATTTTTTTTTTTTGGTACAGTGTGGAAATGGCCCTGGTTTAGGCTATAATGTTAACATTTCATGGTCCGGTGCTTTAAATCCACCCTTGGGCGATGCCGAATATATTGCTGCATTCCGTACTATTGTGATGCCTATTGCTCGTTATTTTAATCCTGATATTGTTTTAGTTTCGGCTGGTTTCGATGCTGCATCAGGTCATCCCGCACCTTTAGGTGGTTATCTTGTATCGCCAGCTTGTTTTGGTTACATGACACGCGAATTAATGCATCTGGCCAATGGTAAAGTTGTATTGGCCCTTGAAGGTGGTTACGATCTGCCAGCTATATGTGATTCAGCACAAGAATGCGTAAGAGCATTACTTGGCGATCCTTTGTCAGCAATACCTGAAAGTGAACTAAATCGTCCTCCATGTCAAAATGCAATTGATACCTTACAAAAAACCATAGCTATACAGGTAAATAGCTTACTAGGACACTTTAAATATTAAAAACAAAAATTATAATTTGAAATTTTATTTGTCTCTTTTTGTATAGTCTCAACATTGGCCTTGTGTTAGACGTTTGGCTCATACTGTGGGCATGTCGGCGTTAGAAGCTTTAAAAATTGAACACGACGAGTCAGATACTGTGACAGCTATGGCTGGACTATCAATGCAGTCAATGAACAAGTATGTAAACCAAAATTACTATAATACAATTAGAAACTTACGTTGTTATGAAAAAGTTTATGAATGTGATGTATCAATCATGTTTGTAAGTTATTTTGGGGATTCGGAAAGTTGATTTCAATATATGTATATCAAATTACAAACGGAATGACAAATTTAGGGTGAAGGGTACAAAAACATACAAAAAAGTTGGCAGCTCAATAGTTAGTTCATACATTTTCATTATTCATAGCACCATTAGTTTCTTTTATTTATTAACGGTGATAACGGAATTGAAAGATTCCGAATCCATTTATCGTCATACATATTTTAAATTCTTTGGGCGTTATCCACGATACATATTTGGCTAGATTAGTGTAACATAAACCTTAATTCCATAAATTTTGTAGCTCTCGTATAATAATATTAATACTGATTTTTTTTAATCTCTTTACAGAACTCTTTCTTGTGATGAGTCAGAGGAACCTATGGATCAAGATGAAACAAAATAGAAAATATTCTATTGAACATAAATTTGAATTTGTTTTTGGATTGGTTGAAAGGCAGTTTACAGTTTAGCACCAATGAAAAAAAAAAGAAAAAAACTGCCATAATTTTTTTTGGTCAAAGCATTACCAAAGCTTTGAAAACAATCTTTCCACTTGAGGATTGTTTTTAGTAATAATAGTTGTAGTTTAAAATACACAAACAAACACTCACACACAAATGTTGGCTTTTGGTGAGCATGACAGTTAGTGGGCTCCCATAACAGTCGCACCTTCATATGATGATTTTAGAACTGCATATATTTTTTATGCGGCATTTATGTGGTTTATTTGTAATGTACTATTTTTTTAAAATAATATTCTCACTAAGTATAAACACAAAAAAAGAAAACTTGAAATTAGCTTTGTTACTGTTGTTAACAAACAATATACATACATACATATGTATGTATATGTACATTAAGAAGCAAACAAAAATTAACATTTCATGAGAGAGATCCTTTGTAAATCCTCGTTAAAATATTTTTGCTAGAAAAAAAAAAGAAGAAAATAGTTAATCATTTTAATTTGTTTTAAGTAAAACGAAATTTGTTAGAAATTGTAAGTGGCTGTGCCACTTAAGTTTTATTTTTCTGTTTTTAGTGTTAATTTAATGTTTATTGTGCATTTAAATTTAATTTAAATGCTTTAATTATAGATTTTATTTTTGTTCTTCTCTGCTATTAAGTAATATTTTTTTAATTAATTTAATTTTAAACATATGTATAACAAAAAAGCAAAATGGAAAACGAATACAAAGTTATTCAATCTAATTGAATTTCTGTTAATTACTAAAATAATTTAATTTTATCTATACATAGTTAGTTTAGAGCAAAGAAACAATTTTTATGTGCAAGATTTATTTATTTTAATTTTTTATATACATATGCCTATGCCTATATACAATGTAAACGTATAATCTTTTAATATTAATGTAGTTAAATTTTATTAATTTTTTTTTATATAACTGAAGGGCTTAGTGCAATAACTTGATAAGCCACAAAATCAAAATATTATTTTAAATAAATTGATTAGAAATTAATGAACATACATACTTTTAAAATCAGATTTCGAACCCGTATGGCATATCATGTTTTTGCAGCAAGCTTTCAATTGTTTTTAATTTTAAATTGTAATTTTTCTTTTGTATTTTATTTTTTTGTTTGTAATTTAATTTAGACAACATGACATTATTTAAGTGGATTTAATTTACTTTAAATGTATACATACAAATTTAAACAAATTAAGTAAATAATATTATTTATTGTTGTTAACGAAACTGAGAAAAAAAAAAACTAGAATTGACCTAATCAGAGAAAATAAAATCTATGTATATTTTGTGTAAAGAGTATACAAAATTGTTAAACAAAATAAAAGAGGAATAAATTTATTAATCAACATTTATGTTGGCTCCTACCTTAAATGCCTACTTAAAACATTTATATATCGCTTACTTGTAGGGAAACTTATTATATCTGCCGATGAATGAATTTAAAAGATCAGACTAATATAATATGGCTTTAAAATGTGCTTTATTAAATAATAGATTTCCAGTACTTTATAGTATACGGCATTACCTCTTTGCAGTACATATCCTGATGAATACCTTTTTACCAATTAGTTGATTAATAATTCGATTCCAATTTCAAATTTTATGTTGAAATCGAAAGTTGTTCGGAAAAGTATTTATAATTTTTTTTCGATATAAAACTAAACTTTGGTGATATTCAGTGATATTCAAAAGGATCGCATTCCTAAACAATTTGTCCAACGAGACACTTACATATTTATTTTTCAAGAACTAAAATTTATTGAACAAAAATTCAAATGCTTGAGTGTTTTTACATTTGATTGAAAAATATTTCTTTGTTTTTGCATGAAAAGAAAATCTATGTTAAATGTATTGAAACGAATAAAAATTCGTAACGTTTGATTTTGATATTTCAAGCGCCTGGGAACATTCAGTTCTGCTATATATGAAATTAAATTTTTTTAAACCGAAAAAATTACAAATGTGTATGTAACTAGTTTTAAGTAACTATTTCCTATAAAACACTTTTCGAATTACTTAGGAATCATAATACCATTAGTTCTATGAATTTTATCAAAGAATCTGAAGTGGTTCTCATTATAGTCGTTCTTCTTCTAGACTTTGGGATGTTATAATTTATTTGCGATGCTATAATTCATTTGAAAATGGAATAATTTTAAAATTTTTAATTTTTAGTTCTTGTTTTCAGTTCTGTATATTATGAATGACGGTATATCATAACTGCAGGTAATAATTGTTACTTTTGAAGTTTTGTTTTTTTATGTTTTTATATTATACATACTTTGATTATATGTTTCTTTTTATTTCTTACAGTAAAGTGAAAATGTGGTGTTGTTGTACAAATGCCTTCAAACAGCATGATATTTCGATAAATGAATTTTTTTTTTAATTTTGTTTACATAAAAAATTTCAATTTGGTGATACATATAAGATTCGGCACAGCCGAATATTGCTTTCTTATTTGTTTTTAAAAATTTTGTCCACCTCGATTGTTGAAATATCACACTGTGCATTGGTGGCACTTTCTCAAGAAATTCAAACTACATGTACTCGCTTTAGGAATCCGACAAATATTGATACATATGTATATGAAATATGTAGTTACAACTATTTATTTTTTTAATTTATCACAAAAATCATAATCATTACATCATAATAAGCTCCATTAATGTTGGTAAGTTTTTATTTTCCTTTTGATATACTAATTCTAATATGAATTGGTTTCGATTAAAAGTTTTGTATACTTAATTGCAGCTTTACTTATTGCATTATTATTATTATTTTTACCGTTTTCCACAATCACACAAAAACAACATACATACAGGCCTGTCACAGAATTCCATTCCGATCGAAAGTGGAATTAGTTCCGTTTTTTGTTTCTTTAGAAAAAGTAAAAAGAAAAATTCTTTCGGAATGAAACCAATTTCAAGTTTCAAATGGAATTGATATTTCTTTGTAATCATTTGTTTTTCTAAAATTTTTAATCAATTTCTGTACAAAAAACTTTACTTTTGTTTGAATATAAAAAACGCTGTCTAATTAAAATCAGAAATATAGAATTATTAAATATTTTTGGAATTAATAAATTACACGGAATCTGAAGAACATAAAACGAAATCAATATGAATAAAAACTAGGGAACTGAAACCATTCGGAAGAAAATGTGTGACAGGTCTGTATATTATTTTTAAGGTAATGAAAAACATTAGAGTCCGACCTTATGTACAAAAACATTGAACAAAATTAAAAACAATCCCCTCTGTCACAAAATTCTGTTCCGATCGAAAGTGGAATTAATTCCGTATTTTGCTTATTCAGAAAAAAAGAAAATGTTTTTTCGGAATAAAACCACTTCTGAGTGAAATCGATATTTGATAAAAATTGTCAGGGGGCAAATTCTCGCACTCGTAAGTATTTTGTTGTTGTAAGAGTTAGGTTTTTGACGGTGCCGTAAAATAAGGCCATAGGTAATTATTATGTTGAGAAATAAGACCATATTATCACTGAGGGAGTGAAATAAAGTCATATTCAATTATTGGTCAAAGTGGAAATAAAGCCATATCAGTGTAAATAACTTGTTATAATTACATCCATACATATGTACAGTTATTTTCTCGAGACAGGCGAAAAAAAAATATTTTATAATCATTTGCAGGAAAGGCTTCATTTAGCTAAGCGCCTGCCGCGTTCCATGGAGGAGAAAGCCCCTAAGAGCGGCCACAGGCTGCCAATAAAAAACCTTTTCCTGAGAAACCGAATAGTTGCTCGCCATACTGACTGACTGCAAAAAAAGTTGTCTTCGCAAATAAAGTTTTTCTGCGTGGCGGCCTGTGGCCGCTCTAAATTTAGCTTCACTAAATAAAGCCTTTCTTCTAAATATATTATTAAAAAATACTTTTGTTTGGAGTGGATGTTCTTTAATTTTTGATTGAACTTTCTTTTTTGCCAAATTAAATAAATCATTTCAGCAAACAAAAAATTTTCTAAGATGGGAAATTATTTCTACCATGGGAAATAAGGACATATGGTTTTATTTCCCAACTAGTTGAGCAATAGAGCCATATGGCCTTATTATTTTGTCATAAATTTAAAAAAAATTTAAACAAATTTTTAAAAAAAAAAATTTAAAAACTAAAAATAAAAATTTTTTTTTTTTTAAAAAATTAAAAAACAATTTCGAAAAAAAAAATTTTGAAAAACAATTTAAAAAAAAATAAATTTTGTTTACCTAAAAATATTTAAAAAAATGTATTTTAAAGTATAATTTGGTATAGAATATAGATATCTTACTTGTTTATATTATTATATTATTAAAAGAAAAGTGAAGTTGTTGGTGCAGAAATCGATTAAACATTTTAGAAAAACAAATAATTACAATGAAATATCAATTCCACTTTGAAAACTGAAAGTGGTTTCATTCGGAAAGAAATTTTCGTTTTATTTTTTATGAAGAAGCGAAATACGGAATTAATTCCACTTACGATCAGAATGGAATTCTGTGACAGGCCTGTATATACATATAAACAGTTTGATTTCAATCAAGTGATATGATATTAAAATTTCAGGAAAAAAGTGAATGTTTGAGAAATATTAGTAAAAATTTAAATTATACTTTGTATTATACTTTATATTTATATTTTTTATGAAAATTTTTAAGAAAGTGAAGTTAATCAGTTTGCAAATGAGCCATCATTATAATACACGTTTTAAATAAAAACGTTCTATATTTTGTTGATATTAATATTGTTAATAAACAAAAACAATTAATATTCATACATAGATACATATAAAAAAAAAAACATAATTGACAATAAAAAATGTGTTTTTCAGAAAAAAAAAAGTTTAATTAACCTAATGAAACCAGACCAACGCAAAGTGGAGAACAAAAATCACATTAAAATATTTAGATGTGAAAAATTTATAATTAACAACTAATAAATACATGTTGAAAATAATCTAAAGAACAAAGTGAGTTTTTAGAATAAAAACAAAAACTAAACTGCTTATGATAATTACATATTATAAATGATAAATTAATGTTTTTTAATAAATTAATATGCACACACTCACACAAACAAACATTTTAGTACAGGGATGCTAAAAGCATTCCTCTTATAGTTTCCATTGTCACCCGAATTTTTTATTAATAAGTTTAAATTTAAACAATTAAAAAGAAATTTTTTAAAAAAAAAACTTTTATATGCTAAAAATATTCTTATACTAACAATTAAGTAAGGCTTTTATAAAAATCATGATATTCAAATATGTAGTTACAATTTACAAAAAATAAATAAATATATAGATATATATATATACATATATATTTTTGTGTGTTTTATACTGATATAAATTAGAAAACAATTGGTCAAATCACAAGGTCTCTTATCATTTCATATTGTCATAATGTCCTAATATTTCACAATGGTTTTTATTGGTTTTCAAGCAAAAAATGTTCTAAAATAATACTACTCTGTATGCTATGTTTATTGTGTTATCGTAACCAACCAGCAGAGACCTGCGCCGAACGCGTAAAAGTCGGTTAAGCCGAGCTGCCTCGTCGTGATATATTAGGACATTATGACAATATGACTGATAAGAGACCTTGTGAATTGATCTAATATAATTAAAAATTTAAGATAAAAAAAAAACACTTGGCAAAAAATAAAATGTTAGTTAACTCTGTCACGTTGTGTAATTGTTAAAACTATGTACCAAATAATAATAATAATTCAGCTTAAATGAAAAAACATTTTGTTAAAACAAAAATTATATTGTACCTTCAAATAAATTTTATAAAATTTATTAGTTAGACAACAAATTTGTTAAAAATATAAATCTAAAGATAAGACCTTTAAAGTGTCGATTTTTAAAGCATATGTATGTATTAGTACATGCTTTACTAAAAATTTTAATATAAAAAATTTTGTATGTATTGAAAAATGCTTTATTTTTAATTTGTTATGAGTCCTGGTCGCTCTTCCGATTTATAGAATCTTTATTAGAGTTCACCGATAGAAGATTTAAAGATAAGAAGAGACGTTTGGAATTCGAAAATGCATCACTTCTGATGCAAATACGTGATTATTCAAACGCTTGAGATGTGATAGAGTTAATAATAATATCCACTCAACGAAATTAGAGTTTATTCTCAATGAAGTAGCTTTATTCTCAAATTGTCCTTAAACCAAATGAATTCGCAAATGTATTGCGAATTTATATCATTTTTAAAGCATAGGCATAGATTAAGAATTTTAAAGGACGAACAAGTTTTGAATATAACATGCTTATTTGCGCATTATATATGTATGTATGTTTGTATATATGTATATTAGAGTGGGTAAATTTTTTTCTCGACAAAGCGGTTATCAGAATCGTAATCTGCGATGAATTCTAAGAATGTTTGCCGAAGAAACCATGGGTCTAAAATCAAAACCGAGCTTCCCATTTTTAACGTGAAAATTTTCCTTTCGTATTTAATATTTTTGTTTAAATATGCTAACATTTTATTGAGCCTTTTAAGAAACTTGACTATGTTTGTGCTTTTTCAAAAGGAAAGAAAGCAAAACAGATGAATCTTTGCAAATGGAGAAGATTAAAAATAAACTTCACCCGAGGATGGTCACAAAATCTCATATTGTGGTTGTGCGAGAACCTAAAACCGATCTTTTGGGTCACATAAAAAGGTGCAAATAAATTTATAAGTTCCAAACCAATAATCCGATTTTAATAAAATTTCTCACGACTAATGAGGAGTTGTTACTGAGCTTAAGTTTTAAATTCGGACTTTCAACACTAAAGTGGGGCGGAGCCTCAAGGCCCCAAATTGGGGTGTCTCGGGTATATTAAAAATCATGCCAAATTCTCTATCCGATTTAAAAGATTTTTACATATATAGAATTGACAAGAAGAGAGCTACAAAACATCACTACAACTATATTTTATCTTTTATAGTTTACGAGATATTCACCATTGAAATTTAAAATTTTATGTTTTTTACCTACCTTGGTCTGTATTTTTGCAAATAGCTGACCCAAATCTCTCCCGATATTTCTCAAATATATATTTTTAATTAACAACTAATTTATTAGTATTATAAGGAAAAAAATATTTCAAAATCGATACCAAGTCAAAAGTTATGTGCACTTAAATTAAAACAATTTGAATTCCAAATTTTTTTCGAAAAAAAAGTATTTACAATAATAAATATAAAATACGAAAGGAAATTTCGCGTTAAAAATGGGAAGCTCGGTTTTGATTTTAGACCCATGGTTTCTTCGGCAAACATTCTTAGAATTCATCGTAGATTACGATTTTGATAACCGCTTGTTGCATTTTTTTGGCTCCATACAAATTGACCCACTCTAATGTATATGCTTAAGTGTTGCATTTTCGAACATCTGACAATTACAGAGTTGTCTTCCAACGACTTTTGAACGAGTAATACAGCTAACATTTAAAATCTTACCTGAGGCTGAACCACCGCATTCATGATCGAATGAGCTTTCGTATCGAACTAGATTTTTTGTTCGATATCGAATGCCAAAAAAAACTACAATTATGTAGTTCCCCATTTCCCAATGCTTGTTTTAATAGTAAAACACTTACGATTACGATTACATGAAAAGTTCTTAATTTTTTTATTAAAAAATGTTTACAAATTGATAAAACACTGTGCTTTTTATAATTATGTAATATTTAAAACCAAAAAAATAAAACGTCTTTTTATATTTACTATTACTAATATTAACATTTTAAAAATAAAGAATATTTTCAATAAAAATTTGGTTTAATAAGCTCGAATTTTATAAATTTGATTAGCAGAAATAATATAAAAATAATTTTTTAAGCACAAAAACTATTATAGTGCAAACAAACTAAAATACAAAAATACATACATAGTTAAATCATATATATTTTATATAAAAAAAGAGATACTTAAAACACAGATAAAAAAATATATATTTTTAAAATTGAAATTTCAATACATAAATAATTGAATGAATTATGAATAACTGATAATGTTTTTAAATAGAAAATGAAGAAGAAAAAATTTAACAAGTACCTTTTGAAAAATTACAAGGAGAAAATACAATTAAATTTAAATAATAATTATAATAATAAACAATTTATAAAACTTTAATAATAATAATAATAATTACTTAAAAGTTAAATAAAACACAGTATTTTTGTTATACAATGAAATTAATTTAATATATAAATATAGAATTAGAATATATGAATGAGGAATAGGAAATATATTTTATGTTTAATGTTTTATAAACTACATACATACAAACATATTCATATTTAAATAATATATATCTAATATAATAATATAGTTTATCCTTAATGAAATGATAGGTATGTATGTAATTATATACCTACAAATATAATATCTATAGTATATTAAAATGCTAAACACACATTCATTATTATTATCATTACTAGATTATAAAAATACATAGTGAAAATGAAATGAAAATACATTTATGAAATACTTAAGCGATTAATGTTGGCGCGTTTATGATAACGCTATATATAGCTAGCTAATGATGAATGAAGTTCTGAAATAATTTTATTTTATTTTATTTAATATTATATTATATTAATTACTATTATTTATTTTTTTAAAACATACATTTAATATGCATTACTATTACTATTATAGTTATTGATAATTATGTTTATGTTTGTGTTAAATGTACACAATGCGCATCTTGTATCAATTGAGTTAGTTTCTGGGAAAATGTTGGAATGTCCTAAGAAGAAAATAAACAAATAGACAAATTATGTATTTAAATACATTTTTTATAATTGTAAGTTTAAGTGTAAGTGATTGTACAAGTGAAACCAAAAATACAAACAAGAAAAGAAAATATAAAATACAAAATAAAAAAAATAAATGTTTTTAAAAATGATGTGTCCAAAAAAGATAAAAAAAAAGGAAATGCGTAAATATTTTTTTATTTATTTGATATTAATCATAAAAACGTTTACTTTATCAATAAAATAAATAACACAGTTGGAAGTTGGAGGAGTTTTAAAGACAATGACATACGAGAGTCTTTAGGCACAAGTTATTTTGGTTATAAAAAGTGGAATTCATTTCAACGATACATCAATTGAAATGTGTATTTCACAAAAAATAAATTCATACAATAGGTGCTAGAGCTAAGTCTGGTTAAGAACTTAATCCACATTATGTACTTATGAAGTTTTCACACTCAACGAATTATATGGAATTTCTAAATTAATTTTAAGTCATTTGATGATTTTCTGAAGAAACAAACAACAGAATTTGCTTTCTAACACAATGCAGTAACAGGCGGTGGCTTGTAAACATTTGTATGCATACTCGAAAAGTATATGCATTTTCAGTTATGTTTAAAATTATATGAATATATAATTACAGGCCTATTTATTCAGAATAAATTAGTTATCTTTCAAGCCAGTGTAACAACTTCTTTTAAGGTAGGGTCACACATGGCAAATATTTGCTAAAATTTTACGTGTTTACTCTTACAAGTGTTTTGTAAGATCAAAATGCATCAAATAAAATAAAACTAAATTTTTTGTTTTGAATCATCCTAAAAAAATAAGTTTTTTAAAATAAATAAAAGAATTCAAAGGTATTTTATTTATTGGTTACGTCTTTTTCGTCAAATATTTGTCATGTGTGGCCCTACCTTTAGATGTATTGGAATTTCCTTTGAAAAACATAATTTTTTGGTGGGAAATATGAGTGACCACAGATTTTCTTCATTATCACTGTAGGACCTTTAGTTTACGAATTATAAGCAATTTTAGATATTTTGAAATTTTCATCACAAAAATCAAGTTTTGGTGAAAATATAAGTGATCACAGATTTTCTATATTTTCGCTCTAGGACCTTTAGTTTACGAATTATGAGCAATTTTAGATATTTTGAAATTTTCATCATAAACAAGTTTTGGTGAGAAATATGAGTGATCACAGATTTTCTTTATTTTCGCTCTAGGACCTTTAGTTTATGAATTATAAGCAATTTTAGATATTTTTGAATTTTCTTTAAAAAAATCAAGTTTTGGTAGGAATTATGAGAATGACAGATTTTCTTTTTTTTCGCTCTAGGACCTTTAAGCGTCCTGAAGCACTGTGCAAACCTGCAAACTTTTGCATCAGTACTAAATGATACGGTGGTTTCATAAATTTGCGTAATCACTACCAGCAATGTGCATTAAAAACCGTTTGACGTAAATGTGCTTTACGTTTTGTGCTTTACGTTTTGCAAGCCAGTCTGTCCGTTGAAAGAAGACCCCTAATAACTTATATAAATGATTGGTACATCAATAAAATAATTCCGGTTCGCTTGCTATTTAAATTCGGGAAAAGCGGCCCACAAATGGCTGAGATATAAGCATAAAACTTAATGATATACATTTCAAATACCTTTCCAACGACGTATATAACGCCATAGATATTCGGACCGACAAATTTTTTTCCAGTCTTTATCTTAATCTTTGGTTCATTTTTCATATTATCAAAATAAAGTTTTTGGTAATATTAAATTTTGATCGGATTGGAATTCTTGGAGACGTGTATAAATAATTGCAGAACTTGGACAGGTGTATGAATAAATGTAGAACTTGAAATTCGCACTTACCGTAGTTAAACAAATTTCATCAATTAATTTCATATTTATGGGTAAACCGGCATTTGCAAAACTCTCGCGCATTTTCTGTGCATCCACTTGGGACATCGCAAAAAGAGCGTTTGTCAGTAGATCAAAATGCAAAGCACCTTCCCCGGACAAAAGAACATTAATTAAAGCACTTTGAAATGAGGCCAATAAGTTTTCCTTAAATAATGGTCTCTGATAGAGACGCCATTTCTCATGAACATTTTGCATGGATATTAAAACGGTGCGTACTATGTTCGGGTCATTGCCGGTAACGACAATTTGTCCATAGGCGTTCATAATGGCCATAAAATGTTCCGGGTGTAAATTATCACTGGGATTTATGACTGGACTACTGTTACAATTATTGCCATTTTGCTGTTGTAATACTCCATTGGGCTGAACGTATGACTTGTAAAAGTACTGCCATTTACATGTGAGAATACTGAAAATAATGGAAACGGAAAAAAATATAATAGAAATATAATAATTGATTTATGTTTAGAATATTACCTATCAAACAATGAGTAGACCACACTAGTCAAATCTGTGGTATCTGCAACATTGTTCTCTACTTGCAGTAGTGGCATTATGTGTTCAAATGTGAAGTCTAATATTGAAGGCAACATGGCTAAGGATGCATTACCTGGTTGTTGGACAATTAATTGAAACATTTGTAAAATTTTCTCTATCACCACCACACGACTAAGAGTTAATTGTTCTCTGAAATGTAATTGTTTTATTATATATACATGAGCATATGCATGTAATTTGATAGTTCAATTTGAAAAATACCTGACATTGACGGTTATAAATAGAGTTATCATTTCCTTAATAAATTGCGAACCTAATTGACTCTGTAATGTACGCAAAACACTTAAACTAAACTCAGCAACAGTAATGGAAATTGCGTTACTATTTTGACCAAATGAATTATAAATCATTAAAGCTTTTGTTATAATAGGCTGCGTAAAGAAGAAAACAAGAGAATACAATACAATACAATAATCATAATCTTAGAATACTTAAGTAAATCGTAAATAAAAGACACATACCTTAAATGTTGAAGCTAACATGTCTTTTGTTGTGTTTGGAGAGTCTTTAAAGAATTCTATAACTAAACTAAATGTCACTAATAAACTCAATGAAATCGATGATACTTTAGCTTCAGCCGTCGCCGCATTCAAAGAGTTCAAATCTAACTCTAGGAAACCTTGAGCCAAACATTCAATATATTCCCTTAGGATCATACAACGACGTGAATAATCCTGTTGCTGTTCGTCGACATTTTTCCAAGGCAACACTAGGTAACTAATAAGACTTATATAGATATTTGCAATCACTTGTCGTGGTAAATGCGTTAGGCGAGGACCCGATTGCATGAGATTTACAATTGTGGGTATTTCCAAAAGACATTTTGGACGTATCACAGATGCTATACACAACAGCAATTGGCTGGCTGCCATATAGATGATTGGTGAAGATCCCATAATGGTATTGGGTTGAAAAATGCTACCCAACGATTCGAATAGTCGCAAAAGCATGTGATCCGATTTTAATGATTGACATAATGGCAAAATGCTGCGTATGGCCATAAGAACTTGAGCATATCTAAAATAAAATCGTAAAAACTAGTTCAATTAAATGACAAACAAGGTTTGTTCAAAATTTACTTACAAATAGTCAAAATCAGTCTGAAATGTTGACGCATCAACATCTATAGTATGCAATTTGTTACTAATAAAAAATTTCAACGTTGTTAATAGGTTCTCAGCTAAAATATCTAAATGGCAGTTAACTTCGGATGCAGCCTCAGCTGTTGTGTTGGTATCCAATAAAGGGGCTATTCTTACTACTGCCTGGCAGACGGTAGAAAAGTCTCTTAAATGTTCCGCAAAACTTTGCGACTTGATTTTACGTGACAACTCGAAATTTTTTCCACTATTTATGTCATTCTCTATGGACTGAAGGTAAACATGTGGTCGTGACCAATGACTAAATACTTGCGCAAATACAGCATTCGGACGAGACTCAGCAATTAAGGCAATACACTCGATGCATTGTGTTAAATATTGTTGCCATTCCGTTTGGGTCTTAAAAATAAGAAAATAATTATTTTTTAATGGGAAAAAAATAGAGACAAAAAAAAACAGTTAAAAAATATGTTACATTATCTTCCATCAGTTCATTATCCAAAAGTTCCAATTCAGTCTTATTATATTCAAATTGTGTGCGATGCATAATTTCAGATACTAATTGATGTATGACATCATTATACCGATTTAATTTATCGTGCATTGTTAAGCCTTTAATGATGGGAGTCCAAATTTCCAATTTTTCTGTGAAATCATATGCACCATTTTCTAATAAAGAAAAATACATTAACTCGTACCAAAATCTACATATGTATGTAAATAAAATAACAACTTACGAAAGACGGTACAACAGTATAACGACTTTAAAAAGCCATCCAACACCGAAGATTCTTGCAACATTTTTTGCCAATACTTAGCAGCATATAGACGTAAAAGTTCGCGAAATTTGTCAATATACATTTCGCTTTGTTGCTTAGATGTATTATGTTGATCCAGCAGTACATTAATGCCGGACATGAGGGTTACATTATATGGCAACGATTTTTGTAAATACAACAATTCATTCAGTACAGATAAGCCAGCCAATGATAGCTCCTGATGCGATGAACGCCATTGTGATATATCCAAAATTGACATAAGAAAATATTCCGATATTAGATCAGTCCTTATCCATGAAACAAAATGTTGGATACACGTTAACAGTTCCAAGACGCAGGAACTATACAAAATAAAATTGTATTATATATTATTTTTGTTATATCGTCGACATGGAAATCGAAACATTTTTTTTGGGAATAAATAAAGAATAAACAATCGGACAAATATTTACCTCAATTGATTGTCATTTGGCAGCGATGTTACTAAACTATAATCCATGAGTGTATTTGATATGGAATGAATGTCTTTGTCATTTATATGACACACAGCTATTAGTAAGTATTTTGTTAATAGATCCATAACTTCAGGCATACACATTGACGTGCTTTAAAAACAAAGATACATTTACGTATAAAACATTAAACAAACAATTGAGGAATATGTAATTAAATATCATATGTAACATCCGAAAGTTCTTAAAGTACATTAATATAATTGTTGTAATTCAACTACTTCATGATATAATCCTAAAGTAATTATTCGATCCCAAAGCTTTCCATATCATTTGAATGTGCATGAATTGTTTGGAGTTGAGTGGAGTTTTGTTTAATTCGTACAATTTGTGTTAAGCATTTTTTATATTTATAATTTATATTTTTATTAATTAAATTTTTTGTAAAAAAATTTTTATTAAGTAGAAATTTATAACCGATTATGGCCAATAAGCTAGGTTGTTGAAAAAATAATAAATAAATAAATTGCCAATTACTATAGATATCGGGGTATATCTAAACAAAAAGAGGACAGGAACAAATTTTTACACATTTAGTCGTAAATTCAGAAACACTATTAAAGGTAAAGATATTAAAATCAAGTAAGAGTGCTCTATTCGGCTGTGCCGAATTTTATATACCCTTCATCATTGTACATATAATTTAAAATAAAGACTGAAATAACCATTCAGAATTTCTATACGTCGTTGGAAATGTAATCCAGATATTGTGGTGTTTCCTTATATTTTAACTATTTGTGGGCCGATTTCCCTGAATTTAAGTAGCAACCGGGACTATTGCAGATATATTGATGTATCAATCAGTCTGCAATCCCAAATATAATCGGGATTTCAACAGACAGACCGGCATGACTATATAGACTTCGATATCATTTCATTTATTTTATTTAATCGAGTCCAAAGGGCCATATAAGATTAATATAGTATAACAATATGCATCATATCTATTGTGAAAAATTTAGCTCTGATTGTTTAAAATTATCCAAATAGTTTTGTATAATGACTGAAATAGTAAAACTGAAAACTATAACGATCCATGATACATATACTTTATAAGGCCGCTAATGGAAAATGTAGAAATTACAACACTCATAGTGAAGGGTATAAAAATCGCAGTCATTCGATATCGAGTAAATTCGATCGTAATTTTATTATTTGAGATTACGGCATTCGATATCGAGCATGAAATTTAATACATTTTGTTATAATTACGATATCGAAATTAATTTTCGATACGATAGTTCATTCAATCACGAATGCGGTAATTCGGCCCCTGATGTAAGTTACTTGACATTTTTATCTCTGGTTCAATATAATTGGTCTGTTCAATAACAAAAAACTATTACGAATTATCACAAATTGTTTGTACATTTTCCAGTTTTTCAATACAAATTTAAAATGTTTGTGTGAAAATTTGTAATAATTCGTAATAGTTTTTTGTTATTGAACAGACTAAATAATTCAAAAATGTTTAGCATATAGGTATTTAGCAACACAAAAATTACAAGAAACAAGGAGGAACATTAATTTAAGACAAATACAATTTAATTTTGTTTTAATTCCAAACTCACCAGGAATGAAAATACTGCTTTCTGTCGGTATTAACATCCTCTCTATTACTAACTACTTCCTCGGATGTAGTGCGCAGTAGACAAATTCCCAATGCAAAATTTGATTTCACTAACGTCAGACAGTGCATAATATAATTGGGATCTTCATCGGGAAACTGACGTTTACCCATTAAGGCTATTAGTTGAGCATATGTATCTCGTTGTCTTTTCTGTGATCTGGCTGGTAAATTGACATATCCACTCCATAGTACTTCCCTCATAAGTGCTCTATCGGAACTACCCAATTGCATCCATCGTCTAGTTATTGCATGCTCCAACGTGGAAGTGCAAAAAAACCAAAGAAATTGATTTTGTTCAAATATGTTACCATTACCCACAACCGAAAGACATGTCTTCCAGGATTCGGCTTGACTCTTGAACGATATTAACTCAGATTCAATTTCCCGTTTGCGGTTATTAGGTGTGGTCGTAGAATAGAATTCACGTAGCAATGAGTCCATCAAAGCCAAAGGGGAAGACTAAACAACAAAAATATATAAAAACAAAAATCAAAATATGTAATGTAAAAAATATTTGTTTAAAACTCCATTAGGAATTGTGCAGTATGGCCAAATATGATTATTACTCACCATTTTTGGTTTTCACCAAGGAAATTTTTGTTTTGTTATTTTTTAACTTTTTTTATATGTCACAGCTCTCTATCAAGGTTTATGGTGATGGACGACAATGTCGTCTGTGTCGTATGTATTTAACAAAATATACGTGTGGGTCTTTGCTTGTGGTCTTAACTATGAAAGGCTTTTAATTTACACAACTTTTATTATTAAAATAAAAAACTAATTTCAATTTAAAATTTTATATTTATTTCCAATACAAATTTGTTAAATTTCCTTCAAGTTCTTTTTTGAAAATCGTTTGTAAAAAATTATGAAAACTTCTCCATTAAAAAACCGACTTCATGAACTGGGAGATAAAAAAATACTGTCAAAATTGTGAAAAAATAACAAAGAAGAGTTACCATCCCCAAGAAAAATAATCTAAATGACAGGGCGATTCAAAAACTCAAAAAAATCATTGCATACCAATTGGAAATTTAAATTTGCAAATTTGACCATCGTTGCCAAGGTGCATTTAATAAGGTGTCATCGGGAGCACAGCTGATTATAGAAATAGCACGCGATAATGTCAAACTACACATATAAAAAATATTTAAAAAAAATCATAATTTTTTTAAAAAATGTTGTGACAAAACATATTTTTGATTTCTACAAATAGACATAGCTGGGACGTCTTTAAGTTCCATAAGGACCCAAATTATATTGTGTCTACAATCAATATTCGATATGGCGTGGTGGATTAAAAAAAACTTTGCGAAATATGCAAAGGTTGAGCAAACATTTTTTTTTTTTGGAAAAACTTGTGACTTATTTTTGTTATTTCACTTTGTCATAATTTCATTTTTGGCAAAGTGTTAAGTGTTTCTAATCCACAACATTCTTTGCAAATCTCACTTTGCACTAAGCAAATTTTTGAGGTCTGCTCTCTCTGCGCTCTCCTGCAAAGTCAGCAGTCTTTGCATTTCTGTCTTATCACTTGCTTAGCTAAATGTAATGCAAAATAAAAATGGAAAAAAACTTGCACTGTGATTTAAAAACAAAATTATATATACATATGTACTTTAAAATAACAATTTTAAATATTTTTAGGTAAACAAAATTCCAAATTTTCATTTCAAAATTGTTTGTGACAAAAATGTGCCTATTCTATAATTTTTAATTTAAAAAATATTTAAATTTTGTATGGCTGGGGAGCCAAAATAAGAAAATAAGGAATTAAATGAATTGAAAATTGGTATAAATCAATGAAACTATATTATGTATATATTTTAATTATATTTAATTATATTCTCAGGTATTATTGTTTTACTATGTAATATTGTTATTTTGGCCATTATTATGGCTTTATATTACTGAATTGTGATAATAAATAAATAAATAAATAAATAAATAAATGTTATGCCAAATTTTTTTTTCAAAATTATTTTTTTTTTAGTGACAAGAGTTTTATGCCAAATTTTTTTAAATTAAAGTTTTGTAGTCATGAACAATTAATTCGGCCCATGATAGAAAAAAACAAGGTAGTTTCACTTCTCTCTCTCAAAAATATTTTTGAAGTTTGTTGGAATTATTTGAAATTAAATTTTTGTAAACAATGAAAAAAATCGTTGCCACATATGAAAAAGGGCTGTATATGGGATGTTTTCCTTTAAAGTAGCATAAATAGTTTCTTGTTTTTTATTATTTAAAAAACAAATTTCTTTAATTTAAATTGTTTTATTTATGTAATTTTATGTTTGCTGTTTTATTTTTGACTTTTAAATAAACAAAACAAAATGGGATTTTAAGAATGAATACGGTAGCACGATTTTTCATAATTCCAGTAAACGTCAGAACGTTAATATGGCGACAAAAAGAGTAAGTTAAACTACCTTGTATATTTGTATCATGATTCGGTTATTGACAAACTTATCAAAATTTGAATTTATAGAATTTACAGTTTCGACATATCGTCAGCATATTATTGTTTTGGCTCATATCCAAAAACTCGGAATTGAGAAAAACTACAGCCACAATAAGCTTTGGAGAAGTTGGGTCATCTGAAGAATTTTACTGAAAATATGTATATATTTTACAAATTTGTAATTTATTGAAAAAATCTTAATATCTATGTAGTTTAAAAGACAGGTAATGAAACAAAAACATAAATCTTAAAGTATTGATTTTACAGTTAGTTCTATTCTACTATTTAAGATTTCCACGGGTGCTGCTGGCGTTCTCGATTTACTTGAAAAGACATCTCTATTTTATCCTGAGCTGTGCGCGTAGCAGTCTCTATGTATTTGTGTAGTTTATCCTCGAGTTCAGCATGAGCCTGGCGATATTCTATGTCTTCGCCATTTAGTTTTAATCCGTATAAGAGTAAATCTATCGAATTTAGTGGAAGAGACAATTCTGGATTTGTTACAGCAATCGAATGTTTAAAACTAAAATATTCACTGCCCGCACCCAGCATGGCCGAAAGCATTTCTTGTGCCAATTCTGCAGCTTCTAACAGGCGATTATGTCTGACAAACAAATGTAAAAGCTCTGAACAGTTAGACAATTTATAATTGTTGTATAGCCATTGTGGTACAAAGGCTTGCAAACTTAATAGTTTGTTCACAACCGATTTACGTATTTGTGTCGATGATTCCTCCTCATTATCTTCTACTAGCTTGCGTAGCAGAGACCAAGCCATATCTGATGCTTTATTACGATGTGGCAAGTCCGCCAAATCGTTTTCTTGTAACCAATCCCAAGCATCTGAGGGATTTTCATCAGCCGTACGTACACATGCGGCAGCTAAACAATCGAATATGGGCAATACACTAACAGTAAATCCCTTGGCTAATTTTAGGGCAGCAGTAAATAAACCGCAACTGGCTAAAATCATTGATAGTTCTTGAGGTCCGGCATTAAGGAATGAATGTATATCTTTGCGGTGCTCTGCTAGCTTTATAAGCGCCTCTGTATGTAACATTTCCTTCTTAATGTGTTTAATTTCGAGGACTACAACTTGGGGTTTTGCGATTGATGTTTGATCATCACTTCGCTTGTCGTCATCGTCGTCGTCGTTCATACCATCTTTAGAACTATTACTTGTGTCGTATTCATCGCCTATAACAGGCTTAGCAATCCAGCGATAACGTTCATCAATTAAGTGTAAACAATTCAAACAGACTAGAAGCGATGAGAATCGTTTGTTAAGTGATTCTAAGGAATCGCCTTCAAGTTGATAACGCATTGACTGTTCATACATAATAGCAGAAGCTAAAAGAAAAACATGGTAGGTGGTGGTGTTGTTTCACTCAATTAAGAAAGAAATATATTAATACAAGACTTACCTTTCCTCATGTTGCCGTTGTTGACATGAAAGGCGTATAGGAAATCATAAATTTCATTTTTTTCCATAGATTGTGATCTAGCTCTGGACTCAACAATATTTTCAAATTCTTCATACAGACCCACATAAGGAAAATGCATTAATAAATCGTATCGTTTACGATTAAACAACGTAAATACCAATTGATGCAAACAATCCTTACGACGTGACAATTCCGCATTGTAAATTAATGAATGATAAGCTTCCTCATAATGTTCCAATTTTAGGTGATTATTGAACACGATCGACTGAAACATGGGTAGTTGCGGGTCATTTTTATCCAACAATCCAATGGCAACCTGAGCCATTGATATAATGTGATCCAAAGCATTGTGTTGTTCGAAAAGTTGTATAACTTTTAGATAGTATTGAGCAATGCACTGATTCGTGACTTTTAACTGAAATTTATCAGTTTCAATGTCCGAAAGGTTTTCCACTAAAGAAGCGTATGGAGTGTTTTTTAGCACTTTCTCAGCAAGAAATTGTTCTTTAACAACCCCCTTCGCCGATTGTATGAATAAATCATAAGCCTTGTGGGATTCGCCACTATCGAGTAATGTTACCGCCAAAATGAATTGTCTGGAGCATATATTCCATTCACACCAGCTGTTGAGAAGACGCACATAATCTGCTATGATGATGTGTTGGCAAGTGCTGAAGAGCCATTCACCAAATACGAAATTAAACGAAACAGCCCAAATGAGTTGACTGACTATAGTTGACAAGGGCATTAGAGTTTGTTGCCAAGTGACGTTATCGAGATCCTTGAAATTGTCTGCGTACAAAGCCAGAGCCGTATACAGGCCCTTGGCATTGAGGAAAACTTGCAGCAAAGGTGCAGAGCTACATTTGCCGCCATTCGAATAAATTCGTCCGGAACCAGATGTTAGTTGTAAAAGATTAAGTCTTTGCATGGACGTTTCCATAGCTGAAGCTGTATTAATATTGACGGGTGTTTCTGATATCCATATCATAACATAGTAAGATTGTAGAAATATTAGAACGTCAGGCATAAACTGGGACCGCAAGCATTCTAAAATATCGACAGGCAAGGAATGAGTATCGATTAAAATTTGTTGCAGCAGCAAGAGGTTGCGACAAATGGCAAAACGTATCAAAGCATTCTGTCGTACGGTTTCGGCTAATAGGGATAAACCAACCTGACTGCCGAAAAGAGAACCCAAGGACATAAACATTCTGGTGGTGTGGTTTAAATTATTAAAATTTGTGTGCATGGTTTCTGGATTACCATTGTCCATGCGCAAAATATCCAGTAACATCGACATCGCGGTGCGCAAATCTTTAATCGACTGCATTTTTTGTCTAATGGCCACCAAGAAATTTGAAGGTAAAAGTTCTTTTTCAGTATCTCCCGCCAATAGATCTTCAGTTAGTTTTTCTATAACTACATTCGGCATCTCTAATTGATACAATTTCCTATCAATGTCAATTTTTACATCTTCTGGCAGCCATTTTTCGATTTGGGCTATGATTTCTACCAGGTTTACCAAATCTCTGCCTTGACGTTCATTATCGGAAAAATGTAAAGGAACTACAATGTCTGCTTCAACATCCTCGCCAGCCAGCATTAAATGTTCTATAGTTTCGCAAGGTCTGAGCAGAGAAAATGTATTCTTTTTTACTACACACACAGCATCCAAAGGTTCCAATATTAATAATCCACTGGGCTGGGATGCCTTCATGTGATATTGTTCACAGCAGGAATAAAAACGTTCCCACAATCTTGTAGATATTTCTAAATAATCATCATCAGAAACATCAAAATCTTTAACTTCATTTTGAAGTTCATCTTCTATTGCTTGACAGACATGTTCCTTCAATAATGTCATAGTACAGTGTTTGCCTTCAAAACGAACATTTGATCTACGGAACATCTGAAATAATACAATTAGAATGTGTTGAACTGCACTAATTTACAAAGATAAATTTTTTATGTTACTTACAAATAAAGCCTTTGCAATAACGCTGCGCTCGAATTTTCCCGGGTGAAAAATATAAGAACAATACGCTTCTCTGGGATCCATACCATGCTCAATACCTAGACAATAACGATCTGGTGGTGGCTCCATAGCAGCCGAAACCCAATTGATACCCATTCCCCGGACAAGTGAAAAGCTTGATATACTAAATTCACCCTCTGCATTACTCCATAGTGCCCAGATTCTAGAATCGCAAACATCAAAATCTGTTAAATCCAACTGAGGGGCAGAAATTATTTTACGTCGCTGTAAACTTAGTCCACTGTTATTGGCCGCATCAATTTGCAAGTCAAGACATACAAACTCCGAGCCAGATGAATGTGAGAGAAATGCACAAAAGCTGACGTCATTAATTTTGCGCAATGAATTACTTTGAGCTGAAATATTAAAGTTATTGTAGTTGAATTTAAACTTAAATATTCAAACTTACGTCCTTGCATCCGTTGCTCGCTGCCCTCTCGTACACAGTTAATAGCACAAAGTATTTGCATATTAATAGTGGACCAAACTCGCAAGTAGTCGTTACGGTATAGAGCCAAAAGTAAAATTTGATTGTTTATACAAGTGAATACCAATGAATTAGCATGGTCAGCATCGGATGTATCAGTTTTCCCTCTACAATATATATAAAATCAAAATAAGTTTATGAAAAGTCAACAAATTACATACGTTAATGCTCCTTTTATATTAGAAAATAATCTGGGCATAATATGGTGTTCCTTCAATTGATGACCAATCGTATGTCCGGTTGCACAGTTCATGGTGTACAACATCAACTGATTCTGACAAGCTAAAGCAAAATAAGCCTCTTCTCCATTTGTAGATAGAAAACTAGCAGCAGCATGGGGTATATGACTATCTAAATTAAAATAAAATAATGATTCTTATTACCACTTTTAAATAATAAAATTACTTACTTGACGAGCCCAACGTATCAATAACATAAAAACTGCTTGGATCACGGGCAGCTGCTGCATTGGCATCTTTAAATATGGAAAAAGTCTGTGAATCATTAAAATCCACAGAAGCAGTGTTGGCGCCAACACTCCCTGTAAATGATCCATCAGCCAGTGAGTCCGGATGAGGAAAACATATACGATGTAGACTGCAAACTGTGCAAACCAATAAAACAATATATTTTCCCTGCTCAATTATGTTAACGGCTATGACGGGTGAATCGGTGAATTTGTAACGCAAATTATTTTGATACAGATTAAAATCCAAACTTATTTCAGACAATTCCAAAATGTCCTGATATATACGCCAATAAATGTAGCGATTACGATTGTGGTTCAAAGTAACATTTTTAAAACAATAACCACCGGCTTTTTCCGCAACTTTAATATCCTGCAAAGTACTGTGTGTTCCACCTGAAAGTAAATAAAAGACGGTCAGTCCACAAACGTTGCGATATTATTCATTTGGCTACCTGTGTTTAAAGTAATTTCATGCCATTCTTCTTGACAGGAATTTGTTGTAATAACTTCACGATAACTTAAACTTTCCATTTTTTCGTTTTAATAATGGATGCAATTATTTATTTATACAAAATTCTAAAATCTTTTAAGACAGATGCAAAGAAAATACAAGCGGCGGCAAATGTTTCGACATAACCTAAAATATAAATGTCAAATAAATAAACAATTGGGAGGTGTTCAGAAAATGAAAAAAAAACAAAAAAACCCGTTCAAGGAATACGAGATAAAACCAACAAACAAAAATATTAGATTTTTTTTATATTACAATGAAATTAAAGATTTACTAAAGTATTGTATATGAAAAACGCATTATGCATTTCACATAAAATAAGTGGTTTTAAGCCACGGTATTGCTTTCTCAATGCCTTTGCTTTGAGCATATGCCTTTGCTCTGAGATCTTAAAATTCAGGAGTTCTGGCTTCCTATATGAAGGTATAGATAGGTTGATTGCTAGTTTTTGGATGTTATGGCGTTATGAAAAATTAGATGACAACTAATTGATTGGATTCTAAGTGGTTGGATCAACTTCTGCTGTCCACAGATATAATATTCACACGGGACTCTAATCCATATTTCAGTTACCTTTGAGAGTTTTAGTATCAAAAGTCAGCAAAACTTCGATTTAATAAAATATCTTTCGATATATTTTGAATATCTTGAGAGGTATTTCTAAATTATATATCAAGAAAATCCTTAAATAAAGGATTCCGAAAAATTCTTAATCAACAAAAATAGTATCACTGCAAATATTTTGTAGCCAATCTTTTTTACTTTAATGTATATTAAGATGATGAGTATATTGGATTCAATATAGTTTAGTATAGTACTTTTTTAACAATCCCGATTTTTCAAAATGAAAATGCCGATAATAATGTTTCCTCTTATTTAAGCAACATTTACTTTTCATCAAAACTATCTGGCAGCCCAGATTACAATAAAATGCTATAAAAACATTCACAATAGAGTTAACAATTTATCAATTCAGTCAGATTGACAGAAGCTACTTTTACCGCTCTGTCATTAAATATTTTCTATTTTTTCATCAGTATTTTGCAAATAAACAATTGAGAAAAGAAAAGCAACATACGAAGTGTTAGTTTTTTTTAATATTTATTTTCAAACTTTAACATTAGTTAATTTTTTTCAACTGGTTGTAATAAGAGTGAAGTAATTGTTGAAAAGTGGTTAGACATTTTATTTGCCACATCTAAATTATTTTTCAATATGGGAAAAATACAATTTTGCCGAATATGTAGAACAGAAAAGAACCTGAAATATACGACCAAAGAGTTAAGACAATTAAATAAAAAACAATTGCTTTTGGCACATGCGACTCAACAGGGTCAAGGAAATAATAGGGCTTCAAAAAAGGTAAGACTCATTAAATAGCATGAACTAGAACATAATAAATAAAATCTAAACATACCAATACACCAACTTTATATATGTATATGGGTGATTTCATAATAAACATTGCATTAAATGTATATAAAAAAAACGTTCTAACAACGTTCTTATAATACTTTTGGAATTCTTTGTAAACAGCTCTTACTCACCACACCCACATTGGGCAATATCTGCCAGGTCTGTGATGAACGCATACAAATATTCCACCGTTTAGATGACGGTGGTCAAGACAGTTGTAGCGATGTTGAAATTGAAGTTGTTGAAAACACAAATGAAGCACTGCCAATGCGACTTGTTGATACTGTACCAAATGGAGATTTTGGTCAAAGAACACAACGTCCAGAAACGCCGGTCATTGTGGATGACGATGACATGTTGTTTAATATATTTATGCAAAAGTTTGATCAGAAAACCCAAATGCAACGGCATCCAGTGGACTCATCACTGGCACAGCAGCAGACGGACAGACAGTATGTAAATCAATTTCATACACCTTATACTCCACCACAATCAACAGCGGGCGGCAGTGAAGGTGATGAATCAAAAGTAATTGAAGTTTTAACATCTCGCGAAAGCACACCCGCCCCAACAACTCAAGCTCTGCCACCACCTCCACATTCGAATTCTAATCTGGTCGATTCACAGGGTCATCGCATTGTGGCCATCATAGAATTAGATGACGTCGATGAGAACGATCAAAAAAATAATGAAGAACTACATATCGGTTTATTGACTCCTGCAACGAGTTCTTCAAATGAATTGTCATTTACAGAAAGTATTGAGCACAGGTCTGGTTTACTATCACCGATTAAGAATTCCAACTTTAAAAGTCCACGTATGCATGATGGACGTGTACAAGCACAAGTCGAAGAAGATGACGACGAAATAGTGTTCCGTAAAGTTGATATTGAACAAGGAAAGCAGACTTCAGCAATAAAAAAACGAAAACGCAAAAGTTACGACGAAAAGGAACTGCGTTTGGTGGCCAGTTTAAGCTTGGTTTCCAGTGACTCTGAAGTAGAGGACAGTCCGATAAAGGTTCAAGCTAAAAAATCTGCCATTGCTCCTGCAGGTGAAACATCCTTATTAGTTTTACAAAAGACATTTATGTGCAACGTTTGCAAGATAAAATTGCCAGACTCTGAAGGCCTTTCCGTACACGAACGCATTCACCAAGGCGTGAAGTGTACATTGTGTCAAGTCGGTTTTCAACAAGTCAAACGCCTAATCTATCATATGCGTCGCAAACACAGAGAATATAATGGTGATGCTTTGGCTGAAAAACCTCGCTCTGGCCAAGACAGCTGTATGACTATTAGATTACGTTATATGCAACGAACAACCTTTTACGAATGCCAGCTATGTGGCCGTATAGATGAGATATTCAGGGAGCACAAAGAGCATATTATAGAAAAACATGCCAATGAATCTAAAACACTCAAAGACCCCATAATGAAACAACTCAAATGTCCACTGTGTAAGGTAAAGTGTGGGGCACAGTATTTGTCATTGTGTCGCCATCTAATAAGTTCACATGAATATCAGCAGTACAGAAGTCATCTGAGAGAGTTGGTACATGTGAGTGCATTCGGTTGGAATGCAGCCCGGCAACAAGAGGTGGCTAAAACAGCAAAAATATTTCAGTTTATTAAGAGGAAAACATTCTTTTTTGAGTGTAAAATATGCCACAAAGTCGTTGCAGGCTATTTACATCACTTAAGGCACGTCAGCCAGCATCAAACATCCCCCAACGAAAAGACCAAAGTTAAAATAGCTGCATCTGCTGAAATTCTTCCTTCTATTTTAGCAACATCAAACACCCTGAGTTTAGAACTGAAGAAACTTGAGGAAAACCTGAAAAACGATACAGTTCGTGCATCAAAGAACCTGCAAAAAGTTGATAATAAATCTAAAAAACTAGTAAATAAGGCTAAATTGAATAACAAATCAATACAAATAGAGAAAGTTAATGAAAAATCTAAAAAAATACTAAAACCGAATGAAAATGCTGTACAAAAAAAGTACAAATTAAAAAGTAATCAAAAGGGAAACTTAAATAAACCACTTAAAATCGAGACATCTAAGAATACAGCTTTGTTGAAGAATTGTAAAGGAACGGAGTCGGAAAATAATGAATCTAAAAAGAAAATACAAATTAAAATTAAATTAAAACCAAAGGATAAGCAAATTAAAAAACTACCAAGTGCAGAAAAAATAACCAAAGGAAGACCTAAGAAAGATTCGATCAAAAATAAAGAGAAAGACAATGAAAAACTTAAAGGTAAATCAAAAGTAAAAGTGAAAGATGCTGATCAGAAGTCTCAGGTGAAAAAGGTTAAGGTTAAACCACCCATACGGCAGATTGATCTGCAAAAATATAAATGTAAATATTGTTTAAAACAATTCAAAGGTTTTCGTTTATACAACTTACATCTTCTGCAACAACACAAAGAAAATGAGTATACTGAATGTAACAAATGTAATAAACTCTATACGAATTCCTCTACCACAATAGAGCATATCAAACAATGTCCACAAATATTCCCCACATCCAAACAAAAACGCAAATTCTCTGAACAACCTTCAGTATCAGACAATTTAACTGACATCAGCTCGCAACCATGTGTAAAAAAAGTGCCTCAGAAGTGTGATGAAAGTTTTGCCAATACAGAAGACAACTACACATGGCTTCAAGACCTACTAAAATTAAAAGAATCATCTGAAATTAGTGATAGTAACTCAACTTATGTTCAATCTACCAATACTGCCTTATTCATAACTAAACAATCAAAATTGCAATGTTGTTATTGTTTGCATCTATTACCCAATGACAGAGCATTGGAGGAGCACACAAAAGATCAACATTCACAAAAAACAAATATTGTTATTAAATATAAACCTTTTAGAATTATAAATAAGTAATACTTGTATTTATAAAAACACTATCTAACAAAATATAATCTCTGCAGTCAAAGCATTTTCTATCAAGCTGAATCTAGCGAAATATGTTTGTTCTTTTACTTTCAATCACTTTTATTTCAACACATCTTTGTGTAAGTACACAAACAACATTGTTTTTTTTAATGTAAAATTTTAAATTAAAAATCAATGAGAGAATATTGTATTTTAAATTTCACTAAAATCTTAAGCTTACTTAGTTTCGATATAGAAACAACAGCATTTTCTTAAGAAGTTTTATTTGAATGAGTGTCTAGACTCTAGACTCTAGAGATTCGAATAAAAAGAGAAATGTGAGTAAACAAAATTTATGTACATGTAGGAATATGCATTTTAAATACGTATGTTCTTACATTTATTTACTTGTTATGTAAAGATAAGAAATAATTTTATTTAAATAAAAGTACCTAATGTTTTCTTTGTTACGATTTATTTTTAAACATATCTTAATTTGATAACCGTATAAAGTTGTATATGATGGATGGAAGGGTAACTCAATATTCGCATTGTTTCTCTATTCCATATAAAAAATTCGTGGAGAAATGTCTAAGTTTACCAAATATTTTAAATTTTTTTTCTCATTCACATTTTCTCAAAGAATATTCAGTTCGAAACACAAAAACTGGCAGTAAGGGCCTGTTTTCGGACTACAAAGAAATTTTTTATGAGTGGAATTTAAATCATATTTGGACCATAGGGCTTGATTCTGAATAAATGAAATAAAATAAACACAGAAGTATTCTTAATAAAAAATAAAGTTACGAGAAATACACATAGAGCGTAAAAAATCTCAAACGAAAAATATTACACATACGAGTGTTGTTTTTGTTTTCACATGCTTTTTTTTATTAATACATTCCACCACTCAGGTTTTTGACACCTGAGTTAGGTTGGTTGACAGGAGGGTTTCCGATCTATGTATTTATATATGCATTGAACCATAGGGTAACATAGAGACGAGACGTAATTGTCGAAAACCCAAGTCTGTTGTCAAAAACCTAACTCTTGCAACAACAAAATACATGTTAGTCAATGTATTTTGTTGTCGTTTTAAATATGGAATTGTAATTGTTTTGTTTGACAGAACGGAGTGTGTCCCTCTATGTACAATTCTCTATGCTTTGAACTCTGTTGACTTAAATATTTTTCATATGAGAATTTACATATAATCCGGGAAAACAAAAAATTTTCAAAGGTTTTCACATACGGGTGTGGTGTTTGTTTTCATATAGATGTTTTTACCTGTACATTTCCACCACTTAGGTTTTTGACAACAGACTTAGATCTTTGACAGGGTTAGTTTCCGCTCTATGTGTATTTCTCTGTAATTTTTGTATTGTTTAAAATCCGTAAACAGGCATTTAATATTTTTTTATTTTAAAATAAAAGATAATATGTACAATAATTTCTGTTCTAAGTTTGGCTAGTAGTACATACTTGTGTTTTAAATTCTAAACAATACGAAAGAGTTCAAAATAACCCACGATCCCATATCTAAACTTGAATACTTTTGAAATCATTATGTACAAGATAAGACAATTGTTATATGTAGGTAGCAAAATAAACTGAAAATATTTACAAACTTATTATAAATAGTAATAAAGAGGAAGCATTGGCTTCTTACATATTTACATACATATATACTTACAAGCCTTATATTCTTTTATTAATAATTCAAACAAGTTTTGTTTCTAAAAAGCATATTAACTAATTTTAAGCAATTCATTTTATTTTTAATCAAAAACTATACTTTTATTAATAAAAAAAGAGAATATTCATAAATATTTGAAAATGTCCTTCAATCTATTCTTAAAAACTGTATTTAAATTTGTATCTGCAGATAATTAATTGTCGTAATTTATACCCACAAAATATTCATAGTAGTAATAAAATGGTTAATTTTTTGATTTTTATAAAAAAATTTAAAATTTCAATCACTTTTTTTTAAATATTAACCAAAAAAATAATATATAATTTTTTTCGGAGAAAATTATCCTGAAAATTATGGCTAAAAACTAAAAAAAAAAATTTAGTACTGGAACACAATTTTTAAAATCTAACTACCAGTTTATAGAGAGTTGAGTGAAAATTTAACATGTGTGTTGTTATTGTTATGAAAACAAAATACATGTTAACTCGATTATAAACTGCCTAGAACAACAAATTATGAAATGAATCAAAGTTTTTTTATTTGGAGAGGTGATATGTATATTGTTTACACATATGTATGTATGTTTATTTAATTTTATTGTGAAGTGAATTTTGATCAGTATGTATTACATTTTAAAATTTTAAGTTTTCATTATTACTGTGCATTGTTGCAAAAATTATGTAAAGTTTCTTAAATGTTTTATGGACTGAAATAAATATTATTTATAAAATTACGAACAAATTAAAAAATGTATGTATTATTTAAAATTCATGTGTTTATGTTCGATTTGTTGGCAAATGAAATAAAAAAATTTTTATTTAAAAATGTTATGGGGTGTTTTTTTTATAATGTTTAAAGGAAAAAATTGGTGAGTATTTTTGTGTTGATGTTTCAGAAAGTTTAAAAGAGAGCAGAAAAAAAGTTTATTTCGCTAATTCGAATTCTTTTAATTCTTAATTAATTTTGCATTACTTATTAAAAATACAGGGGTTTTGCATTCCAAAAAACACATTTTTAATTGAATTTAATATGTGACATCAATTAATATTGGTTTTAAGATTAATTAAGCTGGTTCTAATTATAGTAGAAAATTTTTTTTTTAATTTTGTAAAGTAGATCTTAATATAATATTTATTCCGGGTCAAAAGGTAAAACTACATGCCTCTAGAAATTTTTAAATGTGTTCTAATATAGAAAATACCCATTTCCTTAACGTCCATCACCTTAATCATGATTATGTTCTTGATTACGAAGCTTTTCCCAAGGATACTCATCTATTCGAGTAGATAAAATATGCATATATTAAACAAGTAAGAGAGTTATATTCGGCTGTGCCGAATCTTATATACCCTTCACCAAATTATACTTCAAAATCAAAATTTTAAATATTTTTGGTAAACAAAAAAATGATGTATTCGGATTTTCAAATTCTCTTAAAATGTAACCACAAAATGTTTTTTGTGTCTCCTGAACACTTAAAAGATTTTGAGTTAATACAGTATATTTGAACGAGTGCGATATGTAAAATAACGTAACATACAAAACTTTAAAAATATCTTTTTTTCTTCGGAAATGTTTTTATATCTGAAATATTTTTAATTTTATGACGTTCTTTACTTCTGCAGTAAAATTATAAAGTGATCTTACTTTTGGATTTTCGACGACGATATATTTTATGGATTTCAAATGAAATGCATTTTAAAGAAGTATAGTTATATCGCCTTTGAAATTGGGACCCACAAAGAGTTAAGTCCAAATTCATGTCATGTACATATACATACATACTTACGCCCTTAGCTATAAGTACCCTGAAGGAAACCTGGGGTTAAGTGTCTCCAAGTCACCACTTTTGTCGAATAAATTGGTGACATTGTCTACAAATCGTCTACACTTTTTACTTTGCCGTTTATGTGTAGAGAAACGTTTGACAACTGAAAAAATATTAATTTATTTTCAGTTTTGTTTAAAATAAAAAAAGCTGTTGTAACTAAAATAATGGACATTTTCCCAATTAATTTTGAGGTAAAATTTAAAGAGTTGGACGATATTTTAGCTATTCAAAGATATCCGTACGTAAGAATTTAAATTTATGTGGATTGAAATTAACGAATAATTTAAAATTGATAGTTTATATTCTTTAGATAGGACAAATTATGATACTTCTTGGTGGTAATGCCGTACGTAACCTACATAACATATTTGGATCCAATATAATTCTGAATTTTAATGCTGACGGATCATTCGGCAAATATATTTTTCGCAATATATTTTCGGCTCTGATAGGTAAAAAATGTGTAAAACTATTTTCCATTATGCATATTTGATTAAAACTTTCAGTTAATCTGCACATTAAAAAATCCTTTTCAACGTCACAAGAAAAATTTTTTTAAGTAAACAAGTCGCAGCAAGTCATAAAAGAACTAAAACGAATCTTCTGGCAAAGAAGAAGAACGCAAGTTGTACCTTTTTTACTTTTGCGTGTTAAAAATATTTTTATATTCAATAAAACATTCAATTTAAATGAATATATGCAAGTGTATGGACTGAGTTTGTTTCCAATAGAAAGTTTAAAAAGTGTAGACTGTAATGACTAAAATGTATTACTGAATATCTGATTCCAATGTCTCCATTTGGTCCCATAAGAACTGCATAGTCTATAGTGCCGAAGTAAGTAGTTCATTCTCAATGACAAGCACATGTTAAATGTCTATAGTAAATAACATTGTCTGGGGTATAAGAAGTCATTAGTACTGGTGACTGTGTCAATGGTAATTCAAATTCTATTTACTGTAATTTCCAAAATTTTATTGTAATTAAATACATGCATACATACGATTCTAAAACTAAAAACTTATGATATTCTTAAAAATCGTCCATCATCATGGCTTCAGCAATAAATTTCTTATAAATACTCATAAATTGTGCCACAAATGCCTCTAAATGGAAAATATGTTTGGCACCATTTTGCATACGATGTTCATATAAAGCAGCATATTCTAGTGTCTTCGCCTTGATAGACATATCACAATTTCTTACCAACTCTTTAACTAGGCCTTGAAAAATTACATCGGGCGGTACACCTTGAGCTAACAATTCATACAAACGATCGCGTACTTTTTCCAATTTAGCTGGAGATTGTTCAGTTAGAATTTGACTGGCGGTTTCTCGCAAAAATACTTGCCAATCAAGTTCGACTATGTCCTGTTGGGCTGTGAATGGATACTGTTGGACCTTGCATGCCTCTAACATCAATATAGCCCTACGTAAATTTCGTTCTGATTTGTCAATTATGCGTTCGGCTAATTCGGAAGGCAAAGCTATATTTTCCCGCTTACTTATGGCTTGTAGAACAGAACACATTTCTGTGGGGCTGGGAGCAGCCACGCGTATACCCAAACAACGAGAACGTATGGCGGGTATAACTCTTGATGTTGAATTCACTGACAATATAATACGACAAGTGGCCACATATTTCTCCATGGTGCGACGCAAAGCATGCTGAGCATCTTTAGTTAATTCATCTACTTCTGATAAAACAATTACCTTGAAATCTCTTTGGCCATTGGGATCAATTTGATGTGTTTGTGCTACTTGTTTAATTAGATCAATAACAACAACACGATCGTACATGCCAGCATCTGAGGGATTTACCTCCAAGTGATAATTACTGCTAACAGTCATTACCTCAATTTTACGATTTGATGGTGTTGTAAATGTCATTGTCTCATTGCGGAGTCTTTCTACGCCTGGACCATAAAGTTCTCGAAGTAGACACATAATACGAGTTTTTTTACCAACTCCTGATGGTCCATAAAACATCAAATGCGGAAAATCTCCCTGTTGGCTTAGGTTTCTTAAATTTTCAGCTTGTTCCTTGAGAAAAATAGTTTGATAAATAAAATATATGCAAACTTGTTACCTACTTTACTAACCTTGTGATAATCTAATTTAAGTAGTTCCCGAGGACGATGTTTATCCACCCATAAAGCCATTTTTGCAAGATTTTATTTTTAAAATGTAATTAAGGTAAAGAAAGACACACCGGGCGTCTATTTTGCAGCAATTTGGCGCAAAAAAAATCAAAAGTAAAAATCAAGCAGAATTCATAAAAGGTGGTTGCAGTTTTACAAAAACAACTGACCTTAGCTAATATAAGAAAACAGCTGATTGGTTATATGAAAAATTAAAAAAAAAAAAAATACGTATTAAAACTTATAATAGTGTGGATATTTGAATAGTAGTGATTGAAGTAGTTATTTATGTAAAAATAAGTATTATTAATAAGCATAGAATAGGGCGATATTGAAAAAAAAAAACTGTTTTTGAAAGGCGCTAGAACCAAACCAGCGAAAAAATATAATCACCTGATTGTCTGACTCAACCATATATGAATTCGTCTTTGTAAAAATAAAAAGAACAGCTGTTGGATAATGCAGTGCTTTTGAAATAAGTGCCAAATGTGCAAGAAGTTGAGATGTAATGAAAAAACTCATCAGCTACATAGTTTTTAGACATATTAAAATTTAATAAATATATATTATTAGTTGTTATTAATTAAAAAAATATAATTGTATTAATTAAATTGATTCAAAAATTCAATTATCTAAAGATAATATGACAACATTGTTTTGTATTTTCATTATGATATTTTTGACAGATTATATTTTAACTCTCTATTGTGACTGTTTTTTATATATAAAAACAAATAAATATTATTTTGTCAATACACGTTTTGTTTAGATTAAAAATTTAAATTTTTAAAAGAAATGACTGCAAATGGTTCTGAGAAAAAAGTTAAGCATTCAAATTTAATATGTTTGCCTGGCCAACGACTTTGTTTATCAGATGAAAACACTATAGCCGGTCAGGGCACCTACGAACGTATGGGATACATATATGCCACACTTGCCGGAACGGTGAATATACGGGAACACGACAATGTAAGTAGAGCTAGATATATGAAATCAATGACTTTTAATTAAATGCCATTTAAAAAAGTGCAAGTTCATCGAGGTTCAATGTGCTGGAAATCAAACTATAGTTCCAGTAGCTGGAGATGTTGTCACTGCACGTGTTTTGCAAGTAAATCAACGTTTTGCTAAATGTTCCATACTCAGTATAGGAGAACACGTATTGGAACAAAACTATCGGGCTATGCTGCGTAAAGAGGATGTCAGGTCCACCGAAAAAGATCGTGTTGAGATGTATAAATCTTTTCGTCCTGGAGATATTATATTAGCCAGAGTAGTAAGTTTTTTTTTAAAATGCCTTTACTTCCATAACCATATTTTTAAACAAATTAACCTTTTTTAAAGTTACCCCAAACCGAATTGTCTTGCTATCAATTAAGTACTGCTGAAAATGAATTGGGAGTAGTGGTTGCAATAGCTAGCGAATGCGGTCCACAAAGTGCTCCTATGGTTCCAGTAAGTTGGACGGAAATGCAATGTCCTAATACGTTAGTTAAAGAGCCCCGCAAAGTTGCAAAAATTGTTCCCGCAAGTGCTTTGAAAACAGAAAAATCCTGAATATTTTAAGAACTCTTATAAATAAAAATAATTTAATGCAGGCAACTGTAAGTTGTTAATTTTTTTAACGAACGAAAGGTTTTTTAAAAAAGTTATACGGTAATAACAAAATTAGTATTTTAGTAAGAATTGTGCTAAATTCAAAATTATTGATAAATTCACTGACACTTATTGTTGGGGGAAAAGCTATGCGCATTTCACTGGTTGCATAGGCCAGATCATCAGGAAACCTTTTCCCAAAAGGCTTTAGAACAACTAAAGAAAACTGTAGAGTGAATGAGAATTACAGACACTCAAGCTTTATTTGTACAAATATCAAAGCTTAAACAAAACACCAACAATAAACAGTGAGTTTATCTTTTCTTACATTTTTATTCTTCGAATTTAAAACTTAAAATCATTTACATATTACAATTTCGTAAAAAACACAAAGAAAATATGTAATTTTATTTTCTTTACGTAGAACTTATATTATTTCTAAATTATACTAAAAATATACATCAAATTTACATTATAACCTTTAGTAATGAATATTCCGTAACAAATGTATCCACCAAATCTGGATTTAATGTATTTTTGGCCCTTTCATAAATAATAGACATCAACTTTATATTGCCCATATCGCGCTCAAACTTTAATAGATCAATCCACACCTCCACATTAGATTCACCAAAATAATGGACAGCATTTTCACAGCACTTGCGTATTTTACTAATATCGCCCTTGGACTGTAAAATTAAAAAAAAAAATTAATACATTTTAAACACAAAAATCAAAAATCTTTTGAATCAACTCACATGTGTACCAGCTTGAAATTCAATTTCGGCCATTTTTTTGTGCAACTCTAAGCAAGGTGGGGGAAATTGACACAATTCGTCATATAGATCACGGGCTTTCTTCAAAGATTCATAAGTCATGGTGTATTCTAAGTAATAAGCTCGGAACTGCCCAAATTCTGGATGTATTTGTTTGGCAGCTTCCTTAAGTATTTCACTCAATTTCTTGGGGTTTTCTTCGTGATATGCTTTATAGAATTTCAAAGCTAATAACCAAACAGAAATGCATTTGGCTGTGCCCAAATCCTTATTAGCTTTGCAAAAGATTTCATAGAATTTTGGCTCATTTTGAGTTTCAGCATAGGCACGCATCCACAATTCATATAATTTTTCATTTTTATGTGTTTCGGTGGCTTCTTTAAGTAGTTGCTCGACATGCTTTATACCATTAGGTGATTTCAAAAGCATCTCTACACAGGCTTGATAGTGTTCAACACTCATAAGTCCGGACTTGTGGCCCATATTAAATGATTTTGCTAGGCAGTGTCGTTTTAATTCACCCTCCATGCGTACATCTTGATTAAGATCTAACATGGCATTAATGAGATACGACCACATTTCTTCGGTGGGCACTGCGTCTACGGCTTTTTCGTAAACTCGAAAACATAACTCAATGCGTGTTTTCAGACTTCTTACCTTCCATACTTCACCCTTGATTGCGGGATCTTTTTCATCCTCCAAATTTGTTTGCATATCTTGTATTTCAGCCACTTTTTGGGATGTAATCTCTTGTAAATCGATCATATTGTAACCTTTTAATTCTCTTTGGGCTAAATAATCCCAAACTATAGCTTGAGCATAGAAATATTTTAATACATCATCAATTATCTCCTTTTGTAAAAGAACAGTGCAGTTCACAAACTTGGGATCTTCGCATCGTTCTAATAGTTTGAGGTAGTAGGAAACATTTGTTATTTTCGATCTATTGTTTCGATACAGCAATACCGCTCTATCCAGACCAAGTTGACGTTCAGCCACGTTGAGTTTGTCAACATTGGAAATTCTTACTGTTTCCTTAATCAGTATATCGAAAAATGTTAGATTAATTACTTCTGAAGTTGGGTGTCTTTTGAGGGCACGGAAAAATATTTCTTTGACATTTTTCAGCAATTGCGTTGATTCATAGGCCCACAAAGCATAATCGCACCAAATATTATCTTTGTCGCCATGATACTGAAATTAAGCAAAATGAAAATTAAATATTTTTGTACCTGAAAAATACTAACTTACCGACAACATTTTTTCATATGTGCCAGCTACTTGTCCGGGGTTTGATTTTTGACTAAATTGTATAAAACTATTCCACAGTCTTTCATCGTGTGGAAACTGCTGTGTTGCATTGCGATACAATTTTATAATGCGTTGAATTATAGATTTCTTGACGTCGGTCAAATTGCAACCAGATTGTTTCTCCTTTTCAGTTATCCATTTATGTGTATTCTTTTCAAATTGTATATACTCGATATAATTTATGGCAGTCTTTTTGCTTTGAATCACTTTCGTTTCAAAACGTTCACGTTCCTTTATCAATTTATGCAGGTCTTCATCGCTGCATATACCATTAGATTTAATAGTTTCATACTCTGATAAATCTCGTTCTTGAATTTCTTTAATAATTTCCGCCATACTATTTTTATTCTAACTTTTTAATTAAAATTTTATATATTTCTAACATTCACTAAATGTTTGTGTACTATTTCGTAGTAGCACGTTGTAGCACCTGACAGTGTTGCCACCACATTAAATAGCATAAACTTTTATCTGAAAATAGCTACAAAATGAATCACAATAGTTTATTTGCTGTCATTATATGAGTCGATAATAGTGTTTCCCAAAAACTTTTTTTAATCTGGTATTCTTTGTTATATTAAACAGCTGTGCTTGACAGTTTATTTGTGGTGATGTGTAAAAAAGTTTTTTGGTAATTTTTCCAAAAGATTTCTATTTCTGGTGTTTATCTTTTTTAAAAAACCTTAACATTTAAATACTTCTCAAGAAAAACAAAGAAGGTGTTACAATATATATGTTATTATATATATTTTTAAAGTGAATATAATGAGTGATTCCCAAAAACAACAGCGTCCCGGCGCTACACCCATTAAAAATCCTCTGTTAAGTGCTTCTGTTACAGGTTTAACATTTGATGATTTTCCCAATAAACCTTTATTACTCCCGGCAGCACCTCCTATTGTACATGCAACGGTTCCAGCTCCAGTGGTTACACCCTCAGGTCTAATTGCAAGAGGTAAGTTATAACAATTATGGACTACAGATTAATATACATACCTATATATGTGTGTACGTAGGTGCTTATATATATATCTATAAAAGTATGTTTATGTCGAAGGGTGTATAGTTTTTTTTTTGTCAGTATTGTTGTTATTATTATGTTTTTGTGTTCTGCACAACCTGTTGATTTCTCTGATGTGTGGTGATACTTGTTTTTGTTGTCGACATTATAAATAGTTCCCCTTTTAATTTGAAAAGTCTTATCAGAATAACATTGTCAATAATCGGTATACATGGCCGCCAAATAATGTTGAAGTTTAATGTTATAATTGATTAGGGTTTGCAGTGTATATTTTAATTAAATCATATTTTAATTAAGTCGCTTATTTATTGCTGTAAATTACATTCAAATGTTTTATTTGCGACCCCATACAGTATTTATATTCTTAATCGGTATAGATAGCGTAGTCGATATAGCCCTGTCTGTATATATGTTGACATCAACTTTCCGAAGCATTCAAATAACTTAGATAATTGATTCATACATCAATATAGGTATCCGCATCTATTTTGCTATTTAAATTCGGAAAAGTCAGACCAAAAATTGCTTAAATATAATCAAAAAGCCACGACTACCGAATTTTGAACTACTTTTGGTTTATCTCTGAATTACTAAGACATTAATATAGACAATATGTATGTCCAGCGTTTTTCCAGGAAAAACCAGCGTTTTTTTCAAAAATATTTTTTTCATAAAAAAAATATTTTCAACAATCTTTGTCTTAAAATATACTTTGCTGAATATATAAGATACAGTACCGTCGGTATAGTCGATTATAGCTCTCTTACTTGCTTATAAGGTAGACTGTCAAATTCCCTATATAAAACTTTGAACGTATTTATGAGAATTTAACCATCGACATGCAACTGTTGCCGGCAAAAATGTGTATAAATAAAAATCTCAAAAAATTATGGTTCGGTTCATATATTATTATATAAATTTCAAATATAATCATAGAACTAAAAATACGTAATCAAATAAGAAATTGGCACTTATTAAATACAAATTATTAAAATAACTGAACAAAAATATGTAACTTCGATGCTCTGGCGTGATCGGTTATATTACAAATTTAGATTTTTTGATTTGACATGAACGTTTATTTGCCAAACTATTTTGTATAACAATGAAAATTATATACATTTGTGTTCTGAAATGTTTAATAATACAAAATTTTCAAAATGTTAGTTACATTAATATGTAGCGCATATATGTATGTTTACAAATAATTAAAAAAAAAACTATGGCCTTCTGAACTATGCTCTTATTCCATACTTCTGGTAGAATGTGACCTATATGTTGGTAGATCTAATACTATTTTACGGCGGCGACAACACCATACTATGGCAGCTATTAACAATATAATAAGCAGTATTAGTAAAATAACTCCCAAAGCAATGGCTGCTATTGAGGCTTCTGTCAACACCAACTCCCTAACATCGATGGTATGGGAGCGTTGATTGCCAGCTACATCAAAGGCCACTAGCGATACTTTGGGCTCACAACAAGAAGCCACATAAGAAGCCTTCAAAGGTTCGGTGGTGCCAACCGTATATGATTTTGTGTAAATTAAACCGGAGGAGGGAGTGGCTTGTAAACGCATTATACCAGTTTGCCAATCCTGGGCGGTAATGTACATACTCCAAAAACGTTCTGAACATGAATCAAATTCGCTGGAAACTCCTTCACAACGACTGCCAAACGTCCATGAAATAGCAGGCGATGTGTTGTCCTACGTAAGAAAAAATATGCTTAAAAATTGTCCATTAAATTATTAAAGAAAAAATAATACCTGTGCGTCTATGGTAGTTATAACTTTAAGATTAAGTGTTAGGGAAGTTGTAGTTCCAGCTGCTGTTGTCGAAAATGTGATATGATCTACAGTGTTTCCATTTGCATTTTGTGGCACTAAAACTGTTACTGTAACCGTCGTCATTTGACCAGCACGTAAAAATAAACTATGAAAATGTAAAATTGATTTGTGTAATAATTAATATAATTTTTCTTTGAAGATCTTGGTTGGTTACCTTTGTGGTGTTAATCTCATTAAATATCGTCTTTCATCTACTACTTGTATAGTATAGTAGGTCGCTTCCGAACCTGTATTTGTGATTTCAAAATATAATTGTCCCAACATACCGGGTGCTATTAGAATTTGCGATTGTGTACCCATTTCTATTTTTGTATTTGTTCTTTGTAAAATATTTGTGTTTCTTTGTTGAGGCTGCGCTGTTGTTGCCGCCAGAGATGAAATATTATTTGCATGGGTATTTATTGTATTCTGGTGTATTTCTTGAGTCGAAAATGTTTCAACTTGACTTTTCGGCAAAGTTTTTTCATCTTTTGGAAATTGTAAATTACCATGTGTTAGAATTGGTGTGACATCACTAACGGCTGGTACAAGACTCTGTTGCAACTTACCATTGCGTACACGGGCCGGGTATGAGGTGTGGCCTTCAAAGAAATATGTTTCAAAGTGTTTAATCATATCATCTGTAAATGGTAGAAAAATAAAAACATGTGTAAATAATGTTAAACAGCTAAAATTACAATACATATTATTGTAATAGTGTAATTTAAACCTAACGATGGTTACTGCATTCAGTATATTCTAAATATAGTTGAAATACCCATACATGTTGAAGAAATTATTTCCTAAAACGAACTATTGCAGCTGTGACCTCAAATGAATTAGTTAAATGACGTAGATTAATATTAATAATAATACATGTTTCATTCTTTTTAAGACAAACATTTTTTCAAGGGTGAATAAAGTTATCATCTCCCATTCGTGAACACGACAACATCAAAAATATTCTTATCACTTCGTTATTATTGCATGTATTATAATTTATTTTAATGAAAATACAAGTTGTGTATATTCAAACAAATCAGTTCAGCTATTCTTATTGGAGAGTAAACAATGTAAAATCGAATAATCGAAAACTTACCTAGAAAAGTGTCAGCTTTACGTTCGCCTCTTATGAAAACACTGTATTCCGTTGTTAAATCTTCTGGTATCACCTTTAATTTGTAAACAGTGGCTTTGCGTAATTTTGTTAAAGGCACATAAGCATCTAAGCGCTTATCTTCGTCATCAAATGTGTTTAATGAGTGTGTTTTAAATTTAACTAATTTTTTCAAATTAATTTCTAAAATCAAAAATTAGAAAATTAAATTAAAATAACAGTTTTTAACACTATTGACAACGCTGTGAATGTTTATTGTATATTGTGAATGCATTAGTTACCCCATAATTTTCTAACATCATTGTGAATTATTATTGTGTTTGTTTTGTTTACAATAAAAACGCTAACACTGAATGTTATTAATACCAAATAATAAGCGAAAAATAAAACGTCAAATATAAATAATAATAATAATAAAAGCAAGAATTCCGTTTGTTGTTGTTCTTCTTCTCAGAGAAAAAGCAAAATACCTAAAAAAAGAAAAAAGTGACGATGTGACGAGAAATAAACCAAAAAAGATTGTTGTTTAACCACGTATTGAGTAAAAAATAAATTATATTTTGATTTCTTATATTTTAAAACAATTAGGCAATTGAATTATTGTATAAAAACATTATAATATATTTGACTACATATAGTTTTTGTGAAACAATTGTTAAATCGATTTCAACGCGAGTGTTTAATAAAACCAAAATAGTTCTTATTAATTTTCCCATTTATACTACAGCATACATATTTGTTTAATTACCTCGAACTTGAATAAGGTAATTATTAAATATTTTATAAATTATAACATTTAACAAAGTGGTTTAATTAGTATAAATAATCCTTTTGAGAGGATATCTATGATATTTTTTCTAAATTTGTTTTGGTAATACAGAAAGTATGAGTAATATTAATTAATTGTTTGATGTTGCCATAGGTTGTGAATGAATGCCAGGTTAAATTTTCTAAGTATAAATATATTATGGTTTGCATTGGATTGGATTAGATTATTGGATTAGATTATCATTGTAATTTCGTCAAAAGACTTGTTGTTTATTCCATTTTACTATTTTTTACAAGGAAAATATTATTTTGTGTGTAAAAAAATTAAAAACAGTAATTTTAGTAAAATAAAACGAAAACTCATATCGTTAGCTTAGTGTGAAAATCTAATTTTTTTTTAGTAAATTTGATGAAAATGTTTGTTTTTAAACCAAAAAAATTATAAAGTCTTATAAACCAATGAAATTACGCTGATTTTAATATACTGTTTATTTTGTGAAAAATTCAAATAAAAATCGAACCGGACCGAATTTCGAAAAACGGTCTAATTACTTTACGACAATAAAAGTAATTTTATTAATTGAATCGTTTATTTCATAAACCAGTCAAGCAACAATTATTAGCAACCTAGAAATCATTTTTACAGAATTGATATTTTTTCCTATGAATGTTATTCATTTGTGTAATTGTTTGATAAACATAAAACATTTTATGGTTTCGGAAACAAACAAACCATCACTATTGTAAATTTCATACGAAATATTCAAATTTTATTAGAAACTTCAAAAGTAAAATAACAAATTTGCTCTGAAATAACTATTCCTTATCATACACTCATTCTACAGTACATACATACATTCTGCTTCCGTTGTAAGCCATTGAAAAATATTCCCATAAAAGTCTACATATCCAACCAAGTAGCTTGTGAATCTTTTATTATTTTTTACGTTTATTGAGACCTATAACATTTATGAAAAAAATAGACTATAGCCTGTAATACTAGGCCAGACTAGTATAAGAAATTAATTGAATTCTTCTAGCACTAAACACGGATTTTTTTTCAACATAATTTATTCTTTTTGTTTGCATTAAACGATGCATTCACCTTTACAAAACAGTAAGCGCCTAATAACTCAATTTTGGATTTTTTGTTGCTTGACTGGTTTTTGAAATAAACGATTCAATTAGAGACTACAATTTTCATCCAATTAAACCAAAACCTGGTACCCCTCGTATAAACTAAATTAAATCTAGACATTTTTAAAAAGTCTGACCCCAAAGTATGTTTTGGATAGAGTACAAAACACAGACATTGATGATTTCGGTTCTATTTATGTTTTCTTTTTTAATTGCCCCATATTCTTATCACGGCAAAGTATTTTATTGTCGTATTGTAAATGAAAATTTAGCTACTTGTTAATTATTTTATATTTGGAAAAGATTCATAATACGTCTTATCGTACAATTAATTCATAAATTGTTGTGTACGATTTCTTTATGCAATTAGTCATTAGTAGTCTAGAGCTGAAGTTGCATTCAAAATCGACTGATGTTTTTAAAATCTGTGAACTTTGAACATGCTTGGTATACGCCAACGTGGCCAGAGATTGAAAGATCGCGTCATTTTATTTGATAATTAAGTTATTAATCATTCAAAAGATAAATAAAATGCGCATTATATTAAAAAGGAATACATTTAGCAATATTTACAAATTGGGAATTTGAAAATTGTTAATAAAAATAAATACATACTTACTTATTTAGCTTATTAGTTATTTTGCTTAGAGTGCATATAGTTTGACAAGGTGCTGAGGAAAATAATAATAATAATACAATATATTTTGTTTAATAAAGGACGGACACAAGAACAGGTACAAACAACATTAACATTAATAAAAAGACAATGGACAATTAAACTTAAATTAATTTTTTTTTATTTCGTTTCAACAGTTTTACAAATTTAAAATGTTATTTTATAACTTAAAAATTAAACATAAACATTGATGTGTGTATTAAATATATTATATTATATGTATGTATATAAAATTTTATATGTTTGTACTACAAATACACTAGACTTAAACATTTTAAAAGCTAAATATTTTTTATGAATATAAAAATAAAACAAAACAAAAAAAACTATGAAAATTCTATATAGTATGTATGTATATTTACAAGTTTTGTTTGCAAGTAATATTTAACAATATTTGTTTAGCAATCCTTAAAAAAAATATGTGTATGTTGTATGTGATTCCAAATTAAAAACAAATATTGTTCATATTACTTTAGAATTAAAAGAAAAAATACTATATGAAAACACAAAATAAACATAAATTAAATATTAAAAATAAAATATATATACTATATTATGTATGTATGTATATATTATTACTTAACTGACCCAAAAATATTAATCATTTTATTGTTTTGTTTCTAATTTAAACAAATGGCGCTCACACTAGAGTAAAATTATACACATAATTTTTTTTTTTAAAAACTAAATTTTTTTGTGTGAACATTTTTGCAAATTTTGTGAATTAATTATTTAGAATTTGTTATAAAGAAAAAAGTTTGTTAATATTTTAAAAATTAGTAAATTTTACTTTAGTGTAAAGGCTGTTACGATTATATAAATATTTTAATTGTACAGTGTTTAAAGGGGATTTACACTATAATAAATTCTGCTGTTAAAGGGTCCTTCTCTTTCATTAAGGTAAAACTGATACAACTTAAAATCTGAAATAGCTGTGGCTACTAAAAACAATGCTGAATTCACTAAAATCATTTCAATAATTGTATCATCTGCTAATATAAAGTTTTTAAGCGCTCTTAAGAATTTCTTCAAAACAAGTTAGAATGTTATATATTTGACTAATGACCGTAATTTCAAAAGATATCTATGATATAAAATACCCAGCAGATTAATTTACCCAAACGGTAAGTTAACATTATCCATAAGTAACTAGGGGCACTGGTAGATATTTATTTGTTGAAATTACGGTGCATAAGCCAAATCGTATGTACCCTTCACCTGTGTGTATACGTTTTTATGAAAAATTGTTTAAAAAATTAAAAATAAATTTTATATTATACAAAATAACAAAATCATATACATAGTGTAAATCTCCTTTAAAGTTTTAGTTTAAATATATATGTATGTATAAATTAAAATTCTTGGACAGCATTTAGAGATTTTCTTTAGTTAGTTATTTGTTATTTAAAGATTTAAAGCTTAAGAAAGTTTTGTTGTTAACCCCTAATAAAATTAAAGGTGTATTTGTTTTGTTTTTTAACCCCTTGTTAGTAAATTAATGTTTTTTTTTTTAAGGAAATACATAAATTGTGCTTTAACAATTAATTGGAATAAATTGTGTATAATTTCGATAACTAACCGCCATTGGGCGTTTCCAAAACTGCTCTTCTCATCAGTTTATCGATTTTTACATGTAAACTTGATAATGTTGTATCCACGGGTACATCGACTTCCTGGGAACCACGCAAGGCGTCGGCTACTATTGTTAGCTAGAAGATATGAAATTTATAAAACAAACAAATGCATTTAGTAAAAAAGATTGTTATTTATTCAAATGGTATACGAACTACAAATTGTTAAGTAAAATGTAAGCGCCCCTAACTAATTCAAAATTGTGTTTCTAATTGATGTTGATACACTATCTTAGCTATATACATATAAGTAAGCTATATTCGGCTGTACCGATTCTTATGTAGCCTTCACCAAATTATTCTTTAAAATAAAATTGAATTTGAATTTTTTTTAATTTTTTTTTTTTTTTTATAATTTTTTTTTTTTTATATTTATTAGTGAAAAAAATTTTATGGCAAATAAATTTTTTTCAAAATTTCTTTTTTAAATTTTTGTTTTTTCAATTTTTTTGGTGAAAAAAATTCGGGTTCCCGATTTTGTCCCATTAAATATCTCAATAATTCATACGAATCTGTTGTTGTTTCTGTGCTTATAAAGAAATTCGCAAATTTTCCCGACAAACGTGTCTCGATTAGGAACCTTATCTTAATTATTATATTTTTAATTTTAAAAACGTGTCTTTGTATTTCAGGTAACTATATACACAAGTTATAAAATTATTACAAAAACATTGTTTCAAAATTAGTTTAACTAAGAATTCTTTTGTTTTTTTTTTAAATTTTATTTGAAATTGCAAAAGAAAAAAGCCTTACTTACTTACAAATTGTGATATACATATGTATTTGATTACATTTCTATATTTGGTATTCATTTTATGTCAACCCGTACTGCTGCCAATTTGCAGTAAAAATTATTTGAATAAAAGTGTTATTACATCCATACATAAACATGAGTACATATACATATATTGTATAAACATTTGTTTAATATATAATTTGATATCATTTACTTTCATATAAATTTCAAATTACACTGTTTCTTAAATGTACTATTTTTTCTCGCCGTTTTGCAACCTGTAGTTTCGAAACAAATTGTTGTCTTTTGTCTTAATTTTTATGCGTATATGAGAGAGCAAAGCAAAAAAAAAACTATAATCATAATGATAATAATAATAATAAAAAATAGTTTATACATATTTATATGTATATACATATGTATATGTATAATATACATACACATCTGCTCAAAATAATAGATACACCTAATTGGAAAAAATTTAAATGGCGGTAACATTGAAAATTTCCTCGCAAGCGTTAAGAATACATCATATTATTAAAATTTCTATCTGGCAATGTCATGTCAGTCAAAAATCTGGCAACTATTTGCTTTCATGTTGATTTTTAAAAACGAATTTATTTGAATTACAAAAAATTATTTGCTCATAAAAATAGATACACATCAGTAATTTGTAATTTGTTTATATACAATTTTTTTTTGTGCAATTTTTTGTTCCTATTTACGTGAAACAGTAAGTATAATTTAAATTTTAGCAACAATTTTATAAAAAATAGGACTCTTTTGAAGAAAATGGGACGAAATCATCATTGTACCGAAGATGAGAAAAAAATTGTTCAAACGATGAGAAATCAAGGAAAATCATTACGGGAAATAGCAAAGAGCATAGGAAGATCTTTACATTTTGTCCAAAATGCTTTATCTAAAAAACAAAAAAGAGAAACTCGCGGTAGACCAAAGAAAACCAGTCCAGAAACAGATAGGCGGATCGTCCTTATGGTTAAAAAAGACCCTTTCATATCATCGAAAGCTATTTCTGCGGAGCTATGTAACGAAATCAGTCCACAAACAGTTCGTCGTCGTCTTTTACAAGCTAAATTGCCGGGAAGAATTGCCAGAAAAGTGCCACTAATGCGCCAAAAAAATATCAAGACAAGATTAGAATTTGCTAAAGAGCACTTACAATGGTCCGGGTGTGAAGGCGAAAAAAAATGGAGAAATATTTTATGGAGCGACGAAACAAAAATAAATTTGTTTGGAAACGACTGCCAAAGAAATGTACGCCGACCAAAAGGAAAAGAATTCCACGTTAAATTTACAAAAAAGACGGTAAAACATGGCGGGGGAAACATAATGGTTTGGGGTTGCTTTTCATGGAATGGTGTTGGTCCGATATTCCGAATAGAAGATACCATGAATGCTAGTGGGTATAGAGACATATTGGAAAACGTAATGCTTCCATATGCATCGGAAAATATGCCATTAATATGGACATTCCAGCAGGACAACGACCCAAAACATAGTTCAAGATTAGTTAAAAACTGGTTCTTGGAGATTAACGTACCTGTTTTAAGCTGGCCCAGCCAATCCCCTGATTTAAACCCAATAGAAAACTTGTGGAGTGAATTAAAGATAAGGCTTTCGAAGGAAGTTTTCAAAAATAAAGACGATTTATGGGAGAAAACGCAAAAAATATGGTACGAGATTCCATTGGAGAAGTGTCAGAACTTGATATCCAGTATGCCCAGAAGAGTGGAGAAAGTTTTACAAAACAAAGGTGGATATACTGGATACTAGCTTTACTTTAATAATAAACTAATTTTTTTAAGATAAAATTTATTAGCTTTTGTTTAATAAGAATTTTTAAAAATGTATCTATTATTATGAGCACCAAATTTTTCGAAATTTAAGAAATTTAATTTACTTTATAATATTTATTATTAATTATGAAATATTTTGTTTTTGTTTTTTACTCTCCTTTTAACTATAAATAAAAATCGACTGAATTTTTTTTATAATTTTACAATATACCATTATTTTTTTTCGTTTTTAAAAAATAAATTTTGGTGTATCTATTATTTTGAGCAGATGTGTACTATGTACATACATATGTTTGTAAGTATATATGTATGTACGTTCACTTTGTAAAGACAAGTTTTTACTTTACTTTATTTAAGTTTGTATCTGTATCATGTAGTTGTTTGAATGCATAATAAATAAATTTAGTTTTTACTTTCAAATCGATATTAAATTACCGTATGAAACATTTCAAAACATACACTTACCGTACTACCTTCCAATTCTTGGGAATTCTCACTACCCACTATATGTAAAATTTCTCCACCTGATCGTATGGCTACCTCTCCCAATATACCGCCAACTGAGTCTTGTGTTTCATTTTCACTTAACGAGCGTTCACCAAACCAAATAAGATAAAGCTGAAATTAAAATTTAAGTAATTTATATGTAAGAATTTTAAATAGTTCATTGCTTGAGTTCTGTATATGTACATAGTTATATAGTTAAGAAAAAAAAATAGTACAAACCCTTATTCTTTTTTTGAGCAGTGTTATGGCCGAATCTTGCACTTGATCTGTGTGTTTGGCTAATTGGGCCGTTGATATAAATACTGCACTGTCATAGGGTACTAATTCTGCTGCATGTGATATTCCCCTGAAGGCATCACCGCTCTTTTGCTCTTTGATACTATTTAAACCGGTTAAAAATTGTCGAGTATTGTTGAAATAAAATGCAGCTGGTGATTCCTCTGGATCAGAGAAAAAAATTAAAACAAATAAACATTTAAGAGCATTTCGCATAAAGAGAGTGTGATTATATACTTGTTTTTTGTTTCAATTAAAAATCAATTTGCTAAATGCAATAATAGTATTTGTATGATTCTCTTTAACATAAACAATGTATGGTACTCTTCTTTTTACTCGTAATAATAATAATAATAAAATGGGGCGACCAGACTAATGTAATTGAAAATTGGGATATCTTTTATACTAGTGACTTATTATTATTATTATTATCTATTAAAGTTCAAAAAGAATTCAATGGATGATAGTATCTGAATTTTTTAAAATTTCCATTATGGATTTGAGTGATGAACATAAATCCATAACATAATCCATGGGCTGACAAAAGGCAATTATAGTAATTCAGACACAATTTTTCAACAAGACCGATCGAGAACTTTCTGAGTTAGAGGGGGTTCAAAATTTGATATTTTGGCCAAACAGGTTTTTTTTTCTCATTCATGTAACATATTACCTATTGTTCTTAGCAAAATGTGTCCCAAATAGTTTAGATAGCTATTTCTTCAAGCTTTGGAGAAAAAATTAAAAAAAAAAAATAATAATTTTTTAAATTTTATTTTCAAACTCAAAAACTTTTTTTTACTTTTTTTCTCAAAAGAATGCTTAGATCTTTTCCTTGAAAACCTTTTTTCTCTTAGTGGGATGCGAATTGGATATCTATCAAAATAATTTTTTTGTAACTGAAGACATACAACATTTTTTAAAATGGCCCCTTTTTTTAATTTTTTTTTTGCTCAAAAGAAAGCTTGGATCTATTCCTTTAAGAGTTTTTTGGTCGCTTAGTGGGATGCAAAATCAAAAAAATTTTTGATTTTGGAAAAAAAATTCAAAATTTTTAATTTTTTTTCTTTCAAAAAATTGAAGAAATAGCTATCTAAAATTTTAACCCCCTCTAATTCAGAGAGTTCTCGACCGATCTTGGACATTGGTGCCCTATGGAGACATTTTGACATTTACATTTTTAATTTAATTTTGAAAAACGCACTTTAATTCACGATTTTCGATTTTTAAAAAGTGACACAATTTTACATTGTATATGTGGAATCTTAGGCGTTTGATATTAAATGGCTCATATTGGTGTATCTTCCTTATATTGACATATCGACTAGTATTTTTTTTAATAAAATAACGTGGTCATCCAAAACTCTATAAACACCTGAATCATTAGCATAATATTTTGAATATTGGATTTATTAGCTTAACATATTTTCAAATTGTTTATCGCTCAATAATTTAATTTATTAAAATTTACCTAAATCTGGCCACTCATGTAACTTACAACAAAATTAAACTTTCAACACTTACCGGACTCATTTAATGTCACCAAAACAATTTTTATATTCAAATTTGAGCGCATGGCATCATTCCATAATGTTTTCGTTTTCTCCAATGATTCTGCAGATGGATCAACGATGACCGCAAGTGGCATACGTATGTAGGCATCTTCAATGTAGTTACGTAATTGTTCGTGTGGCAAAAGACGACGTCTACTGCTGATTGTTGTAGTCGTTGTAACAACTGGAACTGTGCTGATAATGGGTATTTGTTTACCTTTTTTGTCATTTGTGGCAGCGACGGCAGCTGCAATACGTGATGTTGTTGTTAAACCCAATACTGTTTGTGTTTGTGGTTGGGGTGGTGGGGGTAGCGGTGCTGAAGTTGTAAATACTGATGAGTCAAATTGTCCAATTATGGGATTATTGCCAGCTAAGGTTGTTGTGAGAGGGGTTGGTGTGAGCGTAGGTGCTGTCGTTGTGCTGGTGATCAAGTCAGTGGTTGTGGTGAAGCCTGCAAATAAAGTGCGTAAAAGGCTATTGTCAGGTGTCTGTATCGTGGTGGATGTTGTTGTCGTTGTTGACTCTGGATCATGATATTCATCTTCGTAGTAGTCTTCCGAATTGACTTCCTCTACATGACGGAATGAAGAGGCATTTTCAGGAGGTATTTCATCATAATATTTCATAGCCAAGGGAACAATATCATCATTTTCCTCACTAGAATTGTCTAGGCTTCTGCTCAAGGGTATTTTGGTTGTATGCTTTCTGAGTATACGATCTACAATTTCATCTTCATTTTCCACATAATCGGAATTGGAAACATTAATGTCTTTCGCTGTTAAAATTGGGTTTTCGTCTGCAAGTTTTCGTATATATTGCGGTACTGTTGTGGTAATGGTGGAGTTAAAAAGTCTACCCATTCTGATTTTTTTACTTAGTGGATTGTCAGTTCCATATTCCTCTTCCTTGTTGAACACCTTCGCATTTTGTTCGGTACTTTGTATAGATGTATTATTATCATCTTCTTCAATTTCATCTGCCATATCAATATCATGCTGATCTTCATTTTCTATCGAAATATATTCATTAGATAATTGATTGTCTGATATATTGCGCACATTCTTTAAAGTGACTTCTGTTTTTGAGTCCATATCCATGTCCATATGATTAATTGCTTCATATTTTCTATCGGTGGCTTCAACTTTTTGTTGAAATAAGGCAGGATCATAAAGTTCATCATTAGCATTGTGTTGAGCATTCTCAGCCTGAGCATGGCTACCCTCATCTTCATAGTCGGGATAGGCTTCCACTGTACTTAGTATACACCCCAGGAACATTGATATTAGTAATATTGTAGGCTTTAAGTTCATGTTGACTTTTCACAATTGTCTGTATTATATATTTTCCGTATTTAAGCGCTTTTTCTTTTTAATATGCAAAATTATTTACTCTCACTTTATCATCCTTTACTCTCCGCTTGTATTTATCAACTGCAAGAAAGAAACTCATGATATTTTAATGAAAACTCTCATTGCAAAGTGTTGCTTTAATACCGGCACCATAATTTAAAAGAAATTTACAAATGCCTTTTTGAAACTACCTACTACCTACATTTTTAACTAGAAAAACATACATACGTACGTACGTATGTATGTATGCCTGCATCTACAACAAATTACTTTTTCTTTCTGTGTTTATTAGATTTTAATCACCGCTTTAAAATCTTTCCAATTTCTCTTTAAGTTTAGCACTCGTACACATTTTCCATATTTAGGTCATTAAAACCCTCCTCTGATTAATAAATTTCAATACTTTTTTTTTTTTATTAATCCTATGTGTATTTTTTTTTTTACTTTCAGGTAAATAAATGAATATATCCATATGTGCACAGACAGACAGACATTGTAGAGTATATTGTCATAAATAATCTATTCATATGCAAAATTTTACAATGTAAGTGTTGCGTTATAAGAGTATAACTTTGATTTCATACACGTTAATAACAATTTTTAATATAAAATGTATAAGGAAATCAATATTTAATTTTTGTAACTGAAAATTTGGGAAAAATTTGAAAAATTACAAACTGTTGAACCCACTACATTCGAATATCGTTAGCTTAGTTAGCAAATGTGCTAAGTCCACTTTTTATGTAAATTGAGATTTGAATACAAAACGTTAGAATAAGTAAAAATACACAGTATGTTAGAAAAAACGTTCAAGTATTTCGTTTATTCTCATTGTTACACTTGGTATACAATCGTGCTTAGTTCATTTTGTTGGTACAAATTGTACTTTAAATAGTCATTGAGTAAAATTAGTCACTAAATATTAAACCTCTAACCCCCAAACTTTAGAAAGCTAAAAAAAAAAGTCGTCGAATAATTTTTTAAGGGTAATTATGACCCAATAAACTCAGAAACTAATTTGCAAATTAAATTTAGGAACCAGGTGTAAAAAGGTGAAGAGTGAGTGCCTCAGGGCATTGTTGCCGGTTTATGTGTAAAAAACAATAATTATGATACGATTTTAATGAAAAACTAATGAAAAAGAACTAATAAAATAATAAAAAATATTTTGACTTGATCGGGCGACTAAAAGTTAGTAAAACTTTGATTTAAAAAAATCACACAAAAATTCACGTGCTAAAATTATGACATCACTCACAAAACAGTCGACCTTCGAGGGAAATGTTAACAAATCTGTAACTAAAGTCACAAAAAAATTTTAATTAATTTTTGAGATAATTGGTGTTTTGTAATGCATGATGCCTTGAGGCACTCTTGCGGGTTAGAGGGTTAATACCTGCAAACCAATTAAAGGTAGTTCATATTTTTTTAAGGAAATATTGAATAATTTTGAAATTTATTATCATCTCGACTACTGATATCAAAAAACATTGCTTCATTGCTTTTTCAGAGCATCTTTAGTGACAATAGAGACTTTAAATCAAATAATAAAATGTGCTAAGTCCACTAAACTATAAAAAAAATAAGTAACAGAAAATTATCGAAGTCCCCACAAGTAAGAGTGTTATACTCGGCTGTGCCGAATATTTTTTAATACAAAACATACAAAAGGTATCCGACATGTTCTTCAGATCTGTAGAAATAACGTGCCACGTCGCAGCATGAAAAATTGACGAACCACGATTTTATTTGACGAATTAAATATTTTTGGATTTTCTCCATGCAGTGTATTATTTAATTTATCATAAAATATGTCTTCTATTCGTTTTCAAAACAAAATGTAAAGAACTGATTAAGGTATTTATAGACGGCAATACTGAGTATTAATATTTGTCAAAAACTCAAGTATCATAATACAATTTTATCGTCTAAACTAAATTTTTATTAGATTTTCAAAAAATACGAATGATTTTTTTGATTTACGGTCGGTATTCAAAATTAGTTTAAAACAATTCAAAAACTTTAACTTTTAAATACATATAAGGCAAACAAAAATGTCAAGAAAATATAAAATAAAAATAAAGTTTGCAGAAAAATATCAATAAAAAAAGAAATAAAATGTTTGTAATACTATCGTGTAAACAAGAAATGTTTTTTCGAAACGATTTCTTGACATACCGAATGATTTCAATAATATTTTAATTTTGAAAAGTGTTAATATTCAGTATTGCCGTCTATAAATACCTTTAATTGAATACTAAACTAATCTATAAGTTATGAAACTTGACTAATATCTCGTGTTTAACTTGTATTAAAAGAACATGAATATTTTTTCTTCATATGTAGTCTGTCTATACATATTTTTCAAATGTACTTAATCTATGCTTAATGTTTGTCATTTGAACATAGATAACAATAATATTGTTTAATACTAAATGTTATCGATTTCATGTATACAGTAGCTAAAGGCAGCAAAAAATATATTGATTGATCATTAAACAATTTGTTTGAGCAATCAGTAAGGGTATTCATGTAATACAGCATCGTGACTTTTTTATATTTAATCTGTCAACATAGTAAAGGCTTGATTTTATACCCACCATCAAAAAAAAGATGGTGGGTATCACTGTCATTCCGTTTGTAAAACATCAAAATATTTGTCGCAGAACCACATAAGTATATGGGGGATTTCATGTGAACCAACTTTTGAAATAGATGTTTTCCGATCGGGAAAGGGTCCATTTTGAAAAAAAGTCTAAAATGGTATGTCTTGAGTTATAAAATATTTATTTCGCATCCCACTAAGAGACCAAAAATATCTTTAAGGAAAATATCTAAGCATTCTTTTGAGCAAAAATTAAAAAAGGGTCAATTTTGAAAAAAAAAATCAAAAATTGTATGTTTTGAGTTACAAAACATTTATTTTGATAGATATCCAACTCGCATCCCACTAAGCGACCAAATAGGTCTTCAAGCAAAATATCTAAGCTTTCTTTTGAGAAAAAAGGCAGCATTTTGAAAAAAAAAAATTAACAAAGTTTTTTTTTTATTTCGGAAAATAATTTCAAAATTTTTTATTTTTATTTTTTTTTTTTTGAAAGATTGAAGAAATAGGTATCTAAACTATTTAAACAAACCGATCTTGTTTGTCTGAATTACTATCCAATAGAACTAACCTTGGTGCAAATTTCATCCAAATCGGAAGACATCGATTTCAAAAGTTGGGTCCTCATAAGATTCTAAGACGATCTAGCTAAGGCAGTCCGTCTATCTGTAGAAAACACGATAAGGCTCAAACGAAAGAATTTAGAAGGCTGAAAATGTATAAGATTTGTTTGGTGTTGAATATGGGCAATAGCGGTTCATGATTTCATCTAGCCCCCATACAAATGGCCACCCCGAATACTGTTTGAGCAGTCACAAATATGTTGATTAAATTTTTTTTTTTGCTGATAAAATTTTTCTAAAATTTGTTCTAAGTTCTGAAATTATACTATAAAGATAAACGGGCAAAATTTGTCTCTAGTACCGATATAAGACCCCCTCAGAAAATAACTTGAGCGTTCATAATTGTCTTATAACAATTAATAGTGTGATGAAATTGGACATAAACAAGTTTTGTACCAAATTTTGTGAGGATCGGTCCATAAACCTGAAAAATATTTTATTGTCACATATTGATGGTGGGTATACAAGATTCGGCACTCTTACTTGTTCTTATTGGTATAAACATTCTTTATTAAATCTGATGTTTGCAGTTAAAGGAACTTAAATATTAAACCTTATTCAGTCGCGGATCCAGGTCAACCATTTAATAAATTCAAATTTATGTTAAACTAGTTGACAGCCACGGCTTCGCCCGGTAGTATTTACTAATGTTAGTTCTTCAAGTTTCTCCAACCCACATACACCTGCCTGTTCTTATTTATTTGCAAACAAAATATCTAAATTTGTACTGCATACTTTAGGGAGCTTTTTGATTACAGTTGACTGGACTCAAAAAGAAAAATACCGAGTTTTACCCGGAATTTTACAAACCAACTTTCGAAATCAAATAAAAAAATCAGCCAAATCGCTCCAGCCGTTCTCACATGATGCCATTACATACATGAACCATTTCATTTTTATATATATAGATTTTCACATTTTATTTTAAAACTTTTCTTTCACCCCTTGCACTTATTTCAAGTGGGTGATGGTGTTCTTAATTAATTATGGAAAGTGCTATCTATACACATGATTACATGTCTATAATAATTACTTTTTTATTGAATTCTTAAAAATGTATAAGTTTATTAGAACTTATTAATAATATTTCAAGTTGATAACTGATTTTGAAAACAATACAATCTTTAATATAACATACCAGTAGTAGCGAATACTGTTAATAATTTTGTCTTGGGTTTAAAGTGTTGCTTTTATTAAGTTTTATTGTGATACAACATTAATCACAGCAATTATAAACACTACAAGCATTAAGTTGGTTACTTGACATTATTTTTGACAGCAGCAAATCATTTATATATGTTTATATATTTGTTAATCTTAATTCAAAATAATTTCTTTGTTAATATTCATATACATACATACATATGTATGTATGTACATATTTTGTAAGAGCGCATTATATTTGCTTTTGTATTGTGCTTCGGTATTAATAATTGCATAAGAATAAATAAATGTTGTTTAGCAAATTGTCAAATAAAATATATATTTTTTTTGTAAGCAATTAATCATTAAATAATTGCTTTACTATTATTCTTAAATACTATTAAAAACTCATTATAAATTTTGTTGTATTTCTGTGTCATTGTAGTGTTTAACAAATACAAATACATAATAATCAAAAAATATGTAAAAAAAAATATTTTATAGTCAACTTTGAAGTGTGTGACGTTTAGATTTTATGATGACAAAAATCTTAAATTTAAACTGAACAAGAAAAAAACTTTAAAAGCATATTTTCTTAATGTAAACAACATTAAATGTTATCTTGTCTTGATCAGCATTTTTTTTTACCACATCTGTTTGGGCTTCACAAAAACATAGTAAATACATGTATGTACATTTAACAATTTTGTTGGCTTTTTTTAATTTTAATTTTCATATATGTTAAGTCTTCTCCGATTATATTTGAATCGGCATCAGTTTGAACAATTTTAGTGCATAAATTAAAATAATAAAAATAAACTGAAATTTATTCAAATTGAATAAAAAAAAACACACATTTAGAATTGAATGGTCAAGGTTATTGAGTTATACGTTATAAAGTGGTTAATTTATATATGAAATCAAATAATTTATTATATAAAGAATTGCCTTTTTTCATTAACTGCATTTCATATACATATATATTTAAAATTTAATTAAATTAGCAAAAGATAGCTACTATTTATATTTAAATGTTTAAATCTAAATTAATTGAGATAAACTATTTGTTTTGTTTTATTGACATCAGTCCGGGGAAATCTCAACGTTTATTAGTGCCTATTTTAAGTGTGCACAATTGTAAATCTAGAAACTTGTTCTGAGAATTAATTATTAATAATTCTGAAAAATTTTTTTTAAAAAAAAGTTAGCTCTTGAACTACAGTAGATGTTGAAAATATTGAATGGTAAATTGATTACGATTATGGTTGAAAATAAATTTTCAGGGCCTAAAAACGATTTATTGTGAAAATTAACCCTGCTTCGTCCGATTACTATTTGTTTCGATTGATGCAGAACGCTTTCTCTGGGATACGCTTCACTTTTGAAAAGGGGCCAAATCACCGCATTCGAAATCGAGTACTTTGTGATCGAAATGTAGTTAACGTGGATCACGGCAGTCGTTATCGAAACGTATTTACTAGAAGTTGTACTCGATTGGTAATCTCTTATCGAAAACAAACAAACAAACACTGCCGTTTTGTGTTAAAACTAAACAAATCAACCAAAACAATGAAGTAATATAATCTAATCTAATATATAAAAATCTCGAAAAAACGGATTTTTATGAAATTTTGTATATATGTTTGGTAGGTATGAGAATAGGTCGTAAAGTATATTTCATACCGCTAGGTCATTAGGGTGACCCTATCCAGAATTTATTTTTACCATTTTTTGTCCAAAAGCTTTATTTCGCATTTTATTTATTTGGCATTAAAAAATACTTATAACCCCAAATTTTCATCATGTATTTTTCTGATATTTTCTCAAAATTAGTGTAAAAAATATACATATTTTATTTTAAAATTGTAAAATTTTGGGCCACAATTTGTTTTGTATTTTGTTTACGTTTTTCACAACTTTGCACATGGTACTTTCTGCTAATCAAAGTAAAAAACATTCTGAAATTTGCCACTGGCCGATGATTTTTTTTCACAAATTTATTTATTTTTCCTTTTTTGTTTTGATTTTCTTATTGTCATATGCTTCAGCAATGTAAAAAATAGTAGTAGGTAATATAAATTACGATCGACTACCGTGATCCAAAACATTGCGGCCATCGAAAATGTTCTCTGCACGAACGTGCACTCGATATCGAATGCCGTGATTTGCCCCCAGACATACAGTTCTTTTGGCTCGGAATCCATAGGTTGGCAGAAAGATGCGAAAAGGTCATAGCTAACAATGTCCAATACTTTGAAATGTTTCAAAATAATAGCAAAACATTTTTAAAAATCCCGCATTTTAGATTATTCACCCAATATATTTCATAGTATTTTTTACATTCTGGCGTTTTTTCATCAAAATTATATATCCCATTTTATGGTATGAAAATCATGATACTTTTTAGACATCATACAGAAAATGTATGAAGGTAATGCATATATAAGATTCAGAATTGTGTATTTATAGTAAAGTTCTAAGATAAAACCAGTTAATAACGAATGATTTTAAATTAATTTTAATGAAATTATTATGTATTTGTATCTATCTATCTGTCTTTACGGTTTGTTGTCTTAAGTCTTTTGTTTTGTTTTTTTCTTTTAAATTTGTTTATTTCATTAAGAATATTTATCAAAATCTACAGACGTCACAAAATTTAGAATCAAACATTTTTAATCAATTCGAATTTTGTTGGTTTTTGTACAACATTATTAATGTTTTAATAATATACATACATACGTATGTATGAGCAAAGATAGCAAATGGCTCTAAGCAGACTAAATAAATACACTAATTAGGGGTATTCAAAATATAAATATGTACCTACATACATATTTAAAATGTCATAAAATGGGAAATTTATAAATTTTGTTTTCTATAATTTTAAGGTCGTTTATCATTTTACTTTTACTAAAAACTTTGTTTTGTTTTTAAATCTAAAGCAAACAATTTCCTCCTGTCATACATACTCGCATTGAGGTTTTCAAGTTTATTTCCACTATTCAATAAATCAGCTAAAACCCAATTAATGTTGACATGTTTGCGTAAAAAAATAGGCGCCATAACAGAATTTTACATATTTTAACAATTTCATTAAAAAAAATCATATTCTTTGCTATAGAACCTTTAAACAAACTAGTTTTTTATTCTTTTAATATATATTGAATAAAGTGTCTATCAAATAAATAATTAAAAAGACAAAAAGAAAAAAAAAATAGTTTAATCATAAAAAAGTAAATAAAAAGCCTATAAATTATGGATTTTAATTAGTGTAGAGTTTTAAATCAACCTCACAACGAAGTGTTAATAAAACTACAATAAAAATAATAATATTTTTATAACAACAAATTTTCAATGTCATTAGGGACATAAAATAGGTTTTAGTTAAAAAAAAAACACGACAACAATAATAATAATAATAAAAATAATAAATTTGCTTTCGCAATTGATTTGTTTTATTTGTATTCCTGAGCTACTAAAGCAACCGCATCATTTTAATTAACACACTAATGTTGTAAATTTGAGAAAAATATTGTTGTTTGTTTAAAAAAAAAAATTTAAATTTGTAATCAAATAATAAATATTCATAAAATAGAAATAAATGTATACCAATTTGTAATTGTGGAGGGAAATAATTCGTTAGCTTAGTATTCAAAAGTGCCAAGTCCCTTTTTACAAATTTTACAGGAGTCATGAAAAATCTTCTGAAATCGTTGAAATCTGTTAATGCAGTTTTATTACTTATTTTATATGATTTATAATAATAAATAAAAAAAATTTTCTATGACTTATTTGGTTTTTTTAGTGGACTTAGCTTATTTTCTTATAAAAGGTTTTCTTTATTTTTATCATTTTAAATTTGTTATTGGATTCTATATTGTCACTAAAATTGTTCTCAAAAGCCAATGAAACAAAGTTTTTGACGTCCAATTATGATTTAAATTTTTTTGGTTGAAATTTAACGAATAAACCAACGTTGTTATACTCAATTCCATTTGTCAGGATAATAGTTTTGCATTTTTAACAAAATAAAATGGATTTAGCGCATTTGCATACCACAAATTGCATTCCACACAATAAAGATGAGAAAAAAAGGAAATAATTGTCAACGTTTTTTACGCAAACAGTGTATTTTTACTTATTCTAGCTTTTTTTTAAAAACTAACTTTTCATAAAAAGTGGACTTGGCATATTTGCTAACTAAGCTAACGAAATAAACATTTGTATTGATATTCCTAATAGTTTTTGTAAGATTATTTGCTGAAAATCGTTTTTATATGGAAACCGTGTAATAATAGTGTAAATTCTTGGGCCTTAAATCGAATGACATCGTTTTGTTAAAATCACATGTCGTTACATGCTAATCTTGCAATGTAGACATTGACTGCGCGATTAACATGCCGCTATAACGGGCAATTTTAACTGTTGTCATATTAAACTTTGTTTAACCATTAATTGCACTTTTAAAATGAAAAATAAAGTAATAGTTATTGGGCGCTCTCTTTTAGATTATTAGTTATGTCTTTCGGAAATTTCGAATTTTTAAACGTTTATATCTTTATAAACATAAATTCTATAACCATTAACTGGATGTATTCCAGTCAATTATTAGACTCAAGTTTCGAGAATAAAATAATAATAGTTGTATATATTTTACCCATAGATGTTTGAACTTAAAATACATAATTATAACTCGATACCACTAATCAAAAAATCAAAAAAATTTAAAATATTGTTTTCGATTCTAATAAATAACGGTTCTACCTATTATTATTGGCCAATTTAAAATTGAAGAATTTAGAAGGAATTTAGCTTTTTGTCATACATTTTTAAAATTTCAATTTCTATTGGGATTTTTTAGCTTTCATTTTGAAACATTTCTACAATCTAAAATTTATTCAAATTATTAGCCATTGTTAGCTATGACCTTTTCCCATCTTTCTGGCAACATATGGATTCCGAGCCAAAATAACTGCTCATCTTTTGAGGTCAAGAACGAGTCAAACAAATTTCGGATACTCTGTTCTAAAGTGAAACGTATCCCAGAGAGATCGTTATGCATCTATCGAAGCAAATAGTAGTCGGACAGGGCAAAGTCTGGACTGTAAGGCGGGTGAGGCAAACTTCCTAACCACTTCATTCTAAATACTTTTTAACGGTTTCATGCTCGCTTCAAACGAATCAGTTGTGTTCGGTAAAGGTTCCCTGTGATGGTCTGGTCAGATTTCAGCAGTTCATTATAGATAGGACCCTCTTGGTTCTACCAAATACAGAGCATTACCATAGCGCCATGTATATTTTGATTTTGTGTCGTTTCGGTGCAATAATTATTTTCTTTAATAGCGTTCAAGCAGCATTTCTGACATACAAAATCGTGTTTCAAGGTCTCTCAGCTTCAATTCGTATGGTACTCCATTTCCATGGTTTTGGATGAATCCTGCTTCTTGCAAATGTTTTGAAATTGCTGATTGAGTAGCTACCAATGATTTTGCAAGCTCTTTTTGAGTTTGACAATAGTCTTCATGTAGTAATGTCTCCAATTCTTGGTTTTTAAACTTATTTGACTGGCCTGGGCGATCTTTAAAAAATACGCCATCTATTGTAAATCTCTCATTTTTAAGTCATACATCCAATATTTATTTTTCATTAATCAATGATAACCTAACGTCTATTTTTAAACTTTAAATGAAATATGCAACCTCTAAACGTTATCCGATTTTGCTTAAATTTCCCGCATTTGGTTTTTATAAGACTCTCCGTCAACTTTAGACCTTGGTAGCATCAAAAATCCTAAAAGTGCAAATGTATATTCATAGATACATACATAGTATGTCTAATAAATTACAGAGTCTTAAATGTTAAAATCAAACAATTAAAGACTGTATTACTTTTGGTAAAGTCAATAAATCTCCCTTTAACTAAAACCTTCCTTTAATTATACATTTCATCACTGATGTTTACATGTTAAACCTTTTCAATTTATCAAAAAAAAAAATTAATAAAAATAACAACAACCTACAAACTAATCAATTATCTTCTCAAAACAAATCAACAAATTTGTAAAAAATTATGAAAATTACAAAAAAAACTAACAAACACACTAAAACCATAATTTATAAACAACAACAATAGCAAATCATATATACAAGAAAAACAACAATAATTTGTGCATAAATAGGTATTTTGTTTATTAAAAAACGAATGAAAAGAAACATACAAATAAATAAATACAAAAACAGAAAAAGATTAAGAATTATTCACAACAAAATATCAATAAACAAGATTTATCTATGACACCTGATCAAGCCAATTTGACGTGACCAGTTTAATATTTAACCAAAAAAAGAAGAAAAAAAAATGTCTACAAGCAGACATGGATGGCAGCATCACCAGCCAGTAAATAACTTCGATATTTGCGGCGACTGCTGCCACCACAACCACTGTTGCTGGCTGCATCAATAATTCAAACCAAAATTCACCATTCAAAACCAAATTACCACCAACAAGCAAAACGCAAAGCGCTAATAGTCAGTCGTCGTACCCAATGAACTCTTGAAGTTAAAAGTTTATAAAGTTTTTATTATTTCTTAGTTTTATTATTTATATGGATTTTAAGAGCCGGCTTTTGCATTTTATGCATTGACCTTGCATTTTATACAACAATATTAAACGTAAGTATATTGTAGAAAAAAAATGTATAAATAAAATACAAAAAAAAAATCAAGAAAATTTTTAAATACACACGTCTCAAAAACCCATAAAAAGAAATATGTGTGTGAGAAGATAGAAGAAATAAAAATAAATGAATGGTTTGAATTGGCCGGTCGTTTGGTATGCACTGCTGGCAAAAATATTTAAATAATTTGTAGGAAAAAAAATATGAAACATGAAGGAAAATAATTATGTATGTTTGAGCATAAGCGAACTTTAAACACCCTATATTTGATATATTGTTAGTTTTCAGTCCAAATTGTGATTTTAAACGATAGAATAGATGGAAAATACCAAATAACCACTTTCCTATATAAAACAAGTTAATATAGTCGAATAAAGCATTGAAAGTTATTTAAAAAAAAGGTATTACTTTTTCGCGGTTGTCAAAAAAGTTCACCCACAAAATGCGGTAAAGTTTGGTGATAATATTTTCTATTTTTTTTTATCAAAATAAAAAAAAAAACTCAATTGCTTTTTTATCAACTTGGTTTGAATCTATATTTAAAATTTGGGGTAACGGGAAAGAATTCGCTGTTTTACTATACAAAAATAAAAAAAGTAATAAAAATTTGAGAACATTTTGACTTTAAAAAAGAAAATAGTTCGGAATAAATGTGGATCAAATTGTACCTAATATTTACATTCCTATTCAAATTTTGATACAAATTTTAGTTTTATAAACTCAATAAATATGTATGCAATAAAATCTTTATTTATTAACAAAACTCAATTTTTATACCCTTCACCATGAGTGGCAAGGGTATATATAAGTTTGTCATTCCGTTTGTAATTTCTACATTTTTCATTTGCGACGCCACAAAGTATATATATTCTGATTCGTTATAGATAGCGGAGTCGATATAGCCATGTCCGTCTGTCCGTCTGTGTGTTGAAATCAACTTTCTGAAGCCCCCAAATAACTTACATACACGAATGATACATCAATATCACCGGAATTCTTCCGGCTCGGTTGCTATTTAAAATCGGGAAAATCGGTCCACAAATGGCTGAGATATAAGGAAAAAAAATTATAAAATTTAAAAAAAAAATTTTAAATTTAAAAAACAACTGGAAAAAAAATTAAATTTTGTTTACCTAAAAATATTTAAAATTCTTATTTTAAAGTATAATATGGTGAAGGGTATACAAGATTCGGCACAGCCGAATATAGCTCTCTTACTTGTTAATTTTTGATTTTAAATAACAAAGTGTAAAAAAACTTGTCAAAAGGTCAAAGGGAATCCCGCAATTCCTAAAATTTGGAGCGTAAATTCCAAAAAATATATTTACTACAATTTTGCCCACATTTCCTTCGAGGCTGGGAAAATATTTTGGCGATAAATAGGGTACACATTAAGGTTTCAAAAAATGCTTTCCGTTTTCTGATACCAGCTTTGGAATTTTAGAACATGTGTCCCAAAGTTGAAATTTTAATAAAAAATAGGTCACATTCCAAAGATCGTATGTGACCTTTTGTATGTTATTCGTGATTTAGTTGTCTAACTAACACAACAAATTCAAGTCCATTCGGTACAAAAGTACGACCTGAAAAGCAGACCAAGGTATGGCAAAATTTTAAAATGTCTCTAACTCGGAAATTATAAGAGAAAAATAGCATGTTTTTTCAAGACCCAGCTTTTCCAAAAATATAAAAATCTTTGAAATTGGATGGGAAACAAAAAAATTACACATGTTTAAAAATTTTACATGTCGAAGGTACCCCGCTTTGAGCCCTCATAGCGCCGCCCCTGAATCATTTGTAGGGCTCATTTTAATAATTTAAACTCGAATACCCCTTGGTTACGATCACGTAAAATTGTATCCCGATCGGACCAAGCAACAATTTTGATTCTGCCCCACTGTGAATCGCGTGGTGCCAGGGTCAAAATTTTGGATATAGCCCTATTATATACAGAGAAAACATATTCGTAGTAGCAACCGAATTTGTTGCCAATCGAGTGATTTGGTTGCACACACAGAATTGTTCGGTTCTATCAACATAAAGTTAATTGATAAAGAAGAATTTCGGTTGAAACAACTAAACATTTTTTACCCCTTTTAAAATTTGGAAATTCGGCCACTTCGATTGTCAACAAATTCGGTTGCTACTACGAATCTGTTTTCTCTGTGTATTAAATTTGCGTACCGGTACCCTAATGAAATTTATTAAAAGGGGTACGTACCTGTAAGCAAATTGAATGTAATACTTATTTTTACAATATTAGAAAAGGTGTCAACATATCAGATACATATATATTAACTTTGTTTTAAGGGAATTACGTTAAAACGTGTAATGGACATGTGGTTTGTGGAAATTACAAACATTAGAATTAACTTTAAATACAGAACTGTATTGTTGTTTATAATAATAACAATAAAGTTGATCTTGCTGTGCAAAATTAATTAACTTTAGACCTTAAACTGGCTGGTGTTTTGAAAAATAAATAAAATAAAAAATACTGAAATAGTTGTTTTAAATAGTAGAACTTAATACTACTTAGGTATTTATCTATATTAAAACGGTTGACATAAAGTCATAGTGATATATTGTGGCGTATTTGAATTTCAATAATAAAGACCAGATTGATGCTTTGTCTACTTTTAAGGGTTAAAACTTGTACCACAAATGCCAGTAATCATATTAAAAATATTGTCATGATTTTATTTCTGTAAAACTCTTAGTACATGCATACATTTCAGATCTAGTTTCTATGTACTTTGAAATTCTAAGAAATTATACAGATTGAATGATTTTTTGTTTAAGAATGTTGTTCTAATCGAACAAATAAAGTAGGTGGCAGAATTCTTTAAAATATATGTATTACAAACTACATACATACAAACATTTAGTAATTTATAAAACGCAAACGGCAATTGTAAATTTATTTTTAATTAAATTTCTAGAAATGCCAAAAAACAAAATAATAAATGAATTTTGCTTAAATATTTAAATATATAATAATACGTTTTTATTAAAGTGCAATTTTTGTAATTTCATTTTAAAACAATTTACGTCAAAATTGCTGTTATTTAAGGTGCAAGGTGAAAAATCTGACACATTGTGTTGTGTTTGCTTTTTGTTTTTTCTATTTTTCTATTTATTTATTTAATTTTTTTGTTTGCACTTTAATAAAGTATAATTATTATTAAAGTGTTGTACTTACTACTCACTGACATACAATCAAATGATATAGTATTTATATTTAAACAATAAACATTAAATTATTAGTTAGAATGTGTTAAAGTTACCACATTTAGATTTGCGTGTAAGGATTTATTAAAGGTTTTCTCTTTTTTTTAATATGTAGGTCATAATATGGAATTCTAAAAGATGGGTTTTTATTGGGCTTAATAGTTTAAGTTACAATACAATTACAAAATTATGAGTGTTCTATAACTTTTTTAGATCTGGGTTCAAATTACGATAAATTTCAAGTGAAATTTATCGTAATTTCTTAATTAAAATAATGGCATTCGATATCGAGCATTTTGTCATAATTTCGCTAACGATATTCTTTTACGATACAATAGCACATTCTATAACGAATGCGGCCTCAGTTCGTATACTTGCGATAAATATAAATTAAGATCTAGGAAAAATATTACTCATACCTCCTGTGGTCTAATGTATGTGGAAAAAACCGGAACAAAACAGAAAATGCCATATTTTTTCTAACTTTAAACCAAATATTATACAAAATCTTTATAAAATAGTACATTATATTAATTTAATGTAAAAAATGGATCACATCCATGCACTTTTGTGCCAGTTTTGAAGGATTTCATCTACATGGGTTTAAACATTGATATGTTCGCACTTTTTGGAGCTCTGATTTGAGTTTGATGGTCAAATTAATCTCAGTTTGTAATTTGAAATAATCTACAAACTCTCTTCTATTTAAAGAAGTGTAAAAAATCCTAAATTCGTTTTAATTTGAAATCACTGGGATTTTTTTCACTTTAAAAAGGCATGGATTTTGATGTTGTTGAAATACACCAACTTAATCTGGGCATGATAGATAGATGCTCGAACAGTTAAGAAGAACCATATTTTTAAACATTAATCTTTAATGTTTATTTTCATGAAATTATTCACATTTCTTAATATATTTGAATTACGGTTAAATGAAATTCCAAAGTAGTCCAAATATGGAATTTACAGCCATATAATTTTTTGTTGAAAACTTTTTATGTTTCAAATTCTATATCTTATCAGTATATAGGTATATTTCTCTCCAAAAAATCCACTTTCATTGCCACCTGATGTAAAATATGACAAATTGTTGCCGATGCAAATAGAAAAATTGTTGAAAAAATTACAAATATTTTTTCAAGGTAGTTTTTGTTTTGTTAACATTTTGAAATAGATTTTCAAATAGTTTTTTAAAGTACATATTATCAGGCCTGTCACAGAATTTCATTCCGATCAAAAGTGGAATTAATTCCGTATTTTGATTCTTCAGAAAAATCAGAAATACAGAATTATGAAATATTTTTGGAATTAATAAATTACACGGAATCTGAAGAACCTAAAACGAAATCGATCGGAATAAAAACTACGGAATTGAAATCATTCCGAACAAAATGTGTGACAGGCCGGTATGATAAAACATAACATAATTTAAGTTTAAGGAAAGAAATTTTAAAGTTAATTTTTGTTACAGTCGACTTTATTTTAAAATAGAACTTTTGTTTCAAAACAAAAGCTTTTTTTTTGAAATAATAAAACAAAATTTTAAATTATATTTCAAATTTGTTTTATGGTAAGACATTTCAAATAATAGCCAACTTTGTAGACTTAAAATCGACTTTAAGGCTTTTGTAGTTAGGCTGAATAGTTTTATTTATTTCATTTAAAATAACCAGGTCACAGGTTTTATGTATATGAAAGTAGATTTTGAACTAACCCATTCGTAATGTTTTATAATATATTATTCTTTAATAATATGGCTACTTTTCAAAACTAAAAAAAAATAGATGCAATAAAAAAAAATATGGTTTTTTTTAAATACTTTTTTTTTTTTAAATTTGATTTGTAATTTTTTCCGCATAATTTATTAGATGAAATCAGCGGGCTGATTCTAGACACTTTATTTAAAAAAAAAATATTAAAGTATTTTTTGAAATGTTTGTTTTTGAATTGTTTATTATTATAAATTTAATAAACATTACTAGAAAAAATCTACAATTAATGCTCATTTCACACTCACGTGTGATACAATAACAAAATCAATGACAATTCATGAAAATATCGTATATATATTGATTCTGACAAGATAGACTTAATTTTAAATAATGGAACAGTTGTCATCTAAGTAATCCTTAAATTGGAATACAACAAGAATTAAAAGAAACAAATTAACTGCTTATTTAGTTTAATGCTTTAAGTAAATTCTAAATTTGAAACAATTTAAACCATCATTAACATCAGTATCAGTATCATGATCATGATTATAATTCTAATTCTAAAGTACATGAGGTTATTATTGTGAATAGACTACATATAGACATATTGTATCTGCCTAACAATAACATTGACTGACTGACAGGTTATGAGGAGATCAACAAATATTATTAAATACACATTAAACGAAATGAAAAAAAACTAAACAGTCACAATTAATGAATTATTGTTTAAACAAAAAAAATAAAGCAAAACAAACACAAATAATCTCTTGATACACAGATGAAAAGAGAAGTTTAAGCTTTTAAGCAAATATTAAATACAAATATAAACAAACAAACAAACAAACAAATAAACAAGCAAACCAACCAGCACATTTTAATTCAATATTCAATGTTTGTTTATTAAAATTTTTGCAAAGCAGCACAGAAAAAACACTCAAAATCAAATAAATCAATAAGATTAACATTAATATTAATATGTATATGATTAATTTAATTTTGATTAACACAGATTTTCAAGTGATTCATTAACATTTGAAATTTGAAAACTAAACTAAACAAATACATTAATACATCGTACGAGTACAACAACTTCTATGAAGATATTAAAAAAATCAAATGAATTAAAAACACGTGAATTTTAAAAATAAATAATTCATTTATCCATAGTATTGTTAATTTTTGTTTAATCCCCTCTAATTAAAAAGGAAAATAAATATTGGAATTAAAAAGTTCATTTATGGATAAATACATCATGAATTATAATATATATTCGTTATGTATGTCAAGAATTTGTTTTATTTGTTTTAATTTAATTTTTAAATATATTCAAATATTTATCATTGCTTTTTTTAATTTTATTTTATAATTATAAGCAAAAATAGTTTTACTAATAAAGGTAATTTGTTGCTTCGAAGAAAGTGCTTACATGTATCTAATGATGTAAACTTACTAAAGTTACATATAATATTTTTTTTTAATTATAGTTAATTGGTTTTCTGTTTTCAAATTAAAAAGTCTAATTTGAAATGTCTTAAAAGCATTTTAATAATTATTTGAAAAAAAAAGAAACTAATAAAAACTAAAAATTTATTGATTTTTAGAGCCATGTTTCAGAGTGACATTTCGTTCAAATGTGAAAATTAAAACTGTTTAATCTTCATAAAAAAAAATTGGACCAATAAATCAAAACAACACTATTCTACATCAAAAATAGGCAGGGGTTCTCATATAGCAAATAAAATTTTATTATCATAGAGTTCAGAAATACTTTTTTTTAATTTTTCTTGATCACTTTTTTTGGTAATTTTTTATTAGCTAATATAGTGAAATAAGTATGTTGCTCTGTAATTTATTTTAAAATTGTTAATTTTCTTTAAAAGATACAGAAAGAATATTTGATATTTATTACATAACATTATGAATCGGGTAATAACAAATAAATACAGTGATTAAATAGGTTATATCTGTGTATAATTCAAACGTTAAAATCCTGTTGCGTAAATCATTATCAAATTTTATAAACCGACCTTAAATTTTTCAATTACAAATGCTTGGCTTTCACAAATCCATTATTATGTTTTGATAATAAAGATTGATATTCAAATGGAATATTTTTGCGTGTCACTAAACTGCAGTATTTTGTTATATACTTTTTATTTTGTATGCTTAGATTTTTTCGCAGATGTGCGTAATCTTTTTTTATCCAAAGATTGTTGCACGTATTTGTTTGTATCTTTTCAAAATTAAGGTATCTTAAATTGTAAACAAATTATAGAAAAAACACGTAATACTTATGCCAAATTCAATGCTACAGAGAAAAGTATAAAAAGCACGTAAATTTAGCCATATATATATGCATTTTGCTTTCATAATTTCTGTAAAATTTTTTGGGCAATTTTTTCACTGGTGAAGTTAAAAAGAAAATTTCGAACAGAAATGGGGCAAAGAACATTGCTAAAATACTTGAAATTTTTAAAATTTTAAAGATAAATTTTTTAATTAAAAAATGCTTAATACTATTTTCACATGAAACCAACATTAAACAATTTAATAATCAAAAGCATCTTGAACATAATGTGTACGAGTATATAGCTATTGAAGACACGTCTAGACGTTTAACTGTACGAATTAGCACTTTAAATGGCATTTAGGCAAAATTACAAAATCACACAATTTTTATACAATAATATTTTTTTTTTCTTGTTTTTCAACAGTCATAATTTTGTACAGATATGTATGTATAGTAGGTACTGATGTATGTATTTAACAAATTTCCTAATTCTATTTAACATTTGATATTTAACCAAAATGAAATACACATTTTTTTTAAATGTCATCCATAAACAAATTTGTTTTTATAAAACACATATACACATTCAGATACATATTTAATAATTGTTTATAAATACTTGCCTTATTTGTTTTGTTAAACAAAACAACTGATGTGAGTTGAGTTGAATTGAATTGTGATGAATAGAAGAACTCGGATGTAAACAGTAAACAAATGATGTGCACAAATCTATATTTTGAAATTATTATTTGAATAATTTATTTATTATTTCTATTTCTACTAGGAAATACATATGTATGTTTTAATAAAATGATAATATTTATTTGAATTTTTTTGTTATTTCTTCTGTTAATCTGTATAATTTGTTATATTTAAAACAGCGTTACAAGACAAGTCTAAGAAAATGAAATAAATTTTTATGGCACTATTAAAATAGTATAGTAAAAAAAGCACAACAGAAATATGTATATTTTTATTTGTTTATTTGTAGTTTTATTTATTATTTATTTTCATTTAAATGCAAAAACAACTTAAACAAAGCACGTGCCATTTACGAATAATGTGTGTGTTTAAAGGATGATTGTGATGATGATGATGATAATGATAATGATGTTGTTGATTTTAGTCACCATGCTTAAACACATGTGTTTTTCATAATTTGTTTTTTGTTTTGTTTTTTTTTTTTGGAAATTGTTGGCTGTTTGTTGTAGTCATGTAGTTGTAAATGTTTATTTTGCACTTGAATTATTACACGCAATATAAACAAATATTTGCATAACAAAAAAAATTTGTAGTTGGTTTTTGTTGATAACTTATATTCTGTTTTGCATAAAATTGAAAGGAATGCCAGTCAGCGAAGCAGCCAGATAGCAAAAACAAAAGACTCAAACAACAAACTCTTTTTTTCTGTTTGGTTTTTCTTAACACACTTACACTTGCACACACTCACACTCACACACAGTCACACAGCTAGACAAACACTCAGGGAATTTTTCCTTTAAATTTGTTTTATTTATTGCAAAAAAATATTAGAAAAATCTTTGACACTAAACGTTTTTCTAAAAAAAAATATTTCTCAAATTTTTTTCTTAACATTTATTTTTTTTTGTTTATAATATTTTCTGTTTGTAACAAATATTAATTATGATTTTTTTTATATTCAAATATTTTTGTTGTTTGTTTATAAATTTATATTTTAGTATAAAATTCTTTTTTTTTTACGGTTTTATTTTATGATTTCAAGCGCTTTGCGAAACAACACCTGCGAAGTTTAAAATGAAACTGAAAGCATTAAGCTAACAGTAGAGCTGAAACAAATTGTGCTGAGTTAGCGACGTTCCCTTAAAAAAATAATACAACGACTACAGCAACGAAATATAAATAACACATAACATAACAAAAAAATAAAAAAAACACGGTATATACTCTGTGTATTTTGTTTCATACTGAAAAGTTCACTTCACAGTGTGGCAAAAAAGTGTTGTAAATAAAATTGAGATGGAAATAACACACTTTTATTTCCGATAATTTAAAGTTATTTTAACTATAAACAAGTAAGAGTGCTATATTCGGCTGTGCCGAATCTTATATACCCTTCACCAAATTATACTTCAAAATTTTAAATATTTTTAGGTAAACAAAATTTATTTTTTTTTCCTGTTGTTTTTTGAAAAAAAAAATTTTCGATTGTTATTTAAATTTTTTTTTTTTAAATTTAAAATTTTTTTTTTTTAAATTTTAAAAAAATTTTTTTTTTTAAATTTTAAAACATTTTTAGTTTTTTCAATTTTTTTTTTTTTTTTAAAAAAATTCGGGTTCAAAATTTTTTTTCCCGATTTTGACCCATTGTAGGTCCAACTTACTATGGTCTTATATACGTCGTTGCAAATGTCTTTGAAATATCTATCATTAGATATCCATATTGTCTATATTAATGTCTTAGTAATCCAGATATAGGTAAAAAATAGGTCAAAAATCGAGGTTGTCTTGGTTTTTTCCTCATATCTCAGCCATTTGTGGACCGATTTTGCTGATTTTAAATAGCAAAATTCTCGAAAGCATGTCTGACAGAATTATTGAAGATTTGGATCCCGAAGATATCTGGGGTCTTCAGAAAACTGATTTCAACAGACAGACAGACAGACAGACAGACAGACAGACGGACAGACAGACAGACAGACAGACAGACGGACATGGCTTAATCGACTCCGCTATCTATAAGGATCCAGAATATATATACTTTATAGGGTCGGAAATGAAAAATGTAGAAATTACAAACGGAATGACAAACTTATATATACCCTTCTCACGAAGGTGAAGGGTATAAAAATACTTAGAATTAGAGTGTTATATGTTGAACTTTGCATTATATCTCGCAGCCAAATGCCATATTTAAATATAGATTGCAGAAATAGTTATATAAATTATAGCCTTATAATGACCAATATTCCTTTATTGGATCATTTTCTAAATTATGTTCTTTATTTGTGCAAATTCAATGCTGTCGTTCAATGTTTAATGTCGATTCGGCTGGTTGACCGGGCTTCACATACGATCTCTTTGGGATCTATTTTGATCTATGGATGGATCTAGTTTTTATCGCTAGTAAAGATGCGGTGCAAAAATTATTCTTTTATAGCGTTCAAACATCATTGCGGATATGCAAAATTGTCTTTTAAGGTTTCTCTGCTTCAATGCGCATGATACCCAATTTCCCTACTTTTGGATAAATCATGCTGCTCGTAAACGTTTTGAATTTGTTGCTTGAGTAGCTTCCAATGATTTTGCAAGCACTTGTTGAGTTTACAACAATATTCATGCAGTAATGCCTCCAATTTTCAAAATCACCACTTGTGCTAGATGCTGAATTTTGTGCCAACAAAGGAAATTTTACATTACTTGCTTAATTTGAAAAAAGTACCGCTGAAGCTACCCAATGCTTTTAGTGAATGTGTTCCATCGGTTTCAACGTGCTAGTGAAACCAATGGAACACATTCATGAACAATTTTCCAAGTATTTTCTGATGATCAGGCCATTTGGCACAAATAGTTATTGCTAATAGTAAACTTCTGTGTTCAAAAATACACAGACTATTTATCAGAGACCGAAAGGTGAAAAAAAATTTCAAAAAATCATAAATTTTTCAAAAATTGAATATAAACAAAACAATTCTCAATTCTGTTACTCAATTCGTTACACATTCTTCATCATATTTTTTCTATAATTTGTTAAAAATTACTAAAAAATTAGAAAGTAACAGAAATTAAGATCAGAAACAATTAAATTTTTTGTCTCACATCAAACCATTAAAAAACAAGTAAATACTACTACTACCCTGCACTAGGGTATTTAATCGATTTACCGTTAATCGGTTAACAAATTAATTTTGTTCGGTTAATTGTTCGAATAATTCAAAATTGTCGATTTTCAAATAACAAATAAAACGATTAATTTGTGTCGATTAACCGATTAACCGAAATTTTAATTCAAATACAAGTACAAATGTCAAAGTAAAATTAAATATTTTTTCGAACATCCAAGAAACATATTTAGTGAGTATAACAACTAACATATTTAATTTACATGTATTTGTCGGAGAAGAACATGTATATAGCAGAAATTGGAGACATTACTGAAACGGGTCTTTTATCATAACTTATCGAAATTATTAAAAGTATTCAAAAACTAAAAAGAACCAAAAAGCACCAATTGTATGGAAATTAGAAAATCTAAAAAAAAATCAGATATTGGATATTCTTTATCATGCCTTACTTTCGATTTCTCCAACATCTACAATCAGCGAGAGAGATTTTTCCAAGCTAAGTTTTATTAAAATTAAAGAAATTTTTTTAAATTTTTTGGTTGAATTGTTATGTTTCGTTTATTTTTGATGATTTTGTTCTTTTTATTAATAAAATACTTAAATAAATAAGTATTAACAAAATTCGTGGTTTTATTTATATTTAAAATTTAAATAGAAATTATTCGGTTAATCGAATAATTTAAAATTAACCGATTAAATAAACCGATTAAACTAGAAACCCAATTAATTGAATACCCTACCCAGCACTGAGTAAATGAGCAAAAAAAAAATTCATTTAATTTCAATAATTTATTTTCGGAAGTTATCCTTATATTTAAGTTATGACTAATTATGCACCGATCGTCATTTACGTATTTCTGTTTAATTTAATGTGGATATCAACATTTTTAAAAGATTTATGATCATTAAAGTGATTTTCGGAAGTTGGCATTATATTGGAGCTATGACTATGACCGATCATTATAGAATTTGTGTAGATATTTTTATAAATTAAACATTTATGACCGATAAAGTCCAATTTAGGGAGGACGTTTGTATGGGGGCTTGTGAAATAATGGATCGATCCTTGTCCTTGGGCTGAAACAAATGTATACACATAATTTGATCGAAATATCTTCAAAAGTGCGACACTAGGTTTTCATGACGGTCGGACATCGTTTAATCGACTCTGAAAGTGATTCTTTTTCGATCGGTATATTTTAAGGTGGGTGTTAGACTAATAATTTTGGGCGTTACAAACATTAGCACTAAACCAACTATATTGGTGTATGGTATAACAACAAAAACTAATAAAGGTCATACCAAACCATGTAAATAAAAATCATTTAATAACTGTTATTTTGAGAAAAACGTTGTACATATTTTATTCCCGATAATTTACACAAAAATTGGTGCCCATGGTTGGCATATCCGAATATAACACTTGGTTTTTATGCATATTTCCAAATATGAATCGTAATGGTAAAATTCGAATCGAAATGTTAAAATACAAATAAAATATGTGTAAAAGAAATGTATAGCAAAAATAGAAAAGCAAACAAAAAAATATTATAATTTAACATCATAGTGTGACGAATGTGCATCAGGTGCAGATTTTTTACACTCTTTAAACATTTATTAAAAAACTAATTTTTTTTACAATAACTTATTTTGTAACGGTATAGAATAGGGTTCCTAATTTCCCGCCTTTTTTTATGCATTCTCGGGAGAAAATAATAAATTTGTGCTTTTCGGGTATTTTCGGAATTCGCTTATATATTTTTTAAATCATTTCATATTATATGCAGAAATAATACTGTAACTTTAAAATTAAGAAATTTCTGAAATTTTCCGACATGCAACTCTATTAGCAACCCTAGTATAAAACCATTAAATCAATATTTTTAAACACCTATTTAAAAATTAAGGAGTAGAAAATGATAACGGCAAAGATTTTTTAACATGGAAACAGTATTGAAATTTTGAACATTTATTTTAAATATTTGCGCGTATCAGTACTTCAACGAAATTTTATATTTTTCAAAAGTAGAAAGTAGACTTTACTAGTCTACTTTCTGCAATTTTGCAAACTTTCAGTTATAGCTAAATACAAAAATTATTGAAAAAAAGCGAAATTGCTTAATTAACGTTACCAAAATAATTTAAATTAACGTTACCCTTACATTTTCACTGTTTTACAAATTTAGCTTGAATATGTTTTGAAAATGTTTGTGATTTTACCAAAATTTTGTTCCACTGTACCTGTGGTATATAGTGGTTTTGTTTTTGTTTGGTTTTTATTTGTTTTTTTGGTAAAGCAGTCTTGCTCTCTTGTCATACGACATAGAATGTCTGTTAAATATTTGCAAAAAAAAAAAGATAAAAAACACTCATAAACACAATAAAAACAAAAATATTTTCCATCATTATCATTCATACAATCATCAATCGTTTTGTCTGTCTATCTGGCGGTCTGCTGTATTTGTGCGAGTGCGAGAGTCTGTTTAACTAACCATCTATCTAACACCATCCATAGCAAAGCAAAGCAAACCAAAGCATACAAAATCAATGCAAAGCAAACAATCGCAACACATCACTTCAGCCAAAGGCTAAGCGTTGTTAAATAAATTTCAAATACTCTATAGAAATATGTATATCTACAGAGATGTGTATATATATGTAAATATGTATGTATAAACATAATATTCTCATAATACTACTACAATATGTTTAAAGTTTAAACAGCAATTTTTGAAATACTCGTACATGGAAACCAAATTTAAATTAAGTTTAGTTTGTTAAGTTAAGTTAGGTTCATTTCATTTCAGCTGTGATGAGATGAGTTTAAAATTTAAGTATTTCTTTGGATTTTATTTGATGAGCGGTGGATCGGTCGATCGTTTGGAGTGTGTGCGTTTGTGTGTGGTGCGTTAAATAAGTAATTTAAAGTTACAAACATAGATACAAATATAGGTATGAACATGAACGAACATACATATGTCTTTACTTGTAATATTTATTTGCATTTGCGTATCGTGTCGTATTGTATTAGAGTTATTGTACTGTATTATGGCATTTTGTATCTCACAGCGATACGAGTCTATTAAAACAGACGGACGGACGACAGCTTAAAAAGCCTCCGTTTAGTCTGAGTTTATTACCGCGGTTATTGTGTGTCTGTTTTTATTTTTTTTTTGTATTTTCTGGTCGTATATTGATGAACATCTTAAAACACCAGACAAGTCTATTCATACTCGGTTTTACTATTTCTCTATTACCGATTGATCGATGTTAGTGTTGGCAACAACATACAACTTGTTTAGTTGTTGGTACTTATGGTTAGTTCGTCTGTTAGTCAGTCAGTCAGTTAGTTATTTAGTTAGTTACTCTGTAGCGCTTTAGCTCTTTTCTTATTTGTTTACTTCTCTTTGAAGGTTGATTAATTTTTTTTTGTTGTCTCATTTAATTTAAGGTGAGAGTGTTGTTTTGTGTTTTTTTTTTGTTCAGTGCATTTTTTGTTGCTGTCATTAATTGTGCTGAAATTTGCAAATTATTATAATTATAAGTATTTTTCTTTTGAAAATTAATTGTTGGCCAAGAAGTGAAATTTCTTTTTAAATACAAAACTATATATGAAGTTTTAATGTAGAAATAATACAACGAAATTAAACATTTTAAAAACATACATAGATTCTGAAAATTAAGAAAATATTGCTTTTTTGTGGAATTATCGTGTTCACGATTTAATTAATCCGTTTCAAATGAAAAAAATGCAAAATTTTTGCAATTTCTCTGGTAAGAAATTTAAAAAATAAGTTGAAATATTTTATTTTGATGGTAGTTTGTTGTAGTTCTTTAGAAAATAATCAGCCTTCAGGGTTTCCTGAATATTTCCTGAATTTCATTATAAGTTTTCTTCTTAAAGGTTTCCCTTGTGAATTGTGGCTAATCGAATGACTTGATTGTATCCATCGATTTTCTTTCGATACCGTTAACAGAAAATGTATTGAGACAGTAGAATTACGATTTAAATAACAAAACTTTTGTCACCTCAACTAATATTTTTCAATCATAACAGAAAAATTCAGGCATTTAGACTGAATCAATTGATTTGTACCAACGAATCGTCATATGCGGGAAGTTTTGCTTTACTTCTTTATTTACCAAAGCTTAAAGTAAATTTGTTCCATGGGTTTCAACGTGTTAGAGATGGTTTGTGCGGTTCAGAAGTAGTGATTTTGACACAAATATCACACAGGTCTGCCAATAAAATTTGAAGACCATGAATTGGAGGCATTACTCCATGAATATTTTTGTTAAATTCGACAAGAGCTTGCAAAATCATTGGTAGCTACTCAAGCAGCAATTTCAAAACGTTACCGAGCAGCAGAATTACTCCAATAACAGGGAAATTGGGTACCATAACAATTAAAGCCGAGAGACCTTGAAATACCATTTTGCAGGTCTGAAATGATACTTGAACGTCATAACAGAAATTCATTTATGCACCGAATCATTGCTTGCGATGAAAAATGGATCCACTACAATACCCCGAAGCATAAGAGAACCTGTCAATCTGCCCAATCGACATCAAAGAACAATATCCACGGCGCTAAGGTAATTCTCCGTGTTTGGTGGAAGCAAAAGGCTCCTATCTATTATGAGCTGTTGAAATCTGGCCAGACCATCACAGGGAATCTGTACCGAACGCAACTGATTCGTTTGAAGCGAGCATTGGACGAAAAATATACGGAATATTCTGCCAGACATGAAACCATAATATTCCATCAGCGCTCGGCCACATGTTGCAATAACTGTTAAAAAATTAGAATGAAATTTTGCCTCACTTCCTTCTCACGATCTACGCTTTATAGTGTAGATCGTGCACTGTCCGACTACTATTTGTTTCGATCGATACAGAACGCTCACTCCGGGATACTCTTCACTTTGGATTATCCGATATTGGCTTGATTCGTTCTTGGTCTCAAAAGATGATTAGTTCTTTTGGCTCGGAATCAATATGTTGCCAGAAAGATGGGAACTTTTTCCTAACAATGGTCAATACTTTAAATAAACATTTAAAAAAATAGCGAATTTTTAAGTCATACACCCAATAATTAAAGTTTTTTTCAGGCCGAACAGAAACTTTTCATTGTACTATTGTATCGAAAAAAATGTATTATTTTATTTTTAGAACGAACTTATTTGTAGGTGCCCTGCAGCAGCCACTTTACATTATGGACTCCATTAATCAACCAAATTAATTATTATTCCAATTTTTTACCTAATTCGAAACCGAATATTCGTTCTGACTCTAATGATTTCTTATTTTGCTAGCAACAATATAAATTGTTTTAATACAACATATTTATTCAGTTTAATTTAAAGTTTATTTTTAATTAAACCATAATACAAAACGTTCTTTCTAAGTTTAGTACAATTATTTATAACAAAAACAAAATTTCATTGAAATTTTAAACAATTTAAATAACCTTGAAGAATGTTTTTTTATACTCGTATATTGTATTGAATATTTTAAGTTTAATTATGAAAAAAAATAAACTTTCTAATGAACAATGAAATTTAATACAAAAGTCATGAACAACTGTTGCCAAAAAGTAAAATAATAAAAATCAGCTTTTATATTTAACCCAGTTAATGAAGAAAAACAAATACTAATAAAGTTCTTAAAAGAAGCACACATTTCCAAATTGCGTATATGTCATGAAGTGCCATATCATTTCAATACAAAACTAAATTTTGAACAAATTAATATTGTTATAGCTACACACCAAGCCATACATATTATAGTACAAAATAAAAGCATCTAAAGTGATGAATTAAAAAAAAAAGAATCAAAAATTATTTCCGCTTTTTTGATACAAATTTATACCAACTAATAAAACAGCCAACATAGTGCATTTAACTAACAGTGTTTGATTGAATACTAGACAAGTTTAAGAAAATGAGGTTATTAAACGACTTTAAAATGCCTTATTAAAATATGTGGACGAGCGTTGTCATGATAGAATATTACTGCTAAATGTCTGGCCAGGTTCCATGTGATGGTCTGGTCAGATTTCAGCAGCTCATAGTATATATAACATATTTGCTCACACCAAATACTGAAAATTACCTTAGCGCCATGAATATTTGGCTTTGGTGTCGATTCGGCTGGTTGACCGGGCTCTTACGCTTCGGGTTATTGTAATGGATCCATTTTTCATCGCAAGTGATGATTCGGTGCAAAATCGTGTTTCAAGGTCTCTCAGCTTCAATTCCTGTTTTTGGATGAATCCTGCTGCTCGCAAACTTTTTAAAATTGCTGTTTGAGTAGCTCCCAATGATTTTGCAAGCTCTTGTTGAGTTTTACAACAATATCCATGGAGTAATGCCTCCAGATTGAAGTTAATGTATGGCTTATAACAATCAAGTTCAAATAGTTTCACATATTAATGGTCAAAAACTGACAAGAAAATATGTTTTTATGTAGTAATTTTAATCTTGGGTCATTGTTGACTTTGTAAAGGCCATAGGCAGTAGTTTTATATAGCGGATAGTAAAGTAAATATTTCAGAATGAGTGAGATCGAAAAACTTTAACACACGTTTTTCCTTAAAACTTTTAACCCAAGTATTATTTAATTTTTTTTTATCAATTTACCCTTGTAAAGCAAGTCAGTTATTATGTTTAATGTCAACTATGTTCATATGTTGTCAATCTAATTAAAATGAGTGACGAGAAAAAAGTGCGTTCTAAAATGTTTTCAACAAAATTGAGCTTGCTCCTAAAATAATCAAAGGTCTGCCGTCAAACTGCTTCCAATGTTATTAAACAGTATCGGGGGAACGTATCCGATGATAGAAAACCTGGTTCAGGTAGAAGGAATGGTCTATATGATGTTTCTAAAGCCAATACACAGTACTCGGACTATTTGGTACGAAAAGTAAAAGTCAATGCAGGTTTAAAAACATACAAGACTCAAAAATTTCCTGCTAAAAATTTAGCGGCCAAAGACAGAGCACGGAAATTGAAGTCAAATTTTATAAAAAAAATACACTTGCTGCATAATGGATGACGAAACCTATGTTCTGGAAAATTTTTCGCAGCTTGCACTTCAATTTTTTATATTACTGAATGTTGTAGATAAGTTTGGGGACCCAAAAGTAGAACATTTTCCCAAAAAAATTCTTGGCCAAACATTTGTTACAAAGGGCTCTATGAATACCGAAATTTACATCAAGGAATGTTTACAATGTGTCCACTTATTTTTGGCCTGATTTGGTATCCTGTCACTACGGTAAGCAAGGTCTTGAGTGGTACAAGATCAATAATGTGGTATTTGTACTAAGAGAGAGAAATCCTCAAAACTGCCTGGAGCCAAGGCCAGTGGAGAGAGATTGGGCTTTTGTTAAAAGAGAATTGAACAGGTGTCCAAAAGTGTGGTAGATTTTAAACGGACATAAAAACCTTAATGGAAAAGGTTCATAAATTCATCACTAATGATTAGAACTATAAAACTATATTTTTTGTAAGTTGTAAAAATAATTTCAATCAAATAAAAAAAAAAAATAAAAACTCTAGGTTTAGTGGTTTCTTTTTTTATTAAAATTTATGTATGTTTTAAGATTTTTTCGAACTCACTCCTTAGTACCTACCAAAAACACACTACAAAATCCCAAAACACTCTGAATATACAATAAATAATTCAAGCCTTTCTCAGTGAAAAAATATGGTTTTGAAAAACTGATTGGAAGGGGATAAAAAATCCAATTTTTTTACAAAACTACGTTTAATATGAAACATTTAGTATGCTATACAATGTTAAAGTAGAGTGTTAAACAAATCAATAAAAATTAAATTGATATTAACAATAAAATAAAATCAAAGAAAATAAAATAAAACATGTTTTATTATCATTAAAAACGCGTGGTGAATATAAAATTTAAATTAATTTATTTGTCTATATATTTTTTGACGCTCTCTTTACCTCTCTTGTGAATCAACTTTTATTTTATGCTGTTCAGCAAACAAGTCAGCCAGCCAGCCAGTCAGTCAGCTAACACACATAAATAAATAGTAATAATATCAATATTAACAATATTAATCGTTAAAATAAAATTAATTTAATAAAGCAAATAAAACAAAAAAAAAAAATAAAAAATAACTCGGGATAGAGATAGATCGATGTGTTAGAGGAATAAAAACAAAAGCAAACTAATTGACTGGCTGAGTTGAATGGATTGAATAAATAAATAATTGTTTTATTTAAGTCTATTTCTGTCTCTAGCTCGATTTTTCATTTATTTTGTTGTTCATATTTCATATAGAAGATTTTGAATTTAAAATTTGAAATTTAAATTGCAAACTTCTTAGATTCAAGTTCATATGATTAATTAATAATTCAACAACTACAACATCAAACAAACAAATAAATAAATAAATTATTGTTTTAAAAAACCAGTACTCACTGGTTATTCAAATAATATTGTATTAATATTTATAAATAAATAAATAAATAAATAAATAGTAACACAAAAACAGAACATTGAATGTAATAAACTTAATTTTATTAGAATTTAATTAAAAAATCTTTTTATATACTTCATTCTTTGTTTATTTATTAAAATATATTTCTTCTAAAGAAAATAAACAGAGCATAAAAGATGTGTAACTGACCAAGGTTAAAATAAATAAACAACCATTATAAATAACAACAAAAAAAGGTTTTATCTAAAAGTATTCATTTAAAAAAAAGTAGTTCAAGAATTATTCTTAATTTGTAGACATGTAAAAAGATTTAACTGTAGTTTTTTTTTAAATTTTATTGTATATAGTTACTCGTATACAAGTATAAAACTACGCGACAAATTGACAATGTTACTGATCTTAGTAACACAGATATTTTTGACCAAGAAACATGTTGATTTTTAATGTACAGTGGTTTGGTCAAAAGTAAATTCATATGATTTGATAATTTTTATGTATAAATTAATTATAATTTTATTATTCATGAACATTTAGTAATTTGATGTTTTTTTTTTATTTTCATTACAGGTAAGCTTTACAAATCTGACTTAAATCTTTCAAAATGGTGGTGAGTTTCAATTCTACAATATTTTACAATCTTTTTATATGTTGAGACATCGAATTGGCATTTGTTTAAAAATCCTTCTTTATATAATTAGTAAATTTAAAACAGTTTACCATCTTCAATAAAATTGTTTAAATTAATAATGTCCCCAGAAACTTAAAAGCTTCTAAAGTTTTTAAAGACCCTAGTAATTAAGAACTAGTTACACATTGGTTCTAAATTTTTTCTAAATATTGGGCGTATGACTTAAAAATGTGGGATTTACAATAGATGGCGTATCTTTTGAACGAGGTTTTCGTTTTTAATAAGTTATATGTCATTTTAAAGGGTACAGATCTGTCATTTATTTTCGCTTAGTTATTAAACATTATAGTGTAAACAACAAAGTTTTTATTTGTGCCAAAGCGTCATATGCGCTTTAATTTTCATAAAAAGTGCCGCTGAAGCACACCGATTGCTTGTGTTCCATCGGTTTAAATGTGCGAGAGATGGTTTGTTCGGTTCAGAGGTGGTGATTTTGACACGGAAGACAAAGATCGCCCGAGGCCAGCCAAAAAAGTTTCAAGACCAAGAAATTGGAGGTTATTGTCAAACTCAACAAGAGCTTGTAAAATAATTCGGAGCTACTCAATCATAAATTTCAAAACTTTTGCCGGCAGCAGGAAAATTGGGTACCATACGAATTGAAGCCGAGATAACTTGAATGACGATTTTGCATGCCTGAAATGCTGCTTGAACGCTATAAAAGAAATCATTACTTGCGATGAAAAATGGATCCATTACGATATTCCGAAGCGTAAGAGATCGCATGTGATGCTCGGCCAACCAGCCGAATCGATACCAAAGCCAAATATCCAAGGCGCTAAGGTAATACACTGTATATGAGCTTCTGAAATCTAGCCAGACCATCGCAGGGAACCTGTAACTGATTCGTTTAAAGCGAGACTTTGCTGAAAAACGGCCAGAATATGCGGCCAGACATGAGACCGTTATATTCCATCATGACAAGGGTCGGCCACATTATGTTAAAAACTATTTAGAATAAAGTGGTTGAGGAGTTTTGTCTCACCCGCCTTATCGTTCAGACTTTGTCTGGTACTTACTTACATTAATATTAACTTTTTATAATTTCATACGCATACATACTTTGAGAAATGGTTTAAGGAACTAGATTGTTTTCAAAATTGTTATCAACATTTAAATTTTTAACTTTAAGAATTTTTAAAAAACAAGCAACCATATTATTTCTCATTTATTGCTACATATCGTCCCCTCAATAAAATAATAGTGTATAAGCTATACACCATCATTTTTTTGCATAATAAGAATCTACATAACTGACTCTATATGTGGTAAAAATTTGGTGAAATTCTACTTCTACAAAGTAGGTCAAAAGATCAATTGAAATATTACTTTTGTTCTAGATATCTACTAACACAAAAATTTTAAACTCAATTATTTCGAAATGACAAAAAAGTTATACACTATTGTTTTATTAAGGGAACGATATATCCAGTAGTTTAATATACCATCAAAGTGATATCTCTGAAACCAAGCCGTTAAAACTAAGAGTAATAACTTAATAACAATATTAATTTTTTGTTTGTGAATTTTCTCTTAACATTTCATTGAAAATGTGCTCAAAATGCTCTTCATTAATAGAGAGAAAATTACAAACATTTTGCAATTCATGAAAAAAAATTTTTTTTTTACTGTTAAATACATTTAAACTGAGCTCTACTGCCACTATTAAACCAGTTGACATTTCGATGTTAAACAACATTTTTACTGTAAACAGGTGGTTCTGGTAGTTGCCAACAACAATAACAACAAAAAATAATAAATAAAATTCTAAAAATTATTGTATAAAAAAAATATATAAAAAATAACAAATAAGTAAATTCATGTAACGCTTGGTTAAAATTGCGGCATGTTACTAAAACAAAAACAATTTCAAAAATTTACAACAACAATAGCAACAACAACTGAACGTCAATTGATATCAAATTTAATATGTATGTATGTAGGTTCATACAATTAACAATAACAAAAACAGAAAATGTGGATATTTAGTGGACAACAATATGATCCCATTATTACAGATGTTCTCAAATGGTATTAGGCGGGTTCTATAAATTATTTTTATAATAAACCGTTTTAAACGAATTCCAGCCGAGTTGTGTTTAGCGGTTTTCTAAAAACAGTGTATTAACAAATATTAAGCCAAGGACTTAATTATCTCATTCGTATCGAAAAATGATTTCGATATCGAAATTATGATAAAATGTATAAATATCTTGCTCGATATCGAATGCCATAAGCTCAAATAAGAAAATTACAATCAGTTTTACTCGATATCGAATGCGGTAATTCGGCACCAGACTCGAATTCAAAATCTTAAAGTTAATTAAAAAAAAGCATATTACAAAATTATTACAAAATATGTCTTTAGAAAAAGTACTTTTTTAAGAAATATAAGAATTTTTATTATATGTAGAATGTTTTCTGAAAAAATTTATTTTGGGAATCTCTGTAAAATTGTATTGTTTTTTTAATTTACATTTATGTTGTTATTATTCTTGTAGTGGTTATATATTTTAACAAATATATAACTATTTTTATATGTGAACCAGTTTTTTTTATTTCTAAAATACATTTAATTTGAAAATTAATAACAAAACAAGCAGTTTCCCCAAATACGATTCCCATAAGATATTGCGAACCATTAAATTCAAAATTCAGACTCTTCCAGAAAGTATGCAGAGTTTGCAAAAATCGTTTAGCATGAAAAACAAAAACAAGACACTTATAAATTTTTAATAATGAATTTTTTAAATTTAACAAAACTACAAATTTGAAAGTTTTTATTTCAAAATTATTATTAAAAACATTATTTGCATAATTATGTTAATATACGAGTATAGGCATACATACTAGTCTAGAATTTAGATTACATATCTGTATCACTTTAAATCTATAGGATTTTTTTGCGTGCAATTCGATATATCGCAATGGTTTCCTCTAAAGAGAGTCAACTCAATATTTAAAAATTTTTTAATGGCTTAAAAGCTATTTGAAAAATGTAGTAAAATACTACTTTTTAAAAAAAGTAGTAAAAATACAATTCTGAAAAAGTAGTAAAAATACTACCTTCTTGAAAAAGTAGTAAAAATACTACCTTCTTGAAAAAAGTAGTAAAAATACAACCCTTTTGAAAAAAGTAGTAAAAATACAACCCTTTTGAAAAAAGTAGTAAAAATACTACCTTCTTTTTTGAAAAAAGTAGTAAAAATACAACCTTTTTGAAAAAAGTAGTAAAACTTCTACCGTTTTGAAAAAGTAATAAAAATACTACTCTTTTGAAAAAAGTAGTAAAAATACTACTTTTTGAAAAAAGTAGTAAAAATACTACCTTTTTGTAAAAGTATTAACAATACTACCGTTTTGAAAAATGTAGTAAAAATACAACCCTTTTGAAAAAAGTAGTAAAAATATTAACTTTTTGAAAAAGTAGTAAAAATACTACCTTTTTGAAAAAAAGTACTAAAAATACAACCCTTTTGAAAAATATAGTAAAAATACTAACTTTTTGAAAAATAGTAAAAATACTACCTTTTTGAAAAATGTAGTAAATACAACCTTTTTGAAAAATGTAGTAAAAATACTACCTTTTTGAAAAAGTAGTAAAAATACTACCTTTTTAAAAAAGAGTACTAAAAATACAACCCTTTTGAAAAAAGTAGTAAAAATACTAACTTTTTGAAAAATAGTAAAAATACAACCTTTTTGAAAAATGTAGTAAAAATACAATCTTTTTGAAAAAAGTAGTAAAAATACTACATTTTTGAACAATAGGGTACTAAAAATACAACCCTTTTGAAAAAAGTAATAAAAATTCTAACTTTTTGAAAAATAGTAAAAATATTACCTTTTTGGAAAATGTAGTAAAAATACAACCTTTTTGAAAAAAGTAGTAAAAATACTACCTTTTTGAAAAAGTAGTTTTCTTCAAATTGTATGTTAAACTATATCGAAACCATTAAGAAGACCTTGAAAGGCTATTTGGCATGTCTGAAATGAAGTTCAAACCTCATTTATAATATAAGAAAATAATTTTGGCACCGAATCATTTCTGTTGATGAAAAATGGATCCAATACGATAACCTGAAGCGTAAGAGATTGTCCGTGAAGCCCGTCCAACAGCCGAGTCGACACCAAAGACAAATATCGATGGCGCTAAAGTAATTCTCTGTATTTGGAGAGAGCAAAAGGGTCCTAAAAACGCCCAGAATATGTGGCCAGACATGAAACCATAATATACCATCATGGCAACACTCGAAAACCGATTAACCACTTGATTTCAACTTCTTAAAATTTGGTCAGTATTCTTTTTATAGAACAACAAATGACTGATCCCTTAAAAGTCCTGCAACATTTCCTTTATAATTTTTTTTAATAAATAATAATAAACGAATTTGTATGGTTTGAATTAGTAATCCGTTCGAACATTTAACCACTTGTCGTCTGATAAGTGAAATGGATACGAAGTAAATATATTAATGTTTATATTTTTGTCGGTTAAATACATATTTGCATTTGTAATTTTTTACTCATTTAAGTCATTTGTTGTTTTCTTAAATATTATGTAAATAACATGTCATTAAAGCGCCCGTTTTTTTTTAAATTTATTTTTTTGATTACTTAGCGAAATTAAAAATTGCAATAATAAACAAAACTTAAAATTGACAAACTTACACAAAGATATTTTGTTGTTATTTTATTTTGGCAAACAATTAACACTTTTTGTTTCTGTTTTTGTTATTTTTGGGTTGCGTATGAATTTATTTTGTTTACAAATTTATTAAGGTAAAGTTCAACAATTTTATTTTAGTATAGTGTTAATAAAATTACAATTCAGTAAATGAATTACGAAGAAAATAAAAATAAAATAAAAAAAAAAAATATTTCAAAAACAATTTAATTTTTTCTCTTTCGAAGGGGTGATGATGGCATTTTTATTTAAATTATTTTTGTTAAAGTTAAATATTTTCGTTTACGGTTTACGCGTTAAACATTTGCACATTTATTTTATTGATTAAGGATACACTGTCTGTTGTTTTGTTGTTAAACTTTAATTTATGTGGATGTATTTTTAACAAGTTAAAAATAGGAATTTTTAAACGCCTGGTTTTAAATGTATACTGAACTGTTTTAAAATTTGTCAAGCCTTTTTGTAGATTTCTTAACGTAATTTTTGTGTTTTATCTATTTAAACTAAACCTTAAATAATCGATATGTATTTGTATTTAAAAAATATTAGTTTATTTAAGAATATACTATGTATGTATGTATGTATGTAAGTACGTTGCTGAAAAACAATAACTTTTAATACATGATTTCGTAAATAAAATATCAGGTGTGTCAAAGTCATTTTGTATTTTAAAGTTAAAGATGATAAGATTAATATGTATTGTACTTATTTTTTTTTCTTCAAAAATTTATTTACCTGCAAAGCGGCGTTTTCTTTTAAATATTCAAACTTGTACAGGGAATTTCCAATCTTAGAAAGAAACCATATTATTATGTGTTTATGTAGCTTTGTTATGTAAACTTATTACAAATTTTATGTCTACAAACATACGTCATTTCTAGGCAATGATTCATTTCCTTTATTATAACTTATAATAATTGTATGTTTGGCAAAAGGTTCACAAGAGAAAAGAAACAAAAAAAAAACTAACAAATTCAACTTATTATTCCAAAATTGCTCTACTTTTTTTTGTAGGTAATTTCAAATTTAAATTATAACAAAACATAAACACTTCAAAAATTTAATTCCTCGGGCACATTTTTATTAAAATTAAAAAAAAAAATGCAAAACTTTTACATAAACTTACCACCACTTCACTTAATTTTAGTAGAAGACTGACAGACTGCCACAATAATCATTATCATCATGATCATCATTTAAAGAAAGCAAAGTGTTTTTGTCTGAAGTTCGTGGCTGAAGTCTTTTGTTTTGATTTGTTCACTACACTTTTTTTTCTTAATTTTGTTTGGTCAAATCTGTAGTGATGAGTGAACTAACAGATCACAGTGGGTTATGAGATGAAATATGTAAGCGAAGGAATATAGTCAGCGTTGATATTCATATAATAAAAATAACCAGTGTCTAATGTTTTTGTGTTAAAATGTTCACAAGTTTAATATATTTATTATAATGAATGCGGCTGTTAATAATTTTCATTCTCTTAAATAAATCAAATAATTCACTGGTGTTTACTCACTTTTGACGCCCCTAGTATATATTACGGGTATAACCAAATTTTTGTCTTAAAAATGCGTGATTATTTCAAATTTTTAGCTTTTATTTTGAAATATTTGTACAATATAAATTTATTGAAATTATTGGCCATTGTTGTTAGCTATGACCTTTTCCCATCTTTCTGGCAACATATGGATTGCGAGCCATAAGAACTACTCATCTTTTGAGGTCAAGAACGAATCAAGTCCATATCAGATACTCTGTTATAAAGTGAGGGGTATCACAGAGAGAGTTTTCTACATCGATCGAAATAAATACGAGGCAAAACTTCACAACTACTTCATTCGAAATAATTTTTTAATAGGTATTGCAACATGCGGACTAGCGTTCTCATGATGAAATATTACGGTTTCATGTCTGGCCGCATATTCTGGGAGTTTTTCAGCCAATGCTTCTTTCAAACGAATCAGTTGCATTCGGTACAGGTTCCATGTTCTGCAGCTCATAACATATAGGACCCATTTGTTCCCACCAAATACAGAGCATTACCTTAGCGCCATGGATATTTGGCTTTGGTGTCGATTCGGCTGGTTAGCCGTCTTCACACACAATCTCTTACGCTTCGGGTTATCGTAATGGATCCACATTTCATCGCAAGTAATGATTCTTTGCAATCATTTATTATAGCGTTCAAGCAGCATTTCGGACATGGAATATCTTCTTTCAAGGTCTCTCGGCTTCAATTCGTATGGTAACCAATTTTTCTGTTATTGAATGAATTCTGCTGCTCACAAACGTTTTGACATTGCTGCTTGAGTGGCTCCCAATGATTTTGCAAGCTCTTGTTGAGCCTCCAATTCTTTGTTTTCAATTTTTGGCTGGTTGGGAGATTTTTGTCTTTCGTTTTAAAATCACCCCTTCCGAACCGCACAAACCAAACGCACGTTTATTCAGTGAAAAAAAAAATATTTTACAATAAAACAGACGGTTTAAAAGGATCAAACGTAATTGCAAAAGTGTTAGCTTTAAAAAATAACCTTTGCACGCAAATAAAAAAATTATGGTTGTAGTGACCATAATCGAACTGGAGCGTTACATTATATGATTGCTGTCAAATTATATTATGGTTTGTATATGGCCATACTATTACTAATGTGTAGCATTCTAAAATATCATAAAATTATCTTAATTAAATATAATTTAATCATTTGTTAATGATATTATTGTTAAACGATCATATTATAATAGTAGAACAACCATAATATGAACAATCATATTATTATTCTATATAATATTGTTATGTACTGTAAAAACATTATAGGTGTTATTATCACATGACCATATTATGGAGTATTTTTGATCATGTTATGATTATTAATATTAACAATTATCATATTTATCATAATTTAGTTGCAGTTAGAATTTTCAAAAACATTACTTCGTTCAAAATCAATCATATTTTCAACACTAAAACATTGTTGTAGAAAACAAGTTATCACTGAATGGAAACTAGAAAAAAAACACTCAACTTCATAGACAGTAATTGTCACTAATGCCTGGCCACTGGGCTGACTCCAATTCATTTGTTTTGGGTCATTTCATACGTATGTGATACTTGTAGTGCAGACTGAAGTCAATTGGTCACTTTATCTACAATGTAACGGCTATATGCATAAAAAAACCTTATTGTAGATTTAAAACACAATTTTGTTAACGAACACTTTAGCTTTAAAAACCATTTATAAAAGTATTGTATTCATAAAAGTTTGATAAAGGTACAATAACTAATGTACTGATTTTTGTCTAAGCTGGCAATGCTTCTCATTTATTTCCCCTTTTTTGTTGTTAGTGTTGCTTTCAATTAGGATAAAATATTCGTTAATTTTCATTTTTTCATTAATTGTTTTTAGTAATAATACATTTTTGAAGATAACAACTAATTTTTAGATAAAAAAATGTATATCTGATTCTAGTAAATTTATATTAAGCTAAAATGTATTAATGTACAAACTTTTTTATATAGTTTATTTCAATTATTATTTAAAGTATTCGAATGACGAATATTGTGTGATAAAATAAACATCACTGTTTTATAATTTGTTTTATTAATTTATTTTTATTGACATTTTGTTAAATTTTAACAAAATTTAATGAATTTCTATGTGAAAACACATAGTTTTAATTCCGGAGTGGGTATATTAGATTCTGTGCACCTTCTTCCACAATGTTTACACATTTTATTATCATATGGCGTTGCAGGTTAAAAGTAAATGACAAAAATGCCAATCAAACTCACTTGTGAACCTCATATAGTTCACTGCCAGAGGAATATCAAACAAAATCATAAAATTGTGTGGAAATTGTGTTTAGCAATTGCAATAGTATCATCTAGGTAGGTTTAAAGTAGGGTCGAACCTACTATAAAATTTTTACATTTAACAATTGTTTATCAAAGGTATTTTAAGCTATTAATCGTTTATGAATACAACTTTATGAAAATTTTCCTGTAATTGGTTTATAAACCTTTTGTAAATGTTTATGCATATGGCTGTTAATATGTATATAACAAAATAAACAATAAAGAAACTAAGTTGTTACACATAAAATAAGAAGAAACAAAATGGTCAATATAAGTTGTTTTGCTTAATTTTGTTGCCAACTACTTAAAGTAGACAATGAATTGAGAATTTTGTTGCTAATAAGTAATGCAGAGATAACCAATTAACACCATCTGCATTACTTTACATTATATAAGTAACTAATAACAATTACCATAGAGAAATGTTGCAACAGCAAAAGTCTTCGTGCAGAATGTAAAATTATTATAGATTTATGAAATTAAATTTGTTGTTATTTAAAACAACAATACCTTTTTATTAATCCATTTTATACAAAATTCATAGCCCATTTTATTGCTTTTCCTGACGACTGAGTGCTACTGTGCCTCACCAAAAAAATAATGCTATGTTTAAGATGTTTTAGCTTGTTTTTATCATCAAGCCTTGTTTTTACGAGTATAGCCTTAAGTCATTTATGTTTGTTCATACATATTTATTTATGTATGTTTATGTATATAGACATAACTAAAGCATAACGCTACCGTTTTTAAAATATTTGTTAAAACATTTTTTTTTTTCATTTCAAATATGTTTTTTTTGATTCCTCTTAAAGTTCAATGCCAATTTTTTATTTTATTTTTGGTATTTTTTTTTTGTTGCTTTCAACAAAATTCCTGTTCATCTTTTGGCAGTTGTGAAATATGTTTTTTTTTTGTTTATTGCGTTTAAATGTTATATATTCCATAGCTTAAGTGTGCCTGGCATGTGCTTAACACGCGCTTTTAAAGTTTTCAACAGCATCTGCTTTTAATGATCTTGGTCTACCTGTGCTCCTTTTATATCATGTCTTCTTTAGAGCATTCTTGATTATCAGTATGTGATGTGGCATTTGCTAAACAATTTTGTTTGCACATTTAAATTTGGAAAAAGTATGGGATGTAGGTTAAATTAGTCAGTATGTTTGTAACATATGTATTAACATTTTGATATTAGACGGATTATTTTTTAAAACTAATGCTAAAAGTTGTTTGTTTGTTAACAAATTGAAGCAACCAATTAAATCAAATGTTTAATGAATTTGTTTGTTATTTTTAAATACAAAACTTTTTTAAATTAAAATCGGAAAAGCAGAATTATTAAATATTTTGGAAATTAAAAAATTCAATTGGAATCTGATGAAGATAAAACAACATAGATGGGTATAATAACTATGAAACAAATGAAATGTTTGTTGAGATGTATGGAATATACAATTCGACTATTCCAATCATTTGTTAATTCTGTTATTAAAAAAAGGGGGAATCTTTTTTTTAACACATGACATCATTGTGTTCATTAGGTTTTTATGTTATTTACACTCCTTTAGGTAAAAAACATACTTAATTTAAGTGCGAAATACTTAATTTATTTAACTAAAAAAAGGTACCAATTTAAATTCGAAATTGTAAACAAAACAAGTAAAGTGTTATATTCGACTGTACCGAATCATATATTCTCATCATTGCTGGTCGTCAACTGAATAATCCGACTTCTACTGTTCTTCAACGGATTGTTCTTTCGCTAACACATAATCTTAAACTTGTTCATACTTGATTAGATTATGCTATAGGATATTTTTGAATTGCTCTTTTGATCAAGGAATCATAATATCGTGTTTTTTTTCGCGGACGTCCTCCAGAATGCACCGTTGATATGCGACCAGTCTGCAAAAACTTTGAAATGAGCCTGAAAAAAACTGATCTGTTAATTGAAAATTATTTACTCAATTCATGTCGTGATAAACCCGTCTTCCAGTCTTCAATAACTTTAATTTTAAATTCACTGGAGTACTTTTTCCATGCCATTGTTTTTATTACAATAAACTGTATAAAACTTAAATTATACACACTACGCCTTCCTTTATTTTTATCTTCTGGAATTTTTAAATCCATTCGTTGTCAGTCCCGTCAATTCACAATGCAAATATACAGTAGCGTAGTCAAATTTTTAAACATCTTATAAGGGGGTGCTTTTGTTTTGTCCGTTGCGTTTTGTGTTTTTATATGATTTATCATTTTAAATTAATTCTTCATAAAATTATCTCTTACTAAATGAATGTTATATGAACATTAACAATATAAGTTAATAAAATATATACAAATCAGAATTCAAAAAAGTATTTTTATCAAAAAAATTATGTTTTGAAAAAATCTATAGAGGGGGTGCTTTAGTTATGGCCAATACTGTACCTACATATTTATTACCGTATTTGAACAGAATTATCAAGGTTTTTGGGACCAGCATATGCTAGGAGAGTTGGTGTCGTGAGGGATACCAATGAAAGCATTCATAAAAACTATTCGTCACATGCGGGAAGTTTTGCTTTACTTCTTTAATATGAAAAAAGTGTTACTGAAGCACACCAATTGCTCACCAAAGCTTATGGTGAATGTGTTCAACGTACGAGAGATGGTTTGCTCAGTTCAGAAGTGGTGATTTTGACATGGAAGTTGTGAGATCAAGTATTGGAGGCATTACTCCATGAAGATTATTGTCAAACTCAACAAGAGCTTGCAAAATCATTGGGAGCTACTCAAGCAGCAATCAAAACTTTTGCTAACAGCAGGATTAATCCAAAAGCTGGGAAATTGGATACCATGCGAATTGATGCCGAGATTTTGCATGCCCGAAATGATGTTTGAACGTTATGAGAAATGGATCCATTACGATAGGCCAACCAGCTGAATCGACACCAAAGCCAAATATCCATGCCGCTAAGGTAATGCTCAGTATTTGATGGGACCAAGAGGCTCATATCTATTATGAGCTGCTGAAATCTGGCTAGACCATCACAGAGAACATGAAAAACGCCCAGAATATGCGGCCAGATATGAAACCGTAATATTCCATCATGACATTATGCAATGCCTGTTAAAAACTATTTAGGATGACGTGGTTGTGAAGTTTTGCCTCACTTGCCCCGTCCGACTACTATTTGTTCCGATCGCTCTCTCTGGTATACGCTTCACTTTGTAACAGAGTATTCGATATTGGCTTGATTCATTCTTGGCCTCAAAAGATGAGCAGTTCTTTTGGCTTGGAATCCATATGTTGCCAGAAATATGGGAAAAGGTCAAAGCTAACAATGGCCAATACTTTAAATAAATTTATATTGTACAAATGTTTCAAAATAAATGCTAAATATTTGAAAATATCACGAATTCTTAAGTCATACAACCAATCGGTATTAAATAATGTTAAACCAAAATAAAGTCAAGCTAAAAATCGAAAATTTCAATAACATTTAAAGTTTAGCTTAGAAAAAAAGGATTATTCTTTATTGTCCTATTTGCTTTATAACAAACATTTTATATGTGTCTGTATTTGTACAAGTTACAAAGATTTTCTTATGTCCTGCTGTACATAATGAACAAAAGTCTTGTAACCTACACCATTTCCAATTGTATTTCAAAAATTTCCAATTGAATTTCAGAAATTTCTAATTGAATTTTATAATTTTCTAATTGAATTTCAGAATATTCCAATTATATTTCAGAATTTTCCATATATTTCAGAAACTTCCATTTGTATTTCAGAATTTTCCAATTGTATTTCAGAAATTTCCAATTATATTTCAGAATTTGAATTTCCGAATATTCCAATTATATTTCAGAAAATTCCATTTGTAGTTCAGAATTTTCCAATTGTACTTCAGAAATTTCCAATTATATTACAGAATTTTCCATATATTTCAGAAACTTCCATTTGTATTTCAAAATTTTCCAATTGTATTTCAGAATATTCCATTTATATTTGAGAATTTTCTAATTGTACTTCAAAAATTCCAACAATATTTCAAAATTTTCAAATTGAATTTCAGAACATTACAATTATATTTCAGAAACTTCCATTTATATTTGAGAATTTTCTAATTGTATTTCAGAAATTTTCAATTATATTTCAAAATTTTCTAATTGAATTTCAAAATATTCCAATTATATTTCTGAAGATTCCATTTATATTTCAGAACATTCTAATACAAATAGGAATTTCTGAAATACAATTGGAAAATTCAATCGCTACCAGCAATCATAATATATTTAGTTCATAATTTTAAAATGCTTATCCTCAATGTTTCCCAAAACATGCATAAATTCTATAGATGGAAATTGATAATAGTTAGTCGGTCGGTCAGTCACCTACATATATATGAATATATTTATGATGTTTACTGATTAATAAGTGCATAAATGTCAACTACATGTATTTATTTATGAGTAATATAAACAAATGACATAATTTGTACATAATTCTACAGTCAATAAACTTTAACCTTGTCAAAGTTTGCTGACATTTGATTAATATAATATAGATTTTAAAATTAGATCATAAATGTTTATACAAACTCGTATTACATTCATAACACGCATATAAATGTGTTTGTACGAGTAAATGAACAAAATTAAATCGAATAGATTAGCATATTTTTTATATTTATATTAGTAATAGAGAGACAATCGACAAATACTAAGTAAATAACTAATCAACAAAAAAAAAAAATAAATAATATGTATGATACTCGTAATAAAGGAAAAAATTATGAATTCTTTGCACGTTTTCAGCTAAGCAGCTTCCTAATTAGCTTCACTCACTTAACACACTTCCTACTGACGCACATACTCGTAATGGCGTGAGCGCGTCAAAGCGGCTACAAAAGCGAAATATGAAAAAAAAAAATAAAACTAAACTAAACTAAAATACCTACATACTCGTATTTAGGTATGAACAGCAAGTATTTTACATTCTGCATATCAAAAATAAAATGTTTGTAAACAAAAGAAAATTACATAGAAATTAAAGTTAAATAACTTCTTACAAAAATTATTCACATTCGCTCGCCTAAAGCTCATAAGAAAAAAACGTTATTTGCGTATTGAATTTTAAACATATAATATTTTTGCTGAATTTTGCAAACTTATCTACTTTTTTTATTTTATTTTATTAAATTTTAATTTTGTTTTGATTTTTTTTTTTTTGCAAATTCATACGTATTAAATGGTAAAAATTTATGTTTTTCTTGATTTATTTTTTCAACAAAAATTTGTTTAAAGGTGTTTTACTTGGGTTGTTTGGTTTTCAAATCACGTTTCAAGATCGAGGTAACAGCTCAGTGCAAAAACAAAATAAAAGACTTTTAGTTAAAACTGAAAAAAAAACGCAAACATCCAAATCTGAAAGACATTTTCGAAAAAAAATGCTTAAATGTCTATGCCTCACGTTTGCTTGAATTTTCCGTTGAATAAAAAAAGTCACCAGATTTTAAAACCGGCGGCATTTCAACAATACCAAAAATTCAAACATTTTGTTATTTACCATTTTATTTGTTTGTTGTTTTCTGTTTTGTTTTTTTTTGGTAGTTTATTTTTATTTAAATTGTTTATGTGATCGTTGTTGCTGATGACTTTTTGTGTGTAAAATTACGTTTTATTTTTAAAGGGTTTTACAACATGAGCTTGATTTAAAATAATATGGAATTTTTAGTTCTTGATAGTGATAATTTAATGTTGTCAAAAACCTAACGAAATTTCAAACGAATCAGTTACGAATCACACGTTCTCTGGATGATCTGGTCAGGATCTCTTTGCTTCCACCAAATACAGATAATTACCTTAACCTTACCTTAGCCATAGTTATTTGTGCCGATTCGGCTGGTTGATCGGGCTTCATATACGATCTCTTACGCTTCGGGATATCGTAATGGATCCATTTTTCATCGCAAGTAAAAATGATTTTCAGACATACAAATGGTATCCAATTTCCCAGCTATTAGATGAATCCTGTTGCTCGCAAACGTTTTGAAATTGCGGATTGAGTAGGCTCTTATTGAGTTTGACAACAATCTTCATGGAGTAAATCTTCCAATTCTTGGTCTTCAACATTTTTTGGCTGGTATGGGCGATATTTGTATTCTGTGTCAAAATTACCACTCCTGAACCGCACAAACAATCTCTCGCATGTTGAAACCGATGTAACACATTCACCATAAACTTCGGTGGACAATCGGTGTGCTTCAGCGGCACTTTTTTCAAATTAAAAAAGTAAAGCAAAACTTCCCTTATATGGCGCTTTGTTGGAACAAAATTGGACATTTTCGAAGCATGTTCAACAGCTAAGTGATTGATTTGGTAATTTATTTTAATAATATGTACCAGTAAATAATAACTCAGTTTATAGAATCAATTGAAATTTTGGAAATTTATTTTTTCAATCATCGTTTTAGAATTTTATGAGGTACCAACCCTGCAGGAAATTGTTTTAAACGTACTAGTCCAGTGATATATGAAAAGTGGACATATCAATTAACTAGACCGATTGTAGCAAAAGTTTGATAATTTAATAATAAATTTAAACAAAGTTAAACAAAAATTATTTTAATTCAATTTTGTGATCAGCATTATAATATTCAAAACAAAACAGGTTGTATTTGGGTTAATTCGATAACTCTCACAGAGTGTGTATAATGTGTCTACTAGGCCAACGTTATTTTAAAGTGACAAAAATTGTTCACATAAAATGAAGCACCCCTATCGTGAAAAACATGTGAAATTTATGTTCCCATGAAATATCCATTTTCCTCGAAGGGAAAATGGCTATCGTGATTCCCCTAAACTTTTCATTCACAATAGTTAATTTTGTTCGTAACAGCTGTTTATTGTTTACAAAATTCCATCTAAAAATTTCACTACATGGGGAATATTTTCTGTTCACGTGAACAAAGTTGATGAACGAAAAAGGGGTGAATGTCCCCATCTCTTTGTTAGTGGTTATTAAGAAGTTTTCATTGAAGTCTGAACGATATTATTACCTCCTTATGAAACACTCTTTATATAAATATTCCTGGTATTTATATTTTTTGAAGAATTTTGAGAAAAGGTGCATGTAATCAGGTTTGTTTCAAATAATGTACTTAATCGATGAATATGGATTGATATGTTAAATGTCTTCTTCATTTTGTTTTTGTGTTGTCTTGTTTTTTGGCCAAGTCTTCGTTGTTTAGATGCACGGCTTGTTTGGTTAAATAAATTGTAAATGTCATGACATTTAAATACATAATTTATTTATATTTGTATTTTTTTATAATGATTTATTACAACAAGCGAAACAACAAGTATAAATAACAAAGTTTGCATCTAATTATTTTTTGCTAATAAAAAAAGAAAATGTTAATTAAAAATATAAAAATAAAATAAAACGCAGTATAAACTGCTCTTCGCCAAAGATGGTTTCAAGCCCCCACAATTTGTATGTGTTACTTTTAATATGTTGACAATATGGTGATAAATAGAGTTTAAAATATTACAAGTAATAGTTCAATTTATATGAACTTTATATTGGTAAAAACTATATTATTTAATTTGTTTTAAATTTACTGAATTCATTTTTATTTTAATATTACCTCTTTTGTTGCTGGTTTTTCTTTGTTTGTTCTACTGTATTCTATTTTAGTTGCTTTTAATATCCTCGCCAATTTGATTAAATTTATTGTTAAACTTTTTTTGCGCTTTAATTTTTTTTGTTTTAATTCATAAAAATACAAATTTAAGAATTATTTGTTAATAAAATGAAAAGAATTTGTTTTTTATATTGTGGTTACTGGTGGGGCTGCTGCTGTTAATTGTTGGTTTTTTTATGAAGTGGCTGCGGCAACTAAGTAACATTAAAATTTATTTTTTTGTAATTAAATTTATCAATTTTATATTGGACAGGTATAAGATTATAATTTAACCGCTGAACGAAACAAAAATACAAATAATTTAAGTCAGGTGTTAAACAAAAAGTATGTAAATCTTAATAAAATATGAAAAAAAAAATAAAAAAAAAAATAAATGAAACAGGTTCAAACACAAAGTAATTATTTGTGTTTTATTGTTGTTAAGAATTTTTAATAAATATTTTTTTTTTTAACAAAACACAAAAATATCGTTTAATTGATAAATTGTGGAATTTATTCAAATATTAAAATGCAACCAGATTGTTCGAACAAATAACAATTAAAAATGTGGTTGTGGGAAATATACAGAAATGTAAAAGTGCTCAATCGACAATGAATTGTAATAGAGTTGAAACTAAAATAGGTTTTATACTAATTCAACATTGAAAATAATGGCGCATTATCTATCTTAAAGTACAATCTTTCGATTTATAAGTAATACAAATACAGGTCGTAATTTCCAAGACAGACTTGATTTGTTTGCCACTGTTTTGAAATTCGAAACTGTAAAAAGGGAAAGGATAAAAACTATATTTTGGTACTATTTTTGCACTCTATGCATCTTTTAAAGCAATAATCGAAGAAATAAATTTTTAATCATATTCTTTACTTAACAAAAAATACCAAATACAAATTTAGTACCTTTTGCAAATTCGAACCCCTAAGAGCTTTTTTACTTGTTAGTTAAACAAGCAAATTTAGCCGGGCTTTAACCAATGATTGTATTTCTCATAGAGTTGTCAAATATTCGACATATTCTAAAACCCGGTTTTCGAATAATTCGAAAAAGCATCATTTTTAAAAACCGGTTTTCTGTTTTTTTCTATCAAAAACCAGTTCGAATAACCGGTTTTTAGCCTTTTTTGTCAATTGGCTTGTAATTTCTACATTTTTCATTTGCGACCCCACAAAGTATATATATTCTGGATCGTTATATATAGCGAAGTCGATATTGCCATGTCCGTCTGTCCGCCACTATGTTGAAATCAACTTTCCGTGGCCCCCAAATAACTTACATACGTGATTCATACATCAATATATCGGGAATTCTTTCGACTCGATTGCTATTTAAAATCGAGAAAATCGGTCCACAAATGGCTAAGATATAAGGAAAAACCAGGACAACATCGATTTTTGACCTATTTTTGACCCATATCTGGATTACTAAATCATTAATATAGACAATAGATATGTAATGATAGATATTTCAAAGACCTGTGCAACGACATATACATATGTATAAGGCCATAGTAAGTTGGACGCTACAAGGTGTCAAAATCGGAAAAATATTTTTTTGAATTTTTTTGTCCGAAATTATTTTTCACCAAAAAAGATTTTTTAAAAATAAAAAATTAAAAAAAAAAATGGAAAAAAAACTTTTTTTAAAAAACTATTTTTAAGTATAATTTGGTGAAGGGTATATAAGATTCCGCACAGCCGAATATACCTCTCTTACTTGTTGTATTAAAATTATTAAAAAGAATCGCATAAAATCTTAAAATAAATTTTAAAAAATATTCGATTTTGTCGAATAATTCGATACAAAAAAACCGGTTTGTCGAATAACTCGAAAACCGTCCTTTTGTAAAAACCGGTTTAAAAAAACCGGAAAATTGGAAAAAACGCGATTTTTCGAATAATTCGAAAACCGGTTTGACAACTCTAATTTCTCACTAATGAATTACGAACTGTCAATTTTGTTAACATTGCCATACTTTTCACTGCATTCCTTAACATTTTTCTTTAAAATTTATAAAAAAAAAAAATTGTAAAGGAAATAGGAAAGGAAATTAAAGTAAATAGAATGGTTATTAAAAATTATATTGAAGTTAAAAAGCAAAACCAAAAAAAAACACCTACTGTGCAGAATTGTTTACATATTTCATTTTTCAGCTTTTTGAGCTTTGGCAGTTCTTACTTTTTTTAAACATATTTTTCTATTGAGCACATGAACAAAAATTTTCACCCAAATGCTTTTTCTTCTAATGGTACCTTTTAATATTTTAAATTATTTAACTTATGAACATAAAAGTTAGCTGATATGCTACTAATAAGAATCAATTTTCTATTACTTATAATGTTTTTTTAGTGGAATTAGCACATTTTCTTATAACATTTTTTTATTTTTATCGTCACTAAATGATTGCTTGCAATCGTTTTGTAATTGCTGCTTGATGATTTTGCAAGCTCTTGTTGAGTTTGACAATCATTTTCATGGAATAATGCCTCCAATTATTGGTCATCAAACTGGCGACCATATAAGTATTGTACATATATTTTTAAAAGTTTTCAATACTAACATAATTAAATGGCAACATTATCAATGTATGGCAACACCAACAAGGAAATTGAATTTGTTTAGCTTCAAATCAAACGAAATATTAGAATAGCAACTAGCGATGAAGGTCACTCATCAGAAATAATAGAACGTAGGAATTGTAGAAATAGGTGTGTAAAATATGTAAATAATATTTTATTCCAAATTGTAGTCTTCTTAACTTAACTTTGATTTGTGAGAATTCTATATTTTAAAACGCAATAAATTAATTCTTAGGGGATTTTCCACTTACAATTAGAATATCAATTTCAACACTAAATTCATTTTATACATATACTTTGGGAATAGTTAATTTAAAAGCCGAAATTTCCAGAAGTAATCTAGATCCTCTTGCGTATGACGTTAACAGTTTTATTATCTCTATATATTTATTCTATATCTGTATTTAAAGTTTTTGTGTTAACATTATTTAACACTTTCATAAAAACAAGAGAAAAAAATGTAAATGACATCAGTTTTAGAAAAAAAAAATAAAAAATAAAAACCACAATCGATAAAAAAATGTTCGCGCATTGTGTCCTGAATTTTAAAAAGCTGTTTCAACGTAGTTTATTTTATTTTTGATTTGTTTCAAAATAACTGCGTTTTACAGAAAAATAAGCACATATGTGTTAATAATTCTTTAATTTATGACTTTTTAACCAAAAAAAATGCGATTACAATTCATGCACAAGAATCCATAAAACGTACACAATAAATATGATTCCGGCAAAAAGTGTGTAAATAACTAAAAAAAATGCTAATTTAATGTATAATTAAATAATCATTAACCCTAAAGAAAATCGAATACACACGATGTATACGATGCATGATGAACATCATCACAAATAATACCCTATCAGGCACTAAATCCAACTGACATTTGTAAATATTGACGCAATTGCATTACGGACAACGTCCAATATGTATTTTGCAATAAATTTATTATTATAATTTTATTTTGTTATTTTATGCATAACTAATATAATGATAAATTAATTAAAACATTTATAATCATTTTTCGTACATTAAACAAGACAATAAAAAACACATTTAACTTTTCTCACGAAATTAATAAATAAATATTTTTCTATAATATTTTAATGGGTCTTTAATGTTTAAAATGCAAAAACAAAAAAAATATATATATTGTATGTTAGATAATAATTGATTTTGAAATGCTATTTAACGGATTTTTCTCTAATCTAAACATTTCCAATATCCGTAACAATTTATAGTCATAATTATTTATTTATGTACACTGAAACAAATCAGGCGTTATATATTAGACAATTTAAAAAAAAGAACTCAATAAATTTGGAAAAACCACTGAATCATATATTTCTTCGATTTTATTTGAAACATTTTGGTGTTTTTATAATAGAGAAGTTAAATCATTCAACAGTTGCCCTAACTGAGGACTTACTAGAGAAGTACATTTCATTAAATAAAATTTAAATCTCAATTTTTAAGTACAAGAGTTTCACGATTGCATTAGCTAGTATCGTAATCGTTATATTGACGGTTGGTAACATCCGTAAATACTAGCTTTTGTTTTGTGTGAACAAAATATCTTGCAAAAATTGCATATTTTAGAACGCTCTTTATAATCATGTTCATCTTCATCTTGTAATACTGTACGAGTAGGTACATTAAAGAAAGAGGTTTTTAACAATTATTCAAGGCCAAATTAGTAAAAAAAACAAACTAAGTATAAACTTAAGTTGAAATGTAATTTGTATAAAACTATATATTAATACCATTAAACCATTATAATTAAGCTAACTAATTATAATTGCAAATTGTTAATTTAAGATCAAGTAATTAAATACTAAAGGTTTTAGTAGAGGGTTTTTTCCAACAAAATAAATGTTAAAAATTACATAAATTAGCATTTTAATTGTAAACTAAATTTAAATCCGTGAGAATAAAACAAAATAATGACAACCATAGTATATTAAATTATTATTTGTTTCAGAACACAAATCATTGGTAACATTGGGATCTTCTTCATTGGATACTGAAAACTTAGATGAAATCAATTTGAATGCTTCAAATGAAGATAGCCAAACATCTGATATAACTGATCCTAATCCATTGTTGGAACAATCAAATCAAGGCGTTAATACTGATTCTATTTTAAGTCAAGCGGCTTCTTCATTTTCAGCATTGCCTTCTGTGGCTTCTAATGTATTCTCGACATTTTCCAAACGTATAACAGCCATTTCAAGTAGAGAAACCACACCAACCTACGATCAATACCAACAGGATTTCAACAGCAATACATTAGCTCCGCAATTGGATATACAGCCAACGTATACTCAACAGCAATACCCTCAACAAGGAAATTTACCACAAGTTCCACCACCCTTTTATGCTCCACCTCAAGGTGGTAATTATATTTCGAGGTAAGTAAATATTTCCTTTGCAGAATTTTAAATATTAAACAATTTCTCTTCAGTAATTCTGCCACATTAAACCAGCAAGATACACAGACAAGTGTACCACCTGCCGTAGAACCTCCAAAGTTTTACACGCCTGCTGAAGTTCCTCCAATACCATCAGCAAGTGGGGCTCCTCCTGCTAATTTGGGTGGACAAAATAATTTTCGTTTTACTTCTAAAAAGAAGTTGTATGCTCCCATACCTGGACTGTCAGATCAAAGTCAAAGTCCATCTACTACATTAGATCCATCGACTGTAAGTGCCCCAATTTCTTACGACACTCCATACGGTGGGAACACTTTATATCAACAATCACAATATCCCCCAGCGGAAGAACGTAAACCTGGTAGTGGTTTATTTTCAAAAATAAGCAATCTTGCTCCAGCTGGTGTATTACAAAATATCACAGGACTAGTGCAATCTGCGGCAGGATCATTAACACAAACTATTAAAACAGATTCATACCAACCAACTCCTGCTCCAGTAGTTGATCAACAAAATAACTATTTTGCCGGGCCGCCACCGCCAACAAACTATTTCGTACCGCCTTCGCTAAGTGGACAGCAAACTAACCCACAAACCACTTTAACGACAACAGAGTACACCAATACATCTCAAAATACACAACCTTCTTCGTTCTTTATCGGCCAGCAACCTGAACCTACTCCTTTCACACCTTTCGACACTAATCCCTCTTCTCAGTCAGCTAACTTTTTTAATCTACAGCCAACTACAACAACACTTCCGCCAGCTGCGGTTTTATTCCAATGTAAGCCACCTCCATCTACAGAAACATCACCAACTCAAATACCTTTTTTTAATCCGACGAACTTGCCACCTCAAATAAATCCAAATCCTAGTTCTCCACCTACTTCTCAGCCATTGCGCCCGAATAGGCCACCATCTAGACCACCATCACATCCAAGCAGTTCATATTTGCCACCAAACCCAAATGAACAGTCTGTTACAACACAATCCAATCCTACAGAGCCGGCGTTAGATACAGCTCCTCAAATAGTTTTCTTTGATCCTACAAAATATTTACCATCAAGTAGTCAGACAAGTGCAATTACCCCGACAAGTCTAACGACCCATCCTTTGCCACCAACTGCTGATCATAAAATTCCACCCCCAGCAAGTGGTCAGACCTCTTACCGTTTACAAAAAGGAACTAAACTTTATAAAAATCCCTTGACCCCACAAGAAACTGCTCCCGTACAAGCTATAAATCAATCAGTACATTCATTTACTGCACAACCAAGTTTTGCTGCTCCACAAAGTGTTCCCGTATTTGCTAACGATCCTCTAAAAAGTGTTCCCTTGTTTGCTCCTACTCCTGTAGGTGAATTGAAATCCCATCCAAGTTTTGCTACACCGCAAAGTGTTCCCTTGTTTACATCTCCTGTGGGAGAATTGATATCTAGCGAACCAATACAAAGTATACCCACGTTTGCTCCTCCACCTGTTGCAGACTTGATATCTAACAAATCGGTGCAGAGCGTTCCTCTATTTGCTTCTACCGTAGAAGAGTTGAAATCTAACGAAAGCACGCAAAGCGTTCCCCTGTTTGTACCACCCGTAGATGAAGTTACATCTAACCAAGAAGCAAAACAAAACATCCCTTTGGTAGATCCACAAGTAGACGAAATAAAAACTGAGGCATCAACTCAAAACCTACCTTTATTTGCATCTCTTGTAAAAGAACATAAATCTAACGAGCCGGTTCCTTTGTTTGCTGCTCCAATTGAAGAGAAGAAGTGGGAAGAACACAAAAATAACGAACCTGAACATAGTGTAACGACTGAAGTCACAAAACTATTGGATGCTGAAACTGAAAACAAAGTTGCAACTCAGGTTCCTAAACAAGATACAAACTCACAAGAATCACAGCCAATATTTGAACCTATTGAACCAGTTGTAGAGGATAATAGTACTGAAATACAAACAGAAGAAATCAAAGATTCTTTGGAACAAACAATTCAAAAACTTTCTTTAACTGAATCATCTTCAGAAACTAAAACTTTAACACTACCACCCATCACTACACAGGGTCACACATCGAATAATCCTTACCGTAGAGGTTCTACTACCGAAACTACAAAACCAGCGGTAACCCAACCAACATTAGCTAATTTCTTTACACCAGTAGCACCAGGTGATTCGGGCGATTTAAATTTCTTTGCCACATTGCCTGCTACAGAACCTAGTTTGGCTAACTCCAATAGTGGGATACATTTTTTCTCTGAAGCTCCACAAGATAACAAAGAAATATCTGAACCCAAAGGAACTTTACAAGCTGAGACCACAAATTTTTTCAACACTGAACTAAGCTCTAGCGGTTTAGACGTTAAACCAGATTTAATACCTTTTCAACCACACACTGCTATACATCCTCCAATTACTGCCTTCTTCCCTACACTTCCCACAAGTCTAGGATTAGTACCAGCAGTTTTAGAGGACAAAAACAATATCACTAAACATTTGAACGAATCATTCGTGCAGGGAAACGTTCTACCACCTATAGGATTTGAAAGTTTCGCACAATCAGAGCCTTCAGCCACTGTAATACCAGATAATACAACTGTTCAACAGGAAACATCAAGTCAAACTAAACAACCTGAAATTGTCAATAGATTTTCAAATTATTTCAATCAAACAAATCAACAACAAGAAATTGCTAAGGATCCTTCGACATTTTTCGATTCATTCCCTGGCCAACAAGTACCACAACTGCAACCACAACATCCAGTTGAAACTAATGCTCCTGTTGCAGCTGCAAACGAAGAGCAACGCATACAATTTTTTTTTAATAATCCCCCACCAAAGGACGCAAGTGCCGTGGGCGATTTAAATTACGATTTAGTACACAGCGGCTTAGGTATTAAAAAACTACAACAACGTTCTCTAACACCAATATCAAACTTGGTAGAACCTCCTTCTTCTGCTTGTTCAGAGTTTTCGGAAATAAGTAATTCCACGGCAGGACAAAAATCGATCGGCGCTAATCTATCTATAACAGGGATTAGTGAGAAATCAATTGAAAAAGAGGAAAACAAAAGCATTGACAATAGTGTAACTTTGGAACAGGATTCTACTGCAACAGATACGATCACTAAACATTACGAAGAATTGCCCGAAGAGATTTTAAAAGAGTTACGAATGGCGAATATTTTGTCTGCTGATAAATCGGCCAGTTCCTCTATGGCCAGTGTGGTAAGTCAAATTTATATATCATGAATTCCATCAATGACAAGGAAAAAGCACAAGTTTTTCGCATCAATTTGTTTGTAATGTCTGATGGAATTCATGATATATGTATGTTTATTTATTTGTTAGTTACTATTAAGCTACTGATTTCCCCATTATAGTCGTATAAACCGGCTGTCAAACATTGGTTTTTCAAACGCACCATAAGTGACAAACAACTATGGATTCCATTTAGTCATTATGACTCAGCACTTTTGGAAACAAGTCTTTTAATGGAAGATGGTAAGTTAAGTGAATTATCTGAAATATAATTTATTAATTCACGTTTTCCTATGCTAGAAGATGAAAAACCCAATATAGTGGCTGTAGAAGGTGGTCGCTATGATGTCAATATAAGTGAGCGCAAAAAAATGAGCGTATATTGGGAAAGTGAGCCCATTGAAGTGCGCCGTTGTTCTTGGTTCTACAAAGCCGTCGATTCGAAATATGTTCCCTATGAGGAGCAGACGGCCGAGGTATTAGAAAAGGAATATAAACAGGCTGCTGAGAGTGGCGTTTGGCATAAAACTATTATTTTGGGTATGGGGGAACAGGTTGTCTTTCATGGTCCCACAGTTATCGTACACTTTCAACAGCAGCAAAATAGTGATGCCTGGGGTGGCACTACGGTATGTTTTATTATTTTTTCCGCAATTAGAAGATTCATCAAATAACAAACTTTTATTTTATTTTAATTTGTTAAAAGAAGCAAACTGCAACCAGGCCTCGCGTTGTTAAACGAGACTTGGATGATTTTAATATTGAACAGGGCGAATCACAAAAAGTAGATCATTTATTATTTATGGTACATGGCATTGGCTCTGCATGTGATTTGAAATTAAGATCTGTCGAGGAAGTTGGTAAGTTTAGAATCTAGAAAATAATTTCAAAATATATTATTTAAATGTTTGTTTCCGTAAATAGTTGAAGATTTTCGCACAATTGCTCGTCAGCTGGTTCAGAGTCACTATAAAAACTCCACGGATTTGGGTTTGGTGGGACGCGTTGAAGTTCTACCAATATCCTGGCATAGTCATTTGCACTCCGCTGAAATGGGTATAGATGAAAAATTACGATTGATTACACTGGAATCCATACCTAAATTAAGGAATTTTACCAACGACACTCTATTGGATATACTTTTTTACACCAGTCCCACATTTTGTCAAAAAATTATGAATACTATCGTTTCATCGATGAACACATTATATTTGAAATATCGCGAAAGACATCCCGAATTTAATGGTGGCGTTTCATTGGCTGGCCATAGTTTAGGCTCTTTGATTCTTTTTGATTTGCTTTGTCATCAAAATCCCATAAAAGAAAGCGAAGAAAAGAATTTGGAAAATCCAGATAAATTTTTAACACCCAGCACTTCTAACACCCAAATGGATTCGAATCAACTAGAAGATAAACAGATAAGCTATACCATGGGACCGGCTGGAACTGGACAGCCTTTTATAAACTATGGTCAATTAATATTTCAACCTAAAAAATTCTTTGCTTTGGGTTCTCCTATAGGTAAAGCTAACTAATGAAGAGACTTTATTTTTCTGTGATTTAATTGTTATCCATTTAATTTCATTTAAGGCATGTTCGTTACCATTAGAGGCATTGATAAGTTGGGCTTAGATTTCCGTCTACCCACTTGTCCCGGATTCTATAATATATTCCATCCTTATGATCCAGTTGCCTATCGTATTGAAGCTTTAGTTAATCCCGACTTAAGTGGTGTACGTCCTGTTTTGATTCCCCATCACAAGGGTCGCAAACGTATGCACTTAGAATTGAAAGAGACCATGACACGTGTTAGTATGGATTTGAAAAATCGTTTCCTAGATAAATTTAAAACGACTTTGGATAGTGTCAACATATTTGGTTCGACAACCAAATGTACGAAAGAAGCTGAAGAATTAATGGAAAAGGAAGTGGACAAGGTAAGATTTTGTTTGTATTTAATACTTATGTATCGAATTATCTGGGATTTTGTTATTAGTACTGTTCAGTAATAAAAATCAAAAAATGGAAGAAATATTTGAAAATTGGAGAACCATTGGAGACATGTTGATGTGTAATTTAGGAATATATTGATTTGAATATCACATCTTTAAGCTTCCTTTCCATATATAAAATCTTATTTTCTTTTCTAAAATTAATCAAATTATTATGTATGTAAAACCTTTATAAAATACTACATTGGATTAATCATCTTTGCACTTTTGTGGTAGTTTTGAAGGCTTTTATTACAGGTTCGCATTACTCGAATATTCCTATTTGGTGGGAAATATGAGTGATCACAGATTATTGTAGTTTGTCCTTTTTCCTCTAGGACCTCTTATTAACGAAATATGAGTGATTTAAGATTTTTCATATAAAATTGATATTTGGGGGGAAATATGAGTGATCACAGATGATTGTCCTTTTTCCTCTAGGACCTCTTATTAACGAAATATGAGTGATTTAAGATTTTTCATATAAAACCGATATTTAGTGGGAAATATGAGTGATCACAGATGATTGTCCTTTTTCCTCTAGGACCTCTTATTAACGAAATATGAGTGATTTTAGATTTTTCATATAAAATCGATATTTAGTGGGAAATATGAGTGATCACAGATGATTGTCCTTTTTCCTCTTGGACCTCTTATTAACGAAACATGGGTGATTTTAGATTTTTCATATAAAATCGATATTTTGTGGGAAATATGAGTGATCACAGATGATTGTCCTTTTTCCTCTTGGACCTCTTATTAACGAAATATGAGTGATTAAGATTTTTCATATAAAATTGATATTTGGTGGGAAATATGAGTGATCACAGATGATTGTCCTTTTTCCTCTTGGACCTCTTATTAACGAAATATGAGTGATATTTGGTGGGAAATATGAGTGATCACAGATGATTGTCCTTTTTCCTCTTGGACCTCTTATTAACGAAATATGAGTGATATTTGGTGGGAAATATGAGTGATCACAGATGATTGTCCTTTTTCCTCTAGGACCTCTTATTAACGAAATATGAGTGATTTAAGATTTTTCATATAAAATCGATATTTGGTGATCACAGATGATTGTCCTTTTTCCTCTAGGACCTCTTATTAACGAAATATGAGTGATTTTAGATTTTTCATATAAAATCGATATTTAGTGGGAAATATGAGTGATCACAGATGATTGTCCTTTTTCCTCTTGGACCTCTTATTAACGAAACATGGGTGATTTTAGATTTTTCATATAAAATCGATATTTTGTGGGAAATATGAGTGATCACAGATGATTGTCCTTTTTCCTCTTGGACCTCTTATTAACGAAATATGAGTGATTTAAGATTTTTCATATAAAATTGATATTTGGTGGGAAATATGAGTGATCACAGATGATTGTCCTTTTTCCTCTTGGACCTCTTATTAACGAAATATGAGTGATTTTAGATTTTTCATATAAAATCGATATTTGGTGGGAAATATGAGTGATCACAGATGATTGTCCTTTTTCCTCTTGGACCTCTTATTAACGAAATATGAGTGATATTTGGTGGGAAATATGAGTGATCACAGATGATTGTCCTTTTTCCTCTAGGACCTCTTATTAACGAAATATGAGTGATTTAAGATTTTTCATATAAAATCGATATTTGGTGATCACAGATGATTGTCCTTTTTCCTCTAGGACCTCTTATTAACGAAATATGAGTGATTTTAGATTTTTCATATAAAATCGATATTTAGTGGGAAATATGAGTGATCACAGATGATTGTCCTTTTTCCTCTTGGACCTCTTATTAACGAAATATGAGTGATTTTAGATTTTTCATATAAAATCGATATTTTGTGGGAAATATGAGTGATCACAGATGATTGTCCTTTTTCCTCTAGGACCTCTTATTAACGAAATATGAGTGATTTTAGATTTTTCATATAAAATCGATATTTAGTGGGAAATATGAGTGATCACAGATGATTGTCCTTTTTCCTCTTGGACCTCTTATTAACGAAACATGGGTGATTTTAGATTTTTCATATAAAATCGATATTTTGTGGGAAATATGAGTGATCACAGATGATTGTCCTTTTTCCTCTTGGACCTCTTATTAACGAAATATGAGTGATTTAAGATTTTTCATATAAAATTGATATTTGGTGGGAAATATGAGTGATCACAGATGATTGTCCTTTTTCCTCTTGGACCTCTTATTAACGAAATATGAGTGATTTTAGATTTTTCATATAAAATCGATATTTGGTGGGAAATATGAGTGATCACAGATGATTGTCCTTTTTCCTCTTGGACCTCTTATTAACGAAATATGAGTGATATTTGGTGGGAAATATGAGTGATCACAGATGATTGTCCTTTTTCCTCTAGGACCTCTTATTAACGAAATATGAGTGATTTAAGATTTTTCATATAAAATCGATATTTGGTGATCACAGATGATTGTCCTTTTTCCTCTAGGACCTCTTATTAACGAAATATGAGTGATTTTAGATTTTTCATATAAAATCGATATTTAGTGGGAAATATGAGTGATCACAGATGATTGTCCTTTTTCCTCTTGGACCTCTTATTAACGAAACATGGGTGATTTTAGATTTTTCATATAAAATCGATATTTTGTGGGAAATATGAGTGATCACAGATGATTGTCCTTTTTCCTCTTGGACCTCTTATTAACCAAATATGAGTAATTTTAGATTTTTCATATAAAACCGATATTTGGTGGGAAATATGAGTGATCACAGATGATTGTCCTTTTTCCTCTAGGACCTCTTATTAACGAAATATGAGTGATTTAAGATTTTTCATATAAAATTGATATTTGGTGGGAAATATGAGTGATCACAGATGATTGTCCTTTTTCCTCTAGGACCTCTTATTAACGAAACATGGGTGATTTTAGATTTTTCATATAAAATCGATATTTTGTGGGAAATATGAGTGATCACAGATGATTGTCCTTTTTCCTCTAGGACCTCTTATTAACGAAATATGGGTGATTTTAGATTTTTCATATAAAATTGATATTTGGTGGGAAATATGAGTGATCACAGATGATTGTCCTTTTTCCTCTTGGACCTCTTATTAACGAAATATGAGTGATTTTAGATTTTTCATATAAAATCGATATTTTGTGGGAAATATGAGTGATCACAGATGATTGTCCTTTTTCCTCTTGGACCTCTTATTAACGAAATATGAATGATTTTAGATTTTTCATATAAAATCGATATTTGGTGGGAAATATGAGTGATCACAGATGATTGTCCTTTTTCCTCTTGGACCTCTTATTAACGAAATATGAGTGATTTTAGATTTTTCATATAAAATCGATATTTGGTGGGAAATATGAGTGATCACAGATGATTGTCCTTTTTCCTCTTGGACCTCTTATTAACGAAATATGAGTGATTTTAGATTTTTCATATAAAATCGATATTTGGTGGGAAATATGAGTGATCACAGATGATTGTCCTTTTTCCTCTTGGACCTCTTATTAACCAAATATGAGTAATTTTAGATTTTTCATATAAAACCGATATTTAGTGGGAAATATGAGTGATCACAGATGATTGTCCTTTTTCCTCTTGGACCTCTTATTAACGAAACATGGGTGATTTTAGATTTTTCATATAAAACCGATATTTGGTGGGAAATATGAGTGATCACAGATGATTGTCCTTTTTCCTCTAGGACCTCTTATTAACGAAATATGAGTGATTTAAGATTTTTCATATAAAATCGATATTTGGTGGGAAATATGAGTGATCACAGATGATTGTCCTTTTTCCTCTAGGACCTCTTATTAACGAAATATGAGTGATTTTAGATTTTTCATATAAAATCGATATTTGGTGGGAAATATGAGTGATCACAGATGATTGTCCTTTTTCCTCTTGGACCTCTTATTAACGAAATATGAGTGATTTTAGATTTTTCATATAAAAATCTATATTTGGTTGGAAAGGAGTGATCACGGATTATTGTTCTTTTTCGTCAGATTTTCAAAAAAGGTTTTTTGAATTATTATCATGGCAGAATTAACCAGGTACAATTATTATGGAGAGTCGTCGATATTTACCCCTACAATGTCAAACTATTATTTGCCTTGATTTAAATTATAATCTATTTTCCCTCTAAAATTCGCAATCTTTTATTTTCACAGGTAATTCAAATGCAAATGGCATTAGAACAACAAAATAACAATCAAAACTCTCATGCCAAATTGACATCGGAAATCGAATCCCAAAATGGAACTACTACCAGACAAAGAACCGATTCTGTATCTACAGCTATGTCAGAAGAGGTGGTAGAATTAGATTTGCCATTGGGCAAACTAAACGATTCCAAACGTGTGGATTATGTATTGCAAGAAGCACCATTGGAATTCATTAATGAATATATATTTGCATTAAGCAGTCATGTGTGTTATTGGTAAGTTAAGAAGTTCTACTTGTATTCCCTTAAATTTCATAGTTTTGTATATTTTTCAGGGATTCTGAGGATACAATATTGTTTGTAATGAAAGAGATCTATTCCGGCCTAGGCATTAGCCCCGATAGCCAAGTACCACAACAAACAATGACCATTGAACGTCCAAGTTCACGTAATAGTTTATTACCCTCTTCATAGATTTATTCCCTATAATAAGTTAATATTTTTTTTATCTTTTACTTTTACTTTTTATTACTTTTTCTCGTTTAAGTGTTATTCATGTTTTTATAAACAACAAACAAAATTTATTGCTGCTAAATTTCAAATATTGTCAGTCAGCTTTAGCAACAAATGATGATGGTTCCATTTACTTTCTTCGTCATCATAACATTTATGCAGCTTTAGTAAATTTGACCGTTTTAAACAAATACAATTTGAAAATTTATTTATAAAATAAGTTTTTTAAACGTACATACACATATAAATATAAATATATAACAAAACTAATTGGGAAGGGTAATTGTAATTGTTTAAAATTCGATACTGTTCATTAATTGTTTGTACTTTTGTTAAGATTTTTCTTTTTTTGTAAATTTGCATTAAATTTATTGAAAATATAATCTTTAATTTCATATATTAATAAAAAAATATTCATGAGATGTGCGTATTTATTTAATGTTCGCTATTATTTGCATTTATTTCGAATAATGGTTTTGAAATATCGGCTGGTGTCGTGGATTTTCTATCATTATCAGTTTTATTTGCTGTTGGTTGCTTTAAATTTGACATTTTATAAAATGTATTCAACTGTAGTTTGTCCCGAGCTATTGAATTGATTTCCGACGAAGTTAAACCATTTATGATGTTACCTACTATGGTGACCTAAAAAGAAAACATGAAATCAGTAGAGAGTAATTTTATAAAATAATAACATTGGACCATAGTTTCGAATTATTAATTCAATTTGAGCTTAATTCACTAAAATTTTAATTCGGTATTAAAAAATGTCAGCCATTCATTCCACAAATCTATTCCCAAAATGTAATTCATTAGCTTCATTCAAAGTCCTTTATTTAAATAGATTCATAATAAATAATAATAAATGACTCAATTTATGTGAATTCAAATCTATAACAAATTGAATTAAATCTATTTTATTATTCAATTTGTTTTGTTTGTAATCATTTACAAAATGTGTTGAAAAACTTTGATTTTATCCTATTTGTAATAGATTTGAATTGAAGAATATTTGAATCATTCAATATATTTTATTAAGCTGTATTGCAATGGATTTGAATTAAAAAATCGTGAATGATTCAAGAAGGAATGAATTCAATAAGGAATTAAGGGAAATAATTAATCATGCTGAATGGTAAGAGGATAAATTTAATTTGATTTTAAAAATTTAATTAAGAATTAATTCTTTCGAAACTTTGCTTTAGGCTGTGTACAAACTTCTAATTTCGACCATCTTTGGGGTTCTCCGAATGCTTCAGGTCATTTAGCTAGATTTGCTAATGCTTGTAAATGAGTTTGTGGACACTTTTCTATCGTGCCAATCCATTCAGCAGCTTCCCTTTAATAAATGTTTAAGTATACAGACATACATATTTGTTTTAAATTGATTTTGTTGTTGTTATTGTAATATGTAGCATTAAATCGATATCTCCATTCTAAATCTTGATATTAATTTTCCATTAATAAGACAATCGAATCAAAAGTTATATTACGGATTTGTAGATATATTTTTTTTAAATATTTAGTGAAATTATCATGTTAAAATGTCTGTCTAACATTTTAGAAATATGTACATTTTTTACATATTCCTATATCTTAACAAATAAATGTCATCTATTTGATATGTTCAATAGTGTCTTGGCCAATTTTGACCCCAGATATAAAAGGGTTAACAATGCCTTAGAATAATTGTTAGAACCGTTAGGATGTTTTTTAATGGAGGTATCGATATCATATACAATTATGTACTTAAATGCATCAGCGTGTATATTTTCAATATCGGTTACATTTAAATAGCAGAGTATTTCTCCCATGGCCCTGAGATCGTATTCAGAGTAGGTGAGTGGATTTTTTCCTAACCATTCATCACGTACTTTTTGTGCCAGAATTGTCAATTGTTCCGGCTTAAACCCATCTTGATGTTGTTTAATATTCGAGGAACGTATGGCACCAAATGCTTCTACAATATCCACATTTTCCATGCTTATATTTCGCAATTCTTTGCTAGGTATATACGTTAAAGAATAACCCATATATTTGTATGATTCAGCCGGTATGTTATCAAATGAATCAAAAGCCTGCACGATGTAATGAAATATTACATCTTTTATTCAAAGATTAAATAAGTATTTTTACTGGTATTTACTTACAATTTTCATTAAACGCCATATATTCTCTCCAATATCCTTTGAAATGTCCTCTCCACTGATTATTGTAAGACACTGTCTTAGATATGACCAAGTGATTCTTTTTACATGTTTGTCTTCTAAAATCTCATGACAATAATTAGTTGCATTGGCAACATAAAACATGAGAACATTCCATGCGAAAAATGCAAAGAAACATTTCATCGTGGCAACTACTCGTTATAATGTTTAATTGCAAATGTAGTAACTACTATACTTTTTCGTATAAAATTAGGTCATGTCTGAAACATATTAAATATGCAAAAGTATTCAATTATTAATTGAATTTTTAAAAGCTGATATCCTTAAAAGTAACATTGCACAAAACAAAGGTAAGTACTTATTATAATTGTACAGTAGCATTTAAACTCAATTATAATGTAAAGTTAATATAGAATAAATACAAACATGTCGTCGTTGTGAGGTTATACTACACCTTTTATTTGGGATAAGAATTACTTTTGTCTACATATTTTAACCATTTCGTTTTAGATTGTTTTAAAAATCTGTATTTTATTGTTAGATTTGTTTTTTTCGTTAAACAATATTCATACATATGTAAATATTTATTTATTTATTTATGTATGTTTATGACACATTTATGTTCTTAAACTAATATTTTAGTGCAAATAAATTATAACTAATGTTTAATTTTATATTTGTTTGTCATTAAAATAAAAATACATATGTATGTATGTATGCATATTTAACATACTAATTAAACTAATAAATTTAAATAAATTTACAAAATTTTACTAGAGGATAAGTTTTATAAATACATACGTATGTAAATAAAAATAAGCGGGAAATATATAATGAAAGAACATCCTTACACAACCTTTTACTACACCATTTTCAATTCAATTTTAGACATTTTTAGTCGAACTTCTTAAATCACCAATTGTATTTGACAGCTAGATTTAAATATTTTTCTAAACTCCGTATTCTGAACTTTATAACAAAATCAAGTTTGTTTTCTCGCAAATAAACCAAGTAAATCATGTGGATTCGTTTTGTAGAATACCTAAGTGACGCGCATCCCAAATGTCCAATCTTCCATGACTCTGGCACATAAATCAGGCTGAATTTGACCCACGGCATGGGTTTGGTTGACTTTGAGGGTCACTGTGGTTTGTGGCGTATTCGCATAGAACTATTACTTAAGAAACCCCCACAAAAAAATCTAACGGGGACAAATCGCGCGATCCCGGTGGCCAGTTCACATCACAATTTTGTTTGTTGACCTATCCATTCATCCAGAAATGTGCCTCACCGTCCAATGATGATTTGGCAAAATAAACTGAATAAATGACAGCCAATTCGACAGATGTAGCTTCAACAACATGACCGATAGGTTATCTTCCGGATCGAATTACACAATTCTTCTGTGTAATTCTGTAAATGGAATTGATGATTATTCAAATTTAATTTATTTTTCTAAATTGTTCAATACATTTCTTTCCCAAATTTAAGTAGAACGATTGTGGCTTAAAGTCAGGTTAAAAAAAATAAATACTAATAGAGTTCTGTAATTCGGCCACTGGTTTCATGTGCATAATGCATACGGAATCTGAAGAAGCTGAAACTAAACCGATTGAAAAAGTAACGATGGAAACGAATCCATTCAGAATGAAATGTGTGTAAGGTCAGATTAACTTGTTTTTGGTTATTAACAGAATCAGAGAAAGCTAAAAAAAAAACCGATTGAAATAGTTTTGAATTTCTAAAGTTCATTGCAATTGAAAATGGAGTAGATATATTAGAATATTTGTAACTTAAAACAAATACATACACACAATACAATAATTGCTTAACAGTTTTTAACTTAATATTTGTCATCTACCAAATCACTAATACCATCCACACCGATGTTTAATGACAACGGTTTATCTAGCACCAGCAGAGGTGGTGATTTTGAACCCATGCCCGTCAAACCGAACACAGGCAAATCCATACTTAACGAGTGTAGATGCTGGTGTAGTGAATCGTTATTTAATTGTTGCATATTTTGCAGTTGTATGTGAGATGTATTCATGTTTGGATGATGTTGGTGATGACAATTGTTTGACAGCATAAATTGATCACTTTCCTGGGTTTGATCCTGCTGAAACAGGGAATGATGACTGTGGGAGGAGACTTGATTTAATGGCTGTTGTAAATTTTCAAATGACAGCGTTTGTGTTAGGGAATTTTGTAAATTCATTTGTTGAGACTTGTCCGGATCGTCCAGAGATAATGCTTGATCCATATTTAAAATACACTCGGCCTTTAGTTGTTCAATGGTGTACTGATCAACATTTAAGAATTTCATTTCATCATATGTTGAGTTGGAGGTGTTGTTATCTATTAAATCCAATGAGCCATTGAAGCAATTATCACTGATCAGACTCTGTGCATGGCTGTTATCGCAATGTTGTTGCTGCTGCTGAGGATGATGATGAAGATGTTGGTGCTGTTGTAGAATTAGATTGTCTTGAGTTTTCATCATTGATGATGAAGAGGTAGGTGGTAGCGATTGAAATGAAAGTGTTGGTGATTTAGTTGATGTCGAAGGCATTGAGACCAAACTATTATTGGCCAGTGTAGATGGAGGATATGTTGACCATTCCATTGACAAACTGCCACCGCGTTCTAGACCCATATGATCGATATTTAGATTAAGAAAAATATTAGGGGACATGCGTGAAGGTGTTGTAACCCCCCCACCATCTCCTACAATACATTCATCTGCTCTTTCTCCACCACTGCCATTGTCATGACTGAAGGGTGTTTTACTTTCATTGTCTAAAGAATTCGATGATTGTGGTGGAGTATCAGGTAACAATGTTGTACCTAAATATAAAGTTATTTATCATTAAAATTCATTGGAACTGTTTAGTTTGTTTTTTTAATTTACACATGAGATATTTTGATGGCGCTACGACTAAAACTTAACTCAAATAAATGACAAACAATTTTCCATAACCTACCTAAAGGTTGATCCAGATGTGCCATCACACTACCATCATAGGATTGTATATCGTCCCCATCTTTCAGACCAACTTTTTCTTGTTTACGCCATTTAGCACGACGATTTTGAAACCATACTTGAACTCGAGCCTCAGTTAAATCTATGCGCACAGCCAATTCCTCACGGAAAAATACATCGGGATAGTGAGTACGTTGAAAAGCTCTTTCCAATTCTTGCAATTGTATTGTATTAAAAGTCGTTCTAAGTAATATTGGAAATATTGCAAAAGAAGAGAAAATAATAAAAGTAAATAAAAGAGGAAAACAAACAATGTTTTGATATTATCTATAGTATTGGTGGAAAATGAGAAAAAAAAGAACTTGAAACAATTCACACATATAAATGTGAGGAAAATTTCATGAAACGTTACTAATGCTAAAAAAAATATCCGGTAACAATTTTATTTTTTCTACTATAACATTGCATTTACCACCTGGCATGTGTCGAGGTATTTATTTCTTCAAGCTAGCATACTTAAACATGTCCGAAAGGTAATATAAAATACTTACATAGTACCTACATATTGTCAACTGAAACGCAAAGTGTTGCAACTACAAATAAGGGTGACTAAGACAAAATGTCCTAGATGAAACTAAATACCGCCACAACAAAGTCATTACAATTTAATAAAATGGAAATTGAAGTAATAAATATTCAGAAAATTTTCATTTAAAATATTTAAAAATTGACTTTTCTGCATGCCATATTACTATATATATTAGGCCGGGTCGATTTGTATGGACGATCAAAAAGTAAAAAATAGTATAGCATAAACGCAATATACGGAAAATTCTAAGAATATTTTCTCAAGAAACCATAGGTCTAAAATCAAATCCTATCTGGCGCATTTTGTCTTTTATACAATAAAAAAACTATTAAAAAAAATATGTATTGAAATATCATTGGATAAAAGACGAAATGCGCAAGATAAGATTTGATTTTAGGCCTATGGTTTCTTGGGGAAAATTTCTTAGAATTTTCCGTAGAATGCGTTTCTGCTATACGATTTTTCGTGAAAAAAATCGACCCGCCCTAATATACATATTTATATATATTTTTGTTTGTGTATTTAATATGGTCGTTCATTTGTTCTTTCTTTAAAAGAATAACGATTTACACATCAAATAACTTAAATTCGAATAAAGAAAACACTAACATATTGATTTTATTTACGTGAACCACACCACATATTTACTTGTGAAAGTACAAGCTCTACTAAATACTCAGTTTTTCATATACTGATCGATTGACCATTTTAAAGGACTTTAACATTTTTGTTTATATTATTTTTTTTTAATTTTGGAGAAATTTTTGGCGTACCACCACGTGATCACGTAGGTCATTTGGAATCAAACCAAATTTTTTTTTTTCTTTTGAAAAATTATATAAATAATTTTATATTTTTTTTTGCAAGTGTGGGGGATATTTTCCTTATTTAAAAATTATCTTTTGAAGTATGTCCTGAGTTATTATTAAAATAAAATATGTTGTATTTCAAAATAATTGAAAATATTTAATGAAAAACTTTATTGTGTTTGGTGCGTGAACTTTTTTAACAACCGCGAAAAAATAATACCGTGGTTTTTCATATTTTTTAATGCATTCGACTATGCTATGCCTAGTGATGCTAATCGGGACTGATTTTTTAATCGGGATTTGGTAAAGAATCCCGAAATCCCGACCCGGATTTTCGGGAAATCTAAAATCCCGAAAATTATAAGAAAGAAACGTACATAATTATGTCTTTACAATTGAAAGTAATTTTTTTATTTAGCAATTAATTTTTATTAGATACTAAAAATCATACTATTGCATCTATGGTTTCGTCTGCCATTCTGGAACGAATTTTGTTTTCGACATATGCTGCTGCCGAAAAACATCTTTCATATTGGCAAAACCGTTTGCAAATACTTATAAGAAATCTGCAAGTATTTTCCTCTTGTTCCTTCAGAAATAAAGTGATCTATTTATTTTGCAAGTTGCCAATCTACATTATAACTTGGTTTCGTTATTGATATTTGGGTTTTTTAAATTGATTTTTGTTAGATAACTTACAAAAAAATGTGAAGACTTGATTTTCCAGAACAACACTCTAGGAAAACCAAAAATACCGCTTTCCTTTATTAACTATGTTGTAGCAGGAGTTGAGCTTAACAACTTTGCTGAACATCACTTTACGATATTCGGGCATGTAGAATGTCAAAATGCATAAAATAGGCACACAAAAATTACAATTTCCCCTATTTATTTATGAAAAACGGGATTTTGAAAATCCCGGGATTTAAAATTAAAAAATCCCGGTCTTCGGGGTTTAAGAAATCCTGAAAATCCCGGAATTTTCGGGAACGGGATTCCCCGTTTGGCATCTCTAGCTATGCCATTTGCATATTTGCAAAAACTGTCAATAGCTATATCCCTAATGTTACATGGTTAAACACGTGCAATTTTGTTTACCCTTCCGATTTCAAATATTTTTATATTTATACCCTACACCACCATAGTGGGGGGGGTATAATGCGTTTGTGCAGATGTTTGTAACGCCAAAAAATATTGGTCTAACACCCACCTTAAAGTATACCGATCGACTTGGAATCACTTTCTGAATCGATTAAACGATGTCCGTCCGTCCGTCTGGCTGGTTGGCTTAGACATGCTAGATATTTCGATAAAATTTGGTACATATTATTTTTTCGTCCATTATTTCACTTAGCCCCCATACAAATGTCCTCCCGAAATTGGACTTTATCGGTCATAAATGCTTAATTTATTTATATATGTATCTCCACAAATTTCGCTCCAAATAAGTTTTATATATACGAAATTCATGTCACCAAATTTTGTTACGATCGGTCCATAATTAGTCATAGCTCCCATATAGACCCGCTTCCAAAAATCACTTTTATGTACATAAATCTCTTAAAAATGTTGGTATAAACCCAAAATTCACCATAAATAACTTTCATATAGACATAAATCACACGACCTAATTTTATGGTGATCCCTCCATAATTGGTCATAGCTGCCATATAAGGCCCACTTCCGAAAATCACTCACGAATATAAATTATTGATATTTAAAAAATAAAAATGTATTTGCTCATTTACTTGGTGTAGGGTATTATATACGACAATACTTTCTTACTTGTTTTGGAATGCGGGTGTCTAGGTCTTATCTCTTATAATTTCCGAGTTATAGGCATTTGAAAATTTAAAAATATAGGCCTTACTTTAGGACCGAATAAACTCGAATTATTTATTAGTTAGACAACTAAATTACCATTAATACTCAAACGATTTCGTGAGCTGGAGAGATGTAATGGACAGGAGAAATAAAGCGTTGTCATCCGCGGGATATGATATGATTTCAAATGATTCCTCATATTATATGAGTTGTTTTGGGAGAAAATATATAGATTTTCAAAAAACTAAAAAAATGGTCCAGCTATAGACATCCTAAACAAACCTTTCATATGGTTCCGGAATTAAAAAATCGTAGACCAAAAAAGTATATACATATATTCTGGGCATATAATGTATATATTGTCACTTAAAATGCAAAAGGGCCTATCAACACTTTTTTAAATTTTACAAGAGAGACAAAAAACATAATAAAATTTAAAGTGTTGTGGTTACAAATATGATTTTCTTTCTTCAATAAAGTCATTATTTTTAAAAATAGAAGGCTAAAAATTTGTGAAGACGCGTGCTTTGATGCGCTGTACCAATATCCATTAAAAATTCAATTTTTTGTAATTTTTTGGTTGTTACACCCTTTTGCATTTCAGGTGACGATATATTCTAAGAAGAAATAGCTATGTCCGACCGTCTTTTGAAGCCACGATTGAGCCACGAGGAAAGGACATAGGGGGATACAATTTTCTTCAAATATTCTTTGTTTGGTATTGAAAATTTGAAAAATCGGTCAAATAGAACCAGGCTTGTGGACCGCAATGTGAGACAACCACCAATAAAAGTCTTACAATATACATATATCCTATGATAAAAGGATAAGCTCTATTGTAAATAGTAATATTTGATCCATGATACATATGTATATCCTAGCCTTCATACAAATATCTTCCCGGAATATGGCCCTATGCTACATAGAATTACAATATCCATACAAAATTCAGCAAGAATAAATTCCATGTAAAAAGTAATCACAAAACGAAATTTGGCTTGGATCGGTCCATATTTGACAATAGTCCCCATATAAAGCTCACTTCCTAAAATCACTTAATTACGCATAAATCTGTTACAAAATTGTTATTGTTATCATATTTTGATGAAAATAATATCTACTTGTAGAGATTTTTCCCTACTTCTGACAAGTAGATTCAAATTAATAGATTTGTAAATCTAAGGGAAGTAAAAATAGTGCATTAGAAATTTTCGGAAACCGAGAAATATAAAGGGTCTTTCATTATGTGCTTCCTAACTTTAAATTTAAAAAAAAAATCAAAGTGTGTGTGAGATACCATCGAAATGTTTTAATCGTTTGAAAGTCCTATCGATGCCATTATGTATAGAAGATAACCTCGTGACATGGGTTATTTTGGCTTGAGTGCCTATTTGCATAGAACTCCGACTTAGGAAAACCCCATAAGAAAAAGTCTAAAAATGTCAAACCTCACGATCTCAGTTCACAACATCTCGACGTGAGTTGACCATTGCTTCCAATGTGACACGTAGCGCCATCCTGTTGAAACCACATGTCGTTGGTGTCCACATCATCCAATTCAGGCCGAAAGAAGTTGGTAATCATCGACCTAAGAAATATGGACCGATGAAATCGCCAGCCCAAAGTCCACAGCAAACTGGATGCATTGGACGTTCTTGTTTCTCATGTGGATTGATATCGTCCCAAATTCGATAATGTTGTTTGTTGATGTACTCATTCATACAGAAATTGGCCTCACCATAAAATGGGCGAAGTGCTTGGAACGTTGCCCGAACAGAACAGCCATTTTGATAAAACAATTTGATTTGGCAAAACAATCTGAATGACAGCTAATTCGATAGATGTAGGCTCAACAATATGACCGCTATCAACTGTCAAAATTCGGAACTTTTATACCAACTGTAACACTAATCTCATAAGTACTCCTCGAAATTCGATAAAAACGTTATGAGTAGAACTGAATCACGTGGGAAAATTGAATTGACCATAGTGACAAGAAAATTACGTGATATGTTTATTGTACTCGTGCAAGGTTAGACTGACCGGCAGTTAGACAAACAGTCGCCCATTTGAAAATTTATACAATATACAAAGGGAACATACTAATGACAATTGCTCCAGTTGTTGCAGGGCCAAAACACACCACTGTGTTGAAAATACATGTCATTATTTAAATACAAAACAACGTAACTACAATTTTTAAATTTTTCATACCTTCAGGTATCGTAAGGTATGTTTAAGGATTTTAAATATCAGACTTATTTCAAATATGTAGTATTTTTTAAACAATGCTGTCCTACAATTAAAAAAAGGTTGATGTAGAGAGGATGGATGATTGTTTTGAATGAAACAGTAAATTTGTTTTATTAAAATTACCTGTAACGTCTTTGCTTCCTTTTCATAGTTGTGCCTTTTTCCATTCAAAATCGAATATATATTTCCCTTATTTTATTTGAATGATGAATATAATGTGATTTAATATAAAATAAAATAAACTATCTAATAATATTTAGTATTTAAACAATAATTTTTAATTTAAAAATTTATTGCGTATGTGTGTGTGTGTGTTTAGATTTTTTCTTATATATGTATGTATGTGTTTAGTACGTGTGCAGCTCCATTCTTTTTTTGTTTAAAATATTTTTTAAACATTTTTATTTTTCTATTTTTCTATCTTTTTGTTTTTCTTTTTTATTATTGCCTCAGTTTATTTTCAGTTTCATTTTTCCAAAAACATTTCTAAGGTTTCACTTTGAGGTTTAGAGGGGACTATATCAGTGAATATAAAATAATCGTTATTATACATATATTTTTCTTCAAATTGATTTTTTCTTCTTTTGTTTTTTATAGTCGTATAATAAATTTCGATTTTTTTTTTATGATTTTTATTTGAATATTTTTAAAATATTTTATTTAGCACCATTATTTTGTTTAAGACACTATTTCTAAATGGTTAAAGCTTTGGTTATGTATTTTTTGTTTTCAATATATTTTAAATTAATATTTGTTTTATTTTTTTTAATATTTAATTCTATATTGCACCGCCAACAGCACCGACCAGACTAAATTAGGGAATAGTTTAGTTTCTTTAAAAGTCGTGGATTTCTTTTTTTATGTTTTTTTTTTGTTGTATTTTTTAACTTTCGTGAACATTAGACTAGAAGAAGCCTTAGGAATTGTTTTACTATTCTATGGTTTATAAATGTCTATTTTGTTATTTTTGTATTTTGTTTAATTCTTTTCAATTTTATTTTATATGTGTATCATTATGTTCGACAACCCTCATTGTGGGAAAATGTATTTTTAAATTGTTGTTGTTGTTGTTTTTAAAGAAATATGTACATATTTTTAAAAAGTTAAGTAATTTAGTAAATTATGTATTTAAAGAAATAGTTACAATTTTTATTTGGTTTTGTTTATAAAAGTTTGGCATTGCCCAGGAAAATGTTTAGAAATCGACTGTAACCAGAAACACTTCTGATTCTTTGATAACTTCCATAGAACTAGTTATATCCCAACCACTTCCAGAACCTGATCTGTGGAACATTATTGCGAATCTTGAGTTAGTCTACAGATTTTGTAGGAACCTATTATCGCAACACCAATTTTTGCAACATTACAGGCTTTATAAATTTAAAATAAAAAATAAATTTTCTAAAATATTGTACATGAATTGGAAGCATTTAGTTTATGTATAATTTTTTGCTTTTGTCAATAGCTACATATTTTTATTTATTATTTTTCCAATTTTGACTTACTTTGTATAAGAAATTAACGGATTATATGGAATATTTAATGGTTGGTCAATGCTACAATTTTGTTATTGCAACAACACTTATTTCCATCCGGTTGCACAAATCGAGCTCCTACTATTTTGGGAACTAATTTCACATTGGTTTTATTCCAGTTCTATAGAACACAAATTTGTTCCGAATAAAATTCATGGAACATATAAAAAAACTTACCCCTTTATTCATAATCAATTTTTAAATTTATAAACAAAAATGTTTTAAAATACTTCTGATCATCCTACTATGTCAAATGATCAAGAAGAGTTGTAAAATATTTCGTATTATTTTTATTTTATCCTGGAAGGATCAAAATATGACAAAAATGTCTTTCAAATTTTTATCCTTGAATATCCTTTTAGATTTCCAATAATTTTTTTTTATAAAACAAAAATGTGAGTTAAAGATCCAAATATTGAATACCACATGCCAACATTTCATCCTTCTATCTTAACTACTTAAGTGTTAAAAAATATTTAAAATTTTAATTATTTGATTTTATTTTAATATTTCGTTCGAAAAAATATAACAAAATCCGTTGTGAAAAGCAACGAAGAAGACTTTTTAATAAACAAGTAAAATGGTATAGTCGGGCAAGCCCGACCTTATGATACCCTACACAGGGTATATGATTATAAAGAGTTTTCTTTTGCTATGAAACTTATTTGTGTTGAATCTTATTTGAATGCACACATTTTCGGTAGTGGGCCTTATATGGGAGCTATGAATAATTATGGACCAATCGTCACAAAATTTGGTGGGATGAATTGCGAATATATGAAACATATTTGTGTTGAATTTTGTTTGGATACTGAAATATTTCAGAGATTTATGTATATTAATGACATTTTCGAGAATGTTGCTTATATGGGAGCTATGGAATATTGTTGACCGATCGTCACGAAATTTGGTCGTGAGAGTTCGGCTTAAATAAAACTTAATTGTGCTGAATTTGATTTGAATATGTTTATAATTAAGATATTTATGAGAGCTTAACTATTTTCAAATAGGCCAATTGTATGGGGGCTTGGATAAATAATGGGCTGATTCTAACCAAATTCAAAAGCCTTTGTCCTTGGGGCAATATAAATGTTCGTGCCTAATTTTGTCGAATTATCTTAAAACCTGCGACCTATAGTTTGATTACAAGGTTTACATGGATGGACGGACATCGCTTAGGCGACTCAGAAAGTGATCCTGAGAACCAAATTCAAAAGCCTTTGTCCTTGGGGCAATATAAAGGTTCGTGCCAAATTTTGTCGAATTATCTTAAAACCTGCAACCTATAGTTTGATTACAAGGTTTACATGGATGGACGGACATCGCTTAGTCGACTCAGAAAGCAGATTGGTATACTTTAAGGTGGGTGTTGGGACAATATTTTTGTATGTTGCAAACAACAGCCCTAACCCATTATACCTCCCCCACTATGGTGATGTAGTTTATAAACATGCACTTTTTTGTATACTAATAATTTTTTTTTTTATATTTTAATTTGACCTTTATATATGTATATAAAGGATGAAATTTTGACATTTAGTATAGAATATTTGGGTCTTTAACGCACTATATTTTTAAAAGGAATTTGTTGGCAATCTTAAAGGATAAACATTTTAAAGGACATTTTTGACATCTTTTGATCCTTATAGGATAAAATAAAGATAATACAAAATATTTTACAACTCTTCTTGTTCTTTTGACATACAATTTGTCATTGTTGGAATAGCAGGAGTATTTTTAAATATTTTTTGAAAAATGTACTTCTTTGAAACTTAGAAGTCCTTAAAAAAGGACACTGAAATGAAAAACTGAAAACAAAGTTTTTCTCCATTAAATTTATAGTTTCCGACGTATATCATCCGGTTCGTGTCTAACGAATTGTTTCTCTATTTGTCGGACGGTGTTATGAATGTAAAAAATGAAAGAAGTTATAAAACTTCATTAGCTGCTTCTGGGAACTAGTTCCAAGTATGAGAATTTCAAACAAAACCCATTGATGGTAAAATTACTTACATATCGCACACCCAGTTCAAAAGTGGCACAACTCAAAATTAATTTTGAGCTTAAACTATGCACAATACACTTGTTTATCTATACAAAAAAATAAGTGCATTCTGTTGCTGTTAACTGTTGCTAAAACAAACACTAATGTCTTTCATTATATTTCAATTATTTTTTTTTAAACAAACACAAACTGCGAAGCGTTTTGCTTGTCTACAGATACACCCAGAGTCTCTGGCAGGAATCTAACCCGCAACCCTCAGATTGATAGTCCAGCACACTATCGGAGTTTTGTCACTTTTGAACTGGTTGTGCGATATATAAACGTATTTAAGAAGGTATGTTAGTTAAAACACATTGATTAAATAACTGGTTCCAGATCCGTCCTGGGCGGTTACTGCGTAACTCAATCCCAATACGAAAATGTTCGAAAATGTGTGCTAAATACATTGTAATTCGAAAAGATTTCCTTTCAAATCGAATTAGGGAGTAACCCACCAGGATCTGGAAAGTAGTCTTTCTTAACGGACCTAATCTGCTAGCCACATACAGTGGTTGACAATGCAATGGAAACTTTTCAAAATACTCAATTAACTAAAAGCGTACATTGTTATGGTAATGACAAAACAATGGAAACTTACATAGGTTTAATTTTTACCAAAATTGTATGGCGATTTTAGTGACTCAGTATTATGTCTTGTCCTTTGGTTTTTATTGCAGCTTCACAAAGATGATGTATTGAACCAATTAAAGAATAAAACGTCTCCTTTGAAATATTTTGCGATTCCCTTCATTATCTTTCTCATCTGAAAGCGTCCTTCGTGGTATAATTTTGTGTCCGTATTTTGCGATCTATAACTTCTCATAGGTTTTCTATGTGGTTGAGATCTGGCGAATGGGCAGGCCACTTCAAAGCACGTACCCACTCGATTACAACACTAGAGTTGTATTTGGCGTCTCGAATCTCGAAACTATGGGCATATTTTCCTCAGCGTATGGATACATAATATCGTTTATAATGGATCTGTGTTCTTTTATGCTATGAATTGGACCCATAATGTTTCCACTGCCAAACTAGACTGTCATATTTGTGTATTTGGGGTCAAGTCTCAACCCGTTTAAAATTTAAACGTTATATGTTCTTTGGTAAATTTTATACAAGCAGTACTGCTTTTTTTTTTAGAAATAAGAGGTATTTTCACGTGAGCGATAGCAACAAAGACCAGCCTCATTTTCCTGCTGCTACCAGTTCGAGAACTAATTAGCAATTTTTGATTTTTTTTTAATTATCTTGTCTTGGAGTAGTTTTCCGAGTTCATCCTCTCAAATGTTGAGTTTCAAAAGGACCTATCTCACGAATTTTTTTTTATAATTTTTGAAACTTTTGATTTATTAATTGAATATATATCACAGATAGTTTTTTGCTTTAATCCATGAACTAAAATCGTTTATTATTTAGGTTTTTAAGTTTTTACAAATCTTTGTATTAGGCACTTTACTAACTTATTGTGCGAAAAAAATTCTAAACACATTTCATAAAGTTATGTTTGTTTAACTTTAACTTTAATGCATAAAATCGCTTAAATTTACTATATTTGAATAGAAAACCTAGTAAATTTTAATTTAATGGTCATGTTAATTTTTTTTCCAGAATTCAAATTATAGACCGAAATATAATAGAAAACTTTTCGTTTGCATATAACATATAATATACATATATGAATTGATTTCATGTGGATAAAAATATATTTAGAACATTTGTGATATCTGAGGTTTTATTACGTACATAATCTGATATTTGAGGTTTTATTACGTACATAATTCGATTCGAAACGAAACACTTTCGGAATTCAATGTATAAAGCATACTTTTCACAAGGTGTTAGAATTTGTTAGCCAAAAAAAATCTTACAGAAACTTACATAATAAGTTAGCCACTTCATTTCGAAATTGTACCTAACAAGTTTGATGTCACAAAAGTACTAATGTTATTTAAACCAGGAAAAATCATAATAGCATAGCTTTTTATATATGCAAATTACCTTGTTAACATCATTGACAAAGGTTTTCCAAAAGATTCTTCTTAAAAGAATGCTGTCAATTCTTGTGGAGCGTTCATTAATTAGTATTTCGAAACAAACTCTCTACAAACAGGTACATAATGTTACTAACACAATAGAAAATACTTTAAAGGAAAACTAACGAAGCCTTATGTAAGTCTTTGATGGGAATCGAACCCGTAACCCTTATACTGAAAGTCCAGCAAACTATTATCTAGTTTATCGGGGCACAAACTATTAATACAAGTTGCTCAGGTCTTTCTTAAAGTGTGACAAAAAGTTATAATTTACAAACTACGCTGAGATTTACATTTTAAATACTGTTGTATTCAAAATTCCTATATAACCAGAAGAAACCAGAATAGATTGAAGACAGAATACACCAGGGTAGCGTCCTATGACCAGTCTTATATACATATACTTTATACCAGCCAGAGACCAATACCACAACAAATAAATAATTTTAACATCCGCCGATGCTAGCGCTAATTATTACATGTTAATTTAAATATTTTTTTTTCAACAAAATTTACTTTCAAGGTTAATTTGTATGACATGTTCTTGACATAAGGATTAATAACATGTCCTTTCACACCCACATATGTTTGTACATGCAGTACTGTACAGAACATTAGCAACAAAATTGGGATAAACCTAAAAGTTGGTTTATTTTTCAGAATATTCCATTTACAACAAAAATTATTCTATATTTAAGTACATACTAACAAAAACATGAAAAGAAATAACACATTTTCTATTCACAAAAACTAAGACGAAAGTGTATTGTATAAAAGTGTACAAAATTACCAAATGGGAGAAACCGGACGGATTTGACATTTTCGATTTTAATGAAATTTATCAAACATATTTAGGTTCCAAAGGGTTCCTCAAATCAATGACTTTTTCATCGGAAACACATTCGCGATTTGAAAATTAAAATTTTCTAAAATTATATCCACATAATTGCCCATACCTTTGAAACAGCATCATTTTTGATTACATTTTAAAGCCAAAGATATTCGGGGTTGTCATTAGAATCCAATCATAGTCGGAATCGGTTTTGAAAACAACAGAAAAGGTACATTGGTCTTGTGAAATAGAGATTTATCGGTTTTATATTCGATCTAGAATTAAACTCTTTATCGATTAAACAAAAAATTTCATTGGATTTCATAAGACAAATAAATGTACCTTTTTTGTCGTATTCAACACCAATTCAGACAATGATTGGATTCTATGACAACTTCGATTGTCTTTAAATTGGTGTAAATAAAATTGTTTCTTCAATGTAAAAAATATCGAGGGAATTGAACTGAAGACTTTAAATAAGAGAACTCAATGATTGTTGTCAAAAAAATGGACACTAATTCCGAAGAACACAATAATTTTAGCCACTACGATTTTGGAAATAATGAAATATTAAGAATTTTAATGTTTATGTTTTTGTTAATTCTTCAATAACTTTTTGGTAATTATAATATTTAAAACAAAAACAGATTTTATGTTTATCCAACTCTTGTTACTTATGTCCTGCACAGTACTGTAAGTGTATGTATTAATTATTAGAAATATCTTAGCCGAAAATAAATTCATTGATACAAAGAAATGCTAAATATTTTGACGTAAAATTATTTAACCCATTAAAACTCATAATACAGGTGTAACAAATGAATGGATAGACAAACGGCTGTATAATAATGGAATAACATAAAAGGATGAATGTTTTAAAAATAAAATACCTTAATAATAATAACTAAAACCAAACAATAAGTAATTTGATGCTAAAATTTCAAAACAATAGAAAATTTTTCTTTATCTTATCCCATGAATAAGGAAAGAAAAACTATAAAAGCTAAAACCTTATCTAATATTGAGAGCAGAAGTTGTTCTTAAGTGACCACAGCAAGACACATTGGTCATAATGCCTAAGGTGATAAATATATAATTACAAATTTTAGAAATACAAAAAATAACAGTTTCAAATAATTTCAGACCACTTTCATATTGGTAACAGTTTTATTCGGTGTTATCTGTGGTAATCGTTTAATGGACAATCGTTTGTTAAGATCATCATCCACTTCATTGTATGCGGCTCCCTATAAATCAATCAGTGATGTCAACATGAATTCATACAATGGAAAGCTTGACGAAGATTTTAAACTGAAAAGTCTTGAAAAAACCCAAAAATCAATTAACTTGCCGTGTGGCAATGATTTGGATTTTGATCGCGATTTAATGGCTCGTAATTGTAATGAACACTTTGTGAATTTATTAAAAAATCCACCCAACTATTTGGCATATGATAACAACGATGATTTAATACTCAATACGAATGTCATTAAATCATATCAGAGTGTTCCAGAGCTTGATGACGTTTTCGATGTGGAACCGTTTACGCTACCCATAAATTCTAAAGAATTGAAAAAAGTACCAGCAAATTTAAATATGTTTCCTGTTGCTAATTATAAAGATTTCTACAATGATTTGATTTTGGAAACCACCAAAGAGGAGATGACTAAAAGAAATGGTAATTCCCTGGCGTCAGCACTCGGATCTCCACCACCCAGGGGATGTGATTGTAAAATAAGGGTATGTTTTTGTATAATATTTTAATTTGTTTAAAAAAATTCAATTATTTGCGAGCAATTAAATAGGTTCACTAGCCAACCGTATCTTAATTCATTCAGACTTCGAATATAACTAGTGTTAGTAAAACCAATTTAGGAGTGACTATTGGTTCAACACCACCTTGGAAACACTTTCTGAGTCAATTCATTCTATTGGGTCTAAAATATATAGGTATCTGCACCAAATTCTCCAGAAATAAATTTTATGTAAGAAATCAAACTTCATATAAGATCTACTCTAGAATATAGGTAAACGCTCATGACTATATCTATTTTTCACATATTTTTATACCCATCACCATGAGTGGCAGCGTATGTACAATAGGGTGGCCTTTAATAAACAAAAGTTGGATTTTTGCCAGTCTCATCCCCCAGTTTGGTAAAAAACATCATCCTGAAAAATGTTAGGTTAAACGTTTGGGGTTAAGACGTGCCGCGCAAGCCATCTGAAGTTTTAAGATGCATTTACAAGGGGAAAAAAATGCAATTTTTTCAGTTTTTGTAAAAATGTTGCAATTAAAAAATTAGTTTTGCACTTTAATTTAAATGTATACGTAATTGTCGTTCTAATGGGACATAAAAGACAAAAATTGGTTAAAAAATGTTAAAGTTATTAAAAATTCCCCAGGCCATTAACGTGTATCTGACCACTAGAACAAGAAATGTAGGAACAAAATAAACATATTTTGAGAAATATTAAAATAAAAGCAAATTTTTACTTAAAATATATCCATATTTACTTGCATGTAAGTTTTTATCTTCGTAGGATACCGTTAACCAATTCGCAGGTATGACCAAAAAATTTAATTTTTTTTAACGGCAGTTTCAAAACTCCATTTTCAAATTTTTAAAAATTTTGTTAAACAAATTTCAGAATTTTTTGATCATCTCATTGGGATTTATTGAGAATATAATAGGGAATAAAAATGTGAAAAAACTATGAAAATATCTCTTATAGTTTTTCCGTGCCTGCGATTTAAATTTTGAAATTTTCGAGAAAAACCAATTATTTGGCCATTTTATGGCGAATGAGCTCTATTTCCTTACTGTTATGAATTTTAAGTAAAACCTATACAGATTATTATAGTCCAGGTAATTTTAAATATAGTCTGAAAGTTTTACTAAAATCGGAAAACGTTAACCCTTAAATCGTGAAGGTCAAATTTTTCAATATTTGGAATTTCTCATGGAAAGATAGCTATTTTTGGAACGATTTTGATGAAACTTAAGAAAAATACAACATGAAGTCTAGTATTTATAATAACAGCACAAAAATAAATAAATAGCACATGGGGTTAAAATAACACTCAACTTTTAAAATCACTTTTAAATGTAAACTTGTCAATCCGTTTGTAATTTCTACATTTTTCATTTGCGACCCCATAAAGTATATATATTCCGGATCGTTTTAGATAGCAGAGTCGATATTGCCATGTCCGTTGAAATCTATGTTGAAATCTACTTTTCGCAGCCCCCAAATAACTAACATACATATATGATTCATACATCAAAATATCCGCTATTGTGCCGGTACGGTTACTATTAAAAACCGAAGGTTCGGAACAACCGAATATATGTAGCTCTCTTAATTGTTTCAGAAAAACACCTAAAATGATGAATGTATTGTAATATATACTTTGTGTTTTTCATACATATGAACCTTTCTAATGTATATAATTTTATTAACTTAGAAAACTTACCAAAATCTCTTTTAGAATGATTTAGTGGATTTAGGCCAGCAACATTTTCCCAGATATTTACTTAATGCCGTTTGCCATTCGGAACATTCACACAATGATCTGGGACCAAAATGTTGGAGTGGTTCTGTATGTCGACCTTTGGAATATAAAGTTAAAGTCTTGACATTTCGCACGCTAATGGACAATATGCAAAAGGATCCAACCTTGGCATGGTTACCAGATGATTTAAGACAAATATGGAAATTTAAGACAGTAACTGTTTCAGCTGGCTGTTTTTGCTCTTAAACACCGATTGATTATATTGACTAACATGCAATGGAAATGATACAAGGAAAAAACCAATAAAAGATTTAGTGAAATGATATTAGAAAAAAATCAAACATTTTGTAAATACATACATACATACTATAATAAAAGAAATGTAAATTTTAAATAAAAAATTAAAACAAGAGCACAGATAAACAATATGCGTTTGTATTTTTTTTAAAGATATTTTTATTTATTAATCATTTTTTGTAAGTATTTTTTGTATACTATTTTAAAAAATTGAAATTTTATAATGAAATTCTTTAATATCTTGTGCATTGCTTTAAAAAGAGAAAGATCATTTGCCGCTTTCATTATTTACATAATTTGAAAAATTAACAATAATAATTATAATTTTTTTATATTAACTTACAAAATAAAACCCTTATAAACTGTTTTGTAAGAACTTATACTAAAAAAAAACAAAATTTACTTAACTATCTAAAAAAATATAAAAATTAAAAGAAATATTAAATGAAACGAAAAATAAGAAAAGAATTGGTTTTAAAAAATTGTTCAACAATTAATGGCAAATAGAAGTAGAAACATTGATACATCATCAGTTCTTTTTTATGTTTAACAAGTCTTAGATTGATGCTTAAAAATTGTTTGTGGTTTGAGTATCTCACAGAGTTTCAGGTGGACAAAATGATAAAACTGAATGAAAATAAGTATAAAACTAGTTTCTATATATTAAAGGTTATGACGTTATAGTTGGTATTGTGCTTTTTTCTTCGTGTTGATGTTGATGTTCATAATCATAAACATGTTCATTTTCCATTTCACTATTGTCTTTTTCCTCATTTTCCTGGGTTGTGGAGGACGATGATCTAGAGTTTAAGTATTCTAATGTTGGTGGAGATTTTATTGAGTCCGAATTCAATGAAATTGAGTTAGTTTTAGGATGTCCATCAATATTGTCGATGGTATTGAAAATGTTTATAACATTAACTGGCGATTGTGGTGTACTGCGGGCTGACTTTTGATGCTGATGCTGTTTAATTGCCAGCGTGAGATCAACTTCAATGTCAGAATCCATTTCATTTTCCGACAATGACAATGAAGTACCTGTACGTTTCAATTTTATTTGATTCTGTATTGTAATAAAGAATTAAAAATATAATGTTTTTGGATATAGAATTTATTAAAATAGAACTTAATGTTAAGCAAGAGATAATTATACATACTCTATTATAATTGGATGGCTCCGATATGTAACCATCGTAATCCTCATCCTCACTGTAGAAATATGTATGATGTTGTTGTGGATGATCCACATACGTTTCTGGCAACTTGCAAACAATTTGCGCCAAATCAATAAATGTGTATTCACTCAGCGAGGCATGATTATCCTTTTTAGGTGGCTGCTTATTGAACCACTGATTAAAACGTCCCAACCGACCTGCTTTGGCCATATTTTCAAAATAGTTTTTACCAAAAACGTAACCAACATCACGTATCTCATCAAAACTGCCAAAAGCTAAAGTTTTATACTTATCTATCGGTGGTCGTATGTATTCACAATAATCGGAATTTTTAACTTCCTGTGTAAGGTACAAAAAAAAAACGTTTAATTGAGTTAATATATAAATGATTTTTTCCGTATGATCACCTCTAATTGTCGTACACATGAAACATAAGCCAACCTTGACTGTATATCAGGAAGATCGGGCACTTTAACTGGAGATGTAAATGGATTCCATTTTTTATACAACAACCACCAGCCAGATAAATCATCACCATAATTTGTTAAATCAATATCATCTTGTGAACCGACATCTATTGCTATAATATGTGCAGCTCCCAAATTGTGCATTACATCAGCTAAAGTATTTAAATGATTTTTTGTTAAAAAAAATAAACAGAAAAATATTAATACCTCAGAGTCATGAGGGATATTTATATACAGGTTTAGAGGAAGTATTTTGTAATATTTAATACATGTATAGGTTATTTTTGACAAGTTGTTATAAATGCAATTTTTTGTAAGTAAACTAAATAATATTCCATTGTCGGATATTTTGCATTTACATTTTTTTTAAAATTTCTTCTCAAAAGCATTTAACTATTTTCGAATTTATGAGCATATACTTAGATCAACATGTAGATATTATTATATAATATTCGGCATACTTTTATTTAATTTCAGTGTACATATATTTGAGGGAAAGAATTAATCATCTCCAAATACAATGAAAATTAGTTTCCAATGAAAGCTTTCATTTTGCTTGATACCAAAATCCCGACTACCGTATAAAAAATTTAAAAAATATACTATGTACCATAGAATAAACGCATAGAACGGAAGGAGAGATGAAAAAATTACTCTCTTTTCACGCATACGGGTGATACAAAAACCTTTCTCTAAATGTGGCAACGCTTCCCTGAATATTTACAATTAAAATAGACTTAAAAAATCCCCTTTCTTGTCAAAAAATTATAAATGAAACTACCTTGTAATTTTTTTCTCATGAATTAGGTTTTTGACAACAGACTTAGGTTTTTGGCTCTCAGTTACCTATCTAGTTTTTGTCTATGCTATGTACTTTTATAACCTCAGGAATTATTCGTAAATGTTTCACTCAGGATGCACTAAGGTGAAATCAACAACACAGCTGATTTTTGTTTATCTATTTTGAAAATGCTTGGCTTTTGTTAAACTGAATTTATTTCGAAAAATTAATAAATTTTATTTTCAAAGAAAAAAATTATTAAATCAAAAAACATGAATGAAAATGTGAATAAAAAGATTTCATATAATGAAATTTGGATAAAGCACTATTAAACCGTTCTTCTTTTTCAAATATAATTTAAATTTAACGGCCGTTTTTTAGTTAATATGCAAAAATAACAAAAGCTTTGTGTTTACATTGGTAACGGTTTTGTCAAAGATTATTTACTGTGTGTTGGCATAAAAAATAATAAATTTAAAAATTTCAACAAAAAATAAAATCTCTTTAATTCTGAAAAGCAACATTTTGAATCAAAATTTTTCTAAAATCAATGTTAATAAAAATCAATAAAATTGAACTTAAAAAATAAACATCCCATTAAAAAATCTAAAAGATGCCAAAATAAATTTTTTTTTATTTCTTATTTGACAAATTCAATTTTGACAAAACCTATGCACTTGTAAGCAAGAAATATTGTGTTTGTTGTGTTTGTTGTCGAAACGCTCTCATCTTACTTATTACATCATGATTTCACTTTATACTCTGAATTTGAAAGTATTGAATATTGCTTCCTGCTCAAAAATAATATTTAATAAAAAATCGAATGTTAAAATCCGTTTTAACTATTATGAAGGAAAATTATCATAAATAGTAAGTCATAGAGAATTATACATAGAGACGAGACACTCCGATTTGTCAAACAAAAATACAACAAATTATATGTTTGATAAAACAACAAAATACATTGACTAGCATGTATTTTGTTGTTGCAAGAGTTAGGTTTTTGACAACAGACTTAGGTTTTTGACAATTACGTCTCGTCTCTATGTTACCCTATGTAGTAAGTTTTGAACGATTTAACTTTTTAACTAACATTGATTTGTATATACAAAAGCATTATTTACATCAAGCTTAAGGTAAAGCTTTTATATATTTTATTTATTTATTATTTGGTGTATGACTTAACAATAGATTTTTGCTACGAAAACTTAGAATTTTGTACCAACGAATCGTCATATGCAGGGAAGTTTTGCTTTACTTCTTTAATTTGAAAACAAGTGCCGCTGAAACACACCTATTGCTCACCTAAGCTTATCGTGAATGTGAAGTTGAGATTATGACATGGAAGATAAATATCCCCCAAGCCAGCCAAAAAAGAATTGGAGGAATTACTTCATGAATATTGTTGTAAATCTCAACAAGAGCTTGTAAAATCATTGGGAGCTACTCAAGCAGCAATTTCAAAATGTTTCGGAGCTGCAGGGAAATTGGGTACCATACGAATTGAAGCCAAGAGACCTTGAAAGGCGATTTTGCATGTCCGAAATGATGCTTGAACGCTATAAAAGAAAATGTTTTTTTTGCACCGAATCATTACTTGTGATGAAAAAGGGATCTATGCTAGGCGAATCGACACCAAAACCAAATATCCAAGGCGCTAAGGTAATTATCTGTATTTGGTGGGAGCAAAAATGTTCAATATATTATGAGCTGCTGAAATCGGACCAGACCATCACAGGGAACCTGTACCGAAAGCAACTGATACGTGTGAATCGAGCATTGGCCGACATGAAACCGTAATATTACATCATGACAACGCTCGGCCACATCTTGCAATTCCTGTTAAAAAGTATTTAGAATGAAGTGGTTCGGAAGTTTTTCCTTCCACTTCCAGAAAATACCCCGTCCGACTACTATTTCATTCGATCGATGCAGAACGCTCTCTCTGTGATACACTTCACTTTTGAACAGAGTATCCGATATTGGCTTGATTCGTTCTTGGCCTAAAAAGATGAGGCCAAGAAAGATGGGAAAAGGTCATAGCTAACAATAAATTTATATTTGAATAAATTTATATTATACAAATGTTTCTAAATAAAAGTTAAAATTTTAAAAAATACCGCATTTTAAAGTCATACACCCAATAATATTAAAAAAATATTTAATAATTCAATAAGGAATAAATTTTATAAAGTTTGATAAGTTTTGTACGGAAATTTTGTTTTATAAACCTTTTTTACACTTAAAAATGTTAGATAAAATTGTTTACTTATCAACAAAAATACTTTGTTAATTTAATTTTAGTAACATTTGAATTTTAAATAATTTTTATAACGTTTTATAATAAAAAATTTTCATTCTACTTTTGAAACTGAAAATAGTTAGTTGAGTTCCAATAGGTTATGGGCTCAGATCGCGAATAATTTAAAATCGTAGAATTGGCAAATATTGTGCGTAATGGAACAAAAGTGTATGTTTCCGTTATTGAACTCCACAAACTATTTTACGTGGAAATTTAAAATGCAGATGCATTTGATTCAGTTAGACCTATGGGATGTTGTTGAAAAGGCCCTTCCAGATCCAATTACCCCAGCATTTATCAAGTCTGATCAAAAAGCAAGAGCAGCTATCGCAATGTGTGGACAATTCTCAGATTTTGCAACATCAGCAAAATCTATGTGGATTAAAATAAAAACAACATACGAGAGGAAAACAATGACGTCCAAACTACATCTTTTGCGCAAACTGTATGATAAAAGAATGGTAGAAGGTGATAGTATGCAAGAACACATAAACAATTTAAATCTTTTGAGAGCTCAATTGCTGGACAGAGGGGAGGATATTAGAGACAACTCAATGGTAGCTATTATGTTAAATAGTTTACCGAAATCTTTTGGAGCATTGGTAACATCGATAGAAGGCCAACCTGAGGATTCAATTAAATTGGAGTATGTACAAGAAAAATTGTTGGATGAAGCTGAAAGAAGAAGTGAGTCTGACAATCAAGTGAATGATGCAGAAAATGAAGCATTGAAGAGTCAACATGCAAAATTCAAGAATAGAAAACAAATTAAATGTTATCATTGCAACAAACTTGGCCATTTGAAGAAAGATTGCTTCAAATTGAAGAAGGAGAAAACCGATTCCAGCCATGTAGCATCAACACAGGTCTGTTTAAATGTATGTGAAATAAAGAAAGGCTGGGTTATTGATTCTGGAGCTTCTATCCACATGACAAATGATCTCAAATTTTTGAAGAACGTGAAGAAGTATAATAGTAAAGTTCATATTGCTGATGGTAAGGCTCTCGATTCCATTGGTATTGGGGAAGGAGTTATACAAGGTAACATTAATCAAATTTCACTTCAAAATGTGTTATACGTTCCGGGTCTTAACGGAAGCTTAATGTCAGTCAAAGCTATGACTGCGAAAGGTTGCAAAATAATTTTTGAAGAAAATATATGCAAAATTATGAAAGCAGACCAAGTAATTGCAGATGGAATTTTTAAAGATAATGTGTATGTTTTGAATGAAATTAATAAAGCATATAATGCCCAGTATTCATTAGAGTGCATTCATTTATGGCATAGAAGATTAGGACATCGTAATTTTAAAGACATTAATAAAGTAGCAAAATATGTAAATGGTATTGAGATACAAAATTGCCAAGAAGAAAAAGTTTGTGATGTTTGTGTGAAATCTAAGTTGACAAGAATACCATTTCCTAAAGAAAGCAACTCTCAGTCAAATGAAGTGCTTGATCTTGTGCACTCAGACGTATGTGGACCATTCCAAGTAAATTCGCATACAGGTAAACGATATTTTTTAACATTTATCGACGATTTCTCGCGTTACACAAAAGTATACGTCATGGCAAGGAAAAATTAAGTTATCAATAAATTTAAAGAATTTTTAGCAGAAGTTCAGAATTTTACTGGCAAGAAATTGAAAGTCCTTCGATGCGATAATGGAGGAGAATATATTAACTCCGAAATGAAGAAAATTTTAAAAATGAATGGTATTATATTACAAACTACAGTACCCTATTGTCCGGAACAAAATGGTGTTGCGGAGCGTAAAAATCGGACATTAGTTGAAATGATTAGAGCTATGCTTAACGATGCAAATTTACCGAAAAAGTTGTGGGCTGAATGTGTAATTGCTGCAAACTATATTCAAAACCGATTGCCTTCAAAGTCTATTAGCAAAACTCCTTATGAAATCTGGTTCAACAGAAAACCTGATGTAAGCAACATAAAAGTGTATGGAAGTAAAGCCTATGTTCAAGTACCAAAGTGCAAACGTCGCAAACTTGATAACGTATCTGTTGAAGGTATTTTGGTTGGTTATGCAGAAAATTGTAAAGGATATAGAATTCTGATAAATGGAAGTAATAAAATTATAATAAGCAAAGACGTAAAATTTTTAGAAAATTTCAATTTACCGGATAAAACGGATAAATAAATGAAAAAACGGTTCTAGTACATATTATAAATAATAAAAATGCAACTGAAATTGAAAATGAAGATACTGATTTTGAATCTGACGATGAAGAAGTTGAAGTATTTGAAGATACTTATGAAGAAATTCCTTCAGACGATCTGAACGACTTAAAAATAAACCAAAAAAGAATTATAATGAAATAGTGAAAAGTGCTGTAACGAGTCATGATGTCATTCCTAATTCGTGGAATGAAATGTTGAATTTACCTAAGCCAGACAAGGACTTATGGATAGCAGCTGCTAATGAAGAAATAAATTGTTTGAAAAATAAAAAGACATGGAAATTGGTTCAACCTCCCAAAGGAAAGAAAATTATTGGATGTAAATGGGTGTTTCAAAAGAAAGGTGACATTGTCAATAAACCAAAATACAAAGCAAGACTAGTAGCTAAAGGTTATACACAAACTTTTGGTGAAGACTTTGATGAAACATTTGCTCCAGTAGGAAAATTTGTTACGTTGAGAACTCTTTTGGCGGTAAGTGCAGTTAAAAAGTTTATCGTTAAACACTTAGATGTAAAGTCAGCTTTTTTGAATGGTGATATTCAAGAAGAAATATACATGGAACAACCTGAAGGTTATATAAAAGAAGGCAATGAACATCTCGTTTGCAAATTGCAAAAGTCTCTTTATGTATTAAAACAGGCAGCAAAGGCTTGGTATGATAAGTTAAATCAAATTTTATTGAAAATTGGCTTTACAGCTGGAAAAGCAGATACTTGTTTATATAAGAAACAAGTTAACAATGAAATTGTATATCTACTCATGTATGTGGATGATATACTAATTTGTGCCAAACATGAATTATATATAAATGATATCAATAATCAATTAAATGAATATTTTGAATGTAAAGATCTTGGAAATGTATCATCGTATTTAGGCATTCAAATAAATCAAAATTCTAATGGAGATTTTCTCCTTCATCAAGAAGACAAGATAAATAAATTAATAGAAGAAATTAAACTAGAAGATGGAAAGCTGAGTTCAATTCCCATTGATCCAGAGTTTATTAAAATAACCCATAATGAAAATTTGCTACCAAATAACGAAAATTATAGATCAATTATTGGTATATTACTTCATCTTTCTATAACTTCAAGGCCAGATATAGCCTCAGCTGTTTCGATATTGAAAGCCCCCGAAAGTGTGATTGGGAAGCGTTGAAGAAAATTGTCAGATATCTGAAAGCGTCAATTCATAAACGGTTAATTATTAAGGCAAATTCAGATCTTAAATTAAAATGTTATACTGATGCTACTTGGGCTGGAGATCATGGTGATAGAAAATCAACAAGTGGCTTTATATTTTTATTGGGCTTAAATGCTATTTCTTGGTCATCTAAAAAGCAGTCAACAATTGCATTGTCGTCCACTGAAGCAGAATTTATAGCAGCTTCATTTGCTTCTCAAGAATTACTATGGATTAAACAATTGCTTGAAGATATGTCAATTTCTATTTCTACACCAATTCCTATGTACGAAGATAACCAGAGCTGTATTAAAATTATTGAATCTGCAAAATTTAGTGCTAGAACGAAACACATTGACGTAAAATATCATCACATCAAAAACCTTCATGAAACTGGAGTTATTCAAGTACTATATTGTCCTACAGATCAACAGTTAGCAGATTTTCTTACAAAAGCTTTACCACTGCCAAAATTTCAAATGTTAATTAAAAATATATTTTGTTGAGAGGGGATGTTAGATAAAATTGTTTACTTATCAACAAAAATACTTTGTTAATTTAATTTTAGTAACATTTGAATTTTAAATAATTTTTATAACGTTTTATAATAAAAAATTTTCATTCTACTTTTGAAACTGAAAATAGTTAGTTGTATTTTATTGAGTTCCAATAAAAAACAGTTATAAATATGGGGGTGAATTCTTAAAGTTATGAATTAATTAAGCCTATGAATAAATTCGTAATGAATGCTTAAATATCAAATTTGTAGAGTCCGAAAGAACATTATGTTTCGAATTCAGATTCGGAATTTTAAAGGAGAAATAAGTTATTAATATAATTAATAGAATACAAAAGTTTATATTTTATTGTCCAAGCATTCTGTAAAAACTGTTCCCTCAAAAAATATTTCATTTGAAGATGAAAAAAACAAGATTAATGGAGTCCACAATGTTCTAAAATTAAAATAGCTATGTTCTGTTTTCGGTTTGTTTCGGATTAGGCCGAACAGAACCGGTTTCGGCCCTTAAAAACTGGTTTTGGTTGGACTCAACAAATTTGATTTTGAAAATGAAATTAAGAATTAATAATTATTTCGAACCTTTAATAAATATTAACCCCCATATTAAACAAAAATTTGCATACAACATTTATTGTATAAGCCATTGATAAATTCAAAAACACAATTTTTCATTTATAACAACCTGTTTTAAAAACAAGTAATAGTGCTATATTCGGCTGTGCCGAATCTTAAATACCCTTCACCAAATTATACTTCAAAATTTTAAATATTTTTAGGTAAACAAAATTTAATTTTTTTTACAGTTGTTTTTTGAATTTTTTTGGAAAAAAAAATTTTTTTTTTTTAAATTTAAAATTTTTTTTTTTTAAATTTAAATTTTTTTTTTTTTAAATTTAAAAAAATTTTTTTTTTTAAATTTTAAAATTTTTTTTTTTTAAATTTTTAAAATTTTTTTTTTTATTTTTTAATTTTTTTTAAAAAAAAAAAAAAATCTGGTTCAAAATTTTTTCCCGATTTTGACCCATTGTAGGTCCAACTTTCTATGGTCTTATATACGTCGTTGCAAATGTCTTTGAAATATCTATCATTAGATATCCATATTGTCTATATTAATGTCTTAGTAATCCAGATATAGGTAAAACAAGTAAGAGTGCTATATTTTTTTTTTAAATTTAAAAAATTTTTTTTTTTTAAATTTTAGAATTTTTTTTTTTTTTAAAAAAATTCGGGTTCAAAATTTTTTTCCCGATTTTGACCCATTGTAGGTCCAACTTACTATGGTCTTATATACGTCGTTGCAAATGTCTTTGAAATATCTATCATTAGATATCCATATTGTCTATTAATGTCTTAGTAATCCAGATATAGGTAAAAAATAGGTCAAAAATAGAGGTTGTCTTGGTTTTTTCTTCATATCTCAGCCATTTGTGGACCGATTTTGCTGATTTTAAATAGCAAAATTCTCGAAAGCATGTCTGACAGAATTATTGAAGATTTGGATCCCGAAGATATCTGGGGTCTTCAGAAAACTGATTTCAACAGACAGACAGACGGACAGACAGACAGACAGACAGACAGACGGACATGGCTTAATCGACTCCGCTATCTATAAGGATCCAGAATATATATACTTTATAGGGTCGGAAATGAAAAATGTAGAAATTACAAACGGAATGACAAACTTATATATACCCTTCTCACGAAGGTGAAGGGTATAATAATATTGTAATATTAATAATATCTTAATGTTTTATATTTCAGTTAACTCACAATAATTTAAACAAAAATGCAGTGCGGAAATTTTAAAACATGAAATAAATCGGACATTGTATTATACATGCAATATATAGAAAAACAAATTATTTATTATAAATAAAAATAAAAATCATATGTATGTATGTATATACTAAACCATAGGGATAGAAGAACCGAAAAGCAATATAAATATTGGTTACAAAACATTTTATATAAACAACATTACCTGGAACATTATTTGTATAACAGCCATCAAGTAATAAATGACCATCTTTATAATCACAAAATGGTGGGAACACACCAGCAATAGACATGCTAGCGCGTACATAACGCCACAAGTGACCTAAAGGACGAGACACAATAATGGCAAAATAAAAAAAAATAATAAAAACGTAACAGAGAACCAAAATTAAAATTTTTAAATAATTGTGGCAAAATTACATGATTTCAAATATGAAAGTGTTCAAATCAATTCAAATCATTATTATCATTTGATATAGATTTTGTTAAATGGCAAATAAAGGAATAAATAGACACTTAAAATGAGTATAATATGGCAGGTGTATTGGTTATTGCTTGATTGTAGTTGGAACGAGAAATTTAAAATATCTAATATTTTTTTGGTATATTAAATTGCATATTTATAAGACACATTCTGAGTTTTTTTACATTTGTATTGTGAAAGAAAATTGTTGTCATAATATTCATAATGATTACCTTATTAAAATTAATAATATTATGTACATATTATTAAAGAAAACTAACTAACAGACTAAAGATACTAAAACTAAGTACATACATACTTACTTATTTTATTATATTTTATAAAGTTAAAAAATCATTAAAGGATGCAAAAAAAATAATTTCATAAAGAAAAATAATTATGTATAAGAAAATAAAGATTCAAAATTGAATTTCCTTTTACTGCATTTTTGTTTAAATTTCTTTCTTTTTATGGTTAATTGTTAAGAAGAAGAATTACAAGTTATTGCTTTTCATTTCAAGAGGTAGTAGTAAAAACATAAAATTACCTGGTAAATTATTGACATAGCCACCATCCAATAGTAAATGTCCATCTTTGGGATCACACAGAGGCGGCATATAACCGCTGAGTGACATGGATGAACGTACATAACGCCACAAAGATCCTGTTTAGGAATAGAAAGAAGGAGAGTAGAGGAGGAAATTTTGCAGGTTGCATGAATGAACATTTTTTCTGTTTTGTTTTGTTTAGTTTACTGTTTTGTAATGTCAAGCATTAAAGTTTTAGCTTAATTTGTAAATGATGTAATGGAAGTTTCACAAACATAATAGACAACAACAACAATATTTAATAATGGGAAACTTATAGAAACACAAATAAGTGGAAACAATTAGGTAGTTATTGGTTTGATTTCTTACTTTAGTTTAGACAGATAGACAGATGAAGCATTAGCTTAATAACGAAACATCTAAATTTGAAATAAGTATATTTCTAATTAATAGAACTATCAAAATACTGTGACGCTTTAATATTAACGAAAATCACTTTACGATGTATTTTTGGCAAAGTAATACATATTTGTATATTTTGTACGTTCTCAGATTTGCATGCTTTAAGATTTAGTAGATTATATTATAAGAATGTTAATCATGAAAGAAATTAATTTGTTTTTTTTTGTTCTTAGTTTTTTTTATTCCTCTCACGATTTATATCTATCACGATACTATAGTATATAAATGGTAAAATCCCAGAATTTGTAATATTTTATATCATTCTCCGTTCATAGTCATAAAGATCTATTCTCAACCATATCAAATTCGTTCTCGTGAAAGATACTCACGGAAACACGTAAAAAATAGGGCGGTTTATTTAAAAAAATATTAATCAGTGAACCTTTCTTTGTTAACAAAATTTAAAATAATTTGTATGAAAAAAGGAAATGTTTATTTTTGTTCTATTTTTGAAATTATGTTGGTCAATTCACAAGGTCTCCCATCATGTCATATTGTTATAATGTCCTAATATTTCACGACTCGGCTTAACCGACTGTTAGGCGTTCGCGGCAGGTATCTGCCGGTTGGTTACGATAACATAATAAATATAGCATACAGAGAGTATTTAGAACATTTTTTGCTTGAAAGGCAATAAAAACATTTTTAAACCATTGTGAAATATTATGACATGATAGGAGACCTTGTGAATTGACCAAATGATTTTACTGCGTGGATTTAGGCATTTGTATTTAAATTATTTTAACATTTTCTCCTCAAAATATAAATACAAATACCACAAAAGAACAATGTGGCTTGTCTGGTTTATGCACCATAATCGCAAAAAAACTTCATGTTTTTAACGATAATTTGAATACAGAAATTAATTGTTTCTATTAATAATAATTGTATGCTTTTTATAATACCTATTCATGTTTACCTATTGATTTGTTAAATATAATCAATAACATGAAAACATGCTGGAATAGACTGAAGTCCCAAAATAAATCAAATCCGGTTTAGGTCTTGGAATGTTTTTTTTTTTTGTGTAACAAATTTGCTCAAGTGTAGTTAATCACAGTTTCAAATATTTTGTTGGTGTGGTCTATTACAAGGTAGTTTTTTTTGGTTGACTTCTTAAATTTGCAAGGGTTCAATTATTTTAAAATCTTACTTTATTCAACTCTTTGAATTATTTATTTCTATTTTATTTGTAAAAAGAAGAATTCAAAATTTTTGGAGACATATTTTTCATATGATAAGGATAAAATGTATGAAAACTAACAGAATCATTTACAACGTTTACACATTTTCTTTTAATAACAGCGTTCTAAAAACATATATTTCAAATACCGTATTTTTGGTTCTATTGTGATAAAAATTCAACATTTGGCTATGAAGAGATGTTAAGTATTTAACAGCACATTAAGATATAAAACCATGGAAATAAATTTAGAAAAAACCTATAATATGTAAAATATTTTGATTGAATTTAGTGTCAGATGAAACCAACATTCGTAAAAATAATGAAAAAATGTAACATGCTATAAAATATATAAAAAAGTAATGAAAATTGAAAATATATTTTATAAAGAAATGTAAAACAAATAGAAAATTGATATTAATAAAACCCTAAATTAAATTTAAGTTTTCTTAATTCCATCGCATTACAGATAAAAATTGTAATATTTATTTTTAATATTTGAAAAACTGATTGTATTAATTGTTAGTTTATACATGTAATTTATTCAGAAAATTTAAAAATCGCTTTAATATACGAGGGAAAGTAATGAATACAAACGTATAACGAACGACAAGATTTACTGAACAGTTGACAGATTTAATTAATAAGATGAAGCAACTAAAGAATAATTGTTATTGAAATAGGTTTAAAATATTAGAATTGTTAATAAATAAATAACTATAGCTAGAATTTTGGGCAAACATAACAAAAGACAATACAAGAAGATAAACACAATTTAAAAAAAAAAACTATCTAATATTATTTATATTTTTATTAACTAATTTACTAATGTAAAAAATCTCAGAATATGAATTTGTATTTATTTAAAATTTGTTTAATTTTCATTTTAGCATTTATAACTTTCAATAATGAAAGCAGCGAATTGCGAAGAATAGTCAGTGTGGTGTAAATAAAGTGATACAATAAAAAAAACAAAGCATTTAATGTGCATCATCATCATATGACTGGTTAACACCAAAAAATATAAAAATAAAGAATTGATGTGTATGGATGTTGAGTGCAAAATTAAAATCACAATGCATAATGAATGGAAGAAGAACACTTACCATTTGTATGTATCCTATGACAACTGGCCGTAATATCAGTGGTTAGAGTAAAGTAAGGAATCCATAGATCTTCGATACTGACATCGCCGAATGTATCACGTATGGTTTTGTTAAATTCACGTCCCGAAAACATTGAAGTAATGGGATATGTTAGATCCAGTAATTGTAAAAACCATTTTGTCATTTTCTACACATAGAGCAAACAAATCATAAATATTTCTTAATCTTAATGTCACGTCATTAGGCGAGCTTACTTTACACCATTCTCTGGCCTTCTGTGTAACTGTTGTGATGTTACGTTCAGAGCACCACAGGGCACCCATTAGCGCTCCAATACTAACACCACCCACCATATCAATGGGTATACCAGCCTCTTGTATGGCTTTCAGCATGCCAATATGTGCAGCACCACGAGCACCGCCGCCACCCAATACCAAACCAATCGAATTACCTGTAAGCCAGCGAGCTAAACGTGAAAAATCCGAGTGCATGTTTGGTTCAGACATCAATACACGACTGTAGAGATCGTTCTGTAAGTTAATAAATTTGGTTAAAGTGATGGAAAATAACTCCTAATACTACATCATACATACAATTCTATATTGACTTTTTCTAGTGAATATACGTTTTACACACTGGATATGATGGTGTTTCGTTACCCAGGGCCTGGCATTTAGCCATTGTAGAGTATTCGAGGGCTTCGAACTGTCATTTTCAGAATATAGCAGGGCCAATTCTTTTTGAGTACGCATCGCCAAACGATCAATTTCCCTTTCGAATTTACCAACAGTTGGGGGTCGATCACCCATACCAACGATTAGAATGACATCAGCTTGACGCATACAACGTTGTGTCCAAGCACTTAGGGAGGTATCACATTGATACAAAGTAATAATGTAACGATCTTCTTGTTGCGCCAGCCAAGAAGTCAAACGATACTCATTGCTTTGTTCAAAAATATGAATTCCCAATTGTTTACGCACCACTTCCGATGTCAAACGCAACGTGGGACCAATGGCACACAGCGAGTGGAACAGTTCGTAAGTGAAAGCCGTTAAAGGAACATCTTCAGACACGGGTACTAAAGCCACTGTGGAATATTTGTGGGTAACAGGATTAGCCTCTAGGGGAGCAGCTGTGCCGCCAGTACGAGTTTGCATCGTACCTAATATACGATGACTAAGCAGACTTATTAATTTCGTTACCACTATGGGATATCTTAGTTTAATAGCATTAAATAGGCCTTCGGGTAGTTTGGCAAGTTCGGAGTCTCTCACAGCCATGACTGTTGTGGTGCGACAAGTTTCTGTTATCATTTCAACAATACCCACCAAGTCACCTTTGCCGTATTCACCGACAATCTCTTTCTTACCACTTGATTGTGTAATGACCGAACGCATACGTCCACTGAGCACAATATATGTGCTGTCACTTACTTCGTCTTGACGATAGACGGCTCGGCCAGATTCCAAAAATATCCAATCTAATGCGTAGTCACACTGTCTCACTAGAGGTGACAGACGTCTAACAACTCCATTTCCCAGATCTAAAACAATTTTGGGTCTTTCGCGCATTATTTGATAAATGGCGGGGCGACGAATGAAGGCGATACGACTGGGACACAGCGAAATTATTGTATAAGCGCTGGCTTCTCCGGTGAGTACAGCCAGGGCCCCAACAATTTCACCCGGATGTACGTGGTGTATGAAGACATCGGACTTATCTGCCTTGAAATTTCTAATAGCATCAACTCCACTCTGATAAACAGCCAAACCACCAGTCATAACAAACCAAACACAAATGTCATCTGAATTGCCTTCCGTTATCAGAGTAACATCGGCATCTACCTCTCGGACTTCTACGAATGGCTCCAAGAAGGAGCGGTCCTCTTCGGGCAAACCTAGTTCCTTAAGAAAACTATCTACAGCTGATATGTGCACCAACTGCATATCGATTGAGGAAGCATTTATATTAATTTCGGCTGGCGTCACGGAATAACGTCGTGTGGATAGGTTTCCAGCACTGCATGCTGCAGAGTTTTGCGAGAAATGTGAAGAGCTGGACGATGGTGTTAGATGAGGAACTAGAGGTAAATGTTGTTGTTGCTGTGGTGGTTCATAGGCCAAATCTACTAGCATATCTGGTGGTGGTATGGCCTCCGACAAACTATGTTGTACTGATTCTCCTTGTGATTTGCGATGACCAGGAGAACTTTTTTGCTGTGTTTGCTGTTGTGCTGTGGTGGTATTTGTCTGTTGTGGCTGTTGCGTCTTCTTGTGACGCATATGATTTTGTACGAGCTCGGAATTAAGACCCAAATAGTTACGTAAAGCAGTAAAGAGTACACGTTGTAAGCGTATCATAATGACTTGTATGACACGAATCATTATATCGGGATTTTCATCAAAAACTTCCTTAAATGCCTACAAAAATTAAGAAGTTTTAAATATTATCACATAATTATAATAGCAGTTGGTGAATCTTTGGACACTTGTTAGTTTGAAGTTGATTTTAACGTTATTGACTCTTTGCTAAACTTATTTTAATAACATCTTCTTACTTACTTGCATTGGCAATCTTATAACTACACTTTTCTCCACTGCTTTAGCTGTAACGGTCTTGTAATAACTTGGATTGCCCGATAAGACATCTACAAAACTCAATAGAGAAGTTACAGATTCACCCTTCCGAACAGTTTTCAATGACAATGTACTACCGTCAGCATTTGATATGAAAACATTTATTTGACCAGATTGTACTATGAAAACACTGTCATCGGCATCTGTGATTTTGAAAAGAAAATCTCCAGGCTCCAAAGTCAAAAGTTCAGTGTGTTTACATAGTTTAAGGAATATAGGCTTCTCAAAATGGCCAAAAATGCGAATACTTTGCAACATATATAAAGCATCTGGTGGTACACGATCAGAACCTTCAATTGTTTCTTCCAAATACTCAGCTGGCGGTTCAACTGTTCTCATTTGTAGGGGAATATTTTCTCTTCTCAGTTGTAAAAGTCTTTTGGCGAAACGCATAACTGCCCTGCGCTTTCTGCCCTGGCCGCCGTAAACCTGACCAGACACATTCTTCACTTTGCGCAACATTCTACGTCCATAAAACAGCATTTTATCTCTTTTACGAAAACGTAAGCCCCTCAAATCTGCTGCCGATGAGTAGGCACTTTGCTCCAAAAGGTACTTTTCTCGTTCCTTATCACGTAACCATTTTCTGTAGAACATATACCAGGTAATTAGGATAACCGTTAAAAGTCCAATAGATATATAAACTGTCAGCTGGAAATAGAAAAGCATAATATGTTTTTAAACAACTTATAAAACTGTACTCGTAAGTAGTTATATTATTTTTTTCGCTCTCTACATCATCTTTCTGTCACGGATAGACTACATTCTTCCTTATTTTGTTTTTATTTTCATTTTCTATTTGTATACACTTTTAAACAACAAAAAAAAATATTTGCATTAACTTGTTATTATTTATATTTGTACTCGCACACGGCGACATTGCCATTGAAATATTATTGTTCGTTCATATCGAATTGAAAATAAAATATAAATAAACAACAACAAACATATTAAATATTGTTTACAATAAATATTCGGTAGGTACGAATATTTAATTGTGCGTGGCCGTATCTAGAATAGTTTTGTATCTGGTACAAATGTTGATACGCCACCACAGCATCTAAAAACATATGTACTCGGAATGTATTTTCGTCTAGATTGAATATTATTTATAGCAACCGCTAAAGCAACAACAATAATTACAATAACAAACTGTCACCCAGTGGTCGATTTGTTAGTTAAATTTCCGCTTTTTTTTCCTCTGATTGCAAGTGCTGTATTAAAATCAAGTGTTTTTCTTCTATTTATTTTCAAATTTCCCCACAGCACTTCCTTCTTCAGTTGCATTCGTTAGAAATTTGTTTTTGTTGTTATTGTTGTTTTTAATGCTGTTTTTATTTTTATTAAGATAAGAGCAGCAGTTGATCAAAAGAATTAATTATTATTCAATTGTTGTACTAATTTTAAATATTTATTCTGTATTAGATATTGAACGAATATATTATTTTCTCTCACAAGACTCCATAAATTTTAATATGTTTCTTTATCAATAACAATAATCAGGAAAACCGGAATCATGGGAAAAAAGTTTATGTTTTTTCTTGTACATTTTAGGGAGCCGTGCTAAAGGTATTTATTCGTTTCAGAACATTTTAAGAATATTTGTTTGTGCATATATTTTCATGTTTTTCCTTTTGAGGCCATATTTTTAGGACTTATTTTTATGTTTTTAGGGCATGTTTTGGCTTTTTAAAATATATTATAATTATTTTGAATTTGATTATTTGAAATCTACATCAATTTCTTTAAAAAAAATTTAATATTGAAATATTTTATTAAGAAATTGTATATTTTTTTTATTAAAAATAATTGTTTGGCTTTAAAAATTATATAGATTTTGTTTTTGCTAGCATATGTATTTTTTAGTTTTAAGAACATATTTTTCAGTTTTTAAATCATATTTCAAAACTTTTAATTCACAAAATACATATATAACAAGTTGTGGCCAACAAACATTTTATTAATAAAATTATAGTTGTGCCGCTGTTAACTAAAAATTAACTAAAACTCTCTTTTTTAGTGATTCAGTTAAAAGGTTGTACTAAAACTACCAAACAATTACTAAAAAAAAACAGACACATTATTTCAGTATACCGGAAACTAAAAAAAGAGAGTTTTAGTACAGAGCAGCATTCAATTCTTTAACGTTCTGCATAATAAAAATTACTTTTCTTTGTTTTTTGTTTACAATTATTCAATGCATTCTAATAAAACTAAACAAATTGCTATAAATTTCAGTTATTTAATACATATTAGATGTAAAAACCCCAACAACAGAATTCTTTGGCAATGAAAGCAAATAGCTATTGGATTTTGTATTTTATTTTTTATTTACAATAATATGTACTTTTATACCTAAATCATGTATAGAGGAAAATAGGTAGTAATTAAATTGTCCACTACAATTCACGTGTTTATTATTAAATTGGTTCCCAGAGAATTCGTACATCATTTATGTATGCTGATTGTTGGTTGTTTGGGAGGTTTACATTGATTTGAAATTCACATTTTCTTCATTTTAAATTTGGGTTTCTCAATTAGTTTGCCCTTTAAGGGTTAATTAAACAATGCCAATACTATTTAAAGTAAACTCTTATGATTTTTTTTATTGTATTTACATACTAATAAATGAATATGTACCTAAGTATGAATAAACTATACTATATATAGTTATACTCGTATAATATAGGCTAAAATAGTATTTCCATATTTAAGAAAATGTTAGTTGTTGATAACCTAATTTCAATTTTGTATTCAACAGTAAGCAATCGGGGTTTAAACGTAAAACCATAAATATGTGATAAACACTAATCTGCCCAATACCATAAACAATGGAAAAATAGCTTTAGCTTTGAAAAAATCAAATATTATCAGTCAGTTTTATTTGATATTATTATAAAAATGAATGTTAAATTATTATTTATTAAAGGAAATTGTAAGTATGTATTTGCAAAATAAACAATAAATTTAAATAATGACGTTAATTTTTAAGGTCAATAATATATTGATAAAAACGTAATTTCTAAGCACACTGTCGATTACTTTTAACAAACAGAATTCTTAAATCAATCTTAAGTATTATAGTTATTTAAAGTTTATGAAAGTAAAAATAAAACAACAATTGCTCAGAATTAAATTATTCTCTTTACACTTCTTAGTCGTATACAAATACATACATATGCAATACATATTTTCATTTTCTCACCAACTGTCAGTTCACAAAAATATTTATTTATTAAATTCAAATTTTGCACGTATGAGGTTTTCATTGATTTAAATAATCAATTCATATTTTACATTTGTATAAAACTTTCAGTACTAAAGATGGAATAACAATATACTAAACTTAAATCGTAACAATTAATTTCTAATCATTTCAAATTCGGCCCGATTTTTTTATTTACTAGTTAGGACAAACCATAGAGAACAGAGCGGAAACTCGAAAAAAACTCAAACAAAAAAATTACTCAAAAAAGTTACGCATACGAGTGTTGTTTTTGTTTTCACATAGTTTTTTTTACTAATACATTCTCACCTATTATGTTTTTGACAACTGAGTTAGGTATTTGACAGGAGAGTTTCCGCTCTATGTGTTTTCTCTATGGGACAAACATTTTAGTACAGTAAATTTTTAAAATTTATAAATATGAGTAGTTTTATACTCCCATACATGACATAAAGTTATACGAGTACTTGCATATAATTTTATGAATCATTACACACACTCAAAGTACAAATGGTTCAATGAGCTTTAAATGTACCGTATTTTATAATTGAAATATGATTAAATAATATGTTCGCGTATTTGCTTAACAAAAAGGTCTTAACAAGACCTTTTCATTTTATATTTTTAGTAAAATGTTTTAATACTTTTTTATATATGTATGTTATTGTATTGATGCATTCAAATTAAGTTTTAAGATACTTTTCTACATCATTTCCAATTGCTTTCTATAGTCTAATTTTATTTATTTTTCAGAAATGTCTAAATGCATTTTAAAAACTGAATTTTGTACTTATATTTAAAAACTTTCCAATTATATTTCAATAGGCTTCGCCTTTAAGAAAAATTAGAAATTTCAAATTTTTGTGTTTTTTTCTGTTAAGTTGTGATCTTGAAATTTTATTAAATGTAGAAATTTCCAATGATGAATGTTACTGTTTAACACTATAAATTATTGGTTTTGTTTACATGAAATTTTTTTCAATATGTACATATTTCTATTTATACCTAAACTGTAACTATATTTTAACTTAAAAATAATACATTCGATTAATCGACAATTAATGATCGAATATTTTTTTAATCTAAACAGAAAAATTTGATTCATTCGAATAAAAAATACTTTTTCCTCGAGTATTAGAATAACTTTTATTCTAATGACAACCCTAATAATATCCTAATTGGACTAATGTAAATTAAAAATTGTACAAAACATTTGTTTTATACTTGGTTTTTTTGTTTTTTTATTCATATGCGTTGAGGGAGAAAATACTATAAAAGGTGTTAATGAAAAGTTGACTAACTTTTAAAATTTTCATCCGATTAAAAAAATGAAAACACTGTTTTGTTATAAATTTCTATAAGCTATCATAGCAAAATAAGCAATGAAAAGCAACTAAAATCAAAAAAAGTTGATAATTTTTTTTTTTAATTTCTGAGTTGCTCAACATTTTTGCATGCCATTTGTTTATAGGCACAAAAAGGCAGCTAATTTTCATATATCTTTTAGATAATAAGTCAAACGTTAATTCTATGTTAAAACTAGATGAGCAAACGGCGCCAATAATTAAAATCCTAGTCAAAGTTGCGTAGGTAATCCAAAAAACATTATATATTTTAAATGAATAAATTTCAAATCTGCTAACAATATATACAAAACTCATTACAAAGATAGAATCTGGACAAGATACTATTTTCAACAAGGTATAACAATCCTAAAAAAATAATTATAAACAGGGCAACCAAAAGTATGCAATATCATATTTTTTGCTGTGCGTCGTATAAACATATGAGTTAGTTATTTATCCGTTTCAGACAATTTTAAGATTTTTGCCATCGATTTGTTAGTGCATATTTTTGCATATTTTACTCTTTACAGCATTTTTTTTTAACATATTTTGCTTTTTATAGCATATTTTAGTATATTTAGCTAATAACTGGATATTTTTGTTGCATATTTTCTTTTTTTTTTAATTATTTTGTTTTCTTAATATATGTACATAATTTTATGGTTAGCATTGTAATTTTTCATTTCTATATTTTACTATTTATGCAGAACATCCTCTCCCTACTGATCCTATACATATTGTGGCACATGAATTCTGAAAGTCAAATATTATCCTAATAATTACTAAAAAATGTAAGTATTAGACAGTTTAAAATTGAATTGATTAAAATTGTCTAAGATACTCTACGGAAATCTAAAGCAAAGATTTAATTTGAAAATTTCAAAACTTAAGTAAATACATAGTAATCATTGCAATAATAAAATGAATTGAATCAGACTTTTTTTATGTATAATAACCAAATTTAATTTATGAGCTCAATATTTTGTTTACTTTCTATTTATTCATTTAATAAAACTTTGAAATTCAACAAAAACCAAATATTTTTAAGTGCATATTTTTTATATTTTAAAAGCATATTTTTCATTATTTTTCGCGCATAAAACACGTTTTTTAGAGCATGTTTTTGGTTGCCCTGATTTTAAATATTAAAAATACGCCTTTGAATATGGTATAATTTTGAAGTCGAAAGTAGAGTGTTCTGTCGCCATTTTCGAATACTTCTGTTGACATAACAATTATAATTTTTTCAAATAATTATTGCTTGACATCTTAACTTTACGATAGAACTAGTTTTATGGTTAATTTTAATCATTTGCAAAAATCAATTATGAGATGCATTCACCTTATATAATCCACTGTGCAACGGTTTAACAACTACAGTACAAGTTTTCGAAACAAAGAAGAGGAGAAGACTTTGTCATATCTATTCCACCAATGATCGGCTCTATCAAGCATGAGGGATCGTATTCTTGAGTTATCAAGGATGAATCAACCATTCCTTCATCACAAAATCTGGATGGTTCTCATTGTGAGTATCACAATGAGATCAGTTTTGAATGGACCCAAGTGAGCTGATTGATGAGTGGCTGCCCATGGAACCTAACCTAATTTTGGATTGACATTTGTCGATAGTTTTCTGAACTAATTCTGAAAATTGTGGTTATTAGAAAGAAAATCAGCAAAACGGTCCTTACTATGGATACTCTACTGATCACATGATAATCTTGCTACTTTATTCATTATTTGATATTCAACAATTATTAAATTATTCATTGACTAAAATTTAAATAAATGAATTGCCTAGTATGTATGTATTTATACATACCTATGTATATACTCGTACCTTAACTATCTACGCAACAAATTACCTGAAAAGTTATAACTCATATTATATACAAATCCTATTTAATACGCCAAAAATTTACACATAGGTATAAAAAAAAATCAATATGTACAAACCAAATAATGTGTAAATGAGAAACTTTGTTAGTAAAAAATCCCGCAAATTAAAAAAAAAAAAAAACATGATAATGCATAAAGTTTATTACTTTACACATTCATTTAATTCTAAAACTATTAATAATAAAAATAAAATATATGTATGTATGTACTGACTTCCCGATAAGAATGATAGAGCATGTGAATGAGTGTGTACGTACGCTTGTTTTGAATATTTTAGTAAATACACATGAATTTAAAAATCATTTTTATAGTGCGAATAAACAATAATAATAAATTATAAGAAAACAAGCTGGGTATATTATTATGAAATAATGGCAAAAACAAATTGTTTATTTAAAACTTACGGCTGTTTTGAATTCCATATTTATAAGGTGCCACCACGCATCGGAGAAGATGTCACCATAGTCATGGGTAGCGGCTCTAATTAAGCCTATAATATCCATTGTTAGGCACTGTGACTATATGGCTGGATCAACTAACAACTGCCAGTGAATAGAACTGAAGAACTTAAATGCGGAAGTATTTGCATAAAAACACCAGAAGAGAAGTAATAACAACTTCACCTCCCTCAAATTACTTCCCACTAAACATATGACGGTTACTGTATATTGTTATCAACAACAGAAACAACAACAAACCAAAAGTAAAAATGAGCAGCTGTTTATGAAAGAAACAATTTCATGGATGTTTTTGTTGTTGCTTTTTCTTCTATTCTTAAAACGCACACACAAACATGTATTCGAGTTTTTTTTTCTTTCTTTTTTTTTTTGTTTGTTGTACAAAATTATTTTCTTTTTTTGTAACAAATTATGAATACATTATTTTGTTTCTATTATTTTATAATATCTATTATTTAATTTTCCGGCAATGAACTTGTTTTATTTATTATAAACGAAAACACTCAGATAGAACTTTTTTTTTTTTTGGCAAATATTGAATTTTCTCAATGGCTCATCATCCACAGGGAGAAACTTTTCTTCGGCAGCCAATCGTTAAAAAGCTTAACTAACACACTTTTGTTATTTGATTTTAATTCAATTTATTAAACACACTTCTTTCAATTAATTATTAAGTATTTTTGTTTAATATTTAATGCAAATTCTAAAAATAATTCGCGTGTAAATAAATTCTACGTTCTGCTACCACTGAAGTTTCTGACAAGTATAAATTTTTGTTATGAAAACACAAAATGACAGCCAAACAATGTGGCCAACACATTTGGAACAAAAATAATATCCAAAACGATATTTAAAATGTGAGGGGAACTGTTTGTATAGAAAATATCGATTTTAACAAAGAAAAACTTAAATTTATTCAAATAAAAATTTACTTTTATTAGTAAATTGTGAGAAATCTTTAAAAAACCATAAATTATTGCTGGACTTTTTCAATATTAGTTTGCATTACTGTCATGTTAGTTCCCACCTGCAGATAATGCAGTTCATTGTGTAAAATCGGCTTTACATAGCTGTTTATTTTAGCAGTATATTTAAACTGTTCGTATACTTGCTGTGAATTATAACGGAAATCTTAACTAAATTTAAATAAAACATAAACCAATTGATAAGTAATAAGTTTCCAAAGTAAAATAAAAAAAAACAGAAAATTTCTCTTAAAGTATATGATTTAGGTGTCTTCACCATGCGCTTTACAAATTGTTTCACAGAAAACTCTTAACAGATTTAATAAGTTTATAGGGACATGAAAAGACAAAATTCCGAAAAACACATTCTTGGTTTATATTTAATACTATACATTTTCTTATAAGAACGAAGTCGGTAATAAAAAAACACTTATATGCATATAATTTTCTACAGAAAATAACGTTATACACTCAATTTTCTATAGAAAATACAGTAATACACTCAATTTTCTAGAGAAAATACAGTTATACAAACAATTTTCTATAGGAAATATTGTAATACACTAAATTTTCTATAGAAAATACTGTTATAAACAAGATTATTACAGAAAATACATTTATAAAAAAATGTTTCTATAGAAAATACTGTTATAAAAAAAATATATAGAAAATACAGTTGTACACAAAATACTGTTATACGCAAAATTTCCTATATTCTATAGAAAATACTATTATTATTATAACAGAAAATACTGTTATAAACCAATTTTTCTATAAATATACTGTTATACACATAATGTTCTTTAGAAAATACTGTTATACACAAACTATTCTATAGAAAAATTATTTATACACAAAGTCTTCTATAGAAAATACGGTTATACTACAATTTTTCTATAAAATATACTGTTATAAACAAAATTATTATAGAAAATACTGTTATAAACAAATTTTTCTGAAGAAAATATGCTTAAAAAAATTTTTCTATACAAAATACGGTTATACACAAAATTGGCGATAGAAAATTCAGTTATACACAAAATTTTCTATAAAAATATTGTTATATACAAAATTTTCTATAGAAAATACTGTTATACGGAAAATGTCCTATAGAAAATACTGTTATACTCAAATTTCCTGTAGAAAATACTGCTATACATAAAATTATTACAGAAAATACTGTAATAAACTATTTTTTTTTATTGAAAATACTGTTATACACAAACTTCTTCATAGAAAATTCAATTATACACAAAATTTTCTATAGAAAATACTACTATGCACAAAATGTTCTATATTTAATACTTTTATACACAATATTTTATATAGACAAAACTTTCATACATACAATATTCAGTTATACCGAAACGTTTCTATAGAAAAATATTGTTATTCACAACTGTTACACTCAATTAGGGTATTCACACGGTCTATTTGGTCATATTTTCATAATGTTCTAATATATTATGTAGTTTAATTAATCAAATTTTTGTTGTGTTTCAAACAAAAAAGTTCTAAACTAATAACACTATTTCAACTATGTTTATTGTTTTGTCATAAAATAATACTTTTTTTGTTTAAAACACAACAACAACTATTATATGTCCTAATGACTAATAGAATACCCCAAATATATTCTATGCGAAATAGGTAGAGTTTCTTTGCAATCCATCATCAAAATAAACAGTATTGCAATTGTCAAAGGTTGGATACAGTTACCCCTAAATACCCATTAAGTTCGACTACCGTTACCTTTAATTATCGTTACCGAAATAATCCAAATTAGCGTTAGCATTTAAATGCTTACTATTGGTATTGAAAATTTCCAAAGCTAGTAAGAACTAGCAAGTAAACGAACAAACCAATAATTTGTTATAAAATTTATAGAACAAAGTAAATTATAAGTATTTTGAGTATGTATTTTAGTTTTAAGTTTATAAAATAATGTGTATTTATGTAGAAATTAATATGTACTTTATTAGTTCCAATACATATTTTTCAAATAACATTTATTCAAACATGCAACATGTTTTCAATAGTAGTAGACCATAGAAAAAACCATCCAAAGAAAACTAAAGTGTTGTCTAGCTACACAGATAGCTAGCAGAATTTAGCTCTATTCGCTCTAGTTTGACGGTCAATTTATGTACAGTAAGTTTGTCCTAATAAAATTTATAAATCCCAGTACTAAACAGTACAACATTTTTATGGTAATTAACAAATTAATTCAAATGTTTTAATGGATGCGAATGTAACTGGTGCTATTTTTATTATTTTAGTAAATAAAAGCTCTTGGAGTTGGAAATACTTATACCTTAAAATTATAGAACCACAACATTATGAAAATATTAAGAGCTTGCAATATTTTAAATCTATTTGAAATAGAAAGTACACTTTTAATTTTATGCCCGCTTTTATAGACATAGGTGTAGCTTATTTATTTTTAATACAATACAATTTTTATTTGATTTAAGATTTATTATTTTTTGCAAAAGCAATTAAAACTTTACTGTTAGCAATATTTTTTTTTCTAATTTTGATGGTGAAAATCATTATTATTAATTAAAAACTTTTAAATAATAATGTTTTATTTGTTGAAAAATCATCGTTTTTGCACTTCCATTACAAGCAAAAAGGAAAAAGAAAACATTTGCTAGTCTCAACAGCAAATATTTACAGCTTCATAATTCGTAATCGAATTTTGTATGCCCTATTAAAAGAATTCTGAACTAAATTAATCTCAAGATGATGTAAAAAGATAAACACGAACAAAAATACAACAAATCTTTTTATTCAGCAGTGGAGCAATTTGAAATATACAGGCCTGTCACACATTTTGTTCGGAATGGTATAAATTCCGTAGTTTTAATTGCGATCGATTTTGTTTTAGGTTACTCAGATTCCGTGTAATTTATTAATTCCAAAAATATTTAATAATTCTGTATTTCTGATTTTAATTTGACAACATTTTTTATATTAAAACAAAAGTGAAGGTTTTGATACAGAAAGAAATATCAATTCCATTTTTAAAACTAAAAGTTTCGTTTTACTTTTACTGAAGAAGCGAAATACGGAATTAATTCCACTTTCGATCGGAATGAAATTCTGAGACAGGCCTGATAAACTATAGAATTGAAGAATTTTGAGGTATTAAAAATTAAATTTCAATAATACACAAAAATTATTAATTAGTTACTCGCGGGATTTTTACTACAAGTCTCAAAATGTTTAAGAAGTTTTTATCACTTAAAAACTATTTAGACAAAATTTTACAATTAAAAAGTTTAAAGATATGTTTGAGATGCTGAATGTAGGATGATGAATAAATATGAAAATATGTATATTAGGATGGCCCCAAAAAAAATTTGTGGCTGTTTCCAACTAAAATAAAAGTGTATATAATTAATTCTAAGGTACCGTTTCTCAAAATTTTTGTCCTGGCTTTAGTATTTGTTGGAAAAAATTGTAATTTTTTTAAGGTTTATGTGATTTTATTTTCCATATTTGTCTCAAAGGAAACATATGAACTATTGGTATCAGAAGAGACGCCTTAAAAATCGTGTGAGTTAAATAAACGATCTAATAAATATACGAGCTTGTATATTTTTTTTCAAATATAATTTCCGTTTTTGGAAATTCAATTTATTTCTAATTTTATTTGAAGTCGTTAAACAATAAATTTTAAATTATATACATATATTGGGAATATGATTTAAAAATGCGGGTTTTTTTTAATTTTTAGATTTTATTTTGAAACATTTGTACAATAAAAGTTTATTCAAAGTATTGGCCATTGTTAGCAATGCCCTTTTCCCATCTTTCTGACAACATATAGATTCTATGCCAAAATACCTACTCGTCTTTTGAGGCCAAGAACGAATCAAGCCAATATCGGATACTCTGTTTGAATGTGAAGCGTATCCCAGAGAGAGCGTTCTGCATCAATTAGTTGGAAACATCGACACCTTATTATTTCTCCATACAAACGGATCCAGCCTAAGGTTCATATGTATCTATATATCTGGAATATTACAGAAGATGCATTTATTGTTAGTAGGTACATTAGTCTGTATGTATTGTATATAAAGATTTAGTAGTACTTCGTCATCGTCGATGGCCACATTTGAAATTTATTAGAAAAAAAACAAATAGAAGAAATCCATCCAAAAAAAACAACGTATAGAAGAAAATAATAAAGAAAGAAGCACGCATTCAAAAGCGTTGGACTGATAAGTTGATCAGTTAGCTACATTTGAGACGTAAGTAGTAAGAGTACATCTCGTACAGTTTACTTAGTCAGTCAGTAACTAACTGTTGGTGGTGGTTTCAGCTAAAAGTTTTTACTAATTGTGATAAACAGAGCATGATTGGCAAAAGTCGTAGAAAACAGACTTATAGTGTGAGGCATGCATATTCATTTTTATAAATTTATTTTATTTATTTATCTGTGTTGTACGAACAGATGTATCCACAACTAAATATGAAGTTTGTGCATCCATTGTTTAGCTTTAGTTGTCTGCTTTATTATTTATTTGGAGGAATGGATGCAGTTTGCCTAGTTGGCCGAACAAAGGGTTTTGCAGTAAGATATTTTTTTCCGATTGAGCTGAGTTATAAATCAAAAGTTTCGAAAGATAAATAAGATTGAAAAACGTTGCAAAAAATACATAACCCTATATGATAAATTGTCTTTATACCACATCTACATCCATAAATTGTGATTTGCTTTTAAGCTTTCCAAGAGTACAAGAGAGGTGATCATCGGTGTTCAGCAAAATAAATTTATTTGTACGTCACAGGGTATGTAAGACCCCTTTCACACTAGGCAATTTAGTTGCGCAAGTCTCTTGCCCAGCAACAAAACAGCATTCAAAATTTTCTTCCCCTTAACCCGACATTACCTCTGGCATCTACACACACAAGAGACTTGCGTGAAAGGGGTCTAACTGAAAAATTTTTTCGGTATCAAATTTATATTCAAATAGTATTTTTTTGTATCCTCAGAGTCTAAAGGAAATACTGTTATACTGAAGATTTTCTATGAAAAACTCTTATACTGAACATTTCCTATAGAAGTTACTGTTATACTGACAATTTTCTAGAGTTTCCGTAGAAAATTCTGCTATACTGAAGATTTTCTATAAAAAAAAACTTTTATACTGAAGATTTTCTATATAAATTACTGTTATACTGACAATTTTCTATAGAAAATAATGTTATACTGAAGCTTTTCTATATAGAAATACTGTTATACACAATAGAAAATAATGTTATACTGAAGATTTTCTTTATAAAATTCTGTTAAACACGAGATGTTCTATAGAAAATACTATTATATTCAAGATTTTCTAAACCAGATACAACAGATATAGCAGAAATTTGTAAATTTGTCCTGCTACACAGGAAAATTTTAAATTGAAAGTATCAAATAAGTCGCAGGAGTAGCTTTTGAAGAAATAGTATTATAAAACAACGATAATAATCTTTCAATAAATCTTTTCTCAATATTTAGCTTACAAAAGTTGTGAAAAAATGCTGTAAAGTAAAGCGAACTAAAGCTTTCTGGGAGGGATCACGAACAAAAATGTTTTTCTAAAAGAAAAACATCTAATTTGTAATCACCCTGTACAACTATTCACTAGTTATCTAGAAATGTGGCCGAGTAACTGTGGGGGCTTCAAACAATTTATTTAGTTAAACTAAACAAAATCAACGCCAAAAAATGGTCAGAGATTTTTTGTTTATGGTTTTGTAATTCTTTGTGTTAGTTTGGCCATAAAAATGGAAATTTGTTTTTACACATTTTTACCAAACATAATTACAGTTAGTTAGTTACTCTTTTGTAAAACAAAGTTTCTAATAAATTTGTATGGTTAAATTAATTTAATATATTAGCAATTTTAAGACACAAATTAAAACAAAAATCAAAATAAGCAAGAGGCTGTTAAATTTCGTGTAATAAAAATAGTTAATAATGTAAAAAAAGAGAAATTTGCAGCATTTAGATTGCAAGGCAGGCTGACCCTGAAATAGTTTCCATAATGATCAATAACTAAATATTGATTTTTTTTTCACAATTTACGAACATACATATATGTATGTTCGTTTTTCATCAACCACCCACTAGATCACCCCTCATTTGAAATGAATTGTGCAAAAAATAAAAAAAACAAGTAATAGTGCTATATTCGGCTGTGCCGAATCTTAAATACCCTTCACCAAATTATACTTCAAAATTTTAAATATTTTTAGGTAAACAAAATTTAATTTTTTTTACAGTTGTTTTTTGAATTTTTTTGGAAAAAAAAATTTTTTTTTTTTAAATTTAAAATTTTTTTTTTTTAAATTTAAATTTTTTTTTTTTTAAATTTAAAAAAATTTTTTTTTTTAAATTTTAAAATTTTTTTTTTTTAAATTTTTAAAATTTTTTTTTTTATTTTTTAATTTTTTTTAAAAAAAAAAAAAAATCTGGTTCAAAATTTTTTCCCGATTTTGACCCATTGTAGGTCCAACTTTCTATGGTCTTATATACGTCGTTGCAAATGTCTTTGAAATATCTATCATTAGATATCCATATTGTCTATATTAATGTCTTAGTAATCCAGATATAGGTAAAACAAGTAAGAGTGCTATATTTTTTTTTTAAATTTAAAAAATTTTTTTTTTTTAAATTTTAGAATTTTTTTTTTTTTAAAAAAATTCGGGTTCAAAATTTTTTTCCCGATTTTGACCCATTGTAGGTCCAACTTACTATGGTCTTATATACGTCGTTGCAAATGTCTTTGAAATATCTATCATTAGATATCCATATTGTCTATTAATGTCTTAGTAATCCAGATATAGGTAAAAAATAGGTCAAAAATAGAGGTTGTCTTGGTTTTTTCTTCATATCTCAGCCATTTGTGGACCGATTTTGCTGATTTTAAATAGCAAAATTCTCGAAAGCATGTCTGACAGAATTATTGAAGATTTGGATCCCGAAGATATCTGGGGTCTTCAGAAAACTGATTTCAACAGACAGACGGACAGACAGACAGACAGACAGACGGACATGGCTTAATCGACTCCGCTATCTATAAGGATCCAGAATATATATACTTTATAGGGTCGGAAATGAAAAATGTAGAAATTACAAACGGAATGACAAACTTATATATACCCTTCTCACGAAGGTGAAGGGTATAATAAAAACAACTTAAGGGTGTGTCAGGCAGGTGAAGTCTGTGTATGCGTTTCATAGCGTTTCTGTACTTAATGGCCAACAGAAATCAAATTATATTTTTCCACGAGTTTAAATAAAACAATACAGAGTTTCAAACCCCAGCTGAATTTTGCTTATCTCTGGTAACTTTTCCATAAATTTTCATTTCAACTCCATGATTATTTGAGACCATGTGTGTGACTGCCAGCCTTCCTGCCTGTATGTATTCCAAAAATAGCAAGGAAATGGAAAAATAAAACAATAATTCTATACAAAAATATACACCACACACACTCAATACTATCATCAGTCGTCGTAGTTTTGTCATCACACCATCACTTTTAGTTTCTATAGGGGTTGATAAAATTCGTTCAATAGACATGGGTGGAGGTAAAGAAAGTACTCGCATATAGAGTACAATACATTCTGTGGAACTGGAATGATATTTGAGGGGCACAATGTGTTTTGCTGCGTATGTAAAAGAAGAAGTACTAAATATTATGAAAACAAACATCTACTTGTAACATTTTTACTTGACGCATTCAGATATTTTCGACAAAAATAAAACCAAAACATATGACAAATTTTCACATACTTCTTTCTATTTTCTACTTTTAGTTTAATAATTTAATTTGTATTTAGTACATTAAATAGTTGTACCTACATAAACATATATTTCCAATTAATATACACAAATGAAATTAGGCTCCCTAATTTCTTGGACATTTTCCATGTACGGGAAATTTTTAATACCAAATTAGTCCAGTTAAAATTTTCTTGGTCGCTTAGTGGGATGCGAGTTGGATATCTACAAAATAAATATTTTTTTTTTGCAAAATCAATAAAAAAGGGCCCATTTTGGAAAAAAATTAGAAAACGGTCTTCAAGGAAAAGATCTAAGCTTTCTTTTGAGCAAAAAAAAAAAAAAAATAAAAAAATGATCCATTTTTTAAAAAACAAATTAAATAGGTTATATTTGGCGAAATTCTCAAAATATATGCGAGACAAAAAAATAACTTATGTTTTTATTATGTAGATATATTAAAACCATATATCCATTGCAAGGGTATATATAAGTTTGTCATTCCGTTTATAATTTCTACATTTTTCATTTGCGACCCCACAAAATGTATACATATATTCTGGCTCGTTATAGACAGAGCTGTAAATGAATCATTCTTTTTTGATTTTAATTCATTATGAATTAGCTAAATTTTGAATTAATTCATTGAATTGAAAAAATGAATTGAATGAAATTTGAATCAATTCAAACGAATTAGGCAGAAATGAATTTCAATTCATTTCTAATTCAAATGAATTTGTAAAAATGAGTTGCAATTCATTTACAATTCATTTGAATTGAATTGATTTTGAATTAATTCAAATGAATTAGAAAAAAGAATTAGCAATTCAAATGAATGACTCAAAAATGAGTTGCAGTCAATAAGATTCGAGAGCAGATCTCTAGGGGGAATGAAAGATTTCTCCTACCAAAATGAAAATATCCAGTACAAAAAATTAAAAGCCTTGTCCTGTATACGCGCATGAACAATGAAAACATGGTGTTTGTGGTTTATTTCTTCAAGAAGAACTGATTTTTATTTTTAAATACGCTGAACGACAAAAGATATTTAATATTCAAGAAGCAATTAATAATTTTTCAAATTTTGTGACCCACGACCACCCAACGACAAACTTTTTGCTAATATTTATATTATATTTATTTCAAAAAAACAAAACTATCTTCCAAAAATAATCAAAAATCAGGAAAAATAACAATGTATGAACAATGTTTTGAACTAACACAATTGAGTTTCATAAATAAGGCTAATTATATTTAATTAGAATGCATCATTCACCTTAAACAATAATAGCTTTTCAAAATTATCATCTGAAAGAGATCCACGTTTAGGGATGTTTAGAATAGAGGCGTACGAAAATAATCTTTCAACGCCAGCTGACGATGGTAACGGCGCATTATATTTAAAGAAAGATTTTTTAACCGTCGATTAATTATACTGCATACTTGATGACTTTGAACAACCTGCTAAATATGCTGCGAATTTCGCGTCGGAGTTGGAAATGAATTGCTAATTTTTTTTCTAGTTCATTTGAATTAATTCAAAATCAATTCAATTCAAATGAATTGTAAATGAATTGAATTAATTCAACATCAATTCAATTCATTTGAATTGGAAACGAATTGCAATTCATTTTTACCAAATTCATTTGAATTAATTCAAAATCAATTCAATTCATTTGAATTAGAAACGAATTGCAATTCATTTTTACCAAATTCATTTGAATTAACTCAAATTTCATTCAATTCATTTTTTTGTGTGAATGATTCGTGAATTAATTCAAAAATGAGTGATTCATTTACAGCTCTGGTTATAGATAGTGGAGTAGATATAGCCATGTTGAAATAAAATTTCCGTAGCCCCCAAATAACTTGATTGATACATGATTCATACATCAATATATCGGTTGCCCACAAATGGCTGAGATATAAGAAAATCCAGAACAATCTCGATTTTTGACTAATTTTTTTTTTTCAATATCTGGATTACTAAGTCATTAACAGGGCAACCAAAAATATGCAATATCATATTTTTTGATGTGCGTAGTATTAACATATGAGTTAGTTATTTATCCGTTTCAGACAATTTTAAGAATTTTGGCATCGATTTGTTAGTGCATATTTTTGCATATTTTGCCCTTTACTGCATATTTTAGCATATTTTGCGTTTTAAAGATTATTTTTGCATATTTAACCCATAACTGCATATTTTTGTTACATATTTTCTTTTTTTTTTCATTATTTTGTTTTCCTGATATAATTCTATTGTTTGTATTGTAAGTTTTCATTTCTATATTTTACTATTTTGTTAAGGTCCAATGATAATTGGCCTAAGCTACTTAAATAAATAATAGAGTACCCATAATCGACTTATCTTCATAGAGTTTTCGTTGACTTAAGGGAGCTTAGTTTCCATATATTTCAATTAAATTAAAAATATACTAACACAAATATTAACAAATAGTAAAAATACGTAAAAAAAAATTAAAAGAAAATTCCAAAATTGTATGTTATTATGGGCCACTTCTTAAAAAAATTTGGATACATTTAAAAGAAGGAATTTAAGGCAGTTATATTTGGGCATTAATAGTTTACCACAAATGTAAAATTAAACAAGTATTCAACAGACGTTCTGAATATTAAGATCTATCGAAAATCTCGCGTTCAAAACCCATTGATATATTTACACAACTTGTAAAAAAATTTATTAAGAAATCATTAAAAAGGAATATACGTGGATATCGATAGACGATACAATGGATGAGAAAGGAAGAAACATAGGAAATCACGGTATTTTGAGTCCAAATGATAAAACTTGAACAAAATTTTTTTTTTAACTTTTTTAATTGCCGCAGTCTTAATCAGAACTAATCATTCCACTATTGTAAGGCTCTTTTATAATTCTATTTAAATTTTAGAAGCCGAATTCAGATGTTAATTTAAATACATGATGAATGCTCCAAAATCCTTTGCAATTTTTTACCAAAAAATTACACGCTATTCACAGAGTTTTTGAAACATTATTCAAATGATAAAAAAGCTTTTAAAGCTTCAGATAAAATAGAAACATTTGGAGAAATTTATTGGGTACATCCTCAGTAGGGATCCTATAAACATTGCGACACATGGATTGAGATATAAAATATTATGCAACTAATTACTAAAAAAAAGTTTGAAATATTAAGCAGTCTAAAATATGAGACAAATCAATTTGATTGTCTAAGAAACTCGGAAATCTAAAACAAAGATTTAGTTTAAAAATTTTAAAACTTAAGTAAACACATAGTAATTTATTGCTAAATATAATAAAATGAATTGAATCTAACTATTTTCATGGAGTACCGAATTCACTAAAATCGAAATATAATCCTATAATAACCAATTTTAATTTATGAGCTCAATATTTTATTTACTTCATATATATTTTTTTAATGAAATTTTGCAATCAAACAATAACCAACTATTTTTAAGTGCATATTTTTTATATTTTAAGAGCATATTTTTCGTTTTTAAGTGCATATTTTATGCGCATAAAACACTTTTTTTAGAGCATATTTTTGGTTGCCCTGGTCATTAATATAGACAATATGGATATCCAAAAATAGATATTTTTTAACACGAATTTTTTAACAAAAAAAATTTTTCCTATAATAAATTTAAAAAAAAAAAATTTTTAAAAATAAAAAAAGTTTTACCTCAATATATCTGATATAATCCCGTTTCGGTTGCTATTTAAATTCAAGAAAATCGGATAACAAATGGGGCTTTCGATAAACGTCATAGCAATTTGGACCGACAATAACTTAAGATCGGGAAACAAAAAAAATTTCATCAAAAATTATTAAACAGCAAAAAATATTTTCCACTAAAAAAATTTGTTTCCGTCTAAAAAAATGTTCAACAAAAATTTCGGCAAACTCGAATATAGCTCTCATACTTTTTAAACAAACACTATTTTAACAGACAGTATAACTTTGGTTGAAAATAACTGTTATATGAAATATTAAACCGATATATAGTAGGTTTTGTCCCATAAGCAATGTAAGAATACCGTTATATGTATATGACTCATTGGTTTCGATCTTAATAGAGGAAAATGTTTACTGTAATTTCAAAAGTATATTTCTTGTATAGCGTAGTATTATTTTAAAATAACCTTTACAAAAATAACTAATATTTTCTTACCTATTGTTAAAAAGACACCATTCTCCTTAAATAATTTAATTACTTATTTATGTGTGTTTTTTTTTGTTTAAGGTGCGCCCTTTATTATCATCCCAAATTATTGACTTTAAATTAAATAGGTACATACTTCTTTCCATTTACCCATAAACTTCATACATACTTGTACATCAATTAAGTTCGATGTAAAAATGTTCATGTTCGATAAACGATTAAAACAATGAAATTTACTATTGGTCTAACTTCTTACCATCTTCCCTTGCAACATGTTCGAAACGAACGTAACAATATCGAACCGGTAAACAAACACAAAAGCCGGCTTAATAGAAAGAAAAATGCAGACCCAACGAAACAAATTTTCATTCGAGTCTTGCAACGAGTCGTGAGTGGTTGTCTTAAGTTGAAAAGAACGGATTCAGTCAGTCATTCAGTGAATTATTTCTTAAAAGAAAAATTAATAAAACTAAACAACAGAAAATATCCTTAAAATTATATAGAAACAAACCCAACCCAAAGTGATTTTATAAAAAAAAGTTAAATTATTTTGGAACAAAAAATAAATTCATACACAACAGCATAAAAGGGTGTAACAGAATACAGAAAAATTCAGCAAGAAATAAATGTTAAAAGCCGGTTACAAAACAAGAAGATTGTGAATAAATACGGAAAAAAGTAAAGAATAAAACAAAATTTAAGCAAAAAAAATCAAAGCAAATATTTATAACAAAGGATTTTTTTTCGCAAACAAAAGAGATTTATATTTGAAGTAAGTTTATTATTATTATTTTTTGAATAACTACCTACATCTTTAAATATAAAGATATTTTTTAAATATCTAAAAGGAAGTTTAAATTTAATATCTAGCAACATTTTTCACTTCAGCTAAATTCCCAAAATGGGTTTATTGGGGGGGCTTAATTAAATATATGTATTTTATTTTAAGTTTTCTTTTTTTTTAATTTATATTGTGGTTGGACTATTTCAGTTTTTATTATTATTACGGTTTTAGTTTAATAATTGGTTTGTTTGCTTGCTTCGCCTTTTACTTTGCTAGCGGTGCAAAATAACCGGCTCTTTGTTGTTGTATTTTGTTGTTCATTTTTATCTAATTACCGCGACATTGGCATTGCATTAAACTTTATTTTATTTTCCCCCATTTTACACTTTTTTTATATTTTTCTTTTTTTGCTATACTATACTTATTTTACATATGTACATATGTATATATAGACATGTGTAAGTAAATATTGTACATAGTACAAAGATGAATACATACATACATATATTTACACATAATGGGTATATAAAATTATTACTAAAAGTTGATGATGATGATGATGATGAAGAAGTAGACGAAGAAAACATAAAACTTACACTTGTCTACGAGTTTACCCGACACCACCTTTTCTTGGTTTCGAAGATTGCCAATTATGTATTGTATGTTTGTTTCATACTTGTATTTTATTGTATTCGCGCATACTACAAATACGTAGGTCGCTCCACATGTTTTGTGAAAACGTAATTCAATAGTATGGAATAATAGTATAACTTTGGCTTAAGCTTTAAACAAATATATTTCATTGTACTTCAAATCAGACATGGACAATTGAGATTTTAAAACGCTACTGAAGTCTATCCAAAATACTACTTTTATAGGCTTGAAAGTATCTAATAATTTTAAAAAAGATATACATATTAAGGCCTGTCACAGAGTTTTTCTAAAATTTTAAATAAATTTCTGTACCAAAAACATTGCTTTTGTTTTAATATAAAACACGCAGAAATACAGAATTATTAAATATTTTTGGAATTAATAAATTACACAGAATCTGAAGTACATAAAACGAAATCGATCGAAATAAAAACTAAGGAATTGAAATTATTCCGAACAAAATGTGTGACAGACCTGATAAAATGCTTTTTGATTTTGAATTGCGACTATGTCTCAGTATTTGCAAGTCTTGATGATATGGAATTAACTTGCATTAATGTTTAATCGGTAAATACATATCTCCAAATTGATCAAATAACCGACTAGATGACTCTAAAATTCATATAATATTACAATAAACTAAGTTTTGGAACTCAGTATTCAGAAATATTGAGAGAGTAAAGAAACTCCTTTAACATGTACAAACTTCAGACATTAAAAGGCCGATGTTAGGCAATAGCATCAAATGCAAATAAATATGTATCTTAAATTAAAAAAAAATAGTAAAATAAATTACAAGTTGTTCACTTTACAGTATTCTTAATTCATTTTAACTATTAATTGTAAATGTATTTTTTAAGTAAATATGGAATTAATTTAGACCAAGTTTTTATTTTTCGTACTAAATTTTCTATTCGAAATTGATACTAAGTACAATATGAAGAAAGGGTGTAAAATATGAGATTCTAATTCTCGTCAAATTCAGTACTTTTTTGACGATATGTATGTCTCTTCAAAATTCATTAAAAATGTTCAATATTAAAACTTGTAGTTAGTGGCAACTTTAAGTTAATAAACAAGGTTTAACAAAAAAAAAAAATCGAATGAAGAACAAATATTCATTTCAAAGTAATTCATTATGAATTAATTCAACAATTAGATTATATGTGAGTCAGACTACTTCTAAGTAATGTATATGGTATGAAGTAGTCATTGAAAAGTAAGTTCTTCAGAATATGCAGTCGTTATCCAACGGAAACTCTCCTGTAAAAGACCTAACTCAGTTGTCAGAAACCTAAGTGCTGGGAATGTATTAGTAGAAATAGAAATAGTAATTTTTTTGTTTGAGCTTTTTTTATTATTTCGGAAACTCGAAAAAAACTCAAACAAAAAAATTACTCAAAATAATCACACATACGAGTGTTGTTTTTGTTTTCACATAGTTTTTTTTACTAATACATTCTCACCACTTAGGTTTTTGACAACTGAGTTAGGTCTTTGACAGGAGAGTTTCCGCTCTATGTTTCTCTATGGTTTAAACAACCAAATTAATTTTTACTTTGTGTTCAAAATTTCTATAAGGACCCCAAAGTATGTTTGCAAGTTATGTATTGAATACCTTAGAGTGTGAAAAAGCAAAAAAAAGTACATTTAAATTTGGACGATGGAAAATTCAAAATGACTTTTTATGTTTGCAAGACGAAAAATCCGAACTGTTTTTGCAGACTGATCTGGATGATCTTGTAAAAGATTTGAATCTTTCTAAACAAGTTGAATTACTTATATGCTGGGTGAGGCAATACTATATTGGAAATCTAAAAGCACATAATTATATTGTACTAGTAGAAATTATAAGATGAGTATCAGTATTAAACTCTACTTTCTTCATATATACATACATACATACATACCTAGACAAGATCAAGGTTTCTTGGATAACTAAAAGCTGATTAATTATGTCCTTCAAATTATTAAGTAGCCTTCGTATATTAGAGTTGCCAATACACTTCACATGCGAGTACATAAAATTCTATAAATTTTATGATTCTCTAATTTATCTTCACCTGAGATTTATGTGGATTGAGTGTGTGTGTTTTAGCTTCTGGGTATTGGATATGTGTGTGATCATTGTTTTCTTATGTTTATGCATTTGTATTTGTGTAATCAAACAGAAAACATGCTTAACTAATTTGCTCATGTTTAATTTATAAGTCCTGTTCGCTCATTCGTACTAGCTTGTTGCCATTTTTCTTCCACTGAATTGTTGAATTGTATTTTTCATCATCATTTATTCTGTTTCATTTGCCATTGTTTAATAAATTTTCTCAGATCAAATGAATTGAAAGAAAATAAAAATACAATCATCATCACACTCATCACCATCATGCATTCGTATCATTCAAAATGCACTTTGTATTCGATTTGAGTTTGTGTTAGGATTGCCAGTTTAATTTTTTTAAAAAAACCGGGACAATTTTCAAAATAGGTGGTGGTGAGATTTTCAAAACATACGCTGGACAAAAAAACTGCTTCCATTATTTTAAGATTATTTCTTCCAAAATGTCTATTTATGTTATAATAAAATACCGCTACCGATATAATTGCAGATACCATTACCGATATTCTATAAATAATTAAAATACATATAAATTAACTATTTATGTACACCACTTTTGCTACATTACTTTGTTATATTATGCTCTGTGCAAAAACGATTTTTCAGCTTCATCTGCCTTTGAATTCCAAAAGCTATCTTACCCCAATTTTGTATTGTGGGTTACACCTTTTTTTGCGCTGATGCTTCATATAATACAAACTACAAATATCAGCTTGTGTCTAATATTTGTAAATTTGATTATACATTTAAATAAGATCGAAATTACTACTATCATTAAAATATCTTTACCGAAATAACAGCAACTACAGTTACCGAAATAAGCCAAAATATCGTTACCGAAGTATTCCAAATTATCGGTACCTTTAGCCATCCTTGTTATTTAGCTTCTTCAGTTACAACAAAAAATTTAAAATCAATAAATCCTTAATTCGATTGGGCATTGTTTGTACAGGAAGTACATACAATAATAAACTAAAGGTATATATAGATTTCATGTTCCAAATAATATAAAAGTATGTATTCATATAACTGCCAATAGGTATTCACAGACAACCAGCTGGCAGTTGGACAGAATTAATACTGCGATACAAGTATCAGCTGCAATACTATTTTAAAATAAAACATCGGTTGAAAAATATTTGTGGGACATGTTTTAAGTACACGAACTTATTCAAGATCTAGTTAGTTCAAAAGCCAATGTTCGTTAATAGCTAGTTATGAAGTATTAGCTTTGGAAATATAGAAAAAGCGGGAATTACAATTCCCGCGCGGTATTATCCCCCGAAAATCGTGACATTTTGGCAACACTAGTCGTCTGTCTGTACGAATGTGAAATTATGAGGAGTTATTTACTAGGTACGATTATTTTACAGTCTGCGTTGTTAACGTTCACACTGGGAATGCTGCACGACTGCATTGCTTGCCATATCACATGTGCTCCAAAATTGGTCAGGAATAAGTGTAAAGGTTCTTCACAGATTGTTCAAGTTTCAGAAATTAATTTAATTGTTCTAAATATGTATATTTTTAGTTGTTCGTTTTTGTATTATTATTAATTAATATTTAATTGCTGTTATTCAATACGATTCTTTATTGTTGGTACTCTTTATTGTTTTGTTTCGTTTGTTGTTGTTTTCTGTCTGTATTACTCTTGTTGGGGAGTTTTTTGTGTATCTATTTTTCCTATTCTGTCCTTATTCTACCTTTTTGCGATTGCTGCTGGTTCTGGCTGGTATATTTGATGTTGTTGTTGTTGTTTTAGCTGTTGTTATTATTCTAAGGGCCATAGTTGTAGTTGTCAATGATGAAGATGATGATGATGATGATTATGATGTTGTTTTTATTTCATCTCCTTTTTAACAGGATTTTCGTACGTTCTTGCGCTTTTGGGGCGTGTGCTGCTGCTGCTGCTTTATTGTTTGTGTTTGCTTGATTTTGTTGTTATTACTACTGCATTGTTTGCTCTGTTGTTGTAGTTTCCCCACTCACACGTTTTCAAACCATAAATTTCATTCCTTATTTCTTTGTTGGTTTTTTTAATATTTTACAAAGTTCTTAAACACATTTACCTCAATTTTAAGACATACGCACGAATAATTCTTTGTTAATTCGAGTACATGCTCAAACATATTTGTTTTACCGAAAAAAAGAACAAAAATTTTTTTTGACAAACATAAAAACGATTAATTAATTTTGGTCATTGATCTGTATGTAGCCGGATTAGCAGAGACAAACATTTAAAAATGCAGCCAACGATATTTTTTTTTGTAGTATCGATGAGTTTGAGTCGGATTAGTGTAAAACTGCTACGCTAACAATTGAGGCTATCAGCGCAAAAGTGGTGTAACCCCAAACTATTTACTTAGTGGCATATTCAACTTTCAGCACATTTGCAAAAACAATTTTTTCAGTCCCGTCTGCATTTGAATGCCAAAAGGTTGCTTGCTCACCCCTCTTTTGTATTGATAGTTGGTAATGTAAGGACTGTATGTAACACCAAAACAGCAATTATGGGTTACACCACTTTTGCGCTGATGGCCTCAATTTGAAGAATTTTACTGAAATTTTCAATTATATGTACATATGTACTAATATATGAAGTGTCACTATAATCCAAACCGCATTCCACGAAATTTACAAAACATTTCATATAAAAAGACCAAATACAGTGGTTGACAATACAATGGAAACTTTTTCTAATAGGTAAAAAAATTCATAAGACATTTTTTAGTATTTCTTTAATAAACACTTATATTTACCTTTATTAACAACAAACAATAAAAATTAATAGAATTATTAAAAACTGAAAATAGAAAACAGAATTTAAAGAATTCATGCCTGACACGTTTAGGGACTCAGTGTCCTTTTTTACAGCTTTACAGTGACGATGTTACAGTGACTGAACCAATTATGTAATCAATCGTCTCCTTTGAAATTTTTGTCATTTCCTATAACCACATCCGATGAAGCTTATTTCATGGTATAATTTTGAGTTGGTATTTTGCAATCTACAATTTCAATTTTGTTTTCCATGGTATTCAGATCTGGTTATTGGGCAGGACGCTTCCAAACTCATAGAGGAGTATTTTGATCCTTTATCGTGTAGGAATTTCCAAAATAGAGGCATATTTGTGTAACATAACATCGTTTAAAATGGATCTGTACCCGACTCCTGTCATAGTACGTTTTTTGATATGAATTGCACCCATTCCTAGACCTGAAAACAGCCCCACATCATAATATTGCCACCGACGACTATTTTATTTTTGTGTAATTTGGATTCATCCGATTTCCATTTCTGTCTCTACAAGTTTAAAAATCCTTTGGTAAATTGTATACGATCAATACGGGTTTTTGCCCTGAGGCTAACAGTTAATTGCCAATTTTTAATTATTGACAACCTTAACTACCCATTACAAAAATACATTTCGTGACAATTGAGTCTGCAATAGACAAATTTTGTTGGGTAAAATAATTACATTCAATTTTAAAGTGACTACATCCAAAATAACTTAGTGATACTATAATGACGACTGGCTTCACGCTAGATTACCCGAGATGTATAAAGGAACCATTTGATTTATCTCTGTATTAAAACAGTAAAAATTACTGTCTATCAATGGAGGAGTCACCCAAACTTCAACATCACACAGTTGGAGTCTACTCCGATGCATGTCAGACAGGATCTTAGAAAATACAAGAAGATCAGAGGAATGTCTATGAACGACATTCATAGAGACGCCATCAATTCCGCGGTAACAGGATACCGTATGAATGTGGTACTTGGAGGTCGCCCATCACCGATAGGACACGCAGAGAAGATTCTGCCGCGTAAAACAAGAGTCGATGTGGCACAACTAAGATTAGGATGGAGCAACGGGCTTAATGACTTCTGTGCAGTCCTCAACTTATGCCCAGAATGTGGTCAGGGTCCCCATGACACCCTCCACCTGTCCAGCCAGCCCTACTTCACTACATCCAGTGGATTTATGGACTCACCAGACGCAGCACAATTTCTTGGAAGTGATCTTGCAGAACCCCCAGATTAGGTTAGGTTAGGTTACGTGGGTTGCTCGCAAGTTAGCGAGTTCACTCGGAGGCCTTGCGGCCCATTGTGGTACCCTTAGAAGTACTATTCCATTATGCTGAAAATGTCATACATAAAGTGAGAATAGTTTCCCTCCCTAGTTTCGTCCATTATGTGATTTCTGTGGTCCCTATGGGAACCAGCCGGTACTTCTAATAAACCCAATCATATTCACTAGTGACTCATCTCTGAGACAGTCCAGATCATGGAAAAGAGCTCTACCAAGATGTAGTAGTCTATGCTCTTGTAAGGCTGGGCATTCACATAGAAGGTGCTGTACCGATTCCTCCTCCTCTTCATCTAAACAACTTCTACAATAGCCATAACGTGGGTAACCCATACGTTCCGACATATGTCCAATCATGCAGTGCCCAGTAATTATACCCGTGAGAAGTCTAATCGAATTCCTACTAAGAGACAAAAGAGTCTTAGTTCTATCCTCTGTCAGATTGGGCCAGAGCATTCTGGATATTCTACAAGTGATGATATTTGACCACCTGAGTTCCGTCTCGCTCAAAGCCCATTCATCTATCAATTTTGATACTGTCACCAAGGGAGTGTGAATATCCCTTTGCGCAAGAGATACGTCCAGGGACGACACGTTGGTTGCGCACTCATCAGATACTTCATTTCCCCGGATGCCCGCATGTCCTGGAACCCATATCAACTCCACGTGATGTTGTGTCAGTTGTGCCAGTGATTTGATACAATTGAGAAGACATTTCGACCTAATCACGTTGGAGTTAAGAGCCTTGATTGATGCCAGGCTGTCCAAGTAGATATGTATGGTCGAATTTTCGAGATTCAGTTCCCGGATTCTTCTCGCGGCTGTATCAATAGCATAAATCTCTGCCTGGAAAACCGTGCAGGTATCGGGTAATCGAAGAGACATCAAAAGGTCCAGCTCATCTGAGAAGATTCCCGAGCCCGTGCCTCTTTCTGTCTTTGAACCATCAGTATAGATTGAGATCACGTCATCTCTTAGGACAGAGTTCGCGGCCCAATCATCCCTTGTCGGTATTCTGATCCTAAATGTTCTATCAAAATTCGGTGTGGGTATTATATAATCCGTTTCCCTCCCTATGATTGGCCTGCCTATCTTTTGTAGGATGGTGCCATGACCAATACGATCATGCTTCAGTCCGCTCCCCCCAGATTAAATATTGTAAAATTGTTCATGCTGCTAGAACAACAACAACTGTCTGTTTAGAACTGCTGAAATGGTGTACACACCCCTCGCCTATATTTGGTTATGTTAACATTTTATACAAATTATTGAAGTTACGTTATTATTCTTCGGTACATTATTATATTGGTAAACTAAAGTTGGAGACGGTCAACATTTAGCTAAAGCTAAAAATAGGAAAAATATAAGTTATTCATTAAAATCACAGATTCAATCATTTTATTGGTGTTAAAATATTAATCCATTTGTCCTCACTAGTCCTTTGGGATCCTACATTGAAACATCCTGTCCAGAATAGAATTTTACTTACATATGTGCAAATTGTTTTATGTTTTTGCTAAATTTAATATTAAATGAAAAATTTCCCCAATAAAAAAAAAAGAAATTAGAGACTTGAAGCAGAAGTTGAAAGAAAATAAATAATGAAGCTGTGTCACTTGGCAACATACAGTCATCCACGAATAAACATGAACGAATTTAACGGCAACAACAACAACAACAAAAATAAAATATAAACTTCAGCACAAACACATGGCACTGCCACATGTTGGCAACATACAATATATTATACACGTTGTGTATATGGGGATACATTTTTTTTATTTTAAAGCTGCCAAGAAATCGGTGGAAATCGTATGTGCAAAAACAGAAAACAGCCAATGAAACAAAAAAACGCCGGGCGCCAAAAACAAGACAACACCAAAAGCAACAACAGCACTTTTAATAGAAACTACAAACTCTGAAAACATAAAAAAAACTCCTGGTCACAACACAGTCTCGCAGACAATGTATGACTGTATCCATCCATATCTTTAGCTGTTGTACTGTTCTGTTCAGTTTAGTTGCAAATGCAGCAGACACATTTTCCATTCAACACTGAGTCATCGTCATCGTCATCACAAACTTCAACAAATCCAACTAAACTGAAGTGTAGTGAAGCATAGTGAACTGAACTCAACTCAACGTGGAGGGTTGAAGGTGGGGAATCCTTTTGCTAAAATACAGAAACTAAAGGAATACAACAAAATATTTATGAGTACTTACGTACATATGTATGTAATTGCGGGTGCAATGAGCCTCCTGCAACATTTTTGCATAAAATGATATAAATTTTGTGATAATCTTTAACACAACATGCAATTTGTTCCAGAGTCAGTAGGCATCGTAATATGCAGCAGTGTCCATAAAGTAGAAAATATTAACGCTTGCAAGCAATGCTTTTGATAATTTTACATATTGTTGCACACACAGATTTGTTGCAATACACGCATATTGAACTCAATAATACATACATCCATACATATATATGTACAAGACCTTAATGGGAACCTACGCAGGGTGTAGTTTTTCATTGGCATTTGCTTCTCTATCTGCAGTATAAACAATAGCTTTTGTTTTATCTTGTGGATTAAACGAACGAACAGTTTAAGTTCCAACTTGTGATTAATTTTTACACAAAAGTATTTTGAGAGATTAATTTTAGTATGAAAATTTGAATACATTTAACTGAAATCATGTTTATCCTACTAATATGTAACTTTTAATATTTGCTACCAGTACTTTCTGAGTCAATTTTACATGTTTTTTTTTTTTTGTTAAAATAACAAAACACATTTTAAATTTTCACCCAAATTACTCGCTTGGGATATAGAAACTAATAGTTAATTTATTTGTTAAAATTATTTGCATAAACTTTGATTCTCTTGAATCTAATTGTAACTATTCCTTGTCTTTGAATCCCATAGACATTTTCACTAAACTCTTTCTAAACTACACTACAATACCCCAGAGTATTTCAAACATAAATCACTTTTTTATACCCACCATTAAAAGGATGGGGGTATATTGAGTTTGTCATTCAGTTTGTAACGTATCGAAATATTGGTCTTAGAACCAAAAAGTTCTGCTTATAAAACTCTACGATGATCTAGATATGTCCGTCCGGATGTCTGTTGTTGGTATAATAGGACCTCGAGGTCGCACGGCTGTGAAATTTCTTGACTCTCCAAATATTCTTTGATGATCAGAAATGTTTGGCATTTAAAATGGGTAAAATCGGTCAGAACTAGAGTTATGGACTTTGGTACATAACTTCTCCAAAAAAGTTGATATTTTAAAAGAAAGTTTTGCAATTTTCATTAAATAAATTGTAGATAATACTCGTATCATGATATTTTTCACACATTGTTCTTTTGTCCAATTCCTAAAATCAGTCATTCACGTATCTTGGGTATATATTGATACGGCACAGACGAATATAACAACACTCTTACTTGTTTTTTTTGTCGACTAAATACGTAATGGCACGCAAGCTTTCTTTGCATTATATTTAAACAAAATTTGACGTAAATTTTTACTTAAAAGTTGTGTGGATATAGGGCTTTATAATTAAATGAAGTAAAGTAGTTTAAAGTTGTATTTAAAATCATCCCTTAACATTTATTTTTTTATACAATATTTTTTATATTAATCTTACAAAAAGCATAAAAGTGTGTCTGACTTTCGGTTTTCTGTCTACTTATGTATATCTTGTACAAATGTATAAAAACTTAAAGCCAAATTCTTAATGACATTTCATAAGCCCAAAATAAAGGTGTGTAATAAAGAAAACACCCCCGAAATAAATACATACATAATACTACGTAGATATTTGTGAAATTAAATGAAATTTACTCAAAATACGCATTATTTAAGGGGTGTTTTTTTGTTTCATTCTTAAACATTTTGTAAAGCAGATTTGAAGAAAGAGAGATTAAATTTAAAGTAAAATTTATAAAATATAAAATATATTGAAGTAGAGCTTCTTGCTTAGGAAATGAGTCAGAATTATTTTGAAACCCAAATACATATTTGATAGGAATGAAGTTTTATTCAGCCATTTCAAAATAAGTAGGTTTTTAAATTTCAGTAACTTTGAAAAATGAGCAAAAGTGAAATACATACAAACAAAATTAGAGTGCTATGGTTTTTCACTTGTGCCGAATTTTAATATCCTTGACTTATATTTGCCAAAAAAAAACCCGATTTTATGTAAAAGTCATTGTAATATCAATTTATAGCGGATTTCGTTATCCTAAGATTTTGTAACTTCACATATACAGTCATGTATTGCGAGATGAAATTAAGGATGGATGGATGGATGCTACTTTACAGCACGATCAAGATTCTAATGATTATAAAGGGCAAGTCAAATTATGGGGTCTCTTAAGATTATTGCGTTAAACTACAATAGTATTAAACCAAAGATATTTGAATTAATATATCCATCATAATATATCATCTCAGAAGAATAACTATAATTTCAAAACTTTAACTATACAATTATAAGTATAATTTAAAGAGTTATTATGAACTCAATATAATTTTCCGACCCTATAAAGTATATATATATTCTGGATCCTTATAAATAGCGGAGACGGTTAAGCCATGTCCGTCTGTCTGTCTGTTGAAATCAACTTTTCGAAGCCCCCAAATAACTTACATACACGATTCATACATCAATATCTCCGGAATTCTTCCGGCTCGACAACCTCGATTTTTGACCTATATCTGGATTACTATGTCATTAATATAGACAATATGGATATCGTATATAAGACTATAGTCTGGAAATACAATGGAAAAGATATTTTTTAACCCGAATTTTTTTTTTTCACCAAAATATTTTTCGTTAATATTAAAAAAAATAAAAAAAAAAATAAATTTAAAAAAACAATTCGAAAATTTTTTTTTTCAAACAATTAAAAAAACAACTTTGGAAACAAAATAAAAATTTTGTTTACCTAAAAATATTTAAAATTTTTATTTTGAAGTATAATTTGGAGTAGGGTATGTAAGATTCGGCGCAGCCGAATATAGGCCCCTTACTTCTTTTTTTATAAAATTTGACCTTAATTTTTTCGCTCGTTCTTTTGCTTCTAAGTTCTTTACCGCATTGCGATCTGGAACTTTCTGAGCTTTATACGGCTTCAACCCAGCATTAGCTTTTGCTCTGTGCACAAAAAATCAGCTTTTCTGATCCTGTTTTTTTTTTCTACCCCATAATTGTACATTCTGGATCCTTACGAACATAAATATGTCGGGTATGGTCCCTAATGGGCTGTTATAAAAAATTGTGGAAATCGGTAGATAAATGGCCGAATAAATTAAAAGTTATATGTGTTTATATGTAAACAATTCGTTTAATAAAGTTCAACACAAGCTTTCGTTATTTTTATACCCTTCACCATGAGTGGCAAGGGTATATATAAGTTTGTCATTCCGTTTGTAATTTTTACATTTTTCATTTGCGACCCCACAAAGTATATATATTCTGATTCGTTATAGATAGGGGAGTCGATATAGCCATGTCCGTCTGTGTGTTGAAATCAACTTTCTGAAGCCCCCAAATAACTTACATACACGAATGATACATCAATATCTCCGAAATTCTTCCGGCTCGAGAAAATCGGTCCACAAATGTCTGAGATATAAGGAAAAAACCAGGACAACCTCGATTTTTGACCTATTTTTGACCCATATCTGGATTACTAAATCATTAATATAGACAATATGGATATCTAATGATATTTCAAAGACCTGTGCAACGACGTATATAAGACCATAGTAAGTTTTACCTACAATGGGTCAAAATCGGAAAAAAAAATTTTTAACCCGAATTTTTTTTTTCAACAAAATTTTTTCACTAAATATTAAAAAAAAAATTTTAAAACTAAAAAAAAAATTTTAAAACTAAAAAAAAAAATTTTAAAATTAAAAAAAAAAATATTAAATTTAAAAAAAAAATTTTAAAAAACAATTTCGAAAAAACAACTGGAAAAAAAATTAAATTTTGTTTACCTAAAAATATTTAAAATTTTTATTTTAAAGTATATTTTAGTGAAGGGTATATAAAATTCGGCTCAGCCGAATATAGCTCTCTTACTTGTTATAATTCGAATAGGTCCTAAGTTTTATAAAAACAGGCTGTTAGACATTAAAATTTAAGTATTTTATTATAAAGGAAGTACGAATTAATTGTTTAAACCACCCAATTATATCGAAATATAAATTAAGCATGTATGTATGTATGTATGTATTTTGAAATACCTTGAATCGAAAACTGAGTTTTAACCGCATGCATGACTCAGACTACCCTTTATTTTTAAATATGTATTTCTTAAGTTGTTAAATATAAATTAAAACTGAGTCACGAATTTGTCGCTTAACTGCAATAGATTCAACGACTATAAATAAGATTTATGTAGTAAAATGTTAAGCGTTTGGATGGATTGCTTTAAAGTGCCTGCAATATACATAAATGCATACAACTTATTGGCTTCCGTTCAATACCGGAAATCAGGTAGGTATGCATATGTATGTTAAAGTGTATGTATGTATAATAAACGTATTGTTGGGTGGGTAAGACTTATTTGATGTTGGAGTGTTTAGTTATTGATGATATTTACTTTGTGTTTGTTTTAGCTTTTTAATGGTTTCTTGAGACAAATGTTTACTGAATACTATTATGCATTTTAAATGCATTAATACTTACATCTGCACATATGTATGTATGTACATTAATGTAAGTATGTACCTATACATTTTATGTACAAAGTACTTTTATACATTTCGAGTTTTGAAGGAAATGTCAAAGAACTTTATGTAAAATGTATTTAAACGAAAATATATGTATGTAGCAGCATGTATGTATAAGTATATATTTAAATAAAACGACAACGACATTGTTGACAAAAGGAAACCCATAAAAATTTTACATTAAAATGCACATTTAGTTCACGCATGCAGCCGTGCCAGCAGTAGTTTTGTAGTTGTACGTCGCGTCGTCGCACACTCTCTTAACATATTTAGATGCCCTTGAAATAAATAAATAACTAAATAATGATGTTGCTATTTTTAAACATTTGTTTTTCTATTCAACAGTATGTTTTTGTTTGTAGAAGAATTTTTTAAGTTTGTGGCATGTATGTATGTATGTTTGTATAATAATTGTTTCAATGTAATCCCCCCGTGTTAACACAACAAACACATCATACATACATACTGCAAGACATCTTAAGTTGTAATCTCAAACTACACCACAACTATTAAGGAGTACGCGCGTTATGAATAGTGTAAACGATTACAACTCTTGGCGTTTTCTTTTCTGACACAAAATGTTGTCAACATATTTTGTACTATTTATTAATGTGTTACATTTAAAAAGATCACAATAGAAAAAAGCCATTAACCATTTATGCAATAAATATTCTTTTATGTAGCTTCTAAATATTCTAAAACTATAGTTCTTGCTTCCATTTTAACACAAACGAACTTCAAAAACAATAACAAGAAAAGCTATTTAAAAAGTTGTGCCTTTTCAACCCTTTGATAAAATTGAGGGTGAAACGTATAGCATATTTTCGGGGTTTTAGGGTAAAATTATTTGAAGGTATTCTAAGGTATACGCTTAGAAAAGGGTAAAAGGCTGAATATAGGCATTATTTATAACAGAAAAGAAAACGCAATTTATTGCATTTATCTTTGCATCTATATAAATATAATGAACTTTATGTAACAAACGGACTGACAAAATCAATATACCTCCCATCTTTTTGGTGTGAGTAAGTAACAATTTACATCAGAGTGATTGAGAGCTATAGAATATTGTTTGGAAAACTTTTTATGCTACACTTTCTATCAGTAACAGGTTTATTAAAGTGACAACTCTACCTTTAATTGCCACCTGATGTTAAAAATGACAAATTGTTCCCGATGCAAATATTATTCTTTTCTTAAAATTTTGAAATAAATAAAGACCAGATTTTTAAATAGTTTTTTAAATTAATTGGTGTATGATTTAAAAATGCGGGTTTTTCAATAACTTTAATGTCATTTTGAATGGTACATATCTGTACCATAGTTATTGAACATTATAATGTAAACAACAACGTTTTTTAGCTTCAAAAATGTGGAATTTGAAAAAATGTGGAAAAGCTGGAAAATTGGGTTCAATACGAATTGAAGATTAGAAACCTTGAAAGACGTTTTTGCATGTCCGAAATGATGATTGAACGCTTTAAAAGAAAATCATTTTTGCACCGAATCATTACTTGTGATGAAAAATGGATCCATTACGATAACCCGAAGCGTAAGAGATCCTATGTGAAGCCCGGCCAACCAGCCGAATCGACACCAATGCCAAAAATTTGCTCTCACCAAATACACAGATTTATCTTATCGCCATGAGCTGCTGAAATCGGACCAGATTATGAAATGGAATCTGTACCAAATGCAACTGATTCGTTTGAAGCGAAAAACGCCCACAATATGCGGCCAGACATGAAACTATAATATTCCATGATGACAACGCTCGGTCACGTTATGCAATACCTGTTAAAAAGTATTTAGAATGAAGTGGTTGAGAAGTTTTGCCTCAACCGCTATATAGTCCACACCTTGCCACTTCCGACTACAATTTCTTTCGATCGATGCAGAACTCTTTCTCTGGGATACGCTTCACTTTGAAACAGACTATCCGAAATTGGCTTGATTCATTCTTGGAATCAAAAGTTATGCAGTTCTTTGTACTGTTCTATGTTGCCAGAATGATGGAAAAAGGTCATAGTTAACAATGTCCCATACTTTGAATAAATTTATACTTTACAAATGTTTCAAAATAAATGTTAAAAATTTGAAAAAATTACACATTTTTAAGTCATACATGACAAAACATAACGCAATCCGCAGTTCTTATATACAATTCTAATAGCAATTGTATTCCAGTTGATAAATTTTAAAGAATTATCTTAAAGTCAAATTTATCAGATCAGTTTCATCAGTTTTTATAACCTTCACCTTCGTGAGAAGGGTATATATAAGTTTGTTATTCCGTTTGTAATTTCCACAATATAATTTTATATTCTGGATTCTTATAGATAGCGTAGTCGATTAAGCCATGTCCGGCCTTCTGCCTGTCCGTCTGTCTGTTGAAACCAAATTTTGTGAAGACCCCAGATATCTTTGGGATCCAAATTTTCAATAATTTAGTCAGAAATGCTTTCGAGAAGTTTCCTATTTAAAATCAGCAAAATCGGTCCATAAATGGTCGATTTTTTACCTATATCTGGATTACTAAGTCATTAATATAGACAATATGGATATCTAATGATAGATATTTCAAAGACCTTTGCAACGACGTATATAATACCATAGTAAGTTGGACCTACAATGAGTCAAAATTGGGAAAAATATTTTTTAACCTGGATTTTTTTCACCAAAAATAAAATTTTAAAATAATTCCAAAAAAAACTTTTATAAGAGATTTATTATACATATTTTTTCGGTAGTATATAGGAATTGTGTTGTATTTTGAAGCTATGGCAAATGATAAAACGTATTAAAAATTAGAATAAGAATCTTAAAAAATAATTCTTACAGAATTAAAGAGGTTATAAAATGAAAATTGCACATAATTACAATAAATTTCTTTATCATATTCTGTCTAACAAAAATTAATGAAATGTTTTTATTTTCTGTTTTTCAGTTTTCTTGTGTACACAATATTTGTAAGTATTTTAATTAATTTTCATTAAAATTTAAAACAACATTTAGAGACTGATTAATTATTATTTCTTTCAAAGATACAGATACTAGTCACACCTATTGTATTTTAATTTGCGTACAAATATACAATTTGATTTGGTACATAATGACAAAAAAATGTACATATTTAGCACTGTATGTATAAGCATCTGTATATAGAGAGATAACTAACTACAAGTTTATTATACCCTCCACCACCATAAGTGGTGAATGAGGGTATATATAAGTTTGTCATTCCGTGTGTAACATTGAGAAATATTCATCTGAGACCCAACAAAGTATATATATTATTGATCCTTATGAAATTCTAAGTCGATTGAGCCATGTCCGTCTGTCTGTCCGTCTGTCTGTCTGTCTGTCTGTGTAAAACACGCTCACGTCCAAAATACGCAAAAAAACTTAATAGAGTTGCAAGACAAAAGTTTACTATTGTCCTAAGCAGTTTGGTATTGAAAATCAGGAAAATCGGTACAGTGGAACCAAAGTTATGAATTAAAATGTGGAACAACCTCAAAAAAAAATTGATAATTTTCACATATATTTGGACATTTTTTGTAAATATATTGCAGCTAATATCATAAAATTTTGCACTCGTTACTTTTATGATAAAAGGCGTAACTCTGGTGAAAATTATAAGAATCGGTCCAAGATTTCTCCTAGCCCCCATACAAATTACTTCCCGAAATATGGTTCTATGGTCTATAAATGCCTACAGAATAGAAATATCCATATAAAATTCAGCAAAAATAAGTTTCGTGATAAAAGAAAATGATATTACAAAACTTTTCGTGGATCGGCCCATATTTGACCATAGCCCCCATATAAAGTACGCTTCCGAAAATCCCTTAAATAAGCATAAAGGTCTTATAAATGTTGCTATCAAGTTGAAATTCGACATAAATAATCCCCATATATACCAAAATCGTTGTACCTAATTCTATGAAGATCGGCCGATAATTGGTTATAGCTCCCATATAAGGACCACTTCCGAAAAACACAATAACCTACATAAATATCTAAAAAAATATCAATATCAAAACAAAATTTCACACACATCCATAGTTTATATTTAGAAATCATACTACTGGATTTTGTGAATATCGGTCCATATTTGACCATAGCTCCCATATAAGGTCCACTTCCAAAAATCAGTTAAGTTCTCATAAATCTCTTATAAATACCTTTATCATGCTAAAATTCGACAAAAATTATACTCATATATATAGATATCACTGTACCAAATTTTATGTAGATTGGCCAATAATTGGTCATAGCTCCCCTATAAGGCCCATTTCCGAAAAAAGATATTAAACTTAAAAAGTATTAAAAACATATCGATATCAAAATGAAATTACGCACAGATCAGTAATTTGTATCCAGTAATCATACTTCTGGATTTTGTGAATATCGGTCCATATTTAACCATAGCTCCTATATAAGGTCCACTATATAAGGTCCAATCACTAAAATCCTCATAAATTTCTTAAAAATATAGTTATCAGGTTGAAATTCAAAACAAATTTATTCAATATATACAAAAATCGATGTTCCAAATTTTATGATGATAGGCCCATAATTGGTCATAACCTCCATATAAGAACCACTTCAGGAAAACACATTAACATGCACAAATATCCAAAAAAAATCTGTACTGAACCAAAATTTTACACCGATCAGTAATTTGTAACCAAGATTCGTACTACAAGATTTTTTAAATATTGGTCCATAATTCGCCATAGCTACCATAAAAGGTCCACTCTTGAAATTCTACAAAAATAGCCCTAAAATACTTAGGACCATAATAGGTCATAGCATCCATATATTAAACCAAAGTAGTACACAGATAATTGGCCACAGCTCTCATATAAATACATAAAAATATTTAATGACAATCGAATCATAATAGGTTATAGCTCCCACATAAGTCCCATAACCAAATATTTTGAAATTTGTCTAAATATATTTGTATACCCTTTTTTATACTCTGTTCCTTCACTTGAGGTTAAAAGGGAAAAATGTTGATCCAAACGTATTAACTAATTATTAAGTATATAAATTGTTAAATTTCATACGTTCTAATAGGAATTTCAGTTATAAATTGCTGAATTAGATACATTTTTTTGTACATTTGAAATAAAATATCTTCTGCGTAAACTAGTCTTTCTAACAACTGTTATATTATTTCAGTTTTTATACCATCATATTTAGGTGGAGGGTATTTAAGATTCGGCACGGCCGAATATAGTACTCTTACTTGTTTTTATATACATTTTAATGAGGGAGTCAGTCATATCGGTAAAATGTGCAAGTCATAAGATAAAAAAAAGTACAATAAATTCGAAAATAATTTCACGCCATGTGGGGAGTTATTTTTAGAAGAAGTAACCAAACAATATGGCTGATTTCAGTTTCAAAATGTATTTCACTTGACAGATAAAAGTACTTAAGTACATATTTAATACAAATAAGAGTACATATGGATCCTTTATTTAAGAATTCCATGACAGAATTTTTATAAATCGAAATATTTTTCAAAACATTATTCACTTCAAATATACATAAATATTACAAACAAATATTTTTGTGATTTTGTTTTTACATTAAAGAAAGAGTTTAAGGGTCAAAGACCTTTTTTTTGAAATATGTTCAAAATGTAAAAACACTTTTATATCAAAAGCATCATAAACCTCTCCATATGAATCATGTTTTTTGTGCTTTTGAAATCGTTTTTGTTCATTTCATTTTTTTCAGCATTCAAAATTTACTTTAAGCTAAGTTAAGATTGTGTTCGTATTGAAATGTTTTTTCAAAACAATTGTTTTACCACAAGTCTGTCTTTTTTGTGAAAATCTTAAAAACAACAATAACTACAACAGCCAACTCCATGAATACAATATGAAATAAAAAAAGGGGAACTCTAATGTGAATTATGTCGCGCCAAACGGTTTCTATTTTATACACATTAGTTTTGCTCCATTGGAATGTTGATGGAAATGGTAATGGAGTTGGTGATGGCAACATGGAGAACATGCAGCGTGCAGCTTTTGTATGTGAATTGTGAACTGAAATATGTTTTTTTTCTTTCTTTAGACTCGTACAAACATCACGTTTCACGTCTTAGTTTCATCATCATCATCATCTCTTCTTGTTCATTTGTTTGGACCACTATGCCATTGTGAGTATGAGTGTCTACAGGAAACTGTATTAAATGTTGTTCTACAGTTGTGTCTTAAGGGGTTAAGTCATACTCATGCGAGAGAAAATAATAAGTAATAATTGGAATTTTAATTGAATCCTTTTTTAGTAACAGAAATCCAATCAGCTGTTTAGCTAGATTCTTTAGTTTTATTTAAAACCACATATACATATGAATAGAAAATTATGCATTCTTGCAAAGCTGACATGATTTCAGACTAAATTCTCCTGCTCCGTATCGATCAATTTATTCCCCATTACGATTTAAATGTGAGAATCGGGGTCAAATATTTCTCAAAGTGTTTACAGGTCATGACATGATGATAAGAGAGGAAATGTTTGTTTTTAACCTAACAAGACATCAAGTTGTTCACTCCGCTCATTTCCACAGAAGAATCAATCTCGTGTGGAAATTTGTGTTCATAGTTCAGACAATTTGTTCTTGACCATATAAAACTATTGATAGTCTGGACGTAGTGAAGTGAACTTTTCTACTAATTGGAATTGGTTGGAATTGCTAAATGGTAAAGATATTTCATGTTTTATATTAGTTTTTATATGTAAGCTATATAATATACATAAATAAATACACAAAATTGATCGGTCTTACAGAACCAATTTCTCTAAAGAACTCAATTTCAATGATAGAATTCGTTCTATTTATTCATCATTCATTCAAAACATTTCCGCTTGTACTTAATCTGTATTAATCCCTTAAGTTTGATATTTAAATACCAATAAACAATATAAAAAACTAAAACGGTAAACAATTTCTTAATGAAAGCTGACATAATTTAAAAACCATAGAATTTTCAACAAAAGAGTTGAGTAAATTATATAAATTTAATTTTTTACATTCTCAGCCAATGTGATCTAAATTTTTATTTCTTATTATTAAATTTGTGTAATACTTACAAAATAAATATTAGATAGACAACATATGGAGAGACTTAAAGAGCAGACATGATGCAGTTATATTGTTGTTGAAAATAATTTCTGTCTGCCGGCTGCCATAAACAGAAATCCATAAAAAAGACATTAAATTAATTGATTAACTCAACTATGTTTTCTATATCTATAGTACTACTCAATCAATGGTATATTTTGTTTTTATTTGATACATTTTATTGATTGAACGAAAGCCATTTATTATGTTTGAAAAATGTCATCTTTTCAACAACAAAGCATTTGAGTTGATATAACGGTCTGTAATTTACATACAACAGTTAATTGTGATAAAGACACACTCCATTTTATATAATGTTGCATTAGAAAACATTTTTAAATTTATTGTATTTAATTAGAAGAGCTTAAATAAAATAACAAATTTACACGTTTTGTTATTCAATAGGAAATTATTAAAAGATAAAAGTCTAACATAATTGTAGAGGTATTTTATGGCCTGTTAAGTTCTTTAAGTCATTTGAGGCTAATTTGAGTCATTATAAAGAAATACAAAAGTGCTACTTGGTGTAATGTCGGCCAATAAAAAAGAAAAATACAGCTAAAGTCGAGTTTTTGGTGAAAAAATCAACAAATAAATATCAATTACACTGTACATTCTAAATGAAATTAATAAAAACAAGTAAGAGAGCTATATTCGGCTGTGCCGTATCTTATATACCATTTACCAAATTATACTTCAAAATAAAAATTTTAAATATTTTTAGGTAAACAATTTTTTTTCATTTTTTTTTTTAATTGTTTTTTTATATTTAACGAAAAAAAAACTTTTGGTAAAAAAAAAATTCGGGTTAAAAAAAAAAAAATTCGGGTTAAAAAAAAAAAATATTTTTTCCGATTTGAACCCATTGTAGGTCCAACGTACTATTGTCTTATATACGTCGTTACAAAGGTATTTGAAATATCTATCATTAGATATCCATATTGTCTATATTAAAGACTTAATAATCCAGATATAGGTAAAAAATAGGTAAAAAATCGAGGATGTACTGGTTTTTTCCTCATATCTCAGCCATTTGTGGACTGATTTTGCTGATTTTAAATAGGACACTTCTCGAAAGCATGTCTGACAGAATTATTGAAGATTTGGATCCCGAAGATATCTGGGGTCTTCAGAAAATTGATTTCAACAGACAGACAGACGGGCATGGCTTAATCGACTCCGCTATCTATAAAGATCCAGAATATATATACTTTATAGGGTCGGAAAATTGTATTGAGGAAATTACAAACCCTTCTCACGAAGGTGAAGGGTATAATAACTTAATATGTTCAAAAAAGGCAAATTTTCTTGAATGAGGTAAAATGAGACTTTGTTTAAGACAGCTTCGTAAATGTCGAATTTTGTACCAACAAAGCGGGAAGTTTTGAAGCACATCGGTTTCAACGTGCGAGAGAATATCGCCCAGGCCAGCCAAAAAAGTTTGAAGACCAAAAATTGGGGGCGTTACTCCATGGATATTGTTGTAAAAATCATTGTGTGCTACTCAAGCAGTAATTTCAAAAGGTTTACGAGCAGCAGGATTCATCCAAAATCAGGGAAATTAGATCCATACGAATTGAAGCCGAGAGACCTTGAAATACGATTTTGCATGTCCGAAATGTTGCTTAAACGCTCAAAAAGAAAATAATGTTTGAACCGAATCATTACTTTCGATGGAAAATAGATTCATTACTATAACCCGAAGCTTAACAGATCGTACGTGAAGCCCGGCCAACCAGCCGAAACGACTCCAAAGCATTTGGACCTGCATTTGGTCGGAGCAAAAATGCTGAAGTTTAGTCTGACTATCATAGAGAAACAACTGATTCGTTTGAAACGAGCATTGGCCGAAAAACGTCCAGAATATGAGGCCGGACATGAAACTGTAATATTCCATCATGACAACGCTCGGCCTGTTAAAAAGTATGTAGAACGGAATGGTTGGGAAGTTTTCCCTCTCCCACTTTATATTCCAGACCTTGCCCCGTCCGACTACTATTTGCATTGATCGAAGCTGAACGCTCCTCTGGGATACGCTTCACTTTGGAACAGAGTATCCGATATTGGCTTGATTTGTTCTTGTCCTCAAAAGATGAGCAGTTCCTTTGTCGCCAGAAAGCTAATAATAGCTAACAATGGCCAATACTTTGAATAAATTTATATAGTACAAATATTTCAAAATTAAAGCAAAAAATCTCGCATCACCCAATAATTTCATCCAACATATTTTAACGGTTCAACCTATTTTGTTAATTTTTGGGTGGCGCATTAACTGTAACAGTTAATAAACTAAATTTACCTTAAGCGAATATTTACCTCTAATAATAAATAAAATTTCTATTATTTATACTATATAAATACTTGTTATAGTAAAATAAGTAATAGTTAATATCAAATTTAAATAATTGTAATAGTAACAGACAAATTAAACGAATTTCTTTAATCTCCATTAAAATTTCCAATTACGGGCACAATTTGGAAATTGACAAATCTATGGTTTAAAACATAAAACCATTTTAAACAGCTCCAAAAAACAAATTCAGATTTTTTGTCATGCAAAAACTATCACAATTTACAATAGAATTGTTTTAGCCATTTATGAAATAAATGCCGAATTTGGAATAAATCACAAGCAATTTGCCAAATCACTTTAAGTCTTTCTAACGAAAGCTAAAAAATGCAGATTATAATTAGCTTTTGTTGGTTGGTTTTATCAAAAAGAAATTATGTATTAACCGTTTGCGGTAAGATCGATTAAAATAAACATTTAACAGTTGCATATTTTTCTAAATGTGACTTAATTACTCACATTTATTTCTATGGACGTGATAAAAAGAAGAAATAATTTAATTCAACTCTTTCGTTTCCAACAATTGCAATTTATAGTAATGAAAGCAAATGAACAACACTGCAAAAATATTACTCAAGATCATTCATTGTATTATCACAATCTTAGATGTTTCAGAAAATATAACTTCAAAATGCGACCTTCAATTAAAAGTGTCAAAGTAAATAATGTTGATGTTGATGCTGATGCAAATGATGATGATGATGGCGTTCATTTAGCCACAACAATGATTGTCATCAGCCAAAGTATCTGCAAACATATGGAAACGAAATTGCATAGAAAATTTAGATTTCAACAGCAAGATGAAAAATTTCATGCTAAGAGTACGAATTTCCCAGTTTTAATTTTATAAAAATATTTATATATGCAGTACAATCTATGCAGCAGCATGGCACACGACTAAGAGACAACATCTGCAAATATCTAATGATAAATTGTTGTATTCATTATTATTATTATTTTAATGCGTGTTAAAGAAATAAATTAAAGCAAAATGAGATCGAGTCTTGTAGAGAAAATCTCAATCTCAATGAATTATAATTGAGTCTACAGGCCTCAGTACTAACTGCTTTTTCATACTCTTCTTCTAAACATGGTTTGTTACAGTTAACGCCTGCTGCAAGATGCTTCAGATGCAACTCTTTTGGCAAGAGTAAAAAAGATGATTTCTTACTACGTAATGAAAAGAAATAAACATTTTTCTCACTAAAACTTACAATGTTGTATTGTCGAGTTAACGTGCCACTATTTCAAAAATGCATGTGCAACATTACAAGTTGCAAAATATTGTCATTGAATAAATATATGTATATCTGTGGATGTATGTAAGTACAGATGCATATGTTGCTCATGTTTTCTATTTCTTTATATTTTTGTTGTGGTTGCAGTTTTCAACGTGTTTAATGCAGTTTGCAACACCAACAACACGTTTAAGAAGCGTCATCACATCTCATTGAAAATCAATGCCAGCAAATTTGATTTTTTTTCTCTATCTTAGTTTTGAATCATATTTTATTTTAGTATTTTTAATACATCACTAAAGGTAGGACACATTAGATTATCTGATCATTTGTAACACATCTACGGACAGCTCCCGCAGACAAACCAATTGCCCGGTACCATGCTTTTGTTAGTATTTTTAGAATAAATTAATCTCTGTTAGGCGGACGCTCTCTTGACCGGATGCGGACAGATTTTTTCCTTAAAACAACTCATGAAGCCGGATAAAATTCGGAATGAAAGATAAACCTGAGCCTAATTTTACGTTACACAGGGAAGCGGTTCAACACATAGCATATAGTTATAGAAATCACAGAACCTTTTCCATATCATTAGCAACGCAGATGTCCATTTTTTGAAATCTTCGAAATTTTATTTCTTTAAACAAAAAAATTTAATAAGTAATATCCAACATTCAATCCCTGATCTTGCAAATAGTCTTTTGACTTAAAATGGCGAATTTTTTTTTTAAATTTTTAGCTTTTATTTTTCAACATTTGTACAATATAAATTTATTTAAACTATTGGCAATTGTTAGCTATGACCTTTTCCCATCTTTCTGCCAATATATGGATTCCAGGCCAAAAGAACTGCTCATCTTTTGAGGCCAAGAACGAATCAAGCCAATTGCGGATGCTTTGTTCCAAAGTGATGCCTATGCCAGAGAGAATAGGCATCGATCTGTTTCGATCGAAAAAAATAGTAGTCGGACGGTGCAAGGTCTGGACTATAACTATAACAGGTGAGGCAAAACTTCCCAATCACTTCATTCTAAATAGTTTTAAACAGGTATTGCAACATGTGGCCGAGTGTTGTCATGATGGAATATTACAGCTTGGCCGCATTCTGGGCGTTTTTCGACCAATGCTCGCTTCAAACGAATCAGTTGTGTTCGGTACAGGTTATTTGTGATAGATTGGAACCTTTTGGCCACATCAAATGCAGCGCATTACCTTAGCGCCATGGATATTTGACTTTGGTGTCGATTCGGCTGGTTGGCCGGACTTCACATACGATTTCTTACGATTTGGGTTATCGTAATGGATCCAATCACAAGTAATGATTCGGTCCAGAAATGAATTTATTTTATAGCGTTCAAGCAACATTTCGGACTTGCAAAATCGTATTTCAAGGTCTGTCGGCTTCAATTCGACAGATAGCTGCTCGCAAATTGCTGATTTAGTAGCTCCCAATGATTTTACAACAATTTTCATCTTTTTGGCTCACCAATTCTGAACCGCGCAAATCATCTCTCGCACGTTGAAACCGATGAAACACATTGTCCATAAGGTACTGTGAGCAATCGATGAGCTTCAGCGGCACTTTTTTCAAATTAAAGCAAAACTTCCCGCATATAATGCTCCTACGGTCGGTGTCCGCCTACGAGAGCTTTCATTGTTGACGCTTTTATCTCCTGGAAAAAAACTAAATGACGTTATCATAAAATGAATTAAATTTCTATGACTCTATGTTGCATTTGATTTATGTTTATTTGATCATTTATGCAAAAAATTTGCCATGTTGAAGGTGGTATAACTTAAGTAATGTATTAAAGGCTTACAAAAATAATGCAATAAAATCGTGATACATGGTCTTGTAGCTATTTTCTTCTATTCTTGCATTTCATTCATATTTAAAGAAAAAAAAATTAAATAAATTTATTTTTCTTTGATCCGATTGTATGTCACATAACGCAATCACAAAACATAAAATACAAAACAAAAAACACACACTAGAAATAAAAGAGCTGATGATCAAGTTTAATGCCTGCTAGCTGGCAATGCATTCATTCGGGTACTCATACCACAGAGTAAATGTGCAATAGTCAGCAAGAAGTAACTGCATTTTCATTAGATCTTGTTGATCCAGTTTCAATTAGATCGTATTTTTTTCCTTCTGCTTCTACTTTTTCAGCTTCTGCTTCTTTATATTTTTCTCCTTTCTCTGTGTGTTTAAGAAATTTTAACATTTATTTTACTTCTTACTGTTTGAAATTTATTGCAAATCTTAAAGATGCCACTACGAAAGTTGTATAACAAGCTATTAACTATGGTCTGCACAATTTTCTTTAAATGTACGAGGAGAGTACGACAAGTACGTACTTGTATCATGCAACTTGATCATTGACTTATTTGCAGCGTTCTTTTATATTTGTATTTTTTATTTTTTTGTAGGTTGTTCTTTTTTTAACTTTATGTGTTGGTTTCTTCGATTCTTAACGGTTTAACTAAAGGAAATTGTGTTAAGATTTGGATCATACTTATATGTACTTAGAAATAAATTTCTTCTAAATTGCAACAACATTGATTATCTAAAATTTTATAATATTTTGAATTTTATTACAAGAACAGACAGATAGTTAATTTAATAAATACATTATTATTAGTGGAAATAAAACTTAATAAGACCGTCGTCAGTGTTAAGAAAATATTTTGTTTAAGTATGATTTTCAACCATGTAAAATAATGTCATTTATTCTCACTTAGTAATTGAGCATTACTCTAGTAAACAAAAACTTTTTGTTATCGCTTCGAAAATGTTGAATTTGTATGCCAACCAAGCGTCATATGGGAAGTTCTGCATTACTGATTTTGATGGAAGACAAAGATCGCCCAGGCCAGCAAAAAAAGTTTGAAGTCCAAGAATTTGACGCATTACTTCATGCAGATTGTTGCAAAACTCAACAAGGGCTTGCAAAATCTTTGGGAGCTTCTCAAACATCTATTTCAAAACATTTGCGAGCAGCAAATGTGGAAATTGGGTACCATACGAATTGAAGCCGAGAGACCTCGAAAGGAGCAAAAGGGTCCTATCTATTATGAAAAATTTGCTAAAATTTGGCCAGACTATCATATGGAAGCTTTGCCGAACGCAACTGACTCGTTTGAAGCGAGCGTTACAACGCTCGGCCACATATTGTAATACTTGTTAAAAAGTATTTAGTATGAAGTGGTTGGGAAGTTTTGCCTCACCCACCTTATAGTCCAGACCTTGCCCCGCCCGAATACTATTTGTTTTGATCGATGCAGAACGCCCTCTCTGGGTTACGCTTCACTTTGAAACAAAGTATCCGATATTGGTTTGATTCGTCATTGGCCTCAAAAGATGAGCAGTTCTTTTAGCTTGGATTTCATATCTTGTCAGAATGATGGCAAAAGGTTATAGTCTTTGAATAAATTCATATTGTACAAATGTTACAAAATAAAAGCCAAAAATTTGATTAAGTCCCGCATTTTTAAGTCATACACCCAATAAATGTACAATACTAAACAACTTGGACAACCTTCCCTAAGTCCCCATCCATACTGTGAAACATTTGCTGCAAATCATTTGAGTTTGTTGATGAAAGGAGAAAGAGGAATGGAAAAGGGTACTCTGTTTCATGTACATGAAAGTTTTTGTTGAGTATGTCATCTACATTTATTCGTTCATATTCGTTCTGTACAGAAATGTAAAAAACTGAAAGTAAAAACTTCACTGTGTGGACACGAATGCAGTTTCAAAAGAGAATTTAAAAATGTTTTGCAGCAAATGTTTCACAGTGTGCACCGGGACTAACTAGGTTAGGAATTGAAGACAATGAAGTACTTCAAACTGAGGGCCTTAATTGCTGCGTAGTTATAAACGGTTAACGACTCTAGATTGAATTTCAGTATTATTTTCGCACCCGAAGCTATGGCGTAAATTTCCTCCTGGAAAACGGATCAGATCATAGGTAGTCAGAGAGACATCCGGAGTTCAAGATCATCTATTCGCTAATACCGATCTCAATCTGCTGTTTCATAGATAAGAAATTCACGGAGCCGTCCAGAGTAGCATCATAAACATAAATCTATGATGATCGATAAGCATAACGGTGTCTGTGTAATCTACCAACATAATGTCAATGGCTAAATGTTTTCTGATTCTATTGAATAGCATTGGTATTTTACACTTACATATGTACGTTGGTCGTCGATCAGAGCTTTTATACAGAGTCTGATGGACATTAGAATCGCTTGCAATGATGATATCATTGTCTCTTATACTATCTTTATTTACATAATTTCGTACAACACGTGGCGAGGAGGTATCGGATGAAATGCTCATAAATAGTTGGCATCATTACTTGTGGCACAATTCAAATCGAGCATTGTTGGCAACAGACGCCTTATTAATATGTTTCTCGATTTGAAAAATATTGAAATATTAAATGGTTTTTGTTTGAGGAATTGTATACCTTCACTATTTCTAAATTGAATTGAAGTTATTCAGCTCTTTTAAAAATTCTGCTTTACAAAATGTCTGTTATCTATTAAAAAGCACGTAATTTGATTTCGAAAGCATCCTCAAGAATAGTATTACAATCCAATTAGTTAAATCTGGGTTAACTTGAAAATCACTACCTATAATTTAATACAATAATAAGTATGTATACATTATTATTACAGCCAATTTATTTCTTTCTATCTATAATTATAATAATTTTAATACAATTTGAACGGAAAGGAAAGAAATTGGATTTTTCCTTTTTGGAGGAAATTATAGAAAACTACTTTTAAAAAATAACTCAACTCAACTGAACTGAATTGAACTAAACTCAACTCCGCTGCACTCCACTAAACTGATTGAACAAAAGGAAAATATTATAGTAAGCCAGCAATCATTTATAAGTTTTGTGGCTTTCATTTACAATTCGTATGTATGTACTCGTTGTATGGTTAAGTATAGTTATTTTTTTATTGAAAGACAATCTCTGCATCTGCTTATCTTGGGATTTCGACAGGGTATCGAAGTGGAAAGAAAAAAAAAACAAAAAAAAAAAAAGCTGGAATAACAGGAGTTTTTCTAACATTTTAATGTTATTCCAATCAAAAACATTTTTTAAGACTTTAAGCCACGTTCAAAATTTATTTCTTTTAACACTAAAAACTGTTTAAGAGGCGTAACTAAACACGAATCGTTAATAAACCAAAAAAAAAAACAAAAAAATTGCAGGTTATAAAAATCTTACTTTTTTTTTGATATTGCAGCAATATTTGACTATGAAAACTTTATAACAAAAGCCTTTCAAAATGGCTGTGGTTAGACAAATTTTCATTGCAAAATAGAAAAAAAAAAAAAATAACAGATTATTTGGCTTCTAGCTGCATAAAAAATTAATGCTGAAGTAGTAATAATTTCGTCATTGAAATAGAAGACAAGAGACATTGTATAAAAAGTACTTTTGTATTGTTTTATTAAAATGAAACCCAGCAAAATAATAACCAATCTTCCAAACATATACTTACTATGTATGTCAATATTAATCATTATGTTTCTTTGAAGTTTTATCACCTGCTTTTCTTATTAAAAAATCTTTGATTTCAAAACTAAACTTTATTTAGTTTTAGCTATTGATTTTTTTTTTGTAAATATTTTGAAAAGTTAGAAATCATTTTGTTGGTTGGTTGTTTAAATTTAATTGCTTTAACGGTTGTTAACAATTTATGCTTTTGAAAATTTCTTTCACATTTCAATTTCAAATAAAAATGTTGGTTTTGTGTGACTGTGAAAGACTTTTTCCATCTTTTATTTATGTTTGAATTCGTTTAGTCATTTAAATTGTATGTTTTTGTTTGTTTTATTTTTTTGCAAATATTGACATAGTCAAATACATACGTATTAAATGTTTTCTTTTTTGCTTTAAATTCTAGAACAAAGGGATTTTTTGTTTAATTAAAAATAACAATAGCTATAATTAAATATATTCAAGCTAACTTAAAATCGTATTCACGTGTTTGCTAATTTGTTTATTCCACACCTTTTTATTTAATAAATATTATTTTTGGGTTTGTTTTTTCATATTTGGAAACGTATTTATTCAGCTTAAAAGTTTACTGACCTAGTGCAATCAGCTTAATTTCATTCACATATTCATCATTTCTATTTTGTGAGAAGTCAAGAAATTTCACTCACTTTCTTTAAGCATTCATATTTATTCCACCTAGGGGTTTTAATTTCCCGACCTTTTTTGATTCCCGGGAATAGAGAAATTTTTTTCTACATTCCTGGGTACCCGGCTATTCCCGAAATATATAATGATACTGTAAATTAGCAATATTATAGACAAATTTCATATAAAAACTTAGTGTTATAATAATTAAATATCAGAGCTTCGAATTAATTAATAAAATTTCAGCTTAATTCACTAAAATCTTAATCCGTTATTAAACAAGTAAGAGTGCTATATTCGGCTGTGCCGAATCTTATATACCCTTCACCAAATTATACTTCAAAATTTTAAATATTTTTAGGTAAACAAAATTTAATTTTTTTCCAGTTGTTTTTTGAATTTTTTGAAAAAAAAAATTTTTCGATTGTTATTTTAATTTTTTTTTTTAAATTTAAAAAATTTTTTTTTTTTTAAATTTAAAAAATTTTTTTTTTTAAATTTTAAAATTTTTTTTTAAATTTTAAAATTTTTTTTTTGTTCTTAAAATTTTTTAAAAAAAAAAAAAAAATTCGGGTTCAAAATTTTTTCCCGATTTTGACCCATTGTAGGTCCAACTTACTATGGTCTTATATAAGACGTTTGCAAATGTCTTTGAAATATCTATCATTAGATATCCATATTGTCTATATTAATGTCTTAGTAATCCAGATATAGGTAAAAAAATAGGTCAAAAATCGAGGTAGTCTTGGTTTTTTCCTCATATCTCAGCCATTTGTGGACCGATTTTGCTGATTTTAAATAGCAAAATTCTCGAAAGCATGTCTGACAGAATTATTGAAGATTTGGATCCCGAAGATATCTGGGGTCTTCAGAAAACTGATTTCAACAGACAGACAGACAGACGGACAGACAGACAGACAGACAGACAGACAGACAGACAGACAGACAGACAGACAGACAGACAGACAGACAGACAGACAGACGGACATGGCTTAATCGACTCCGCTATCTATAAGGATCCAGAATATATATACTTTATAGGGTCGGAAATGAAAAATGTAGAAATTACAAACGGAATGACAAACTTATATATACCCTTCTCACGAAGCTGAAGGGTATAAAAATGTCAGCCTTTCATTCCATAAATCCATTGCTAATATTTTTTTTTGATTCATTCCAAAGCCTTTGTTTAAACTGAATTAATTTTTTAAGTTAATTAATAACAGAATTTATTCAAACTTTGAATGATTAAATTTTTGTTAAATCAAATCATTTACAAAATTAATTGAAAAAATTGTCTTAAACCTTTTAGTACTAGATTTTAATTGAAGAATAATTTAATCATTTAATAAATTTTTGAAGCTATTTTTTATGGAATTGAAGAAGAAATTCAAAGAAATTAGACTGATTCAATAAGAAATCAATTCTATAAATATTGAATTCTCTTTTTAAATTTTCATATTATTGCCAAGATACAAGCAAAATACTGTAAAAAACTTTTCACGGTTTTTTGGTAAAAAAAAAATAGAGTTCTAACTAGTTTTCCCGGGATTCCCGACTAAAAATCCCGGGAATCGGGTAGTGAAAAATTGGCAAAATTCCAGGGAAATTTGTACTGGGAATTCCCGGGATAAAAACCCTAATTCCACCAGATATCAGATTTTATTACATTTAGAAACATTTTAAACTCATTACCACTTAAAATAACATAATCATGACATTAATATAATTTGTTGGTCGGAAATGTCAAATGGATTTAAAATTTGTTTGAAAATCACAATGAAATATTGCAATATATCGGGAATAGCCTGATACATATTTTTGTTACTTAATTTCGGCATAAGTTTTCATTTAAAAGTTACTGTATTATGTCTGCACAGATAAAATTGATATTGTTACGTTTTTACCATTTTAACCGGATAATTTTGATTGCAAATAAAAGCAGTTTACAAACTTTATAATGTACAAATATACATTGGCAATGCAGTCGATGTTTTTACTTAACGATGCTTCTAATTAAACTCCTTCACGACTGCAACCTCTGCCACTATTAACGGTCAAAACTCGTATATTCGAATTCTAGAGCTTTCGATGTTAATGTTAGCAACTTAAACATTTAGTGTTGCCATACTTACAAACAATGCTAACAACCGCATGCTATCAACATTGTTGATAAGTAGAAGCTTCCACTGATGGAAATGTTTATAAACACGATGAATGTTGCTGGCAGTTGCTACAGACCATTAAACTCAAATCGCTAATGCAAATTCGTAACAATTCTTCTATTTCAAGTCTTCTATTTCGATTGAAAATAATTTTTTTCTTTTAAAAAAATGATTTGCATAAATGTTTTAAAACTTTAGTTTGTTTTCAACAAAATTCATTTTAACAATTCACATATCAATCATATTAATTTCATTGATATTTAATAAATAAAATAGCAATAGCATTACATCAGTTGTAAGGGTGATGTCAAGGTCACTCGAATGTTACGAGTATGCAACCGCTGGGAACCTGAGCAAAAATGTACTACAATACACGTGCCTGCCATTTTAACTAATCGATATTAATATAAAATCCGATATCTTTATACCAATATTGGATTTAATTCAGAGTTTTATTTACACAATAATATTTTTTTTGTTTGTTTTTGTTTAATATAACAAAATAAATGATTGACTTGTGGTTTTAATGAACTGATTATTATTGCTATTTATTTTTAACGTACGTTTTTTAAAGACTACATTAAGGTGTTAACAGACTATCAGCTTTAAAATGTTGTATGCAACTTTATTGTTTAATTAGAGGTGTAAAGAAATGGGTTTTAGATTTAAAATGTTAAATTCAAATACCTGCCCATATCGAAAGGAATTAATATTATTGTTTGGCATGCTAATTTCATATTAGAAACAAAAGGCTTAACGAAAGGAAAACAATTTTTAAAATTTTAGTATGAAAAACTCTCAAGAATTATTTAAAAACTGAATGATTTTCATACAAAAATTTAAATAATGTTTTTCTTTGGTGTTTGTGAATCAGGACCAAATCCTTATTTACTTTTTGAGTTTTATTTATTTTATGAGTTAAGAGAATTTGTACAATTTGTACAACAATATGTGAACACCCTAATACCTAAACAGTTAATTATTTAATAAAAAAGAAAGAAACAAGCAAATATGTTATTAATAATACTAAAATGGAAAGTCCATGAGTATGTTTAATGTTACTTTTGACAAATTTCACTGCAATTATTGGCAAAAGGTGAACAAAAACAAACTTTAAAATGCAGTTTATTTTATGTTTAAATATACACAGTAATAAAACTCTATAATTTCTTTATTAGCATTGCATGCAGAGATGATAACTGATCAATTCTTAAGTTTTTAATTGGAAAAAATATGTTGCTAAGCTACCATTATCCCCAAAATATGCTTTCAACTCGACTACTGGTACCGTAAAGCTGCAATTACCGTTACCAATATAATCGTAACTACCGTTAACGGTACTCTATAAATAATTTTTAATTATGAATATACAAATTTTTAATTTAAATAATTAAGATAATTAATCTACATATTATTGGGTATATTACTTAAACATGTGAGATGAACAATAGATGGCGTATCTTTTGAATGCAGTTTTTTGTTTTTAAAAAATTTATATGTTATTTTGAAGGACACATATCAGACATTTATTCTCACTTAGTTATTAAGCATTTTTATGCATCGAAAATTTCGAATTTTGTGCCAAGAAGCGTCATATGCGGGAAGTTTTGCTTTACTTCTTTAATTTGAAAAAAGTGCAGCTGATGCACTCCGATTTTGAATGTGTTCCATCGGTTTCAACGTGCGAGAGATGGTTTGTTCGGTATAGAAGTGGTGATTTTGACACGGAAGAAAAATATCGCTCAGTCCAGCCAAAAAAGTTTGAAGACCAAGAATTAGAGCTATTGCTCCATGAAGATTGTTGTCAAACTCAACAAAAGCTTGTAAAATCATTGGGAGCTACTCAAGCAGCTTTTTCAAAATTTTTGCGTGCAGCAGGATTCATCCAAAAGCAGGCAATTTGGGTACCATACGAATTGAAGCTGAGATACATTGAAAGACGATTTTGCATGAAATGATGATTAAATTATTCTTGCGATGAAAAGTTGATCCATTATGGTAAACCGAAGCGTAAGAGATTGCATATGAAGCCCGGCCAATCAGCGGAATCGACACCAAAGCCAAATATTTGGTGGAAGCAAAAGGGTCATATATATTATGAGCTGCTGAAATGTGGAAAGATCATCTCAGGGGACCTTTACCGAACGCAACTGATGCGTTTGAAGTGAGAATTGGCCGAAAAACGCCCAGAATATGCGGCCAGACATGACATCGTAATATTTCATCATGACAGCGCTCGGCCACATGTTGCAATACCTGTTAAAAAGTATTTAGAATGAAATGGTTAGGAAGTTTTGCTTCACGCGCTTTATAGTGCCCAGTCCGACTATTATTTGTTTTCGATCGTTGCAGAACGCTCTATTTGGGATACGCTTCACTTTGGAACAGAGTACCTTGGCTTGATTCGTTCTTGGCCTCAAACGATGAACAGTTCTTTTGGCGCGGAATTCGTATGTTGACAGAAAGATGGATAAAGGTCATAGATATTAATGGCCAATACTTTGAATGTCAGCATATTTAGAATTTTTGTAAAGTTTGTTAATCATTTAAATTGGAGCGAAACTATCATTAAAATAGTGATAGCTAATTAACAGCGAATACCGTTAAAATTGCGTTATCGAAATATAACAAAATACCGTAACCGAAATAATCCAAATTAGGTTTACCGTTTACTTTTAACCATTTCGAATCGGTAGCAGAATTATACAAACCACTACAATATACTCAAAATGAAATGAATTATACATAAATATTAAATTTAAAAACAAAAACTGAACAATGAATTCCTTCTTTGCTCTGCCTTAAACACAACAAACAGTTTAAAGTGAAAAATAAGCGATCTGTCTGTTTAGTTCGTTACCAAACATCATCAAGATTTATGTAGTGGCATTATTAAAAAATTAACGTTTGTTTTTTTAATATTTAGCAAGAAACTTAATTGTAAATTGCTCAAGAAATAACGCCAAACAACTACTGCACTCACGAGTACAATTGAAAAGTGTTGTAAATGAATCTTGTAGATATGGATGCTTAAGAAATTGAACAGCAAACAAAATTAAACATAAAAAAGAAGAAGTTGAATGATTGTTGTCATTTAGATAGGGGAGAAAATTATCATTATCACCAACAATTATGGTCGTCATCATCATCAACAGCATGAGCGTACTAAATATGAAAAAGATTAATTTGTATTGTTGCTCGGAATATCTCCATGTGGCCGAAGTTAAGTGGACAACTTAATTTGATGTGCAAGATTTAGAAATTGAATTGCGTTGCAATAATAATCATGATTTCGAAACATTAATTTGATTTTGTTTTATTAAGTGTGATATTTTCTTTACATTACTATTTGTCTAAATAAATCCTATTAAAATTAAAAAACAATTGCATCTTTTATTTAAAAAAAACTTGTACAATTTGATCGTTTTGTTTTTGTTCATCTTATATTTCATACGCCCATGTTGCCAACTTGAATTGACATGATGTGCGGTAAAGATCTTCAAATAACAATAACAACAACTACAAATAGAAATAATTTTAAATTCAAGCAGTTGTTAAACATGTTATTTGCATCTTAATTTCATGTAATTGTAGATAATAAATAAATAAAGACTCGTGGTCATGGTCTCTTACCTATACAACTCTATGCAATTGTTAAAAGCTGTTTGTTTGGATGATTAAAAATCTTGTGTTAGAATTTTTCTACATTTCACTTGTTGTTACTTTTTTGGCAACATGGGTTTTATTTGATCGTATCATGTTCAACATACCGGTACTGGTTTAGGATACACAGAAATATTTTCATACATACTATTGCTTTTTGTAATTTCGCTGATCTTGTAGATCTTTATGAACAATTTGAACGAGTTTTAAATAAAACATTTTAAATGTTAGTTTAATTGCTTTTTAAACAATGTCTGTTTGCAGCTGATTGGTTTAAGTTTCAGCATAGTTTCGTTCAATTGCTATAGACTTTACTTTTGCTAAATTAGAAATATCTACTTTATTTGTAGACAATATCAATAGACAGGCTCCACATATTTTTTATTTTTTTTACTTATTTCCATTATTTTGTGTAAAGTTCCTATATTTATCTTTTTAAAATTCTATTAATGATTGTTGCTTGCGACATATCGCATGTGTCAAGTGACATCTGTCAATTTTTAATTATTCTAAACGACTCTAAGACAAAAGTTATTCTAAAAAATTACTATGTATATAAACAATGAGTTAAATTGTTTCATTATAAATAATTCTTTAACAAATTTACCCCCATTTTCTCAATCTCGGGTTATTTTTTATCGTGACGTTATACTGACAGTTTTCATACAAAAAAATGTTAATTGGAAGTATATGGTTACGAAAAATGTTAACCAGATATTTAGAAAATGGGGGTTTATCAAATGTCACTACTATAAAAGTATTTTAATGATCGAATTCTTGCGAAAGATTTTTTCATTTAAACATATTTATTTATTTAGGATTATAGATCCGAGGAATACTTTTTTTTAATTTCTTTTCCAAAGTGAAACGTAACTCCCTGTCTATACTTGACAAATATTTATCATAACAATTAATGACGTTTGTTATCAAGACAAAGTTGTCTGAGCAAAAGCACTAACAATTTTGTCATAACGAAGCAATAATACTAATAAATGAAGACTATACCTGATAATTTTTTATCTTGACAACGATTTTGACGTTTATCATGATAAAAATTTATCAGGTATAGACAGGGAGTAACCCAGAGAGAGCGTTCTGCATCGATTAAAACAAGTAGTAGTCGGACGTGACACAGTCTGGACTATAAAGCGGGTGAGGCAAAACTTTCCAACCACTTCATTCTAAAGAGTTTCAGAGCTTTGTCATGATGGAATATTACGGTTTCATGTCTATCTGCATATTTCGGCCAATTCTCGCTTCAAACGAATAAGTTGTGTTCGGTACAGGTTTCCTGTAATGGGCAGATTTTAGCAACCCTTTGCTCCCACTAAATACAGAGAATTACCTTTGCGCCATGGATTTGGTTTTGGTATCGTTTCAGCTTGTTGGCCGGGCTTCACATATGATCTCTTATGCTTCGGGTTATTGTAATGTATCCATTTTTAATCGCAAGTAATGATTCGGTGCAGAAATGATTTTCTTGTATAGCGTTCAAACATGCAAAATCGTCTTTCAAGATCTCTCGGCTTCAATTCGTATGGCACCCAATTTTCCGGCTTTTGGATGAATCCTGCTGCTTGTAAACGTTTTGAAATTGCTATTTGAGTACCTCCCTATGATTTTGCAAGCTCTTGCTGAGTTTTGCAACAATCTCCAAGCACTAAGCCTCCAATTATATCTTTAAAATTGTTTGGCTGGCCTGGGCGATCTTCCCAATTCTGAATAAAACACGTAGAAATCAAAAGAATACAGTCTCCATAAGCTTAGGTGAGCAGTCGGTGTTTTTCAGCATATGTATCCTTAAAATGACATATCTATAAGTTATTAAAAACAAAAACCGCTTAAATTAAATTAACGGACTTGCATCAGTTAGAAACATTTCTCAAACAATTATAAAATCACCCTAACCACAAAAGCCTTAAAGTCTATTTTAAGTCCATAAAGTTGACTATTATTTTAAATTTCGTACCATAAAACAAATTTCAAATACTTATAATTTAAAATGTTGTTTTATTATTATAAAAATAAGCTTTTTGTTTTGAACTTTTATGTACATTTAGTTTATTTTTTTGTAATTTTTTTTCATTTACATTCATTGAAAAATATTTGCGTTTATTTGAAAGTATGAGTTGGAAAATAATTCGAAAGCTATTTTAAAATATTTCTTATGGTACTAAAAAAAACAAAAGTTCTATTTTAAAATAAAGCCGACTTTAACAAAAATTAACTTTAAAAATTCGTTTATAGTTAGGCTGAATGTTTTTAATTTTTTATCAATATTTTTTTAAAGCTATAATTATATTGAAAATCATCAGTTCTACACATCAAATCCATTAATGTGTTGGCGCTGCACAGTTAACGATTTGAATAAATTTCAATATTTTAGCACGCAATTTAATATAATGACAGGCCATAAAGTACAAATATTCGTGTTTGGATTTTTGCCATTTAAGGAAGTATAAATTGATTGCAACAGGTATGGATATTAAAAACATCTATTAATTTAAGTTTTTTGTAAATCGACAAGAATTAAATGTGAAATTAACAAATTGTTACAATTTCTTTGACAATATTTTCTTTAAGGTAATTAAAAAAATGTATATGTTGCTGTTGAATCTGTTTTCATTGTATATTTGTATTAAGAAAATAGTTTAATTCGTTAACGCACTTAATTCGAAACGCACTTAATAAATTTGAATAATTGAAATGTAATGCTGTAATGCTGGGGGTAAATTTTCGCACTCGTAATTGAAATAAATTTCCGAAAAAAAATAATAAAATCGCATGTTTGAATAAGTATTCAATCGTGTTCGACTGCTTTAATTAGACCCCTGAAATTATTGATATTCTCATACGAATATCAATAATTTCTTCCTTGAGATATCACAAAGAAATTGTCTCTAGATTTTGTTAATATTTTGTATATATCGTAAATGTTTAGAAATCACAAAATGTGTGCTTTATCCTACCATTATATTCAAGTTATAACCCTTAAATGCATGATTTTTACTTTTATTTTTCTATAAAATATCAAATATTTAGTTGATTTTTATTTATTATATTTCCTTTAGCTTTAATTTGATTTAGAATTTCTTTAGCTGAAACTTTTCGTACTCCATTTGTTTTTTCGGAATTAGAATCTGAATTAGCATCAAGCTTATATTCGTCTAAAATTAAGTGGAACTGGAATGTAGACAATTGGCAACAATATGCATTAAAGGAATAATACTATCATATCGCTTCTCAATATTTAATATTTTATAAACATTAAGATGGATTATTATAGTATCGTTTTTTAGCTACCTTTTTAGCCAACTACGAAAAACGATATTATAGCTCCTTAAAAAATGTTTATGACCAAATGCTTTCCTAGAACCACTCCTACGTGATTTTTCTTTTTTAGTTTTGGTCATATTGGCTAAACATTAAAATAATGTTCTTTCATTTGGAGTTAATACTTTAACCATAAACTAGATCTTAATGACTAAACGAAAAATAAATAAAAAAAATAGAAATATGTTCATCTACACATAGATATTTTTTCTTGTCCAAAGCAAAATAGAAACATAACTAGTCGTTAGAGAACCAAAGTATACCCAGTAAACAAAATAGATAACAAAGAAACAAATAGGTCCTGTTTCAAAGACACCACTGGAAAACAATTTTAAAATTTTTGTATGCAAAACTCTCAAAAATTATTTGAAAATCGAGTTAGAGCTTTTCCTACAAAAATTGACATTTAACTAAAAGGGTATATTTTTATTTTGTAATGTTATATTTTTAAAACTTTTTACAAGGCCTAGGCTTTAAATAAAAATTTGTTTATTGGGTTTGTTGGGGTAGTCATGATATTTTTATAGCCAGTAAAGGTAGATAAATAAACAACACTCTTAAACAAAACAAAAAAAACTAAACTAAACACTCGTAGTACAAAATTTATGTCTACAAAAGAATAGAAATAAGTACCTCATCTATTGTAGACTTTAATGGTTTGAAAATAATTTGCAACTATTGTTGTCGTTATGTTGCCTTAAAAATAAAAAAAGAAATAAATGTGATATTATAATATGTATTTGAATTTTACGTACCAGATAAACAGGGACGTAACTTAGAAAAATAATAAAGCAATAGTTAAGTAGTATATTGTATAAATATAAAGCTTAGAATTATTTAAATTTGATATAAATTCACTAAAATCTTAATTGAGAATCAAATAGTGTTAGCAATTCATTCCATAAATCCATTCCCAAACACTAATACTAAGGCTTTTATTTGAATAAAATTCATTCATTGTTGAATCAATTCGTAATGGAATTAATTCATAACAGAATCCATTCATCGTTTGAATGCTTATATTCATTGGGTGTATTAGTTAAAAATGCGGGATTTACAATATATGGCGTATTTTTTTAATGCGGTTTTTGTTTTTGAAAACATATTTGAAATATCGAATTTTGTACCAACGAATCGTCATATGCTTATAGTGAATGTGTTTAATCGGTTTCAACAAGCGTGAGACGGTTTGTGCTGTTCAGAAGCTGTTCAGATTTTAACACGGAAGACAAAGATCGCCCAAGACAGCCAAAAAAGTTTGAAGACCAAGAATTAGAGGCATTATTCCATGATGATTGTTGTCAAACTCAACAAGAGCTTTTTTAAATCATTGGAAGCTATTCAATTAGCAATTTCAAAACGTTTTCAGCAGCAAGGTTCATCGAATTGAAGCTGAGAGGCCATGAAAGGCGATTTTGTATGTCTGAAATGCCGCTTGAAAGCTATAAAAGAAAACTGGATCCATTAATCCGGAGCGTAGGATATCTTATGTGAAGCCCCGCCAACCAGCCGAATCGACACTAAAGCCAAATATCCATGGCGCTAAGATACTATTCTGTATTTGGTGGGACCAAAAGGGTCACAACTAGGGAATCTGTACCGAACGCAACTGATTCGTTTGAAGCGAGCATTGACCGGAAAAGGCCAAGAATATACAGCCAGATATGAAACCGTAATATTCCATAATGGCAACGTTCGGCCACATGTTGAAAACTATTTAGAAAGAAGTGATTGAGAAGTTTTGTCTCACCCGCCTTATAGTCCAGACCATGCCCCGTCCGACTACATTTTGGTCGATCGATACAGAACGCTCTCTCTGGAATACACTTCAGAACAGAGTATCTGACATTGGATTGATTCGTTCTTGACCTCAACGGGTTCGTCCTTGAGGAGTTATTTCGGTTCGGAATCCATATGTTGCCAGAAAGATGGGAAAAGGTCATAGCTAACAATGGCCAATACTTTGAATTAATTTATATTTTACTAATGTTTCAAAAAAGCTAAAAATTTTAAAAAAAATTTCCGCATTTTTAAGTCATACACCCAATATATTTATTCAAATTGAATGATACAATTTTTTCTTCATTCAAATTGGTTTTTGTTACGTTTTTAAATTATTAAAAACGTAAAAACCATAGTAATGGATTGAATTACAGAAAACTAGAATGATTCTATAAGGAATTAGATATGAAGATTGAATCCTCAAAGGAATGAATTCAATACGTTTGTAGTCCTAAAGAATTAAGATATCGAATTAGTTCCTGATTTTTATAAATTACACTTGATGGAATCCTACAACACTACAAAATAAAAATGTATTAGAACAAATTTACATAGAACTAGTCCCGTGATTGATGTATTGAAGAGAGGAACGGGTTCGAGTTATTATACCTGTCAGTTTAACTCGGCGCTCTCCTAGCAGAAAATTGGCATCTTTTAGATGTCAAGAAGAAAAAGAGGAAAATCTTTCCAATCTCCTCTTCTCTCTCATCTACAAGCTCATGACTTGCTCAAGTAAACTTGACGTAAACCAGCACTTAATATCAATATTATGTATGTAAAAGATACCTTTGACCTTAATAGTACAAGTATGATTTTATATTTTTAAGATTTATGTCGTAAAATTACAACCATTATAATTACATTTTAACTAGTAACCCCATGTCTACTTGACAAATATTATCAAGACAAATTTATCTGAGCTGAAGCTCTGGCAATTTTGTCATAATACTAATAAATGGAGGCTACACCTGATAATTGTTACTCTTGGCAATCATTTTGAAGAATATCATGTCAAGACATGTCATGTCAATGTATAGACACGAGGTAACAAGATTGGTACACGTTCAAATAAAACGTTTGTCACACTATTTCAAAGTTTTTTTTGATTTTTTTGGAAATTGAAAGTAAGCCGCTATAGTCAGGTCATGTTACAATCTAAAACGTTTGATATGTCACATACCGCTATTATAAAGTGGCATAAAATTTACCAGTTTCAGTGATAAAAAAACGAATTCCTTCAAACAATCAATTGTCACATGATCCAGATCTATGGCATTAAAAGTCTGTCAAACGCCGACTTTTATAAATTCTGCTTAGTAAAACTTTAGTTTAGCTAACAAAGCAAAATGGTAAAAGGAAACTGTAGTTCAAATGTTTAAATATGTATAAAAAATACTATTAAAGGAAATTATAAATAATATACATAGTTTGCCATTTAAATATTTCATAAGCAATATTTATAATGTAAAACGTATTAGAATTAGATCTATTTTGAGTTTAGCTTCAAGTCATCATACACATTTCCTTTGAGTCTCTCATACACAATTACTATTTAAAGCCGAAGGCTAGTAAAACTTATTATTACGGCCCTGTTAACATTTTTTGCTTAAGAAAAATGTTTTCTATTTCTGTTTTTATTTATTATTTCTCTTTAGTTTTATATATATATTGTTTTTTTTTGTAAATGGTTGGCTGATTGACTGACAGCCATGAAAACAATGCAAAACTTGCGGTTTATTGTGTTTTTTCTTTGGTCTGAACAATGTAAAGATGTGATTTTTAGTTAGTAAAGCCACTTTTAAAGAATACCTTGTACAAAAAAATAACTATTGTAAAAGAGTGGAAATGAAGAACAATACAGTGGCCTGTCTGATGCTTACTGGTAACTGAAATACGTAGTATTGAAATATTTTTAAAACAATTGTTTAAACAATATTTAAGTAGCAGTTTGTGAAAAGTGTCTACATTTTTTCATATTAGTGCGGGTTTACACACGTCAAGTTTACTTGGGCAAAACTTGAGTTTATAGAAGAGAGAGGAAGAAAAATAGACTTGCGCAAGTAAACTTGACTAACTGTCTTAATAGGTAGATATTGGAAATAATACCGTTTTTACCGATTTTTCTTTCTAATTATTTGTTTAATTTCGCATAAAAATAAAATTTATGTAAAAAAAATCTTCTTAATTGTTTTAAATTGTGCATAATGTTTAACAATTAGTGTTTAAAAACAATATGTTTAAACAAAATTAACATTTGATGACATGTTAATTAAGATAATTAAATTCAATATAAAAACACAACAAAATTAAAACCGCTTTTTCAGCCAACAAATTGAGAGAAAAACGCATAAAATACCAAACAAAAAATAAATTGAAAGGAGATTTTACAGCTGTCTTAAGCGTTAGATGTACAAATATTTTGCATCAACTGGTTTGTCAAGACATTGACATGGTGTCAAAGTAAAATGTATCGCAATGCATTTCAAAAGAAAAGAAAAACTAAAGCGAAACCTGTGGTGGTGTTAAAATGATGTTTTGCTAAATAAAAAGACGGGGGTAAATGTTGTACATATTTCGCTGTAATATTATTATTCAAATATTAATAATATTGTTTTATTGTGTAATTTTCATTTAACTCTTTCAGCCAAGGTATTTTGTGTATAAATTTAAAATCAAAACATAAAAAACCAACCCATTCTAAGGTTTTTGTGGAGTGGGGTGGTTTGTTTACTAACCACCGTGGCAGTTGGAATTAAAAATAATTTTGATACAAATTTTCGTTTCGTAAAAATTTATTTTGACTAAATTTGTAGCAAAGTTACACTGAATTCGATGAACAATAAATACTCTGTGCTTTTTTTATTGAATGTGTGAAAGTCTCTTAAAAAAAATGATTTTTACAATATTTTCAAATTAATATATTTATCTAACCAGAGCACCCTGACGGCAAAGTTTTGCAAAAAAACATTAACCATGACTTCAAAAAATATAGTTGTTTAGCAAAATGCCAATATATGGAAATAAACTATGATTTAAATACTATAGAAAAGGTGGTTAGTAAAGTGACCACTAAACTGCAAAGAGTTAAATTACTTGAGACTAATAGACAGACATTATTTCAGTATTTTTGATAATTATAATCATCATTAAACTGTGCTATATTTCCAATCACTACTGTTAATCAGCCACAACAAAAAAAAAATAAACAATTACATGCCATTTTTAACAGGATTTTTTCTTTTGCTTTTTTAACAATTAAATACAATACATTCATTGCATTTTGTTAACTGTTTAAATAAAATTAATAAAATTTTACGGTTTGTAAATTTTCTTTCATTTAACAAAAAACTACTAAAAATAAAATGAATCAAAAAACAACAATAATGCTTTTCTTGGCTGACTAATAAGCCAATTAAACTCAAATAATTGTTTAGAAGAAATAATAAAAAAAATCTTTAAATTTTCACAAAAAAACTAAATCAAATGTTTTAATTTAACAGTTAAGAAAAAAAGAAGAAAACTTTCTATTATAATGCATTTAACAGCAGCTATAGCAAATGCAATTAAAAGAAATTTTTGATGCAAAATATTGTATTTATTGTTCTCTTAATTGCAGCAACTAACTGTTTTGGAACAAATTAAAAAATATATCTTAAATTTTAAATTAATTAACGAAAAATCTACAATATTTGAACACAATAGATTGTAACTTAATTTATAACTAAATGTTAGTTAAACTTTTACTTTTTATTACTGCTAACTTGTATTTAAAACCGTAATTCAAACTGCTGTATTATACTACAAATACTTACAGGCAGTTAAAAAAAAAACAGACAGACAGACTCTCAGTCAGTCATATACACAACAGACAACGCCCAATCCTTTGTTTGGCTAAATCATGAAAACTACACTCAAACAGTTGCATTTTTAAACTTTGCATTTTTATTCTTAGCCACGTTAATGGAGAGTTTAACAAAAGCGGCCCTCCTCTATATATATATGTATAAATACATCTATCTATCTCTACATAGCTATAAATATTAGCATACTTGTTAACTTATTAAACAAAAGAAGCAAAAATGTTTCCTTTTTCAACAAATTTTCATTTCGCTTTATTCCACTTTTTTCCTTCCATTTACTTTTGATACTTATTATGCCCTGTTTAGCGTTTGGGAGTTCACCGAACATGATTGTCTTCGTACACTCTTAATTAGTATGCAAATCCACACACCCTGTCCACTTCAAAATAAATGATTAATACAAAAACAACAAAAACAAGCTTAACTGGTAACAAAAAGGGAAGAAAAGGGTAAAGAACTAGAAAACATTTAATTTTTACTATTTTTGGTTTAAACGTCAACGTCATCATGAATAGACGACATCCCACAACAAAGACAGCTAGCAGCAGCACGAGAAGCACACAAAATTTATCATTTACTTTATAAGGAGCCACTAGTAAACTGAGAATCTACTACATATCTATAAATAGTGTTTGTTTTTGTATGGAATAGACAACGAATTCTGAAGCACCCTTTATTAGTCTGCGCTTAATTTATGAAACATTAGCTTTTTGTATGCAGTATAGAAAGGATTTTCAATCAATTGCTATTATTTGAACGAAAACAGCTGGTTCAAAGGAGTATAACCTAAAGTACGTTAGCCACCGCAGCTATTCTTTTGGAAGTCCATTATTGGTCCACTTTTTCGAGCATTGCTGGCCGTATGTCACGAATAACACGAATAATGTTGGCCTCCAAGGCGTCAATTGACTTCACGTGGCTCCACAGGAAATAATCGAGAGGTGTCGAATTGCAAGACTTTGGAGGCCAATTGACAAGGTCCTTTTCTTGAAATCAAGTTGTCGCCAAATTTTGATTTCAATAAATCTATGGTTGGGGTTCCCTATGGCACTTAGCGCCATCCTGTCAAATTGTATGATCTTGGAGGCCAACTGACATTGACAGGTCCTATTTTCGAAATCTAGTTGTCGCCAAATTTTGATTTCAATAAATCGATGGTTGCGGTCTTCGTAGGCACTTAGCGCCATCCTGTCAAATTGAATGATTTTCTCGAAATCAAGTTGTCGCCAAATTTAGATTTCAATAAATCGATAATTGCGGTCGCCGTATGCCACCATCCTGCAATTCTGTTGAAACCACATGTCGCCCGGATCAATGTCATCCTTATTTTCAAACAAAAAATCATTGATCATGTTATAGTAACGATCACCATTGAACGTAACGCGAGCTCCGGCTTCATTTTTAAAGAAATAAAGTCCGATGATGCCATCAGCTTGTAAACCGCACCAAACGTTGCATTTTTCTGGATGCAATGGAGTCTGTAGGGTCCATATGCGGCAATTTTATTTATTAATAAGCCGAAATTGAGCCTCATCTCTGAACACAATTTGACGATAAAACTGTCTTCTATAAGTTACGCGAATCGATGACTGATTTTCAAAATAAATTTGCATAATTCAATCAATCTATTCATGATGATTTGCCAGAGTATACTGATCACCAGGGAAACCGGAAATATGCTCTAAAAAAAGCGTTTTAGGCGCTTTAAATATGCAGTAAAAACTTTAAAATATGCTCTTAAAATTTAAAAAATATGCTCTTAAAAAAACAAACTTTTACATAATTTTTAACCAAAAAAAATTTACTTAAATTTTCAAATAAAAATCGTTGTCTATTGGATCTGAAAAGATTTTTAAACGTAGAAAATGTTCTTTCGACATCAACTGATGTTACAGGAGCAAATTTAAAAGACAATATTTCTTTAACACTTAGAACGGTTAAGTTTGAATTAGAACTAAAATTTGATATTTAGATGGAGCTATTATTAAAATAGTGCTTATTTTATATTAAAACAAGTAAGAGAACTATATTCGGCTGTGCCGAATCTTATATACCCTTCACCTAATTATACTTCAAAATAAAAAATTTAAATATTTTTAGGTGAACAAAAATTTTTTTTCAGTTTTTTCATTTTTTGGATAAAAAAATTTTTGGAATTGTTATTTTAAATTTGAAAAAAAAAAATTTTGTTTTTTAAATTTTTTTTTTTTTTGATGAAGAGCCATCTATTTTTCAATTTTGAATTTTAAACAAAGGAAGTAAAAACCTGTAACACAACAGCGAAAAATAAGTAAGACAAAATTTTTTTTTGTTAAACTCAAAATATGCTATTAAACAGTAAAATATGCTCTAAAAACGCAAAATATGACATAAATATGCTCTTAAAACAAATATATGCAAAAATATGTATTTAAGGGTAAAATATGCAAAAATATGCACTAACAAATCGATGCCAAAATTCTTAAATAGTTCTGAAACGTGTAAATATCTTATCCATGTGCTCATTAGACTCACCAGAAAAAACATGCATTTGCATATTTTGGTTTCCCTGCTGATCACTAATGTCAAAAAGTGAGCGGATTATTACAGTTCAATTGACAGTTAACCCTTTTGTAAGTTCTAACGGGCTTAAAAAACACCCTTTAGAACAGTCAAAGTATGAATTAATTCCTAAATTGAATTAATGCACTAAAATCCTAATTCCGAATTTAAATTTAGCCTCCTTTAAATTCTTTCATTTGAACAGAATTCATACATTGTTGAATTAATTAATAATAAAATTCATTGAACATTTGAATCACAGATAATACAGATATTAATCAGCTGGTTTCAGTAATATTGCAATAGAAAACACCCAAAAGAAAATATCGAAATGGTTGTGATTTGGAAGAAGTGTCAAATATATGTATATCATACTCGTTGTCTATTGAAAGTTGTAATTTTCAGAGACCGTAAATAACGGTTATTCAGAAATTTTTAAATCAAAAACTCTCTATGTTAGAGTCAATGGAGACCTATATATACCAAAAAATTCGTATTGAAGTGCTCTTTCAGAAAAAAATTCGCATGAAACTCTTAAAAAGAATTTTAAATAGCCGTCATAAAAAAACGCATTTGAGGAGTTTTATTTTTCTGACGGGACAAATAAAACTCCTCAATTGAGTTTTATGACGGCAATTTAAAACTCTTTTTTTAAGAGTTTCATACGAACTGTTTTAGATGATTTTTTATTTTTAAAGTCACAAAATAACATTTTTAATATCACCTACAACCGTTACGGTCCCTGGTGTTTTTTCTATCGCACTGCAAACCATAACCATTGAAAATTGGTTGTAGAACGTCAAAATAACCATACGGTTCGATATTACTTCTTTGAGAACTGTCATTTGTTTCGTATCTGTGCAATCTGTGATTTGAATCATAGATGACAACTACATAGATAGGTAACTGAGAGCCAAAAACCGAAGTCTCTTGTCAAAAACCTAATTCGTGAGAATCTATTGCCATGTATTATGTTATTGCATCACCTATGTGTGTGAAAAATGAGTAATTTTGTTTAATTTTTTTCGTTGACATTTCTCTCTCCTTCTGATTGATTAACTTTATGTTAATTCAAATCTAATAAATTACTGTTTCTTCATTCAATTTGTTTTTGTTTTGATTTAAATCATACAAAATGAATTGAAAACTAGTGTATAAAGCTTATTAGTAATAGATTTGATTTGAATTGAATAATTGATTCATTCCAGGGCACACTTAGAAAGGTGACTGCGATGAAACAGCTGATTATTTTTTTTATTTAGTTTGAATTGTCAATTCACTTGTGGTTGTTGTGGCGAAAAATACAACAAACCCAAAAGCAAAAACAACAACAGGCAACTTTGACAGTTCACCTACCTTTTAACAAAAACAAAGTTCCTGTTGTTTTTGTATTGTTGTAGTGATGCAGTCACCTTTTTAAGTGTGCCCTGATTCATTCAATACATTTTTAAAAGCTATTTTACTTTCAGATTAGAATTAAAGAAAACTTGAATGATTCCTTAAAGAATTAGTGCTATAATGAATGAATTATGAAAGGAATGAATTCAATACATTTAAAGTAAAATATTAAGCCTATGAATTAATTATTCAGAACCTTATGTATCGAATGCTCAAACAAATTATCATTCGGTACCTCAATAAGGAAAAACTCAATATGAAATCACTGGTGCAGGGAATTGACTGATTTCATATACATACATATTTGCCTACATAGTTATTGAGAGAGAAAAAAGGAAAACAATTAAATAGCTGAGTAAATTGCAAACAGGATGATGTATAAATTAAGCTACAATGTCAGTAAACGTTAATGAATTCGTTTTAGTAGTCATGGCATGAAAAATCTACTGAATGTTCAGTTCATCTCTAAAAATGATTTGTTAAAATACTCGTATCTACATACTTACTCTATGTAAGTTCATTTACAACATACCTTTAGACATCTTATGACTTTTTCAGCAGTGGAACATGATTTTTTGTTTATAAAATTTACAAAAGTCATTTGTTATTTCAGTTGAGATGATTTAAACAATAGATTGTTGTTTCTTTTGAGTCTCAACTTGTACCATAGATAGTACATATGTATTTGCAAACAAAGTAAATAATTCATTTTTATTTAGTTTTTCATAAACATGTCATTTTATTTTATTTTTGTCATGGCATATTTTTGTTAAGATTATTTTATGTTTTTTTTTTTTGTTAGCATAGTTTAATATGGTTGATGTTCAAGCACTCTATACGATTTTCCTTTTTGGATTTTAATTTTTACATGGGCGTTGGTTGCTGTTGCAAGTTTGAAATATTATTGCAAAGTTTTGTGAACACACACAGCGTACATTTCAATAAATTACGGCATATCAACGTAGTGAGATTAATATTTTAAAGATATTTCCAAATTTTGCAGCATTAATTTCAACAACCTTCAAAATTCTAACTAAGCAATTGATTTTTAATTTTCTTTTACGTCTAAAAATAGAAATTTTTATTTCCAATATTTTATGTAGTGCGATATAAAAATAACTATAAATTATAAATTTACATAAATGCTATTAGTTGATATACTATCAACTTGGACATAAACATTAAATTAAGCCAAAGAAGAGGGGTAAAATATTCAAAGTTTCATACTGCTCCTTTGAACATAAAAAAAATTCAACGAATGTATGCATGTACTTAGTCGTATCAATAACTTATAGGATTTCTTTACTATAGCTATGACCGGCACCAACAGACCGTGATTTATATAAAACTAAAGGAAAAATGGAATACAGATTAAAAGTATATGGCAAAAAAAAAATAAAGATATATAGAAATAATGAATTTTTAAAACCACTATAATTTAACGCATCTACATGGTACGATACATATACTATACATATGAATATACATTTAAATAAATAGTATCTGAGAATGCAGAATGAATGTGAGGAAAAAGAAAACCACAGTTTATAAATAAAGCAAACAGGGTCTTAAAATATTTAAATGTTTTTTTTTCATGGGCAAATACAAAACACGATTAGTGATTCTAAATTTAGGATTTCAAACTGTTGATTTTATCTACTTTCGAATACAATTGTACACTTTTATGAGTTGACACGATGAATGGCAAGGATGTATATTAGGGATGGCAATCCCGAAATCCCTACCCCGAAAATCCCGGGATTTTTCGGGATGTTCTCGACGTTTAACTAAAATCCCGAAAAATCCCGGGATTTACATTTATAAAATCCCGAATCACGGGATTTGTAAAACCCTGTCCCGTTTGGCATCCCTAGTATATATGTATAAGTTTGTCATTCAGAGATATAAGAAAAAAACCGAGACAACTTCGATTTTTGACCTACTTTTTTATATACATATATCTGGATTACTAAGTCATTAATATAGACAATAGGATATCCAATAATAGATATTTCAAAGACCTTTGCAATGGCGTATATAAGGCCAAAGTAAACCGGACCTACAATGGCTCAAAATCGGGAAAACTATTTTTTACTCCGAATTTTTTTTTCACCAAAAAAATTTTTTTTTTTCAAAAATTTCAAGTGTCCCTAAAAATATTGAATAAACCTATTTTACAGGAAACTGTCCAACGATTTCAAATATGTTACTCTTATTAGAATCATATTTTTGATTCAGAAGATATAGCCCTTCAAAGGTGACTGATTTTCAGTTTTCAAAAAAACAGACTATTTTTAGGTAATTTGGTACGCTTTCAGATACAATATCTTGAAAACTGGGTAACGGATCTTCATATTTTTTTAATTGTACTGTTTGCTTTGTGTTTGTCCAGGTAAATCGATATTTACCAAATATGTATTCATATTTTCAATATTGAAAAAAAAACATTCAGCCCAACTATAAAAGAAATTTTATAGTTAGGCTGAAGTTAATATTTGTTAAAGTTGGCTTTATTTTAAAATAGAACTTTTGTTTTTTTCGTACTATAACAAATATTATAAAAAAAGCTTTCAAAAATTTTTATGGTACGAAATTTTAAATAATAGTCAACTTTATGGACTTTAAGGCTTTTGTAGTTAGGCTGTATAAATTTCTATATTTGTCAAATTTTCAATATAATAAGTTCTTTGATTATTCCTTTACCTAATTTTCAGCTGCCCGTCTTTGCCCCATTTATTGCTAGAGGTAAAATTTTTAAAAAAGACATGGTTTCAAAAATGTGTTGAATGCATTTTTGGTCTTTTTCTTTATGTCATGTATTTTCATTTTCAAAATCTGGTCGCCTTAATTAATTCATAATAAAATTCATTGAACATTTGAAACACAGATAACACAGCTGGTTTCAGTAATATGGCAATAAAAAACACCCAAAAGAAAATATCAAAATGGTTGTGAAAACCTATTAGGTATATCTTCATTTACCGATTATGAGCAATATTTCACAAAAAATTGAAATCTTTTCTGGAATAATTTTAAAAAGAAATATGAAAAATCTAAAATTTTAAAAATATCATTTCACTCATCTCATAGGTTGATCAATTATCTATCATATGTCTTTTAAATTTTTTGATTATCTCATTTGCTTCAAAAGTTATGATTTGGCGCCATAGTCTCCATTTTTTTAGTATTATAGATTCGTTGTGACAAAATTTTTAGTGCTTTTACTCAGACAACTTTGTCGTGACAACAAACGTTTGTCAAATATTTGTCAAGTATAGTTTACACCAACTGTCAAAATACCCTTTCATATTTATAAACATATAAACATACAATAACAAAAGATAAAAAGATGTCTGTACATAGAAAATATAATTTATTTTATTTATAAACATAAATTCTGGACAATATCAATAACCAAAACCATATTTCTTCTCTTTTATATTTCCAGTTTGAAGATTAAAAGTCATAGCTTCTTGCACAGATAACACTGAACGCGAAGAAAAACGGAAGTTTCAGCGACACCATTAAAAGGTTAAAATCGTAAATAAATTTCTTATCAACTCCTCTGTTTTTTATAAAAATCGTCACCATTGCTCCCACACCGATTATCAACTCCATCAACAACACCATGAACGGCCAGAGTTATGAGTTAAATCATACAAATGGCGACATTATATCACAGAACCAACAGAAGGGTTGGTGGACCATTGGTCTGATCAATGGCCAGCATCGTTATATGACGGCCGAGACATTCGGTTTCAAATTGAATGCCAACGGTGCCAGTTTGAAAAAGAAACAGTTATGGACATTAGAACCATCCAATACCGGTGAAAGTAAGTATCAATAAGAAACAACAAAAAATTAAATTATAGCAGATTCTACTTCATTTATCGCAAAGACTAAAACGAAGCAGAGAAAGATGAAAAAACGTAATAAATAACTTTAAACTCAATTTATTATTTTGCACTGCGTATGTTTGTTCACCAGACATTGAGCATGATTTATGATCAAACTATTTTTTTTTCTCTTTGTACAACAAAATGTTTGTTCATTTTTGTTACATGTGTAGATAGATATGTACGAGTACATACGTATGTATCTCTGAATGAATGAATAAATGAGTTATGGCCGGATCATCTACATACATACATATTAGATGTACAATTTTCTGTTTAAAGTTTTCGCGTTTGCTAGCCAGCCACATGCTTGTTACCGTTTTTCCAAACTATTAATTTTCAATATCCTCTAGTTTTCGTTTGCCATGTAAAAGATCAATTTAAATTTTCCTGTAACATGTGACTAAACAATGGCAAAACACAACAAACACATCTACTATAATGGTCCACATGTTTATTTTTTTCCTTCTTTTAGTTTAAGCCAAAGTCAAACCAAGTTTTATTTAGTTAAACTGTAGACATGTTTAGAATTTTCGTAGTTGTAAGCTTAAGCTAACAAACTACGAGTAACTTGCTAACTACTGGTCATTGTTATGCATTGATAGTGATCGTATACGAAAATTTGAATTAACGGTGGAAATTTAATGCGTGTTTTTTAGTTAAAGCGACAGGTTTGAATTGTTTGTTGGTTTTTTTCTTCTTTTGTTTTATAACAATTTAAGTTTTTTTTTTGCATAAAATAGCATAAGATAACATCTACAATTGTTTGACATTGTAACCTTTAACAATTTTTTTTACCATAGACATGAACCCATGCTGATAATCTTTGTTTTGTATTGGCATTAAATTGAAACTTACACAGATTTAACATGCAGTTTAATAAGATATTTATTTACTGGCGAAATTTTCTTATGTGATTTTAAACTGATGGAAATTTAAATGTAAAAGATTCTATTTTAGCCAGAATTTTGTCAAGTTTTAAACATGTATTTTCATGCATACACGCATTTATTATTTTTCTTAATGACCTTCTATGACAGCAAGATATTTCGCTCATTAGCCACAAGCTGTGTTTGTTATATACCGGAGTCATGAGGTAAAATATGAATGACACTTCTATTAAGATCAGTTAGGAAATTGTGTTTAAACAAAGAAAGTTAAACAAATCATAAAAACTTATATTTGACTCAAAACTGTGAAGAACATATTTTTATACAAACCACCAAACATATGGGAGGTATATTGATTCTGCCAAACTGTTTGCAACACAACGACATATTAGCAGTTGAACCAAAAATAAATTTTAGAATAGGTTTGTATCAAAATTGTTCGGATTTACTACTATACATATTTTGTTCCCGATAACATTTAAATGCATGAATCTATCAATTGTATTTTATCGCTAATATATTCTAATAATATTGGATGTAAGACTTACAAATGCGGGATTTTCTCACATGTTTAGCCTTTATTTTGAAATATTTGTTCAGTATAAATTTATGCAAAGTATTGACTATTCTCATCTTTCTGGCAACATATGGATTCCTAACCAAAAGAACTGACTGCTCATCTTTAGAGGTCAAGAAATCACGAAGCACTTGCGTTCGGTACAGCTCACAACAGATAGGACCCTTTTGGTCCCACCAAATACAGAGCATTTCCTTAGCGCCATGGATATTCGGCTTAGATGTCGATTCGGCTGGTTGACAGGGCATTACGTACGATCTTTTACGATTCGGGTTATCGTAATGGATTCATTTTTTATCGCAAGTAATATTTTCTTTCGACTTTCAAGGTCTCTCGGTTTCAATTCGTATGGTACACAATTTCTCAGCTTTTGGATGAATCCTGCTGCTCGCAAACGTTTTGAAATTGTTGCTTGAGTAGCTTCAAATAAGCTCTTCTTGGGTTTTACAACAAATTTCATATATTTTATATTTTAAAATATTTGTAGTATAGATTCTTTGGATAGATATATTAAGCGTAAAGAGCTTTATTTACAACTTTGGTGACCCCCACTGAAATTTTCCAGCAAACATTTTCGTAGAATATTTTAATCCTTAAATGTCCTTTTTGAAAGGACTTTTTTTGATTTTCTCAAAAAAAGGGTCAAATTGACCCTTAAAGAGGGGAGCTAGAGGGTTAAGATCTTCCACAAAAATAATCCCCATAAAATTCTATAATATAACTCTGACCATAAGAATTCTCTCAGATAATAACTTACAACATTTTTTTCAGTTAGTATAATGCTCCCTTCGTTAAAAAAATAAAAACTTTGACCCACTGTAAAAAAATTTCGGACCAGCTGAACTATAAGTTTATTCTACAAAAATTATCTACTCAACATGCTCTTTCAGAATTATAGGGTCACTATTCTGTTCCAATCAAAAAGTCTCAATTTGTTGGACAGTATAATTACAGTGAACATTATAATATTGCTATAAAACTTATAAAAATATGTAGAAATTAAATAAATTGAATCATACCAACCCTTTCGGAATACATACCAATTTGCTAAGAATCACTATTTTTGAATTTTTGATCGGGCTATAATCTCTTGATTACTATAAAATTATGTATTCTTGAAATATGCACATTTCATCTATAAAGAAATAATCGAATAAACTAAATGTGAATGTAAATTGTTGATGCAACGAATAAAGTAAAAAATCAGATCTTTACAACATTTAAGTCAAGTGTCAATTTTCAACATACAACAAAAACATTGTTGTTGCTTGTTCACATTCATCTTGCCACGATGAGGCAGCAAGTAAATTGTCAACAACAAATTTCCATGCAAATATTAAAAGCGCTCTCCAATGTGACACCAAAATGAAAATGTAATAAAAATTAAGATAAATAAATACAGTAAATAAGAAATGATTTAAGGAAACTACTTACTGCTGTAAATTATTGTACGAAATGCGTTCGTTCAAGTGGCTGGCTGTTTTTGCTTGGAAGCCACTGATAAAAGTCATTCAGTCAGTCAGTCAGTAGTCAAGTAATTGACACGCTTATGCATTTAAATTAAAGATTTATGCTGAAGTGTTGTTCGTATTGTTGATCATTATTGTCGTGGCAAAAAATTAAAACCCAGTACATACATACATAATAAATGAAGATGCCTGATATTTTTTTGTTTGTTTTCAACAGTTTATTACACTTAACTGTGAAAATATTTTATCATTCCAGTAGTTTAACAATGTCCCATTGAATAAAGATAAAAACAAGCAGCAATTGTTCATTTTACAAAAAAAAATAAAAAATAAGTAAGCAGTGTTGTTGCTTGCAAAGGAGTATATTACTTTTAATGATTATTAATTATCACTGTTTTAAAAATATTTATTAAAATACTTTATAATATAGAGTCTATATTATCAATTTGCAATTAAGCAAATTTTCATTATCCATTTTTAAGAATTCATTTCAAATTCATACCACGTCTCTGACATAATTTAAAACGCAACTAAAAAGCCAACCATGACAAGTAAACAATGATTTTTTGCCTCAAAAACATTTGCAGCATGACGATGACTTTTATCATTGTTACAATTCCATATAAAGACATATTGTAGGTATGTTCCTACATATAAAACATACCTATCTGAGGTGTAAAGTATGAAAATTATTGACTAAATACAACTTCAAGACAAAAAATATGATGACAACTTTAAAACTACTCCATTCCACTCCACACAAGACCACATTCTGTGCAAAATATATCTACATATCTGTGTCCGTATGGAAAAATAGCTTAAGTCGAATAAAAAAAGTTCTGAAATATAAAATTACACAAAATTGGAAACACAATTTTGTGTAATTTTGATTGTTTCTTACAAAAAATCTGTAAATTTATTACAAGTTTTTAAAAATGTTTGCATTAATTCGCGACTTATTCATGCACTGAATAAGAAAATCTTGAATTAATTCTTTTCACACAAAAAAATTAATTGAATGAAGTTTGAGTCACTTCAAATGAATTTGGTAAAAATTAATTGCAATTCATTTTCAACTCAAATGAATTTGTAGAATGAATTGCAATTCGTTTCTAATTCAAATGAATTTGTTAACATGAATTGCAATACACTTGAATTGAATTGATTTTGAATAATTCAAATGAATTAGAAAAAAGAATTTCCAACTCATTTGAATTGAATTGATTGAAATTTGAATTGATTTTGTTTTGTATTTCACCTAGTATAGTCCAATGATTTGAAATTCCGATGATATACTGGAATTGTCAGTTAACGGCAGAATAGGAATTTTTCTTTCCCCCTAGATCTGCCCTTGAATTTGATTGATTGCAACTCATTTTTGATTTCATTCATTTGAATTGCAATTCAATGTTCTAATTCATTTGAATGAATTTAAAATCAATTCAATTCAAATGAATTGCAATTCATTTGAATTGAAAACGAATTGCAACTCCTTTTAACAAATTCATTTGAATTGTAAATTAATTTAAATTCATTTCTGCCTAATTCGTTTGAATTAATTCAAATTTCATTCATTTATTTTGTTGTTGTGAAAAGATTTTGCTAACTCGTAACGAATTAAAATCAAAAGAGAATGATTCATTTACAGCTCTGGTAAATAGAGAAGATTTGACACATTTTCTGCTTAAGAGCTCAATTCACTCTTATGTCGATTTAAGCAACTCTTCCATATGACCACAGATATATTCATACAGATGTATGTAAATAATTTTATATATTTTTTTTTGTTTAACACAAACCCAATGCCTGTCTGCCTCTATACGATTCACAACAGGTCAGCAATCTTTTAGTTTTTTTTTATTATTATTTTTGTAATATCCATAAAAAAAGTACCCAATTATTATAATTGTCGGGCAAAAAATAAAGCAAACCAAGACAATAACAACTAAAGCTATATGAAACATAAAAGTGTGGCTAAAAAGATTAAAGGCAAAAGAGCAAATAGTTAAAAATTGGTTGTACAAATACGAATGTAATGTCTCTTCAATTCTTACTGAAATATAATTTTTAAATTAATTTCATAAAATGTTTGATCAAAACTATTTTTTTTAGAAACTCTACACCAAAAACCTAACTCTTGCAACAACAGAATACAATACTAATCAATGTATTTTGTTGTTGTATCAGACATATATCGAAGTGTCTCATCTCATTGTATAATCCAAATAAATATGGAGAAAAAACAAATTACAGATGAAAAATTAAATTTAATCTTGAAGAAATACAAATTGTAATTCAGAAAAGCAAATTGCAATGAGAAAAACGAGTTTAAATTAATTACGAGAAAAATCGATTGAAATTAAGTAATCGAATTTAATATTAAGAAATCACAAATTTAAATTGAGAAAATCAAAATGAATTGAATCCAGTATGAATTAAAATGTTTCTAAAATTAATAGAAATTTATTAATACTCATTATCAATTTATCGTTACCATAATATTGTAATCGGCGCCGATAACGAAAACTGAAACTGAAAAACGTTGGTGTTCGTCACCGTCTCGTTTCAGTTGGATGCGTTGCGGCATAAAACAGAAACGAAATTATTTTTTAATTTTGGATATCGCACATTAAATAGAATTTCATTATTTTTGACAAAATCTATTATTTTTTCCTCTTCCAATAAAGAAAATTGAATTTTTTTATTCATTTTGATTTTCTTTAAATTTGAAATAAACAAATAATTAAAATAATTTCGTTCCTACAGCACCGAAAACAACCTACTTGAAGTTGTTTTCGTTCCGGCTCCAAATGACAGGTTTTTCGTTACTGATCGGTGCCGTTTCGTTCCCAATTTTCGTTGCCGATTTCTGAAACGTACTTTTTTTCGGTGCAAATGTATGGAATTTCGTTTTCGGTGCCGATTACGGTGTATGCGGAAACGTAGCTTAAGAAAGCTATATTTGGCTGTGTATAATCTTATATACCCTTCACCAAATTATACTTTAAAATAATTTTTTTTTAATTGTTTTTAAATATTTTTTTTGAAAAAGTTTTTTTTAATTTATAAAATATTATTTTTTGGAAAACAATTTATGACAAAAAAATTTTTTTGGTGAAAAAAAGTTCGGGTTAAAAAATATTTTTCCCGATTTTGGCGCATTGTAGGTCCAACTTACTATATAGACATCGTTGCAATGGACTTTGAAATATCTATCATTAGATATCCATATTGTCTATATTAATGACTTAGTAATCCAGATATAGATAAAAAATAGGTCAAAAATCGAGGTTGTCCCGGTTTTTTCCTTATATTTGTGGGCCCATTTTGTCGTTTAGCAACCGAGCCGGAAGAATTCTTGATATATTGATGTATGAATCTTGTATGTAAGTTTTTTGGTGGCTACGTTTCGTAGCCCCGTTCCGTTTCAAAAATTTGAGATCAATTTGAACTATTAGAACTGTTATTTGAACTATAACATTTAGTAATAATTTTACATCAACTTTTATTTAAATTAAAAAACAAATATTAAATATTAAGAATTAAAATGTACAATTCACATTTAACTTGTAATCCCAATAAGCATTTTTACTGGAATTCAAGTTGAAAGCAAGTGTAATTCAAGCCTTGAATTATAGTCAAGCAATTGAATTACAGTTGTATTACACCTTAGTTCAATAGCATTCTCCAGTAAAAAGGAAACATAAATTCAAACCATATGTTTTTTGTTTGAAAAATATTTAATTTTTCAAATATTTTTCAAGTTTAAAACATAATTACATTTGAATTCAAGTCAAAATCCAACAAAATTTTCAAGAGCTTAAATTTTTGAGGCTTTGGTGCTTATTGGGTTATACCCATAACCTAAATATGAAATAAATTGGTCGTAGACCCACAAAATAATAAATATTCTGGGTCCTTATAAAACTCGAGTAGATCGATCTAGCTATATCCGTCCGTCTGAGTGTTGAAGAGCAAAGGGAACCTCGGAACAATAGAGTATTTGGGGAAAGTTTTATCAGTATTTATATTAAGACTTTCGATTTAACCCTCGTAAGTTACTAAGAACAACAAAAAATTATCCATAATAATAAAATTCTTCAATGTAAATGAAATGTCAGAAATGTAATATAAAACCTAGTTTGTGATTTAAATAAAATTATGGTAATGTTTTATTTACATTAATTTTGGTAGTTTTTTTTTTATAGATAAAACGTTCTGTTTTCGCAATAATTCTAGAGAAAATCACATTCATGCGAGTACATGGAAGTATTTTTTGTATAATTAAAATTTCATGGAAATTAATGAGTTTTTGAGTTTGGTTTCATTCCCATGGAGTTATCAATTTAAATAAAATTTTTGTTTAGTTCCACAAAAAAAACACAAATTTTTAATTTGGTTTTAAATTGAAAAACGAACAAACTGTTAGTTTTTTTTTTGTTTTTCTTAGATCATTATGAGTATTTTTGTTAATAACGTTGTTTTGTTAAAAATAATATTTGTATATTATTACTGTAATCTTTACCAATGATTGTTTTTTGTAAATTTATGTATTTCCTCTTTTTTGTTTATGTTAAAGATTATTATTATTATTATAACAATGACTAATATCCACAATTTAGTGACTTTTGTTTTGTTCCGTTTTTTTTTGTAACAAACATTTCAATTTAGTGAAAGATAATCGAAAAAAAATAGTTTGATAACCTCTTTGAAAAACGAAAATGAAAGTATTCAAATCATAATAGTTTGTTTAACAAAAAGAAAAAAATTTATATGTTTCAATATGTTAAATAAGCTTATTATCTCAACATGGAACAATTTCATTTTATAAGAACTGTTATATTGAAAATTATAATTGTATAAATATAAATCTCCTATTCACATTTAAATTTCAAACTTTTTTAAGAGTGTTCATTAATTGTATAAAATTTTCTTGCCAACATTAATGCTCAATGTTGGTCTACTTTCAGGTGTTATCTATCTAAGATCTCATCTTAACAAATATCTATCGGTGGACTCATTCGGCAATGTATTGTGCGAAAGTGATGAACGTGACGCTGGTAGCCGGTTTCAAATAAGTATTGCTGAGGATGGCACCGGTCGTTGGGCATTGAAAAATGAATCACGCGGTTATTTCCTAGGTGGTACACCAGACAAATTGGTTTGTACTGCCAAAACACCAAGCAATGGTGAATTTTGGACAGTGCATTTGGCAGCCAGGCCACAAGTTAATCTGCGTTCAATTGGCCGCAAACGATTTGCTCATTTATCAGAGTCCCAAGATGAGATACATGTTGATGCCAACATACCATGGGGAGAGGACACCCTATTCACATTGGAGTTCCGTCAAGAGGAGGGTGGACGTTATGCTTTGCATACATGTAATAACAAGTAAGTTTTGATCGATCACATGCTCTAAGAGTAAATGTAGATACTGTTGGCACTTAGTTACTAATGATTGTGTTTTGTTGCTGTTTTGATTTATAGATATTTGAATGCCAATGGTAAATTGCAGAATCTTTGCAATGAGGATTGTCTATTTAGTGCTGAATATCATGGTGGTCATTTGGCTTTAAGAGATAGGTAAGTTGATAATAACTGCAATGAATTTGTGGCAACATCGCTTTACAACATAAGGCGACTTGAGTTTATTTTAAAATCTATAATGACGGATTCAAAATCGCCCAGAAGGGATTTTTGGTTTGGAGGTTAATTCGGTTACTTTATATCTTCTAAAAAAAATGTTTGTAAATTCATCTTTTTTTATCTACGTAAAAAAGAGGTACTTTTTTAAATTCTGACATTTCGGGGGAGTAAATGGGTAAAAACTATATTTTGGTACTTTGTTTGAACCAATAAACAAATAAATATGTTTTAAATCATATTCTTTAAACCTCAAAAAATACCAAATATGAATTTAGTACTTTTTGGAAATTCGAACCCTTAAGGGGTAAAAATTTGATTTATTTTTGGTACTTTTTCATAAAATACTTTTTTTATAAATTTCACATTAACGAATTAAAGATTTCGTTCGTATTCTAAGCGAAAGAAAACTGATTCGTTCACATATGTAAATATAAAGTAAGAGAAACTAAAATCAGTTTTCTTTCGCTTATAATGCTGATACTAAAATTTATTTCAATAAAATTTGTATCATCTCAGTGTGGACTAAAAAGTACCAAAAAATGGGATAAGAACTAAATTATTTGTTCAATTTTATCAAAATAAATACAGTCATATAAAAATGAACTAACAGGTTTTTATTTGGAACTTGAGTATGAAGGTGTACATTGGCCCAAATTCGAGTTAACAGTTTGGTAATTTTTTAAAAAAAATATATTTTTCTTGGGAAAATACTTACAGTAGCCCAATAAAGTCTACATACAGGAATTCAAATTAAATTTCTTTCGTTGAAAGCTGTATTTGTAAGTTAAAAGTAGTGAAATATATTTGTTAAAAAAATAAATTCACACAAAAAAAAATTAAAACAACATCACTTAAGTCGGGTTTAGCAACATTTCCTATCACTTCCAAAATTTCACCGTTATTAAATTTTTATTATGAAACTTAATAGTCCCGCCCATCCAAAAGTAGGCGTGACCGAGAATTAATTTTTCTTTATTTTACTCAGAATCAACAACTCTAATAACGGTGAACTTTTGGGCGTTATTTGAATTTTTTTTTTGCTAAAATCGACATAAGACATGTATTATTATATATCTCATAAAAAAAAAATAAAAAACTGTAGTATGTAGACTTTCTTGGGCTACTGTATATTTATGAGTGAATAAAAATCCAAACTTTGTGATTGTTGGTGCCTTTCCTTTATTCGAATGGTACTTTTTTAATAGTTTTTAATAATGAACCTAGAAAAATTACACACTCATAATCCGACTTTATGGTACTTTTCGATTTTTCTATTCGATTTTTCTATCAGTGTTTCCTGAATGTGTAAGAATTCACAAAGGGAGACTTAATAGTACTTTTTCTTTCTCACTGGTATCTTTTGAATATTAAAATTAGCTGAGTAAATTTTCAACCGATTTTCCAAAAAAAAAAATTCTTATTACGATTTATTAATCATTGTGTTTAACTCATTTCAGACAAGGCCAATATCTTTCGCCTATAGGCTCAAAGGCTGTGCTTAAATCCCGTTCATCTACCGTCACGCGTGATGAATTATTCTCTTTGGAAGATTCTTTGCCCCAAGCATCCTTTATTGCCGCCATGAATTTACGTTATGTTTCTGTGAAACAAGGTGTTGATGTTACAGCCAATCAAGATGAAATTGGTGAAAACGAAACATTCCAATTGGAATTTGACTGGTCGGCCCATCGTTGGGCCTTACGCACAACTCAAGATCGTTACTGGAGTCTATCGGCTGGCGGAGGCATCCAAGCTACCGGCAATAGACGTTGTGCCGATGCTCTATTCGAGTTGATATGGCATGGTGATGGTTCTCTATCGTTCCGTGCTAATAATGGTAAATTTTTGGCTACCAAACGTTCGGGCCATCTGTTTGCCACCTCCGAATCTATTGAGGATATTACGAAATTCTATTTCTATTTGATTAATAGGTAAGTGTTTTTTTTTAATATATTTTAAATAATTAAATAGTAGCGTTTACTAATAAACATGGCATTCATGTTTTTCAGACCCATTTTGGTACTTAAATGCGAACAAGGTTTTGTAGGCTATCGCCAGCCCTGCAATACCAAATTAGAATGCAATAAGGCTACTTATGAGACCATATTGGTTGAAAAAGCCCAAAAAGGTTTGGTTTATTTCAAAGGACACAGTGGCAAATACTGGCGCATTGATGGCGAGGGCATATCAGTTGATTCGGATGGTCCAGCAGATGGTTTCTATTTGGAATTACGTGAACCTACTAGAATTTGTATTAGGTGAGTTATTTTAAAGTAAAGCTAAACATTATTAGTCACTAATATTATTTTATTTTTTGTAGATCCCAAAATGGCAAATATTTGGGCGCCACTAAAAATGGTGCTTTCAAACTATTAGATGATGGTACTGATGCGGCAACACAATGGGAATTCTAAATTGTATGCGGGAAACTTGCAAAATACTTTTTTAACGATTATTTATTCATTTAAGCCAACAAGAAGGAGTTTTACACTAAAAAACCAACTCTCTTTTTAAGAAATAATACTACATATAATGTATAACTATATTCCATTAAACAAAACAAACAAAAATCACTTAAAATATAAAATTTTCTAATGAAATGAATTCTATTTCATACCATAGAAATATAAAGCGGAAGTTTTTGCTGAAATCTTAAGAAAATATGAAAATTAAACACAGAACAAAATCTGTTTTAAAGTAAAACGCACAAGAAAATTTTGTAATTTTATAGAAAAGAAAAATAAACACTGAAAATTAAGAATTATACAAAAAAAATAATTATAATAATTAAAAGTAAAAGTAAAAGTAAAAAGAATTTAAAAACATGCCAATAATTAGCGATTCCTTCCGTTGCTTAATTATAATTGAAATTATATACAAAAAGCAGTGAGTGAAAATCTAATCTTATGTATGTGTATTTTACAATTTTTTTAAACACAATTGCAACATTTTCTTTTTAATGAATGAAACATATTTAACGCTTTTTAGCATATTTTTTTAAAAAACAAACAAAAAAAACACAATCATCATTAAATATTGAAAATGAAAATTGAATAAATGCAAACAACCACTCTAAAACACAAGATGGAGGGGAGTATATTTTGTACTATAAAATATACTTTTAAAATACCTTATTCCTATTAAATACATGAAAAACATTATAAGAAAGAAAACATTTATAAATTTATAAATTAAACATTTAAATCATTTTATCGATTGAATATAAAAACATCATTAGTTTTTAAGCTTTTATTCTCTTATGTATCTCTCGTATCTCTCTCTATCTATAACAAATCTAATTTTTGTTTAATTAATTAATTAATTGCATCTCGCCCTCATTCTCTCTATTATAATAATGTACTATAAATTATAATACACACAATTTTATACAAAACAAACAAACAAAAAACAAAACAAAACAAGTTCATAAAAGAAAAATAATATTATTTTAAAATTATATCATCATTCACATTTGTTATTTATTTTGCAATATAAACCTATTTTTTTTAATTTTTAATTTTTATTTATATATTTTTTTTATTTTAACATAAATTTTTTACTCAATGTAGTCAAGATTGTGCGAATTTTTGCTAAATATTGCTTTTATTTTGCTTAAGACTCTTGAAACAAGCAAAACAATTATATTTATCATAGTATTTTTTTATTTTAATTTTTCTCATTTTTTTATTTGTAATATTTTAATATCAAGAAAGCAAATAATGAAATGAATTATTAAGTAATTATATGTGAAACTAAATGATAAAACAATATCATTATTATCAAATAAAGAATTAATTATTATGATTATTGTATTCATAACCTTAAAACAGTGGTGTTTTTCAATGGGCTTTTGGAACTACAAAGGGAAAGTGGGGATAAATAGTAATTTAAATAACAATTTTGAACTGAAAACTGCAAAATTTATAACAACTTAAAATATTGTTTAAATCATTAAAACTAAACATGCAAAATCTACTTTAAAATTATCGATTAAGAATAAAGTGAATCCAGTTTTACTCTTATTCAGAAAAGCTTCTTTGAATCAGCTAATTAATAGATGTATTTAATAGGCCCTCAACTGTGATAAAAATTAGCTATTAGAGTGTTCAAAAACCATTAAATTTATCAGATCTGCCTTAACTCAACATCTGAGGATGAAAATTTAATGGTTTTCGCTATAAATTATACTAACAATTTTTAGAAGTCTTTGAAATTATTTAAAAAAATATATTTTCTTAGAAATTTATATGCACTTGAGCCTAAGCTATTATTTCATATTCACAAAGTGATCAATTATTAAAAGCGTTTATTTAACTTGCAATATTTGTTTGTATGTTAGTTTAGATCAAAATTTGTAAACCGAATTTTGAAACATTCCGCGTAACCCATTAATCTCGAAAATTCGAACTTATGTTCGAAAAATTTTGAATATTATTATTTTAAATCTAAAACCATCTCTAGATCATTTTCATTCGATTTAAAATTTTCAAACTATCTACATTTGTCATTATTAAATAAATTATTTTAATTTTAAAAAAGGCGTAACTCGATTTTTTGTTACTTTACAGGAGAAGAAAAAAACTTAATAAAATCCATATAATTTTAGACACAAAAAAAGTTTTAATGCAATTTTTAATAAGAAAAGACAGCACATTTTATTTCTCATTTAAAATTTATTTTGTTTTATTTCAATGAAGTTATTTAATATACCCTTTTTACATTGATATTTTTGAAAAAAAAGATAAGTTACGCCTTTTTTATATTAAGCCATCGATATGTGTCTTCATTTATAAACCTGATGATCGAGGTTGTCATAGAATCCAATCATTGTCGGAATCGTTTTTGAAAACGAGAAAAAGTACATTGATGATATATTGGACAGAAAAAGTTATCGGGTTTATATTTTATATATAAACAATTACAGTGGATTTCATAAGTCAAATGTACCTTTTTTGTCATTTTCAAAACCGATTCCGACAATGATTTGGTTCTATGACAACCCCGGATAATTCCGAACAATTAAAAAAAATAATCTCCAAATCATGATGATTCATAAAAAAACTACATTATTCATATTTTACAATTTCGAACTCTAAAATATTGAAAAAAAAAATTTAAATGTTCATACATTTGAAAATATTTTCAAAGTACATACATAAGCTTTGTTCAATAACTAAAAGTTGTTACTATTTAGTAACAATTGTTACTGGAAAAGCGTTCATTAACTCAAAAAACTTTCAAGTAGAGCAAAAATCAAGAGCGTATAAATTTTAGAGACTGTTCTCTCGTTGCAAACTATTACAAGTCCTATTTTGAACTCGTAATTGTTAGCAGCTTATATTTCATATGTTTTGTGTTATTATTTATTTATTTTTGTGGTGAAAAAATGGAAAAAAAAGAATTTAAAAATTTTAATTGAAGAAAATGTGAGTATTTTACAATTTAAGAGGAATAAAATAAGAAAATTGTGTGTATAAAACAATTGTTACTGGAAAAGCGTTCATTTACTTTTTACTATTTTTGAGAATTTAAGAGAGTAATTTTGTAAATTTTGATTTTATTCTCTCGTTGCAAGTATTTACTGGGAAAGTAAATGAACAGACCTATAGTTTCAGAATATAAGCTATTTAAATTATGTTCGAAATTTTGAATTTAAATTCGAAATATTCAAGATGCTCTAAGAAGTAGAAACAACAAGTTTTTATTTACATGATCTAATCCAAATTAATAATATGAACTTTATTTAATGTTAGCAGTAACTGTAGGAATACAAATTTAAACCAAAATAAATTTTGTTGCTTAATGTGACTTATTTCAGTAAAAAAAATTTGTATCAATGATATTAAGTTACGTTATTATTGAGGCTACTAAAAAGAAGAAAATGAACTTTAAATCAAACTATTTATTACATTATACAATTTATATAATATAAAAGCTAGTCATGAAAAATATCATTAAAGATTTTATATCATATAAATTGTATAATGTAATAAAGAGTTTGATTTAATTTACTGTTCATTGTCTTCTTTTTACTTAAAATATTAATATTTTCCAAAATTTGTTTATTCGTATAAGTACTCTCTTTTTAAATTAAAAAATAAGTATATATTTCGGCCTATTATAAGTATTTATAAACCGTATTTTGGTACAAATCTTAGCTTACTTCTAGCAAAGACAACCACCTAAAATGGTCAACTAAAATAAATAAATTTAACGTATGGCAACAACGGCATTTTAAGCAGGGACATAACTGTTATAACCAATATTGGAAAAAATCCTGAAATAATTGTTTATCAAGAATTTTTGAAAAATGGTCTCTGAATAACAGTTAAAAATAACCAATATTATTTTGGTCTTTGATAACCATTATAAACGATTTTTATTTGGTCTTCAATAACCATTATGAAAGATTTTTATTGTTTTAGGTCTTTGATAACCATCAAGAATATTTATAATGTGCAATATGTGGGATCTATGACTAATTATGGACCAATCGGCATAAAATTAAGTGACATGTCTTCTGAATATGTGAAACTTATTTGTGTTAAATTTTATTTGAATACCAACTTTTTTAAGAAATCTATATTCGTTAAAATGGTTTTCGGAAGTGGGCCTTGTATGGGAGCTATGACTAATTATAGACCAATCGTCACAAAATTTAGTAGTGAGAGTTCGACTTATATAAAACATATTTGTGCTGAATTTGGTTTGGATATCTATATAACTAAGATATTTATGAGGGTTTATCTATTTTCAGATAGGACAATCGTACGGGGGCTAGGAGAAATAATAGACCGATTCTAACCAAATTCAATAGACTTCGTCCTTGGGGCACTATACGCTCTATCACTATGGTGGTGTAGGGTATAAATATTTGTAATGGCTGTAGTCTATCGAAGACCAAAAAAATTAAATTTGTTTATAATGGTTATCAAAGACCAAAAAATTAAAAATCATTCATAATGGTTATTGAAGACCAAAAAAAATAAAAATATTTCATAATGGTTATCAGAGACCGAAATAAATAAAAATCTTTCATAATGATTATTGAAGACCAAAAAAAATAAAAATCATTCATAATGGTTATCAAAAAACTAAAAAATTAAAATTTTTCATAATGGTTATCATAGACTAAAATTTTTTTGAGTTATTTATAATTGTTATTACGGAACCTTTTTTTTGCAGTTATTTTTTCTATAACCAATTGCTTATTTAAAAAAAAATAACAGTTATTTCGGGTCCCTGATTTTAAGCATTCTAAGGGCGGGTTTTTGACTTGCAGATTAAGTTAAGTTTAATCTACGAATGTGGTTTTTGTTTTATTCGTAAGTTAAGCGATCAGCTGATGAAAAACTATTTGTGTGGGAAAGCATAATAAAATGGACCATCCGCGGTTAAGGAAGATTTAAAAAACTTGAAAATATGTATAGTAATTGCATAGATTTTTGTTTGAATTTGAATATCCTCAATTTTTCCAATTTATTTTTCACACATCCAGCTACAATTGTTTTCTTCTTATTCATAAATTAAACACTCTATTTTTTTTTGATAACAAGATCTGACATTTTCTGACGTTGTGTATGGCAATACTACGAAGTTTAAAATAGAACCCAAAAACATCAAAAAGTGAATTAACATTAGATTAGATTTATTTTAAGATTAACTAATCTGATTAATAACTGGCATTTGATCGTCAAAAAAACCTAAGTGAAACATGACTGACAAATCAATATATGGGGTATAGTCCAGAATTTTACTATTGAATAAATGGCTGAATTTTATAGCCAAGAGTGATAATTTTAACATGGGAATATTAATTATGGTGAAAAGTGTGTTTTTGGGAGAGAAGGCTATATCGAAGCCGCAATTTATGAAATATATGAACTTTAATTGAAATTGTAGATATTACAAACGGAATGTCAAATTTATATATGTTTCACCCCACACCATAGAAAACATAGAGCGGAAACTAGAAAAAACTCAAAACTTTGATTATTTTGACAATTGAATATACAATTTTCGTTATTGGTTGAATTTCAAATACAAAAATTAATGAATAGATAATTTTTGTAATTGAAACACAAAAAATAACAAAAATGTGTTTTCAATTACGAAAATTATCTATTCATTAATTTTTGTATTTGAAATTCAACCAATAACGAAAATTGTATATTCAATTCTCAAAATAATCAAATTCAAAACTCAAAATTCAATAGAAAATATCAAGAAATTTAGTTTTTGAGCAAATGAATACTTGATTTAATTATGAAATAATTGAAACCAGTTCAATATGAGACAATTATTTGAATTGAAACGGTTTAAGAAATAGTTTTTTCTGTGTAAGAGTGTTGTTTATGTTTTCACATAGTTTTTTCTAATAATACATTCTCACCACTTAGGCTTTTGACAACTGAGTTAGGTCTTTGACAGGAGAGTTTCCGCTCTATGTCTATTCTCAATGCCACTCACATTAATAGGTATACAAATGTTAAATTCTAAACTACCCTAACCTGTTGAAGATTAAAAATGTTATTTTATAGAAATATGTACATTTTTTGAAATTTAATAGAATCAGCATCATTAAAAAATTTTATTAAAATTATCTATGAATTATTTACATTATTTAATTGTTATTCTAAATTCATCATATATTCCGTTATTAATTACACAAACATTTATTTGTATTTGACTACTAATATACATATCATTTTGTTTTTCTTAAAATTGCATATAATTATTTTATTGCACTGGACTCAGAGCATGAGTATAGAAGTGTTTCTCTTCTCCTAGACCACGCTTGACAACATGTGGAATGGTTTTTGGTACCATTGTGATACAATCGATAATGGGGCATACGGATACACAGAGAGTACAACCGGTACAGTCATCGTTTATATGTGGAATATGCGTAACCGGATCAAATTCAATAGCTTGATAACCGGAATCGGCACAAGTCATATAACACTTGCCACAATTGATGCACAAATCCTAAAATATAAACAAAAAGGTCAAACAAATATTCGACATGAGTTGAAGGTAGAGCAACCAACTTACATCATCAATCAAAGCAACTTTTTGTTGTTTATTATCCAAATTCTTATATGTACCAATATGAGGCAATGCACGTCCAATTATATCCTTAACTTTAGGAGCTGCTTGTGTTACGTGACCACCATTAGTTTGAGGCATCATATCGGCATCATCATCACTACCATCAATCTTCCATATAGGTCCCTTTTCTTCACGCAATTTTGCAAGTTTTTCTTCTCTTTCTTTCAAATAAGGGCCAAAGAAACCTAAAGGCTAAGAAATTAATTGCATACAATTATTAAGACCTGTTGTTGTCACTTCAATTTAATAAATCCTACCTTATTGCCTTCACCAGTTAAATGCATTACGGGTTTGCCCTTTTGATGTTTAGGTGTTGGTGGCGACTGTCCATCCCAGAAGGCGGCGTTATTTGGTGGAGGATTGGCTTTAAGATATAGCAAAGCCTTCAGACTTGTACAATAATCCTCGATTAAAGTGAAATCTTGATTTTGAACCGAAGAGCAAACTTGTAAAATTGTAGCACCAGCTTGTAAAAATTGCAAAGCAACTTCACCCGAGTCAATGCCACCAATGCCCAAGATGGGGAAACCAGGCAACTTGTTGGCTATGGATGAAATAGCTCTTAAGGCCATGGGCCGTGTGGCATTGCCAGATACACCACCATAAGTGGTTTTCTTCTCAGCACCAATAGCTGGCCAAGGACTGGCATCAGCCTTGAGGCTCATCAAACCTTGTACGGTATTAATAGCCGATACACCATCTGCATTGCCTTTTTTGGCTGCCATAGCAATACCCACAATATCAGTGATATTTGGAGTGAGTTTGACAAAGAAGGGAATTTTCACAGCTTTACGCACCCATTTGGATATGTTTTCAACTAAAACTGGATCTTGACCACAGGCCAAACCCATGCCAGATTCACCCATACCATGGGGACAAGATAAATTCAATTCCAAAGCATCTGAACCACAAGCTTCGGCTTTGGTAGCCATTTCAGTCCAATCGTCTTCATTATATTGACACATTATGCTGGCAATTACAATTTTGGTTGGGAAATCTCTCTTTAACTCCGATATGGCACGGAACCAATATTCTGGCTTCTTTTCGGAGATCAGTTCGATGTTTAAGAAGGATCCTTGTTGCGGCCCATAGTTATAACCAGATGTAGTACCTCTGACGATACGAGGTGATACATTTGTTACCAAATCCTTGTCTAGACCAAATGTTTTTGTGACCACGAAACCCCAGCCTTGTTCGAAAGCTCTTCTTATCATGGCAGCACTTGTAGTGGGTGGAGCTGAGGCCAAACCAAAGGGATTTTCAAACTTAATGCCACACATCTCCACCGAAATATCAACGTTATCAATATCAGTATGGAATAAAGGCAACTCAGCGGGTGTGTCCAAAGGCAAACCTTCCAAATGACAATGAATACTCCAGGCTGCAATTTTACCATCATTTACCGATTCCACAGTAGTGTCAGCGGAGCCAGCCAAATCTCCACCACAAAATACTTGAGGTACAGAAGTTTGCAAAGTCTTGGAATTAAGTTTGGGCATACTCCACCTGTCCAACTCTACAGGTGCCATGGCTTCTATTACCTCCGAGTCATAGAGACCAGAGCCAAAAGCCGATATAACAAAGTTGGCCTTCAATTTAGTAGTTTGTTCTTCATCTTCTAGCCATTGATCATTTTCATCCTGTTCGGTACGACAGAATTCCATGCCGGTAATCTTGTTATCCTTTACCAACACCTTGCGTGGTGAGAGATAAGGTAGAAATTCACATTTCTCTTCTCTAGCCAGTTCGACTTCTTCGGGTACGGCACGTATTCCAGAGGAACCTTTGCGGAACACCACAAATACACGTTTTGCACCACATCTCAGAGCAGAAGTGGCACAATCGAAAGCAGTATCACCAGCACCCAGGACAATAACATTGCCAAACAGTTGAGGTAAAGCTTGGTTAGCCTTGCAAGCACAAAGTCCTGGCTTGGAGCCATTAGCTACCTTAGGTAGGAAACTCTTGGAGGTATAAAAACCCATAGATTCATCTAAATCTTTAAAGATGGGATTTACTTTAGGTTCTGGCAAACCAATGCCCAAGTAGACCACATGATCGGTGGAAAGAAGATGCTAAAAATTATAAACAAAATAGTTAAATAAATATTTTATTTGTTTTTAATTTCGTTATGATTTACCTTAACAGTCAAATCCTTAGTTGAAAGCGCTCTATTTGTTTCAATCTTGACACCCAAATCTTTAACAAGTTGTATTTCAAAATTGACCACATCTACAGGCAATCTATACTGGGGAATTTCGGAAGAACTCAAACCACCCAAATAGGTACGCTTTTCATAAATGGTTATATTTTTATAACCCAAACGTCCCAAAAATGTGGCGCAGGACAAAGAAGCTGGGCCACCACCCAACAAGGCTATTTTCTTTTCCAATTGCTTGGGAGCCTTTATGCCGGGTGGCACAATTTGCCTAACACCCATTTGCTTAAAGACTTCGGTGGCATATTGCTGCAAACCGCCAATGTTAATGGGTCCCTCTTCGGAAGCCTGAAGATTACAACCACCCACACACAAATCACTAGTGGGACACACCATGCCACAGGTCAGACCCAATGGATTATCGGAAAAGATGGCTTTGGCGGAACCATAGTAGTTTTTGTTGGAAATACTTGTAATAAAACTCTTAATATCCAATTGAGTAGGACAGGATTTTTGACAGGGAGCATCCGCACATTTCAGACATCTGGCGGCTTCTTTAAGGGCAGCTCTTTCCGAGAGAGTTGTGTGCTTAATGTCCTCAAAGTCATTGTTGAGTTTGGGACCAGACTGGAATTTTTATAAAATAGTTTTCTTTACTGAGTTTTTGCTCAAATTGGATATAACTCTTAGAAATATATGTATTTATATCTGAATTGTTTTACTTACAGCACAACTGCGATCTGTATTACGTTTCCAATGCTTCTTATTTACTTTGGTTTCAGTAGTTGGCACCACGGTACATTTAGTTTTCACTCGGGGATTTAAACTTAAAAGATTCTGAGAAAAATATTTGTTTTTGTGTTTTATAAAATAATTTCAGTTTATTTTAATTATCATTACACTTACCTCAATGTCCGGCAAATCTTTGCTTAATAATGCTGGTGGACTCATGTTGTTAAAACGAACTTCCTTTGTTTATTTCAGAACTATAAAAATAAACAAAATAAATTGTTAATGCTGGTTTACTACAATATTGCGTGACATAGTTTTATTTAGTATTGAATTGCGCATTAAAAAAATTATTTTTTGTTTATATATAACCAAAAATGTAACGTTTTTATACCCTTCAGCTTCGTGAGAAGGGTATATATAAGTTTGTCATTCCGTTTGTAATTTCTACATTTTTCATTTCCGACCCTATAAAGTATATATATTCTGGATCCTTATAGATAGCGGAGTCGATTAAGCCATGTCCGTCTGTCTGTCTGTCTGTCTGTCTGTCTGTCTGTCTGTCTGTCTGTCTGTCTGTCTGTCTGTCTGTCCGTCTGTCTGTCTGTCTGTTGAAATCAGTTTTCTGAAGACCCCAGATATCTTCGGGATCCAAATCTTCAATAATTCTGTCAGACATGCTTTCGAGAATTTTGCTATTTAAAATCAGCAAAATCGGTCCACAAATGGCTGAGATATGAGGAAAAAACCAAGACTACCTCGATTTTTGACCTATTTTTTTACCTATATCTGGATTACTAAGACATTAATATAGACAATATGGATATCTAATGATAGATATTTCAAAGACATTTGCAAACGTCTTATATAAGACCATAGTAAGTTGGACCTACAATGGGTCAAAATCGGGAAAAAATTTTGAACCCGAATTTTTTTTTTTAAAAAAAAAAATTTTAAAAACAAAAAAAAATTTTAAAATTTAAAAAAAAATTTTTTAAATTTAAAAAAAAAAATTTTAAATTTAAAAAAAAAAAATTAAAATAACAATCGAAAAATTTTTTTTTTCAAAAAATTCAAAAACAACTGGAAAAAAATTAAATTTTGTTTACCTAAAAATATTTAAAATTTTGAAGTATAATTTGGTGAAGGGTATATAAGATTCGGCACAGCCGAATATAGCACTCTTACTTGTTTTTATATAAAAATATTTATCGAATTAAACATGTATAGGAATTTAAATGTTTTACCGGCTTTTGGTTATTTATTTATACTAGTATGTATGTACATTTTTTCTAGTTTATAGCAACAATTTTACGAAACCTGTTGGTGTCCAAATGGCTGGTTGATCGTATAGTAAGTCGCACGAGCAATTTGATATTTTTTTATGATTTGTATGTGGTCGTGTGTCTATTGTTTATATAAATTCTTTATGATTTTGGATTTTATTCTTTTATTTTTGGCCAATAGCCAGTCGAATAAAAAAAATGCCAATTCATTCTAATTTGTTTAAAGTAGTTTGGGGTAGGGTTCTGCTGATCTGCCAAGGTTATGTATGGAGAATAGATAAGTAAAATTTATGGGATAGGGTCGACTCTTGTGAGCACTATAATTTCAAAAAAAAACTTTAAAACTAAGGCAATACACAAAATCGTATTGTTACGGCATTGCTATTATTGATTTAGAAAATTTTAAGTCAGAATTTTGATTTGGAAATTATTACTCTATATTCTGGATCCTTATAGATGTGGAGTTGATATAACGTGATGAATGTCCGATGTCCGTATGTCAGTTGAAATCAATTTTCAGAAGTCCCCAGATACCTTACGGACCTTGCAGGTCAATAAGCAAGGTAGGTATCGAATAATATGTTCAGCATATGTATCTAAATCAAATGAAAGGCCTTTTACTATGAGAATATTGTCATTGGCACAATTTTGGGTAAAATATTTAACCAAAAAATTATATGAACTAATAAATTACAAAAAAAAAATTATATTAAAAAATTAAAAAAAAAATTTATACATTTTTTTGGAGAACTCTGTTATGTCTATATAGCCATATCAATCTGTTTGTTGCAATACACTTTCCGGAGCCCCCAAATAACATTCTTACATAATTGATACATCAATATATCCGATATAGTCCAACTTAAGTTGCTAAAAGGTTTTTCAACAAGAACTTTGTCTTCTAAAACAAAATAAAACAAACAATTTAGATGAAGAATAAAAATTCGGCAATTATGAATAAAAAAAATATCTGGCAAATGTTCACCACGACCACGCTGACAGATGTCGATTCTTTCATCAAAATTTTTAATAAATTTTTGTCAAAATGGCGGGTCTATTTCGTTATTCATATCACGGATTTTGAGTTTTAATGCTGCAATCGATTCGATGATGATTTTTTCAGAAAAAACAGCGAAATGTAACTTTAACAGAACCACAATTTTCATAGTCGATTTTAATTATTTTAATGCGATTTTCGAGCGAAATTGAATTCATTGTAACAATTGCCAATGCATCTACTACGAATATGTAGGATTTTTATCCCGGGAATTCCCGGTATTTAAAAAGAGAATTCATTATTTATTTATTATTGAATCATTCTAATTTCTTCAAATCCATAACAAAATAGCTTCAAAAATGCATTAATTAATTAAATTTGTCTTTCATTCAAATCTATTACAAAAAGGCTTAAGACACTTTTTTAATTAATTTTGTAAATGATAAAGACAAAACTGAATCAAGAAAAAAAATGTTAACTTAATTTGAATTAACAAAAATTTAATCATTCAAAGTTTGAATAACTTTTGTTATTAATTAACTTTAAAATTAATTCAGTTTAAACAAAGGCTTTGAATGAATTTAAAAAATTAAATATTAGAATGGATTTATGGAATGAAAGGCTGACATTTTTTAATTACGGATTAAGATTTTTGTGAATTAAGCTCAAATTTTATTAATTAATTCGAAGCTCTGATATTTAATAATTATAACACTAAGTTTTTATATGAAATTTGGATATAATATTCCTAATTTACAGTATCATTATATATTTCGGGAATAGCCGGGTACCCGGGAATGTAGAAAAAAATTCCCCGATTCCCGGGAATCAAAAAAGGTCGGGAAATTAAAAACCCTAAGACCAACTTAAGTTGCTAAAAGGTTTTTCAACAAGAACTTTGTCTTCTAAAACAAAATAAAACAAACAATTTAGATGAAGAATAAAAATTCGGCAATTATGAATAAAAAATGGTATCTGGCAAATGTCCACCACGACCACGCTAACAGATGTCGATTCTTTCATCAAAATTTTTCATAAATTTTTGTCAAAATGGCGGGTCTATTTCGTTAATCACATCACGGATTTTGAGTTTTAATGATGCAATCGATTCGATGATGATTTTTTCAGAAACAACTGCGAAATTTAAATTTAACTGAACCACAATTTTCATAGTGGATTTTAATTATTTTAATGCGATTTTCGAGCGAAATTGAATTCATTGTAATAATTGCCAATGCATCTTTTACGAATATGTCAAAACTATCATGTTGTTGGTATTGCCACAATTGAGAAACAAAGTTCTTGTTGAACAAGTAAGAGAGCTTGCAAAAAAACTTTTGATGAAAAAAAAATCGGGTTAAAAATATTTTTTCCGATTTTGACTCATTGTAGGTCCAACTTACTATGATCTTATATACGTCGTTGCAAAGGTCTTTGAAATATCTATCATTAGATATCCATATTGTCTATACATAGATATTAATGACTTGGTAATCCATAACTATCTCCGAGAAAATCGGTCCACAAATGACTGAGATATAAGGAAAAAACCAGGACAACCTGGATGTTTGACCTATTTTTCAACTAAATTTTAGTTGTTCACAAAAACTTTGAATCAAAAATTTCCAAAAAAAAAATTTGAGGGAAATTAAAAAATGTCAGCATAAATCCAATTTATCACATTAAAGTAAACTTATGTGAAGGGTATTTCAGATTCGGTACAATCGAATGTCATGTTGCCAATCGTTTTGTAACCAAAAACCTCTCTTGTTTATTTTGCAGCCTGTAGGGTAGGTTATTAATATGCAGATTTTTGTTTATGTTTATACTACATAGAAAAACAATTGTATTTGTTTTTTTAATTAATCTTTGCACAAACAAAATACATATTTCGATACGTGTACATTTTTTTAATGAATTAATTTAGATTCTAATTTGTTTAAACTTTTCGAAAATGTCATAAAGCGTTATCATTCTAAATTCAGAAGTGGGCACTATCAGTTTAACTGATATTTGTTGTTTAGAAAAATATGGATCATTTTAAAGTGGTCGGTCATAAACCCTTGTTTTAGCAAAAAATAATCTAAAATAAAAAAGTTTTAATTAAAAATTTTATAATCATAAAACTATAGATGACAACTAGATAGGTAACTGAGAGGGCAAAACCGAAATCTGTTGACAAAAATCTAATTCAAGAGAATGTATTGCCATGTATTTTGTTATTGCATCATCCGTATGTGTGAAAAGAGAGTAATTTTGTTTTATGTTTTTCTCTTCTATGTATTTATTCTATGCATAAAACTATGAATGAATTATTGCTACAACTATACCTCGATTTACTGCAATTCCTAATAAATAAAATGATAGTAAATATTGTAGTAATTTTGCAAAAATATATACATATTTTTAATTTTTTTATTTATTATTAAAAATCTTATTATTAAAAAATGTTTAGAAAAATGTATAATAAAATCAAAGTGCCTTATTAAGAAATTGAATTGAAATTATAAATTACAATCTGAATATTAGAGTTTATAGGGGCGGGGGTCTGTTAATGTAAGTACGAGTACGAGTACACAAACAAGAGTATTTACTTTGTTGTATGTAAATGAATAAATGTAAAACGTATTTTTCCATCTATCCATTTAAATTTGTTTTATTTATTTTGTCTCTTTAATAGAAAAACATTTGAATGAGTGACCTTAATATGAATTGAATAATTGAATTAATAAAAATTAAAATAATGACTGAACTTATCAGTAATAAATTATGTCCACTACTTTTTATACATACGTACATACATACGTACGTATTAAAATAAAAACAAAAACAAACAAAACTTTTTGCAAATCTGAAATACGAAACAAAAATTGAATAATCTTTTGTTTAGCATAAACAAAAATATTTATTAGAACTTAAAAACATCTGATTTTCAGAAATAAATAAATAAATAAATAAATATAATAAAATATATAAATATACAAGTGAAATTTAATAATTCAAAATTCACTTATACAACTGCACCATCCACCAACCAACCTTTTATTTGTTAAAGAAATATGTGTCTATATATCTTTTTATTTTCTTAATAAATTATTAATAAATTTTGTTCAAACACTTTTTTTTTATTTACTTTAGTATTTACAAAATACACGGCACTAGTTTAAATAAAACGAAATAAATTTTTGTTCTTCACACTGGAAGCGACAAAATTAAACTGGCCGATTGTTTTGCAAAGAACTAGAAATGAAAACTTTGTATCAAATTGATAACAAAATTTGAATTTTTACAGACAAACGATCTATCCACGCTCACATAGATTCGTGCTAACGAAGCTGGCAGTGTTGCCAGTTTGGGGGATTTTCTTTTAGAGTTGGGGGATTTTTTTAAATATTATTGGAATCTCTGAAATGTAAACAAATACTTAAAACTACAATATAAATTAAATTGTCAAATGCTTAATTATTAGTTATTATTATTAAGAATAAAATATTTAGCACGCATTGAATTGAAAATTATTAAACAGAATTTATTTTTTAAGGCCCTAATTTTCTAAGTCACCAAAGTGATATTTATGTGGATAGCAAAAACAAAATTCCAAATATTTTAAAAATTTCTTTTTGTTTTATATCCAAAAATTTTCAAATTATGAAAGGCAAATTAATGCCTGAATTTTGGTGCGTTTGCTCTGTTCAGAATTTGTATATAAAACAAAAACAAATTATTAAATTTTTTTTTCAAAAATTTGAAAAAACGATAGTTTTTTTTTCAAAATTTTCAAAAATTTTTTTTGGAGAATATTTTTTCACCAACAAAATTTTTTTTTAATTACAATTTGGTGAAGGGTATATAAAATTCGGCAAAGCCGACTATAAATCTCTTACTTGTTTTGTTATATATTTTTTATGTCGAAATTCCATTGTTCAAAGAATTTTATTTTAAACTTATAAAATTCTTTTAATAAAGTGAAAAATAAATTTCTTTCATCGCTATGTTTTTGAAATTTTCCATGGATTTTCAGTAGAGTGTCCAAAAACCGGTTTCCGGTTTAACCGAAAAATATGTTTGAATGAGCTTTAGAAAATATATTTAATTAAAACCGGTTAACCGTCATTCAAAAACCGGTTTGTCAAAAAACCGAAACCGGTGAAGTTTAAAAAGATGAAAAACCCGGTTGACCGGTTTTCGGTTTTGGATACTCTAATTTTCAGATACAAAATGAGATAATTTACAGCATTTTTAAAAAAAGATATTTTTTCAAAAATATCAATATTGTTTGATATTTTTGAAAAAACAATAAAAAATTTTATTTTTTAAAATTTTTGTTTTGAGAAATATTTTTTCACCAAAAATATTTTTTTTGTCACAAATTTTTTTTTTAAAATTATAAAGTATGTTTGTAAAAAATTAAAAAAAAAACAATTTTGGAAAAAAAAATTAATTTCGATTCCTAAAAATATTAAATTTTTTTTAAATTACAATTTGATGAAGTGTATATATATCGGTCAAGCCGAATGTAGATTTCTTACTTGTTTTGTTATATATTTTGTATGGGGCTAGGTGAAATAATGGACCGATTTCAGGCCGTTTAAATTATATCGAAGTATCCTTAATAAAACACAATCAACATTTTATTTTTCGATTCTGGTTGACTAATCGGAGGAAATGCCCATATTGTACTATCGTACACATGATGCCAAATTCGGGCTAGGAGAACTAATTCACAATTAAGTTACAAATTTTCACATACAAACAAGTAAACAAACATTGCAAGTAAAATAAAAGATTTTAAAAAGTGTTCATTTGCTTAGAGTTCTTCTTTAATAAAGGTCTGTTGCAGAGACCTCCAACCAAATTTACGGCGGCAGCTAACTTTAATAATTTTATGAAAATTACTTTTAACACAGTAAAGATTTTTAAACCATTCCTTTTTTATAAATACTTATTAATTTGTTGTTGTTTAAAAACAAAATATTTAAAAAACAAGTAAGAGATCTAATTCGGCTGTTCCAAAACTTATATACCAACCCTTCACCAAATTATACTTCAAAATACAAATTTTAAATATTTTTAGGTGAACAAAATTTATTTTTTTTCCAAAGTTATTTTTTTCGAATTGTTATTTAAAATTTTAAATTTTTTTTTAAATTTAAAAAAAAATTTTTGGTTTTTTAATTTTTTTTTTGGTAAAATAAAAATTCCGATTTTGACCCATTGTAGGTCCAACTTACTATGGTCTTATATACGTCGTTGCAAAGGTCTTTGAAATATCTATCATTAGATATCCATATTGTCTATATTAATGACATAGTAATCCAGATATATGTAAAAAATCGAGGTTGTCCTGGATTTTTCCTCATATCTCAGCCATTTGTGGACCGATTATGCTGATGTTAAATATGTAGAAAACATCTCGAAACCATGTCTGACAGAATTATTGAATATTTCATTTTTTCATTTTTTCATTTTTCATTTATTTGTTTGTAATACAAAAAGCCTTCAAGGCCAAAAACGTATTACATCTATTTCCATAATATTATTTTAACATTGTATTACATGAATATTATTTTAACAATATATTTTTTAATAAACAATTTAAATAAGCCAAAAGTATTTGTTAAACAAAACTTAAATAAAAATTAATAAGTTAGATTAAATTTATTCGAATTGAAATTGAAATGTACACCCTTGATTCTTTGATATGACGTATAAAATTTGTTTCAAGACTCCCTATCAGTGGAGGCACACCATTTGCGTAAATATTTAGTGAGCTAAAAATTATACATTTATTAATTGGCCATATTGGGAAAAAGGTCAAGAAGACGTTTTCTAAATAACCTACATGAAAAAGAAAACACTCGTAAATCATTTGGTAAAATATTCCAGTATCTTGCAGATCTTATAAGAAACGATCGTTCAAAAACAGAACATGTTATAAGTGGTATAATAAGTTGTGGATTTCTAGTAGATCTTGAAAACATAAATCGTCCAAGAAGATAGTTTGGAATACCATATTTGATAATCTTGTAGAAATATATTAAATTTCGTAATTTTACATACTGTCTGAAAGAACAAGATAGAAATTTGATAATAGCTTGAGATATGTGTTCATGATATCCAATACAATAAACAAACCGCACAATTCTCTTCACAACACGAAAGATTCTGTCCAGGATGTGCGAATTGGTACCAGAGTAGACCTCAATGCAGTAGTTTAGATGAGACATTAGCAAAGCGTGGGCTAACGTATACCTTATTCTCGTAGGCAAGTATAAACCAGTGTGGTATAGCCTTCTGAGTCCAAAAGTTAACCGAGAGGAAATAAAGTCAATATGTTCATCAAAATTGAGAAACTGGTCCATTACCACACCAAGACACTTAATTGAATCAACAAATTTCTATCTTGGGATATATATAATCTCGAATATTTGGATCCCGAAGATACCTGGGGTCTTCAAAAAATTGATTTCAACAGACGGACATTGCTTAATCGACTCCGCTATCTATAACGATCCAGATCCAGGGTATAAAAATCGGGGAGATTTGGATTAGTTTTAATAAAAAAATATACTCAACTCTCATATTCCGGCAGTGTTTGTGTCGTCGACGGATACCGCAGTAAAAAGTAGAAGTATATTTAGTTTTGACACATTCTGGCTCATCTTGTTGATAGCAAACACATTACACACAAACGCCATGTATTTCTTATGTGACTGATAGGTTTGAAGACCGCCGTTTGCTAATTCGGTAAAAACCTATATAAAAAAAACGGAAATAGAGCAAAAATATATATTTTGCCATTTGTCATCAATCTCAGACACAAACCGATAATCGATTTTTATTTTGAGTACATTAATTTGAATATATATGTAAGTATAGTGGCCAGACTAAAAATAACAACATTTCTGAGAGTCAACATATATTGAGGTTTGTGTCTATACTAAATAAATAAATTAATTTAGTACTAATCAAACATTCAAAAACGGTTAAATTAAAATCATTCAAAATTATTAAATTATTTTAAATGGGAGACAAGTTTTTATTAAAAAATATATGTATGTATATTTTGTGAAGTTTGTAAATATTACAATGCATTAATATATATTTATTTATTCTTTCCTTTGCCACCAGATTTATTTTTGGCTTTCTTGTTATCGCCTTTGCCAGGTGGCTTTCCTTTGTTTCTACCTTTACCCGCTTTAGCCTTTTGTTTCTGCATTTGTTTTTGATCTCTCAAATACTTTTTCCACCAACGTTGTATCTTTTTGGCAGCACGAGTATGTGTGAACAACCAAATTTTAGCGTCATGCAAGCGTTTATATTCTCGTTCTCTTTTACGCACCAATTCATCATAGATGGCATCTTCCCGCTTATATTCTATAAGAAAAATATCAAATTCTTGCTTTTGCTTGTCATACTCCTCTTGGAGGAAGATTTCTTCTTTGTATTTGTCGTAAATAGTTTGATCGTATTTGGCGATCAAGGCCTGTATTTGCAGCTGTAATTTATTTCTGCATGGCGCGCGCCGTATTAAAAAGACATGTATGTCTTTGATCTCAAAAACTCTTACCTTTCATCTCTGACATTTCTTTCTTGTATCAAATCCTCCTTTAGTTTTTTCTCGTAACTTAATCGAGCCTTTTCCAATTCTTCTTCAAGTTCTTGTTGTTTGATTGAGGAAGTATTATTAATATTTTGAATTTCCCGATGGCTATTCGAACTAAAAGTTTTTTTTGTCAATTATTTGGTTTTTCTATTAGAAACATTTGTTTGCTAGTGGTCTTACATTTGCTGTTTAACAAACATATTATTGTCATATTGATGAAATGCCAGTTCATCTTCCAAATGTTTAATTACGCCAGTTTTGGCGGCAGCTTTCCAAAGACGATTTAACTTTTTATTTTGTATTTTGCGTGTGATTTCTGAAATCCAGGTTAGCATATTAAATAAATTATTATTTTAAGTGTAAATTTAACCTTCTATATTCTTTTTAACTTCTTCGTTAGCTAAATAAACCTCATGCAAACGCTTCTCCTTGGCCAAATCGGCCATGGCAGACCTATGAAATCTTTCTTGGGCCACTTGGTAAACATCCTCAAAGGCTGTCAGCAAACACTTCTCCGTATTGTCAATGTCATCTAACCAGTTGGGCAAAACGTCAAGCATTTTATAATTTTCTTGGAAATAATCAATGATTTGCAAAAGATTATAATCATTTTGATTGGCTTCCTGCAATGTTTCGTTTTTCTAAAGCAAAAATAACATTATAGATTTTTTAAATGCAGAAAATGTTACTCACAGTTTTATTCCGATATTCCTGTACTAATTTCAGACAATGATTATATTTTGTAGTGCTTAAGTATTGCTTTAACAGTTTGGGGTTTTCCAATATTTTTGGTAAAATTAAAGAAATTTTTAATTTCTCAATGGCTTCCTTTGTCAGTGATAATACATTATTGATTTGATACTTAAGTTCCAGGGGAATTTCGCTTTCTAAGTGAGAATTAGTGGTTAACTGAATTACATATATTTTTTTAGATTATTTTCTAATACTTAGTTTTTCGTCAATTTCGTGAAAATCCAACTGTGAGTATTCCACGCTTTTGCCAATAGAAAATTGTATATCTTCTGAGGACATATTTTATTATTGTGTTTGAAAACTAAATTGAAAAATATTGAAATATGCCCAACAAACAATATAATAAGAAAATGATTCGAAATTGTTTTCATTTTGTGCGGCTGTTTAAAAGCTGTACGAAAACAATAAGTCTACACCATTTTCAATTGAATTTTAGAAATTTTTGTATTTCAGAATTTTCTATTTGTATTTCAGAATTTTTGAATTACATATACATACATACATACATACATACTTAAAAATTGTTTTTCAAAAGTTTCGAATTTATTAGCTTTATGACTTAAACATTCGAAATGTTTTAAAATTTTTAGCTTTTAATTTTATTCAAAGTATTGGCCAAGAACGAATCTTGCCAATTTCGGATACTCCGTTCCAAAGTGAAGAGTATCCCAGAGAGAGGGTTCTGCATCGTTCGAAACAATTAGTATTCGGACGAGGCAAGGTCTGGACTATAAGGCGGGCGAGGCAAAACTTTCCAAACACTAAATACTTTTTAACAATTATTGTTACATGTGGCCGATTGTTGTCATGATGGAATATTATAGATAAGATCCTTTTGCTCCCATCAAATACAGAAAATTACTTTACGCCGTGGTTGGCTGGACTTCACATACGATCTCTTACACTTCGGGTTATTGTTATGGATACATTTTTCATCGCACGTAATGATTCGGTGCAAAAATTATTTTCTTTTATCATTATTTTTCTTTTAACATGCAAAATCGTCTTTCAAGATAACTCCGCTTCAATTCGCATGATACCCAATTTCCCTGTTATTGGATGAATCCTGCTGCTTGCAAACGTTTTGAAATTACTGCTTGAGTCATACCCAATGATTTTGCAAGTTCTTGTAGAGTTTGACAATTTTTATGTAGACCAATTCTTGGTCTACAAACTGGGCGATCTTTGCCTTCCGTGTTAAAATTGCCACTTCTGAAACGCACTAACCATCTCTCGCATATTGAAACCGATGGAACAAAAATCAAAGAAGTAAAGCAAAAAAACCGCATATGACGATTTGTTGGTACAAAATTCGACATATTCAATAACTAAGTGAAAATAAATGACAGATATGTACCCTTCAAAATGACATTTAAATTATTAAAACAAAAACTGAGTTGAATAGATACGCCATCTATTATAAATCCCGGTCATACACCCAATATTTAACCTAAAAATAGCTAGCGCCATTTTGAATTTTGAAACGATTAATACGAGAAATAAAATATATTTGATAGCCAAAATGAAAACTGTTCGGAATGATTTTTTGATCCGACTTCTTGAATATTTAAATTTACATTTGCGACTTCGTAAATCCAAAATAAAGCATTTACCACTACCAGACAATATTCCAGAATTATTATGCTTCATAAGAATCCTTCATTTCTATTTCTTAAAAAAAATAAATAAAATAGTTTTTAAACAGCCACGTTTGTTTTCCAATTATTTTTAATTTATTTTATTAATAAAATTAATTTCGACAAATTTTCCGGTTTTGTCTTAATTTTTAAAATAATAAAAATAATATCGATTTGTTGTTGTTTTTTATTTTAATAGAAATATATACAAAATAAAATATTTATAGTATAATATAAAAAATAATATTATAACACACATGAACAGAAAGAGAAACTCAAATTCACACAATAAAGAGCAGGAAAATTATATTGGGAAAATGTGAAAATACAAACAAAAAGAAATCATATGTTTACATTCCTTCTACGCGTTTTAACTTAAACTAAAACCTAAAAGTTATAAATTGACAATAAAAATTAAAAAAATAAAACAAAAATAATAATTAAGGCAGTATTTAAATATTTTGATTTAAACATTACAAACAAATCAAAATAGAGACTAACGGATTATAGTTTTGGCAAATTCTGCTTAAAGAAACAAGAAGTAGTTGTAAAAGAAAGAGATAGAGAGAGAGAGAAAGATTTATAGAAATAAAAAGAGATTTTGAAAATAGATTGATTTTTTTTTTAAAAAAAAGAATAGGTTTTATATTAAATATTTAAGTTAGTTGCGTTTCCTTAAAGCTAAACGGCCCAAAGGACGTTTGGGTTTAGCTTCTTCTTTTTGTTCTGGTTCAGATTCTTCTGCGGCAGCATCATCAACTGGTTCAGGTTTTGAGGGTTTGTTCAACTTGCGACGGTTTACTATTAAAACAAAAGAATTTAATTAATAAACATTTGAATTATATTTTATGATTTTTTGTTTAACTTACATGCCGAGTTAGGTTTGTTGAAACCTTTATTGGCAGGAGCTGGAGCAGCTACTGGGGCGGATTCTTCAGCTTCTTCTTGTGAGTCTTGGGAAGGTGCAGGTTTGCTGGGTTTAGGTGCTGGTTTATCCGCTAAAATTATTAGTTTTTTTTATATTAATAAAATCTTACATACATATTTATAATCAAATAAGTCGGTTAGTATCAAAACTTACATTTGTTTTTCTTGGCAATCATTTGTCTACGTTTTAGGGAGTTCAAGAAATCGTCGTTAGAGCGGAATGGTCTAATAACGGGTCCAATACGCTTAGGTGTCTCTGTTGTGGTTGTGGTGGTTGTTGTTGAGGCAGCATCTTCACCTTCATCAGTGTATTGGTTGTCTTCACCATTTTCGGCATAGTCACCCTCTTCATCTTCAGCGGGTGCTTGTGTTGTGGTTGTCGATGGTTTGGCTGATTTACCAACGGGACGTCTAAGGGCAATACGTTTACCAGCTGCTCCTTCATCAGCCACAGTGAAACTCAAGTGGCAGGCCAAAGCAAAAATAACAAAAAGTAGGGTACTAAAAATACAAGAGAGAATGGAAATTATAAAATTATATTATTTATGGTTTAAGTTATTGGAGTTAATAAATCCTTATTTGTTATATTACAATACATTTTTTGTGATTACTTAAATTTCGATTTAATATTTTGGATTTTCATTGTGTAAAAGCTGTTCCAATAAGATCGGGTCGATGTTGAAATGGAATAAATAAAGTATTAACGAAAATCCCTTTTTATTTGAATTGCCCATGAATGTCGCATGTATGGATCAGGACATCGTTCAAATGTCCGCCACTGCTTAGCACAGTGGATCGGATCCCAATTTCAGTGAATAGATTCAGCATTATGTGTGCGATATTTACAATGACCATCGGTTGATTATTGGCAAATAAATTGTCTAGCGGACTCAAATCGCAAGATTTTGGTGTCCTCAAATCGTTTATGCTCAATGACCACAAATGTAACAATTTAGAAATTAAGTATTACAAAATAGACAACGAAATGTTTTTTAAGAAATAATTTTGAAAAATTTGTGACCAAAAACAAAATTTCCTCGAAATCGGTTCCCACGCTAACCCATGATATGTACAATCATTAAAATTTGCATTTTTAATCCTCATTTTTTTGGCTAAATATACATATGACCTTACAAAAAAAGAAAACACGAGTTTTGGCCTTTCTGTATTAAGGTAACGATATGTACAATTTTGGATTTGAGAATATAGGATATTTTTTTAACATATGAGCGTTACTGAGAGGATCTATGTTGTCCCTTTAGCTCTATAAATCAGCAATTTGGTATCTATTTTAGCGGAATTCCAATAAAAAAATACGACGAGCAAGTTTAAAAGAGAATCGAAGAGACTTCCTTCAAGTAAACTTGCAGTGTGTAAAAGTAGACTAATTTGTCATCTTATTGATCAAAAGTAGACTGAAAAAGAATTATAAAACTAACTAAAACCATCTAAAAATCGATAGCAAAAATCGTTGTCAGAACACTTTACCAGCTATAACCGAAATAGAGTATTAACAAATATTTATATTACTTTATATAGCCACTTTTAATTTCCAGCACTACCAAAAGTAAATTGGTGGTATCTAAGACCACAGTGTCCTATAAAGTAGTCTCAAATCGAGCAATAGAAAATTTTGGGATCTTCGTTTTGACAGAGTAATGAACCGCTTGGAATGTCTGAGCCCAGATAAGTTACCCAAATGTGGGAAAAATTCCGATTCAGCGAGAACGTATTCTCTCCATAGCGTAACCACGCGGGATTCCAAAGAAAAGTTCAGGTCCTATGACTGAAGATAAGGTCTTAAGTGCTGTCCTCATTCCTCAATATTTTTCTCAAACACTCAGCAGAGCATATTAAGATAAATTAAATTTTGTAAATTTCAGCCTAAAATATTGATGGGTTGGTACCCATTGGAATAACTCTTTAAAAGGTTTTGTTAATTTCTTGTAGTGTCTTATAGAGAATTGGAATATAGAAGAATTGGTCTCAAATTCCTAAAGATAATACTGTGTTTAGCAGGTTACCAAATGAACTCATCAACAACAATTTGAATGCATTTTTTACAAATTTTTTTAAAAAATCTTCGCAGCACATATTTATGACTGAGTAAATGTCTTGACCACAAAACATAATACTTGTTAACAAATACACACCGGCTTTTGTTAAAATAAATATTTCTTGGTCTGCTGGGGTTTTTGTTTCTTCATTAAACTTTCAAGTCCTTTCAAATAAACCACAATAAAATAAATTGAAATCTTTTTTTGTAACAACTCAAGGACGTTCAAAATAGTATTTACTTTTTTTTTCTTTTTTTCTTCTTTTATACCGGATTATTTTTTGTATTTTTTTTTTCAATACAGAAAAACCAAAACTAAAACGACCCATATACATATGTACATAGAGTTTTATAGTTGTATACATAAATGTAAATACTTGTACACATGGTTGGCTGTTTAAGCCATACATATGGCCAATTGACTATTTGGCCGTTTGGCTGTTTGGCTACTTAGCAATGTAAGTAAGTAAGTACGAGTATTATGCAAATAATAAATAAATAAATGAAAAAACCGGTATTTTAAATATGATTGAATAGAATCTATTTGAAATTCAAAATGTTTATATTGCAATTGCACATTCATGTACATTCATATACATTGTACATGAGAATGTATACATATAAAAAAGTACCTACCCAGCTGATCTAGGAGACTGTTGCCATCTAGTGATTTTAACTATAATTTAGGGTGACAACTAGTTACATAACTAGCTACGTGAATATTTATTATAGCACAGGCATGTCCTAACCAGGCAGTCAATTGACCCTTTTGGACTACAATGAGGCTGTCTAATAGCTGGACCAAAGTAGTCAATGCCTTCGATTCACATACCGGTTACATAGAGTCAGCTACCTAACGTATGACATCTAATAGTCAGTTAAAATGACATCCCATACACAGTCCAATAACCGATTGCCTGTAAAAAAACGTTCCTCCGACAACTCTCCAATATATTACTTTTCAGGTGGCTAAAATAAATACTTTTTTAAAGTCAACTACAAAATAAATGTATAAAGTGACTACACTCTAGGTTACTTAGAGACACTAAAGTGACAATTGACTTCACGCTAGATTACTTGGGATGTATAAAGTAACCAATTGACTTCTATCTGCACTACAAAGATATATAAATTGAGAGTCAGCCAAGTGGTCGGACATTAGTGAAAATTATGGGATGCCAGTATATTTAAGTTAAAAGATAATAAACTGTGTGAGAACTATATCAACATATTACGAAATACTCACAAAATAAACATTCAAAGTGACTACACTCTAGATTACTTAGAGACACTTAAGTGACAATTGTCTTCACGCTAGATTACTTGGCATATATAAAGTAAACAATTGACTTCTCTCTGCACTACAAAGAGCAAATACATGTCAAAAGACCAAAAATATATAAATTGGAGTCAGCCAAGTGGTCAGACATTAGTGAAAATTATTGTCTATTAGGGATACATTGACTACTTGCTTAACTGATGGGTATTGAAAAAGCTTATATACAATTTAACTTTACAGAATTTACAGTTAGCGCTTAAACACTGTAACACTTGCTACAAGTTTGTATTATAAAAATTCTTCAGAAGCTATTTTTAGCACAACAATAATTGTTGTTAAAAATACCTAATAAATTAAGGTGTTACTTAATGTGACATTGTCATAAATAATGAGAATTGTAAATAATAACAGCCATAGACAAATTCTTAAAACTGCAACCATAGAGAAATATAAAAAGAACGGAAACTCTGCTGTCAAAGACCTAACTCTGTTGCCAAAATCCTAAGTGGTAGGAATGTATTAGTAAATAAAACTATGTGAAAACAAAAACAACTGCCGTATGTGTGATTATTTTTGAAGTGTTTTTCTAGTTTCCTCTCTATGTGTATCTCTCTATGCCTCCAACTATGTTAGAAAGCCAAAGGTCGTGATTTGAAGATAATACAATATTTATTAAATCATTATTTTGCAAAAACTCTACAACTAGTTGTTTTTTTTTATTTTCTATGTAGTTTTTTTTTCTTGTTCAAACCTTAATGATGTTTTGTGGCATTTTGAACAAAAAAAAAAGAAACTGGTTCCTGCTAATAATCTTTCACACATACACTCGCAACAAAAATCACTTTGAGTAAATTGAAAAAAGTGGTTTTGTATAGAAAAAAAAGCATTAATAAAATATTAAATATTTTACAGGTTTATTGAAAACAAAATAATAATAAAAAAAACCCAAAATGAAGAATAAACAAGATGCGGAAGTTTTGCGTTTTTAAAAAATTCATTAAAATTATGAAAATAAATTCAAAATCCTGATTCTTTGGAAAAATAAAACTGAAATTCTTAAATGTTGTCATACGTGTCGAAATTATAACATGTCAGTCAGACTCTTAAGTTTTATGATGTGGTGGTTTTTTAACATTAAAAATCCAATCAAGTATTTCTTTAGATTAAACGATAAACACAACTTCTTCACAAAAACCACAAACTCATCTCACAAATTTAATTTATATGCAAAGTTGCCTCCAACAACCATTTAATCTGGAAACATTTCGTTTTATTTCCAGGTTTTATTCTTTCTTTAAGCACAAATGCAGAACACGTTTATTACATTAAACAAAAATCACCATCAAAAACAGATCTATATATCTTGTGTTTTGTGTTTTTTTCTTTTTTGGTTTCAAAAGAAATAACACTAGACCTTGATTTTATTATTCACAAATGACAAACTTAATTTAATAATTGCAAATTGTCGGTTATATAATCACAAGTGAGCTGAGAAACAAACAAAAAAACATATGCAAATCACATTAAACTTATAAATTCCATGATTTAAATCTTTTGTAAAAACCACCTCTTTTGTTGTATTAATAGAGTATGAGGAGTATTTCTAAGTATTACTTTATGCAAATCACTTCAAACATACATTTAAAACTTCTTCCCCAGTCACGATTTGTAAACGTGACTAATAAAAACCGCTATAAACATTTTTCTCTAAAAAACAAAAGAAAATACTAGAAAATTTTCAGAAATTTTTATCAACAAAATACTCGTTTTCATACATACATATGTTCAAAGTTATGTCGTTAAAATTGTATGCTAACATATTTCTAAACTCTTACATTACATGTTTAAATTTATAATACCTTTTCAATAAAGTGGTGTTACTCAAAATTTCAATAATGTTGACAAAGAAAACCTATATTTTATTTCAATTTGACGTTACATGATTTGGCCAATTAGTGGTATCATCTAGAGTCACATACATACAAAACAAACAATTGATAAAAATCCCTTGCAAAAAATCGTGTTTGTTGTAGAATACTAAATGAAATATTGAACCAATAACTAACTATTTTCAGTAAAATTTCAAAGGTAAAACATCGAAATAATATTGGATTTGTAGTGAGTTTTGCCAAATATTTATGACCAAAACGCGCAGGGTTTTACCTCCAACTAGCTAGAAACGCTAAAAATGCGGTTTCAATGGGTTTTTTGTTAAAAATTAGGTCGTATTTGATTTAACTTAAAAATTAAAAAAAAAATTTAAAACGAAATTTAATATTGGGTGTATAAATTAAAAATGCATGATTTACGATAGATGCTGTATGTTTTGAACGCGATTTTTGTTTTTAATAATTTATATGTCATTCTGAGGAGTCATCTGTCATTTATTCTCTCTTAGTTATTGAAAATTATTTTGAACATTGAATTTTGTACCAAATAAGCGTCATAAGCGGGAAGTTTTGCTTTACTTCTTTAATTTGAAAAAAAGTGCCGTTGAAGAACACCGATTTCCCACCAGAGTTTGTGGTTCCATGGGTTTCAACGAGCTAGAGATGGTTTGTGCTGTTTGGAAGTGGTGAAAGACAAAGATCCAGCTAAAAATTGGAGAAGATTGTTTTCAAACTCATAAAGCTCTTGCAATATCATTAGGAATTCAAGCAGCAATTTTAAAATGTTTGCGAGCAGCTGGATTCATTCAAAAGCTGGGAAATTGGTTACAATACGAATTGAAGCCGAGAGACATTTAATGACGATTTTGCATGTCCGAAATTAACCTTGAACGCTACAAAACAAAATCATTTTTGCAGACGACAATATATATAAATCGTCTTTTGAAAGACCATGATATTGTTCGACAGTAATTAACAATTAATGCAAGAAATTAATGTACAGTGGTCATATCTACCCACTGTAAAAATCTTACATCATTTTCTCTAATCTTTCACCAAAAAAAAAACGGTAGTATCCGTGCTCAACTTCCATTATAATGTATTACAAAAAACAGTTTTTTGCCTCTACTGATTAAATTTTGAGTTGACTCTCTTTAGAGGAACCAGTGCGATATTTATATATTTCATTAGTTGGTGTAAAAATATTAAAATCAGTGATCGATTTTAGGCATTATTCCTGTTAAAAAGCACAACAATTAGAAATCAGACAAAAAGGCTGGTTTAAACTTCAAAAAATATCATACGTTGAATACAGGAAACAAGTTTTATGATTAGAAGAGACAAAAATAAAAAGATTTAATTCTGTTATCATCAATTATACTTGACCCAAAACATAAAACCGAAGTCTTACCAATTTAAAGAAACGGTTAAACATCAGGGTGTTTCCCCAATGGTGTGGGGATATTTCTCTTACGGAAAATTACATTGACCTACTGACTGAAAATATATCTTCTGTTGTGGATATTAAACTAAATTTATCTAAAACTTAAGAGTTCCATGTTATGGGATGCTCCATGTTAAAAATAAAATTGCAGTAGCCAAAAATTATAATGAAACTTTAGAATGTACTAAAGAAGTTATTCACATAAAGGGAGATATTTCAAGACATTATTAAACTGTATTATTCATTATTTTGTAAAATGTGGAAATCTGAACATTTCTCAGTTTTTAAAAAAAACAATAACTAAATTCACTTTTACTTATTCTACTAGTTCATACAAATAATTTATATTATTAATGATTTCTCCTGGGTCCTGTCAATATTGCAGGAATCAACCATCTTTGCTATAAATAAAAAGTAGAATTGCCATTGCCGGACTACAAGTGGTATGAGTAATATTTTCTAAATTAAATGGGCATTTTATTCGAGAATACAAATTAATATTGAAGAACCAAGAAAAGTAGTCCGTATATGTACGCAGAGAAAAAATTGCGACAATCATGTGAATCCTTATTTTACCATATTATGGTTACCACAATCATATAAATAATTACTGTGACTATAACATTGTTAAAAACTTGTAAACATTTTTAAATAGTTACATTAAACATGTACAACTGTATATTTGTATATTTTTTCATTGGATGTGTAATAGACATCTAAGGTACTAAACTTCTTCCTAGTCAAGGTTAAAATTGTTACGAAATTATCGTTAGCTTAGTGAGCCAACCAACGTCCACTTTATATGAAAATTGAAATACACAGTTCGCTTTAAAAAACGTTTAAAATTATTAAGTTTTCTTTTCTCGTTGTCATACTGTGACATGCAAACGAGTCTATTTTTTGTCAATGTGCAACTTCTTCTATATTTTGTTTTTTTTTTATTATTATAACTCATACCAAATAAGTAATAAAACAGCATGAACAGATTTCAAAAATATTTAATAGTTTTGTTATTATTCTAACACTTCATAGAAACTCCCCTATTAACCGAATGTCATTGTGCCTTAAGTTTCCTGCATTTGTTTGACTTTACTTAACTTTCACAAATCATTTCTATTATAGTTACAAATAATTATAAATATTTACTTGCTTTATAATAACAATAATTTCTAGAACTAAACTAAAGAGAAACAAGTAGAAAAACTACAAACTTGATTTAAAAAATAAAAATCATATACTATCTGTGTATATAAAAATTGTTTCTGGGTAACGACATTAATATACATAAATACCAAAAAAGATTAACATAAATAAATTATAATAAAAAACTGAAAATTCCACCCTCCTACCGAAATAGCCAGCAAATTGCTATGTACTGTTAATTTTACATGATAGAAATAAAATCTTTAAGCGTTTTATGTTTATTTAAGATGCAGTGATATACATAGTTGTCGTTTTTTGTTGTAGTTGTTGTAGTGTTAATAAAATTCAAATTAAAAACTCGTAATTAATCTATCAATTTTTGCCATGAAATATATTTAAGACAAATGAAACTAAATTTAAATAACGACTCCTAGATATGATGTGTTTGTATCTGACAGAGCTGTAAATTAATCATTCTTTTTATACCCTTCACCATGAGTAGCAACGTTTGTAATTTCTACATTTTTCATTTGCAACACCACAAAGTATATATATTCTGGATCGTTATAGATAGCGAAGTCGATATAACCATATCCGTCTGTATGTTGAAATCAACTTTCCGTAGCCCCCAAATAACTTACAAACATAATTCATACATCAATGGCTCGGTTGTCATTTAAAATCGGGCCATAAATGGCTGAGATATATGGAAGAAACCGGGACAACCTCGATTTTTGGCCTATTTTTTATCTATATCTAGATTACTAAGTCATTACTATAGACACTATGGATATCTAATGTTAGATATTTCAAAGTCCATTGCAACGATGTATATAAGGCTATAGTAATTTGGACCTACAATGGGTCAAAATCGGGACAAATATTTTTTAATCCGAATTTTTTTTTTCATCAACAATTTTTTTTTATCATAAATTCTTTTTCCGAAAATTATATTTTTTTAAAAAATTAAAAAAAAACAATTTAAAAAAAAAATACAACCAATTTTGAAATACAAAAATTTTAAATTTTGTTTACCTAAAAATATTTTACAACTAATTATTTTAAACTAGCTTGACCCGATGCGCTTCGCTACCCCTGTCATAGTAAAAATATATAGCCTATTGACGCTTCCCAGTAAGGATCTATCTACGTTCCAAATTTCAATAAAATCGGTTCAGCCGTTTAGGCGTGATGCTCAAACAAATAAACAAACTTACAAAGGCATTTATATATTTATATAGATTATAATTTGGTGAAGGGTATATAAGAGCCGAATATAGCTGTATTACTTGTATCGCTTTCAATTCGTTCAATTCAAATTTTCCCATTTTGATTGGATGTTCGCCTATTCAGCCACTACCTGACAATTCCAGTATATTATGGAAATTTCAAATCTAAGAATTTTTGTCATTGGAATATACTAGGTGATATACAAAAAGAGAGTGCTGTTTTTTACATTAAATTCAAATTAATTCTTTTTTCTAATTCATTTGAATTAATTCAAAATCAATTAAATTCAAATGAATTGGTAAAGAATTGCAATACACTTTGACAAATTTATTTGAATTAGAAACGAATTGCAATTCACTTTGACTCCAACTTCATTCAATTAATTTTTTTTGTGGGAAAAGAATTAATTAAAAATTTGCTTATTCAAAGCATGAATAATTCGCCAATAAATTAAAAAATTAATGATTCATTTACAGCTCTGGTATCTGTGTATTATTTAATATTTTACATATGAATGTTTGTTTGTACGAGTACATATTATGTACATATGTATGTATGTATTAATTTCTATATACATATACTTATGAATATTAATATTTAATGTTTTTTTTTTCAACTATCAATAATAATTTAAAGCCTGAATAAACAATTTTATAAAAAACAAAACCAGACAGTTTTGTTTTATTGCATTTTGTTGTTGTTTTCTAAGAAAGACAAAAAAAAAGACTTTTAATAAATAAATTAAGAAGTTGTGGAACACCGGCAGCATTTTCTTGTCGTTTGTTGTTTTTGTTGTTGCTAATGTCTTGATATGTCAGTGTATGTGTGTGCAAGTGTGTGTAAGTAAAGTAAGGCAACCAATCATGTTTAGGCATGTTTGTTTTTTGTTTTCATATGTTTGAGTGTGTATTTATGCCTTAAGAGAGTTTTGTTTTTGTGTTTTTTTTTTCTTAAAGTTTGATAAAGTTGATCCAAACGACCTTGAAAGATATCTGTGTGTTTTTGTTGGTTTTGCTTCGGCTGCGGCTGCTGTTATTGTTTTTGTTTCTTAATACAAAGTGACATATTCAGTATGACTTTTTTTGTACCTATTTTATGTTGATAATTGAGTGATAATTAAAACTGTATTGCATGTTTTGAAATTCTTGAAATGATTTTCAAAATCTATTGGAAATCTAAACTTGTTAATTACCTGTATGTGTTTTATTTAAATGAAATAAAACTTTTAACTATTTAAGAAAACTAACTGTATTCAGCATGTACATTTATTTGTATTTACAGTTATTTGTGTAATGCACAGCCGTAACGATCTTTCGTAATGTTGAACGAATTGAAAATGTAGATATTTATGTGCTTTTTAGAATATTTTTTGAACAACTTGACATTAAAGGACATAAAAGAATGCCGCCGCTGGCTGTAGTGAGTTAAAAAATGTATTTTATTTTGTCCAGTAGCTTCTATAAGCTTTTTCAATATTTTCTTTATATAAAATAACTACACCATTTCCAATTGTATTTAAGAATTTTGTAATTGTGTTTTAGAAATTTTTCAATTATATTGCAGAGTGCATTTTTTACGTAATCTAACATTTTATATTAAAATCTTAATTTCATAAAAATAGATAAGTTCAGCTCATTTGCAAACAAAGATAAAGATAAATATTTTTTTACAATCAATTTATTTCGTACTCATACTCGTACCAGAGCTGTAAATGAATCATTAATTTTTGAATTAATTCGCGAATCATTCACATAAAAAAATGTATTGAATGAAATTTGAGTCAATTCAAATGAATTTGGTAAAAATTAATTGCAATTCGTTTCCAATTCAAATGGATTTGTAAAATTCGTTTCTAATTCAAATGAATTTGACAAAGTGAATTCCAATTCATTTGAATTGAATTGATTTTGAATTAATTCGAATGAATTAGAAAAAAGAATTGGCAATTCATTTCCAACTCATTTGAATTGATTGAAATTCTAATTGATTTTGTAAGTAAATCTACAGTAAGCATCACTGTCGTTTTGTTATTCAACTCGTTTTGTATATCACCAAATATAGTCAAAAGACAAAAAATTCTTAGATTTGAAATTCCCATGATATACTAGATTTGTCAGGTAGCGGAAGAATAGGAATTATTTGGTATCAGATGGCAAAATTTAGTTTATTTGCTAAAAGAAACTAAAATTTTTATTTTTCATTCTGCCTAGATCTGCTCTTTAATTTAATTGATTGCAACTCATTTTTGATTTCATTCATTTGAATTGCAATTCATTGTTCTAATTCATTTGAATGAATTCAAAATCAATTCAATTCAAACGAATTGGAAATGAATTGCAATTCACTTTAACAAATTCATTTGAATTGGAAATGAATTGAAATTGAAATTTAAATTTCAATTTGAATTGATTCAAATTTCATTAGATTTTTTGTTGTGAAAATAATTAATTCAAAATTTAGCTAATTCATAATGAATTAAAATCAAAAACGAATGATCCATTTACAGCTCTGACTCATACAGACTTTAATTTGGAAGTATGTATCTTTCAAAACGAATGCCATTTATATATATTTTCTGAATAATCGCTTGGAAATTAATAAAGGTGTGCCTCTTTTACTGAACAAAGAAATTGCAATTGTATGTAAAATGGCCTTTGTAATGAATATTTAATAATACTGAATATATAGACCCCATAGCTATAATTTTGTGCATCTATATTTTTGAAAACAAAGCTTGATTCAGAAACACGGCCGAAAAACAATTTTAAAATTTTTAATTCAAAATAATTTTTGAGTGTTTTTCATAAAAACATTTTAAATTTGTTAATGTCGTGTTTATGACTGAAAGCCGAATTAGTAAAATTTTTCGAGTAAAATTTTTCGTAATTTTCATATTTGAGACTACATTTTATCATAATTTCGATATCAAAATATTTTTTCGATACGATTAAATGAAAGCCGCTACCAAAAGAAAACTGAATTGTCTTTTCATGTCTGATGAAATACTGCATGAGACGGAATTGCATCCAATTCGCGTCACAGTGTGTTTCTTACTTCTTTGAACAAAGCGTTACGGTTACTGGAGACTGTTACCTGAGCTTGCTAAATAATTTTTCTATCCGGAACTACGCCGAAATAGAATGCCTTTCAACTCTGTGAAGTTTCAACAAGATGGTGCAATTGCACACTTAGGTCAGCCTTTTATGGCCAAATTGCGCAGAAAATGAACAATTTAAATTCAAATATCTTTAAAACTAATTAAATAGTTTTTAAAACAATTCAAACGGGTTTCAAATGAAAAAATATTGAATAAATTCAATGCATTACAAAAAAAAATTATTCCAGTTTCTTAGTGGAATACAGCTAAACCCTGTATATAAAGAGTTAACATTAAGCTAAAATAACTTTGAAACATCACCAAAATGTCTGTGAATTAAATTCATTATTATAATCGGATATTATATTTGCCAACAACAAACTATAACCAATAAAAGAACTTAAGTCTTCATTTCCCTTATTCCACACTTGTGTTTAATGTACACAGTATTTTAGAATAATTAAACATTTACAAACAACTATAAAAATGTATAATTCTTGACAATCCCATAAATAGCTTAATTACTTTAACTCAGTAAACTTCAGTATTTTACAGCCACTTATTTTTTATATTTACCAAAGTAACGTTTATATTTTTATATATTTTTTTTACAGCCACTAGTATATAACGCTTAATAATCAACGTTTGTATATTCTTAACAATTTATCGTTGATATTTTTTTTTATAAAAAAAAAATTTCAAACAAAAGTCTTAAGAAACAAACTTGTTTTGTTTGACATTTAAACTTTTCGAAATCGTTAAGACTAATTTTATAATATCATCAGCATCATCATCATCATCATCGTCATCACATGACAGTAGAAACTTGTATGCAACATAACAACAACAATAAAAGCTAAAAATACAAAAGACTCAAAGAAACAAACCTCATAATGCTATGAGAAAATGACCCTTGTCCTTTAAAACACCAAAGCTTAAAACAACAACAACGACAACTGCAACTACACCATTAAATCAACACAATTACATTGAGTTATACAAAAAAAAAATAAATAATGTACAATTAACACAATTAATCTGCTATCAATTATAAATATAAATGTTTTTCTCAACTTCTAAAAGTCATTCTTGTATTTATGTATATAAAAATATTTAAATTATAAATAGTAATTTTGTTTTTTAATAAAAATAAAAACCAACACTCACATGTTAAAGAATTTCATTTTGTTTGTTTTTAATGAGTATTTTTTTCTAGTTAAATTTAAAGAAAAATTATTTAAAATATCAGCCTTTTTTTAATGGGTTTTTTTGTTTCTTTTTTTTCTTTTTACAAATTTTTAAAAAATTTGTTTAAATTATTTTTTATTTTTTTTTTGTATTAAATTTGTATTTTGAATATTTTTGCTAAACTCCACCAACTTCAAGTTAACGCTTAGACCTTAAGTTTAAAGCGTGTTAGCTTAGTACAACTTCTTAATAACGACTAATGCTTGATGGTTTGACTAGAGACTCAAGAAAACAATTTGTTTCTTATTTCTTTAACATATTTCGGTTTTTTTTTTTCTTTATTTTATTTTATTTCTTTCTTTTTTGTTTTTGTATTTTAATCGTGTTCAAAAGCTACAAGTTTGTTGCTGCTGCTGCTGCTGTTGATATTCATTGGTGGTGGTTGAAGTAGTTGTAGTGCTAGTGCTGCATTAAACAGCAACATTAACACCACCATCACCAGCATTAGCAACAACAAGAAATTACTGTCAGAGCATTCAAAATAAAAACTTTGAAATGCTTACAATTTCACTATGGGTCGGATGTATTTATTTTGGAAATCAACTGTTTATCTATAATTCCAAAATTTATTTTATTTATTGGAGAATTTATACATTCCCTGTGAAAATCACAAATTTTCAAGTCCCACAAACCGTTTTTAAGAGCTATTTCAAATGTCAGTCTGTTAGAAAATCCCACAAGTCCTTCAATTATTTATTATTTTTATCTAAGCCATAAATAAGCTGCAAGTAGTCCAGTTAATAGGATAAACTCCATTTAAATACTTTTTTTAAATTTTGATAAATGCAACTCTGTTTTTGATAATTTCGTAAACAAATACTTGTATTGGGTGTATGACTTAAAAATTTGCGGTTTTTGTTATTAATAACTTTTATGTCATTTTGAAGATTACATATCTGTAATTTATTCTTACTTAGGTATTGAACATTAATCAACAAAGTTTTTTTTTCATCGAAAATATCGAATTTTGTACCAAGGAGTCATATGCGGGAAGTTTTGCTTTACTTCCATAATTTGCTCACCAAAACTTGTTGTGAATGTGATTCATCGGTTTCAATGTGTGAAAAATGATTTTGACACGGAAGACAAAGATCGGCCACCCAAAAAGGTTGAAGACAAACAATCATTGGGAGCTACTCAGGCAGCAATTTCAAAACGTTTGCAAGCAAGATGATTCATCCAAAAGCAGGTAAATTGTAAATTGAAGCCGAGAGACCTTGAAATACTATGTATTTTGCTTGTCCGAAATGATGTATGAACGCTACATATAAAAGAAAATCATTTTTGCACCGAATCATTACTTGTGATGAAAAGCGGAACCATTACGATAACCCGAAGTGTAAGAGATCGTATGTGAAGTCCGGTCAACCGGCCGAATCGTTATCCATGGTAAATATCCATAGCGCTAAGGTAATGATCTGTATCTATTATGAGCTGCTGAAATTTGGCAAGAAAGAAGTGGTTGGGAAGTTGCCCTTGCCCCATTTATTTGTTTCGATCGATGCAGAAAACTCTCTCTGGGATAAGCTTCACTTCAGAACAGAGTATCCGAAATCATTATATTGTCAGAAAGATGAGAAAAGGTAATGTTGTTGTTGTTGTAGCAGCATGAACAATTTTACAATAATCAATCTGGATGTTCTGGGGGTTCAGCATGTTGTTCAAGTCCAAGAAATTGTGTTACCATAAATCCATATGACTGAGTGAAGTAGGGTTGGCTGAACAGTTGAATATGTGGAGGGTCTCATGAGGACCCTGACCACATGCTGGGAATAAGTTAAGGACAGCACGGTCTATGCGGGATCAAAAGACGTTAAGTCTGTTGTCCAATCCTGATCTAAGTTGTGCCAGAACGACTATTGTTCCACGCGGCAGAATCTTCTCTGCGTCTGCTATCGGTGGTGGGCGATCTCATACGATATCCTGCTACTGCGGAATTGATGGCGTGTCTGTGAATGTCGTTCAAAGCTGTCATATACGAGCGGCGATATCAAATGGATCCTGCACATACCTATGTATGCTTTTTTCGTATTTCCGTAGGTCCTGTCTGAAATTCCTCGGGGGAGACTCCAACTGTGTGATGTTGAAGTTTGGAGGATTCCTCCGATGACATCCCAGAAGGAACTGTTGCGTTAACATGACGTTGTGTTCCCTGACCGGTAGAACCTTGGTTTCCTCGTGAAGGTGGTGTTCGAAGGTAATTTGAAGGCAGCCTGTGACGGTCCTTAAGGCTACGTTTTGACAGCTTTGAATATTTCTCAACTGGGTATCACTCAACGAAGACGACTACACTGGAGCAGCATAGTTGACCACTGACCGACCAATCGTCTTGTAGGTAGCTAGCAAGGTTTCTTTGTCCATACCCCAAGTACTGTCGGCTAGTGCTAGTGAAAAGGTCATAGATAACAATGGCAACCAGAATTTTTTTGAGATCTTTTAAATAACACTGTGCGGAAGCCCAATTTAGTGGAGGTTCTGCTTACCGGGGAAATATACCGCTTTTCTTTCTTTATTGACTTGTAACCGGCGTTGAGCTCAACAACTTTCCTAAACATCACTTTGCGATATTCGGACATTTTCCTTATATTCCTATTAACTTCAAATCGACATATCTCGATTCCTAGACCTGATCCATCGAATTGCCGCGACTATATAATTTGTATTTGACCGATATAACTTTTAACAGAAGCCCCGCCCATCACTGACCCGTACCATTTGTCGCATAGTGTAATTTTACACCACACCAAACTTAACCTAATTTTTGTACAATTTTTCGTATCTCCAATTGATGTTCGAAAATTCATCCAATTTCTGTTCAGACAATTCAAAATGAATAAGTTTTAGAAAAATAACAATTATTTATCTACAATTATCATTGTTTGCAGATTTACTTCACATTTTATAAATAGAACTAAAGTCATCAAATGAGATCTGAACCATGTTTGAGCAGCAAGTATTTCTAAATTATGAACAGAAGTGAAATATTTCCTTTCCTCTGGAAGTAACAAAATTGTTATACAAATTCCAATTTTTTTGAAAATTCATAATCGGTTCATAAAACCAAAAACTGATTTACAAAGAACTCGACTATTAAATAAAATTTTATTTTATTATATTTATAAGAGCTTTGCTGTTGTTCTATACCCATGGTGCAATCAATGGTTTGAATTCGTAAAATCGTTAAGAAAAAAGCACACCCTAAAAGACAGGTTTTAAAAATAAACGTACATGTGTATGAATAAAAAATAAAAAAATAAAGAAATAATATAAATAATTTCTTGTAAAACAACAAATCACACAAAATAAATCGCTTCATTTCATTATTTTTTTCTGGCAATTTTAAGTACATTTTTCTTCTTCTTCTGCTGCTGCTACTGCGACCAACATAAACACACAAATTTGACATTTTGTAAATCTTCTTTTATTTTTTGTTCGTTTGTCAAGCAAAAGCTCAGGAGTTTAAATTTACTTTACAAAAAACATTAATTTCTTTCAACAAAAAGAAGCTTTTTTGTCAGTTAAACAAATAAAGAAAAACACACACACACGCAAACAAATTTGCGAACTAAACAAACTTGTTTCATGGGGTTTTCTTTAAACGAGAAGAAAAAAATTAAGAAAAAAAAAGTAAATAAAATAATTATTGTATTACTAGTTCAATTTGGTTAAATTCATATTTATTTTGTTTAAATTACTTGTGGCAGGCAGTTATGTTGTTGTAGTTGTTGTCATACATACAAATACAAATAAGTATAAGGCATAGATAAATACATATAGATCGGAAACTCTCCTGTCAAAGACCTAACTTAGTTGTGAAAAACCTAAGTGGTGCAAATTTATTAATAAAAAACTATGTGAAAACAAAAACAACCCTCGCATGTGTGATTATTTTGAGTAATTTTATTGTTTGAATTTTTTCCTAGTTTCTGATCTATGTTTCTCTATGGTATAAGGCATAGAGAAAATATACATAGAGGGGAAACTAGAAAAAATCTCAAAACAAAAAGTTACACATACGAGTGTTGGTTTTGTTTTCAAATATTTTTTTAATACTAATACATTCTCACCACTTAGGATTCCGATAACTGAGTTAGGTATTTGACAGAAGAGTTTCCGCTCTATGTCTATTCTCTATGGTATAAGGTGCCTAGAAAAAATACAATTTTTAGTTTGATAATTTTTGTTGCTTGCTTTTTAATTTTTTTATTTTTTTTTATACAAAAAGTGTTGATTATTAATATTTGCTTAAATTTTTTAGGCGCCACATTGTGTTGTATGGAATATTTGCTATTATTATTGTTGTACTTGCTGTTGGTTGGTCTTTTTAGGGTGCGTCTACTTGTTTATTATAAATTAGTTTTCAAAAGAAATCAAAATATAAAAAAAAAACTATTTTAACCCAGTCAAATATTAAATAAATTATCAAAAACAATAAAAAAAAAATCATAAAAATTCAATAAAGTTCACAAGACATAAAAAAAAACTTACTTAGTATGTACGAATATGTAATCTAGGAAATGCTGATGAAGATGATGATGAGTTACTTTGCTTTGACATCGTAGGTGTAAAAATTAGTTTGTGTGTTGTTTTTTATCTTGCTGGTGACTTTTAATTAAATACACATAACCTTGGTTAAATATTTATTTAAAATTATTTGTGTAAAACAATTAAAAATGTCAACATGATCGATTCAATGATTTGATAACAAAAAAAAACCAAACACATACCGACACCACACATCTGTAAACACCACAGGACGTATGAGTGATTTGTTTTAAACAAACGTTTGAACAATAAAAAATTAAATTTAATAAAATAAATAAATAGCATCACATAAGTGTTGAGTACAACTAATTGATATTATTTTTTAGTTTGGGTTTTTTGTTTTTGTTTTTTTTTTTATAAAATATTTTATTCAATGACAGCGAATTAACAAAAACATGATTGTCAATTAAAATCAAACGTTCGATAGATAAATTAATAAAATGTTGTGTTCTTTCCAAAAATGGCAAATATCATTTTGGTTTAGTAAATTATGAATTAAGTATTTAATAAAACATTGAATTAAATAGTTAATAAAATTTTAAAAATATCAACTTGCAAAACAGAAAAATTTTACTTCTCAAAATGTATTCAATAGTCGTAAATTATGGAATAAAAGTTTCGGCAGAATAGTATGTTTAATCATTAACACATTTTTAAAAAATATATACATATATTTGGTCATTTCACAAGGTCTCCTATCATGTCATAATGTCCTAATATTTGAAAATGTTGTTATTGTCTTTCAAGCTAAAAATGTCCTAAAAGCGTAAAAGATCGTATATGAAGCCCGGCCAAGTAGCCGAATCGATACCAAAGCCAAATATCCATGGCGCTATGGGTCCTATCAATTATGAGCTGCTGCAAACTGACTAGACCATCACTGGGAACATGTACCGAATCCAACTGATTCTTTTAAACGAGCATCCGACATGAAATGGTAATACTTCATCATGACAACCCTCGGCAACATGTTACAATACCTGTTAAAAAGTATTTAGAATGAAGAGGTTGGGAAGTTTTGCCTCACCGCATTATAGTCCAGACCGTGTTATTACCAAAAGTTTAGAATTTCTGGTTCTTACTTATTTTGAAGTCCCGAAGTTTGACAATGGATAAATTTCATACCAAAAAATCGGATATAAAGAACTCGGTTGTAAAAATTTTGTATTTAATTATTTTTTTTTCTAAACTTACTATCTATATATATAAAAATGAAAAGGTCCATGTATGTAATGGCATCACGTGAGAACGGCTGGAGCGATATGGCTGATTTTTTTTTTTCGATTCGAAATTTTCAGGAGATGGTTTGTAAAGAAAAAAAAATTAAAAAATTCCGGGTAAAACTCGGAATTTTTTGAGCCAGTCAACTGTAATAAAAAAGCTCCCTAAAGTACAAATTTAGATATTTTATTTGCAAATAAATAAGAACAGGCAGGTGTATGTGGGTTGGTGAAACTTGACGAACTAACATTAGAAAATGCTACCGGGCGAAGCCGGGGCGGTCAACTAGTTTTTAATAAAGTTAAAAACTCTATAGAGTCGACTATAGGACTAAGTTTTTTCACACACTGTTTTGAAGGTATCATGTCGTCAGCATCGCACACTACGTATTATAATTTTAGCAAAACTTTGTGTTGCCACGATAATTGGTTCTACAATCTGGAACGATCTGAGTCTTACTCGACCAATGATTGTCTGATTTTTGATTTGTTGATTGCAAATTGACTTTATACGAAAAGTAAGGTTTTAAAAAATAATTTTTTTTAATGAATTCTATTAAAAAAATGTATGTTTTAAATAATTATTCTTGAAATTTCAAAGGAAAAAAGCCATCACAAGAAAATATCGGATAGTCAAGCATACCATTTGGATCATTTTCAACTATACTTTCATAAAATAACATGATTTTTAAATTCTTGATTTTTTTTTTATCAGAAATATTTGTCAGTTTTTGAAAATAACAATTATGTTGTGATTTTTATTATAAATGTCATAATTGTTACGGTCGCTGGTTTATTGCTTTATGAAACCGGAAAAATCTCTATTGATGTTCCAAAGATATTGGATTAGTATTGTAGTTTGGAAGTTCCTTAATTATTAACATTCATTGTACATTATATCCACTGGGAATAGTGAAAATGTGCTGAATACAAAGTTTACTTCTTACGTAAAACAGAAATGATAAATTTTAATACAAAATCCAATTATTGTCTAAAAAAATGGAATATTTTATTCATTCACATGATTCTTATTTTCAAAACAAAAGATTTTAGAAACGAACACGTTTAAACTGTAATATGTATTTCGTTTAACAAGTTAAAAACTAATTAAATTTGTGTACGTACGCAGATATATGAATTATATTGAGAGCAATCTGATTAGAATTATACGATACGTAATTTAAATACGGCCACGTGATTATTGTCGTAAAAATAAACGTGCCTATAATTTTAGATACTTCAATCAGAACTCAGAATAGCGAATAGCCACATTTTGAAATTCTTATAACAAATGAACAAGTTTTTAATGGTGCAACACATTCGTATAACATTATTATTGCTTAACTCTTTCAGCCACGCTTTTTTGTATATAAGTTTAACCCTCCGTTAGTCGCAATCATTTTCAATCGAGACTAGTCGCAATGTATCAAATTGATATCAATAAAAGAAAGGCGCGTTTGTAAATAATCTCTTCACTTTTTATTTCGAAAACAATATTAAATTCAAAGTATTTAAAAGAATAATATATTTTTATCAAAAAATAGCTTAAAATTTTGAAGGCTAATTGTTTTTACTGCGGGGTACACAATTTAGACTTCCTAGCTTTATGTATGTAAAACTTTTATTGCTAAATTTTTATTTGTTTAATTTGAAACACAATGTGACAGGGAAAAGATTTGTCTGAACTTAAGAAGGTCTAGATTGTTTAGATTAGATCAGATGGATTGAAGAACCTGTTGAAGCAATTTAAAATGGGTTATATTACACTGTATTCTCATGTCCAAAGGATAAAAGTTTCTGACTTCTTAATAATTATATCACCCATAAATAAAGATTGAGCTTTCTATATGTTAACATATAACATTGAATATTGACCCTATTCATTCGTGTGTTGCCTTATCGACCATGCTTTAAATTAGGATATTTAAATACTGATAGAAAAACTAGTTCATTGCCAAACTGAAACATTTAAAAAATACCACGTGATACTTATTGACGTAAAAAGAAATGACTTAAACAATTAACTTGTGGTTGGTATACTGCATCTCTGCATAAAAATAAACAATTTAAACAAATACACTATTTATTAGCTTTAAATGATAATTAAAAAAAATTAAAAATTATCCTCCCAAATTAGACAAATATTCTAATATGAGTTAAATAGCTGATTGTTAAACAGATTTGTATTTAATATAAAAATACTACAATTTTTAAATCTCTAATTAAAGCCACAAACTTGTCTATTTTCAGACTCACATAACTTTTACTTTCTTCTACAAAACACAAAAGAATTTAAAGCGTTTTTAAATATTGTATTTAAAAAGATATTCTAGAAATTATAAATACACCAACACACAAATAAATAAATAAATGAATAAAATTGTGATACAAAAACCTTGAACTAGAAATTGTCATTGACATATAATAAAAGATCAAATAAAAATCTTGATTTTTTTTATATTAAAACGAATATTCAAGAGGTTTGCACAATAAGCCAACGCTAGCTAGCTGAAGTAAAATACGATAAAGGCAGAAAAAAGATAAAGACTTTTTTTTAACAGCAAATCAAATTAATAACTAATCAGCATAAATTTAAGACAAAAACATGATCGTCAAAATGAAAAACAAACAAAAACATAAATAGTTATAGTTAATAATAGCAATAATAGTAAAACCTGTTAAATTATAGAAACAAAATAAATACATAAATACATATTATGGTATTTAGGGGAAAAAAAATAAATAATAATAATAATAATGTTTTCTTTAAATGTTAATTTGATGGACAAAAAAAATATGTTAAACCAAATATTTATAAATAGTAGATATAGCAGAATAAAATTAATGTTTGTGACGTATTTTAGAAATTAAAAAAGTTCCAATTGGCAACATTGATTGGTTATTTTAAGAATTTTATTTGATCAATTCAAATTTTAATCAGGTTACAGGATATTTTTGGTGAAGGCAGCTTTTCTAATATCAATTACAAATACAAAATATATAATTTTTATGAACTGAATTTTAAGTTGTTTCTTTCGGTTAAAAAGTTATAAAGGTTATAAAGTTTATACTATAAACTATAAATCGATGGCTTAATATAAAAAAGGCGTAACTCGATTTTTTGTTACTTTACAGGAAAAGGAAACAAATTAATAAAATCCATTAAATTTTAGACACAAAAAAAGTTTAAATGCAAATTTTAATAAGAAGATCACATGTTATTTTATATTTAAAATTTTTTTTTTTTTATTTTAATGAAGTTATTTAATATAATTCTTTTTTCATTGAAATTTTTGAAACTAAAAAATTAGTTACGCCTTTTTTATATTAAGCCATCGAAATATAAGAAAAACCTTGCTTATAACTTATTTCTCTAATATTAACTATTAGTTACCTATTCCGTCAGAAAAGTGAAATACATATATACCCCTCTTCACCTTCGTGAGAAGGATATATATGTATAAGTTTGTCATTCCGTTTGTAATTTCAATAATATAGTTTTCCGACCCTATAAAGTATATACATATATTCTGGATCTTTATAGAGAGCGGAGTCGATTAAGCCATGTCCGTCCGTCTGTCTTTCTGTCTGTTGATTAATACATCAAAATCTCCGGAATTCTTCCGGCTCGGCTGCTATTAAAAATCGTGAAAATCGGTGCACAAATGGCTGAGATTAATATATACAATATGGCAGAGCTCGAAAATAACTCGTCCATATACCAAAAAACCCAAATTGTGATTTATATTTTTGTGATAAAAATAAATCACTGAAAATAACAGTTATTTAAATGGTTTGGTATGACTTTTATTAGTTTTTGTTGTTTTTATAATGATTTGATGTGATATAAACAATTCATTTGTTCTTGTTCTTAATAACTGTTACTTTCTCTTTTATTTACATACAATAACTTATTGTTAGTAATTTTTAACAAATTATGGAAATAATATGATATGTATGAAGTAATGAAGTCTGAGTAACAGAAATGAGATTTTTTTTTTAAATTGATCTTTTATAAAATTTCTTTTGATAAATTTTATATATTTAAGATTTGATTTTCATCAAATGCATTTTTGCGATTTATTTTTCATGTTCGCAAATAAAAGTCACAAGCTGACCTTTACGAAAAAAATAAATTATAAATCTCTCATCCAGATTATTTGTGTGTTGTTTCTTTTCTGTTTCTCTCAACCCCAAACCTAAAATGTTCTCAAATAAATCACTCTCTCAGTGATATATCACAAAAAATTATTTTTAAATGGCTGCGAATGAGAATTTACCATTGAAATGAAAGTGAACCAGTTATTTTCGGTCTCTGCAATATGAATATCTAATGATAGATATTTCAAAAACCTTTGCAACGAGGTATATAAGACCATAGTAAGTTGGACCTACAATGGGTCAAAATCGGCATTTTTTTTTCACCAAAAGTTTTTTTTCGCAAAATATTAAAAAAATTTAAAAAAAAAAATAATTTTTCATCATATTTTTTGTAAGTTATCTAACAAAACCCAATTAAAATCATCTTCAAACGAAATTTATTTTATCTCAGATGAGGAGCTCGAACAAAATGAAAATATTTCGACTACTCAAAGGCTAAAAGATATTTTTAATAAATGTAAAAACCACTAAATAACGAAACCAAACTATAATGTAGATTTGCAACTTGCAAAAGAAATATGTAGATCTTTTTATTTCTGACGGATCAAGAGGAAAATACTTGCAGATTTGTTACAAGTATTTGTAAACGACTTTGCAAATGTGAAAGATGTTTTTTCGGCATCAGCATATGTCGGAAACAAAATTCGTTCCAGAATGACAGATGAAACCATAGACGCAATAGTATTATTAAAATAAACACAATTTTTTTTTTACTAAGTTACTGCTTTTTACCAGTGTGTACATTCTTTATTTAATTAATTGCTACATAAAAAATTTACTTTCAATTGTAAAGACATATCGCACACCCAGTTCAAAAGTGACACAACTCAAAATTTTAATTTTTCAGATATCGAAAATAAATATATACCAATTGAAACATAATGAAAGACATTAGTGTTTTTTTTTTAGCCACAGTTAACAACAACAGAATACACTGATATCTTTTGTATAGATAAACAAGTGTATTGTGCATAGTTTAAGCGTAAAATTCATTTTTCGGGTTTATATAACCCGACAAATTAATTATGAGTTGTGTCACTTTTGAACTGGGTGTACGTTTCTTTCTTATAATTTTCGGGATTTAGACTTCCTGATCGGGATTTCGGGATTCTTTATTAAACCCCGAACCCACTGTGGTTCCAAATCAAAATCTAGGTGGACAACATTTTTTGGCGTTCTTTTTATATAGAATTTGTATCTCCGATTCCAAAAAAAATGTTTAAAAGATCAATATAAACTTTTTTTCAAATTACAGTAGGGTCTAGATATACATATAAAAATCATTAATAAAAAATTAAAAAATATATGTTTTCATGTGTTTCTGAAACTAAATTTTTAAAAAGATCTGTATTTACTATATTTCAAGGTACAGTAGGGTCTAGATATGAAAAAAATCAATAATAAATAAGGAAATATTTCTAAAAATTCCATTCCGTAAAAATTAAAAAAAAAAGTATTTCGGCGGGTGCTGGCGGCTACAATTTTTTTACAAAGACATTCCCCAGAAGTTTCTTTAAGTGATGTATATAGTCATTGGACGGGCTTCGAAGGTCTTTTTTTTTGGCAAGCTATATAACATTCTTAGAAAAAAATATCAGTATATTTGGGACCCCAGTTGAAAGGACTATAACAGGAAAATGGAGAGGCCCATAAATATAAGATATAAACTTAATAAAAGCCTACTTCAATGTTTATCTATGTTTTGAAGTATGAATTTAGTAAAGCAGTAAAATATTAAAAAAAATTAACGAAAATATGATTCTAGATTTGTTGAACTTCTGGCGCTTCTGTCGAGAAAACGAAATGTCCAATTGAAAAACCCATTTGTATTGGAGGAGAGCAGATTGTCAGCTTCCGAAAAAACTTAGTTTTTCCAAATTCTGAAGATACCGATTTTCATAATTTTGTCCATCTAGATTTTGATTTGGAACCACAGTGGAATCCCGGGATTTTCAAAAATCAGTCCCGATTAGCATCTCTAACTGATACTGAAATTTAGAAATAAATTTGCAAGGGAAAAAATTTTAATTATCATTGAATTCGAACATAATCGAAATCTAAGCTTTTGCCACCTTCCTATCTGCGTTTACCATTCATGCAGTAAATTCTCTGAGATTTTAAGTTTTCCCTAATTATATAAGGAGTGAGATCGAAAAATTCTTAACACACGTTTTTCATTACATTTTTTAACCCAAGTATTATTTGAATTTTTTTTTGATCAAGTTACCTTTGAAAAACATGTCAGTTATTATGTGTAATGTCAATTATATTAATTTTTTTGTTAATCTGATTAAAATGAGTGACCAGAAAAAAGTGCGTACTGAAATTATTAAATATTTTCAACAAAACCCAACTTGGTCTTACAAAAAGTTGGCCAAGCATACAAAGGTCTGCCGTCAAACTGTTTCCAATGTTATTAAACAGTACCGGGAGAACTTGTCAGTTGATAGAAAACCTGGTTCAGGTAGAAGGAATGGTCCACATGATGTTTCTAAAGCCAAAAAAATAGAACGCATTTTCAAAAGAGCTCCCAACACATCCGGTAGGAAAGCAGCCCGGTTAGCTCAGTGCTCGGACTATTTGGTACGAAAAGTTAAAGCTAATGCAGGTTTAAAAACATACAAGGCTCAAAAAGTTCCTGACAGGAACGCTACTAAAAATTTAGAGGCCAAAAACAGAGCACGGAAATTGAAGTCAAGTTTTATAAAAAAATATTCTTGCTGCATAATGGATGACGAAACGTATGTTCTGGCAGATTTTTCGCAACTTCCAGGTCAAAAATTTTATGTTGCTGATGCTCGAGGGAATGTTGAAGAAAAGTTTAGGACCCAAAAGCAGACAAAATTTCCCAGAAAGTTCTTGGTATGGCAAGCAATATGCAGTTGCGGCAAAAGAAGCCACTCATTTGTTACAACGGGCTCTATAAATACCGAAATTTACATCAAGGAATGTTTACAAAAAAGGCTGCTTCCATTCATAAGACTTCATAATGTGTCCACTTATTTTTGGCCTGACTTGGCATCCTGTCACTATGGCAAACAAGCCCTTGAGTGGTACAAGAACAATAATGTGGTATTTGTACCAAGAGAGGCAAATCCTCCAAACTGCCCGGAGCTAAGGCCAGTGGAGAGATATTGGGCTCTTGTTAAAAGAGAATTGAAGAGTACAAAAAAGGTGTCCAAAAGTGTGGTAGATTTTAAACGGAGATGGACTACATGTTCGAGCAAAGTGACAGAAAGCACTATAAAAACGTTAATGGAAGGGTTTCCGAAAAAGGTTCAAAATTTCATCACTAGTGATTAAAACTATAAAAATATTTTTTTTTGTAAATTGTAATAATAATTTCAATCAAATAAAAAAAAAATTAAAGCTGTAAGTTTAGTGGTTTCTTTTTTATAAACATATATGTATGTTAAGAATTTTTCGATCTCACTCCTTATGTATAACTTTTGACATTTAAAAAACCCATTTTTAATAATTTTTTTTGGAAAATACATATGACAAAAAATGCTTTTTATTGATTTTTTCCGTAAATAAAAAGTTTTCAAATTGAAATTCAGTTTTTGTTTATGAATATTTTACATTTTACAGTTATATAGATTTTTCTATTGAAAATTGTTATCAGGAATCCCCATAAAGTTATGAAAAATCCCAAACATGGGATTTTTTAGTTTTTTAATTAATGTCCATATTAAGAACATATCGACCCCTTAATAAAACAATAGTGTATAATTTTTTTGCCATTTCGAAATAATTGAGTTTAAAATTTTTATGTTAGTAGACATCTGGAACAAATGTAATATTTCAATTCATCTTTTGACCCACTTTGTAGAATTTCACCAAATTTTGACCACATATAGAATCAGTTATGTAGAATCTTATTATGCAATAAAGCATATACAATAGTGTATATTATTATACACTATTGTTTTATTGAGGAGACGATATTGGGTTACTATATTTTTATTAAATTTATTAAAATACAAAGTTTTAATTAATATTAATATTGAAAGTGACATTTCTAAAATTCTCTGTCTTCAAAATTGAATAAATTTATAAAAAAAAAACAAAATATCGCATATTTATGTATTTAAATTAGTGATAAAAATATTAGAATAATTTTTAAGTGAACAACTTTATTGAATTCATTTCATTTCCAGTTGACGTCTTAAACCCGTTTCATTTAAGACGACTTATTTCTCAGGTTTTATTTTAAGGGAAAACCTGTAAAATTGGCAAATATTTTAGTTTTAGATACTACTAATAAATACTTAATAATTTAAATACATAAATTTGTAAAATTATAATAAAAATATAAATTAAAAAATGCATATTTTTGTTAGTGTAAAAGAGATATAAACGTCAAATATAACTTGTTATGGCCATAAATAAATTAAATAGGTATAATTCGCATTTAAATTTAAATTCGAAAATTATTTCGTGAATAAAAGCTTGTTTACTAAATATTAATGACCACCAACAACTACATTTCGTTTGGACTATTGTATTTCTAAGCATACATACATCCATCCATCCATCTATCCATCCACATGCATGTACGATACGTTTGAGTATCTGTCCATATCAAAAGGTAGTCATCATCATGAAGCCAACCGTGTCCAACTTAATGCAACCTCATTCACGGTTGTTTGTCTGTCCGTCCGGTTGACTGTCTATACGTTTTGTCTATTAGTTTGTGTGTTTGTATGTTTTTTTTTTGGCGTTGTGTGCACTATTGAATATTTATGAAAATTTTGCTCCAATTTAACAAACAATTACCAAATTTTAAGTTTTTGTTAATTTATTTCAAGTGTGTAATTTTTTCGTTATTTTTTTTTTGTTATTTTTATTACAATCATTGCATTTGGTGGTGTTTGTTGTTGTCGTTTTTTTCAAGTTTTTTATTTTCAAATAACTTTTTGTTAATTTTTAAGTTAGTTCATGTTTAGTGATTATTTAACGTTAAACTCCTCCAAAATGAAAGTTTTGTTGTCTTGTTTATTTTCTTTATATTGTTAATTTTGTTTCCTACAATTAGTTTTTTTTAACATTGATTGATTGGTGTTTTAATTTCCATTTCTTTTTTCGCTTAAAGTAAAGAAAAATACTCAGAAAGCTAAATTTTTTGGTGCCCCCAAAAGTTTAGTTGATTGGTATGCACGCATTTTAACAATGAACCATTATAGTGAAATGCATTTTATTGCCGACTTTTTGTGAATAATTATTTTAATTTAATTTAAATTAATTACGTGCATTAAGAAAATGAAAATGAATACATACTTGAAAATCGTTCAAAACTAAATAACATTTACAGCTGCAAGTTATAGAATGTATGTATTGTACATATAAAGAATTACATATTTTAGACAGTTTTTATAAATATATGCTATTCCCTGCCATTGCACTATAGGTTAAATGACTACTTTTTCTGTGCTAAATTAATAACGACTACAAAATCATGGTATTCAAACCAAAACCTTAAAGAATTTCGAAAGTAAGAATAATTCTATTAAAAAAATGGAATTTAACCCACTAACGACCAAAAATTAACCCATTTACAATCATTAATGCAAACTTAATACATTAATTTATTGTAATTATACTAAAACTTTTAGTAATTGCTTAAATCTAATTCATTTTGTATAAGGTCCTCTTCGCTTTCATTAATTTCATTGTCTCGCTTTCATTAATTTCATTGTCATACATATACATTTTAAAAGGAATAAAATAATAAAATTGTGTGTATAAAACAATTGTTACTGGAAAAGCGTTCATTTACTTTTTACTATTATTGAGAATTTAAAAGAGTAATTTTGTAATTTTGTAAATTTTGATTTTATTCTCTCGTTGCAAGTATTTACTGGGAAAGTAAATGAACAGATAATATAATAATTTTGTATTTCTGATTTTAATTTGACAACGTTTTTAATATTCACCCCTATCGTGAATCAACATTTCACATGAAATATTTTCACTTTTCCTTTTTTCGTTCATCAACTTTGTTCACGTGAAAAAAATTCCCTTTGTTGTGAAATTTTTAGATGGAATTTTGTAAACAATAAACAGCTGTTACGAACAAAATCAACTATTGTGAATGTAAAGTTCATCATGATATTCCCGATAGCAATTTTCCCTTCGAGGGAAATGAATATTTCATGGGAACAAAATTTCACATGTTATTGCCGATAGGGGTGATTAAAACAATAGTGAAGTTTTTGGTACAGAAATTTAAATTTTTTAATTATAAACATAGTTAAGGCATAATCAATGTTTAAATATATTTTTTTTATACTAATAATAATATTTAAACATTTATTAAGCTTAACTATGTTTAAAATGTTGATAAGTTATGGATATCTAATGACAGATATTTCAAAGACCTTTAGACCTACAATGGATCAACATCGGGAAAAATTTCGAAAAATTAGAAAAACATGTAAATTTTCTTGATTTTTACAAAAATTTATATAGCAATTTCACAGTTTGCGCATATGAAAACAATTGTAAGAATTAAAAATTAAATGTTTAGTTAGACTTACCCGATCCAAACAAAGTTAACGTGCAAAAAAAAAACAATGATTTAATGTATTTTATATAAAATATTTGTTTATTGTAAATTTAAAAATAATTTTATTATCAGCACTACTTCTATGAAGGTTGCAATTAAATTAGTCCTGTTTGGGTTACAATTTTATTGTTAAATTATGTTTTTTTTATATATTATATTAAGAAATTTGTGTTAAAATAAAAAAAATATGCCACTTATTATTTACTAGATTGGAAAAACTAATAAATAAAAAACATAGTTAGATAAAAATCGTCAATAAATCAAGTTTTATTAATATGAAATAAAATCGGCTAACTTAAATTTTCGGAGGCGGTGAATTTTAAAGCAATTGTACCAAAAATACGGTATAGCGACAACTTTAAAAATTTTAAAACCAAGGTTGGCTACCGATTCGAAACGGTAAAAAGGCAAGGCATCGCTAATTTTAATTAAAAATTCTTTATAGAAAAGGGGTAATGGTATTTTCGATTATACCGGAAATTATATTTTGCCGATAACGGTAATTGCTTCTACTTAGGTAACGGTACGTTGCTAAAAACATATACAAATTAAAGAGTGTCATTAAACAATTTCTTTGTTAGAATTAATCACAATGCACTGAATGAATATTCGTTTCAGTTTCGGCCAGTAAACCGAATACCGAAACTATTAAGAAGATAGCATTATCAAGGATAACCTTGTATGTAGTTGAAACAGATAGTTATTAGTGTTGGTCGGAAAAAGGTTATCACAAAAATGGCGAATTTTTTTTAAATTTTTATTGTAGAAATTATAGCAACCATACATTTGTATACCCTACACCACCATAGAGGGTATGTGTTTGTGCTGATGTTTGTAACGCCCACACCAAACCTCATGGCCTCAGAATCGCTCTCTGAGTCGATTTAGCAATTTCCGTCTGTGTTAAAAAACATATTTAAGTTGGCATGTGTTTAATTTTCATTTATTTTTAAACTTTTGTTTCTTATGCATTATTTTGTGATTTGAAGTCGCCAAACTTTTTGCGATTGCGATTTACAGAACACCTTTCTTTTCGTATTCAAATTATTGGAGCGAAAATCTCTTATTTTCCAAAAAAATAATTAGAATTTTTTAAATTTTGTACAGAAACTCCACATTTGGTCCGGTGCTAATAAAAGATTAATATTTTAAAAATTTTGTTTAGTAAAAATTTCTATATTAAAATTGGTTAAATTTTAAATGTCCCGAAGCTGGGAAAATATACGAAGGAATTAATCGGTTTTTATGTTGAAATAATATTTTCGGAAATTTACAAACATTTTGCATATTTATGATTTGATCTATTTTATTGTCTTCAAATTGTCCAGCTTTAAATAATATTCAATAATTAGCAGCACATTTTAAATTTAATCAAATAACGTTTTAATAGTTAACAAAATTGTATACAATTAAAAATACTATAAAATATCATATTTTAAATATGTATGTATGTATGTAGCTCTTAAATTACTAAAATGTTTGTTATTAAGATATGATGTTTTAATTACAAAATCGTTAAAAATGTTTGATGTATAAAATTCAGTGATATGTGCTTAAATATATTTATATGTGTATGTTTTAAATTAAGCCTGATTTTGTAAAAAAAAAGATATGAATTTTAATAAACTTTGAAAATGTTTGTTTGTATATATGTACAAGGCACATTTCAATGTAAGTCTTACAAAATGATTTCATTCATTATATATTTTGATTAATAATTTCGAACTTTAACTTAATTATGAAATAGGGTATATTAACAATTAATTAAACTATAAATGCTTTAAAAGAATAAAACAAAAACAATTATTATTATTATTACTATGTATTACTATTGATAATAATTATAAGATTTTACTAACAAATAGGAATGTAACTTATATATGTATGTAAAATGTAATTAAGTAAACAAAGTAAAAAAAACACACACTAAAACATAGAAAAGGACTTAAAGACATAAATAAATTCGTAGTTAAATTAAAAGAAAACATCATTTTGATTGTAGCATGTAATATTTTGTAGTTTATTGATTGATGATTACGATTAAATCATTCATTATTTCTTTTATTTCGAAAACGTCGTATAAAACTGTTGAGCAAACGATTACTTAAGCGTGTTGATAGTTGTGTAGTAAATGACAATGCCGCTGGAGTTGTAGGAAGTTTGCTAAGATTTTTGTACAGATAATTGATGTCGAAGAATTTTCAAACGACTGCAAAATTAAAAGTTTAAATTAAATATTTACACAATCATACCACTCACACCGAAAATTTTACAAAAATTATATAATAACAATACTAAATTATTAAAATAATGATGGAGAAAAAGTAAACTATTGAATTCGAACAGAAACAACAAGCTGCAACAAAACAAATAAATGAAAATTAAACAAAATAAAAATCCAGCCATTCAAATAAAACAAAAGCATAATTAAAATTATTAATATTTTAATGTTTGTTTGTTGGTTTTTACAAAATAATTATATTTTTTATTGGTTTTTCTTTGTTTTTATATTATATTATGGGTATTATGTATACATAACTTTAAATAAAGAAAAATTAAATAAAATTAAAATGATTACATTTAAAAAAAAATAAAATCAAATACGAATAGTACACAAATTAAATCAAGAATGATACAATTTTTTCTTTTTTTAATTGACTTGAACAATTTTTTTTTTTTTTTTTGCAAAACTAAAAGCATAAAATAATAAATAAGGGGAAAAAGTAAAATTAAAATAAAATGTACAAAAATAATAAAACTTAAAATAATACAAAATAAAATTAACAAAACAAAGATTTTTTTATTTTTTTTTTATCTTTTTCATAATACTTAAATTTGAATTAATTAATTAAATAATATTAATTGAAATGTATGTATAACTATTATAATATATTAATTACTTTCTTTTCATATTTGATACTTTTAAGTATGGAATTATTTGTTGCAATATAGGTAATGGTAATTACTTCTTTAGTTTTATTATTCTTCTTAAAGAAAAACAAAATTATGCCATACATATAAAAATAATAAAAATAGACAGTTTTAAGATAGAAAAAGTAGAAAATGGATTTGTTTTCGAAAAAAATGTTTACAGTATTTAACAAATTGAACTAAAAAGAGTTGAAATATATTGTGTGAAATGTTTGAAAAAGCTTGTAGTTCATAAATTATTCTGTGCAACTAATAAACAATAGTTGTTAACAAAACTAAATTCGTTAAAAATTGAAAGCAGAACGCATCCCTTATTTGAATAATCTAACAATAAATAACAAAGGAATATAGAAAATCATAAGTACACTGAGAGAATTTTCTGGGAATGGTTTTAAAGGCCCTGAGACTTGTTAAAAGATAATTCAAATTTGTCAACTGTTAAGGTCCTTGTTGACTCAATGCTAAAGTGATAGGTTCCTTAAATATAAACTGTTGGAACTTGAACCAGAACCTACCCACGAAGAACCACATAACAACCCTGTAGTCAGCCTAGAACCATATCTCTATATGTCAATAATCTTTCTCTAACGACAATTGCACTAGTTAAAATGTCGACAACTTTCCTTTAAGCGTGAGTAGAGAAACGTTAGAGACAACAGTTCTAGTGTATTTTTGGTGACATTGTTAGGATTTGTTTGATTATGCTGTATAGTCTACACTACAATTTCACAGGGAAGTTCTGTGTCAGTTTCCTTCCTACTAGGGCACACACTTCTAATCAGCCTGGGGTACGATTGATAAAATCCAAATAACTACAAATCTTCTGTCATGTTTAACAAAATTAGAGGACAGATGGAATTATATCTTAGTGTTAGACCAAAATCAGTATTTTTCCTATATTTGGAGTTTTGAAAACCATTTCAACGATATTGTTGAATAGTTAAACCTGCTCATGAGTACGTTGCAAACACGTTTCGGCTCTTTTTAATATCCTGAAGGAAACCTGGGGAAAACTGTCTCCAAGTCACCAGTTTTGTCGAATATTTTGGTAACTTTTTGTCAAACGAAGAAAACCATGAATTTGAAAACGACTCTTCCAAATGTACCTTCAATTCGTACCTTTTTGTTTTTAATTTGTTTAAAAGCACCAAAAATGTAGAGTAGAATTACTAAAATGTACTAGTGAGTCTCTGGTTTCAATCTCTACATATGATCCCCAAAGAAGTACATAGTCAATAGTACTATCGTCAGTAGTAGACTTCCACTTCTCTGGGGGAATAATACGTCACTAGTGCTGATGACTGTGTCAATAGTAAGTCAGTACAGTTTCACTATTGATATTTTCTGCAGGGCAGTTTGAGTATTAAGCATTAATATTTGGTGTTAATGTATTCGCAACGTCTGGGGCTGCGTATTCCGAATAACATTACAAACTATTTGATTGCAGTTGGCGGCTGATTTTTTTTTTAATTAGTAATTGGCGTTAATTCTCATTAACGTTGTTCTTGCTTGAAATATTATATGTTTCTCTTTATACTAAGTTTTTTACCCAAGAGAAAATGCAAACCTTAAGGTTGTTGTGATTTTCGCAAGGGTAAAAAACGGCGATGTGAATTATATTACTGTTTCTCAATATAGTATAACAAATAAAATATTTGAATTATTCTTAGTTTTCACAAGCCGTTTCTAGTTTAAAGGCATTGTTTATAAATTTATTAAAGGTTTATAAAACCGATTTTGTATGGTTTTGTTTTATAAACTTTTTATATGGAGCTCTGTATTTCGAAAAATCTCTTCGAATTAAAAATTAAGTTAATAGTAGAAAAAATTGAACGATTTTACTTTAATTAAGTATATTATATATTATAACAGATTGTTTCAAACAATATTCGTTATGGAATGTTTGTTTTGTCATTTAAAAGACAAAGCAGAAATTAACAACAATTCAATTGTTTCAATTAAGTCCCTTATAAATATTTCAAATCTCTTTAGTTCGTTGTCGCATAAAGCTAAATATTTTTCAAAGCAATGTTTCGTTTCTATTGTAAATTAACACAAAACAGTTGCCAGCATGTAAAGGGTAATAAAAAGGATATGTAGTAGAATTTTTAACACTAATTAATTATAATTATAATTTTTTTTTTTTTGTAATTTTTATTATTTTTAAAATTTTTTTTTATTTTTTTTAAGATTTTTTCTTTTTATATTGGCTCTCTTTTAAGAGTTTTGGCAATTGCTTAAGAATAAATTTTAATATATAAAAATAAAATACAATTAAAAAAAAATATCTTATTTTTTTCATTTAAGTTACACTTTAGTGCCTAAATTATTATTCTTCTTTCTTTTCTTTATAGATAAAAAAAAAATAAAAGCTACTCTATAAATTTATAAAATGTTTATAAAAAATATTAATGTTTCTTTTATCATCTATCTTCCAGTTGATTATGTGTTGATTAATTAGATCAATAATTTAAAGAGATAATAGGTATTTTTAGGTTTCTTTTAAAGTACATATTTTGCTGTTATTGTTTTTTTTTTTAGTTAATGTAATGATAAGTTTAAGTTATTTAGCAAAAATAAAAAGGTTTTTGGTTTAATAAACAGAAAGAAAATAATAGTAATGATATTAATATAATTAACAGATAAACAAAAGTAAAGTAAAATGAAATTAAATTAATTAAAAAAAATTGCCATATTATTTAATAATTGTGTGAGCGAGGGAGAGAAAAAACAAAATTATTAGTTAAATTAAAAACAAAAGAAGCCACTTAAAATGAAAAACAACTCTGTTACAGATTAATATAAATAAGTATAAACAGCAGAAATTAGAGATAATAATTAAATTAAAATAAAATAAAAAATTAATAAAACTATGTTAAATTTTAAAGAAAATTAAAAATTATAAAATAAAAATAATAAAACATTGTAAATCACTGTTTTAATGATGAATTTGCTGGCAGCGTAGCTGATCTTTGTACATTAACTGCATATGGCTTGTAATTGGAACGTGTTGATTGGCTGTTTTTATTATTATTTTTAAAGTTGTTTTTTGTTTTTGCGTTTGATTTAATATGTTTGATTTTGAGTTTGTTTTTAAAGGATCAGCAATGGTATGGATGTAGTAGTATGATGGAGGTGGTTACGAGCATTTATATATTTTTTTTGTTTTGTTTAAGAGACACACACAGACACAGAAAAAAAGATACAGGAAAAAAGATGTTTTGTTTGTTTTAATTTTTTTAATAAGACATTAAATTACCAATTTGTAGTTTTTGTTTTAAAAAATTTTAGTAAATTTTTTTTTCATTTTTATAATCATTAGACACACATAAAGCATGATAATAAAAAGAGAATAATTTATTAGTTAATTAAATTAATGAAATAAATATGAGAGAAACAACTACTCCAAGTTAAACGTGTTTTAATAAATCTACTATTATATTCAGCCTGTGAAATATTAAAAGTTTTGTGAAAATTCGAGATTTCTATTTACTAAATGTATTTACAGACGACAATACTGTGTATTAATACTAATTAAAATTAAATTCATTCGGTTTGTCAAGAAATCATTTTGAAAAATACATTTCTTGCTTGCACAGTAGTATTCAAAATATTTTATTGCTGAGTATTGATATTTTCCTGCAAGTTTAATTTTTATTTACATATTTTGTTTTATTTATTTACCCTGCATGAAATGTCAATAGTGAAACTTTACTGACCTACTATTGACACAATCACCAGTACTAGTGACTTATTATACCCCAATACAATGCTATTTACTATAGACATTTAAAATGTGCGTGTCATTGGAAGTATACATACTATTGACGATAGTATTATTAACTTGGTACTTCTTTTAGGACCATAAGTAGACATTGGAACCAGTGACTACTACACTTTAGTAATTATAGTCTATACTTTTGGTACTTTTTTGAAGAAGATGTAGACAATGAAACTATATATTTTTTTAACATTTGAAAGGTCTTCAAATTATTTTATTTTTTTATTTTTTACTCATCAAAGACAAATTAAAATATAGATGCTTCATTGACAATGTCGCCAAAAAGTCACCAAAATAGTCTACAAAACTGGTGACTTGTAGACGCTTGTCCCCAGTTTTCCTTCATTAAATACAACATTTAATTTTGTTTTGAAAATATCAAAATTTAATTTTCCAAAAAAATTTAACTGAAGAAAACTTTAAAACTGTTGCTGTTTAATGCCGATGAATAATGGCATAACCTCCATGTATTTATTCAAATTCACGCAATATAAAAAATATTTTTGGATCAAAAATTTGGACGGATCTATTACTTGAATTGTAAAATGCGCATTATCATCAATAAATCTAGCAACCACACGTTTTTTACATAAAAAAAGGATTAAATATCGAAAAAATCGTAAACAAAGTCGAAAAAACTACAACTTTCATAAATATCGAAAAGCGACTATTAAAAATTTTAAACATAAAAGGTTCGAAAATTCGTTTTTAGTTTTAATTATAGTTGCATTCCCTATTTAGATTTTCCACTCTTTCATGTCATCTCATGTTTTTCTACATTTGAATCATCTCAGCACTTTATTGTCTCCATTGATATTTCCAGCTAGATACGCTGGGAAGATAAAGGCGTTGGCCTTTGTATTGGGTAATGGGAACCGGGTCTATTTATCTATTCTTTTATGAAATAGATGTAGAATTTGTTGACAAATTGAAGTACTTAGGTGTAACATTGGATGGGAGTTAAAACTTTGGATGCATATATCTGATATTTTGGCTAAAGTATGCGAACCTTATTTAAAAGGAATTTCAGTTTTAATATTTCAGTCATTAAAGGAAAATATTTGCAGAATTTTACTCAATGAGAGCTAATTCTTTTCTTCAAAAAATTAAACGAAGTATTCATCTGATTGATCTCTGAAACGATCTTATAGAAATACTAAACATTTTGCATGATACGCGTTATGTAGAGCTTTATATTTTAAATAATCTTCATCTTGCTGATCTTATATATGGAAAACAATTTTTAATAATTCTGTGGCTTTAATCACATGAACGGATCATTCAAGTTACGAGAATCATTTGCCTAAATTTGTGAACAATATATTAAATAATGCATATTCTCCAGAGCTATTGGGAATATCTTCATCATAGATAAATAGTTTTTCCTATTTCTGCCCTAGTTCCATTGTTCTTAAGTCTTAGAAAAACATGTTTAAAATGGAGTAGTTTCTTTCAATAAAATTAACTAAGCTACCAGTAAAAATGTATTATAAAATGAAGTAACCACTTTTAAGAACCCAAATTAATTAGGTGTGTATTAGTATTTAAATATATCTCACCTTGGTGATATTTTACTACCATCGGTATTATTGCTATTATTATTTGATGAGGAATTCGCCTTATATCCACATTTTTGGATACGTTTAGAGAGACGTGATACCCATAAATTCTGTTCATCGGTATTGGAAGCTAACAAAAGCATTTCTCTCGCACTATGAGGATCATGATGCAGTTTGCAAGGTGCTAAAGGATCATTATTGTCGACATGTTCCTTGTGGATTTTGTTGCGGCATCTGTTGAAATTAAAAATTAGTTTAACATACAATAATCCAAAAAATAAAATTAAAAAATAATCACCTTTTGCACTCATAGGCCGCTGGTGGTTTAAACATATGCCACAAGGGTTTAGGACACACTTCACAAGCAGTGGGCATATGATAGGTAATATGCACAAATTCATGGCCTAAAAAAAGATTACAAATTTAATATTTGAATATTTCGTTAAATTAATATAATAAAACCTTTGTGTATTATGGATCCGGGTCGTTCTTCGGCTGTACCACCTCTAAGCACACTTATATCCAATTGTTGTTGTTCATCGGGTCGGCGGGCTTCTCCTTCACCGGCATATAATAATTGGAAAATTCGTGGTATCTCTCTGGCATCGGCTCTTATAACATCACCCTGAGTTACTGATCGTACATGAAACACTTTGCTGATTTTTTCCAACAAGCCAACATAATTATTAGAATGAAATTTTCAAATATTTTTACAAATTAACACAGCGTGTTTATAGAACACAATCAAGCACGTTAGAGGAAAGTTTTACTAAAATAAAACATATCTTAGAAAACACAAATTTTCAATGTTTAGTGTTGGTTTACACACGTCAAGTTTTCTTGAGCAAGTCTTGAGTTTATAGAAGAGAGAGGAAGGAAATATCTCCTCTCTTCTCTCATCTACAAACTCAAGACTTGCGCAAGTGAATTTGAGGAGTGCAAACCAGTATTTATTTCGCTTATTTATTAGGAATTGGTATTCTGGTGGTATTTCACTATTCAATATTTGGAGTTATTGATAATGTACCAGAATATAAGGGTTTCGCTTCAATATGAAATAAATCGAATAAAATCAAAATTATTTCGATTCAGATACCTTAGGATAGTTATTAATATGATGTCTATACAGTATATATTCTGTGTCAAATATAGATATATTTATATATATCTCGAAAACGCTTTAGTAGTAAAATTAAAATATTTGGTTAGATTTGTTATGCTGCTCACCAATAAAACAAATGTAAAGTTGTTTGATTGTGTTCCATAAACAGGCTGAGACAAACTAGAGGGCACTTACCTTAAATCTAATATTAGCACAGGATCAATGGTATTCTGTTTGTCAATTTCAGAATTATAGAATATAATTTTACGCGATGATACCACCACAAATTGACGTTTCCATCCATGACGTCTTATATTCTGTTTATTGGGCACACTTAACCAGCCCTCAAATACCGAATCCTGTGTAAGTGAAAGTAAGGATGAATTCTATACAATTTTTAATACACAAAAACACACAGGAGGAAATACACAAAAAGACACGTTAGTAGAGCAATAGTAGTAGTATTGCAATGTATGTAGTAGTTTCGCATAATTTTTATTGTTATAAATGAGATGATTATGAAGAGTAAAGTTTATTTTGTTTTGTTTAGATGAGCATGAAGTTGATGGGCCAAAAGTGTAATTGTAAGAATATAGAAATAGAAAAAAAGGTTAGAAACAATATTAGATGGTTTGTATGAAATTAATTGAGAAATTAAATAAACATTTCGCAAGAAGATGAAACGTATACACACTTGATTGTCTTCGGGATCGTTATCGGCTGATGACAGTGATGCAGTTTCATTGAGTTTCGATTGCAGTTGCTCAATTTCTGTGGCCTTGCAGTCAATTTCCATTTGTAGTTTCTGTTTAATCTGTTGGAAAAAGTAACAAAATGCGTTTTCGTTAGTAAAGTTGACCCTAAAGCCACCCAAATTATAATTGGAAACTCACGTGACTGTCTTCAATGACTTGACTTTGTAGGTCTTGGTGTTTAAGTAGCAATTGATTGTATTTCTCACGTTCTTGTTGCATTTCTTGTTGTAAACGACGCATTTCTTTTTCTTTCTTGCGCAATTCGGCGGATGAACGTGTTTTGCCTTTTTGTTCTAAAAAAGAAAAGAAAGAGAAGAGATTATTTGACAAAAGTGTTCATGATTTGTTAGATAAATATGTATAATTTTTGCTGCAAAAGTATTTTTAAATTTAATATGCCACTTACTTTGCAAATCTGTATCTCTTCGGTTCATGACTTCGGCCAATTTATTTACAGCCACCTGTTTCAATAGCATTTCATTCTTCCACTTCTCTTTGAGTTTAACAATTTCCTCTTCTTTTGTTGCCTTCACTTGTGTCATTTCATCTAGCAATTTCTTATTTTGTTGCATCAAATCATCATGTTCAGCATTCTTTTGATTAATTTTCTTAATAAAATCTCCTTCAGTATCTTTAGCTGCTGCCAAAAGAGCATCTTTCGCGGAGATTTCATTGCGATGTTTCGTCATAAAGTCTTTGAGTTCCAACTCTTTAATGGTTTTTTCCTTCTCCAAATCTGCTACAGTTTCTTCGGCTATGGAACGAGCCAAGGCTTCTGAATCGGCTCGAGCCACAGCAACTTGTACTTGATGTTTGAGTGAGACTCGTTCCTCTTTAAGGTCTTGTATTTCACGACATCTATCCTCAATTTCTTCTCTGTGTTCGTTAGCTTGTGCTTTGTAAAGGCGGGAGAAAATTTGTTCGGCATCTAGTTGATCTTGCAGTTCTTTCTTTTGTAGGATCTCCTTATTGAGAGCAATCTTTATTTGGGACATGTCCTCCTCATGTTTGCGTTTATTTTCTCTTAGAGCAGCCAGTTCCTTTTGTAATTGATTTTCTCTGGATTTCAAGTGAGCAACCTCTGAACTCTTCAGACTTAAATCGGAGAGTAGAGAGTTCTTTTTGGTGTGTTCTTGATCTAGTTGTGATTGCAACACCGTCACCTTTTCAGCCTCTTGTCGGCATTCTCCCTCCAACTTCTGCAAACGTTGTTGTATTTGCCTATAGTCTACAGAGAGCATACTAAATTGTCTTTCTTTTTCTTGAGAATTTTGATCGGCTTTAATGCGAGCCGACTTTTCCTCGTTAATTTTGGTTTGTAAAGCTTTAACTTCTTGTAGATTTGCTTCTTCACGACTTAACATGCGTGTTTTTTCAGTTTCCTGATGAGCTTTTACTTCTTGCTGGTACCGACCCTGAGCTGCTTTCAATTCGAAATCTAGTCCAGCATTTGATTTTTCTAAATCGGAAATTTTCTCCGTTAATACCCTATTATCTTCGTAGGCTTGTTGTTCTCTTGTTATGGCTCTCTCTAGATCATTGGAAATGGTTTGTAATTTATTTTCAGTTTCTTTCTGCAGTTCCTTCAATTGGGAACGAGAATTTTTCTCTTGTGCCAAATGTGCTTGTAACTCAGCTACTTCTTGTTGCAATGTTTCCTTTTGATTCTGCAAACTGGTTAGCATTCCTTGATTTTGAGCAATTTTAGCTTCGAGTTCTTGTTTGGCCAAGCCCCATTCCGCTGTTTGTTTTTTCAGTTTTTGCGAATTTTCTGTTTCATTTTTGAAATTCTCCTCCATTTCCTTCAATTGCTTTTCAAGCGTAACAATCTTCTCGTTATGATGCTGATTGTTGTTCATTTCACGGGTTCGTATTTTCTGTTCATTATCGAGATTTTTCTGCGTTTCCGTCAAGAGAATTTCAGTTTTCTTGCGCAACTCAATTTCTTGTTCAAACTTTTGCAAAGCAATTTTATAGTTGTGTTGCGTTATGGCCAGATCCTTTTCATATTCGGAAGACATGGCTTGTAATTCGGCTTCACGTTTAGTAATAATTTCCAATTGTTGTCTCAACGCCTTGTCTTGTTTCTCCAACGTTTCCGAATGAGTGCGTTCTCTCTCGAGCAAAGCTTCCAAACGTTTGATTTCATTCGAATTAGAAGGTCTATGTCTATGATTGTGATTGGCGGTATTTGTACTGTTTTCCTTAGCCTCAGCATCAACTGTATCATTATTCGACAACAGCTGATAATCGCCCGTATAGGTGAAACCTATAAATGGCAAGTGATTACCGTCAAAATTCTTGGGTATTGGAAATACTTCTTCAGGAGTCTCGTCTCTTTCAATGTCCTCAAAATTTCTTGTATCATCATCGGAAGACAATTCTGGTACTACAGGTGGAACACTTTCTCTGATATTATCAAAGCCCCAGGAGTCATTCTGAAAAAATGGATGCTCCTTAATTTCATCTATGCCATGACGACCCAATCTTTGTGTACGATCTGTGAGAAAGGCCCGTATAAGACTCTTAGCATTTTCACTTATTTCCACCTCAGCCGGGAAACTTAGAGAATTTTTATGGTCCATAATCTTGCCATATGTGCCCACCAACGAATCGGCATAGAAGGGAGTATCGCCCACAAGCATTTCGTAAAGGAAAATACCCACAGACCACCAATCGCATTCACGGCCATATTCATTATCCACACCTTGGGATTGCAACACTTCGGGACTTATATAATCGGGTGTACCCACAGCATTGCTTGATACCACCAAACCATTAGAACCCATGCGCATACATGTACCAAAATCAGCCAACTTCAAATGACCATAACGATCCAGTAACATATTATCGGGCTTCACATCGCGATGCACAAAACCCATATTGTGTATTGTATCCAATGCCAAAACCACTTCCATGGTATAGAATATTGCCCACTTTTCCGGTATTTCATACATGGACATCAGCGAGACTATATCACCACCGGGCATATAATCCATAACCATATACAGGTATTTGTTATCCTGAAAAGCAAAATGCAACTGGACAATCCATTCGGAGTTGGCATGTGCCATTATGTGACGTTCTTCCCAGAAAAATGCCGAGTCAGGTCGTTTCATCATTTCAAATTTTGAAAGTCTTTTCATTGCATACACTTGACGGGAGGATTTATGCCGGACCAATTGCACCTCACCAAAGGCACCGGCTCCAATGATTTTTATAAAATCAAAGTCTTCAACATTCATGCGCAGTTGGCAGATTTGTTGTGCGAGAGGTTTGTCTAAATGAAAAGCAATGAAATTGTATTAATTCAAAATTAAAAAAATTTAATTAAATTCGAAAATTTAATTAGAGTAATCTAAAAAATGTTTGTTTATTCAAAATTCATTTTCCTCTGCTAAATTAGAAAATATTAAATCTTTTTTCCGCACACTGTTTATTTAAATTTGTGTATTTGTGTAATGTTTTCAGTTTATTTTATTGTTTACTTAAATGATAACAAACACAGCAAAACATTCGATCAAGCTACTTACATTTTGATGCATATTGTTCTATATTTTTAAGGCGTTTCAATGATTCATGATCACAGTCGGAAACCAACGCGGTCACTGTGTCTAGCAGGCAGTCTACATTGCAAATACTAAATGGATTACGCATCTCCTGCTCTAGTACATGAGTCCTAAAATGAAAACAAAACAAAAAAATAGAATAGAATATAATAATCAAATTAACAAATAAATAAACAATACATAAGTGAATGAGTAAATAAATAAATAAGTAAATTAAAAGATATTATAATTAATTAAATAAACAAGGTGTAGCAATAAATGAAACTATTTTGCTAAAAGTTTTTTTCAATTGAAAACATTATGAAAAATTTCCATTTTTGGTGAACATTAAAAGTTTGTGTTTTGGGTTTATACAAAAATTATTAAACAAATTTCCTGTTGAAACACCCTGTATTAAAAGATAATTATCACAATGTTTATATGTTTATACATCTGAGAATAATAATAATAATGTAACTTCGTACACATATGTATTAATAATATCACTAACTATCCCATATATTCACACAAACATTAACAATAAAATGTCATACGCATTAATATACTACGAACACACTACATACACTATACATAATATTATGAGGCAGTAATTATGAAGTGGTCTAAGTCACACTTTTTCGTTTTGAGATAAACATTTAAATTTAATACATATTATTACACCAAAAAAAAACAAAATTGAACTATTTAAAAACCGCAATTTCGGTTTAAAAAAATATAGGAACAAGAAACAATTGATAATAAAACAAGTAAGAGAGCTATATTCGGCTGTGCCAAATCTTATATACCAAATTATACTTTAAAATAAAAAGTTTTAATCTTTCTAGGCTAACAAAATTTATTTTTTTCCATTGTTTTTTTTTAAGTTTTTGGAAAAAAAATTTTCGAATTGTTTTTAAAATTTTTTTTTTAAATTTAAAATTTTTTTTTTGTTTTTTAATTTTTTTTTTAAATTTAACGAAAAAAAACTTTTGGTGAAAATTCGGGTTAAAAATATTTTTTCCGATTTTGACCCATTGTAGGTCCAACATACTATGGTCTTATATAATTCGTGGCAAAGGTCTTTGAAATATCATTAGATATCCATATTGTCTATATTAATGACTTAGTAATCCAGATATAGGTCAAAAATCGAGGTTGTCCTGGTATTTTCCTTATATCTCAGCGATTTGTGGACCGATTTTCGAGATTTTAAATAGCAACCGAGCCGGAAAAATTCCGGAGATATTGATGTTATCATGTATGTATTGATGATATCGTATGTAAATTATTTGGGGGCTTCGGAAAGTTGATTTCAATAGACAGACAGATGGACATGGCTTTATATATTTACTTTATAGAGTCGGAAAAGTGTATTGTGGAAATTACAAACGGAATGACAAACTTATATGTATATACCCTTCTCACGAAAGTGAAGGGTATAAAAAAGCTACAAACGTTTACTATCCAAATTGATTTGATATAATAGATTTTCCGTTCTAAATTTTGAATTTTTCTGCTTTCTGTTTAACAAAAAAAAAACAGTCTGTTTTCGGATTCAGGTTTAAGACATGAAAAACTGATGTTACAGAAAGTCTTTCCATTTATAATATATCGAAATGTTGGTCGTACACCCACAGAAGTATATATACTGAGTAGGGTTATTAATTTCCCGACCTTTTTTGATTCCCGGGAATCGGTAAATTTTTTTTCTACATTCCCGGGTACCCGGCTATTCCCGAAATATATAATGATACTGTAAATTTGGAATATTATAGCCATATTTCATATAAAAACTTAGTGTTATAATTATTAAATATCAGAGCTTCGAATTAATTAATAAAATTTGAGATTAATTCACTAAAATCTTAATCCGTAATTAAAGAATGTCAGCCTTTCATTCCATAAATCCATTACTAATATTTAGTTTTTTAGATTCATTCCAAAGCCTTTGTTTAAACTGAATTAATTTTAAAGTTAATTAATAACAGAATTTATTAAAACTTTGAATGATTAAATTTTTGTTAAATCAAATCATTTACAAAATTAATTAAACCTTTTTGTACTAGATTTTAATTGAAGAAAAATTTAATCATTTAATAAATTTATGAAGCTATTTTGTTATGGATTTGAAGAAGATATTTAAAGAAATTAGAATTATTCAATAAGAAATAAATTCTATAAATAATGAATTCACTTTTTAAATTTTCATATGAAAAACCTCAAATAAATAATAAGCCGTCTATTATTGCCGATATATAAGAAAATAACTGTAAAAAGCTTTTACTGTTTTTTGATGAAAAAAATAGAGTTCTAACTTGTTTTCTATGTATTTTCGTCAGTTTTTCATTCCCGGGATTTTTAGTCGGGTAGTGAAAAATTGGCAAAATTCCCGGGAAATTTGTACCGGGAATTCCTAATACTGATTCCTTATAAAATTCTAAGACAATCTAACCCTATCGTACCTAGATTGATGATCCTTGAGGGATGAAATTTTCCCCAAATGTGGGCAAAATCAAATTTTTGTTGAAAAATAATTTTTGTTTCTAAAAATTTTTTGTTGAAAACAAATTTTAGATGAAAAATAAAATTTTGTTGGAAAAAATATTTTGGGTGAAAACAAATTCGAGTTAAAAAAATATTTTCACGATTTTGATATAGATTCAAAATATATCAAAAGGTAGTCGTGGTTTGCATAAATCTCATCCATTATACAGCATCCAAACTGGAACTATAGCAGATATATTAATATAACAATCAGGTATGCAATTTTTTTTGCGGGCTTCGAAAAGTTGATTTCAACGGATAGAGGTAATTGCAAATGAAAAGATGTATAAATTACAAAGGGAATGTCAAACTTATCCTTACCACACATGGTCAAGGGTTTAAAAAAACTAAAAATTTTTCTAATATCTATAAAATGAACAAAATACGTGGAAAACTTTGAACTTATCACTATAAGTATTTATCTGAGTGAACCAGATAAATGTTTTTATACAAAATGCACAAAAATTGGGAGTATTATATTGATGGTGGGTATATAAGATTCAGCACTCTTACTTCTTTTAATTAACAGTGTTGATAATTCTCAAGGCGTCGGGATTTTTAGCCGATACAATTGCCTTAAACCACAAAAAAAATCATTTTATTTTTGTAAGAATTAATATTTTTTTTAATTTCTTGACTTAGACCATTTTCATAATAATTGACTCTTTTGTAGACAACGAATGGAATTTTATCAGCTTGAAAGAAGAAAACAAACCCAAAGAAGTAGAAAAGAAAACGAAAAATAAATAAAAATCGATAAATGAAGAATTCATGTCATAAAAATTAATTTATTAAAAAAAAAAAATTAAATAAATATGGTTGATTATTAATTCATCAGCAGTACGAGAAAATGTTGTAGTTTGTAAAAAAAACGTGCTAAAAACCAAAAACAAAACTATTTAAACACACAAGCACACATTTTGTATTACAAGGAGGTAACACAGAAAAACAGAGGTGATTGCGAAATGACGTAATGAAATATTACTACTTCTACTCTACTCTACTACTGTCATAATATAAAGTATGAGAAAATTTTAATTCTTAAGAATTTATGAAAGAAATTAATACTAAATCTATGCATGTATGTATGTTAAATCAAACAAATGCAAACTTTGTTTCAAAAGTCCCCTTAAGAGTTAATTTTAATTAAATATAAATTAAAACTTTATCTTGAAAAACAATTTGCACGTCATTTAAAAAATGTTGTCAAAAAGTCTACGCATTATAAAATTCGTGGTAATTGTTTTTAATTATTTATTTGAACAGTGCTGAGTAAATAGCTAAATAAATAACTAAAGATATATGAAATTTGTTTTAATTTAATTCTGTTTAAAAATCATTCATAAAACTTAACAAATTAATTAGAAATTAGGTGTTTTCTTTTGTATATTTTAATGAGTAAAACCAGGTTATAAGTTTATACATTAACTAATGTTCCTTACCAGAAAAATGTTCCCGAGAAATACCGGCAAAAACATTTGGGGAAATAAGTTTTCTTCTTAAAGTTACGGTATTGTTTCTGCACAGATGAAACAGATTCGTTGTGATTAGTTGCCAATCGAAGGATTCAATTATATCTATACTTTCAATACTAGCAACAGAAAACTGATTTAATAACCGAATGTTTGTTACACCAACACCTGAGAATGGACAGATTTTTTTTAATATTTCCCGGGAAATTATGACCCCTAACGTTAACCCATAAAAGGTATATATATTTTATTATATTTTATTTTATTATATTTTACTTACGCCCATTAACACGAAGTCTGGTTATGTTTTAACTAATAGTTATACTGATAGTTTTCATACAAAAACAATTTAAACCGATAGTATAACTATTAGTTAACGCCTAACCAGGCTTCGTGTTAATGGGGATTAGTAAGTTAGTTAGTTCTGAAGGGTAGTGTACAAATAAACTTGCACACGGAATGGGTCCATCGTGAATCCCTTCAGGAAAGAATAATGATAGAGAAATGAGAAATAGGAATACTAAAATATCTGGTGCAATAAACTATGTTTTTGAGAAATCTTTAATAATAGACAAATTTAATTGAATCGGGACACGTTCAGAAAATTTATTCCCACCATAAGTTATGCGAAAGTCGGTTAGAGATCGTGGGCAGAATCTAAAGGACTTGAGGTGTATTCTGAAAAGACAGAAATACGGACTTCAAGGAATCTTAGAGAAGTGGAATTTACAATAGACTCTGATGCGAAGTATTTAGGAGTTTCTTGGACTGATAAATTTATTAGAAGAAGTTTGTGTTTGATTATAATTATATAATAAAAATATCGCTGTTGCTTTTAAACAACTCATTTTTCAAAGCTTGAAACCTAGAATGCTCGTTATTATTATTATTTTATGTAAGCCTATTTGTATATGAGTGATAATATTCTACTTATTATTACTTTGGAATACATACATCTTTTAAAAAACGTACTTTTTTAACACTCAAAATTTATTTATTAAATAAAAATTCGGCTGATTTTTGTTTGTAAACAAATGACAAGCAAAAAATTAATTAAAGAATTTTACTTGTATACAACAAAAGATTGACTTAATATTAAAATGTTTTTGTTTATTTAGTTATGAATTTGTTTTTGCCTTTGCGAAATTGGAATGTTTAAACACATTCCAATTTTGCAATTGCAAAATTTTTGTTTTTCCGCGTATTAATTTTTATTTTATTTTATTTTCTTTCCTTTGTTTATTTGTTTAAACAGCTGTGTTCAGTGTTTATTTATATTTTTGCAACATGCAACATTTTTCCACTTTGTTTCGGTCAATCTATGTTATAAAACCAGAGTTGGATTCTTTAATACCATTTACAACATTATTAATAATGAAAACCAAGGTTGTCTACCGTTAGCCCTCAAATATCCGTTCTGCTAAACTACCGTTAACGAAATAACAGCAATTACAGTTATCGAATTTATAGAGAATATCGTTATTCTATCAATTATTATTGTAAATTATGAGAATATCCATTTCTGTTTTGCGTTATTGAGTTTATTTAAATCTACAGAAATTAAAATGTTATATTTTTTAATGTTTGTAAATTTTATTAATAACTAGTTGACCGCCCAGGCTTCGCCCGGTAGCATTTACTAATGTTAGTTCTTCAAGTTTTTCCAACCCACATACACCTGCCTGTTCTTATTTATTTGCAAATAAAATATCTAAATTTGTACAACATACTTTAATTAGGAGCTTTTTTATTACAGTTGATTGGACTCAAAAAAAATCCGAGTTTTACCCGGAATTTTTCAATTTCTTTTCTTTACAAACCATCTCCTGAAAATTTCGAATCGAATAAAAAAAAACAGCTAAATCACTCCAGTCGTTCTCAAGTGATGCCATTACATATATGGACCATTTCATTTTTATATATATAGAAGATAGATAAGCCAAAATAACGTTGCCGAAATAATTCAATATGGATACAGCGCCAAAAGAACTGCTCATCTTTTGAGGCCAACAACGAATCAAGCCAATTTCGGATACTTTGTTTCAAAGTGAAGCGTATTCCAGAGAGCGCGTTCTGTATCGATCGAAACAAATAGTAGGCAAGGTTTGGATTATAAAGCGGATGAGGTAAAACTTCCCAAGCACTTCTTTCTAAATAATTTTTAACAGGTATTGCAAAATGTGGCTTAGCGTTCTCATGATGGACATTACTCGCTTCAAATGAATCAGTTGCATTAGGTACTGATCAGATGGTGATGGTCTGATCAGATTTCAGCAGCTCATAATAGATATGTTGTCGATTCGGTCCATTCCATTTTTCATCGCACATAGCTTTAAAGCAGCATTTCAGACATACAAAATCGTATTTCAAAGTCTCACAGCTTAAATTTGTATGGTACCCAATTTTCTAGCTTTTGGATGAATTCTTCTGCTTACAACCCTTTTGAAATTGCTGATTGAGTAGCTCCCCATTAATTTTCCAGCTCTTGCTCATTTTGACAACAATCTTCATGGAGTAATGTCTCCAATTCTGGGTCTTCAACCTTTTTTTGATGACCTGGGCGATATTTGACTTTCACTTCTGAACCGCACAAATCATATCTCGTACATTGAAACCGATGGAACACTTTCACCAAAAACTTTGGTGAGCAGTCGGTGTGCTTCAAAGGCACTTTTTTAAATCCAAGCCAATCTTCCTGCATATGACGATTTGTTGGTCATCTATTGTAAATCCCGCAATTTTAAGTCATACACCCAATAAGTGTAAATAAAAAAATGATATTGAAACATTTAATGTTATTGTTTGAATAACACATTTTTCCGGTTTCCCTGATTATAAATAGTGCAGATTGTTATTTTTTAATTTTAAAAGAATTAAAAGAATTTAAATCTTAATTTGATCTACTGTTAGTTATTTTATGTTTGACTTTAAAGTAGTTTTAAAATATTGAACTGTGACTAACAACAGGAACACAGCTTATATACAATATTATATTTAAATTATTTATATTTATACTAAAAAAAAAAAATATAGAATGACACCAAAATGTATGTTTGTTTTATAAATTATATGAATAAATTAGAAAACAGTATGATGAATCATAATAAATGTTAAGTTGATGAAACAATATTTATTTAATTCGTTTGCACATTTTTCAAGTTTGTTTAAACAAATACATATATTTATTTTATTATACTTTTTACTATTAAAAATAAATTGAGTAGATAAAAAAAAGTTAAGGAACGTTCAACAAAATGCATATAATAAACATTTCAATTTTACTAATAAATTTTCCTTCCTTTTTTTGGGAAAATTTATGATTTGTTTATTAATATTAAATACGTTCGGTTTCTTTTGTTTTTTAAAGTTGTTGTTGTTTATAAAACATTTTTGAAGAGACTCTTCTTTCTTTTAAACATTTTAAGAAAATCAATGGCAAATTGAAATAATTTTTATAAAAGCACACACAAACAAAAAAGCCTTGACTTTAAACAAACCAAAAAAAAAAAGTATGGGCAGCAATAAAATATAAACATTTTATCAAGAACAGCAAAAAAAATAAATAAAGAAGAAAGAATGCATTTTATAGTGCGGTCATTATAAATGATGAATGATCTGAATTGTGCTCTTACTTATTACGTACATAAATAATGTATTCATATTGAAAATGTATGTAGATATATTGGAAATTTTGTGTTTGTTTGAAGAAGAAAATATTGATTTAAAAGAACAACAAACTAAGAAAATATAATTTATCCACAATTCCTGGGCAGCAATTATACGTAGCGAATAGTCAAGGATATATTTTGCAAACATTTTTACCAAAAATACCTTAAAAAATGTATTTAATGTACTTGTTACATAGGTTATCTTTGCTGCTTCAAATGAGGTCAAGATTTTATAGCTTTTATATATTCACAATGAAGATTTGTGACGATTACCTTCAAAAGAAATTGCTTTCATTTCTAAGACAGCACTTTGCATTTTCAATATTACTTTGGATTTCCTAATTTGAATGTGTTTTTTTTTCTCCATATAAATTTAAATTTTCTCAATTTCAACCGGAAATGGAGTAGAAATGTCACCAAAAACTTCGCAAATTTGCTTATTTATGGAGGTTATTTTAAATAAAAAAAAATTATAAATTCAAACTTAGATGATAAATAAAATTATCGTTCACCATAAAATACCCTGACTCAAAATAACTACAATCACCTTTAACGCTAAAATACCGTTACCGAAATAATAGAAACGGAATCTGTATAGAACAGCGCGCTGTTCTATAATTAATTCTATTTTTTTATTGAACTTTAAATGAAATATAATTAAGTTTGGTTACCGTTTTCGACTACCGTTACCGAAATAACAGAAAATAACGTTACCGCAAAAAAACCGTTATCGATAAAATCTTAAATACCATTACCCGTATTCTGTAAATAATATAAAATTAAGAAAATAAAATTTTTTTATTTCAATGAGTTTATGGAAATTTAGAGAATTTAAAATGTAATACCAGGTTACCATTACCGAAATAACAGTAAATAATATTTACGCTAACGTACCGTTACCGAAATAAGAAAAAGTATCGTTAACGTTAGCCTCGCATAAATCAAATCTGTACAAAATTTGTCAGCGCTTACTTTTATTTTGGCGAAACAATTAATTGTAATAAAAATAAAACTCTTAAATATACTTATAATTCTATATAATTTATATTTACAGTGAGCCTCAAAAGTGAGTAAACAGCAGCGAATTTTTTGATTTTTTAAGATCATGAAAATCATTATAGTCCGACTTAAATCTATATTTTTCACAACCAAAGATATTATTCAAGCCAATTTTAATCAAACCGAAACTTTAAAATTTTAATCATGGATAAATTTTAGAATTTTCATTATCTTAAAAAATATCCAATAATTTTTGGTGTATACTCACTTTTGCGGCTCACTGTATATCAAAACAACCAAAGATATTTTCTTTATTTATAATTTTTAATTGCGGTTTTTGAGCAATTTTTTTCTTCAACAATATTGGAACATCTGCTATTGTGTTCTTGATTGCTAGCTAAAGTACGACCAACTAAGTAAAATAAAAACTAAAAAATTACGGATTTCCAATAGATGGCGATTTTTGTTTTCAATAACTTATATGTCATTTTGAAGGGTACATATCTGTCATTTATTCTCACTTAATTATTAAAAAACAAAGTTTTTTTTTATACCCTTCACCTTCGTGAGAAGGTTATATATAAGTTTGTCATTCCGTTTGTAATTTCTACATTTTTCATTTCCGACCCTATAAAGTATATAGTATATTCTGGATCCTTATAGATAGCGGAGTCGATTAAGCCATGTCCGTCTGTCTGTCCGTCTGTCTGTTGAAATCAATTTTCTGAAGACCCCAGATATCTTCGGGATCCAAATCTTCTGACATGCTTTCGAGAATTTTGCTATTTAAAATCAGCAAAATCGGTCCACAAATGGCTGAGATATGAGGAAAAAACCAAGACAACCTCGATTTTTGACCTACAGTAGCCCAAGAAAGTCTACATACAGAAAAAAATATTATATTACTTTAATTTAAAGCAGTTTTTTAGTTTTTTTTTATGAGATATATAATAATAAATGTCTTATGTCGATTTTATTAGAGTTATTGATTCTGAGTAAAATAACGAAAAATTTATTCTCAGTCACACCTACTTTTGGGTGGGCGGGACTATTAAGTTTCATAATATTTTGAACATTAAAGCCAATAAAACCAAAAAAAAATTTCGTTATTTGACTCAGAATCAAAAAATTTATTAACGGTAAAATTTTGGAAGTGATAGGAAATGTTGCTAAACCCGACTTAAGTGATGTTGTTTTAATTTTTTTTAGTGTGAATTTATTTTTTTAACAAATATATTTCACTACTTTTAACTTACAAATACAGCTTTCCTGTATGTAGACTTTATAGGGCTACTGTATATCTGGATTACTAAGACATTAATATAGACAATATTATGATAGATATTTCAAAAACATTTGCAACGACGTATAAAAGACCATAGTAAGTTGGACCTACAATGGGTCAAAATCGGAAAAACAGAATTTTTAACCCGAATTTTTTTTCTCAAAAAAAATTGAAAAAACAAAAAAAAAATTTTAAAAAAAATTTTAAATTTAAAAAAAAAAAATTTTAAAAAAAATTAAAAAATTTAAAATAACAATCGAAAAAAATTTTTTTACAAAAAATTAAAAAAAAAAATTTGTTTACCTAAAAATATTAAAAATTTTGAAGTATAATTTGTTGAAGGGTATATAAGATTCGGCACAGCCGAATATAGCACTCTTACTTGTTTGCTTTGAAAAAGTCGAATTTTGTGCCAACAAAGCGTCACATGCGAGAAGTTCTGCTTTACTTCTTTAATTTGAAAAAAAGTGGCGCTGAACACCGATTGCTCACCAAAGCTTATGGTGAATGGGTTTTCATCGGTTTCAACATGCGAGAGGTGGTTTGTTCGGTTCAGAAATAGTGATTTTGACTCGGAAGACAAACACAACAAGAGCTTGCAAAAACATTGGGAGCTACTCAATCAGAAATTTCAAAACGTTTGCAATCAGCAGGATTCATACAAAAGCAGGGAGAGACGAGTGACTTTGAATGTCTGAAATGCTGGTTGAACGCTATAAAAGAAAATTATTTTTACACCGAATCATTACTTGCTATGCAAAATGAATCCATTACGATAACCCGAAGCATAATGATCTGTATTTGGAGAGACCAAAAGTTTTTTGCCTCACCAGAGCCTTACAGTCCAGTCCTTGTCCCGTCTGACTATTTTTGTTTCGATTGATACAGAAAGCTCTTTCACCTCAAAACAAAATATCCGAAATTGTTTTGATTCGAGCTTAAAAATTTTGGCAACATTTTCGTATCAATCTAATGTCTTTTTTATCTAAGAATTATCTTAAATTACTAGTCAACAAAAGAGTTAGAGCAGACTGATTAATTTATTCAATAGAAGTCGTAACTATTGCGAAAAACTAAAATATAGTTGGTCACGTCTTTTAAATAATACGATTAAAACGTTTTTGTTTTAAATTTAATGTCTTGCAAAAATATAAAAACAACAGAAAGAAATCACTTCCGTCCACGTCAGTTTTATAACATTTAAAAAAAGTAAAATGACCAAAAAAAAAACCAAACTTAAAATATTTATAAGAAAAAAGAAGAAAAAAACACAGAAAAATCTTCAAAAAAAAAGCAAATGAGCTACACATTTCATGGAAAATAAACATGTTAAAATCTAGAATTATATTTTGATTTTACGGGGAATACATACACCCTCATTTGACATTTAAACGTCATAATAATATTTTGTATTCGCTTTTGTCACACTTCAATTTTTTTTCGACTATAAACAGCATAATAAAGTAAAATTTGTAAAAATAAGCACATACGTTTTTAAACAAATGTACATTGTATGTGTGTACAGATATATTTATGTACAATATGTATGAGGTAAATAGATAGATAGATATTTATGTATTAAATTAAATAAATATGTTGTTAAGGAGTGAACAAACATTAAGTGTATACGACGAGTATTTGGCGACAGACAAAAAATGTTGTTTATCGAATGTTTAATTTAGTGTAGAATTTGTTTTTGGCAAATAAATTTGTTTCTTATTAAATTGCCATACGACCACAGTTGACCAAAAGGAAAATACAAATATTTTGTTTATGACATTTTAGCGGGGTATTTAATTTCAGAAATACGAATTATTTTTAAGTTTATAAATAAGTAAGTAACAAAACAAATGATGTGTGCCATTTTGTTAAAAAAAAAAAAAAAACTCACAAATCTAATGTTGAGCGACATTTGTCTATCCAAAAATAATACGAAATACTTTACACTATGTATTTATTAACTTAAAAAACTTTTTTTTTTCAAATTATGTAATAAAATAAAAAATATTTCAGTTAAAAATTATAAAATATTTTTTGAAAAAATATTATTGGTTAAAAAAAATGTTTGGTGAAAAAATATTTTTTTAGATTTTGACTTATTGCAGGTCCGGATTTCAATAGCGTTATACAATGAGCCTCATAAGTGAGTAAACACCAAAAATTATTTGTTTTTTTTAAGATAATGAAAATCCTAAAATCTATTCATCGACTAAAATTTAAAAGTTTCGGTTTGTTGAAGATTTAGTTGAATAATAGTTTCGGTTCTGAAAAACAAAGATTTAAGTCGGACTATAATGATTTTCTTGATCTTAAAAAAATCGAAAAATCCACTGGTGTTTACTCACTTTTGAGGCTGTGTGTTGATATCCATAATATCTATGTACATGACTTAGTCGAAATAGTCAGTTTCTTTCACAGATCAAGTTACTACTGACCATTGGACAGCTGTTTCCAATCTAGGAGTGCAGAAATAAAGTAAATAATAGTACCAATAAATAGTAGGTACAAACTAAAAATATTGTTATTTAAATTAAATAAATTTATTTCAAAGACTTAATTAAATGGCCACCATAAAAATTGGGTTTATGTATTGGGTGTTTATGACTTTAAAATTTTTAAAATATTTAGCTTTTATTTTGAAACATTTGTACAATAAAAATTTATTCAAAGTATTGTCCATTGTTAGCTATGACCATTTCCCAGCGTTATGGCAACATATTGTTACGATATTGCACTAGTGATTTAAATTTAACGGTCGGTAGCAACTGTCAGCAACATTCATCGTGTTTATAAACATTTCCATCAGTAGAAGCTTCTGCTTATCATCAATGTTGATAGCATGCGGTTGTTAGCATTGTTTGAAAGTATGGCAACAGTGAATGTTTAAGCTGCGATCATTAACTTCGAAAGCTCTAGAATTCGAATGTAGTAGTTGTCCGTTAAGATCATTGTAGAAGGTTCACGAAAGATGGCGTGTGTATAAATAGTTGAAGAGGTTGCAGTCGTCAATTTATTATAAGCGCTGTTAGAGTTAACATCATCTGTCTTTTATGTACATTGTGAAGTGTGTCTGTATTTCCGCGAATTTATAAACGTGTGTAAAAACACGGAGTGACTATTTCATTTTGTTGTTGCTGTACATTTGAATAAATAAAGAGTTGTTACAATTTTAAACTACTAAACTGCTTTTATTTGCAATCAAAAGTATCCGGTTTATTTAAAGGAAATATGGATTCCGAGCCAAAATAACTGATCATCATTTGAGGCCAAGAACGAATCAAGCCACTCTGTTACAAAGTGAAGTGTATCCAAGAGAGAGAGAGCGTTCTGCATAGATCGAAACACATAGTAGTCGGATGGGGCAAGGTCTGGAAAAAAGGCGGTGAGGCGAAACTCCCAATCACTTCATTACAAAAAGTTTTTAACTGATATTGCAACATGTGGCCGAGCTTTGTCATGATGGAATATTAAGGTTTCATGTCTGGCCGAATCAGTTGTGTTTGGTACAGGTTCCCTGTGAAAGTTTGGTCAGATTTCAGTATATCATAATAGATATGACCCTTTTGCCTCCACCAGTTTGTGTTAGTTTTAAAAAAAAAAAAAAAACATACGATCTCTTATACTTCGGGATATCGAAATGAATCCAGTTTTCATCGCAAGTAATGATTGGATGCAATTTCTGATTGAGTAGCTCCCAATAATTTTTGAAGTTGTTGTTGAGTTTTTTATCTTCATTCCCCAGTTCTTGGTCTGGGCGATCTTTACTTTCCGTGTCAAAATTACAATTTCTGAACCGCACAAACCATCTCTCGCACGTTGAAACTAGGGTTCCTAATTTTCCGGACATTTTCCTTCCCCGGGAGGAAATTAAAAAATATTTTCAATCCCGGGAATTCCCGGGAATTTTTTAATATTAAATTAAACCAAAAACCAGTGCTTGGGTTTCTTGAGACGGTATCGGACATATTTCTCCCCTTCCGATCTTCTTCGTATATACACAAGCTTCATTCGTCCAAAAATGGAATATAATTCCCACATATCGAGCCCTTAGCGCCAAATTATCGTAAGCGACATTTTTAAAATTTTTGTTTTATTGCAGAAATTAAAATTTTATGGACCGACTGATGTTTTAGCGTTCTCAGAATATCAAAATTGTTAATAACATCAAAAATATAGAGGGTAAGATTTTATCGTAAGTCAATGTTTATATTTTACAGTAAACAAATTTTATCGTAATGCATTAAACACATTCAAGACAGCAGGCTACCAACTTCAATCTGTCAAAAATAAAATGCACACGTTTATATGGAGACGATTATTTTAACGACAGCACAGCTACACGGCCACACGACTACTCATGCCGATGTAGCCGAATTAGGCTAATTTCTATTTTTGTCAACTACAAAACAGAAATAGTGTTGCTAATATAATAAAAAAATGTAAATCAAATTAGTGCTTACAAAAATATATTTTTTTACTTAATTAAGAGAAGTTTCTGATAACCATATTGAAATAAATTAATAACAAGTACATAATTGATTATAACCATATATATATTTTTACTCAAAATAATTGTTTCAATCTTAATTACTTTGGAATTTTGTACGGTTATTTTTTATTAAAGTGGCACCACTGAATTATAAATCAGCTGTTTAATTGTAGCTGTCGTCTTTAAAATAATTCAGTAGCTGACACACGACTACAACTGTAACCAGCAGAATTTGTGTTCGTGTAGTCGTGTAGCCTGTTGTCTTGAATGTGTTTAATGCATAAGCGACACACAGTGGTATAGAAAAAAAAGAGGGAAATAAATCTGTAACTTCTAAATGGTTAGATTGGCAAAGAAGAAGTGTTATCGAGCTTAACTTTTCAATGTGGATCTCATGGGCAAACCAGGAGCGCGGCCAAGGGCCCTCAAAGTAGGACACCTCGGGTATGTTACATTTTTAAAACGATATTATTTCTTGGTTTGAGTTCCGATTTCAAAAACGTTCTACATATAGAATCTTCTTATCGAGCACTATAAAAAACCTCGTCATAGCTATCAATTATCTATTATAGCTTAGGAGATATTCGCATTTGAAAATTAAATTTTCAACAATTTTACCCACCCTACTCCAGTTTTTTGATAACAGCTGATCCAAGTAATTCCCGATTATCCCCAGTTTTCCTTTATTAGACTAACAACGCATATATTTATCAAATGGAAAAAGAATTGTTTAAAAATGATGACTAAGTCCAAAGTTATATGTATTCGAATTTAAAAAAAATTTAAAAAGCTATTTCTCGCTATTTTTTGGGAAAAAAAAAACTTTTTTTCTTTTTAAGTTATCGCAAAAAAATTCTAAGAGGATGTATAAGGAATTTCTACTTTCTGAAAGCTTAGTCTTCATAAAATATTTAAAGGAAAATAAATTTCAAAATTGTTGTTACCGAGGGGACCAGGTCCTTTCAAAAACCACCTATTTTTTATGTAAAATAAAACTTTAGGCCAAAAATTCTCAAATCGCGTATCCGATATCAAAATATAGTAACCGATTATAGGTGGCTCAATATGTTTCTAATTATTTTGTATAGGGTCCCGATAACGCCGACCCTGGTATGGATATTATAGCCGAAAAACTAAAAATTACCATTTTTGGAATTTTTCAACACTTTTTTGGGAATTGCGGGATTGCTGATAATAAATTTCAAAATTCGTTTTCATTTTTCCATTTTAAATAGAAAAATCTACATAACTGTGAAATTTCATTAAAAACTATTCATAAATAAAAATTTTATTTCAATTCGAAAAATTTTTATCTATGCAAAAATTCAATAAAAAACATTTTTTTGTCATATTTTTCTATAAAGTATTCCATGAATTTTTAATTGTCAAAAGTTATCAATATTTTTGAAAAATAGACAAATAGCTTGAACGAAATTATATTATATCGCATCATAACATTTTTAATTCTATGTATAAATTTCAAAATAATGAAAAAAAACCTTCTCCTGTAAAATTTGTGTTTTGTCGCTTACGATAATTTGGCGCTAAGGGGTCGATATGGGCCGGAGCTGCAAGGTCAAGTCTTGAGCTGCTGGACCGGGTTCAAAGAAGGGCGGTTGATCTTATAGGTGATGAAAATGTTACCCGGTTTATCGATACGATCGATACTATCAGATATTATCACGGGTGTTGTTCAGTAGACATAAGTAATCTTATACCCAATACGCGCACTTTCATTCGGAACACACGACTATCACACAGATCGCACCCATTTGCTATTAATTTGAGTACCGTGCGATCGGACACATTATAGGGAAAACTCTTTTTTTGGTCGAACCATACGTATGTGGAATCTACTACCTGCCAACGTATTTCCGTCGGAATATAATATTTATCAATTCAAGTCAAACGTCAACAAACACCACTCCCTCTTTCCTCCTTCTCACAACTTTATTTACTAACATCAACACAATGCACTGCATATATAGGGGTATCCCCTGAGTATTGATTATACAAAAAAAAAAAACATGTTGGTCAAGGCTTTTCAAGGGTATCTAATGTAATTGTGGAATTTGATCGGTATTGTCACACTCGTAGTTTTAATCAGCACAAAATCAATAAATTCTATTTTTAAGTCATACAGCCACTATAAAGTAAAACATTAAAACTCCTTGAGTTTTACAATATTAACACTATTTCCGGTTGTATTTCAAAAATTTCAAATTGTATTTCAGAAAATTCCAATTGTTTTTCTTTTACATTGTATTTAAGAAATTTCTAATTGTAACAATAATTTTAGAAAATGCAATTGAAAATTGAAAATGGTAAATGGTATAGAATAGTAAAAATCAATTATAAACTTGTCACATCTTTGATTAAAATTAAATTGGAATAGTTTGTTTAGCTTACAATTTCGAAGATTTTAAATTTAACATAAACACGTACGTTGTCAAAGAATTGGCGAAATCTAAAAGTGGGAATCTATGGCCAAATAAAACCACTTAAAGAAGCGTTGACCTTAATTATTGTAACTACATATTTGTTTATACATATTTGTAAAATTAATTGTTTAAAGTTTCTTTTTTACAAAATTATCGTAAATATTTAGTTTGTAGTTTGTTTTGTTAAAATTATTTAAACGTGTAGTTGTCTTATCTATTCGCTATTCTAATTTCAAAGTGTGTAAAACGTTGTAGACTCTGTGACTTCTTTTTAAAAATATTTTAATCATTTGAAAAATGTAAATAATTTTAAAGACAATAAAACTTAATGTATGCGTTTGTAGGTAGGTAGTTAGGTATACATTGTAAATTTACTTTATTCGCATGGTTATTCATATGGCAGTTGTGTATTTTTTTTATTTTAAATTTAATAAACAATAAAAGTAATTAATTGTTTAAAGAAAATATTTTAAACTAGATATGGTTTTTAAGAGCAAAAATATAAGAATCTAAGGTCGTGAGCCAAACAACATTAGTCATTAAGAATAGCGAAGTGGAACATTTAACATTAATGTGAACATTTTATTTTAAATCTCCTGGAATTTTTTCTACGTCATTTAATAGTAGCCTATTAATACTGATATTTGTATTTTTATCAACACCTAACAAGCAATCCCCTCTGAATTATTTCCCACATGATTCACCTAAGCAAAATACCACAAAAAAAAACAGCTAAATAATATTTAATTAAGATTAACACCTTTAATTAACACCTCATTAAACGATATAAACATTCATTCATGGAATTATAAAATCATATTTTCCTTTAATTGTTTTTATTAATGTGACATAAATTACGAGCAGAATGCGTTGAGAATCAAAACTGTTAATTTGCAATTAAACAGTTTTTTTATGAACAAAATAATATTGTAAATAAAAACAATTGAAAAACTAAAATGAAAACAAAGAAGGCATGATTGAAAAGTTTACAATTTTTGTTAATTAAAATTTTCAAATTGTACGCTATAAAAGCACCACAAACATACGAAATGGCTGGCAGGCAGGCAGGCACTTTTCAAATAATTAACAATTAAGTAATTTCGTGATCTCGGGAATACATAATAATTAAACAACAAAATATAATACAATATAAATTAACAAAAAAATAAATAAATAAAATAAGTAGTTATAAAATATATGTATTGTAAAAACTACAAAAACTAATGAGCCGCCATGCAATAATTTAATTTAACTGGAAAAAAGGCAATTTGAAAACAAACAAAAATACAAAATAAATTCTTAAAATACCAATGAGTACGACATAGAACGCATTTTAATTAAATATTACAAAATTAAATTGTACGAGTATTTAATTGAAACGAAACGAAATGAAACGTTTCAAAAAAAAACAAACAAGAAATGAGTGAACAATTTGATTTTTATTAATTAAAAAGTGTGACTAAATAAACAGCCAAGTAATTAAAAATATTCTACGAGTATTTTTTTTTATGTAAATAATAATAAAAAAAAATAAATATAAACAATTTTCTTTAACACGAAAAAACAATTAAACATATTTGGGGTCGGTAGAATTAAAACATGTAGTAAATATATGGAGAACATTTACATCCATTGAAAAGTTTTAAATCACCTTTTTCGGTAAAATATACAATATAAATAGTTAATATATGTATTTTTCAACCGAGGGAATGCGTATGTATTAGAGATACCAATCTGAGATTTTTGATACTGAATTCTGGAATATTAGGGAGTATTCTTTCATAAAATTATAGAGACTGTTTTAATTGTAAATATATGTATGTTAACTTATAGTACTTATCCACATGAGATCCAAATGCACCACGAAAAAGTCACTGTTTGGTGTGGAATTTCATCGGTTCATATTTCTTAGATTCCGACGTTAAATGCCTGACTTAATGGTTGATATTGGGTGTAGATTTAAAAATGCGGAATTTACAATAGATGGTGTATCTTTTGAACGCGGTTTTTGTTTTTAATAATTTATATGTCATTTCAAAGGGTACATATCTGTCATTTATTCTCACTTAGTGAGAAACAAAGTTATTTTACTTCGAAAATGTCGAATTTTTTTTACCAACAAAGTCTGCTTTTACACAGGGCAAGTTTTCTTGCGCAAGTCTAGAGTTTATAGGAGAGACAGGCAAGAAGAAAGAAGAGGGGTACACACATGCTTGTACTGGCAAGTCTCTTCAATTCTCTTTTGTTTTCTCATTTTCACTATGGCGTCTATTAGGTTTTGACATGCAAAATTGAACACAGACTTGCTGTGTGTAAACAGTCGAGCAAGTTTAAAAGGAAATCGAAGAGACTTGCTTCAAGAAAACTTGCTGTGTGTAAAAGCAGACAAAGCGTCATATGTGAGAAGTTTTGCTTTACTTCTTTAATTTGAAAAAAATGTCACTGAAGCACACCGATTGCTCACCAAAGTCAAAGATCGCCCATGCCAGCCAAAAGAAGTTTGAAGACCAAGAATTACTCCATGAAGATTGTTGTCAAACTCAACATGAGCTTGAAAAATCATTAGAAGCTACTCAATCAGCAATTTCAAATCGTTATTAAGTAAAAGCAGGGAAATTGGGTACCATACGAATTGATGCTTAAAAGACGATGCATTACGATAACCCGAAGCGTAAGAGATGCTATGTGAAGCCCGGCCAACCAGCCGAATCTAAACCAAATCTAAATATCCATGGTGCTAAGGTAATGCTCTGTATTTGGAAGGACAAATCATAGGGAACCTGTACCGAATGCAACTGACTCGTTTGAATCGATCGTTGACCGAAAAACGCGAATATATGGCCAGACATGATTCCTTAATATCCCATTATTACAACTAGAGTTTTTCTTTTCACGCACTTTTTCATTTCTCGGGAAATCGGGATTAATTTTGAAATTTTGTTATATAAAAATCTGTGACAATTTATCATTTGTATCGGAATGGCTTCAATTTCCAATAGATTTAGTTCTACCTTCGTTAGATTCCAATTAATTCTGTTAATTCGCAAAAAATATATATTTTATTTTTTTAATTTTGAAATCAAAAATTAAGTTAAGATGTTAATTAAAACTTGAAAAAATCCCAAAATACTAAAATAATTCCACATTTGATGGGAATACCAATCTGTGACAACCCTGAACATTCAAGAGTTTTTGGAATAATTCGAATAATGAACTTGATATTGGTCTATTTGGGTTAAATCTTTTTGTTGTATGAATCTTATGCATTTGTTTTGCAGATTTAAGAATCTTTAGAGAAAGTCAAGTTCAAAAAACATGACATTAAACTAAAGAAAATAATTCCCGGGAATTCTCGCACAATTTCCCGGGATTTCGGTATTGAAAATTCCCGAGATTTCTCGTCCAGGGAATTTCCGTGAAAAACTCTAATTACAACGCTAGGCCACATGTAACAGAAAGGTGGGAAAAGCCATAGCTAACAATGGCCAATACTTTGAATAAATTTATATTGTACAAATGTTTTAAAATAAAAGCTAAACATTTAAATAAAAACCGCATTTTTAATCCATACACCCAATAAAATTCACAAACATTTTTTTTATGTTCTGTAAATTTTAATGAACTCAATTATGGGACACACAAATTTTAATTTTCATAATTTAAAATTATTTATATAACGATAACGATATTTTTGATTATAGCGGTAATATATAATTATTTCGGTAACAGTACTGAACCGGAAAGGGTATTTTAAACGCAACGGTGGCTTAGAAGTAGCGGTAACTATAATTTGGATTATTACGGTAACGGTGATTTAGCAATAAGGGTAATTTGGCTTATTGGGTAACGGTATTTGCAGTTATTTCGGTAACGGTATTATAATGATAACGGTCTCACCTTATTTATAAATAAAATTTAAAAAATTTAAAAATAATTTAACACCGGTTTATTATTATTTTACATTTAAGTTTAATAAATTTCTATAAGCTCAATTACATAAAATAAAATAATTTAAGTCATAATTTAGAATTATTTATAGAATAATTGTAACGGTATTTTCAATTATTTCGGTATCTTTATTTTAGCGGTAACGGTAATTTAGCTGAAAGGATATTTTTGGGGCAACGATACACAAAATTGCTAGTAACAATAGTAAATCTCTTGAATTCATTCATTATTAAATTGATTCATAGTCCTTTAACACATTGACTACCACGTCGGACACATATGTGTGACACTGCACTATGCGGTTTACGCCACGTCGGACACATATATCCGACACGACTTTTATTCTTTCTAGCCATGTCAGACAATAGTGCTGCATTTTAAGAATTTTTTCGATGTTGACTAGAAGTTTCTCATCAAAACTGTAATCTTCACATTCTTCATCACTTTCTGAACTTGTACTGAGTATTTTTTCTAACTCAGTATCCCATAAAAAATCCTATTCGTCATTTCGTAAGACCCTCTTATTTATAAAAAAAAAAATCTGTTTCTAAGCAGTAAATATTACTGACAGTAGCCTAAATTCCAATATTGACGTTTTCGAAGAGATTACGCAAAGAAAATGCTGTGGCCCCCAGCATCTTATTTGCTGAAAGTGCCTTGGCAGTCAATGTGTTAAATAATATTCGATGAAATTTTGGCTTAATTCGGAATTAAAAAAAATTATTCAGCAATTCATTTCATTAACTCATTCCCAACAAAACAAATTCTTTATCTTCATCCAGGCTTTTATGTGAAAATAATTATTTTATTGTTGAATAATTTCATAATAAAATTCATTCAATCTTTGAATCTTTAAATTTTTGTTATTTTAAATCGAATCCAAATTGTTAAATTTGTTTTTGTTATGTTGGCAATCATTTACCATTTTGTAATGGATTTGAATTAAAGAATACTTTAATGATTCCATAAAGAATGTATTCTATAATGAATAAATTCTCAAAGGAATGAATAATAGTACTACGGAATTTCACTATTTCACCTATAGAGTGAAATAGATTTTGCAAAAATAAGAGTATCTGAAAAATAATTTGGTCTTTGTGTTCCATTCAGAGGGTACTATATTTTAAAATAATAAAAAGTTCTTTCGAAATATTGTTGTCCAAAATATTGAGCGAAGTAAGGGTATATCGTACGTGGCATAAAACGGAACTCATTTTGAGGTACATGTGGAAATATGCGAAAATATTCGAATCGTGAGAGGCGTTATGTTTTCATTTAATTTCTTACACTAAACGAATGATTTTTCCTTTACAATCCGTCATATTTAAATAAAAACAATCTTTGAAAGGTTTTATAATAAATAAAATTTAATATCGTACGTGACATACCGTACGTGACAGATTTTTCTCTTATAATAAATATACAAAAACTAAAAAAAGGTGAATAGAAAATATACATTCGGTTTCAATAAACAATTCAAAAAACAATCAGAGTCAAATTCATTTCATACTAAAAGCTAATTGGAACCCTAGTTTCCGCCGCAATTTTAGCCTAAAACATACCAAAAACATTAAAAAATTAAATATAATCAGTTGAAACTATTATTTGTAATTTTTTAGACCATATTACAAATAATAGTTTCAACTGGTCTAAATACTTTCACATAGTAACATTTTATTATTTTCTTCTATTCAAATCATCTTGAAAAAAAGTTTCAAGGGTTTTTGTGTTTTCAGTCGTGGAATTACCCATATGTTTCTGCAGAATTTTGGCAGAATACCGAACAGTGACCGAAACCGAATATTCATTCAAATTGAAAAATGTAATGATGAAAAAAATAAAATTTTTGTATGAAAAAAATTCAAAAATTATTTGAAATCACAAACATGTTTCAGCATTCATTATACAAATATCTTCCGTTTTTAAACTTTTTTATAAAATGAGGCCAGAGCATTCATGAGTAGTACGAATATGGCGCTATATCCTTTTTGGTAATTTTGTCCACTAATACAATAATGCAGAATTGTTATATTTTATTATTTCATATGTCGTTAGCAAATTTGAACTTGACTTGACTTTGTAGATACTGGAAATTGTCCAAAGACACTATTCTGAACTTTATGACAATCACAAAAATACTTTAACAATAATTTTAAATTTGTAAAAACCATCCAATTTTTATTATTTTTATAATTTTGAATTAACATTTCAGTTCCCAAGATGGGGGGTTTAATATCACTTTCATTTTTTATTTCATTTATTGTATAACATTATCATTAGATAATAAAGAAAACAATCAAAATATTCCATTTACAATATCGTTGTAGAGATGTTTAATTTTTTAAATTCTATTGATATGTTTTTCTCATATCAATTACACATTTTTTTTATTATTAAGAAAAACAATTTACCGCAGAAAATGATCACTTGAGGGCAGCATAATTTAGCAACAATTATAAATTGTTTTGTTTATTTTTTCTAATTTTTAAAAATACACAATATTAAAACAATTAATAACTTTATTCATTCATTCATTGTACATTTTAGTAGAAATATTTTAATTTTGTAACGCATTTTTATTTAATTGTTTTTTTTTTTTTTTGTAACTTTGAACTTTAAAGCACGAGCTTATAAATGACCAGAAAATCGTGTCGGCTTTAAAAGACAAATAGACTTTAAGAAACAATACGCAAATACAACCGTTAAAAATTGAAATTTATTTTGTTTATTCGCTTTAAAAACATTTTGGGAACACAAAGAAAATTAGAAAATATACGAATCGGCATTAAGAAGAAATACAACACACGATGTTGTTCTTGTTCTTTCTACGTACGCGTTTTATTTAAATGAATCAATCCAATCTATCACTGTGACTCAGACTAGAGTCAGTCAGTAACCAGCGAGCGCAATAGTAAAATTTGAAATTCTTAATTTTGTGAAAATAGTTGTAGCAGATCGTTTTCGTTTATTTTTTCTTAACATTCTTTATGTTTGTTTCGATTTCTATAACTGAATCCAAATCTACTACTATTGCTTCGAGTTCTATGTTGACGTAGTTCATCGTATTAAAGTTTGATTTTTACTGTTGCTTATGAGCGAGCGTATTGTGTGTTTTTTGTATCATTGTGGTTTATATTTCATGCAGCAGAGCTTTACTTTACTGACCCAACAACCAAACAAACAAACAAAACAAACGATCATAGAGCATGAATGAGTGAGTGAGTGATTGAATGGTAGATTGTCCGATACACTACACTCTTTATTGAATATATGTACATTAGAGTGACAATCAGTTGTATGGAAAAAATTTTTTGTTAAAATTTTGAAGAGTGCCGGGTGGAATATTGTGACACTATGCCTAAAAGTTAAGTGCTGAAAATTTGAGCCAAATCGGTCAACGATTTCTGGACGCGCATCGAGGTCAAAGTTCAGATATATGCAAAATTATACTATTTATATGGAATAAATAGGTGAAACTCGTTAAATTTCTGCATTGTTTTCTAGAAATGTATAGATTTATTTATATTAATGAATATTACATTAAAAAAAATTTTTTGGAAGTTAACCCTGCATCTCCTTTGGGTCAAAATGACCCAAAAACTGTATTATTGCCAAAATTGAGGAAAAATGCAAATTTTTCAGATATTTTAAAAATTTTGCTACTAAATAAATACTTTTGCAATTGAATGCAAAATAATCGAAATGTGTACGTAATTATCGTTGTAATGAGATATAAATGACAAAATTTGGTTAAAAAATGTTAAAGTTATTACAAATTCGCCAGACCATTAACGTGTTTCAGGCCACTTGAACAAAAAATTTAGGAAAAAAAATTAACATATTTCGAGAAAAATTAAAATAAAAGCTAATTTTTATTTAAAATATGTCCGTATTTACTTGTGTATGAGTTTTTGTCTTCGTAGGATACCGTTAACCTATTCGCAGGTATGGCCAAAAAAAATTATTTTTTTTAACGGCTGTTTCAAATCTCCATTTTCAAATTTTTAAAAATTTTGTTAAACAAATTTCAGAATTTTTTGATCATCACATTGGGATTTATTGAGATCAAAATAGGGAATAAAAATATGAAAAAATTATGTCAATACCTCTTCCAGTTTTTCCGTACCTGCGATTTAAATTTTGCGATTTTCAAGAAAAACTATTTTTTTGTCCATATTTAGGCGAATGAGCCCAATTTCCTTAATGTTATAAATTTTAATTAAAACCTATTCATAATATTATAGTCCCTGTAATTTTAAATATGGTCTGAAAGTTTTACTAAAATCGGAAAACGATAACCTTAAATCGTGAAGGTCAAAGGTCAAATTTTTCAATATTTTGAATTTCTAAAGAAAAGATGGCGAAATGTTATATATTTTTGGGCCGATTTTAATGAGACTTGAGGAAAGTATAACTTAAAGTCCAGAATTTAAAATAACGGCACAAAAATGGAATTTAACTCTTAGCAGCACTTGGGGTCCAAATTACCCTCAACATTTAAAATCACGAAAAACACAGCCATTTTGACCCCAAGTGCTCTTAAAGGACTAAATCCATTTTTGCACTGTTGTTGTAAATGTTAGACCCCAATGTATATTTTGCTCAAGTTTCATTAAAATCGGCCCAAAAATATATAACATTTCGCTATCTTTTCTTTAGAAATTCCAAATATTGAAAAATTTGACCTTTGACCTTCACGATTTAAGGTTATCGTTTTCCGATTTTAGTAAAACTTTCAGACCATATTTAAAATTACAAGGACTATAATATTATGAATAGGTTTTAGTTAAAGTTTATAACATTAAGGAAATTGGGCTCATTCGCCTAAATACGGACAAAAAATTTGTTTTTCTTGAAAATCGCAAAATTTAAATCGCAGGTACGGAAAAACTGTAAGAGGTATTGACATAATTTTTTCATATTTTTATTCCCTATTTTGATCTCAATAAATCCCAATGTGATGATCAAAAAATTCTGAAATTTCTTTAACAAAATTTTTAAAAATTTGAAAATGGAGATTCGAAACGGCCGTTAAAAAAAATATTTTTTTTCGGCCATACCAGCGAATAGGTTAACGATATCCTACGAAGACAAAAACTCGTACACAAGTAAATACGGATATATTTTAAATAAAAATTAGCCTTTATTTTAAATTTTCTCGAAATATGTTAATTTTTTTTCTAAATTTTATGTTCAAGTGGCCTGAAACACGTTAATGGTCTGGCGAATTTGTAATAACTTTAAAATTTTTTAACCAAATTTTGTCATTTATATCTCATTACAACGATAATTACGTACACATTTCGATTATTTTGCATTCAATTGCAAAAGTATTTATTTAGTAGCAAAATTTTTAAAATATCTGAAAAATTTGCATTTTTCCCGAATTTTGGCGATAATACAGTTTTTGGGTCATTTTGACCCAAAGGAGATGCAGGGTTAACTTCCAAAAAATTTTTTTTAATGTAATATTCATTAATATAAATAAATCTATACATTTCTAGAAAACAATGCAGAAATTTAACGAGTTTCACCTATTTATTCCATATAAATAGTATAATTTTGCATATATCTGAACTTTGACCTCGATGCGCGTCCAGAAATCGTTGCCCGATTTGGCTCAAATTTTCAGCACTTAACATTTAGGCCTAGTGTCACAATATTCCACCCGGCACTCTTTGAAATCTAAGAAAAAAAAATCGGCTGTCACTCTAATGTACATATGTGGAGTATATTACATTGTAAGTGAGTAAACGAATAAATGAATGAATGGATGGGTGACAACGGCGTTAATTTTTGCTATATCTATTAAAAAAAACCACAAGCTCTTACGGCGCAGTGTGGCCAGACAAATTTTACCTCATGTCCCCAATCTGAAAGTTTTATAATTAAAACTCAATTAAAAAAAAACTTGAATTAAATTGTTATAACAAAATTTTACTAAGATTTGTATAATAAAATAGGATTTTTTTTAATAAAACATGTTAAGATTTGTTGTTGGATTACACAGGTCTACATTGGTTTTGGTCCCGCCAAAACTAAAACTGATTTTAAGAATATTCAATACTCTGATTCTAACTGAGGCGCGAATCCAGGTTAATAAATTAAAATCCATTTTACATTTTTAATATTTACGGTTTTGGTGAGGAGGTATTCCTTTATTCACCCTATGGAACCGAGCTTGTTCTAACTGTATACATTTTTTTTGGGGAAATATCTGGAGTAAGCATTCGGTTAGAAGTTTTTCCTCAGTACACTTCCGTGAGATACTCCAACAGTAATCTGCAATCATATGTTCATCCCAGCGACCTTGGTATCTATCTTCCATAAATTTTAGATCTTGATGGAAACATTATCCTTGATCGATATACAAAAGTTTCAAGAAACTTGTCTAAATAAATGTGCAGATAGTGATAGATTTTTAAAGCTAATTTCAGACATCTGAAGAAACATACTAAGAAATTTTTCACAACGGCAACAAAAGATTTCCAAGCCGCTGCATACAAATCATTCTTTGAATTCATAAATCGTTGTCTGTCATTAAAAGTCGTATTTGTAGGCCATCAAAAATACTATCTCTTAATTTTTCTGTAATCTGAAAACATCCTTTAATCAAATTTAATTTGATATGCAGGCAAAATTATCTTATCTCTGGAAATCAAAGACGGTTTTATAACTTTTCGTTTCCAACCGTCATTTTTCTTTCTGCTTTCCCATAAACAGATGATACATGAAAATTTATTGTACCCACTTGTTGACCTAATAAGAAATTTACCATATTTAACCCACTGGTGGTCCGAGTACTTAAGTTTTTTTAAACAAGAACTACGTTTTGATACTCCTCCTTTAATTTCATAGAATGAGCAATAGGTACGGCTGCATGCTTATTACCAATATCTATTAAAACACATTTTAAACTTCGCTTTGAGCTGTCCAAAAACATTTCCATACATTTCCATCATTATCAAAAAGATATCTTTTTAGCAATCGCAATAAAATGAGACTTTCGTAATTTGAGTTAAAAGTTTTTTTTTTAGTCTAGATCATTGGTAGGCAAAAAGAGGCATTTAATTTGTGTGCTCTTTTGGGTAAAAAATAAAATATCCACAACAACATCAAGAAACTGAATGAATTGTGTGTATTTTTAAGCTCTATTACGCTCTTTTGTTCACATTCGGGTTGTTTGACGAAAATCATCGTAACCTGAACAATATGAACGCCTACCATGGGTCTAGATGCTAGCAGCACAGATCTCTCCTTCGAACCAACTCTGTGTTCGACAAATCCGGTAGATGTTGATTCATAGGAGATATTACATTTTCTGAGTACAGTAGAGAGGCCTTTTAGCAGACTGTAAATAAGGATTCCTTTTTTCATGTAATTTAACAACACAAAAATAGTCATCAATGTAATTTTTCTGTTCTATCCCAATCATTTCTACACCAAACTTAAAATTACTTTCACACTGTCTTAAATGTTTACTGCATACAATTTTTCACGGTTTTAATATCCAACTTAAAGTAATTAAAATATGTGTTTCTCCCTAGGTCTGCTAAAGGTTTTCTAAACTTTTTGTATGTGTATTCGCCACAAATTTAACAAAACACATTTCGGGCATTGAGACAACTTTTTCGCGACACTCGAAATTTCCTTATGTCAGCCAATATTGAACAAGAATAAGTAGTATGTATAAAATTAAAATGAAGAATTTCTTAAAATTTAAAATCTTCAAAAATGATTGTAATAGCTCCAAATTTTTGTTGAAATCCCTAATTTACTCCCCACGAGACTCTTGAAATCCCCAATTTTAAGAAAAATCTCCTCATATGGCTACACTGACGATTCGCAATCACACTTGAATTTATCAACCAGCCACCATTACCACATTAAGCCCCAAACAGGCAACTAGCCAGCCAGCCAGCCAGCTAGCCCGCCACAAGTTATTGGTTAAACTGTAATGATGTAATATCTATCATTAATAATAGAGAGGTTTTTTGTTTTTTTGCTGTTATTTCTTCTTAATTTGTTTGTACAGAATGTGCTGCGTGTGAGTGTGTGTTTTCTGTGTTCTAAAGATGACGACGATTGACTCTTTAAAGTGCTGACGATAGTGAAAAATTGATGTTTAGACAAAAATACATTTTTATATAATAAAAAAAACAAAGCACCACCACCACAAGCAAATACTACAACAAAAATGTACAACACTAATGGTTTTTCAGAAAACACACACATACTTAGTTCTACATATACTTAGACAAAATCAAACAATAATATTATTAATGAGCTTCTCCGCTTAAATGATGAATGGAAACGACACGAAAATCCTCTACTCAGTTTTTTGACAGGATTTCTTTAAAAAAAATTAAAATTCAAATTTGTGAAAATTCGAAATTTCTACATGTTAACTGATTTTTCGAAAAAATATATGTATATAATCGAATCATTAGATTGATAATAAATCACAACGAATCTGTTATATCTGTGCAAAAATAATACTGTAACTTTAAAAAGAAAACTTGTAAAGAAATTCCCGAAATTTTCCAACCAAAATTTCTAAAAAAATATTCCAGGGAATTTTTCCATTCCCGAAAAATATTGTATAATCTATTTATAATTGGGAAATTTTTTATATTATTGGGTGTATGACTTAAAAATACGAGATTTACAATAGATGGCGTATCTTTTGAACGCGGTTTTTGTTTATAATAACTTATATGCGGGAAGTTTAGCTTTAATTCTATAATTTGAAAAATAGTGCGAGCGAGAGATGTTTTGTTCGGATCAGAAGTGATTTTTACATGGAAGTAGGGTTTTTATCCCGGGAATTTTGCCAATTTTTCACTACCCGATTCCCGGGCATTAAAAACTGACAAAACTACAAAGAAAAAAAACAAGTTAGATCTCTATTTTTTTTTTTTTTTAAAAAAGTGAAAAGTTTTTTTTGTACAGTTTTTCTTTTATATCTCGGCTATAATTATTATTATTATTATTTATTTAGGGCTTTTCGAATGAACATTCAAAAAAGCATATGGAAAACTTCACGATCTAGAAATAAAGGTGAATAATCTTCAATGCCAAGATTAACCGGTGCGAATTATTCCAGAAATCACTAGTAGAACAAAGGCCCCTACTTTTAATGGCGGCACACCATTTGGTATTTTCAAGTATAGAATTGATTTTGGCCTTGAAAGAAACACAGCAATAGTCCTTGGTAACAATAACAGCATTACAATGAGTGTGTTTTGCAGATGTTGTATTATAAAAATTCACCTTTGAATCCAATAATTTGGAAATTTACAAGATCAACATAAATTTTAAATGTATTGAATTCATTCCTTTTACTAAAAGGCTTAAGAAATTTAAATGCTTAAAAGCTAAATAAAACTGAATGAAGAAAAAACATTTTAACTCAATTTGTAGTAGATTGGAATCAATTGAATCATTCAAAGTTTGAATATATTCTGTTATTAATTAACTTCAAAATTAATTCAACTTAAATTAAGCGTTTGAAGGGAGCTAAAGAATTAGATATTGGGAATGGATTTATGAATGAAATTCTTTAATTACGGATTAAGATTTTAGTGAATTAAGCTCAAATTGAATTAATTACTACAAAGCTCTATATATAATGATTATAACACTAAGTTTTTATATGAAATTTTGATATAATATTCATAGTTTACAGTATTATTATATATTTCTGGTACCCGGGAATGTAGAGAAAAATGTTACCGATTCCAGGCAATCAAAAAAGTTCGGGAAATTAAAAATCCTACATGGAAGACAATAATCGCCCAAGCCAGCCAAAAAAGTTTGAAGACCAAGAATTGGAGGCATTACTCCATGAAGATTGTTGTAAAACTCAACAAGAGCTTGCAAAATCATTGGGAGCTATTCAAGCAGCAGGGAAAGAAAGACGGTTTTGCATATCTGAAATACTGCTTGAACATTATAAAAGAAAATCATTTTTGCACCGAATCATTACCTGCGATGAAAAATGGATCCATTACGATAACCCGAAGCGAAAGAGATCGTACGTGAAGCCCGGTCAATCAGCCGAATCGACACCAAAACCAAATATTCATGGCGCTATGGAAATGCTCTGTATTTGGTAGGTGCAAAAGGGTCCTATCATGAGCTACTAAAATCAGGCCAGCTACTGATTATATTTAAATAGATGGATTTTAAAGGAAAAATATTTAGTTTAGTTTAAGAAATTAAAAGAAAATGACTCTCACGATTCGCAAATTTTCGAATATTTCTACATGTACCTTAAAATTACTTCCGTTTTATGTCACGTACGATATACCCTTATTTCGCTCGATATTTTGGATAGAACTTATTATTTTTAAAAAAATATAGTACCCTCTGAATGGAAAATAAAAACCAAATTATTTTTTAGATACTCTTATTTTTCCAAAATCTATTCCACTCTATAGGCGTACAAATGTCACGTATGATGACATGGAATTTCCCATATGACAAATATTTGATGAAAAACACAAAACCATATCAATAAAACATATTTTTTGGGGTAAGTTTTACATACATTGTAACCTGCTAGAATCCTAATTTATATCAATTAGGCCAGCTCATCAGGAATCATTAAAATCAATGAGAATTAAAAAGCAAATCTCTCCCAAAGTCCATTTCGTAGAGATCATCTTACCATCACCAACAGAAACATATCTATAGCAATAGTTTGACTAGCCAACCAACAAATAGTAAATTTATGTTTGAAAAACAAAAATTAATAGTTTTGCTTTAAAAAACGAAAACGAAAAAAAAAACTATCAACATTTTAATGAAAAAATGGCAAATATTTAACAAAAAGGCAAAGTCAGTGTCATTTTTAAATGAAATGATGCTAGTTAGAGAGGCTGTCTGATGGACGGACAGTGTGACAGACAAATAGACAAAAGACAACAAAACATTTAAAATACAAACAACAATATGAGATGAAGCCGGCCGTTAGATAAATAAATGTAGGAAAACAGACAATACGACGAACGACAAAAGCAGAACAATAATTACAGTTTGTATAACCATACACAAATGGATGGATAGATAGATAGATGGCTGGTTGGCTGGATGGATAGAAAACGCCAAAATGTAATGGTGATTGATACAATATGTATTAGAAATAATAAAAACAACAAAAATCGAAGAGACGACAAATATAGAAACGTATTTGTTCCCTCGCTTGTCATTATTAAAAGCAGCTCAACACTTAAAATTGATTGTGAATGCATGCGTTTGTCTGTTGGCTCTCTATTTCGCATGAACGTACGTACGTTCACATTCATTTGGTTCTATTATTTTAATAAATGATTTCGGTTGTTGTTATTTTCGTTTATTTATGTATTTTCAAAATATTTTGTACATAAAAATAAATTTTAATGTTTCTGATCTGTATGTGTATGAGAGTGTGCGTTTGTTTTTTTTTTTTGCAAACTTTTGCTATTAGAAAAAAATTTGTTAACAAAAACACCTTTTAACAAATTTAGATGCTACTTTAAGATTTTATATTTATATACATACACATATATGTATTTTTGTATTTTGCAATAAATAAAAATCAATCATAGTTGTGATATGTTCGTTAGGCTTGTAATTAATTGTTGTTACGCACATTTTGTTGTTTCTTTATTTGCAATGATCAATAATATTGTGATACACATTATACGAGAGATATTGTTGTAATTTATTATTAAAACATTGTTATTGTAGTTTTTTTTTTAATTGAAATTCTAACACCCAAATGCTCAACACCTTGTATAGTTGCAGCAAAACTACAAAAAAAAATAAAAATTAAATAAAAATACAAAAAAAAATCTATGTAATATTTGATGTTTTTAACACGAAATATTAAACAAAATTTAAAAAATCACTTGGTTTGGTATAGGGATGCCAATCCCGAAATCCCGATCCCGAAAATCCCGGGATTTTTCGGGATCGGGATTTCCCGAATCCCGGGATTTGTGAAAAAGAATCCCGGGATTTTTCGGGATTAACAAATCCCGAAATATTATGAGATTTTTGATATTTTAGGAAGATTTTTGAAGCACCAAAAATACTTAGAAAGCTAAATTTCAGCATATTTATAATACTAATCTCGCTTCAAATCCAAACGCAGCCAGATTTTTTCATTTGAATCAGGGAGCAGCACGTCTCCATTGCATTGACAGGCTTTTACACAATTTACACTTTTACGAAATTTATGTTCAAGTTATTTTCTGAAGGGGACTAGGGGCAAATGCAGCCCGATTTCCGCAGTATTCTACAGTATAATTTCAGAGTGCTTATAACTTATTTTGTGCAAAATTTTATAAGGATTGCCGCATAATCAAGATATTTATGACTGCTCAAACAGTACTCCGGGGGACAATTGTATGGAGCTAGCGGAAATCATGGACCATTTATTTTAATTTAATGCATTAGTTTTTGATTTGTTATATTTTTACTTAAATATATTAATGAAATTAATTGTTTTTATTGTTGAATTTGATGATTTTGACGTTTAAGTAAAATCCCGAAGTCCCGAAAAATCCCGAAATCCCGAAAAATCCCGGGATCCCGAAAAATCCCGGGGTCCCGAAAAATCCCGGGATCCCGGGATTTACATTTCTAAAATCCCGAATCCCGGGATTTGTAAAACCCAGTCCCGTTTGGCATCCCTAGTTTGGTATGAGCCTGTACTGCATTTCGGTCATGTCGTATCGCTGTTTGAAATCGTTTGTATGAGTGTGTGTGTTGTGTCATTTGATTTGGCAAATATAATTTTTCACTTTTAAGACAAGTTTATTAACAAAATTGACTCCAATAGTGTAAATGTTTTCACGCAAAACTGCAAATTATTAAAACAATACAAAATAATATTCATACAAATAATACATAGTTTATAATACAAAGTTAAACTTGTCGTATTTAAACATAATTAAGGTAAGTCGAAATATTTATTTAATATTTTGGAAATTTATTTTATTTTTATGTTTTTTATTTAGTTATAATTTATAGCTTAATGTGGGTTTCTATGGATGAAGCAGCAATCAAGATTCAAGTTAGTATAGTTTTAATTTGTTTATCGCATATCATACCCCATTTAAGAATTAAATATGTATAACAAAAAAAAAAAAATTCCTTGAAAAATCATATAAATTATGAAATATGTATCTTTATATTAAGTAAAAAGCTTAAACATGTTGAATACCCAACATTAGGGTGGTTCTTAAATTGGACTTTTTCGAAACCTCCATTTGAAAATTTTTTTAAAGTTTTGAATTTAGGATCATAGTATACTTTACATCTAAACTTTCTCAGCCACGCTTTTTGTGTATAAGTTTAAAATCAAAACAATTGCATTTTTACTTTAATCAATAATAAAAAGTAAGAAAAAAATAAATCAAAACATAAAAAAGGTTTTTTGTGGAGTGAAGTGGTTAGTTTACTAACCACCGTGGCGGTAGGCATTCAATAATAAATTTTTTGAAATCGAATCTTTTTGGCAAAATTTCTGACCAGACAAACGAAATAGCAAAGTAACACTGAATTCGATGAACAATAAACACTCGCTGCTTATTTTTATTGAATGCGTGAAAGTCTCTTAAAAAAATTATTTTTATAATATTTTCAAATAAATATATTTATCAGAGACCGAAAATAACGGGTTCACTTTCATTTCAATGGTAAATTCTCATTCGCTGCCATTTAAAAATTATTTTTTGTGATATATCACTGAGAGAGTGATTTGTTAGAGAAAACTTTAGGTTATGGGTTGGAAGAAAAGAAACAAACACAAATAATCTAGATGAGTGATTTATAATTTATTTTTTTCGTAAAAGTCAGCTTGTGACTTTTATTTGCGAACATGAAAAATAAATCGCAAAAATTCATTTTATGCAAATCAACGCTTAAATATATAAAATTTATCAAAAGATTTATAACAAATTAAGAACAAAATCTCATTTCTGTTATTCAGACTTCATTCACTACTTCATATTCATCATATTCTTTCCATAATTTGTTAAAAAATTACTAACAATAAGTTATTGTATGTAAATAAAAGAGAAAGTAACAGTTATTAAGAACAAGAACAAATGAATTGTTTATCTCACATCAAATCATTATAAAAACAACAAAAACTAATAAAGATCATACCAAACCATTTAAATAAAAATCATTTTATAACAGCTATTTTCAGTGATTTATTATTATCACAAAAATATAAATCACAATTTGGGTTTTTTGGTATATGGACGGGTTATTTTCGGAATTAAACATTTTTCGGAATTCCCGGGATTCGATCGTTATGGACGCCCAGTTGAGCTATCTACACCCGAAACAATTGAGCAAATTCATGATATAGTGTTGGCCGATCCGAGATTGTCGAAGCCATAGGCATCTCACATGGCTCAGTGGTTTCAATTTTGAATGATCGCTTGGGTATGAGAAAGCTTTCCGACAGATGGGTACCGCGTTTGCTCACAATTGACCACAAACGCAATCGTGTGACAACTTCGCAGAAGTGTTTGGCATTGTCCAACCTCCACAACACACTAACGACTAAACAAGAGTCAAAACAGTGGGTTTATCGTGGTGAATCAGGCGCCAAAGAAGGCCAAGGTGGTTTTGTCAGCCAATTTTTGGTATGCACGCGGATGCACCTTCAAAATTGTAAAACAATCAATGCCGAATATTATGCAACTTATTGGGACGATTTAATAAGATTTAAAAAAGAACAACTACATTTGGCCAAGAAAAAAGTTATTTTTCACCAGGACAATGCAAGGTTGACAAATATCTCTGAATTAGGACAAGAATTGATCTCATCCACCCTATTCTCAGGATTTAGCCCCGAGTGCCTAGTTCTTATTTCCAAACCTGAAGATATGCATCGGCGTATAGAGAGTTGACTCCAAACAAATACATATTTTGATGACCTCGACAAATCTAATTTTTTGAAAGGTATAAAATAAGTGTATAGAGCTAAAAGGAGACATGTTTAAAAATAAAATGATTTTTTACCCAAAAGCCAGTTTTCATTCAAAAAGTCATGGACTTATTAACAGGACAAGTATGAGTAAAATTTTTATCATAATAAAAAAAAAAAATTTAGGACTTATTCATAATAACCCCCATATGCATAAACAGTTTATAAATTTATCAAAGGTTTATGAAACAGATTTTGTATGGAAATTTTGTTTTATAAACCTTTGATAAATTTATAAACTGTTTATTTATGCATATGAGGGTAAGTTTTTAAAGTTATTAAAGGTTTATAAAAGGAATTTTGTATGAAAATTATAATATTTATTACGATTATATGGTTTCAAGTAATCGACTAAGTAATAAATTAAGTGGGAAAAATGAGAAACATTATTAATAACTTCTTTAAATAAATATTTGCTATCAATCAATTAAAATGGTTAAAAAGAACTTACCTTCGCCTTCGATCCTCATCTAAATTCGCCATATTTTATATAGAAATTTTGTTAAATTTGACTTGGAATTCCAGTAAAAAGTTAGCGTAGGTTTTTTATTTGCTGTAATGATTTTTCTATTAATCCTTATTACTTCTCAAAAGTTGGAAGAAAGTTTGTTTTTTTTCTTTGAGATTTTTGTTTGTAGGGTTTGTTTCTTTTGTTGATATTACAACAATTTTAGCCAAAATAAATGTACAAATAAAAAGCTGTTGACAGCTTTTCAAATGAAATGGACAACATTAAAGTAGTGATGGTTGTTTAACTAATAAGAGACACAGTCACAAGACGCTGATGCAGATAGTGATTCCCTCTTCCTTATTTCCTTTAAAGCTTTAAAGGTAGCTAGCTAGCTTAATGTTGTTGTTGTTGTTATAAGTAATGTCAATGTTGTTTGGCACTATTAGAAAATAATGACAATATTGTTGTTGTTCGTTGTTCGTGTATTGCGGTCGGTGACTATTTTTTTTTTGTTTTTCTTATTGGTTTGTTACTACTGCTGCTGATGCTGCGGTTTGTATTGTAGGAGTTTAGACGATTTGTAAAGGCAACAATAGCAACAGTAACAACAACACTACGAACAAAAAAAAAACTATCAATGCCAATTAATGTTTTGCCGTTTTAAAAGGCTATCAATTCAATGATGATGCTTTTGCTGCTGCTGATGACGATGGTGATGAGGACAAAGGTTTTTCTATATTTTCTTATTGCTTTCAAAGATTCTTCCTTATTTCTTTTTAGCTTTGTTCAGAAATTGTCTCCAGTTTTTGTGTTGGCTAAATAATATTTTAAAAACTTTTCTAAGGTTTTTTTTTGGTTTTGTTTGTTTTGATCGTGACTTTTTTTCTGGATTTTGTTTACTGTACAGTTGTTGTTGTTGTAGTTGGCCAATGTACGTTTGCTCTATTGCCAAATTTTATTACAGTTTTGTGTTGCCTTTTTCTTCAAATAATAACAACAAATAACAAAAACTATATACTACAACAACAATATAAACAAGAGGGTCTGATTGGTCTCCTTCTATTGCTTAATTTTTATTTTATTTGAGTATTTTAGTGTTTGTTTGTTTATTAGTTTTTTCTGCTGCCGCTGCTGCTGTTGTTGTTTGTTTTCTTATATTTTGTTGTTGTTTCCTTTTAGTTTTATTTTAGCTTATTATGTTTCTTAAGTACTTTTTTTCTATTTCAATTTCAATTTGAATTTTATTTATTTTTTAGGTTTTGTATTTTGTGTGTATGGTATGGTACTGCTTGCTATATGTGTTTAAATTGTTTTTATTAAATAAATATATAGTAATTGAAAACAAAGTTTAATTTTTTGTTGTTTTCTTTTTTGTATTGTTTGTTTCTTCTTCGTTTTATTGTCTTCTATTTTGTGTTGTTCTTTTTTTTTTGTAGAGTTTGTTTGCCGTATCGCTATTTGGTTTGGGGTTTCCAGGTGAGTGCTGGTTGCTCGAATGGACGATGTCTTTCTACTTATTGTTGGTTTTGGTTTTCAGTTGACTTTCTGTATGTCCGCCCTGTCTGTACGTAGTTTTATCTTTTTTATATTGATATCAGTAACAGTAATTCAAAGCATAAACATAAGCATTTTGAGTTTGCCTTTTCACGCTGACAGAGCTGCGCCAACAAGTCCCTTTTCTTACTGTTGTTGCACAGTTTAGTATAAAAACATTATCAGTTGAAGAGAAATGTTTTTATTCCATTTACAAATTAATGGATATTATCCAGTATTTCTGCAATAAAAAAGAAATTAAATAAAATTATTTGCTAGAGTTCACATTTAGTTATAAACAGTTTATTAAATTTTCCCATTTCCGGGAAATATTAAGAAAAGCTGGTCAATCCCGAAATTTTTTAATACTAAATTAATCCAAAAATAAAAAACCAGAACAAATTCCTCAAAATTCTCCATGAAAATTTTTTTTTTTGAGAAATTCCCTGAAAATTGTTTACGATTAAGTAAATGGTTAAAAATGGTAAAAAAAAAATTTTTTTGAAAATATAATCAGACATTTCGAAGTATTTGACAGTATTAATAATATCTGTAAATTCTGAATATTAATGAAATGCTTAATTTATAGAGATTTTAATTTAATGAAATTTACAATGAGTGTCAAGTAAGTTGCAATACGATGGCGAAACTCTTTTCAAAAACTATATTGCGTAATTTCAGAATATCGTTACCTTAATATAGAAAGGCCCTATCTCGTGTTTTTTTTCAGTCGAGATTTTTTGGCTAAATATGATATATGAGCGGACTACTCCTTGCAATAAACCAAAACCTGGGCATACAAAAAAACACGAATTAGGGACTTTCTGTATTAAGGTAACGATATTGACCTTTTACTAAATATACAATATATCGTAAAATGCAAAACAACGCATCATCAAAAAATTCGAAATTGATTTTATTATTGATTACGATTCACTACATCATAGTACATATGTATGTGTACAAAATGTTAAACCTGACAAGGATGTTTAACCTGATAATACCCTGTGCCTGGTAGAGTCATCCCAATTCTCAAACCAGGAAAGAATGCGTTCTCTCCCTCGCATCCTTTCCTGGTTTGAGGATTGGAAAGGTCGATATCCATAAAATGTATCAAATGCTCAATAAAATCGGACGATCCTTGTGACGCTAAACCCGCCGAAGGACTTGTACACCGTCTTCCAGGATATCCTGAAATCCTCAATGCCCAACAACTTGAAGATACGAGTTCGTAAAATATCTGAGTGGCGGCCAGTCGTTCATAGAGTTAAACAAGAAGTTCTTCAAAGCGGGGTCTTGTTGCCACTCCTGTTTAACTACTACAACTCTAAACTCCCCTCCACAAGGAATGAAAATGATATCATATGCGGACGGATGCCGCATAATGGAGATGGTCCATAATATTGATGACTTTTGTGATCGAGAGAATGGTTTATTCGGTGAAATACTTAATTTCTAAATTGCACGTAACCTGCAGGTATGTATATCCAGCTAAGACTTGAGCGACACTCTTGCACCACCCATAAATATTGCCGTCACCTTTGACAGCCTATTTATCTCCTCAGCTCATGCCACCACACAAATTACGAAGTAGAATGAAGCGATTGCCAGTAGCACTTAGGAAATGGATAAAAAAAAATAGAGTGTGGTCACTTTCGCCCAGTGGAAAAATATTCAAAGCTACCAAAATGATGCCTTAAAGACTGTCATGCGAATTACCTCGGTACACCATCTACACGAGGAGACGAATATTCTTCCATTAAAGGAACACAACGTCATGTTGTCAAAACAGTTCCTCCTTTGATGTCATCGGAGGAGTCATCTTAGCTTCAACATCGCACAACTGGAGCCTCCACCGAAGAATATCAGGAAGGATCTTCGTGTATACGGGTAAAACATACATAGGTATGTGCAGGATCCATTGGATCGCAATTTGTATACTGCAGCTTTCAATGAAATTGATAGAGACGCCATCAATACTGCATGAATATTGCACTTGGAGGTCGGCCCCTCCCATAGCAGACACGAAGAAAAACATGATCCGGAAAACCAGAGTAGCTCTGGCACTATTTAAGTCGGATTGTAGCAACAGGCTCAATGTCTACTGGTCTCTTATAGACCGTGCCGCCCCAAATGTATGCCCTACATACAGGGTCACCATGATACCTCCTACATATTGAACTGCCAATCCTACTTCAATTAGTCCAATGGATAATTAGTCCACAGTAATTTGAATATGTATTTTTTTTATCTTAATAATTTTAGTTAGTAAAAATGGCTAATGTCATGATTTGCGAAAATTTAAAAACATAAATAATGTATGATTTTAATGGTATATTGAAGAAAAAAAGTCTATCTGTGATAAATATTTAATTTAAAAATCAGCAGTTCCAGTTTAAAAAATTTCGTGAGGTACTGCAAAATTACGGTTACCTAAATTTTCCTGTTAAGCTTTTTAAATAAAAACTTTCTATGGCAATTCTTCTTGGAAGAAAATTAAACAAAATGCAAATTCGAAATTATTATTTAAAATTTAATAAAAATTCCATAATAAATTATTTTAAGAAAGTAGGTATGTATTATTATATTATTTGTCTAACAGATTATAAGCTGTTCTGCTAACTTCCTCTGCGATAAAAATGTATTTTATTTTTTAATTTTATTTATCAGATATGTGTATGTACATAATTTGCAATTATTTAAAAAGATTTAATTTAATTTATTAAATGTAGCTCATTCAAACTTAAAACAAAATATGATTTCTTTGTATAAAAATGTTTGCATGGATGTCTGTCGGTTAGTTTGTGTTTGTACGACTATATTTACCTGCAGTCAGCAATTTTTGTTTTTGGCGAATTTAAAGCACAAAATGAAAACAACAGAAAAAATGTCTTTCACAACACTTTAATACTTTTTTTTAATAAATTAGAATTTTTAAAATATATGTATGTATATTTTTCTTTTTGTTATAAATTTTTATTTAATTTTTTTTTGTTTTGTATGTATATTTTTGTATGAATGCACCTGGAGGTTAACAAGAGTAGCGGTTGGTTGGTTGATTAGTGGTAGTAATGAGTGAGTGGATGAGTGGTGTTGGTGGTGGTGGCAGGCGCCGCTGTTGCTGCTTTATTATTATTATGTTTTTTCTTCTGTTTTTCGCCAGCAACAAAGTGCGGCCTAAAGAAGCAACAACTTGTCTTTTTTATGAAAAACCACAAAAACAACAACATACACTACTTAACCAAATAATATAAAAGAACATTGGAAGTGAAAAAATCACAAAAATAAATTAAAAAATGACTGACTGACTGTTGGAACACTTTTTGTTTTGTTGTATTTGTTTTATTTTTTTATATTATTAATTATTTTTCTTCTTCATTACACATTCCTCTTGCACTCCAAAGTCCGTAACATTTTGTAACATTCTTTTTTTATTCTTCGCACACTTTAAAAGGCCTTTTTTAAAACACTTATTTTTAAATTTTAAGCAATATTTACTTTATCACAATTTAATACATTTTTTTCACGAAAAATTATTTATTTTTTATATAAATTTCTTTGTAAACTAGCTCAGCTTTAACTTTTGTTCAACCTTCTTTTTTAATTCCTCCACAGTAGAAAAAAAATTAAGACAAAAAAATTGTGTGATCTTGTTGCTGCTGTGCAATATTTCACTTTATGTTTTCTTTATTCTTTCGCTTGTAATAAATCTTTTTGAATGTTATATTTACATGTTTTGGGATTAAATTTCACTTTTTTGTTGTTTAAATTTAAGAATTTTAAAGATTTATTATGAATTTTTACAAAAAATTTAATGAAAAATCACAACGAAATGAATGAAATTCGCGTTAACGTCGCTGTCTTTCACAAACACACTCATACACATACACAGATTGTTTACTACTTTTTTTCGGAAGTGTTGAAAATTTTGGTAACTAATTGACAATTCGTACAGGGTCGTATAAATTTGGTAGTTAATGACAAGACAAAAATTGTGTACATTTTCTTCAATGTTGAGTACTTTTCTGCAATTTTTGGGGATATTTATTTAATTTGAAACAGAGTTATATATAATTTGTTAAACTATTTATTACAATAGTATCAAAACGTAATCAAAAGAAATGTTTGAAGTTTGCTAAGTAGCATTTAAATTGGTCAGAAAACAACGAATCCGAATTTAATATCATTGGAAGTGATTTCATGTGTTACGTAAGACGACCAGTTAACACGCGGCTTCATGCGCTTTACTGCAAAAAGACAGTGAAGCATGCAGGATGCAACGAATGGAATGGGGGTTATTTTCTAGCTGCAGGAGTTGACCCATTGCTCAAAATTAATGGAATAATGGATGGATTTATCTAAAGAGACATCTTGGAAAGAGTAATGCTTCTAAATGCTGAGGATAATATGCCTCTTCGATGAGCTATTCAGCACGATAATGACCACAAGCACTCTTCACATGTTGTTAAATCGTGGTTAGCACAAGAAAGAGTTTCGGCAATGGAATGGCAACCACAATTACTAGATCTAAAACCGATTGAGAACCTTTAGGAAATCGTTAATCAAAGAATGGATGCCGACAATTGCACTAATTCAGATATTATGTTTCAAGGATTGGTAGATGCTCGGAACGCTATGCCTGCCAATTTTATACGAAATATTAAGTTTTATAGGCATAAATGTTTTCGAAGAAATTTGTTGCATATGTTTTGGCCAATGCAATATCAACCCATACGTAATTTTTTTTCTTTTCAATGCAAAAAATTCTGAATTAATCATTTTTGAATTAAAGCATCAATAAAAAATAATACAAGCAGATGAATATTTTTTTACCTTTAAACAACTTTTGCAAAATTCTGTTGCTATTTGCATACGTTTTGACCACCACTCTATATTTGTATATATATTTTTCTTATCATTAGTAGATATTGTTGTTGATGACAAACTAAATTTTGAAGTTCTGTAATACTAGGATTAAGTTTGACTTATAGTATATGTTGTGTTGTAATGATTATTTATTTATTAATTCTGTGTCATGAAGTCCAGATTTTTTTTAAATTATAAGTAAATTGACAATGAAACAATAGAATTTCAATTCAACAATAAAAGAAAAAAAACCCTGAAAAAGTTTGAAACAAACAAACGAAACGTTGGGAAAATAATAATAAAAAATTAATATACTTTGATTTTTATTTATACATTTGATAACAAATGATTGAGCCCGTGAGATTGGAATCTTAAAAACTAAATTTTAATAGTTAGTAATACTTTTAGTATAAAATTTAAATGTATTATTTTGTACTAAAGTTTTATTTCTTGTCTATAAATTATAACTTTGTTAATATTTTTATTATAAAAATTATGTTTACACATTTCTTTGCATTTATAGTGGAATTTGAAAGTGTAATTGTTTATGTATAAATGGAATTTAAGGATCAGTTATTTTGTAAAATCAAATGAAAAAAGAAATAAAAATGATAATTTCAATATAAACGTATAATATAAACACATAATGCTGTCAGTTACAGTTAATTCAAAGGTACTGCGAATAGTTGGACCATGTTAATGGTAACATTTTAGTACTAAAATTATTTTTTTTACAAATTAGATAATTACTAGTATGTAGTACATATTTTCATATTTTCCTGGATGTGTTTTTACTATATTGTAACGGCTACTCTAGTCAATTATTCTCCTTTATTTAAAATCGCAGACGTGTCGTGCTGAAAACTGCAACGTTTCATTAAAATACAACCATGGATATGAACACAACCACCTCGTACGATATATTTATATTATTAGATTGGCAGCACTGGGTCATGGGAAAAAAATAATATTTGACAATAAAATCAGATGACAGTCAAAAATGAAAGTCCAAGTGTAGAAGTGATAAAGAATTTTTTCGCTTAATTTTAATTACAACATAATCAGAAATTTTATCTAATTATCGATAAAAAAAAATAGCAGCAGAAGGAATATTCCCAAAAATTATATAGCAATAAAAATAATTGTGATAAACAAATAAAACAAGGCGTTGCTGTCAGTGCAACTCAAAATTTTTCGTGCGAAATCGTAGAAAAAGGAATTTACATTAAAACATTTTACCAAACGACTGTTTTGCTGATAAAAAAATCAACAGGTAAGTTGAGTTATTTCTAGTTTTATCTATCCAGGGTGAAATGGGGGACGTTTTGCCAAATATTTATCAATAAATTGGTATATTCGAGTAAAGTAAATTGATTTTTCTCGTTTGTTTTGGGGCATCTTTTATTTTTGTCTGTTTTTTTTGAGATTTATCTTTTTAGTTTTTAATTGACTTCCGCTTATTATTTGTTGTTATTTTAGGTGTGTGTATATTGTTTTTTGCTTTGTGACCCTGCACTTGTCATTCGTGTGTTTTATTGATTTTTTTTATAGTGTCGTAGAGTTTTGCTGTGCTGTGCTCTGCTCTAGCATTCATTGCGATTAAAGCCACCGTTCGAGTATCCATAGAATTCGACTTAATTCTGAAGGTCATTGAAATAAGCATCTAAAATGTATCTACCATATAAAAACAAGCTTGTTGAAGAAAAAGAAAGAAAAAAAACGTAGTTAAAATACATGTGTATACGCCGGCAGTATCGAGTTTAATTTGCTACCAAAAAAAGAAAAACAGATTGTTTATCTATCTATTGTCTTGTTGTTATTTGTAATTATTATTGATGTTGTCATTGGTGTGTATGAAAGTAAACAGTTGTGACACTTAATGACGCATTCGTAAAATATTTAATTTTCATATGAAATTTCTTAATTTGCAAATTTGGCTGTTTGCTACAATGTACCTACTATGTATTATATTTAATTCGTCAATAACTAAATTCCTATTGTAATTATTTTTATACCTATACACACATTGAGTTTTTCTAATTAAATTTTGTTTCCTAATAAGAAGCCAATACCTTTCCTAGGTATATAATTTCTTATTAAGTTTGATAATTTCGAAGTTAGCCTTTTCAACCCAAAATAAACCTTATGATAATCAAAGGTAAGAATCGATTTTCAATACTTTTGATTTCCATTTATTTATGCTTGTCATTCCCTGTTTAAAGGAAATACTTAATTTAAAAAATAAGGAATGGCCACTAACAATTGTTTGTAACAGTTTGGTGTATAAAGTTATCAGGGTAGATAATTATCGAATTTCCAACAAGTCAATTTTTGAAAATATTGTATTAGGTAATTTTCTATGGTGTATAAAATTAATTGGAAGTGTCAATCTAGGGTAACATAGAGACGAGACGTAATTGTCAAAAACCTATCTCTTGCAACAACAAAATACATGTTAGTCAATGTATTTTGTTGTTGTATCAAACATATGATTTGTTGTATTTTTGTTTGACAAATCGGAGTGTCTCGTCTCTATGTATAATTCTCTATGCCTATAACTTTTTTATAAAGTAGAAATTATCATCGAATTTGTTCTATATATCAAAAGTTTTTTAAATATTAGAAAGTCCAAAAATACAACAAATCATATGTTCAATTCCACGAGAATGACAACCACGACTGTAAAAATAAAAACCCTTGAAACTTTTTTTCAAGATGATTTGAATAGCAGAATACAAGAAAATTTTATAGTTATTATTAGGTTTTAGACAATTACGTCTCGTCTTTATGTTTTTAAATAGTAAACAAATGTTTAAAACACGATACACATTTTAAATTTAAAGCTTTATATGAGAAAGGCGATGGAAAAATTTAAATATTGCAAATTTGTAAATAAGTGTGTAAAAGAGAAACTATTTCTAAACAAAGCTGGCATTATTAAAGTTGAATAACCCTAGCTCCAAACATAAATCAAAACAAAACAGTTTTTAAACATAAACTCTCTTTTTGTATTTAATAAATGTGATGCCAAAATGTTAACATCCGATAACAATAATAAACAGAGAATTTGGTTTATTATCCAGAAGAATCTAACCGTCACAGGTATCATTTTAAGATCGGAAGTATGTTTGGCTATTAACAGTTCATTCATTCAACTTGTATTAAATATAATATGAGATCAATTTCATGAATTTAAATTTCAAAACACTGAAATTGTCTTATTTTAATAGTGTGAGTAAAAGCAATCTATTAAAAAAAATTTTTATTTGCTTTTTTTAACTTAATTGAAATCAAATTACAACACGTCAACCAAAGATGTTTTCTCAGAAGTAAAATTAAAACTAAATTAATAAATTAATTTGAAATCCCAAAAGATTTATTAGCATACAAACGTACAGAGAGCCTCAAAAGTGAGTAAACACAACAAATTATTTGATTTTTTTTAAGATAATGAAAATCATAATGAAAATGAAAATTACAAAAGTTTCGGTTTGTTAGAGATTGGGCTGAATAATAGATTGGGTTCTGAAAAAAAGATTTAATTCACTGGTGTTTACTCACTTTTGAGGCTCTCTGTATGTATAGTTAATGTTACACACACAATTGAAAACAGCAACCGCAAATCATGTCGAGAGTATATATTGCTATTGAGCGATTGACAAAGCAGAGATCAAAACAAACAAAATTTCCTAGACAATTATCTCAATATCTGAATTAATGTTTTTATTTTTTATATTTTTGCTGTTTCTATTCAATAATGACTAAGAGGTGTTTGTAATATCATTTAAGTGTATGTGTTTCTGAATATTTTAAGATCTCACATGATTATAACATGATTTTCATTTTTGCAACGAATTGGTGTTTAGAGTTTAAGGCCAACTAACGTACCTACATAAGAAAAGAGAGTTAGAAAGAGAGTGTAAAGCGAACTTGAAAAAAACCAACTAAATGTTTATCTGTTTAAATTAAAAAAAAACAAAACAAAATTGAAGAATAAGTTTCATTCTATAAGTAGTATCTTTGAATGTTTTCGTTATTTCAGTTCTTTTTATAAATTCAAAAATAAATATGGAAAGTTTTTTAACAATGTATTGTTTAACCTTTAATTGGCACGCGCAAAAACAAATAATAATTTAATAATGTTTGAAATCTAATTGTAAATGATTCTGGTTTATATTTATAACATGACTTAATAATATACAAATATAAATAGCAAAAATAATAAAAAAAAACTCTTAAAGCTTGTTATTTTTAAAACAATTACATATGATTTCATTTTATTTAATAATAAAAAACACAGTGTAATGAACAATTAATGAGACGAATAAACTTAAGGGAATTCTTTAAGATATGATTGAATGACAGATTAAAATGTATCGTTACCTTAATATAGAAATGCCCTAACTCGTTTTTTTTTTTTGTAAGCCCAGATTTTTGTTTATTTCTGTAAATGGTCAGCTCATTAATCATAATTAGCAAAAAAAAACACTAGTTAGGGCATTTCTATATTAAGGTAACGATATGTATGAATGTATTTATTTTGAAAATTAAATTGTTCTATTATTTGCCTAATTAATTTGTCGTGTTATTTTAAATGTATAAAAATATAAGTAGATATATGTATTAATAAATTTTAATAAACTGTATGCCATATTTTTTGTCATACTGTGAAGAGTTAACTACAATCTTTTCTTCAAAATTATAATTTTTGTTGCGCTTTAATCATGCACAAAATCCGCAACAACATGTTTGTTTCTATATTTATTTGCTAAATAAAACAAAATAAGCTTTTTATTTAAAAAAAAAAACATAAGCATTAAATTAAATTAAAAAGTAAATGAAGTGTTTTTAATGCAATATAAAACATTTATTTACACATACAAACACAAATTATTTAGACTTACGTATAAACAATTTTAATCGTACATAAAAAAGTAAATAACTGAATAATAACAACAACAAGGTAAATCGCATGTATTATTTACATTACAAATATCTATTAAATATTATGTTTGTATACTTGGCGATAATATTAAACAGTATGACACATATTTATTACAACAAAAAACTTACAGTGTTGTAATCTAACAAATACACATCTGCTCAAAATAATAGATACACCTAATTGGAAAAAATTTAAATGGCGGTAACATTGAAAATTTCCTCGCAAGCGTTAAGAATACATCATATTATTAAAATTTCTATCTGGCAATGTCATGTCAGTCAAAAATCTGGCAACTATTTGCTTTCATGTTGATTTTTAAAAACGAATTTATTTGAATTACAAAAAAATATTTGCTCATAAAAATAGATACACATCAGTAATTTGTAATTTGTTTATATACAATTTTTTTTTTGTGCAATTTTTTGTTCCTATTTACGTGAAACAGTAAGTATAATTTAAATTTTAGCAACAATTTTATAAAAAATAGGACTCTTTTGAAGAAAATGGGACGAAATCATCATTGTACCGAAGATGAGAAAAAAATTGTTCAAACGATGAGAAATCAAGGAAAATCGTTACGGGAAATAGCAAAGAGCATAGGAAGATCTTTACATTTTGTCCAAAATGCTTTATCTAAAAAACAAAAAAGAGAAACTCGCGGTAGACCAAAGAAAACCAGTCCAGAAACAGATAGGCGGATCGTCCTTATGGTTAAAAAAGACCCTTTCATATCATCGAAAGCTATTTCTGCGGAGCTATGTAACGAAATCAGTCCACAAACAGTTCGTCGTCGTCTTTTACAAGCTAAATTGCCGGGAAGAATTGCCAGAAAAGTGCCACTAATGCGCCAAAAAAATATCAAGACAAGATTAGAATTTGCTAAAGAGCACTTACAATGGTCCGGGTGTGAAGGCGAAAAAAAATGGAGAAATATTTTATGGAGCGACGAAACAAAAATAAATTTGTTTGGAAACGACTGCCAAAGAAATGTACGCCGACCAAAAGGAAAAGAATTCCACGTTAAATTTACAAAAAAGACGGTAAAACATGGCGGGGGAAACATAATGGTTTGGGGTTGCTTTTCATGGAATGGTGTTGGTCCGATATTCCGAATAGAAGATACCATGAATGCTAGTGGGTATAGAGACATATTGGTAAACGTAATGCTTCCATATGCATCGGAAAATATGCCATTAATATGGACATTTCAGCAGGACAACGACCCAAAACATAGTTCAAGATTAGTTAAAAACTGGTTCTTGGAGAATAACGTACCTGTTTTAAGCTGGCCCAGCCAATCCCCTGATTTAAACCCAATAGAAAACTTGTGGAGTGAATTAAAGATAAGGCTTTCGAAGGATGTTTTCAAAAATAAAGACGATTTATGGGAGAAAACGCAAAAAATATGGTACGAGATTCCATTGGAGAAGTGTCAGAACTTGATATCCAGAATGAGTGGAGAAAGTTTTACAAAACAAAGGTGGATATACTGGATACTAGCTTTACTTTAATAATAAACTAATTTTTTTAAGATAAAATTTATTAGCTTTTGTTTAATAAGAATTTTTAAAAATGTATCTATTATTATGAGCACCAAATTTTTCGAAATTTAAGAAATTTAATTTACTTTATAATATTTATTATTAATTATGAAATATTTTGTTTTTGTTTTTTACTCTCCTTTTAACTATAAATAAAAATCGACTGAATTTTTTTTATAATTTTACAATATACCATTATTTTGTTTCGTTTTTAAAAAATAAATTTTGGTGTATCTATTATTTTGAGCAGATGTGTATATAGCATGTCCAAAAGTTATAAAATGTATAAATTCAAGCTTCGTTTATTGAATATTTGTGTAGTACTTGTTAATAAATAGTACATGTTAATAAATAAAATAAATATTTATTATGATTTAGGCCTCTAGCCTAAAAAATGCCGTGATAAACTGAAATCTTTTATTTTATTTTGTCTCGCCTATTTCTCTCTCTCTCTAAGCTGAGATCTAAAAACAAAGTCTATAGTACTTACTAATGAATGGAAATATTTTGTTTGGTTGCACTTGGTTTTTAAGCAGTATTTACGGTTTCAATGTTACAACATAGTAAACAAACAGAATAGGTTTGGAGTTTTCTTTTATTTATTTGTCTTTTTCTTTTACTGTGCATTTTCCTGTTTATTTTTTGTCGATAATTGTTTTCTAAAAAAAATCATGGTAAACAAGTTAGAGGGCTATATTCGGTGGCACCGAATCTGTAGGGTGTAGGGTATAAAAATTGTATATCTTGAGATACAAAACTCTTATTTTGATATATATTCCATTAAGCGACCAAAAGGCTCTTAAAGGAATACTAAGCTTTCTTTTCAGAAAAAAAGTCCATTTTGAAAAAAAGATATATTTTGCCAAAAAAAAAGTACAAAACATTTATTTTGGTAGATATCCCACTCGCATCCTACTCAGCTACAAAAAATCTCTTAAAGGAAAGACCTAAACTATCTTTTGAGCAAAAAAAAATTAAAAAGGGTCCATTTTGAAAAAAAAGTCAACTAAGTTTTTGATTTTGCAAAAAAGGTCTTGTTTTGAGTTACAAAACATTTGATAAATATCCAACTCGCATCCGACTAAGCGAAAAAAGGTCTTCAAATAAAAAATCATCTAAGCTTTGTTTTGAAAAAAGGGCCATTTTGAAAAAAGTTTTTGATTTTGGAAAAAAATGTCAAAATTTTTTTATTTTTTTTTTCGAAAGATTGAAGAAATAGCTATATAAACTATTTGAGACACATTTTGCTAATAATAGGTAATAAGTTACATGGATGATAAAAACACACCTGTTTGGTCGAAATGTCAAATTTTAACCACATCTAACTCAGAGAGTTCTTCACCGATCTTGGTGAAAAATTTTTTAATTACTATCCTATAGAACTAACTTGTGCAAATTTCATTCTGATCGGAAGACATCGATTTCTATAGTTGGTTCACCTGACATGAAATCCCCCATATTTTCTGATTCCGAACCCCGTTTCTCGATATTTTGTAAGTTTTCCACAATATTACAATTTCCAGTAAAACTTTTTTGGATATCAATGAACGTCATGTTAGTGGCAAATTATTTGCATTAGAATTCCGAGGAACAGTTCCATTATCTCGATCCGATTTTTTTTTTATAAAAACGAAAAACACTTTTTCAAGCAAAATATGTCCTAAAATAATACTACTCTGTATGCTATGTTTATTGTGTTATCGTAACCAACCAGCAGAGACCTGCACCGAATGCCTAAGACTCGGTTAATCCGAACTGCCGAGTCGTGATATATTAGGACATTATGACTATATGACTGATAAGAGACCTTGTGAATTGACCAATTGTATAATTGCACTTGTGTATTTCGGTTTAGTATTTTGGAACTAAATTTGTTTGCCACATGTACAGTGGTGGCCACCAATTTAAGACAAATACTTGAATTTTTTTCATCAACTGAATTTTAAGTGCGATAGAGCCAAAACAAAAGGACCTGTAAGGGTATGAAATTTATTATTAATGTTTCTAGTTTCTGAAAAATGTTTCGAAAAATCGGTAAAACATATATGGACAAAGATATGTGGAAATACGTTGACCCATCTCAGCGAACATCCGCTGTTAATAACATGATATGACCGAAACTAATGGAACTAAAAATACGAAATTTGGTCCCAATATTTTATAATAATAAAAATATAATGATATAAATGTGAGAAAATATGTTTATTTAAAAAAAATTTTTTTTGGTCAAGTTGTAGAAAAATGTTATGTGTTCGTGGTGAATATGTATGAATTGACACAGTCGAATAAAACACACTTGTGTGTTAAAACAGTCCTCATGCATACAGATTTGTGGAAATATTTGAAAAAATAATTGACAATTACATGGAATTTAGCAAACAATTTTTGTCTTAAATTCCTGGCCACCACTGTATGTACTAATGATTAGTTCAATTAATTTCAAGAAAATTTTCGTATTTAATACATATTTATTATTTATTGGTTCGACATACTTTTTAAATAGTAATTAGTTTTTGACATAGTTGGGGGTAGTGCACTAAATGTTGATTGAAATCAGCATTGCACTATCACTCACTAAAATTGCAAACAATTTAGTTTGCACTATTTTTTATCAGCTTTAGTGATAATGCATATTTCTTAACTAGCACTAAAAAAAATGAGTGATAGTGATAATTTTTTAACTATCACTAAACGAAGATTTAGTGCAAAAATCTGCACTACAATTAATTAGAGCAAAATTTTAACCAGCAATTAAAAAAAGGCTGCATTAAACATACTATCACTAAATATTCAGAAATGAGTAGTCATGAAATTGTTGAATCCAAATTCGAAAAATAAAAATTTTAAATATTTTTTGTTATTTTTAATGAAATATTAGTCTTAAGTTTTAAATTAGTGTACAGAAATAAACTTAAACTATTTTGAACTTAAAAATTTAGTGCACAATTTGAAGTTGCACTCAAATTAGTGCATACAATAAAGTTGCAATAAACTGATGATTGCATTTTTTTAAATCAACTAATTTAATTTTGAGTGCAAAATTTTTTAACTCACTATCACTAATGTTTAGTGAGGCTGCTAATATTCAACTCAGCACTAAATATGAACAAAATGATTGCTCTAATTTTGCACTATCACTAAGTATTAGTGCAAACTTCAAAATTAGTGCACTACCCCCATCTATGGTTTTTGATATAAGTATAAGTAAATATAAATAAGCATGTCAAAATAAGAAAACATTTGATTTTGAAAAAGTTACGATAGTGAACGAGACAAAAATTTAAATTAAATTTTGATGATTTAGGAAAAGGAACGCGACATTGGAACATGAAGAAAATCAACTGAAAAATGTACCGTTAATCGATTTCTGTTTGGCCTTATTTTATTTCTTTGTAAGAGTTGTTGGCGATTTGGTGATAGAGTATTTTTTCAGGTAAATTTGCTCATATATAAATGACCGTACATACATATATGTAAGATTATTGTGCTGTTTTTCTATAGCGAACGAGTGCTTTGAGTGGAAATTTAACATGTGTTTTGTTATTGTAACAAAAACAAACAAATTCTACTCAAAGCACTCGTTCGCTATAGAAAAACAGCACATATATCTCACAGATAAACGGATAGATAGCAAGTACATTTTTAAATAGATAGCATGTACATTTATGCTGCAAAATATCATCCATTAAAACTTCTTAATTTTACTTCATTTATAAATTGTTGACATAATAAACTGTCACACTGTACTACACCTATGCTTGAACACATATGTTTGAATATATGTATGCATGGTACAATCTATATCATCGATATGACACCGAAAACAAACAAAAGCAACAAAAACAAAGGTAAAGCATGTATTTAGAGCGTTAAATTGTTGTGAGCGTGTGTAAGCTTAAATTTGTTTAACAAAAGAAATTCAAACGTATGTATTAATAAAACATTTAACGATTTTTAGACAAAATTAGATTCTTGTCAAATACGGAAAAATGTATTGTGATTTTTTTTAAGCATTGCGTTTTAGGGCCGATACATCCTCTGGAGTAGGGGCTTGAGGGAAATGTTGTTATTAAACAATGAATATAAGTATTGCAAAACTGACAACAATTTATTGTCAGTTGACAAATAATTTTAATGAATCACTTTATGCTAAAATAAATTTCTCATAATCGTTTTAATATTATCTCTTAAAAACATGTAAACTGTTTGTCAAAATATAAAGTATGTAACATTTTCTGCTCTAAACTAAATGTAGTTTGTTTTCATAAAATTGGTCACATTTTTTATTACTGCATTAATTTGTGTTATGTACACACTTTATCTTACGGTCACAAAACATTTTATTTTGTTTGCATTTTCTCATTCAAGTTTCAAATTCCATTTTGTGTCACAAGTTTTATCATAATTTTATTTTTACGATTCTCACATGTTTGCAAAAATATTTACACAACAAGACTGTTCTAAACATAGTAACACACGTATTTGTTTGCCAGCTATTTATTTCGGGCACAATCTTTATAGCAGGTCCATGAAATAGTTTAATTTGAATATTGTGTAAATAAACACTTTATACAATAAAAATAAGATTGATATGATAGCTTTCTATAAATCTATGAAATTATTTTTGAAGTATCTGTATACAATTAAATAATATTTGTTGTTGTTGTTGGAAATGTGAATCATATTAAGATTTAAAGATAACTTTGCTGAAATTTAAAAACATAAGTGTTTACATCATAGTTAATTACACAAATATCGGAAACTCTCCTGTTAAAGACCTAACTCAGTTGTCAAAAACCTAAGTAATTTTTGTTTGAGTTTTATTTCTAGTTTCCACTCTATTTATATTTCTCTATGGTTTACATTTCAAGGTTTTGCTAATATTTTAAATAATATCTCAATTACTTTATATTTTCTTTAAATAATTCATTACTGTGATATTATCCCGAACTTCCACTTTATTATGCCATTTTTTTAGCATTTTTATTATCAGTAATTATTTTTACCCCTTAATTTAAACAAATATTAAATTGTCATTAACAGTTTTAATATTAAAATTATCATAATTAAATGCATTTGTTGTTGTTTTAAACTTGTCATTGAATAAAAATATATTTTTTTTAACAAGACTGACATTATCTGTAAATCTGAAATAATCTAATCACGTGATTTGTTAAAAAGTTGATTAAAATTACGCTCGATCTAGCAATTGTGATACTTATAAATTATTAATGTACTAAATTATTATTATTTAATGACGTCCTTATTCCGGGGTAATTTACATATAAGATTCTATTCATAGATCTATTAATTTATTGACGAACAACTTCAATTCATTGAAAATTAAGTTTAAATTAAAGAACACGCAATCTAAATGAAATCGATATTTTATTTCAATTATTTATATTATTTTTGGGTGTGAAAATATTTAATTGTATTTAGGCATGAATTAAAATTAATACCAGTTTGTTTCTTTATGGAAATTTTATCATTTGTCAATTTCTCAGACACCTTCTAAAATATTAAAAAATGTTTGTAAAGTAAAATCAATACAATGTAATTGTAATGCTTTGTCAGTATTCTAAATTAATGGCTATGCAAAAATAAAGCACTTTATTAACAAATTATTGTTTTACAAAAAATACTAACATTGTTTTGTTGCCTACGAAATTTCTCATTTTATCTGTTCATAACTTATTTGGCCTTAATTTTAAAGATACTTAACCTGTCATGTATTTTCCACTATACATTGTTAATAAATAGTTTTTAATTTTCTTACTTTAACACGAATTTTCATAAAAATCGTTCTTGCTTGTCGTTGTACTCTACACCATGAGTGGTAATTTTATATGTATGTAAGTTTGTCATTTCTACATTTTTCATTTGTGACCTTATAAAGTGCAAAATATATATTATGGATCGTTATAGACAGTGGAGGCGATATAGGAATGTCCCTCTGTCTGTCTGACCGTCTGTCTGCACTTTTACTTCTTTAATTGAATAAATGCACAGTCTCATAATGGTTCTGGAAACTGGCAGGGAAAACAGTTGAGAAAACAGCACCAACCGGCTATAAAGTGTGCAAAGTCAGATTTTGTGTACTTGGGAAGGGGAAGTTCGTTTTATATCCTGTTCATCTGTAGACATGAATGACTGTCAATTGATGCAACGTTTTTTGAACAGTCACTATAGTTGTCTACGACGCGACGTCGGATGGGATGACGTCCATTATGATACCGACAAAGGTGTAGTGTTCAGATATGTGTCGGAAGGGGATCCTAAGTTAGAATCTAATGGTTGCTGTCACTAGGCAGGTGACAAGTCAACAGCAACTGTTGTCAATGGTTTTCGCTCAGGAATAAGGTCCATACGTATGTTGCTGTATTGCTATTGTGCGAAAGTTCGCATTTTTGCAAAGGTGAACAGTGACGTGTAAATTAACTTAGTGAAATTAACTTTATATGAAACCATTGATACATAGAAAAGCTCTCTACTTCTCTACTTTTTCAACGATATTAAGTATAATTGTTAAAAATTCTGAAACTACGGCAAAATCTATCAAACATAAACATTCGTTTATCATTTATGAATACACACTTCTCTCTTATTTATTAAGGTAGATTTTATAATATATTCCAAAAAATTTCCTTTCAGATTAAAGATTATGACATGTTTATTTTAAAGACACATTTGAACTTTCGATTATTTATTTTTTTTATAAGTATTTGGGTGTGCTAATTAGATTATCACACCATAAGTAATTTTATTTTTTCATTTCAATTATTTTTCCATTGTTTTTATTTTTGTGTACCAAAATATAACCGAACGTTATCTAAATACGAGTCTATTTTTAAAATATCAACATTTTTCATAATTGATAAAATAGATCAAATCTATGTACACATACATATTTCCCATCGAGACAATATGCTAGTATGATAGGGTTTTTTGTTTCCCTGTATATTTTCATTCCTGGGAAATATTAAAAAGATCTGTTAATTCCGGGGAAATTTTTAAGAAGTCCTTTGCAGATAATCTAGATAAAAAAATGCGAAATTCGTTACGAAAGAGATCTTTTTGAATTCAGAATAATGTATAAACAAATTTAAACCAATAGTATTATTTTTTCTAAATAAGAATATGAAGTTTTAATGTTAAGCATCTCAATAAATCCTTCAACTTGTTTTAGGTCGGCCTGCTAGAAATTATAATTTTCTTATATTAAATCATTTTTTTTTTTTGTTTTTATCATACAGAGAAAATAGTTTTGGTTGTGGTAACCGAATTTATTGATGGTCAAATGATTCACTCTAAATGACTGAATTTTTCAGTTGTAGCTGAAAAATTTTGGGGTAACAAAAATTGGGTTTGTTTCACATTAGCCAATTAGCGGCGCAAGTCTCTTGAGTCTGGGTAAGAAAAAGAAAATTTTTAAAATTTGAGTTGTGTAAATTAAAAATTTAAAAAAGCGAATCATTCGATTGGCAACAATGCTCAACGAACTTTTTTTCTCTTGTAGAAAAAAATCTTATAAAAAAATTCCCTAAATCGCCTTATAAAAATTTCCCGAGATTTTCTAAAATCTCGGTTAGGAACCCTATTGGTACACATAACAAATTACTTGACATTTAAATTTACCTGTCTGTCATTTGGTAATTTGTTGATAAGTTTTATATTTATTTTTATTTTCTATCATTTAAAATCATAAACAAAACAACAAACAGTTTTCGCTATTTTTTGTGTGTTCCTTTTAAAATGTTTGCTGAATTAGTTTATTGAACGAGTATATTTGTTTGTTGTCGTCAAATAACGTTTATTGAATCAACAAATGTGGATCTTTTAAAAAAATACTGTTTAAATATTTTGGCTTACCTTTAGAAATAACAACGAGGGTGGTGTGTTAAGCATTTTGCTTTTGCTTTATCAAAGTAAATTTTCTGTCACAGCAACTCAAATGGAAACGTGGAAAATTAGCAGTCTTATCATACAATCCTCGTATTAAGTTAAAATAGAAAATAAAGAAATACAAACCTATTGATAATAATCTACAACGTGTTGTTTGAACAGCCAACCAAGTCACTTTTCCATTATACAAAATTTTAATAAATGATTCTTACGAATTTGTACATATATTTTTTTGTATTAGATAACTCGAAAACAAATTCTGGATTGTGAGCTTGGTACCTTTGTAATAATTGCATATATGACAGATTTATAATTTTATTCAATTTATTAAATAACAACTCTTAAACAACAATTCATCACATGTTTGAGAAAATTGTTGATGATTATTGTTGTAAATAGAATAACCATTTGGTTTTAGCATCACTATTAAAGTAACGGTTGTTTCAGTATAATGTAGTAGCAAGTAAGATGAGAGAATAAATAAGATTTTTCAGTTCTTTTGTAACACTCAACATAGACACACGCGTTTTACTCTAACAACAGGTTATGGGCCTTTGTACACAGTGAAAGTAAAGAAGAAAAGGAATTTTTTTATAGAACATTTAAATAAATGAACAATTGAAATATTTTTGATAAAAAGTGTGAAACGATTAAAAAATGGCAACGAGTTTATCATTTCCATTTGAGAAATTGCGTGGTCGCGAAAATTTTGATATTTGGAAGCGTCATGCTAAATCGTACTTAGTATTGAAAAATTGTTGGAAAATTGTTGAAGCGGGTTTAAATGAAGGTTCCAGTGTGGTTGACGTTGATATGAATGAACGTGCATTCGCAGAATTAACGTTGATGATAGAGCCGAATAATTTTGCACATATAGCAAATTCAACAACGGCAAAGGAAGCTTGGCAAGCTTTGATGTGTGCATTTGAGGATACTGGTCTGTCTAGAAAGGTTGAACTATTGAAGCAGTTGGTACAACTTAAATTGGCTGATTTTGACTCAATGGAAGAGTACGTCAACATAATGGTTATGACTTCCTTAAAGGTTAAAAATACCGGACTGAATATTGATGATGAGCTGGTTGCATCCTTGATGTTGGCAGGTCTGCCGGAGGATTTCCGTTCACTTGTTTTGGCTGTTGAGAATTCTAAAACGAAATTAACTGTGGACATGGTGAAGAATTTGCTTTTACAAGATGCAAAATTCGATAACCCTATAAAAAGGGAGGAGAATGCATTAGTTTCATATAAGAAATATCAAAAGCCAAAAAAGTTCAAGTGTCATGGTTGTAAAAAGGAAGGTCACTTTATAAAAAATTGTCCAAACGTTCAAAATGCAAACTCAAATAGTAACGGATCAAAGCAGCAGAAAAAAAAGTCGAGCGAGAGAATTCTGTTAGCGTCACTGTTTACGTCAAGTGACGTCGACGCAGATGAATGGTACATCGATTCAGGCGCAACAACACATATGTCGAGAACAAAGACAATACTTGACAACGAGAGAGCATCTCATGGTAAAGAAGTAATTGTGGCTAACAACAACAAACTGTCGGTTGAATGTGTTGGTGATGCAAGCGTATTTTTGTCTACTGATGGAGGGGAAATAAGAACCGTTATAAAAGACGTTGAGTATGTTCCGCAGCTTTGTGCAAATTTGTTGTCAGTCAGGCAATTAACAGCAAACGGAAAACGAGTAATTTTTGAGCAGAATCATTGTGAAATTTTCGATGGTGACAATGTACTCATGGCAACAGCAAGTTTGTGTAACAACTTGTACAAATTAAATTGCGTTTCCCAGGAAAAAACACAGCAAGCTTTAATCGTTAAAAATGATGCCCAGCTATGGCATCGTCGTTTTGGTCATATTTGCGATGAAATTCTAAGGAAGATAAAAAATGATCATGAATTTAATTTTCAAACGAATTTAGATCAGTGTGAAGTTTGTATTCTAGGCAAACAAGTGAGAAATTCATTTAAGGAAGATGGTCATCGTGCAAAGGAGGTTTTGGAAATTGTACATTCAGATGTAATGGGACCATTTAAAACCAAATCGTTTTCTGGTGCTCGATTTATTGTGATATTTGTGGACGATTACTCTCGTAAAGTGTTTTTATCGCCGATAAAAAGAAAATCTGAAGTTTTCGATGAATTTAAGAAATTTAAAACTATGGCTGAAAACCAGTGCTCAAATAAAATTAAAATTTTTCGATCAGACAATGGCACTGAGTATATAAACAACTCATTCCAGAAGTTATTTAATGATTGCGGGATTATTCATCAAAAGACGGCACCATATACCCCAGAACAGAATGGCGTTTCAGAACGCCTTAACCGTACTATCATCGACCGAGTTAGATGTATGTTAATAGATTCCGGTCTTGACGTGAAATTTTGGGCTGAAGCATCTGTGACTGCAGCATATTTGTTGAATAGAATACCATGCAGAAAACACTCAGTTTGTCCAGAAGAGCTATGGTCTGGTAGAAAGCCAAGCCTTAACCATATTCGTGTTTTTGGATGCAAGGCATTTGTACATACTCCTAAGGTGAATCGTTCCAAATTAGAGCCGAAGTCCATACCATGTATTTTCGTTGGTTATGGTATGGAGGCCAAGGCATACAGATTGTACGATCCAGCTACGAGAAAGATAATGGTCAGCCGTGATGTTGTTTTCATGGAAGATCAGGTATGTAGTAATGATGTAGACTTTACTAATAATGTTCCGAATCTTGTAGTCGAAAGCGTAAAGGATAATGCCAATTCAGCGGAGGAATTGATTGTTGAATTGCCATCCAGTAACGTAAATGAATTGTCATCCAGTATTGAGAATGAATTGCCGACTGAGATCAAAGATGTTCAAGCTGTTGATGAGATGGGCAATGTATCAACTGACAGTCTTAAAGTGGAATATGATGTTAACTCGGAAGATAGCCTAAATTTTGAGGATGCGATTGAAGAGCATTGTGTTGAGAACCTGTCTTCCGAAAATATTAGAGTCCGCCGCTCTGAACGAATAGCAGCAAAATCTGGTGAAGAATACAATTTTTGTGCAACTAGTTTTGTGTCAGGTGATCCTGTTACAGTCGAAGAAGCCTTGAAATCTAAAGAAGCTAAACAGTGGCGTGCAGCAATGGATGATGAAATGAATTCACTAGCCTTAAATAAGACGTGGACATTAGCTAATCCTTCTGAAAGGAGGCCAATAAAATGCAAGTGGATATTCAAGACAAAGTATGATGCCAGTGGTAACAAAATCCGTCATAAAGCGAGACTTGTTGTACAAGGCTGTAGTCAACAAAAGGGCATTGATTATTATGAGACTTTTGCTCCAGTAGTTCGCTATTCATCAATAAGATTTATAATTGCATTGTCTGTTAAATTTGGTTTACACGTCCATCAACTTGACGCAGTAACTGCATTTCTGAATGGGGATCTTGATCAGGATATTTGTATGGAACAACCTGATGGTTACAAGGATGGAAGTAACCGTGTTTGTCATTTGAAGAAGGCCCTATATGGATTGAAACAATCCAGCCGTGTTTGGAACACAACTCTAAATAGTATACTACTTGAATTTGGCCTGAAAAGAAGCGAAACCGATCAGTGTGTATACTTCAATACTGATAATGATAATATTTTATATGTGGCCATTTATGTGGATGACGTGTTAGTATTTTCCAACAATATCAACATGACGAACAAACTTAAGGATAAGCTGTCCAAACATTTTCGGATGAAAGATTTAGGAGAAGCTTCTTCAGTCCTGGGAATGAGAATTACGAAGTCCGGTGGTACGATGAAAATAGATCAATCCAAATATATTGAAGACGTGTTAAGAAGATTTTCAATGTATGACTGTAATCCAGTATGTTCACCAGTGGATGTAAACCAAAAGCTGTCTCTTGAAATGTGTCCGAAATCTGAGAAGGAGAAAGAGGAAATGAGAAATGTTCCTTATATGGAAGCTGTTGGTTGCTTACTATACGCAGCTCAAAATACAAGACCAGATATTTGCTATATCGTGAACATGCTCAGTCGTTTTAACAACAATCCAGGGAGGGCACATTGGTCGGCAGTAAAGCGTGTAATGAGGTACCTAAAGGGCACCATTGATAAAGGCCTAGTCTACAACAACAAATCCGAAGGACTTACTGGTTACTGTGATGCCGATTGGGCTGGAAGCATTGATGATAGACGCTCTACTACTGGTTATATCTTCACTATGCATGGCGCAGCAGTATCCTGGGGTTCTAAAAGACAACGTACGGTGGCACTCTCTTCAACTGAGGCTGAGTTTATGGCGATAGTATCAGCGATTCAAGAATGTATATGGCTTCGACGACTTGAACGGGATTTAGTTAAAAATCCTTCAGAATCAATGAATTTATATAGTGACAACAAAAGCGCTATTCAAATTGCACAGAACAACTCATATTCATCAAGAACAAAGCATGTTGACATCCGAATAAAGTTTATACGCGAGAAATTGGACAATGGAGAAGTCAGACTCGATTATTTGGATACTAGGAGAATGCTAGCTGACATCTTTACAAAAGGCGTTCCAGCTGATGTATATGGAAATTTTACAATCCAATTTGGACTTATATAATAATTTTTATTTTATGTTTTTGCAACTTTTGATTTATGTATATTTTTGATTGATTTCTATATTTTTGAATTGATTTATTTTAATATTGGTTAAGTGGAATGTTTATTCAGGAAAGGTGTTGTAAATAGAATAACCATTTGGTTTTAGCATCACTATTAAAGTAACGGTTGTTTCAGTATAATGTAGTAGCAAGTAAGATGAGAGAATAAATAAGATTTTTCAGTTCTTTTGTAACACTCAACATAGACACACGCGTTTTACTCTAACAACAATTATTCTTATTACTTGTAGTTTATTCTTCTCTTTTACACTTTCAATTAAATCGTATGCAATTTTTATTAATTTAAACAATTTTCCATCCATTTCATAAATTGGTCAGTCATTCACATCAATTGCGGCTGATTTCTTTTTGTTGTATTTTATTAACAATTAAATACTTTAGGTTGCTTCATTAAGAAGTAAGTACGCGTCGCATTACTCAATTGTTGTACATATGTACGAGTGTTGACGTCGTTAAAGTACACACTTTCTGCCCACAATAGTTCAAGCGTTTATCTTTCATGTTATTTTTGCACTTTTTTTGAAATTGTATTATTATTTTTGATAAAAACAAAAACCATATAAATTAAATGTTCATCGAAGAAACATCACGCAACACTGTACTTTGGAATTGAATATAGAATCATGTTTTTTTTTTAGATTTTGATTTAGGTAAACAAGTTTAACTTTTATTTAGTCTAAAGATCTAAAAATTAATCATGTCAAATGATTACACATATTTATAAATAGGGACGAGATACTCCGATTTGCCAAACAAAAATACAACAAATCATATGTCTGTTACTACTCGTATATCGTTAGCTTATAAGCTAATGATATACGAATACGACTAGATATTTTGAACTTTTATTTTACAATCCCTGCTGATTTCATATTTTGTGTAAATTGTCAACTGAATTAGAAAAACTTTTCAGATTTTGAATTGCCTTCAAACAAAAGAAAATTTTTTAAACAAAAATATCTAAAATTTATTTTTCTAAAAGCTAAATAATTTACAAAAAGTTATTACAAAAATATCTGTAAATGGTAGAGTGTTCTCTGTGCTCCTTCATGAACTGTATATTTCGTATAATCTACAATGGCCTAGTCGCGGCCATGGATTATCCCATAGTTATATTTCTATTTAGTGTTTTACTAGCTGTGGCAATAATATGCAATGTTCATACGGCGAAATTAATTTGTGACTTAAGTAATGTAACTGCTAGAAGATTTGGTCTGAGTTCAACACCGGGATGTTCTGAAAATACCATATGTTCGCTAAGAAATAGTGTGGATTATGGCGTGGAAAGAGGTGTGTTTCAATTACCATAACATGAAGTGTGTATTTTGAGGTTAATTAATTATTTTTTTTGTAGGTCCTCATACTTGGACTTGTGCGGGTGAAAATCAATCGCCCATAAATATTAGAGATAATTATACACAGAAATTTCCCATACGCGAACTCTTAACTTGGAATCATTATGATGATTTGCCCTGTAGTGTTATGTTGGAGAACACTGGTCATACGGGTGTGTAATATATGTATATTTGTTACGATTTTTAGCTTATCTATTGTTTTATATTAGTTATTGTACGAGCAACTTATTCGGGTAATACACCCACTTTAAGTGGTGCTGATCTTTTGGCCAGTTATACCTTTGTGCAAATTTGTTTCCGTTGGAGTCTGTTGAACAGCAAGGGCTCCGAGCATATGATTAACTATCAAAAATTTCCTTTAGAATTGCAAGCCATGCATCGTACTGGACCGAATGTAGATTGTGTCTCTAGTTATGATTTACTAATGGTGGCCTATTTTTATGAGGTAATTGTAATTTTGTCCTTCATAATTTTATTTACAAAATTTAACTTTTTTTTAATAGATCTCTGGTCACAATCCTTATTTGGATCCCCTTATACAAAATCTTCATCGCATTCAAAAAGCTGGCTCAAAAATTGTTATTCCACCATTTCCTCTGTCATATTTGTGTCATCCATTTCGTTCTGGTTTTTATAGTTATGGCGGTTCTATAACCGAACCTCCTTGCTATCAGGGCTGTGAGTGGTTTATATTTCCCGAACCTTTGGCCATTAGTGAACGACAACTAAATGAATTTCGCCAAATCTTGAGTTTAAATGATAAAACTCGTATTGTTCGCAATGCTCGTCCAGTGCAGAATATTAATAGTTCTCGTGTGGTTAATTTTAACGTATATAATCCATTAGATATGAGTAGTGTGTCAAAATTGTCGGTGGATTCAATACCTTCCGAAGAGTCTATATTGGATTAATCTTAATCATAATTTTTATATTTTTATAAACATTATTATAGAGGTTTATATATTATCTTTGTATATTTTTATTGTCCAAAACTATTTGTATTTTTTATCTTTTCTTTCGAATTTAATTTAAAAGGCATTGGATAATAAAATTATACACTTTTTTTTTGTTGAGTACAAAGGTCTTTTATTATATTTGTGCAATTTTATGATGATAAAAATAAATAAATTTTACACAAAGAGTTGTGTGCAATAAAAAACCCTTATTGTCTTATTTTATCGTATCCCAATAACCATTAACAAATTTGAAACTCAAAACACTTCTATCTTGAATTGAAATATATTTCAAACAAGCTGAACCTGACTCTCCAAACACCTAACTCAGTTATAAAAAACCTAAGTGTTGAAATTGTATTATTTTGAGTATTTTTTTTTGTTTGGACATTACTAAAATAATCACACATAAAGTTTCGTTTTTGTGTTCACGCCCAATAAGCATTTTTACTGGAATTCAAGTTGAAAGCAAGTGTAATTCAAGCCTTGAATTATAGTCAAGCAATTGAATTACAGTTGTATTACACTTTATTTCAATAGCATTCTCCAGTAAAAAGGAAACATAAATTTATGCCATATGTTTTTGTTTGAAAAATAAATAAATTTTCAAATATTTTTCATGTCTAAAGTATAATTACATTTGCATTCAAGTCAAATTCCAACAACATGTTCAAGTGCTTGAATTTTTGGGGCTTTGGTGCTTACTGGCGTAGTTTAATTACTAATACATTCTCACCACTTCGGTTTTTGATAACTGAGTTAGGTCTTCGACAGGAGAGTTTACAGTTAAATTTTTAGTTATTTTTTTTTAGCAATATTTTAAATATATTTATTTCACTAAAAGTATACACATTTTGCAATTATAAACCACAACCCTGAAATACATATTTATAATTTATCAATTGAATTAAATTTCTCCAATTATTTTTATAATATACAATGAGTATGGATTAATTACCATTTATAGTAATTAATAGAACCCATGATTGATTAAATCAAATGAATTTTAAAATTACTTTATACATTGATTTATTTATGAAGTTGTTTTTTTTTTTTGGGTAATAAAATAATATTGTATATAAATTAATCTAGACGATAATTATTAGACGTTATAATGACATTTAATTGAAACCATCAATAATAGCATTGATAAGAATTTGAGTAATAATTATTGCAGTGTTATAAAATGATATTGAAAATGATATGATATGATACGAAATGACAAGCAAAGAAATGGCTAAATATTAAGATAAGAGTACTTTTATTTCTGTTTTATTTGTTTAAATTACAATTGTGTTAGGTTATGAATAATGAATTATATTCTTTCACTGGTTACTAAATCCAAAGATTATCTAATTAGCTTATCCAATATTTTTTTAAACATAAGACATGATTTTATAGAACCTCCAGACATTTTGGTATCGAAAATCAGAAAAATCTGTGTGATAATTTCGAGAAAAGTATTTGTTAATCCGACTTTTTTAAAAAAAATCTGAAAATAACCTTTATAGATTAACAAAAAAAATCTATTTCTTGATTTATATTTTTTATAATGGATAATATTCGGCTCAGCTGAAAATAGCACCTGGTTTGTTGTACCCACTATCAAAATAGATGTTATATTGATTTTGTCATACCGTTTGTAACACATCGAAATATTTGTAGTTAAAAACACGATAGGGCCCAACGAAAGGAGCCTAGTAGGCTGAAATTTTCCACAAATATCCGTTGATAAGGTTTGTTTGGTATTGAAAATGGGCCATATCGGTCCATAATATCACCTAGCCCACATACAAAGGTAACTGATTCAACAGACCCTGTCCTTTTAGCATAGCAATACATTAAAAAAATGCTAATTATAATTTTTTTTTTAAAGGATGTCTAACATTTTTGTCCATAACTCTGTTGACCGAATTTGCCCATTTTCAGATGGATAAATATTAAAGAAAAATTTATAAAAAAAAGGTTGGGGAAAAAATTGGTTGGTCATTTGTGAAACGAATATATTGATGTACCAATCATGAATGAAGTCATTTGGGGGCTTTCGAAAGTTGATTTCAATCTTGAATATGAATGGATATTACAAACGGAATGATCACTCATGGTGTAGAGTATAAAAATATGTATTTATTTAAGTTTTATTTACTCAGCGGTATGTGAGCAAAATTCCATTTCTTTCATAAGTGCTTAAAACCCAATAACATTCTCGTGCAAATATGATAAGAGAGAAAGGTGACTGCGTCAAATATTATATAATAGAAGCAGATAAGTACAGGGTATATAAGGAATATGTGTTATTATATTATATACTTTTTTACACGATCCTAAATAGACAAAATCAAGGGAATGAATTTTTTTTAAAATCTAATAACTACAAAACATTTAAATTCTGAATAGAGATTAAAATTTACTTTAAATGGAGATCTTCACGACAAGCAGCTGTCAAATTTAATCCACAAAAAATAAATTCGGACTAAAATATTTAAAACTGGCTAATTTTATTTTCTAATACAAATACTTTAGAGTGAATTTTTAGCTAGAAATGTTACATTTTCACTCTCAGTGTGAGAATTTTGATTTTTATAGATACTTCATCTACAATTTTCATAGCAAAATCTCTTTGTAATTAAGTTTAATACGAGTACTACTTAAGGCGAATTTATTTCAGATGACTCGAACAGACTAAAGGAGAGCTAAATGTCAATGAAACAAATTTGTCAAAATTACCCTCTTTTCACACATATAGATGATGCAATAACAAAATACATGGCAATGCATACTCATGAATTAGGTTTTTGACAACAGAGTTAGGTCGTAGGTTTTTGGCTCTCAATTACCTCTCTATTTGTCATTTATGGCTTATTGTCTTTTATATATATATACATATAGTATATGTAATTTAGTGTAGGTTAACTGTCAAACTGCATCTAACATATTAAGTATAAATTAAGTAAAGTGTCAATTGGAATGATTCTTTTAAAACTTTCAATAGGTACTAACTACTATATCAATAATACATTCAAACATTTATTGAAACATTTCTTTACAATTTCGAGAATAAATACATAATCTTAAAAATCATTTAGATAAAATAAAATTAAACACGTTCAAGGTAAATTTTAGAGTGACACTTGTGCCCCAGTTCATGTTATTCATGGCAAACCACAATTGAAACAACTTTGTTTTTATAACATACAATACATATTAACGCATACACTTAATTATTTATGGATGACGTTGATTATAAAATCATAATTATTAATAATTTTCGATTTTTATCAAATTGGCAAAAATAACTAAACGAAACAGCTCACTCACATTTCTAGGATTAAACACAATGTACTTCACATAATGACATGAAATGGAAATATAATTGTGTTAAATAAAAATCAACTGAACTTGATACGACAAAACTCAGAAAATGAAATAAATGTTTTCTGATAATAACACTTCATAAAGACTTAACGGCTTTTGATAATTTACTAAATGACGTTATAAACATTTGAATTGGTAAAAGTAACTAGACATCATATAGATAAGAACATTTTTTGTTTTCCATTTAATACACTTTAAACAATATTTTTGTAGCACAAAAAAATGTTAAATTAAATTCATTTATTTGCTAAACGTTGTATTGTTTGGTAGAACTTTAAAGATCGTGCGAAAATCTTTAAATTCACGTGATTTAAATATTTTAATTAATTAAAATAAATAAAAGAGAGAAAAACAAAACGCAAAAATAATATAAAGTGATATTAAACGTTTTACATTTTTTTTATTATTAAAATTTCCGGTCATCAATCGTCAAATAACCGCTAGAAAAAAAGTAAAAAATAATTATTTTAATTTGTTCTACGTTAATCAGAATTAATAATTAATCTCTATTTGTTCAAAGGTTTATTTTGAATAAATTAATGTTCTGTTAATTGTTTTTAATGAAATTGCCTTGTAACACATATAAATAATAAAGGAAATATTGTACAACAATTACTCAACTGTGATAAAAAAAATAAAAACCAAATCAATTGATTAATATAGAATAAAACGAGTATTTACAGTTTTTATACATTTTTACTTTGTGCCACTAAGCAATAGAAACTTTATTTTACAAAACGACTATCTGATTTAATGTTTAACCATAGCAAGTAAGTACTTAGTGGTAAATGAAAAGAATTACTGTTAAATTTTAAGAAAATAAATTTAATAGATGAATAATTTTTAATATAATTTCAAAGAATATGTAAAAAGTTATTTTATTAGATACATTGGTAAATTTAGTAGTTTTTTTTTATTTTAATTTTTTTATAGAAAAAATACACATAGAGCGGAAACTAGAAAAAAAAAACTGAAACAATAAAATTACTCAAATTACACAAACGAGTGTTATTTTTGTTTTCACATAGTATTTTTTTACTAATACATTCTCTCCACTTAGATTTTTGACAACTGAGTTAGGTCTTTGACAGTAGAGTTTCCAATCTATGTCTATTTATGTATGACCTAGCCTAGCCTAGTCTCAAATTTCTACTTAAATTTTTGTTTGTTTACATTTTTCTCCTATTTTATTTCATTTACTAAATTTGTATACGAACACAGAGCTTTTATTATTGTAATACAAGTGTCACATTTCCAGAAATTTATTTTCCTATTGAAACTCATTCAATTACTAACATGTCTTGAACCTCATTAAAAATTAATTTATTAAGCAAAAATGAGCTCACATTTAAAATGTGTCGCTTGATTAGAAACTTAATTATAAAATTAAATATGATACGGGGTGCAGAATTTCATAGAATAGTTTTTTTTTTTTTTATTGTTAAAAATTCAAATAAAAATTACCAAAAATGTGTTTTGCCAAATCAAAAAGCAAATAGCATAGCGTAATTTTTATAGTTGTAGTAAAATATTGCTTCTCTACAACATCGTAAAAATTTGGATTTTTGACTACAAAACATTTCCAGGGCTAACAAAATATTTCAGAATCAAAAAAAAAATTTTAATTTTGTAAAGATAAAACCAGGAACCACAGTCGAACGTAAACTTGCCACCTTTTGAAATTTCCAAAACGGGACATCATGAAAAGATCACACAGTGGGGCAGAATCAAATTGTTTTCGAATAAATATAGCGTTTTGCTTGAAAACGCTTCTCAGTTTGTGTTTCTTTAAAAAAAAAACACATTTTTTATCCGAATGAGCTGATATTTAAAATATAAATAGTCCTAGAGTCCTACAAAAAACATTCATACACATGTAGGTTATCACTTTTAGGTCGAGTTATTTAGGTTTATTTTTTTTAATTTTGCTCCATCATTTCAGTTATATAAAAAGTTACACGCATCCAAAGTTGGAACATGTAAAAATGGCTGTATTTTTTACACTTATTCTAAAACACATTTTGCATGGAATATGTAACAAACATTAAACTTTTTCAAAAGGGAGCAAGATTTGTGGAGCTCCTGATGAATAAATATTCTTTTTTATTATGCAACAAAATTTGATTTGCTCGTCTTTCTGTACTTCCGAATCTTGATCACAGGCAACAAATTTCTCAATTAATTTGGAAACATTTTCTTCTCCTTTACTATACGATTTTAAATTCTCGATTTTTTTTATATTTTTTGTGGTAGTTGATGAAAAAGTTATGTTTTTTTAACGGGACAAATGGCGTCCCGTTCAGAGTATCGCCGGGACACGGGACATTCGACTCTAAAACTGGTCTGTCCCGACGAAAACTGGACGGTTGGCTAGTCTAGTCGAACGACGCGATTAATCCTATCTTGAACATTTTTATTTTTTCACAAAAATGTTTTTTTTTTTTATTAATATGTACTTTTTATTTACTCCTCGTGGTAGCCAGTTTCTCTATCGAATTCTGTCATTCGCCATATTCTTAACTTGTTGCTATGGTATATTATTTTCGGCTAATTCATATCAGACTGTGCCAAGTATTACGGGGTCTGCCTCGCCTTTTGTTGCCTTGGCTGTTCCAACCTAATACGATCTTACCGATATCGCTATTATCTTTCCATAGGGTGTGACGTACAATGTATGACGGGGTCTGCCGCACCTGTTGTCTTGGGTGTTCCACCCTAATCGATATCGATTATTATCTTTCCATAAGGTGTGGCCTATATTCATATATAAGCCCACATCGGTGGTATAAATTTAAAATAAAAATTATGTTTTTACTCTACTGAAAACTTGAGTTTTGTAAGATAGACGGTTTTTGATTTTATTTTTATTTTATGTATGAGTATTCCGCTAAATGAGCAACATTGTTGGACATAAATATACATATTGTTCTGCTTCTGTAATTTTACACTTTTTGGTTTTTCTTTGCCTTCAAAAACATTGGACTTTTGGTTAATTTTGTTTATTCTTATGTCTAATTTTGTATATTAAATAACAATACATAGTTCGTTTATGTTTAAAAATTTAATTTAATTATAGCGTAACTAATATTTAATTCATTCGACTATATTTTATTTTTGTTTTGAACTTGTTTGAGATGCAGTCATTCGTATAATCGCAGTCTTTAGTATAAGACGTATACTTTAGTATATGACGTCTTCTTTAGTATATGACGTATGGTACGGTAATCAGGCTACCGTCCAAAACCATCGTCTCCTACAGCTCACTTGGGTACAATAATCGTTCCCTTTGTGATTCCTGAAGTATATGACGTAGTCTTTAATATAAGACGTAGTCTTTAATATATGACGTAGTCTTTAATATATGACGTAGTCTATAATATATGACGTAGTATTTAGTATAAGAAATTATCTTTAGTATAAGACGTAATCTTTAATAAATGATATAATAATCTTTTTACCACAATAAGGTAATTTTCTCAATCTCTGTTTGTATAGTGACGATATACAGACAGTTCTCATACAAAAAGTATAATAATTGCAAGTATATCGTTACGAAAGAACAATAACCTGAGATTGAGAAAATTGGGGCTAAGTATTATACAATTTAAATAAAACTGTCATAATTACTGATTTTATGTGTCATGTTCTTTATAATTACTTGAAACAGTTGGCTTGTATCATTAATATTAATTCAAAAATGAGCCCTTTTTTATTTAACAAATACATACATCGTATTTTAAAACAATAATTTATAACTAATGAAACAAATCTTTGCGAAAATCTACAAAATGATTACATAAAGTTAGAAATACAAATCAGAAAAGTTTAATTATTTCCAATTGTTTGAATGAAATTGAAAAATTAATTTCAGTTTTTGTATATTTTAATTTATTTGATAAATTTATTAATTTATTTATTTGCTTTTTTAATAACATCTAGATTTATTGTCTTAATTCTAACACATTCATTAAATAGCTATTTTCTTTGAATAATTAAAATAAATTTCTTTGCTAATATTAAGAATTCCCTTTCAAATCAATCAATTTCATTTAAAATTCACCCATGAATAAAGACTCTGCTTGAGAAATACGCATTTAATTATTTATTGATGGCATTGTTAACAAATGTTTGTTGCCATTGTTGCACCAATGACGCCGGTTATTCAAACACAAAACTACAAGTGTACAAGTGTATTTGTTCCTATTAACTGAGCAACACGATCCAAATGAAGGCTCACCTTTTTTCCACATCATACACAAGCTAAAAAGTAAATAATAATAAAAAAAAAAATAAGAATAATTTGCAACTGTAAATGTGAAAATGTTCAATTTAATTTGTTGTTCATTTTACTTAAGTGAATGTGTTCTAAAATAGTATTCATCAATTGATGAATGGTTTTTAGTGGAAATAAGGTTTATTGTGGTTATGGTGGTTCTCTAGAAAACACCAATTCCAATTTAATTTTAAAAATTTGGTTATACATACAAGTTTATTTACAAAATCATATCTTATCGTCACACAAACAGCAATGATAAGAAGAATCTTCACATTAGTCTACACTGATTCAAATTTAATGGGATGTTAACATGACTCAAGTAAACCATTATTTGTGTTTTTGTTAAGAAACAAGTTTTTTACAAATCAAAACAAATAAAAATTGTCAAATATGTTTAATTTGTAAAATTAAAATATGTAGGTATGTAATAATTAAAAATACATTATCATTAAAAGACAATCAATTTAAATTGATTATAATAACTGTTTTAAATTATAGTCTATCTGGGAACAGTAAATAAACGAGCAACAATAATATGCTGATACACTCTTTTTAGATCCTTTAATTTCACTACTTTTTTAAACAATGTAGTTGAAAATGGTGTATTCAGTTTTTATGCTCACCTTCAAAAATGAAGGGAGTATATTGATTTTGTTATTCCATTTGTACCACATCAAAATATTGGTTGTAGAACCAAAAAGTGTATATATTCTGGGTCCTCATAAGATTCTTATACGATCTAGCTATGTCTGTCTATTAAAAACAGGATATTGCCCAAACGAAAGAAGCAGAAATTGGTTCTAAGTTCTCTGAAATTATACTGTAAAGTATGGTGAAACTCGGGCAACATGTGTCCCTAGTCCCCATACAAGGTCCCCCTCAGATAATGATTTGAACATTCATAATTTTCTTATAATAATTAATATCGTGATGAAATTGGACAAAAACTATTTTTTTTATGAACCTAAATCTTTTTATCAACTTTTGTCCGCATCGGTCCATAATTGACCCTACCACCCACGTAACACATATAAGAGTCAAAATATTTTATTGTCAACACACTGATGGCGGGTATACAAAATTCCAGACAGCCGAATACAACACTCTTACTTATCACCAGGGAAACCAAAATATGCAAATGCATGTTTTTTCTGGTGATTCTAATGAGCACATGGATAAGATATTTACACGTTTCAGAACTATTTAAGAATTTTGGCATCGATTTGTTAGTGCATATTTTTGCATATTTTACCCTTAAATACATATTTTTGCATATATTTGTTTTAAGAGCATATTTATGTCATATTTTGCGTTTTTAGAGCATATTTTACTGTTTAATAGCATATTTTGAGTTTATCAAAAACAAATTTTGTCTTACTTATTTTTCACTGTTGTGTTACAGGTTTTTACTTCCTTTGTTTAAAATTCAAAATTGAAAAATAGATGGCTTTTCACCAAAAAAAAAAATTTAAAAAACAGAATTTTTTTTTAAATTTAAAATAACAATTCGAAAAATTTTTTTATCCAAAAAATAAAAAAACTGAAAAAAAATTTTTGTTCACCTAAAAATATTTAAATTTTTTATTTTGAAGTATTAATTATATAAAGGGTATATAAGATTCGGCACAGCCGAATATAGCTCTCTTACTTGTTTTAATATAAAATAAGCACTATTTTAATAATAGCTCCATCTAAATATCAAATTTTAGTTCTAATTCAAACTTAACCGTTCTAAGTGTTAAAGAAATATTGTCTTTTAAATTTGCTCCTGTAACATTAGTTGATGTCGAACGAACATTTTCTATGTTTAAAAATGTTTTCAGATCCAATAGACAACGATTTTTATTTGAAAATTTAAGTAAATTTTTTTTGGTTAAAAATTATGTAAAAGTTTGTTTTTTAAGAGCATATTTTTTAAATTTTAAGAGCATATTTTAAAGTTTTTACTGCATATTTAAAGCGCCTAAAACGCTTTTTTTAGAGCATATTTCCGGTTTCCCTGCTTATCACTTTTATTAATAATAAAAAAGAGAGTGAGTTAATATTGACAATAAAAATAAGAAACGTAGTAGAGAAGCACGAATAATCATTCAAAATATATAAAAGGTATAAATTACAATTATAAATATGAAAGGACAAACACTTGAGTAACTAAAGGCGTTTTTTATTTATTAAGATGATGACTAAAACTAAAAAAAAAATAAAATAAAATATAAAAGCGATGCACGCAACAATCGCATTGAATTAAAAACTCGTTATAATTACAAGTAGTTTGTTTATTTGTTTGTTTATTAGATAGACAAAAGATGTTTGTTTTATTTTGTTTTTGTTTTATATTTGTTTATAAGTTTAGTTTTAATACAGCCTTTATGGCGTTAACAATAATTAAATAATTTATTTCCAATTTTTTTATTACAGATATTTAAGCCCTTTGTGTTTGAGTGCTTTGGGTGCTTTGAAAAAGCGTTTTTGCTGAAACAAGAATTCTTCTTTAATTTTTCAACGAGTTTAATAAAATTCGCCACCACGTCGCAGTTTACTTGGCTATTTAAATCACAACACGTTTGTGTTTATAAAGTTAAGAAAAAATCCTACAATTCAGTTAATATCACTTAATCTTTGCCTTGCGTTACAACAACAACCACCTTGTTGAATTTCATTCATCCGTATAACAATTTTAAAACAACTCCTTAAACCGTTAATAAGGCTTACGCTTACGTCACTAACGCCGCAGTAACGTTAACATGCCAGTTCAGTCACCTATTGAAATTAGCAATCGTGTTATCGAACATATCGATGACATCGATCCCTTGGAGTATCATGGCCATTGGGAGCCGGTGGGTGTGGCGCGTGTCGTCAACACTGGCACCTCGGCCATGGTAACGTTTAGTAAACGCAAGGAGCAGCCTTACATACTACACGGTTGTTTGGGCGACCAGAAATATGTTTTCGAACAGCTGCATTTCCATTGGGCCGATACCGATGAATCGGGCTGTGAACATACTCTCGAGGGTATCAAATATTCAATGGAGGCACATGCTGTACACTACAATGCCAAGTATAAAGATTTCTCAGAAGCTAAAAATAAACCCGATGGCTTGGCTGTTGCCGCATTCTTCATACAGGCTTGTGGAGAAAAGGATTGTCCGGAATTCAAGAAAATTACAGAAGGTATTCGTATTGTACAAAAAATACATACTACTGCTTCGGTTGATTCAGGTATAGGTTTGTGAAATCCTACTGTAAGCTTTTTATTAAATTTTACGAATTTGTTTTATTTTCCCGCAAATATAGATTGTCTGTCGTGGATGGGTTTGCAGGAATTGAGCAAACATTATTATACATATAAAGGATCTCTAACAACTGCACCATATTTTGAGAGTGTTACATGGATTATATATCGGACACCAATATACGTTTCAAAAGGACAGGTGAGCAATTATTTTTTGTTGTATATAAAGATATTCTAATAGTGATATGGATAAGGTCTTTATTGATAGACTAGTCAATTTAATGACGTTAATACTTAAAAATGCTTTTGTTTTGAAACATTTGTACAATATAAATTTATTTAAAGTATTGGCCGTTGTTAGCTATTACCTTTTCCCATCTTTCTGGAAACATATGGATTCCAAGACAAAAGAACTGCTCATATTTTAATATAATAAAAAAGGCAATTTCGGATACTCTGTTCTGAAGCGTGCGTGCCCCAGAGAGAGCGTTCTGCAACGATCGTATCAAATAGTAGTCGGAGTTGGAAACTTCCCAACCATTTTTTTCTAAATAGTTTTTAACAGATATTGCAACATTTGGCCGAGCGTTGTCATGATGGAATTTTAGGGTTTTATGTCTGACCGCATATTCTAGACTTTTTCGGCCATTGCTCGCTTCAAACGAATCAGTTGCGTTCGGTACAGGTTCCCTGCGATGGTCTGGCCAGATTTCAGCAGTTCATAATAGATATGACTCTTGGTTCCACCAAATACAGAGCATTACCTTAGCGCCATGGATATTTATCTTAGGTGTCAATTCGGCTGGTTGGCTGGGCTTCACATACGATCTCATATGCATCGGGTTATCGTAATAGAACCATTTTTCATCGCAAGTAATGATTCGGTGCAAAAATTATTTTCTTTTATAGTGTTTAAGCAGCATTTCGGACATGCAAACTCAACTTTCAAGCTCTCAACTTCAATTCGTATTGTACCCTGCTTTTGGATGAATAATTCTGCTCAAAAACGTTTTGAAATTTAGCTCTCAATAATTTTGCAAGCTCTTGTTGAGATTTAAAAAAATCTTCATAGAGTAATGCCTCAAATTCTTGGTATTCAAACTTTTTTGGAAGTAAAGCAAAATTTCCCGCATATGATCAAAATCACATATAAGTTATTGAAGACAAAAACTCCGTTTAAAAGATACGCAATCTGTTGTGAATTCTGATTTTTTAAATTAAACACCCAATATTTTATGACATAAAGTTTTGGAAGATTCTACATAAGTTATAATTATAGTTTCAAGAATTAGCTTTGGAAGCTCAAATCAAACACGGCTGAGATAAGATGACAAAAATGTCTCTTGTTACAAACATAGATTCCAAATACAGTCCTTACTAGTTTTATACAAAAACTATTCTATAGGAATATTTTGTACTCTTATTCACATCCAAACTGATATTTATAATAATTTGGCTAATTACATATTAATTTTATTTATTTGTTTATACAATTTCAGGTTCAAGTTTTTCGTAATCTCCAATCATGTCCCAAAGATGAGACAAAGAAAATTGTAAACAATTATCGTGAAATTCAAAAACCGAATAAAAATCCTGAAATTATCTTCGCTCGTAATGCTAAACCCAAATCGAAATTATGATCTAATCATATTGAATATTACTACTTTAACAACAACAATTTCAACAAGCTAATCATCATTCTTTAATCATATCTTTAATAGTTTCTAAACAAAACAACAAAAAAAAAAAACAAAACTTTCTAAATCTTTAATACTTCTTTTTTAACTAAACTAAAATCGTAAATTAGAATTAGAAATGAATTAATTAATCGTTACCAAGTAGAATTCAAAAATAGAATTTAATTATAAATACATACATATATAATTATTATGATTATGATTACGATTACTTTTAATTCACAATTATTGGTTGTTCTAAGCAATATACTTTATTTTTAAATATTAATCTATATCTATAATTTAATTAAGTTAGTTTTTCGTTTGTTATGTTTTCTTTATACAATATTTTATTTTATCAATGTGTTTTTTCTTCTATTTTTTTTCTCAACTGTGGTTCTTTGTTTTAACAGGTGAAAAAAAAGAGAAAATTATTATTTTTTTTGGATAAACATCAAAGAAATGTTTTAAAAACAAGTGCACTTTACTTAAGAAAAGAATAATAATATGTACTACTAACTAATAATTTTAAATGTATTTCATAGAAATATTACAAAGTTTTTTTTTCGTCTGGCATGTATTTATAATCATTTATTTATTAAATAATATAAACGATTTTTTTTATAAATAAAATATCATTACTGGAAAAAAAAATTCAACAAAATTTAAATATATACGTTGTTTTATTTGTTACAAAAGAGGTAAAATAAAAATTTAATTTAAAATGAATCGACTGAACTAAATTAAAAATGGACGAAAGTTTATTTATCAAAATTTAGTAGCCTGGACTCTTGGCCATAATCGGTTACAAATTAATACTTACTAGAGTCTGGCTAAACGCCTAAAAACTAAACCCAATATTCAGCCAAATCCAAACAATTTCCGAAATACATACTTAAATTCTCTAAATTTTAGAATAAAAAAGCGTTTACAAAGTTTTGAAAATTTTTTAAAATTTACATTTTTAAGTCCATAACATTTTTGATGGAGGTAGCCAAGACATCTATATATATAAAAATGAAATGGTCCATGTATGTAATATCATCACGTGAGAACGGCTGTTTTATTCGATTCGAAATTTCCAGGAGATGATTTGTAAAGAAAAAAATTCAAAAATTCCGGGGAAAACTCGGAAATTTTTTTTTGAGTCCAGTCTACTGTAATAAAAAAGCTCCCTAAAGTATGCAGTATAAATAAGAATAGGCAGGTGTATGTGGGTTGGAGAAACTTGAAGAACTAATGGTGTTTTCTTTTCTGGAACAAAATGTTGCCTATATATTGTGTACCATTTATTAAATGCTACCCATACCCTCATAATGTGTTGGATTTTTAACGATCACAATAGAACACAATCATTACCATTTATGCAATTTTCTTTTATGTAGCTTCTAAATATTAAAAAACTACTTTTTGCTTACATAAAAAGTGGTGCATTTCTAACCCTTTGATAAAATTGAGGGTGGCATATATTCAGGGTTTTAGGGTAACATTATTAGAAAAGAACACGACCAAACTACATTTTTTTCAGAAAAGAACACAAAGAAGGGTAAAAGGCAGAATAAATGCATCATTTATGCCATAAAAGAAAACACCATAACATTAGTAAATGCTACCGGGCGGGTCAACTAGTATATTAATAAAATTATGAGATAAAATCAGTTTTCGAATTCGGATGACTTATCGAGTTAATGCATAAATTTTCTTATAAACTTTTTGGACTCTGATTTATTGAAATTCTGTATAATTAAGGAATTTATAATATGATTGATACATTCCGTTTTACATGTAAAAATTGGGTAATTGATGTAAGCATTGTTAATGGATTTTTGTTATTATCATATGATTTTCTGCATTCTTAGTCATTGTCATGTTAATTTAATTCCATTCCGTTGTGGATTTTATGAGCCTGTCTTGACTGTGTTATGTTTGTGAATTCATGAAGTGTTGTTTAGTAAGCTGTCGTGGTGTTTGGAGTTACATTTAGTGTTTGATTTACGTATTGCACTAGTGCAATTTGCAATAACCGCCAAAAAGACGTAAGCGCCATGATTATCAATTTTCGTTTTTTGATAAATATCGATAGTTCTCGATCATTCGCATCATCTCATAAAATACCATCGCTGTATAAATGTACCGTTACGATTTTACAGCAAAAACAATTTAGACGTAAGTACAATTTATTGTTTTTTTCTACATATTTTGTGAACAAGAAGTTGCGCTTACGTCTTCATTAGTTTTAACAAATTAATTAATATTAGTCTTTTAAGGTTAAAAACGTTAATTTGAATTTGTGTAAATGAATATAATTTGAACAATATAAAAAAAAATTAAACATTAAGTTTTTAATAAAATTGGAAAGGTGTAACTGCCAGAGAAAAAGACGTAAGCGACATAAATACCCGTTATCTTGGAAATATATGAAATAAAATAAATGCAATATATAGTTTAGAAGTAACTGTGCATACATACTCAATTTCAAGATAATATTTATACTTCAACCAAGGATATTTAAAAAAACCTTCCCCTGTAAAATTTGGTTTTTGTCGCTTACGTATTTTTTGCTGTTATGACTCGATATGTTTGAAGTTTAATTTGCGGGTAGTGTGTAGACATTGATTTGTGGACTGTGATAAGTACCTTTCCCGTGAATTTATCATTCTCTCATGAACTTATTCGAACTTGTTTTGATTATTGTTTGAATCACTTATGATATTAGGATTTGAGTATTGGAATTGATTATTAGATATTCACCCTTTTGATGACATTGTTTGTCATATAGGTTGGCCCCTCTACTGTTTATATATCTAAAGGTGGTATCAACTAATAGACATTCAGTGACTAATATTTATATATACATATATTTGGCCCTTATAGTTTCTAGGTTATACTGAGTACCTTGCTTTCTCTTTTATTTGGTTGATTATTTTTGTTAGACATATACTTATCAAATTTCTTTTTTCCTAGTGGAAACTAGATTTTCTTATCAAGTTGCTAATTAACTGACATCATGTTTTATAATGTAATATGTTGGAGTTTAAGTTTTGACTTTGTTCAATTTTATTTATAATATTTATTTAATTTATTTTAAATTTTTTAATGTAAACTATTTTTTAAGTAGAAATTTATAACCGGTTATGGCCAATAGGCTAGGTTGTTGAAAATAAATAATAAATAAAAAAAGAAAAAAAAAACAATTTTTAAAGCTTTCTAAGAAACATTATTTTTAAATTTAACAGCTCTTTTTCATGACTCCTTTAATTTCATCTCTGTTCAAAACCACTTCCTACGTGAAACAACTCTGTTAGTGTTAAATACAACATTGTATTTTTAGTTCATCTACGCGCGTTTTCCGGTATTTTTCTTGCTCTAGTAAAATTTTAGAAAATAGTGAAAATTTCGTATATTTATTATAATTTGTGTAGTAAAACATAAAGAAAAATATTCGTAAAGGTGTATTTTATACCGAGAATATGAAGTTTTTTTATATATTGAACAAAATTACCGAAAAAAGGTGTTAAAAGTTGCCACAAAAATATTGTAGAAAAAATACAAGCCTTGGAAGAAGAAAAGAAATTATTACACTTGTTTATGTAAAAGCTTTGTTAACATAAATCTGTAAAGACCTGATTTTAACATAAAGAACAACAGTGTTAGTGTTTAGAGTTCTGTTTAAAATAGATAAACATTCTGTATATGAAATAGAAACTTAATGTTATTCCTGTTCATAGTTGGGGGTAGTGCACTAATTTTGCAGTTTGCACTAATACTTAGTGATAGTGCAATCATTTTGTTCATATTTAGTGCTGAGTTGAAAATTAGCAGCCCCACTAAACATTAGTGATAGTGAGTTAAAAAATTTTGCACTCAAAATTAAATTAGTTGATTTAAAAAAATGCAATCATCAGTATATTGCAACTTTTTATTCTGCACTAATTTGAGTGCAACTTCAAATTGTGCACAAAATTTTTAAATTCAAAATGGTTTAAGTTTATTTCTGTACACTAATTTAAAACTTAAGACTAATATTTCATTAAAAATAACAAAAAATATTTAAAATTTTTATTTTTCGAATTTGGATTCATAGTTGGGGGTAGTGCACTAAATGTTGATTGAAATCAGCATTGCACTATCACTCACTAAAATTGCAAAAAATTTAGTTTGCACTATTTTTTATCAGCTTTAGTGATAATGCTTATTTCATAACTAGCACTAAAAAAAATTGTGATAGTGATCATTTTTTAACTATCACTAAACGAAGATTTAGTGCAGAAATCTGCACTACAATTAATTAGTGCAAAATTTTAACCTGCAATCAAAAAAAGCTGCATTAAACATACAATCACTAAATTTTCCAAAAAGGAGTACTCATGAAATTGTTGAATCCAAATTCGAAAATTAGAAATTTTAAATATTTTTTGTTATTTTTAATGAAGTATTATTAGTCTTAAGTTTTAAATTAGTGCACAGAAATAAACTTAAACCATTTTGAACTTAAAAATTTAGTGCACAATTTGAAGTTGCACTCAAATTAGTGCAGAATAAAAAGTTGCAATATACTGATGATTGCATTTTTTTAAATCAACTAATTTAATTTTGAGTGCCAAATTTTTTAACTCACTATCACTATGTTTAGTGAGGCTGTTAATTTTCAACTCAGCACTAAATATGAACAAAATGATTGCACTAATTTTGTACTATCACTAAGTATTAGTGCAAACTGCAAAATTAGTCCACTACCCCCATCTATGTTCCTGTTATACTTTCTAATATTATGTTTATAAAAGTTTACCTCCAAAGCTTTCTAATAAGAACGTTGTAAAGTCCATAACTTCAACTTTTTCATTTCTACTACTATTATTTACAACTTATTGTATTTTTAGTTCTTTATTGCGCGTTTTCCGGTCTATTTATTATTATGAGCTGACTCTGTCTAGTGGAAATTAAAGAAAATTATTAAAATTATTAACAATCTTACAATTTCTTATTAGAAAATATTTTTCAATTTATGTCCTAATTTCTTAACAAAATTTACTATTCCAAGATACATACCTATTTGTAATTCTCATTGATATTTTTAAATAATAGGGTATGTTCATATTTCAATGCACGTTTAAATAAAAAAATATGTATAAATTTCCAAATCATTCGTGTTAATAATTTAAGGTAAGTTTTTAATATTATGATATATTTTATAACTTGTTATATTAAATAAAATGTTCATAAATTACAACACTGCAAGTTCATTCCATAATATTTTTCTCTTAAAAATTTTAAATTTTTCCCCAAATAACTTTTGCGGGTTAAAATAACCAACATTTTAAGTAAATATTTCTTCAAGTGTAAATAACACAACTCTGTATTTAAAACTTCCTGTTCCTTTTTGACTATCGCATTAAGCAAACCTCAACATACCTGAACAATATTTTCGAATAAACATATTTTTTTAAACGATTTTCTGCAATTAACAAATATCAATGAATTTTCATGTAAATCATAAAATAGATTTTGATCGAGCAACAATGTTGGATATTTCGGAAGCCTCCAATAGGAATGAATTTACAATGAGTTCATCGGTAACCGAAACCCATCCAATTTCGATGGAACACAACAGACGTTTGGTGAACGAAATGATTGACTACATATTCGATGAACGCAGGGGAACCTGTGAAGTATCTTCCTCACAATGCTCCAGTTTGAAATTACAACCTTCGGAATATAGTTATGATAAACGTCTTAAGTATTGGAAGGATGTATTGAAGGAACGTGAGAAATTGTCTCTAAAAATTAATGAACAAACTGAAAAGAACCAATCGGATATTTTATATAATCGTTTGGCTACAGTAGATGAGAGAGATAAGCATACCATTAAACGTTTAATGGATTATGCACAGAGATTGAATCCTTCGAGTTTAAGTGCCAGGCAGCCTTCAATATTACCGGAAAAATGTAATGGAATTATGCCAGAACTGCAAGAAACTTTACCACAAACAGAAAGGCAAGAAAAGGCTACAATTGAAATTAGTGGTTTGCCCAAGGTTGCCCAACAGGAATTGTTAGGAAAACCAAATCGCCAGGGTTGCAAGAAACCCTCTAGTTGGTTAAAATCGAAGCATTTGGAAAATCGCATAGAGGAAATACGCGATGATATAGAACGGGTTATAGAATATTATCCCGATATTGATAATCTTCAAATTGTGGGCGAGAGTTTATTAAGAACCCAACTAAACGAACACAATTCCGAAATACAAATAATATCCTCTAAGGAAATTTGCCAAATTTCCACAGATACAATTATTGAAAGTAATGAAAATGTATGTCAAGTGCCGAAAAATATTAAAAACAATTCGCAGGCCATTGATTATGGTTTTAAAATTAACGATCAAATCATTTCAATGGACAATAAACGTTGTAGCCGTAGTTTTCAAACATTTACACAGTTTTCATGTTTTCCATTTGAAACTGAACGTAAAAAGATTTTAACTATACAAAATATTGGGCGAAAAGTGTTGACTTTTGAATGGGCTCATCGTTCTTTTTACGATAAAAATTCTACTCTTTTGAAATGTTGGGACAATGAGTTTTTCTTTGATAATACGCCCTTTCGCTTGTGCAGCGGAGAAGTGCAAGAAATATGTGTTCTGTTTCAGCCAAGGCAAGTTAATATTGTCAAAACTAAATGGATTTTAAAAGTAAAACCCACCTTCTTTAGTCGCAAATTAGATGGTATTGTTATGCGTTTAAGTGGTCAGTGTGCTGCACCTCCAGAATACCAGCAAAAATTAAATGAGCTACAAAGAGATGTTATTGAAAAATCAAATAAGAAATTGATAAATAATTTAACCACTGGCTTAAGTATTCTGGCTGCAGATATGCCGCCCTGCGACTATGCTTGTCCTTATCAACGTTCCTTAAATGAAATGGAACTATTTGAGCAACTGAATTCTGGTTTTAAATGTGAGAGATATCATGATTTGGAACTATTAAAAGATCTTTATAGACGTGCTAAGAAACCCCGTGAAAAACTGTGGGACTTACAAGTGAATACATTGAAAAGTATAATTTTAAAAATACCCCAAGCGGAAACTCGTGCCTTAATGTTTCATGAACTTTCTGGTATATTAGAATCAATGAAGGGCAAGAGTATAGATTTAGAAATTAAAATTTTTAACAATCCCGAAAGAAATCGTACACGTTTGCTGTATGTACGAGGTATAATCTCCACGATCATAGAAGATTGGGTAGATTTAGTAAGTACAATAGAAAAATCATTTTACCAAACTAGTCTTCAAGTGTTAAATGATAAACGGGCAGACAAAGAATTCGAAAATGATGAAAGTAAAAATACTTTAAATATACTACAAGATGAGATCGAAAAACGTCAATATATTTTAGAAAAACGTGTACACAAACTCAAATCTTATCGTGATGCTTTATATATGCAAACCTATACATTATTGTGTGATTTTGCGGAAAATCTTGTCAATATTATTCAAAGCACTGATGCAATATAAATTAATGTTCTATGTTACATTATTTTTATTAGTAAAAGGTCTTGCATATTGTTGTTTTTGGCATATAAATAAAGAAATGAGGTATAAAAAATAAATTTAGTTTATAAATTTTGGTTTAGTTTACATCCCGACTTAGTAAAGGTATAATATTTTCCAAAAACCACGTTTTATTAAATTGCAAATGATCTCCTTCGGTCTCGAGAAACAATAGTTTTTGATTAGTGGTCATATGATTTAGACCAAGCTGTAAGAGAAGATTAGTATTAAATTTGAATTGAAATAATTGTTTTAGTAATATTACCTGTTCATAGACAGCACTTTGCTTTAGTGGCAAAATTTCTTTATCTTGTCCCGGTTTGTAGAATTCAAACCATTGAGATTCTTTGGGCTGTACAATTGTGTCATTCATAAATTTGACCAGCACAAATCTACAAAATAAACAACAAATTTAAATATTCTAAAAAATTATGATTTTTTTGTTCTCCACTTACTTATCCAATTTATTTAAATTATCCGCATACAAACCATTAACAAATACTTCATTATTAATGTCTGCCAAAAATGTACTATGTGATTTATATAATTCCTCATTTAGAGGATCATGCCAGTAAGTAGCCTGAACTAATTCCAATTGAGTCCATGTATCATAAGCGGCTTTATTTAAAATCTTTCTTATATATTCACAAGTTTTCGATTTCAGCGAAGGACATTTGGGTAAACCAAAAACCCCCTGATGCTGACCACCCATAGATATAAGAACTTTCATAGGTGGCAAGGGACAGCGTTGGGCTAAAGCGCGCCTTTATATAATTACATGCATTAATAAAGGTTATATTTTTATTACAAATTAAACTTACAAAAACTGTCCACCCTGACTGAAACCTATGGCATTATAACCCTTTTGTAGTCTTTCATCTTTGGCCAATTCTTGGCAGGCATATTCCACTTGCTTGTTGGGATGTATAAAAAACCCGCTTTCATAATCCATAACCACATTGCCTCCAATTTGCAAAGACTTGACATAGGTATTATTAAGTTCGGACTGCAAAAGCTTTTTAATTGAACCCAAACTAAAGGGAAAACAACAAGTGTCTCCTATAAAATTATGGTGAAATAATTAAATTAATTAAATAAAATGTATTCCTTTAAAAATATATTTCTTACCCATGCCATGCCACATTACAACAGGATATTTTTCGGCATTTACAAGTGTTATTATCAATACAAATGATATTAAACATTTTAATATCATTTTGGGAGCTTTTTAAACAAAGAACTATGTATTTAAAATTCGATTAAATTAAATTATAAGCAGCGCAACTAATTGTAGTTTCGTATTTATTGTTTGCCGAAGTGATTGTCAATTAGTAATCAAAACAAAACAAAAACCAGCTGACTGATAACAACATTTCCTTTATAAATAAACAAAAACACACAGTTGTTTATAAACGGATTGATTTAACATGATTTGTTGCTGTTAATTAACACAACATGGGTTTAAATAACAATTTACAGTGTACTCAAGTAAAATATATAAAGCAACCGTTACAATGATGGTTTACAGTGCTGAATTATATATTTTTCAATTTTAAATGGGAATAAAAGTATGTAGTTTTGAATAGAGGCTGGGTTAACCGTGCTTTTTTGATTATTAGATTTCTTAAAATAAAACGTTTGACCTCTGAAATTAATTACAAAGTAGTCAAAAATCGTTAACTAACAATATCGTTAAGAGTTATTCTGAATTCAATTTTACCGATTATATTCATTTTATTTGAAAGTACGATGGTCTGTCTACCTTTCTGTGTTTGTTAATTACGGATTAATTTTGATTTAAAATTAAAAAATTAAAGACTCTATATTTTTTAGATGAATTTTTGACTACTCGATTTTAAGATAGGAAGTAATTGCATTATCTTTATATTTAATATAAATCGATATTTCTAGATTATTTTATATTAACATGTTATAAGGATCAATTCAGATCATTTTGAATATATTCCTAAGTTTTTCCTACATTAAAATATTTATTATGATTATAACCGTATTCTAAGAAGGATATGCATGATCTATGGCATTAGCGTTTGTCCGTTAGCAAAATAATAACCTTTGAAATTTCCAAATGTTCTTATAACAGTACATATGTATGTAACTAACTCAATCCTTAATTGTGGTGATATGGGCATACACACTGGTTTTCTTTTAATTTTTAGAAATAAAATGTTCATTTACGCTCAAGAGAAGTATGAAGAAAATATGAAAATAGGTTGAGGTAGAATATAGGGAGTAGAGCTTGTGGATATTAGATTTGAATTTTCCTACATTGAAAGTGAGAGGAAAGACTTCTGCAGAACGAATTGGCTCAGTAATGTGTTGTAAAAAATGGGGTATCGTGAAAAAGGTGCCAAATTTCAGCAGAAAATGTGTTTCGATTGGGGAACTGGTGCTTGATTTCTATATACATATGTATATTAGAGTGACAGCCGATTTTTTTTTTTTTAGATTTCAAAGAGTGCCGGGTGGAATATTGTGACACTAGGCCTAAATGTTAAGTGCTGAAAATTTGAGCCAAATCGGGCAACGATTTCTGGACGCGCATCGAGGTCAAAGTTCAGATATATGCAAAATTTTACTGTTAATATGGAATAAATAGGTGAAACTCGTTAACTTTCTGCATTGTTTTCTAGAAATGTGTAGATTTATTTATATTAATGAATATTACATTAAAAAAAAATTTTGGAAATTAACCCTGTATCTCCTTTGGTTCAAAATGACCCAAAAACTGTATTATCGCTAAAATTAGAGAAAAATGCAAATTTTTCAGTTTTTGAAAAAATTTTGCTACTAAATAAATACTTTTGCAATTGAATGCAAAAGAATCGAAATATGTACGTAATTATCGTTTTAATGAGATATAAATGACAAAATTTGATTAAAAATTTTTAAAGTTATTACAAATTCGCCAGACCATTAACGTGTTTCAGGCCACTTGAACAAAAAATTTAGGAAAAAAATTAAGATATTTCGAGAAAAATTTAAATAAAAGCTCATTTTTACTTAAAATATGTCCATATTTACTTGTATATGAGTTTTTGTCTTCGTAGGGTACCGTTAACCTATTTGGAGGGATGGCCAAAAAAAATAATTTTTTTTAACGGCTGTTTCAAAACTCCATTTTCAAATTTTTAAAAATTTTGTTAAACAAATTTCAGATTTTTTCGATCATCACATTGGGGTTTATTGAGATCAAAATAGGGAATAAAAATATGAAAAAATTATGTCAATACCTCTTACAGTTTTTCCGTACCTGCGATTGAAATTTTGCGTTTTTCAAGAAAAACTAATTTTTTGTCCATATTTAGGCGAATGAGTCCAATTTCCTTACTGTTATGAATTTTAAGTAAAACCAATTCATAATATTATAGTCCTTGTAATTTTAAATATCTTCTAAAAGTTTTACTAAAATCGGAAAACGATAACCTTTGAATCGTGAAGGTCAAAGGTCAAATTTTTCAATATTTGGAATTTCTAATGAAAAGATAGCGAAATGTTACATATTTTTGGGCCGATTTTCATGAAACTTGAGGAAAATATATAATGGTGTCTAGCACCATTATATATTTTCTTTGACCTCGATGCGCGTCCAGAAATCGTTGCCCGATTTGGCTCAAATTTTCAGCACTTAACATTTAGGCCTAGTGTCACAATATTCCAGCCGGCACTCTTTAAAATTTTAACAAAAATTTTTTTCCATACAACTGATTGTCACTCTAGTGTATACATAATTATTTTATTCAAACTCTGTGCTACTTACATTTTCGGCTGATTTGGGTTCCATATTTATACATACGAAGTTAAAAATATCTATATTTTTTAAAATTTTGTTTTTCTCACACCAATTTTAAATGTGACTTGTTTTGACAGTTCTTGTGAGAAACTTTGTTACAGAAACACTTTTTCTCACATCCTTCCAATAATTGCTGGAAAATTATTTAAATGACAGATAATTCTCGCAAACTCAAGATACAGAAACACTTGTGCGAGAAAAAACATATTTTGTTTAATTTTACACTGTTTTTGTTGCAATTCAATCGTTTCATGCGGAAAGTTTTTCGATTCGAGAAATACAGAAACGGGCTACTGGATTACGTTCGTGTCTAATTTTATCCCGATCCGATGAGCCGTTTATTTTTTGATTCTGCCCCGCTGTGTGTCGTTAAATAACGATGCATCGTTAGAAATTCGGTGATCGTTACAGAATTGCGGTACTGGTAACAATTTGTTTACCATCTGGACTGGAGTCCATAACCTAGAGTTTAGTCATTATAATCATTTGCTCAAATGGTAACCCCTAATCTAATCCAAAAATAGTTTTCCCTTGTATCGTTTGAAAACTACAGTAAATTTGATAGTTAGTGAATCTGAAATCAAAAATTATAAATGTGACATTATTTATAAAAAACTTACAAACTCTCGCTACAATAAATTAATTCAATAAAATAATAGATCTAATCTGATAAAAATGTACATATGTGTGTGTGTATGTAAGTAGTACGATTAATTTGTTTATTGCATTTTCAAAGTGATTATTATAAAGAAAGATAAAAGTTTGTCACAAACTTTAATGGACCCCATTGCTGGCCACCATTTGTGATTGTTGCAATTGCTGTTGTTGTTGCTGCTGTTGTTGCTGCTGGGCATGTAGTGTTGGACTAGCCGATGTTACCGCTGAACCCACAACCACTGTTTGATGTTTATTTGAAAAATCTATACATGATCCGGATGTCAAATCGATTTCTTCTGAATCGGAACCATCTGAACCCTCATCCGAGTTTTGTTCTAAGGCGGCCATTAAACGTGGATCATTTTGCATTTGGGCGTGCAAAGCTTGTGTCAAATGTTGATTTTGTTGATGATGATCTTTGTAAAGTTTTAATTCCGTGTAGGTTTTTTCAGTGCCATTGCTTTTTGCCAGTGAACTTTCGGCATTTGCATCGTGTTTGTCTTGCTGAAAACTGGAATGCATCATGGTAACATTGTTTTCGTTTAGAGCTCCATTGGGATTTTCTTTATTTGCTGTATTGGATAGATTTTCGGGTGCGACGTCGCCTTGTTGTAAACCTGGTGGTGCTGAACCATTAGGCATGGCACCGTTTGGTAAACGAGAACCTGCAGGAGATAATTGAATTAATGATAGTTTATCGTTATTGAAATGTGATCTATTTTACCTCCTTGACCCATGACCGGCGGTGTTCCTAAACTTAAACATCTCATGCGCCAAGCATCTTGCAATAATTGTAGTCGTGCCTGTTTACGCCATTTGGCTCGGCGATTTTGAAACCATACCTAGAACAGAATAATTAAAGGGAAAGAAATTAACTTATATATGTATTTCCAATAGTTTGTATATAAAATAATTTAATAATTATGTCACATTTAACATGAGGTTTTTTTTTTTGCTACCACCAACCATAGAGAACATAGAGCGGTAACTCGAAAAAAACTCAAACAAAAAAATTATTCAAAAAAGTTACACATACGAGTGTTGTTTTTGTTTTCACATCGTTTTTTACTAATATATTCTCACCACTTAGGTTTTTGATAACTGAGTTAGGTCTTTGACAGGAGAGTTTCCGCTCTATGTATTTTCTCTATGCCACCAACCATAAACATTTATTTTGGTTACATTCTCAACTGAATATTTTCGAAAGAAACCATTTTCGAATTTCCATGTATAAAACATACAAATTCGAATGATTATATTTTCGAATGAAATTACACAATAACCCCCTGGAGTGGATGGATTAAAATATTTTCGTAATTTTTTTCAACTTAATTAAAGTTTATGTTTATGAACAATTGGTTTTAGATTTTAATGAAAATGAGTTTTTGAAGGCAAAATAAATATATACCATATCTATGGTATAAGTTTAAAACCAATAACATTTTTGTTTACAATTTATCTTGGAAAAATTATATTTCTGAATGCAACCCTCTATCTTTTTAATCTTATTCCAGAAATCGTCCGCTTAATGCAGGTGCGGATCCAGGCCAACCATTTGGGTGGGAAAAAATTAAAATTTGTTCTTCTTATTCCTTTTTTATATGAAAACTTTTCGGATTTGGGGAGGGAAATTTCCTATTTCACCCCCTCTGGATCCGCGCCTGACTTAATGTTTATATATTCGGAATAAAAACTTTACAAACCTCATGTAAAGAATGATCCTATATTCGAACCAAGGCCACTTTATTATATATTACAAATTGTAGCGTAAATTATAAAATACATGCAAAATCCTCAATCTATTAGTTGTATTTAATCCAGAAAAAGTGTCTTTTTCAAATATTTAGTTTTTTTTTTGCTCTCCAGAAAACGTGTATTTTTTAATATTCTTACATGAGGAGCAGCAGAACAAAATGTACTTTTTTGAAAATTTAAAAATTTTGGGAAATTGATTTTTTCTAGACGATTTCAACCCAAATATTATAAAAAACATTATTCAGTCCATTCTAGAGGTTTATAATAAATTTTAAAATTTTTCAATAGTTTATGAACCACAATTTCCATACAAAATTTCATAAATTTAAAAATGTATTTTGAATATGAGTGCTATAGTTTATAACACATTTGGGGTATTCACACGGTCTACTATTATTCATATTGTCATAATGTCCTAATATATTATAATAGTTGTTGTTGTGTTTTAAATAAAAAAAAGTATTATTTTATGACAAAACAATAAACATAGTTAAATAGTCTTATTAGTTTAGAACTTTTTTGTTTGAAACACAACAAAAATTTGTTTAAACTATCATAATATATTAGGACATTATGACCAAATAGTAGACCGTGTGAATACCCTAATTAAATATATTGTTTTGTCACTGCCTCACTCTTCATAAAATATCCAATATCCACAAATCTTATTATTTAAATATTTTTTTTTTAGTTTCGAACATTATTTAAAAATATTTGGCTTTTATGTTTTAAAAAGGTCAAAGGTCAAAAAAATTAAATTTTTTTATATAACTAGGTTTGTATCTGAGCTTTAATTCCATTTTGTTTAAAGCCTATCTATATATATAAAAATGAAATGGTCCATATGTATGTAATCGCATCACGTGTGAAAGGCTGGAGCGATTTGGCTGATTTGTTTTTGTTCGATTCGAAATTTTTGATAAATTGTAAAGAAAAAAATGCCTGGTAAAACTAAGAAATTTTAAGTTTTTAATATATCGCCTCATTTTTACTTCTAATTTTTTCTTAATAAGACACATTTTTGGAGAAACTTGAGTAGTGCTTTCTTTTCACTACTCAAGAAATTCCAGTATTAATTTATTAATTTAGATATTAATTTATTTTTTTATAAAATCCTTTCAGATTTTTATATTTATTTTACTAGTTTGTAATAAAAATGAATTGTCAAAGGAATGAATTCAACACGATTGAAATATTAAGGAATTAAGCCTATGAATTAATTCATAATCAAATCTTTAATGGTATTTTTGAGATACAATTTTATTTGATTTCTTAAATTTAATTAATAACACAGGTCAACAGTAAAAAAGGTTAGACTAACCACTATATAGATTTGTTGCATCATGGCTATCTACGTACAAAAATGGTAAAATTTTTCAATTCTATGGATAGATTTTTTTTTTTAAAAAATATGAATTTTGTTAGACTTTTCTCCACATAATTAATGATAACTCAAAAATGGTTAGGCCGATGTTATTAAAATTTACATAGCCTTTAATCCATTTATATATTGCGTTTCAATCGGCTCAGTAGTTTCAGAGTTATAATAACAAATTTAAGCCAAAAATACAATTTTTACGTGAAAATAGCAAATTTAAAAAAACTCATGAAAAATCGAAAACGGCAAAAATACAGGTTCAGATTTATTGCTTTACCGTAAAGCCACATATAATAGAAACAAAATGAGATATCGATCATAAAAATCGATTGATTCTTTTCGAATTTATTCACAATTTGGTAGGGGTTTAAAAAGCCTGTAACATTTTTTCGATTTTGTTGCCCTGTAATTAATACTTCAAATTTTTGGTTTGGATACAGTAATTTTTTAACAAATTTAATAATTTTAAAGCCATTTCTGAAAAATAAAAGAGATATTATCATTTTTTTATGGAATTTCCAATTATAGAACCATAACTTATTACAAAACATAAAATGAAAACCTTTTTAAATTTTGGATCTTTAGTTTAAAATTCTGTCAAAGTTATTATAACACTTTCTATGATATCACTTCTTTGTGGTGTTTCTATTGTTAAAAAAGTTACACAAAATCTATTGAAGTAAATGATATTGTTATATTGCCCACTTCTATTTGACTCACAATTACATCCAGATATCGTTATTATTTTCTCTTACAGTCTGTTTTTATAAAATTGAACGATTCATCAACACACAAACAAATCACACAATTTTTATACCCTTCACCTCACGTAGCTACGTGAGAAGGGTATATATAAGTTTTTCATTCCGTTTTTAATTTCTACATTTTTCATTTCCGACCCTATAAAGTATATATATTCTGGATCCTTATAGATAGCGGAGTCGATTAAGCCATGTCCGTCTGTCTGTTTAAATGAATTTTCTGAAGACCCCAGATATCTTTGGGATCCAAATCTTCAATAATTCTGTCAGACATGCTTTCGAGAAGTTTGCTATTTAAAATCGGTCCAAAATAACGGGGATATGAGCAAAAAACCGGGACAACCTCGATTTTTGACCTATTTTTGATCTATATCTGGATTACTAAGTCATTAATATAGACAATATGGATATCTAATGATAGATATTTCAAAGTCCATTGCAACGTTGTAGATAAGGCTATAGTATAGGGAAAAATATTTTTTAACCCGAATTTTTTTTCATCAACAAATTTTTTTGTCATAATTTAAAATTAAAAAAAAAATTTTAAAAACAATTTCAAAAAGAAAAAATATTGAAAAAAAATTTAAAGTATAATTTGTTTTAATTTTTTTTTTTTTGTCAAAATTTCAAATTTTCAAAGAAATTCTTTTCAAAATTATAAAATTATTTTAATAAAGTCGGAAACGAAAAAAGAATTAAAGTTTTGTAAAAACATGGAGTTATAATTCAAAAATATCTTAACTTTAAATGATTATAAAAACTTAACTCGAACCTAGTTTTCAATCAAGTTTGGCAGTTTTTTTTGTCTAATGACCTACTTTCATTTCGTTCCGACTTTCCAAATAAAAATATCAATATTTTATTTTTATTCTAACAAAAATTTTTATAATTAATTTTACCCCATGTTTTTATAAAACCTTTAGCTCAATCAATTTTTCACAGCAAAGATAGAAATTTGGTTTTCCACTTTATTAAACGAATTTTATAATTTTTAAATTTGTAAAGAATTCGTTTGGAGACGTTTTGAAATTCGTCAATTTTATAAAAATAGGCATACATGTTGTTTGCACTTACAAAAGTAATGTAAGATCAAATAAACATTTATGTTTAATAGTTTTTACCCTTATCACTTCAAATATTTGTACTGTACTGTATAAATAACGAATTATCCACCTGATAAATTTTAAAAATTATTTTACTAAGAATTTCTAATCACATTTTTGTTTTCATATAGTTTTTTTTACTAATACATTTTGACCACTTAGGTTTTTGACAAAGAACTATCTAGTCTTTGACATGTGAGTTTCCGATCTATGTGTATTTCTCTATGCTTCTAATGTTTTAATAGAAATCGGAATTGTTTTTTAAGTCCATATTTTTTTTGGTTAATTGTGATATATGATCGGACCATTTATCGAAATAAACAAAAATCTGGACTTACAAACAAAAAAAAAAAAAAAAAAAAAAAAAAAAACACGAGTTAGGGCCTTTTTATATTAAGGCATCGATATATATGTATTTCATTTAATAATTTTTTTATATGGTTTTCCTAATCAACTTTCGAACGATGGATTTAAATTAGACTAAATTATTATTATTTATACTAAAACTTATTAATTGTTTTTAATAAAGAATTTTAAATTATTTTTTATAGTTGCCAATAAATAATAAACCATTATTGAAATTCTGATTTATACTGCAAATTTAATTGTAATAGCACAAAGTTGAAGTACTTTTGCTGAGATATACAAATATATACTTATTTAAAAGTTACAAGCAATTTTTTAATTTTGTCTAGGATAATTATGAAACTTTGTTTACAAAATATTTTAAAGCCTGTATTTTAAGGATCATCAAGAAAGTAAGAAATTTTAAATAAAAAACGTAATATTTATAGCCCGAGTTTAATAATGCTTTTTTTGAGGCACTCTTCTCTGATAGATGGTTAATTTTTATCTGATAATCGATGGACAGATTTTTTATTTTATTAAATTTGTCTTACTTTTCAAAAAACACACAACAAACCAATCAAATTTGAAACTGCATAAATTAAAATATTCGAAATTATTTAAATAATCAACTATGAAAATGTTAATTTTATTTTTTAAAACAATTAAATTAAAATATTAAAAATTATTGACATGACTACTTTGAAAATGTTAATAATTTGTAAATGGAAAAGTTGCGAAGCTTTGTATTTTTTTTATCAAAAACATTACATATAGCAATTAACGTTAAAATTAAAAGTTACAAACTGTTTTTTTCATTTTGTCTAGGGTAATTATGAAACTTTGTTTAAAAAATATTAAGGGTACTCATTTAAACGCTTAAGTTTCCCATTTGTGCAAATGGGCAAATTTGCGCGACATGTTTCATGAACCCACCTTTTCAATTTTGTGCAAGTTTATACAGAAAATTTATATTTGTCAAATAAAAATACATAAATTCAACAAAAGCTTTAATAATTTTTTTTCAAATTGTATAAATTTTAATTTTAAAATGTTGAATGAAAGTTAAATCTTTGGAACAAACGGTAGTATACATAGTTTGGAGGACTTTGTTTATGTTCTAGCTGTTGGTTAATGTTTTCATACACAATGTCATTTAATACAATCATTCTGTTCCAAAGTTACACAATTTTAACATGCACAAAATTTATCGGAGTTGTGCAAACGAATTTCCATACATTTTTTGACATTTCATTTGCGAGAGTGTAAAAATGCACAGATTGCACAGTTTGCGAGGCTTTTAAGCGTTTACATGAGGACCCTTATTATATCTTAAGGATCATCAAGAAAGTAAACAATTTAATAATGCTTTTTTTGAGGCACTCTTCTCTGTTTGATGATTAATTTTTATTTGATAATCGATGGACAGATTTTTTATTTCATAAAATTTGTCTTAGTTTTCAAAAAAAAAAACTGGCAAATTTCAACAAACCAATCAAATTTGAAACTGCATAAATTAAAATATTCGAAATTATTTTAAATATTCAACTATGAAAATGTTAATTTTGTTTTTTAAAACAATTAAATTAAAATATTAAAAATTATTGACATGGCTACTTTGAAAATGTTAATAATTTGTAAATTGAAATTGCGAAGCTTTGTATTTTTTTTTATCAAAAACATTAAAATTAACGGCGTTCGTCGATTTCTGGTAAAATATAATTTTTTAATGCGAAAAGTCCATCCATAATTAATTATTATTTCTAAAAATATCACTCATACGTCTGGTGTGAGAAAAATTAAATAATCGCCATAATAATTTTTAATCACCTGAACACGAGCTTCACTTAGACTTATTCTTAAAGCGACTTCTTCGCGTAAAAAGACATCAGGATAATGAGTCTTTTGAAATAATGCCTCCAATTCTTGCAGTTGTTGTGGTGTAAAAGTCGTACGATTACGTCTTTGGCGGCGACGACCGAACATGTATTCCGTTAAAAGATCACCGGGCAAAGGAGATAGAAATGGACCAGCCATTTTAATATAATTTTATATTAATTTATAATTGTTTTGCTTTTAATGGTATTAATTTTTAATTGTTTTTGTAATAAGTCATTAAATTATTATTAGATGTGTAATGTTGTTGTATAATCCGTTAGACACGTTTGCATTTGTTATTTTTAATGTTACACGTTGCACGTACCAATAGTAACTGTTCATAGGCATTAGCAATGTTTGCCTTTTTATTTGCATAACCACCAAATGCTAATATTATCATCGTAATCAACACCAACATCATCATCGTTGTCATCGTCTGCACCACCATCGTCATCATCAGTTGCAACACCAACACCAGCAATATTATTGTTTCTTCTATTTGTTCTTGTTGCTTTCTTTGTTATCCTGCCTGCTATTTGTCGTGTGAGTTTATTAGTAACATCATCATCAACAACAAACAACTACAACAATACTAATACAAATAACGTTAGCATCAGCAACAGCAGCAACAACAACAGAATCATACGAAATGCACCCGAACAATAAACGATTACAAACAAACAAGATGAAATGAAAAAAATGAAGAAAAAAACAACGACAACAATTCGGTTTTACAATTTGCGCGCCATATGCAAATTTAACTTGTTATGAGAATAATTTTCTCATTTTTTATTGTTGTGTGTGGTGGCTTATATTCAGTTTGCTCATTTTTTACTTCCGCTTTCCTGTCGTTTTTGCTTTTGTTCGATAGTGTTAGATTCTCTCGTTTTCTCATTTGCAAAATTAAGGGTTTTTTTTTATATTTTCTGCTGAAATAAGTCTCTTGTTTTGAGGTATGAATTACTGTATTTAGAATATTTATATAAATTATTTGATTATTTATAATTGATTAATGGGGTTATACTGTAGAAAATCGAATGTGTTCAAATTTATTATAAAAAAAATATTTTTTTTTTCGAAATGTCATGGAGTAGATCTGGTTATTGACAATTAGAAACTTGATAACTTTGTAAATAAGCGTTTGATAAAGAAAAGGAGTCCCATTTGTGACCATCACTCATATTTCTGACCAAAAATCGATTCTTGTATGAAAATCTGCAAAAAACGGAAACTTATGGTGAATGTGTTCCATCGGTTTCAACATGTGAGAGATTTTTTGCGGTTCAGAAGTGGTGATTTTGACACGGAAGGCAAAGATCGCCAAAAATAAGTTTGAAGACCAAGAATTGGAGGCATTACTCCATGAAGATTGTTGTAAAATTCAACAAGATCTTGCAAAATCATTGAGAGCCACTCAATCAGCAATTTCAAAACGTCTGCAAGCAGCAGGACTCATACAAAAGCCGGAAAATTGAGTACCATACGAATTGAAGCTGAGAGACCTTGAAAGACGATTTTGTATGTCTGAAATGCTGCTTGAACGCTATAAAAGAAAATCAGTTTTGCAACGAATCGACACCAAATCCAAATATCGAGGCTCTTGGTAATGCTCTGTATTTGGTGGGACAAAAAGGGTCCTATCTATTATGAGCTGCTGAAATCGGGCCAGACCATCACAGGGAACCTGTATCGAACGCAACTGATTCGTTTGAAGCGAGAATAGTCCGAAAAACGCCCAGAATATGCTGCCAGGCATGAAACCGTAATGTTCCATCATGACAAGGCACAGTGGGGCAGAATCGAAATTTTTTGGAAATAAATCTGGCATTTCTAAACGGCTAAACGGCATTTCTAAAATTTGACGTGGGCACAGCCAAGGAGTATTCGAGTTTAAGTTATTTAAATGGGCCCTACAAATGCTACAGGGCGGCGCTATGGGGGCTCAACATGTAAAGTTTTTGAACAAGTATCTTTTTTTATTTCCCATCCGATTTCAAAGATTTTTATATTTTGTGAAAGCGCTCGGCTAGGCCCTGGTGCTTGAGTGTACTATTTATCTCTTATAATTTCCGAGTTATAGGCATTTCAAAATTGAAATTTGCCATGGTCCACTTTTTATAAATGTAGGGCGTAGATTTGTTAGTTAGACAACTAAATTGCCAATAATATACAAATGATTTCAGAGCAATATCAATTATGAATCCAAAAATAAACGATTAACAATTTAAGAATTAAAAAAATAAAAGATTTTTGCTTTTTTTTGGATAAAAAGGTGACATGACTCTTTTTTTTATTAAAAATAACTTTTTTTAAGAACATATAACAATTTTATGTTTTTCTGTAAGGTATCTTTATGGAGTACATTTTGGTATAAAACACATGCCCTATTTTCCGAATATGTCGGCCCTACGCCCTTCGGAAATTCACCTATTTTCTTATAAAAATTTCAATTGTAGGCCATATGTTCTACAATCCCAAAGCTGGGATCAGAAAACGGTAAGCAGCTTTGGAAACCTTGATGTGTTCCCTATTTATCTCCAAAGTATTGTCCCAGCCCCGAAGAAAATGTGGACCCTATGAGCAAAATTTTTAAAAATGCCATTTTTGGGATTTTCGCTCCAATTTTAAGGAATTGAGGGACTATTTTTTTAAACTTTCCCAGTAAGCACCAAAGCCCCAAAAATTCAAGCACTTGAACATTTTGTTGGAATTTGACTTGAATGCAAATGTAATTATACTTTAGACATGAAAAATATTTGAAAATTTATTTATTTTTCAAACAAAAAACATATGGCTTAAATTTATGTTTCCTTTTTACTGGAGAATGCTATTGAAATAAAGTGTAATACAACTGTAATTCAATTGCTTGACTATAATTCAAGGCTTGAATTACACTTGCTTTCAACTTGAATTCCAGTTAAAATGCTTATTGGGTTGTTATTTAGAATGACAAATTAAAAAAAAAAACATTGAAAATTTCATTGAGTTTTGTTAATAAATAAAGATTTTATTACATATTTTTGAGTTTCTAAAACTAAAATTTGTATCAAAATTTTAAAAGGATTGCAAATATTAGGAACTATTTGTCCATATTTATTCCGAACAATTTTTGGTTTAGATAAGTTAATTTTAATTTCAGGTCAATACCTATCTCAATTAGATTCAAAAATATGCCACTTTAAAACTCATATTAAAAAGATGATACTTTGAATTTGAATTGAAAAATATTGTGTATATTAGATAAATTTTTATTAAAAAGATTATAATACCTTGGTTAATGAATTGTTATATGGTTTCAATGTGTTTTTGTATTTCTTTAATTTAAAGTATTAATGTTTTAAATTGAAAATTAATACATATCTACATATTCTATGCAGTTGCATTATTATATATGTTTGTATGTATATAGAATATCATTTTAATATACAATACAATCACACATACAAAGACAAAACAACCAGTCACATTTCAATTTAATGTATTAAAACAATAATAACAAAAACAATATTGTTTAACTGTAGTATAGTAAACAGCATCAAATTACAAAATTAAAAATGGTGGATTCTTTTAGTATAAAAAACTACAACAAACAACACCCAGAATAAGTACATATTACAATACTTGATACAAGTATGTAAATATGTATGACAGATTGCAAGTACATACATATGTATGTAAATAGCAACAAGAGTAAGACAATAACATTTAAGCAACAACAACGTAAATATTATAAAGCAACAACACGTAAAAACAATATTCATAATTTGTTAAAATGATGAACAGTAAAAAGCCACCTTCCTCTCATTCTCTTTAATTTTACTTTACTTTGCTTCCCTTTCTATTCTAGTTTACAAGAGTATAAAACATACATATAAACAGGATGTAAATTGTAAATGAATGTAGAGGTAGATGTAGATGTGTGTTGTTTTGTACAATACAATCAAGTCTACCAGGTTTGCATATTTTTGTGTTGTTGTTGTTTTAATATTTTTATGTGTTTTTTTACTCAGTTATGATTGGCTTTGCTTAAATGTACATTTGTATACATGAATATTAAAAACAGACACCGCTCCGCCTATTCTATTTTAAATAGAATAAGCTAAAAGAATATACAGAAACAAAACAAAGCAACAGCAACAACAACACATACAACAAACACACAAACGATGTTGAGGATGTTGATGTTGTTATAAATGCAAAAACAAAACTGTTCCTGCTCCTGCTGCTTCAGCATCTGTTAAAATAATAAATAAATATAATTTTAGCGCAAGCGCTACCACCACCCCTCTTGTTGCACTAACTAAATATATACAGAACAACACAGCACAACACAACACTACTGAGTCCTGTAAATGGTCCTTGACAACAATACAAGGATAATAACATACATACAAACAAACATACACAGCCACACAAACCGATGCAGAAAGTAGCAGCAACACTAAGTTTGAAAAACAAAACGTGCAAATGAGAAAATTACATCCCTTCATTCATTTATAAATATTTACATACATTCTTACATTCATATGTATGTAAGGATGGATATTCACAGCAACAACAACACAACAATGGCACAATTGTGTTGTCGTCCCCATCGTCATCAACAGCACACTTTTATGCACAGACATTTATATATGATTTAAATTAGACATGCCCTTAAAAATTATTATTATTTCAAGACATTTAACTTCACAAGAGTTTAGAGTTTTTTTAAGTATCAGAAATTCATTAAATGTGTCGAAAACATTCATATTTGTTTCCCAGCAAAAAAAGTGAGGAAGAAGATGCAGAATTTTCACAACAAATAGCATGCTTGATGTACTTCCAATTTTGGTGAAAAAGCTATGAATTTTACATTAGCTTGTCATTGGAGGGATGTTGTTCATTTTTGACAACTTGTTACTTAATAAATTCGATGCTTTCGATGCGATTAAATTTCGATTTTAAGGTGTTATTTTAATGTAGGTAGTGGATACCTATATTTTTTGGCATCTTGGATGGAAATATAAATAATAGAAAAATCGAAATCGCCATAGTGGTTGCGGAGATATGGCTGAACCGATTTTTATCAAATTTTCAGTGAATCTTCAAATTTCAAATTTTTACACTATAGCGCTAATGACACTATACCTAATGATTTAAAGGTCAGTAATTGTGGCCAAACTTTTGCAAATAAAAAAAAGTTAAAAAAAATCAAAAAAAAAAATTATCAAAAAATTATTTTTATTTTTTCATTCGAGAAATAACAACTTTGTCAAAAGACCACCTCAGTGTTTCGGGTGCGAGGTCAAGTCGGGGGCGTCCGTGCTTTTTTTGTTCGACACTATATATTCAAATCGAGATGCAATATAAAACAGAATTATTGTAAGGGCCAGCAACGCGGACCGGGTTCAGCTAGTGTAGTTATAAAATTTATGAAACAATGGTTGATTAATTTTAATGATTAAAAAATGTAAAAATTTTTTGTATACCAATTTTTACAGGTTTTAATAAATTTTAAAAAATTCAAAAAATGTAGGAAACAATTACATCAACGAAATATTTATAATTCAGTGTCAAATACCCATATTTAAAATCACATCTTCAGAGGTAGAAAAGATTCATTTGCAACTTTAGATGTGATTAAAATGTCATATGTAAAGATGCACTTCCATTATTTTTTGCTGGGTTTCATTGCAATTTCGATTTATAAGAGATTTCGTTATCGAATGATTTTGTAACTTCACATACAATGACAGTCCCAGCAGTCCTAGAAGACTGTCCTGAACTAGTGATTTTACCGATAATTTAGGGTGACAACTTGCTACATAACTAGGTACGTGACTAGTCATTTTAACACGTGCATGTCTTAAGCAGAGGATCGATTGACCCTTTTGGATTACATAGAGACACATGCACAACAAAATTAACGTTTAAAGTGAGTCTAGTCATTACTTAGAGACACATACATTACAATTGTGTTTACGCTAGATTACATGAGATATATAAAGTAACCAATTTACTTCTCTCTGCATTACAAATAGCATATATTGAAGATTTTAAAAGTTAAGTCATAAGATAGAAGCTCTACAGTGCTTGATATGAACATTATTATAATTAATATATCCGTCGTTTTCTCAGAAGAACAATTATTATTTTAAAACTTTAACTTTTTAATTCCTGGTATAATTTAAAGAGTCCTTACTGCTGGGAACACTTGTGTATGTTTTAGACATTGCGCTATCTTAATTATTTTATGTTTCTGCACAAAAATATAAGTGCATATTTTTTAAATTTGTAGGTAATATTTTTATTTTTTTTAACATATTTTCCAATAATTATAATAAATGAAAACCCGACCTCTATTAAATCAATAGCATTAAATGCGATGTTTTTAATATTTACTTTTAAAATTGGGTTAATTTAATCCCAAATGCGATTAAGGGTAAATTTTTTGCTTGGAATGTTGGACTTTTCCATCCATTTTTTCTCAAGTTTCATAAAAATCGACCCAAAAAATGTTTAATATTTCGCTATCTTTGTATAAACTAAGTAAAATAAATTGAATTAACCTGAAGTCAATTAATTCACTCCCATAACTATATAATTCAAATCTTAAAAAGTATACATAAGGTTATTCATTTCAAAATAATGGAAAATTACACTCTGATTTTTTTACACTTTTACACAACTTGAACAAAATTTCACAAAAAAAAAATAAAACTTATTTGTTTGATTTTTTTCTTCTTGTTTTTGTTTTTTAAAAGTGTACAAAAATCAGAGTGTAATTTTCCATTTTTTTGAAATGAATACCCTCAATGCCCTATAATTTTTTCAGTTTTTGGGCTCAATATTATTTTTGTCTTTCAAAAAAATGTAATTACCATTTATGTAATTCGAATTACTTTTTTTTTATCAATTACTTGTAATTGTAATTGGTAATTGCGAGTTGCCAATTACAAAATGTAATTGAATTTCTTATGGGGAAAATTCAATTACAATTATATTATTATTAATTGTTAATCGGTATTTTTCAATTACCCATTACATGTAATGAGATTGACTGTTGAAAAGTAATTGGCAACGCCGAAGGCTAATACTAACTGCTACTACAAAGTGGATAACTAGAACCCGTGTCGGAAATCGATTGAATGTTTTGAAAATGTGTTTAAAATAATTTACATGTGTTGAAATAAAGAAATAAATCTTATCTTTTAGAGAAAATTAACTTTCAAACAATTTAATTTAAAAACGCATTTCGATTATTTTGAATTCATTTGCAAAAGTATTTAGTTAGTAGCAAAAATTTTACAATAACTGAAAAATTTGCCTTTTTTCCGAATTTTAGCGATAAGACAGTATTGGGTTATTTTGACCCAAAGGAGATACAGGGATAATCTCCAACAAATTTGTTCATGTAATTTTCTTTAATATAAATAAATCTACATATTTCTGGAAAACAATGCAGAAAATTAATGAGTTTCACCTATTTATTTCATATAAATAGTAAAATTTTGCATATATCTGAACTTTGACACGCGTCCCGAAATCGTTTACCGATTTGGCTCAAATTTTCAGCATTTAACTTTTAGGCCTAGTGTCACAATATTCCACCCGGTACTCTTTGAAATCTAAAAAAAATCGGCTGTCATCCTAATGTACATACATATATACTGAAACTGTGACCTGAAATTTATATTTTTCTTGTACTAATAAATATATTTCAAATAAAAAACTTGTTTTTATTGCATATTTTTAGTACATATTTTCTCTCTTTATAGTGCATATTATAAGCGCATATTTTTAATTTTTTAGTGCATGAAAATCCTTGCCTTGGTAATTAGCAAATTGTTAAGAAATAAATAATTTTACAACTTTTAATCGATTTCCGCCACTGGTTTTAGTTATCCGATTTGTCTTACCAGTTAGTTTTAGCTAACTATTTCTTAAGGGCAGGTCTAATGTACATACATATGTATTGTATATTATATATGTTACTTTGAATGCATGTGTGTGAGTGTGGAATACCTTGGCCAGTCATTGTTTTATGTTTCTCATAAACTGATGCACGTATATACCTGTCCACAGTGGGAAACAATGACCAATAAATTGTAATTAATTGACATTCTTAAAAACAATTTTCTCTGTCATCTAAAAACCAAATGAGAAAAATCGTGTAACGTTTAGAAATTATTTCAATTCAACAAAAAAAATGTTTTGTCAATTAATGATTTAAAATGTTAAATTCTTTTATTTTATTTTAAAACGCATATTAAAGTAACCGCTTATAAATATGCCATTACTTCAATATTACTAAAACCAGTAACTAGTAATGACAGAAGCCCTTATCAGTAAAAACATAATATAACCTATAATAAATCAGTCATTATACAACAACTTATCAGTAATGCAGGAGTATTCATTGAAAAGTAAGTTATTGTGTAATTGCAATTCATTACCAAGTTCTTGCTGGCAATTTTTAATAATTTAAAAATGTTGATCGCTTTATAATAAAAATATAAACCACAACTGACATTTGCTTTTTTTTAGTTTATTGCCATTTGCTTTTGCAATAGGAACCACTGTGCTATGTTGTAAAGTTTTATTTAGCATTTTCATTGTTGTTGTGTGTGCTGGCAAAGTGGGTGTCTCATTGGTGGCTTTATACCTCACACAGTTATTTTGTATTGTTTGTTATTCATTCATTTTGTTATTGTTTTAGCTGCATTACAATATTTTTATTAACTTTAGCTTACAAACCCCTCCAACATTATTCTCTCTTAAATAAAGTTTACACCCTTGTTTTTGTATAAAAAATTTTTCTTAACAATTTAATAGTAAGACAGACTTAATAAGTAAAAATGTTAATTCGAGTTGTTGATTTAAAGTAGTTTTATATATCTTAGCGATTTTCGGCATGATAATATTATTGTCCCAGAGAGAGCGTTCTGTATTGATCGAAACAAATAGTAGTCTTACGGTCTGGACTATAAAGCGGGTGAGGCAAAACTTCCCAACCACTTCTTTCCAAATAGTTTTTAACAGATATTTCAACATGTAGCAAAATGTTGTCATTATAGAATATTACGGTTTTATGTTCAAGCAGCATTTCAGGCATACAAAATCTACATTCAAGCTTCAATTCGTATGGTACTCAATTTCCCTGCTTTTGTATGAATCCTGCTGCTTGCAAACGTTTTTAAATAGTTGATTGAGTAGCTCTCAATGATTTTGCAAGCTCTTGTTGAGTTTTACAACAATCTTCATGGAGTAATGCCTCCAATTCTTGGTCTTCAAACTTTTGACTGGCCTGGGCGTTTTTTTTTGTCTTCCATGTCAAAATTACCACTTCAGAACCACCTCTCACCCGTTGAAACCGATGGAACACATTCACCATAAGCTTTGGTGGGCAATCCGTGTTCTTCAGAAGAAGTTAAGCAAAACTTCCCGCATATGACAATGTTCAATAAATAAATGCGAATAAATGACAGATACGTACCCTTCTAAATGACATCTACTGTAAATCCCGCATTTTTAAGCCCCATACAACTTCATAAGATTTAGTTCATTATTCCAAAAAAGTGAAGAAAATAAAAAAAAGAAAAATGCAAATGTCCAAATGACTAAAAAGTATGTATTTACCGAATATTATCAAAATCGGTAGGTCAATTTGTGAAAGGGACCTGTCACTTCAAGATAGCGATGACCCAAGGAGGGTTAAATTTACACATTTTAGGCACTATTCCACTATCCCAAAAGCACTTGTTCTGTATTTTCTGAGTTAAAGCAATTCACTAGAATTTGCCTAAGACTTTATTTAGTAAAATTCCCTACTATACCCTCAGAAATAATTGTGGAAAAAGTTGTTATAACACATTTTATTTCTAGAAAATCGAAAAGAAATTTATATTTACTAAAATAAGTGCTTTCTGCATATTTATTTACGCATATTTACTACTTTAACAAAGCACCTAGGCTTATTTATATATAAAGTATACCTTCATTTATTCGCCAGTTATTCTGTTGGATTTTAGGAAGTTTTTTATTCTATTTTTCTAAGTCAACCACCTGCATTTGTAAAACAAATTGCTCTTCTACTGCATGCACTTCTGTTGCCGTTGTTGTCAGTTTATCAGCAGCACTTTATCATATTTGTTGCAGGCAAGTATCACAGTATCATCCTAATGATGATGATGATAATAATAGCGATGAGAACGAATATCTCCCATACTACTACACCAACATATTCATAGATATTTAGACATTTTTACTAGGTTCTTTTCCCATTTTATTTTTTGTTGATGCTGTTGTTGTTGTTGTTTGAACATTTAATGTAATCTGTTGAAAATTGCATTTTCAAATGAGAGAACAACAACAATTGATGCATTTTTCTACACAGTTCTCTAGAAACTCAGGGGATTCGTCATCATAGTATGTTCTTGTTGTTTTATGTTCTGATTCAGCTTTCCACCACGATGATGAGTGTAAAGTATTGTTGTCTAAAATTTAATTAATTAGTTTTAAATATGAACAAGATATTGTTTAGATGAGCACTCTTATTAAAATAAAGATAAAACAAACTGACCAAAAATCGATTTTAATATGAAAATCACAAAAAGTCTTTAATCGTTAATATCTTTGTAATTAAGCGTTTAATAAAGAAAAGGACCTTCATTTGTGATCACTCATATTTCTAACCAAAAATCGATTTTTATAGGAAAACCTAAAAAAATTCTTAAATCGTTGATATCTTTGTAAATAAGCGTTAAATCAAGAAAAGGACCTTCATTTGTGATCACTCATATTTCAGACCAAAGAATTGATTTTTATAGGAAAATCTCAAAAATTCTTTAATCGTTGATATCTTTGTAAGTAAGCGTATAATATTATTTATTAACCAAAAATCGATTTTTATATGAAAATCTAAAAAATTCTTTAATCGTTGATATCTTTGTAAATAAGCGTTAAATCAACAAAACGAGCTTCATTTGTGATCACTCATATTTCTAACCAAAAATCGATTTTTATATAAAAATCTCAAAAATTCATAAATCGTTCATATCTTTGTAAATAAGCGTTTAATAAAGAAAAGGACCTTCATTTGTAATCACTCATATTTCTAACTAAAAAATCGATTTTTATATGAAAATCGAAAAAATTCTTAAATCGTTGATATCTTTGTAAATAAGCGTTTAATCAAGAAAACAAGCTTCATTTGTGATCACTCATATTTCTAACCAAAAATCGATTTTTATAAGAAAATCACAAAAATTCTTTAATCGTTGATATCTTTGTAAATAAGCGTTAAATCAAGAAAACGAGCTTCATTTGTGATCACCAGGGAAACCAAAATATGCAAATTCATATTTTTTCTGGAGAGTCTAATGAGCACATGGATAAGATATTTGCACGTTTCAGAACTATTTAAGAATTTTGGCATCGATTTGTTAGTGCATATTTTACCATTAAATACATATTTTTGCATATATTTGTTTTAAGAGCATATTTATGTCATATTTTGCGTTTTTAGAGCATATTTTACTGTTTAATAGCATATTTTGAGTTTATCAAAAACAAATTTTGTCTTACTGTCTTGTCTTATTTTTCGCTGTTGTGTTACAGGTTTTTACTTCTTTTGTTTAAAATTCATAATTGAAAAATAGATGGCTTTTCACCAAAAAAAAAAAAACAAATTTTTTTAAATTTAAAATAACAATTCGAAAAATTTTTTTATGCAAAAACTGAAAAAACTGAAAAAAATTTTGTTCACCTAAAAATATTTAAATTTTTTATTTTGAAGTATAATTAGGTGAAGGGTATATAAGATTCGGCACAGTCGAATATAGCTCTCTTACTTGTTTTAATATAAAATAAGCACTATTTTAATAATAGCTCCATCTAAATATCAAATTTTAGTTCTAATTCAAACTTAACCGTTCTAAGTGTTAAAGAAATATTGTCTTTTAAATTTGCTCCTGTAACATCAATTGATGTCGAAAGAACATTTTCTATGTTTAAAAATGTTTTCAGATCCAATAGACAACGATTTTTATTTGAAAATTTAATTCAATTTTTTTTGGTTAAAAATTATGTAAAAGTTTGTTTTTTTAAGAGCATATTTTTTAAATTTTAAGAGCATATTTTAAAGTTTTTACTGCATATTTAAAGCGCCTAAAACGCTTTTTTTAGAGCATATTTCAGGTTTCCCTGGTGATCACTCATATTTCTAACCCAAAACATATTTTTATAGGAAAATCACAAAAATTCTTAAATCGTTGATATCTTTGTAAATAAGCGTTTAATAAAGAAAACGAGCTTCATTTGTGATCACTCATATTTCTAACCAAAAATCGATTTTTATATGAAAATCGAAAAAATTCTTAAATCGTTGATATCGTTGTAAATAAGCGTTAAATCAAGAAAACGAGCTTCATTTGTGATCACTCATATTTCTAACCAAAAAATCGATTTTAATAGGAAAATCTAAAAAATTCTTTAACAGTTGATATCTTTGTAAATAAGCGTTTAATAAAGAAAAGGATCTTCATTTGTGATCACTCATATTTCTAACCAAAAAATCGATTTTAATATGAAAATCTAAAAAATTCTTAAATCGTTGATATCTTTGTAAATAAGCGTTAAATCAAGAAAACGAGCTTCATTTGTGATCACTCATATTTCTAACTAAAAAATCGATTTTAATAGGAAAATCTAAAAAATTCTTTAACCGTTGATATCTTTGTAAATAAGCGTTTAATCAAGAAAACAAGCTTCATTTGTGATCACTCATATTTCTAATCAAAAATCGATTTTTATATGAAAATCGAAAAAATTCTTAAATCGTTGATATCGTTGTAAATAAGCGTTAAATCAAGAAAACGAGCTTCATTTGTGATCACTCATATTTCTAACCAAAAAATCGATTTTAATAGGAAAATTTAAAAAATTCTTTAACCGTTGATATCTTTGTAAATAAGCGTTTAATCAAGAAAACAAGCTTCATTTGTGATCACTCATATTTCTAACCAAAAATCGATTTTTATATGAAAATCACAAAAATTCTTAAATCGTTGATATCTTTGTAAATAAGCGTTTATTAAAGAAAAGGACCTTCATTTGTGATCACTCATATTTCTAATCAAAAATCGATTTTTATATGAAAATCGAAAAAATTCTTAAATCGTTGATATCTTTGTAAATAAGCGTTTAATCAAGAAAACAAGCTTCATTTGTGATCACTCATATTTATTAACCAAAAATCGATTTTTATATGAAAATCGAAAAAATTCTTAAATCGTTGATATCTTTGTAAATAAGCGTTTAATCAAGAAAACAAGCTTCATTTGTGATCACTCATACTTCTAACTAAAAAATCGATTTTTATATGAAAAATTCTTAAATCGTTGATATCTTTGTAAATAAGCGTTTAATAAAGAAAAGAACCCTCATTTGTGATCACTCATATTTCTAACCAAAAATCGATTTTTATAGGAAAATCTAAAAAATTCTTTAACCGTTGATATCTATGTAAATAAACGTTTAATAAAGAAAAGGACCTTCATTTGTGATCACTCATATTTCTAACTAAAAAATCGATTTTTATAGGAAAATCTAAAAAATTCTTAAATCGTTGATATCTTTGTAAATAAGCGTTTAATAAAGAAAACGAGCTTCATTTGTGATCACTCATATTTCTAACCAAAAATCGATTTTTATATAAAAATCTAAAAAATTTCTTAAATCGTTGATATCTTTGTAAATAAGTGTTTAATAAAGAAAAGTACTTTCATTTGTGATCACTCATATTTCAGACAAAAAATCGATTTTTATAGGAAAATCTAAAAAATTCTTAAATCGCTGATATCTTTGTAAATAAGCGTTTAATAAAGAAAAGGACCTTCATTTGTGCTCACTCATATTTCTAACCAAAAATCGATTTTTATAGGAAAATCGAAAAAATTCTTAAATCGTTGATATCTTTGTAAATAAGCGTTTAATAAAGAAAAGGACCTTCATTTGTGATCACTCATATTTCTAACTAAAAATCGATTTTTATATGAAAATCTCAAAAATTCTTAAATCGTTGATATCTTTGTAAATAAGCGTTTAATAAAGAAAAGGACCTTCATTTGTGATCACTCATATTTCTAACCAAAAATCGATTTTTATATGAAAATTCTTCAATCGTTGATATCTTTGTAAATAAGCGTTTAATAAAGGAAAGGACCTTCATTTGTGATCACTCATATTTCTAACTAAAAAATCGATTTTTATATGAAAATCGAAAAAATTCTTAAATCGTTGATATCTTTGTAAATAAGCGTTTAATCAAGAAAACAAGCTTCATTTGTGATCACTCATATTTATTAACCAAAAATCGGTTTTTATATGAAAATCGAAAAATTCTTAAATCGTTGATATCTTTGTAAATAAGCGTTTAATAAAGAAAAGGACCTTCATTTGTGATCAATCATATTTCTAACTAAAAAATCGATTTTTATATGAAAATCGAAAAAATTCTAAAATCGTTGATATCTTTGTAAATAAGCGTTTAATCAAGAAAACAAGCTTCATTTGTGATCACTATATTTCTAACCAAAAATCGATTTTTATAAGAAAATCGAAAAAATTCTTAAATCGTTGATATCTTTGTAAATAAGCGTTTAATAAAGAAAAGGACCTTCATTTGTGATCACTCATATTTCTAACCAAAAATCGATTTTTATATGAAAATTCTTCAATCGTTGATATCTTTGTAAATAAGCGTTTAATAAAGGAAAGGACCTTCATTTGTGATCACTCATATTTCTAACTAAAAAATCGATTTTTATATGAAAATCGAAAAAATTCTAAAATCGTTGATATCTTTGTAAATAAGCGTTTAATCAAGAAAACAAGCTTCATTTGTGATCACTATATTTCTAACCAAAAATCGATTTTTATAAGAAAATCGAAAAAATTCTTAAATCGTTGATATCTTTGTAAATAAGCGTTTAATCAAGAAAACAAGCTTCATTTGTGATCACTCATATTCTTAACCAAAAATCGATTTTTATATGAAAATCGAAAAAATTCTTAAATCGTTGATATCTTTGTAAATAAGCGTTTACAAAGTCACTCATATTTCTAACCAAAAATCAATTTTTATATGAAAATCTCAAAAATTCTTTAAACGTTGATATCTTTGTAAATAAGCGTTTAATCAAGAAAACGAGCTTCATTTGTGATCACTCATATTTCTAACTAAAAAATCGATTTTTATATGAAAATCGAAAAAATTCTTAAATCGTTGATATCTTTGTAAATAAGCATTTAATAAAGAAAAGGACCTTCATTTGTGATCACTCATATTTCTAACTAAAAAATCTATTTTTATATGAAAATCGAAAAAATTCTTAAATCGTTGATATCTTTGTAAATAAGCGTTTAATAAAAAAAGGACCTTCATTTGTGATCACTCATATTTCTAATTAAAGAATCCATTTTTATAGGAAAATCTCAAAAATTCTTTAATCGTTGATATCTTTGTAATTAAGCGTTTAATAAAGAAAAGGACCTTCATTTGTGATCACTCATATTTCTAACTAAAAAATCGATTTTTATAGGAAAATCTAAAAAATTCTTAAATCGTTGATATCTTTGTAAATAAGCGTTTAATAAAGAAAAGGACCTTCATAATAAAGAAAAGGACCTTCATATTTCTAACCAAAAATCGATTTTTATAGGAAAATCTAAAAAGTTCTTAAATCGTTGATATCTTTGTAAATAAGCGTTTAATAAAGAAAAGGAAAAATCGATTTTTATATGAAAATCTAAAAAATTCTTTAATCTTTGATAACTTTGTAAATAAGCGTTTAATAAAGAAAAGGACCTTCATTAGTGATCACCAGGGAAACCAAAATATGCAAAAACCTTTTTTTCTAGTGAGTCTAATGAGCACTGTGATAAGATATTTACACGTTTCAGAACTATTTAAGAATTTTGGCATCGATTTGTTAGTGCATATTTTTGCATATTTTTAGAGCATATTTTGATTTTATCTAAAATAAATTTTGTCTCTCTTATTGTTCGCTGTTGTATTACAGGTTTTTACTTCCTTTGTTTAAAATTAAAAATTTAAAAATAGATGGCTTTTTTTTAATATAAAATAAGCACTATTTTAATAATAGCGCCATCTAAATATCAAATTTTAGTTCTAATTCAAACTTAACCGTTCTAAGTGTTAAAGAAATGAAAAAAATGTTTTCAGATCCAATAGACAACGATTTTCATTTGAAAATTTAAGTCAATATTTTGTAATTTATTGCAATAATAACCCTAATTGAAGAAGTGACTTTATATTTATATAAAATATCATCAAAAAATACCTCTCGAGGCCTTTTCATAGCTTATTGTTTTTATGTTGTATGTATTTATTTTTTGTTACACTTGTTTTAGTTCATGTTATTTTTGTTTATTTTATGTTACTTTACCTTTTTAGAAATGAATTGTATTGATTTTTTTAAATAAAAGTATATTTTTTGGTTAAAAATTATGTAAGAGTTTGTTTTTTTAAGAGCATATTTTTTAAATTTTAAGGGCATATTTTAAAGTTTTTACTGCATATTTAAAGCGCTTAAAACGCTTTTTTTAGAGCATATTCCCGGTTTCCCTGGCGATCACTCATATTTCTAACCAAAAATCGATTTTTATATGAAAATCTCAAAAATTCTTTAACCGTTGATATCTTTGTAAATAAGCGTTTATTAAAGAAAAGGACCTTCACTTGTGATCACTCATATTTCAGACCAAAAAATTGATTTTTATAGGAAAATCTCAAAAATTCTTTAACCATTGATGGCTTTGTAAATAAGCGTTAAAAAAAGAAAGGGGCTTCATTTGTGATCACTTTCATATATCTGGATAAATATCAGTTCACTGGATAAAATGAGTTTCATTTGTGTTTCTATATGTGAAATTATCCCTCAGCTGAATAATATATTTTAATATATGTAACTCAGGCCCTGTCATCTCATTACAAAATTACTCCGACGTGACATGCTATACCCGAAAGGATAACTCCGATTATACATATTCATACATTCATAAATATCAAAGTAGCTGATTTTTGATTGGCATACAATATATGACGACGACACTCGTACAAAATATGTTCATGGATTTACATTGTAAATTTTACAATGATGTCAACGCGCTGCAACAACGACAACAACAGTAGATAAACTTGATGAATTAATTTTGAGGTACTTTTATAACAACAACATGAAGAAATAAAATAAACAACAGTTTGCAAATTTTACATGGAAGAAGATATTATCCCTTTTTTTGTATTTTGTTTTAACAATCTATAGCGACAAGTCTGGTAAATGCTGGAAGGAAGCCACCAGGACTTAAAACAAAAAAACAGCAAAATTTCATACTCATGTTGGGTTGTTGTTGTTTTTTTTTTTTTTTTTTGTAAATATCAAAGCGCCACAAAAGACAATAAAATTCATTTCTGGTGTTAAATCACAGCTTAATTAGAATTTTTAATTATTTACTATACAACAAACCATAACGTGGTAACAAAGGCGTAAAATTTCCACGGGTATTAATATTAATAAAAAACAATAACAACAGCAACAACAAAATACAAACAAAAACATTATTATTTATACACACAATTTTTTAAAACATAAATATTTATGTATGAATGTAAGTACTTATTTTGCATAGCATACAGAGAGTACTAGTGAGAGAGAGAGATGGTGAGAAAGGGAAATAGTAGCAGAGGAGGAAAGAGATAATAAATAAAAACGAAGCAGAAATAGGAAAATTAAAATGAAATCCATAATGAAATGATAACAATAAGGACAATACAAATACAACAACAACAATAAAATACTTTGTTGTTTGATTATATTCTTAGTTAATGTTTTTTTATTTGTTTTTGGTTTTATAAATCATAGCACGGGGGACCAGCGTTGTCATCTGTCGCACCAACAATACATCTCAAATTGAAAATATGTAGTTTTATAGCGCCATTAACGCTTTAGCATTTCAGTACTCCCCAGAATAGGCCAATAAGTCAGATGATCGTAATTCGAGTATTTTAAGCGGTTAGATTTTGTTTTCAAAAATGTATGTATTTCCAATCGACGTATAAGTAATATTAATTATATTTAATATTTTCATACGTCAACAAGGTGATGTTAAGAAAACAATGAAACAGATGAAAATCTAAAAAATATCAAATAAAAAAATCCAATAAAAATTTTGTATAAAAAGGTAAACTGACTTGATTTCTAATGTTGGTTATGTACAAACCTGTCACCATTTGTCATTTGTATTGGAATGGCTTTAATTTCCATTAGATTTTGATCTACCTTCGTTAGATTAGAAATAATTATGCTAATTCGGGAAAAATAAATATTTTATCTTTTCTTCTTTTATATACATACATATATAATTCTTCTGTACGTGTGTTAGTAACTGAACTCCTCCTTAACGGTTAGGCCTATTTCGATGACATTTGTTGTGTGTGTTTGAGTGGGTCCCTGAATGGTTTAGATTCATAATTGACATATATAGGCACAATGGGCATGGCACCTCCTATACAAAGTAAAAATTTATTATTGCATATCTGGAGTACTATTATAGCGGGAGTCTTCAAACTTTGTGTGAGCTATGTCAGAACAACGTTTGCCGGGTCAGCAATTTTTTATAATATTGAATTGGCAATGTTTTGCTTATTAAACCAAAATTAAAACTTGATATAATTAACATTCAATTCCACGGAAGGTGGTTTTATTCTTAACAAGTTCGTTTTACTCTTTATGAAAAAGCAAAATACTAAAATATTTCCACTTTCGATCGGTGTAGAATTCGTTGACAGCCCTGAACATTCACGAATTTTTGGAATATTTTGAATAATGAAATTGTTATTGGTCTATTTGGGTTAAATATTTTTTGTTGCATTTGTTTTGGAACTTTAAGCTTGTTTTAGAGAAAGTCAAGTTCGAAAAATTTCACATGAAAATAAGGAAAATAATTCCCGGGAATTCTAATACAATTTGCAGGGTTTTCGGGATTGAAAATTTTGCGGAATTGGATTTCCCGTCCCGGAAATTCCCGTGAAAAACTCTAATTGTAATAAACGATCATATTAGCAGTTTCATAATCTAGAACTTTGTTAGAATGTGTTGGGTATAAAAATGTCTATTTATGTTATACATATATAAATTTTAGGGCAATTACTTAATTAATGGTCATGAATTTCAACAATGTATGGTTCAGTGATGTCTTCAGCCTAAAAGCCGCACCAAACAATGACACGCTGTGGATGATTTCGCTCAAAATCTCAGCACTTTCTTCTTAATGTTCAATAACACAGTAACCATATACGGACACCACTACGCGACAAAAGACCAAAAAAAAGACCCGTGTCTCCCAAGGTTGCTCAAAGTCATGCACATTTTTTTAATTGTCCCCCAAAGATTTGGGGCCTCGGTGTCATTTTTGCAAAAAAGTTAACATTTCCTCAGGCTCATATCTTGCAAACAGTTGGGAATTTTGATTTACTCTCTGAGGCAAAGTTGTAGCCCTTGCTGCTTTGGGCAAAACTGGGAGACACGAGTCTTTTTTTTGGTCTTTTATCACGTTGTGGTGTCCGTATATGGTTATATTTCCATGACTCAAAAAATTACATACAATATAATCCAACCATTGCTTGTTTTGTTGTTTACATGTAAATATACGATCATGTTAGTCCATTGGTGGCTAAACCATTTATGCACTTGATGTGCTCTAATTTGACACCCTGTTTAGGAACTACTGTATGTCATTTTGTAGGTAAATAAGTATCTAACTTGAAACTTCACACAAACATGGAAGGATTCAATCATTCTCAGATATTTTTTAATAATTTCAATGCATTTAAAACAATTTACATCAACTTCCCGCAGGGAATTCATTTTCAATTTTTAAAATGTCAATTTCTTTTTTTTAAGTATTTCTACAACACACTGTTCTGCGCTTTTGTCTCACAGTGAAATTAATTATGTACTTATATTTTAATATTTTAACCTCTAGCTTGAATGCATCTGCTGTTTCAGGCGGTTGGTGGTGGTAATAATTTTAATTAACTCTTTATGTTTTTAATGGAATCATATTTAGTTTAGCCTCAATTTGTAATAAGGTTGTTATCATTTGATATCAACGTGCCAACAACTTCATTAGGATAATTACATTTTTTTTATATAAATAGTCTCTCTTCTCTTTCTGCATTGCTTGTTTCCTCTATAGATTGCAGCATATAAATGCTACAACAGAGAAATGCAGGGATGTTGTTAAGGAAGGGGAGAATTGTAAAATGTAGTGAAAATAAATGTTTTGAAATTTTGGCAATTTACTTGGAAGTGTTAATGTTAAAAAGTGCTGCAATGGAAAAACTTTTGGACTAATGCCTATTTTGTCTCCAATAAAATTTCAAAGTTAAACAATTATATATACTAGGATCGATCGGTGGCCGAAATTCGACCACTTTTAAAACGCTTTTTACCACTTTTATAGAAAGAATTTTGAAACAATTTTATGTTTCATCAATATTGGTGGACAATAACATACTTAAAAGTGTACCACAAAAAAACGAGTGGCCTATTTATATATAAGATGAAACTGTGTTTGACTGTCTTTGCCTCCTTCATACATTATGTTTCGGCTACAGCACTGAACTTATTGCTTTATAATAAAAATAAAAAAAACAAAAATTTGTTTTGTGATGGATGGCTGAAACCATAAAATAATTTTGCTTTAATTTTTTTTTACCACTTTTACCACCTAAAAGTAGGCTATAGAAATGTTTTAATAAAAATAATTACATTTTGCAACAATACAATCAAAATTCCATTAAAAGTAAGGCAAAAAAAAAAGAAAAAAACAACAAAATACGATGAAAATCTAGTTGATTAATAACCATCATAACTAACGTCACTTGGTTAGACAGCAAGATTTTTCTTCTTTATTCATTTTTATTTTACTTGAATATTGTTTTTACTCGTAAATGAAATGATAAAACTAAATTTATGTAGAAGAAGTAGAACATAATGCAACAAATCATACCGAAATCAAGAAGGGAAGAAACAAGCAACCAACCAACCAGTCAGTAAACAAACAACATTTTCTATCCTCAAGCCTTAAAATATGCTACAAAATATGCACAAATACACTTACACAAACATAGTAAGAGTAAGTACATTTGTATTATTTTTTTAAAGAAAAAAACAAGATAATGAATTGAAAAAAAGTAATTAAAAAATATATATGTATGTATAGAATGAAAATGTATGTATTATATACCCTGTAAACATTATTTGCCGACGTACATATCTGATGTCCGAATTTTCATAATTGATTTATCAGATTTATTCGCACATGAATTAATTAAAAATGGAATATTGGAGCTACTGAAACAATTCGCAAAACTCTCGTTTCTAAGGAAATTCAATTTTAATTTGCCAGCACAATAAATTTGCTGAACATGTATTCAAAATTACAAAAACTGTTTTGGGCATTAATGGGTTAAAATCAGGACCATTTTCTGACGTTTTTTCAGATCTCTATTAGACTTATCGTAACAATTTTGGAAATTTTATCAGACTTTTGTTCGATATCAATCAGAAGGTCTGTTCATTTACTTTCCCAGTAAATACTTGCAACGAGAGAATAAAATCAAAATTTATAAAATTACTCTCTTAAATTCTCAAAAATAGTAAAAAGTAAATGAACGCTTTTCCAGTAACAATTGTTTTATACACACAATTTCCTTATTTTATTCCTTTTAAAATGTATAAATACTCATATTTTCTTTAATTTTATTGAAAATTCTTTTGTTTTGAAATTTTTTCACCACAAAAATAAAATTTTAAATAAATAAACAATAACACAAAACATATAAAATATAAGTTGCTAACTATTACGAGTTCAAAATAGAACTTGAAATAGTTTGCAACGACAGAACACTCTCTAAAATTTATACGCTCTTGATTTTTTCTCTACTTGCAAGTTTTTGAGTTAATGAACGCTTTTCCAGTAACAATTGTTACTAACTAGTAACAACTTTTAGTTATCGAACATAGCTAGATTGTCTAGAATTTTTTACATTTTCCCTAGTAACTTACCTCAGAAATCGTACAGAATTCTGTTCGAGAAGTATAAAAAATAATTTACGAATTCCCCGAAATCAATAGTTACGATTTATACAAACATCGTTACAATGTCGTAACGACATCGGCTATGAAATCAATAACTTGAGCAGGCTGGCGTTAGGAATTCTAACCGAATTCGGCAAAAAATGTTTAGTGGGTGTGTACATATGTATGTATGTGTTAATGTTGTAAGAGTGTGTGTGTGTGTTTTAGAATTATAACAATATAATGAAAAATACATTACACCCAAGTTGCAACAACAAAAACACCAGCACCAGCATTAGGAGAAAAATATACAAGACAACAAATTATAATGTTTATTATTCTGTCATCATCATCAACATCATCGTCGTCGTCAACATAAAATATATGACAAGGATGCTGTTGTTGTTGTTGCCACTGTTGACGATGATACGACGAAAGGTAGTGAGTGAATGAGTGAGTGACGTTATTGCTGCTAGTGTAGCTGTTGTTGTTGCTGCTGCTTTAATAAATACATACATACATATGTATGTGTGTATTTACATGTTTTGTAAGTAAGTTTGTGTGAATTTCTGTATGAGAACAATAACAATAATAGCAACAACAACATCAAGTAATGTAAATTAAAATACATTTACACACATAAACAAAACCTGCAAAAATGTTGTATGGAAACAATTCATTTTGTTGTTGATTTCTTGATGCAAGAACAACATGCTGTACAAAAAATCCTAACATACAACAGCAATTATTTATTTGTACACTTGTGCGACAACTTACTGTAGAGCGCTAATTTCAACACTCGTATATTCGCGAGTAGCTGCGTATGTATCGCCCAGCTGTCCTGGGTGACTGTCCTGAAAAATTGCACAATTAATTTTACAAATTTACACAAAAACGTAAATAAATTTGTTTCCAGTCTGAATTGTATATGTTTTTAATCGCGCAATGGCTCATATTTTAGGAAATTCTTTAGAAAATGAATTCATCCAAAAGAAGTGAAATTGGGTATCATACTAATTGAAGCCGAGATATCTTGAAAGAAGAGTTTGCATGTCCGAAATGCTGATTGAACGTTATAAAAGAAAATAATTTTTGCACCCAAACCAAAGCCAAATATCAATGGCGCTAAGGTAATTCTCTGTATTTGGTGGGAGCAAAAGGGTCCTATTATCTATTATGAGCTGCTGAAATCAGACAGACCATCACAGGGAACCTCTAGCGAATGCAACTGATTCGATAGAAGCGAGCAATGGCTGAAAAATGCCCTGCATATGCTGCCAGCAGACATGAAATCACATCAGCCACATATTGCATTATGTAGTTGTTAAAAAGTATTTAGAATGAAGTGGTTGGGAAGTTTTGTCTTACCCGCTTTTTTAGTCCAGAACGTGCCCCATCCGACAACGCATCACTTTGGAAGAGAGTATCCGAAATTAGTTTGATTCGTTCTTGGCCTCAAAAGATGAGCAGTTCTTCTGGATCGGAATCCATATGTTGCCAAAAATGGGAAAACGTCATAGCTAACAATGGCCAATACTAAGAATAAATTTAAATTGTAAAAATATTTGCACGCATCTATTAAAATATAGGAACTTAGAACCTGTACAAAAATCAGACCAAACGAATTTTGAAATTCTGGAGAACTTAAAATTGCGTATGAACACATAGTGACAATTGACTCCTCAACAGATTACTTGTGATGGGTAAAATAACTAAAGTACTGTAAAGTACTGTATGCCCTACAAAGATTACATACCTATCAAATGAGACAAAAATACATAAATACATTTTAGTCAGCCAAGTGATGAGAGATTAGTGAACATTACTGTCTATAAGGGATACATTGACTACTTGCTTAACTACTGGGTGGTTAATATGGTTAACATACATACATACATATGTGTTTATACATGCATCATGCTCTTAATATTTTGTCCTTATTTGTTTCTATTTTTTGTTTTCTTTTTCCCTTCATTTCTCTCCTGCAGCTAATATGTGTATGAATATTTTTCGCGTGTTTGTTTGCAATATTGCAATGTAGCGAAATGTGCATGGAAAATATTGCTGAGAGATAATTATGATTACTTTGATTTTAAACGGAATATAGCTGTAGGCTTTAAATTTTTTAGGGTTAAATCCTTAAAGGACCCTGAAAGTAATTTCTTTCGTTGTTTTTTTATAACTTGAACAAGTGTCAACCATGTAAAATTATTATTATGTTTTTTATCTTGTAATAAAATTGCAATTTGAGAACAGTTTTCTTTATGCATCTTAAGGAAAAGAAATTGCCTAAGGCAATTTGATATTAATATTAAAATATTTAGTTGTAAAGATATTACAACAATGCTGCAACTAAGGGAAATTTTGACTTTTAGACTTAAAAAAAAGTTCTAACTGTGTTTTAAGTTAGTGAAATAAAAATATTATTACATACACTAGAGTATTGTGTTTACACAGAAAAAAGTTTCAACATAAATATTATGATTGGAATTCATTGATTTCAATTCATAACATTTATAAATAATTTCTTAAATAGTATGATTTGTTTAATATTTTATGTTTTGAAATAAAATCTAGAATGCTTGAAAAATATAATTTCAATTTCATTTTTATTTTTATGTTGTTCAAAAATGTTTGAAATTTTTCATGGAAAATTTTTAGTTTTTTTATGATTTTCAGCTACAAAATGATATAAAAAGCGCGAAAATGATTAAATTGATTTAAGAGGATGAAATGCTTTTATATTTATGAATGTTTTATTATGTTTAATGATAATTTTTGAGTTTCAGATATTCTCCTTTTTATCTTAAAATATTGGCCAATATATGGCTAATATGCAAATATTCTTGCACTAATTAATTATATAATACAATTATAATGCAATTTATTAAAAAAATTAAGTAAAAAAAGCAAAAATTTTCGTCATGTAAAATTTTATAATATTTATGAACATGTTCTTATTTTGAATGAAATAAGTTTGGGAAAAAAAAGTCAAGTTCGATTAATAATATTTATTACAAAATTCATTCCAATTATGAATTTTTTTTCTGTGTAGATTTAACTGAACCCAAGATATTGAATGGCTTAAAAGCGAAACCGAAAATTGGATTTCGATTATCTCTTTTATAACTAATTTCAACTTAGAATAAAAAACAAGTGTATCTTTTAAACGCGATTTTTGTTTTTAATAACGTATATGTCATTTTGAAGGTTACATACAATCTGTCATTTATTCTCAGTTATTGAACATTATACTCTAAACAACAAAGAAAATGTAGAATTTTGTACCAACTAATCGTATTATGCGGGAAGTCTTGCTTTATTTTTTTAATTTGAAAAAAAAGAGACGCTGAATAGCTGAAATATGCTGGACATTGTATCATAATGAAGTGGAATTGCCTAGAGCTAAACAAAATTAAAATTATCCAAATTTGCTATCGAAGGTAAAATAATAAAGATATTATTAATTTTTAGTTAAAGTTTAACTGTTTTTTCATGCTAAATTTTTGGGATACTTTAAAATAAAATTCTTAATAAGTGCGAAATTAACCGTAGGCTCACTTTGGTTATGACTTATTTCTGACTTTCTGGCAGTGTTTAAAAAGCTACGATAACTAACAAATTTTTAACTGTTGCTACAACTACTTCTTCAAAAAAGTGTATGTAGCGGTAGCAGTAGCATTTGTCTTTTTTCGTTTTCTTGTTTTTTATTTTTGACTTATTTTATTGCTACCTCAACTGCTACTTAGCTGCTACTTCAACTGCTACTTAACTACTACTTCTTCTACTACTAAATTTTAAAAGTAGCAGAATTAATAAAAAACTAATGACTGCTACATCAAAACTTTTTCTTTTTTAAGGTAGCAATAGAAAATAAATTACTCTGCTACTTTTAAATTTTTCTTTTATTAGTACTACTACAACTACTGCTACCAAAATGTGAAGGTAGCAGTAGTAGTAGTAATTATTGACTCCGAGTTTTTATTAATTTTTTAACTAGACTACTTGTGTTTTTTCGTTGCTACTGCTACTTGTAGCCTAGTTTTTTAAACACTGCTTTCTGGTTGAATTTTCCGTTTTGGTGTATTCAGGGACTTACTATAAGTTCACGGATAATATTTTTGCGGAACATTTTAACCCCTTAAATACCTGTTTTAATTGTGTTTTTTGCTCTTTTTTAAAATAAGGACAAAAAAGACCCATGCCTTGCGGATTTAGAGGGTTAACATATTCTACAAAAAAGTTTTCCGTAACATTTTACATAAATTTGCGGAACACATTTTTACCTAAAATGTAAGGATCACATGGTTTCTTATAACGATTAACAATAAGAATGTGCCAGAGTTGGGAAACTTTAACCCCACCTCAAATGAAATTCAGATGTAAATTTTCAAAACGCCGATACACGTGTCTTTTTTTGTTTGTCTCCTCTATCAAAATTTATTAGTCGGACCTTGTAATTTTGGAAAAAAATTTGATTTTGTTGTATAGTGTTATGAAGCGAGGATTAGACAAATTCCACCCAGAATATGCGGCCATCATGACAAAGCTCGGTCACATGTTGCAATATATGTATGTTAAAAACTATTTAGAAAGAAGTTGTTGGGAAGTTTTGCCTCAACCGCCTTATAGTCCAGACCTTGCCCCATCCGACTACTACTTGGTTCGATCGATGCAGAACGCTCTCTCTGGGATACACTGCACTTCAGAACAGAATATCCGAAATTGGCTTGATTCGTTCTTGGCCTCAAAAGATGAGCAGTTCTTTTGGCTCGAAATTTTAGATATTTTCAAATTTTCTCTATAAAAATAAATTTTTTGTGGAAATATAGTGAGATCACAGATTTTCGTTATTTTCTCCTTAAACCCTTTAGTTACGAATTATAAGCAATTTTATATATTTCGGAATTTTCGTTATAAAAATATGAGTGATCACAGATTATATTCATTTAGGGCCTGGCTCACTAAATGCGAACGAACATTTTCTTTCTTAATATATCGCACTGGTTCCACTAAAGAGCGTCAGCTCAAAATTTTGAAATGTTCAGTAGAAGCAAAAAACTATTTTTTTTCAATACATTACAATGAAACAACTGTACGGATACAACTGAATTTTTTGGCGAAAGAGTAGAGAAAATGATAGCAGATTTTTACAGTGGGTATATATGACCACTGTATATCGATTTCTTGCAAAAAGTGAAAATTGGAAAATTTTGAGTTGATGCTCTTTAGAGGAACCAGTGCGATATGTCGTAATATCTCGAAAACGCTTTAGTCAAGTTTAAATATTTGGTTAGATTCATCATGAGAATGTTTAAATTAGTAAGAGACTAATCCCCATATGCATAAACATTTTTTAAATTTATAAAAGGTTTATAAATCAAATTTCGTATGGAAATTTTGTTTTACACGCAGAGAAAAAATATAATTGGGCATGGTTACTGTAACAATTTAAATAGTGTTACACGATTTTTAACAATATTATAGTCACAGTAACTATTTACATGATTGTGGTAACCATAATATGGTTAATTTATGATTCACATGATTTTATCAAGCATATATGTATATGGTTACAGTAAACAAATATATGTTTGTGGCAACCATATTTATGATGAATAATTTTATCATAATATGTTGTTCTCAGATTATGATAAGCTTTAAGCCGAGTGCAACATAATATGATAAATCCTTCATCATATGAATGGTTGTCACAAACATATATTTGTTTACTGTAACCATATATATGGTTGATACAATCATGTGAATTGTAAATTAACCATATTATGGTTACCACAATCATGTAAATGGTTACTGTGACTATAATATAGTTAAAAAACTTGTAACAATATTGAAATGGTTACAGTGCCCAACTATATTTTTTCTCTGCGTGTATATTTTGTATGTGGAAATTATACAAAATAATTAAAAAGTAGTTTTTCAACAAGAGTGTTTTGCGATTAGAAATCTATTTTTTTTAAAGTAGAGCAATTACAAAACTGTCAATATTTTGCCATCAAAAACTAATTGTAATTTAATATAGTGGGGTATTGAATATAGTACCTCGATATTTGTTTCTTTATAATGTTCGCCATTTTATTCGAATTAAAATTTGTATTATTATATTGAACATATTTAACTGTAATTCTTATTTTTAATATTTTTTTTATTTTTATTTCAGATGAGTCGTCTTGATAATCGGGTGCTGTCATGTTTATATAAATTAAAATCGGTCGTGCTTTTCAATTTCAATAACGGTAAAATTAAAATCGCGAGTGATTAAACAGCCTGAAAAGACGAGGTGCTCACTAAAAGTCTTAGCAATGGTAGTGAAAATAATTAAGAAATTATAACAGCTTTTAATATGAACCGAGTTTTTCATTTCTTTATTGAATCCAAAGTTGCATCAAACTGATAATGTCAGCATTTTATTGCATCTTTAGGCTATATTTTCTATTTTAATCAAGAATACTAAACTTTCTTATATTGATTTCATGATTTAATGGACCAGATATTTAAGGTCTATAAAATTTATTTTTGAGGTTTTCTGAAACATGTTTACAATGAGCATTTCGATTGGTATGACCTTAATTTTTATTTTTAATCCAATGGTTGCCAAGAACGTTATTTATTAAATACTTTGTTCATTTCATTTAAAGTTTATCAATAAAATGCCATTGTTTTGGAAATGTATCGATATTCCATTACGTATATATATATATTTAAATATATGTATTCTTAATATTTAAACAGAATTTTGAATCAGCCAATTATTTTTTAGTTTGTTTGTTACAAAATTTCTATGAAGAGTGCTAAATTTTCATTGCTTCTATGTTAGAAATAAAAATAATTTGCAAGATTGCAAAGACTTTTGGTGCTGCCTTCTTAACATTTAAATAAATGAGAAAATAATTAAACAAATATTAAATATAAAAAATTAAAATGTCAATAATTTCTAAAAAAAATTGTATCTCGTTTTCGCATTTAAATAAAATGTATGTTTTATTTAAAATTGTTATTTGTATTTATCGGTTCGGGTCAAGTTCAACGAAACACCAGTGCATCATAAATCACAGTAAGTAGTCGTAGTTTACATTTTTATTTATAAAAATTGAATTGTTCCAAAAGCCGTATTAAATTGAAACTGTAAAATTACTTTTGTTGAAAAAAATGCAAAAAAGTTTGATATAAAAAGGTTTTTATATATCGTCCCAGCCGTTTCGTCGACCGAACAACCTATGATTAGTCTTACTTAGAAGTGTTAATGTAATAATTTCTTATAGAACTTTAAATTTCAATAAGTATTAAGTCAACATTTGCCTGTCGGTTTTAATCGAAACCGAAACCGCGGCTTTTCAAGGCCTAAAACCGAAACCGACCATTATTCTTCGGTTTTTACTTTTAAACTATTTGCAGTAAAAATTCAAAATTAAGAAATGAGAAACAACATTTTTATTTGTATTTAAAAAACAGTGAATAACAACATTTTAGATTCTAATGATTCATTCAATTGATGTAAAAATATCTTTAGACTTATTTAAATGTCTCAAGTTGCATAACAATAATTGCTTCAGATGATGTAGCGGACTGCCTTTCACAGGCTAGGCAAGGAAATCTTTTAATATAGAATGACTTGAAAATATTGACAATTTCCTGATGATTGAACTTCAAATGACTGTACATTTATTTAATTTTTTAAAAAATAATGCAAAATTTTTAGTTTCATATTTCTGGTCCATTATTTTAGAAAATACAAAAGAAATTTACTTTTAAAGTAACCTTTTGTGAACTCTAACTCATTCAGAGTCATGTGTGCCTAATTTTTAATGTTTAGGTTATTATTACAAAATATTCAAAAAGTACAATTATAATAAAGAAATAGTAACATTAATTATCCTATTTCTTGTTTGTAGGTCCATCGTTATAAAATATTCAAAATGTTCTCTTAGTTGGAAGAAATTAATTGTGAGTTTAATTTCCTGCTTATGGTTCATTATTACAGAAATTTCTAATAGTTTTTGTTACCCCAATATCATTATTATAATAAAAAGTACCAATTTTCCACACTTGGACCCCCACACATGAACCTACATACATATGTATATTACCAACTGATTGAACAATATTGTTCTTATATTATCAGCAGAATACTTAATATTTAATAAATTATCACAAAACCGAAAAAAACCGAAACCGATAGGTTTAAAATTTTTTAAAACCGAAACCGCGGTTTTGAAATTCTGCGGTTTTTTGGAAACTCTATGAAAATTGTTTTGGATGTGATAACCGAATTTATTAAATTAAATGATTCAGTCAAAATGATAGAATATTTCTGTTGTGGCTGAAAAATTTTAGTTGGGATGACCAAAATTGGGCTATATAAATCGTAATTTTTCTGTGTCAATTGATTTTCGCAGTTTTTAATAGAAAACTAGCGGATTCTTCCTATGAAGAACTGTAAAGTTAATAGAAAATGGAATATAATAGTATTTTTAGCATTAAGATTATTGTTTTTAAAATCTTGGTACTTTATTAATTTTAATAATATCTTTTTAATAAAGACAACAATCATATTTCTAAAAAAAAAACACACAAACTTAACATCATATTTACTCCCTTTTTCAGGACTTCATTGTTGCTGGTGGTAAGGTAAGTGATGTATATAATATTTTTCATTATTTCCGTATGAATGTATGCCTTTCGCTTCTTGCAACTACAAGTACTACAAGAATAAACACCCTCTTAAGTTTTAAACAACTTGATGTTGTTTTTTATTCTAATAACTTTTGCATTCCTCATCCTGTCGCCATAAATACAAAAAATTAAAAAAAAAAAACTCAACAAATCTTTTTATGTCCCATGTTGTAAATAAAAATAAAGCAGCAACAACAACAAAAATTGCAGTAGAATCAGCAATAACAACAACAACACGAACTACAACAATATTATGATGATTTTGATTATGTTTATGAAATATGATTTCATTTCATTTCGCTAAGAAAAGACAAAACAAAACAACAATATTACAAAAAAAAGAAGAACAAGCACCAGCAACAGGAGGAGTGATGGTAGGTAGGACTAGTAGAGAACAATGAAATCAGAAAAAAAATCATTCATTCGTTCATTGTTCAAAAGCATTGTCTTGAGTTGTTGGTTGGTAGAGTAGACAGACAGACATTTGTTGTTTTGTTGCTCTGTGTTTGTGGGTGGTGTGGGTGTAGTGTGAGTGAGTGTGTTTTTGTTGTTACAGTTGCCAACAACATAATCAGAGTAACAAATGAGATTCTGGTTGACAGTTTTTGTTTGTTTATGTGTTTTGTTTCTTCTTCTGATTTTCTATCATTCTTTCACTATAAATACGAGTATGAATACACTATTTTGCTTGGTTGAATTAAAAAACAAAAAACAAAAACGAAAATAAACTTTTTTTGTTTGTGTTAGGCAAATGTTATTGTTGTTGTGTAATATAAAGTTCTTTATTTAAAATTATAAACACATTGTGTTCAACAAACATAATCATATACACTTTCATAGACAAATATTGAATTACGATTGTTGCTATTGTTGTGGCAGTTGAAAATTATTTTGTTGTTGCAACAATAAAATATGTTTATGATACAAAGTTTTATTTGTTTTCAAAAATATATTTATATACCACTTCGATGGCCAAATGTAATGGTACTCACTTATTGCAGAAAATGCAAAAATGAGTGGACTCAACAAATAGAGATCAGTACAAATAACCCAATAAGCACCAAAACTCCAAAAAATCAAGCACTTGAACATTTTATATGTTTTAAACTTGAAAAAAACATATGGCTTGAATTTATGTTTCCTTTTTACTAGATAATTCTATTGATATAAATTCAATTGCTTGACTATAATTCAAGGCTTGAATTACGCTTGCTTTCAACTTGAATTCCAATAAAAATGCTTATTGGGAAGAGCTCTGTGGCTTATTGAAAGGCGTATTTGATTATAAAACGAGAAGTTATGATTTCAATCCCGCTCGCTGATAAATTTATTATACTAGAATTAGTACTATTGAATTAAATAGTGAAGTGTTATGCAGACTATGCCAATCGGCCACCTGCAATGACATCCGCATGTTAAATTCATCCAAAAACGTTGATCGCGGGTTTAAAATTCACTAGTAGTAGTTCAAAGTGGTTAACTAATTCGATGTAACGGAACTAGTTCAATGAACTGCAGATTTGATAGTAACAATTAGGGTATTCAATTAATCGGGTCTCTGGTTTAATCGGTTAATCGAGCAAATAATCAATCGATGTTTAGATTTATTCGGTTAATTTAAAATTATTCGATTAACCGAATAATTTCTATTTTCATTTTAAATTGAAAATACAACAGCGAATTTTGTGTACAAAAACATAAAAAAACAGGAAATAAGGTATTTGAGATATTATTTGTCTCAAAAGGACAAATAATAAAATAATTATTGATAAATTCAACAGTTTTTGCGAATTAAGTTGTTTGTCAAAAACAAATCAACAACAACTCCAAGTAAGTTGATTTGTTTTTTTTATGATATCTCAGAAACTAATACATATTCGTAAAAAGAAGCAGATTCGTCTAAACGGACTGTTTTGAACAGTTAGTTTTATTATAAAAAAAACTAAGATATTTTCTTATCTCGACTTAAGATGTTTTGTCCAAACTCCACAGATTTAAAGAAAACATTTTTTAAAAAATTAAAAAAAAGTAAAAATCTGTTTCAACCTGCGGGAGGTTTGTGCGGTTCAGAACTGGTGATTTTGACATGGAAGACAAAGATTATCCAGGCCAGCCTAAAAAGTTTGAAGATCAAGAAGGCATGAAGATTGTTGTCAAACTGCAAAATAATTGGGAGCTACTCAATCAGCAATTTCAAAACGTTTGGAAGAAGCAGGATTCATCCAAAACCATGGAAATGCGAATTTAAGTCGAGAGACCTTGTATTTAGAATGAAGTGGTTGTGAAATTTTGCCTACACAGAAAAAACTATTTCTTAAACCGTTTCAATTCAAATATTTGTCACATATTGAAATGGTTTCAATTATTTCATAATTAAATCAAGTATTCATTTGCTCAAAAACTAAATTTCTTGATATTTTCTATTGAATTTTGAGTTTTGAATTTGATTATTTTGACAATTGAATATACAATTTTCGTTATTGGTTGAATTTCAAATACAAAAATTATTGAATAGATAATATTCGTAATTGAAAACAAATTTTTGTTATTTTTGTGTTTCAATTACGAAAATTATCTATTCAATAATTTTTGTATTTGAAATTCAACCAATAACGAAAATTGTATATTCAATTGTCAAAATATCACCCTAGATATAGTACATGGAACCAACGAAATTCGATTGGATACAAATTCTGTTACCACAACAACGTATCTGATTTCTCTGTGTATACATATTTATATGTATGTAGATTATATTAGCAGAACTGCTTCCAATAATTAATCATTTAATGAACATAAAATTTAAATAATCATAAAATAAATAACAGAAATAATCGAGTGTGTTTTTAAGTTTAATTATTTAAATTGATACAAAACAAATCAAATAAAAAGTATTTTCACCTCAATGAGCAAATTTAAAACAAAAAATAAATTCTACAAAAAAAAAAAAAAAAAGAGAAGAGAAGAAGATATGGATCAAAAATCTTTACAATAAAATTCATTCAATATAAAAATTTTATTAAAAATCCTTATTGCAACCAGCCAACCAACAAACAAACAAACAAACAAACAAACAAATTGCAGCAAAATCAATGCAAAATGTCTGTTTGTATCTAAAGTAAATGCAATCAACATAATTGATATAAAAACCAAAACCAAATCAAAAATCAAACCGAAATATTTTATACTAAATACTCACTCGCACATTGCAGTTCATACACAAAACAAAATGCTATGTACGCAACCAAATGTAAAACTCAAAATATTATTTGAATGAAATATAAAAAAAAATGTGAAAAAATAAATAACAAAATTGTACTTTATGCGTTGGCAAGAAAAAAAGTATTATATAAATTGTATATTACTCTTATATTGAAATTCATTGAATAATGAAATAAATACTGCACAGGTTAATCTATACATAAGTATGAATGTATGTATATTAATATCAATGCAATGGCTGATTTAAAATCTGCATTGATCTGTTTTGAATAATAAAATCACGAATCATGTAGTTAAATCAATAATAAATATAACAAAGTAACTCCATTCGAGTTAGTTTAACTTTACACTGCTTTAAAAAAAAATTCTCGATAAAATGGATACCATAAATATAATATACATATGTATAATCTACTGGTTCGATTTGTACAAAACTTGAAATATTCTCTATTGATATTAATTATTAAAAGTATAAATTTCAATACTGGAGTTCACTAAAATGAACTGAAATTAAAAACGGGAAAATATATGGTTCACAAATCAACAAAAATAACTTCTATGATTTTAAATTTCCATATTCCAAAATGACCAAAAATGCATTGTAATAAAAGAAATATTCGTTAATTAAGGAAGGATTAACATTTAAATAAAATCGTTATTATCTAATATTATTTTCTAAAATGTAAACTTATAATTTGTTTATAAAATAATATTAGATAATAACGATTTTATTTAAATGTTAATCCTTATTTAATTAACGAATATTTTATTTATTAGAATGCATAAAATCATGCATGATTTCTTACCACAATCAATCACATTTTAGCAAATTTTTTGTTAAAACAGTAATCGATTGTTTTACCATAATCAAATCGAGAGACTAATAATCGACTTGATTACTCTTGTTATTGAATATTTTTCTATAATTTCAAATAAATATTGGGTGTATGACTTAAGAATGCAGGATTTTATCAAATGTTTAGCTTTAATTTTGAAACATTTGTACAATATAACTTAATTCAAAGTATTGGCCATTGTTAGCTATGACCTTTTCCCATCTTTCTGGCAACATAATGATTCCGAGCCAAAAGAACTCGAAAAAAAACTTCTGTCAAAATTTATTTATCGGTACTACACTGAAAGGTGGTCGATGCTACATCATAGTCGGTTTGAGGTATATTCAGGTGATTCCATGTGATTAATGAAGTGATTAAGTTTTAATCATGTCAATTTGAAGTGATTAACAAATCATTTAAATGTATGGATAATCATCTCGATTTTGAAGTGATTAGAGCTTAATCACGTTTGATATGATTAACTCTGCAAATATGAACATAATATAAAACCCCAAGTGTGAACATAGCATAAAATACTGATAAATTTATTCTAATTTGTGTTATCAATTCTGAAGCAATATAATTTTTATTAAATAAAACGTTGTTTTTCAAAATATACTTTCAATAAAATAAATCTTTGAATATGGATTCAAACTACTATAGGTGTGTATTTTTAACTGTTGTAGAGATATTTTGTAAATGTTTGTATTTATCACTTATTTTGATGTTTTTACTGGGTAATCATTTTTGTGAAATTATAAGTTTTATGGAGTAGAATTCCCTCGTATGACAATCGATAAAGGAATTTCCTACATGTAGTTGTTCGTGGGAAACTAAGGTTTAATGTCATGTAAGATTTTTTCTCTCTATTTAATGCTGCTTTTGCATGTTTCGAGTTCATATGGGAGCCGCACGAAAAAACTGAAATTTGTTTTTCTAAGGTTTAATGAAATGTATGTACTAGGGTATTCAAATTATTCGATTTTTCTCTTGTTCGAATAATTCGAATAACAGATTTTAATACCATGTTCACACGACGGCATTATTCGTCATTCACGCTCTCATTCGTCATTCAACCCCCAATTACGAACTGAATTACATGATTCGCCATACAAAATTTCAAGTGCGAATTACCTTGTTCGTACGTAATTCAGTTTGAATTACTTTATGAATAACGAACGAATGACTGTCATCTCTAATTTTTATCGATTATTTAAAAAAAAACAAGAAACAAGAAGAAGAAATAAATAAATGTCAAACTGAATTACGAATGTTGTCGTGTAAACAGGTTGATTCGCAATCGTAATTCAAAACGCGAATTAAGTAACATGGCATAACTAGTTCGAATAATTCGATCACTCGTTTAAAATTAATCGAATTATTCGACTAATTTAAATTTTTTTAAAAAAGTTAAGAATGAAGTTTTGATGTGGGTTTTTAACATTTTATTGTTAAAGAAAAACAAAAAATAACGTTAAAGTTAACAATTGAAAACAAAGTCCTTCAGAAACATTTTAGTTTCCGTTTTGGGGATATGCTTTAAAAAATTTTAACTAGTTGGACATGATAATGAAATCATGTACACTATAAATGAATTAAGAACTTTCTTATATCGTTCATTAATTCGGGTTTTAAGAAGAGTAACTAATTCTATACTAAATGAATTATTCACTTTTTATAAATTATTTATAACAAATTGTATTATACCCTCAAGGTCTATCAATCTTGCGTATCTTTGCTTAATCAATTGGTCTTAGGGAATTACACAAACATCACTTATATATATTTTAAGATCATGGCCTTCATCTATTTCAACGTAATCATTATAAATGTCATCCTCAATATCACTTTCGACGACCGTTTCAAAATCACATACGTAATCACTTTCAACACCACTTTAATCTATGTTAATAAATGATTATTAATTGCGATTCAAACCACGTTTAGATCCTATAATTTCTGTTTCGAAATCAATTCTAAAATTATTCAGCCTTTTTTTACTAAATAAGAAATATTTTATTCCGTTGGTTCAAGTCCTAAATTAAACATTTTGAAATACTTGTTTTTTAAATTGTAACTTCTTGCAGTAATATTTATAGAAGGAGCTATCGGACCACTCATCTACAGTGATCGAAAGACTCCCTTTATCTTTAGTTATTTGTCGAATTTCAGAAACAATGCAATTTTTGTAAGTCATTGTTACTTATTTAAATTTGGAAGTATGGAAAATTTTAAGCAATTTAATGAATTTAAATATATATGAACATTATTCGAATTATTCGTTATTCGAAAATGGTAATTTTTAAATTGTTCGAATAATTATTCGTATGAAATTATTCGATTAATGGAACGATCATTACTCGAATAAATACCCTAGTATGTACCAAATTATAAAGGGAGAGTTTAAGTACACTTTACTTAACAGTAGTTCCAAATTACATATAAGTTATTAAAAACAAAGCCGCATTTTAAGTCATACACCCAATATTGTCATATTTATAATCAGGACATGATCACAAATACATTAAAATATGGCGGCGTAGTTACAACCATAATATGGTCACTTCATATGATAGGTTTTAAAATTATCTTATTATAGTTGAGCTGGAATGATAGTATGGTTGGTCTACAATCATAATATGATCTAATCATCAATCATGTTTTTACATAATGGTTGAGTTGAAGTCATAATATGGTTGGATACGATCATATTATAGTTGTGCTATTATTATCATATGATCGTTGAACCTTAATATAACTACATATGATTATATTATGATTACCAATAATCAAATGGAATGAATTATGGTTAATTAGTATCATATTACTACATTCTATGATGCTATGAACCATTATATAATTTACAGCCAATCATAATATTACGATGCTTGATGATTTTCTTTATTTTTGTAAGTTCTATCAATAGCCGACAATAATAATATAATATTTCGATTTAAAGTGTCTTCCAATTGGGACTTGCCAATTTCATACATAATGTCATCGATAGGACTTTCAAACGAATAAAAAATATCTACATATGTGTGTGAGATAACACACACTGTTTTATTTAAATTTAAAGATAGGAAGCGCTTAATGAAAGACTCAAATACATTTAAACTTTTTTGTTATCTTGTTCTATTTAATATTCATATATTGACCGATTTTAGTTAAACTTTCATATTTACAGTTCACTACCAAAAGTCACTTTATTCCAGTCTAGTCATTTTCGAAATTGCAAAAACAAAAAAGTTCATCCCTAATATGTAACAAGTAGTACATGTTAAACTTTGTTATTATTTGTTGATTAATTACTTTTACAAAATCTGCCCAACTAATCTAATTTAAAAAAAAGTGATACAAAACAACAACAAAAACAAGATCAAGTAATTGATTGAAAAAATTATATACGAATGTTGTTTTTTAGCAAAGAAAATAAATACACAAACATTTTTACACACATGTGGTAGATTACATACATACATATGTATGTACATGACAACAAATGTAAAATTCTAATTCAACTAGACGAGTCCTATCTAAATACATACATACAAGTACGTGTATGCAAAAGTAGTGGTAGTATTTAACAACATTTGATTAAAATTCAAAAGAACAATGAACTTAACTACAGAGAGTAAAAGAGAGTACATACATACATACATATGTATGTATTTGCAAATGACGAACTTTTTTCTGATTTTTTTTACTTTTGTAAAAAAACAGCATAGATTACGATTTAATTAAAAAGAAATCGAATAAAAAAAACAACACATCATATTGTTGTCAATCATCAATGGAAAATACATATAAAAAAATCAACAAACAAAATAAAATCACAAAATTAAATGAAATCACTAAAGCGCCCTCTATATTTAATCAGTGATTAAACAATAACAACAACTACGACGACGAGAAGACTAAACAATGGAAACTCAAATTTATATAGAGCATATATGCTGCATACATGTGTATGTAAATTAGACCAGTCCTTAAAAAAGAGATTTGCAGGCCTGTCACACATTTTATTCGGAATGGTTTTAATTCCAATCAGATTTCGTGTAATTTAATTTAATAATTCTGTATTTCTGATTTTAATTTGAACAACGTCTTTTATATTAAAGCAAAAGTGAAGTTTTTGCTACAGAAACTGATTAAAAATATATCAATTCCACTTTGAAACTTGGAGGAGTTTTCATTCCGAAAGAAATTTTCATTTTACTTTTTTTGAAGAAGCGAAATACGGAATTAATTCCACTTTCGATCGGAATGACATTCTGTGACAGGCCTGTTGATTTGGTTACTAATACATACTAACTGCTGCTAAATTTGAGGCCAATCAGATAACTAGAACCCGTGTTGAAAAACTCCAAAGCAAATCTGTTTTTTAAGGGCAGATCTAATGTACACTTGTAATCAGTAGATTCAAATAGCAAAAGTGCAAGAATTTGAAGGAGTGTGATCAATGACAATATTCATAGTTTGAAGACTGGTAACTAAATTGTTTTTAGTTTTGAGGTGTAAAACTATGACCATCATTATACAAACAAGTAAGGGTATTATATTCGACTGTGCCGAAACTTATAAACAATACAATTGAATCACTAAAAGACGCTGTTTGATTATGGTCACCACAATCATATTTTTCATTGCCTGTACCTAAATAGTCGTGTTTTTTCATGTTTTTTTTTATTTCCTCTAGTATTTTGATAGATATTTTGAACAATTTATTAAAATGATTTAAAAATTTAATTCTTTTGCAAGCTGTACTCAAATCGTAATATTTTAGCTACCACCTGTTAATTTTAAATATTTTTAAAACATTTATTTATTTTTTTGGTGGCATTTGTGCAGATTATACATTCGAGTACAATGCACACGGTTTTTTGTTAAAAAAGAATTATTTTAAAAGAAAAAAACTAAAAACAAAAAATAATAAATTCAATTGATTTAACATGCATGTTTGGTATTATTGTTATGCTTTCACTCGTCAGTTTGTGCATGGGCCAGAGTCACAAAAGCCACCCCTTGTTTCAATCATCTTTTTAATTTGTTTAAAATTTTACGTATTTAATTAATAAATGAGACCTTGGTTTATGTGTGTTTTTGTTTTTTGTTTTTTTTTTAAACACACAGTGATTGTCATGGTCAGGGTTTTCAAATGTAATTTTGTTGATGTAAACCTACAAAGAACGGGATGTTAAAAGTGATTATAGCGATTAGATTTGTTTAAAAAATATAGGTTTAACACGCCTACTCATTGCCTTATTTCTGTAACAGCTTTTATTATAATTACAATAGAGTAGAGTGTCATTTAATCGTTGAGACTGTCTGCACACATTTGGATTTCTTACATTATGTATTGTATTTGGCATTAATCAAGTATGTACTATCTATGGCCCTTAATGAGAAATAAAATATCTCAATTCTATAGTTTTTAATTCGTTTTATAATTCATTAACTACTTATCTGTGGACTTTTGACAAAACAACTTAAGTGGAATTTTTAAATTTTTCAGGAGAGTACAAAAATTGTTGAATTTATCGACAACACACTGCAACACGAAAAAAATACCCATATACGGACACCACTATGTGATAAAAAACCAAAAAAAAAAGACCCGTGTCTCCCAGTTTTGCCCAAAGTCATGCACTTTTTTATGGGCCCTCAAAGATTTGGGGCCTCGGTGTAATTTTTGCAAAAAAATTATCATTTCCTCAGGCTCATATCTTGCAAACAGTTCGGAATTTTGAATTAAACCACCTTAATGTTCATTATAATTTGTAAAAAAATTAAAATCTAGATTTTTACAAAATTTATTGATGGCTATTCCTGTTCTCACTTTCACCATTCACCCTATTTTTGAAAGCATAATTACAATAATATAATATAAAATAAAATTTCGAAAATTATATAATTAAGGTTAAACAAATTACGTGTAAACATTTCTAATAAGAAATTCTGAGAAAATTCATTGTTGTAATTGTGCTTTCAAAAATAAGGTGAATGGTGACAGTTAGAACAGGAATAACCCTAATTATTGTTGTTGATTTAAAAATATTGTTGTTGATTTAAAAATATCTTATTAGTAATTTTTGAACCCAGTTTTTTAGTAAATATGAAAAAATATAAATTTTTTTAAAAAAAAAATCTTTAAAAAACGCTAAATTTTTGTCAAAATTTTGCAATTTTTTGAAACTCATTTCTAAATTTTAACTTGGAAAAATATTTGGACAACTATTAAACTATGGGTGTATGACTAAAAAATAGTCACTTTAGTGCATTGGTAGGCGTTCATATTGTTGAGATTACGAACATTTTCGTGAATTTACACGTACACAACCCGAAAGTAAACAAAACCCAGCAGTTCGAGGAGACAGTACCGAACTAGTGATTTTACCCATCCTTCAGGGTTAGTTACTTCGATAGCCACGTGACTAATCATTTTAACACGGGCATGTCCTAGGCAGGGGGTCAATTGTCTCTTTTTGATTACAATGGGACTGTCTAATAGCTGGTCCAAAGTAGGCAACGCATTAGATTCACATACTGGTTACATAGCGTCAGTTACCTTACTAGCTTTTTAACTGGTTACTTGATCAGCTACTTGACTAGTTATTTTAACACGTACATGTCCTAAGCAGGGGTTCAATCTTTTGATACAATGTGACTATCTGATAGCTGATCGAAAGTAGTCAACGCTTCTGGTAGGTAAAATAAAGTGCAGTACAAAAAAAATATGAAGTGACTTCTCCATAGGTTACTAAGAGACACTAAAGTGACTATTGACTTCATGCTATGTTACATGGGATACCAGATACTTAAGCAAAAATAAAAATAAACTGTATGAGAATTATATCAACACAATTTGTATAAAACCAGTTTGTACGAATTACTCACAAAACGTTTAAAGTGACTACACTCCAGATTACTTAGAGACACTCAAGTGTCAATTGTCTTCACGCTAGATTACTTGGGATGTATAAAGTAACCAATTGTCTTCTCTCTGCACTACAAAGTGCACACACGTGTAAAATGACCAAAATATATAAATTGGAGTTAGCCAAGTGATAAGACATCTGTGACAATTACTGTCTTTAAGGGATACATTAACTACTTGCTTAACTGCTGGGAACACACAGCAAGAGCGTAAAAAATACAAATAACTCATTTAGTTGCAAACAATAGAGCGTAAAAAGACAAATATTTCATTCCGTTGCTTGATGTTGTTGTGGATTTTTTATTTTTAACCCATACATGCACACAAACTACAATTTCTCTTTTTGCGCTTCCCTCTTAGTAACCTGTGGTGAAGTCAATTCAAACTTTTTTGTGTACTGCACTTTATTTTACCCAACATCAGCGTTGACTACTTTCGATCAGCTATCAGATCAGTCACATTGTAATCAAAAGGTCAATTGACCCGCTGCTTAGGACATGCACGTGTTAAAATAACTAGTCAAGTAGCTGATCAAGTAACCAGTTACAAAGCCTACTTTGGACCAGCTATTAAACAGTTCCATTGTAATCAAAAAGAGACAATTCACGCCCTGCTTAGGACATGCCCGTCTTAAAATGTCTAGTCACTAGTTCGGTACTGTCTCCTAGAACTGCTGGGATATGTTTTGCATTACACCGATTGCTCAAAAATACTTATGATGAATGTGTTCCATTGGCTCCAAAAATTGGAGGCATCACTCCATGAAGATTATTGTAAAACTCAACAAGAGCTTTCCGAATCATTGGGAGCTACTCAAGTCGCAATTTCAAAATGTTTGCGAGCAGAGCAACATACGAATTGAAACCGAGTGAATTTCAAAGACGATTTTGATGTCTGAATACCATTTTTACACTGAAAAATGGATTCATTACGATAACCCGAAGTATAAGAGATCGTACGTGAAGCCCAGCCAACCAGCCGAATCGACACTAAAGCCAAATATCCATGGCGCTAAAGTAATGCTCTTCATTTGGTGGGACAAGAAAAATCCTATCTATTATGGTTGATCGAAGCTGGCCATCCCAGGGAATCTGTTCCGAACCAAAATATTCGTTTGAAGCGAGCATTTGCCGAAAAACGTCCAGAATATGAATCCAGGCATGAAACCGTAATATTCCATCATGACAACGCTCAGCCACATGTTGCAATATATGTATTTTCAAAAGTATGTATTTAGAATGAAATGGTTGGGAAGTTTTGGTTTGCCGCCTTATAGTCCATACCCCGTCCGACCAATATATGTTTGGATCGATGAAGAACGCTCTCTCTGGGATAAGCTTCACTTCAAAACATAGTATTGCCGATATTGGCTTGATTCGTTCTCGTCCTCAAAATATGAGCAGTTCCTTTGGCTCAGAATCCATATGTAGCCAGAAAGATGGGAGAAGATCATGGCTATCAATGGCCAATATGCACCCAATTTGGAGCTACACCCAATTTGGTGCTACAATCATGTTTTAATAACATGATTCATGTTTTAATAACAAATCAGGTTCAGCTACAAATTATCATATTTTTACACAACCATGTTATGGTTAGATGGTATCAAAATATGATTGAAGACAATCATATTATGATGGTTTTTACTATACCAAATAGTTGACCTGGATCCGCGCCTGTACTAACCTTAATATAACTTGACAGCGTTCATAACATCCATTCATAATAAGATGCTGTTCGATTATGGTCACCACAACCATATTTTTTCTTTGCGTTTATTTGGAGAAAAATATTCATATAGTAGAATAAAAAAACACCCTGCTGTAAATGGCCCCCTTTTGAAAATAAGTTTAACGCAGCAGCAAATCTGTTTAATTTATTTTTCTATTGTTCACAAGTCACCCAAATGTGAAATTATTGTTTTTTCTTTGCCACTTTCTTGTTGGAATAAAATAAAACACAGAAATATAATCAACATGTGAGAATACTGTTAGTTAGTTACATGCATTAATTTTAATATTTCTGATTATTTTTATTGTTATTATTGTTATAATTATGAGAAGAAGAACGAGAACCTTCTTTCAGACTAAATATTATCGTCGTCGTCATCATTACCAGAATATCACAGCCGCATTTCACTTCGCATTCGCATGAAATGTTGCATTCGCATTCTAACATGGCACCATCCTCATCATCATCACTCCGTGTTGTATAGCGGGTCAGGGATGGTTAAACTTTCTTATTATGATTATAAAATAATATTTCCATACATATGTAGATTCTGATACTGTGTAAGTATGTGTTACTCTCAGTATACGTGTGATGATGAACATGTACTTGTATGTATGAATACGATTATTTTTTTTTTTATTATTATTATTTTCATCTCATTTCAATTCATTCCATTCATTTATTTTTCATTATTCTTTTATTTTTATACATTTTACACAATATCATTGGATAACAATGGTTGGTTGGTTGGACGTCGTCGTTGGTTCATTGGATTTGATTTTGAGTATTTATTTGTATGTGAGCTTTTTTCCCACTTTTTTTTATTATTTTTTTTTTTAAACAATAATAAAACTTGTACTAAAGTATAAATGATTCTAGCTACGTTTGTATAAAATAATTGTTTGGATTGTTTGTTAGGTTGTTTTTTTTATATTATTTGAATTTTTGATTTTCTGAATTTATTTCCACATGTTGTTGGAGCAAAACTAACGCAGAAAACCATTAATATATGGTTAGTTTTTGTGTAATTATATACATTGGTTCTTTTTTTATTAGTTTTTTTTTATAATATTTTGTTGAATAATTAGTTAGGTTTTTTTTTTGTAATAAAGAATTTTGGTAGGTTGGTTGCATAATTAAAATATTTTCATACATGTATTATGGTCAATTTTTATCAAAGTATTGTTATCATTGTGTTGTGCACTCAAAACTCTTTAAATATTTATTAGATGATAGATAACGTTTTTTTGAATATTTTCATTATTGAAAATTATTTTGTAATAGGAAGATATTATGCAAAGGTTAAACATTAATTGTATTAATCGATGAAAACAAAAATTATTATTACAAGTGATTCTTCATTGTACGTCTTCCGTTTTACTCATTACTCCCATATTCCTAAATGGCTGAGATATAATAAAAAACCACAACTACATGGATTTGTTGTCCTATTCATTTTACCTATATCTCGATTACTAAGACATGACGTACATAACGCCTTAGAAATTCTGAACGACAATGGGTCAATTTCGGGAAAAATATATATTTTTTCCACCAAAAATAGTTTTCTCAAAATTTGTTTTAATCACACAGAGAAAATAGTTTTTGTTGTGATAAGCAAAATCTATTGTTAATCAAATGATTTAGTGAAATGACCCAATTTGTCATGAACTATTTAGTTAGGGTGGCAAAAATTCATTTATTTAAATCACATTCATTTATTTAAATGTCAACAGATTTTCTATTGCTATTATCGAAAAACTGAATGGATATAATCGAATCATTTGATTTTAAGAGAAATTACCGAAATTTCCTGAAGAAAAATTTCAGGGAATTTCAAAGAAAATATTCCCAGAAAAATGTTCCCGATTAGGAGGCCTGCTTAGGAGATAATTTCCACCAAAAAAATAAATATCTCAGTTGGGTATTGAATTTAGTTTTAGTTCTCAAATTGTAGCCATATTTTATCAAAAAATCAATTTGTAGCTGCTTTCAATTCACCTAAATAAGAGCGGAAGGCGGAACGTTTTCTTCCACTTAGCTTTAACGCAGACGTCATATCTAAACGCTACGTCAATCAATACAATATTTATAACGCCCTGGATTATTTAAACAATAAAGTACATTACAATATTGGTGTTTCTGATTTTTTTTTTGTGATTTGTAAACTAAACTTTTATAAAAAAAATTGTTAAAAAAAAAAAATTGTGACAAACAAATTTTTTTGGTGAAAAAAAATCGGGTTAAAAAATATTTTCCCCGATTTTGACCCATTGTAGGTCCAACTTACTAGCCTTATATACATGATTGTAATGGACTTTAAAATTTAAATCATTAGATATCCATATTGTTTATATTAATGATTTAGTAATCCAGATATAGATAAAAAATAAACCAAAAATCGCAATCGAGCCGGAAGAATTTTCGGACCTCAAAACCTGCGTTGAACCATAATATGATTACACATGATTATATTATAATTACCCATAAACAAATAATTCAGACAAGGGAATTACATGTTGCTACAAATTCGACATAATATGGTATATACTAACCATAATATAATTTGACATATAGTTAGCAAACGTGCCAAGTCCCATTTTTTGAATTTTATAGGAGAAACAAAAACCGTTCTATCTTTTTTTGCTTTCAATATTCTTTAGATCTGTAAACGCAGTTCTCTCTTATGATCTGTTGGCTTTAAGTATCAGTTGAAAAAATAAAATAATTGAAATGACTTTAGAAACTGAAGCCATTAGGGACTTAGCACATTTTCTTATAATAAATTTTAATTTCTCGTTTTATTATTTTACAAATTGGTTTTATTATTTTATATTATTTAAATACGTAACAAAAAACAGTCTTATTTCATTGATGTTATGGAAAATAACTCAAAATCTTAAATAAATTTTTATTTTGTTATTATTTCTTCAAAATTTATTTTTTTTTATTTTACAGTATAGTATTTACATCGAAAAATGTTAATCTTCAAAGTATTATAGCAAATAGTATTGAAAAAGTAGACTTAAATAGCATATTCAATGTTTTTTGCTGGACTTAGCATGTTTTCTTATTATTATTTTTTTTTGTGGAGTTAGCACTTTTGCGTATCACTGAAAAACCATCAGTTAGAAACAAAATAACGAAATTTTTTATTGCAAAATATGTATCTTATGTTTTACTAACTTTCTGCATCAAAATCTTTATTTCAATCAAAAGTAGACTTGTTACGTTTGAGTACTAAGCTAACGATATATGTAATTAGTTTATTAATTTAAATATTGATTATATTTAATTTGAAAAAATTCATACCAGTTTTGTACAAAAAAATATTTTGAATTGTCAATAAAATTAAAAAATGTGTAAAAATAATTTCGAAGATAATACCTTATTCCAATAGTTGTATTAATATGGATTTTAGGTAAAATGTATAGCACAAATTACCTATTTATTAGCATGTACCCAACTATATTATGATTCCACCTCAACCATAATATGGTTATGGAAAAATTATAGCTGTTATGATCAAATTATCGTTGTAGCAAAATTATATTATGATTAAGCCCAACCATATTATGAATCCAAGTTAATCAAAATGTAATTTTTATTTTTAAAACTATTATACGTAATTAGGTTATTATAAGTATTTCTGGTCATGTCAGGATTATAAATATAATAATATTTGTTTGTAGTCTTCATAATTATTATAATTTAGTTGTAGTTAGTATTTTCATAAACATAACATCGTTCATAATCAAATACATTATATTCCATATAGGGGCAATCATATAAAATTATAAAATATAAACCAAAATGTTGCCGTAGAAAACAAATTATTAGGGAAATATTTGTTCAATTCACAACTGACGTTGTACAGTCGTATGAGTTATAAGCAGTGTTTAAAAAACTAGACTACAAGTAGCAGTAGCAACGAAAAAACACAAGTAGTCTAGTTAAAAAATTAATAAAAACTCGGAGTCAATAATTACTACTACTGCTACCTTCACATTTTGGTAGCAGTAGTAGTACTAATAAAAGAAAAATTTAAAAGTAGCAGAGTAATTTATTTTCTATTGCTACCTTAAAAAAGAAAAAGTTTTGATGTAGCAGTCATTAGTTTTTTATTAATTCTGCTACTTTTAAAATTTAGTAGTAATAGAAGCAGCAGTTGAGGTAGTAGAAGAAGTAGCAGTTAAGTAGCAGTTGAAGTAGCAGCTAAGTAGCAGTTGAGGTAGCAATAAAATAAGTCAAAAATAAAAATCTTCAGCCAAAAAAGTATATTATGTGTTGTTGTGAATGTATATTTGTGTAAGTTGGTCGTGTTGTAAACAAAAGTTCGGCTTTTTTGTTATACACAGAAAACACGATCTTTCTGTTAGCAACACGAACATCTGAGACGAATAAAAACGAATATTTCTTTCAAACTCTCTCAAAACAAAAACAACACACAGTGTTTAATTCTGTAAATTTTGGTGTTATGACTGAAGATTTTTTTTTGACTACTTTTATTGCTACCTTAAAAATTACAATTCATGTTTTATTACTACTGCTCTGTTAAGAGTTTTATATTTTGAAGGTAGCAGTAGTTTTAAAAAAACAAGAAAACGAAAAAAGACAAATGCTACTGCTACCGCTACATACATTTTTTTGAAGCAGTAGTTGTAGCAACAGTTAAAAATTTGTTAGTTATCGTAGCTTTTTAAACACTGGTTATAAGTCGTCTGAATCTACAAATGTTGTTGATAACTTCTATATACATAAATATTTTGGACAACACTTTTAGATATGTTTTTGGAATGTTGTATGAAACAAAAGAATTTGTTCATTTTAGTGTAAAATAACAACCAAACTGTAACACTGAAATCAGTTGATTTATTTAATTTATGAAAAACGATAATTTGTTTTAAATATTTGTCAATTGTTTGCATTTTTAAACAATTCAGAAATTAGTTTGCTATTGTTCGCTGCACTATTAATTTAACATATTAATAGACTTTGGGATGTTTTGTTTTTATCTGTTTCTTATGGCATTGACAAGTTAAACTTACGACTTGCGTTCACAATCACAATAGTTGTATCATACAACTACGTTGTGAATTGGACAATTATGAATTTAACCATAAAGTCGAATATTCTAATAATAAACGTTTTAAATGTATTTACTTGCTACCAATAATCGAATTCATGTTAAAAACAGTAAAATCATCTTAATTAGTCCAATTAATGTTAAATTATTTTTAAAATTCTATCCTTAGTGGTGTGATTTCACAAAATATTTTATGTTTATTTTCAACCCTTATGATATTAATTTGTACACTCATAAATAAAATTGAGTAATCCGTACTTAAATCAATCCGGAGCGGTGTCAATAGTAGGGTAAGTACGGATTTTCTTAAACCGAGTACAAAATACTTGATTCAAGTACGGATTCATCAAGCCCAAAACTCTTAATTTTAGCTCTCCCTAAGTGCGGCCGAGATTGAATTAATCTTAAAATGAGCTTGTTTCAAGAATTCTAAACTTGATGTAAGCACGAATTCATACTTGATATAATCCAAAAATCTGATTGATTTAAGAATGTCCGAGATTGAATTAATCCAAAAATGAGCTTGTTTCAAGAATTCTAAACTTGATTTAAGCACGAATTCATACGGAAAAACTAACTACAATATAACAGCATTCAGAACGGCACAGAACAGAAACGTTACAGAACGCAAAGACTAATGGAGCCTTAAGATTGATTTAAGAAAAGCTCATTTATCCAATTCACAACGTAGTTGTATGTTGTACGATGTATGATACAACTATTGTGGTTGTGAACACACATTCAGCAAAGTCGTGTGATTACCTTGCCAAGCCTTGAAAATGCCAAAAGAAACAGATCAAAACAAAACATTCAAAATTCTATTAATATGTAAAATTAATTTTGCAGCGAACAATAGCAAACTAATGTCTGAATTGTGTAAAAATGCAAATAATTGACAAATATTTAAAACAAATTATAGTTTTTCACAAATTAAATAAATCACGGAAGTCATCTTCTTCAATTAGCCAGTTGTCAACTTTGGATTGGACAGAAATTGTGTCGTCATCGATGCCAAACTATAGAATAAGATTAAGATTTGTTAAATTATATTTGCAAAAATCAGTATTATTAAATGCTTACCTGAATTTTTTCCATTTAAAAGCTTCTTCCTAAATTCGATTCGAAGACCAAGAGGATGTATTGCTTTCTTAATGTTTTCACCTTTCATATATTGCAAAACAAGATTTTCTTACTTAATTCAAGAATTTCGTTCTTGTTTTAAGAAAATGTCCTCTTGATTTTTTTAATCAATCCCGTTTATACTTGTTCTATGTACAAATGAGTATGAATCGTACTTAAATTTTTAAGTACAATTCTGGCTAAATTTGAGTAAAATAAACTTAAATTTAGAAGTGGTTTTTTCTTTCTATGTAGGTCTATTTTGTCCAATATGAAAATTTCATATATCTTTTATTTCCGAATATATTTTTTACACTCTGGGCATGTACTACGTCTTTTGGAATGATTCTTTAGGTAAATCTTTAGAAAAATTACGCATAGGCCGATTTATCTGGACTGACGCCATCGATTAGATATAATGTATCAACTCTGAATTTTTGTTTCATGTCTCATATGTAATTGAGAATGATGTCAGTCTTTTTCGATTGAAGACTACACTACGCTCCTGATCAATTTCTGAGTATAAGTTTCAGTCTTTAGGAAGAAGATTTATATTTTATATATAAATAATTGTACAGTATTAATATTAATTAAGCATTAAAATTTTTTTGGGCAATGTTGACCCATGAATACAGGATAAGTTAATTATTCAAAATCAAAGTTCTTCTGTGGTCACTCGAATTAACATTTGTTTACTTAAATAAAAGACAAGATAAATAAAATAAATAAATTCTATTCTCCGGAGAAGGGATTTTTTTTGTTGTTTAAATTATAAAAACACATTAAGCTCTTCTATCTACTTTTGAAGGGGAAGTTTACTTATCAAAAGTAAACACTACAAGTAATTCCCCTTTATAGAAATTGTATCGTATTTAGCATACAAATTTTTCTTTATTTTAATTTTTTTTATAACTTATCAATATTCCTTTCTTTCTCTTGGTGTTGTTGTGTTCTAATTTGAATTAATTTATGTATTTTATAAGTTTTGGTTTGGTATTTTTTATTTTACTTTTTTTGTATTTTATTTTGTTCATGTCTTGTGGTTTGTTTTTATATTATTTTGCAAAATTTCTTGTATACAAACATATGTACATGTGCGGTGCACAGTGTACATTAGACTGATACCAAAAAAATAATATCAGATTTATCTATAATTGTTCCTTTTATATATAAGTCATAGTTTACTGCGGGTTTTTGTTTTGAATCGCGAAATTCCTTATTATTCGGAATCCAACCTATTACTTCTAGAGATTTATTATGGAGTTTTTTGCACTTATGTAATAAATATTTATATTTTATAAATCGGTTTAATACCAGTTAAAACAATGATTTTGGAATTTGAAAGGAAACATGTTTTGAACCTAATAGAATAAAAAAACGTATATTTTATTGTGAAATGTCTAAGCATTAGATCAAAATTAGGTCTTGCATTGAACTACTATTCGAATCTTTGAATATACTTCATTGTCACTGAAATATTTGTTTAGAATTCAAGAATTATGAGGAAAATTTTATTCATAATTGCTAGCATTCAATTATGAACATAATTGTGTTGATCAAAACAATTGAAGTATCTGAATCATAGAGGATTGTCACATTTATCGTTCGGAATTGATTCCTCTTTCAATCGTATTGGAATTTTAATTTTTTAAAAAAATTAATTAAACTAAAATCTAGTTTTTTAACAGAAATTATTTGAAAATTGTAGAAAAAACAAGTTAGAATGGTATATTCGGCTTTGCCAAATCTAAAATAACCTCCACCTGCATACATATTTTTTAGGTTAATATATATGGGAGCTATAACCAATTATAGGCCGATCATCATAGAATTAGGTATATATGGGGATTTTGGTATATATGGGGATTATTTATGACGAATTTCAACTTAATAGCGATATTTATAAGATATTTATGCTAATTTAAGTGATTTTCGGAAGTGAACTTTATATGGGGGCTATGGTCAAATATGGGCCGATCCACAAAAAATTTAGTGTTGTGATTTATTTTAGCACGAAACTTATTTTTGCTGAATTTTGTATGGATACTGCAATTCTGAAGGCATTTATAGATCATAGAACCATATTTCGGGAAGAAATTTGTATGGGAGCTAGGAGAAATCATGAACCGATTCTTATAATTTTCACCAGAGTTAGTCCTTTTATTATAAAAATAAAGTGTGTAAAGTTTTATGGTATTATCTGCAATATATTTACACAAATAACCAAAAATATATGAAAATTGCCATTTTTTTTAGGTTGTCTCACATTTTGGTTCATAGCTCTGGTTATACTGAACCGATTTTGCTGATTTTCAATACCAAACTGCTTAGGACAACAATAAACATATTTTTTGCAAGTCTACGAAGTTTGTTTGCGTATTTTGGACGTGAGCGTGTTTTACACAGACACAGACGGACAGGGCTCAATCGACTTAGAATTTATACTTTGTTGGGTCTCAGATCAATATTTCTCAATGTTACACACGGAATGACAAACTTATACATACAGTGACGGACAATACAATAGAATCACTACATATGAATTCGATTAAAGCGGTAAAACTACAAAATTTGATTTCAAAATTTAAAATTTGTTCATTATATATTAATGCTCATAACGTAAACAATAAATAGAAAAAAATAAAATAAAAAATAACACATTCTTATGTTAAAAACGATGTTAAATCTAAAAGACTAACTGAAATATGCGACATTCAAATATAATCAATCAGTCTTAAAATGATTAAAAATAAAAAATCATCATAAGAATTCGTTGTTTTCTTAATATTTTGTTGCATATCAATTATTTCTAATAACAGAATCAAATCTTTAGGGGATTGAATTTAACAAACTTTCGCATGTAGATCGGGAAATTGCATACCATATTTCCTGAATTTTCTGCCAAAGTTCTTCCTTGTTTTTCAATTTTTCAGGTCCAAGTTTGTCTTTTACTATTTTCAATAGGATTTAAGTCTGGTTATTGAGACGGCCATTCCATAACATGAATTTTGTTATATAAAAACCATTTTTTGGCAAGACCTGACGTGTGCTTTGGGTCATTATCTTGCTGGAAGAGCCATTTTAAGGGCATATTCCATTCTGCATGTGGCTTTATAACATTCTCCAAAATATTTACATACAAGTGCTTATCCATATTTTCTTTAATCCAATAAATTGGACCAACGCAATACCAAGAAAAGCATCATGTTTAAACGTTTTTGGTTTTTGCCATTTTTTGGACGTCTAACCCATGTCTTATCATCACTACCAATTAAATTAATAGTCGTCCACTACACATTTTGCCACTTTTTTATATTTTCTGGCCCACACTAATCCTTATGATTGCTCCTGGTTTTAAATGAAATATTGGTAGTGATTCTATTGTAATGTCCGTCACTGTATATACCCTCATTCACCAGTTGTGGTGGTGGAGGGTATAAAAATAAATAAATACAAATCAATATAAATTCCACTTAGTAACTGACAGTGGTTTCATTCCAAAAACGGATTTTCGTTTTACTTTTTCTGAAGAGGCAAAATCCGCAATTGTTTCCACTTTCGATCGGGGTATAACACTTCGATAGGATGATCGATATAGGATGATCACACAAAGAAAACAGATTCGTAGTGGCAACCGAATTTGTTAGGTTGAAGCAACCAAACTTTGGTTATCACTTATAAAATTTTGTAGCCACAACTGTAAAATTCGGTCACCAAGACAGAATTATTCGATTGACAACAAATTCGATTACTACTACGAATCTGTTTTCTCTGTGCAGGAACCTAATTATTTTATAAAATAATATTTCTAAAGAGAGTTAACTTTCTTCATACAAGTTTGGAGCAGTCTAGTGTTCGCTGTATAATCTGTACTGTATTTAAGCCTGTATGTGTGTGTGTTTGTGTTTGTATGGTTGGTGGAGTAAGTGTGCCCGTATGTAATGATGAATTTGCCCAAGAGAAATTTTAAAAATAAAAAAGTCTATATATAAAAAATACATACCCACAAACACACATTTATTAACATATGAATACAGTGAAAATCAAAAATGTTCTTATTTTTTAACACTTTTTTAAAATTTCAGAGTAAAAGTGATTAATCTTAATGATTATTAAGTGTATGTTTTGCTATTTTGCTACAAGAGATCATTACTCATTAGTACATTCTTCGGACTACATTATATTACAGTCGAAATCTGAAAAAAAATCATTTAAAATAATTGCTTGGGGTTTACTTTAATCAAAAATAGATCATATCACAACCACCAATCAATTCAGAATCACTTTCTGAGTCGATGTTTTCAAACTACAGGTTGAAATCTGTCCATTATTTCAGATATCCATCATCCAAATGTAATTCCAAATAGGACTCTATCGGTCATAAATGTCTTATATATAAGCAAAAATAAGATTTTAGGTAGAAGAAATAAAATTTCAAAATTGTGTAGAAATCGGCCAATAGCTTCCATTTGATGAAATGATTTTATGTTGGTTTGTATTTTAGAGGACGATATACATGGGCCGAACGATCGGACCATCATTGGTCACAGCACACACCACTTCCAAAAACAATTTAACGTGCATAAATCTCTTCCAATATTAGTTTTCAATCAAATTTAATACAGATAAGTTTCATAACTAGGCATATCCATAACTAGGCATATCTCCCGACTTTTGAAAAACATTTTAAGTCATATAAATATCTTACAAATTATTATTACTTATGTTTGGAAAATAAGTTTTTGCATATTTTACAAGTTTTTTTTTTAAAAAAAATATTTTTTATATATATTTTGGTCTTTATGAAATTTAATAACGACCAAATGACATGATTTGTCTGTCTATTAAAGGTAAAATCACTAATCTGTTCTTAGTTTTAGATTTAAGATGGTCCTAGCCTAGGTCCAAATCAAATACGATCAATAACAGATAATCGATATTTTGACAAAATAAATGTGATACTTTTTGTTGTCGCAACGAAGATTTATTTAGCTCAGTGACCTTAAATAACAGTTATCCAGAAAATTTAAACTCAAAAACTCTCCATGTTAGAGTCAACGGATTCCTATACTGTCACATAACAATTGATTCATGATCTTTCGGAATCTATGGTGATCTTCAAAAAATGATCCCAACTCCACAGTTAATAGTTATTTTTCAAGTTTGGTTGAAACTCTTAAAAAGAGAATTTTAATTAGCGGTCAGAAAATAATACTCATTTTAGGAGTTTTATATACATAAGTACGGATAATATATTGTTACGAAATTGTACTTGAATTCAAATATAACGATTTTAACGGATGATTTAAAAGTAGCATAATGTTTTCAGATAACAGTGCTGTAAAACTGTAACATATCTGTGGGCATTGTTAAATAAAAGCTTTCAGTTGATTTGATCGTAAGTTGGCAACGCTGTATTCGATTTCGAATATTCAGTTAAAGAACATTGTAGAAAGTACACCACAGATGGCGTATGTATTAGAAACCTCTAGACAGTTAAAGAGAAATCTAGAGTGCAGATGGCAGTGTTATAAATAGTAGCAGAGGTTGCAGTCGTGAGTGAGTTTATCAGAGACGCTTTTCGAATAAACATCATCTAAGTGGCTGAAAGTGTGTTGTGTTTTTCAAGTAAATTCGTGTACATTATAAATTGTGTCTGTATTTCTGAAAACGTGTATAAAAAAACATTGAGTGGCTATTTAATTCTGTTGTTGTTGTACATTTTAAAGAAATAAAGAGTTGTTACAATTTTCAAACTACTAAACGGCTTTTATTTGCAATCAAAAGTCATTACTAAAAACAAGTTATTTCAAAAGAAAATCTGGAAAGATTTGGATCGGCTATTAGCAAAAAAGAGTAAATTTTTTGAACTATTAGATTCATTTGGATCATATCAAAACAATTAAAAAGTGCAATACCTTTAATCGCACAAATTATTTTAATAATCGCCAAAAAAGCCAAAGGAACTGAGAAGAGGTTTGTGTCTAAACTAAGTGTGGAATTACAATTGAATCGATTTAATGTTTATTATGAAGTGAATGTAATCTAGATAATTTCTAGCTCGCGAATATAAATAACTAATTCAGGCTAGTAAATCTTTAAATCTAACAACCTTAGTATTTAAATTTGTTAGTGAAGAATTTAACAAATTATAAATTGAAAAAAAAAACAATTTTAACAAAAAAAATTTGTATTTTCATAATTAAAAATTATTATTATAGAATTACGGTAACGGTATTTCCTACTATACAGGCAACGACATATTAGCGATAACGGTAATTGCATTTAGCGATAATAGGTAACGGTAGTCGAGCTGAATACGTATTTTGGTGTATTATAATAAGTTTTTTAAAGTTTCTTCTTATATTATAATCTTAAAAGTTCTTCTTCAACAACTTTAATTAAACAAGCATTACTTTCTGTGTTAAAATAATCCCACAAGTGCCATTTGTATGGCCAAATTTGCACACTACTGTACCGCATATGTTGAGTTGTTTTGTGCATTTGTTTAGTTTTTGTTTTCATTCTGATTTGTTTTATTTTATTTTAACATTAACTTTACCCAGCCAGCCAGTCAGCCAGCTGAGGCAAAATCTACAAGCTGGGCTCAAAATGCTTTTAGTTGGTTTTTAAATTAAACATCAGTACGGTTTTTGAAGCGTTCGCAATTGCATTAAAAATACAATAAAGTAAAAATATAAATTCGAAATTAGAAAAAAAAAGTGAAATCTCGATCAATAAACTGCCATACGAAATGGAAATTGTTAAACCAGTTAAAATCAATCGTTAAATTAATAAAAGAAACAGTAACGAATTTATTAGCTTTTTAAATGTAATACTGAAGCTTTCCATAATAGAGACTAGTTTAAATTTAACATAAAATAAAAGATTAATTACTCATTTGCAATTAACTTTTATAATTTAAGTTCTCTAGCTAGATATCGTTGGGGGATTTTTTTCAGTATTTTTTTTAAATGGCAAACTACTGATTTGTTATTTGCTTAATAATGTTTAATAAAACAAAAACAACACATTTACATTTTCAAATTTAAATTATTATTTGCATTCTTCTTGATCTGCTTAATTTGCTTAATGTTTCTATTTATCACTTTAATGCACTGATAATGATTTTCTAAAATTAGCATAACAATAAGAAAATATTTCAAATGAATTTCGAAATGAAACCAAATAGATTCAGTAATGTACAACCTTAACGATGAAAATAAAGCAAATAAAAATTATTCGGAAATAATATGTTAAACCGTTCTTTAAGACAAGTGGACATATTAATATTTGGTTTAGGTCCTGAATATTTTGCTTAATTACTTAAAATGAATATTTGCGAACATTTTCCTTTTTTTGTTTTTATAAATGAAAATTAATGAATTTTTTAACAACTAAATATTAATGAATTATTTATTATTTATGTCTTAATTTTACACGACTTTGTTTAAATGTAACGTCAAGAATTAAAATATATAAATTAACTTCATTTCAATTGGGACCTAAGGTTGTCCATTACAGTTTTTCATATTTTTTAATTTTATTTTAAATATCAGTTGATTGATCTTTAATGCCTATAACCTTTTAACATTTAAAGATTCTATAAATATTCAGTATGTAAAAAATTCATTTCTATACAATATTTCTTTAATTTAAATACAGTTAAGCAAATAAATATTTAAACAAGAGATTCTTGTTATAAAAGTGAAAATTAAATAAAATAAATTAAAATAAATTGAATCAATGATAATAAAACATTAAAAATAAATTAAATACAATGAAGTTAAAAAGTGCAATATTACCTATAATCTTACAAATTGTTTTAATAATTGCCACAAAAGCCAAGGAAACTGAGGAGAGGTTTGTGTCTAAACTAAGTGAGAAATTACAATTGAATCGATTAAATGTTTATTAAGAAGTGAAAGTAATTTAGATAATTAATTGGAGGTTACTTTTATCTCGACAAATCTAATTTTTCTTTCGCTCGAGAATATAAATAACTAATTCTGGCTAGTAAACCTTTAAACCTAACAAGTTTAGGATGTGCCGAATTTTGTATACCCTATACTTTGGTATTTAAATTGTTTAGTGAAAAAATTAACAAATTATAAATTGACAAAATAAACACCAAATTATACTTTAAAATAAAAATTTTAAATATTTTTAGGTAAATAAAATATTTTTTTTTTCAAAATTGTTTCTTTATTTGTGAAAAAAAATTTATGAGAAAAAAACTATTTTTTTGATAAAAAAAAATTCGGGTTAAAATTTTTTTCCCGATTTTGACCCATTGTAGGTCCAACTTACTATGGCCTATATCATTAGATATCCATATTGTGTATATTAATGACTTATTGCAGAAAAGCGAAAAAAGCGAAATAACTCCCAATAGAAATTAAATAATTCCCAACCCGAAGCAATTTATTTATGTAATCTAAAAAAAGGAACTACAAAAGTGAAATTATTCTTCGCTTACCAAACATTTTTTGCATTGCGGGCCTATAACGTAGCGCAAAGTTATAGCGCTAAGGTTTTCTCCTTCGGGGTGTATCAAAATATGGCTTCGCTCAGAAAAGATTTCTTTCATTGCAGAAAGGTTTTATAATATTTCAGAAAGCCGATTTTCATTTCGCACCATATTAAGAAATCGTTGCAACCTGACAAAGGCTGACGATGTAAAAATAATCTTTTCTGAGCGAAGCCGGTTTTCGATACACCCCAGAGGAGAAAACCTTTGCGCCCGGCCGAAGGCCTGCAATGCCAAAAACTCTTCTGAGCGAAGCCAGTTTTTTATACACCCCAGAGGAGAAAACCTTTGCGCCCGGACGAAGTCCGGCAATGCAAAAAACTTTTCTGAGTGAAGCTAGTTTTTGATATTTATGGGTTCTGCTTTTGCAAATGAAAAAACTCCCACTACAGTGAAATAACTCCTAATTCCCAAAATAAAATGAAATAAAACCCAACAAAAATTTCATTGGGAGTTGTTTCATTGGGAGTTATTGCATTATGAAATAAATCCCAACAAAAAATTATGAAATAACTCCCTATGCGTTAGGAGTTGTTTCATAATGAAATAAGTCCCAAGTTGTATGAAAAATTTGTTGGGTGTTATTTCATCTTTTCGTGGGGAGTTATTTCACGGTACCAAAAAATATGCCAAAAATCTAGATTGTCCTGGTTTTTTCCTTATCAGTCATTTGTGGGACGATTTTCTCGATTTTAAATAGCAACCGAACCGGGCTATAGCGGATATATTGATGTATGAAGTTATTTGGAGGCTACGTCTCTATCTTTTACGCTTCGACATGAATAGAAATTGTTTATCCTTTTCAAAAATGTATAACATTTTTAATAATTAAAAAATGCATTCAAGAGTTTTTGTAAAAACAAAGCAAAAATATATTAAGTTAAGTTTTTTACCCACCATCATAACACATTAAAATATTTGTATTCTGGGTCCTCATAAGATTCTACGACGATCTATCTATTTTAGTCCGTCCTTCGGTCTATCTGCTGAAAACACGATAGGGCCTAAACGAAAAATACTCTCTATTGAAAAGGTTTGTTTGCGATGGGCAATATCGGTTCATGATTACACCTAGCCTCAAATAAATATCACCTCGGAATACTGAGCAGTCATAAATATGTTGACAATCCTGATAAAATTTTGCACACATTAGTTCTAAGTACTCTGAAATGCATTCTGCTTCCGTTATAGTTGGATACCTATGTATGTAGGATTTTAGAGCTTGTAAATCTTTTAATTTTTTCAGATTTATTGCGACCTAAAACATTTATAAAATAAATTAAGGCGTAGTATTTCATAGTATAAAACGGCGCTATTAAGCTTCTCTGTAGAAAAGATCTTGCATTCCTCACCAATGTGAGGGATTTTTACACAACATCCAAAAGCATTCAGGCGCTGTGAATTCTTTCTGCACTAAACATGGATTTCTCGGCTTTGCTTCAATATAATAGGGTGCAGTATTTAATTTTGTTTTGCATTAAACGATGCATTTACCATTACAAAACATTAATCGACCAAAAACTCAATTTTAGATTTTTTTGTTACTTGACTGGTTTTTGCAATAAACGATTCAATTACGCATGGTTTTTTTAAAATAATCTTAAATATTGATGAGATGTTTAAAATTAAATTTGATACCAAATAAAAAAAGCAATACATTTTCAAACGTGTGTTATTTGAAATATTTTGATGATTAAAGATTTGATCAAAAGTTTAAAATTTAATTTTATATAAAAAAGACGTAATTTTTCAAAAGTTTGAATTTGTGTTTGCTGTGAATGTCCTTCTATTGAAATTGTTTCTAAATGAAAACTTTTTAGAGTTAAGTTAGGTTTGATAAAAGTTAAATAATTATGAGAAGTATAATATAAAAAACAACCAAAAAGTTGACTAGAAATGTTCATTTAAATTAGAATTTAAGTTTGAGTTTCGCGCTCTGAACTATTCTACTTATTGGCTAAGAAAATAGCGATTTAGTTCAGAGTGGACTCAACATTACAGTAACTGCATTTCAATTGACATAATAAAACTCCCTGTTTTACATCAATAATAAGTATTTATGTATTTTACGATTCAATTGTAATTTCTTCACAAAATAAGCCATCTCTTTTCCCTCATTATTTATAACATGACCTGTTTACAGCCCACTATGGATTTGTACCTCATCGGATCTTTGTCTACTGGACACAGCACCAAATATTGGAGATGAAAAACGTTTTGAAAGTCAACATGATTGTCGGTTGTCATGTGGTAAATATGGCGCCATCTGGCCAATGCCCACCGGCGATTGTAGCCTGTCTAAGGAACGTGTGCACTTCGATCCATGGAAGGTGCGTTTTAATGTGGTGGCTCCGACATCGGCTACCACACAGTTTATACGTGAAACAAATCGTATATTCTTGAGTAACATCATCAAGGAGTGTGTAAGCAATTGTACACTGGAAAGCAGTAAAGAGATATTGGTGAAGGCCACTATAAACTCATCGAGTTTGTCGCTAGATTGGACAACAGATGAATCGTATGTGCTGTTAATAAGAACTACAGGTGGGATTTTCAAGAAATTAGTCAGTCACAACATGAACTAAATAAGTTTGTTTTCCATAAAGGTACCGCCACTTTTGTTGACATTAAGGCTCCCACTGTTTATGGTGGCCGTCATGCTTTTGAGACTTTGAGTAATTTAATAACTGGCTGTATTACGTAAGAGTTTAGTTATGTGTTAAATCAGTAAATCGTCATGAGTTTTATATTATTTTTAGCAATGGTTTGCTTATGGTCGATGCCGCACGTATTTATGATCGTCCTTTATATCCTCATCGTGGTGTGTTACTGGATACTGCTCGTAATTTCATGCCCTTACGACAGATACGCAATACTTTGGATGCCATGGCTGCTTCGAAGTTGAATGTATTCCATTGGCATGTGGTGGATACGCATAGTTTTCCCTTGGAAATTACTAGAGTACCGGAAATGCAACGGTAAGAAATGTGCAGAGATATTCATGTATTCTAGATTTAGATGGATTTCTTACATATATAGAGTTTTATCTTTAAATATCCAACATTTTGCTTTACTTTACAAAGGAGAAAGAACTAGGGTTCCGGATTTACCTTACCGTTTTCATTCCCGGGAAATATTAATTTTGTAATACTAAATTATGCCAAAACACAGTAAAATGCTTCAAAGAATCGGTCAAAATTCAAGCTCAAAGATATCTGTAATTGGCGTTCGCGAAAAAAATGTATGGTAATTCTTTAAAAGTTTTTGAAGGTCGTGACGATCATTCATCAAGATATACCTTAAACTGTTGTAAATTTTATTATCATTTAAAAGCTATTTGAAAATATAAAATGTTCTTAATAGGTTGTGTCCTATGATGGAATGAAAGTGATATTAAAAGTTACAAAAAATAAAAATAGTTTTTTTAGTAAGACCGAAAAACTCTAAACATATTGAGGAGGGACAAACGAACTGTCGTCTTGTAAAACTTTACAAAGAATGTGGAATTTTAAACTTATTTTATTTGCAGCTTTGGAGCCTATTCCCCCACAAATACTTACTCCCGTACCGATACCATAAACATGATTAAATATGCCCGCCTAAGAGGCATACGAGTACTTATGGAAATAGATGGTCCTTCGCATGCCGGCAATGGTTGGCAATGGGGTCCCATGGCTGGCATGGGTAATATGGCAGTGTGTATCAATCAAAAACCCTGGCGATCATTTTGTGTGCAACCACCTTGTGGTCAACTTAATCCCTTGAATGATAATATGTACTCGGTAATGAAGGAAATCTATGAGGATATAGCTGAAGTGGGTGCTCCGGAAGAAACCATACATATGGGAGGTGATGAAGTGCACATAGACTGTTGGAACAACACCGCTGAAATAACAAAGAAAATGCGTGAGACAGGTTTTGATCTCTCACTACCGAGTTTCTATAAATTATGGTCGGTTTTCCATGAGAAAAACTTAGAGTCTTGGGATGAAGTAAACCAGAGACAATATCCAAACATCAAAGAACCTAAATCGACTATAGTTTGGTCTAGTCATTTAACGGATCCTGAGTATATAGAACACTATTTGGCCAAAGAACGTTTCATCATACAAACTTGGGTGGGCTCCTCTGATCCCTTGAACGATCAATTGTTAAAAAAGGGCTATCGCATAATAGTTTCTACAAAGGATGCCTGGTATTTGGATCATGGTTTTTGGGGAAGAACTCAATATTACAATTGGGCCAAGGTATACAATAATAAAATTGAAAGTAGTCCCAAGATTTTAGGTGGTGAAGTTTGCATGTGGAGTGAATATGTTGATCAGAATTCTGTGGGTGAGTTGGGATAAAATATTTAAAAGGAAATTTAAATGGATTTTTGTTAAATTTTATAGAGGCTCGCATTTGGCCTAGAGCTGGGGCAGCTGCTGAGCGTTTGTGGTCCAATCCCAAGACAAGTTCTCTTTTGGCCCAATATCGCTTCTATCGCTACATACAGCGTTTGATTGCTCGTGGTATACGGCCTGATGCTGTTTGCCCCAAATGGTGCATTTTAAATGAGGGACAATGTTTTTAAACTAAATTGAATGTATGAATTTATATGAAATAAAAATTATTTATTAGTGTATGTTTTGATTTATGGATTACATTTAAGTTTTATTTAAGATAACCCTGATCTATGGCATGTTTGAATATTTCCGCAATACGCTGCCTTTTAGCAGGCTCCTTGAATGGTGTAATATTCCACACATCCGTTAATACTGAATTATCGGTGATATCATCCAAATCGGCCACCTCATCATCTTCTATAAGAGACATGGGCAATGATTCAATGCCCATGCCACAGCCAAATCTAGCAAATTGTTTTAGTTCATCCAGTAGATCTTGCCAAGACATAACTTTTTCTGCATCGGCTCCCATATCGTTGATAATACTGCTGGCACTTTCATGATAAGCCTTCAACAAGGTGTCATAGTGGGACTCCCTAAGAGCCTGGCTAGTGCAGGAGTAGATAAAGAATGAGATATCCACACCAACGGAAGCCGCACGGGCCAACTGAAAGTCAATAATTTTAATCGCCTCTGCTTTACCCTCAGCACTGTAACGTGTTAGGAAGTTTGGTGTCCAACAATCACCATGACCAAAAACTGTGAGCTTAGCTGGAAGATAATGCAAGAAAATTGCTTATATTAAATATCAAATTCTCAAATTGTATAGTAAACCAAACCTACATCGTGTTGACACCAAATTAATTAAATCATCGTATAAAGTTTCTTGCAGAAAATTTTTGGTAATCGTTTCATAATTAGTGTTTGGAAATGTTTTTGCAACCGCATCCTGGGCTACCGAACAGGCCAATTTTAAGAAGTCAATATACCACTTACGATACGATTCAGCATAATAGGTTTCCTAAAATAAAAATAAATGTTATGGCTAGTTTTGGACTAAAATCATGTTTATTTAAAACTCACCTCCAAACATTTAGCCACACTCTCAAATTCGTTGGGCTCTAAAGCCTGCAATGCCAAAGAAATACCATGGAATCTACCCATGGTACGCATTGTCAACAGACACTCTTCCAATGAAATATAGTCTTGACGATTGGGTGCCCCATAACCCAAGAAGTTAACATCTTGCAGAGCCACAAAATCATTTTCACCATCACAGTGAGTAGCATAACAAATGGGATATTCATTAAATGGGTTTTTCGGATTGCGTTTCTTTTGGAATGCTTCCCAAGCGGGAATAACCTTTAAATAGAAATTAATTTCATTGCGGAAAAAGTCAGCAGAACGGAAAAGCTTACGCCGAGCCATATTATCCGGCATACCCTTAACAATTAGATTAACTTCCACATTTTCACTGAAACATACATACATTTTCTTTATTAATAATACCTATTTAAGAAACTAATATACTAATAATACAACTTACCCAGTTGGCTCGTTAATGCCATAAACGCACAAGCGAAATACTTTACTCAAGTATGAGTCGCCTTTTTTAAAACCTTTACCAAATTTAAAGGAAGTATATTTGGTGCCACCAGCTTTTTTGATAATTTCCTCGCAGGTGGCTTCAGTGAATTTTTTAGAAATGTCTGTTAAACTCATGATGATATCAAACTGAAATAAAAAAAGAAACAACTCAAAGTTATAACTACATATTTATATTAACAAATAGTTTGAAGATTTTTAAACAGTTTCAATTATTGGCGATAATTTTTATCTTTGAAGTACACATGTGTCTGTTTAACTCAGCGATATTTTTGAATGGTTCTATGTAAAAGTTGCTTCCCAACATTGTTCATCATATAAATACTTAATATTGAATTATCTCTATGATTTAATTGGTACTTAAATCATAGAAAAATATACATAGAACGGATGCCCTCCTCTCAAGGACCTAACTCAGTTGTCAAAAAATTAAATGTTGAGAATGTATTAGTAAAAAAAACTATGTGAAAACAAAAACAACACTATCACACATATGTATGTGTGATTATTTTGAGTAATTTTTTTGTTTGGGTTTTTTGTAGTTTCCGCTCTATGTGTATTTCTCTATGATTTAAATTTCATGCAGTTGGTTGACACAGTGTATACAAATTGTTTTGTTATTGAGAAAGGTTAAACACATTAAAAACCCACCCTTTTCTTTGTTTATTTACACTAAATACTAAATTTAATAAATGAAATATTTTAAATACTATTTAAATTTGTAATGTAACCCACTTTGTAATTTAATAACTTTCTTGGGAAATTATATATATTTCTTGCGTCCAATTAAAACACATTCAATTAACTAGTTTTTGTCCACATCAGACTTTAGTAAATTTATTTATCTACCGGTCTTTAGTGTGCACAGTTGCAAAAAATAGTATAATTTACATTTTGGCAAATAACTATTGAAATGCTATTGTGAATGTTCACTATTAACCCTAATCTTCCACTACCTATTAAAACTTATCTATAATTTATAATAATTTTTAAATTTTTTATGCTATTTAATGTAATTTTATGCTATTTAATGTAAAATTTATAATGCAGAGATAGAAAATAACTTGTCCATATACCAAAAAACCCGAATTGTGATTTATATTATGTAACACAAATAAATCACTAAAAATAACAGTTACAAAATTATTTGTTTTTTAATGCTTTGATGCGAGACAAACAATTCAATTGTTCTTGATCTTAATAACCGTTACTTAAACCCCTTTCGCACTAGGCAGGGGTAATATCGGGTTAAGGAGAAGAAAATTAAGCATGCTGTTTTGTTGTTAGGCAAGAGACTTGCGCAACTAAATTGCCTAGTGTGAAAGGGGTATTTCTCTTTTATTTACATAAAATAACATATTTTTTTTAGTAATTTTTAACAAGTTTTAGAAAGAATATGATTAATGATGTAATTTTTTAAAAATATTATAAATTTTGGAGAATTGCAATTTTTTTTTTTTTTTAAATACCGTTTTATATGTAAAATTGTCAAATCTTTCTTTTTAAAAAATGTATGATTCTTTGAACATTTTTAAATTTTTGCAAATATTATAAATTGTTTTTTATAAATTATTCACTGATTAAGTTAGTAGAAGTATAAATAGTTCATTTTGCTTGAATTCTGAAACATGTTGCCTTCAGAAACATGTTGCTGGAGTTTAGAAACATCCTGACAAAAACATCAGCAACATGTTGCTAATGTTCAGAAACATGCAGCTAGAGTTCTTCAACATATTGAAATTATAAGTTCAGCAACATGTTGCCCAAGTTCACCAACATTTTGCTTAATTTCAGCCACATAGTATTCGGGGAAACATGTTGCTATAGTTGGACAACATGTTGCTAGAGTTTAAGAAGATTTGGCTGGAGTTCTGAAACGTGTTGCTAGAATTCAGGATCCTGTTGCGAGTGTCCATCAACATGATGCCAGAGTACGCAACATTGTTCTAGTGTTCAGCACCATGTTCATTTCACTAACACGTAGCTTAGTTTCTAGAGTTCATCACATGTTCATAAATTCATATTGGTTGGTGGAGCATGCAAGTAACGTTGCGTTAATTAATTTTTATATTTTTAGTAATTCTAATAATTTTGGTTTCCTAATGAGCAGGTGAACCGGAAATATGCAGTAAAAACTGAAAAATATGCTCCAGACAACCAAATCTATATAATTTATAAAGCCATTTAAAAACACAACTTGCACATTAGAATTCAATTATTCAAGAAATTAAATCGAATTTGGTTTGGTTGTAAATTTAATTATTAAAATAATTATTTCCCTTATGTCTAGAAATTATCAAATGATTAATATTCCAAGATACATATTTGGATATCTAATTCAAATAATAACATTTATAGTATTATTGACAGACTCCACTGACACCCATATACATTTTCCTAGAAGTTTCCGTAGCAATTTTTTATATAAAAAACTGTGTTTAGGCAGATTCTATAAAAAAGTAGGAAAAAAATAAGCTAAATTCGGATGTACCAAATTTTATACACCTATCGAAAGTCGTTAAATGTTCTGAAACGGATAAATACATTGTCCATGGCTTTAAATGACGTACGAGAAAAAACAAGCATTTAGATGATTCCGTTTTTCCTGCTAATGATCAACTAGTGTTTTAAGAGGACGTCATAAAATTATGTGTAAAATTAGTTATATTTCATACTATTATTTAAAAATATCCGTTACATTTATTATAAATATCCGTTACATTGATTATAAATAAGAGAATGAGTGTCAATATTTTTTTCAGTGTAATTGTTTGTTATTGTGAATTTCTTTTGTTACTCAAAAATACAACCATGAACTGCAAACAAATACACAGCTGATTGTTTTTGTTTACACACACACACACCAATTCAAATCAACAATATTTGCAAAGCAACAAGTTTTTAAATAATGAATTTGAATAAAAAGTTTATTTAAATAATACAGAAAGAAATGAATCGTTATAAAGTAAGCTCCTTAGTGGGAGAAGGTTCTTTTGGTTTGGTGTATAAAGCCGTACGAAAGGATGATGATCAGACAGTGGCCATTAAAGTTATATCCAAAGTAAGTTAATTTTGTTTAAGTAAATTAAAACAATTCATAACAAATCTTCCATATATTTGTACAAATTTAGAGGGGTCGTTCTACGCGCGAATTAAAAAATTTGCGACGGGAGTGTGATATCCAAGCCCAGCTGAAACATCCCAATGTCATTGAGATGTTGGAGTCATTTGAGACTAAAAATGAATTGGTTGTGGTAACAGAATTTGCTCTCATTGATTTGCATCGTTATATGTCACGTAATGGTGCATTAACGGAGGAGAATGCCCAACGTTTAATATGCCACTTGGTGTCGGCTTTGTACTATTTACACTCCAATCGTATCTTACATCGTGACTTGAAACCACAAAATGTTTTACTCGATGAAGATTTACATGCCAAATTGTGCGATTTTGGTTTGGCTAGAAATATGACTATGAGTACACACGTTTTGACTTCCATTAAGGGTACTCCCTTGTATATGGCTCCAGAGCTATTGGCAGAACGACCCTATGACCACCTAGCAGACTTGTGGTCTTTGGGTTGTATTTCTTATGAAACTATGGCGGGACAACCTCCATTCTGTACTACGTCGATTTTGCATTTGGTAAAGATTATCAAGCATGAAGATGTAAAATGGCCAAGTTTTCTCAGCAGTGAGTGTCGTTCGTTTCTACAGGTAAATCATTTGAAAAAAAAATTTTATAAAATTAATAAATTATTTTAAAATTGTGTTTTTGTCTCTATATAGGGCTTACTTGAAAAAGATCCTTCTTTGCGTAGCAGTTGGGCTCAGATTTTATGCCATCCTTTTGTTGAAGGAAAACTCTACATAAAAGCTGGCATTAAAGCTGAGAACTCACCTTTTATAAATCCTCAAATTAACAAAAATAAATCAAAGACTTCCAACACGAAAGAAAAGTAAGTAAACGTTTTTACATGTTAAAAATATATTAATCCTTAAAAAAACACTTTTAAACAGTTTGGATCTTAACAAAATTGCCAAGCAGTTACGCACAATCAATCTAAATGAAACCCAAGACAATCTGATGTGTTCGCGTGACAGTATTAATGCTATACCGCCAAGTGATATTGAGCAATTGGAAACAGATGTGGAGGATAATATAAATCGCATTTCGGTGCCATTTACCGAACAATCCTACAGAGCCGATAATGTGAAAGCTATTGCAAACAATCATTTGAAACCGCCAGACATTACGCCAGCTCCAGTAGTTAATTCTCAGACTTGTTTTGTTAGCGGTAATAACAATATGATATTAAATCATTTAAATGACAATTTTGCTCTAAACGAGGCGGCTAAATGTGGAAGTAGTGCAAGTGGCAGTAATAAAAACAAAACCATGACAAGTAACAACTCGCTTAAGAAATCGCGAAATAAAGACTTGGAAAAGCGTAAACTGAGTCAAAATCTGGACAATTTTTCGCTACGATTGGGCCACAATGTAGAAAATGACAATCAAAAGAAATCCGGTGATAAGATTTCCCTTACGAAAAAAGATCAGGAAAATACTTTGAAAGACTCTAAAAACAATACTATGAAAACTTCTAATCAGTCGGGAGAGGAAAAACAAAACGCCGAGTAGGTTTGCTGTTATTATTTTTAAATAGAAAATTTTTTGTTAAGTTTTAAAAATAATTTCTAGAAATTCACCTCCTTGTTTATTGCCTGGCTGGGATTCGTGTGATGAATCCCAAAGTCCTCCCATAGAAAATGACGAATGGTTGGCCTTTTTACACCGATCTATGCAGGAGGTTCTTGATGGTGAATTGGAATCACTAAAACAGCAAAATTTGGTATAATTCCAGCGGTATAATTTCATAAAACTATGTTTTAAATAAAAATTTCGTTTTCAAACCAATAGGTTAGTATTATAGTGGCACCTCTACGTAACTCCAAAGCCATACCCAAAGTAGTGGATAGTGTGGTTCAATTGTTATCCTTGCCGTTTGTGTTAAACGAATCCTTATGTATTATTGAACTAATAAAAATGGTAAATGAAGCTTACATTCTACTATGAAAATAAAACATTAATTTCAAAATTAAATTATAGGTCTATATTGATGTTAAATTGGTGCCCAATTTAATGTATGCCTCCAAACTCTTAATCTATCAACGCTCAGTCGATGACTCCACCGCCTCTTTGCCCTTGACAGATAATCCTCAACGTAAAATACGCACAGTTAGTGAGTTAAATAATGAGGAAATCAAATGTGCTTCCAGACTTTATGAGCTAATTTGTCATTTGGTTCTCATTAAACAACAATTTTTGACGCAATTTTGTGATGCAGTGGCTATCTTGGCGGCAGATGAATTGCTCATAAACTTTCTCAATCAGGACTTTAAAAATGTATACGCTTTGCGCATTGCAAATTGTATACTGGCATTATTGGGTTGTGTTTTAAGGGAGCTGCCGGAAAACGCAGAATTAGTAGAGAAAATAATATTTTCTTCAAAAGTAGACTTGCTAGCATTGCTGAAATATCCCAATAACTTGTTGAGATTGAGAATGTGCATGTTGATGCGTTTATTGGGCAGATTCAGTTTAAGGGCTTTACAAAATTCCTGGTCCTCCCATGTAAAGCAAGCAATAGAAGATTTGGCTGAAGTGGATAACGAAGAAGTAAAAGAGGTATACATTGTTTTTCTTTTATATATTTTATTGTATAAAAGTTTTAATAAATATTTTATTTTATAGGAAGCTGAAAATACTTTAAACGAACTACGTCAATTTTCGTTTTATTCTTAAATTGAGAATTGGCATACTTATAAGCATTTCTTTTTATTTTATGCTTAAAAACAAAGGCATTTATTTTTTTGAATTGAGCATTTTTAGACTTAATTTTTTATCTTAATATTAAGTGAATATTTTGTCTAATGTTCCCTGAAAATAATCTATAATTTCATTTAATGAGTTTCCAAATCGATCAAAATTAAATATGTTGAAACTATTGCAATCTTCTTCGTACATTTCATTTAATTTTTCAATATCCTTATCGGACAAGCCCTTGCGTTGCCCCAAACTTGCATTGGGATCCTGTAAGTATATAAATAAACAATGTAACAATTTTAAAATTTAATATTTGTCTTTTTACTTATCAGCTTACCAAAGGTTCTATGGTTTGTTTGCCATTTTTACTAAACGCCTTTGAACTATAATGCATAACACTTTGGTAGTCATACTCTATACCAAAATTACTAACATGGGTGCGAGCGTATTTGTTAAAGTTATGAGCATGACCCGGTAATATATTTTCCCAATTGATTTTAACATACTCGTCTCTTTCAGTAGACGATTGTTGGTGATAAAAGCCCAAGGCATGCAATAGTTCATGGACCACAACGCCATGTGTTACACATTTCGGTGTATTGAGATTAAGCACCTAAAGTTAAGTATTTTTTTTTTTAAATTTTCTTTTGATTATTTTTAGCTACTTACTTGACCACCTTGTCTACGGCCTACACTGGACCAGCATCCCGAATAATTGCCTTTGAATACAATCCAATTTTTATCTCCCTTTTCGTATGGACGAAAACGTATGCAGGTTTTATCATGATATTCCTTGAAGGCTCTCAATATGGTCATCATTTGTGTTTCATCTATGAAACAAAAAATCGACTATTAATTTTTGTTGTCAATAAACCAAATGCACAAATGTAAAAGAAAATTTCAATTCATTTACTTACCAAAATCTTGGCTGTCTATATAGAATGGCACCGTGGCATCTGGCCAAGTGGCTTTTTCATTCAACAAACCATTACGCAAATATTCACGATGCAACATAATGTCACCTTCAAACAAGCCACTGTGCTCCCATATATGATCTTCATGATTATTATTCCAATATTCAAATGCTGGACCTATGATTACAACATTTGTAATTTTAGCTTACAATGCTTGAAGTTATTTAATTCAATAATAGTTACCACATACTGTTGTGTTGTCTTAGCATTAGCATATTTGGCCCCCAACGAGGACGGGGCGGTACTACGGGATTCCAATTAGTTACAGCTTGGCCATAAGTTACAACGATTGTCATGCAAAGTGTGAAAGTTAAATAATAATAATATTTCAACAACATTTTTTGGTCAACATTAAATTTCCTATATAAATGGAGCGAGCAAAAAATACAAGTTCACTTTCTGTACGAGTGTTAAAAACTCAAAGAAATGCTTTTTAATTTATCGAGGGGCTTTTATAGCTTCGGTTTTTTTTTCAGCTCTAAAGTAAATTTTACGCTCACACGCTTTTTGAATTTTTTAATAAGAAGTTTTCAATTTCAATTTGCTTTCGAATTGAAGAACACTTATTCGTTCAATTGAGCTGTTGGTAATCAAAGTGAATGTCATTATGAAAATGAACTGTGTGTGTAATTCAGTATATATGTTTTTGCTGCTGTATGTTGTTGTTTTAAGTGCTAGTTAAATGCTGAAAGTTTAGATAGTTCTTGTCATTCTGTTATTCAGTTATGTTATTTTTGTTACTTCATTTGGAACGAATGAATGAAACTATTGTTCAACCATGTTTGAGTAGGATGATTTTGTGTTTAACAAGTAATTTTGTATGTTTATAGGATTCTTATATAGTTTATCAAAGCATTTGTCAAACATCGCCTATACTTACCTTTGTGGTACCATATTTGGATATGTATCATCATAATATTAATAGGCAAGTCGATTTCTTTAGACCCCTTTTACGCTCATATTAAACATTCAATTTGGGCAAAAAATATACCATTATAAAGGGATTTATTCACAGATGTGCAGAATATATATTTTATTGAAATCGGTTCAGTTTTTTAGGAGTTATAAGCGTTTAAAGATGTTACTAACACATATGCAAAAACGTGTACATGTGAAACTTAAGCTAAAATGAAAACAAAGCAATGCATGTTTGTCCAATTTGTTGTTGTAAATAAATATGAGAAACAGTTAAACAGTATTGATTTTGCTCTGTTCTAAGTGAGAGTTGTTATAGAAAACAAAGAAGAAGACTTTAGTAATTTAAAGTCACGTAAAAAAATATATTTTGAAGGTGTTTTTTTTTATTTTCAAATTCCCATATCATAAACAATTTTTTAAATTTATCAAAGGCTGAATATAGACGGAATTAGATTAGAGGGCGTAGTACCTTCCATACAGAGTAAATATTGATTTCGAGTGTCTGGGGAACCAAAATGGGAGGGATCGGAAAAGGAGGTGAGTCACCTCCCATACAAAGTAATAATTGCAAGGTTCTTCAAACTTTGTCCGCATGGCTCTCTTACCATTTTACATAGATTGGCTGAAAATGGTCGGGATTGCATTAGTGGTCGTGGCACAAAGTAAATAAATCATTTTGAATATCTCGAGAACTATAATGCTAAAGGTATTTAAACTCTGCATCAATCAATTTATTACCATTCTACGGAGGTGAGATAAATACGAATTGATTCCTGATCCATGTTCGAAGTTTATCTCGGCTTAGTAGGAATGACCCCTGCCTTACAAAGGAAAGTAAAGCTTGATATTTACATAAAAGGTTTAAAAGTGGGTGGGATCAGAGCAGTGGTATCTCCAAGACCAAATTAGTTAGTTATTTTCGAATATCAAGTGAACTGTAATTGAGAGATTATCAATATTTTGTATGTGTTATTTTCGTACCATTGCAATGCATTGTATGTAGTTAGGTTTTATCAGAAATCCATTCATATTTTTTTAATTTTACTAGGGTAGGGGTAGCGAAGTGCACCGGGTTATGCTAGTATCTATTAAAATCTTAATAATTTTATTATATTGATAAGTGATGAAGAAAAGGGTGTTTCAAATTCGTATTTAATTGAAATATTACATTTTTAACATTGTGCTTAAAGCTTATTTTTTTTTTTTTTTTTACCAATTTAGGACACTGGGTTAGTATTTGCGGCACAACACCTGCATACAAATCGTTATTATTTTTTTTTTCCAAATCATATGTTTTATTATTATGATTATTTTTGATTTTTATTTTCCCTTTTTGTATTCGTTGTATGTTGGTTGTCTTTTCATTTTATTTATAAACTTTGTATAATTAATCATAAATGCGAGACATGGTCATGGTTAATTGCAGATGATCATAATAAAAATAAACGTCAGTTTGCTTGTGCGCTCTCTTCTTACAGAAACAGTTTGTTTAGTGGACTGGGGCCGATTGACTGACTGCAAAGTGATCAATTCTATGGTAATTTTATTAATAGTATTTAAATTGGTGATCAATTTATGTGGGGAGAGAGAGAGTACTTGGCTGAAATATGTAGTATGGCAGACAACTTTCACAGCATAATAGTTAAACTGAAGTTTAATTCAATTGCTGTTTAAATATGATTTGTGATTCTTGTTTAAACTTGAGTTAATCAGAAAGAATAAATATATTTATTGACCACACTAAAACTAATAGTGTGAAATTGGTGGTTAGAAGTCTATTGTTAGCTTGTTAAAAAGAAGAGTTAATTACCTTTTACCATTTTTCTATACACACATTTACACATAGGCTTACAAAATACTTACCCACACGTGTAATATATGTACATAAAAACCACGTATGTTCACATAATTGTGTGTGGAGTTGTAGAACAGAAGTTGTTCTACTCTTATGCCCGTCTCGTGCTAAAGAAAGTTCTGCCAAAAGTTCTTTGAACTTTTAAAAATGATTTGGTGTAAAAAGAAAGCACAGTGGGGCGAAGAACTGAAACGCTACTGCGCTCTGCTTGTACATACATACGAGTATGCATCTTATGTCTTTTGTTTGTAGAATATTTTTTTTTTGTAGCTGAGCTATTTAAATAATCTTACGAATACATATTTCTTTTGATTAATTTTTTTTTATTGATGTAAAGAATTTCGAAATTTTTTTTTAAACTGACTAAATAATTTTGGTAGACCAAGCTAAATTAACAGGAATAAATATGGGGAAATTGTAAAAATACTTTTTTTTTAAAATTTTTGCAGTTTCTTTGAGAAATGGTTACAAGAAATCAAGGCGTATTTAACAAGGTGACAGCAGTGGCGAATTGAAATAAATACAGGCGAATTCACTTATTTTTTATATATAGAGTTTGACATACGGGCGAATATTTTTTATATATGTAGTTTGACATTTGTGCGTGCTATTTCTATAATCAGCTGTGCTGCCGATGGCACCTTATTAAATGCACCTTGCAAGAAATGTTGCATAATTTTGGCCTTTGATTTCGACTTATCACTTCATATTACAGATATTTAGGAAGACTTATATCAGCACGAAAAGCAGATTATTGTACATACATACTATGTATTTAGTTACAAACTAAGGTTGTTTCGTTTTTTATTTTAATCGAATAAAAGTTCATATTTTTTTTATTATGAGAGTAATCGATTAATTTTTAAAATTTCCTCGATTATTCGAACGAATAATGAGTTAAATATACATATTACTCGAATAATTTAATAAAACCACACAATTTTGAATAATTTGCTTAATAACGATGAATAAAAATATATACAAAATTAATAATATATAGATGTAAATAATAAATTGGATAATTTTTAAATGCTAAATATTTATTCTAGTTGAAAAAACTGTCAAGCGGGCCACACTATGGATTATACTAATTCGAGTACGCTGAGTTCAGTGGAGGAGTTTGCATTTGTTTTTATATCCCTCACCATGAGTGGCAAGGGTATATATGGGCATTTCCTGGGGTCACGAACGTACGCTTTTGATGTCCAAAAATATAGAAAACAAAACTTTTCCTAGAATTTTTTTTACAATTCGATAGCATTTTGGTAGCTCTATGTTTGGTACAAAAGATGGATTTCATAGAGTTTAAGTTTTCATACTGATAGTTATAAACATGTGGGAAATGTAAAAATCTGCAAAGTGGAACGGAATATGTAAAAGCGATTAATTTATTTTAAAAGTGCATTAATATACAGTGGTGGCCACTAAAGACAAATACTTGAATTTTTTTCATCAACTGAATTTTAAGTGCGATAGAGCCAAAATAATAGGACCTCTAAGGGTATGAAATTTAATATTTCTAGTTTCTGAAAAATGTTTGAAAAAATCGGTAAAACATATATGGACAAAGATATGTGGAAATACGTTGAACATCCACTGTTAATAACATGATATGACCGAAACTAATGGAACTAAAAATACGAAATTTGGTCCGAATATTTTATAATAATAAAAATATAATGATATAAATGTGAGAAAATATGTTTATTTAAAAAAAAAATTTTTGGTCAAGTTGTAGACAAATAGAATTGACACAGTCGAATAAAACACACTTGTGTGTTAAAACAGTCCTCATGCATACATATTTGTGGAAATATTTGAAAAGATAATTGACAATCACGTGGAATTTAGCAAACAATTTTTGTCTTAAATTCCTGGCCACCACTGTAGGTTTCAATCCGGTATTTACACAATAAAATATCTCTATTGGTTTTTGTTTAATTGGCTTAAGTACCGGTCGCGAACGTACGGGTCGCAAAAGTACGATTTTCCATGCATTTTCCCAATTATATCTTCAAATTTCCTTAACAAACAAGTAAGAAAGTATCGTCGGTCAAGCCCGACCATATAATACCCTACACTAAGTAACATTTTTCTTTTAAAATAATTTATATTCGTTATAGATTTTCGAAGTGGGCCTTATATGGGAGCTATGACCAATTATTGACCGACCACCATTAAATTAGGTCGTAGTTTATGTTTATATCAAAGTTATTTATGTTGAATTTTATGTGTATACCAACATTTTTATGAGATTTATGAACGTTAAAGTGATTCACGGAAGCGTGTATTATATGGGAGCAATGACTAATTATGGACCAATCATAATAAAATTCGGTATATATAAAACTTATTTGGAACAATATTTGTGTAGATACCTACATAAATTAAACATTCATGATCGATAAAGTCCAATTTCGGGAGAACATTTGTATGGGGGCTAGGTGAAATAATGGACCGATTTCAGCCAATTTCAATAGGCTTCGTCCTTGGGCCAAAAAATTATATGTACCAAATTATATCGAAATATCTTCAATAAAACACGATGATTATCAACATTTTATTTTTCGATTCTGGTTGACTAATCGTAGGAAATGTCCATATAAGTTTGTAATTTCTTTAAGTTTTAGATAGCGGAGTCGATATAGCCATGTCCGTCTGTATTTTGAAATCAACTTTCCGTAGCAGTCAAATAATTTACGTATAGACTCGGTTCGGTTGCTATGTATTTAAAATCGAGAAAATTGGACCATATATGGCTGAGATATAAAGAAAATACCAGGGCGATTCCTGCGTAACTCAATCCGAAAACGAAATGTTCGAAATACGACGCATATAACGCCATAGTAAGTGGGACCTACATTAGGTCAAAGTCAGGAAAAATATCTTTTAACCCGAATTTTTTTTTCAGCAAAAATTTTTTTGTTATCATCAAATTTTTTTAACTAATAAATTTAAAAAAAAAATAAATTAATGCCCTAATTTTGTAAGACGTTTTTTGAATTATCATATTTTTAAAAACGTATTTTTCGTTTCTGTATATAAAATTGAATTTTATAAAAAATGGTCCCAAGCGCTTGAAACGTCAAAATCAAACGTTGAGAATTTTTTTTCGTTTCAATACATTTTTCATAGATTTTTCAATATTTAAAGAAAAAACATTTTTTTGATTAAGTGTTTTTTCTTTTCATACGTAAAAAATATAACAAAAAAAATTTGTTTTCCAAATAAATTTAAAAAACAATCAAACATTTCAAAATTTTTTCAATAAATTTTATTTGTTGGAAAGTAAATAAAAATAATTTAATTTATTAAAATTCGTTTGAAGATACAAAATGAAGCCATAAAATAGATTTCAAAATTAAGTTTTGAAAAAAAAAATTTACATATTTTTCAGTCAAAAATTTTATTTTTTTCTTTTAAAATTTGAAATAAAAATTTATTATTTTTTTTTTAAGTTTTGTTTAACTAAAAAATATTTAAAATTTTTATTTTAAACTATAATTTGGTGAATAATTTTCAATGAAATTGAGAAACTTCTTAAAATATTAAAGGAATGGGAAAATGGCGTTGTAAGTACAAAAATGGGTTAGTTACCAAACTAAGGTACTGAATACATTATTAAGTGGTAACTTTGTTTAGTACATAAGGCTTTTCTGAACCACAATTTATTTAAATACAGTATAATATTTTACAAATGTGTTCTCAATTTAAATAAAACATATGGTAGACTTATTATTGGTGTTTTTTATATGGGAATAAAATATGGAAACATATTGGTTAAAGGTTTTGGTACTATCATCATAGATAAAATACCATCGAATAAAATCCATATTTTCTATAATTATTTATCACGCAAACCTCTTCTAAATATTTATGATATGCCATATTAAATTATGATATATGCACTTTTTCGCACAAGTTTAATTATGTTCATACATTCTCGTACATAATTTTTATGTTTAATGTCTGACAACGATCAAGCTGAAACAATTTTTAAACCGCGTTAATGATCGCATAAAAAACAACTAAAAATTTAAAGCAAAAACAAATAAAAATTAAAAAAAAACGCCGATCATAAACATACTAGTAAAATGTATAAAATACGCGAAAAGAAAATCTCACGCACTTGAAAATAGAAACAAGCCACTACCACTACCAGTACCAAACTACAATTAACAACTCTTCCCCAATAGAAAATCGTTTGGAAACGATGAAACACTACAACGCACTACAAAAAACTTTTTAACACATTACTACACATTGCAACACTGCCTTACTGAGCTGCATGCAACACAGCTCATGTATTGCACTCTATATGAAGCAGCAGTTGCAGCAGTTACAAGAAATCATTGGTTGCCACAACACAACAAGCGAAAGAAAAACCAGTTGAGTTAGTTTCCTTCCGGATTCAATTATTTTTCTTCTTGTTGCCATATTTATACATTTTCCCGTATTTGGCGCCGTCTTGCATGTCTTTTTTTTGCGCTGCTGTTTGGTTGAAAAAAAAGCAAAATCACGTTCATGAACAAACGCAAAAATAATAATAAAATAAAAAAAAAAACACCGCCAGACGCAGCCAGATAAACAGCAACGAAGAGATATATTGCAAGGCAGTGTGTCAGTAGTGTAATGTTTGTTTTTATTATTATTTTTTTTTGCGTTATTGTTTTCGTTGTTGTTGTATTATTTATAATTTATTTCACAACTTTACGAATCACTGCCATATGAGTTTAGCAAACCAATATCGTCATTATCACCATCAACACCACCATCATCATCATCAACATTTTGTAAGCATGATCATGAATTTATTTTGATCATTATAAAGGGGTATTTCATATATAAATTTGTCATTGCGTTTGTAATTTCTACATTTTTCATTTGCGATTCCACAAAATATAAGTATAAATTCTGGATCGTTATAGATAGCCATATCGGTCTGACTGTCTGTCTGTCTGTCTGTATGTTGAAATGAACTTTCCATAGCCTCCAAATAACTTATATAATTAATTCATACATCAATATATTCGCTATGGACCGGTTCGTTTGGTATTTAAAATAGAGAAAATCGGCCCACAAATGTCTGCGATATAAGAAAAAAAGCAGGACAACATCGATTTTTTATATATATCCGGATTAAGTCATTAATATAGACAATATGGATAACGATGGATATTTCAAAGACCTTTGCAACGACGTATATAACGCCATAGTAAGTCGGACAGACAATGGATCAAAATAGGGAAAAATATTTTTTTAACAAAATTTTTTTTTTGTAAATTAAAAAAAAAATATGTTAGCATACAATACAATTTTTATACCCTTCACCTTCGTGAGAAGGGTATATATAAGTTTGTCATTCCGTTTGTAATTTCCACAATATAATTTTCCGACCCTATAAAGTATATACATATATTCTGTATCCTTATAGATAGCGGAGTCGAAGACAGAAGGGCATGGCTTAGCCCTTCTGTCTGTCCGTCTGTCTGTTGAAATCAATTTTCTGAAGACCCCAGATATCTTCGGTATCCAATTCTTCAATAATTCTGTCAGATGTGCTTTCGAGAAGTTTCCTATTTAAAATCAGCAAAATCGGTCCACAAATGGCTGAGATATGAGGAAAAAAACCAGGACAACCTCGATTTTTACCTATTTTTGACCTATATCTGGATTACTAAGTCATTAATATAGACAATATGGATATCTAGTAATAGATATTTCAAATACCTTTGCAACGACGTATCTATATAAGACCATAGTAAGATGGACCTACAATGGGTCAAAATCGTTAAAAATATTTTTTAACCCGAATTTTTTTTCACCAAAAAAAAAAATTAATTAAAGATCAAACAAAAATTAAAAAAAAAATTTTCCAAAATGGATTTTTTTTCCAAAAAAAAAAAAAACTTTGGAAAAAAAAATTAATTTTGTTTACCTAAAAATATTTATTTGGAAGTATGTATAATTTAGTGAAGGGTATAAAAGATTCGGCACAGCCGTATATAGCTCTCTTACTTGTTTTTTAATAATAAATTTTTTTTTAAATTAAAAAAAATGATTTTTTTTTTAAATTTTGTTTACCTAAAAATATTTAAAATTTTTATTTTAAAGTATAATTTGGTGAAGGTTATAGAAGATTCTACTCAACTGAATATAGCTCTCTTACTTGTTATACATATTTTGGAAGCTTTTATTAAAGAAAAATTCTTATCCTAGCATAAATATTTTGTTGAAATTTTTTTCCTAGAGAAAACCACAGGTAACTAAGAGCCAAAAACCTAAATCTATTGTTAAACTCCAAATTCATCCGAATGTATTGCTTTGTATCTGGTTAAGTTATCAAACATATGTGTAATTTTGTTTAATATTGTGTATATGACTTAAAAATGCGGGATTTTTTAAAATGTTTAGTTTTTATTTTGAAACAGTTGTACAATATAAGAATTCAAAGTATTGACCATTGTTAGGCTATGACCTTTTCCCATCTTTCTGGCAACATATAGATTCCGAGCCAAAATAATTGCTCATCTTTTGAGGCCAAGAACGAATTTCAGATACTCTGTTCTGAAGTGAAGTGTATTCCAGAGAAAGCGTTTTGCATCGATCGAAACAAATATTAACCACTTCATTCTTAATAGTTTTTAACAGATATTGCAACATGTCACCTAGCGTTGTCATGATGAAATATTACGGTTGCATGTCTGTCCGCATATTCTGGGCGTTTTTCGGCCAATGCTCGTTTCAAACGTATCAGATGCCTTCGGTACATGCTCCCTATTATGGTCTGACCAGATTTCAGCAGCTCATAATAGATAGGACCGTTTTGGTCCCACCAAATCCAGAGTATTACCTTAGCGCCATGAATATTTGGTTTTTGTGTCGATTCGGCTAGTTTGCAGGGCTTCACAAACGATCGTTAACGCTTCGGGTTATCGTAATGGATCCATTTTCATAGCACGTAGTGATTATTTTATAGCTTTCAAGCATCATTTCGGACATTCAAAGTCGTCTAGGCTTTAATTCGTATGGTACCAAATTTCCCTGCTTGTGGATGATAGAGTAGCTCCCGATGATTTTGTTGAGTTCGGCAACAATATTAATGGAGTAATGCCTCCAATTCTAGGTCTTTAAACTTTTTTTGTTAGATTGGGCGTGTCAAAATCACCACTTCTTAACCGCACAAACCATCTCTAGCACATTGAAACCGATGGGACTCATTCACCATAAGCTTCGGTGCTCACTTTGAATATGACGCTTTGTTGGCACAAAATTCGACAGCAAAAAAAAACTTTGTTGTTATTAAAAACAAACCCGGAGTTTTTAAGTCATACACCGAATATTTTTCTCACTCCGTCCGCTCTATGTACATTGTACATAATTAATGTACATTTTTAATGAAAAACTAAAAAAAAAAAATCAAAAATATTTTGCGCCTGATTCAGAAACACGACCGGAAAACAATCTCCAAATTTTTGTATGAAATCATTCAGTTTTAAAATTATTTTTGAGTGTTTCTCATACAAATATTTTAAAAATATTTTGTAGTCGTGTTTTTGAATCAGGCCCTTTAAATACATATGTAAGTGTTTAATCGAGAAAAATTTCCGGTTTTACAAGGAACGTTTTCAGAACTTTTTCTGGCCAAAAAAGATGTTTTTTGTTAATAATTTTCCAATGTATTTGATTGTTCCATATGTATATGAATTAGTATATGAAATTCCCCTCATAAAAAAGATGAATGAAATTTTTACTGCTAACTACGCCGCGGTTGATGATGAAGAGAAGTTGATTGGGATGATCAACATAATAATTGTGGTTTGGTTGGTTTCTTCCTTTTTAGAGATATTTTTAAAAGAAAATGGAAATATTCATATTACATGTATAAATGTTTGGACAAGTACTTGTACGATGCGATGTTTATTTTATTATTTTTTTTTTTTGTTCATGTCTTTGCTATTGAAAAAGTCGTATTTTTGTCATTTTATGCGTTTTATGTAGAGTCATAGATACTACATTTCGTTAGTTTTTATACCAGAAATCGTTTGGTATTTATGTATGTTTGGTTGCTGCAGTGGTTTGTTGTATGTGGCGTTTTTCCTATGAAACTAATCAATAATCAATTAAATTTAGTTTAATTGAGAGAAATTGGAGAAATGCGAATATGGTGCAATTTTACATGATGATTTCAAAAGATTGTTTTGTGACCAACAACTAACTTAACTGGCTACTGGTTGTTTGGTTAGATGCTTGGTCAGTTAGTCAGCTGGTTCAATTGGTCGATCGTATGTACGATCGATCGATCGATCTATCTTTCTATCTATCCATCGTTCAATAGTTAGATGGATGGATAGAGTGATGGCACTTAGGCGAAAGTGTTAATTGACATTTTTTTTGTTGCTATCATTTGGGAAAGTTTTTTTTTTTCCACAATATCTTTTCCGAAAACAACAAAAAAATTTCAACTTCATTTCAAACTGTACATGTTAAAACGTAATTGAAATGTGATTTTTTATTAATTTTATGAATTTTTTCTTCGTTGTTGTTCATTTTTGTGTTTAAAATTATACTAAAACATAAAAATATTTTAAGTGAAAATATATACTACATTATAAATGAAGAACTTGGAAAAAGTTGTGCAAAAAAAAATAACACAAAATCGCACAAAGCCAAAGAGGAAATTATATGGATGTATTTGTACAAAGACTTTTCCAGCTAAACTTAGCGAAAGAAAAAAACAAAATAAATACATTTCCATGCCACCATCATCGTAGCCACAGTTCAATCACTTACACTCACAGTTGGTGATTGATTTGAAATTAATAACATTTCTCTCTTTTTTTTATTGTTTGCTCTTGAAATTTCTAACTTTCATTGTGAATGTGTGTTGAATATTTTTTAATAAAATAAAATAATAGATCATAATTTTTGTTTCATTTTTGAGAAAAAAAAAGAAACTGATTTCAAGACAGTACTCCAAATTTGGATACAATTCATTCCCAATGGTGTTAAAAAGGCTGCAAAAGCATAAAATCAAAATTTAAATACATAAATAAAATGTTTGTGAGCTTATAATAGAATTTTGTAAATTAATTTTATTATTCCAACGAATACAATTATTAAAATTGTCGTAAACTGATTCGAAAAGGTAAAGCTGATTTGGATTACTTCGATATTGATAATTTAGCGATATCGGTTATAAGGTTACTGTAATTTGGTATTTTTAGAATAATGGCAACCACGACTACCTCTATTTGTTTTACCGATTTTGAGTACTAAGCCATGTATATAGACAATATGGATATCAAATGAAAGACATTCTAAACACATTTCATTAGAAATTCTGACCCAAATTGTAGGGCCCTTTTTGTATCATTTGGATTTACTACGCTCCCAAGAGTGTTCTCAGTCGCACAGTGGTTTAGAAACTTTTTTTTTTGGAAATAATTCGGTAGCTTGGGAACTATTGGAAATATTGTTAAGAAATTTCACATGGTTTGAGCTGAGGTGTTTTGGAGTTGAGTTTTATCAGCTTCCTAGCGGTAATAGGGGCCAGTGCGTAGCCCCTCAAAGTTGGTTGGGTTTCAATTTTTTTTTAAAAAAATCGCCATAAATACATTTATGATCCGAATGAGCTGAAATTTTAAATAGTCCTTGAGAAGTTCTACAAAAAATAAGCTTACAAGTGTAGCTTATCTCTATTAATTGAAGAGATATTCAGGTTTATTGATTATTTTTTTTTTTAATTTTTCTCGATCTTTTTATGGTTTTTTAGATATGGCGGTTCTACGGAGGGTCGAAATTTATTTTTAAAATATCAGCTATATTGGCGATAAAAGTCTAAATAACAGCTATCTGTTCCCTATAAAAAGTTATACGCATCCAAAGTTGGAACTTGTAAAAAGGGCCGTATTTTTTACGTTTTTTCCCAAAAAAGCCCTTATATTTTTTCTTTTGTAGTAAAAAATTTTCTTCGGGACTATATAGAATTTTTCTATGATCCGGAAAGACAACTTAATGCAAAAGCGTGCAAAGAAAAATTTATCGCACTTATGCGTACATATCAACCCCCAGACCTATACAATCTTGGCAAATTTAAAAAATGTTTACTCGGTTTGAGTAAAAATTCTAAAAAGGCAAAGCACCGATCCACGAAAAAGCTCCATAATTGTATAACACCATATGTTTCTTAAATACTTACAAAGTGTTTTTACTATCACACGGTAAATACTCAGTTTTTGAACACTCTTTCCCCGTTTTAGGAATTTCGGTAGTTGAAATTAAAAAATGTCAAAAGTTCTAATGCCGTTGATTTAAGAACACTTGAGTCTATATTAGTTCCAAATTTTGTTATGATATCTTTCACTGTTAAAATTTTACATTAAATCAAATTTTATATTTTTAATCGTGCAAAATCACCTTATTATAATTTTTTTACTTTTTAAGGTAAATGTAGTCCCAAAATTTTATAAAATTATTTAATTTTACTAAAATATCAATCCTCAAGTCGTAATGTTTTCAACAATATCAAATACCTGTATAAAAGGGCTTTATTTACTCCTCAAAAGTTCCACAAACCTTGCCCCCTTTGACAAATTTGTACGTTTTTTCATATAATGGTGTCGGTACGATCTCTTACGTTTCGAATTATCGTAATGGATCTATTTTTCATCGCAATTAATGATTAATCGCTGCATCATTTCGGACATACAAAATTGTTTTTCAAGGTCTCTCGGTTTCAATTCGTATGGTACCTCTTTTCCCAGCCTTTGGATGAATCCTGCTCGCAAACGTTATGAAATTGCTGCTTGAGTAGCACCCAATGATTTTGCTTTTGATTCCGTGTCAAAATCACCACTTCTGAAAAGCACAAACAATCTCTCGCACCTTGAAACCGATGGAACACATTCACCATAAGCTTTGGTGAGCAATCTGTGTGCTTCAGCGGCACATTAAAGATGTAAAGCAAAACTTCCCGCATATGACGCTTTATTGGTACAAAATTATACATTTTCGAAGAAAAAGTTTTCCAATAGCAACAAGTTTCTAACATAATTTTTTCAACTACTAATATGAGCAGCACTTCATTTTCACGATAGTAAAACCAATATCTGATCAAGCATCCCGGACCTATTGAAATGCCGCTGGCTCACAAGCGCTCATTCATTTCAACTAAAACAAGCGCTCAATATTACACATAGAAAACAGATTCGTGATAGCAACCGAATTTGTTGCCAATCGAATGATTCGGTTGCACACATAGAATTTTTCAGTTCTAACAACAGAAAGTCAGTTGATAAAGAAGAATTTCAGTTGATGCAACCAAACTTTAGTTACCCCTTACAAAATATTGTAGTCACAACTGTAAAATTCGGGCACTAAGATATAATCATTCGATTGGCTACAAATTCGGTTGCTATCACGAATCTGTTTTCTCTGTGTACGTTAAATTTTATATTGAATTTTTTTGAATTCTCCAAATTAATGGCATAACCAAAAACAGAGTAAAGTAACGTAACCAAAAAGCCAGGGTATGACACTCTATTTAAGTAAGTTCCTAGTCGACCTATATGTTCATATAGGAAGCTGGAACGCTTAAAACACATCACGATATGAGTTTTAAATGGTACTCCACAAGTAACATAAAGTTGTTATGGTCTCCACCAGGATTTGTCCAAATTAAAAGACACGCGGTTGGTGTAAACGAAGTTGAACAGGAACCGTTAAACGAAGTCTTACATTATACACGTACCAGAGTGAGATGCAAAATTGTCGAAGGCAAAAAAACTAAAACGGGCCAGATTGCACTTAAAAAATAATAACAATGAGGCGCGAGTTGTATTACATGTATTTTATATGTTTAATAATTGTTAGTGTCTTGGACAATTTTGACCCCAGATATAATTACAAAAGGAAGTTAGCATTGAAACCCATTTTAAAAAATTTCAAAATTATTACAATTTCATACTACCCACATGGGTTTTTTTGTTGATCTAGAACTCTCAGCTTTACAAATATGTAACTATCAACCAGTGTAAACTTTGCAGCAGATCTTAACATTTGCCATACATGCAGTTCTTGGCACACAAAATTTATAACAGCTTAACTTACTTAATGTCTACTTAAGCAAGTTTATACTCGTATTAACTGCTAGTATAACAAAACAATTAATTTTCCTTTTCAAACACCTCAAACAGTATAAGTATGTATGTACTGTACAGTACTGGTGCAACAGTACAGAAGCTAAATTTCACCGTACAAATGATGCTGGAATATGGGTCAGAAGTAAAACTTTTATTTATTTATATTACGAGCACCTCTGCAAACAAAACTACTGCATGAACATGAATACAACACACACACAGATACTCATAATAAATGACAACATTTTACATTTATTCCTATAAATCAGCACAAAAATATGGGTAATCATAATTTATACAACAACAAATAATAATAATGAAGCATACAAAAAATAAAATATATAAAAAAAAACAGACTTTGCCACACATCAAAAACAACCACACAATTGATGCCATTAGAATCTCAAAAAAATATAAAAAAACTGAAAAAATGATACGATATTAAGTAAAATAATTGCAAGGAGAAAGTCTCTACATCTACCACAAAATGTTGTACACATTTATTTATTCATACACTGAAACACACACATACACACAGATACATTGCAGCCGATAAATACCCAGCAGTTCTTGGTGACTATTCCGAACTAGTGATTTTATCTATCACTTAGGGTGACAACTAGTTACATAGCTGGTCCAAAGTAGTCAACGCATAGGATTCACATACCGGGAGTTAGTTACCTTAGTTGCTGCTTACTTGATCAATAACATATGTAACTACTCAGTTAAAACGGCATCTCACAGATAATGCAATAACCGACTGCGTGTAAACAAACCTAACTCCTACAACTCTCCAATAGATTACATTTGGTGGGTAAAATAACTACTTTCTAAAGTGCAGTGCACAATAAACGTTTAAAATGACTACACTCTAGGTTACTTTAAGGCACTTGAGTGACAATTGTCCTCTTGCTAGATTACATGGGATGTATAAAGTAACCAATTGAACACATACATGTCAAATAACCCAAAATATATAAATTGGAGTCAACCAAGTAAGCAGACATTAGTGTAGGGATAAATTGACTACATGCTTAACTGCTGGGTACTCACAGTTACATACATTCATCTGAAACATTTGTACATTGTCTGCAACAACATTGTGGGATTTATTTAAAGTTTACAAACAAAAAAATAATTCTTAAGAATGGTTTCTACTAAAAATGAGCCAGGCAGTGTTATTCAAATAGTAGCTGGAAGCTGCTACAAAATACAATGCAGCTTCCAAGGAGTCATGATTTGTTAAACAGTGCTTAGCAAACAAAGTGCTACTAGTGTAATGAAGTCCATGAAAATATTTTTATTTTAATTTTAATATATAAAAATTAATACAAAAAATAAATACTATTTATTTGACCAATAATCGGTCGGTGACTTTGGCACAACGTGAATTTCGTCGCACATTTCCTGGCCGTCCAACGCCTACTGGTGAAACACTGCGACGTTTAGCCGCTCGCCTCGAAGAGACTGGCACAACACAAGATGCTGCCAGGCGTGGCAGACCCCGGAGTAGCCGTTCTGCAGAGAATATTGCTGCTGTAGCCGAGGATGTCATGGAAGCGCCGTCGACATCGACCAGACGACGTGCCACGCAAATGGGTATCAGTCGACGAGTTCTTTTTGCCGCAACTTGATGAACTGGGATTGGAAAACATGTGGTTCCAACAGCACGGTGCAACGGCACACACTGCACGTGTCACAACCGATATGCTGAAGGATGTTTTTCCGTTTTGGCGATTTGCACTGGCCAGCAAGATCGCCTGATTTGACCGCTCCAGACTTCTTTTTGTGGGGCTTTTTGAAGTCGCGGGTTTATGTCAACAAGCCTCAGACTCTTGCAGCTCTTAAAGACAATATCCGTCAAGAATGTCAGGACCTATCGCCGGAAGTTTTAGCCAAAGTGATTGAAAATGCCATAAAAAGGGCTCAAATGACAATCAATTCTCGACTTGATGTAAAAAAAATTAATAGACCAAATAAAAATAATCCACAAGAATAATCAAAGTTCTTCATTTTTTTTTAATTACAGCCAAAAAACATCGGAAGTTTACTTTTGCGCCACTTGGCGCAAAAGTAAACTTCCGAGCTTGGTTGTTGAAAAATCTCAGTCGGATTGTATTTCATCTTTAATATTTTGTTATAATTGGTCAATTCACAAGGTCTCTTATCATGCCATATTGTCATAATATCCTAATATTTCACAATGTTTTTTATTGCTTTTCATGCAAAAAATGTCGTAAAACAATACTACTCTGTATGCTATGTTTATTGTGTTATCGTAACCAACCAGCAGAGACATGCGCCGAATGCCTAAGATTTTTTACTTAGTGTAGGGTATTATATGGTCGGGCTTGACCGACCATACTTTCTTACTTGTTTAAAATACAAAAATTAGCTATTTTCACGTAAAAAATATATTTATACCCTACACCACCATAGTAGGGAGGGTATAATGATTTTGTGCAGATGTTTGTAACGCCCAAAAATATTAGTTTAACACCTTAAAGTATACCGATCGACTTAGAATCACTTTCTGAGTCGATTAAACGAGGTCCGTCCGTCCGTCTGGCTGGCTGGATGTAAACCTTGTGCGTAGAGTACAGGTCGCAATTTTAAAGATATTTTGATTAAATTAGGTACATATTATTTTTTCGACCAAAGGACCAAGCCTATTGAAACTGGCTGAAATCGGTCCATTATTTCACCTAGCCCCCATACAAATGTCCTTCCGAAATTTAACTTGATCGGTCATAAATGTGTAATTTATCTATGTATCTACACAAATTTCGCTCCAAATAAGTTTTATATATACAAAATTCATGTCACCAAATTTTGTTACGATCGGTCCATAATTAGTCATAGCTCCCATATAGACCCGATTCCGAAAATCACTTTAACGTGCATAAATCGCTTAAAAATGTTGGTATACACTCAAAATTCAATACAGTTAACTTTCAAATAGACATAAATCACACGACCTAATTTCATGGTGATCGGATAGCACCCATATAAGGCCCACTTGCAAAAATCTTTCAAAAATATAAATTATTGAAATTTTAAAAGAAAAATGTTTTTTCTCTTTTACTTAGTGTAGGGTATTTTTTACTTGTTTTTACTTCAATTTGTTATTATAACTCCGAAAATACTGAAATATTGATTGAAACGCAATATATGAGGATTTGAGCATGAAGGTGACCTAAACAATAGTGTCGGATGCTATAAGGAAGGCCATCAGTTGTTCGGCTTAAAGTTAAGTGATGAATGAAACCTATCGAATCTATTATCTAATATGCTGCTTGATGTAGTAAATACCACCTCATGCATATGTAAAGCGACCTATTAAAACTCTATTAGATCTGACGAATTCAGAAAGATCCCCCCCAGCATCAGCTAATACACAGTTTGAGCAACACTGAATAAAAGACAATAAAATCATTTGCAAACCCACATAATAGAATTGAACGAATAAAATGCAAACAAACAAAAATTGCAACTAAAACGTAGATATGTACGTGTGCGTGTATCTATGTGTCCATGAATAAATGAATGAATGTGAAACTAGACAACAACAAAAGGAGTGGGGCTCAAGACTCTTAAATCACCCACTCTCTCTCACTCTTTAACATTAGAACCCAATTTCAACGAAGACACAAAAACGAGCACAATAACAAACTAACAATAACAACAACAAGAATAACAAGAAAAAAAAGCTTGAAGGAAATTTAGTGTTTTATTCAAATTAATGTAGGTCACGGAAAATTCAATTGAAATTTTCTTACAGTTTCCATCCACCTTTAAGGTCTATAAGAAAATACTTAACACCAAAATAGAAACTATCTACAATGCTACACGCCATGTACACACAGCACTACAGCGCAAGAATAGAAACGATGAGACCTAAACCCCAAACTTGATAGTTGACTCGAATGTATCTATGTATGTATGAATGTAATCGTACTGGCAATACTTTTTGGAAAGTCAATATGGAACAGGAAGTCAATTACTACTAACAACAAAATTTCTACAAATAAATAGGAGTTATTGCACTATCCATAGAAACCAAAAAAACAGAAGAAAAAAAAAACAGCAGCAGCAATAGAAGAGACAAGGCGATAGAAAAAAAACTCTTAACAGCATACAGAATTATGAATTGCAAATAAAAGCAATTTTATTTTATACTTATTTTGCGTTTTTTTTTTCTACATTTAAGCGTGTATTGGTACAACTTTCTCGTTTTGGCAAAAGTAGAAATAGAAAATATACATAAAGATTTTCACTTGAACTTTTAAGATGCAGTTAAAGCCATTACAGGCCTGTATATAGAAGATACTTTACAAAAAAACACATCATCATACATATAGTTTTTCTTCTTTATTTTCTATTTTTTTTTTTTGGTATGGTGGCTCTAGAGTTTTCCTCAATTTTCAAGATTTTTTTTTGTGTACAACATGTAGCAGTGAAGTTTGTGTGTTTTTTTTCTAAAGGTAAAGTATGTCAAGCATTACGTTAAAGATCAAGTACATCAGAGATATAAAAACAAGCAAATGGCCATCAAAATGAACAAAAAAAAAACTATTTTACAACAGCCTTAAAGCCATTGTGAAAAGAAAAACTCTTAATATTAAGGAAGCTAGAAACAAACAAAAAATGGAGAAACCCCCAAAGCTTTAAGAAGAAAATGTATGAAAAAAAAAACAACCAGCTCTTAGATTTTTCCAATTTTATCGTTATCGTCTTTATGACGATGATTAATATTGTACAGTGGGTTGAGAATGTTATGTCAGCATTATGTATATTATTGTAATGTTAGAAATTAAATTTAATGGATTCTCATTTATTTAGGAGCTCTCCTTGCAGCTTTCAGGTAATATATTGGGGGGATTTCACGTCAAGTGAACCAACTTTTAAAATCAATGTCTTCCGATCGGGGTGGAATTTGCACCAATGTTAGACCTCTCGGAGTTAGAGGGGGTCAAAATTTTACATTTTGGCCAAACATGTGATTTTTCTCATCCATGTAACTTATTACCTATTGTTCTTAGCAAAATGTGTCCTAAATAGTTTAGATAGCTATTTCTTCAATCTTTCGAAATAAAATATTTAAAAAAAATAAAAATTTTTTAATATTTTTTTTCCGAAATCAAAATCTTTTTTGACTTTTTTTCAAATGGGCTCTATAAATACTGAAATTTACATCAAGGAATTTTTACAAAAGAGAATGCTTCCATTCATAAGACTTCTAAATGTGTTCACTTATTTTTGGCCTGATTAGGCATCCTATCACTACGGTAAGCAAGTTCTTGAGTGGTACAAGAACAAAATGTGTTATTTGTACCAAGAGGGGCAAATCCTCCAAACTGCCTGGATCTAAGCCCAGTGGATAGATATTGGGATATTTATACCCTACACCGCCATAGTAGGGAGGGTATAATGCGTTTGTGCAGATGTTTGTAACGCCCAAAAATATTGGTCTAACACCCGATACCGATGGACTTAGAATCATTTTCTGATTCTACGTCTGGCTGGCTGGCTGTCCATGTAAACCTTGTGCGCAGAGTACAGGTCGCAATTTTGAATATATTTCGATAAAATTTGGTACATATTGTTTTTTCGGCTCAAGGACCAAGCCTATTGAAACTGGCTGAAATCGGTCCATTATTTCACCTAGCCCTCATACAAATGTCCTCTCGAAATTGGACTTTATGGGTCATAAATGTTTAATTTATATATGTATCTACACAAATTTCGCACCAAATTCATGTCACCAAATTTTTTTTGCGATCGGTCCATAATTAGTCATAGCTCCCATATAGACCCGCTTCCGAAAATCACTTTAACGTGCTTAAATCACTTAAAAATGTTGGTATATACCAGTATTTAAAAAACTAGACTACAAGTAGCAGTAGCAACGAAAAAACACAAGTAGTCTAGTTAAAAAATTAATAAAAACTCGGAGTCAATCAATTACTACTACTACTGCTACCTTCACATTTTGGTAGCAATAGTTGAAGAAAAAATTGAAAGTAGCAGAGTAATTTATTTTCTATTGCTACCTTAAAAAAGAAAAAGTTTTTATGTAGCAGAGTCACTTGTTATTAATTATTCTGCTACTTTTAAAATTTAGTAGTAATAGAAGTAGCAGTTGAGGTAGTAGAAAAAGTAGCAGTTGAAGTAGCAACTAAGTAGCAGTTGAGGTAGCAATAAAAGAAGTCAAAAATAAAAATATTCAGCCAAAAAAGTATATTGTGTGTTGTTGTTGTGAATGTTCGGCTTTTTTGTTATACACACAGAAAATACGATCATTCTGTTAGCAACACGAACATCTGAGACGACTAAAAACGAATAATTCTTTCAAACACTCTCTAAACAAAAACAACACACAGTGTTTAATTCTGTAAATTTTGGTGTTATGACTGGAGATTTTCTTTTTTGACTACTTCTATTGCTACCTCAACTGCTGCTTCAACTGCTACTTAACTGCTAGTTTACTGCTACTTCTAAATAATAAAAATTAAAACTCGATATAGAGCAGTAGCATTGTTTTGTATGCTACTACTCCATTTACAATTCATATTTTATTACTACTGCTCTGTTAAGAGTTTTATATTTTAAAGGTAGCTGTAGTTTTTAAGAAAACAAGAAAACGAAAAATGACAAATGCTACTGCTACCGCTACATACACTTTTTTGAAGCAGTAGTTGTAGCAATAGTTAAAAATTTGTTAGTTATCGTAGCTTTTTAAATACTGGTATATACACAAAATTCAACATAAATAACTTTCATATAGACATAATTTCATGATGATCGGTCCATAATTGGTCATAGCTCCCATATAAGGCCCACTTCCGAAAATCACTCACGAATATAAATTATTTATATTTTAAAAGAAAAATATTTTTACTTATTTACTTGGTGTAGGGTATCATATGGTCGGGCTTGACCGACCATACTTTCTTACTTGTTTTAAAAGAGAATTGAAGAGCACAAAAAAGGAATCCAAAATTGTGGTAGATTTTAAACGGAGATGGACAACCTGTTCGAACAAAGTTACAAATATTAGTCTAACACCCACCTTAAAGTATACCGATCGACTTAGAATCACTTTCTGAGTCGATTAAACTACGTCCGTCCGTCTTGTTGTAGCCTCCATACAAATGTCCTCCCGAAATTGGACTTTATCGGTCATAAATGTTTAATTTATATATGTATCTCCACAAATGCCGCTCTAAATAAGTTTTATATACACAAAATTTATGTCACCAAATTTTGTTACGATTGGTCCATAATTAGTCATAGCTCCCATATAGACCCGCTTCCGAAAATCGCTTTAACGTGCATAAATCGCTTAAAAATGTTGGTATACACACAAAATTCCACATAGTAAACTTTAATATAGACATAAATTACACGACCTAATTTCATGATGATCGGTCCATAATTGGTAATAGCCCCCATATAAGGCCCACTTCCGAAAATCACTCAAAAATATAAATTATTGAAATTTTAAAAGAAAAATGTTTTTGCTCTTTTACTTAGTGTAGGGTATTATACTTGTTTATATTACTTGTTTTTATTAACATTTATGTATGTTAAGGATTTTTCGATCTGTTTTCGAATTTATTCACAATTAAGTGAATTCGCTCATTTTACAAAATTTTGTTCCTATTATGTGTCTTTACGCAAAAGCATTAAAACTGAACAATTTCTGCTGTTTTCAATTTTTCATGTTTTTTTAAAACAAAATAATTTGCTATTTTTACGTAAAAAATATATTTTTGGCTTCAATTTGTTATTATAACTCCGAAACTACTGAACCGATTAAAACGTAATATATAACGGATCAAAGGTTATGTAAATTCCAATTTGTTTTTAGTTTACTTTAATATTATCGGACAAAGCGTTTTTGAGTAATCATTAATTATGTGGAGAAACGTTTAAAATTTTTTTTTAAAAAACAAATTCTCTATAGAATTTAAAATTTGGACCATATTTGTACTACTGGAACCACAATACATCAAAATTGTGTAGTGGTTTAAAAAGCCACTAAAATTTTTTCGATTTTGTTGCCCTGTGTAATAGAAAATTAATCTACATAGTATTGGAAGTTCGAGAAAAAACATGCATTTGCATATAAATCCGCCCCCTACTCATCAGTATGTCCAAACAAATCATGAAACAAAACAAAAGTACTTAAATCATTTTAAAGACATTAAAAGGACATAAATGAAATTTAACCTAAATATTATGCTTAGGGAATACAAATTTGCGAAACATTTTAAAGTCTGCAGACAGTATTAGAATAAATTCAAGTATTTAGACAGCCTACTGTGCACCATGGTGCTGGCGAATGATGACTTGATGATGATGATAATGATGATCATTGTCGTTATAATAAATTGCTTTGACTTTAGCACGAAATGTTCTCAAAAGTTGAATTTTTATTACCACGATATTTCTTTTTGTTTTGTTTTTTTTTTCCAGCTAAACTTTTTCGTTGCTGCAGTTGTTGTATCTTAGAAAATTATATACAATTTGATTACTGACTAAACTACTTTGGTTGTGTGGCATGCAGGCAGGCAGGCAGGCAAGCAAACAGTCAGTCATCAGCAGGCATGCTGCTGTATTTGACCGCAGTGAAAGTATTGTGTGAAAAAATGTGTTATTTTTATACAAGTAGTATACGAGTACATTTGCAATATTTAATGGTTTAAAGGAAGAGTCATTGTACAGATTAAATGTTTAGAAAGAAAATCACTAAGAAGATGTTTGCAGGCAAGGCAGAAAATTTTCTTTTCCTCTGCTGCTGCTGCATTATCTATCTATCTATTTATTTATTTTTTTTCACTCGTATGTAGATGATGTGAATGTTAAATGAATTATACTCGTATTCATATACATACATTGATATGTATGTTTGTGTGTATATGGGGAAGTGGTTAAAGATGACAATTTAAGTTGTTGTTTTATTTTAGTCATGCGCTTTTTGTTGGTTTTCTGTTTTCTTTATTTATTTTTTTCTGCAATTTCGCAAAGAAATGAAAACGTAACTAATTATTAAATATAATCTTTGAAACTTTCTCGAAAATCTTTGAAATCATGGGGAAAAGTTTCATTGATTCTGGTTACTTAGTTATTTACTTTAAGTCGAGAAATTGAAAGTGCGAAAATTTGGAAAAACAATGGCATGAATACTTCTTGTTTTATGTTAAAGTATTGCGAATATTATTGTAGTTATTCTATTAAAAGTTTAAGCATAAATTATTGCTTTAGTGTATGTGTATGTTTTCCAAGTCTTTCGTTTTTGAATAATACATGAAAATTTATAAAATTACAAGTTAAGGTATTTTACCTGAATTTTAGATAGGACATCAGTAATATTATTTTTTTTGGCTTAATTATTAGTAGCAGCCTTTACTAGTCGCCAGAAAATATTTTATGACATTTTGTAAAAAATAGAAACATTTTGCGATTATAATCTTAGGATTCTTTTGAAATTTTTTAAAAAATTTTAGGTATTCCCAGTTTTGTGTCTTGATTAAATATGTAACAAAACAAGTTGAAACTTTGCATTTAAGCGAAAAAATAATATATGACTTTAAAATAATATATGATTTTAACTTGTTCGAATATTTAAATCACACATTTAAAATTAATCAATTTATTCAAATATTTTAAATAAATTAAGAAATTAAGTTTTTCTCTTCGTCAGGTCCTACATAAAGTCGAATCTTCCAAAGTTCTTATTCATAATAAATTTAAAAATTTACTGTTAAAGCACTCAATAGCTATTAATATCATGTTCTTCGTCTATTTCAATGTAATCATGATCAATATACTTTTCAATATCACGTTCATCAACATTTTCAATATAATTTTCTTCTGAGCTAATAATTTGATTGATATAATGGAATTATTGAAAGTCCTAATTTAACTTTATCATCACTGTAATCTTTCAATCTCGATGCCATTATAATTTCATTGATGATCTCTAGATCATGAATTACAATAGATGGTGTATCTTTTGAAAGCGGTTTTTGTTTTTAACCCTCCGTTAGTCGCAATCATTTTCAATCGCGACTAGTCGTAATGTATCAAATTGATATCAATAAAAAAGGCGCGTTTGAAAATAATCTCTTCACTTTTTATTTCGAAAACATAAAAACAATATTAAATGCAATGTATTTAAAAGAGCAATACAAAAAAAAATCTAGTAAAAATATTATTTTATCAAAAAATAGCTTAAAATTTAGGGTGATTAAAAAAATTTACAATAAAAAATGTCTGGCTGTATCAACCAGATCAGTTGCCAGTAACAGAGGGTTAATAACTTATATGACATTTTTAATAATATATCTGTCATTTATTCTCACTTAGTTATTGAATATTAGTATAAACAGCAAAGTTTTTTTTTTGCTTCGAAAATGTCGAATTTTGTACTAACAAAGCGTCATATGCGGGAAGTTTTGCTTTACTTCTTTAATTTGAAAAAAAAGTGCCGCAGCAGTACACCGATTGCTTACCAAAGCTTATGGTGAATGTGTTCCATAGCTTTCAATATGCGAGAGATGGTTTGTGCGGATCATAAGTGGTGAATTTGACACGGAAGACAAAAAAGATCATGAATTGGAGGCATTACTCCATGAAGACTACTGTCAAACTCAAAAATTGCTTGCAAAATCATTGGGAGCTAATCAAGCAGCAAAATGTTTGTCAGAAATACTGCGAGATCGTTATAAAAGAAAATCATTTTTGCACCGAATCATTACTTGCGATGAAAAATTAATTCATTACGATAACCTGAAGCGTAAAATTTCGTATGTGAAACCAACCAGCCGAATCGACACCAAAGCCAAAATCCATTGTGCAAAAGTAGCAAAAGAAACCGAACTGCTGAAATCTGACCGGACCATCACAGGGAACTAGAGATGAGCGATCCCGTGATGTTTGAAGAACGTCGTTCTCAGTGAACGACGTGATTTATAAATCACGTTTTGTCTATGTTAAACGAAATAACAATTTTGTTAAGAAGAATATATTATAATATTTTGTATTTTCATTCTTAAATCTGCTCGTATGTTAACCAAAAACTAATATTTTCTGATTTAAAAATGTCTGTTAAAAAAACATAGGAAAATAACAGAATTAAGCAAATGCAACATAATTTTAAGAGAACTAACTGATATGGTACTTAACATTTTATTTTATACACTGTGTTGGAGATATGTATATGTAGCTATGGCGCGGATTTTCATACATTTATGCATAAATAAAATTATGCGCCTAAAAATAGGCAGTAACTGTTGTTACCAGTGAATGTTGAAAAATATAAAAGAACGACATTTAACAGTATGTTGAAATATGTGAAAGGACGATATTAAAAGTGCCTGTTACTTATTACAGTTGTTCCAGTGATTTTTCAAAAACGTTACCAGTGAACGTTGAAAAATATAAAAGAATTTAACAGTATGTTGAAAAATATAAAAGAACAACTTAAATGTACCTGTTACTTGCAACATTCAGTAACTATTGTTACCAGTGATTTTTCAATCACAATGATTAAATCACAGGTATGGAAATATCGCTCATCTCTACAGGGAACCAGTACCGAACGCAACTGATTCATTTGAAGCTTGCTTGAAACCGTAGTATTAAATCATGACAACGCTTGGCCAAGGGAAGTTTTGCTCATCCGCTTATAGTTCACACCTTGCCCCGTCCGAATACTATTTGTTGCGATCTATGCAGAATGCTCTCTCGGGAATACGCTTCACTTTGGAACAGATTATCCGATATTTGCTTGATTTGTTCTTGACCTCAAAAGAAGAGTATTCTCTCTTTTGGCTCGGAATCCAAATGTTGCCAGAAATATGGGAAAAGGTCATAGCTAAGAATGGCCAATACTTTGAATAATATTATTTTCTACTAATGTTTCAAAATAAAAGATAAAAATTTGAAAAAACCCAGCATTTTTAAATCATACACTCAATATATAATTTTTGGAGAATGGTTTATCATTTGAATATTTCAAATCTGTTTAAATGAACATGTTACCCGATCATGAAAAACTAAGTAGCAGTGTTAATATGTATGGTCTTTATTTTCACAAAAAATTTTAAAAATAATTTTTTGTCCGTAATTTTGATTTTTAAATATTTTTTAGAATAACTTAGAAAATAGTTTCGGGACATATTAATTTGGAGTATTTTATAAGCCAGCCAAATATAATTTTTACATATCTATTAGGAGATAGAAATATAATTTTCAAATTTATAATACAGTTGACATTTAAATGCAAAACAACTAAGGAATCCTAGCTAATTCCGCCACTTTTGCATTCCCTGTATTTGAAGGGGGTTTAGTTTTAGCTGTTGGATTAATTTTGAGTTAATGAGGCTGAGATCTCGGCCATAAAGAGAGCTGTACATTAGTTGAAGTACTACATAATATGCAGAAAGAATATCCAAATTTGTGCCGACAGTAAACCTACCATAAAATCCCTTTTGCTGTATACTCAACACTTAGGTTTGTTCATGAATGCCGTGTGTTTCTTAATGAGATGACGAGACATTTCAACCTGGAACTGATTCAAAAATCCCAAAGGCGATTACCTAAAATAAATAAATTAAATAAAATAATCAGAATCTGTTATCGAAAGTACCTTGCTTATACAGTGATATCACTGAGGAAAATGTTATGGATCTTGACGTGAAATTACCAATAATCATTTCAAGAACAAACTTTCTCAAATAAAAAGAATCATAAATATGAAATCATAAACATAAACAAAAATCTATAGAACAAAAATTTGTGGATGCTGAAAATAAAACATAAATTCTTATAAGCCATTTCCGATAATAACCAGCATCAATTCGTTTAACACAGACTTAGAACAAACTCTCTCAAACTGAACGAGTAATAGTGAAACTTTTTCTAAAATTTTTTGTATAAAATTCTAGCCATAATTTACTGTTGTATTGCTTTAAAAAGTCAACGAACTTGAGATAAATCACATGGCGTCCTATGCAGCAATAGCAACAAAAAGCTAAATAAAAAGTAATAATATTAACAGAAAAGAAGAATGTTTAAAGTAATAAACAACAAATGAAGCAATTTAAGTGGTAATAATTTAACAGCCGCAGCAGTAGCAGCAGCAACAACAATAAAAGTAATAACAATAACAACACCAACATAAATATATGTATGAATGTTCATAAAAAGAAGCAACAACTAAAACCTCATAAACAAATCCATGCACTTTTCCTAAAAATCTAGGTCAACTAAATGTACAACAAAAAGAAGAAGAAGAAAAAAAAAAACAATACCAACAATTGTCTACTACGTAGCATGTAAAGATACTCGTAGTATGTATGTGTACGTATGTACCTACAAATCGCAACAATTCACTATAGTGAGAGATGCCTTTCGAAGAAACAAAAACTTAATAAAGAATCATTATCACGAAACCAAAAACGTTTTACGTTTTTTTTTTCCCATTTATTATTTATTTATTGCAAAATTTATTTAATTTTTTTTTGGAAAATACAAAATACAATATCTATAGAGAAAAATAAAAAAAATATTACGCAGAATAGTGCGGAATTTTATAAAAAAAATTCCGCTTTCAAATAAATTTCGAAAGTCACGAAAATTGCATGCGAATTATTGAAAGAAATTCTTTGTAATTACCAAATCATCGTATCGCAATAACTTATTATAAAAAAGTTATTTCAAAACAATAACAATAATCAGCAGTGATGAGTAAAATTATAGATACAGAGACTGCACGGTGGTCAATTCCGGCCAAAAATCCATAACTTCTTTATAAAATTTTTTGAAATTTGGTATTTGTATTAAGAATAACATAACCGATCGATCGATAAATATATCGATGTTCTAATTAGAGATGCTAAACGGGGAATCCCGTTCCCGAAAATCCCGGGGTTTTCGGGATTTTCCAAATCCCGTTTTTCATAAATAAATAGGGGAAATTGTAATTTTTGTGTGACTTTTTCATTCATTTTGACATTCACATGCCCGAATATCGCAAAGTGATGTTCAGCAAAGTTGTTAAGCTCAACTCCTGCTACAATATAGTTAATAAAGGAAAACGGTATTTTTGGTTTTCCTTGAGTGGGGCTCTAGAAAATCAATTCTTTAACTTTTTTGTAAGTTATCTAACAAAACTCAATTTAAATCCTCTTCAAATGAAATTAATTTTATCTCAGATGAGGAGCTCGAACAAAATGAAAATATTTCGATTGCTAAAAGGCTAAAAGATATTATTAATAAATGTAAAAACCCCAAATAACAATAACGAAACCTAATTATAATTGGATTTTCAACTTGCAAAAGAAATACATCATTTTATTTCTGAAGGAACAAGAGGAAAATACTTGCAGATTTGTTATAAGTATTTGCAAACGGGTTTGCCAATGTGAAAGATGTTTTTCGGCAGCAGCATATGTCGAAAACAAAATTCGTTCCAGAATGGCAGATGAAACCATAGATGCAATAGTATTCTTAAGAAGCTATTTAAAATAAACACTTTTTATACTAAAGTACGGTTTTTCACCAGTATGTCGATTTTTTTCACGAAAAATCGTATAGCAGAAACGCATTCTACGGAAAATTCTAAGAAGAAACCAGAGGTCTAAAATCAAATCCTATTGCATTTCGTCTTTTATCCAATGATATTTCAGTATATATATATTTTTTTAATAGTTTTTTTATTGGATAAAAGACGAAATGCGCAAGATAGGATTTGATTTTAGACCTATGGTTTCTTGGGGATAATTTCATAGATTTTTGCGTAGATTGCGTTTCTGCTATACGATTTTTTACGTTTTGATCGTCCATACAAATCGACCCGGCCTAATGTACATACTTTATTGTTATTTCTTCTTATATAATGACTCATGCAAGTATTTTATGCTTTTTATTGTCTAATAAAAATGAATTGCTAAATAAAAAATTTACTTTCAATTGTAAAGACATAAAGACATTCTTTACCAAATCCCGAACCCCGGGATTTTTAAAAATCAGTCCCGATTAGCATCTCTAGTTATAATACAGGGTTTGACCAAAAAAGCATGGACGTTCTAAAAGTATCAAAAAAATTGCATGTAAGTGGCTGAAATTTAGTCCAAAAATAAAGAATAAAATATGTGATCGAAAAAAAAATTGGTCATTCAAATTTCTGATAACATATACAGGGTTTGGTCAAACAATCATGGACGTTTTAAAAGTATCGAACAAATTAGATTATTCATATAATTATTCATTATTCATACATTTAATATCAACACACTTGATCCATCGCAAAAAACATTAGAAATTACATACAGGAGTTGGCCAAATAAACATTGACGTTATAAAAGTATCGAAAAAAGTATTTAATTTTTGTAAATGGCTTCAATTAGGTTTATAATTAAAAATTACATAAATAATACATTCAAAAAATTTCGACATACAAATATGCGTGGTTTGGTCAAATCAGCATAGACGCAAATAACTCTCAAACTTACATAATTTTTGAAATCGACCAAACAAATTTGTAAAAAATGAAGGCCCTGAAATCTTTCTGGTTATTGGAATGGCAAACAATTGCAGCTTATATGTATAGTACATACTCTTAACACTTTACTTACTCTTTAGATGTAATTTACACTTAACCTCTAATAGCCCTTTTAATTTGTTCTGGCCTTTCAAACTTTTTTTTAATTTTGTTTCAATAGGTTTAAAATTAGTTCCTAATCACTTCACTTTTATATAAAAAGAACACGCAAAAAATCCGTAATAACTACGTGGATTGGTTAACTGCTAATTGTTTTATAAAATCTGTTCTAATTTGCAAAAACAAAAACTTTAAAGAAAAAAGCACAGGCTACTTCGATTCAAAAGTAAAAAAATTAGGCATAAATCAATGAATAATTTTTACGTTTTCAAATAAGAGTTATTCATAATAAATATTTTTTTCGTTGCTCATAACTCTTATTTTCGATTTATATTTTTTTACGTTGCTCATAACTTTTATTTTTGATTTTTATGTTTTTAAGTTGCCTAATAAGAGTTATTCTAAAGAATATATTTTTTTCGTTGCTCATAACTCAAAAGAAGTTTCTTTCGCCACCTTGGTTGCATTTTATTAGTACATACATTGAATTTAACCTTTAAAGTCGCAAAAAATAAGCTAGGTATGAGATTGATGTTTTTTATTGTGTGTTTTTTAATTATGAAGAATTTTGTTTCAAAATCAATGTTTTATCAAACGCATTGTCCTCCAAGTTGCACCTTTTCTCAGTCAACAAAATACGCAAAGCAGAAAATGCTCTTTCAACAGAAAGCCGTTTAGCCGGCAGTGCATAGACAATATGAACTAATTTATTTAAAAATTGCAAAAGTATCCTTTTTCTCTTCCTAATATTGCAACAAATTGGCTTCTACGTCCAGTCTCATAGGTTTAAAGCTCTCTATTTCAGCTATAGCTGCTAATAACTCTCGCGATGTATTGCCTTTGTCATCTTCTGAAGATAAATCCACTTCAAGTTCTCTAATTGATGTTCCGAACAACGATGACGTATTTAGATTCGTCGATTCGTCAATCAGAAAATCGGATATTGGTTGAAGTGGAGATACTTCAGGTGAAGTTAAATCGAAAATAAAAGTTATGAGTAACGAAAAAAAATATTTATTATAAATAACTCTTATTAGGCAACGTAAAAAAATATAAATCAAAAATAAAAGTTATGAGTAACGTAAAAAAAAATATTTATTATGAATAACACTTATTGAAAAGCAAAACTTATTTTCATTCAAAATAACTATTATTTAAAGAAACAAAAAATTATTTCTACAATATAACAGTTATGGCTAAATTTTTTTAGATATTTCTTATAACAGTTATGTCTCTGTTATAAAGGAATGGTGTACAATTGCTCAATTATTTTCCTTAGTTTTATTTGATGTTTTTTGAACTTGACTTTCTCTAAAAGATGCTTAAAGCTCTAAAACAAGTGCAGAATATTCATACAACAAAAAACATTTAACCCAAATAGACTAATAAATTATTCCAAAAACACGTAAATGTTCAGGGCTGTCACAGAATTATATTCCGATCGAAAGTGGATTTATTTTAGTATTTAGCTTTTTCACAAAGAGTAAAACTTTAAATTTCCCGGGATTCCGGGAATACTCGCATAGAACAAATTATTAAATTTTAAGAACGTAGTGCGGGAAACGAAAAACTCTACTAAAAATTTAGAATTTTATTTTAAGAATAATGTTTGTAAAATATTTAGATATCCTAGGATATATAAAATGGGATATCCTTTGTTCAAGGACTATTTTCTATGGTATATCATGAAATCACTTTCGAGAAGAAAACCTTAAAATTAACGATACATTACCAACAGATTCTAAAATGTAACTAACAGTTTATAAGTTATTAAGAGCATCTACTAAGAAATATGAACTTTGAATTTCGAAATTCTGGAGATCTTTACATTTTGTGTGGCAGTGGAAAACATGCTCCTTTATATGAGGAGCCGCAGAACAAAAGGTACTTTTGGTGTTGTACGTTTTGTTAAGCACCAATTTGTTCAGACCCCATTTCCATAGTAAACAAATTTTGCTAAATTGATTGTTTCTAGAAGATTTCAAAACCAATTTGTCAAAAAATGCGAAAAAGTACCTTTTGTTTTGCGGTTCCTCAATATAGAGTTAGTCATTATTAGTATTAATTGCGGACTTTTGCAATGATCTGTTCAAAACAAATTCAAAAATTTTACAACAAATTTATCAGATAAAGCTAATTTTATTTCAAATACAGCAATTAATGCCCCTTAAACTTATTAACTGTGATTTAATTTGCTCTGATAGACTGTCAATTTGAATTTCTTAATTAATTTCTACATTTTTAATTCATGTTTCTAAAATTTTCTACGATTTTCTGCACATCTGCTAATGTGGTAACGAAACAATAAAACACAAATGCCAACAAACTTTAGTATATTTTTTTTGAATTTCATTCAATTTGTGTGCTTTTTTTCTTGTTTGTTGGAAAAAGTAGGTGAAGGTAAGCAGTTGCCAATAGCAGCAGCAGCAGCAGCGGTAGCAGCAACATACAACAGTCATAAAACGCAGCGAAAGCAGTACTCTAAAGAAAAGAAGAGCTGCAAATGAAGGAAGACAAAGTGCCGATGCTCTTGGATAGTTTCACTGCTGCGAGTACTATAGTAATGAAAACAAACGAAAAAAAAATGAAATACAATTTTACACGAAAAACAAAGGTCATTGAGCTTTTATGCAGCAATGTCAGCGAATGACAATGTGTGATATTTCATTCACTCAATGTACGAGCGAGTAGTAGGTACTTACTTGTATCTAAGTCCAAATGTATAATAGTAATATTATGGTTATGGTATGGTCTATGAATGCTTAAATAACCATTGTTAGTTAGCATCTATAGACATGTCCGATGTACATACGTACTAAAATGAAATAAAACATTTAAGTATTCAAACGTACACATTCATATAACTACAACTCGTAAATAACCATAAGGTTCACTGACATTTATAAGCAGATATTTTAGTAGAGCACACATACATAATAAAAACAGCTAACAACTGCACTAGCAGTGGTCTAACAGACTGAGTGACTGACAGCAGCACAAGCAGCGCCAGCAACATGAATAGCACCATCAACAAAGCTGCCGTTTTGGTGTAGTAAAGCTTCAAATTGAGTTTGTTAATGAAAATCATGCAGTATTCAGATATTTGAATTGTTAAATATTATTTTATTGTTTAAATACAAATTATATACATATTTTTATAAGTTTTAGAAATGCTTTTGTTATTGGGAGTCTTTGTAGAAAAGTCATTGTCATTGCTGGCAATGTTGTTTGTATTATTATTGCTGCCTTTGCCGTTGCTGCTGCTGCCATAGTGTTGGCAATTGTTATTGCACGTGATTAGCAGAGAAATTCTTATTTCAATTTTTCATTATGTTTTGAATGTTAATAATAAATTTCTTTTGCAGTGGAAGATTTATTGATATTTGATGGAATATTTTTTTGTCTCAAAAATTTCTCTATGTTTATATTACAGCAAGAAAAGTTTTAAGATGTCAATGCAGCACATTTTATTATTAATGTAATCTGCTACTATTAGTATATAGCGTATTGTTTGGTATATTATTATTATTATCATATTTTCATTAAATTTTATAACTGAAAAATGTATTTGAAGTTCATAAAACAAAAGTCTTAAGCAACAAACTTGTTTTTATGAATTACTGAACGTAATGTTACACGGTCATACAATCGTCCACGCCCATACAATCCAAATCGATTTTTTCGCATAAAATTTTTAGTAGTCTAGAAATTTGGTACTTACATTTTCTGAAACAAAAAAGGAACGCATGCTAAGTTTTATTGAAATCGGCCATGCCCACCGCCCATGAAACCCATACATAGATAAGAATTTGTTGATATTTCGTTTATCATTCGACAAAAATTTTTGAGAACAACTTTTGTTGTTTGAAACAAAACACTCCTTTCACTTTATTAAAACAACCGCTTGGGGGAAGGTGGGGCTACATTATTTTTTTCCATGAAAAATCAAAAGTAAAATAATTTTTAGAGGCTTATAGATTTGGGTATATCTTCTTAACGGTTTATGATATCCCCATAATTTTTTTTATTTATGGAGGAATGCTATTATTTTTGAGATATGTTAAAGGTAAATGGTATTATCAGGAAAATTCTAGATATATAAACCACTGAATTGCGTGAAAATATAAGTAAATTTTTCATCTTTAAAAATTTCTATACAAAACTGCATCATTTGATTTTTTGAAAAATCAATTTTATGGGAAGTAAAATAAAATATTTTTTTAAATGTTTGATTTTTAAAGGCTTTTATGAATATTATTCCAAAAACGATTTAAAAAAATGTTTTTTTTTTAAATCTATTTTTAAATTTTTTCAACAAATTTTTTTTTGTAAAATATTTCAGAAAAAATTTAAATATTTTTTTTTATTTGTTTTTAAATTTTTTGTAAAATACTGCTCACAAAAAAAGAAGGTATATTTAATGGGTTTTCAGGTTATAGTATATCATAAATTGCCCAAAAATTCATGAAAACACATTTTTGGACCATGTATTTTTTAAAATTTGTTGGAAATTTTGGTAAAGAAATAATCAAATAACTTATTTTGAAAATATGACAAATATAGAAATTTTTTTTTTTTTTTTTTTTATTTTCCATCAAAGTTGAGAAATAAGTATTGAAAAAATATTGTATCTGAAAACGGACCAAATTACTTTTACGAGCAGCAGGATTCATCCAAAAATATGGATATGAGGTACCATACGAATTGAAGATTGAACGCTATAAAAGAAATCACGCTATTACGCATTACTAGCGATGAACAATTAATTCATTAATTCGATAACTCGAAGCGAAAGAGATCGTGGGTGAAGGTCGGCCAACCAGCCGACACCAAAACCAAATATTCATGCCGCTAAGGATTTTCTCTGTATTCGGTGAGAGCAAAAGTATCCTATCTACTATGAGCTGCTGAAATCTGATCAGAGCACCAAAGGGAACCACCAAACTGATTGGTTTGAAGCATGAGAAACTCGTCCACATGTTGCAATACCTGTTAAAAATTATTTAGAAAGAAGTGGTTGGGAAATTTTGCCCCACCCGCTTTATAGTCCAAATCGTGCCCCGTAAGACTACTATTTGTTTCGATCGATGCAGAACGCTCTATCTGGAATACGCATCACTTTGGAACAGGGTATCTGATACTGGCTTGATTCGTTCTTGGCCTGTAAATCTGAGCAGTTTTTTTTTAATCGGAATCCATATGTTGCCAAAAAGATGGGAAAAGGTAATAGCTAACAATGACCAATACTTTGAATAAATTTATTTTATATAACTGTTTCAAAATAAATCTAAATATTTGAGAAAATCTCGCGAAGTTTTCTGAACCTCTGTGCGGTCTTGGAGCAGACTAAGAACTTGTGACTTCAGTAATGGTAAAAGCAGATTCCTTCATGTTGTGTTATCGCAGAATATTGCATCTAGACATTGTATATGGTGGCCCATTTAGAGTATTTTTCTTGGAAAGACTCACACAGCAACAGCGTCTACAAATTATTCAGCATTATCTCGTGAAGTAATTGTCAGAGATAAAGATTCCGGCATCCAATTGTATTTTAAGTGTTTTATTTAAAATACTGTAACAAATCTTGTATAACCTTCACTAAATTATATTTTAAAATAATAATGTTCCACTAAATTAAAAAGAAAAATTTAATTTTAAATTTTTTTGTTTAATTTAGTGCAAAAATTTTACGAACCTTTTTTTTAATTTTTTAAAATTTTTTTTTTTTGGAATTAAGTAGTGAAAAAAATTGTATGACAAAAAAATTATTTTGGTGAAAAAAAATCGGGTTAAAAAATATTATTCCCTATTTTGACCCATTGTAGGTCCGACTTATATGGCCTTACATTCGCCGTTGCAAAGGTCTTTGAAAGTATGGTCTATATTAATGACTTTATAATCCAGATATATGTCGATCAAAAATAGGTCAAAAATCTTGGTTGTCCTGGTTTTGGACCGATTTTCTCGATTATAAATATCAACCGCTCCGGGTATATAGCGTATATATAGTAAAGGGTACAAAAACATCTTAATGGATAATCGTTTACATAGAGCATCAATATGTCGTGTTGATTGTGGACTACATTTCAAGAGTATCGTTAGAATACGTTGCATAGTTTATTCAATGAATTTTGATTATATCATAATAGGTAGATTACTAGATCACTGGGTCTTTAAGATTTTGTCAATTAAGGAAATTGTGGTAATTGTGGTTCGGGCGCTATTTGCGCTATTGCGGTTAATATATACTTCTGCATTTAAATTTACTGAAGATCGGTCATTATGAAAAAATTTATCACTTAATAGGAACCAAAATTTGACCAGCGAAATACTGGTGATCCAATAACAAAATACATGAATAAAAAGTTGCTGATGCTAAATAGGAAACAACTTTAATCAGGTGCGGATCCAGAGGGGGTGAAATAGGATTTCCCCCCCAAAATCAAAAAGTTTTCATATAAAAAAATAGAACAAATTTTGATGGATCTGCCAGATTTTAACAGATATATAATGTCATGACCATGAGACATTTAAAATAAACCATAATTTTAAAAAACACTGTACTATGATTTGCACATTATTTTGCAGCTAGAAAACCGAATATAATATTAAACCAATTTCTCCAAAAGAATTTCCTTTCCCAAAATAAAATAAAAAAAAATTTAACAACCGAACCAAAAACTAACAACTGCGTCTACACAAATTCCAGCCATTTTTTATTTTCTTTTTTTCAATTGACTGGCAAAAATAAACTAATAGAAAGGAATTTGTTTGATCAAAATAAATTAAGAACATAGAAACAGACAACAAACACATACTTGTACACACTCTTAGAAGACACAAAAATCCAATTCGATACTCGTACAAAAATACTATTCATTCCAACTGATTTGATGATTTACTTTAGCCAAAACATCAACTTAATTTGTTGGCAATGACTTTTATGGCTGCTATTTTCTCTCCTTCCTCTAGTTCTTCGTTTTCCACTTCTTCCTCATCATCTGCTTTAGCTAGAGATCTTCTAGTGCTGCTGCTGCTGCTGTTGTGGCTGCTCCTAATGCTTTTGACTTTAACATGCTGAGTTTAGCTTGTTAAACAAAAATGGTAACAAGCGTATAATGAATGTTGTACTCTTAGTTATTCATTCGTTACATTCGATAGATATGATGGCAGAATGTACAAAAAAAAAAAACATTTCAAATAACCAAACAAATCCAAAAAAAAAGTAATCAATGAGACACCATAAAATTTATGCAAACACTCTATGTTGTATTCCGAATCTGACTCAACCAAAATCAGAGCCTTAAATCAATGTTTTCATTACAAAACAAAATAAGTCAAATAATTGATTTTTCTTTTAAGGTTAAAACAATTTTTTCCGGAATTAATTTTAAAATTTTGAATGTTTTTCTTAACACTTCAAAATTTTCTTATTACTTTATAGGAAATTTACATTCTTTTAATGTTCTGCTGTAGTCTAATTCGTGTTTTTTTTAGGCGGATGTTGACGTCGCGTCTATATGCAGTTTCTGTTCCATTGCTGTGTGTCAACATTGTCTGTTTGTTTAATAAACTTTAACATTCAATTCAAATTTTAAGTGACTGTAGACGACTCTATACTACGAGTATTTGTTGTCTTATCTTAGTTGAGAGAGAAATTGCAAATAGTTTTTTTTTTTTTTTATTTTTTTGTATATTCTTTAAAAAGTCTATATTTATTTATGTACTTTTTGTTTGGATTTATACACTTACTAATAGTTCTTTTGGAGAAAAATAATTTTAATATTTGTAATACTCACAGTTTGGGAATTTTTATGAAATTGCTATCAGACGTTCTTAACAGCCCATATAATCCTCCGATTAAAAGTTCAGCTACAGTTCCTCTATTATGAAATGGCACCGATATACCAGGCTTTTGACAATTTGTATTATCATTGCCATCCCTTTTTATTTAAATCATGCAAATTATGTTTGCATGACTGTGAAGCCCTCAAGCCAACTCCATTTCCATTCAATAATTTGTTGGAGAAATGATCATTGCAATTGTTGTTCTTTAGAATTTATACGTTGGTGTCTCAAGTTGTAGAGTGTTGTTTTTATAAATATTTCTTTTTTTTTTAGTTATTTTGTATTCTATAAATAATTTGTTGGCTTTCTTTAATGCACAGAGATGGCTTGGACAAAAAAAAATCTAAATAAATAAACTAAACTTTCGCCAATTTGTACAAACTTCATATGTATGTATGTACATTTACAAAAATAACTTGATTTATTTAGGTACATTGTAAAAAAAAACTATAACACATGAAAATGTTTAGTTTAGAAGTGTTAAATCTGGTCCTTTGAATCAGTTTTTTTTTAATTTAATTTAAAATATATTTTTGGGTATTAAGGATTTTTCATATTCACTGAACGTTTGAAAGTAAGAAATTTTATTTATTTCTTTAAGTGTACTTTAACTAAAAATTTGCCTAAATCTATTTTCTTTGGTAAGAAATACAAAGTTAGTTTAAGAAGAAAAAAAAATAGATTAGTTATTTCAAATATAATGAAATTGATTTGGGTTACTTATAAATTAAATAAAAGTGTCACTTATAGTGTCTTTTGAGGCCAAGAAATAATCAAGCAAATATCGGATACTCTGTTCCAAAGTGAAGCGCATCCCAGAGAGAGTGTTCTGCATCGATCGAACAAAATAGTAGACGGACGGGGCATGGTGAGGTAAAACTACACAACCACTTCTTTAGAAATACTTTTTAACAGGTATTACAACATGTGGCAGAGCGTTGTCATGATGGAATAAACTGGAGAATTCCTCTCGACTCTCGAGCTGTCAACATACTAATAAAAGGTAAATCATTGGAGACTACTTTGAATGTGAACAATATACGATGATTGCTTTCCTAGATATACATATAAGATGCATTTAAAAACATAAATCACTGCAAGTCTGGGGAATAACGAGAATTCAAAACAAGTTTGGCTTGGAACAGTCCAAGGTGGAATGATCTGTCCTCTACTAAAACTGATTGTTGTTAATACGATTCATTTTCAACTGATAGTAAAGGCTTAAGAGGACGATTATGTGGTATAGATGGTTCCAGTAATGTTTCTAGATTTCATAAGCGAAATGTCAACTAGTGGATCACAGAGAGTGGGATATGAGTTAATCCATGCTCTGAATACAACACAGTATTAACAGAGCTATGATTGCTTTCTATAGCTGTCGCATAATGTTTAATGCAAAATTTTCCTTTATTATATCCACCTGTAGTGTGATAATACTATTTGTCTCTGGTTGCTGGAGATCTGGAATTTATGATCAAACACCAAGACTACATAACAGATAGTATTCCTGACGGGAGTGGAGATAAAATGAAGAATAAATATGCCATAATGTTGGTTCTAATGGCTTAAAGATGAAGAGTTGCTGTTATGATCTGGTGTCTTTTACGTTGAACTAGCTTAAAGTTCGCAATACGTCTTACTGCGCGAAATATTGACAATCGGGGAGTAACGAAAAGTTCTACGCTAAGTAAATATTCGTGGGAGCACTGGTATATTTGTCGACAGAAGGAAATCTGTCCAGAGTACTACAGAACGAAATCTTCATTATTATCGGAAGGCTGATAATTTTCTGAGCTAATGGGCTTGATCAAGTACTCATATATCATAGCGATCCCACTTGTCATGTGGTCTTCTCAAACTTAAATTATAGCAATTTTAGCGAAATGTACGATTTATTTACAGCACGTATTATGCAACAACCAATCACGAAGTCATCGACAACATTATTCATATCCAAATTCCAAAGGTTAATCACCTGAACATTTTAGAGTCACCTTTGTCGGCCTATTCATACGTATCTTAAATTTTGAGGAGCTAGCAGACATATAAAATAAAAATGCTAGCAGACATCCTTATATTCATCATATTGACGCACAAGTTTCCACTGCTAATTTTATTAAAGATTGCCGCTCAGAACTCTATTTTATTAGATTACTTGAGGGATAATAATAAATGATCCCCCAAACCTACATAATTTAATTTGATAGAATCACATCCACTCAATCAATTATACACGCACACTCAAATTCAAAAAGTGTGATAAATGTCTGCCAGTTAATAATGAAAACGACAAGCCTCTTTAAATAAATTTCCCTAATAAAAAAGTTATTAAAAACTATAAAAAAAAGAGTGACTACTGTTGAGATTTGAAAAATAAAACTACTACTAAGCGGTTGAATTTAATTTTCCATTAACACATTACTATAAACAAAGTCTTGTAATAAAGTCAAATAAAACACAGAAAGGAAAAAAGCAAGCAACAAACATTCAAAGCTCATTATGACCAACAGCATCTTTGTCATCATCGTCAACATTGGATACCATAAACTAACTTTAGCATCATCCGCAGCACGTAATAAATAGTGTATGAAAAAACTGAAACCAGCCAACCAGCCAACCAGCCAGCCAGTCAGCTAACAAACAAACCAAACAAACAGTCAGCTACTAAAAAGTCCACAATAATCAAAATTACTACTCTTTCCTTAGCCATTTCATTTCATAAATATAATATGTGTGTATTCGTATGTGTGTGTATCTGTGAGTCTTTCATTTAGTTGGAAGATTGTGAGTATGTGTGTAAAACATCATCATCATCATCACGATCGTCATCATTTCTTCTACATCTCTTTCACCAACCTACCAACTATCCTACCAAACAACCAACCAACTAACCAACCCATCCATACACTCTAAAAACTCACAAACGAAACTCTAATCGTCAGCAACGACAAAGAAACACATACACAGGCAATCATTTCCGATCAGCTGTCACCCCAGTGTTCCACTTTCATAATGAAAATATGGGTCAAATGGTTGGGGCATTGATTTAAAAAAGTTCAATGACCCATGATCGCGTACAATGAAACAAAAATACAAAAAATATATAAAAAAAAAATTACTACTACGTTCACTATAAAGCATTAGCAGCGTAAAGTTGACGACATCAGCAGCAACAATAACAACAACACTCTAACTAATACAAAACACAACAGCAACAACAGCAACAGCAATAAGCCGAAGAAAAAAAAAGCCGGCTTTGTTTATCGAAGTTTTACGGCTTGAAATTTACTTTTTATTCTGAGCTTAATTTCAATTTGTTTGTAAACAGAGAAATTTTTCCCAAAGCCGAGTGTGAATGCCAGAGAAGTAAAGAGCGTTAGCTTGAGAGAATACGAGATTTATCATTTGAGAGCAGGCAAAGCATTTGAGGAAAAGAGAGTAGTTAACTCAAGTTTGAGCTGAATTTGAAGATTCAACATGTTGTATTGTGTTTTAGGTTGTAGTTGCAATATTTCTCACTCTGTTTGGAGGGTTAAAGGCTTGAGTTTTTTTAACACATCTCTTGCTAAGTTTTGGGGGCCTGTGTTAAAATTTTTATTTTAAAATCTTTAACTTTATTTCATTGCAGACTTCGCTGGAGGAGGTTGTACTGGCAGCAGTAATAAGTGGTTGATTTTATAGTTTTTTTTTTATTGAAAAAAAACAGTTATTTTTTTAAAGTGTAAAGATTAGATTTTGGGCTTGTGCATAGAAATAGATTCAACTTGGTTTAATCAAACATATATTATTATTATTTGTTAATGATATTATGATTTATTTATCATTATTATTCGTGTTTGCTGGTTTTCAAGAATAGTGCTTTTCAATAACTAATTTTTCAATATAATAAAAAATGTCAGTTCTTAAATGTTTATTTATTTAGAGGGTATTTTCTAAAACAATTCACCTCACTTTCAAAATATTTCCATGGAAATAATAATTTACAAAATAATGAAGTTAGTCTTTTTTGGAAAATTGTAAAATAGAAATATAACGCGATCATATAATATTTGAATTTCAAGTATGAGATCAAGGCACTTCTACCGAATTATAAATTAATTTTTTGATTTTTTTTTTGATTCTCGGTTATTTTTTTCCCTCATCAAAAAACTTATGCTGATAATTTAAGTAATATCGAATTTTGGGTCATAGTAAAATATTTAATATTAATTAGAGACGAGATGAAAATTGTTCATTGTTTGAAAATTCGTTTAAAAAAATTTTAAAATATATAATATGGTATTTGAGAATTGAATGAACTATTATGATTATATAAGATATAATGGATTAAAAATGTCTAGCTATTTTATACTTTTAGCGATTTTTGTTAAAAATTTGAATTTTAAAGTAAATTTTTAATTTGGCTCAAGTTCATTTATTATTAATATGTACTCTGTAAGAATACCACTGTAAATTAATTTTAGACAATTGGCAAATTGGAATGCATTTTCTACTCTGCCAAGGGTGGCATCAAGAAACTTTTTGATTATATATTAAAACAACTTTAAATATTTTATATTTAAAGTTGTTTTAATTAGAAAATTTTTCACCTTTGAAATTTGTATTGAATACTGAAAAATTAATAAAAATGAGCAACCTCCAACATTTAGTATTTTGATGACGGAGAATAATTACAGTTTGGTAGTACCGATCAAGCCCATTTTAAGAATCGCTCTAAGTAAGATAGAGAAGATTTTTTCTAAAATTATTCCTTGTCATCTAAAAACCAAGTGCAAAAAAAAAATTTAACAAAGTCGGATAACGTTTAGTGGTGGCAAATTTTGTTTGACGTTTCGAATTTTGGCTTAAAGTGAAAAAATAAATATCTCATTTGCCCATAGATATTTAAATATAAAATATAACAATTTTCTGACATTTTTTTGAAAGAAATTTCAAAAAATTTAAATTTTTTTTTCAATTTAAATAAATGTGGATTAAATATTAATTTTAACGTTGCTACCAATTTTGGGTAAGCGTTGGGAACGATTTGAAAGAGGAAATTTTGAAGAAATTTATATTTTGTAACAAATAGTAGTCTATTTCCTAATATTTAATTTCAGATTATGACATTGGGTTGCTAATAGTGTTTTTAAAAAACCGGTTTTTCGGTTAACCGACATCGAAAAAACCGGTTAACCGGCATATGTGTGTAGAAAACATAAAATGTCCAATAAAGTATATACAGCTTTAAATTTTATAATTTTTATAAATATACAAAAGTGCCAAGTCCATTTATTTTGTAAAAATTTCAAAATTATTATCTCAGCCAAATGGAATTGAGCATAAATATGTTACTAAATACATAATACTTGTTTTATTTTAATTATTGGTTTATTCATTAAATTTCAACCAAAAAATGTAAATCACTTTTTTAATGAAATATTTGATAATTTTCATATTTAAAAAAAATTAAAATAGATAAAATTCATATTATATTTTTCAAATGCTCTAAGTCAACTTTGGCTAAATTTTCTCACGAGAAATACAATTTTAAATTAAATATATAAAATACCATCGTTCCTAAATAATAAAAATTTGATATTTGTTTAAAACTTAGCCATTTAAAAATTAGATTTTTTAGGATGGCTCTAATTAGTATCTAAAGGTAACTGATAATGTACTAAAGTTGTAAAATTGGGTTCAAATTTTGTTTTCATTTCTTTCTAATGTTTGAGAAAATATCCAAGTTATTAGCATTTTCTCACGCCATATATTCAGCAGTAATGGATTTTTTGTATTGTTTGCCCACTTTTTTAAGGGCAGGTATATTGTCTATATAAATTATTGGATAGATTCATTTAATGTAATGTTTTCTATGTTACACTACGTTCAGATTGATGAACTATTTGGTGAAAAATTCGTTATTCATCAAATACAAACCACATCAAGTTTTAATTAAAGATTGTTACATAAATATTTCTCTAAAGGTCTGTCAATGTTTGTTACTCAAAATTTGCATCAACCGGTTACATTTATTTGCATAAATATAATTATTCAGGAACAAAAAACCGTTTCCTTCTTTTTATAGATTTTAGATTTTTGTAGTGACGTCTACAAATTATAACATTAATAATACTGAGCTAGTTGAAAAAACTATCAAGCGGGGCTTTAAGCGGTGGGTTAACTCAATTCGGGCACGCTGGATCCAGTGGTGTTAACCGTTTTTTGAGGTTAGCTTTTGTTTTCGAGATATACCGTTATTACGAAAATGGAGGAGGTTGCACAATATATATTCGCTTAACTCAAAAATACTTCAATTTATTGAATATGCTTACGAAAAACTAAAACTTTTTTATCTGCGCAGTCGCTTTGGAAAAAAAAAATTTTTTAGCAAAATTTCGAAATTGGAAAATGCAGCTATGCTAAATTAACTATTAAACCGTACAACACTCAATATTAGACACGAACCCGATGATATACGTCTGAAACAATAAATTAAATGGAGCAAAACTGCGCTTTCAGTTTTTCATTTCCTTTTAAAAGGACTTCAAATTTTCAGAGGAGTACATTTTTAACAAAATGTTTTAAAACACTTCTGATCATCCTACTATGTCAAATTTAGTGTCAAATGATCAAGAAGAGTTGTAAAATATTTCGTATTATTTTTATTTTATCCTGTAAGTATCAAAATATGTCAAAAATGTCCTTTCAAATTTTTATCCTTGAATATCCTTTTAGATTTCCAATAATTTTTTTTTTAAAAAATAGTGAGTTAAAGATCCAAATATTGAATACCACATGCCAAAATTTCATCCTTCTATCTTAACTACTTAAGTGTTAAAAAATATTTTAAATTTTAATTATTTGATTTTTTATATTTTATTTTAATATTTCATTTGAAAAAAATATAACAAAATCCGTTGTGAAAAGCAACGAAGAAGACTTTTTAATAAACAAGTAAAATGGTATAGTAGGGCAAGCCCGACCTTATGAATCCCTACACCGGGTATATATTATAAAGAGTTTTCTTTTGATAAGAAACTTATTTGTGTTGAATCTTATTTGATTACACACATTTTCGGTAATGGGCCTTATATGGGAGCTATGACTAATTATGGACCAATTGTCACAAAATTTGGTGGGACGAATTGGGAATATATGAAACATATTTGTGTTGAATTTTGTTGGGATACTGACATATTTCAGAGATTTATGTATATTAATGACATATTCGAGAATGTTGCTTATATGGGAGCTATGGAATATTGTTGACCGATCGTCACGAAATTTGGTCGTGAGAGTTCGGCTGACATAAAACTTAATTGTGCTGAATTTTGTTTGAATATGTTTATAATTAAGATATTTATAAGAGCTGGGGGCTAGGATAAATAATGGGCTGATTCTAACCAAATTCAATAGCCTTTGTCCTTGGGGCAATGTAAAGGTTTGTGCCAAATTTTGACCTGTAGTTTGTGTACAAGGTTTACATGGATGGACGGACAGACGGACGGACATCGCTTAGTCGACTCAGAAAGTGATCCTGAGCAGATTGGTATACTTTAAGGATAGTGTTGGGACAATATTTTTGTATGTTGCAAACAACAGCCCTAACCCATTATACCTCCCCCACTATGGTGGTGTAGTTTATAAACATGTACTTTTCTTAATAAAACTTTTTTTAGTAATACATTTTTTTTTTATATTTTAATTTGACCTTTATATATAAAGGATGAAATTTTGACATTTAGTATAGCATATTTGGGTCTTTAACGCACTATTTTTTTAAAAGGAATTTATTGGCAATCTTAAAGGATATTAAAGGATAATCATTTTAAAGCACATTTTTGATATCTTTTGATCTTTACAGGATAAAATAAAGATAATACAAAATATTTTACATCTCTTCTTGTTCATTTGACATACAATTGGTCACTGTTGGAATAGTAGGAGTATTTTTAAATATTTTTTAGAAAATGTACTTCTTCGAAACTTTGAAGTCCTTAAAAAAGGACTCAGGATCACGAAATGAAAAACTGAAAACACAGTTTTTCTCCATTAAATTTATAGTTTCAGACGTATATCATCCGCTTCGTGTCTAACGAATTTTTTCTCTATTTGTCGGACGGTGTTGTAATAATAATAACACTATGCTACAAATATGCTGGGATTCTCACATAGCAATTATCTTATGTCCATAGAGTTCTGAAATACTTTTAGATTTTCTCGATCACTTCAACTACCATAGTGGGGAGGGTATATTGCGTTTGTGCTGATGTTTGTAAATTATTTTCCTGTATCGAAAGTATTTAACCAATACAGACTGACCAATTATATTAATCGTCTGTTATGAAGAAGTTAAAGCCGTAAGATACACTTGCAACTATATTTTACATAAAAAGTCTTTTAATGGTAGCATTGCATCTAAAAAAATCGTTAATGAAATTTCTTCTTTTCTGGCAACTGTCATAAAAATTAAATCATTATTTTTGTAAAAAATGATTACTTTTTATTGACACTATTTATTTATATTTTTATAAATTATTTATACAAAAATTACACATTTGTTTTCGTCTCTGTAGCAACTTAATTTGATTATTGCCAAACTTTTTACACATTACATTCCATCAGTTATGTAGCAGTTTTGTGGCTGTTGTTGTTTTAGCCATTTATTTAAACGATTTCTGACTGTTATAAAAAAATAAAAAAAATTAAAAACTTACAAAAACAAAAAACTCTCTTAAAGCATCTTGTTAAAAATAAGGTGTGTGTAAAAGGCGTGGAATTTTTGGGCTTGTATTAAACAAAAATTTGTTTATAACATTTATCTGTTTTTATTCATACATACATATGTACTACATATATATTGTATATTTATTTATTTATTATTTGTGTGTATTTCGATTTTTTTTTAATAAATGACACTGCATAATTCGTTTTTGTTTAAAATTGTTATAAAATGCAAATTATATGCATTAACTGTATTTTTATTTAAATTATTTATTGTACATACAAACAAACAAACTACATATGGAGAGACAAATTAAATAAACACATTAACAAAATATTTTAACTGCCATGCATGAATTTTATTATGAGAGCATGATAAAATGTAAAATTTAGTCAATTTGAATATCTATTTTTTTTATTTGATTATTTGTAATTAATTTTTACAGTAAATATTTAAATGATTAGGAACATTTGATTGTTAAATGTAAACCTTAGCAATAGCTTTCTAACAAACAGAGAATCTTCCATAAAATGCTGTGTTAGAAAGCATTTAAAATCATGATAATCTTAACTTTTGTACAATGTATAAATCATATGTATTTACACAATTTACTTGAATTTATTTATACATTATTTTATTGCCACGTACTGTAGTATCCGTGCAAATCTTGCATATTTTGTTATTAGATTAAAATCACAATTAAATGAAATTATCACGATAACATTGGGATTGCAACTATTGAAATTGCAAACAAAATAAGTTTCTAATCATGTCGAGAACTCAAAAATTCCAATGTATTACAATCAATCTAATATTTTCACTAATAAAAAAAATTTAAAAAATTTTCTAAAAATAGTCATTTTTTAAATTAATTTTTTAAAATAGTAAAAAAATAAAATTAAAATAATAAACATGTGGAATTATTGCCAACATAAAACATAACTGTTTCATAAAACATAAAAACCATGATTTACATGCAAATGCGGGACATCACATATGTGCAAACTTAACTGTTCGATATTTTGAACTGGCTTTTCTGGGAAAACGAAAAATCGGAAAATTTTTTTGATCAGATATTTGCAATCAGGTCATAATTACCCTAAAAAAGTTTTTTTTTGTTTAAAAAATAAATAAAAATTTTATCTCGGAGCGAAATGGGTTAATTTGAAAAAAAAACACTTCGATTACTTACCAAAGCTTATGACACGGAAGGCAAAGATCACCCTGGCCAGCCAAAAACGTTTGAAGACCAATAATTGGAGGCATTACTCCATGAATATTGTTGTCAAACTTAACAAGAGCTTGCAAAATCATTGGGAGCTACTCAAGCAGCAATTTCAAAATGTTTACCAGCAGCATGATTCATCCAAAAGCTGGGAAATTGGGTAACATACGAATTGAAACCGAGAGACCTTGAAATACGATTTTGCATGTCTGAAGTGATGCTTGAACGCTATAAAAGAACATAATTTTCACACCGAAACATTACTAGCGATGAAAACTGGATCCATTACGACAACCCGAAGCGTAAGAGATCGTATATGTGGCCCGGCCAACCAGCCGAATCGAAAATAAAGCCAAATACCCATGGCGTTAAGGTAATGCGATTTCAGCTGATATCTGACCAGACCATCACAGGCAACCTGTGATGGGAACCTGTTCGACATTGGCCGAAAAATGCCCAGAATGAAACCGTAATATTCCATCATGACAATGCTCGGTCACAAATGCAATACCTGTTAAAAACCTATTTAGAATGAAGTGGTTGGGAAGTTCTGTCTCATACTGCTTATAGTCCAGACCGTGCCCCGTCCGACTACTATTAGTTTCGACCGAAGCTGAACGCTCTCTCTGTGATACGCTTCACTTTGGAAATTGTCTTGATTCGTTTTTGGCCTCAGAAAATGAGCAGTTCTTTTAACTCGGAATATCATCGTATGTGTGGCCCGGCCAACCAGCCGAAACGAAACTAAAGACAAATACCCATGGCGCTAAGGTAAAGCTATGTATTTGATGGGACCAAAGGGGTCCTCTCTATTATGAACTGCTGAAATCTGACCAGACCATCACAGGCAACCTGTGATGGGAACCTGTCAGTCATGAAACCGTAATATTCCATCATGACAACGCTCGGTCACAAATGCAATACCTGTTAAAAGCTATTTAGAATGAAGTGGTTGCGAAGTTTTGCCTCACTTTCCTTATAGTCCAGACCGTGCCCCGTCGTAATACTATTTGTTTCGACTGATGCTGAACGCTCTCTCTGGGATACGCTTCACTTTGGAACAGAGTATCCAAAATTGTTTCGACCAATGCACTTTAGAACAGAGTATCCAAAATGGTTTTGATTCTCACAATCCATATGTTGCTAGAAAAATGGGAAAAAGTCATAGGTAACAATGGCCAAAAATTTTAATAAAATTATATTGCACAAATGTTTCAAAATAAAAGCTAAAAATTTGAAAAAATCACGCATTTTTAGTCATATACACTATAATCAATTTTTATTTAATATTTTCTAAACCGTGATCCCTCACAAAGTAATTCACCCCAAAGGATTTTACACTCTGAAGTAACTACTCCTTTTAATTTCGATGATTTTTGGTGCTCCCATGATTAAAAATAGTTTTGTGTCGTCAATATTACCTATACATATGTGGTCATTAAAGTGGATTTTTCGATTTTTGGTTCTCCCAAGGTCTAAAATTGTTGTCCCACATCTAGAATTACTTTAAACTTTTATTTTTTTTATACATATTTTTACTTTTGACCCAAAACTTGTAAGAAAATTGTAAATTCCAATTTATGAATTCAATATATGAGATTTTCTAAATAATGCATTCGAATATTAAACATAATCTCTCTCACATACTTTTAAGTTAATTAATTATACGATTTAATTAATCTTCTTATTCTAGTTAAGGTTGTAAGTTCTTATTCTTAATGGATAAGATTGAGTCCACTTGGTTAAATTTCGTATGTCTTTCATTTAGTTATAATCACTAACATAGTTAAAAACCAAAATCCACAACATAAGAAATTAAATTAAAAAAAAAATTTGAATACCAAACAGCACTAAAACACTGCCAACAACAGCAGCAGAAGCAGCAGCAGTAGTAGTAATATTATTTACCAGCTTACAACAGCAAGTAGGTGAAATGTCATTGAACTCGCAGCTGAAGTTTGTTTTATTTTTATTCAGTTTTTTTTTTTTGTAAGCAAATGTCGCACAATAGCGTTTCATAGTAGACGCCTTGGCGCAGTAGTGGTGCCACAACAGAACAACACCACACCAAACCATCTAAAGCAGTCAGCAACTCAGCCAGCCAGTCAGCCAGCCAGCGAACGATTAAAACAACATACTCAAGCTCATATTGCTATACGAAATTGTTGTATTATTTAACTTGCAGCAGCAAAAAGTTAACGAAAAATATTTAAAAACCAACAAGTTAATGATTAAAACTACAAATAAATAAAAAGAACATTACATTACAGCGGCCCAGAAAGAAGTGCTATTCTAATTGCCATGAATTAACAAAAACAACAGGAATTGGCTCCCTTGAAGAAATCCACAGCACAATCAATGTGGACAACAAAAAAAAGGTGGCCAACAACATTCAAGAATAAATTATGTTGGGTGAATTTGTGAAATGAATGAATGAATGTTATAAATTTTACATTTCAGCAACTTTGTTTCCTTTTGCCTGTTTCAGTTTTTTGTTTTGCTCTCTTGTGGCCTTAAATGATCGAAAAGGGAAAAAATGCAAAAAGGAAATCTTATCTTAAGCTGTATTTATATTTTACATTTGTTTGTTGTTGTTGTTTATTTGCGATTATTTGGAGTTTATTTATGTATTTTTTAAAAACGAGGGCGATCTGAAAATGTTATTTGTATGATGCAGAACTAAAAAATTCTTGCCTCCAGTGGTATCACCATGAAGTTTATTTAGTAACATCTTCCGTTTCAAACTTGATTCCAGTGATATCACCGTGAACTTCATTTAATAGCATCCTCACAGAAACCAAATAGTTAAAAATTCGATATTAAAAATATTTTAAAATGTTTAGCTTTTATTTTGACACATTTGTACAATATAAATTTATTCAAGGTATTGGCCATTTTAGCTATAATTTCATCTTTTTGGTAACATATGGATTTAGAGCAGTGGTGCCCAAAATCACAATTCCCTAGCACGTGTAATAGGGCAAGAAAATTCTGCTGACGTTACTTTGTTTTCATCTCAGAGAACAAAATCAAATAAAATTCTCCGCTGTTTTACCAACACAACCAAAGCTTCGATGGTATGTGTTTGGGCATCACTGATTTAGAGCCAAAATAACTGCCAAATTCGGATAATCTGTTCCAAAGGGAAGTGTACCTCAGACAGAGCGTTATGATTCGAACGAAACAAATAGTAGTCGGACGGGGCACGGTATGGACTGTAAAGTAAGTGAGGTACCACTTCATTCAAAATACTTTTTTACAGTTATTGCAACATGTGCTCGACTGTTGCCATGATGGAATATTACAGTTTAATGTCCGACCGCATATTCTGGGAGTTTTTCGGCAATGCTCGCTTCCAACGAATCAGTTGTATTCGGTACAGAGCATTACCTAAGCGCCACGCAAATAATGATTCAGTACATAAATTATTTTCTATTATAGCTTTCAAAAATCATTTCGGATATACAAAATAGTCTTTCAAGGTCTCTCGGCATTAATTCGTATGGTACCCAATTGTCCTGCTTTTGGATAAATTCTGCTACTCGCAAACGTCTTGAAATTGCTGATTGAGTAGCTCCCAATGATTTTGCAAGCTCTTGTTGAGCTTGACAACAATCTTCATGGAGTAATGCCTAAAATTCTTGATCTTCAAACTTGTTTGGTTGGCTTGGGCGATCTTTGTCTTCCGTGTCAAAATCGACACCGAAATCACTGAACCGAACAAACCATATCTCGCACGTTGAAACCGATGCACAGTGGTATAGAAAAAAGAGGCAAATAAATCAGTAATTTCTAAACCCTTAGTCCGATTTGAATATACGCAAAGAAGAAGTGTTGTCGAGTTTAAGTTTTGAATTTAAACTATCCTATTTCTTCGTCTGATGAGCCGTTCTTTAGAATCTTGTCATCGTAACTATCAATTATCTCTTAGAACTTAGGAGATATTCGCATTTGAAAATTCAATTTTTAACATCTTTATCCACCCTACTCCAGTTTTTTGATAACAGCGGGTCCATATATTTCCCGATTTTCTCCATTTTTCTTTTATTGGACTAACAAAAAATTTATGTGTTAAACAAAAGAATAATTGTTTTTATAAATCGAGACTGAGTCCAAAGTTATATGCATTTTAATTTAAAAAATGTGATTTTTCTAATTTTTTGGCAAAAAAATACTTTTCTGAAAAATAATTTGAAAATTGTTGATACCGAGGGGACCAGGTCCATCCAAAAAATGCCTATTTTTTATGTAAAATTAAACTTTAGGTCAAACTATACATTTTCGATTCAAGAAAAAACGTTGTTGTGTGAGAATAAATAAGTGAGAATAAATGACAGATATATACTAGGGTATTCAATCGATTAACCGTTAATCGGTTAACCGATTAATTTTGTACGGTTAACTGTTCGAATAATTTGAAATTGCCGATTTTCAAATAACAAATTAACCGATTAATTTGTGTAGATTAACCGATTAATCGAAATTCCTTTTTTTCCGTTTCAATTCAAATACAAATTTCATATTAAAATTAGATTTTTTTTGAAGATTGAACATCGTTTTGAATAAACATGATTAGTGAGTATGTATAATAACTGACATATTTAATTTACATGTATTTGAAACTTTGTATTTACATGTATAGACGAAACTTTTTTTTGAATTAGTCTTTTATCATAACTAAACGAAACTAATTAATTAATCAAAATCTAAAACAATCCAAAAGGAATATTCAGCTCGTATTTTGTAGTACTCAGTTCATAAAACACGGATTTTGGCGATTTTGGCACAAATAGGCGATATGTTTACAAAAATGATCTCAAATACCTTATTTGCTGTTTTTAATGTTTTTGGTACACAAAATTCGTTGTTGTATTTTCTATTTAAAATTAAAATATAAATTATTCGGTTAATCGAATAATTTTAAATTAACCGAATAAATCTAAACCTCGATTAATTATTTGCTCGATTAACCGATTAAACCAGAAACCCGATTAATTGAATACCCTAATATGTACCCTTCAAAATGACATATGAGTTATTCAAAACAAAAACGGCCTTCAAAAGATACGGCATTTATTGTACATCCCGTATTTTTAAGTCATATACCCAATATGTTTTATGGTTGAGCTCTAATCATAATGTGTTTGCGCTCATTAACCATGATATGATTGTACTACAACCACAATATGATCATAATCATATTATGATTGAGCTGCAATCATAATATGGTTAAGATACAATCATACAATATGATCCCAATCATAATATGATTGAGTTACAATCATATTATGGTTGAAATCAATCATATTATGATTGTGCTACAACCATAACATGATCACTCAGTTATTATGATTTTACATGACCATATTATGGTTGAGGTGGGTGGAATCATAATACGGTTGGTCATAATTATATTATGGTTGTGCTATTAACAAGGGATGGAACTATGTTTATACAATTTTGATAGCGCATCGAGCTCAACTATTTGGGTAGGGAACTAATTAAAATTTATTTATTTTAATATAGAAATGTTCGGTTTTGGGCGGGGGATGGAAAATTTAATGTTTCATCCTCCTGGATCCGAACGTGTTACATACCAAATATAATATAATTTGCCATGAACCAACAATCCATTTTAGCGATCCTCTTCTTATCAGCCTACATGTGAATCGCACTTGAACTGTGGTTCCTTCAGAGACGTTGTAACTGAGCCTAGCTGTGAATTCACAGCTTGTGCTCGAAAGTTCTTTGAAAATATATTAGAGTCAATTGAAATATTTTATTTCTTTGGTATGACAAAACAAAAAAGTATAACGAAGATCACTAGAAGAAATGTAATTTATGATTTAATTTAACGAAATATTTATTAAGTTTTCTTTTACTGTAAGTTAATTTTAGGACAGCTCTCGCGCATATTCGTTAAAACTTAAACTGTGTTGCACATGCACTTTGAATGAGACAGAAAATGAAAAAAATAAATAAAAACCAAAGTTGTACTGCAGTTGTATGTTTATTTTATTTATGCGTCCAACTGTGTGTGTGTGTATTGGTGCAGCAGTTGCATGTTTATGAGCGTGTTTGTGTTTTGTTTATGCTGCACTTGGGTTCAATGCACTCAATTTGGCATACATTTGACAATTTTGTTTTTTTTTTCTTGTTTTGTTTTTATTTTTGCATTTGTTTATTTATTTTTTTTTCGTTCATCTCAAGATGATAATATCGTTGTTGTTGTAACCTTTTTTTCTCACTGCTCTCTCGTATTGTTGTTGTTTTTGTTTTTTTTGGTTTGTTGTTGTTGTTTACATTTAATATTTACTTATTAATGTTGTTCGGCTTTGTTGTTTTTGTTACTTTGGCAAGTCGACAATGTGAGTTAATTGTATGACTTGTTTTTGCTGCTGCTGTTGTTGTTGTTGCTCCAATACAAAAACGAGAACGGAAACATAAAAACGTGTGCGATTTTAAGGTGAAAATATCAGATCAGTACAAATAAAATTGATGGTTCAAAGGTTTATTCTCGCTGTTAGGTTATGTTAAATGGATAGTTCACAAATCCACAACACCCTGAACTCCTTAGATTTTTAAGGAGTTTCTAAATATTTAAATAGTTCTTAGTTTGCTAAATATATTTTACTTTTGATTTGATTTTACAACTACAACGACCTCCATTAAACTGCCCATTTACCTATATGAGTTCTCATCTGAATTAAGATGTAAAAAGGATCATTCCTGTACACATCTTAGATTTGGGAAATGTAACTTTAACGCGTTATATATCTAGTGTTCCCCTTAATTACATTTCTGAATTATATTAGCTAGCAAGCAAGGAGGTATTTTTAGAATATTGTTGATTTAACCCTCTAACCCGCAAACTTTAAAAAGCTAAACAAAAAGTTGTCGAATAATTTTGTTTAGGTTATTATGACCCAATAAAATCAGAACAGCCATCAGAAACTAATTTTCAAATTAAGTTTAGGAACCAGGTGCAAAAAGGCCTCAGAGCATTGTTGCGGGTTTATGTGTTAAAAACAATAATTATGATACGATTTTATTCAAAAACTAATGAAAAAGAACTAATACAAAATATTTCGAATAGGTCGGGCAACTAAAGGTTAGTAAAACTTTGATATAAAATAAAATGACACACAAAATTTCACGTGATAAAATTATGACATCATTCACAAAACAGCTGATAGAACAAAAACTGAAAGTCAGAATGCATTTCGACCTTCGAGGGAAATGTTAACAAATCTGTAGCTAAAGTCACAGTTAAATTAAAAAAGAAACAAAAATTATAACTACTTTTTGAGATAATTGGAGTTTTGAGGCACTCTTGCGGGTTAGAGGTTTAACTCTTTATAATAATATTTGTTTAAATGCTCGTCTCAGTTGTTGATGCTGCATGCAAATTACGCATAAAACCTAAATATTTATCTAAAAGTATTATGGATTATAAAATTAAAAATATACTAATGAATGATGCTCTGATCTACTTTTTGGGTGAAATTTCATGTTGATAATTTATTTCTTATTTTTTTTTTCAATAATGTTTTTTCTGCTTGTGTTTAATGAAGTATAGAAAACTGAACAAGCATTAAAGTTCTTTTTCAGAAAGTTTAATTTATTAAAAAAAAGAAAAGAAATGCAAACAGTACTGGAATATTGGTGTTATTTACTTTTTATGTACCTGCAATACATAAGTATTTATGTGGCTTAATTTGAGTCAATATTTATGCTGTAACTGGAGTTTCTTAAAAGGTTTTTAAGTGCTTGACAAATATTGTTTATTTTTGTTTCAGTTGCTTTAAAATTTTGAAATATTTTTCAAGTATTTTCGTAATGTTTTTCTTATACCAGAAAAAAAATGTAGGGCTTGTTTAATGCACTTGTTGTTAATAAGACTAGTTTTTCTTAAAGCTTACACAAATTTATAAGCACATTAACGTGAAAGAATGAAATCATTTAATAAAGATTTATCTTCTTTTTCTCATTTCAGGTAAGGGCTATCAATAGACATTGAAATTTATTTGGCCAAGCTGTAAGTATGAATATTATTTGTAAGATTTGTATACTCCTATAGCAGGCGCGGATCCAGGTCAACCATTTGGGGGGGAATTAAAATTTGTTCTACATTTTTCTTTTTATTCCTTTTTTATATGAAAACGTTTCGGTTTGGGGGGAATTTCCTATTTCACCCCCCTGGATTCGCGCCTGTCCTATAGACTTAACTATGAATCTAGAACTATATATGTAAGTAATTATTCCTTTATGTATAAATGTATGCCTTAGACCTACTCAAACTCTCAGTATGAAATAGTACCTCCTGAAAAATTTGCCAAAGTCTGGCTTCCAAATCGATACTTGGAATTGATATTTTAGCAAAAGCGGTTATTTCTGGAATGATTTAAATTTTTGACATAATGATGATGATGCTGTACTCCTTTTTAACTGAACATTTCTTCCAAGGATGAGTGATATTTTGAAAATAATTTGGTAGCTCCTGAAATATTAGAGATATACATATTAGGGATATAACTATTGACAGTTTTTGAAAATATGCAAATTGGCATAGCATAGTCGAATAGAGCATTCAAAAATATGAAAAACCAAGGTATTATTTGTTCTCGGTTGTTAAAAACGTTCACTCACCAAACGCAATAAAGTTTTTCATTAAATATTTTCAATTATTTTGAAATACAATATATTTAATTTTAATAATAACTACGGACATACTTCAAAAGATAATTTTTAAATGAGGGAAGAATCCTTCACACTTGCAAAAAAAAAAATATGAAATTATTTACATAATTTTTTAGAGAAAAAAAAGTTGGGTTTATTTTAGAAATTGGTGTTGGTGCGTGATGGTTTTTATTCCAAATGACCTAAAAAAATGATTTTCATAACTTATACAACATTGGCCATCAGGTGGTGCTATGCAAAAATTTTCGCCAAAATTAGTTATATGCCTAATACATATATCTGGATGAAGTTTCACGTAGTCAGTACTGAACTGTTTTTGATGTTCGTAGTTGAAATGGGGGCTAGTTGGCGGTTCCCAAAGTTGCTCACCTCAGACCTACAAAATTAAAAAAAAATCACCGAAAATTCAGTTCTTATCCGAATGTCAAGAAATTGTATTGTATATTTAGATGGAACAGAAATGTTTTCTTGATACAATATATGGAAAATGTTTGTGTGTGTTTATTTAAATCAGTTTAAGTTTGAGTTCACAAATTACACAGGGCAACAAAAGCGAAAAAAAAATTTAGAGGCTTTTTAAACCACTACACAATTTTGATGTATTGTGGGTCCAGTAGTACAAATATGGTCCAAATTTAAAATTCTATGGAAAAGATTTTTTTCCGATATTATTAAAGTAAAATAAGAAAATTTTACTTCCTGTTCCACGATGTCGAAAGAAAAATGAGTCAAAAAAATGTTTATGAAAAACACTCAGTTTTTTAAATTCTTTCGAATAGTTTTCGTACAAATTTGTTCGAATCATTTTTCTTTCGACATCGTGAAAAAGGCCTTTAGATTTACATAATCTTTAATCCGTTTATATATTGCGTTTTAAACGGCTCAGTAGTTTTGGAGTTATAATAACAAATTGAAGCAAAAAATATATTTTTTACTTGAAAATAGCAAAATTTTGTCTTTTTGTCCAGATTTATTACTTTATTGCAAAGCCACATGTAATAGGAACAAAATGAGATATCGACCATAAAAATCGATGGATTATTTTCGAATTTATTCACAATTAAGTGAATTCGGTCATTTTCAGAAAATTATATATGCTTACAAGCTTATAATCTACCACGGCTTTTACTACATTCGTGGTAAAATTACTATGTATAGTAAATCTACCACGGATTTTATGTTCGTGGTAAATTTACTATACACTAATACCCCGGTTTGCGGCGCTAATTGGGACTGGAGAAACGCGACGCAAAACGAAGCACGATTTTCCATACATTTGTATTGATGTTAATTTAATTGGTTCCTAGATTCATAATTTTTGCTGAAAAAATAGATTTTTCAATTCATTGTATGTGCTTACAAGCTTGTACTTTGAGTGTAAATTTTACATGTGTTTTGTTTTTGTTAAAATTTTTGTTCCAACTTTTGTAAAATTTACACCAAAGTACACGCTTGTAAGCTTATACAATGAGCGAATTCACTTAATTGAAATTTGAAAGGAATCCATCGATTTTTATGGTCGATATCTGATTTTTTTCGTATTACATGTGGCTTTGCGATAAAGCAATAAATCTGAAAAAATTCTGCCGTTTTCGATTTTTCATGATTTTTTTAAATCACAAAAATTTGTAAATAACACATAAAATATATATATTTTTTGCTTCAATTTATTATTATAACTCAGAAACTACTAAGCCGATTAAAACGGAATATATAAACAGATTAAAGGTTATATAAATTTTAAATTTTCTAAGTTTACTTCATTAATATCGGACTAACCTTTTTTGAGGAGAAAAATCTACAAGAATTCGCAATTGTAGATACAATTTTTTAAAAAAAAAATCAAAAATTTTATCATTTTTGTACTTAGATGCATCAAATCTATATAGTGGTTAGTGAAACCTTTTTTGCTGTTGACCTGTGTTATGTTTTATAACTAGAAACTAGAACATTAAAAATTACAACAGAAGGCAAGTTTGTGAGTCTGCTGTACGATAAATATAAGAAGTATGTAAAAGCATTTGATGTTTTTGAAAACTTTAGGACTAGATGATTAACATTTTAGTGAAACAAATTTATCTTATTTACTTTCAGAATGACATTTACCATAAAAGCCTGAAATTTATAATTAGTGTAAAATTCAAACGGATTAAACGGATATCGTAATATAACATGGAACTTGTACATATAGATCGAATAGTCTTTTTATCAATGAATTGATAACTTTTGCCATTGTCTGCACTTTAATACCGAAATTCCTAAAATGGGAAAAATATGTTCCAAAAAATTAGTATTGTCATAAAAGATGCCGCTCTGTAGTTATTTACCGTGTGATAACTTAATAACTTTTGGTGAATTTAAATTACATATAGAAAACAACATGAAATAAATATTTTTTTTAAGAAATTTTTAGATGAATCTGATTTTTTTTTTTTCAAACTTGTCCATATTTGTCTGAGGTTCTACGCGCATTTACGTTAAGTTTTTTTTCGGAAAGATATACAATATACCGAAAAATATACTCTATTTTTGTTCCGAATAAGTATACAGGCGCAAAACTTTGTATAGGGACTAGGGTATTCAATCGATTGACCGTTAATCGGTTAACCGATTAATTTTTGTCGGTTAACTGTTCGAATAATTTAAAATTGACGATTTTCAAATAACAAATAAACCGATTAATTTGTGTCAATTAACCGATTAACCGAAATTTCGTTTTTTTTGCACTCTATAAGAAATTTAGCTTTAAACACACAAATTTTATTTCTTAACTCATGAACATTCCTAGCAATAGTTTTTTGAAGTATAGTACGAAAATTGAAACTAAGAAATTTGGAAATGACATTTTTTCTAGAATGTTTCTATGATGAACTTCGTCCTAATGAGGACATGATAATAAACGAAACTCAATACTGAAACGAATCTTTTATCAGAACTTAACGAAACTATTAAAGTATTCAAAATATAAAAAAAATCAAAAAGGACTACAAAAGTATGATGGAGGATTTTATATGCTTATCAAAAAATAAAAAAAAGAACTAAGAAATTGGATATTCTTCCTCATGCCTTAATTTCGATTTCTCCAACATCTACAATCAGGGAGAGAGTTTTATCAAGTCAAATTTTATTAAAACTAAAAAAATCGTTTAAAAGGAAAGCATTTAAGTTATAGTCTTTTTTAAAATATTATTTCAGAAGATTCCCTATTTTTTGTTAATTGTTTTGTTGAATTGTTTAGTTTGCTTTTTATGTTTTCTTCTTTTTATTAACAAAATGCTGTACACAAAATTCGTATTTTTCCTTTCAATATAAAATTAAAATACAAATTATTCGGTTAATCGAATAATTTAAAATTAACCGTTTAAATCTAAACCCCGATTAATTATTTGCTCGATTAACCGATTAAACCACAAACCCGATATACCCTAATAGGGACCAGATAACTATTATATTTTATATTCATATTTTTAATAAAATTTAGAGTCATTCGGATAAGAACTGAATTTTTGGAGATTTTCTTTTAAATGTTAGCAACTTTAGGCAGCCGCCCACTAGCCCACATTCCAACTACGACTCCATGTAAATAAAAATCAACTCAAACACCTCAGCATTCGATATGTGAAATTGTATTATGATAACTTCACGAATTATTTCCAAAATAAAAAGTTTCTAAATCGCAGTGCAGCCTATACTATCAGGGAACAATTCGGCGAAGGCTATTGATGAGTAAGTGTTGAATGAGATGGAATGCAGTTGGTTTTGGATTAACGCTAGAATAGATGCTCTCAGAAATGGAACAAAATCAGACCTCTCTTAGCACTTGGTAGCAACTTGATTAGACTTCTTATGAGTAAACTTACTTATTTACTGGTTACTGTATGGATATATGTCGGATCGTATGGGTTATTCATATCATTTGTCTGGATACAGCAGAGAATGAATATAATGAATAGAAATTAAATAATCTATGACCCGTTTTACAGGAATGTAGACTAAGATATCTTGGTACAGGCCTCATTAATGATCTGCACTGTCTCAAAAATATGTTATTGACGGACTTAGTCAAATTTGTCATGGAAACCAAAGGATCCACAATGTCGTCAGGAGGTTAGGAAGGACGATTTATTTTGTACTTTTAACCTACGCACTCCCGAAACTCCCGATTTTTGCAAAAGCAAAAAATCATTTTCGAATAACAGAATTGTTCTTCTAAAATTTTGTTCATCCTTTATTTTATTATTTTTACGTCGTGCACCGAAACCCACGTATGTCATTGTTTTACAGTGAGGCCTCGATTATCCGTGATTCGATTAACCGGCAACATCAATTATCCGGGAAAGAAAAAGAAAATATTTTTGGATCGATTTCAACTTTTTTTCATCGATTAACCGTAATTAACTCTATTATCCGGGATTATAAGCAACATTTTTTTCGATTATTTTTGAACAATCAAACACAATGTGAATAAATCGAAAAGTAGAAGTCCCTCGACTTTTAAAGTTTTGTGTAGAAAGTGATTCCGTTATTGGCTTTCAATGTTTCCTGAAAGAACGAACTCCAATTTCTGGATTAATAGTGAATGAAAAGGCTAAAATATTCCGCTCAAAATTAAACAAAAAAACGATAATGCTGCAGGAGAAAAACCTTAATGTTGCAGGAGAAAAATGATTATATAGCAGCCACAATTTTTGTGGAAAAATTAAATGAATTCATATCAATGGAAAAACTCAACAATAAAACATTATTGTGAAATTTTTCCCACCAAATGTGATGTCTTTGATCTATCCGATGGGTCAGGGTGCAATATATAGCTTTAAATGTCATTATCGAAGAACTCTAGTGTAAAAACTAGTTACATCAATCAACAGAGAAGAATTCAAGAAAGCACTGTTCTCAATTAATAATGCTTGGAATGCTATTACTTCTGCAGTTTTGAGAAATGTGTAGAATAACTTACTTTGTCCAGAAAATGAAGGGGTGTAGGCATATGTCCGAAATTTAATTAAATCCTTAAATAATTTTATTATTACTGATATAATTATGTAATTACAACAATATGTATTAAAAAACTACTCAAAATTGGTACTCAATTAACCGGGAAAATTGATTATACATGGTTCCGGTCGCGACCAATGCGGATAATCGAGGTCCCACTGTATTTGTTAATATTAATAAAAATCATATTTAATTGTAGATTACACTATACAACAAAATAAAATTTTTTCCAAAATTACAAGGTTCGACCAATTAATTTTGATAGAGGAGACAAAAAAAAAGACAAAAAGGTCACTGTTTCCCAACCATTTTTATACTCTGCCCCACTTTCCGTTTGGAAGGTATCACCACTACATTCAACAGAAACTAAGTCCTCGATCTAGTGTCGGCAATATAATACCGATTATCTCCAAGTTTATTAGCAAAACCCTGTCTATGAACTAGAAATATAGTATTTTGTTTTCTTAGAGTAACATCTATTATTTAGACACCCTTTACACCTGTCTTCTCTTCGTTTGGTTAGCTGTCCAGCTGTCTGTCCGGCTTTCAGTTTACATGAGTAGTTGTTGTAAGTAGTTTTGAGAAACTCAGAATTGTAAACGCCTTTAGCATAGTGTTAAACTTCTTTTTTTTATTTTTTATATTTTTTTTATTTTGACTGTCCGCATGTTGGCTTAAAATATTTCTTCTTCTTTTTCTGTGGAGTGTAGAGTTTTATTTTTAACTTTTACAGTTTATTTTACACTTTAGAAAGTTTTATTGATTTTTTTTTGTAGGCTTCTGTTTTTTTTTTTTGGATTTTTAAACTTTTCGTTTTTCTTTATGTATTTCTTATTTTGTGGTGTTAATAAGATTTTTTGATTGATTTTTTGTTGGTGAAATTTCTTTTAAGAGGCCTACTAAAAAATTAAGTGATTAAAATATGCATACATCTCTTTTTTTTAACTTTTTTTGTTGCTGCATTTTTGTGGATGTTGGCGAGTGATGTTGTTTGTTTTGTTTTCTTTATGAAGAGAAAATGGTTTATGGCTGTAGGGGAAGATGATTTAGATCATGGACTGACTTGTTGTGTCTTTGCTGTTTGTATTTAATTAAAAAGCTAGACTAAGCAAATAATCGGATCTTTTGTTAAACTATTTGCTGCTTGAAAAGTATTGATTTCAAACGAATTTCATAGAGAACCGAAGCATTTCAAGTTAAAGCGTTGCTTGTGGGAGAAGTTTTTAGGTAAAGTTAACGAGGTAAGGCAGTTATATGAATGTTTGTGGGATTGTATCAGCATTAGGGTTTTTAATTTCCCGACCTTTTTTGATTCCCGGGAATCGGGAAATTATTTTCTACCTTCCCGGGTACCCGGCTACTCCCGAGATTTATAATGATACTGTAAATTAGGAATATTATAGCCAAATCTTATATAAAAACTTAGTGTTATAAATATTATATATCAGAGCTTCGAATTAATTAATACAATTTGAGCTTAATTCACTAAAATCTTATTCCATAATTAAAAAATGTCAGCCTTTCATTTCATAAATCCATTCCCAATATTTAATTTTTTAGATTCATTCAAAAGCCTTTGTTTAAACTGAATTAATTTTGAAGTTAATTAATAACAGAATTTATTCAAACTTTGAATGATTAAATTTTTGTTAATTCAAATTAAGTTAACATTTTTTTCTTGATTCAGTTTTGTCTTTATCATTTACAAAATTAATTAAAAAAGTGTCTCAAGCCTTTTTGTAATAGATTTGAATGAAAGACAAATTTAATAATTTAATACATTTTTGAAGCTATTTTGTTATGGATTTGAAGAAGAAATTTTAAGAAATTAGAATGATTCAATAAGAAATAAATAATGAATTCTCTTTTTAAATTTTCCTACAAAAAAACTCCAAATAAATAATATTGCAGAGATGTAAGTAAAAAACTATAAAAAAACTTTCACGGTTTTTTTGGTGAAAAAAATTGAGTTCCAATATGTTTTCTTTGTATTTTCATCAGTTTTTTATTCCCGGGATTCCCGACTAAAAATCCTGGGAATCGGGTAGTAAAAAATTGGCAAAATTCCCGGGAAATTTGTACCGGGAATTCCAGGGATAAAAACCCTAATCAGCATGTATATTCCAGGCTTATTACTTCAAGTAAAATGTGGAACCTTTAAACGTTAAACGATTAATAACTTTCTAAAGTTGGAAGCTATTAATTTTTTACCACAAATTTCCACTTTAGGATTAAGCAATAAACCTGTACAATTTCTAAAAAATGTTCTTTCTAAGTTTATTTTAGTAACATCGGTCTAATCCTTTTTGAGTTACCATAAATTATGTGCAGAAATGCCTAACAAAATTATAATTTTATTTAAAAATTTTTTAAAAAAATCTATCCAAATTAAGTAAATTTCCCGAGGGAGTTTTTTCCCTTTTCACATTTATAACATAGAATTTTAATAGGAAAACGAAAAAAATTGCCTCAAATTGACTATTAGTAAATTTCAAACTCTTCAAAGTAATTTACCAAGAATTTGCTTAGCATAGTAAATTTACCATGGATATAGTAAAATTCGTGGTAAATTTACTATGCATAGTGCATCTATCACGGATATAGTAAAACCGTGGTAGATAGTGAATTTACCACGAACATAAAATCCGTGGTAGATTTACTATACTAAGTAATTTTACCACGAACGTAGTAAAATCCGTGGCAGATTATAAGCTTGTAAGCACATATAATTTTCTGAAAATGACCGAATTCACTTAATTGTGAATAAATTCGAAAATAATCCATCGATTTTTATGGTCGATATCTCATTTTGTTCCTATTATATGTGGCTTTGCGATAAAGCAATAAATCTGAAAACTTCATGCCAATTTCGATTTTTAATGATTTTTTTAAAACAAAAAAATGCTATTTTTACGTAAAAAGTATATTTATTGCTTCAATTTGTTATTATAACTCCGAAACTACTGATCCGATTGAAACGCAATAAATAGGTGAAAATTTGTAAATAGCGTGAGGAAAATGTTTACTCAATTTTTTACTCAATTTTATGTATATAAAAAAAAACTTAAATTTTGTGAAAATGAGCGAATTCACTTAATTGTGAATAAATTCGAAAAGAGTCAATCGATTTTTATGATCTATATCACATTTTGTTGCTATTATATGTGGGTTTATGATAAAGCAATAAACCTAAACAATTTCTGCCTTTTTCGATTTTTCATGAATTTTTTAAAACACAAAAATTGTTGTATTTTCATGTAAAAAATATATTGTTTGTTTCAATTTGTTATTATAACTCCGAAACTAATGATCCGATTGAAACACAATATATAGGTGAAAATTTTTACATAGCATGGGGAAAATGTTTTCACAATTCAATTAATCGAATGAAGAACATTATGTACTCAATTTTATGTATATCAAACAAAAAATTGTGAATACTTAATTGTGAATAAATTCGAAAAGGATGAATCGATTTTAATGATCTATATCTCATTTTGCTGCTATTTTATATGTGGGTTTACGATAAAGCAACAATCCTGAACAATTTCTGCCTTTTTCGATTTTTCATGAATTTTTTTAAACACAAAAATTTGCTATTTTCACATAAAAAATATATTTTTTGCTTCAATTTGTTATTATAACTCCGAAACTACTGAGCCGATTAAAACACAATATATAAACGGATTAAAGTTTATGTAAATTTTAACATTTTTAAGTTTACTTCAAAAATATCGGACTAACTATTTTTGAGTTATCATAAATTATGTGGAGAAACATTAAAAAAATTCACAATTTTAGAAAAAAAAATCTATCCATAGAATTTAAAAATTTTACCATAATTGTTCTTAGGTAACCATGATGCATCAAATCTATATAATGGTTAGTGAAGCCTTTTTTTCAAGAAATTTCGTTTTTACTCAAAACTTTGTTAAATTTGTTTCATAAAATAAACTTTTCATAGCCAATTTTCTAATAATTAATATCGATTGATTCTTTGAAGTGTTAATTTTAAATTTTAAATTTCTTGGACATTGTTATCGAAAATCGCAAAATAAGGTCCGCCCGTAATGTACACCCCTGTATTTTAATGTTTTACTTAACAACTGTTCAAAATTAACATTTCTACAAAGTATTAAATAAAAACTTAATTCCTAAAGACTAAAAATACATAAAGTAAAATAATTCATCATAAGTCAGTGGGAAGCAAAAGACACAAAAACAAAAAAGCCTCATAATACTAAAAATTATTTCTTTGGCCGGAATAATAAAAAAAAAATAAGTCTCGGTGACTGTGGCACTAAGTTAGTAGTGCGTTAAGTCAATGAACGCTAAAACAATATGAAGAAAAAAAGAGAAAAAATTAGTGGCAGGCAGCTTTTGCAGAAGCAAAAAAACAACAGCAATATAGTATGAATATGCTGCTGGTAGTGGTGCAGTTTTTGTTAGTGGACTACTGTTGCCACAACAACTTTGGTCAAAAGCAGAAAGCATAACTTTTAAAAGCAATGACCTAAACCACAAGACAACGACAAGAACAACAACATTCAAGCCATTAAAATCCGCCTAACAGTGATCATCACCATTATTATCATTATTCTTAAATACTGCAGCAACAAAACCAACAACACAACAACGACAATGACAACGAGAACAAGAACATCATGACCATCATTAGCGAGTGAAATAAATATCGCCAGAGATATAAATTTTAAGCAGTTAACAAAAGGAGTACTTAGGAGTTGTTAGCTGTTGTGGCAGCAGTTATACACTGACAGTAGCCGAAGAAATAAATCTTAACTCATACACATGGATATAAACATTGTACAAGTATGTATTTAGTACTCATACAGCTACTTTCTGCTAATTAGAAATTATGAAATATTTCATAATTGCACATTTGTATGACATTTATTATAGAACTTGAACAATTTCGATAGCCTAGGTAACGTTACCTTTTATATTTAATACTTGCTGCGTTTGATTTTTCATACATTTGCTTTTTATGCTAAAATAACCGATATACATTTCAAATTCCCTTCTTTCAGAATCTGTCTTCTTGGAAATACATGATTACGACATGGTTGCTGCAAATATGCTATGTTCTTCGCAGTCATAACTTCTTTTTTAATACTTTATGGTTAAATACATTTTATTTAATTAACAAGCTATTAACGGAATCTTATATACTCTTTACCAAATTATACATACTTTAAAAGAAAAATTGTAAATATTAGTCATATAGTCATGGTCTTTATATAATGTAAGAAGAACTGCTGCGAAAATTTAAAAAAATATGCTCCAAAAATGTGTTAAATCTGAAAAAGTATGTTTATTTTCAAATCAAATCAATTTCTTTATTAATAAATTCTGAATATTAAAAATTAAATTTTTCAAGAAATACAGTAAATTTAAAAATTTAGCTGTGATGTATAGTTGTTGTTTACCATAACCATTTCAACATTTTAAAATGTTGTTTAACATTATTAAGGTCACTTTAATTATGTATATGATTATAGATTAAAAAAATGTTTCAAGAAAATTCAAGAAAAATGCAAGAACAAATAGACAACAGTCCAAAATATGCCCTAAAAACGGCGAATATGCTCTAAAACGTCACAATATGACATAAATAAATGTAAAAATATGCTCTTAAGGGCAAAATATGCACTAATAAAGGTACCGTGAAATAGCTCCCAAATGAAATCCAATTTTCCAAATATTGCAAAATTTTACCTTTGACCTTCACAATTTAAGGGTTAACGTTGTGCAGTTTCCGTAAAACTTTCAGAGTATATTTGGAATTATCTGGCCTATAATATTCTGTATATGTTTTACATAAAATTTATAACAGTAAGGAAATTGGTATCATTTGCCAAAATATGTCCAACAAATTAGTTTTTCGCTAAATTTAAGTCGCAGGTACGGAAAAACTATAGGAGGTATGGACATATTTTTTTCAAATTTTTAATCCCTATTATATTCTCAATAAATCCCCATGTGATGATCAAAAAATTCTGAAATTTGTTTAACAAAATTTTTAAAATTTTAAAAATGCATTTTTGAAACTGTCGTTAAAAAAAATTAAATTTGTTTGGTCATACCTGTAAATAGGTTAACGTTATCCTACGATGACAAAAACTCATTTACAAGTAACTTTGGATATATATTTTAATTAAAAATTAGCTCTTATTTTAATATTTCTTAAAATATGTTAATTTTGTTCATCATTTCCTATTCCAGTGGCCTGAGACAATTTTTGTCCAATTTTTGTCTTTTACATCTCATTACACATTTCGATTCTTTAATATTAAATTGCAAAAGTAATTATTTAATGGCAACATTTGTACAAAAACTGAAAAATAGCAATTTTCCCCTTGTAAATGTTCTCACGAACTTTAACCCCTCGTGCGGCACACCAAATTTTAACCGATTGAGCTCAAACTTTTGTCAACATTTTTTTACCCTTACCTAACACAACATGCCCTTCGTTTTTGAAACAGATGAGTTTTAAATTTTTCCATACATTGAGGGTCCATCTTAAGCTCCATAAAGATATGCTCTTAAGGGCAAAATATGCACTAATAAATGCAAAAATTATGAATCGTATGCATAGATCCATAGGAAGTAGAGGCGCGACTCCTTTTTCCCTGGTTATAACAATAGCTTATTAAAAATTCCGATATAATAAATGATTATTGCAAAAGTAAAAATAATAAAATATTATTTGCAAATTAACCAAAGACCAAGATAACAACATTTCTAATTAGTTCGCAGCAGCTGCTCATATCAACAGAATATATTAAAAGTGGTCGTGGTTTATTTCATTTTGTGGGCAGTATATAAAAACATATATAGTTTTTTTTTTATTTTTTATTTTTATTATTGTAGCAAAAATCACCGCCTTTCTTTCATTTTGCTGTTTTGTTGGTAGCTTGCATTCATACAATACATAGTAAATGACACAGTAGGGCTTTCACATACAAGACATACAAGACATATGTAAATACATAGAAACATACATAAATATGAATGTATTCATATATTAATGAATACAAACATACCTACATACATATGTACGAATGTTCATTACGTGTTTTATTACACGACATGTCTGTTTGCATGAAGTACTCCTCTACCTTGTCTAAACTCCATTGAAACGTATGCGTAACATACAATTAACATAAGTTAAAATGGTAAATGTGGGTACGTTAATATGTATTTAATGGTAGAGTATGTGTCATTTTGGTAGCACATATACAAAGAAACCGTTAACGATATAACAGCTGTTTATTGCCACAGTTACATATTGTAAGCCAAAGAAGAAGAAGAAAAAACCAAACTTTACTTCATTGTGAAGTAGACTTTTTTTTTTTTTTTGTTTTTTGGCAAACCTTAAAAAGTTTATTGAACTCTTATTCTGGGGTCTGTTTAATCTGTTTAGTGTGCTGCCAACGTCTTTTTTTTAGGTTTTGCCAAGTCTACCAGTATCTGAGAGCTAAGCAACACTAGCAGACTTTCTCCAGCGTCATTATTACTACTACTACTACTGCTACTTCTTCTACCTACTTCTATGTCAGCTGGATGAATGTGTTTTTTTTTTAAATTTAATTTTTGCGTACAGATGAACAAATAAAACCAAACCAATTCTACATCATCAACAAACATTATCACCATCATCTACAACAGCATCGTTTCCGTCGTGATCTTGGTCGTCTTCGTCATCATTTAGGTCGTCATCGTTATCATCACTAACCAGCCAGAAGAGTAAGCAAAGATCGCCATCAGCTTGATGATGATGATGATCGCCTTTTCACATTTTATGTTTTATGTAAAGCACTTTCATTATAAATATACGTAAAATCAACTAAAGATGGCTTCAGTTTAGATCTTGCAAAAATAAAAAACAAAAAAAAAACAGCCAACCAACCAAAAATTGGGTGTTAAAAAATAAAGTTTAATTTAAAAATTATGCGGTCATAAATAAAATGTTTTTATGAGGGTTAAATTCTTTTTTTAGCAATTAAATTTTATGTAAATTTATGTTTTTATGTTAATTTTTGCATGTTTCTGCAATAATGCTGGTTTCCAAACAGAAATCCATATAAAAGATTAAATGCAAAATTGGATTTTGTTTTCTTTAAGAAAATTAAATAAAATAATGATCATAAATATATTAAAAAGTAAAATTTCCAAGTGCTTTTGCACTCATGCTTGGGGTGGACTATAAATAAATAATTTTTTAAAACTGACCCGGATACTAACACCGCTGCAGCGGTTAGTTGTTAGTGACTAATCATAGTTAACCTCTCAATATCCAGCCAGCCATCTAAACTTTAAAAGTTTGGCAAGGGGAAGAGGTGAAGAGAAAGCTTTTACGAAATATCTTTCAATTTCTCCTCATCCGAGATTTAATCCTCCACTTTTGTTATCTACATTTTCTTGGTTCATTCAGGAAGCAAAGCTTTAATGCTAAGAGGACAATATGACTCTGTTAAGGGCATGGCATGACAAACTCTTCCTCACTTACGATAAATTTAAAATAGCATCCGTACTTAGTTTTCCATAGGACCACGAACCACAATGATTTGTTTCCAATATAGAAAATCGGTAAAAATTGACTAAAAATCCAAGGATTGTTTTCTGTGGATGTTCTCATTTTTTGAGTAGCATTGAGCTATCGGATTGTGCCCTCTGTATGAGATCTATACTGGTATTGCTTGCTTGTTCCCATAATTGGATTCCGTATGTCCAAATTGGTTTTGAGACTGTTTTATACAGGATGACTTTGCAGTTAAGGCATAATTTCGATTGATGGTGGATTAGCCAGTATAAATTTAAAGCTTTTCGTTTCATGTGGAGCTGCTTGGCTGACGCTGATGCCAAGTAAGGCGTCTATCTAAATGAATACCTTTACCATGATCTTATCCTCATTTCCAGGGGGAGGGGTGGTCAGTGGTCTTCTTGGTTGGATTGTTTAGAGGGGGGTTAATTTTAAAAAACTCGAAAACAATGAAGAAAATTTTTCGGCTTCTGCCAGGGATCGGACTTGGGGTGCTTGGTTATGTAGGCAAGCACTTTAACCACTACACCAGGCCGCCACCGTTTTACTAAATCTTTCGCCTTTTGACTATTTGAGAATGTTAAAATTTGTCATTGAATTATTTTCTCAAACAAGTCAATAAGCTAATCGGTCTGTAGAATGATGCCAATGTCAAATCCTTTCCTGGCTTGGTTATCATTATAATTTGGGAGATTTTCCAATAATTCGGAAAAACTCATAGAGGAAAGATAGCATTGAATAATACTGTGAGCACAACAATTGCCACTTCTGGTAGGTTTCTAATTATGGAAGGTGTAATTGAAACATATCCTGAAGATTTGTTTTATGATTTTCGGAAAATCTTCTAGACTAACATTGATTAGTTCAGAGTTTGTTTCTATGCGAACAAAATTGTTTGTTTGGGGGTTTGGTTAGAACACATTACTTAAATGTTCAGCGAAAACTATGGCCTTAACCTTTGCACTACGTGCCCAGGTACCATCAGATTTTCTTAATGAACTTTGATCCTCTATCGGTGGCTTAATGTTCTTAGCTGCCTTTCAAAGGGAGAAACTGCACGCAGAGAAAAAATATAGTTGGGCATGGTTACTGTAACCATTTCAATATTGTTACAAGTTTTTTAAATATATTATAGTCACAGTAACCGTTTACATGATTGTGGTAACCATAATATGGTTAATTTACGATTCACATGATTGTATCAACCATATATATGGTTACAGTAAACATACATATGTTTGTGACAGTAACCATGCCCAATTATATTTTTTCTCTGCGTGTGGTTAAACTTTAAATATAGTTTCCATTTCTGCGATCCTCTTCCGAATGAAAGCCTCTTTTTTGTTTTTTACTTGCTGTGGACAATCTCTGCTTAGCAGCAGGAGATCTGTTATGTTGAAAATATCTTCTCTTCAAAATGATATATAAGTTATTAAAAACAAAACAGCGTTGAAAAGATACGCCATCTATATATATTGCACTAACAACAATTTCCATGTCAAAAACACAAGCTATAAAGTGTCCAAAAACCGTTTTAAAATTTTCATCAAACTAAAATTAAAAGAAATGTTTTATTAATGAGCAGCCACATTTGCCAAAAATAGGCCTAAAAGTTAAGCAAACTCTTTCTGTGTTACCAAGTTTACGAGAAATTTATGTAAAATTCATTTCTTCAATTTACAAAGTTGTCAAAAATTTATTTTTTTCTTTTGTTTAAATCAAATATACAAAATTTGCATGCTAAATTTATTGATATGAAATTCCCACAAAAACAATTTCAGACTTTTTTTCACTGAATAACTAAAATAAAAATTATAGGTCAAAATTTATTTATTAAATGGATTTTTGTTATTTATTTTTCGAATTTCTTCTTACCTAAATGTTTGTACAACCACATGAATAATATTAAAAATTCAGTTATAAAATCCATAAACATTTATTTATTATGTAATTTATACATTTATACATACTACTTGTTTAATATAGTTTTTTTTTTTAATTTTTTGGATTTCAAGTGTTTGTCAAATAAATATAAAACACAACATCCAAACTAAATTTTATAAAAACTAATATACATACATACAGATATTGCAAATAGTTTTATGCAAATTTGTATTTTCAAAAGACTTGTCAAACTAAAAATATCGTTAATTGTGCAGAAGATCGGTACTTATGATATTACTGAAGTGTTTAAACCATAGATAAATACACATAGATCGGAAACTCTACTCAGTTGTCAAAAACGAAAGTAGTGAGAATGTATTAGGAAAAAACGAAAACAACACTCGTATATGTGATAATTTTGAGTAATTATTTTGTTTGGTTTTTTTCTAGTTTCCGCTCTATGTGTGTTTCTCTGTGGAAAATCATTATGTAGCATATTCAAAAAAGAGTGACAAATAATATAATCTTAACTGCAGGGATTTTTAGACAATTTCCTGTTTAAATTGTGTAACACCAGTTTTTAACATTAGCTTCTTAAACTCCAACCACCGACTTAATCCCTTTTTAATTAAAACTGCCCCTTTATTTTCCTCATCATTTATTTTTTCTGTTACAACATACATACATGTCATCATCACCGTATTTTGTCGATATTTAAATATTTAGTTTTATAATTAAACGTACGAATTTTCACCTTGAACTCTTCCCATTCGTATGCCTGATTCCCTCATTCCGGTTATTCAGTAAAAGTTTTCCCCTTCTTTGTTTGCTATAAATACACAAATTTACAAAAACAGCCAAAAGGGTTTACCAAAATTACTATATAAAAATATAATTCATTTATGTAAGTACGTTATTTATTTATAAAAATTTCAATAAAAAATATATTACATGCAACAGCTGCGGTGAAATTTATTTCATTATCGTTTTGAACAAAACAAACAAAAAAAAAAAACAACTCCAAAACTTAACCACGCTAGACACTGGTCAATAATGGGAATTGGTTAAATTATTGTCATTCACTCACTCCGACTCAATCAGACATTCATTTAACACCCCACTAAATCCAGTTTATATGAATTTAAATAAAAGAAAAATAAATTAACATACCAAGAAAATTAATCATAAAATACTAAAGAGGGCCTGTAATGGACATGTTGTAATATAGACAGTAACAGTATGTGGTGATAATATTAGGGATAGAAGTTTGGCTACTTCAACCAGGGGCCTATTTCACTAAACTACAATTCTACAAGTTTACAAGTTACAATTACAAATCTAATTCTTACAAGTGCTGATGAATTGTGTTTCATTAAAATTTTCACATCACTTGTAGCTTTTTGCACTTGTAAACTACAATTTCTACAATTACAAGTTCTTGTACATATATATTGTTATATTAATTTTACAATTCTTATTTATTATTACTCAAAATGCTAAAATATCCTATAAAAACGCAATATAACATATTTCAATAATATTTCTCATATAAAAAATATTTTTTAACCAAAATTTTTTTTCACCAAAAAAAAATTTAAAAAACAAAAAAAAAATTTTAAATTTAAAAAACAAAATCGAAAAATATTTTTTTCCAAAAAATGTGCGGGGACTGATAAAAATAAATACTTTTGCAATTTTCGGTACTAATTTCGAATTGTCTATATATGTTTAGATTTCCAAAGTGGCTATTCCCAAAAGCAAAAAAAAAACAAGTAAGAAAGTATAGTCGTTAAAGCCCGACCATAAGATACCCTACATCAATCGGCATAACTTCTGTATATATGAAACCTATTTAAAAATAAACAAAATAAATAAATCGTTACTTTAATATTGAAAGGCCCTAATTCGTGTTTTTTATAAGCCCACATTTTCGATTATTTTGACAAATGGTCCACTCATACATATATCATATTTAGCAAAAAAAATTTCGACTTAAAAAAACACGAGTTAGGGCCTTTCTATATTAAGATAACTAAATGCTAATTAATATTAAAATTTTTGGATTTTGTGTTTATTTTAAATAATTTTTATTAAAAAATAGTTAAAAATCAAATTTTATTTAAATTTATAATTCACTTGTAACTTGTAAACATTTTTCTGAGGGTCTCTGTCGACCCTAAGCTTTTTTTCTACAATTCTACAAGTTTACAAGTGCAAATTTAGTTTAGTGAAACAAAACCACTTGTAGAAGTATGACTTGTAGACTTGTAACTTGTAAAATTCACTTGTAGCTACAAACTTGTAATTGTATTTTGATGAAACACAATTATTCACAATTTCATAATTTTGCAGGCAAAAACACTTGTAATTGTGAACTTGTAGCTTAGTGAAATAGGCCCCAGACATATGCAGCTAGAATATTACAAAATACTAGTCAATGGATACATACATATCAAGGACCGCCTTTTCATATTCCATTTAAATTGCAAAAGGCTATTAATGTTCCAGAAAGTCCAGAAATTCGTTTAGTAAGACCCCTTTCACAGTAGGCAATTTATTTGCGCAAGTCTCTTGTGTTTGTAGATACCAGAGGTAATGTCAGGTTGAGGATAAGACAATTTTGCATGCTGTTTTGTTGTTGGGCAAGAGACTTGCGCAACTAAATTGCCTAGTTGCGCAAGTCTCTTGCGCAATGGCGAATGGGTTTCTACAAAATAGAAACCCATTCGCCAACGATTTCACTGAAATATGTGAAAATTCAAATGATTTCAGCACATATTAGTAGTTCTAAATGTTTCAGTCATAGAGAAATACACATAGAGCGGAAACTAGAAAAAAACTCAAACAAAAAAAATTTACTCAAAATCATCACACATAAAAGTGTTGTTTTTGGATTCTCATAGTTTTTTTTACCAATACATTCTCACCACTTAGGTTTTTTACAACTGAGTTAGGTTTCAGTTCCTAATAAGTATGAGAGCTATATTAAACAAATTAATATTTTAAATTTGATCAATTTTCTGTTGATCCTATTTGGAAGATTGTGCGATATATGGTATTCATAGGCCAAATCCAATGTGATGGAAATCGATTTCGATAACAAAACTATTTGAAAACTAACAAGTAAGAAAGCTTCACCAAATTATACTTAAAAATATATTTATTTTAAATCAGAGACATAACTGTTATAAGAAATATCTAAAAAAATTTAGCCATAACTGTTATATTGTAGAAATAAATTTTTGTTTCTTTAAATAATAGTTATTCTCAATGAAAATAAGTTTTGCTTTTCAATAAGTGTTATTCATAATAAATATTTTTTTTCGTTGCTCATAACTTTTATTTTTGATTTTTATGTTTTTACGTTGCCAAATAAGAGTTATTTATAATAAATATTTTTTTTGTCGTTACTCATAACATTTATTTTCGATTTAACTTCACCTGAAGTATCTCCACTTCAACCAATATCCGCTTTTCTGATTGACGAATCGACGAATCTAAATACGTCATCGTTGTTCGGAACATCAATTAGAGAACTTGAAGTGGATTTATCTTCAGAATATGACAAAGGCAACTACATCGCGAGAGTTATTAGCAGCTATAGCTGAAATAGAGAGCTTTAAACCTATGAGACTGGACGTAGAAGCCGATTTGTTGCAATATTAGGAAGAGAAAAAGGATACTTTTGCAATTTTTAAATAAATTGGTTCATATTGTCTATGCACTGCCGGCTAAACGGCTTTCTGTTGAAAGAGCATTTCCTGCTTTGCGTATTTTGTTGACTGAGAATAGGTGCAACTTGGCGGACAATGCGTTTGCTAAAACATTGATTGTGAAACAAAATTCTTCATAATTAAAAAACACACAATAAAAAACATCAATCTCATACCAAGCTTATTTTTTGCGACTTTAAAGGTTAAATTCAATGTATGTACTAATAAAATGCAATCAAGGTGGCTAAAGAAACTTCTTTTGAGTTATGAGCAACGAAAAAAATATATTCTTTAGAATAACTCTTATTAGGCAACTTAAAAACATACAAATTGAAAATAAAAGTTATGAGCAACGAAAAAAAATATTTATTATGAATAACTCTTATTTGAAAACGTAAAAATTATTCATTGATTTATGCCTAACTTTTTCAGTCTCAAAAAATTTAATACCAATTATTTTTGGTCTCTGTTTTAAATACATATTATTATTTAAACAATATTATTTTTTTTAAAAAATTGTTTTTAATTTTTTTTTTCAAAATTTTGTTTTAATTTTTCTGGAAAATGAATTTATGACAAAATTGTTTGATGAAAAAAAAAATCTGGTTAAAAAATAATGTTCCCAAATTTGCTCCATTGTAGGTCCAACTTACTATAGCCTTATATACATCGTTGCAATGGACTTTGAAATATCTATCATTAGATATCCATATTGTTTATATTAATCACTTGGTAATCCAGATATAGATAAAAAATAGGGCAAAAATCTAGATTATCCCTAATTCCGCTGCAACACGTGTTATTCTTAGTTCAGTGACCCATTTATCAATGATATGAAATGTATGTATGTACTTTCTAATATGATTTCTATGTGACATTTAATTTGTGCTGCCAAAAAAGGAACTGAAGAAATGAACTTTGCCAATTTAATAATTTATTTCAGAGTATTTATGGTAACGGCAAGAACTTGGGAAATGTCTTTACAATATCAAACAGTTGTTAAATAAATTTGTATACTCTTCACCTTAAGTTTGACATTCCGTTTGGAATTTTAAATTAATTTTCGACACTATAAAAGGATCAAATAAATAATTGCCGAATAAAGAATATGGGCAATTCCATATCATAGTACGTGACATTTGTATGACTATAGAGTGGAATAGATTTTGCAAAAATAAGAGCATCTGAAAAATAATTTGGTCTTTATGTTCCATTCAGAGGGTACTATATTTGAAAATAATAAAAAGTTCTTTTGTAACATTGTTGTCCCAAATATCGAGCGAAATAAGGTTATATCGTACGTGACATAAAACGGAAGTCATTTTGAGGTACATGTAGAAATATGCGAAAATTTTCGAATCGTGAGAGGCGTTATGTTTTCTTTTAATTTCTTACACTAAACGGAATATTTTGCCTTTACAATCCGTTATATTTAAATAAAAACAATCTTTGGATGATTTTATAATAAATAAAATTTAATACCGTACGTGACGAATTTTTGTCTTATAATAAAACAATATATATTCTGTAAATATATGTATACAAAAACTAGTAGTATTGGAAAATATACATTCGGTTTCAATAAACAGTTTTATAATTATAATTTTATATAAATAAACAATCGGAGTCAAATGCATTTCCTACTATATGCTAATTCGGAACTTAGTTTTAACCGCATTTTTAGCCTAAACATGTCAATTAAATTAAAAAATTTAATACAGTCAGTTTAAACTATTATTTTTGCCAATAAAATTTTGTAATAAGCTCTAAATACTTACACATAGTAATATTTTAGTGTTTTCTCCTATTCAAATCATGTTAAAAAAAAGTTTCAATGTTTTTTGGGTTTTCGGTTGTGGTAGTCATTCTCGTGGAATTGCCCATATGATATTAATCCGAAATTATGCTTGAAAGCTACATATAAAAGAAATTTTTGCACCGAATCATTACTTGTGATGAAAGAGATCGTATGTGAAGCTCGGCCAATCAGCCGAATCGACACCAAAGCCAAATATCAATGTCGCTAAGGCCATTCTCTGTATTTGGTGGGCGCAAAAGGGTCCTACTTATTTTGCGCTACCTATCATACGTATGAAGCGAGAATTGACCGAAAAAACACCCAGAATATACGGCCATCATGACATCTTGCAATAAATGTTAAAAAGTATTTGGAATGAATTGGTTGGGAAGTTTAGTCTTAACTGCTTTATAGTCCGACAAATATTTGTTTATTTTTCAAAATAAAAGCTACAAAATTTGAAAAAATCCCCCATTTTTAAGTCAAACACGTCAAGATCTCATAATAATTTTAATTCATTTTCATACTCGTATATTATTCGGATTTTAGGAATTTGTACATTTGCTAAAATCAAAGATACAATAGATAAAATATTTCATTTCACACATTAACGGTTTATTGCTGTTATGCAAAATTCATTTGGGCATTAAATACTTACACTTACTACTGATACACTAAAATACCATTCTCAAACACTATTAAAATATTTCCAAGAATCTCACCTTTTTCATTTCATATTTGTGATGGGAATTAGGTTAAGTTTCCTCCTTTGAACAAACAAAGGTAGCGGATATTTTATGGCAATTTTTGTATGCCTTTTTTTGGAAATTCGATATTTAATAGCTCATTGAAACGCAACCCTTTTTTTGATCTTTACTCAAATGTCAATTGATTTATTAGTTGAGCTTAAAAATAGCTAACTTAAAAATAGGTCAAATCGTTATACACTCTAAAAAATAAGTTTGTTAAATAAGGTATTTTTTTTCTTTTGTGAAAATTATCCCTCAGGCCGGGCAATTTAATTTTTTTTTTTATCTTCAATTCAACAAAACTATTGCGTGTTCTTTAGGTATTGTTCTTAAGCAAAACCAACAAGAAATAAAACAACGAACATAATAAAATTCATATAAATTGTTGTAAACCATGAAAGTTGTCTACAGAACAATATGATTTGGATATGGGCTATTCCATAATACCATCATTGTTTGGCATACCACTGTGAATCACTGCAATCAGCTAATTTTCAATTGTTTGCAAATAGTTTTTTAATCATTAATCATAGAATAACCCATAGTTTTATGTTAAACCTTTTGTTTCTACATTTTAATCATTAAGGTCAGCTTACAATACATTGACCTAACGCTTTCTTTTTATATTTTTTTTTTGCTTGAAGGTTTAGAATTGTTCAACTGTTTAGAATTTAATGCAAAAATTTATGGATTTGAAAAATATGTTGCTATGTAAAATGAAGTTTATATATTTTTGTATTTATTTCATGTTACAATTATATTTTAAATTAGTAACACAAAGCAGAGGTAATAGTAACTATAGAACAAAGAACAAAACTATTTGAAAGATATGCTCAAATTTATGCTTTGATAGTAAATATAACAAAATATTGGGTGTATGACTTAAAAATGAGAGATTAACAATAAAGAGAAATGGCTTGTGCACCGAACCATTAAATTAATCATTAATCAAGTCAAAACAATATAAATTTACTAAAAGTATTGGCCATTGTTAGCCATGATCTTTTCCCATCTTTCTGGCAACATATGGCTTCCGAGCCAAAAGAACTGCTCATGTTTTGAAACCAAGAATGAATCAAGCCAATTTCGGATACTCTGTTCCAAAGTTAAGCGTATCTCAGAGAGATCATTCTGCGTCGATCGAAACAAATAGTAGTCGGACAGGGCACGTTCTGGACTATAAATCGGGCGAGGCAAAACTTCCCAATCATGTTCTTCTAAATAGTTTTTAAAAGGCATTACAAAATGTGGAATTTCGGTCAATTTCCCTGTGACGGTCAGATATCAGCAGCTCATACTATATGAGCTTTTGCTCAAACCAAATACAGGGCATTACCTTACCGCTATGGATATTTGACTTTATTGTCGATTTGGCTGGTCGGCCTGGTTTCATGTATGATTTTTTTTTTCGGCGTGTGAAAATCAAAACGAGAAAGAATTGATTTAAAGTTGCCTGCATTTTATCGTAATGGATCCATTTTTCATCAAATACTTTGTTCCATAGTGAAGAGTATCTCAGAGAGAGCGTTCTGCATCGATCAAAACAAATAGTTGTCGGACGGGGCACGGTCTGTACTACATATAAGGCGGGTGAGGCAAAACTTCCCACTAACATTATCTATATATGTATGTATATAAAAATGGATGCTTCAAAAACTGCTGAAGCGATTGTGATGAAATTTTCACGGAATCTTCAGAAAAGCGGGTAACACTATTAAGTTAGATTTTTGAATTTCGATCTGTGGGCGGAGGGGCGTATAAAAATCGGATCGATCAAGAGAAAGAATCGATTTAAAGTTGCCAGCATTTTATTACAATAAGTATGATGACTACAGGAATCACTGATTGGAGCAATGAACAAACATTGCTTATATTGACGCGTTTTGAAGTTCTCTAAGGAATCCCCGGGTAAAGTTATTCTGGCACCATTTATTGAGCCGCCTGAGCTGCTTTTAAGTTACATTTCCGGCGCCAATCCTAGCACTTCCTTCAAAACAGCCAAAAGTGCAAATCATGCTTTGAAATGACATCGTCTTCATGCCCACCTTTAAAGTTCAAGACCAACAAAATTGGATTATTGTTCCCGCTTCCCACTGATGATGCGAAGTTCCTTCAAATTTATTTCACCTGAAATGAAACTACAGAAGCCGAACTCTACCAACGAACATGCGTGTGCAGTTGCTGCAATACCCTTCTGCCGAAACATTCTCAAAACAATTGTTGGATATTCCAATGAATTTTTTCGTTCCCGAACTTCTGCCAAATTCTAATGAATATTCAAGCTGTTGTCGACAAGATATTCCCAAGTCTTACAACCAACTACAAAAATTCGGATTTTCTTTGGGAACATGCAATTTTGGCACCAAACAAATTATGATTTTAATAAGCTCAATTTGACCAAATTCAATTGAAACTGTCTGGCTGGTTAATGAATCCTACTGAATTTTTGAATTCATTGGAATCAGCCGGAATCAGCCACCCACCACATGTATTAACATTGAAGGTTGGATCACCGACTTTGTCCGAACAGATGTTTTCTAAGGGTCAGTAACGTGGACCGGGTTCAGGTAGTTTTTAACAAGTATTGCAACATGTGACCGAGCGTTGTCTTGATGGAATATTACGGTTTCATATTCTGGGCGTTTTTCGGCCAATGCTCGCTTCAAACGAAACAGTTGCGTTTGGTACAGGTTCCCTGTGATGGTTTGGTCAGATTTCAGAAGCCCAAATACAGAGAAGCGCTTTGGTGATGATTCGGCTGGTTGAATTAGTAGGCACTCAATTTCCCTGCTGTTGGATGAAACCTGCTACTCACAAACGTTTTAAGTAACTCCTAATGATTGTGCAAGCTCTTGTTGAGATTAGCAACAATCTTCATGGAGTAATGCCTCCCATTCATGGCCTTTAAACTTTTTTTGCTGGTCTTCTAGTTTTGCACGTAGAAACTGATGATAGACATTCACCATAGGCTTTGGTGAGCATTCCTTTTTGGAAATCCCCTTTACAGCCATTAACTGCTATTTGACAGGAAGTAAATATAAGTTTTTGACTCTTTGGAAAACAAAAAAAAAAAACGTTAACCCTACTTATTCATGATTTTTAAACAAGTTTTCTATTTCCTTTTTTCATCTTAACATATTTGCAATATGTTTTGTGATAATCTTATCAAATAATATCAGCAGTCATAAACAAGTTACAAATAATCTGATGACGTTGCCAAGTCGTTACCTTTCTCGTCCATACAGTTGATCAGCAAAGAAAAAGTTGAATACACTTTAGAATATAAAATGAATCTTTTCATTTCATTTATTTTTTTATTTTTTGTTTAATAAAATTACTAAATTGTCATTTTGAAGGCCATTGAGACGACGGTATCAAAGAATAGAATGGTTGGGTGAGTGACACGTAGAGTATAAGTAAGTAGTTGTTGCTGCAACAGCCACATAACAATGTTGTAAAGGGGGGACTGACTGACTGACTGATCGCTTAGTGATTGTGTTTAACAAGTGAATGAAATCTAGAGTGATCGTGAAGTTGAATAAACTTAAAGTGATGCTATTTTGCAATGGAAATAAAACAAGAACTTATTAACTGCTATATGTTGCTCATAATCGTTTATACAGAGTACAGCTCAATCAAGTGCATACAATCGTATTTCTTGAAATTTTGATTTCAGAAAATTAAAGAAAAAAAAAACAGTAATTCCATTCAACAGTTGTGAATGTTCATCATGGTTTTTCCCATTAACAGTGCAGATGATACAATTTTTATATTATTGTATAAAAAATTAAACAATTAAGGCTTGTTTCTTTACCCTGGCATTGTCATTGGAAGTAATGTCAACAATATAAAGTTATGTTGCCATGGTGTGTCACTGCTCTGGGCGGCTTGCTAACCGACCTTTGAAATTTGAGTTTTGTATATAACTGGGAACAATTATTGCCACTTATTATTTTAAATTATTTCTCAAATTCAGTTATTAAAATCTCTAAACATTTGGATTTGCATTGTATCTATCGCTTGCCTCTTTTGTTTTCCTAATAACCAACTTGATCACGGCCTAGACATTGTTATAAATATTTTTTTAATTACCTCTTAAATATCATTAAATTAACTAATTTTTCTTATAACGTATTTTTGCTTTTCACTTTTCAATATGAATAAATTAATCAAATCTCTTTAAGTTTGACAATAGAAATGTTTTTTAAACATTTTGTTGGGTTTGTACATGTTTTATCAAACCATGTTTCGTAACATTTGTGTTTGAAAGTTCAAAATTCCATGATATTCATGATTATGATTACACACTTACATCCATAGTAATAAAGTGCCTATTTGCATAAGACAAAAAAAAAAAAAAAAAAAAAAACGAAAAAAGGCACCAGCCTAAAATTTTAATTATTAACAATTTAAATCAAACGTGTGGTGTACACTGCCCACCACCATAAGAAAGTAGCCAATGTCTGGCACGTGAAACTAAAAATGCTTATCATGTTAAATTTATAGGCATAATTTAATAATACAATATAATTGGTATGTAATAAAATTATAAAAAGCTCTGCTTCTGGAATTATAATTAAAAATTTCCCGCCAAATTTAAATTCGTTTCAAAATCGAGTTTTTCAAATTGGGAAGTACTATGTATGTAATTAGGAAATAAGTTAAACTAATAAAATCAAATTGGAAAAATTAAACATACTAGATCGTTAAGGGACATAGTGTGAGATAAAAAACTAGTTTGGCTTTGGAAATGATTTATAGAGCATGAAAAAGAATTGATTAATAGTGTGGCGGGTATTACACGTTTGTGCTGATGTTTGTAACGCCCAAAAATATTAGTCTAACACCCACCTTAAAGTATACCTATCGTCCCGGAATCACTTTCTAAATCGACAAAATTATGTCCGTTCGTCAGTCTGGCTACCCATGTAAACCTTGTTCTTCTGAATTATATGTATACAAATTTCGTACAAAATACATTTTATATATAGGAAAATCATGTCACCTAATTGTATGATGTTCAGTCCATGATTAGTCATAGCTGCCAAATAATGCCCACTTCCGAAAATCAGTCACGAATATAAATTATTGAAATTTTAAAACAAAATCATTTTTTTGCTTATTTACTCAATGTAATACCCTCCCTCTATGGCATTTAATTTTCTTCTTATTTATCCTAATTTTTCTTGTTCTTTGACCAGCAACCGTAGTCATTTAATTTGAATTTTTCTACGTTGAAAGTGACAGGAAAGACATATGCAGAAAATTTATTCCACATACGGACAGTGTGTATAAATAATGCATTTTTATACCCTATAAAGTATGTATAATAGGGTGGCCCTTAATAAACGAAAGTTGGATTTTGGCCATTCTCACCCTCCAGTTTGGTGAACATTAGTAAAAAAATCATCCTGAAAATTTTTTAGGTAAATCGGTTGGGGTTAAGACGTGCCGCAAGCCCTCTGAAGTTTTGAGATGCATTTACAAGGGGAAAAAATGCATTTTTTTAAGTTTTTGTAAAAATTTTGCCATTAAAAAATTACTTTTGTAATTTAATTTAAAAGAATCGAAATGTGTACGTAATTGTCGTTCTAATGAGATATAAAAAACAGAAATCGGTCGATAAATGTTAAAGTTATTAAAAATTCGCCAGGCCTTTAACGTGTCTCAGGCCACTAGAACAAGAAATGTAGGAACAAAATTAACATATTTTGATAAATATTAAAATAAAAGCTCATTTTTACTTAAAATATGTCCATATATACTTGTATATGAGTTTTTGTCTTCGTAGGATACCGTTAACCTATTCTTAGGTTTGATCAAAAAAATAAAAATTTTTTAACGGCAGTTTCAAAACTCCATTTTCAAATTTTTAAAAATTTTGTTAAACAAATTTCAGAATTTTTTGATCATCTCATTGGGATTTATTAAGAGTATAATAGGGAATAAAAATGTGAAAAAATTATGAAAATATCTCTTATAGTTTTTCCGTACCTGCGATTTAAATTTTGAAATTTTCGAGAAAAACCAATTATTTGGCAATTTTTAGGTCAATGAGCTCTATTTCCTTACTCTTATGAATTTTAAGCAAAACTTATACAGAATATTATAGTCGATATAATTTTAAATATACTCTGAAACTTTTACTAAAATCGGAAAACGTTAACCCTTAAATCGTGAAGGTCAAAGGTAAAATTTTTCAATATTTGGAATTTTTCATAGAGAGATAGCGAAATGTTCGAAATTTTGTATATTTTTGGGCCGATTTTGATGAAATTTAACAAAACTATAACATAAACTCTGGGGTTTATAGTAACAGCACAAGAATGGAAATTAACGCTTAATGGCACTTGGGGTTAAAATGACACCAAACTTTTAAAATCATAATTTTTTATGGTTTTAGAAGTTTGGGGTCATTTTAACACCAAGAGCTATATAGGGTTAATTTTAAGTTTTCTGCTGTTTTTGTAAATACTAGGCTTTGTGTTATATTTTTGTTAAATTTCATCAAAATCGGCCCAAAAATATACAAAATTTCGAACATTTCGCTATCTCTCTATGAAAAATTCCAAATATTGAAAAATTTTACCTTTGACCTTCACGATTTAAGGGTTAACGTTTTCCGATTTTAGTAAAAGTTTCAGAGTATATTTAAAATTATCTGGACTATAATATTCTGTATAAATTTTGCTTAAAATTCATAAGAGTAAGGAAATAGAGCTCATTGGCCTAAAAATTGCCAAATAATTGGTTTTTCTCGAAAATTTCAAAATTTAAATCGCAGGTACGGAAAAACAATAAGAGATATTTTCATAATTTTTTCACATTTTTATTCCCTATTATACTCTTAATAAATCCCAATGAGATGATCAAAAAATTCTGAAAGTTGTTTAACAAAATTTTTAAAAATTTGAAAATGGAGTTTTGAAACTGCCGTTAAAAAAATTTAATTTTTTTGATCATACCTAAGAATAGGTTAACGGTATCCTACGAAGACAAAAACTCATACACAAGTATATATGGACATATTTTAAGTAAAAATGAGCTTTTATTTTAATATTTATCAAAATATGTTAATTTTGTTCCTAGAGGGCTTGCGGCACGTCTTAACCCCAACCGATTTACCTAAAATTTTTTCAGGATGATTTTTTTACTAATGTTCACCAAACTGAGGGGTGAGAATGGCCAAAATCCAACTTTCGTTTATTAAGGGCCACCCTAATGTATATATATTCTGGATCCTTATAGATAGCGGAGTCGATTAAACCATGTGCGTCTGTCTGCAGTCTGTCTGTTGAAACAACTTATATACACGATTCATACATCAATATATCCGGAATTCTTCCCGCTCAGTTGATATTTAAAATCGAGAAAAACGGAACAACCTCGATTTTTGGCTATATATCTGGATTACTAAGTCATTAATATAGACAATATGGATATCTAATGATAGATATTTCAAAGTCCATTGCAACGATGTATAATATGGCTATAGTAATTTAGAACTACAATGGGTCAAAATCGGGAAAAAAATTATAACCCGATTTTTTTTTACCAACAAAATTTTTTGTCGTAAATTTGTTTTCATTAATTAATTGAAAAAAAAAAATTGGAAAAAACTTAAAAAAAATTTCGAAAAAACTTTAAAAATTTTTTTTTATAAATTTTTATATTTTTTTTAATTTTCAAAAACATTTTTGAAAAAAAAAAATTAAATTCTGTTTACCTAAAAATATTTAAAATTTGTGTTTTAAAGTATAATTGGTGATGGGTATATAAGGTTCGGCACAGAAGAATATAGCTCTTTTACTTGTTTTATCTGTAATGTTACGGAGAATATTTTTGTAGAATATGTTAACCCTCTAAATCTTCAATGCATGGGTCTTTTTTGTCCTTCTTTTAAAAAAGGACAAAATCCCATTAAAACTGGGATTTAAGGGGTTAAAATGTTACGCAAAAATATTATCCGTGAAATTTTACTATAAGTCCCTGAATACACCAAAGCGGAAAATTCAACCAGAAAGACAAAAATAAGACACAACAAAAGACGGCTTAGGGTTAATTTCGCACTTATTAATTATTTTATTTTAAAGTACCCCAAAAATTTAACATGCGCACCCATTGAAGAACGCTTATAGCTGAAATATGCTGGACATCGTATGGTAAAGAAGTGAAATTGCCTAGAGCTAAAAAAAATGTAATTAATGAAGGCTTCCTATCCAAATTCTTAATAAATACGAAATTAACCGTAAGCTCTCTTTTGTTGTGTCTTATTTCTGACTTTCTGGTTGAATTTTCCGTTTTGGTGTACTTTGAGTAAAATTTCACGGATAATATTTTTGCGGAACATTTTAACCCCTTAAATCCGTGTTTTAATGGTGGTTTTTGTACTTTTTTAAAAGAAGGACAAAAAAGACCCATGTCTTGAGGATTTAGAGGATTAACATATTCTACAAAAATATTCTCCGTAACATTTTAAATAACTTTGCATTTTATACCTAAAATGTAAGGATCACATGATTTTTTATGAAGATTTACAATAAGAATGTGCCAAAGTTAAGAAATTCAGATGTAAACTTTCAAGACGCCGATACACGTGTCTTTTTTTTGTCTCTATCAAAATTTATTGGTCGGACCTTGTAATTTTGGAAAAAATTTGATTTTGTTGTATAGTGTTATCTTTAAAATTCCCTTTTTTCCAGATAAAATGTAGGTTTAAAGTAGTGTTGAACCTACAATAAATATTTCAGATTTATGAATGGTTTATAACAGACTTAAAACACTATAAAACGTTTATGAATACTGTTAAAGCTGTTTTAAGTTATTATGAATTAGACCATTAAAAATTCAACTTAAAAACTATATTCGCTTAGCCATAAGAAATATCATAAAAACCTCTTAAAATAAAAAAATAAAAACGCATTTAATTTTCTCCCCTTTCCTGGTTTGTAAACCAACAAATTTAAACTTAAAGTCTTGAATATTCACAATATGATGCAGAATTTTGTTGTCTATCGAACTGCATATTAAATTTTTTGTAAATTTCTTTAAATGAATGTTTGCCTTTTTGGCCAGGTTTTCTGGTTAAATGCTTCTCATTTTAACCTAGTATGACGGTCAGTCGTTCGTCTTTTAATCGGCTTACCTACCTATAAGATTTATATACTTTATAGGGTCGCAAATGAATGTTGCTACATATAGAATCACAAGTTTGTCGAAATATTTTGATTTATGTTACCGTATGAGTAATATGTATTAAAAATAACTCATACGTTATTTTTGCTCTATTTTCTATTGAGTACATGGGAGTACATTCGTAAGACTTTTTTCTGTTCTGCTTGTAGCTTATATCTCTAATTGACTGATTTTAAAATTTTTTAAGGTAAATATTATTCTGATTTTTAATAGCAAAATTGTTTATTAGATTTTCTTCACCCGATTTTTTATAGCAAAATTTTCGAGACCCTACCCATTATATTGATTTTTGATTCATCTTCGTAAGTTATTTGGTAGCTTCAGAAAGTTGAAGTTCAGATTCGTATCATGGAAAACTGTGAAACTTTTAAAAGTTGTTATTTAAAAACATACGAAAATTAAAAGAAAAAAACTGCTCCAAACGGTTTCTTTCTGCTTTAACAACGATTGCGTATTTTAACTTTTGTGGTACTTTGTGTACTTAAGTAATTTAAGGAATCATTAGTAACCATAATGCATTATTATTACTTATTTTTTTTTTGTTTAAATTGTTTGTGTGATTACTTCACAACTCCAAAAACACTCACGTAAAGAGAAAATATTCATAATTTAATTTCTTGTTCATGTTGTTATTGTGGGATTTGGTTAAAGTTAACTTACATAAGTCTTCCATTTAGTAGATCAACAATATAAACAAACAAATACTCAGCTCAAAGTACTCGTACCCAAAATCCAACAAACAAACAAACATCTCTGCAGTCAATGGGCATGTAATTTGAATTAAAATAAAAATGTTTAGTTTAACGATTGGTTTATATTTTTATTTCTTTATTTATGGATGGTTTGTGTTTGTCTGGTCTGCTGGAATGGGCTGGGCTCGCATACAAACTCCCAAAAATTAAAAAAAAAGAAAAAAACAACAACAGCAAATAAGATTATTTATTTAAATAATGTCGCCAATATATGCGCTATGCCACCATCACCACCTTCATTTCTTCTTCAGTATTTTTAATTGTTTAATATCGAAATTATAATAAAATAAAACTTAAGCATACAATCGAGACTGACAGACATTATTGTTGTAGAAACCACAGCAACCCAACCTGCATTGTTGTTGCAGCTAAAAAGGCCACAAATAACAGATACAATAAACAACAACAAAACGTGATATCAACCGTCAACAAAATAAATAAATCGATGATATACGAACTTTGAACACCAACAATTTTGTAGTTTTAAATTTTTGTTTAACAAAAGCCAGCCAGCCACATAAACAAACCAACCAACCAACCAACTAAGAAATACTCGTAACCCGAAAATAAATATTGAAAAATTTAATAAACAAAAAAAAAACAGAAAGAAATGCTACGACGAGATATTCACTCGCACGTTACATATCTACTTCACATGTACTTTCACCAACTAAAAAAAAGTTGAATGATTTCGGATGTTTTTCGATACTGTGCAATGCAGCACTTGATAATTTGTCTGCTAATCATTCACTACGACGGTTATTATTTTAGATAAAACTATGAAAACTTAAAAAGTGAAGCAAACAAATTGTTGCATTTTAATTTTGAAAAGTTCTTTTTATTATTATTATGGATTATCTAAAACAGGGGTTCTCACAAGCTAATGCTTCACGGACCCACTGACTCATTTCACTGAAAGCATGGCCCACTTTTTTTTATTTTCTTATATATGTATAATCTTATATATAATCTCTTCAATTGCAACTTCGATTTCATTTTTCAACGCTTCAATTGTCCCTGGATGGTTTGCGTAACATTTATCCTTAATGGCTCCCCACAGAAAATAATTAAATTACATCGAAAATTAATAAAATATCGATGGTTGCGTTGATGAGGTACTGTTCCATTATTAAATGACAAAGTACAAACTTTCCAATAAAAACAGAAAATTGAAGGAAATTCAGTACTTTTTTTAATAGAGCTGATTTAAATTTTAATTCTTTTAAAAAATTAAGAAATTTCAAAATTTCTATTTCCCTAACTTACAAAAGTAAGAAAAATTAAAATAAAATTTTATCGACTTTGATAATTTTTTTAAGAAATTTCATACAATATGAACTAATATCAACATCTAAATAGATTTTCTTTTCAAATTGTTCAATATTTCAAAATAAAAAATTTTCGATTTTTTCAAAAATTTTATTATTTTATGAAATATTTCCTTAAATTGTAAAAATTTGTATGAAAAATATACTTTTCTTTATTATTTTTGGGATTTTGTATGAAAATCATTATAGATTTTAGTCCACATTTTTTTCCATTTATAACATTTAACTAATAAATAGTATTATTTTCATAAATTTAACAAATTTGTATAAAAATTTAACTTTCTTTATTGAGAAAATATAAATTGAAATAAAGAAATTCAAAAACAAAATTTAAAATTTTTTTTAATTAATTTATTTAATTTAATTATTTAATTTTTTTTTTTAATACTTTAAATTTTTTTTTTTTTAAGTTATTAGTGATTAAAACAAAAAAATTATGACAAAAATATTTGGAATAAAAAATATTATTCCCGATTTTGACCCATTGTAGGTCCAAAAATGTTTTCCATTTTTTTATACTTTAAAATACAAATTTAAATTAGGAAGGTATTAGTAATAAAAAAAATCTGGTTAAAAAAATATTTTTCCCGACTTTGACAAATTGTAGGTCCAAACATTTTTCATTTGAATATGAACATGTAAAAGAGCTAAATTCGGCTGTGCCGAATCTTATATACCCTTCACCAAATTATACTTTAAAACACAAATTTTAATTAATTTTAAGCAAACAAAATTTAAAAAAAAATTTTTTTACTAAGTTTTTCCAAATTTATTTTTTAAAATTTTTTTAAATTTATTAGTGACAAAAAATTTATGACAAAAAAAATTTTTTGGGTGGAAAAAAAATTCGATTTAAAAAATATTTTTCCCGACTTTGACCCATTTTCGGTCCAGCCTTATATAATCGTTGCAATGGACTTCGATATTTATCATTAGATATCGACATTGGCTAGTAGTATCTAGATATAGATAAAAAATAGGGCAAAAATCGAGGTTGTCCCGGTTGCTATTTAAAATCGAGAAAATCGGCCCACAAATGGCTGAGATATAAGGAAAAAAGCAGGAAAACTTCGATTATCACCTATTTTTTATCTACATATGTCTGGATTACTAAGTCATTAATATAGACAATACGGATATTTAATGATAAACGACATAATAATTTGGGTCAAAATCGGGAAAAATATTTTTTAACCCGAATTTTTTTTCACCAAATTTTGTTCACTTATAAATTTAAAAAAAAATATTTTTTCACTCTGAGCCGGTTAAGCAGTGTAAATTTTGCACATACTTTTATATTACCCCAAGGGCGAAGTCTATTGAATTTATTTAGAATTGGTCCATTATTTCTCCTAGCACCCATACAACTGCCATATCTGAAAATAGTTAAGTTCTCATAAATATCTTAATTATATACTTATCCAAATTAAATTCAGTATTGGTCCAAATATTTTCCATAGCTCCCATATAAGCCACTCAAAAATTTCATTAATGTGCATAAATCTCTTAAATATGTTAGTATCCGCATAAAATTTAACACATTTAACAATTTAACGCAAATCATTTCACCAAATTTTGTGACGATTTGTTCATAAGTAGTCATATCTCCTATATATGGCCCATTTCTGAAAATCACTTAAACGAGCATAAATATGTTAACATTTTTCATATTCAGATACAATTCAATACAAATAAGTTTTATATATGGGGGATTTCATGTCAAGTTTTTTTTAATTACTATTGGATAGTAATCCAGACACAATTTTTCAACAAGATCGGTCAAAAACTCTCTGAATTAGAGGGTGTCAAAATTTGTCATTTTGCACAAACAGGTGTTTTATCTCATCCATGTAACTTATTACCTATTGTTTTTAGCAAACAGTTTATATATATGCAATTTTTCAATGCCAATTTCAATCTTTCGATTTCAAATGTCAGTTCACATGAAATCCCCCGTACATGTACAAAAGCCATGTCACCAAATTGTATAACGATTGGTTTATAATTAGTCATAGATCCCATAAAAGGCCCACTTTCGAAAATCATTTTAAAAAGTATAGATTTTTCAAAAATTTTGGTATCCAAATAAAATTCAACATAAATAATTTTATGGCGACCATAATTAGTCCATTAGTCCATAATGAGCCATAACTCCCATATAAATTTTAAAACAAAACTGTTTATAATCATATACTCGGCTGGTCGGTTGGCTGACAGTCCATGTAAGCGCAGAGTACAGATCGCAATTTTGAATATATTTCGATTAAATTTGGTACATATAGTTTTTTTGGCTCAAGGACCAAGCCTATTGAAACTGGCTGATATCGGTCCATTATTTCACCTAACCCCCATACAAATGTCCTTCCGAAATTGAACTTTATCGGTCATAAATGTTTAATTTATATATGTATCTCCACAAATTCCGCTTTATATATACAAAATTCATGTCACCAAATTTTGTTACGATCGGTCCATAATTAGTCATAGCTCCCATAAATCGCTTAAAAATGTTGGTATACACACATAGTTAACTTTCATATAGACATAAATTACCCGACCAAATTTCATGGTGATCGGTCCATAATTGGTCATAGCTCCATATAAGGCCCCCTTCCGAAAATCACTCAAAAATATAAATTATTGAAAATTTTAATGAAAAATGTTTTTGCTCTTTTCTTAGTGTAGGGTATTATATGGTCGGGCTTGACCGACCATACTTTCTTATTTGTTTTTTTTTTAAATTTAACTGTGACTTTAGTTTCAGATTTGTTAACATTTCCCTCGAAGGTCGAAATGCTTTCTGACTTTTAGTTTTTGTTCTGTCAGCTGTTTTGTGAGTGAAGTCATAATTTTAGCACGTGAAATTTTGTGTGTAATTTTTTTTTTTTAAATCAAAGTTTTACCAATTTTTAGTCGCTCGATCTATTCGAGATATTTTTTATTAGTTCCTTTTCATTATTTTTTCAATAAAATCGTATCATTGTTATTTACACCTAAACCGGCAACAATGCCCTGAGGCACTCTTCAGCTGTTTGCACCTGGTTCCTAAACTAAATTTGAAAATTAGTTTCTGATGGCTGTTCTGAGTTTATTTTATTTATTTTTATTAAATTATCCGACAACTTTATTTTAACTAGATATCTAGTTGTTGATATTACGGGCATTAAAAGTAAAACCACCACAATCATGTTTTTTCTTTGCGTGTAATGTTTCCAAGTTTCGTCTACAAGTCCTGCTTATAAAATTATCAGATAATAAAAATAAAATTTCAATTCATGCAAGTGATTGATTCAATAAATAATTTAATTGAGAATTTTTCAAATAATAAAAAATGAATGCACCATTTAATGCTCTAAATCAGTGATGTTCAAAAATAAAAATGAAGATGTATTGGTGAGAGAGCTACCCAGCAAACATAATGTCAAACACTTAAAATAAGAACAAAATAAAGAATGTTTAGATTTAGAATTTTTGCCAGATATAAACAATTTATTAAATGAATGTAATTTAAATTTTAAGGATATAAAAGAATATACATTATACGGCCGAAATTCTCTCAATTTTTTTATTTATTTCTGACTTTGTTGTTTTGTGTTCAATTGTAATTGAAACGCGTGTGTTTGCTATGCTTCGTCCAAAAACCAACCAACAACAATGCTTAATGAATTTCTGAAAAAATGAGATATTTGTTACGCTCTTTTAAAGAGAATAAGAATATGTGTGTTGTTACTCAGCGCGAAAGCACAATGAAATGAACATCATTGCTCTAAATATAAATAAAATATCATTATAATTTTGAGGCAATTGAGATGAGTTATTCTTTTTTTAAGTACAAAGAATTGATATTTATTCAATTAGTGCCTTTGACTTCTAAATGAACTGGAATGTATTGTAATTATTAAACTCCTTAATAATAATAATAATAATTTAAAGCCATGTAAAGCCCAGTTATCATCCATCATCATGTAAAATTAAGCACCAAGTTTTGTTTATTAAAGTAAGAGAAAAATGTAAAAGCGCGGAAGTAATCCTTTTTGTTTTCTTGTTATTTGTCTTTTAAGTTTTTAGTTAAGATCTACAGCAAAAAAGCCGCCTTTACTAAAAATAAAACAAACAAACAAATAAATAAATAAAATACTTAAATACAAGTGAGTAAATAAAGAAAACCTGAAGCAAATAATAAACATACAAACAAACAATTTGGCATTATGTTGTTGGCTTTTTTATGCAACACTGTTGCAGTTGTTGGTTTTGCGAGATCCGCCGCCGCTGTGTAGTTCGCGGTTGCGGCTGTTATTGTGTTTATTGTTATTGTTTTCATTTCTGTTAATGTTTTTTTTTGTTATTATTATTGTGTTACGTCGAAAAAGAAAGGTGAAATGAGTTTGTTTTGTAATTAAACATGATCGTATTTAGTTTTTTTTGGTTTTATTTTCTTTCCATTTTGTTACTTTTTTTGTTGCTGATGGTGGGGGTTTTGACTTGATCTTTTCTTTTAAGAAACATTTTTGGCTAAAATGCAAAAAAGCCCAATTTTGTATGCCGTCATTTTTTTTTTATATTTGCAGTTGTAAAAAGACAAAAAGAAACGTGTTTGTGAAAAATAAAACGGCGGAAGTATTTTGAAAATTATAAATGTTCGGTGCAATGGGGAGTGCTGCAGTCTGGTGGTTGCCGCAAGATCTTATCGTTTCAGGAAAGTTTTCGTTAAGGAAAAGTTTATTTGTTATAATAACATAAAATGGTTTTTAAATGAAGCATCATCGCAAAGTCTATTACAATTGCATATTATAAAATAAAAGGGATGCTTTTAATACCTTAAAATGCAAAAAGACTTGGCTCAATTTAGAGTTTTTTATATATTTATAGCAACTGAACGTGAAGATGGTTAACATTTTCACGAAAATTCATAACAAATTGAATTATGCAATGGATTTAAAGGTAGAAAATTCATTTATGTTTGAGTTCTCTTTCAGTAGATTTAATGTTAATTTGAGCACTCAATTGTGTCCCATTTTTAACAATATTATGGGCACTTTAATTATGTATATGATTGCGGTAACCATAATATGGTAAAGTTTCGATTCACATGATTGCAGCAATCATATATATGATTGTAGTAAATACATATACATATGTATGTTTGAATTATATAATAATATGTTGTTCTCAGATTATGATATCCATAGGTAAATCCTTCATCATAAAAATGGTTGTCACAAACATATCTTTAATTACTACAATCATATATGTGATTACTACAATGATGTGAATCGTATATTTACCATATTATGGTTACCACAAACATATACATAATTATAGTGGCCATAATATTGTTAAAAAATTTTAAATGTAAGTCAATTGAGTGCTAAAATTAACCTTAAATCTACATTTAAAAATCAGTGTGAACTCGACTGAAAGAGAACTTTAAATCCGTTGCATAATTCAAAAATCTTGATCTACTTTTTCATACCAAAAATCGATTTTTATCAAGTTTTCATATGATCTCAGACTAAAAATATCTCCTCAAACACAGTAGCTAAAGAATTGTATAGGTTTGAGTTTTTAATAAGAGTTTTAACCGTTATTCTAACCGTTACTTAAATGACATAAAATACCGTTACCGAAGTAGCGCAAAGAATCGGTTGCCAAGCTTTATCATCCAACTCAGATAATGAAAATATTAGCGTAAATTACTCAGTGTTAATGTTCTTTTAAAATCAAACTACATATTTTAAAATGTCATAATTTACTTCATCAAATTTTCAAGCTTTCCTAATTCAAAATTTTGTATTAATAAATTCTATACGAATATTTATGAATTTCAAGATTTCTTTTCAAACAGTATGTTAATCAACTGCATTGGCTGTAAAGACAGTAAAATCAATATATATGTATAACAAAAGAATTTATTTAAATTTAAAATCTTTAATGTCATTGTTTGTGACAATAAAACGATGGTCAACGTTGTTACGGCTTTCTACACTAGACGCCACAAACACAAAATACAGCGATGGTCAATAAAACGATGGTCACAAACCACAAAAAAAATTTAAAATTTATTCAAAAATATTTCGACAACAAACTGATTTAAATGATAATTTTTGTAAAAATTATTTAAATTAAGATCTATCATCTATTTTTTGTACTTTTCTACTATCAAAGAAATTTCAAAAAAGAGGTTGAAAACCCGAAGAAGAAAAAAAGAAGAGTAAATGTTTGAACCAAAAACCAAATTGTATGTGAATTTAATGTTACGGTCAATGACCGTATGACCGCGTTCATTTCAATATGCCAAATATGCAACCAGGAACTTAAAATAAACTTAAAAACTAAAAATTATAAAAAATACTCTACTCGTAACACACAAAAATTATTTGGTTGTATCAATTTAGAGCCACCAATTTAAATAATCAATTCATATTAAAGCCAAAACTAAATAAATTTTTCTGTTTAAATTATTGTGTGATTTTTTCGCTCTCTTTTTTTTTGGGTTCGAACAGCAACACCGCTACCACGAAGAAAATAAAATATTTTCTTTCAAAATTTTATTCTTTTTAGCAATTATTGGACTGAGTGAGTGAGTGTATGAGTTGTATTGGCAAGAAAGCGTGTTTTTTTGGTAGATGATTTTGTTTTTTGCAGCTAAAGAAAAAACAAAACAATTTAATCACGTTTAAAACGTGATTAAATTGTGTTTCACATTTCAGTTCGCCTTTTTGTTAACTTCTTTTTCTTTCAGTTGCTTTGCAAAAGACACAAAAATTTAAATAAACTCGCCGTACTTGTAAACACAAAGCTAAACGAAGAAATTTCATTTATAAGATTAAAAAAACAACAACAACATAAATAAATTCAGAATTAACTCGAATAATCATTAAAAAAAACTACTTAATTCGTGATTGTATGCAAACAATGTACAAAAGTTAATGCTCCAACAACGCACAATAATGCAACGCAATCTAAATGACCATTTATTAATTTTTTTTATGTATTTCTTAGCCATAAGTAGTGGGATTCTTTGTGCACTTTTAACCCTACTGGGAGCTAAGTTTTATAGAAAACCATATTGTGAGCATTAACGTTTGTGTTAAAAATATAATTTATATTGAAGTCTGAGTAAAAAATACCATACGTAGTTTTCGCCCTGCTGGTTATATTTATCGTAAATCAACTGCTAAGGCTCAGGACTCTACGATTTACGGATTTGCCGGGAATACTAATTTTCAAGCAAACATTTAGATAAGGCCGCTTGTCGAACTTTACTAACATTAGAATCGTTCATCTAAGGAAATTTGTTTCGCTTTGGATAGCTCGGCATTTCACCAATTTGTTAATTAGTAGATATATGGGCATTTCCAAGGTTAAGAATGCGACATTTTTTAAGTGCAAAGAGTATAACAAGCGTCAGTTCAGGTCCCTAGAGGCAAAATTTTTCACAATTATCACAAATTGCTGGGATTTGCGGGTAAAAATTTAGATGAGGTTTTGCTTTGGAAATGTCGTGTCAAGATTCTTTAAATTGTTAGTGCAAAAGCTAGAATTTATTGTTTTATTCTTTCCAATACATATGTATATTATCAAAGACGCGACAAAAGGGAATATACAATATTATTTTTCATAGAAGAAATACATTGAAGGGCATGACAGAGAAATGTCAATGAAAATAATTTATTGGGTGTATGAATTTAAAATATATTGGTCATTGTTAGCTATGACCTTTTCCAATCATTCTGGTAATATATGGATTCCGAGCCGAAAGAACTGATCATCTTTTGAGGCCAAGAACGATTCCAATATCGGATAATCTGTTTCAAAGTGAAGCATATCCCAGAAAGAGCATTCTTCACCGATCGAGGCAAAACTTCCAAAACTTCGTCTTTAAAGGTCGGCTTCAATTCCGCTGCTTTTGATTGAATCCTGCTGCTCGCAAACTGGAGCGATTTGATGAAATTTCCAGAGAATCTTCAGAATAGCTTAGCGGTAACACTGTATAGTCAGATTTTTGATATTCGGTCTGTGGGCGGAGGGGTGTGTAAAAACCAAATTTTCACATTATACCGCTAATGCCATATACTGGACCATTTTTATGAAATTTTCTCGGAATCTTCAGAAAAGTCTTGTGGGTAACAGTGTAAAGTCAGATGAAATTTGCACCAAGGATAGACCTAGTGGATAGTAATTCAGACACAATTTTTCAACAAGATCGTCAAAATTTTACATTTTGGCCAAACATGTGATTTTTCTCATCCATGTAACTTATTACCTATTGTTCTTAGCAAAATGTGTCCCAAATAGTTTAGATAGCTATTTCTTCAATCTTTCGAGAAAAAAATATTTAAAAAAAAATAAAAAAATTTTAATATTTTTTTCCGAAATCAAAACTTTTTTTCACTCCGAGAGTTCTTGACGATCTTGTTGAAAAATTGTGTCTGAATTACTATCCAATAGGTCTAACCTTGGTGCAAATTTCATCCCGATCGGAAGACATCGATTCACTTGTCGTGAAATCCCCAATATACAAAATTCATGTCACTAAATTTTATTATGATCGGTCCATAATTAGTCATAGCTCCCATATAAGACCCGCTTCCGAAAATCACTTAAAAGTGCATAAATCTCTTAAAAATGTTGGTATAATAGATTTCATATGGAAATTTCTTATTCATGCATCTAATATGCAACAGTAAACAAAATTGTTTATCAAGGACCGAAAATCAAAAATCTGACTTTACACTGATTACATACCCTAATCCGGATTATCAAATTATCCGGACTACCGAATTTAAAAGCATTTATCTTGTATTAAAAATGGGTTTAAAACTCATATCTAATGATATATTATAGACCTCGAATAGTAAATCTCTTATAAACGGTACTTTTCTATGTTTTAGAAAAACATGGAATTGCGTAAAAAAAAACACTATGTTTTTGTAGTAAAAATTAATAGAGATTAACAAACACTACACAAAAAAACTTTGTACATATGCAATCCGGATTATTACGTTATAAAGATGCAATCAAATTGGATTATAGAGTACACACTGTAATGAAAACTGATGTCCCGATTACCGAATAATCCTGATTAACGGCGTCAGGATTATCAAGGTTTTACTGTATATTTATCCCTGACGTAACAGTCTGTGACATAAATACTATAATGCAATTATGTATTTGGATTTTTCATATGAAACTCCTAGATTTAACTATTTTTAGTTATTTCGATGGCCTCATGGTTCTGAAAAGACTTACGCTTAAAACGAAGCACCTTGGCTTGATGGCCATTGAAACCATATTAGATTACAGCAAATATATAAAACTAATCAATTGGCAATCAAAATTTGAACTCAATAGTCTAAACTGAACCAAAACCTACAATAATTAACCAACATTTTAGTACAGTTTAGTTCCAACAAATCCATTTAAATACATAAAATTGAGATTTACTATAGAAGAAATTTATCTCACTCAACATTTAAATTAATATTTATAATCATATGAATACGACTTCAGTAAACATTTTTATTTTTACAAATCTCAATCATTTCCTACTTTCTTAATTTCTCCAAACACTTCAAACTTTCTTAACGGTTTTACAAAAAAAAAAAAGCTGAAACATTTATAAAAAAGCCGCTACAACAAATAAAATTCATATATTAATTTACACCTCACAATCAACCAGCAACAACAAAAGCAACGAAGGCATTATGAAATGATAAATCAACACAAAAAGAAAAAAAATTATAATAACCATTACCCACCCTAACAAAGCCAGATTTAACAAAAAGTCAATGATCTCCAGAAATAAAAAAATATTGTATATGAAAAAGAAAGAAAAAAAAATACTTTCAAGTTTCACAACAATAACAACGAAAACGCTGTTGCAAGGGTCACAAAACTTTCAAAAAAAAAAAATCACACACAAAAAGTCAATCAACTTTAAAAAATAAACACATACATACACATTTACACACACACAGATACTCAGCCACGCACTCATATCCATATGTATTCATGAATACACAGTTACACAAACGAACAAACAATTTATGATGATCTACATCTTCAACATAATTATTAAGTATGTATGTATTTGTTTAACCAAAAAACTATAAACTTCCAAAAAATCAGCTGAAATAAAATACATACCACTAGTTGTTGCTGTTGTTGTTGGTGGTGGTGGTGGTGGTGTTCGTCATAAGCTCATTTACTTATGTTATGTAATAAGGAGTGAGATCGAAAAATTCTTAACATACATATATGTTTATAAAAAAGAAACCACTAAACTTACAGCTTTAATTTTTTTTTTATTTGATTGAAATTATTATTACAATTTACAAAAAAAATTATTTTTATAGTTTTAATCACTAGTGATGAAATTTTGAACCTTTTTCGGAAACCCTTCCATTAACGTTTTTATAGTGCTTTCTGTCACTTTGCTCGAACATGTAGTCCATCTCCGTTTAAAATCTACCACACTTTTGGACACCTTTTTTGTACTCTTCAATTCTCTTTTAACAAGAGCCCAATATCTCTCCACTGGCCTTAGCTCCGGGCAGTTTGGAGGATTTGCCTCTCTTGGTACAAATACCACATTATTGTTCTTGTACCACTCAAGGGCTTGTTTGCCATAGTGACAGGATGCCAAGTCAGGCCAAAAATAAGTGGACACATTATGAAGTCTTATGAATGGAAGCAGCCTTTTTTGTAAACATTCCTTGATGTAAATTTCGGTATTTATAGAGCCCGTTGTAACAAATGAGTGGCTTCTTTTGCCGCAACTGCATATTGCTTGCCATACCAAGAACTTTCTGGGAAATTTTGTCTGCTTTTGGGTCCTAAACTTTTCTTCAACATTCCCTCGAGCATCAGCAACATAAAATTTTTGACCTGGAAGTTGCGAAAAATCTGCCAGAACATACGTTTCGTCATCCATTATGCAGCAAGAATATTTTTTTATAAAACTTGACTTCAATTTCCGTGCTCTGTTTTTGGCCTCTAAATTTTTAGTAGCGTTCCTGTCAGGAACTTTTTGAGCCTTGTATGTTTTTAAACCTGCATTAGCTTTAACTTTTCGTACCAAATAGTCCGAGCACTGAGCTAACCGGGCTGCTTTCCTACCGGATGTGTTGGGAGCTCTTTTGAAAATGCGTTCTATTTTTTTGGCTTTAGAAACATCATGTGGACCATTCCTTCTACCTGAACCAGGTTTTCTATCAACTGACAAGTTCTCCCGGTACTGTTTAATAACATTGGAAACAGTTTGACGGCAGACCTTTGTATGCTTGGCCAACTTTTTGTAAGACCAAGTTGGGTTTTGTTGAAAATATTTAATAATTTCAGTACGCACTTTTTTCTGGTCACTCATTTTAATCAGATTAACAAAAAAATTAATATAATTGACATTACACATAATAACTGACATGTTTTTCAAAGGTAACTTGATCAAAAAAAAATTCAAATAATACTTGGGTTAAAAAATGTAATGAAAAACGTGTGTTAAGAATTTTTCGATCTCACTCCTTAATAACGCTCCTCATGACGAACGGAAAACATTCACACAAATACAGCAAAAACGGCGACGACATCAACAAAATATGCGAAAAAAAACCCTCAACTACATACGATCACAACTCAAAACAGCTGATCGCTAAAAACCGCCTCGCCGTACAATTGATTTAAGTTTGTCAACCCCACTTAACTTGACGATCATACCACAACATACCTACCTACCAGCCATACCGGCCAACCAACAAATAACCACAACAACAAAAAGAATTCACTCAGAATTCCATCACAGGCAGTAGTCATTCAGGCAGGCAGGCACAACTTGAATGGCAAAGATATTCTTGAGAATCTCAATAAAACGGTCATTGATTCATTTTTTTTATTTTATTATTATTATTATTTATTTTTTTTTTGTTTTGTTTCGTTTGTTGTGTTTCAATTTCATTTCGTTACCGGACATTGATCGTATTTTAAGAGCTGCTTAATAAATTCCGGAAGAGTTATTTCTTTTTGACTTTATCGCTGACAAAAATATCTTCATGATGATTGTTCATGTATTAAATTTAGAATAACCAGCGACCAGACCCAACCAACAATCACACTGATCAGACCAGACCAGACACGTTTTTCGAATGAAAACAAACCAAACCAAATGTAAACAAATCGCTGACAGCGTTCATTGATCTTTGACAGTTAATCGAGTTTGGGAGGCAAAAATAATACTAAAACAAAAATTACAATATAATATAATATCGATGAGAAAACAATTCGAGCACATGCAATTATTATTTTTTATTATCAAAACATCTTAATAAATCTGTAAATGACAAGTGATAATTTTGTTAAAAATATCTTGAGCATATCCAGGAAATATGTTTTTGAGGGAATCCCTCATGAGATTGTCGTTATCAGGGAAAACATAAAAATCGTCATAACATTTGACATATGCAGATCTAAAATGATTAATTCTTGCAATATTTATGTCCTTCAAAATATTTTATTGTAAATGGACTCAAATTTAGAAATATTTGGTCAATTCACAAGGTCTCTTATCATGTCATAATGTCCTAATATGTGAAATATTTTTATTGTTTTTCAAGCAAAAAATGTCCTAAAATAATACTATTCTGTATGCTATGTTTATTTTGTTATCGTAACCAACCAGCTGAGACCTGTGCCGAATGCCTAAGAGTCGGTTAAGCCGAGCTGCCGAGTCATGATATATTAGGACATTATGACAATATGACTGATAAGAGACCTTGTGAATTGACCAATTGTATAAATATACGATCGACTAACGTCTATGCAGTTGAGTAAAGGCATCTTTATAACGTTGCATTATTCATGTCTTAATCAATAATATCCATGTAACATGCTCTCTTTATTTATGAAATAAAAAATTATTCTACATTAGTTTTTTTGATTAAAATGCTCAAAAATATTAGTCCAACACCCACCTAAAATTATATGTATTACGCCGTCCGACAAATAGAGAAAAAATTCGTTAGACACGAACCGGATGATATACGTCTGAAACTATAAATGGAGAAAAACTGTGTTTTCAGTTTTTCATTTCGTGATCCTGTGTCATTTTTTAAGGACTTCAAGTACATTTTTCTAAAAAATATTTGAAAATACTCCTGCTATTCCAACAATGACAAATTGTATGTCAAAAGAACAAGAAGAGTTGTAAAATATTTTGTATTATCTTTATTTTATCCTGTAAGGATCAGAAGATGTCAAAAATGTCCTTTAAAATGTTTATCATTTAATATCCTTTAAGATTGCCAATAAATTCCTTTTAAGAAAATAGTGCGTTAAAGACCCAAATATTCTATACTAAATGTCAAAATTTCATCCTTTATATATATAAAGATCAACAATATAAATTTATAAGTATTGGCCATTTTTAGCTCTAACCTTTTCCCCTTTTTCTGACAACATATGGACTCCGAGCCAAAATAACTGCTCATCTTTTGAGGCCAAGAACGAATCAAGCCAATATCGGATACTCCAAAGTGAAGCGTATCCCAGAGAGAGCGTTCTGCATTGATTGAATAGTCGGGACTAAATACTTTCCAACAGGTATTGCAACATATGGTCGATTGTTGTCATATTACGGTTTCATGTCTGGCAACATATTCGGGTCATTTTTTGGCCAATGGTCTTTTCAGATTTCAGCAGCTCACCTTAGTGCTTTGGATATTTGGCTTTGGTGTCGATTCGGCTATATTGCTGGGCTTCACGTACGATCTCTTATGCTTCGGGTAATCGTAATGGATCCATTTTCAATCGCATGTAATGATTCGGTGCAAAAATGATTTTCTTTTATTGGTTCTAACATCATCTCGGGAATGCAAACTCCTCTTTCAATGTCTGTGTGGTACCCAATTTCCTCGATTTCGGATGAAACCTGCAGCTCAATAAAAGTTTGACAACAATCTTCATGGAGTTATGCCTCCAATTCTTGGTCTTTACATATTTTTGGCTGGCCTGGGCGTTCTTTGTCTTCCATGTCATAAGTATCTTTCGCCAATGAAATCGATGAAACGCATTGGTGACCAATCGGCGTGCTTCAGCGACACATTTTTCAAATTAAAGAAGTAACCTAGCGTTTGCACATGCAAGTAACAGTTGCAAAAACTCAACACATTCATACTTTTGCACTAACACAATTGTGTAAGTGCAAACGTATAAATGTGTTCAGTTACTTGCATATACCCTTCATCAATTGTAAATCCCGCATTTTTAAGTCCAACCTAAGTTCGGCGAAATATCGATGAAGACAAATCTTTAACAAATAAAGCATTATTTAAACTCAAGTAAAAGAGATATATTAATCTAATTATACTCTAAAATAAAAATTAATTTTTTTTTCAAAATTTTTTTTTTAAATTTTTCAAAATTTTTTTTTTAAATTTTTTTTTTCAAAATTTCATTTTGTTTAATTTTTTATTTTTAAATTTATTAGTGAAAAATATTTTATGATCAAATTTTTTTTGGTGAAAAAATCAGGTTAAAAAATAAATTTCCTGATTTTGAGCCATTGTAAGTCGGACTTACTTTGGCCTTTTATACGACATTACAAAGGTCTTGGAAATATCTTTAATTGGATATCCATATTGTCTTTATTAATGACTTAGTAATCCAGATATAGATAAAAAATTGGTCAAAAACCGAGGTTGTCCTGGTTTTTTTGTTATATATCAGCCATTTGTGGGTCGATTGTGTCGATTTTAAATAGCAACCGAGTCGGAAGAATTTCCGATATATTGATGTGTATATCAAGTATGAAAGTTATTTGGGCCCTACGGAAATTTGATTCTGATCAATATGCAGACGGACAAAAGGACATGACTATATCGAATCCGCTATATACATATAACGATCCAATACATATACTTTGCGGGGTCGCAAATGAAAAATGTAGAAATTACAAACGGAATGAAGGTGCTCGAAACTTCAAACAAAATTTGCAACCTCTAAACGTTATCAGATTTTGGTGAAATTTTCAACATTTGGCTTACGGAGACGGATTGTAGACCTTGGGAGACCGAAAAGTTAGGGCCACCCTAGTGTAAACCTTAAAGTATTTCAAAATAAATATAAGATTATAATAATTTTTTATATGATACTCAATAATTCCCATTTTAAAGCCACTCTTGGAAAACATCAAAATAATAAAAATCAAAGAACATTAAATGTGCGAGTAACAAGAAAATACATACATATACTATGTATATGGTTTAAGCTTCTGACGTAGCAAATTTAAACAAGTTAAGGCGAACGAACGAATCTTCAGCCATCCAGCCTGCCTGCCAGCCAGAATTAGAAGAAATAATGAAAGAAGCAGAAGAGAAATGTACAGAAAAGAAGAATCATTTGAAAGGTAAATAAATAAATAAATGTTCAAATGAATGGCGTATAAAAGTATAAAAATACAAAAAGTTCGTAAACCTTTGAAAGTGAAAGTAAATACGGACCTACATATACAAACAAAGAATTAAAATACTGAAACACATGTACTTGGAAGCACAAACCCGACTAAAATTGAAATGAGAGAAGAACGATTATGGCCAACACGTACACACACTCTTGCAAAATGCTGTAAAATACACCAACACCAGCTGCGATTTATTGTATGTGTGAATACATGAGAGAGAGATTAAGAGAGAATTAAGAATACAAAGCACATTGATTGTTGTTATTATTTATGGAGGGGGTTTTGTTAAGAAAATATACAGTTAACAGAGGTGTGTTTCACACAATAACCACACAGATACTCACAAATATACATACAATGTTGCAGCCAAGGTAGTGTAAATATAAGAATTTTAAGTTTTTCTGTGTGTGAATTTTTATTTTTATTTTTTTCTTCTTTTTTTGTCTTTTCTTATTAAAGAACAACGAACCTTGCTGGTATTTTCTTGCTTTTATTTCGAATTTAAGATTTTACAATATTTCTGTTGTTTTAAATCTTTTGAAATAAAGCTTCAAACTGATTGTTCTCTTGATTTGTGTGTTTGATTGAAATCCAAATAATTGTTTGTTTGGTCAAGAATGCTTGATTGGCATTATGGGTTTTTGTAACTGCTATTGTTTTATTTTACAACAAAAAAAAACTTCAACATTTGTATCGTGTTGAAAAAGAATTGAAAAACTGATTGCCGTTAAGTACAGAAATCACGTTTTTCTATTTATTGTTTAAATTATTATAGTTTGAAATGTTTGTTCATTAAAGGCATATTGAGCAGAATGCTTTAGTTTTTTTATGTTGTTAAACTTTGATATACATAATTTTATTGTTGTGATCTTTGTTACCGTTAGATGTCAAATAATTTTCAAATGTTTGAAAATTTAAATAAAAAATGGTATGTTATTCAGAATAGCTTTATTGACTGTAAAATATGTTGGCTTAAACGTTGAATATATATATGAACTGTTTATATTTAAACTACAAAATCGGAAAGGATTATAAGGAAAAGATATCTGGTACTGGTACGGAATTTCTAAAATTTTGTAGCCACAACTTTAAAATTCGGCTATAAAGGCGGAATAGTTCCATTGACAACACATTCATGAATCTGTTTTCACTGTGTACAATTAAATTATGAAATCAATGCCCCTGATCAAGAGTGTAAAAAAACGGAAAATTTAAGAAACCGGTTTCCGGTTTAACCGTTGTTTTTGAAAAAAACCGGTTTTGATTATTCTCTTTTAAAAAAACCGGTGAACCGGTTCTTAAATTTATTTTCATTTGTGGACGATAATAAGAAACATGTAAAGAATTGTGTATTAAATCTTCGGATTTAACATTTTTGTATTCTTAAGGCTCTATCTTTATGCAATTATTGTATATCTTTTACGAAATATTGTCAAATGCTATTATAACTTTCTATAAAATACAAAAATATTTTTAAAAATGGTTTCAACGTTTTTCATAAATATGTTTGAATGAGCTTTAGAAAATATATTTCATTAAAACCAGTATGTCAAAAAACCGAAAACTTAAAAAAAAAACCGAAACCGGTGGAGTTTACAAAGATGAAAAAACCGGTTAAACGCTTTTCGGTTTTGGATACTCTACCCTGATCAGAACTCGTATATAGAATATAAGTTCTAGATGTCCCAACAATTTTTCATAAAAATTTTTATTTCGATTTTTTCCACTTTCCGGGAAATACATCAATTACATATCGTTATGAAATTATACCCTTTTTTTGGTTAAAAGCCTCAGAGGAGCGGGAATTTCATGTCTGGCCGCATATTCTGTTAATTTTTCGGCCAATGTTCGATACAAACGAATCAGTTGCTTTCGATACAGGTTCTGGCTAGATTTTAGCAGCTCATAATAAATATAACCCTTTCGGTCTCACCAAGTACAGACTATAAATTTAGCTCCACGGATATTTGGCTTTGGTGTCGATTAGGCTGCTCGGCCGGGCTTCATATACAATTAGAGTCAAACCGGTTTTCGAATTATTCGAAAAACCGTTTTTTTTTTCCAATTTTCCGGTTTTTTTAAACCGGTTTTTACAGAGGGACGGTTTTCGAGGTATTCGACAAACCGATTTTTTTGTCTCGAATTATTCGACAAAATCGAATATTTTTAAAATTTATTTTAAAATTTTTTTTTTTTAAAGTTTTTTGCAATTTTTTTTTAATTTTTTATTTTTAAAAAATCTTTTTTGGGGAAAAATAATTTATGACAAAAAAAAAATTTTTTGGATGAAAAAAAATTCCAAAAAAAATGTTTCCTGATTTTGACCCATTGTAGCTCCATCTTACTATAGCCTTATATTAATCGTTGCAATGGAATTTGAAATATGTATCATAAGATATCCACACGCAGAGAAAAAATATAATTGGATGGTTACTGTAACCATTTATATAGTGTTACAAGTTTTTTAACGATATTATAGTCACAGTAACCATTTACATGATTGTGGTAACCATAATATGGTTAACTTACGATTCACATGATTGTCTCAACCATATATATGGTTACAGTAAACATATATATGTTTGTGGCAACCATATTTATGATGAATAATTTTATCATAATATGTTGTTCTCAGATTATGATAAGCCTTAAGCCGAGAGCACCATAATATGATAAGTCCTTCATCATATAAATGGTTGTCACAAACATATATATGTTTACTGTAACCATATATATGGTTGAGACAATCATGTGAATCGTAAGTTAACCATATTATGGTTACCACAATCATGTAAATGGTTACTGTGACTATAATATAGTTAAAAAACTTGTAACAATATTGAAATGGTTACAGTAACCATGCCCAACTATATTTTTTCTCTGCGTGCATATTGTCTATTTTAATGACTTAGTAATCCAGATATATAGATGAAAAATAGGACAAAAATCTAGGTTGTCCCGGTTTTTTCCTTATATCTCAGCCATTTGTGGGCCGATTTTTCGATTTTCAATAGCAACCGAGCCGGAAGAATTCCCGATATATTGATGTATGAATCATGTATGTAAGTTATTTGGGGGCCACGGAAAGTTGATTTCAACATACAGGCTGACAGACGGACATGTAGAAATTACAAACGGAATGACAAACTTATATATACACTTGCCACTCAATTCTTAAATTGACAAAAAAGGCTAAAAACCGGTTATTCAAACCGGTTTTTGATAGAAAAAACCGAAAACAGGTTTTTAGAAATTACGCTTTTTCGAATTATTCGAAAACCGGTTTTTAGAATATGTCGAATATTTGACAACTCTATATACAATCTCTTACGCTTCGGTTTATTGTAATGGATACATTTTGCATTGCAAGTAATGATTCGTTGCAAAAATAATCTTCTTTTGTAACTTTGAAGCAGCATTTCAGACATACAAAATCATCTTTCAAGGTCTTTCGGATTCAATTCAAAATGGTACCAATTTCTCTGCTTTTGGATGAATCCTGTTGCTTGAAAACGTTTTGAAAATGCTGCTTGAGTAGCTCCCAATGATTTTGCAAGCTATTGTTGAGTTTTTAGCTGGCCTGTGAGATCTTTGTCTTTCCACATATGGCGCTTTGTACAAAATTCGACATTTTCGAAACACAAAAGTAATTGTTGTTTACACTGTAGGGTCCAATGACTAAGTGAGAATAAATGACAGATATGTCCCCTTCAGAATAACACGCCATCTATTGCAAATCCCTAATTTTTAAGTAATTGGAAATGTTTAGTATTGGAAAAAGGCAAAATCGGTCCAACCAAAAGTTAAGAAATTGTTGAACAAAATGTCTATCCTAGCTATGTGCGTCAATCTGTCCTTCTGTCTGTTAAATTCGTAAAAGAAAATTTCCTACGTCCGAAGTTTTGATATACCCTTCACCATGAGTGGCAAGGGTATATATAAGTTTGTCATTCCGTTTGTAATTTCTACATTTTTCATTTGGGACCCCACAAAGTATATATATTCTGAATCGTTATAAATAGCGGAGTCGATATAGCCATGTCCGTCTGTGTGTTGAAATCAACTTTCTGAAGCCCCCAAATAACTTACATACACGAATGATACATCAATATCTCCACAAATTCTTCCGGCTTGGTTGCTATTTAAAATCGAGAAAATCGGTCCACAAATGGCTGAGATATCTGGATTACTAAATCATTATTATAGACAATATGGATATCTAATGATAGATATTTCAAAGACCTGTGCAACGACGTATATAAGACCATAGTAAGTTGGACCTACAATGGGTCAAAATCGGAAAAAATATTTTTTAATCCGAATTTTTTTTTCACCAACATTTTTTTTCACTAAATATTAAAAAAAATTTAAAAACTAAAAAATTTTTTTTTTAAATTAAAAAAAAAATTATAAAATTTAAAAAAAAAATTTAAGAAACAATTTCGAAAAAACAACTGGAAAAAAATTTAAGTTTTGTTTACCTAAAAATATTTAAATTTGTTATTTTAAAGTATAATTTGGTGAAGGGTATATAAGATTCGGCACAGCCGAATATAGCTCTCTTACTTGTTTTTTTTGCAAATAGTTACTGATAAAAAGTAACTTAAGTGTTTGGATCAATAACTTAACACTAAACATATTTTGTTCTCGATAGCACTTAAATGCTTTAATCTAGCATGAAAATTAAATTTAAATTCATAAATTTACCAAATCGATTGAACCAGATGTTTTTATACAAATTGGTGGTGGGTATATAAGGATTGTGACAGCCAAATATAACATTCTTACTTCCTCATTTTTGTTTCCGATTGTAAGATACTGCAGTCTGTATTAAAACTGTAGGAATTTTCATATTTTAGAGCCTTGCTTCTTTTTGAAGAACTGATTAGAATTATTTCACTTCACATTTAAAATACTGAGGCCGTATGTATTTAGCTTTCTGAAGGTAAACTATCAACAAACCGGATAATAAGCTTTTTGATCTATTCTAGTCTGTATCAGCATATTTTAACAAGGTTGGCAAAGGGAAAATGATCACCTTCTTGTTTTATTTGCAATATGTTTTTTGTATTAAGTACAAATAACATATATTGAAATCTTAGATTGTAAATCAATGATAAAATTTGAAAAGCATGTAGCATGAAAATCATTGTTTTGTATTATTTTGTAATCAATTACATTAAAAATAGAAACACTCATATGAAAAATTCCAACGACAATCTCATATATCATTGATTGTTTACAAAAATTGAAACTTTAAATCAAAAAAATACAAAAACCAAAAATCAATTTGCCTGCCTACACCATACAAATACTTGCGAGTATCAACAGCATGGCACGCGCATCATCATCAACGCAAAATCATTATTTTCATCTAACAAGTGACTGCTCTAATGCTCTAATGCCATATTGAATGTTGTATTTTGCTGTGTTTGATATTATGTGCATCTACTATGCAACATGCAACTGCCACACATTCACGTTTATTTTACTAGATTACTGTTGTTGTTGTTGTTTGTAAATTTCTATGCGTCTTCACTTTGTGAAGTAGTTAGAGGCAGTGGCAGTGGAGAAGAAGAACGAAGGAAAGAAAATGGAAAATAAAAACAAACAAACAAAATCCAGCGATACAACTTTGTCATCTATTCATGCCAAAAAGTCAGTCATTAAGTCACTAAGTTTCCCGGCCACTGTGCCAACAACATTTTATTGAAGATTATGTTCGTACATGATCAACTAAAACGTGATGATCATGTTGATGACGATGACGATGTCGATGATAATGGCTGTTGCTGTTGAAGTCAATAAACTCTTTTGCGCATCATAAACAAACAAAAATAAAAAAGAAAAACTATATAATATGGCATATTACAAGACAGCCAGCCTGCCTGCCGCTTTATAAGTATTACAGCAGTGGAAGCACCAGCTGCAGCAGCAGCAGAGACTTAACTGAAGCAGCATTTTTACTACGTCCATGAAGCCGCCGAAGAAGTAGATGTAGCTCATGACAAAGAAATGTTAGAAAACGCCTTAGGCAGCCAGCCAGTTACTAGCTGGTATGTTTTGGTACGTTACATGTTGGTTGTTGTTAGTTGCCTGATAATTGCACTTAGATGTTGTCGTTTACATTTGTTGTGCATTTTTTTGTGCGTTTGTTTGTTGGTTTGTTTTTGGTTTTTGCTGATGTTGTCTCCATTTACTAAAACGATAGATAGATTCTTAGAGTGGGTTACTTACTTACACAGATTCTAAAATGTGTAGGAAAAACTAACACAACACAACATAAAAAAAAATAAACCAAAACCGAAAATGGAGTTGCAACAATCAAAACATCAACAAACAGTCAACATTCAGCACACTATAAACCAGACTGTCAGTTGGCCAATGTGCCAGTATATAGGGTTTGCCGATCCACATGTGTTACATGGCTGGGATATACCTTTAGTTAGCTGTAGACGAAAATGACAATAAACGAATTATCCAATATCTATCGGAGTTAAATTATGTGTCATATCTACATTAACTATTTTGCTTTTATGGTTGCCTAGAATTTTTTGAGCTGCAGTTCACATTCCACCAACATGCTTCCATCAGCCATTTACTGGTTACTTAATGGCTGCATGCCAAACTCCAAATTTTATTATGTTTTTTTACAAATTCTGGAGAATATTTCTGTTTCATGTTATGTTATTTGTCGTTTAAAAAAAAAATAACAACAAGAACATCGCTATACAAATATATTTAATAAGCGAGTCCAGAAGAAGAAACCCTTCCCCACGGCTTAAGGCCTGCTCTCCTGATAGAATGCCGACTGAAAATATTTCTATAAAAATGCTTTGGTAATCTTTCTACGTTTTTGGAGAAATGTCGATTTTTTCTTTTTGAAACATTTTTAATTAATTGTTTCCTCTTGGAAGAACCAGAAATATAGTATCCATTTTATTTCCTATCATATTATGAGAAATGTCATAGTCCGTTACAGAATTTCTCTCCATATCCGATATAGAGTTTTTTGAAACCTAACATCATGGACATCTAAAATTATTTTGCAGTGTTTCGAGTCTTGTAAAGACTATACATCTGCTATATATAATATATTTTATAAGAGAAAAAAGATTCAGCTCAATCCATGACATATAATTTAACTTTAGACCCTAAATAATACTTTTGGAGGCTAGGCTGCGAAAATAGTACACTTTCCTGTATTAAATGGATCCACGCTAAATAAAAATCCAGTTAACTACCACGAAGACAACAATCAAAGGCAAGAAAATCTCATGGTATGGTTAAAATTACTGAGAATTTCCGATCGAATGGAAAGTATAAGTAGAAATAACCCGAAAAAGGAGTTAGTCAGGTGACGTAATACCGTGTAAAAATCCGTGACAATATCGTAAAACTAATTGCATTATTGCAGACCATCATTTTGGTTTCTGAGAGATATACAAAAATTTGTCCAATTAAGATCTAAAAACCCTGGCTTCATAGAATATTTACGCTCTGTTTCTCTCTCAACCATGTTCCGGCTAACATGAAAAAGTCATGAAAATGCGAAGGACATTCAAATAATGAAAATATCTAGGTACATATTGAACTGAATAACTGAATACTCAACAAAGGGTTAAGAGGGTAACTGTGGCCAATTACACATGACGTAAGTACGTCGAATTATTACTTATGGATCTCTTGTATGGTGGACTGCAACTAGAAGAAACTATGTTATAGACCAGGGAAAGGCAAAACATGGGCGCCGCGTTTTTCATTTATTCTTCTCTTACGTACGTGTGCACTCGCATTGTAGAGAAATAAACAACTTTTAATCAGTCTAGCTTGAGAACTCAAACAAGCAGGTTGTGTATCGTTTTTTTTTCGCACAATTTAAGAATGAGCGTTGCCAGTGGAAAAATAAAATGTCCCAACTTTTAAAAATGTATGATGAACAATATGAGATTTTACATTTTTAATTGGGGAAAAGAGACGAACGTTTACTGGCAACACCGATTCGTGGAGAGAGTGTATAACTCATACAATCGTAAAATGCAATAGTATAGGTTGCCTTTCCCTGTTATAGACCAAGTATATACAGTCCAGAGATCAACCTGCATTGGATTATATTACTTCATATACAGCTTTTGATAGAGTGTTGAAGGTCTTAATTCCCTCCAGGATTGAATGGTGTAGGGGTAATCTCATGTACTAATGTGACACCAGGATATATACAGAGATTATAAAATGAGCTGTGGTGTTGGTTTTGGTGTTTCCTGTGACGAACTTGGAATAGGCATCTCATACCATCTTCCGAATGAGTGGAGCTTTTTTTGAGGCTGATATTTTTGTGATTATGATAGCTAATACACTGCTTGACTACTCGTGCAATATTGGCATTTTTGTCGACAGTCAGGTGGCACTTCTCTCACTGAATGCGTATACAACTTCATCTTCATTAGTTAGGAAATGTAGTAATGCTCTGTCAAGGCTAGGTCATCTATCTGAGATTACTCTAGTTTGGGTTTGTGCGCACAGAGCCTACCCGTAGACGAATTACCCAGAATGGGATCTACTTTGGATATCTTCAATGCGGTTTCAGTAGCAATTTCACTGGGGACTATTAAAAGTATTAAGGGTCCTCATGTAAACGCTTAAAAGCCTCGCAAACTGTGCAATCTGTGCATTTTTACACTCTCGCAAATGAAATGTCACAAAATGTATGGAAATTCGTTTGCACAACTCCGATAAGTTTGCGCGACAATTTAGACTCGCAAACTTGAATTTATTGTGCATTTGATGAATCAGCTGTTTTTGTTTACTTTTATTTATAAGAAATAAAAATCAAATAAAATATAAAAATTTTGTGCATGTGAAAATTGTGTAACTTTGGAACAGAATGATTGTATTAAATGACATTGTGTATGAAAACATTAACCAACAGCTAGAACATAAACAAAGTCCTCCAAACTATGTATACCACCGTTTGTTCCAAAGATTTAACTTTCATTCAACATTTTAAAATTAAAATTTATACAATTTGAAAAAAAATTATTTATTATTTGACAAATATAAATTTTCTGTATAAACTTGCACAAAATTGAAAAGGTGGGTTCATGAAACATGTCGCGCAAATTTTCCCATTTGCACAAATGGGAAACTTAAGCGTTTAAATGAGTACCCTTATTATCTTCATACACATTCTTGAATAGATGAGAATAGATGGCGCAACTTGGATATATGTATGTAGGATAGGCAAGTTAATGTAGCCTTCTTTTAACGAAAAATTAAGTATATACGCTATCAAGCATGCTAGTCGCCTTGGACTCCCTTTTAACGACCATTGTCGTAGCTCTAAGGAGATGAGGTGACACGAGTTTCCACCTTCTCTGCGTATGCCTAGCCATGAGTGTCAAAATGCTTAAATTCCTGGACAAAAACTTAATAACCTACTGAGATATCTCACGGTTGCAGGTTGGGTTTAATAACTTTGACATTCTAATATACGATGTAAATGACTCTATATCTGACGAGTGGTGTGGTCTTGTTTGGGATCATTTCGACTCTAGTTGAAAATTCGCGCTCGATGTGAACTACCACGTAAACCAAGATCTAAAAATGTGAACTCCTCAAAGTAACTTATATCCGCAGATGTACCTACAAGTATTCCAGGACCGTTCCTATATCAATAATAACCAAATACAATCATAACATTTTCATTTGAAGCATTTCTACTTTTAGTTGGCACTTTCCTTTATAATTTCGAATGCACTATGAATGGATTTCATATAGACATATTAGTTTTATATTTGGTAAGATCCATGTCAAAGCGAACAGCAGTCCACATACATAATATATCCAATATGTTTCTCATATCAGTGTCATTTTCAATGGAAACTCATTCCGATGTAAAAATATAGCGAATTGAAAATTGAAAAATTTTTTAAAATTGACTAAATTTATATACACATAATTGCCCATAATTTTGAAGCTACTCAAAGTCCAACATAATTTTTTATTCCATTTTATAGGCAAAGATATTGTCCTTAAAATTGTGTGAATAAAATTGTTTACTTCCAAAATGTTAAAGGTCAATTTTCACAGTATATATTTCAATGTAAAAAATATCAAAGATCGCGGTGTTAAAAATTCAAAAAAAAATGGTAAACTCCCAACTATATTCATGCAAACAAAATTTCGATTGAGACTCGATTAGTTCAGGAGTTATAAAGAAAAACGTTATTAAAAATACGTTTTTTCATATAAATTCATATACAAATTTAAGCACCTGTGTTTTACAACATAAATTGAAATTGATTCAACTGTGTTCTGATTTCTATTTGCTTGAATTTTTTTTATGAATTTATATGAAAAAACGTACTTTTAATAACGTTTTTCTTTATAACTCCTGAACTAATTGAGTCTCCATCGCTGTCCTCATACTATTTTCTTTTTGAATTTTAACACCGCGATCTTTGAAATTTTTTACATTGAAATATATACTTTGAAAATTTACCTTTAACCTTTTGGAAGTAAACAATTCTATTGACACCATTTTAAGGATAATATATTTGCCTTTAAAATGGAATCAAAAATTATGTTGGACTTTGAGTAGCTTCAAAGTTATGGGCAATTATGTGTATGTATATAATTTTAACAAATTTTTCAATTTTCAAAACGCGGTATTTTTGAAATGGAAAGATTCTCCGATGAAATAGTCATAGATTTGAGAAACCTTTTGGAACCGTAATATGTGTGATAAATTTGATTAAAATCGAAGATGTCAAATCCTAAAATAGCAGTTTTCTGTCCGTTTCGATATGGATTCTCCCAACTGTCTTGTACTGGAGAACTTTATAGTCGATGTTTAGGGCTGTTCGTGCACCAATTATATTACTTTAGATTCAATATTATACTATTTATTTGTATAGGAGGACAACTATTTGGTAGCATTATCATTTATTTTCCATTTCTGTAAAAATTTCTCCTCGGAGCCATCGAGGTATATGTATGCTTACAAAAGCGGTATCGTACGTCAGTGCGCTCTATCATATCAAACACTCCAGTTTCAACTACATGACAACATTACTAGGTCATCCGCTTATTTGTTGGATATCCCAGTGGCAATAACAATTTATATATTAAGGATATATGATCTATGAACGTAAATTTAAGCCTGCAAAACTGATCTCTGATCTAGATGCCGAAGTTACTTGACTATATCATACAGAAACAGAAATTGTTCTATCAAATTATTTTCAGTCAAGTTTCTTATGATTAACTAACTGAATTAATCACATGATTAGATAACTCTGAATCTTGTTATGATTCGCTGTCTTATACATAATTAATTTCCAAGGATAAATAATACAAATATGGATTACGTTACACCGAAAATTGCTCCATTAAAACTCAAATCAAAGTCATTTAATTTAAAACCCTCTATATGAGAGTATGCATGTGCAGACAGACATTAATGTAACGTCAGTTGGTAAGTCGTAGTGTATAAGTTCCTTTCTACTTATTTAAGTTTAAAGCAAAATATACTTCGCACCGAGTTCATTGACTTTAAGTCTGTAAACAGCAGCGCTTGTTAGCCACTTGTTAGTAGTGGCAGCAGCAGTGATAGTCAATGGTAGTAGCAGCAGCACAGCAACAGCAGAGTAACTCGTAAAGTTGTAGCTAATTTGGTTTCAAAAGCAACTGGCTTTACAGCTTTGTTTTAATAAAGTCTTAGAAAATATGTATAAATTTACTACAATTCAAAAGCGATGTGTTGCAAGCAATTCTGTTTTACTACGAGTTCATATCTACACTATTCTACTGAACACATATTTCTTTTTGTGAAAGATTGTGCTTCATTTAATCAATCAATCAGACTGCATTTCTTTTTTCATTCATAAATTGTCTTGTTAAAGCTAGAATCTCTATCCTTCTTTGCTAAAGCATTTAGTATTAAGTGCGAATGCATTCAGGCAACAATAGAGTAATAAATATTTAGTCTTGTAATTGTATTTTTCTACTAGAATAGAATGTTTTTTTTTTCTTTTTGTATATATGTAGCTTGATCTAAGTTGACGGATTTAAATGTCATTAATATATGAGTAGGTTTTCAAATCCGGCTGATTTTACAGATTTTTTTTCTTTTTTTTTTCATTTATTAAGTTGATGGCAACAATTTGCAAAGAAAAACTGCGACTCGCACACACACGAGAAATACACAATTCCCACAATGTAAATAAATATTTGTTTGAAAATCTACATGTGAGTTCAACAACCCGAAAGTCAACAAGTGGACCAAGTGGTTTAAAAATAAAAGGTTGCATAAGTTACACACATAACAAAGACATAATGGTATTTTTTATTTTATTATTATTATTATTTTTATTTCATTTTCAAAATTGTAAGCGCTTTGTGGGAAGTTAGCGAAGTTTGATTAAAAGTTTTCTTTGAACTGGAATTTTTTTTTCTCTTTATTTCTTAAATCTAAATTGATTTATTTCTCTTCAATAAAGTTAGCTGGTATTAGAACTAAGTAGTTGCTACAATTGTACTTTTTTGATACAATTCGATTCAGAAAATTTCAATGGTAAACAAATGACTCATTTGGGACTTAAAAATTCGGTATTTAAAATAGATGGCATATATTTTGAACGCGGTTTTTGTTTTGAATAAATTATATTTCATTTTGAAGAGTACATATCTGTTATTTATTCACACTCAAAGTTTTCTTGCTTCGAAAATGTCGAATTTTGTACCTATGGATCGTCGTATGCGGGATTTTTTGATCACCAAAGTCTTATGGTGAATTTCTTCCATCGGCTTCAAAGTGCGAGATATGGTTTGTGCGGTCCAGAAGTACTGATTTTGACACTGAAGACAAAGATCGCCCAGGACAGCCAAAAAAGTTTGAAGACCAAGAATTGGAGGCTACTCAAACAGCAATTTAAAAACATTTGTAAGTAGTAGGGAATAAGGGAAATTGGATACCATACGAATTGAAGCCGAGAGACCTTTTTAATTTTCGAAACGATGTTTGAACGCTATAAAAGACACGATAACTCGAAGCGTAAGAGATCGGCTCTCCATCCTAATCGACTCTAAAGCCAAATATCGATGGCGTTAAGGTAATTGTTTGTATATGGTGATACCAAAACGGTCCTATCTATTATGAGCTGCTGAAATCTAACCAGACCATCACAGGGAACCTGTTTTCAGCATTAGTCGAAAAACGCCCTTCATGACAACGCTCGGCCACATGTTGCAAAACTTTGGAATGTATTTAGAATTAAGTGATTGGGAAGTTTTGCCTCAGCCGCTTTATAGTCCAGACCGTGCCCGACCGACTACTATTTGTTTCGATCTATTCAGAAAGCTCTCTCTGAGAAACACTTAACTTTGAAACAGTGTAAAATGTCCGGGCAATTAGGAAGCCTATAGTCTTAAATATATATGTAATAATATTATCAACTTCTTGGGATTGTTTTTCAAGGCCGCTCTCTAATTCGGGCACCTTGTTCTCAATATCATCCACTCTGCTCTTTATGACTTCCGAAATTTGCTGAAGTTTTTCGTCTGTCGCTCTAGAAGTTTCTTGAAATTTCGCTTCCACATTGGCTAAAAGCTTCTCGTTGTTGACTATAGAAGTTTCTGGCAATTTTATTTCCGTATCGGCTAACAGCTTTTCGTTGTTTACTTTAGAAGTTTCTTGAAATCCAACAAGAAGTTTCTCGTTGTTTACTTTAGAAGTTTCTTGAACTTTAGCTAACAGCTTCTCGTTGTTAGCTCTGGAATTTTCTTGAAATTCTTCTTTGACTTCTTTAAATTGTGCCATCATAGAAGCAAACATTGCGCTTAAATCCATGCTGTTTGTTGTTGCACGGGTAGGAACTTCCATTTCTTACTTATACTCGAATTCGCAATTCCGCTTTATTTCCAGAAGTAGGTAACTCGATCTTACTCAATTATTTCTTGAGTTCTTCAAACTATATGCTTATTATTTTGCAATCCCACTTCTGACACGAATTTTTACGTTTTAACCATTTAAAAACGGTGGTTTATTTCCTTTAAATAAACCGGATACTTTTTATTGCAAATAAAAGCAGTTTATAAGTTTATTTAAAATGAATTAGAATAAATTTATATATTATCAGCATTTTATGACTAATTATGGGTTGTCGTCAACTGTCATTATTTTTATCTATTTTTTCTTTCCAATATGTTGGCAATAGAACGTGATAAAAAAGAGTTTAAAAATATAATGTTTTTGCCGCAAAATTGGGAAATTCTGCATATTGCAATGTTCAAATAATACCCACAGTTATGTTAAAGTTTGAGGAGCACTGCTGTTTGAGAGGCATTACACAACTTTAAACCAGCCGTTAAAACAGTTATGTATATTTAAATTCAAGTACAATTTCGTAACAATATCATTTTGATACATTGCAACTAGTCTCAGTTGAAAATGATTGCGCCTAACGGAGAGTTATTTTGTTTAGATGCAGGATATTAAAGTTAGCCACTCCATTGGTTACGTTGTGATACCTGATCAAACTAAATATTAAACCAAATCATCTCGTTGCACGTATAAAGGTATCCAGCCTTCTAATCATGGTATCCAACCGATCCTTGAGGTAGTGCAGAAAGAAGTTCCCCAGAATTGCCAATCTCTGGTCAGCGGCGTATATTACGACTAAAAATTTGGATCTGCAATTGTCAGTTTCGGAAAAAGTCCGATTTGTTTTTAAGGTTTAAATTTTAACGAATTTTTAGTGTATCACTTGGCCATCATTCCCCAATAATAATTTGAGCCAAACAATAAAGACCACCTTATAATCTCTCACAGCAATAAACATTGTACCAAATACATGCAACAATATTTACACTTAAAACACATATAAAAAACCATTCAAAAAACGATCAACCATCAAATGCATATTTCTCTTCTATTCAACAACAAATAAACCTACAAACAATTCCATTCATTGTACCAGTGAATAGAAAGAAGAAAAAAAAATACGAAAAAATAAACCTTATGAATCACATTGAATACAAAATGTGCAACATTGTGATTCGATTTGTATGAAACTTAGTTACTTCTACGATTAAAGCTAAGCAAAGAAATCTGAGTTACAACAAATGCCAGCATGTATGAGAGTAAGTACCTACATACATGTATACATACATTATTAATACGTGTGGCAAGTAAGTAATAAAGTGATCACTTTAGATACCAGCAACCAAAACTCTCAAAAGACAACTTGTTGTAAATGTTGTTAACATACAAAAGCACAAACTAAATATAAAATGTTGTTAACTTTGCGTTGGCGTTTTGCAGTCAACAGCTATAGCAGCAGCAGCAGTAGGGTAAGCTGCATTGAAAAGCATTAACATTTGGAGACGTTACGTCTACGCTTTTACGGTCAATGACCGACCGACTAAAGCAAGAGCAAACCATACAAAAACAAAACAAAATCCAATAACAACAACTATCAACTAACTAATACATACAAATACATACATACATGCACAAAATACCCCACCTTCAGATACAACTCCATGCTAATACTGGTAACGAGCTTATGAATGAATAGCAAAATGAAAAACACAACAACAACAACAAAAACACTAACATAACAACAAATGCTATAACATAGTGTGCTTTATCGGAGCTTAGTGCAACATCAACCACTTGAACATTAAAGTTTTGCACCACTCTGTCCAACGAGCACAATTTCCTTAAACAACGTTTTAATATTTTTTTTAAATTTGTTTATGTTTTATTTTGAGGTCTTGCAACCCACCCTCTTTATGAAGGCTCGATGGTAAAAATGGAAAGGATTTTAAATATGTAACTTGTAAACTACCGTTGGAAAGAATTGCTATTTGAAATAAATCTTTCAATGATTTGACGATTTAGTTCTGTTTAAAAAGAGTTCACTAGCTGAAGAAATTCTAAAATTCTTGTATAAAGTAGATAAAGATTAATTTATAATGTTCATTTGTTGCTGAGTTGCAACTCTAGCTATTCTTGGTACAAATTCTCTAACTAGGGCATAATCTATCCAGAATAGGAAGTCTAATTTCCCGGACTTTTTCCGTTCCAGGAGCCATATGCCCATATGCCCTTATTACCTATGGCCTTATTTTACGGCACCATATCGAATGAATAACCTCAAATAAGAATATCACGTTCAATTTTACTCAATATCGAATGCGGTAATTCGGAAAATATAGTAATTTGTTTTAAAATATAACTTTTTCAAATCAGAATATATATAAACAAATTTAAACCAGTTACACAGAAAAAGTAGTTTTGGTTGTGATAAACAACTTATTTTTCATCAAATGATTCGGTCTATATAATCGAATTCTTTAGTGTGGCTGAAAAATTTTAGTTGGGATGAGAAAAATGTGTTTATTGATATCGTAACTCTTCTATGCCCACTGATTTTATAAAGATATTCCCGAAATTTTCCGCTTCTAAGTATATTTTATTCTATGCCCTTAGACGGAATGATTTGTCTACTAATACAGGTATGACAAACCATTTCAACGGATGAATTATCTTAAAAAATTTAAGGTTCCTAGGCTGTAAAAATTCAAATTTCAGATCGATAAAGCCAGTCATCGTCGTGCATCGTCGTGCATCTCATTATCTCCCTCGTAACAGAAATCATTGGAATATGAAGTCAGAATATCACCAGTCTGTGCAATAAGACTGGTACAACATCCACCAACAGGAAAATGAGATCTCCTGGAGGGAATGTAGTAAATGTTGTCCGAGATTCCATCAAGACAGCCGAATATGGTTGTATGGTCGAAGTTATGATAGTGTTGAGAGCAACGCTTTTGGCTTAAATTGGCTGGATCTGCCGAGAGCTATTCGCCTTAAAAAACATATTCTAATAAATATTTAGGTTTTTTGTGCAAAAAACAAGCGATAAGAGATTTTAATTGTTTTATATTTATGTTAGTGTTTCTATTTTCCCGGTCACCAGAATCATCAGACATGATACAATACATCAGAAATATGTCAAATGAGGGATTTTTTCAAATTTATAGCTTTTATTTTGCACCATTTGCACAATATAAATTTATTCAAAGTATTTACCGTTATTATCAATTACCTTTTCGCATCTTTCTGGAAACATATGGATTCCGAGCCAAAAGAACTACTCATCTTTTGAGACCAATAACGAATCAAGCCAATCTCGGATACTCTGTTACAAAGTGAAGCCTATCCCAGAGAGAGCGCTCTGCATTGATCGAAACAAATAGTAATCGGACGGGGAGAGGTCTGGTCTACAAAGCGGGTGAGACAAAACTTCCCAACCACTTCAATCTAAATACAGGTATTACAACCACATAGCGTTGTCATGATGAAATATAAAGATTTCTAAATTCCAAAAACCGAAGAATTTCAAAACCGCGGTTTCGGTTTTAAAAAGTTCAAAACCGATCGGTTTCGGTTTTATTAAGTTTTATAGAAACAAAATCAGTTAATAATTTAAGAAATCCTATATAGTTTTCTAGAGGAAAATTGGAAAATTTTTTTCTTAATGGTACTTTTTTAATCTACTAAATTAGCTAGCTTATATACATTCAAGTTAGCTAATATGCTTCTCAGTAAAGATGGTATTATGATACCAGAAATGGATAACCAACCAAACTAAGGAATACTTTTTCTTTCTTGAAAATGTACTTTTGGAATTTTCAATAATATTGAAACTAGAATCAGGAAATTACGTAACCAAGCGCAACGGGTCAGCAACTAATCCACACTTTTATCGGATATTTGAAAATAACTAATTCTTTGTTACAAAAATGTTGCATTCTTTTTTTTAATTAATTAAATAAACAGTCATTTGAAGTTTAATTGTCAGGAAATACTCGTGTGGTCAATATTTTTAAATGAGTTTGTGTCATTCTTTATTAACAGTTTTCTTTGACTAGCCTGTTACATCTAAAGCAATTATTGAAATACAATTTAAAAAAAATTAAGAAGTCTTAAGATATTTTTATATCGATTTGTCTTTAGAGAAAATGAATGAATCATTGGATGAAAAAGTTTGTTATTCATTTTTAAATTCTAAATTTTTCTACTGAAAATTGATTAAAAGTAAAAACCGAAGAATAATTGTCGGTTTCGGTTTTAGGTCTTGAAAAACCGCGGTTTCGGTTAAAATCGAACACGAAACTTTAGAATATTACAGTTTTATGTCTGGCCGCATATTCTGGTCATTTTACGGTCAATGATCGCTTTCCTATGACCAGATTTCAACATCTCATAATAGATAAGATTCTTTTGCTCCTACCAAATACAGAGCATTTTTTTAACGCCTTGGATATTTATTTGTCTTTGGCGTCTATTCGGCTGGTTATCGTAATGGATTCATTTTTCATCGCAAGTATTGATTCGGTGCAAACATTATTTTGTTTTATATCGTTCAAGCATCATTTCGAACATGCAAAATCGTCTTTCAAGATCTCTCGGCTTCAATTCGTATGGTAGCCAATGATTATGCAAGCTCATTCATGGAGTAATGCCTCCAATTCTTTAAACTTGTTTGGCTCGCCCTGTCGATCTTTGTCTTCCGTTTCGAAATCTCCACCATCTATCGCGCATTGAATCCTATGGAACACATTCACCACAAGCTTTGGTGAGCAATCGGTGTGCTTCAGCGGCACCTTTTTTCAAATTAAAGATGTAAAGCAGAACTTCCCACATATGACGCTTTGTTTGTACAAAATTCGACATTTTCGAAGCAAAAAGAACTATGTTGTTTACACAATAATGTTCAGTAACTAACTGAGAAGAAATGACAGATATGTACCCTTCAAAATGATTTATAAGTTATTAAAAACAAAAACCGCGTTCATATTATACACCCAATATATTTAGTAAATTTAAAGAACTTATTAAATTTATCCTCATATAATTTCAAGTGATACCTTTTATATAAATTTCTATATGTGAACGCAACATTAATGGAAGATGCCCTCTTCGGGGACTATAGTCAATTAAGGACTGATTATCACGGAATATTATATATAGCAATTTGGGCTTTAACATAACTTGGTGTAATTTGTTAGAGTAGAGCTTTGTTTAGACGTTTGTCAGATCTAACATGTATCGACTGCTAGAGCAACTGCATGACGTTCTGCTCACTATGGCGATGTAGGGAATACAAAGGAATCGGCAAAAGGATTCAGAACTCATAAAGAATTACGAAAATTTAGTAATTTCCTCTAACAATTTTTGCCTTCGCATAATTTGTTTAGACGGTTGTCAGATCATTATTCTTTAAGGTGGATGTTGGACATTCTACTCACAATGGCGATGTAAGGCATACAAAGAAATCAGAAGAAGGATTCAGAACTCACAAAGGATTACGAGAATATACTAATTCCCTCTAACAGCTTATCCCCTCCCTAATTAATTTTAATATAGTATATTTAACACAATTTAACACAAAAACCAGTTACACGTTGTATCCTACGATGGAGGTTTTTACTAAAAGACAACATCTTAGGCAACGATCATTGTAATTCAATGACGAGGACGTAACAAACAAACAACAGCTATGACGACAACATGCGACAGCAACATTGATTTCATGAATCACGGAAAATCATGGCTAAACTACTGTTTGTTTTATTTTTTCATTTTATATATTTTTTTTTGTTAAAAAACATTAAATACAACAGATGTTTGTTGTTGCCACTAGACTCCTAGTTGTTGTTGTTGCTATTATTGCTATTGTTAGTGGTGGTTGTGGCAAATGTTTTGTATTCGTGTGGTATGTGCGACATGGTCATTGTCACAGTTCAATACTTTGTGCAACTATAAAGTTGCAACATTCAATAAGTAGTAGATAAGTTTTATTAAGTAATTGCCTAGATATTGTTGTTGCTGTTTATGAATGGAAATTGTTGCAGTAAAAGTCATAATAAGATCAGAGGTAACTGAACTATCCTCGCTCTCATAATAACCAACAACTGCCATTGCAACTACAACTGCATCTGCAGTCAGCAGCGACATTGAGAGACAGGAAGGAAGTGTGCTGTAGATTTGCATTTTATTTCTTTTTGTGTTTAAGACAGACTAAACGGAAATGAAATAATATTATATTACAGTGTCATAATTGCCTATTACAATAAAAGCGTGGGTGTTACTTTCTTTATATAAAATAAATGATTATTTTTTGTGTGAATAGGAGAAAAATGCAAAAGACAAAACAATTTCCTAATTTTTTGGGCAACTGTGATCTGTTGAGAGTTTAAAATTACTTTTCCTGTAGTGATAAAGCCTTAAAAATGTCGTTGTTAAAATAAAATTAAAAGAAATCTATAGTAAGCTATAACTGCTAGTCATTAAAATGGTATGTTTTCTCAGGTAACCAGTCATATGATTTGTTTGGTGTTACTTCCATCTTCTGTCATTTTAAAAGTATGCAAACAAATCACGAATAATTAATTTCAGTGATAAATATTTTTTTAAACACTTCGGTTTCTTAATGTACGTATTTATGAAATTCTGCAATTTAGCAATTTAGCTATGACAGGTTTTTACTGCAACATTGTGTGCGACCAATAAGTATTTAATTTATTTAAAAGAAACAGCGAGAGTTGTCAAATATGATGGCTACAAATTATTTGCCAGTTTTTAGAATATTGAAAATGTTCTTTTCTATACAACGAAATAATCAATTGGGGGATTCAATTGTTCTGATATTAGGTCATAATGTCCTGATATATTGTGATAGTTTAAACAAATGTTTGTTGTGTTTCATGAGATTTTTCAGTTTTTATACCCTTCACCTTCGTGAAATGGTATATATGAGTTTTTCATTCCGTTTGTAATTTCCACAATATAATTTTCCAACCCTATAAAGTATATATATTCTGGATCCTTATAGATAGCGGAGTCGATTAAGCCATGTCCATCTGTCTGTTGAAATCAACTTTCCGAAGCCCCCAAATAATTTACGTACACGTTTCATACATCAATATATCCAGAATTCTTCCAGTCCACAATGGCTGAGAAGAAAAGTACTTATTTTTTCCAAAATAAATCGCTTGTTTGGAATTTTTTAAATTAAAATGCTTATAACTTTTTGCATAACAATTCTTCCTCTGTTTAACATGTACATTTGATTCCAATAAAATAAAAATGGAGTAAATCGGGAAATATTTGGACCCGCTATTATCAAAAAACTGTAGTAGGGTGGGTAAAAATGTTGAACATTCAATTTTAAAATGTAAATATCTTCTAAGACATAAGAGATAATTAACAGCCACGACGAGGTTTTTATAGTGGTTGTGAAATATTTTTGCAATCAAACGAAAAATAGGATCGTTTTGAAAATGTCTCGGTATTATCATTTTCTAGTTATTAATAATTTCGCCGAACATTAGGTGTATTAGGTGGAACATGTAACAGAAAATGTTGGAATATTTGCTCCTTTTGAAATGAATCTTATTGGAAAAGACTTAAGAATAATGCTATAATTTCTTACATTAATTAGAGATTTCCGGTTCGATTCTCAAATGTATCGAATCTTATTAATGCTGCATATAACTGAAAATAAACTCTTCATAAAAAATTTTAAATTTGATTCTAAAACGTTGTTTAAATTTAAAATTTGTTTATGAATACGGCCTTTGATATTTAAATTATTAAATTAAACACGTCCCTCGTATTTCTGTTTTGGGGTCAACATTAATTACACCGAAAACTGAAAAAAGGAAATAACCTTGTAAAAAATGAGCAAAAGACTGAAAGAAATTTTAGAGAACGAAATAAAGTTTCTTTTCTTGTCTGTTTTGGAGGAAATAATTTTTGAGGTCTATAAAATAAACAAAATAAAAATTCACAGCTGCAGTGTGTAACTCTTTTTTTTTTTTTTTTTGGTGCAAAAAGACATTAAGAGTGACCATTTGTTTGGGTTGCGGATGTTGGATTTAAAGTTGCATGATGCGTTGCTGGCAATGTGTTACAATTTTTATGGTTTTGGGATCTAAAAATAACTTTTTATTTTACATTTGTAACCCATTTTGAAATGATTATGCTTTTTTTTTGTTTGGGAAAATAATAAAAAACTTTAAGTTTTGTAAACATAAAAGAACTTTTTCCATTCGTAGTTGAGTTGATCTTTATCGCCATCATCAGCATTGAAGCAAATGTTGTATGCAGCATGCTGCATGCATTGTGGGTCACAGCATGAAATGATAAATTGGTGAAATGCAATTATGTTCACATTTGCGTTGCCACCAGTTTTTAGTTGCTTTAACGTCTGCACGAATTATGTACACAGTATTTATTTCTGTTGTAAAATGTTTCATTCACAATCCAAAAGATGACAAACAAAAGGTTCATTTATTTTTTAATGAAGCCTACTAAATATTGTAATTGCTTTGTAGCGGTAATTTTGTTAAAATTTACCACGAATATTTAACATAAAAACTTAAAAGAAAATTACAAAAATTTAAAAAAAATCTTACAAAATTTAATAACGATGAAATGACACATGATTGTCCCTTCTGATTACTTTTGTTCAAAGTGCGTTTTTCGTTACACTTTTACATTATATTAAAGATAATTGTTGACATGTATTCAACAGTTTTTATATTTCTCAAAATTAATTTTTAAGAAAACCATTTTATTTTGAGCTAAAATTATTCTTGTAAAGTTCTTTACTCTTGATAGAGATTTCAAATAGAGGTAACAACAAAATATAGAAGTAGTAAATAGAATAGGGTTGTGATTTTTAATTGTGATTCTGTATTATATCTTCTATCATAGTGTAGAGGGTACTTTGCACTTTCTGACAATATCCGTATGCGCGTCCATGTAAACCTTGTAATGCTTAAACCCCATATAAGGCCATTACCGTAACTTACTTTTGTACTCATAAATCTGTTAAAAATATTGATATCGATATAAAATTCGACACAATAAGTTTTATTAAAACATAAATCATTTTACTAAACTTTGTTAGAATCGGTATTTAATTAATCGTAGCCCCCAAAAAAAGTTTTCAAAAGCTTTCAGTTTTCATATACATTTTGTTATCACTCCATAAAATTAGAAAATACTCTTTCTATTTTTATGCAGTTCGGTATGTTATTGATGTATTTATTCGTTTTTCAGTGCTGCAAAGAGTGATCGAAAAGTGGAACTTCATTAAAAAATGTCAGAGTTTATTCTCTGACTTATTCTATTTTAAATTAAGCCTCTGAATAGTTGCATTTAGTAAATTCAGAAAGGACATGTTGATAATATTCCTTAACCTTCATATAAGGCATCTTACCGATCAGAGCTCCGATATAAACCGAAAATTACTTTAATTTTAATAAGTCGATATAAAATTCTGCATAAATATTTGTATGAAAATATTCTAGTGAATTTAAAAGGATTAGTGTTCAAAGTCTTGAATGTTATATCCATAACTGCTGTGAATATCTATTCTGATGGTGGAGCTGTCGTTGAGCGCCATAAAATCCGTGTTATCTCTCAATAAAATGAGTCAAGTGTGAGACCAAACAGGACACAGCCTTTCAATAAATTCGGAATAACACGCAGAGACTGGGTGTTGAGTACATTATGAAAATGAGGTAACAGTTTTCTTCAATTAAAACTCAGACATTGAACCGTAGAACCAACTATAGTACAGATACTTTTAATGCCGCTTCCCACAATAGATCACTGGGTCTTTGAGTGGAAAATTTTGTTCAGCTTCTAACTTGTACAAATATAGACATATTTCAATGAATAAAACTTTGTTGTTAAGAACGTGTCATCCTTTATCTCACCTAGAATTCTTACAGGGTGGTCACAAATTTCTTAAAGTCCATGTTACCCTCTACGATTCGTTCATATATCACTTTGCAATCGGACCACTAGTTCAGAAGATTTAAATTTACTGGGTGTATGACTTAAAAATGCGGGTTTACTGAATGCAACTGATTCGTTTGAAGCTAGCATTGGCCAATGCTGAATCCATAATATTCCATCACGACAACGTTCGGCCACATGTTGCAATACCTGTTAAAAAGTATTTAAAATGAAGTGGTTGGGAAGTTTTGAATCAGCCGCCTTATTATTTCGATCGATGCAGATCGTTCTCTCTGGCTTGATTTGTTCTTGGCCTCAAAAGATGAACCAGAAAGACGGCAAAAGGTCATAACTAGGGGATGGATTTTCATGCATATATTATTGGAAAATATGCGCCTAAAATACGCTTCAAAAAAGTCAAAATATGATCTAAAAATTTCCAAAAAATACACAAGAGTATTCCCAGAAGTTAAGACTTTTTAAATTAAACCAGGAATGAAATAGTTAAAGTTTTAAAATTATACTTGTTATTCCGAGAAAACGATGGCAATATTAATTATAATATATTGGTATGAATACTTGTTTAAAGTCATAATCTTTAGAGCATCTATCTTGCGATTTGACTTTTAAAATCGTTAATATTTTGATCGCGCTGTAAAGTAGCATCCAACCATAATTTTCATCTCCTAATAACCCAGCAGTTAAGCAAGTAGTAAACGTATTAGAGTATCCAAAACCGAAATCCGGTCAACCGGTTTTTTCATCTTTGTAAACTCCACCGGTTACAGTTTTTTTTAACTTTTCGGTTTTTTGACAAACCGGTTTTTATAAGACGGTTAACCGGTTTTAATGAAATATATTTTCTAAAGCATATTTATGAAAAACTTTGATACAATTTTTAAAATTATAGATTTTTTTATAGAAAATTATAGCATTTGACAATATTTCTTAAAAGATATAAAATAATTGCATAAAAATAAAGTTTTAAAAATTCAAAAATGCAAAATTAAAATTTAATATAAACCGGTTCACCGGTTTTTTGAAGACAAAAACCGAAACCCTTTAACTGGTTTTTTTAAAAAAAATAATCAAAACCGGTTTTTTCAAAAACACACTTTTTCGGTTAAACCGGAAACCGGTTTTTCAAATTTGCCGGTTTTTTGGACACTCTAAAACGTATCCCTTATAGACAGTAAATGTCACTAATGTTTGATCAGTTGGCTGACTCCATTTGTAATACAGAGAGAAGTCAATTGGTTACTTTATATGTATATCCTACTCTAGTAAAGACAATTGTCATTTAATTGTCACTAAGTAATCTATAGTGTAGTCACTTTATTTTGTCGATAATATGTTGCCCATTGACGACAAATATATTAAAAACTTGAACAATATTCATAAAAATATGCATTTTGAAGTTAAATATAACAAAAGTCGTTGCCATTTTACAACAAAATGTGACATTCGGATAGATAATTATAATTAGTCTACATTGTATTTGGAGATTAAAAAAACGTTAGGCTTTCCTTAAAGGTAATTTTATTGGGGAATTACGGTTTTTTCAGTTTATTCAATAAACTAACCCGTTTTTGAGTTAACCGCATATATGTTGTTGAATCTCCTCCACTTTCTAAATCAAACTTGTATGAAAAATGTGGCGAAAACATTAAACATTTTTCAATTGGGGACGATAATGGATTAAATTCCTTGCATTGTATTACAATTTCAAAACACAAACTATGTAGAAGAAATTTTAAATCAGAAAACAGCATTGTTGGATCCTGATGATTTATTTACTTTTTGTACTTTACCCAATACTGGTTTCAAAAAAAGAAGATACGCCAAATTACAATCAGTATATTAATGACTTTAATGTTTGGCTTTATATCATTGCTGGTTTGACGAAATTAAATCAAAATGGGATTTTAAGTCGAAGCATAGATCCACAATACGTTTAACGGCTATTGACAGCCATCGAGTATCACAAGCCTTCAAGAGTTTATGGGGCTCTTGTCCATTATACAAATATGAAAATAATGTGTAATAACAATTTTTTACTTGAAAGAGAATTTTTTTAGACCTTTTAGCTTTCATTACAATGAAAATGACTCACAAATATTTTATTTTATTTATTCTATAGTCTCGAAATTTTGGTTTTAGCCTTTTTTAATTTCTAAAAAGGCTATTTGAAATTAAAGAAATGCTAGAAAAAAGCCACGAAGCTAAAACAAAAGTTTCGAGGCCAAAAAGTAAATAAAAAGGCTAAATTTAGCCTCAAAAAGGCTAAACTGGCATTACTGGTCATAACTAACAATGACCAATATTTTGAATATATTTATATTATACAAATATTTCCAAAAAAAAAATCTCGCATTTTTAAGTCAATAACTTCAAAAACCAAAAACATAAAAAATTAAACTTCAATATCATTTAAACTGTAAGAGATATCTTAATAAAATAAACTGGAATTTCTTTACTTTCCCACTTTTTGGTTAAACCCTGTATCTCACTTTGTATTCTAATTTTCTTAAAGCCTATCTCCTCATACTATCGGGCCACTAGTTTATAAGATGCAGATTTATTACTTTTTTGCGATTGACCCTACTGTGCAAAGGTAGGATGCAGTCAAATGTCTTAATTTCAGGAAAAAAAAAAGAATTATTTTAACATAATATGCACTACATAGTAAGTTGCATGCAATGCAGTTAATGCCGGGTGTCATTTGTACGTTTTTGATCAATTATTAATATTTTGTTTTTATTTATTTCTCGAATTTCCCACCAACTTACCTTCTCAGTTACCTTGACATATATACAGTTTTGTATGTTCTTCTTTTGTTGTCGTTTTGACAAAATAATAATAATAATAATAAACAAAACTTAAACAGAAATATGTCACATCGTTAGCAGAATTGTAAATAAATAATTGCTGCCACAACTAAATATTTTGTTCATGTTTGTTGTTGCAGTTGTTGTGTACGATTGCAGCGCGTATTAGTTTACGAAATAAACAATGATGTGATAAGCAAAATATTTTAACTTGCAATAAAACTATGTAAATATTCGAAAAGACATCAAAAAAATATTGTACATTGAGAGAAATTCATTGTTGAATAGATATTTTAAATTTAGAAGAAAACATATTCTAGTAATTCCGGCTTTTGTAAATATTTACTTTCTCTATAGTATGCCATATATATAGTTTATTTTCATCAGATATGGTGTATGATTCACTCTAGTTTTTCAATTGCTTTCAGTGTACCCAATGGTAAATATTTAATTTACCATTGGGTAAATGATTCTGGTTCTGCTTTTGTTGCATTGTAAGTTTATTTTCCAATATTTGTATTATAATGAGTTGTAGTTTGAAATTAACTGCAATAACAATTCGATCATCTGAAATCACTGGACAAAATTATTTGTTTGCATTTAAATTTTAATAAAAAGCTTTCTTTCTATTACATCAGCTAAATTGTTTATGGTCGCAATTTAATATTTATAAATTTGAGTATGTTAAACAACATTTGTTAGTTAGTTTTCATTTCAATTTTAACCTCTATAAATAGTGTGATTTAATATTTTGAATACAATTAAGTTGTTGTCTATGACTTGTCAAGTGCTGTTTTATATTTCACTTTTTATCTGAATTATACTTATGTATATTAAAAATGCGGTCACCTAAATACTTGTGCACTTACAAAATTAACCCAGTTTTTATTGAAATTCAATTTCAAATAAGCGCCATCATATAACAAACAACATAACAACATAATATTATTTTATGAGATTTGAAAGTAAATTTTTAATTAGGCTTAAGTTCATTTATATTATAATTTATTTGTAATAATTCAAAGAATATCACTGAATACTAAAATTTTAGACAATTGGCAAATTGGAATGCATTTTCTACCCTGCCAAGGGCGTCATCAACAATCTTAATTGTCAAGGTCTATTTGTAAATATCATCTATTTAACTTACTATTATTAGGAATTAGAATATGGGAAGCCTAATTCATATTTATATTATTTGTAAATTAGACAATTTGCCAATTGTCTAAAATTTTAGTATTCAGTGATATTCTTTGAATTATTACAAATAAATTATAATATAAATGAACTTAAGCCTAATTAAAAATTTACTTTCAAATTATATATATAAAAAGTTCGAATAATTACCAAAAATCTATTATTTTATGAGTTTTATTTATCAGTTTAACTAAATAAAACGAGCACGAGAAAGCTTTCGAAATTAGTTTTATACAATATTTATATGTATAAATGAGAATATAATTGAAAAAATTAAATAAATCTTTAAATTATACTTAATATGGCAATTAAACAAGGATAATTATTAAAACGGTTAATTATTAGAACATTACTAGTATTGATCATGACTTGATGAGAGATATGAAAGAAACATTTTCGGTTTTCCTGTTTTCCACAAAAAACTTTAATTAAATCTTATGACCTGATAATTAATTAAATATTTCAATCATTGTATTTTTTTTAATGCTAAATTAGACAATACAAACTGATCGCTTCGCATAACATTTCAATAGTTGAATGTTAGTAAAACATATTGAAATCAGCAAATTAATGAAATTTGTTTGTTGACAAACTCAATGTTTAGCAATAGAGTCTTTAAAAACAAATATTTAACCAACAGTCAATAGCATATTAGATATGCAGGCGAACAGTGAAGTTTACAAGAAAGTGTTAACGTTTAACTTTGTTTATATTAATTTTAATTAAATGAAAACAAACCATCCTATTGGCTTTATGTAACAAAAGGTTGGGTTAAAAAGTCTGGCATGGTTGGTAGATCTTGGTGAAAACTCACAAAGGTGAAACCGGGATCCCGAGTTGCACGGACCTCATTCCTGGTAAGAATTTATTTTTTTTTAAATTCGGATCACTCCATCGGATCTCCTTACTATTTACACAACTTACATCCGATCCAAAATGGAATACATTTTGGTGCTTCGAATCCTATTTTGGAATTACACGATCGCATACAGAATCCAGCTTTATTGACTTACTGGATCACCATCGTAATATGGATTGTGTTCTACCGATACTGTTCCGGAAACCCGTAGTATTTTACGCAATACGCGTTCTTCGGCAAGGGCTCAGCAATTCGTCGTCGACTGAATATTGGATCGCACAACACATTACAGGGAAAATCCGTTCTTTAGCTGTACTGACTGTATGTGGAATAAGCTTCCTGCTCAAATCTTTCCTGTTACTTTCAATATAGAAAAATTCAAATCAAATGTCCACTAACACTACTCCCTCTATCTTCCCTCCCGTAACCTATTTTCCTAGTTTCAACACAATGCATTGCATGAGTAATTTTTAGACATGTATTTGTAGCTGTCAGAGGTAAGGTCGGGTTATGAAAAGAAAATTATGCATGTTGATTTGTTGCTGGGCAAGAGCCTTTCGCAACTAAATTGCCTAATGTGAAAGGGGTCTTAGGAAGCATCCTAACTTTAAACTACATTAACTCAGCCATTTTGCTAAAGCAATACTAAAAGCATCAGAAGTTTCTCTTGTGAAACATACTATCTGAACATACACAAAAAGTACAACAGAGCTCTGATGTTTTATGTTAATTTCAAGGTTCTTTTGTTATGAATTGATTTGAAAACTTTAGGTCAAAACCTACATAAACATAAACTAGCGAACATTATAATACATACATTTATGCAATCATACATTATTGGTATGTATTCATGTACGTAAACATAGATTCGTATGTTTATACATTCATAGATTTATTCCACAGATACGAGTGCAAACATTTTTTGTTCAGATTTTCTTGTTTGAATACCAATTGATCCAATGTATGGATGGATGGATGTAGTAGAGATACATACATGTTTTAGTTTTTATTTTATAATCTTAAGTTTATTGAACTTTATTTTATGCATTCATTTGAGTGACTTGCTTTTGATTTAAATTTAATTATTTGTTTTGTGTTTTAATCATATTTATGGATTTCTTTATTTTATTTTGTTATCATTTCAGTATCTGTCTGCATTTATGTACCAACAAATGTGTCACGTGCTGGTTGAGTGGGTCTCCTCTCCTCATAAATACGACACATCTGGTTTTTCTTTATCGGTGTGTTAAGCAACTGTGTAAATATGTAAATCACTAATTAAGGGCTTAAAGTTTCCACTGAACACACTTTTAAAATCCATACATAGTTATTCAACAATATTCAGATACAAAAATTTCCACATATATTGTTAGGAAATCCTTGGCTATGTGATGATCCATTTCATACGTTTTTTATGGTTTGTTTTGAAATACGATGAGAAAAAAAACTAACAAAAACACTGACCAGATCACCCTTGATTTTGAATACCAAAAAAATACAAGTATGTAGAGTGAGGTATGTTTCATGTTGTTAGAGATGATAAAGTTGTACTGCTGTGCCAACTCTGTGTTTTAGGCTGCCATTATTGAGCTGGTTAGTCATTTTGGTGTGTTTAGTTGGTGTATTTCCTACGATCCATTACAACATTTATCGATTTTATATGCAGTTTAAATATTGTTTGGGGTATTTACATATTTTTCGTTTCTTATAGATACCAATTTGATATTTGTTGTTTGCTATGGAGTTCCCCTGAGATTTATAATTTATTTCTATATCTATTTTTGTTTGTTTAGCTCAATTCAATTTGTTTAATTACATGATTTTTATTTCTATGAGAAATAAATGCCTTCAAAAAGTTCAATCAACTTTTTGTTTTTGCTTATTTGTATGTAACAAATGATGTGGAAAATTACTCTTGATTTAGTTATTTAAAAATAACAAAAAAAAAAACTGTTGAAAACCGCAATTTAACCTGTTTCCGTTAATGGGTTAATAAGCTATTTTCTAGCTAGACAAAGTTGATCGTACTGCTTAAGAGTTGAGTTATAGTTGGGGGCTGTTGCTACTTATACAATCTCAGGCGATTAAATTAACTAATACAAATGTTTATTTTATCTATTGTAGGAATATAAGATAAAACTATAAAGTATTCTTAAATTAAGCTAAGTTTATATCAGCCCTACGCTGCTCTAATCACGTAGGCCACTTTTTTTTGGGAAATTTTAATTTAGGTACTTATCATACGTCCTCGGCGTTAAAATATGTAATTCTTAAATTACAAAATTTCCGTGTAACTTGGTACTTGTTTGAAATACGTTTTTAAAATCTATTTATATAGTTATGTTTTTAAATTTTGTACCAAACAATGCCTCATATGCTGGAAGTTTTGATTTACTTCTTCTTAATTTAAAAAAAGTGTCGCTGAAGCAAATCGATTGTGCTGAATGTGCTTTATCGGTTTCAACGTGGGAGAGATGATTTGTGTGGTTCAGAAGGGGTGATTTTGACACGGAAGACAAACATCACCCAGGTCAGCCAAAAAAGTTTGAAGACCATGAATAGGAGGCTTTACTCTATGAAGATTGTTGGCGAGCAGCATTATTCATCCAAAAGAAGGGAAATTTGGTACCATACTAATTGAAGCCGAGCGACCTTGAGAGATGTTTTGCATGTCCAAAATGATGCTTGAATGCTATAAAAGTAAATGATTTTTGCAACTAATCATTGCTAATCAAATTTACGATGAAAAATGGATTCGTTGCGATAACCGGAAGCGTAATAGATCGTATGTGAAGCCCAGCAAACCAGCCGAATCGACACCAAAGCCAAATATCCTTGGCGCTAAGGTAATATTTGGTTGGAAGTCATATCCTAAAGGATCCTATCTATTATGAGCTGTTAAGATCTGGCCAGACATGGAACCTGTGCCAAACGCATCTGATTCGTTTGAAGCGAGCATTGACCGAAATGCGCTCTGAATATACGGCCTGATATGAAACCGTAATATTACATCATGATAACGCTACACCACATGTTGCAAAATCTGTTGTCCCCTCTCTGGGATACACTTCACTTTGGCACAGAGTATCCGATATTGACTTGATTCGTTCTTGACCTCAAAAGATGAGCAGTTATTTTGTCTCGCAATCCATATGTTGCAAGAAAGATGTGAAAATGTCAAAGCTAATAATGACCAATACTTTGAATAAATTTATATTGTAGAAAAAAAATGCCGCATTTTTAAGTCATACACCTAATACAGTATATCCTCTAAGTAGTCATTTAACTCTCACAGGCTGATTAATATCTATTATGGCCACTTGAAGCACCTATTTGTATGGCTCATGATTTCTACCGCTTCTCTGTAGACTGTAAGACCCTGTCTGTTTGTAAGACTTTTAATAGATGTCTCATACCCTCGAATTGCGGAAATCGCAAGCGTAATCTTGGGATAATCGTCCCTCATTGGTGCTGAAGTGACCCAAATTAGATATGATTGAGCATACATCGCAACTCTCGGATCTAGGGATTGTGATCGGTCCAGTGCTGACATGATGCACAGTTTAGTCGTGTTCAGATGACAACCCATGTTTTGTGCAGTTTTTTTCCAAGGTGAGCTGACATCCACAACAGTACTATTGAATGATCTCCTACTTGTAGAACGTTTGCTTCTCAAACGTTTTCTATGGCTGGCAAGAACTCTTGATCTCTTGCCTTTAGTCGTTTATCCTGCTTCTTGTCTTTTCGTGCAGAGACTCCCTTTTGCGTCTGTGATTTTCCGCGTTTAGCGACTCGTAGCCTGCCTAGCAGGTCCTTATCGGTCACATAAAAGTTTAACACATTTAATACCAAAGTGGTTGTCATCTGAGTCGTTGCTTGAGTCTACTTTGTCCTGTCTGCTCTGAAATCCGTCTGATCATTCCAGTTCACAGTCGCTCCAGTTAAACTTAAACATTTGACAACCGCCTTAATACTCACGTTATCCTTGAAGATTTCCATCTAGACATTTTGATTTTTTTTAAATTTTTGTTAAATCAAAAAAGTTGGTCAGACGCAGACTAGCTAACCAAAAAGCTCCTCTAAACGTTGTATAGTGCGGTAATTAGACCAATGACACATTCTCGGACATACATACTCAAAAGTGCAGTCAGAGTATCAGTAGTCTCCTTTTATATTTTGCCTTTGGAATAGACATTACTAAGTTGAGTTCATGACTGCAATAAGGCTACCGAAGAAGGGGAAATGTTCGTCGCACCTTCACTTAACACAGAGATCAGAAGCTGTGGGACGATGTAGTAATACAGGAGATCTATTAGTTCCTACTATAAATCTCTTGGTCTCTGTCTGGCAGTCATGTTCACAGTATACAAGATTATTCGTGTTACCCTTGGAGATTTAAGAAGTCTGGATCAAGTCGACATTTTTTTGGAAAATAAAATAAAATGTTTCTAAACCACTGAGATGTGAGATATAGAAATTCATTGATTGATCTGCATTATAAATAATAATAACAAATTTTAAGATTTGCAATATATTTTCCAACTTAAAAGACAAACATTCATGTCAGTGAGAAAAAATTCAAGAATTTAAATAAGTAATTTATTAAGTTCCAGCCAAAATAACTAATGCCTAATATTTCACTCCAAAAATGTTTGATTATAAAAACCATTAAACCACATTTTATAACGTTCGCTAAAATGTATAAAAAAAAATCCCCGAATACAGAAAATCTGCTTTAAAATCTAGTTTAAATATTTTACCAAGAGCCAAATTCTTATCATCACGTTGTGTTGCACATGCGTCTTGAAATAAATATTACTTATTTATTTCTGCTGTTTTTTTTTTTTTTTGATTATTTTATTAGACTTACATTTTCAATTTGAAATGGTTGTCGTTACTACTAACCCAGTCGTTTGATAAAACTTGCACATTTACACACAAAGATACGTTTGTTTGTCTGTATATATATGTATGTATGTACGTATACATATACACTCTCAAGGATTACATGCTTTTGACATATTGCGCGGTTATTGTCAATGTAATGTGATTGCAATTGAATCGAATACAGTGAATAGAAAAAAATTAAATAAATACAAAAAAAAAACTAATAAAAACGTCAACATTAACAGACCACAATCGTAAGAAGTTTATTCAATTTGCATACAAACTTATACATACAGTTTACACTCGAAAATTTAATCTTAAGTGACAAATGTTTGATAAAGTGATTTTTTTAAGATTTTGAAGGTATAATATACTTGACTACAGATACCTATGTCGGTTTGCAGGACATTTGGTAACAGTCATTGATCCTTAAATTTAGGATCGTGACTTTGGCTTTGTCTGTTTAATATTTTGCTTAAATTTTACCCATTATATAAGATTTGAGTTTTTTCGTGGCAAAAATCAAAACTTTTTGAAAAGGCATATGATAGATAATTGTGTTTAAAAAGGTTTCTACGCCTTTTAGGTGCCTACTTATGGGTTAGCAAAATTTAAATTTGTAGAAAAATTTTATGGGAAGTAAAATAAAATATTTTTTAAAATTTTTGATTTTTTAGGTATCTTTTTATAGTTTAAAATTTTTTCAGAAGAGATTTAAAATTTCTTTTTGAAATATTCCAGAAAAGATTTTTTTTTAATTTTTTTGTAAATATTGCTATGAACCATAAAAAATGTATGTCTAATGGGTTTTCACGGTTATATGTCTTAAATTGCACATCTTTGGAACCATGTTCTTTTGCTTAATTTTACCTCTAGCAAAAAATGGGACAAGGACGAGCAGCTGGACATTTTTGCATTAGGTAAAGGAATAATCAAAAAACTTATTTTGAGAATATGGTAAATTTACCTAAACAAGTACAAAGCAAACAGTACAATTTTCTTTTATTATTTTCTTAATAAATAGATCTATCAATGACGATCCGTTACCTAGTTTTCGAGATATTGTATCTGAAAGCGCACCAAATTTCCCAAAAATTATATGTTTTTTTGAAAACTGAAAATCAGTCAACTTTGAACAGCTATATCTTCTGAACCAAAAATCTGATTGTAATAAGAAATCGTTGGACAATTTTCTGCAAAATAGATTTATTCAATATTTTTTTGGGGGCACATACAATTTTTGATTTTTGCAACTTCATTTCTTCTACGGGCGCCACTGTGAGATGTTTTGATCATCCGACTTAGGGTGGGTGAAAACTAGCTAAGCAGGGGGGAAATTTACCCTTTTGGATTACAATGAGAATGTCTGATAACTGGTCCAAAGTAGTCAACTTGGCTGACTCCAATTTATATATTTAGGGTTATTTGACACGTCAGCGTTGTTTGTAGAGCAGAGAGAAGTCAATTGGTTACTTTATGCATCCCAGGTAATCTAGAGTGAATACAATTGTCACTTAAGTGTCTCAAAGTAACCTAATCCTATGTTGTACTACTCTTTAGAAAGTAGTTATTTTACCCAACAGAAGTAATCTATTGGATACTTTACAGATACTTTAAAACACAGATTATGTAAATCAGTTTTACACTTTTACTAACATATTTTCTTCGGCTGTATCTGTACATGTGTTCGTACAACTAAGCAAACAATGAACGCTCATATAAGTCTGTACGTACATATATCTACTGGCAATTGGCAATGCATTTTGTTTTACTATTTGTTTTGCCTTTTTCACATTTTTTTTGTTTTAATTTTTCAAACAAACTTTGCAAAAAAAAAAAAAAAATAAGAGTAAAATGTCGGTGACTTTTATAGTAAATGACATTGAATAAGAAGTAGCAAAACAAACAAAACAAAAAAAAAAAAAATATTAAATAAGTGTGAATTGTAAACGATACTAAATGTTCAAAATGTGTATAAAGTTAGAATAGTTCTTACAGAAATACACAACAACTATTTAATTTTTGTATGTTGAAATTTTGTAAATTTCTTGTAACTAGAATAGATTTCTAAACAACTTCTAAGCTCACAAAACAAAAACTACTACTAACACTACTACTCTTAAGTCGTACAGGCAACTTCTACTTTTACAAATTGTGATATTTATTAATTACAACACCTCGATAAGTCAAATACAACATTTTAAATTGTACATTCGAATGTGCTTGAATGCATTTGTATGGCAGGTGTCACACAAACAACAAACGACTAGAAAAAAAATCACAAACCAAAAAAAAAAAAATTTAAAAATGCAAAAACAAATTGGCAAACCAGACAATTTCTTAACTTCAATGCAAACATTTTATTTTTTTAGATTTTTTTTTTGTAAAAGGGGATTTTTTATTTCACGTTCGTGCTGCATATTTTGTGCGATTTATTTTTGGAAAAAAATCTTAATTTCAATTATCGCAAATGACTTCTAAAACCCTCCACTATATATGCTGGTGATTTTATTTAAATTGATTACATCATTTGAAACACCAATTGAAAATATCATTGTATAAATATTAAAAGAGAATATTGGCCACTTGCTTTTATACCTAGAGCTTTATAGGTTTGTGTTTTAGGTTGATGATGTAGATGATACTACTTAATTTTCCATATTCATCTTCCACACACATTACCTCTAAGAAATATTCTATTTATAGCGCTTATGAAGTTGGAATTATACTGCAGGATGTCAACTCCTGCATTATTATCAGCTGTTTCTTATCGATCTCTAAAAAATTTTCGATTTTTGTGATATGGTCCTCTCTCGGATATCATCTTGCACTGCGTTAGATCTCCGAAGGATCTTCTTGTGCACAATGGGTTGAAATTGTGCTAGGCAGCTGATAATGAGGGCCAGGTTTTTAATGAACGAACCGATTGTTTGATCAACAGTGTTTTGAGATTTTTAAAACAATGCTGTTCAGAGAAAAATTCCCAAAGTAGCTATTGCTCAGAAAGAGCGATCTGAGAATACTTACGCCATCATATTTACCACCAATTAGAATTGCGACAAAAAACTGCAGTTTTAGCCAGACACACGATTAGAACTCTCAGCAAGTGTTTTGTGACTGTCCATTATTGTGATCCTGCAGACCGAAGTAGTTCAGAAGGGCCTCAATGGCCCAGGTGAATGTTTTGAGTCTCTAATTTAACTGGATAATGCAATTTTGCACTGCACAAAAGATCCTATAGGTCGATGTGAATAGATCCTTACTAATCCATGATTTGAGAAAATCTTATGTACTGGGGTTGGCATTTGAATAATTGAGGAGAATTATATTTTTTATTAGAATATTATGAAACTCAACTTTATAATGAAAACCTTGTAGCTATTGGGTGTATGAAACATTTGTACAATATACAGTGAGTACAAAAGTGAGTATACACCAACATATATTTGATTTTTTTAAGATAATGAAAATCCTAAAATTTATTTATCGATTAAAATTTTAATGTTTCGGTTTGTTGGAGATTGAGTTGAATAATAGATTCCGTTGTGAAAAAAAAGATTTAAGTCGGACTATAATGATTTTCATGATCCTAAAAAAATCAAATAATTCGCGGGTGTTTACTCACTTTTGAGGCTGTGTGTAAATTTATTCAAAATATTGGCCATTGTTAGCTGTGACCTTTAACCCAGAAGAATCAAGAGGGAATCATGCCAATATCGGATACTCTGTTCCTAAGTGAAGCCTATCCAGAGATAGCTTTTTGCATCGATCGAAACAAATTGTAGTCAGCCTGGGCAAGGTCAGGACTATAACGCGAGTGAGGCAAAACATCTCAAGCACTTCTTTCTAAATAGTTTTTAACAGGTATTGAAATATGTGGACGAGCTTTGCACAGTGGGGCATAATTTAATTTTTTTGGAAATAAATCTGGCATTTCTAAACGGCTGATCCGATCAGAATAAAATTTGATGTGGGCGTAGCCAAAGAGTATTTTGAAGGACTGAGATTTAAAAGCGGCATATTTTTTAATCTACTTGAGATATTGACTTGAAATTTTTTTGGTAAATGTGGATCAAATTGGTCCTAATACATATTTGCAATCCTATTACAATTTTGATACAAATTTTAGTTTTAGAAACTCAAAAATAGTAATATGTAATAAAATCGTTATGAAATTTTCAATGTAAATAAATAACAAAGTGTAAAAAAACTTGTCAAAAGGTCAAAGGGAATCCCGCATTTCCTAAAAAATTGTATATTAACAATTTGCCCATAGGATCCACATTTCTTTCGCTGCTGGGAAAATGCTTTGGGGATAAATAGGGAACATAAAATGGTTTCCAAAGCTGCTTTCCGTTTTCTGATCCCAGCTTTGGGATTTAGAACATGTGGCCCAATGTTGAAATTTTGATAAAAAATAGGTCAAATTCCGAAGGGCGTAAGGCCGACATATTCGAAAAATAGAACATATTTTTTATACCAAAACGTTCTCCGTAATGATACCTTGCAGAAAAACATAAAATTGTTATATGTTCTTAAAAAAGTTTTTTTTTTAATAAAAAAAGAGTCAACTTTTCACCAAAACACAGCAAAAATTTACTATTTTTTTTAAATTGAAAACTTTAAAATTTAATTTTTTAAATGCCTATAACTTAAAAATTATAAGAGATAAATAGCACACGCTTTCCAAAAATATAAAAATCTTTGAAATCGGATGAGAAAGAAAAAAATGGTACGTGTTTAAAAATTTTACATTTCAAAGGTACTCTACTTTGGATCATTCGGACCAGCCGTTTAGAAATGCCAGATTTATTTCTAAAAAAAGTTCTGCTCCACTGTGCATTGTCATGATGGAATATTACATTTTCAATTCTGGCCGCATTTATGTTTTTCGGCCAATGCTTCAAACGAATCAGTTGCATTCGGTACAAGTTCCCTGTGATGGTCTGCTGAGATATCAGCAGCCATTTTGCTCCAGAATTACCTTAGCGCCATGGATATATTGCTTTGTTGTCGATTCGGCTGTTTGGCCGGTCTTCACATAGGTACTCTCTTACGCATCGGGTTATGGTAATCGATCATTTTTTCATCGCAAGTTATGATTCGGTGCAAAAATTATTTTCTTTTATAGCATTCAAGCTAGTTTCGGACATGCGAAATCGTTTCACAAAGTATCTCGGCTTCAATTAGTATGGTATCCAATTGCTTTGGTTTTGGATGAATCCAGCTACTCGCAAACGTTTTGAAATTGCTGCCAATCATTTTGCAAATCTTCATGGAGCAATGCCTCCATTTCTTGGTCTTCAAACGTTTTTGGCTGGCCTGGGCGATTATTATCTTCCGTGTTATAATGTTAAATAACTAAGTTAGAATAAATGACAGTTATGAACCCAGCTCCATCTGGTGTTGATTCTAGAGTGTTGTTCTGGAACAAATCTGTTCATTGGAACAGTCAGATCAACATCAACCATCTATCTTACTTACCTAAGATCTCTCACTTTGAATAGTTTCCAGAACATTTTATTTGAATAAAATTATGACTCTTGATTTGAATGATAATGCAATGAAGTGTTTCCAAAATTCGTCAACAACCAAACTTCTATATATTTTTTTGTATTGATTTTTGTTAATACCGTTAAGTTGAAAGTAATTTTTTGAAAAATTAAACAGCATTTTTGTAAAACTTGATTTGATTTTTTAATAACGACAAAAATTCCTACCCACACTTGGCACAAACGGACCATTTGAAAACATATAAATACTTAAGTATTATATTTAAGTATTATTTGAATGACTGTTTCTGAAAGCAGATGTTTCTCAAATATAGTTAGCAGTAACAAAATCATATCAAAATAATACTTCTAATTGGCATCCTTAAACGTGAATTAAAATTACTAACTAATTCTTAACTCGGTTCATTAGAGAATAAGCAGAGTTATTAAGAATCTAACGAAATTATTTTCCTCATACAACTACATAATAACAAAACAATATGTGTGTGAGAACTTAAATAAACTAAATCACAAACTGTGCAATTAGTGTAAATGAAATACAACTAGATCCGGCAGTATTAGTAAAACATTGGGCCTTGAAACACTTCTACGCCTTTCTCTATGCAAAAGCACAAAGTCAGTACGGCCCTGTACAAAACCGAATTCACAAGTATTCACAATAACCATCGAAATGTCCATGGATTCGTTCATGCGCAAGGTTTTTTACAACACGATCTCGATTTCAATTCACTAATGCTGCGTCTCATTTCATGCAACAACAATAAATAAATAAAAACCGACAACAACAACAACAACAAAAACCATAGCTAGCTGCCTTCAATAAGAAACTGCTGCTTATTGCAGTTTCATTGTTATTATTGTAATTGTTGTTGTACGATTCTTTAGCGGCTGTTGCTGCTGCCACAACTACTTGCTGCACAATAAAATAAAAACAAAAACTGAAAAAGATCTTAAGAAGAAACCAACAACAACAACAACAGCAAAGCATAACTAGATTATGTTTGTGAATTTATTTATGGCTGGCTGCTGGTGCAACACACTGCATTTGCACATACATGTATGTATGTAGAGGTAGGTATATGCAATATGACAGTATGAGTGCGAATCTGATCATATTTGTTTGTTTAAGTGTGTGTCAGTCTCTCAGAATGTGTGTTTGTATGATCATTTATTGGTATCTCTTGTATGTGTGTCTGTAAGTTAGTTGAGCTCGCTCAGGTGCATTGATCTCAAAATGGCTCAAAAGCCATTGAACTACGTAGTATAGTAAATTGTAAAACTACAACTACAACAAAACCAACAGTCACATTGCAACTGCTGCAACAACAACTAAATATAAATAAATAAAATAAATTGTTGTCTTTTGCGATGCAGAATTATTTGTTTGTTGAACATGTTTTTGGTTGATTTTTTTTTCTTACATTTTTTTGCTGTAGAGACGACGAAAAATAAATGTGTTTTACTAATTAAGTTCTGCTTTTTTTTTTTATTTAATCTTTAAGCCGGTATTAAATTATGTGATTTTTGTCTAAATTATTTTTAATCTCAATAATACTTGGTGTTTGTGTTTTTTTTTTTCTTCGTCGTACTGCAAATAAATATTAAAGTATTTTTCAATTAAAATCAAGTAATGAATGTTCTTAAATTGTTAAAAGTTTTGAGGTGCTGAATTCCCAAGACACTGTGTGGGAACTTGGCAGGGGTATGAATGTTGGGTGTAGATCTTATAATTATTTTTGAGGAATTGAGGAAATTTTGCTCATCAACACATACAATAGAAAAAAGATATGGATAATCTGAAGGACGAGTTTCCATTACAAATAATCTAAAATCAACAATCTTGCATAATTTTAAAAATGTGAAGTTATAACTGGCTTAACAAAATAAGCTATTGAACTAGTATTTTTTGGGGTCAGTCATACATTTTTGTGCTGAGCTCTTTTCTGTTTACATGATAGACTTTTCTGTAGAATCTGGTGATTTATGGACTCCTGGAAAACATAGGCCTCCATACAAATGGTTATGTTGACATATCTGTGACTGAGTAATAGTAAGAAAGGATAAAACTTGCTCTGAATCTAAACTCTAATTGACATACTCCACTGGACATACCATTCTAAAACTCATTGAACCCACTTTGAATATCTCAACCGCCACTACATTGGAACAAGTGAATGCGAGCATTCTGCTTGCTAATTTCAATCGCCTCATTTTTGTATCTATTTCTTAGGCTACTAGCACCTGCCCTTATTCTCAAGGAGATATCCTATACAGATAAAATAGATTCGTAGTAGCAACCAAATTTGTAGCCAATCGAATGATTGGTCCGAATTTTACAGTTGTGGCTACCAAATTTTAGAGGAAGTAACAAAAGTTTGATTGCTTTAACCGAAATTCTTCTTTATAAAGTGATTTTCAGTTGATACAACCGAAAATGTCTATGTGTACAAACGAATTATTCGATTAGCAACAAATTCGGCTGCTGTTTTCTCTCTCTGTACACATTCCTTCTTATAGGTAGAGTGTAGCTGGTTCGAAATCAGTCAACCTAGTTGCGCACATGCGAATTCTTGCATATTAGTATCACACTATACTGCTACTTCACTGGAGTTACACTAAAATTTGTAAGTCTTATACCTGAATTAAAATGTCGAAGAGGTTTGGTTGGCTTTCAGTTCTAATGGTGAGCAAAGGACTCAATTTTTAAATGGATATTCCCTTCATTTAGTTGGAGATTTATGCCATCTTCTCTGAACGAATTTAAACAATGTGCTAGTTATCTGATCATGAGGGGTAACGAACGGGTCAATTGCTTACCCAACAGAAAGCCGGGTGCTCATTAATAATATCGGAACCGCGTGGTTATTCTGAATAGTGTAGTCACTGGCTGGCGAAGTTTTAAATATCTAAAGCTTTTATCCCTTAATAAGAGCCGAATTAGAGTACTTATGGGACTATTTACTGGGTATTGTGGTCATTTAACAGTGACCCAGTTAAGGCATAACTGTACAGATTTCCATAAACTCTAAAAGCAGCTCATTTGGGAATGTATAGAACAAATAGTAGACGGTCTATCTGGACTATAAAGCGGATGAGGCAAAACTTCCCAACCACTTATTTCTAAATAGTTTTTAATAGGTATTGCAACATGTGGTCGAGCGTTGTCATGATGGAATATTACAGTTTAATTCTGGGTGTTTTTCGGCAAATGCTTGCTTCAAACGAGTATGTTGCCTTTTGTGTATGTTCCCTGTGATGGTCTGGCCAGATGTCAGCAGCTCATAATAGATAGGACCCTATTGGTCACACCAAATATTGATATTTAGCTATATATTATCTCTTAAGCTTCGAGTTATCGTAATGGATTCATTTTTCATCACCAGTAATGAATCGGTGCAAACATGATTTTCTTTTATTGCGTTCAAGCATCATTTCGGAGATGTAAAATCGTCTTTCAAGGTATCTCGGATTCTATTTGTATTGTACCCAATCCCCGCTTTTGGATAAATCCTGCTGCTTACAAATATTTTGAAATTACTGCTCCCAATGATTTAGCAAGCTGTTGTTGAGTGTGACAACAGTTTTCATGGAGTACTGCCTCCAATTCTTGGCCTTCAAACCATCTCTCTCACGTTGAATCCGATATATCACTTTTACATTGAAGCTTCGGTGTGCTTCATCGTCACTTTTTTTTCAAATTAAAGATGCAAAGTAAAACTTCCCGCATATGTCGCTTTGTTGGTATAGAATTCCACATTTTGGAACAAAAACAACTTTGTTGTTTACACAATAATGTTCAATAACTAAGTGAGAAAAATGACAGAGATGTACCCTTCAAAATGACATTTGAGTTATTAAACACAATAACCGCGTTCAAAAGATACACCATTTATTGTAACAATTATGATAATAATTCGTAGAATCTATTATTATGTTTTTTAATACAAATGTATTTTCCTAAAGCTTAGAAGCTGCTTTATAATAATTCAACAATATACCCATTGTTTGTATTCAGTATATATATCAGAGTTTATATTTTTATGTTCATAAGTATACGCGCATTTATAACAAACGTCTTTAAATGATTTTATAGCCTGTAACCGCATCCTTTTCATATTTAGCACAACTTAATCATATGTTTAGCGTTTGTACCCCCTTCAAAACGTATTGTCTTGTTCTTTTAAGTTTTGTTCGTTGCTTAATTTAGTTTTCTTTTAGCCACCATAATAAAATCTGTAAGTTTCTTTTAATAAACAGGACATTGATCTGAAGTTTAGCTTAAACAAGTTGATTGAACTTAAAGCATTTCAAGAACGTTCACTGAACCCAATTTGTAACAGAAGTAAGAAACAAAAAAATAAGAATTGATTTGTATTTTACAACTTTAAAATAATTTTATTTTACACCAATATAAATGCAAACAATGTTGAAAATACTCGTGCATTAATGTGAACACATATGTAGTTGGCATGTAAATTGTTAGCAGCCACCTTTCAAGTGGCTATTAATGAGATTAGAAGTTTTTAATGTGGCTGTGTCTTAACCCAATACATTGTATGTAGCAAGTAGATGTTTAGATTTAGAGAAACTGACTGGTGGTGGTGCATTGTGTTTCTTTCATCGATTAGGAAACTGATCGATCATTTGTCTAATAATAGCAAACAAGGCCAATGGTCTTTAAAAGGATCATTGATCTTGTGTAGTTTATTGACCGTCTGTCTGTGTATCTTACTTACATGAACAAAAATTCACTTATTTATTCTATTTCTCTCTATAGCTCGCTATGTCCCGTCCCATCTTCCTTGTTGTTCTAATATTGATTGTCCAAGACATTGAACCTTTTGTATTTCGCAAAGGATCTACAATGATACACACAACGATCAAAGTCTACAGGCTGCCGCATCCAGTCAACCAGCCAACCCGATCGGCCGGCCTGCCATTGTATAGACTTGTGTAGACTTGAAAGTCAATGAACGCATAAGAAAGTAACGAATGCTGTTCAGTTTGCTGCTCCTAGTAGAGGGCTATTGACTTTATGCCATATTAATTGCACATTGCTGTAGATTATTTTTCCGTAGTTCTTCTTTTTTTCTAAAATGGTCTACATGCGTGTATACTTACTTACTAACTTACGGCCGCTGACGGTTGTTGTTCATTTAGTTTTATTTTAGTTTTGTAGATTTTGTTTTTTTTTTTTTGTTTTTTGTATAGAGTTGGTTGATCTGTTTTGTTGTCGGTCGGTCAATCGTCTTCTATTTCTCAGAAGGGTCATTGTTTCCCTCACCGTCTTTTTTATTGCTCAGTTCTTTTTTATTTGTTCCTGAATTTCCAGGCAGCAGTTTATTTTTTGCACATTCTTTAAGGTTTTATGGCAGCAACAACCGCAACAGCTAAACACACAAGTCATGAAAATATTTGTGCTGTTCATTCTTGTTTAATGCTTCATTAAATCCTCAAAGGGGCTTAAAGCCTCAATACTAGTTACCAACGCACAGAGACGACCAAAGGTTCCTTTTTTTTATTATTATTTTTCTGCTGCATTGAGCTAAAAATATATCGAACAGTCATTGTTTTATTTTAGCCCTACAACAGATTTTTAGCCAGAACTTGTGAGTCAGATGGGAAATGGCTGGTGTAATTGTTATTCGTTGTAGTTGGCAACATGGAGGTTCTACATACATACCTTCATATGTCTATAAAAATAATTATAGGATTATATTTTCCAGATGATCACTTTATTGGAATGAATGAGTTACATTGTGATTACATCTTCTGATTACATACATATGTATGTATACTAGGGTGCCCATTGTTATGAAATTTATTGATGCTCCCTCCCGACTGTTATGTGTCGAAAAACTAAATGTTGAAAATTTCAGCAAAATCCGATAACATTTCGTCCTCTCAATAAATCAATAGTGTATAAGCATATACACCATAACTGATTCTATATGTGATCAAAATGTGGTGAAATTCTACTTCCACAAAGTGGGTCAAAAGATCAATTGAAATACTACTTTTGTTCTAGATGTCTACTAACACAAACATTTTAAACATAATTATTTCGAAATGGCAAACAAATTATACACTATTGTTTTATGAAGGGGACGATTTAGGGGTTAGACATTTTATTTGAAGTTTAAATTTACGGTTAAAAGGTAACGGTAATGCTAATTTCGATTATTTCGGTAACGGTATTTTAATGATAACGATAATTTCATCCTAAATTATATTAAGTATTAATTAAATTTACAATAATTAAAACTAAGTTAACAAATAATCAAAAATTAGAATTTGTATAAATTAAATTATTATTATTTGGTAATGGTATTTACGATTATATCAGTAACGGTATTTTAGCGGCTACGGCATTTACAGTTATTTCCGTAACGGTATCTTAGCGGTAATTAACGGTAGCTAAGTTGAACAAATTGAAATAAAGAATCCAATTTAAAACTGTTTTAATATTTTATTTCATTTACAAATATTCTGTATATCTAAAACTATTGGAGATATTCTTAGGAAAATTCACATAATTCGAGCTGAGGTGTTTTCGAGTTGATTTACATTCCTTCAGCTTCCTAGCGCTAATGGGAGCCAGCCCCCCTAAGTTGGTCACCTGGGGTCTAAAATTAAAAAAAAATCTCCAAAAATTCATTTATAATCCGAAAAATCTGAAATAGTCCTTGAGATAATCTACAAAAAATACGCTTACACGTGTAACTAAAAAAATAAATAAAACAATTTTCACCGAAGAAAAATATAAAAATTGGATTAATGTAAAATGTTAACGGTTAAACATATCATAACAATATTTTGATCTAATATAGACTCAAATGTCCTTAAATCAATGGCATTATCATTTTAGACTTTTTTTATTTTTTAATAATAGGAATAAAACGGGGAAAATGTGTCCCTAAGTGCCTACAGTGACATTATTTACTGTGTGATAGTAAAACAACTTTGTAGAATTTTTTACTCAAACCGAAAATTTTTCTTTAAAATTGGCCAAGTTTTGATAGGTCTGGGGGGTGTTAAGGGACATGAGCCAAATTTTACTTTACACGCTTTTGCATAAAATTATCTTTCCGGATCATATGAAAATTGTATATAGTCCCGAAGAAAATTTTTGTATACAAAAGAAAATACATATGGGCTATTTTGGGAAAAAATGTGTTCCAACTTTGGATGCGTATAACTTTTTATAGGGGCGAGATAACGAGTTCTTTTATTTTATTTAGAATTTTATCGCTAATACAGCTGATATTTTAAAAATAAATTTCGAGATTTTTTCTGAAGCGGGTGACTAACTTTGAGGGGCTTTTTTGCTTTGAAAATATAAAATTTTGTGTCATCAAAGCGTCATATGCGGGAAGTTTTGCTTTCCATCTTTTATTTGAAAAAAGTGCGGCTGAAGCACAACTATTGCTCAACAAAGCTTATGGTAAATGTCTTCCATCGGTTTAAAATTGCGAGCTATGATTTGTGCAGTTCAAAAGTGTTGATTTTGACTCGGAATACGAAGATCGCTCAGGCCAGAAAAAAAAGTTTAAAGACCAAGAATTTGAGGTATTACTCTATGAAGATGGTTTTAAAACTCAACAAGAGTTTGCAAAATCATTTGGGAGCTACTCAAGCAGCAATTTTAAAACATTTTCAGGATTTGTCCAAAAGCAGAGAAATTGGGAACGATATGAATTGAAGCCGAAAGCCCTTGAAGGCGATTTTGCATGATGCTTGAACGCAATAAAAGAAAATAGTTTGGATATAATGGATATTAGAATATTGGATTGATTCGTTCTTGCCCTTAAAAGATGAGCAATTCTTTTAGCTCGGAATCCATATATTGCCATATAAATGTGAAAAGGCCAATACTTGTACAAATGTTTCAAAATAAAAGTTAAGAATTTGAAAATATCCCGCATTTTTAAGTCATACACCCAATATAATTTAAAGTGCTCAAGAAATGCTGTTGTGTGTGTTTTTGGCATTGACCTATCCATACTTAATTCTTTTATATTTTCGGAGTCGATTAGACGATGTCCGTCCGTCTGGCTGTCCATGTAAACTTTGTGCCCAAAGTACAGGTTGCAATTTTCAAAATATTTCGATAAAATTTAGTATATACAATTATTTTGGACCAAGAACGAAGCATATTGAAACTGGCTGAAATCACTGCATTATTTCACAAAGCCCCCATACAAATGTCCTTCCGAAATTGGACTTTATCGGTCATAAATGCTTAATTCATATAGGTAACTAAACAAATTTCGCTTCTAATTAGTTATATATATGTTAACCATGTCACCTAATTTGATGATGATCGGTCCATAATTAGTCATAGCTCCCATACAGACCCGCTTCCAAAAATCACTTTAACTTACATAAATCTCTTAAAAATTTTGGTATACACACAAAATTCACCATAAATATTTTTCATATATACATAAATCACACGACCTAATTTTATTGTGATCGGTCCTTAATTGGTCATATCTCCCATATAAGGCCCACTTCCGAAAATCACTCACGAATATAAATTATTGATATTTTAAAAGAAAAATATTTACTTGGTGTAGGGTATTATATGCTCGGGCGTGACCAACCATACTTTCTTACTTGTTTTTTTATATTTTTCACATAAATATAAATACATTTTTTGAATTTGTTTGCTTATTTTGCCATTTAGCTCAATATAAATTTTATAAATGACAAAGATTTTTGCTTTTCACTATCCTTTAAAACATCCCATTTGAATTTTTTTAACTGCTTAATCTGCGATATGGTGAAATAGTGTTAAGATTTTCCATTTTTTTTTGCCAGCCAGCAATGCTATTGAACTTGATCTTGAAATATTAAATAAACTATTAACATTCATAGACACAGTAAGGATAAAGAACTTTATTGTTGAAAATACAAATTTTACAGTTGAAGGAAGATAATAAATGTTATTTTATTAAACTAGAAATCGTTAACGCCATTCTAAAACATGCTAAGTCGACTTTGTTAAAAACATGTTGTTAATAATCTTCTATATATATAAAAATGAAATGGTACAAGTATGTATTGTCATCACGTGAGAACGGTTGGAGCGACTTGGCTGATTTAAAGATAAAGAAAAAAAATTTTAAAATTCCGGGTAAAATTCGGAAATTCTTTTTTTTTTGAGGCCAGTCAACTGTAATAAAAAAGCTCCCTAAAGTATTCAGTACAAATTTAGATATTGTATTTGCAAATAAATAAGAACAGGCTGGTGTGTGAGGGTTGGAGAAACTTGAGGAACTACCATTAGTAAATGGTACCGGGCGAAGCCGGGCGATCAACTAGTTTATTAATAAAATCGAGAGCATTATTAGTATACTCTAGAATGAAGGTCTCGACTTTTCATGTTTTTATTATTTTGAAGGAATATATATTGTTTGGTTTTTTATTAAACTTAAAATTGTTGCCTTCTTTCTAAAACATACTAAATCGAGTTATAATTTGTTGTTCATTTGAAATAAGTTTTGTTTTTTGAATAAAATACAATTCCAAGTTTCTCCCTTATATTCCTGTAATTTGTAGAATGATATTCAGTTTGTATAATAAACCAACAATATTAGAAATTATGTACCTTTGAATTTCCGGTACTCCTAATATGAGTTTCTTATGACTTATTGACCCATTTTCTGAAAAATGCAAAAAAAAAAAAAAAACAATAAAGACGATGCAGCATTTCCGTTTAAGAAACATACATTTCTATTTTTCGGGTTGTCTTGTTCGATGAAAAATATTCCGTACAGATAAATTCATAACAAATTGTCAAATTTATGCTTCATCTACAATTCATGAGTTGGCAATAAAAAAAAATAAATAAGACACAATAATAAAATGCGCATTTTATATGACACTTAAGTAATTCATACGATAATTGTAAAATACAAAACGACTTATTGGCACACTTTCTTTAATCTTGGGACATTTTGATTTAAAGCTGTTATACACATAAATGTGGTTAGTTTCCGATTTCTGGCTTATTGTGATTAGGTAAATTAAGTTTGAAATATGTAGACAAATTACAATTGAAATATGTATGTATACACGCAGAGAAAAAACATGGATGTGGTAAACTTAATTTAAGATCATCATATTATGATAAGATTGAACAATCAAAAGTCGTAATATAATTGTCTTGATTCAAAGCAATCATAATATGATACAAAGTATGAGCCATGAACATACAAATGTTTCCAGTAGCTAAAATATTGTTGAAATTAAGTTAAAGTATGTAACTATTATTTGTGTAAGACAACAATATATTGTTACAAATAACAAAGTATAGTTGTCGTAACCATGTCGAAGCATGTTTTTTTTTCGCTAAAATATTTAAAATATGAATGTACAATTATACATTCGGTTATTTATTTATAGTGTGCATTTATTCGTATCGAAAGCTGTAAACAATTATTCGATACGCAGAATAATTTTAAATACACTGAAAAGAAAACATATTTGATTGGTTTTTCCACTCTGTAAAAGAAATTGCTAATTCAAAAATCGTTTTAACGACTTCAAGTCTTTCTGTTTCTGTTTCAGTTTTTGTTTTTTCCCACTGCCCTTATCTATGTCTTTTTCTACCTAAATTTGAAACTTACTTTGTGTTTTCCCTAAGTGTATTTATGTAGTACATACCTATTTACATTCCTGCTGTTATTGTCGTTGTAGTCGTCGACATTGTGGAATAACATATTAAGTCCACACTCGTTGTGAATTTGTAAGTCACATCAGTCTGTTGGTCAGTCAGTGAGTGGACGTGTGTAGCAACTGAAGTTGCCAGTTTAAGTACTTTGATTGTTCAAGTATTCAAAGAGAGTTTTAAAGAAAATTACTGCAACTAAGTATTTTTACAGTGTCTTTTATGAAATATTAAACAAATTAGAAATGTGAGTATTAAAAATAAAAACAATTTATAATGTAAACTTAATTATAACAGTACGATTATGTTTTATTCATTTTTAGCAACATCTAGTATGAGGGATTATAAGAAATGTTTGGATTTCCTTAACGAAATGGATGTCTCTCTATTGGTAAGATAATAAAATTGATATTATGTTTTCAGAAAGATTTAAGTGGAAATATACAAAACCCTAGCTTAAGCAAATCCAGCGGAATTTTCTGAATTAAATTTCGAAATAAATTTTTTGCACGCCCTTTTAAGTTAATATATTCTTGGATTATTATTTGAGTTGTCCTTGAGAAACATTGTTCTCTTTTCTTCGTGCAATTTTATCACGCTTAGCAGTTGCTTCGGGGTCGAGCAGAATGAAAATATTTTGGAAAAAACAGTATTTTTCAAATAATCCTAGACAATTTTTCAACAAATTCCTCAACATCATTTTCTTTAGTTTAGAAAATTATATTTTCGATCATATAAACAAATTTCCAACAAACAGATTTCCAGGTTAAAAAATAGGTAATTAAAAAAAGTTTGAATTTTTGTTATTTTTAGTGAAAAACTCACATTTGGCTAGATTCATGTCAAAGCGGACAGCAGTCGGATGTACAATCTCTAATTTTAATGATGTACATAACATATCCAATATGTTTCTCATATTAGTGACTTTTTTAATGGAAATATCAAAGATCTCGGTGTTAAAAATTCAAAAAGAAAATGGTATAAGGACACCTAAACTCTCTACTATATTCGTGCATAAAATTTTAGCACCTGTGTTTTACAACATAAATTGAAATTGATTCAACTGTGTTCTGTTTTCTATTTGCTTAATTTTGTATATGAATTTAAATGAAAAAACTTACTTTTAATATTTGAATTTTCAATGGAATACAATTCTGGATGTGTGTCTAAAATTCTCTAAAAATTTCTCATTTTTGTTTATTATTTGATATAGGATTTGAATACTCGAAAACTGATTCTGCCCACTGGGCATTGTTGAATACCGGATTAACTTTATCCGATTTCTGAGAAATTCATAAATCAGTATAAATAGAGTCAACATGATTATACGATAAAAACCTCCTACCTTATTTCCATGATTACATGGGAGGCTCTAATATGGTCTTTTTCGATTTTTGGTGGTTATAAGATCTGAAATAGTTTTCTGTCATCTAAAAATCAAATGCAAAATCGGATAACGTTCAGAAGTTGCACATTTGATACATTATCTAGTAGCATGGGTTTCAAAATAATGCAAACATTTTTAAAATATAAAAAAAATTAAATTTATTCTGCACAAACGTTTGGCCTATTTATATATTAGATGACATTTCATAGCATATTTGCTAAAATATAATTTCAGATTGTTTCTTTGTGTTGCTAATTTACGCTATTGTATTTTTTTATTTTTAGAATTTGTATATCTGAGGTCAAATTTTGCAGGATATCATTAAAAATTATTAGAAATATAAATTGAATGAAATGTATTCATTAAGATCAATTTTTATATATATAATCCATTTTAACCAGAAGTCAAAAATAATGTTCAATGCAATTTCAAGTACATATAAATTAGACGATAAATATTGTAAAATTATGCGATTTGAAATAAATTCCAAAACAATCTTTATACCCTACACCACCATAGTGGGGAGGGTATAATGCGTTTGTGCAGATGTTTGTATAAAGTAGACCGATCGACTTAGAATCATTTTCTGAGTCGATTAAACGATGTCCGTCCGTGCGCAGAGTACAGGTCGAAATTTTGAAGATATTTCGATCAAATTTAGTACATATAAGTTTTTCGGCCCAAGGACAAAGCCTATTGAAACTGGCTGAACTCGGTCCATTATTTCACCTAGCCCCCATACAAATGTCTCCCCGTAATTGAACTTTATCGGTCATAAATGTTAAATTATATATGTATCTACATCAGTCCATAATCAGTCATAGCTCCCATATAAAACCCGCTTCAGAAAATCACTTTAATGTGCATAAATCTCTTAAAAATGTTGATAACACAAAATTCACCATAAATAACTTTCATATAGACATAAATAACACGACCTAATTTCATCGTGATCGGTCCATATTTGGTCATAGCTTCACATAGGACCACTTTTAAAAATCACTCACGAATATAAATTATTGATATTTTCCTTTAAAAGTTGTATTTCAGACTTCCGTTTATTATTGGTTAATTAAGAATATGTGAAGGTGGTTCAAAATTTATCTTAACAAATAAACTTTATCTATTTTATATTGACATTATGCTCAATCAATGGCTCTCTACTGAAACAGTTTTTGTCTTTATTAATTATATAATTATACCATGAGTGGCAAGGTTATACATAAGTTTGTCATTCCATTTGCAATTTCTAAATTTTTCATTTGCAACTCCATATATGTATATATTCTGGATCGTTATAGATAGAGGAGTCGATATAGCCATGTCCGTCTGTCCGTCTGTATGTTGAAATCAACTTTCCGTAGCCCCTAATAATTCATACATCAATATATCAGCTATAGTCCCAGTTCGATTGTTATTTCAAATCGTGCACAGAGAAAACAGATTCGTGATAGCAACCGAATTTGTTGCCAATCGAATGATTCTGTCTTAGTGACCGAATTTTGCAGTTGTGGCTACAATATTTAGGAAGGGGCAACTAAAGTTTGTTTGCATCAACTGAAATTCTGTTGTTAGAACTGAAAAATTCTATGTGTGCAACCGAATCATTCGATTGGCAACAAATTCGGTTGCTATTACGAATCTGTTTTCTCTGTGAGAAAATCGGCACACAAATGGCTGAGATATAAGTAATAAACCACGACTACCTCGATTTTTACTTATTTTTTTATCTATATCTGGATCATTAAGTCATTAATATAGACATTATTAATATCTAATGATAGATTCCAAATACCTTCTCAAGGACGTACATAACGTAATTCGGACCTACAAGTCAAAATCGGGAAAAATATTTGATATTCTGCCATCGATATTTCAATAGCTTTTGGCATGAGGAAAAAAATGTCTAATGTCCACTGACAGATTTATTTTTTTTTTAATTTTTAAGGCAATATTAAAAAAAATTAAATCAGGCGATTTTTTCATTACCTACTAAAACTAAAAAATAAAAGTTAAAGAAGAAGGCAATTTTTCTGAAATTTGGGGGCCATGAAAAACATTTTTTTTCCTCATGCCGAAAGCTATCGAAAAATAAATGGCACAATATCGATTGCTAACTCGATCTACCCTAATATACATACTTAAAATGGCTAAATTGGTTAAATTTAAATTTATGCGCAAAGTTTTTCTACGAAAACTAATTCGAAACTAAATAGTTATGCGTTAACAAAAACTTTGAAAAATTAAAGGTTTTAACATTGAAGAAAATAATATTTTTCATAGAAGTTGAACAAAACATACATAAATAAAAAAAAATAATTTATGAATCTTCAACATATTTTTACACACAGTAAACCGTACGAGTTAAACAGTAAAAACAATGAAATTTCCACCTTTCAATCTTTCTACCTAACTAGGAATACCACTTAATTGAAATAATAAAAGTAAAAAAACTTTTCGTTATTTCACAAAAAATTGGCATTTCCTGTATTCACAACAAGCATTTTGCTGTATATTTTTAGCATGTTTTCGTCATCTGTTTTGTTGGCCTGATCATTTTCATATCGTTGCAAAATTTCATTCGTATGCGTCATCAGCCTCCGGGTCCTGTTGGTTGGCCCATACTTGGCTATTTAGCATTCCTTAATGTAAAGGCACCATACAAAACATTGCAGCAATTATCCTTTAAATATGGACCAATATATTCGCTGAAGATGGGCAAAATCAATACAATCGTGTTGACAGATGCAGCCTTGGTGCGTGATTTCCTGAGACGTGAAGAGTTTACAGCAAGAGCACCGCTCTATGTAACACATGGCATAATGGGTGGTTATGGTAGGTTTTTGGGAATAAAAGAGAAAACAACTTTATGCAAAACAAAAGACTTAAGTAAGATACTTACAATGAGCAGGCTGTCGCCTGTCTATTGCCCAGACAAATTGTTTTATTTCCGTTTTCAGTTGTTGTTATTTCTTATTTCTGTGAATTCTTTTCTCTTTGGAAAAAGGTCTAATATGTGCCGAAGGTGCTTTGTGGAAGGATCAAAGACGTCACACTATTGATTGGCTGAAATGTTTGGGCATGTCTAAGAAATTCAGTGAAATACGCTGTGGTTTAGAACAGCGCATTGTTCAAGGCATTAGAGAATGCATACAGGTATGTGTGGATATCATAAATATATAAAATAACAAACATAATGGCATATCCATATATTACTACAGTATATTGTATGTCTTTTCTTTGTTATTTCTGTCTAATAAATGTTGATTAGCTTTTGTTTGTTCTCATCTTTAAACTGTCTATCCTTCCGTCTGAGTCATAAACATGAATGAATGATTTCGCCAAATTAAAACAAAACCATATTTCAGAAAACTTAAAATATTCCTAAGTAATTTGTTGGGTTTTTTCCCTGTTGTTGCTGCAATGTCTGGAAGAAGCAAAAGTGTATGTACAGTGTCGGTCAAAATACACTGAACAAAAATTGCTGATATAGTATTTATATAGGGAAAATAAATTTGATTGTTTTTTAAATCAAAAAAATATGATACAAAAACTTCCGACCAGGGATGAAAAATTTGATACAATCGTACTTTTGTTGGTACTATTGAAAAGTACCGCTACTATTTGTACTACTATTTTAAAAAGTAGTATTTCTACCACTATTTTAAAAAGTAGTATTTCCACTACTATTTTAAAATAGTAGTAGAAATACACCTTTTTACGAAAGTATTTGTACTACTATATTAAAAAGTAGTATTTCTACTACTATTTTATTAAAAAAGTAGTATTTCTATTACTGTTTTGAAAAAAGTACTTTTTAAAAATTATACTTCCAATACTTTCGTAAAAAGGTGTATTTCTACTACTATTTTAAAAAAGAAGTATTTTTGCTATTTTAAAAAGTAGTATTTTTACTACTATTTTAAAAAGTACTATTTCTACTGCTATTTTAAAAAAGTAGTATTTCTACTACTATTTTGTAAAAAATTGTACTTCTACTACTATTTTAAAAAAGTAGTATTTTTACTAAAAAAAATAGTATTTCTAATACTATTTTAAAAAAAGTAACATTTCTACTACTTTAAAAAAAATACTATTTTTAATACTACATATTTTAAAAAGTAGTATTTCTACTACTATTTTATAAAGTAGTATTTTTACTACTATTTTAAAAAGGTAGTATTTTTACTACTATTACATTAGAAAAGTAGTATTTCTACTACTATTTTAAAAAAAGTTGTATATCTATTACTATTTTAATATTAGTATTTCTACTACTTTTTAAAAAAAATAGTGTTTCTACTACAATTTTAAAAAAGTAGTATTTCTGCTACTATTTTAAATTGAAAAAAAAAATTAATTAAAAAAAGTAGAATTTTTACTACGATTTAAAAAAAAGTTGTATTTCTACTACTATTTTAAAAAGTAGTATTTCTACTACATTTTAAAAAAAGTAGTATTTCTACCACTATTTTAAAAAAGTAGTATTTCTCCTACTTTTTTAAGTAGGTGGTATTTCTCCAACTTTTTTAAGAAGGTGGTATTTCTACTACTACTTTATTAAAAAAGTGGTATTTCTACTACTATTTTTAAAAAAGTAGTATTTTTACTACTATTTTAATAAAGAATTTTTTATTAAAAAAATTGTATTTCTAACACTTTTCTAAATAGTTTGTAACTCCTGCAGACAAGCCAAAAGGCTTCGCAGGACTAGATTTTAGAACAAATGTCTTCTACATTGTTTATGTAACAAAAATTTAATTTAAAAAAAGTGTATTTCTACTACTATTTTAAAAAAGTAGTATTATTACTACTATTTTATTAAAAAAGTAGTATTTCTACTACTATTTTGAAAAGTAGTCTTTTTACCAAAATTGTTACTACTATTTTAAAAAAGTAGTATATCTATTACTATTTTAATTAAAAATAGTATTTCTACTACTCTTTTATTAGTATTTCTTGTATTAGTGTTTCTACTACTTTTTTTAAAAAATAGTGTTTCTACTATTATATTAAAAAAGTAGTATTTTTACTACTATTTGAAAAAGAAGTATTTCTACTACTATTTTAAAAAGTAGTATTTCTACTACTATTTTAAAAAAGTAGTATTTTTACTTCAATTTAAAAAAAATAGTATTTCTATCACAGTTTTAAAATAAGTAGTATTACTACTACTATTTTAAAAATAGTATTTGTACTACTAGAAAATAGGTTTCGAAAATTTACGAATTCGCCGGTAAACTAAAAAAAACAATTCGGTGAATTTATATGCGATTTAATAGCAATTTAAACTGATAATTTTTAAGTAATTCAGAATTAAAATTTTTTATTTTTTTATACAGTAGTTTTGAATTACCTGCCTTTCACTTAAGAGCATTTTGCATATAAGTGCACAAAACTTATGTTTTGTATATTTATTTACCAAACTCCATATAAATTAGTTAATTTAAGTGCATTGTTCATACCTGCACATTTAAGATAAGTGCATAATACTTTTGGAATCTATAACTGGTTTTCATGAAAAAAATATCATTTAGCGGCCTAATACAAAATTAAATCAAAACAAAATAAGAAAAATAGGATTTTGAATAAAAAGATATGTTGTAAACTTCTTAATAATTTTAAAAGTAGCTAAAATAGCAATTTGATGTTATTTTTAGTCGGAAAAATCAAAAAGCTTCACATAAATTATTTGTCGTTAGCTGCTTTTTTGGGCAGTAAACGGTAAATGCACTTACCAGCATCAATGAGCAGGTAAGTGCATTAAGGTTAACTGCATTTTTAACTTATCTGCACAAAATATCGTGCAAAGTTGGTTGTGCAGGTAAGTCAAAATTAATGTATTACAAAATTTTAAATTTTTTGGAAAAATTTCCTTTCAAAGAACATACATGATACCAATATTTCATATTTATCCTTTGCGTGTAATATAAAAAAAACCTTAAAAAATACTCCAGCTCAACAAATACTCAACCCAGGAAAAATATTTTGAGCAATTGTCTCCTCAAACAAAATAAACTTTAATTATAGTTAGGAACATCTTCTGTACAAATAGGGCCACCCTAATGTACGTGTTTAAAAGATGGCAATTATGTTTGTTTGGGACAATCAGTTCTTTTATTCATTACTATATGAAGAATGAATAAATGAAAATATAATGCGTTGTAAATATGTGATTTCTAAACTGTTCAAATACGTTCAAATTGGTGAAGGGGTTAATGTCATGAAGTGGCCATCACTGTCACCCGACCTTAATGTAAATCGGGAATTGGCACATCGAGATCCAAACAAATTATATCAAGCTATTCTAATGACAATAATAGAAAATCTTATTAGCTATATGCCTAAAAGATGTGCGGCTATTTTGAAAAACGGCGGTTATGTAACAAAATATTAGTATGTGTTGTATAACTCGATTTTTGTCCAATAAGTTTTTACCGATACTGTATGTCCTTGTACACATTGAGCTGAAGTTTAGCTACAGTAAATTGTATAAATTTCGCCTTAACTCATTCATTCATTCCATTTTGTTCTAAACTCAATTATTTGTTGCTAGGCTGCCATCATTATAACAGTTGGTTGGCTGAACGGCTGCCAGAGAAACAGTCAGGTTGGCAGGTTGACTGGATACCTGTCTGGCTCTGAGTCCGTGTGTCTGTTTGTTTGATAATTTATCTGTATAAATGTCTTTCCGTCCAACCGTTTTTGTCAGTTTTGCCTTTGTCTGTTTTGCGGCTGCTGCTGCTATGTTTGATCATTTTACTTTCCATTTTGTTTTCGCTTTTGCTTTTTAAACATATTTTTTTTTTCAAGTGCAAAAAAATAAACAACTAAATAAATAAATAAAATGTGCACATTTTTTTCTTCTTATACATACATTTTTCTCGTCCGCTCGTTTGTTCTTCATTTCTGCCATGTTAGTGTTTTTGTGTTTTTTTTTTCTGTTTTAACTGATTTCTTGTGGTTTCTCGTTTATGAAGTGGCTCCATGATGATTCTACGAATTTATTAGATGGCGAAGTGAATCCTCTGCCCGCATTGCAACATACTTTGGGTAACATTATTAACGACCTAGTGTTTGGCATCACATATGCACGCGATGATGTCACTTGGCATTATTTGCAAGAGCTACAGGAAGAGGGTTTAAAACTAATTGGCGTTTCAGGTGTTGTGAATTTTTTGCCATTTTTGAGGTGAGTAAATGTAGACTTTTGTACTGGTAAGTATTCATTCTTTTGAATTGTATGATCGCAAAACCACAAAGTAAGAAAAATTAGTTCTTTATTAGTCATCATTCAATTTTTAAATTTTCATATAGCCAAATTTTCGACAAAAGTGGAAATAATTTTTAACACATGATAAAGTTTATATACATACGTTTGGAACTACACACTTCCAATAGTCGTCATACTGCATTTTCAGCTTTTCATCCCTTTGCTTTTTTTCCAAAGAAGTGAAATTTACACTTCCCTTAGTACGGCGAATGGTAGAATGTTATCTTGACATCTCTAGAGAAAAAATTGTTTTAACGAATTAAAATAAAACTGTGCAAAATGTCCTTTAGAATGTTAATACTTTAATATCCTTGAAAGTAAGTAAAATCATATAGATAAAAGGACGAAATTACAGAACTATTCAACGGTTTCGCTGTGGTTTTGACTCTATGACACCAAACAGTGGAATAGGCAATTAAGCTTTATATGGTTTAGATAAAAATGGGCTGGATCACAATTGTGGGCATGGCATCTATCATGTAAATATTAATTGTCCAATATCTAGAGGACTATCAAAATGGCAATCTCGAAACTTTTCACAAGTTATTGTATTGTTACGGTCTGTAACGATTGCCAGCAACATTCATAATGTTTATAAACAAAGTTGATAGCATTGTTTGTAAGTATAGCAATACTAAATCGAAAGCTGTAAAATTCGAATATACTAGAGTTGTCCGAAAGATGGCAGAAGTTGCAGTCGTTAATCAGTTTATTATACGCGCGGTTAGAGTTAACATCAACTACATTCTTGTATATTATAAAGTGTAATTTAAGTGTGTGTATTAACAATACATGGTGACTATTTAAACTGTTGTTTCAGTACATTTGAATAATTAAAGTGATGTTACAATTTTAAACTACTAAACTGCTTTTACTTGTAATAAAAGTATCCGGTTTATTTAAAGGAAATAAACCACCGTTTTTAAAAGGTAAAAACGTAACGTACATAGCTGAGGTAAAATTGAGCAGTATTATGATAATGGAAGTGGCACCACAACTTGGAAGTTGTTGTTAGTTACGGTTATTAAGTTTTGTAAATTTAAAAATTACCCAGTCAAATTTTAATAAGGCCTACTTCAGTACCATTAGCATTTCGGTCCAGAATTAGTGAGGCTGCCACATAAAACTCATTTCATAATTGATCCTAAATTGACTAATACAAATCCTTATACATATTAGAATATAAAAACTCGATGTAGAGTATTAAATGGGCGACCTTGACCTTCCTATACTAGAATTTGTATAGAATTCGATGGATATTTAAATATTCAAACTATATTCAAACTCTTTAGTAATTAATTTATTTACTCCTCAGATTTTTGCCCTCTAACAAAAGAAGCATACAATTCCTACTCAATGGCAAACAGAAGACACATCAAATCTATGATGACATCATCCAGAAATGTGAAGAGAAGTTATTGAAACGTCAGCAGCAACAAAACACACAACCTAATGAAGATGAGGATAAAGTTAAGCTACAAAGAAACACCTGTATTCTGGAGTATTTCCTGGAGGAAAGAAAAAAGCTGCAAAACTCTGACGATAGTAAGCAACAAGAAATTGCTAAAGAATTCTTTTGTCCCCAGCAACTAAGGCATTTGCTGGCGGATCTTTTTGGTGCTGGTGTGGACACCACATTGACTACTTTGAGATGGTTCTTCTTGTACATGGCCAAGGATCAAGGCATACAGGAGGAGTTGAGAAAAGTATAATATAATTTTTAAGCATACAACGCCACAGTGGGACAAAGTTGGACTTGCTAATGTTTTGCCAATTTTCAAAATGTCATTTCAAAAGCTGATTAGATTTAATTTATCATGTTGTTCTAAAATGTTCCTGTCGCTTTTCTCGACACACTTTGGGACAGTAACAAAATTCAAATCGAACTCGCTTAGAATGGTATTTTGAAAACTTTAAAAAGGGAACAGTCCATATTTCAAACATATAAATCAGTGGTCGGCAATCATAGCCATCGACTATTCGGATGTACTTAAATTTCTATAGCTGAAACAAAAAGTCGAATTTTCGATTTTGAAAATTCGACTTTTCGAAAGTTCGACTTTTTTACAATTGCTGTTTATGAAAAGTGAATTTTTTCGTATTTGGGACAGTAACAAAATTTAAATCGAAATCGCTTGTTGAATGGTATTTAGAAAACTGTAAAACTGTTCATATTTCAAATAATCTGCCACCATTTGCCGAATGCCATCTATAGTTGAAACTTTTCGACTTTTTTAATTTTTTAAAAGTCGACTTTTTTACATTATTGATTTATGAAAAGTTGACTTTTTCGTGTTTTCTCGTCTTTTCATTATATTTTAATGTAAAACATATTTGGCTGCTAGATTTATAGATGAGAAAATCGCATTTTATAAAATTTTTACAACAAAATTTAGAAATAAAAAAAAATTCTATTGACTATTCGACGAAGTTCGACTCCTTAATTTTTCCGAATGTTCGAACAATCGACTTATAAAATTCTGAAAAGGGATACAAATTGGAGATTCTGCGCCGAAAACATGCTAACCTAACAGGTTCTCCTTTTGCCGACCACTGATATAAACATAACATATTGCTATTTTCTTATATTAAAGCAGTTTACTGTCCCAAAACTGTGATAGTGTAAATGGGCATTTACTAATATCATTTATTTGCTTTATTATATAGCACTTGTTGAAACTGAATCGGGAGAATATAACCTTAAACGATCTAGAACACATAGATTACTTGAGAGCTTGCCTAGCTGAAGCTCAGCGCATAAGATCGGTGGTGCCGTTGGGCATACCTCATGGCTGTGTGAGAGAGGTGCAGATAAATGGTTTTACCATACCTGAGAACAGTATGATTATACCGCTACAGTGGGCCATACATATGGATCCTAAAGTATGGCCCGAGCCAGAGCAATACAAACCACAAAGATTTCTCAACGAGGAGGGGCAGTACATTCAGCCTCAAAACTTCATACCCTTTCAAACGGGCAAGCGCATGTGCCTGGGTGATGAATTGGCCAAAATGCTGTTACTCTTGTATAGTGGCTTAATATTGAGAAACTTTAAAATTTCTTTAAGTCCTCAGAGTCAAGACATAGATATGCAGGGAGAATGCGGCATTACCTTGGCTCCTTTTAAGTATAAATTAAAATTCACAAATCTGGAGTAAAACGCAAAATGTGTAATTTTTTTTTTTTTTTGAAAAAATATTGTATATTTTTAAATATAGATTTTTTGAATTTGTTTTCTTAATAAAATATTGTATGTTTTTTTTTATTAATTCTTACATTTTTGTTTCTGTTATTTTATGGTGTAGAGGGGGTAGGGGTGAACTTAAATTAAACAACTAATTACTATTTAACAAACAAAACAACATAAATTAAATACTAAATGTTTACATGAAAGACTTATAAAAATAATTTGTTAAAAAAATTAACATATTTACAAAATGTGTTTAAATTGTTTTTGTTGTGTGTTTAAATGTGGGTGTTTTTTTTTTATTGATGGTTTTTGAATTTTTTTGTGCATGTTAACTTAGACTTATTGGTAAATGAAAAATGTTAAGGGAATAATTACAATTATGCTTAAATGTTGGCACTATGAATCTTAAAGATTGTTTTTCTTTTCATCTAAAATGAAAATAGTTATGAACAAAAAATGAGAGTTTAAATACTAAAAATGTAGGTATAACACAAAATATTAATTAATTAATTTATTAATTAAATTAATGATGATGTATGAAAAATATTTACAGGGCAAAAATTACAACATTAAAATGAGAGTGAGCTCAAAAAGCTGCTTCAAAGCACAGCTTTCATAAATTAACTTATGGCTTCTCGCTCCCAATTTAAGTTTTACTTTTTTTCTAATTTCTTTAATTCTCATTTTTTATATTGTTATAAAAACTAAACCACAGATTTTTTAAATTATTATAATTATGTTTTATAAATATATTTTTTGTTTGTTTGTTTGTTTTTTACATGTGTTTAAATAAAAATTAAACACATGTTTGTTATTGAACACAGCTTCTAGGGGGTCAAAGAATAGAATTTGTTTTTTTTATATATTATTATTTTTTTTTTGTTGTATAAAATTTGTTAATAGATATTTTGAACTAAGTTGAGGATTTACAAAAAAAAAAAAATATTAATTAAACTATTTTCTTTTCTTTCATTTCTTGGCTATAAAATCTCTTTTATAAATTATGTTTTTTACATCGTTGGATATATTATGGGAATAATATTTAATATTGCCATTTCATGGAAAAACTCTTGAAGTTAGACTCTGTTTTTCTGGTTTGTGTTTGATATATGTACTCTATTCTTGCTTCTTTGTTTTATTTTTTTATTTTCTTCATTTAAATGTTGTTTGGATGTGAAGTTTTCTGAATTGCTTTCAAAATTGTACTCCTTTTACAGTTTCTTAGCGACTACAAAGAGTTATTGGTTGATGTTGGAACAAAAAACGTCTTTCAGGAACAAAACCGTGCTCTGCATATTCTATTGTTGAAATGCTCTCTCTCTCATATGCAACAGCTTCTTTTTAAACTTATTCATTAAGGCCTAGTGTAGGGGGGGGGGGAATAAACAGCTTTCAAGCTTTGAGTTTTCACGGAAAGCTTACAGCAGCTTTCTTGTTGTTTTTATATCATTTTTTTCTAATTTCCCGGTTCCCATTGTATAGTGTTTGGAAATGGCCTTAATGTTCTTTCTAATTTGCTTACGTCTGATGTAAGGATCTCTTCGCTTTACCTTTTAGTTGAATGTTTTGCTACATGTTCATCTAATTTGATCCTACATTGCGCATATGATGAGGCTCTATCGTTGTCGTATTCAGCTGTAAGGGTCTGGGTGTTAAACACACTTTAAAAGTTTCTGGTGTTATGGTGGCACCCACATTACCCTTCAAACTGGGCAGAGGCTGTCCCACGGGCAGTGTTATGTTGAAGGAGTGCATGAACGAGGCAAAGAATAAGAATAATTCCATTCGGGCCAAAACATCACCCAAACACATGCGCCTTCCCACACCAAAGGGTATAAAGTATTCGGGTTTACGTACTTTGCCCTCAGAGTCCAAGAAACGTCGGGGATTGAATTCTTCTGGTTTTTCCCAGAGATTGGGATCCATGTGCACGCTGTTGATGAGGGGTATAACATGGGAGCCGGCGGGAATTTTATAACCATTCACTTCAACATCTCTGTAAAGATAGAAAGAAGGGAAAGGGAAATTAATAAATAAGCTTTTTAATACATATATTTTTTTAATGTATAAGATGAAAGTTTATAGTTTTGTGGGAATGTTTAAAATCTAAAAAGATATTTATGGTAAAAGCTTTCAAAAGTTGTTTTTTTACGAATCATGTTTTTCTTGTACGTAATACCCAAAATTTTCCTTACAAATGTTCTATTTAAAATATAAATTTTCTATAAAAAATACTGTTATACATTAAATTTTCTATAGAAAATATTGTTATACAGAAAATTTTCTCTAAAAAAAACTTTTATACACAAAATTTTCTATAGAAAAAAACTGTTATACAGACAATTTTCTGCAGAAAAAACTGTTATACACACAATTTTCTATAGAAAAACTATTATATATTAAATTTTCTATGGGAAAAACTTTTATACACAAAAATTTCTGTAGCAAATTTACAGCAAATGTTCTCTGTTATACACCAAATTTTCTATAGAAAAACTGTTATACAGAAAATTGTCTGCAGAAAAAACTATTATACATAAACATATCAATAGAAAATACTGTTATACAGAAAATTTTCTATAAAAAACTGTTATACACCAAATTTTCTATAGAAAAAACTGTTATACACACAATGTCTATAGAAAATAATGTTATACACAAAATTTTCTTTTGAAAAAACTGTTATACAGAAAATGTTTTGCAAAAAAAAACTGTTATACATAAAAATTTCTATGGAAAATATTGTTATACAGAAATTTTCTATAAAAAAAATGGTTATACACTAAAATTTTCTATAGAAAAAACTGTTATACAGAAAATTTATAGACAATTTTATCCAGTATTTTGAAATTCTAACTAATTCTCTTCTCAGCCTTTAGGATGAGCTGTAATATTGTCTTGACACTCATGATCGTTAAAAATGTATTCAGCTTTTCTTTATGAAATAGTTTTTATTGTCAAATGGCACTTAAGTTCAATAAACTTGACTTGTATGATAAAAAAAAATAAATACAAATAATTGAGCCATAATTTATAGACAAAAATGTTTGTATTGTGTATATAATTTAAAAGCCGGCCGGTATAAACTTGTTGAAATATAAATGAAGGCAAAAAAGTGCAAAAAAAAAACAGAAAAAAATAATAAATTAGCAAATGTTTATTGAAAAATTGCAACCTCACGTGTTGTTTCTACAATTCAACATATAAAGATTTGAAAATGTTCATGCTATATTTTTTTACTGTTTGTGTTTTTTGTTGTTGATGTTGTTTCTGTTCAAAATGCATACAAAACAATTGAAAAATGCATCAAGTGCATTAAAGGCCTGGCTTTGTGGCTGGATTGCCTTGCTTTGGCTCGAGTTGCCTTGCCTTGCCTGGCTAGTGAGTGTATGAATGCATGCATGTGTGTTTGGGGGTCTGTGAATGTGTGCGAGTGTGTGAAAAATAAAGCTTTTAATCTTAGAAACCATCTAAAAGCAAAACTGGGACAAATTACGACGCATCTTATAAATGCCAGCAAATTGCATAGAGATTGTTGAAACATGTGCGCTCCATGTACGACGCACTGGCTAAAGACTATCACAGAATTTGTATACCACACTCATACAGTTAATTGAAAATACTTAGTTTTTCTAATTCTATTGCGCTCTCTATACAACACAATACAACACAACTGACATTAGAATACATAGTGTTGTTGTACAATAAAGTTAATTAACAATGACTTTTTTTGTTTGCCATTGCTGCTGCTGCTTTTGTGTTGTTGTTCTAAGATTAATTTGAAAGACAACTGTGATGATGATAAAGTAAAGCAGCAGCAAGTTTAATGAACTATTCCCACAAATCAAAACAAAGTGAAGGCAATTTTACACAGATTGCCAAGATTTTGAAAACAAAAAAAAGTATATAAAGCTTACCTTGTGGGTGAGTGAGTGGTGGCCAAGGGAACAATACTGGAACGGCGCATAGATTCCAAAATAGTGGATTCGGTGACAGGTAAATATTGCAAGTCCTCAATGGAAGGTAATCTGTGACGGCCTACAACTTGATCTAGTTCATCCTGTACCCGCTTCATGGCATCGGGATTGCGCAACATGAACACATTAATCCACAACAAAGTAGTCTTAATAGTTTCCATGCCAGCCGAGAATAAATCAATTATCACTTGCACAATTTGCTCCTCTAAAAAGAGTAAGAAAAAAATAAAACAAAAATTAAGAATCTAATAATTTAACTATAATTAATTCTAATTAATTATTTAAAACAGAGTTATGACAACTTACCATGATTTTTGCCATCGAACAACTCCGCGTCGGTGCCCTCCTGTTTGGCCTTTTCAATTTCAGCCAAATAAAAGTCAACCAAATCTCTAATATTCGAGCCATCATATGACTTCTTGTGATCATCTATGACATCCTGATAGAATTTCTGCATTTCTTCGCGATTTTTCGCAATCTTATTTTTGGCCGTCAATATGCTGGGAAAGTATTGCACAGTGGGTATATAGTCCACAGTGTGGATTTCGCCAAAAAGTCGCATGCCTTCTTCAATGAGAAAATTGAAACGTCTGAATTTGGGATCATCTATGGAGAAGCGCACCGACATCATAATGCTGCAAATGACATTGCTAACGGCCACAGAAATGGCGGGTGCCATATCCATAGGTTGACCCTCGGAAACGTTCAAGTTGTGTATGTATTCATGGACTTCAGTCTGCAAGTGAGAAAAATTGTAAACTTTGTGATTAGTGGCTGATTTCTTGGGAAAGATGGTTGTATGTTTAACTTACCATTATTCTTTTTTCCATGACATGCTTGCCATTGCCCATATAAGTCATGCCAAATTGACGTAGTTTTTCGTGCAAAAAACGTCTTTGGTCTTTCCACAATTTGCCAGTACTGTTGATAATGCCTAAAAGTAAATAGAAGTAATTTATTAATAAATATTTTGTATTACAAAAACAATTAAATATAATTTTTATATTTGTTAAAATTAGGTATGATCATAGATAAAGACCTAACTCAGTTGTTAAAAACCTTAGTTTTGGGAATGTATTAGCAAATAAAAGTATGTGTTTTCGCTCTATGTTTATTCTCTATATTTATGTAATTCCTATACAGAATTTACTTCACAAATGTTTGCCAAAAATACAAATTTCATTATACAATAGGTAAGGGAGTTAGTTCTCTTTCTAAAACAACTGTTTCAGGCTGAGTTTATTAAATGTTTATATTTTTAAAATATTTAGAAATAATCTTTTTATGGTGCAAGAAATGTATATAAACAATGTGGCAGTATTAAATATGACAGCTTTTTTCACTTGTTATATTTCATTTGTAAAATATTGCATAGAATTTAATTTTGTTGCAAATTTATTTAAACAATGAGTCTAGATAATGTTTTTTATGACATATTGCTAATAATAAAAGTTTTTAAAGATTGATTTGTGAAAATACTGTTACCCTGGCAACAATGTTGCCATTCATTAAGGCGAAACTTTGTTTATAAACAATGTTGCTAAGAAAATAAATGTTTTATAAACCTTAAAAATCATGGCAGATGGATTTTGTGGTAAAAAAAAATCTGGCAAACTTTTAATATTGAAACATATTTAGTCATTCGTTACTGCCTGTGCATTTTTATATATTATTCATTTACAACACTGAATTTTTAAAAAGTTTATTTCGTTTTTGCACATTTAAATTTTAATTGAGGTAGGCTTCTTATGAACAAAAACCTTTCCTTATAATAATTTTGTATGTCCAGCAAATTTCAACGAATTTTTTTTGCCTCAACAAAAGACAGAAAACAAAAATATTCCAACAATTATTTATTGACCACAAAAATACATAAAATAAAAGTATTTTATTAAGTCTCAAAATTAACCTACTTATACCACAATTAAACAAAATAAAAAAGAAGAAAAAATTCCTTACTTTTTTATTAAAAAAAAACTTTATCACAGTGCAAAATACAAAAAATGTGAAAGAAATTAATTGTTTTTAAAACAACATTACAATAACATCTACAGAAAAAAAACGTGATTATTTTCTGTTATTTATTTAAGTTTTGTTTTTAAATTTTTCATTTTTTTTTTTGCTTTCTGGTCAAGGAAAAAAACCAAAAACTTGTGCATTATTATGGTTATTTCTTGCGGTGTATGTGGAAGAGTTAAAGACAAATTGTTGTATTTTTTTCTTGGTTTAAAATTTTTTAAATATTTTAAATGAAATTATTTCAAGCAGTTAATTGGTTTAAAGATAAAGTGTTTGTGTTTAAATGTTGGTTAAATGTTTTTACCTCAAAATTTGTTAAATGTGCAATAGTAATTAATTTTTTTTTGTTTGTTTTTGTAACAGCTGCAATTTTGTTTTGGGTTTTTATTGTTTAAACAAAAATTGTGTAAAAATATAAACAGAAACAATAGCTTAAAGAGTTGGTTAAAGAAGACGCAATAAAGTTTTGAAAAATAAAATATTTTTTAGCTACACAGACAAAATAGATTCATTTTGGTAACCGAATTTTATACATAGTTCATAGATATGAAAGTCAGATGAACTGCTTTTGAAACAACAAAATTTGACATTTTGCAGTCACATCTGAAAATCTTGGTCTTTAGGAATAAAAAAATTTAACTCTAGTCAAGAAAGTTGATAGGAGCTTTTAGGCATGCTAGGAGTAAAAGCTTTCAAACTTCAACATTCCGTTAATTAAAAGCTCAATTTGTAGTTATAAATAGAAAATATGGATATATTGAGAGTTTTTAAAAAAAAATTGGTTTTAATAAAATTGTGGAAATATTTTTGAGATTTTAATAGGAAATTAAAATTTTTTTCTAAAAAATTTTTCAATCATTAGATATTTCAGTTAATTTTAAATTAATTTTTTTAAAGCATTTGTCAAAATTGAACAGAATTGTGATAAGCAATCACAAATTTAAATTTTTTTTTAATTTATTAAAATCTTAAATATATTTTGCTAAAATTCTGAAAAAATGTTTTGTGTAGCAGCTTTTTATGATTTTCTAGCTTAAAATTTCATATTTTAAAATTTTTTCAAGTTTAAACAAAAATCTCTGCCAAAAAATAAAACTTTTTAAATATGAGTATAATTCTTATTTTGAAGCAAAGATTTTTGTTTTAATTTCAAAAATTTTAAAAATATGAAATTTAAATTTTTTTCAAAATTTTTCCAAAAAAAAAAAAAATATTTAAAATTTTAATAAATTACAAAAAAAAAACTCAAAATTATATATTTCTATCCAAAAAAAAATTACACTTATTTATTTGCAAAACTTACCAAATCCATTTAAGGTCTGCATAAATGGTGTATCTGGACGACCGGTAAACTCTTCCCGGCGGAAACATTCACGTATCATTTTATAATCACTCATTACCACCGTCAATTGGCTGCCCAAACGGGTGGAAAACAGAGAGCCATATGTCTTGGCCAGTTCCATGAAACGAGTGTGTTTCTCATTGCCCATAAACAGTAAATAACCGATGACGGGAAAGCCCCAAGGGCCTGGTGGCAGTTTGCGCAATTCACGATATAAATTCACCAGCCATTGCAGGAAACTAATGGCCGTCAGAATGGTTATGAAAACCATGAGTAAATGCTGCATGTCATTGGTTTTAAATTGGCGCACCAAAAGTTTTATTATATATGAATCTGTCATCATTTTGTAGCAGTTAAAATTTAAGTTTTCTTTTTGGATAAAAATGTATTTTTGTTGGTTTAAAAATTTATCTTAATTTTTTTTTTCAATAATTTGTAAAAGTTTTCATTATTTTTAAAGGCTTTTTGTTAAAATTTTTTTTAAAGAAAACAATATTTTTGTTTGAATATGCTTTTTATTTATTTTTAAATGTATTTTTAGTATTCTTAAAACTTTGCACTTTATTCATTTGTAGTTAAAAATAGTGTTTATAGTAGTTTGAAACTTTGTTTAAATATATTTATTATTTTTTAATATAAATTTTTCTTGAAATTCTTTATTTATGTGTAAATATTTCACGCAAATATTATATTTATTTTTGGTTTGTAAAAATTAAAAAATTTTATTTTTTTTACGCAGTGTAGAGAGTAGACGACTTCGCGCGTTGCGTTTATAGATTTCGACTAATGTCTCGTCGTTATGTCCTTGCGACTTTTATAACAACCGATCACACGATCGATGTTGTACGCCGTGATCGTGCGAAGTGTTCGATCTAAGCACAAGTCATTCTTAGCAAACCTTAAACCTACGTTTCTCATCATATCTGTTCAGCATTCAACACACGACGACCAACCATTTACCGAAAACATACAAAAAAATCCCCATTCAAAATCAATTTGAGTAAATGAGCACTTTACATACGAGCGGTTAGGTATGAGTGAGATAGTGTGAGAGCGAGTGCTACTGCTATGCAACTGAATGGAAACCTGCAAACCGGTCTTGTGATTCTTTTCTTTCTTTTTTTAAACACTCATCATGCAAAGCTTGATTTAAATTAAATCTTATGTTGTTTGCAACCTGTTTGATGCAACCTAATGTTGTTTAATTTTATTTTCGTATTATTGTCATCAATCATTTGGTTGTTGATGGATTATATTTTTTTTCTATTCATAAATTAACTCAAACTTTATGGGCTCTCTGTTTACATTTTTAACATTCATTTGAAAGTCGTGTTCACTCGTTCGTCTCTTCGTCTCTTGGCCACCTCTCTTGGTTTTGGGGGCTTGCTTATCAAATTAATTTCCATTTTTTTCTTCGTTTTGTATAAATAGTGTAATCCCCCCCTTTGCTGGGCTCTCCGCTGAAATGCATTTTATAGTATTGTTTATTTTGTTATAAAATTTTTTTTTATTTTTTTATGTTGCCTCGTGCGTAATACGTCCGTTATCACCAGTTTTTTTATTTTATTTTTTATAAATCATTCATACTCTACTGTAAAGCATGAGCATATTTGTTTTGCCATAAAGAGTGTAACTTTAGTTAACTAATAGCTATAGAGGAGCTATACAAATTTTATAGGACCGTTTTAAGAACTCAAAGACCTTGCAGTTTTATTTTTTAACGAATCGGAGTTTAGACTGTCCGATTAACGGGACGGATCGACTTGTTATGTGAGAAGAGTAGAGCTGTTATAGCAATGAAATGTAACGTAATCGATGACAATTTTCAAAAACTATTTTTATGGTTAAGAATTATTTTGAAGAAAAGCTCTGCTGTCGTCCAAAGTTGACAATCTTTGGCCGAGTGAGACCCATGTTGTTCTGAATGAAACTCGATATTGTTTTATACGCCGCTGGGAAGGTCTTTGAAATATCTTAGTTTGTAGTTACGTGTTTCTAAAATAAAAATATTGAAATAAAAATTATGATTCTAAATTGTCTGCTAGTAGTGCATTAATTTCCCAACAACTTGTTGATTATTTCGGTCATTATCTAATGCAATTTTTACCTTAATAATCTGGATAATATATATAGTTGAGTGAACAGCCCTGAAGCAGGCAATTGACGTCACCAAGACAGGTGTTTACACTAAATTACTTATGTGCAGTCATCATTTCGTATTTGTTTGAAGTGAAATAACAATTCGTTGCAACCAATTATAACATTTCTATTGTAATTAATTAAGTATATAAATAGTAGGGTTGTCAATTATTCGAGTTTTACTTTAATCGAATAAAAGTTTATAATTTTTCTTATTCGAGTAATCGATTAATTTTTAAAATTTCCCCTATTATTTGTATAAAAAGTTAAAAATTTTATTTCAAATAATCAGAAAATTTTTAATAATTTAACTTAAAAACATATTTATTCGAATATTCGATTAATCCACAATTATTCATCGAATATTTGTTTATTCCAAATTGAAAAATTTTATTCATTCCAAAAAAAAAAAATAATACAAATTTTCGATTATTCGAATAATTTTTATTCGAATAACAACAACAAGAAATACATGCATAAATATTTTTTTTTATTAATTTTTCATTATTTTACATTTCATTACGATTGCGACCACAAAAGCTCTCATACAGGCCACTTGCAGTATGTTGCAATATCTTGATTGTGAGTTTCTAATTATAAGTCTAAATATTTATTTATTTTCTATTTAAAGAAAGTTTCAACACCGCACCGCGCCTCTATCTAGCTTCGTCAAAAACTTGAAATAGTTTCAAATCACAGCCTATACCTACACACATAGTTTGTATTTGTATTTCTCTTTAGTAAATAAAGATTAAAATGAATGAAAATGAAATGAAATATTTTAAAATTGTATGTATGAATAAAATGTAATGAAATTATATTGAAATAAACCGAGAAAAAAAATGTAGGTGAACTTGTTCAAATTCTACAGATACTCTACTCGTACGTACGTCTGTGTTATCAGCTAGAAAGTAAAATTCAGTGCATTTGAATTTAATTTTTAAAGAAAAAGGTCTTTATTACATTGTGTTTGCGGCGCAGTTCTTATTATCAGCATTGTGATTGAAAAAGTATTTATTGGGGCACGCGTATAAATATTTAAGATCTTTCACACACAAATTGTCCAGATAAACTTACACTTACAGCTGTAATGAAAATAAATATTTCTTTATATTTATTAACTACTTTTTTTCAGTTTGTTTGCTTAATAAGTAATCATCATGAATTGAATTTTTGTTAGAGGGAGCGATAATTGAATGAAGTCAATTTCTATTGATATGAAAGTTGTGACAAATTAATTGACTCAAGATATGTATTAAATATTTTATTAAAATATAGTTGATATATTATAATATGAGCTAATTTAGTTGTGAATAGAATGTTTATGTATTAGCAATGGAATTACCTTTTTCTAATCACAATTTTATAGGAAATAGGAAACCGAGAAGCCTGTTATTCTATAATAGAGTGAGAATTCTATTATTCTCTATTCGATAATAGAGGAAAATAGAGCAGAAAGTGGACTAGGATACAGAAATCCGCTGCAATATCATTGTACCATACATCAGAATAAAACTCTATATTTAGCATATACACACATCGTCAAAAGTGAGTAAACATCAGCGAATTTTTTTGATTTTTTTTAAGATCAAAAAAAAATTATTAGAATCCGTCTTATCTTTTTTCGCAACCGAATCTATTATTGAACCCAATCTCAAACAAACCGCAACTTTAAAATTTTAATCGATGGATAAATTTTAGGATTTTCATTATCTTAAAAAAATCAAATAATTTATGGTGTATACTCACTTTTGAGGCTCACTGTATGTATATTCTAACATAAAATCGAAAAAATTTTACTTTAAACATTTTAAGTAAAATTGTGAATTTTTTTAGACGTTTTTCCACATAATTAATGATAACTCAAAAGCGGTTTGTCCGATATTATTTAAATAAACTTAGAAAAAATTACATAACCTTTAATCCGTTTACATATTGCGTTTTAATTGGCTCAGTAGTTTCGTAGTTATAATAACAAATTGAAGCAAAAAATATATTTTTTACGTGAAAATAAAATTTTTTTATCGCAAAGCCACATATTATAGCAACAAAATGAGATATTGATCATAAAAATTAATTGATTCTTGTCGAATTTATTCACAATTAAGTGAATTCGCCCTTTTTCAAAAAAACAAATATGATTATGATTGTAGTAAATATATGTTTATGGCAATCATGTTCATGATGAACCTTTTTAGCCCAATAAAACTAACGTAAGCGTTAACTGTCAAACGAACTTTCATACTACTCTCACTTTTTGACATTTGTGATCAGTATATCGAGCCCTTAGCTGCAAATTGTCGTTAGCGACAAAATACAAATTTTACAGGAGAAGGCTTTTTTTATTATCTTGAAATTTATACATAGAATTAAAAATGTTATGATGTGATAAATATAATTTCGTTCAAGCTATTTGTCTATTTTTCAAAAATATTTATAACTTTTGACAATTAAAACTTCATGGAATACTTTATTGAAAAATATGACAAAAAATGTTTTTTATTGAGTTTTTGCAAAGATACAAAATTTTCAAATTGAAATTAAATTTTTATTTATGAATATTTTTTAATCAAATTTTACTGTTATATAGATTTTTCTATTGAAAATGGGAAAATAAAAACCAATTTTAAATTTGTTATCGTGAATCCCGCAATTCATAAAACATTTTTGAAAATCCTAAAAATGAGTTTTTTTAGTTTTTTGTCTATAAAACCCATACCAGGTCAGGGATATCGCAACCCTTTACAAAACGATTAAGAACATATTGGGCCATCTAAAATGGGTTACGTGGGAGATTCAAACGGTCTGCTATTAGGTCGTATTGTCATAATGTCGTAAAATATATTTTTAGTTTAAACAAATTCTTGTTGTGCTGCAAACAAAAAAAGTGTTATTTGACAAACCAATAAACATAGTTCAAAAAGTCTATTAGTTTATAACTTTTTTGTTTAAAACCCAACAAAAATTTGTTTAAACTAAAAAAATATTTTCGGACATTATGACAATACGATCTAATAAGAGACCGTTTGAATCCCCCAACTGAATTTTGATATCGACTATGTGATTTTAGAATTTTTAAATTTACATAAAAAATAGGCGTTTTTTGGATGGACCTGGTTACCTCGGTATCAACAATTTTAAAATTTTTGTTCATTTGAAATATTTGATATAAAGTAAGTTTTTCAAAAAGATTAAATTCTTTATACATCTTCTTAGAAATTTTTTAGATAACTTAAAAAGAAATAAAAGTACTTTTTCCCCAAAAACTAGCGAAAAATCGAATTTTTTAAATTCAAATTCATATAACTTTGAACAAGTTCAAGTTTCAGTATTTTTAAACAATTTTTTTTTTATTTGTTTCTTATTAGTCCAACAAATGAAAAATGGAAATGGAATCTGGAAATATTTGAACCCGCTGTTATCAAAAACTGGAGTAGAGTGGGTAAAAATTTTAAAATATAATTTTCAAATGTTAGACGGTTAATAATCGTAGGGTTGAAATGAGACTGAAAATTATAAAATGCATGTGTATGACGTTGAACCACTACATCTCGTTTTTCAGACATACACACTAGATACCTGTATAAAAATAAGCACCTACTCATTGCAAAATAATGTGTGTGGTAACTAGTTGCAAAATTCACAACATTTTTTCTGGGCCTGTACAAGTAAAATTTGAATGTACATATGTAATTTTCTTTCGATCTACAGTTTATTTGTATAATATCTTTCACTTTCCTAGAGAACGACAATACATTTCAGTGAATTTATCAATTGATCAGCTGGTTTATGCCATCATAGCCCGGAATTATAAATTTTTTGAAGAGACGTAATTTTGTGCTTTCAGTATTGCAGTGGTGATAAATACATGCAAATATGTTAAAACTTCTTAATAGCTAGAAATTAATAATTTTGCCATAAAATTCTTGAAATTAAAACTTTAAAACGTGACAATATGTTAATATATTTTTCATATTTGCAAATTATTACTTGGTTAAAATATATGTGGACAAGGCTACTTCAGATAGAGCAGTAACAAAATTGTTATGAACACGTTTAGATTTTTATTATAGAAATTTAAAATGAAGTTTCTGAACAGAAAAAGAAAATGTTGTGATAATATTTTGGTGCCTAGTAATTAAGTTTGATTTTGTTATTAATTATTATGCACTTTTTGTTAAGATATCTTCCGATACAAGTTGCTAATATTGAAACTGAAGTAATAAAGTGAAAGTTATTCCATCTTTTATACAAATCATTCAACTTGCTCGACTTTCTATAAGTGTTCTGAGTGAGTGATTGATACCAGTTTCAATTATATAAATATCTCACAATTGTTGAAAACGAGCACTTTTTACACCCAACAAAAAATACTAAAATGTACAAAATCTTTAAACCTTAAAGTGTCGTAATAACCTGAGAGTTTAAATACCCCCATTTTCAAAGCAATAAAAATTATGCATGCGGAAGTTGAACTCGAGAAAAAACACAAACACACATCAAATTTTATTTTACTACTTGAAACAAAGACATTTTTTTTTCAAATAAACGCTTTTTATGAAAATATAACTTTAAAAAAAAATAATAATAAAAAATTAAAACAAGAAAAATAAAACTATAATAACAATTTGCATTTGAGGTCAATGACACAACCTTCATGCAAACATTTACTTCACTAAAAACTAAAATAAAAAAAAATCTTATTTCAGTTATTTTTGCATTTTTGTTGCAAATAAATATACAAAATACGAGTAAAAAAATAGTTTAATAAAACCCAAGTCTATTTAAAATATCGTTCTTATTTTTGTAATGACGTCAATGGTAAACATTGATAAAAACCCAAGATCTTGGCAATTTCATGGAATTGTATAGAAAATTCAAATTATATCAGTGAAGAAATTTATAAAACTTCTTTTGCCATAAAATTATGCAATTTTTATAAATATTTCTTAAATTATTTTTATCACTTTTTTATGTATTGCAACAAGGTTAAACATGTTGCAATACATATCGAAGTATATGTACGAATACGAGTATAAATAGATTTTTATGTGTATGTTTGTCTAGACATCTAGTAGTTAAAAATAAAAATGTAGTATATTTTAATTGCAAAATAATAATAAATTTAAGAAAATAATAAAATAATTTTAGATTTGTATTAGGTACTCTACACGCAGAGAAAAAACATGGTTCGGCTTGGTTACGACAACGATACTATGTTTTGGTTACAATACGAACTGAAGCTGAGAGACCTTGAATGACAGCAGACTAATCGACACCAAAATCAAATATCCATGAAACTAAGATTTTTATTTGGTGGAAGCAAAAGCACCAATCTATTATGAGTTGCTAAGCTCTGGCCAGATCATCACAGGGAACATCTACCGAAAGCAACATATTCGTTTGAGTGAGCATTAGCCGAAACGTCCAGAAACCGTAGTATTCCATCACTACAAAGATAGGCCACATGTTGCAATATCTGTTAAAAAGCTATTTAGAATGAAGTGGTTGGGAAGTTTTGCCTCACCCGGCTTATAGACCAGACCGTGCCCCATCCGACTACTATTTGTTTTGATCGATGCCGAATGCTTCACTTTGGAACAGAGTATCAGAAATTGGCTTGATTCGTGCTTGGCCTCAAAAGATGAGCAATTATTTTGACTCGGAATCTATATGTTGCCAGAAAGATGGGAAGATTGTACAAATATTTCAAAATATAAGCTAAAGATGAGAAAAAATTCCGCATTTTTATGTCATACGACTAGGGTTTTTTATTATATCTCGGCAATAATAGACCTTTTATTATTATTTATTTGTGGTTTTTCGTATGAAAATTTAAAAAGTGAATTCATTATTTATAGAATTTATTTCTTATTGAATCATTCTAATTTCTTTAAATTTCTTCTTCAAATCCATAACAAAATAGCTTCAAAAATGTATTAAATGATTAAATTTTTCTTCAATTCAAATCTAGTACAAAAAGGTTTGATTTTACAAAAATTTAATCACAAAGGCTTTGGAATAAATCGAAGTCTGCTTTTACACAGGGCAATTTTTCTTGCGCAAGTCTAGAGTTTATAGGAGAGAGAGGCAAGAAGAAAGAAGAGGGGTACACACTTGCTTGTACTGGCAAGTCTCTTCAAATTTCTTTTGTTTTCTCATTTTCAATATGGCGTCTATTAGGTTTTGCCATACAAAATTGCTCACAGACTTGCTGTGTGTAAACAGACGAGCAAGTTTAAAAGGGAATCGACGAGACTTGCTTCAAGTAAACTTGCCCTGTGTAAAAGCAGACTAAAAAATTAAATATTAGGAATGGATTTATGGAATGAAAGGCTGATATTCTTTAATTACGCATTAAGATTTTAGTGAATTAAGCACAAATTTTATTAAATTATTCGAAGCTCTGATATTTAATAATTATAAAACTAAGTTCTTATATGAAATTTGGCTATAATATTCCTAATTTACAGTATAATAATATATTTCGAGAATAGCCGGGTACCCGGGAATGTAGACAAAAAATTTCCCGATTTCCGGGAATCAAAAAAGTTTGGGAAATTAAAAACGCTACATACGACCTTAAAAACCTTGGACAAACATTGTTGTCTATGAAGACTGTGTATTTGAAAAATCTTTACTGCTTTTTACTTTCATTTAGTATTAAAAAATTCCCTTAAATGAAATTTTTTTTTTAATTTCCTCCCCGGGATATTAGGAATCCTAGCAGAATGTCTTAAAGATAGTCACTTCATTAGGTTCATCCAGAGAGATCGATGTAAATCAGAGTTTAAAACGTCTCAGATCAAAGGCATGCTTCTCAGGGTATAATAAATTTTGGATATGTTATGACATTGATCGTGTTGACATGTCATGTTTCTTTGTATCGATCATAAATATATGATCTGGTTTGAGGTATTTACTTTTGTGGATTTATATACATATGTTATCATGGAGTAGCTCATATGTTTTAAATACTGAAACCTGCTAATTTATTCCAATTAATAATACATGAAATTAATGATTTTTAATGCTTCAAAATGAAACAAAGAATTAGAGATAAACAAGTAACAAGTTGTACAAGTTTTAATTTTTTTTTAAAATAAATTTCTTTATGTCGTTGTCTGCTTTTTTTTTCTTCTTATGAAATTCAAGTGCAATTTCATTAATTAATGATTAAATTATTTATAGTAGTGACCTTGGAAAAGTGAAATGTTGTCATCACCATACATAAAATATAAAAAAGTTATAAATGTATTTATTATATTTTTTGTGTGTGCAAATTCTTTTTTTATTATTTTTTGCATAATAATAGCAATAATAATAATTTATCCACTAAAAATAAAATGTTTAAATTATCAAAAAAATACAGCAAATGCAAAAAAAACTGTTTATCTGATTAGACAGTCAGACGTTTAAATTGAGAACGAGAACAAGTCATTTAAGCTGATATTCGTTTCGTTTTTATTGAAGCAAAATGTTTAAATAAATAAAAACATTTGAAAAAATTTTGTTTCTATATTAAATAAATTATCAAAAACCAACTGCAGTTATAATATAAAAGTTTATTGACTTTTAGAATCATTTTGGGCAAACAGTGAATGTTTAATCGCCAAATACAAAATAAATATATTGACAATTAGTTCATTTATAAATATGAAAAGAAAAAAAAGATATGTATTTCACAATTTGTCTGAATTTTATTGTTTTAAAACATGGACTGATGATTAAAAGAATTAAACAAATTATTTGGATTAAATTGGAAACCTGATCATTAAATTTCAAGTAATTATATTTAGAAATTAATTGTCACATGGTTTTAGATCTTTAAATAGAAAATGTAATACAAATGAAGCGACGGAAAGAAAAAAAGTGTTTGTGTTATTTCTGTTTAACTTATAAACAAAAGTAATAACAACTCACATGAAAGTCTGACTCCTAGTCATAACATTCATAGTCAAATATCCATGAACGTTATAATATTCCATATTTGTTTCCATTGAAAAATGGTTCATAATGGTATTATATATGAGAAGAATGTCCCAAAGGTAATGATTTCATTAGGTGAAGCCAGAGTCTGGCGCATTCGAACTATTATTTGCTCTTTATCGATCACAAATTGATAATCTGGGGGAGCATTTGAGGCATTTACTGATTATTCAAAGCCATGATTGGTGGTTTCCATAGTGTATGGATTCGGATACAGCATTAATGTGGATTCAGTTCTTTAGCCTGTACATTGGCCAACTTATATGAGAAGAGACTATTCTAGCTTTTATAGGTAACAGGCTGAACATTCGAAGCGATTAAAACTTAAGAAAAAAAACTCCATTTCACGATGCTAGAAAAAATATACGCTTGGGTTTTTGTCGAACTCACATGGAATAACCAATGCAACGTGTTCTATTTCAGTTGAAACAAAAGTTTAATTTTGAAGGCCGTGATGGCTTCAATTATTATGTTCACGATCTTCGAAAATAGAAACATCAATTGGATCGTTTGCATAGCAGAGTGGAAGGGGTTATGGTGTGATACCTGCTAAGTGAAATTTTTGTACAGCTCCATGAACGCTAATTGCTATATTGGAGTGCTACAAGAAGCGGTTCCTCACTTGCAGAATATTTTTGGAAGCTTATAGTTGACATTCCAGCATGACAATGCACCAAATCATACAGCCCGGGTGGTAAAGTCATGGCTACGGGATAAAAATGTTAATGCGCTCGATTGGTCCCCTTACTCGCCTGACCGTAAGATCATTGAAAATGTTTGGGGATAAGCGACCAAATAGGTATTCAACGAAAATATCTAAGCTTTATTTTAAGAAAAAAAGGGCCCATTTTAAAAAAAAATTCAAAAAAGTTTTTGATTTCGGAAAAAAATATTAAAAATTTTGTATTTTTTTTCGAAAGATTGAAGAAAGAGCTATCTAAACTATTTGGGACACATTTTGCTAAGAACAATAGGTAATAAGTTACATGCATAAGAAAAAACACCTGTTTGACCAAAATGTCAAAATTTATAACTCAGAGAGTTCTCGACCGATCTTGTTGAAAAATTGTGTCTGAGTTACTATCCAATAGAACTAACCTTGGTGCAAATTTCATCCCGATCTGAAGACATCGATTTCAAAAGTTGGTTCACTTGACATGAAATGCCAAGTAATAAGGGAATATCCGGTTAGTTGCAACGGTATGATACTGAACAGTTAACAGATGATTTTCTACTATGTATTGTATAGTGAACTTTTAGATAATGTAAAGTTGTTCAGTAATTGCAAGTCATTACTAAATTGGTGCTAGGTATGTATTATTAATATTCGAATTGTTGCACCATATTTTCAGACCTTGACAGAGCTCGCGGGAATATATTTCAAATCGCATCAAAAATGTAAAGCAGGCATTTGGGGCATTGCAAAAAGTAGTGAATCCTGGAACACTACAGCTAGCGAATTGCAATCCTTGCCGGTATTCATTAATCGATCGTTACGAAAACTGCTCAAGACATTTTGGCCGAATGATATCTCAAACAGAGACCTATGGGAAAGATCAGGAGAAACACCAGTACTTATCCAGATTATCAATCGTAAATGGAATTGGATTGGCTATGTTCTCAGACGTACCAACGACAACGTGTAGAAAACGTTAACATCTGGTGGAGACAAATCGAAACTGAAATAAACTCAACTGGAAAGTCCTGGGCCGAAGTGAAGCTTTGTTCCCATTGTTCCAACTTGGAATCATAGGAATAAATATATAAATATATAAAACTGTATACACTTCATAAATTTAGCGTGTAGTGCATATCCGATAACACACTGACACGGAAAGCCAGAAAGGTTTCAGCACAATTATTATTAGACTGGAAATTGTATTTATTTAAATGATGATTATTTCTAAAATTAATCATCACTTCTAAAAAGTCAATGTCCGAATTGTAGCAATGTACCTGACATGTGAACTGAACAACGCTTAAATACTTATTCATTATACACCAAAACTTATCATCTAAGTTGTATTAGTTTTATTTCATCTCTGCCAATAGTTTAGCACAACGAAAGTGTAAGTATTCGTAGCGCTAACAACAAAGAGTAATGACCGCGGTTTTCCGCTAAAATAGTTTCAGAATCTAATATTGAGATAAGAATCTAAACAACTAATGCAAATGACCAACAACTTTTAAATTATTCAACTACAGCTTCCATTCACAAACTTTGGGGGATTTCAAAAAGTGTGTTTGTTTAATTAATAAAATTCTTAAGTATGTATTTAGAATAAATATTTATAAAATTTGTTGTATTGTAGTTTTTGAACTCTGTTCACAAAAACTAGTTATTTTTTGAATTTAATTTAAATGAAAATTCCATGCCGCAAAAGAAAAAAACAAAAAAACATGTGCTAAATCATTAATTTTACTACATAGTATCGAAATTTAATTGCTTTGACGTAAGAAATATGTTAAATTATTTAAAGCCTAAAATCAATTTTATAATCAAAATCCACAACATAGTATACGATTTTATATAATAATAATGATGACATGTGAGAAATCATCCAGTAAAAAAAATGCAAACATACGATATTATGTACTGGGAATCCTAAGCATCTGTTTACTATATATTTGTTTTGTGCATTATTTGTATTTGAAAATATTTTCAATAAAAAAATAATCGCAAACACGCGACATAATGTACTTGAATGCAAATTTACCAAAAAATAAATAAATGTATTGTATTGTATAAATTATAAGCATGATTTTTTGTTGTTTATTTTGTTATATAGCTGCTTTCAAGGTTAAACGTAATATGCAGCAAATTTAATTCAACTAAGTCTCTATATAAATCATGGATTTAATCTTCGAAATTAGAAAAAATAGTAAAAGTACAATAAACAAACACAGATACCCAGGCACAAACACTACAATTGCTACCTTTCATGATAAGAATTTCATTCAAATTGTATTCAGTAAACAAAATTATGGTCCCCTACTCACAAAATGTAGATTATGAAATTATTCAAAGCCACCTAATAACATAACTAGGCATCTATGAAGTGTTGAGTAATAGCCAGCGTAGAAATATTATAATCTGTTAAAATTTGTGTTGCCATACAAGTGGAAACAAGGCTTTGCTAAATATTTTCTGCATAAGCTTTCATTACAAAGTAATGAGTTTAACGGCCATTTTCACAATGTACGATTAAAAGTTAACGTGAACTTTAACCGCAAGTTAGGCTAATATGAATTTCACAATGTACGATTAATTCTTAACTGACACTATTTAACAACAAAGTTGCTGTTAAATATAACCGAATAAATTTCGCCGGTTAGCATCTTAATTGTAAGAAATATGATAAAAGAACATGGAAAAACATTTATATTTTTGTAATATTTATAATTTTTAAAAGTGTAAAGCGAAGAAAAGTAAATTTTGCACGGGGTGATCCATATACCACCCGGATATTGCACTTACAAACCAAACAACAAATGTGCACTTTTCCTTGTTGGTTTTCAGTAATTGTTGTTCAGTTTGTTCTGTAAATTTTACAGTTAGGTACCTTAATATTTTTGAGTTTTATACGTTTTTTTATTATACCACTAGGAAAACACAAATTATTATTTTTTATGCCGTCTTTTAGACAATTTTTTATATTTCAATCTTTCATTACACTATTTTTCGTAAACAAATGTATGCATTATTGCCATACTTTCTACTGAATGCTTTGGTTAAGTAATCAAATGATGGTGAAACGTAAATCGGTAACCGTTGGTTAAATGGTCCCCGTTAAACAAACCGACAGTTAGTTAATTTTCCGGTTAAAATGAAATAATCGTACATTGTGAAAATGGCCGTAAATGTCCATATTTACTGCTCTTAATTCCTTATTTTAACCCCGTCAAGTACACTTACAAATTGAGAGTTAAACAAGTAAGAGAGCTTTATTCGGCTGTGCCGAATCTTATATACCCTTCACCAAATTATACTTCAAAATAAAAATTTTAAACCAGGTAAACCAAATTCATTTTTTTTACCAAAGTATTTTTTTTTTTTAATTTTTTGGAAAAAAATGTTCGAATTTTTTTTTAATATTTAGCAAAAAAAAATTTTTGGTCAAAACAAAATTTGTTTTAAAAAATATCCAGATATAAGTAAAAAATAGGCAAAAAACTTGATTTCAAAATATTTTTTTTTTAATTTTTTGGGAAAAAAAATTTCGAATTTTTTTTTTTTGTTCAATTTTAAATCATTTTTTTTTTTCTTCAATATTTAGCGAAAAAAAACTTTTGGTGCAAAAAAAAATTTGGTTTAAAAAATATCCAGATATAAGTCGAAAATAGGTAAAAAATCGAAGTTGTCCTGATTTTTTCCTTATGTCTCAGCCATTTGTGGACCGATTTTCTCGATTTTAAATAGTAACCATGCGTGGGGGCTTCGGAAAGTTGATTTCAAAGTATTTTTTTTTTAATTTTTTGGGGAAAAAAAATTTCGAATTTTTTTAAATTTTTATTTTTTTTTGTTTTTTTAAATTTTTTTAAATATTTAGCGAAAAACAAATTTTGGTGCAAAAAAAAATTTGGTTTAAAAAATATCCAGATATAAATCAAAAATAGGTAAAAAATCGAGGTTGTCCTGATTTTTTCCTTATATCTCAGCCATTTGTGAACCGATTTTCTCGATTTTAAATTGACAGACAGACAAACCTATATATACCCTTCTTACGAAGGTGAAGGGTACAATAAGTTATTACTTTAACGACTATAATAAATAATTGATTATAAAGACTTGCAGAAACCATTAATAAGCTCTGTTACAAAATGTGATTTTTGTCTCTGCTAATTGAGGACTATTTTTATTGTGTATATTTGAATAGTAGCTTGCGTTCGGCTCCTGGTGGCTAGGAGTGGCCGACCACTGATGTATATCCTTTATAATGTTATTAAAGTACATCACACTGCAGTGTAGGGTATACACGTCTTACATAAACATAATCTAGTTTGATCTAAATCTTTCACTAATTCAATAATGTTTTTCTCAACATTTTCACGTACGAGAATAATGTGTATCCATTCAAGGCCAATCCAAACATTCGACAATTCATCGTCATCACAAGTGTTGCATCATTTAAGCAACAAAAGCGAGCAATTTTTAAATAGAATACATGTGTGGTGTACGTAAACCTTTTAATTTCGAAATGAACACTTAACCGCCATATTTGTATAATTGAATTAGAAATGCTCATTGAGTTTTTGTGCATTTAACTAATTTATAATTATTTGCTTTAATGGACAGGTTTTATTTCGTTCTCTTAATTATGTCTATACAACAATTTGATATCCGTATAATTTGCACAAAGAACAAAGAATAAAAATATACTCGTACATCGTACATTCATATGGACAGGTTCATATAAAATAATGTTGTGATGAATTTTCGAAATTTTGAAATTTCATTTAAATGTGAATAATGAGTAGTAACAAAATCAACTAATTCTCAACACGTTCTAAATATACAATATTTCAGGACTGCACATGAGTTTTAAGTGCACAATAATTTAAATGCTTCAAATAACCAATTTTAAATGGAATATTCCCATACAGATGTGGTGGGAACACCTTAAAATGTGAACGAAATATTTTTTTTTTTTTTTTTGGAGAAACATTAAAGTATTATTGGCTATTACGTATTCCAAATACCTGTATGGGAAAGTAAAGCAATTGTGCTGGCTGCTGCTCACCTGGTTACAAACATGTTTTCTTGAGACATTGTTCTTTTTAGAGACATTCGCTAATTTAGAAACAATATAGCTACATAAATCTGACTTAAGGGGGTATTAAGCAATATAATTCAAAAATAATCACAATCACTGTGTCTTTAATTATGATATCTAATTAAGCTTTTTGCTTATATTTGTTATTAAAAACCAAAACATTTCGCTTAAATCATTAATTAGCTTATTTAGTAGACAAGAATTGTTATAAATAGAATGCGTGGGATAAAAATGGTGAACATTTCTGGGCTTACCAATCTTGCCATGGTAGTGGCAATGTTGTAAATGTTTTTAAAACTCACTGCATTTGTACTGGGGGTAAGCCTTAAAAATGCGGGATTTTTTTAAATTTTCAGCCTTTATTTTGAATTATTTGTACATTATAAATTTATTCAAAGTATTGGCCATTGCTAGCTATGACCTTTTCCCATCTATCTCGTAACATATGGATTCCGAGTCAAAAGACCTGCTAATCTTTTGAGGCCAAGAACAAATCAAGCCAATTTCGGATACTCTGTTCTGAAGTGAAGTGTATGCAAGAGAGAACGTTCTGCAGAGATCGAAACAAATAGTAGTCGGGCGGGGCAAGGTCTATAATGGTCTATAATACACAGTTTTAAATATGTATTGTAACATGTGGCCGAGCATTTTAGAGATTACGGTTTCATGTCTGGCCGCATATTCTGGGCGTTTTTCGGCCAATGCTCACTTCAAATGAATCAGTTGCATTCGATACATGATGGTCTGGTCAGATTTCAGCAGCCCATAATAGTATATCCTTAGCGTCATGGATATCTGGCTTTGGTGTCCAATCGGCTGGATGTCTGGGCATCACATCTCTTCGGGTTATCGCAATGGATCCACTTTTTATCACAAGTAATGATTCGGTGCAATCATGATTTTATTGAAAACGTTTTGAAATTGCTGATTGAGTAGCTCCCGATGATTTTGAAAAAACTTGTTGAGTTTGACTACAATCTTCATGGAGTAATGCCTCCAATTCTTGGTCTTCAAACTTTTTTCGGCTGGCCTGGGCGATCTTTGTCTTCCGTGTCACCACTTTTCATACAACCAAGACGTAACTTCATTCAATGACCTCACAAACGTTACAATCTCTTGTTTGAGACCAAATTTAAAAATTTATTAAAAAAACTTTATTTTCCATTTATGATCTATTTCCTTTTTACAGATTTATTCATTTAATTAACATTTACATACAAAGTATAAAGAAACTTTATCAACTTTTCTAAGCGAAAGAAGCCTGATTTGGGTTTCAGTGATCCCATTTCTATGAGAAAAATTACTCGAACCACAAGTTAAATGAAAACTGAAAGGTCTTTATATTGGGTATATGAGTTAAAAATGTGGAATTTACAATTTGATGGGTACATATCTGTCATTTATTCTCACTTAGTTATTGAACATTATAGTGTGAACAACAAAGTTTTTTTTTTTTTGCTTTGAAAATATCGAATTTTGTAGCAACAAATCGTCATATGTTGGAAGTTTTTCTTTACTTCCTTAATTTGAACAGGTAAGAAAGTATGGTCGGTCAAGCCCGACCATATAATACCCTACACTAAGTAAAAGAGCAAAAACATTTTTCTTTTAAAATTTCAATAATTTATATTTTTGAGTGATTTTCGGAAGCGGGTCTATATGGGAGCTATGACTAATTATGGACCGATCGTAACAAAATTTGGTGACAAGAATTCTGTATATATAAAACTTATTTGGAGCGGAATTTGTGGAGATACATATATAAATTAAACATTTATGACCGATAAAGTACAATTTTGGAAGGACATTTGTATGGGGGCTAGGTGAAATAATGGACCGATTTCAGCCAGTTTCAATAGGCTTGGTCCTTGGGCCGAAAAAATGATATGCATTAAATTTGATCGAAATATCTTCAAAATTTCGACCTGTACTCTGCGCACAAGGTTTACATGGACAGCCAGCCAGACGGACATCGTATAATCGACTCAGAAAGTGATTCTAAGTCGATCGGTATACTTTAAGATGGGTGGGTTAGACTAATATTTTTGGGCGTTACAAACGCATTATAACCTCCCCACTATGGTGGTGTAGGGTATAAAAATGTGCCGCACACCGATTGCTCACCGAAGCTTATGGCGAATGTGTTTCAATGTGCGAGAGACGATCACCCTGGCCCTGGTTGGCACATTTTGCATCACTCACCATATAGTCCAGACCTTTTCTCGTCCTAGTACTATTTGCTTCGATCATTGCAGAACTCAGGACGAAAGTTGATCAATTTTTTTGGCTCGGAATCCATATGTTGCCAGAAAAGATGCAGTAAAGAGGCGTAACTAAATGCCTTGATTTGCAGACACAAGGACACCAAGCCGCATTGAAAAATTATTTAAATTTTACACGGCGTGTCATTGCGAGCCAAGGCCTTGTATACTCGCTGCTGTTAGAGGGCTGAGAGAAGGCCTATTTAAGAAGGAATATTAGAAGGTCTTCCGTTAAAGCCCTGTAAGAAGACTTGTCACGTAGAGTGTCTATATATTAACATCTATTAAAAATCCTAAAAATTAATCCTAAATTAAGAAAATATTCTAAATGAATTCAGCATAAAACTTAAAGAATGGACTTTAGAATATCACGTGTGTAGTTTTATATAAAAAAAAAACTACTTTACGCGAACTTCACAACATCAAATTTTTGAAAAGACTAATTGTTTAGTAAATTTTGTTAATTATTTTGGTTTCATATAACGATTTATAATAAAGAGAGCAGAATACATTTTATTATAGAGAGACAACATATAGGAATAATTGCAAAAACAAGCATGTTAGATTTTGCAATGCAGTTTTGAAGAGAAGCAAAGCCCTTCTATAACATCTACAGAGAGCAGGCAGAGTGGAATGTGTAGCGCATCTTTGTGTAAACAGGTCTTTTAGAAGGCCTACAAAGTGAAGACCTAAAATTTGAAACATTTTCGAACAAAGTTTTCTATATCTCATAGAATGTTTGAAAAAGTTAAAATAAAGCTAAAGTTTATATTATCCCCTGGACTCCTAATAAATTCTAAATCTTGAATATATTAATTGCACTTGAATTTTTTCTAGAAATAAAATGTTTGCATAAATTTGTTCCTTAAGCAGACTTCAACTGTTATTCCTTTAACTCTATCGGACATTTACATTTGCATATCAAAGTGTTAACTGGAGTACGTGCCAGTAGACATACCGTAAATGCAATCACAAGGAGATGCATACTAGTTTCAATAATTTTACATTACTTACACGTAGTAGACACGTGGTCTTGTCGTATTCCAATCGAATTTTATGAGTCATTCATACAAACAGGCTAGCAAATTTGCCTGTTAATACTACAGATACATGTGTAAATAATACCTAGTTCGTGATCATGAACGTGACACAAATGTTGCAACATTCTTTGGTTTAGCAAAGTTATTTACATCATACCACATTAACTCATGAATGAAGAGGAAAACTACTGAATGCAAAGGTTCAATGAAAGATTGAATACATTGAAAAGATCAAAACATCATAATGATAACTATGATTATGATCATGCCGATAATGATACTGTACATAACTATGAAGTTTAAGATGCAACAAGTGTGCTGTATCGTGTTGCGTTGAATGTTGTATGTTGATTTATAGAGGGACTTAGGATGGGTGCCATTGAAATTTCACATGAATTAATAAATAGATTAAAGGTCTTGTGTGTTTAGCTTCATTCAAGGTCTTGTGATGAAATTATTCTTGAAATGGGATGATGAAATTGTGTATTACTTTTATTTCTGTTCGTTCTCTTGAAATGTTGTTTGAGAAAAGCTTTGTTGTTTAGTTGGAGCATCCTTGAAATGAAGATTTGTTTACGAACAAAACAAAAAACGGAAATTCCTTAAAGGTGATTTTTTAGTAGAGTTGCTCTAAGAAAGTTTAATGCGTAGTTCAGTTTCTTTTATATGAATTTCTCGTTTTGTTGAACAAGTTTTTTAAGGGTATATATTTCTAGAAATTCATAGATCTATTTTGTATGCTATTTGGTGAAAACAATACGAAACTAGATGTAGTTAGTGAAACTGTATGTGCCTGAGAGTGTTTCAAGTGTTGACAATGGAATTTTTTCATGCTCAATGCCGCAAAACTATTTAACACGTGTGGTTGGTTGCTTTCTGTTTGTGAGTTCTAAAATGTTCTGTAGTTGCTTCATATTTCAGTGACTTACAGTTCAAAACCATTCAATGACCATTTCAAGGCTAAACTTTGTTTCTATTACTTTAGAAACGAAAATATATAAAGATCCTTCTAACAAGCATGTTGTTTTTATTATCGTATTATCGTGTTGTTGATATAATAGATGAGTGTGTGTGTGTTGCTTCTCAAGAATCCTTAAAAGGCCTTTGACCTCTGCCAGATTTTATTTGAATCTTGTTTTTGATGTTTCAAATTTCTAATTGTTTCTAATTGTTGAAAGTGTATCTGGTTGCTTCAGTTTAGGTAGCAAAATATAAAGGAAAAACATGTTTCTATTATAGTTTTGATCCTTTTAGTTGTTTTAAACTAAAAAAATGGCAATGACCGTTTTCAAGGACTTTTTTTTAAAAAAATACAGTGCACTCACGATAATATGAACACTCCAAAATATGAACACTTTTTTTACTTCATTGGCTACTTTAAAATGTGAACTTAGTGCAAAACTTTTAAAATATGAACAGATTATTTTTGTTTTTTTTTAACGGATTTTATCTATCTCTACAGAGTTGAAAGGTAAATCAATAGGATAGTGGCTAAATACTAATTGAACTGCATGATAATTTGGGAATTTCCCTAGCTGTTTGTGTGGAAAAAATTTTTGTAGATGGGAATTAAATGGCATTCGCAAATATGAACAATCTTGCTACTGGCCGGGTTTTAATTAGTTCATATTATCGCGAGTGCACTGTAGTGTGTGTATGTTTTAGTATTGTGTGTGAAGTCATGTTTTAAGATTTTTAAAATTTTCCAGTTGGCAATTGTAGTGTTGCTTTGTTGAATTTCCCTAGAATTTGTTGTTTTCGTCATTTTAGTAAATTAGGGGAAAATTTCTGAGAAATTTTTAAATTTCAAAATCATACAAAATCATAACCTGTTTTTATACGGTTAGGTTCACTTTCTGAGTCAATTTAATAAAACAGTACGGAGACAGTGCTAAGACTGTACTGCGACATAACTGAAACAGTACTAAAATAGTACTAAAAAGTAAAAGAGCTATATTCGAATGTGCCAACTCTTATATGCCCTTCCCCAAATTATAATTTAAAATAAAAAATTTTATTTTTAATTTATTAGTACAACAAAATTTTAAATATTGTTAAGAAATTGTACTTGAATTCAAATATAACGATTTTAACGGCTGATTTAAAGTTGCATAATGCTATTTGAAAGCAGTGCCTCTCAAACTGTAACATATCTGTGGGCATTATTAACATTAAATAAAAGCTTTGAGTTGATCATTGATCGTAAGTATGGCAACGCTGAATGTTTGCTGCGATTCGTATATTCTAATTCGAATATTCAAGTTTTGACAGTTAAAGAATATTGTAGAAAGTTCACCAGAGATGGCGTGTGTATTCGAAAGCTCTAGGCTTCGAATATACGAGCTTTGACAGTTAAAGAACAATTTAGAGTACAGATGACAGTGTTATAAATAGTGAAAGAGGTTGCAGTCGTTAGAAAGTGTGCTGTATTTTTCAAGTGAATTCGTGTACATTATAAAGTGTGTCTGTATTTCTGCGAATTTATAAACGTGTATAAAAAAAACACTGAGTGACTATTTAATTCTGTTGTTGTTCATTTTAAATAAATAAAGAGTTGTTACAATTTTTAAACTACTAAACGTCTCTTATTTGCAATCAAAAGTATCCGGTTTATTTAAAGGAAATAAACCAGAGTTTTGAAAAGGTTAAAACGTAACAATATCTATCATTAGATATCCATATTGTTTATATTAATGACCTAGTAATACAGATATACATATGTAGATCAGAAATATGTCAAAAATTTAAATAGCGACAGAACCGAAAGTTGATTTCAACATACAGACGTACATGGCTGTATTGACTCCGCTATCTATAACGATCTAGAATATATATATTTTGTGGGTTCGCAAATGAAAAACATTCAAAGTAATTTATTTTGTACACAGAGAAATCGTCTTAGCGACCGAATTTTACAGTTGTGGCTACAATATTTTGGAAGGAGCAACTGAAGTTTGGTTGCCTCAACTGAAATTCTTCTTTATCAACTGACTTTCTGTTGTTAGAACTGAAAATTTCTATGTGTGCAACAGAATCATTCGATTGGCAACAAATTTGGTTGCTATCACGAATCTGATTTCTCTGTGTATGTACTTTTGCAGATGTATAATAAACATATTCTGTTTTTTTACAAACACAAACTGCGAAGCGTTTTGCTTGTCTGCAGATACACCCCAATTAATAGTCCAGCGCACTATTGACTAGTCTATTGGTGCACTCATTTTCTGTAATCTTTACATGAAAACTTATTTAAATTATATGTATTTTATTTTATAGAGTGTACTTACATTTTTGTAATAAAAATGTATCTAAATATTCGAAATATTCATATGTTATAACCAGGGAAAGTTTAATTGAAAAACTTGTCCTGGTTATAAATATGTATCTACATCTGGCCACCTTAAAATTAAAGATTTATTCAGCTTTCGCTACCACGAACGATTTATTACATATACAATATATGGTAGCCGATAAATAAACTTAATATTATTTTGCTAAATCTCATTAACATTTTTAGAATACCATCATTGTTTATATACGAGTATTTATTTATTTACTTTGGTTTCAGTTTCCAATTCACACAAAAATATTACAACATAATGTCAATAAACAATTTCAAGGTTAAATAACCAAAAACAATAATAATATTTAGTAATCATTATCATCACTATTTTAATGTATTCTCCAAACGTTAATTAATTCAACTACCACTACAAACAATAAAATCAATAACAAAAAAAAGAAAAAAATACGAAAAAGTAGAAGAGTTCATTGACGCATGCCTGACGCACTAAAAACACAACATTTTTTTTTATAAAATCATAACAGAAACCATTGACAATTAATTCCAAAGATACGAAAATCAACAACAACTATCAAAAAAATGTAAACAAATTGTATCTATGATGGAAACCCTTTTTAACGCACGACAACCACAACAACGACAACAAAAAATAGATCTTCCACTTGTTGGGAATATGAATCAGCAACAAGTTGAAAAAGGGCATTAAAACTGCTTTTGCCAACTTTAAATATTTACACGTACACGGAGAGGGAAAGGAAAATAAGAAGCAGCATATTTAAATTGTATGTAGCTTTTCTAGTAACTTTTTTTTTAACTTTACTATGATAACAAAAAAATTACTACGATTTGTTTACATTTTTTTTTTTGATGTAGTAAATTTATGTTGTTGTGGTATTAATAATGCACCCTACATTAGAGTTGATAAGAATTAAAATATTGGAATAACTTTGTTTTATGCAACATTAGTAAGATTATTTGCTGCATTTAATTTCATGAAATTATTTCGAATGATAGCAACATGTAGAGTTTGCTTATAAACATTCTTATTTTATTTTCTTACATTGTTGCTGAATATGCAAATATGCAGCAACATGCCTTAAAAACTTTGCAACTAAAACTAAGGTTAATTGCAATTTTGTTTTGCGATAAACGGGGAAATAAAACCAGAAGAAGAATGCATGCATTGTATATATGATGATATCAACATGTTGCTATGTTAAAGATGCAGCAACTTGTCTTAATAAATGTTGCAAGTAAAACAAAGGTATTCTGTCCATCGTGATGAACAATGTGTAAATTAACTCTGATAAAATTTAGTTTTTAAAGTTCACGACAATTTGAATAATTGTTTAAATAAAATAATTGTTAGAATACAAAGGTTTGCAAGAATGGCATGGTAAAATGCTTTATTAGAAAAACTAGCTCTTAGCGTCAAATACTTATACATGTTCATTTGGTATTTTATTAACAAAAATTCAAATTTTAGAAAGAAATTTAAAAAGTAGTATTTTTACTACTATTTTTAAAAATTCCTTAAAATTATAAATAAACTTAAGGCAGTATTCATAAACAAATTTTAAATTTAAACAACGTTTTAAATTCAAATTTTGTATGGAAATTTTGCTTTAAAACATTGTTTAAATTTAAAATTTTTTTATGAATACGGGGGTTATTCTTTATATTTTATTTTATATAACAAGATCTTATAATAAAATAAAAAAAATAATATTTTTACTAAATTTACTTAAAAAAGTTAAAAACATTTTAAGTAGTTTTTTACTACTATTTTAAGACTTGTTTGAAGGCAATAAATAACACGGTGCTACAATGGAAAAAAACTTGGAAAACGACCTATCGTAGGTTATAGGGCTTGCTGAGTACATTAGAAATTGTGTCAAAAAATGTCCAAAACACCTTCAAATTCAGAAGTTATTCTGAAAAACCCGTTTTCAGTTATGTCCGTGAACTTATCGATCTGTAACTCAGTCTGTCTCTGTCCGACTTTAAATTTTTTAACGGACTTAAAAAGAAAACTGATTACGCTTTAAAATGACGTGCATTTTTTTATACATTTGTTAGTTATAAGTATTGCTTTTGTTAAGAATATCTGAAATAAAAACAAAATTTATCAACTTTTTTGCTTTTAATCGCTTTTCATTGCTTATTTTGATATGGAAGCTTATACAAATTTACACCAATGTATTAAGGAAATTTAGTTCTTAACAAACCATTGTTTTAATAATTCAAATCGGATGAAAATTGTAAAAGTTATTCAACTTTTCATTAACACCTTTTTTTAGTATTTTCGCCCCCCAAAAAAAATTGTTTCTACAATTTTTAATTTGCAAGGTAAATTTTGTGGAACTTTTTTCGAAAAAGTTTAATAACTTTTGCAAGTATAAACCGATTTTAACAACTAATATCTCGTTTTTGTCTACATAAAATTATCTATAAAATACTGTGAAAACCAAAAAAATAGGGTTTCATAGACAAAAATTAAAATAACTATTGTTGAATTTGAAAAATTAGGAAAAAAAATAAAAAAGTATGCCAAACTATTTATAAAAACTTACACAATTTCTAGGAATTTAGATCTTATACATACATTTTACGAAAGCTTAATTCCTTAATTACCTAACTATAATTGTTTAAAATTTTGAAATCGGTCTAAAAATGTGTGAGTTAGAGGTACTAAAGTACTACGACCTACCCTAAAACAGTTTTTTCAAAATAACTAAAAATTTTGAGGGTGTTTCAAAATCTTTGAAAACGGTTTTAGTATGTCCTCACCTAGGCCTACAACCTCCACTAGGTGGCTTTTCAAGTTCTGACAAAAAGTGTCATTTTGTAGCAGAGTGTAATTAAATCAAAAACAATGAAAACCTTTATTCATGTCCATTTTGTATTTATTTCAAGGAAATGAAAATGCATTTTCGAAAAAAAAATTTTAAAAATATTTTTTTTTACTACTATTTTAAACTTCTTTGAAACTAAAAAATAAACTCCAATTTTTTCAACAAGCATCTTCAAAAACTAATAAAAGCAAGAATTAGGGATTTTAAATAATATTTAAAAAGTATTTTTTACTACACTTACACATTTTAATTCGGGAGATCTTTCAAGACTAATAGCAGTTTTAATATATCACTGAAGCACTATTAGGGATGTTGGAAAACATAACATTTGCGGAAATATAATCAGGCATTATGTTAAGTACTTAATTATCAAACTAATGTTTCCAATAATGATGATTCCAATAATGTTTCCAATGAGATGAAGGCAATGCCGAGCAAAATACAAATTTAATTCAACAACAACCTCTAAAACCAGACCGAATATATCTAAATGATCATCTAACTCCAATTGCTGCTAAAATCAATTTTGAATGCCGAAAAATGCTAAAAAAGAAAAATATTAAAAAATTCAAGCTGTTTAATAGAGACGTCCCGGAGGTGAAAATCACAATGCATGATGGTAGCGAAAAAACATTCAACTACGACAAACTTCAAGAATTTTTAAAAACGATTTCGTCCCAAGATGTACAACAAAAGACTGATCAGACTAATGCTGAAAAATCGAATTAATAATATTTATGAATCAATATATTATTAAATTTCTTTACCTTTATTATCTACATATATAAAAAAATAATATAATTTTGTTTGCATGCATATTTATTTTAAGATTTATTTTAAGAGTCCAATATTTTGAGTAAAGTCACATATTAATTTTATTATAATCTTACTTTCACCTTAGGATGTTTATGTTGCACAATATTACTTTTTACAATTATTCCCTTTTTATTATTAAATATTCTATTTACTATTATATTCAAAAATTTACTGTGTTTTGCTAATATGTATTACCTACTATATATACACAAATCATACATTTATATCATACATATGCATAAATTTGTAATAATTGAAGTCGTTAATTATAATTGTGTATGAAATCTTCACAATTATATATTTTTTATTCTTAATCAATACATTCCTTACCCAAATTATAGCCCATATTTATTATGTATGATTAAAAAAAAAATTAAAAATAAAAAAAAACTAAAGAACTATTTAAAAAGTACTTATTTGCAACAGAAACAAAGTCAACAAATATTATTTGAAATTTAATAATAAAAAGACAATATTAGGTTTTTATTATTATATTTTTTTGATTTATTTTTCTTAAACTTTAAAGAAAACAACAAGCAAGCATGGATATACATACATAAGTATATTGTATTTTACTTAGTTTTGTTTTTTTCCAAAATACTATATTTTGTATTTCTGTAAATGTTTGAAGAATATTCTATATTTCCTGGCATGGTACAATCAATTAACAGGTAGAATTATTAAGGAAAGTCTTCAATTTTCACCCCTAAAACGCCAAGTTTTGTGTAATCACTTAGCTTTTTTTAATTTGTTACCGCGATATTTTATACATTTTATGTAATGTTTTAATTCTAATTAGAACACACATATTTAAAAAAAAAAAAAAAAAAATATAGTTTTTCATGAATTATTAATGAATTGATATTAGAAATTAAATTTTTTGTAACAAAAATTAAATTTAATTATTTTTTTTTAGACATTTCCGTTTGATACTTTTCATTTTCTTCTGTTTGACGTTGTAGGGAAGGTATAATTGAAAACATACATTTTAATGTTTGTGCCTTGTTAGTTCTGCCATGATTTCCGGGGTTGTTTTATTTTATTTAAATTTAATTCAAAACAAAGAATGCATTTGCAATATTGCAATATAAATAAATTTATACCTTAACATATTTGCGGATAACGTTGTAATAACTTATGTAAGATCCAATAATGAATTTTTTGTTATTAATTTATAAGTTAATTTTAAGTCTTTACTTTTTGGGGGTTATTATTCTATTTGTACAAACACAACTAATCTGTAATTATATAAAAAATGATTGATAATTTAGGAACGGTTATCAGCAATAAGAATATGTTTAATAGAATTTTACAAGGAGAGGGGTTAAAATTCGCACACATAAATGCGCAAAGTCTCTCACCAAGCTCAAGATCAACCAAGTTTGATGAAGTAAGAAATTTGTTTGAAGATAGTATAATTGATATTGTCGGTGTTTATGAGACATGGTTTACGAAATATATATCAGATAACTGTATAAGTATGCGAGGCTTTAATCTTTATCGAAATGATCGAGCGGTTCGAAGGGGAGGGGGTGTGTGCTTATATATATCTAAGGAATTTAGGACTCATGTAGTTTATAGAAGAATGGATGAGGGCGTTTTTGAATGTCTTTTTGTGGAGGTGTTGCTTGGTAATGGGCACATAATTTTGGTTGGTGTAATATATTTACCTCATCGCAATTTTCATGTTTGTAATGATGAAATTATGGATATTGCTTCGAGGTATGATAACGTGATTTTGATGGGAGACTTTGATGTTGATATATTTACTAGGAGTGTGGAAGTTCGGGAGATTTGTAACCGCTGTTCTCTATCTGTCGTTCATAATTCTCAACCCACACATTATTGTAATTATAGACAGAGCACATCTCTAATTGATTACTATTTAGTGTCTAATATTGAACGGATTGAATCAAAAGGACAATTCCAATTGCCTGCTTTAAACTCCAACCACTCCATGATTTGTATCTCCTATCGTATACCCATTAATATAAATGTACAGAATAATGTGTATAGAGATTTTAGGTCAATTAATTTACGTCAATGTATTACCCATATACACTCCTTGGATTTTTCGCCGATATATGAAAATAATCAACCTGATGTCCAGGTATCTTACTTTACATCTTTGTTAATTAATTTATATCATGATAATGTCCCCTTAAGGATAAAACGTCGCGGAAATATGTGTGATTGGATGAATCACCCAGATATTCGCGCGGCTAAGATAAGAAGGGATACGGCTTTTCGGATTATGCGTGCTCATAGGTCTGATTATACAATAAGAAACTATTGCATTAGCAGAAATAAAGTTAAGTCAATAATTCGTAGAATAAGACGAATAACATCCATTAATTCGTTTGCGGACTGTAACCAGAAACAATTGTGGGAGAAATTAAGATTGAGCGGAGTTGTGGCTAGGGACCCATCTGTAGCTTCTATTGATCCTGATGAATTTAATCAATTCTCAATGATGCCACCGATACCAGCGTCAACAGTCACATTTGACTACAGACGATATAACAATGCTAATGGGTTTGCATTCAGGAATGTGGATGTAATAGAGGTATTTAATGCTATGTCAAGATTGAAATCGAATTCTGTCGGTGCTGATGGAATACCATTAAGGTTTATAAAATTGATTTTTTCCGAGATTGACTCGCACCTTACACATATAATAAATTCATGTATAACTAGGTCGGTTTTTCCTACAGATTGGAAAATTGGTAGGGTGATACCCATACCTAAGGTTAGGAATCCGAGTTCAGTTGAGGATTTTCGACCTATTACTATTTTATCATGTTTTTCAAAAATGTTTGAAATTATTTTAAAGGATCAGATTCAGTCGCACTTGGATGAATTACGAATTATCAATCCTTTTCAGTCCGGATTTCGCAAAGGATATAACACGTCTACATTGATGCTCGATATCGTTGAATCCATACGATCCTGTCTTGATAGGGAATCGGTGTGTGTACTTATATTTCTAGATTTTCATAAAGCGTTTGATTCCTTGAGCAGTGATTTGTTGGCTATTAAGTTGATTGAACAATATAATTTTGACCCACTATCAAGCAAACTTATATTTTCTTTTCTTAATAATCGTACTCAATTTGTTAGAGTTGCGGATCAGAACTCTGAGTTGATGCATCTTTATAGAGGTGTTCCACAGGGATCTATATTGGGACCATTGCTTTTTTTATTGTACATTAATGATATATTTGATATTTTTCTTACAGTCAAGTGCTACACTTATGCGGACGACATACAATTATTGGGATTTTCTGACTTAAATGACTTTGGAAGATTTGAAGAAAAAATAAACTGTGATCTTGGCAGGGTTTTTGACTGGTCCAAACACAATTTCTTAGATCTTAATCCAACCAAATGTAAAATGATGATTTTTTCTGGGAATAATGATTGTCGTTTAAATATTTTTTTGAATAATGAAAGAATTGAGTTAGTTGATGTTCATAAGTCACTTGGATTTTATTTAGATAATAAATTGAGCTTTGATCGACATATAAATTTTGTGGTCTCACGAGTGTCTTTCACTTTGCGTAGATTATACAGTGTTTCAACTTACTTACCATTGGCGATCAGACGCAGAGTGGGAATGGCTTTATGTTATCCCTTATTTCTGTATGGATTGGAAATGTTTAGCTGTACATCACGTGATAATATAAATATTCTAAAGTTGTGTTTTAATAGGGTTATCAGATATATATACAGGCTCGGAGTAAGAGAGCACGTTTCTGGACATAGATTAGATTTACTAGGCTATGATTTTGAAGACTTCATTAGTTCCAGACAAATGATTTTGTTTTACAGGATCAAGAAGTATAACTCTCCTCCCTATCTAGCTGATAAATTTGATTTCGGTACTTCAAATAGGACTCATTCAGTAATATATCCAACATTTTCAACATTAGCTATGAACAGATCATTTCTAATGAAAGTAGCTAGGCTTTGGAATTCAGTAATTCCATATTCAGAAAGAAAATTTACGCATAAGGTGACACATTTTGCTAATATTTTTAAAATGCATCTATAAGTATAAAATCTTATTGCTGATGACTAAATCATTTTTTTTTTCTCTAACTAAATTTTGAATATTGTATTTTTAACAGTTGTGTTTGTACAAATATTTTTGGGGGGTTAATTTTGTAAAATGTAAAGGCGTATTAAAACATAAATTTATATATAAAATTAAAATTAATTATAATGTCATATTATAAGATTTATCTGCAGTTAATTGGCCTTATAGGCTTACGACTGACATTGAAATAAATAAATAAAATAAAAATAAATAATACGTAGCAAACATTATTACACAATTTAAAATCATGTTCCAACATCAAAATTGCAACGTGCTGAAATTAGAATGTTTAGCAACATGTTGCAGAAATAAAATTGTTAGCAACATGTCACTCAACAAATACAAACTAGTTTAAAAAAATGTATTTCTTATTTCAAACAAGTAAGAAAGTATAATACCCTACACTAAGTAAAAGAGCAAAAACATTTTCCTTTTAAAATTTCAATAATTTATATTTTTGAGTGATTTTCGGAAGTGGGCCTTATATGGGAGCTATGACCAATTATGGACCGATCACCATGAAATTGGGTCGTGTGATTTATGTCTATATGAAAGTTAACAATGTTGAATTTTGTGTGTATACCAACATTTTTAAGCGATTTATGCACGTTACAATGATTTTCGGAAGCGGGTCTATATGGGACCTATGACTAATTATGGACCGATCGTAACAAAATTTGGTGACATGAATTTATATAAAACTCATTTGGAGAGGAATTTGTGGAGATACATATATAAATTAAACATTTATGACCGATAAAGTCCAATATCGGAAGGACATTTGTATGGGGGCTAGGTGAAATAATGGACCGATTTCAGCCAATTTCAATAAGCTTGGTCCTTGGACCGAGAAAATAATATGTACCAAATTTGATCGAAGTATCTTCAAAATTGCTGTACTCTGCGCACAAGGTTTACATGGACAGCCAGCCAGCCAGACGGACAGACGGACATCGTTTAATCGACTCAGAAAGTGATTCTAAGTCGATCGGTATACTTTAAGGTGGGTGTTAGACTAGTATTTTTGGGCGTTACAAACATCTGCACAAACGCATTATAACCTCCCCACTATGGTGGTGTAGGGTATAAAAAGTGGCTAAATAAAGCTAAATTTATGTTGTTTAGCAACATGTTGCACCTCTGGTAGAACTAGGGGTGCAACTGAGAGTAAAATATATTAAACATATACACTCTCTCCCAAGTTTCATGGCTGACATAACAACAAAACTTTTGAAATCGATGTCTTTCGATTGGGATGAAATTTGCACCTAGGTTCTATTGAATAATTCAGTAATTCAGATACAATTTGTCAACAAGATCGGTGTAGAACTCTCTGAGTTAGAGTGGGTAAAAATATGACATTTTGTCCAAGCAGTTGTATTTTCTCATCCATGTAACTTATTACCTTTTGTTCTTAGCAAAATGTTTCCCAAATAGTTTAGATACCTATTTCTTCAATCTTTAGAAAATAAAAATACAAAAATTTTAAAATTGTTTTCCAAAATCAAAAACTTTTTTGACTTTTTTCAAAATGGGCCTTTTTCTCAAAAGAAAGCTTAGATATTTTACTTGAAGACCTATTTGGTCGCTTAGTGGGATGCGAGTTTGATATCTATCAAAATAAATGTTTTGTAACTTAAAACATACAATTTTTGACTTTTTTTGAAAAATCAAAAACCTTGTTGACTTTTATTTTTTTCAAAATGGACCCTTTATTAATTTTTGCTCAAAAGAAAGCTTAAATATTTTCCTTGAAAACCCTTTTGGTCGCTTAGTGGGATGCCAAGTCATTAATATAGACAATATGGATATCCAATGATATACATTTCAAAGACCTGTCCAACGACGTAATAACGGACCTACAATGGGTATAAATCGGGAAAAATATTAATTAAAAATTAATTTTTTTGAACAAAAAATATTTTCAATAATTATGTTTAAGTATATGTACTTTAGTGCAGGGAATGTAAGATATACCAGAGCCAAATATGGTTCTCCAATATATTTTTTTAATTTAAAAACGAAAAAATAAAAGTACAAATTTCCATAAGTAGTTTTCAAAATCATACAAGTAACGTATAAATTATTCGTTGTTAATATTTTGTAAGTATTTTCTTTGTACATTAATCTGTTTCTACTATTACTACTTTTCTGTTTAAAAAAATCCACTGTACATCTGCTATTAAGTATAAACATTTGTAATTATTTTGTGTTACGTTTGTATTATTTGAACTTTTAGATTTTAATAAACGAATAAAAAAAAATCATAATAAAAAGTTTATTGAACTTAAAACAAAAATATTCTTAAATTAAATTTAAAAAAAAAAATACAACAAGTTTTTATTTTTTTTGTCAACAATACAGAATTTTTCATTTAAAAGTAGTAAAATAAAGTTTAAAAATAATCAAACTAGTTAGTTAGTTTTAATTTAATTATGACTGTTTAAACTTTTTCAACCGAACATGTTTATGCACATGCTTGTCGAATATATACTAAACAGGGTGACTAAAATGAATGCATACAAGCTATTGCTGAACATTTAATTTTTTTAAAACAAATTTACAAATCATAATTATTTTAAAACAAACTAAAATTAGAACGTGGAAAAGTTTAAATTCAGAATAATTCTACATAATTAAACTCTTTAATGAATAAGTAAATTTTTTCCCATAGTCAATTCCCAATTAACATACGGACTGAATGTTAATTGGGAATTGACTATGAGTAATGAAAGAAATTTAGTTTTCATCTTAATGATAAGAATTTAATAATTTTCAAACGAATTTCTTTGGCATAAAATAAATATGAAAAAATTCGTCAATTTTATAAAAACAGGCTGTAAAACTATATATTTTTATTTTTATATTATAAAAAATGAATAGCTTCCTAATAGGGTACTTTGGAAATTGAATTATTGTTTGAATTACCACCTGTCAGCCTGTACTTATGTACATTGTACATACATACATAATATGTGGTTAATATGTCTTATTGAGCCAGCAATTCATTCACATTTTATTTTCGGCCAGTGTTATATAATTTGTTGGTTTTTTTGTTAAGTTCATTGCATTAATATGTTTGTTGTTGTTATTGTTTGTATATTTTGGTTGTAAATTTGTTTTCGCGTTTTTTTTATTTTTCACACGAAAAAGGTGTGTGTAAAATTCATGCTTTTTGTCAATGTTTTGTTACCTTTTTTGCTTTGTTGTTGAAAATTCCCTTTTATGAAAATAAAAGTGTTAATCACATATTATGCTACATTTGCATTATTATATTTTTTGCCTTTATGCATTTTTTTTGCCGTTTTTTTTTATTTGATTTTTGGCCGGAAAGTGTTAATAAACTTTAATTTTAAAGTTTAGTGTAAAAATAAATGTGTGTATAATCAACTTAAATTACCGGTGTTGTTATGAACACGCACCCAATGAATGATGTAACTTTAGGTGATTTTTTTCGGATTTGACGTTTTTTGTTTGTTTCTTTTGTTATATTGGGTGTATGACTTAAAATTGCGGGATTTTTTAAAATTTTTAGCTTTTATTTTGAAACATTTTCACAATATGAATTTATAATTTATATATAAAGTGTTGGCCATTGTTAGCTATGACCTTTTCCCAAAAGAACTGTTCATCTTTTGATGCCAATAACGATATCAGATACTCTGTTCCAAAGTGAAGTGTGTCCCAGAGAAAGCGTTCAGCAACGATCGAAACAAATAGTAGTCGGACATGCAAGGTCTGGACTATAAGGCGTGTGAGGCAAAGCTTCTTAACCACATTATTCTAAATAGTCTTTTCGGGAAATCATATTTGCACCGAATTATTACTTGAGAGCTGCAATTCAAACATACAAAATCGTCTTTCCAGGTCTCTCGGCTTCAATTCCCTGCTTTTGGATGAAGCCTACTGCTTGAAAATGCTTTGAAACTGCTGCTTGAATAGCTCTCAATGATTTTGCATGCTCTTGTTGAGTTTGACAACAATCTTCATGGAGTAATGCCTCCAATTCATGGTCTTCAAACTTTGTTGGCTGGCCTCTGCGATATTTGTCTTCCGTGGCAAAATCACCACTTCTAAACCGCAGAAACTATCTCTCGCACATTGAATACAATGGAACACATTCACCATACGCTTTAGCAGCACTTTTTTCAAATTAAAGAAGTAAAGCAAATATATAAGTCATTAAACACAAAAACTACGTCATCTATAGTAAATCCCTCATTTTTAATTCATACACCCAATAATTGTTGTTGACGGTTGTATGAAAAGAGTAAATTGAAACCTTCATTTGAAAATTTGTTTTTTCATTCGAACTACTACTGTTTACTACCACTTTGGTGTGGTGAAGGACACATTGGCTGCGCAAAAAAAAATTATTAGGTTTTAATTGACAGGTGAAAAGTAGAAGAAATAATCATATTTAATTTTTAACAGACACATTGCTCACCAATAAAGTGTTTTATATATTGTTGCTGTTGGATGTGCGTTTAATGCACAACTTAATTCTTTGTGCTTTGGAAACATTCGCTAAAAACGTGGAAATATACAAGATTGCACTTATGATTTGATTTTTTCACCAAAATTAAAAAGCAAATGATTCCACAACCTGCCACTCTTGGTCTGTTTACATCGTTGAACCCTACTTCTTCGAAAGTGACGAGTGAGTTAAAAACTCATTCAAAGCTCGAATGTGCTTTCAATAATTAGCATAAACATTAAGTTATAATTTAATACAGTGGATAGTTCTACATACCCAAGAAGACTTGTCCAACTTTTTAGGAAGCTAGAGAAATAGCGATATTTGCAATTCTTTATGAAGCAAGTAACAGATTTAGAAGGAAACGTTTTCCATAGCAAAGATCACACACCATTACTTCACGTGCTTAACGAAATATTTTCCAATTAAAAAAAATGGTCTCTTAAATATATTGAGGATCATTTATAGAAACTATTCTAAACAAGGTACAAAGACTAGCATACCTTACTGGCTCTATGAATTCCACTCCTCAGGCCAGTCTAGAGACGATGCTAAATATAACTCCCCTTGATATATATATCAAATGCATTTCTGCTAAGTCTGCTCTACGACTTAAACAGTTGAGCGGGCTGAAGCATGATCGTATTGGTCACGGCACCATCCTACAAAAGATAGGTAGACCAATTATCCGGCAAGAAACGGACTACTTAGTACCTACAAAGAATTTTGATAGGACTTGGGGATGATTGGGCAGCGAACACTGTCCTAGGGGACGATGTGATATCAATCTACACTGATGGTCCAAAGACAGAAAGAGACACAGGCTCGGGAATTTTCTCCGATAAACTGGACCCTTTGTTGTCTCTTCGATTACCCGATACCTGAACAGATTTCCAGACAGAGATATATACCATCGATAGAGCCGCGAAAATAATACTTGGACAGCTTTGCATCAATCAAAGCTCTTAACTTCAACGTTATTAAGTCGAAATGTCTTCTCAATTGCATTCAATCACCGGCACAAATGACACAACATCACGTCGAGTTTATATGGGACCCATGACATGAGGGCATCCGGGGAAATGAAGTATCCGATGAATGCGCAAACAATGGGTTGTCCTTAGACGTACTCTTGCGCAAAGGGATATTCACGCTCCCTTAGTGACCGTATTTGATAGATGAATGGGCTTTGAGTGATACGGAACTCAGGTGGTCAAATATCAACACTTGTAGAATAGCCAGATTGCTCAGGCCCACTCTGACAGAGGAATTCGATTAGGCTTCTTAAGGGTATAATTACTGGGCACTGTATGATTGGACACATGTCGCAACGTATGGGTTACAAACGTTATAGCTATTGTAAAAGTTGTTTGGAAGAGGAGGAGGAAACGATATATGACCTTCTATGTGACTTCCCATCCTTACAAGAGCATGTACTACTATATACTGGTAGAGCTCTTTTCCATGATCTGGACTGTCGCAAAGATGTGTCACTAGTAAATATCATCAGATTTATTAGAAGTACCGCCTGGTTCTCATGGAGACCACAGGAATCACATAGTCAACGAAATTAGGGAGGGAAACTATTCCCCTTTATGTGTAAATTCTCAACATAGAGGAATAGTAATGGTACCAAAAGGCCTCTGAGTCAAAAATATTTTTTACCGACGAATTGTTCTATCAACGAATATTATACACTTCATATAATCCAGCTGCGACTCCAGGGGAGTGAAAAATCAAAATTCCCCTTCCAAAACTGAAAAATTTTTATATAAAAAAGAAAAATAAGTAAAATAAATTTTATTTTTTTTTTATGGTTGACCTGCATCCGCGCCTCATATAGCCAAGAAATTATGCAACAAACTCTTAATATGTTCTATCTATGATATTGAATGATATTTAAGACATATAAATGCCGTACGTAGTTTGTATTTAGAACTGTCATTATTAAATTCTAGTCAATATTATACTAAAATCGTCTAATTAAAAAAACCAACTACATGATCAAAACATGTATCTTCTCAACCACAGATGATATAACTCGGCATTCGCTATGGCAGTGTTTATGTTTGAAACATCTATACAAACCTGTAGAGTGCTAACGACATTCGACCAATTTCATCACTCTAACTTTTAGCAAGTTTTTCAAGGTTAAAGAATTTAGCATTTTTTTACTGTTGCCTTTCTATCACATTCTTGGCATATGAAAGTAAAAGCCAATAAAGAAACTTTAATAAATTGCGTATGAAAAAAATACAATTTTTTGAAATTTTACGATATTTTTTTTGTTTACGTCCCAAACAATGTTTGTAAACAAACTCGCAGATTATATAAGATATTTGTTTCTTTTTTTTTGCAAATTTTCATGATCAAAACAAAAAGTGAATGACTTTTAATTTATGGACAAGAAAGGAGAAAAACAACAACCATAAAAGAATTCTTGTGGAAAAAAAGTTATAAAAAAGTACAAAATTTGTTCTGGCGATATTCTAAGAATAAATTTTTACGAATTTTTGTTTAAAATACAAAGCAACTCAATTCACAATAGGGACTTTTTGGCAGAAAAACAGAAGCAAATAAGGAACAAGTAAGTATCTTTGGACTTTATTATCGCAAACCCACAAATCATTTCTCTCTTAATGGCCAGAGTGACAGGTTGTTTATTGTATTGTTTCTTGTGTAAAAATGAAACATCGTAATATACATACATATTTTAGGAATTCCAGAATACATACAAAATGATCATCGGTTTGTTCCCATTTCTTCTCAGTTCGATGCGAACGCAAAACAAAAAAACAAAAAAAGCGAAAGTATGTTAAAATCGAAAGTGATAATTCAGTTTCTTAATCTGTTCTGTGTGTTTGGCACCATTCATCGTGGTCATCTTAACCTTGACATCTTCTCAATATGATGAGCTCATTCATTCATTGGTTAAATGCAGACAGCATTTATTTGTAATATTGATTTTCAGTGTTTTTTCTCTTCTTTTGTTTATTTATTCGATTGATTTTTTTTTGAAATGCAAAACATTGTTGGTAGTTATTGTGAATTTAAATTGAAATGTTAATTCTTTATTGATTTTTGCAATTTGATTTGATTTAATTTTACTTTGTTTTATTATTATTTTTATGTTTCTTTTTGTTCGTTTGTTAAATTTTATGAGCCTTTTATTTCTATTGTCTAATTTAAAATTCTGCAAATTTTTTTTTTTTATTTTTATACATATTTCGAAATCGAAAATATTTTGCAAATCATTAAATTTTATGGCATTTTGTTAATGAATTTTAAATGGAAGAGAATTAAATATTTTATTATCTGATATTAAATTGTATTGGTATGCAGAAACAGAAATTTCATATCAAATTATTGGGAATTTCAAAAAATATATTTGAAAATCGGCTCATATGTAGATTGAGAATATTAAATTAAGTTATTTTCATTAGTAATAAGCGTGTTCGCAATATAATATTTCAGAGAATTAAATTGTAAAAAAAAAATTTAACTTTGGAATAATGTAATACATACGATTTCACCTTGATCACTACTCTAAGTTTCTAGTTTGTTAATGCATGCTCATTACCTTCTGCATTACTCTGTAATGGTTGGTTGTATACCTTTCACCATCATGCTCTGCATCACTGCTTTGTATTTATTTAAAAATAAAACAAGATTTTGACCACATTGTTAGTTTTAATTAGAATATTTATATACATAGACCACACAACATTCGCAGTTCTTTTGAAATAATAAATGTTGTAGCAACAAACCTAAGAGCTGACAAAAAAGAAAAGAAAACGTGGTTAATTTCAAAATATTTATGAGCGTGTGCCAACATTAAGAACCATTACGCTCGACATGTTGTTGAAGATGGTTGTTATTCGATTTTGTTAAATGCGTAAAACTAACATACGATTTGAAGTGTTTTGAAAAAAATTACAAAAATAACATATTTAATTCATACAACCATGTCTGGACTTTGAGGAATAACCCATTGTTGGTGAAGGTGTCAACAATGAAATGCTAAACTGCTGCTAGGATAGACACAATTTCGCTATTCTCATAATAATCTGGCTAACAAAGCAGTGATTTAGATGGAAACTCTTTATTAACAAAATTCGATAAATAATTTTATGTAATTATGCAATTCTTACACGTCTAATCATCTGATTATCAGTTTTTATTGGCTATCCAAAAAATAAATCCAGCTACAGCGCATATGGTTTGAATCTTCTCAGCGACTTTCACGTCCAACATTCATACGGTATCCTGCAACGTCGGAACTCATAGCTCTATGCAGAGGTGTAACGAGACAGAAGATAAACAAGTTTTATATTTCTCTAGTTCTTTCAGAATTGCTTTTTGTTTGCATTTTTGCTACATGAAATATAAAGCGATTTACTTTAACACACAATAATTAGGGTACCAACTATTATAATATCCTTCTCTTTCCATGAGAGCTGGCCAAGGAGCTGATTTTGGCTTTTTTGAAACGTCAAAATTGTCACCTCTGCATACTTTGTTGTGTCAAGTTTGTGCATATACCTCTGCTATATGCCCTCCTCGTACATACGTAGGTCTTATCCGACATGTCTCGGGAGAGTCCCAAATGTACGATATCGAAGTTTGGATACTCCTTCGATAAAATCCCAGAAAGAACTGTTGTGTCGACATGACGTAGATAAGGATGGTTATAAGTTATATGAAGGCAGTCAGTGACGGTTCTTAAGGCTGCATTTTGACAGTTTTGAAGATATCAAAATGTGTTACCGAGTACTGCCGGCAAGCGCTTCGAGGACCTTGTTCCTATTTCCGAATTTGAGCGTGGAATGAGCTAGTCTGCACGTCATCGACAACGATGCCTCAGTTGAGATTACCCTTCTTCGTCCAGATAGTGAAGAGTGTAGCTGATAATATCGCTGATGACACTTCCACACCATATGGGGGCCCTGGGAGTTTAGAGATGTAGAACTAAAAAGGGGTGGTAACTGGACTTGTGTTTAAATTCTACGAACGACTGCCGGATACTTAGATAAGTGACTATGAATCTTTTCTTGTTGTTGGGCATTAAGGACTGCTGGAAGAGCCTTCAACATTGTCAGTCACTTCAGGACCAAGGATAGTTCGTTATCAATAATTCTACTGGTTCATGCTCTGTGGGATCGGAAATCTCTTTGAAGGATTATGCTATTGTCGAGTTGTAGTTTAGTGAATAGCTGCTGGTAGTTGATGGGTCAGCTGGGGGACTGAAAGAGTACGATTGACCCTAACTCGCAATTTCCCTGAATTTTAGCAACCAGAAACTCCACTTCACTCTCTTCAATAATAGTTTTTGTACCAGTGTACTTTCAAACAATTATGTTTTAAGATTTCTTAATGGGTTAGGAATAGTGACAGTCGTACAAATAGTAGCATTATTATGAGAATATTAAATTTGCATGAATTAATAATAATGTTAACGAACGATTTAATGAGCGGCTAATTTTACTATGAAGAATAGTAAAATGTGTAAACATTCAACACATTCATACACATTTTCAAGAAGTTTTATTCTATAAGCATGAGTAAAGTGTGTACACGAAGTACTGTTAACGCATAATGATTAAACATTGGTTAGTCTCACCAAACTCCTCTGATCTTATACTAACTATGTACAATAATATTAAGTTCTTTCATAATTGTTGCGTCTGCATATGCCGTGTACACACTTTACCTAAGAATTGAACAAGTTTTCAAATTATTTTCCATAAAAGAATGTATTTTAGAATAAATACACAATATTATGAAATAATACAATAAAATAAACATGAAAGCGGCATCGGTTCATCTTCTTCTCTACACTTACTCCATAACAACTTCTATGGATACTCCAATGAATGAAGTGTTGATGTTTCAGCCATGTGTCGTTATAGGTTGTCAAGAATTTTGATGTTCTAGAATTATTTAAATTTTTTGCGAATAATTTATTGTTAGTAGTTCCAGGTAGTGGTGTTGTGCTTTATTTAAGGAAATGTATGGAAAGTGTGCGAGTTTATTTATATTCGATACATATTTTGTGCTTTTATTTATTAGGATTTTAAGATTACACTGATCGTCAAAATATAAGAATGGAAATCTGAAAGAGATATTATTGAATATACCAAACTGATCATTATAAATTGTATATTGCAGCCTGTAGTTTGTCATGCTGTTGATGCTATGGTGTTTTGCATAATACTGTTACACAGATTAATGTAAGCCGGACGATCGTGTTGGTTGTGGACTATATGGAAAGTGATTCTGAGCCTTCGATCGGTATACTCTAAATTCTGTTTACAAAACTCCTGTGAATGTCTATTGAAGCACAATGCGAAATAAAAGGTGTCCAGAATAGAAAAAAATACTCGCTAAATTAAAAAATTACAGTTAGTTTAAAAAACATTGCAATCAAAAACATCAATACTCAGTTCAATAAATTAAATAATTTGTTCCTGCTCCAATTTCATCGTCGCGTCGGACGAACACTGACTTACTGGTTGTTCCAGATTTAAAATTTGGGACACAAAGAGTTGGAGAATATGAGATCTAGAATGGTTGCAGGATATACAGGTTAAACTGTACCAAGGAAACATAGTTCGATGTATTATGTCGATGCTTCATGATCTTCGATGAGCTGTCATTAAACAGTTTGTTAAAATCACTTGTTAGACTCATTTCAATATCGTCATCACAGTGTGGGAATACATCATAGATCATGGACGTACACTAAGCCTCACGAGTTGGACAACTTATACTCAATATATTACTAATCAAAAATTTTGGAAATAGAGGTGGATCGGCCATACTATCAGAAAGATTCCTGACAGTATAACTAGTATGGTGCTATAGTGGAATCGTCAAGGCTCAAGAAGCCGTGGTCGGCCAAAGAATACATAGAGAAGCAAGATATTCCAAGAACTTACTTGGGAAGAAGCGAAAACAACTGCAACAAATCGTGTAAGATGGAGATGCTTTGTGGAAACCATATGCTCTAAAATATCTCTATCGGTTCAAAAGTTACAGAGTTTTGGCCGATGAAAAATGAAAATGAGCCACTGTGATATGTAGGTCTTATCCGACATGTCTCGGGAAGAGTCCCAAATGTACGATATCGAAGTTTGGATACTCCTTCGATAAAATCTCAGAAAGAACGACGTAGATAAGGATGATTATAAGTTATATGAAGGCAGTCAGTGACGGTTCTTAAGGCTGCATTTTGACAGTTTTGAAGATGTCAAAATGTGTTACCGAGTTCTGCCGGCAAGCGCTTCGAGGACCATGTTCCTATTTCCGAATTTGAGCGAGTGGAAGTAATGTAGAAGAGAAAAATTACTAAGCAGAAGAGTTTTTTTTTTTTGAAGCAATAACTCCATTACAACTATGACTAGCGTAAATTTAATCTCCATGTGATCATAGTTTAAATCAGCGAATGATAAAAGACTTCCGATAATTCAGTCTCTCTATGATCTTAGTCCAATTCAACGGAGCTTTTTTTATTAATTTGTTTACTTACATTTAGATATTCACTTATATGTCAAACATGTTGGCCAGTGTAATTTACTCTTTTTATACAAATTAGTGATAGTGATACACGTAGGTTGGTAGTAGTAGTAGTGGATGTTCTTTTGATCTTTTATAATTTGTGTTTGTTTTGAAAAGTGTTTACTATATTGTATAAATTGTTGCCTATAAGTAAGTATTATTGGCTAAGTAGTATTGTAGTAGTAGTAAAGTTTCTCTAATTTTCATAAATACCCTACAGCAATTAGTTCTAACTTATAAATATTCGTCATTTGAATTTTACACGCAACACAATAGGCGCAGAATACCTTTGTTATCTGTTAATTATATATATATTTTATATAAGTACCATCCACAAAATTGTATTTACTGTTGGTTCTTTAATTTTTTCTGACACAAAGGAGTTGGTCATTGCTTTTACCTTGGACCTTTTATCTATACAAACATGTTTCAGGAATGCTTATGATCTTGCCTGACCTATTAAAAGTGCTATGATAGTGTGGTGCGTCCTATGATCCATATGATTAAGATGGATATATTGGTTTGAGACAAAAGAACACTTCTAACAGTGTAGTGTCTCCCACTACCGACTATAGTTACAAAATTAGACAATTTCAAGGTTACTTTTATTTTTATGTCCATTGACCCATTTGGTACGTTCATATTCTTAATAACTATTTGTCAAGAATTTATTAAGAATTTCGTATTTTGTTAAATAGTTTATGTTTCTATTAATATTCTTGTTATTGTTTCTGCTGCTGCTGTCGTCGTTAAGAATTAGAGGAGATTAACCTGTCGGAAATATCGTATCGTATATCGTATGAATCTCCATATTATGGAATGTGTGATATTACATGTTAAGTATTTCAATTAATTAGAATTTGATTGAATAAATAAATTTCGAAATTTATTACGCATTTTATTGGTTTGTTTTTGAAGTTTTTATTTATTTTTTTTTTGTCTATTTATAAATTTTATTATTTGTTTAACTATTTAATTAAATAAGTGTGTTGTTTTGTATATAATTTCATTAAATATGCACATAAATATATTCTTGTTATAATTTTTTCTAAATGCATCCATACATTCACAAATCATGATCGCGTGCGTGCGTCAGTTGTTTTCTTGGTTTATCTGTTGAAATGTCAGTTGTTTTGAATTAGAAATATTTATTATAATGTTGTTGAAATTTTACTATTTGAAACATCATTAATTCAAAACGCATTTAGTCATTATCAATTTAATTGAGATTCACTTTCGTTATAGCTACGCAACATTAATTAAAAAAATCTATTTGCGATCTTGTATTTTAATTCTGCAGCGCAATAAAGTGCACCTGTCCTATGTTTCAGAAATCTTATCACCAAACAATAATATTGAAGTTCGATTTAGTTATTACAGCTATTATTAGAAAAATTGATAGTGAGAGAGGCCGTAAGCAAATACAAATATATATGCGATCAAGATTAAGCGATAAGTTTAGATTCCTTGAGTCAACTCACTACTTTTTTGCTTCTAAGTGAGATAAGAATTAACATACCTTGATGTGTTTAATTACACATACTTTGATGTGTTTAACAAACCCAGATGCTGGATTCTATATGGGTTAGAAACTCAGCTAATACTTACAATTCTTACCGAATAACTTGATTGGTGTCAACATTTGTTTTTCCAAAATTATGGAAATTGCTACCATTATGATATACATTATTTATTTGGTAAATTGGGTTTTCCTAAAGTAAAATATAATCAAGTGTCTTTACACAGAACTAAAAACTTATTAAATACTTTATTTATAATATTATATCTGTCTTATATTTATTTTCGTTTCAGATCATCTTCCATTACTAAAATCATCAAACATTCAAGGTAAGTTATGAAATTTAATACAAAACTTAATTAACTATAATAAAAAAATTTCAAATTTTTTAAATCTGAAAACTACGATAGACTTTTAATAAATGAAACTCTCAAAAGATTTTAATATTTTGGCTTCGTAATGCTGTAAGTGTTTTTATGTTGATCCAATATGATCTAAGAGAGTTCACGAACTAGTTTAATTAAACGATTTAGTTGTTTGATTGAAATAAATGAACCAGTTCTAAATGTTTGTACTATAAACTAAAATAATCTAAATGATAAAATTATCTGAAGATCGATTTAAAGAATAACAGCTTAATTTTTAAAATATTAACTAAAATTTATATAAATGGAATTATTTGAAAGAAACTGTTTTTTTCTATTCCTTATAAAACTGAGATTAATCTATTGGATGTAAGACTGAAATTTACAATTGATGGCGTATCTTTTGAACGCATTTTTTATTCTCACTTAGTTATTGAACATTATAGTGTAAACAGCAATTTTTCGAATTTTGTGCCAGCAAAGAAAGCGTCATATGAGGGAAGTTTTGCTTTACGTCTTTAATTTGAAAAGAAATTGCTCACCAAGGCTTGTGGTGAATGTGTTCAATCTGTTTCAACGTGCGAGGGATAGCTTGTTCGGTTCAGAAGTGATGATTTTGACACGGAAGACAAAGATCGCCCAGGCCAGCCAAAAAAGTTTGAAGACTAATAATTGGATTAATTAATCCATGAAGATTGATATCAAACTAAACAAGAGCTTGCAAAATTATTGAGACCTACTTAATCAGCCTTGAACGACGATTTTGCATGTCCGAAATAATGCATGAACGCTATAATACACAGACAAAACCGAATTTGTTGCCAATCGAATGATTCTATCTTAGTGACCGAATTTTACAGTTGTGGCTACACAATTTTAGAAGGAGCAACAACATTTTGGTTACTTCAACCGAAATTCTTCTTTATCAACTGACTTTCTGTTGATAAAACTGAAAAATTCAATGTGTGCAACCGAATCATTCGATTGGCAACAAATTCGGTTGCTACTACGAATCTTTTTTCTCTGTGTAGAAAATAATTTTTGCACCGAATCATTACTTGCGAAGAAAAATGTAACCATTACGATAACCCGAAGCGTAAGAGATCGTATGTGAAGCCCGACCAACCAGCCGAATCGAAACCAAATATCCATGGCGCTAAGGTAATGCTCTGTATTTGTTGAGAGCAAAACGGTCCTATCTATTATGAGCTGCTGAATTGTGGCCAGACCATCACAGGGAACCTCTACCGAACGCAACTTATTCATCTAAAACAAGCATTGACAGAAAAATGCCCAGACATGAAACCTATTGTTCCATCATGACAACTATCGAGCACATTATACAATACCTGTTAAAAACAATTTAGAATGAAGCGGTTGGGAAGTTTTGTCTCACCCGCCTTATGGTCCAGACCATGCCCCGTGCGAATAGTTTTTGTTTCAATTGATGCAGAATGCTCTCCAAAATTATGACACTGTAGCTGCTCAGGAGCGGATCTTTTTTAATCAATCATTTTTTGGAAATCTTCGAAGTCTTCCTCTTTCATAAAAGTTGACACCATTTTTACCATACTAGTTTTCACGGTTACTCTGTCGTAAAATAAACTAAATGCTACACATTCCTCATAGAGGTAATAAAAAGATATTGCTTTTTCAGCAACCTCAATATTTATCTTCGGATGTTTTTACAATTTTCTCAGGAATTAAATATCATTTAAAGGAGCTTTATTTGAAGTGAACCAGAAAACCGCGTAACACTTTATTATAAATCCAATCCCTTCCATTCTTCTGCATAAATGCAGTGCACTGGATGACTATTAATTTAAGATATTCAAGATCAGAACGTGTAAAATTCTCTTTAATTTTCTTGTTTGCAAAATCTAAAATAATGTGCAAATATCATCACTAGAATTTCATTTATCCCTCTGCGATAACGATCTAACAGACTCCAACATAAAGAAAATAGAGTTTTCCCCCTGTATTTTTCAATCATCGTCTTTCACGTTTTCAGTACCTTAAGGTAAGAATTCTTGCTACGTTTTTATGTGTAAGTTAGTGTGAACTGCTCATCCTTTGAAGCCAATAACAAATCAAGCCAATATCAGATACTCTGTGAAGCGAAGCCCATCCCAGAGAGAGCGTTCTGCTTCGATAGAGAAAAAAAGTAGTCGAACGGGGCTAGGCCTGGATTATAAGGCGGGTGAGATAAAGCTACCCAATCATTTATTTCTAGGTATTGCAACATGTGGCATTGTGTTGTCATGATGGAATATTACGGTTTCATGTCTGGCCGCATATTCTGGGCGTTTTTTCAAGTGAATCAGTTACAGGTTCCATTGATAGTCTGGCCAGATTTCAGCAGCACATAGAGATTATATGCTCTTACCACTCAGCATCTGAGTTTCCGCCTAAATATCGTTCAAATTGGTAAATAAAACAATAAGCATTTTTACTGGAATTCAATTGTAATTCAAGTCTAGTCAAGCAATTGAATTACAGTTGTATTACACTTCATTTCAATAGCATTCTCCAGTAAAACCGAAACATAAATTCAATCCATATATGATTTTTGTTTGAAAAATATTTAATTTTTTCAAATATTTTTTAATTTTAAAACATAACAAAATGAAATTTTCAAGTGCTTGACTTTTTGGGGCTTTGGTGCTTATTGGGAATGTTTATATTACACGTATGTATGTGTTTGATTAAGAACAACATTTACAGTCATACATAAAATTACCCCAATGACTGTCTAGAATTGTTCATTAATAGGTTACACATGCAGTAAATTTTTGCAAACCAAATTCGCCGTAAAGTCTTTTTTGAAGGAAACAAAAAAAAAAGTTGGGTCATTGCCATTAACATCATGACCCACAATCATGATATCGACAAAGCATGCATGCATTTGTCATCAATGTTTTATATACTTATATTTTAAAGAATTCTTTATAAAGCTATAATAAATATAAATTCTGCTGAATACATATTTGTTTTCCACTGTCTGGTTTAGAAAAACTTCACCCTTGTCAAGTTTTTTCCCAGTGTTTATGATTTCATTTCAGTGTCAAACACCTGTAAAATATGAAACATTATGAATTTTGTTTTTTAAAAAAATGCTTTCGTAGACAATTGTATTTTTGTACTTCTTTAAATACATAAATATTTCTACTGTTATTTTTGTTTTGCAAAAAAAAGTCATTCACTTCAAGTGTGATTGTCCGCAGTATAGAAAGAACATTTTATTTGTTTTGTTATAATATTCCAAGTTTTTATTTTATTTAATATTTTTTTCTCATTTTAATGCTAAATTTGCACAAAATTTGTTGTTGATATTTTTTTTTTTGTGAATTCCACAAAATTGTGGGAAAAACATTTTATGCTGAGAAAAGTTTTTCACAGACATTTAATAGCTGCTTTATCATTTATCGGGAGTAGGGAGGTATTTAAGGATTTAAGTTTGATTTGGAAAAAAAGATTTCATCAAACTGGTCTTGATCTTGTGTATTTTAATATTTACTTTGCACTAGCAGCGTTTTTCACCGATTGACTCTGAAAATTGTAACTCTGAGACATTTGATTGTTTCAATGATATTATGTCCGTATTTTGTATTAAATTGACTCTGTTGATAGATCTATTATTGCAAGATCATATGTATCTTTTATCTCAAAATTTACTTACATATTTATGAATCACTCTAATGCCTAATCTATTTTGAAACATGATTAATGGTATGAGAATTACATGTACCATCTTCCATTACCTTCAAAAGATCATCATATTTCGTCTGGTTTTTTTTTTGCAAATATGAAGAAAAAAGTAATTTTATTTAAATTTCATTGACTTTTCTCATAATTTCGAATTTAAGACAATAAATGCATTATTTTTCTTAACTTTTCATAGTAAATGCGATGCATTGGGATTTATTTACTTACATATTAACACTTTTGTTTTCAATAATGCAAATACCCGCTTCAATTGTTGACTCTTTCCAGCATCTTATCATATTGTTTTTCCACTGGTCGTTCTCTTTCACAACAATTGACACTTTTTTCAATGTATTTAAATTGTAAATTTATTGTATAGAAGAATAAAAAATGAAATTTAAAAAGAATCCAACAAAAAAGTTTCATCACATTGACCCACATCGCCAAAAAGGCCCCAAAATAAAATTGCAAACCAAGACATAAAACAAAATTCAAAAAAAAAAGAGATTTATTTGTTTATTTTATTTCAAATAGAAGATGGTGATACTGAACAGTTAAATGTTATCTATGGGGTATCTGTGTGAACGAACAAGTAGATGATGAAACATTGTCTGAAAGTTCTTAATTTTATTTATGAATGGCCCAAAATTGTATTCAAACACTTCCAGATGTTTAGTATTGATTTTATTTGGCAATGAAATACAAAATTAAAATTATTTTTGGTTTATTTGTTTGACTTTTGTTTAGATGTTGAAAAGTACTTTTTAAACATGCACACAAGTAGTTTAAATCTGAATATCCCTGCAGTTCTAGGAGACTGCCCCGAACTAGTGATTTTAGCTATTATTCAGGGTGATAACTGGTTACATAGCTATCTGCGTGACTAGTTATTTTAACACATTGGTTACAATGAGTCTATCCGATAGCTGGTCTAAAATAATCAGATCATTGAATTCACATATCGGTTACATAGACTTAGTTACCTTACTAGCTACCTAACTGGTCATTTGCTCATCTGGGTGATAATTGCCTTTAAATAGTCTGTTAGCAAGACATCTCATCAAACAGTCCAATAACCGATGGCTTGTAAACAAACCTTCCTCCGACAAATCTCCAATAGATTACTTCTGGTATATAAATTAACTACTTTCTAAAGTGCAATACAAAATAAACGTTAAAAGTGACTACACTCTAGGTTACTTAGAGACACTAAAGTGACAATTGCCTTCACGCTAGATTACATGGGTTGTATAAAGTAATCATTCTCTCTGCAATACAAAGAGCACAAAAGACTCAAAATATATAAATTGGATTCGGCCAAGTGGTCATACTATTGCAACAATTACTGTCTATTAGGGATACATTGACTGCTTGCGTAACTACTCTTAAAAATGCGAGATTTATAATAGGCCTTTGGAACGCGGTTTTTGTTTTTGTCGCCTTATAATCAAGACTTTGCCCCGTCCGACTGCTATTTATTTAGATAGTTGGAGAATGCTCTATCTGGTATACGCTTCACTTAAGAACAGAGAAGCCAAAATTGGCTGGATACATTCTTGAGTTATTTCGGCACGGAATCCACATGTTGCCAGAAATATGGGAAAAAGTCATACCTAACAATGGCCAATACTTTGAATAAATTTATAGTATATTGTTACGTTTTAACCTTTTCAAAACGTTTGGTTTATTTCCTTTATATAAACCGGATACTTTTGATTGCAAATAAAAGCCGTTTAGTAGTTTAAAAATTGTAACAACTCTTTATTTATTCTAAATGTACAACAACTACAGAATTAAATAGCCACTCAATGTTTTTTATACACGTTTATAAATTCTCAGAAATACAGACACAATTTATAATGTACACGAATTTACTTGAAAAACACAACAAACTTTAAGGCACTCAGTTGATGTTTATTCGAAAAGCGTGATAAACTCCCTCACGACTGCAACCTCCGCCACTATTTATAACACTGCATAACCATCTAGAAAGCTCTATTTCTACAATGTTCTTTAACTGAATATTCGAATTCGAATACAGCGTTGCCAACTTACGATCAATGGTCAACTGAAAGCTTTTATTTAATAATGCCCACAGATATGTTACAGTTTCCTATTACAGCACTGTTATTTGAAAGCATTATGCTACTTTTAAATCAGCTCTTAAAATCGTTATATTTGAATTCAAGTACAATTTCGTAACAATATAATTGTTTAATTTTTAAGTCATACCCAATAATAAATGGTTTTTTATGCCCGATAGAACTTGAAATTGTAAAAAAGAACACAAAAAAGTTAATTTTAATAACAAACATTTTTATTCAAATGATCATGTATTGCATTAACATTTGGAAATGATATTGCCATCGCAGCTATTTTTGACGAATCGCAATGCTGGAAGTCCAATTTTGCACCAACTTTTCTTGCACACTTTCGTTTACAACGTCGATAATCTCTTCAGTGCGCTCATTCCTTCGAAGTGTTGGTGTTAATACATCATTTTGAGAGTTTATGGTATGAAATCTACCCACAGTTTGACATATAGTTTGCTCAGCTGGACGTTTATATGCGCAGTATGACAGTTAACCCTTTCGTATGTTCAATCGGGCTTGAAAAAAAATCGGCTTATAATCCTATTAATTAAGTTATTAATGGTAACACAGTTATACGGAAAACTAAATTTCTCTCTTACGTTCTATATAGAAAATGCTTTGCTCATGAAGAGATCATGTAGGGCATTTAATATTCTTCCAAAACTAACAATTATATTTACATATTTGTAATTTTAGTCTAAATTATTCCAATAAGAAATAAGTGTGTTTATTAATCTCATCCTTGTTTGTTTTGATGATATTTTAGTTTTCAGTGTAAATGACTTGCTAAAAGGTTAATAATACTGTGATTACAATTACACACTTACAATAAATTGTGTTACTAGTACTCGTAGTTAAATTACTATAGCCTTTAGTAGTATTTTTGTAATAAACAAATAAATGCGGAAGTATCTTTTTCAAAATAAATTGAAAACAATTTTTACTATGTAAAAATATAAAATTTTTGCTCTCTATACGAATTTATACTCTCATTTTATAAAACAAAAAAAAATTATAAAAAAAAACTGGGCATTTTCTCAAACGTTTATCGTTTGGTTGTATAAAAAGTTAAAAACAAATATGTTATATTGACAATATTCTCAAGCTTGATTATCACATTTGAACTCGAGTTTAGGTTGATTTAAAAAAAAAATATGTTTACAAATCTAAAATTTTATTTAGGAAAAACGTTTCTTAATTTAGTACCAAATATTCTCAAATCTGAAGTAAAATCTGACTTAAAAAATTATTTAAACCCTGGCGATAAAAGTGAATACTTTTTAAAAAATTTCCAATTATGTTATAACAAATTACATATGTTATTAATTGTCAATCCATATTTGAAATAAATTTTTAGAAAAAATTTGAGAAAAAAGCTATTTCTCAAATTGAGAACGAATTTCCCTAGTTTTTTAGATGCTTGTCAAAACATTTCATTTAAAATCATTCTCAATTTTATACCAAATCAGAATGTTTGCTGGAAAGCTTCCATATGTTCGTAAACAAATGACTGAAATATTTTATAAATGAGACTTAAACCTAATTATCTGGGCATCAAGACCTATTGAACATAATAATAATAAGTTCAATGCGCTGGCAAGAGTAGATTAATACGATCAGTTCATTGGTTCTAAAACTCAATATGTTTTCATAATAATACAAATTCAATGAAAGAAAACAAATTTATCGTTCAAACAATGGCATATTAAATACTCACCTCAGCGTTTTAAAGATTTTTTGGAAACGCCTTATATGGGAGCCAGGAACAATTCGAAACCGATCATTAGATAATTTGTTAGAGATGTTTTTGTTTTCATAAAACTTATTTTTGGCAAATTTTATCTCGATATCAACATTTACAGAAGTCTCTGATTGTTTAATTGGTTATCGAGAGTAGCCCTTATTCTTTATAATATCCCGAATATTTATTCTAATATTTCGACTTATTTGTCCGTTTTGGATAAAAGAAACAACGTCCTCTTTTAAATTATAAACAGTTTTGACCCATGGGTACAGAATAATTATGAGCCGATTTTCATTAAATTTAATAACTGTAGAAGCGTATTTATCATATTAACGAGCAACACCATGGGTATAAAAATTTTTGGTAATCAGTTTTCAGCAACTATAGGCACCAGGGAAGTAGCCAATCGGCTGTTTACCTGTACCCAATACGAATGTAAATGAAACTCATAAAGTCAGTACTTATTTAGTCTTCTGTCAGTAATCCCAACTATTTAAAATTATAACATGCAGAACAATGACGAAAAAACAACTAAAAATAACTAAATTTCCAATCACAAATGAACTTCAGAAACAATAAAAAGAACCCTGTCGGACTTTTATGAGCTGACTCAAAATCAAGTTGACTTATTGCTAACTTATTTAACAAGCATTAAAGAGAGTAAAAAGCAAATAAGAAAAAATAAGTTCTATATTTTTTTCTTCATGATCATGACAGTTAAAACTGCATATATTTGTTTTGTTTATATTTTTAATCAGTTTGTCTAGAAATTTGAGGTGGACCACATACGCAAACGGCTTAAAAATTTCGCTTTTTATTAATTTCAGCACATTTCTAATTACTTTGTCTGGTTTCTTCTACATTATCTCGAACTGCATCTATTAAATGATACGATAAGTAGAAAATGAACGTAGTCACTCGAAAGTACAATCTAATATATAAAATGAAGTGTACTCTTTGATGTCAACACTAACTGCGGAAACGGCTTGACCGATTTCAACCAAAATTTCAGGGTACTTAGATATCCCTATAAACCATCCAAATTAATATTAAAATATAAAATAAAACAATGATAAAACAATTTCAGCTAACCACAAGCTAGCTCATTGTGAGTTAGCTTGTGGTTAGCTGAAACTTATGTAGAATGAATTATTTAAATTAACTATAAGTTAACTTGTAACACCTAATCATTAATTAGTCAGTTCATAGCTAACTTATAGTGCCCTCATACTTTATGTGCCACAAGCTAACTCATAATGAGTTAGGGCATCATTATTTGAAGAGAACACGTTCTACGCTCACCAAACAAATTTTTTTCAGAAAATAGCACAAAGAAGGGTACAAGACAGAATAAAAGCAGCATTTATGCCTGAAAAGAAAACGTCATTAGTTACATTTACCTCTTAACCCTCTAACCGGCCAATTTTATTTCGAGGTAAAATAATATACCAGGTTATTGTTTGAAAAAAAATAAATACGTTAGAATAATAACAAACGAAAGGCAATTGCACGTTCTTGTTTATCACAATATGTAAATTGTTTGTCTCTTTGCAAATATTTACCTTTATAACGGGATAGCCAAATAAAGCACCATTACATACATTTATCATACACGCCTAAAGGCAGCCTTGCCGGTTAGAGGGTTAAATTTTATAATTTAATTGAATGTTGACCGATTATAGAAATTTTACCGGAATTTAACAGATGTCACTCATTTTGTTTGGAATAGTTACAATTCCGTAGTTAAAATTCATATCGATTTCATTTTAGGTTCTTCAGATTCTATATTCCTAATTTGAACAGCGTTTTTTATATTAAAGCAAATGTGAAGTTTTTGCTACAGAAACCGATTAAAAATTTTAGAAAAACAAATAATTACAAAGAAATATCAATTCCACTTTGAGAACTGAAAGTGGTTTCATTCCGAAAGTAATTTTCGATTTAGTTTTTCTGGAGTAGCAAAAAACGGAATTAATTTCACTTTCGATCGCAATGGAAGTCTGAGACAGGCCTGATAATTCGGCAGTACCCATCACTTATTCTATATTTATATTATTAATATTTAATATAAACGTCTTAAATAATCTACATATATTTTATTTAATTTTAATAAATTTCTTATATGTGTAGCAAGTAGTATTTCAAATTCGTTAATCAAATTCTAAACACTGTAGAGTACATACAGTGTGTGAATGATTGAATTTACACCCAGCTATCATTCACAATAGTTATAGCAAAGGTTCTGTTCTAAGCTAAACACACAAATTCAATTCAAATAAGTTGGCCATCATTTCCGTTAGAGGTCACTCCAACAGTTTCATGTTAATACAGTAAAAGTTACTAAGAACTGATTAATATTTCATAAGAAAATAAGCGTGTGCTGTAGCATTGATTCTTATACAGTAGTTTTTTTAAATAAAAACAAAAAGAAAAACCGAAATAGTTAATGAAATATTAAACAGTTACAAAGAACTGTAAACAAACATTTATTTATTGGTTTAAAAACATTGACAAACAAATCAAGGCTTCGTTTTTTAAAATTATTTAAATGAATTTCAAAAATGTATACAAGAAATCCAAAGACGTCAATACGTCTGTCTGCAAAATTCGAGAGAATTCCTTCAACTCTAAAATGAAATTAAAACAAAATCGCTTAAATCGTGTTTTAAATATGTATTTTAAAAGGGCACTAGTTACTGTAGTGCCCAGTAGTCGTCACTGCGATAAATAGATTCTTTGGTTTGTTGTAGATATTTAAATGCTTATATGTATATGAATGAGTGTTTGTGTTTTAATAAAAACATCACAGAATAAAAAAATACTGTGTGAATACGTGCAACAAATACCGCATGTTAAACACAGTTTGATTTCAGTTTTTTTGCAAATTATAAATGTACCGGCACGCTTGTTTTGTTTACGCAAATACACAATATGTGTTTATTTATTTATTTATTATTATTATTATTTGTATTATCATTGTTGCTTTTGTATATACATACATACATATTTACTATTTATTTATTTGTTATAAACTTTATAAACTTTTGTTTTTTTTGTAGGTAGGCCTTTTTGTTTGTAAATAAGTATGAAATATTTAAACGTGTTGAGCGAAATTCATGTATTTCGCATCTAGAGAAATCCAGTTTGTAGTTAATTAACGATGAAAAAATAGAATTGAAAGAAATCTGTCATAAATTTTTGTTTTTGCCGACAGTTACAAAACAAATTTAATGTAATCTGGTCAAGGTTGCTTGTCAAAAATAAAATGCTCAGACAGTATCATTCTCCTGTTTAAGCGCTACCAGTTGTTGTTCATTTATTCATTAATTTTTTTATTTTCTTTTTCAATATTTCTTAATTTTTGTTGTTGGTAGGTTTTTTTTGGGGGGGTATTTTAATTTGATATTGCAAAATAACGTTTTTTTGTTGTTGTCTTGAACAAATTATATCATGCATTTAATGAATGCTTGAATTTTAAGGAGAATTGTGTACCTACAATGAATTGTTAAATTGCACTTGTTAGCTTTATAATACACCTTGACACAAAACAGTGCTAAAGATCAAAGATTTGTTTGCACAATCAATATTTGTGTTAATATTGATTGTGATGTTCATTGAATATTAGACAACATGCAGAAACTTGAATATAAGAATTCTTTTTTGGTTTTTGATGGTTATTAATAAAAATTCTGTAAATTGTGCATAAATTTCCGCCCGAAAGGCGGAATGTGAGTTATCTACAAATTTTCATATTAAATTACAGATTTTTTGGACTATCATATGAAATAACTATCTACCTAGTGTGAAAAATGTACAAAAATAATCATTTCCCTATATTTACTTTATATGGGAATGATCATGCACATTTTCAGACAAACTCCTCACAATGATAATGAAGTGATTCATACAAAATTTCAAAACTATCGCGATTACTGTTCTACAGATATTCGTAAATAACTATTTACTTTGTAAAGGCATATCCGAGCCTAACTTTGTGCTGTGTCGCGAAATTGATTCGAATTTTATCTCGATACCAACATTAATAACACATTTATGAGTTATAAACTAACTTTCAATAAAAGACTTATATGGGGGCTAAGTTCAATCCAAAAAAAAAAAAATTAAATAAAACTTAATTACATACGGTTAATTATAATCCAATGCCAATATTTGTAAGAAACAAATTTTTCAATATTTTTGTGTTTTTTTTATGAAAACTGGATTTCTCGACAAAAAATTAAGTGATTACAGATCAAACAATTTTAAATTAACAATTTTTAAAGTTAATTTCTACTACTTTTTTAAAAAAGGTAGTATTTTAACTACTTTTTTTTAAAAAAGTAGTATTTCTACTCCTTTTCTAAAATAGTATTATTTCTACACCTTTTCTAAATTTCGACTACCTTTGAAATAAAGTACTTTTTTAAAAAAAAGTACATAGTATTTTCGCTACTTTTTTTTAAAAATGTAGTATTTCTACTCCTTTTCTAAAATACTGCAACTTTTTTTTCTACTACTTTTAAAAAAGTAGTATTTCTACTCCTTTTCTAAAATAATATTATTTCTACACCTTTTCTAAATTTCGACTACCTTAGAAATAAAGTACTTTTAAAAAAAAAGTACATAGTATTTCCGCTACTTTTTTAAAAAAAATTGTATTTCTACTCCTTTTCTAAAATAATAGTATTTAGACTACTTTTTTAAGAAAAAGTGGTATATCTACTTCTTTTTAAAAAGGCAGTATTTTTAATCCTTTTTTTGAAGAAAGTAGAATTTTTACTCCTTTTTTTAAAAAAAGTAGTCTAAATACTACTATTTTAGAAAAGGAGTAGTAATAAAATTTTTTTTTAAAAATGTAATAGAAATACTCGTTTTTTTAAAAAGTAGTAGAAAAAAAAGTAGTATTTCTACTACATACTTTTTCCAAAAAAAAGTAGTATTTCTACTCCTTCTCTAAAATAGTAGTATTTACACTACATTTTTAAGAAAATTAGTATATCTACACCTTTTTTTAAAAAAGGTAGTATTTCTACTACTTTTTTAAAAAGGTACTATTTATACTCCTTTCTATAATACTACTACTTTTCTAAAATAGAAGTATTTAGACTACTTTTTTAAGAAAATGTAGTATATCTACACCTTTTTTTTTGAATAAGGTAGTATTTCTACTACTTTTTTAAAAAAAGTAGTATTTCTACTCCTTTCTAAAATACACTTTTTTAAAAAAGTAGTATTTCCACTACTTTTTTTTAAAAAAAGTTGTATTTCTACTCCTTTTCTAAAATACTACTACTTTTTTAAAAAAAGTAGTATTTCTACTACTTTTTTAAAAAAATTAGTATATCTACTCCGTTTCTAAAATAGTAGTATTTAGACTACTTTTTCTAAAAAAAAGGTGTATTTTTACTAACAACTTTTGAAAAAAGTGGTATTTCTACTAATTTTTTTTAAAAAGATAGTTTTTTAACTACTTTTTTACAAAAAAGTAGTATTTTTACTACTTTTTTAAAAAAAGTAGTATTTCTACTCCTTTTTTAAAATAGTAGTGTTTCTACTAATTTTTTTAAAAAAAGAGGTTTTTCTACTACTTTTAAAAAAAGTAGTATTTCTACTCCTTTTTTTAAATAGTAGTATTTCTACTATAATTGTCTTTCAATGTCTCTCGGCTTCAATTCGTATGGTACCCAATTTCCCTGCTTTTGGATAAATCCTGATGCTTGCAAACATTGTTTTACAACAATCTTCATTGAGTAATGCCTCCAATTCTTTGTAGTGCGATCTTTCTCGTCGGTGTCAAAATCACCACTTCTGACCCGTACACACCATCTCTCGCACGTTGAAACCGACGGACAAATTTACTATAAGCTTCGCTTTCCTGGAACAAAATTCGACTATTTCGAAGCAAACAAACATTGTTGTTTACACCATAATGTTTAATAAGTAAGTGTGAATAAATGGCAGATAAAGAGATGACATCTATTTTAAATCCCGCATTTTTAAGTCATACATAGAATAATTCTAGACCTTGGCAGCATCGAAAATCCAAAAACTAAAAAAATAGCCCTTATTATTCTACTGAACACAGATTGTACTTTTTATAAAAAACTGAGGTCTAATTTAAAAATTTTTTATTTAAAAAACATTTTATTTCCTTTACATTTGTCATCACAGATCTAGGTTTATAGTTAAAAAAAATGTATCACAGATCGGGGTCCTTTTCACGATTAAAAGCAATTAACTACTTTCTGGAGGGTGTATCCTGGCATGCTTTGGTTTCATGATTTTTTAGTGGTTTTGTATACAAATTTATCTTTATAATGTTAAGGAATGAACTCCTTTATCGATCTGTTTAACAACAATGAACTATTTAAAATTATTTCTCTGTTATTTGTATCTGTGCTAGTAAAAGAAGTAACCTAAAAAATTGCAAATATTTTTATTCGTGTGTTATAATATGTATCGTACGACTACTCGTGTAGCAAAAGGGTTTAATGGACCCTCTTTTCATTGACCGTTATTTGTAAATGTTTGCGATATTGCATAATACCAATTTGCTTTTAGTTTTTAGTACGCTTATTGTTGTTATTTAAACATTTTTGTCATTTATTGTATGTTTTTTTTTTGGGTAAATTGTTTTACAAGTATTAAAGGCTTGTATCTCGCTGTGTGTTTAATTTAATTTATTAGCTCGTGCGTGTTTTACCAGTTTTTAATATGAAAAACACATTCGAATAAATTCAATAAAAAAGAGGAAAAAAGTTTTGTTTGTTTTAATTTCAAAATCACTACCAACAACCACATTTGTTAACTCCCCGTTTTAAAGGCAGCAGCAGTTAGCCAGTCGTAGTGGTAGGTAGCTGTGGCTATTTGTACTGACCTTAGTTAATATTTGTTTTGAATTCTGTTTTTTTTTCAACATATTTAATATTGTTGAGTCATTGTAACAATTAGTCATGCGATTAAAGAAGAAATGCGTGACAAAATGTGGTGCAGAATATTTTTAGCAGAGATACGAATGTCAGTTAGAGGGTTATGCAAATTGCTTATGAGGCTAATTAGAATCAAAAATCGTTAGAGGATTATTACCTATAGCGGCTATGTTTGATCTACTAATGCTTTTCTATTTATGCCATCTCCATCAGTATTCAGTCAAGTTTTCCTAGAGTTATTATTTTACATTTTACCTCACGAGAATTAAATGAATTTCCCTGACTTATTTACTTTATAAATGCATTTATTTATAGCAATATTTAATATGAATTTAAATATTTGCCTGCATTAAGTAATATCGAGAATACATTTATTTAAATAAGCACGTTCATAGAGTTATGTGATGCTACGGATGCTAAAGTTGATTTGATATGCTGTGTGACACTTGTAAAACTCAGCCCGTAATCCAATTGTTATTGAACAATTTAAAAAAACCTGCAATTGCAGGGCTTATGGAATCATTTAATGTTGCCACAACAAAGCATTAATATTTTATTTTTAATTGAATGCCAAACTCCACCAAACAATCAAAATTAAAATTTATTTAATAAAAATAAACGAAAAACATCATGGTGCATCCATAGTTGTGCAGCTTATAAATAAAGGGTCTTTCATTAAGAGCTTTCTATCTTTAAATTTAAATAAGACAAAGTTTGTTTTAGATATCATTGACATTCTTTTCGTTTTAAAGGCCTATCCACACATTATGTGTGTAATATAACACCGAAACGTCAACCGCGGTTTCGCTGGATGGAGCGCATCCGTAATATTCCATTTTCAATGAATGTGTCTAATAAATCAGGCTGAATTTGACCGATGTCATGGGTTATGTTGGCTTTGAGGGCCGCTGTGATTTGTGGCTTATTCGCGTAGACCTACAAAAACCCCACAAGAAAATGTCTAGCGTCAAATCTCATGATCTCGATGGCTAGTTCACATCATCTCCACGTGAGATGACCATGCCTTCTAATGACTCATGCAGAAAGTCCAATGAGTTATGAGATGTTTCACTCGTAGCGCCTACCCGTTGAAACCAATTGATAAGACAATTGGATCAAAGGCGCCGCCAGCCTAAAATCACATCGGGATTCATTAGACGATTGGTTTGTTATCGTCCCAAATTCGACAATTTTTTTTGTTGACATTTATACAGGAATGGGACTCATCGCTAAATAGGCAAAGAGCGCAGAATGTTGCCCGATCAGAGCATATATTTTTATAAACTAATTTTATCATTTGCACGTCTTTTTGAACGCTATATCCGTTTATGGTGATTTGCCAGCCAATTCAACAAATGCAGCTTCAACAATGTGGCCGCTATCAATTGTCAAAGTTCGGAAGTCCCTATTGGAAGACCCTTTATACAAAAAAATTAAAAGTAAACAAAATGCCAGTAAATAATGTAAGACAATAATACAATACGATTAAAATTTGCAATTGAGTTGCGTCACATTTCAGCAACGAATTGGACAATTTTGCCCAAACAAGTTTAAATAATGTTTTTTTTTTTTTTGTTTTTGGTAGTCAGACTTAAAATTCCAATTAACAGTGGTTTAAAATAAGTTTTTGTGGTAACAATTGTTCTCGCAAGATCTCTCTCGATTGACCTGGGAAATTAGTAGTTTGTTCTGTTCAACCATACGAATAGAAAAACGATTTTGCATGTCCGAAATGTCCGAATCATTACTTGCGGTGAAAAATGGATCCCGGACAATCCTGGCGCTAAGGTAATGTTCTATATTTGGTGGGAGCAAATGGGTCCTATCTATTAAGAACTGCTGAAATTTGGCCGGACCAACTGATTCGTTTGAGGCGATAATTATCCGAAAACACCCATAATATGCAGTCCGACATGAGTTTTGCTTCACCCGCCATATACCTCCGTGCTCCGTCTAACTGCTATTTGTTTCGATCGGTGCAGAACGTTCTCACTGGGACACGCTTCACAGTTTTAAGTCATACACCCAATAAATTAAATATAAATCCAAACAATTCACTTTTCCGAAAGAGGCTCGACTTGTCAACAGTCGCGCAAATCATTTTGTAGCCACCCGTTCAGGAATGAAAAGAATCACACTGCAAAACTCCATTTGATAAAAAAAATTACAATAACAATAATGTTTTTATAAAATGAATTGTAACGTAAAGGCGGCAAACAAACTGAATTATTTTAATTTCAATATTTTTGCGCAATTATTGACCATGAACTGATTAAAATTCCAAGAAAGTCTCACGAATTGAATGAAATGTCGAAATCACACAAAATCATATTCATACATACATGTATGTAGTACATTGTATTGTAAATTGTACTGAAATCGTAAAAAAGAAAACAAAAAAAGGTAGTATGTATAATTGAAACAGATAAAAGCCCAATAATTACAATGAACTGCTAAAGACATACAAAATCTTAATAATAAATAAACACTTGTGGCAAATAAATGAACGAATACAAATTATTTGGGAATATAATACGATTTACATATCAATAGCCACAATTACTTATTGATATCAACAAAACTTATTTAGCCTAAAGCCACAGATATAAGTGAGTAAAGTACTTTATTTCATTTGAATCTTTCTGGCCATACTAAAATTTAATTAGGGTCACTCAAGACAAAAAAAAGAAGAAAATTGTGGTCCAATAATTGTCATAACTTATGATGTGTCAAAACCAAAAAGAACAAAACAATACTAATGTACGCCTGAGCACGTTTACATCTTTCACTTTTCTAGTAGGTTTTGACGTCACTCCAAAAAATTACATGAGACTACCCCAAAATCATTGCCAACGTGCTACAAAAACTCAAGGGTGTTTACTCGTATTTGTGTGGAGCACTTTATTTGCCACTTATCTTTTATCGTCTAGAAAATGGCAAAATATAAAAAAAGAAGAAAATCCCTTACCTAAACTAAATAGTTTTCTTAGTACATAAAGGCAGGAAGGCGTACATATGTGCGTTTACATAAAATTCCATTAGGGTGGTGCCAATTTTAAAGAAGTCTTGGGTAAAACATTTACCAAAAGCCACAAATTTCTTCATCTCTTTCAAAGTATGGTTTGGTGACAGGTTTACACCATCTTTCTCGATAGCTAAATATTAGAGTCCGACTGTTGAAATCAGATTTGAAATACATTCAACCGTTTTTGCTCTACAGAAAACTGTGCTCAAAATCCGCATCTTTAGGTGCGTTGAACCACCACAAGGAGTGAACATTTTCCAAAAAAAAGGACGCCATTATTATTATTATTTACGCAAAAACCTTCAGAAAAATTATGATAACCGAAAAACAAATGAAGTGACCTGGTCACAAACGAACTCTACTAAATATACATTGCAATCTAAAAACTATGAAAATTTAATTCAATTTAATCAGATATTCTTTTCTGAAGTGGAGCGTATACCAAAGAGAGCGTTCTGCATCGACCGAAACAAATAGTAGTCGTACGGGGCACGGTCTCGACTATAAATCGGGTGAAGCAAAGCTTCCCAAACACGTCTTTCTAAATACCTTTTAGCAGGTATTGCAACAGGTGGCCGAGCGTTATAATAATGGAATATTACGGTTTAATGTCTGGTCGCATATTCTGGTCGTTTTTCGGACAATGCTCGACTCCAACGAATCAGTTGTATTCGGTACAGTTTCCCTGTGATGTTCTGGGCACATTTCAGCAGCTCCCACCAAATATCCATACCTTAGCGCCATGGTTATTCTTACGCTTCGGGTTATCGCTAGTAATGATTCAGTGCAAAAATTATTTTCTTTTATAGCGTTTAAGCATCATTTCGGACAAGCAAAAAGCATCTCGTCTTCAATTCGTATGGTACCCAATTTCCCTACTTGTGGATGAATACTGCTGCTCGCAAACATTTTGAAATTGCTGCTTGAGTAGTTCCCAATGATTTTTCTTGGATTAATGCCTCCAATTCTTTGTCTTCAAACTGTTTTGGCTGGTATAAGCGATCTTTGCCTTCTTGTCAAAATCACCACTTCAGAACCGCACAAACCATCTGTCGCACGTTGAAACCGATGAAACACATTCACCATAAGCGGTGAGCAAGCGGTGTTTTTAAGCATATATTTTTTTCAAATTAAAGAAGCAAAGAAAAACTTCCCGCATATGACGATTCGTTGGCATAAAATTCGACACTCGTTTACACTCAGTACCATTCGTATTCTAAAAATATGCTGAACCCTATTAAAATGATAATTGCTGTCCTAAAATAGCTGTCATCCTACTCTTAACACATGTATCCATCCATGCAATTGGAAATATGTACAAACTTTTGTTGTCTTAATTTATTATTTTTATACCCTACAACACCATAGTGAGGAGAGTATATAGCGTTAATACTGATGTTTGTAACACCCACAAATATTTATCTAACAGCCACCAATAAGTATACAGATCGACTCAAAAACACTTTCTGACACTTTTAACGATAGACAATCTGGCTGGCTGGTTGTCTGACTGTCCATGTAAACTGAAACTGGTTGACATCGGTCCATTATTTCCCCAAACCTTTATATAAAATTTCTTTCCGAAATACGACTTTTTCTCATAAATATCTAATTTATATTGGTATTTAAAAATATTTAAAAATTGTTTGCGGATCGATCTCTAACTGACTATAGCTCTCATATAAGGGCCACTACCAAAAATCACTTTAAAGAGCATAAATATCTAAAATCCAAACAAAATTCTATACAAATAAGTTTTATATAGACAAAAATTATATGATGTCGATCGGTTTATAATTGAACATAGCTCCCATATATTACCCACTTCCCAAAAACACTTCAATGAACATAAATCCCTCTTCATATCCACATAAACTTGAACAAAAAAAGAGAACTTAATTTCATGGCCACTTCCGAACATCACTCAGGAACAATAAATTATTGAAATTTTTAACGAAATTGATACTCAATGTATAGTAATATATGGTCGGACTAGACCTACTATTCTTTCCATCTATTTCTTTGAATCCTTTCAACACATGGCAAATTATTTTTCTATGTTTAACTCCAAGCACAACACATACATAATTCAAAATGTCTACCGAAACGAAACAGGAAAAAGAATTATATCAGTTCCAAAAAAAAGTTTTGTTTTATGGTACATTGGTGTTGTTTGCTTTTAGATTTAATAAAAGTGAGAAAAAAGTTATTAAGTTTAAATAATAACAGGAATAGGAAATTTTTTTTTAGTTAAAAAACATGTAACCTTTATGTCAAGTAAACTTATTCTATGGAACAATAGTTATTAAGAATTCTCTTGTGGATGAAATACTTCCGAATTGTAATCCAAACTAAATACATTAAATATGTGGGTTTGAAACACATAAAACAAGTACAAGTACAAGTTAAGCAAGTGATCAATATATTCCTTATAGACAGTAATTGTCACTATTGTCTTATCACTTGGCTGACTGCAATTTATATTGTTTGAGTCATTTGACAAGTATGTGCTCTTTGTAGTGCAGAGAGAAGACAATTGGTTACTTTATATATCCCAAGTAATCTAGCGTGTAGACAATTGCCAATTATGTGTATCCAAGTAGTCTGTAGTATAGTCATTTTAAATGTTCTGTGAGTAATACTCAGAGAACAAACTGGTTTCATATAAACTGTGTTGATATAATTCTCATACAGTTTATTTTTATTTTTGCTTAAGTATACTGATATCCCATGTAACATATCATGAACTCAATAGTCACTTTGGTGTATCTTAGTGAGCTATAGTGAAGTTACTGCACTTTGGAATACAATCCATTGGAGAGTTGTTTACACTATCTATGATATGCCTTTTTATCTGACTATTTGAGGATAATTAGCACCCGTACATTTTATAATAACTAGTTATGTAGCTGATCAAGTAAACAGTTTGGTAGCTAGTAAGGTAACTGACACTATTTAACCAGTATGTGAATCCTATGCGTTGACTACTTTGAACCAGCTATTGGACAGTCCCTTTGTAATCAAAAAAAGTCAACTGACTCCCTGCTTAGGACATGCACGTGTTAAAATAACTATGAAGTAACTATGTAGTTCCCACCCTAAATGATGGGTAAAATCACTAGTTGCGCACTGTCTTCTAGAACTGCTGGGTATTTTATACAAATTGTGTTGATATAATTCTCATACATTTTATTCTCATGTATCTTATGTCTATTAATAACCTAAAATGGAGTCAGTTTAAGAATTTATTTTGTTCTGCACTTTAGAAAATAGCTATTTTACCCACCAGAAGCAATCTATTGGTTTGTAAACAAGCTATCGGTTATTTGACTGCCAATGACTGTCTTTTTAACTGATAATTTTATGTTATGTAGCTGATCAAGTAACCAGTTAGGTAGCTAGTAAGGTAACTGAGTATATGTAACCGTTATGTAAATCCATTGCGTTGACTACTGTGGACCAGCTATCAGACTCAATCTATCAGTGTCAATGTAATCAAAAAGGGCCATACACGTGTTAAAATAACTAGTCACGTAGCTAGTTATATAAGTAGTTTTCACTCTAAATAATGCTAAATTCACTAGTTCGGGACAGTCTCCCAGAACTGCTGGAATGTATCAAGTTTTTTGTTTCTTGTTGTTCATGTATTCACGTGAATTTAAACCTTTTTTTTTAGGGCATTTCAGTCAGAATCCAATAGACCTAATTTTATGCAACTAAATTTATTTATTTATAATTTTTGAGTCCAAGTCATTCATATGTGTCTAAATTAATGTTTCTAGAACCTTGAGAAGAATAGAAGTACTATAAAATTTCCGTTGTGGATTCTCACTCCATGTTTGTGGGTTAATTTTTACTTAAAATTCAAAAGGTTCCATTATAGGAATTAAATGTATCATTAAGTCCCTATGTGAAGTGACAATTATTCAGTATCATATAGTTTTATTATATACAAATCTAAAATATATTAATACAAGAATGAAAAATTACCATTAAGTCCCCTTTTTGTGGCCTCTAACTAATCCAGGATCATAAACAAATTATAAATTATTTTTTGGTACTATTAGCTTACTATTATGTTGATAAATTTATACATTTGAAATGTTTAAAATACCATCAAATGGAAATATCCAATTTTCCTCTGAACTCCCTTCAAGCTAGAATGTTCAAAATACTTAATTTCATGTCACATTTTCTTACTGAAACTATGCAAATCTGAGCTCATTTGTTTAAATCAAAATTATTTACTCGAATTTTGCCCGAGGCGAATCTATAAAATACAATTTCCGCCCTAAACCAATTAGTAGCTTCAAATCGGTAGTCAACCTTCATTACAAACACAGAAGAAAACCAAATAAACATTAAATATTGACTTGAATTGTTTCCATATGTACATATAAACAAATAACTTTAGTTGTTGATGATATAATTCACCATACTGTTTATTGCATATTTAAACTACTCCCTAATGTATGCTAAAAATATTTTACCTACCACACACTTTTACATATAGTGTTGCATACTGTTAGGCTTCTAATAAAATGTGCTTATTTTGTTGGTTTTTATATAATTTTGAATGTTGTATAAATTATACGATGGATGCAATCATGTGGCTTTACAAGGCCACATGGCTTTCAGTAGATAAAAGTTAAGCTATAAATAAAATGTTGTTGCTGATTTATCATTGGAACTGGTAACAGAAGTTTGAACCATGTGTTCATAAATAAAGGAATAAAAAGGATTGATGCGAAGCATGTGTTTTTGTTGAAGAAAAACTAACATTTTAAGTCAAGCACTAGGGCAGGTGTAAATACAGGGTTTAAGGTTAGTTTGTAGCTTATTATTATGGTTCAACATTAAATGGCTTTTATGAATGATATAAAACATATGAATATATTACTAAAACTAAAAAATTGCCATATTTGTTGTGTCATACAATCTATTTAGAATTACATTTCTAACAAGATTTTTTTCAGTTTAAAAATAAGGAAATTATTACATTTTATACCATACAAGAATTATTTCTTGATGTTTTCTTATTTGACATGACGTCAAAATCTGAACTAATCTAAAACTAAAAAATTGCCATATTTGTTGTGTCATACAATCTATTTAGAATTTCATTTCTAAAGAGATTTTTTTCAGTTTAAAAACAAGGAAATTATTACATTTTATACCATACAAGAATTATTTCTTGATGTTTTCTTATTTGACATGAGGTCAAAATCAATTACTTACAAATAGAAGTATTTGCTCAGAATTTTAAATTTCAAATGTCACTCTCTAATTGTTTTTAAATATTTAATTTGATTATTAGAAAATACACTTTACTTACCTTTCAATCATAACTAATACAAAAATACTACAAATTTATTAATAAACTCAAATTGAAGTTTTAAAATTGTATCGATTTATTTTTTTTATATATATTTTAAACATTTATTAAAAATTTAAAATCTAAAAAAATAATAAAATATTCCATATAAATACATACATTAGCATTATGTGGGTCCTTTGCAGTAGGAAACCAATTTTGTTGTTGTTCTTGCTTTCAATACAATAACTCTTAAAGGATATTTGCATAACAAAATATGTACATATGCAGATTTGGATTGGTTTGGTTTGGCTTGGTTTTGACCTCAACTCAATAGTATTTGCAATACTTCTGAGTATTAGCTACACACATAGTTGTTTGTTAACAATAATACAAAAAGTAAAAAATATAACAATTTTTGAGAAAATTATTGAATAAAAAAATTTCATGATGTTTCATAAATTTAATAAAACTTTATAAAATTTAACAATATAATCACTTGAGATAATTTATTTTGTAAATACGATTAACTACAGCAGGACGAGTACATTTATGAAATGAATGTTTCAGTGGTTGGAACAGCAAACGAAATTTGGTACATGTTTGTGATATGATCTTAAACATTTTCTTTAATACCATTAGACATTATGGTCACTGTAATCATTTATATGATTGCTACAACCATATTATATTAAAAACTGCTGCAATCAGATTTGTTTTTAGTTATCAAGTATATGATGGAGGCTAGCATTGGTACATGAAAAACGTACCATACGGTTAATAATATACATATATGAATAAATTCTTATCATGTTAAAAAAATGTCTGTGATCATATCACAACTCTGTTTTTTTTTGGGTGTACATTTGCTTGGCCCTTATTTTGAACTTTTTTGATTTTCGGATCACGTTTGATAAATCGGATAACGTTTAGAGGTAAAATAGATTTTCTTTATTTTTGCTCTAGGTCCTTTAGTTTACGAGTTATAAGCAATTTAAAATATTTTGGAATTTTCATCATGAAAATCAATTTTTGGTGGGAAAAATAAGTGATCACAGATTTTCTTTATTTTCGCTCTAGGCCTTTTAGTTTACGAGTTATAAGCAATTTTAGATATTTTGGAGTTTTCATCATGAAAATATAGTTTTGGTGGGAAAAATAAGTGATCACAGATTTTCTTTATTTTCGCTCTAAACCCTTTAGTTTATGAATTATAAGCAATTTTAGATATATTGGAATTTTCATCATAAAAATCTAATTTTGGTGGGAAATTTGAATGATCACAGATTTCCATTATTTTCGCTCTAGGACCTTTAGTTTATGAATTATAAGCAATTTTAGATATTTTGGAATTTTCATCATAAAAATCGAATTTTGGTGAAAATTATGAGTGATCACAGATTTCCATTATTTTCGTTATAGGGTGCGAATTTTGCGTGATCACAGATTTTCATTATTTTCGCTCTAATCCCTTTAGTTTACGAATTATAAGCAATTTTAGATATTATGGCATCATAAAAATCTAATTTTGGTGGGAAATATGAGTGATCACAGATTTTCATTATTTTCGCTCTAGTCCTTTTAATTTACGAATTATGAGAAATTTTAGAAATTTTGGAATTTTCATCATGCAGATCGAATTTTGGTAAGAAATATCAGTGATCACAGATCTTCTTTATTTTTTCTCTAACCTTTAGTTTATGTATTAAAAGCAATTTTAGAAATTTTAGAATTTTCATTATGAAAATCGAACTTTCAGTGATCACAGATTTTCTTTATTTTCGCTCTAATCCCTTAAGTTTACGAATTATAAGCAATTTTAGATGTTTTGGAACATTCATCATAAAAATATAGTTTTGGTGGGAAAAATAAGTGATCATAGATTTCCTTTATTTTCGCTCTAAACCCTTTAGTTTATGAATTATAAGCAATTTTAGATATATTGGAGTTTTCAACATGAAAATTGAATTTTGGTGGGAAATATGAGTGATCACAGATTTTTCTTTATTTTCGCTCTAGGACCTTTAGTTTATGAATTACAAGCAATTTTAGATATTTTGGAATATTCTTTATGAAAATCAAATGTTGGTGGGAAATATGAGTGATCACAGATTTTCATTATTTTCTCTTTGGTTTATAAATTAAAAGCAATTTTAGAAATTTTAGAATTTTCATTACGAAAATCGAACTTTGGTGGGAAATATGAGTGATCACAGATTTTCATTATTTTCGTTCTAAACCCTTTAGTTTACGAGTTATAAGCAATTTTAGAAATTTTGGAATTTTCATCATAAAAATCTAATTTTGTTGGGAAATATGAGTGATCACAGATTTTCATTATTTTCGCTCTAATCCCTTTAGTTTACGAATTATAAGCAATTTTAGATATTTTGGAGTTTTCATCATAAAAATCTAATTTTGGTGGAAAATATGAGTGATCCCAGATTTTCTTTATTTTCGCTCTAGGACCTTTAGTTTACGAATTATAAGCAATTTTAGATATATTGGAGTTTTCAACATGAAAATTGAATTTTGGTGGGAAATATGAGTGATCACAGATTTTTCTTTATTTTCGCTCTAGGACCTTTAGTTTATGAATTACAAGCAATTTTAGATATTTTGGAATATTCTTTATGAAAATCAAATGTTGGTGGGAAATATGAGTGATCACAGATTTTCATTATTTTCGTTCTAAACCCTTTAGTTTACGAGTTATAAGCAATTTTAGATATTTTGGAATTTTCATCATAAAAATCTAATTTTGTTGGGAAATATGAGTGATCACAGATTTTCATTATTTGCGCTCTAAACCCTTTAGTTTACGAATTATAAGCAATTTTAGATATTGTGGAATTTTCATTATGAAAATCGAACTTTGGTGGGCAATATCAGTGATCACAGATTTTCTTTATTTTCATTCTAACCCTTTAGTTTACGAATTATAAGCAATTTTAGATATTTTGGTATTTTCTTCATGAAAATCGATCTTTGGTGGGAAATATGAGTGATCACAGATTTTCTTTATTTTCGCTCTAAACCCTTTAGTTTACGAATTATAAGCAATTTTAGATATTTTGGTATTTTCAATATGAAAATCGAATTTTGATGGGAAATATTAGTGATCACAGATTTTCATTATTTTCGTTATAGGTCCTTTAGTTTATGAATTATAAGCAATTTTAGATATTTTGGAATTTTCTTCATGAAAATTTAATTTTGGTGTGAATTATGAGTGATCACAGATTTTTTTAATTTACGAATTATGAGGAATGATATATTTTGGAATTTTCATTATGAAAATCGAATTTTGATGGGAAATATGAGTGATTACAGGTTTTCTTTATTTTCGCTCTAGGACCTTTAGTTTATGAATTATAAGCAATTTTAGATATTTCGGAATGTTCTTCATGAAAATTTAATTTAACAAGATTTCCATTATTTTCGCTCTAACCTTTAGTTTATGTATTAAAAGCAATTTTAGAATTTTCATTATGAAAATCGAACTTTGGTGGGAAATATGAGTGATCACAGGTTTTCATTATTTTCGCGCTAAACCTTTTAGTTTACGAATTATAAGCAATTTTAGAATTTTCATCATAAAAATATAATTTTGTTGGGAAATATGAGTGATCACAGATTTTCATTATTTTCGCTCTAATCCCTTCAGTTTACGAATTATAAGCAATTTTAGATATTATGGAATTTTTATCATCGAATCGAATTTGGATAGGAAATATGAGTGATCACATATTTCCATTATTTTCGCTCTAGGGCCTTTAGTTTACGAATTATAAGCAATTTTAGAATTTTCATCATGAAAATCGAATTTTGGTGATAAATATTAAAATTAAATTTTCCATGAAGAAAATTCCAAAATATCTAAAATTGCTTATAATTCATAAACTAAAGGTCCTATTAGATTAGAGCGAAAATAATGAAAATCTGTGATCACTGATATTTATCACCAAAATTCGATTTTCATGATGAAAATTCTAAAATTGCTTATAATTCGTAAACTAAAGGCCCTAGAGCGAAAATAATGGAAATATGTGATCACTCATATTTCCTATCCAAATTCGATTCGATGATGTGAATTATGAGTGATCACAGATTTCTCATTATTTTCGCTCTAATCCCTTTAGTTTACGAATTATAAGCAATTTTAGATATTTCGGAATTTTCATCATAAAAATCTAATTTTGATAAGAAATATGAGTGATCACTGATTTCCATTATTTTTGCTCTAGGGCCTTTAGTTTACGAATTATAAGCAATTTCAGATATTTTGGTATTTTCAATATGAAAATCGAATTTTGATGGGAAATATGAGTGATCACATATTTTTTTAATTTTCGCTCTAGGCCCTTTAGTTTACGAATTATAAGCAATTTTAGATATTTCGGAATTTTCGTTATAAAAATCAAGTTTTGGTGGGTGATCACAGATTATATTTATTTATTTTTTTTATAAAATCCTTTCACATTTTTTGTTTCACTACGATAGACTACATAACTTGTCCTAAACAAACGAATTTTATATACTTTGTTACCTTGGACAATTTTGATTCCATATATGAAATAGAATCGGAAGTTCAAATAACACCTCTAAATGTTATCTCATTTTACTCACATTTTCAGCATTTCAAACTTGGACGCACCGAAAATGCCAAGTGTTCAAAATGAAGGCCACCATAGCGTAAATGAATGTATAAAACTGAATTGTACGGATTTAAAAAATTTAGTCGCTGTTCTCTTAAAAAATCTACAACAATTCGTTGTGTGTTCATTAAACACTTCACAGTGTATTATATATTAAGTACATTGTTATATTTATATTGGTTTGCTTTCACAGTTATCTATTTATATAGAAAACCTGCATTAGATGAGGTTTCTAATTTACAATTTGGTGCCACAGTAAAGTAATTGCAACAGTATTCCGTTTAATTACAAACGTGGACTATCAATGACTGTCTGCACCGTACAACTATTGACACGTATGCTGCCGGCTAAACATAAATTTGCACCATTTTGTTCTGAGCTACGTTTACGTTGAAATCGCTTGCCACACCATTGGATGCCCTTGAATGTATCCCAGAATGCACGACGGAAATTTGCATTCATAAAACAATATGTGATGGGATTGCAGCAGGACGATGAATAAGCCAACAATTGCAGCACACTGATGGAGGTGTAGTCAATGTACTCGTAAATGGCTGAGCCAATGTACATGGCGACGGTGTTGATAACGTAGAGCGGTGTCCAACATATAAAGAATTCTAATACCAATACGGAAAGCATTTTGACGACACGTTTTTTACTCTCCAAATTCTTTGCAATATTGTTTCTGGAAAGAGAAGTATAGATTAGATGAATATTAAGTAAGTGTGAGGAGAGGAGAAATATTATACGAATAAACACTTTAGAAGATGTACTATACAATTTATTTATATTATTGCGGCAATTATAATATATTAAAATTACGATTCACATGATTGTAGTAAATAAATGTATGTTTAGTTACCCCAATAATACAAATAATTACAGTGACCATAATATTGTTAAGAAACTTTGTTTAAATGGTTTATGGTAAACATGTACAACTATTTATTTATCTCTGCTGTTGGCTTAGCATCCAAATTAAAATGAAAAACAAAATTACCATAATACGACTCGAAGGCCCAAAGTTCATAAAAACAGTTACTAGCAAATTGCCAACTGATTATTCAACATCCCATTCCATCTTACATCAAGAAAAATCGTAACATAGTTTTATGTAGAACGAATCTAGCTACAAATCTTAATTTCTATGTATTTTAAAACGTAGTCTTTTTCACATTTTTACCCAATTTAATACTTATACCTTCACGTACCTTCTTAGAACAGATTCTGTGGCCTTTAAACTTCTCTTGCTATTAAAAGATTTCTTTGTATCCGTTTTGTGATTCAATTGTGGCACTACCTGTTGTTGAACCATGCAGTAACAACGTGCATGATTATGATATTGCTGTTGCATCTGGTAGCGATACATTGTTGTGGTGGCTGACGATGTTGATGCTGACACCGTTGATGATGACGGCAAAGCCATTGTTGCTGTTGTCATGTTTGCGCTGTTGGGATTAATGTTTGTTGCTGTCGTATTGCCACCGCTACTGCAACAATCGGCTGTGCAAAAATTGCTGGTAGCTGTGGCATCCTTATCCGACAGTGTAGTCTTTAGAGTGGCAAAACGCATACAATATAAGTGGGGACGTCCGCTATAAGTGTTTGTGTTAGAGGAATTTGAACGTTTGCAGCATAAACGTGAAATAGGTTCTGAAATTAGAGGTAAAAGGAAATTGAAATTAGATTATGTTGATTTTAAAAGGTATTTGTAAAGAAAAGTTTATAAATTTGGCATGTGCAATTGTAATTATTTTTTAACATACACAATTTTAAATATTATTAAAATTGACATTGGTTTTCATTAAAAAAGATGTGGTTATTTTGTCTTTAAGTATTTTTTATTAAAAATTCCAAGTATGAAAATATGTATCTATAACTTTTTCATGTTTCATAAAAATGTTTACGTGAAAAATACCGAATTTTAAAAGATTTGAAACGTAAATTTTTAAGAAATACTTTCGATGTATATTTCCTGTTAGTTATATGCTTTTTAATAGTCTGAAATGGTTTTCTTTAAAATACATTACGATAACATTCACGATAAAATCCACAGAATTCAAATCCAAATTACGGGAAAAATTTAAGTGTTGTATTGGCTGCATAAGTTAAAAAGCGAAATGTTTCCAAATTTTTCTCTTTTATTTTTAAAAATTTTCACAATATAAATTTATTCAAAGTATTGGCCATATCGAGTCCTTAGCGACATTTTCAAATTTTTTATTTTATTGCAAAAATTAAAATTTTATGGACCGACTGATGTTTTAGCGTTCTCAGAATATGAAAATTGTTAATAACTTCAAAATTATAGGGGGTAAGATTTTATCGTAAGTCAATGTTTTCATTTTACAGTAAACGAATTTTTTTTTTTTATTTAATTATTATTTTCAACAACCTAGCTTATTGGCCATAATCGGTTATAAATTTCTACTTAATAAAAATGTTTTACAAAAAATTTAATTAATGAATTTAATTAATAAAAATATAAATTATAAATATAAATAAAGCTTAACACAAATTGTACGAATTAAACAAAACTCCACTCAACTCCTAAAAATAATCAACTATTTATAGTGTTTTGATAGATGACATCAGCACATGTAACATGATAAAAAAAAATCGTTCACCAGTGTTACAAAAACAATAATCCAGATAAGCATATAACAGATACAATCACCCAAGAACAAAATAGTATACATAGGTGTTAATGGAAGGGTCAAAAAGTGTACATTAGTCAATGTCATTCACAGAGATGCGAAAAAAATAGATAGAACAGTCCTGCAAGGGAAATTCAAGTCATCAAGGTAGCAAATATCCAAACAACTAGCCAATACTCAAACACTAATATTACAAGCAAGCTTAACAATAACTATGGCGAGTACAACAAGTCTAAAAGAAAAAAAAAACATTTACAAAGAAGCAACCTCCTATTCCAAAACAATGCCCACACACTGTCCGCAAATTCTCTTCCACGCGAATATATAAAATGGTGCATCCACAGATGTCTTTATACAATACGACACTCCATCAGGTCCAAGTCTCCTAAAATGTCACAGCAACTCACAGCACAACCCTACAAATATTAACGATCATAATGTTGCCAATATAGTATCTTAAAATCTATAGAATTAGAACAGAAATTGATTGACACGAAAAACCAACAGTGCAGAAAAACATTAAATTTCCAAAAAGCTATCAGAAATATTTACATTAAAAAACCCACAAAAAAAAACAATAAACAACTAAAGCAATTACCTCCCCATAATCATCCTGAGGTATAAAAAAGCATTAAAGAAATTAACATATAACAAATAATGGAATTTTATCGTAAGCGACACATAGTGGTATAGAAAAAGAAGAGGGAAATAAATCTGTAACTTCTAAATGATTAGATTGGTTTGAATGAAATTTCACATGCGCAAAGAAGAAGTTCTGTTGAGTTTAAGTTCTGAATGTGGACCTCATGGGCCCACCAGGGGCGCGACCAAGGGTCCTCAAAGTAGGACACCTCGGGTATGTTACATTTTTAAAACGATTCTATTTCTTCGTTTGTGTTCCGATTTCAAAAAAAATTACACATATAGCATCTTTTTACCTAGTCGTAGCTATCAATTACCTCTTATAGCTTAGGAGATATTCGCATTTGAAAATTAAATTTTCAACAGTTTTAGCCAGCCTACTCCAGTTTTTTGATAACAGCGTATCCAAATATTTTCCGATTTTCTCCAGGTTTCCTTCATTAGACTAACAACATGTGTATGTGTCAAATAGAAAAAGAAGCGTTTAAAAATAATGCCTAAGTCCAAAGTTATATTCATTTTAATTTAAAAAATTTTAAAAAGCCGATTTTTCGCAAATTTTTTGGGAAAAAAGAACTTTTTTTCTTTTTATGTTATCGCAAAAAAATTCTAAGAGGATGTATAAGGAATTTATACTTTCTGAAAGCTAAGTTTTCCTAAAATATTTTAATTGAAAAAAATTATAATTTTCTTACCGAGGGGACCAGGTCCATTCAAAAAACACCTATTTTTTTATGTAAAAAACGTTTTTAATTATTTTGTAAAGGGTTCCGATAACTCAGACCCTGGTATGGATATTATAGCCAAAACACTAAAAATTTCCATTTTTGGAATTTCTCAAGAATTTTTTGGTTAAATAATTTTGCTGATAATAAATTTCAAAATTCGTTTTTATTTTTCCATTTTGAATATAAAATTTTACATAACTGTGAAATTTCATTAAAAACTATTCATAAATAACAATTTTATTTCAATTCGAAGAATTTGTATCTATGCAAAAATTCAATAAAAAACATTTTTTGTCATATTTTTCAATAAAGTATTCCATGAATTTTTAATTGTTAAAAGTTATAAATATTTTTGAAAAATAGACAAATAGCTTGAACGAAATAACATTTTTAATTTTATGTATAAATTTCAAAATAATCGAAAAAACCTTCTCCTGTAAAATTTGTGTTTTGTTGCTTACGATAATTTGGCGCAAAGGCTCGATATGTTAACTATGACCTTTTCCCATCTTGCTGGCAGGATATGTATTCCGAGCCAAAAGAACTGCTCATCTGTTGAGGCCAAGAACGAATCAAGCCAATATCGGATATTATGTTCCAAAGTGAAGCGTATCCCAGAGAGAGCGTACTGCATCGATCGAAACAAATAGTAGTCGGATGGGACACAGTGTGGACTATAAAGCATGTGAGACAAAACTTCCCAACCACTTCATTCTAAATACTTTTTAACAGGTATTTCAACATGTGACCGAGCGTTGTCATGATGGAATATTACGGTTTCAAGTCTGGCTCACTTTAAACGAATCAGTTGCATTCAGTACAAGTTCGCTGTGATGTTCTGCCCAGATTTCATCCCTTTTGCTCCCACCAAAGACAGACCTAACCTTAGCGCCATGAATATTTTGCTTTGGTTTCGATTTAGCTACGGGTTATCGAAATGGACCCACTTTTTATCGCTAGTAATGATTCGGTGCAAAAATGATTTTCTTTTATAAAGTTTAAGCATCGTTTCGGACATGCAAAATCGTCTTTCAAGGTGTTTCTCAGCTTCAATTTGTATGGTACCAGATTTCCCTGCTTTTGGATGAATCCTGCTGCTAGAAAACGTTTTGAAATTACTGCTTGAGTAGCTTCCAAAGATTTTGCAAGCTCTTGTTGAGTTTTACAATAATCTTCATTTAGTAATGGTTTCAAGTCTTGGCTTTAAAACCTTTTTTGGCTGGCCTGGGCGATATTCCGTGTCAAAATCACCACTTCTGAACCGCACGAACCATCTCTTTGGTGAGCAATTGGCGTTATTCAGTGGCATTTTTTTTTCAAATTAAAGAAGTAAAGCAAAACTTCCCGCATATGATGCTTTGTTGATAGAAAATTCGACATTTTCGAAGCAAAAAAATAAAAACTTGGTTGTTTACACTGTAATAACTAAGTGAGAATAAACCTTTCAAAATGACATATAAGTTATTAAAAATAAAAACCATGTTCAAGGGATACGCCATCTATTGTAATTCCCGCATTTTTAAGTTATACACCCAATAATTTTCCCGAAATCCGTAGAATTCAAATCCAAATTACGGTGAATCTTTAAATATTGTATTTACCTAATATTTTTTAGTTTTATTATGCTTATCGCAAAGAGCTGTCCTTCAAATTTTAATATTTGTTTAACAATTTTTTTTTTAAATTGTGATTTAATCCCACGAAGACAAATTTTATTGTCCTTGGCCTTAGCAGGTTTAGCTATATTTTCTTTTGGATTTTTCATATAAAACTGCACCGTTTTACTTTCTATGAGATGAACTTATTTTTAAAACTTATTATTTACTATTTATTTCATAACTCATTTCCTAACTGTTTCCTTTGGTTAAACTAAACTTATTTCCGGATTTTCAACACATTTCTTTTGTTGCATGAAGTGATTTAACAATTTACGACTTTAGCATTTATCACAGGGTTAAGTAGTTGCATGAAGTAAGTTTATGCAAAATTTATAGCAGACATTACTTAATTTAAACTTATTTTTTATACTGAATTAAAACTTTTCGCGGAAATTGTAATGGCTTGACACAAATTTGCTGGTATAAAGTTTATGAGACACTGTCAATGTTCTTAAAAAACGTAGGGTGTGGCATTTAACATAGAATTTTTCGATTTGCGTAGCTACCAAGGTCTAGAATTGTTGACCCTTTTATATCTGAAGTCAAAATTGTCAAAGATTTTCAATAAAAAGTTTTAAGAATATAAACTAGATGACATTAGTTTCACATAGAACCGTGACTACTACAAAAATATATTGGACAATTTTAACTCCACTTATAATAGGATTAAAAATGTTCTAAAAATTTAAAATAACATTTTAAGCCATTACATGGTCAATATTCTAGAAAAATATCATTCAGTTTGCTTCTGTATTTTAGAAGGGACGAGGTTTCCCTGATTTACCACAAACATTGGATAAAAAGTCAAATAGAAATTTATCTTTTCACTGATTAATAATTAATGAAACAGTCAATTATAAAAGTTAATAACAATTACAGAAAAACAAATATAACAAGAATAAATAAATTGCAATTTTAATTTTTTAAATAAAATTAATTTACATTTCATTAACTTGGTTTGTTTGTCCAGTTATTGTTGCAAGTATTCGCAATAAAGTTAACAGAGAAATACAATTTATTTTTTAAATTACAACTAATGAATGCATTGCTGTGTATACAGAGTCTATATAAATAATAAATTTAATAAACTGTCGTGTATTTTTAGACTTTATTTACACAAATAAACACACAACATACATAGATACTCGTACATACATATATGGATATCTAAGTAGAACAATATCGTGTAAATTATATCTCATTCACATTGTTGCACGGTTCGGTTTGTTTTATTTTATTTTGCGTGTAATTTGTTTTCTATTAAATAATTTAACGCAATTCAATCACCACTTAATCACTTAATCTACGTGTGTTTTGTTGTTGCCGTATTACAGAAATATTTTATCTATTTTGATGGAATATAATCACATTAAACCAAATGATAGACAGGCAAAATAATAGATATTCACAAACTAGGAAAAAAAAGTCTATAGAAATTAATTGAAACAACATGCATGATGTCGTGTGGCATTCTACATATTGTGCACTTACATTAGGGTGGTGCAAATTTAAAGTGCTAAGTCCACTTTTTATGTTTACAATAATGTCGTTTTTTTCACTTTGTTACTGTGATATGCAAACATGCTAAGTCCATTTTTTAAATTGCAATTTATTATCTCAGTCAAGTGGTATAGAGTACAACTAAGTTATTAAATATGTAATAGCGACAATTTCAAATGAAATTTGTTTTAATTACACTGTCCAACAGCATTTTTGGAATAGAATAGCGACCCTATAATTCTGAAAGGGCATGTTGAGTAGATCATTTTTGTTGAATAAACTTATAGTCCAGCTAGTCTAATTATACCCTTCACCTTCGTGAGAAGGGTATATATAAGCTTGTCATTCCGTTTGTAATTTCTACATTTTTCATTTCCGACCTATATATTCTGGATCCTTATAGATAGCGGAGTCGATTAAGCCATGTCCGTCTGTCTGTTGAAATCAATTTTCTGAAGATCCCACATATCTTTGGGATCCAAATCTTCAATAATTCTGTCAGCAAAATCGGTCCACAAATGGCTGAGATATGAGGAAAAAACCAAGACAACCTCGATTTTTGACCTATTTTTGACCTATATCTGGATTACTAAGACATTAATATAGACAATATGGATATCTAATGATAGACATTTCAAAGACATTTGCAACGACGTATATAAGACCATAGTAAGATGGACCTACAATGGGTCAAAATCGGAAAAAAGATTTTTTAACCCGATTTTTTTTTTCACAAAAAAAAATTGAAAAAACAAAAAAAAATTTAAATTTAAAAAAAACAAGGAAGAAAGTATGGTTGGTCAAACCCGACCATATAATACCCTACACTAAGTAAATGTTTCTTTTAAAATTTCAATAATTTATATTTTTGAGTGATTTTCGGAAGTGGTCCTTATATGGGGGCTATGACCAATTATGGACCGATCACCATGAAATAAAGTCGTGTGATTTATGTCTATATTAAAGTTCACTATGTTGAATTTTGTGTGTTTACCAAAATTTTTAAGCGATTTATGCACGTTAAAGTGATTTTCGGAAGCGGGTCTATATGGGAGCTATGATTAATTATGGACCGATCGTAACAAAATTTGGTGACATGAATTTTGTGTATATAAAACTTATTTGGAGCGGAATTTGTGGAGATACATATATAAGTTAAACATTTATGACCGATAAAGTCCAATTTTGGGAGTACATTTGTATGGAGGCTAGGTGAAATAATGGACCGATTTCAGCCAGTTTCAATAGGCTTAGTCCTTGAGCCGAAAAAATAATATGTATCAAATTTCATCGAAATATCTTCAAAATTGCGACCTGTACTCTGCGCACAAGGTTTACATGGACAGCCAGCCAGCTGCCGACCAGACGGACGGACGGACGGACATCGCTTAATCGACTCAGAAAGTGATTCGGTATACTTTAAGCATAATAATGACATTCTAAGTGTGTCGCATTCGCTATAAAAGAAGTAATGAAACTAATCCTTATTACACACATGACTAGAAAATATGTCATGTTATAAATGACTTGGACATTTTATTTTGATTTTAAAAATATGTCGCGTTCGCTATATAATTAATTAAGTAACTAATCCTTATTACAAACGTTGCTACAAAATATGTTTCGTTATAAATGTCGCTTGCCAAATTATACTAAAGGTTGTTAATCACGAATGGAAATATTTCAATATGACAACTATGAACAAAGCTATTTTTTTTTATCGTGTTATTGATTCCATGTTCATTGCTAATATATTGGAAACAACAATATGACAAAACCTATCGAAAAATGGAAACAAGAAAATAATTGTTAAAATTTCTTTATTTCTTTTTCACCTCAAAGGTTTACAAATGTCGCGTTCTTGACCAAGGAAATTCCCAAAATTATTATGATTTTCATACCTTTTAGTAGATCATTTTCAAAAACAAAAAAATGTCTATATCTAACGTTAAAATAAAATATTGATGATGAAAAATATTTTTATTAATAAATACCTCCTTAATGTAAAGAAGAAAAATACAAACTTGTTGTTTCAAAAATTTAATAATATCGAAGAGATGCACGATCACATGTAATTAGTAATAAATCACAAACGTAGCAGACAACATCGCAATAATTTACATTGCGAACGAAACAAAAATGTTTTCATTTCCTTTACTTATTGTTCTTGGTGTTATAATCTTAGTCACATACATGACTTGGAAATGCACCTACTGGCAAAGATATGGTGTAAAAGGACCTTTAGGTTTGCCACTCGTTGGCAGCATGCTGAAATATGTAATGGCACGCGAGCATTACGGTGATGTATATCAGAACATTTACAAGTGTGTAGAGAATAATTATGAAATACTTAAGTGTAATTTTAAACTTTGATATGTGTAATGAATGTGTTTTGTGTTCTAATGTTCTACTGTCTTGTCTTGTGTTGAATTGCATGGGCTTGTCTAGTGAATACCATAATTTACCCTACATTGGCATCTATCGTCTGTTCAATGAACCCTGCATACTGTTGCGCAGCTCCGAAATGCTCAAGACGGTGATGATACGTAGTTTTCAACATTTTCAGGATAATGTTTTGTGGGTTGATGCCAAACGTGACCCTGTGGCAATGTGTAATCCTTTTATAGCAAAGGGTGATAAATGGCGTAACATGCGAAATGAAATCGTACCAATTTTCACGCCCAATAAAGTGAGTATGCGAGTTACTTTATGCAAATATTCATATTTACATACATACATATGTTGCGGGTAAATAGTGTACGTAACTTTTTGTTTTTTCTGTTTACTTAAGGTTAAATCCTCATTTCCCCATATAGAGAATGTCTGCAGAAAATTGAATGCATATGTGTTGGATAATATGAATAAAAATTGTTTTGAGGCGAAAGATGTAAGTAATGGAAATTGTAGTATAAAGTATTAAGTTGTCACAGTAAGGAGCTAAAACGCTAATATTGTGACACTTCATAGCATTGCAACTTATTATTTGGTAACAAGTACTTATCACAACCTTTTATAAATCTTTAATAACTTATTGATCTTGTAATGATAACAAGAGATAAAGGATTAATAAAGCAAGATTATATATATTAAGTATACAAATTTCAAAAGCAAATAATAGGAAGTAAAAGTGTAATATTTCTTCAATCTTACATGCCTACCACCAATATAATACGCCTAACGATTTTTGTGTATAAAAACATCAATCTGGTTCAGCCAGTACGAATAAACTTTTTTCAAATATGTATTCTGTTCCAAAACTTATTATCGGTACAACCTATTTTGTTTAGTTTTGCCAATAACTATTCCGGCTAATTTTTAGGTATCCTTGTTTGGTACAAATTTTTACCATTTTCAATACCAAATATTTTTCATCAACAGAGTCCTGCCCTCTTGGCCATTACGCGCCTTCAATAGACGTATGGACATCATAAGACCCAGAATATACATATGTAAATTAGGCAGGGTCGATTTGTATGGAGGATCAAAAAGTAAAAAATCGTATAGCAGAAACGCAATCTGCGGAAAGTTCTACGAAAGTTTCCTCAAGAAACCATAGGTCTAAAATCAAATCCTATCTTGCTCAGTCTTTTATCCAATAAAAATACTATTAAAAAAACAAAATTTATATTGAAATATCATTGGATAAAAGACGAAATGCTCAAGATAGGATTTGATTTTAGACCAATAGTTTCTTGGGGAAAATTTCTTAGAATTTTCCATAGAATGCGTTTCTGCTATACGATTTTTCGTTAAAAAATCGACCCACCCTAATGTACATACTTTTGTTAGTCTACTACGAGCAATATTTCGATGTGTTACAAACGGAATGACAAAATCAATATAAAAATATTTGAACCAAATAATATGTACATAAAGCTAATTTAAATACTGTTTATATACAATATAATTTAACAAAATGTTTAATCTACATTTATCAAGGACAACATTTTGACCAAACAATTTTTGGTAATTATTTTGATTCATAAAGTTATCATTAGGGGATGAGAGTCCTGCCTTAGAAATGTATGTATACTTGGATGTCACTTATCACCAAATACTAAATATTAGAGCTAAAAAGATCTAGCATGTTTAATTTGATGTTTCGGTCAAAGTTCCAAACAAATTTTAAAAATAAAATTTAAAAATTCCATTTAAATCCACTTCTTAAAAATACGGAATTTTTAAAACTTTCAGGGCTATAAGGTGATGGAAAATATCCCAACCATTCGAATCTAAATAGCTTTTAACAGCTTTTAAATGTGGCCTAGCGTTATCATGACGGAATATTACTTCATGTCTGGCCTCATATTTTGATCGCTTTTCGGCGAGAATTGCTTCAAACGAATCAGTTGCGTTTGGTACTGGTTCTCTGTGATGGTCTGGTCAGATTTCATTCCCCTCAAATACAGAGAATTGCCTTATCACCAAGGATATTTAGCTTTTGTGTAGATTTGGCTGGTTGGTCGGGCTTCACATACAATCTCTTACAGTTCGGGTTATCTTAATGGTTTCATTTTTCATCACAAGTAATGATTCGGTGGAAAAATGTTTTTTTTTTATAACGTTCAAACATCATTTTGGACATGCAAAATCGTCTTTCAAAGTCTCTTGGCTTCAATTTCTCTCGGTACACAATTTCCCTGCTTTTGGATGAATTCAGCTGCTTGCAAAGGTTTTGAAATTTTTGAGTTTTACAACAATCTTAATGGAGTAATGCATCCAATTTTGCAAACTTTTTTGGCTGTCCTGGTCGAATCACCACTTCTGAACTGCACACATCATGTCTCGCACGTTGATACCAATGGAAAATATTGGTGAGCAATCGGTATGATTCAGTGGTACTTTTTTTTCAAATTAAAGAAATAAAGCAAAACTTGCCGTATATGACGCTTTGTTGGAATAAAATTCCTCATTTTCGAAGCAAAGAAAAACTTCAGCACACTAATTCTTAACAAAAACTTTTATGTTCAATAACTAAGTGAGAATAAATGACAGATATGTACCCTAGAGTGTCCCTTAGAATTAAATTTTTTGAAATGTTGAAACGGTACCCGCTGAAATCTTTCGTAATGCCCTATAATACCACCAAAAAAAATTAGCTTGTTCTCAGAAGGGCAACCCGTGCCGACTTTGGATTTTGTTTTGAGGTGCATTTACAAGGAGAAAAAAAATGCATTTTTTCAGTTTTTTTTTTTAATTTTTCCCATTAAATAATTACTTTTGCAATTTAATTTAAAAGAATCGAAATGTGTACGTAATTGTCGTTCTTATGAGATATAAATGACAAAAATTGGTTAAAAAATGTTAAAGTTATTAAAAAATCGCCAGGCCATTAATGTGTCTCAGGCCACTAGAACAAGAAATGTAGGAACAAAATTAACATATTTTGAGAAAACAAAAGTTTATTCTTACCTAAAATATATCCATATTTACTAGTATATGAGTTTTTATCTTCATGGGATGCATTTAACCTATTCGCAGGTATAACCAAAAAAAAATATTTTTTTAACGGCAGTTTCAAAAATCCAACTTAAATTTTTTAAAAATTTTGTTAAACAAATTTCAGAATTTTTTGATCATCACATGGGAATTTATTTACAATGTAATAGGGAATAAAAACGTGAAAAAATATGTCATTACCTCCTATAGTTTTTCCGTACCTCCGATTTAAATTTTGCAATTTTCGAGAAAAACTAATTTTTTGGCCATATTTTGCCGAATGAGCCGAATTTCATTACTGTTATGATTTATAAGTAAAACCAATTCAGAATATTATAGTCTAGGTAAATTTAAATATAGTTTGAATGTTTTACTAAAATCGGAAAACGCTAAGCCTTAAATCTTGAGGGTCAAATGTAAAAATGATTTTAAAAGTTCAGGATCATTTGGACCACAAGTGCTTTTAAGGGTTAATTTCCATTTTTGTACTGTTATTGTAAATACTAGACCTTATATGTGCAAAATATGTTGGCAACATTTAATGTCAGAAAAGAAAACGCCAATATATTGCTACTTTGAGCCAAAGTTCCATCCTAATGTACATACATACTTCTCATAGATGTAGATTATATTGTTTGACTGTTCGGTTTTGTTTTATATTCTAAACTTATTAGTCCTTTGCTGTAGTGAAAGTTTAAATTTTAAGTGCATTTTAAATGCGAAAACTTTTAATTTAAATTATTTTCTGTATTGTACGTCTCAATTAAAAAAACTCAGAAACTAACTTTTAAACACACACTTGCTGCGTTGTGTTGTAATTATTTTATTTAAAATTGTATCTGAAAACTAAATATTTTCTAATTCATTTCATGTAAAACTGTTTCCCAACAATGCATATAAATAGTTATTTTCCAAATACACTTTGGACGTTGTGGCCTCTGCAGCTTACGGTTTAGATGCACAAACTTTCACCAATAACAATTCTGATTTTACGCAACTTGTGGAGAAGTTATTTCTACCCAAACCCTCAAGTCTTTTGGAAACTACAGCTCTGCTGTTTTCACCAACTTTGGGTAAACTAATGAAATATACGTAAGTATGGCTGACAGCAGCATAGCTCTTTTTCTGTGGGAGTGAGTGGGCTTTTGTAAGATGATAATTTAATAGTATTTCTATGAAATTGAGGACGGAAAGTAATGTGGATAATAAAATTTCCTTTGCAGCTACATACCAGATGGTGTAGCAATGTGGCTGAAAACTATTATAACAAACATATTAAAATTACGCTTAGATAATGATAATGGCAGCTCTAAGGACCACATGGACTTTGTGCAGTGGTTAATAGAAAACAAACAGAAACTGAATGAACCCATAGACCGTGCCACCATTGTTGGTCATTGCAGTACGTTTCTGTTGGAAGGCTTTGAAACTTCTTCGTCTCTAATGGCATTTGCCATGTATGAGGTAAATGCTTTACATACATAAGTGAAGACATTCATGCAAGTTGTGGTAACGAAGAGTGTGAAAATAAAATTAATGTTTATTGCAGTATGCTACAAATCCTTTGGAGCAACGTAAAGTTTTATTGGAAATTGATGAAGTTTTAAAACGTTATAATGGCCAACTTTGCTACGATGCTTTGCAGGAGATGACATATTTTGAGGCTTCTCTATATGGTAAAGTTTGTTTTTTAATGGTTTGCTTAGCATAATGTTTAAAATAGATTTTATTTTTGTTTTAATATTGACGCTGGTTATGGCATCTGTAGAAGCTTTACGTCTACACCCGCCTATGATGGCTTTATTGAAGCACTGCACCAAATCATTTACATTGCCGGCACAAACTGATAATGGAGCGGAGTTTAAAGTTCCAAAAGGCATGATATTTATAGTGCCAGTAAAAGCTATACATTAGTAAGTTATTCAATTTATGCAAAAATATCACATTTAATACAGCTTTGTTTTCGAAAAGTGATCCTGTTTTGTATCCTGATCCATTGGCATTTAAACCACAACGTTTTCTGATGGATAAAGAAAAACGTCCAAGTTGCTCGTTTTTGGGTTTCGGTGAAGGTCCTCGCATGTGTCCTGGTATAAATGTTTTTATTTTACACTTCTATGTAATTGAAATTTATTTTTTATTTTATTTCTTTTATTTGTAGGTGGTCGTTTTGCTATGGCCCAAACCAAAGCAGGCTTAGTTTCATTGCTGTCTCAGTATTCAGTACATTTGGCAGATAGTGCTCAACATAAAACATTAGAAATGTCAACAACTACATTTCTAACAGCTGCTAAGGATGGCATTTGGATTAAGTTTAAGCCAAGAACATAAAAAGCTGTTAAATTATTTTACATAAATCCCTAAGAAGACTATGTATGTGTATATTAGGGTGGCTATTATGTTGAACTTTTTCGATATTCGGTGCTCTGAAGGTATAAAAAAACCATCATCTAAAAACCAAGTGCAGACAATCTAAGCAAAATCTAATAATGTTTAAATGTTGTATACTTTAATTGAAGTTTCGATAGGTGAAAAACACGAGACCGATTTTTAATAGCAACATAATTTGGAGTGTAGCGTATATATTGATGTATCAATCATGTATGAAAGTTATTTGGGGGCTTCGGAAAGTTGATTTCAAAAGACAGGTTCGCAGACAGACATGGCTATAAAACGATCCAGAATATACAGTAGCCCAATAAAGTCTATAATACAGGAAAAAGTTCACCGTTATTAGAGTTATTGAATCTGAGTAATCTACGTTATTTGACTCAGAATCAATATTTCTAATAACTGTGAAATTCAGCTTTCAATAAAAGAAATTTAATAAGAATTCCTGTATGTAGACTTTATTGGGCTACTGTATATACTTTATGGGGTCGGCTATAATTGAGGCCATCAGCGCAAAAGTGGTGTAACCTGCAATTTTATTTGGTTACTGTTCTGGTGTTCATACATTCCTTACATTACCAACTATCAATACAAAAGTGGGGTAAGTTACCTTTTGGTATTCAAAAGCAGATAGAGCTGAAAAAATAGTTTTTGTACAGGGTTTACTTAAAAAAACACAATCACCTAAGCACAAATTTATTTGACCTTGTTTACTGTTACAAGTATTTCGAAAGATCAAATAGCATCAAAGAAAATGAAACTAAATATTTGTTTTAAATCTTCGTAAGTAAACTAAGCTGTTGAAATAAATAACTGAATTCAAATATATTTTATTTAGTGGTTACGCATTTTCCGTCAAATATTGGCCATGTGTGAACCTGCCTTAGCCCAAAAAAAATTTTAAATTACAAAATCGTGAATTAGCAACCTTAGAAAACAATCTGTAATTATGAATTAGTAAATAGGCCACATTTATTACAATCGAGAATTTCTTTTTAATTTTTTAAAAATTTCATTAAAAAATTCTTTTTGAATATGTAAAATTTGGGATTTGAAATAGGCATATAAACTTATTATTTGATTTAGCTATCAAGTTATAATACTCGTAAGTTAACGATGTCAGAAAACAAATTCTAACAAATTCCAACATTCTAAAAGACCTCTTTAAAAGTGCAATTCTAAAGGCCCTGAAGAGCCAGGAAAATAAAATTAAGGTACTTTGGATACAAGCTATCCAAGGTACCTTAACTTATTTATAGCTTTTTAACAAGGTAATTTTTTCAAAATTAGTTTTATTTTTTTTTTTTCAAAAATATTGCTACTTTGATTCAAACCACGAAATTTCACTATAAAAGTTATTCGATTTTGGTAAAATGTGGGAGCACCGAAAATTGAAAAAGTCAAATATAAGATCGACCCTAATGTATATGTACATGAAAACATTTTAATACAAAATAAAATATATCGCCCCCTTAATAAAACAATAGTGTATAATTTTTTTTGCCATTTCGAAATAATTAGAGTATTCATTCGACTAATGATCGTTCGATTAATCGAATAATTTCTTACGAATAATTATTCGAACAATTTAAAAATGGCCATTTTCGAATAACGAATAATTCGAACAATTTTATGTAGAATAATCGAATAAAACGAATAATATATATTTAAATTTATAAAATTTTTTATAATTTAAAATTTAAATAAGTAATAATGACTCACAAAACTTGTATTGTTTCTGAAATTCGACAAATAACTAAAGACAAAGGGACTTTTGATCACTGTAGATGAGTGTTCCGATAGCTTCTTCTATAAATATATAAATATTATTGCAAGAAGTTACAATTCTAAAAACAAATCTTTCAAAATTTTTAACTTAGGACTTGAACGAATGAAAATAAAAGGTACGGAATAAAATATTTGTTATTTAGCTGGCGAAATATTAGAAGAATCGCAACTAATAATCAAAATTTTAACTTAGATTAAAGTGGAGTTGAATGTGATGGAGAATGTGATTTTGAAACGGTCGTCGAAAGTGATATTGAGGATGGCATTTATAATGATTACATTGAAATAGATGAAGGCCATGATATTAAAATGTATGTATATAAGTGATGTTATTAACCGCGTACGTAAGTGTTGCAAAATATTTAATAAATCGAATGATAATCAGAAAATATTGCAAACTTACGTTTTGTTGCAAGAAAAGCATGGAGTTCGTCTTATATATGATTTTGACCATCGTTGAACATCTTTGTCTAACATGGTAATAAACTTTTTGCGACTTCAAATTAGCCACGTTCACTGACAATGATATCGAACTTTGGACAGATTTCCTTTATTGTGTAATTCCCCAAGACAACTTTATTATGCAAAAATTCGGCAACGTTGATAGAGCTTGATGTATAATACAATTTGTTATAAATAATTTAGAAATAGTGAATAATTAATTTACTAAAGAATTAGTTACTCAATTTAAAACCCGAATTAATGAACGACATAAAGAAGTTCCTAATACGTTTATATTGTATTTGAATTCAGGATCATGTCCAACTAGCTTAAATTTTTTAAAGCATAGCTCCAAAACGGAAACTAATGGGTTTGCTAGTCAATTGTTTGGTAAATTGTTCGGGAGTTAATCTGATCAGAATATTTCTGTTGAAAATTTAATGATGGCCTTTGTTATCGAATGTTTTTTAACATTATCAATACTTGAATTGTTAACTTTAACGTTATTTTTTGTTTTTCTTTAACATTAAAATATTAAAAAACCGACATCAAAACTTCATTCTTTACTTTTATAAAAAAATTAAATTATTCGAATAATTCGATTAATTTTAAACGTGTGATCGAATTGTTCGAACAAATTTAAATCTCTTATTCGAATTATTCGTTTTCTTCGAACAAGAGAAAAATCAAATAATTCGAATACCCTAGTAGACATCTAGAACAAAAGTAATATTTCAATTCATCTTTTGACCCACTTTTTGGAAGTAGAATTTCACCAAATTTTTACCACATATAGAATCAGTTATGTAGATTCTTATTATTCAATAAAAAATAATGGTGTGTATGCTTTTACACTATTGTTTTATTGTTCGTATTTGTTGAGTAGTTGGGTGTATCTCAAAGATGGTAAAATAATGTACAAAATTTAAGAATTGTACAAATCTTTTTATTGTAAATCGTAACAAAATGTTTTTATTTAAAATATAGTAAAAGGGATTAAACTTGTAATAAACACAAATTTATGTTTTGATACACCATTTCTTCTTCCATGACTGTTTGAATGAATAAAATATAATTTTATTTTCCAACGTTTTTCCAATTGTGTTATTCCTTCCAAAAAATACGATTTGTCGAGTTCATCAAAATAGGCATTTTATGACCCCACTTAATCCACTGTTTTGAATGCTCTCATTGGTGTACCATTGTACTTTTCATCTTTGAATTGCACCAAAACAAAAACTACAATTGTTCCAACTTTGCCATCTCTATGTATTAGGGTGTGTCAAAATGAAAGGCGCATCGCTATTCATGTTCTATGGGTCATTCCAAGAAATTTTGCCGAAGAAACCATAACTCAAAAATTAAATTCGAGCACCCTGATATCATTGGGATAAAGTCAAAAATTGTTAAATTTTAATAACAATTTCGTCAATTTTACCAAAAAAAAATGCGATCTTAAATATTTGTGAAAAATAGTTATTTTGAAAAATCCGGTGGCTCGAAATTAATTCTTAAGTTTCTTGGAATGACCCATAGAGCCTTTGTAGCCAATATTTTGACCCACCCTACTGTATATTTTTTTAGCTGTGAGTTTGTGGTTTTATTTTATTTTATTTAAAATTAAATTTTTATTTGTTTTATGTTTTCCTAATATTTAATGCATCAAACGCACACATGTGTATCCCATGTTCTTTTTTTAGTTGTTGTTCAACTTATTAAAAAAAACTTTAATTTTGCAAAAGTTGAACTCATTTATTTGTGTTCATATTCGTTGCTGTTGTTTTTCATATCTCAGGTGGGATGTTGATTTCATTCGAACAAAAACTGAATCATTATGCGCACTTGAAGATGAAATATTCACATGCATTCTAGTCAGTTGATGTGCATCATAATTAGTTGGGGATTTAGAAAACTGTGCATTTTTTTCCCCAAGAACAGTATCATGTTTCCCACATTCTATTAGAATGTTTCATATATAAAAGTGGTTAATATGGGAAAATAAGTTTCCTTAGAAGTTTTTAGGTTAGTTGTTTATGAATACTTTATACTTCATTGCTGGGTTTAGGTTCTGATAATAATTGTTCTTCCAGCTAAATTCAGCTATGCCTACGTTCTATGTCTACTATCCCACGACTTCAATTTTATGCAGACTAGGATCAATGTAGTACTGAAGGAGCTGGTCTAAAAGTAAATGTTGCCATAAGTAATGCAATGCAAAGTCCAATCATATTATGAATGCAACTCAATCTTAATCTCAGCATGTACAACAGAAATTAAAACGTTATATTACAAAGAACATATAGATACTAAAAAAGTTACAAAACAATTTAGTTGTAAGTCTTTTTTACTCTCTTAATCTTAAATTTTTCAAATTTATTTTATTGATAAATGTTTTTACACCATCCGAAAAAGTACTTGCAAAGGTACCTCAAAAATTTTATGTGATTACTACAACCATAATTTTATCACTTAAGATAGCAAATTATTTAAAAAAAGTAGCAAAATATTAATTATACATCACAAATTTTGTCACTTCAGAACAAAGGATACACAGAGAAAACAGATTCGTAGTGGCAACCGAATTTGTTGCCAATCGAATGATTCTACCTCAGTGACTGAATTTTACAGTTCTGGCTACAAAATTTTAGAAGGGTTAACAAAAGTTTGGTTGCTTCAGCCGAAATTCTTTTTTATCAACTGACTTTTTGTTGATGGAGCCCAAAAATTCTATGTGAGCAACCGAATCATACGATTGGCAACAAATTAGGTTGCTAAAACTATTATATTAAGATATATTCATGCACCTTCGTAATATGGATTTTTCCAAACGTAAATTCTGAACTTTTGTGCCTGGATATTAAGATTTTTAAGTCTGCTGGTAAAACAAGTGCAAATTCCCCGCTTTAATTCCTTAGTAAAAGTCTTATGATACAAATACTTCTCAAATACATCTTTATTAGACACGTTTTAGAACAAAAGCTATCCATTAGAGTGACAATCAGTTGAATGGAAAAAAATTGTTGTTAAAATTTTGAAGAGTGTCGGGTGGAATATTGTGACACTAGGCCTAAAAGTTAAGTGCTGAAAATTTGAGCTAAATCGGACAACGATTTCTGGACACGCATCGAGGTGAAAGCTCAGATATATGCAAAATTGTCCTAACTTTACTATGGATATTATCCACGCCATATAATTGTCTTATTTCAGCCTTTTAATTTTGGATTTGCCGATTATAAAATCATATTGGGTACATGACTTAAAAAAACTTTTTTAAATTTTTAGCTTTTATTTTGAAACTTTTGTACAATACATATGACATCTTTCTGCCAATATATGGATTCCGATCCAAAAGAACTTCTCATCATTAGAGGCCAAAAACAAATGAAGCCAATAACGGATAGTCTGTTCCAAAGTGAAGCATATCCGAGAGAGAATAGAACACTCTCGAAAAAAATATTTGTCGGACGAGGAAAGGTCTGGAATATAAAAGGCAAAGCTCCCAATGATTTTGCAAGCTCTTGTTGAGTTTTACAACAATCTTCATGGAGTAATGCCTTCAATTCTTGGTATTGAAACTTTTTTTTCTGGGTTGGGTCAAAATCAACACTTCAGAACCGCACAAACCATCTCCCGCACCATAAAACCGGTGAAACACATTCACCAATCGATGTGCTTTAGTACCAATTTTAAATCCTACACCACCATAGTGGGGAGGGAATAATGCGTTTGTGCAGATGTTTGTAACGCCCAAAAATATTAATCTAACACCCACCTTAAAGTATACCGATCTTAGAATCACTTTCTGAGTCGTTTTAATGATGTCCGTCCATCCATCCGTCTGGCTGGCTGTCCATGTAAACCTTATGCGCAGAGTACAGGTCGCAATTTTGAAGGTATTTCGATCAAATTTGGTACATATTATTTTTTAGGCCCAAGGACCAAGCCTATTGAAACTGGCTGAAATCGGTCCATTATTTCACCTATCCCCCATACAAATGTCCTTGCGAAATTTGACTTTATCGGTCATAAATGTTTAATTTATATATGTATCTCCACAAATTCCGCTCCAAATAAGTTTTATATATACAAAATTCATCTCACCAAATTTTGTTATAATCGGTCCATAATTAGTCATAGCTCCCATATAGACCCACTTCTGAAAATCACTTTAACGTGCTTAAATCGCTTAAAAATTTTGGTATACACACAAAATTCAACATAGTTAACTTTAATATAGACATAAATCACACGACCTAATTTCATGGTGATCGGTCCATAATTGGTCATAGCTCCCATATAAGGCCCACTTCCGAAAATCACTCAAAAATATAAATAATTGAAATTTTAAAAGAAAAATGTTTTTGCTCTCTTACTTAGTGGTCGGGCTTGACCGTCCATACTTTCTTACTTGTTTCAAATTAGAGATGAAATTCAACATTTTCGAAACTTTGTTTTGTTTTATCAGTCAATAACTAATTGAGAAAAAATTACAGATATTTATCTTTTAAAAGACAAAAATCGAGTTCAAAAGATACGCCATCTATGGTAAATCCCGCATTTTTTAGTCATACACCCAATATATTCGAAAATATTTTTTTTGTGCGTTGAGGAGATTTTTAGAATTTGTCTAAATAAATCACATATAGTCTTAAAATTTTAAATATTTATTTATTTAAAATCATATTAGGTTACAATAATTCTGTTGACAATTTCTGTGAATACAAAATTTACATGGAGAGACGGACGGAAGGAAAGCTATAATTAATTTAAACAAAAAGTCGTTCTGAGTAGAATTGAACTCTATGATTGGCATACATATATTCTTAATATGATGGTGTTAGTTTATGGTGTAACTCAGGCGCGGATCCAGGTCAACCCTTTAAATTAAAATTTGTTCCACATTTTTCTTTTTATTCCTTTTTTTATATGAAAACATTTCGGTTTTTTGGGGGGGATTTCATATTTCACCCCCTCTGGATCCGCGCTAACAGTTTACAACTAACTAATAAACAAGTTCATTTGATGAACCAGTTCATTATTTTATATTTTTTGCTTTAAAATTATCTTTCTAAATAATTAAAGTTATTTGTCTAAAGCCTTTAATATTTTTCTTTATATTTACAGGTAATTAAAAAAGAAAACATCTAACAAAAAATGTGACAAAATTGAAGACAGCAGACAAGAGGTAGTATTTAATATTAATTAGGGCAGTAGTACAGAATTCTTTTTACTTCTTTTAATAAATTAACTTACAAATTTACGACTGCTTGCGGTTCGAAAGAAAAAGAGTTAAACTTATGCAAAACTTTGTGTCAACTTATAATGGAGTTTTATAAATATGGTTCCAAATGAAAAGATATGAATGTGTTTACATTAACAGGATATTAAGTATATTGTTTCAAAAAGACTAAATGTTACTTAAATTAATCATTTTTGTTTTTATATTGAAATGGTAAAAGTTTTAAACATTGTATTTATTTAGAATTTTAAATTTAGACAAAAATCCCTTAACAAAATGTTACTCACTTAATTATAATTTAACCGGGTTCTGTACGCGTTTTCCTAGAATTTATGTGTTTGTTTTATTTTTAGAAATTCGTGGTGTTGATGCTGACATTTAATCATTGTAGGTTCTTAAGGCCTTTGTGATTAATCATTGTGTTTTATGTTTGAAAAGAGGTAGATTTATTGCCAGATAAACAAAATAATTTTGAGTGAAGATTACAAATGTGTGATAATTTGTCATGTTTGTATAAAGGTAAAGTTAAGGAAACATTGTTATTTGCAGTTGTAAGGTTTTGAGTATTACAAATATGATTAATTAAACTTTTTACTTGATGATTAGGTTGCTTTTGAAATTTAAAATCACTGATTTGATTTCTATTTTTAGAAAAGTATCTGGTTTGATAAAGAAAACTTTTTCGAGGAAAATTAGTGAAACAAATTTGTTTTTTAAACAATGTTTAAATAGGAAGCATTCACTCATATGCCAACCAATGTGGTACCAGTTGTTAAATCGAAATTTAACTTTCTCTTCTTCAATTTAAATATTTTTCTATGCTTGTGGCATGTGAAATATGGCAGGCAATATAACTTTTTGCTAGCAAAACCTACATTCACGTTTTTATTTATGTACATTGTCTATTTTAAATTTAATATACATAATTTGTTGCTAAAAATATTGACTGTAAAATATCATGAATATAAATTTTCTCTAATTTAATTTAATGTTTTTTTTTATATTATTAATTTCTCTTTCCCATTACCAGTCAGTTAATGTCATAAAACATTTTCTTTTTTATTTATTTATCTATCTATCTATTTTGCAAAAATAATTTCGAAGGTATATTTCGTTGAATATAATTTCATATAAATTGAGAACTTGTACTGCTGTTCAGAGTGACAAAAACAATTTTCAGTGTTTGAATTTAATGTTAGATAAGAGTTCTTTTTTCAAAACAAGTAAAAGTTTTTAGTATTTCAGCAAAAAATAAGTTAGCTTGCTTACACAGAGAAATGACATGGTTACAATATGGCTGAGACAATTCACAAAACCCTTTCATCATTGTATCGAAGGTATTATTGTATTAAAATACCATTTCACAATTATAGTTTTCGCAAAAAAACATTAATGTTTAAGTTTATTTTTTCATTTTATTTCTAGAAAACCTACTACTGAATACTGCCTGTTTTGGTTTATATTTTACAATTCCATGATGTAGTACGATTAATTTTAAATGATGTGAAAATAATACAAATACTAATACTCGATAATGTGGCTACAACCATAACATGGTTATTTCCTCTAATAGGTTAAACAATAATCATATTATAATTGGGGTGAAATCATAATATGGTTGGACTCAACCACACTATGAATGTGCTACAACCATTGTAAGATGGTTGAGTTTCAATCATAATACGTTTGAGGCTTTCAATTTAATTTCTTTTGCGAACATTGATAAGTGGAGAAAGCCACTTTTATATTGATAGTTGGTAATGTAAGGTATATATGTAACACCAGAACAACAATCTAAAAAAATTGTGGGTTACACCAGTTTTGCGCTGATGGCCTCAATTGTATGCTTGTGCGCACTTGAACAAAATAATGAACAAAATTTAAAATTTTTTCTTGCGTTTTTATTAAAAAAAAACTAGTATGATATGTATACGTGGCTGTGCCGAATCTTACATACCCTTCACCAAATTATACTTTAAAATTTTTCTAAAATTTCATTTTTCAATTTTTTTTAAAAATTTCTTAAAACTCACAAATTATTAGTTTAATGATAACTCTGATTAGCTTAACTTTAATTTGAGGGTGCTGTGGCTTAAGTGGTTTGATCATTAAGCATGATATTGTATTTGCGGCCTGGGTTCGATTCCCAGACGCTGCCAATTCAACAACATCAGTTTATAATAATTATTATTTAATTAACTTAACTAATATTTATCACAGCGCCCTCCTTCGGTGGTATAACATTAAAACGTCAGCAATGAAACGAGTTTTTCTCTCCTGTTGTGCTAAATTTTTACTAATCCTAAACAGTCAGCTATTAACTACTTTAAAATCTTTCACGAATTTAGGCACACGAATTTCATGAACATTGCGACTATAGGTTTCATACTAAAACTGTCCATAGGCGCGATGATAGCATATAACATGTCTATTTGCTATTTTCTGGAACTCTGTTAAAATCCAGCTATGTTCATCTGCAAGTCTACTTTTCCCGTTGACGTTATTCAAATTGGCTAAAATGTTCAGCAAAAATGTTTATTTCGACCCACACTCTTCAAGATTCAAAAATATTTTTAATTTCCTGCAGAGAAATAAAATTTATTTTTATTTTTTTGCATTTTAAACTGAAATTTAACATCAAATTAATGGCCCTATAACATGGCCTTAATATCGTGAAATGTTTATTGTTTTTTTTTTTGTATAATTATTTAGACGTGGTATGTTGTTTTATGTTCATTTTTAATTTAATTTTTTTTGCCATGGTCTGCATGAATTGTGAAGTCCTTCCTCAAGGTTCTGGTAACAACAATACCTTAAATGGAATTGACTTTTAGTAGAAATACAAAACGGCATTAAATTTTAATGCGTTTTAAGTGTCTGTCTATATGTGTTTATACAATAGGGCGGTTCGTTCATACAAAAACAATGTGTAACCTTATATGTAAACATATATTTTTTTCAGATAATATATAAAAATATTTGTAACGTCTTATAAAAACTTAAAAAAATTGTCTTTTAGGAACCTACCTAATGTACAGGCTATAAATTTTAGCTTGTTTAAAGAAAACTGTATTACGTACTTACAAATATTTAAAAATAATACAAGTAAAATTTAAATCATAAGAAAGCACTCAATATGTGCTCATAATTTTCTAAACTTTTAAAAAAAGTAATATAAAAACATTTTAAAATTCATACTATTCTCCAAGGTTGGCTGGCTACCGTTTTGGTTGCCAGGAAATGGAGGCTTTTACATAAACATGTATTTCGAAAAGCTGCCAGCATTGGTATATTCCAGTTCATGTCTATAAACAATAAAGTCGTACACGGTTCGCTATCTACAAAATACCTTCAGAAACAAATACCTCTTAAGACTGCTTAAATTATACATTTAATGCATCTTTCAAATGCAAATTCCACTTCCACTTCCACGTCTTTCATATTTTGTTTCCATTATCATATAAGTTCCACTTCATTGCTTTGTTTTGTGTCAAAGTTTGCTTAAAAATGTTTTATTATATTTTATTAGTTTTTGCTGTTTAAAAAATTTAAAATCTTTTTTAGCCAAGTTTACATATTGCAACACTATTTAAGATTGTAATATTATTTTAATACTTAACATGAAGGTGTACTTAAATGTTTTACATTTACTTTAATTACACACGAGAATAATGTAACTAGTAGAGTAACTAAAATCTTACCCTAAGCAGATTGTGTAAATGCACACTTATTATATATTTCATCCCATAGGGACTTGAAAGTATGCAACTGAATGTTCATCAGGGCTAAATTGTTGAAATAAACATTTCAGTTTAACATTAGCATGCTTTTAGTTTTTTTAATTTTTTCTAAAATGTTTTATTGAAAGCTCTAGAATTCGAATATACTAGTTTTAAGATCATTGTAGAAATAGAGCTTTCAAGAAGCATCTAGATGGTAATGCAGTGTATATAAATTGGACGTGAGAACACCAACCAGTCAGTCTAATTTGAAGCATCGTTAAGTAAATACAAATTAACTGCCTTTTATTTAAAGGGTAAAAACGTAACGTAATATCATGAAAATTCACTTAAGAAAGTCCGTCCGATTTTATGAAATGGACTTGTTAACACGCAGAGAAAAAATATAGTTGCGCGTGTTTACTGTAATCATTTAAATAGTGCTTTTAACAATATTATAGCCACAGTACTATTTATGATATTGTTACGTTTTAACCTTTTCAAAACGTTTGTTTTATTTCCTTTAAATAAACCGGATACTTTTGATTGCAAATAAAAGCCGTTTAGTAGTTTGAAAATTGTAACAACTCTTTATTTCTTTAAAATGTACAACAACAGAATTAAATAGCCACTCAATGTTTTTTTATACACGTTTATAAATTCTCAGAAATACAGACACAATTTATAATGTACACGAATTTACTTGAAAAACACAACACACTTTAAGGCACTTAGTTGATGTTTATTCGAAAAGCGTCTCTGATAAACTGACTAACGACTGCAACCTCTGCCACTATTTATAACACTGCCATCTGCACTCTAGATTGCTCTTTTTTTCTCTGCGTGAATTAAAGTCCAAACTCGTGCCATTTGACTCCTATCAATTATTTCTTGCAGGGCCACGTAATGGCACTAGTTAATGATGATCAGGGAAACCGGAAATATGCTCTAAAAAAAGCGTTTTAGGCGCTTTAAATATGCAGTAAAAACTTTAAAATATGCTCTTAAAATTTAAAAAATATGCTCTTAAAAAAATAAACGTTTACATAATTTTTAACCAAAAAAAATTTACTTAAATTTTCAAATAATAATCGTTGTCTATTGGATCTGAAAACATTTTTAAACATAGAAAATGTTCTTTCGACATCAACTGATGTTACAGGAGCAAATTTAAAAGACAATTCTTTAACACTTAGAACGGTTAAGTTTGAATTAGAACTAAAATTTGATATTTAGATGGAGCTATTATTAAAATAGTGCTTATTTTATATTAAAACAAGTAAGAGAGCTATATTCTGCTGTGCCGAATCTTATATACCCTTCACCTAATTATACTTCAAAATAAAAAATTAAAATATTTTTAGGTGAACAAAATTTTTTTTTCAGTTTTTTCATTTTTTGGATAAAAAAAATTTTCGAATTGTTATTTTAAATTTAAAAAAGTTTTTTAAATTTTTTTTTTTAAACAGCGAAAAATAAGTAAGACAAAATTTTTTTTGGTAAACTCAAAATATGCTATTAAACAGTAAAATATGCTCTAAAAACGCAAAACATGACATAAATATGCTCTTAAAACAAATATATGCAAAAATATGTATTTAAGGGTGAAATATGCAAAAACATGCACTAACAAATCGATGCCAAAATTCTTAAATAGTTCTGAAACGTGTAAATATCTTATCCATGTGCTCATTAGACTCACCAGAAAAAACATGCATTTGCATATTTTGGTTTCCCTGATGATGATAAACCAGCAACAATTGACGACTTGGAGGACTTGATTAACATTTACTTTTTTGTGTTATTTGTATACCCTTCACCTTCGTGAGAAGGGTATATATAAGTTTGTCATTCCGTTTGTAATTTCTACATTTTTCATCATATATATTCTGGATCCTTATAGATAGCGGAGTCGATTAAGCCATGTTCGTCTGTCTGTCTGTTGAAATCAATTTTCTGAAGACGCCAGATATCTTTAGTCAGACATGCTTTCGAGAAGTTTGCTATTTAAAATCAGCAAAATCGGTTCATAAATAACGGAGATATGAGCAAAAAATCGATTTTTGACCTATTTTTGATCTATGTATGGATTACTAAGTCATTAATATAGACAATATGGATATCTAATGATAGATATTTCAAAGTCCATTGCAACGATGTAGAAAAGGCTATAGTAAGTTGGACCTACAATGGGTCAAAATCGGGAAAAATATTATTTAACCCGAATTTTTTTTCATCAAAAATTTTTTTTTCATAATTTTTTTTAAAAAAAAGAATTTAAAAATTTTTTTTTAAAAAAATTTGGAAAAAACTTTTTTTTTTAAAAAAATAAAAAACAATTTCGAAAAAAAAAAAAATTTTAAAAACATTAAAAAAAAATAAATTTTTGTTTACCTAAAAATATTTAAAATTATTTATTTTAAAGTATAATTTGGTGAAGGGTATATAAGATTCGGCACAGCCGAATATAGATCTCTTACTTGTTTAATATGTGTTTCAAGATAAATTTAAATTTAACCAGTACATACATACATTCATAATTTCAAAATACTGTGCACGAAATTGACACTTTTTTTCTGTTAAGGGACACCCGACGGTTTAACCTAATTCGGGTACGCTGAATCCTGTGGTGCTAACAGTTTTTTTAAGGTTAGCTCATGTTTTCGAGATATACCGTTATTTCGTAAATGTAGGAGGTTGCACAATATATATTCCCGTTAAGGAGTTAATCGATATTGATCCAACCGCCACTTCACGATTCACCACAAATACTAAATACGATTGAGCTCGGGACATTGAGCTGGTAACTGAATCAATAAGACATTTTCTAGGACTACCATTCATTAATATTTTTGACGTGTGTTTTGGGTCGCCATATGGCAGTGAAATTATTTCTTCTGCAGGATAAGCGTTATTATCTACAAATTCAAAAGATGAAGATTTTAAATATTTATTATATATTTATTATTCTGAAATTATTTCAGATATTGTATATATAAATTTGTTTATTATAATTCAAGTATTATGACTGTTAATTAACAGTGGTATGTTAACTGCTAAATGGGCTGTGCTAAATAATGTGGTTTATGCCAGTGCTAGTTAAATTTCAATTTGTGTGTGAAACATTATTTTTTACAATTTCAAGTTCTATCGGACTTTAACACACTTAAACAAAAAGTATTGCTACAACAGCAACAAGTAAATATAAACAAATACTATATACACACATCCACATACATATGTATGTATATTAGGGTGGTTCTTATATTGAATTATTTTCATTTTCGGTGCTGCAACCTCAAAACTTTTATCCGTTATTGGGAGCACTGAATATCCAAAAAGTGTCATATTATAAACATTAGGATTTTTTTAGTTCAAATGAATTGGGGCCATCCTAGTTAGTATTGTGTGCATAGTGGCTGTCACTGTTATATATATATTTGTATATGAGAGTTAGCGTTAAAACCACATGCATATACACACACCCATTTTGTTAACACAATAAATAAAACTGTCAAATAAACCATGACCTCTTTTTTTCTGAAACTGAGAAACAATTTTTCTCTTGTGTTTTTGTATTATAGCCCACAGAACTATAATTGGAAGGGGTATTATTTGTTTGGGCTGACATTAGTAACACTTAAAAATTATTGTAGATTTATAGGGGAAATATCCTTCTGTTTGTCTATCTTAATGATTTAGATAATTAATTGTATAAATAATTTAAAGAGTTTTTCGGATTAAAAACACGAATCCAGTATAATTTTATTTAAATACAAAAATTAAAAATAGTTGCGATCAGAGAAATTAAATTAACAAATATATGTCCAATTCACAACCTAGTTGTATGTTGTACGTTGTATGTTACAACTATTGTGGTTGTGAACACAAATTTTTCCAAGGCGTAAGTTTACCCTGCCAAGCCTTGACAATTCCAAACGAAGATGATAAAAAAAACATTCCAAAATCTATTAATATGTAAAATTAATAATGAAAGCGAACTAATGTGTGCATTGTGTAAAAAATTCAAACAATTGACAAATATTTAAAACAAATTATCGTTTTTCATAAATTAAATAAATTTACTGATTTGAGTGTTACCGTTTGGCTGTTATTTTGCACTAAAATATTTGAATTTTTTTGTTTATGTATAAATATGAACTTTTGGTAACACTTCAATTTTCATACAACATTCGAAAAACATATGTATGCTAAAATGTTGTAGGTGTTGTACAAAACATTTATATAGAAATTATCAACAACATTTGTACAACTGTTGTACATTCAGACGACTTACAACTCATACGACTGTACAACGTCAGTTGTGAATTGAACAATAGTTTTATCCTTGTTGAAAATGGTTGTTTCCATTTGTTGTTTCCTTCATTATATGTTAGCACCAGTTATATGCATTTAATTTCATTTGAAAATCATAAATCGTTCCCTCAATAAAACAATAGTGTATAAGCATATACACCATTAGTTTTTTGCATAATAAGAATCTACATAACTGATTCTATATGTGGTCAAAATTTGGTGAAATTCTACTTCCACAAAGTGGGTCAAAAGATCAATTGAAATATTAGTTTTGTTCTAGATGTCTACTATCACAAACACTAATTAAACTCAATTATTTCGAATATGTAACAAAAATTATACACTATTGTTTTATTTAGGGGACGAAATAATATTAAATGGTTTAATATGGAAAACAAATACTAATATTTATACATGAAACTATATACATATGGGGGATTTCACGTCAAGTGAACCAACTTTTAAAATCGATGTGTTCCGAGGTTAGACCTATTGGATAGTAAGTCAGACACAATTTTTCAACAAGATCGGTCCAGAACTCTCTGAGTTAGAGGGGGTCAAAATTTGACATTTTGGCCAAACATGTGAAAAAAAAAAATCAAAAATGTTTAATATTTTTTTTCAGAAATCAAACATTTTTTAACTTTTTTTTCAAAATGGGCCCTGTTTTTCTTTTTTTTTTCTTTAAATAAAGCTTAGATATTTTCCTTGAAGACCCATTTGGTCGCTTAGTGGAATGCGAGTTTGATATCTATCAAAAAAAATGTTTTGTAACTCAAAACATGCAATTTTTGACTTTTTTTGCAAAATCAAAAACTTTGTTGACTTTTTTTTTCAAAATGGTCCCTTTTTTATTTTTTTTTTTGCTCAAAAGAATGCTTGGATATTTTCCTTTCAGACCTATTTGGTGGCTTAGTGAAATGCGAGTGGAATATCTTTCAAAATAAATGTTTTGTAACTCAAAACATGCAATTTTTCAGTCAATCTTTGGCTCAGTCAATCGGACATATCACCTCGCAGACCTATCCAAACTTAACCAATTTTTAAGAAAAAAATTCAGTTTGAGTAAAAAATTCTAAAAATGGAAATCATGGATCCACGAAAAAGCTCCATATTTGTATGACCCCATATGTTTCTTAAATACTTACTAAGTGTTTTTACTATCACACGGTAAATAACGTCACAGTATGCACTTTTCTCAAAAAACTCAGTTTTTGGAACACATTTTCCCCGTTTTAGGAATTTCCTTATTTGAAAATAAAAAATTTAAAAAATTCTAATGCTATTGATTCAAGGACATTTGAGTCTATATTGGTTCCAAATTTTGTTATGATACCTTGAACTGTTAAAATTTTACATTAATTCAAATTTTATATTTTTATTCGTGGAAAATCACCATATTGTTACGAAATTGTACTTGAATTCAAATATAACGATTTTAACGGCTGATTTAAAAGTAGCTGTAAAACTGTAACATATCTGTGGGCATTATTAAATAAAAGCTTTCAGTTGATTTGATCGTAAGTTGGCAACGCTGTATACGATTTCGAATATTCAGTTAAAGAATATTGTAGAAAGTACACCACAGATGGCGTATGTATTAGAAACCTCTAGACAGTTAAAGAGAAATCTAGAGTGCAGATGGCAGTGTTATAAATGGTAGCAGAGGTTGCAGTCGTGAGTGAGTTTATCAGAGACGCTTTTCGAATAAACATCATCTGAGTGCCTTAAAGTGTGTTGTGTTTTTCAAGTAAATTCGTGTACATTATAAATTGTGTCTGTAATTCTGAGAATTTATAAACCTGTATAAAAAACATTGAGTGGCTATTTAATTCTGTTGTTGTACATTTTTAATAAATAAAGAGTTGTTACAATTTTCAAACTACTAAACCAAAGTAAATTAATAAAGTAGCGACAGTACTACAACAAATACAACATTTACAAAAACCACAAGCAATTTTGTTTTTGGTTTAAGGTCTGAGCTGTCAAAGTTGCCTGTTGTTGTTTTTGCTTTTGGGCTTGTTGTATTTTTCGCCACAACAACCACAAGTGAATTGACAGTTCAGACCAAAGTAAAAAAAATAGTCAGCTGTTCTACTGAGACTACTTTATTAATTTACTTTGTACTAAACGGCTTTTATTTGCAATCAAAAGTATCCGGTTTATTTAAAGGAAATAAACCAGCGTTTTGAAAAGGTTAAAACGTAACAATATTGTAATTTTTTTAGTTTTTAAGGTACACATTTTAAAGGGGCCATGGTTTCTGGAACTTCTGAGGAGTAAATAAAGGCTTTTAATATAAGTATTTGATATGACTTGGGGATTGATAGTTTAGTAAAATTAAATAATTTTATAAAATTTTGGGAGCTCATTCGGATCATAAATGGATTTTTGGCGATTTTTTTAAAAAATTTGAGACCCGAGGTGACCAACTTTGAAGGGCTACGTACTTGCCCCCAATAGCGCTAGGAAGCTGAACAAACGTAAGTCAACTCGAAAACACCTCAGCTCAAACCATGTGAAATTTTGTAACAATACCACCAATAGTTCCCAAGATACCGAATTATTTCCAAAAAAAAAGTTTTTAAAATACTGTGGGTCGGTCCGTTATCAAAAAAAGAAAAGTGAATTTTTTTAGTCGTCTCGCCACATAATTAATGATTACTCAAAAACGGTTAGTCCGATATTATTAAAGTAAACTTATCTTTTAATCCGCTTCTATATTGCGTTTCAATCGCCTCAGTAGTTTTGGATTTTTAATAACAAATTGAAGCAAAAAATATATATTTTTGTTACGATTTTTCTTACAAATTTAAGAAAATACATCTTATTTGGAGTTTTTTTGATGTTGGTACATGCAGAAAAAATGTAGACCTAACACTCCTGGATAAATTTGCGGAACATTGTCAAGCCTAATTTTTTGGTTTTAAGGGCCAAAACTGAGATTTTCGGGAGTAACTTAAAATTCAGAAATAAAAAAGTCGTAGAGCAAACATTGTTTCTACAATAAAAAAAGTTCTTTATCGCAAAAAGTCGATTTTAAGATATTGTTAAATATATGTATAGAAAAACTAAAAAAATAAATAGAAAATATATAGTCGGTTTCAATAAACAATTTGATAATAGCTAAGCCTAATCTAAGCCATATTAATTAAATTAAAAAATTAAATATATTCAGTTTAAGCTATAATTTTTGCCTTGAAAATGTTGCAATAAGCTCTAAATATTTTCACATAGTAACATTTTAGTGTTTTCTCCTATTCAAATCATCTTGAGAAAAAGTTTCAGTATTTTCAGTCGTGGAATTGCCCATATGTATCTCTTGTATCCTTATAAAAGCATGCCAAAATTGCAAAATCATTTCCCACACATAAATATTTACATTCCAAATAGTATGTTTATAGAATTTGTGCCTGAATATGAATAATTTGATAATTTCCTAAAAGGAGTGTTGTTATTTTGTCAACTCTTGCTATTGTTCTAAGAGTTTTGTTTTAATTTCATCAAACACGTGTTGCTCTGTGCCTAAGTTTTGGTTGTTTAATTAATTTAAGTTTTCTTATTATATAACAATACAAATGAAAATTTAATATTTCAGTAGAAACACATGGTCATTAGGGTCGCACTTTTCATAGGCCTTTCATATGATCCTTTGCGACAAATATGAACAAAATCATAAGAAGCATAAAAAATATCCTTTTGACCTTTGATCCAGGTCAGAATAAAAATTTGGAGAAACGTTATCATGAAATGAATTTAACTTGTATTTTAGTTGGGAACAACCCTAATAAACATGAGTCCATTTAAATAAACAAAATTGTGCAATTTACTTGATATAATTAATTTAAATACATACATATAGGCATGTCAAGCGGGACCGACAATTAAAATTTTTATTAGCTTACAAAATGTTTACAATATAAAGATTTGCAGCTGATGTCATGAGAATATTGGCCTAAAAACTTATAATACTCGGAGTTATATTTTGCCTATACTTAATTACTACAATCATATATATGATTGCTACAAGCATGTAAATGGTAACATAAACATAATATGGTTACCGCAATCATTTACATAATTACAGTAACCATAATATTATTAAAAAAAACACGCACAACTATATTTTTTCTCTGGGTAATAGATGATTTTAATTGAGTTTTGTAATATAACTGATTTTTCAGGGTCCTACAGAAGGAAAAACAAAAATACCGCTTTCCTTTATTGACTATATTGTAGTCGGCATTGTGCTTAACAACTTTGCTTTGAATTTTCATTGCTGTCAATATAAATTGTTTAACTTATTCACAAATTTCAATAAAAGATAAATAATTTTTTAAAGTTAATTGAAACTTTTAGAAAACTTAGTTTTGCTTAAGGCACATATTTCTTTAAGCCGAAAAATGTAAATAAACAAAAACTTGATTTCTCCTTTTTATACCCTTCAAAATGAGCATTAAAGCTATAAGTTTGTCATTTCGTTTGTAATTACTATATTCGCTTGTCCGTAAAAATAACAGTTTTGCTATTGTAAACCAGAAAATCTTTATAAAGTTTTCACCAAAAAAATGTTTTTTTAGCTTGCAGTCTATATAAATCTTATACAGGTCACAATTTTGAAGATATTTCGAATCGATCCATTATTTCACCTATCGATCATAAATGTTTAATTTTGCTCCAAATAATTTTATTTATGATCGGTCCATAATAGCTCATAACTCCTATAAGAGGCCCAATTCCGAAAATCCGAAAAAAGGAAAATGTTTTGCTCAATTATTCAGTATAGGGTCGGGCTTGAGCGAACATATTATCTTACGTGTTTTTCTTTAAGAGTATAATAAGACGAAGAGTGTATAGGATTCGCCACAGCTGAATTAAACACTCTGACTTGTTTAATTTCTTTTGTATTCTAAATCTTTAGATATTATTCACGAAAACTTTGAAAACTAAATAAAAAGAAATTTCACAAATTTTATTTATTAGTTATAGTTTGTATAAAAATCTAAATGACATCACATCATAGAAAATATAGCATTTTATGCCTGTAAATTAATAAAGTTTTAATTATTTTTTTGTTATAATTTAACAAAAAAAAATTTGTTTAGCATTTGTTTAATTAGTTTTTCATATTTATATTAAATATTTGAACGCCGAAAGCAACAAATAAACAAAAGTTTAAATATGTACATAGAAAATAAATATTTAAATTTAAAATACTCGTATCAAAAAACTACACCAAAATTTCCAGAAAATACCATCTCTCACTTCGTTGGCAAATTATTTGCGGTGAGTTTGCACACAACTCTAAATTATTTAAATATTTCTACTTAAAAGCAGCAAAATAAATCAAAAGCTTCCAATTCGCTGAAACTTAATAATATCATGTTACATCATGCCCTCAAAAACTCACATATTTTAATACCCTAAAATTGTTTTGGAGCATGTTTTTTGGTGTAACCAAAAATTAGCACAAGTGCTGTGTAAAAACCACTTTAAAATGCTAAAAATAGAATTAATATGCTCAGCGTATTCCATTCCACAATCCACGTACTCCTACTTTAAATTTCATGTAGCAAAACCCATTAGATTTGCTGACTTTGCTAGAAGAATGGAACGTGTCCACAAATATAGAATTGTTACAATACTTATTTTAGTCTCTACACGAAACACATGATTTTATTAAATTAATTATTGTTGTTTTATCTTCTTCTCCTGTCCATTGGTGAGGGTTTGTTTGAAACATCATTGACCCGGAACATTTCCTTCAATCTATTGTATATAACTTAACGCCTACACAGAGACATTAACTTTAACATGTGTATATGGGCCGAAGATTCATGAATATTAATGTTAGTTATTGAGCATATACATACATATATTTAAATTTTTGGTATATTTTTCTAGTAATCATTTAAATTTGTTGCCGTTTACACAGTAAAGAAAAAAGTTTGCCAGCTGCCAGTATTCAACTGAGGACTACTAAATTAAGTATTCAAGTGATAACTACTGAATCCGTTTATTATGAAAACAGGATAGAACATAGAAAATCTCAAAAGTCAAGGTAATAATGTGTTTAAGTTACTGTTCACATGATTGTAGTTATTAAGTATATGTTTGTGGCAACCATTTGAGTTGTTCTCGTGTTATGGTTATCATACTCTGAGAGCAACATGTTATGATATATTGATTCATCTTGAAGATGATTGCCATAAACATGTATTTATTTACTGCAATCATATATACACTTTCCCGCATAAGTTTGCGTACAAGAACGAAAATAAAAAGTATACTCTAATTTTGGATATAAAAATAAACGCCACTCATTTGAAATATTTTATATATAACTGTTAAATATTTAAGAACATAACATATTTAAGAATCAACAAAACTTATAAGATTTAATTCATAAAAAAATTCAATTCCGCATGTAGGCAGTACATAAAAAAAAAAAAAAATATTAGTGATTTTTATAAATTAAACTGTATTTTAATAATTATTTGGATAACCCCGACGACCAAGAACAACATCATGAAGGCGTTTTGTCATTGATGAAACCAGTTTTTCGGTGTATTTGGAACTAATATTTCTCCTTTCCTCAGTTAATACTGTTTGAAGTATATCCTTTAATGTTATTACATGGTTTCGTATTTTTCACTCCAGCAAATCCCACAAATGTTCTATGGGATTTAGGTCTGGTGACTGCGGAGAAGTTTCCAATTGTTTTTGTTTTATTAAACAACTACCAAAGCCTTGCATTGTGTGTAGTATGCTTTGGGTCATTGTCTTGCAGGAATATATAATCATCTTCAATGCCCAATTTGCTAACACTTTCGGTAAGATTTTTCATTAGAATGTCTAAATAGACTTTATGATCCATTGTCGATGGAATAAATTCTAAATTTCCCACGCCTTCACTTGTCATGTACCCCCGTACCATCACTGTACCACCACCATGCTTAACTGTTAGGCTTTCTCCAAACAAACTGACGGTTTTTTATGCCAATGATGCAGTACTTACATTCATCCGTGAATAGAACATTTTTCCAGAACTCTGGAGGCATATTTATGTGTTCTTTAGTGAAAGCAATTCGTTTTTGTCTATTAACTATCAAAACTGGCGGCTTTTTCCGTAATACATGGCTTCTATAGTTGGCCTTTTTCAAAATTCTGAGCACAGTGACTTTGGACACATGTTTATTAAATTGTGAATTTAAGTTTTCAGCCATTTTCGATACAATAAATTTGGGGTTTTCCTTCACAGATTGCATTATAACCCTTTTTTCGCGTTCAGTTTATTTTGGTGGACGACCAGAACGAGGCTTTGGGACAAAAATTCCAGTATTTTTAAAATTGTTTATCACTCTCTGAATGGAGGAGTGAGTACGTTTAACTACTTGATAGATTTCGCGCAAAGTTTTCCCTTGTTTCCGTAAATGTATAATAATATTACGTTCAGCTACATTATTTAATTTTCTGTTTGTCATTTCTTGAAATTATTCCAATTTGAAACCAAAAAATTTCAAAAATCACTTTTATGATGAGTTTGAAACAAAAATTGCAGTATTGTAGTATCACACAATAACAAAAACAGTTATAAATTACCTTTAAATTTTATGTACGCATACTTTTGCATACACGAAAAGTTAGCATACCATTGTTTTTAAGCTGTTTTATTACCAAACTTTGCAAATGCAAAAAGAAAATACATCGTAATTTTCAAATGTTTGTCTATACATAAAAACCAATTTCAAATGATTACCGTTGTTACTTACGACTAAAATAGCCTGTTAAAATATATAAAGTAGTTTGTACGCAAACTTATGCTACCAAGTGTATGATTGGGACAATCATGTGAATGGTAACATTTTATAGTTAACGCCATCATATACATAATTACAGTGACCATAATATTTTTAAAAACATTTAAAAATGTTGAAATGGTTATAATAAACATGTACAACTATATTTTTTTTTTTAGACGTTTCTTCACATAATTAATGATTATAATATTAGTCCGATATTATTAAAGTAAACTTAAAAAAAATTAAATTTATATATCCTTTAAAACGAAAATTTTGTGAAAATGAGCGAATTCACTTAATTGTGAATAAATTCGAAAAGAATCCATCCATTTTTATGATTGGTATCTCATTTTGTTGCTAATATATGTGGCTTTGCGATAAAGTAATAAGCCTGAGCAATTTCTGCTGTTTTCAATTTTTCATGAGTTTTTTAAAACCAAAAAATTTGCTATATTTACGTAAAAAATATATTTATACCCTAGACCACCATGTGGGGATGGTATAATGTATTTGTGCAGATGTTTGTAACGACCAAAAATATTAGTCTAAGTATACCGATCGACTTAGAATCACTTTCTGAGTCGATTAAACGATGTCCGTCTAAAAAAATCAGAATTTTATTAAAAACATTTTTTTTTAAAAACCTCTCCATAGATTTTAAAATTTCGACCATATTTGTACTACTGAAACCAAAATGCATCAAAATTGTGTAGTTGTTTAATAAGCCTCTAAATTTTTCCGATTTTGTTGCCCTGTGTTATTCTTCCTAATATATGGTAACATTCTGAATTTTGTATGTAATGTTAACCTTCCAATTTTTATACCCTACACCACCATAGTGGGGAGGGTGTTATGCGTTTGTGCAGATGTTTGAAACACCCAAAAATATTAGTCTAACACCCACCTTAAAGTATACCAATCGACTTAGAATCACCTTCTTAGTCGACTAAACGATGTCCGTCAGTCTGGATGGCTGGCTGTCCATGTAAACCTTGTGCGCAGAGTACAGGTCGCAATTTTTAAGATATTTCGATCAATTTCACCTAGCCCCCATACAAATGTCCTTCCTAAATTGGACTTTATCGGTCATAAATGTTTAATTTTAATCCACAAATTCCGCTCCAAATAAGTTTTATATATACAAAATTCATGTCACCAAATTTTGTTACGATCGGTCCATAATTAGTCATAGCTCCCATATAGACCCGCTTCCGAAAATCAATTTAAAGTGCATAAATCGCTTAAAAATGTTGGTATATACACAAAATTCAACATAGTTAATTTTAATATAGAGATAAATCACACGACCTAATTTCGTGGTGATCGGTCCATAATTGGTCATAACTCCCATATAAGCCCCACTTCCGAAAATCACTCAAAAATATAAATTATTGAAATTTTAAAAGAAAAATGTTTTTGCTCTTTTACTTAGTGTAGGGAATTATACTTTCTTACTTGTTTATAATTGAGGAAAATATTTAGAAACTGGAAGATGGTTTTTTTGAGATATCCTTTATTTAAGGACAATTTATTGGTTCAATATCCTGTATGCAGAAGAAAACCGCTTTTAGGAAATTATGTTGAAACAAGGGTATATAAGAATGAGACCAATTGAAATTGAGCGATTTTACATCATTATTATAAAAAATTTGAACTTGGAATGCCAAGTTTTCACAAATATGTCGGACATTATTGTTTCTTCCCTGCTACTTTGACCCAAAACTCGAAGTTTCAAATAAAATGGGCAGTCTTTAAACGTTATAAGATTTTGCTGAATTTTTCAGCATTAGGATTAAAAGAAGACTGAGAAAACTTTTAGACCTAAGGTGCAGCGAAAATCGAAAGAGCGTAATTTAAGGGCCACCATTAAGGTAGGTCGATTTGTAAGGCCAACATTTTTTGAGGAAAAAAATTTCGCCCAAATTTCAGAAAAAATCAAAAGCACAATATCGATTGCTAAATCGACCCACCCTTGCCACCATAGATATGCAGCTAGTTACTTAATATAGATTTAAATTATTTACTTGTATTAATATGTAAATGGAATCGTAAAACGAACAAAATTAATTTAATGTGCTATTTAGCTGTACAGTGTGTTCAAATGGGTTTTTGTTTTAAAGTGATGTGAAGAAATAGAACTCCTTTAGTGCTACTTACCACAACATGGTTGTTGTTGATGCTGCTGTTGTTGTTGCTGCTGTTCGCGTTCTCTTTCTCGTTGTTGTTGACCTCCTTCGTGAAACACAATTTGATGTTGCTGATGATAATTTTGAAAATTATGTTGCTGATATAATCTTTGTGCTGGTAATTGGTGATGCTGCTGCTGTTGCTGTTGCTTACAGAATATATCTGTTTCTTTTCTATTGTTTTCCAAATTACCTTGATGATTAGCTGTAGCACTAGAACTGATATTATTATAAGCTGCAATGTTTGAGCCGCCATGACAGCGTAATGACAAATTAAGTTTAAGACGTGACGATGTTGATGCAGTCGTTGACAATGAAGATGTTGATAACAATGAGGTTTTGCCCAACAAGCTGCTATTGTTTGATTTTTTCTGAAATGGTGAATGGTGCATGTCCTCTGGCCTACCACCAAATATCATGGCCTTTTCGATACGCATACCAACGTAGAGCGTACGTGTTATTAGAATATATGCCACCGATAGTATCATTAGCGGCAGCACTAGTAGAATTAGGTCGAGAAATAGATTATATGAGCGTTCATAGGGCAGGGCATAACTCGGCCAGTTTTCACGACATTTGCGCAGTCCTAAAAACAGATTAAATTAATGATGACACTGGCTCATTGTTTTCAAAATTCTTTACAAATATTTTATAAAAAAAATAATGAAAGTGATAAAGAGTGATAGTAAGTTTTGTTTTAATAAAATGTCCGTTGTTTATTTTGTTTTTAAATTACTGTTAGTTCTATGGTAGTTCCATTGAACATTTCATTTTAAATAATCCAGTTTTATGTCCTTTAAAAGTTCATTCAACTGTGTGAGTGGTTGCTGTGAGGCTAAAAATTGTTTTAATTGGGTTTGAAAAATGACAAAGTTCACAGTTTTATTCCTTGTCATATTGTTAACGGTCATATATTTGTTTCTCTTTTATTAACACACCTGTCAAAGAAATTTTAATAAAGTGACACAAACATGAACTCGAAATATAAAGTGTGTTTGAGTTTATTAGGGCAACACAGACTTTTTAAATTAAAAGAAAATTGGATATTAATAATTAAAATTAATTAACTCAAATGCTAAATATGAGTAGTTAGATATGTACGCACAACCTCAAAAGTAAGTAAACACCAGCCAATTATATGAGTTTTTGTAAAATAATGAGTCCGATATAAACCGAACATAATATTCAACAAACCAAAACTTTTAAATTTAAATCGATGGATAGATTTTAAGACTTTCATTGTCTTAAAAAACCAAATAATTCACTGGTGTTTACTAGGGTATTCATTCAAATAATTATCGTTCGATTAATTGAATAATTTCTTACGAATAATTATTCAAACAATTAAAAATTTACCATTTTCGAGTAACGAATAAGGCTATTACAAGAAAAGGATACTTTTGCTTAGATAGAATGTTCTTAAACTGATAACATTCCATTTGTTATTTCCGCAATATTTTATATATAAACAACAAAAATGATTACCAAATCCAACACTAGCTCAGATATCTTAATATTATACAAACAAATTTAATTTTTTAATGTGTTCTTATCATTACTTAAGCGCTAACAAGATGGTTCGATTGGCAGCTATATTTTTGACCATTCAATTTAAATATAAATTAATTTTGAGTAGTTTCACTTTGAATAGAATTTTTCACAACTTCTCACGGAAAAGGTGATATATAATTTTCAAGCTACTGGAAAATTTGTAATGAACGTCATGTAACGTGCGTCACAAAATCATCTCGGCTTTTTATGAAAACGGCAAATGTTTGTTTATGCAAATAAGTTATATTATAATTATCTTTCATTCATCTTTCTTTTAGGAATAAGATTTTGCGTGCTTTTTAATGCAAAATTCTTTAAAATCACGAAAAAAAATGTTATCGATCAATTATTTCGCAAGAAATAACAATTAAAAGGTAATGTCTTATGCCATTTGGTATTGCACTTAAATCTCAGTATAGCGTATAGTATACGTTGGAGGTATCTTATTTAAAAAACCAACATATTTTCATATTTAGATATGAAAACGTGTACGAATGAAACGTTCGTCACGCAGGATTTGTCCATATGTATTGTATGTGTATACTTTAAAATTTACACTAAACTATTTTGAACACATAAAATAGTTTAGTGTAAATTTTGTTTTATATTCGGCAGTTTTGACCACAGTTATGAAAGGGTTAGCAATGTCCCAGATATTTAAAATTACAAAATCGCAAATTAGCAAATTGGCAAACAAAAGAAAAAAATCTGAAATTAAAATTCCATGTTTATTGTTGAAATCGATATTTTGCGTTAAAATTCTATCGATACAAGAAAATTAAGGCATACGACTGTCACGTTCTTGACCATGGAATTGACAATTTTATAACAAACTTTTTTTAAATTATCTTCTATCTATGTTCTACAATTGTATTCCGTCTTCTAAAAACTAATGTTGAAAACTTAAGCAAATTAGGATAACGTTTTGGGGTTGCACATTTTGTCTGACTTCATAAACGCAGTTTGCAATGCAACACTGCAAAATAATTAGTTTACAAGGCAGGGCAATACTTAATGTCAAATAATGGAATAGCATTTCACTACATTTATGAACGCATAAATATGAAGTTTTTTTGAATTTAACAATTTTTAAATTTACGTAAAATTACATATTTATATAAACAAAAATTCAACTTACCATAAAGCCGCCATTTCTATCAAAAAATACATTGTTTTCAGAGATAGTTGTATAAAGAACTCACACAAAATATTATACAAAGTATATTTGAAAAATGTTGCTCAGTGAAAAGCATTGTCATGCAATAATAAACTTGTGACATTGCCAAAACAAAATCAATTGAGAATATGAACACTACGCATAGCAAAGTTACATTGCAAACTGCGTTTATGAAGTCAGAATTTTCGAGCTTTGGTTCAAAACAGCAATATTTAAAAAAAAATCATTAAAAAAAATGTTGAAAAAATCGAATTAAAACTAGTTTGTATATTGCATTTACCCATAGATGTTTAAATATAAATATTAGCGGAGTTCACTATTAAGTGTGAATGGTCTAGCATCATTGCAAATGAAAAATTTTACCGTATAAAAAAATACACACCTTTACAATTTTGAATTTGCAATGATGTAATACCACACGCAGAGAAAAAACATGGTTGTGGTAACCATAAACTAAGAGCAACATATTATGATCAGATTTTAGCTTGTAGTCCAAAACATATTATGATCATTATTAGTATCATAATATGTTCTGAAATAATCAAATTATGATAAAAATCAATCATAATATGTTTTGAAATAATCATATTATGATATAAATCAATCATAATAGGACCCAAAGTCATCATATTTATGTCCCAATTAAATCATATTATTATTTTTGGAAATACAAAATTTTAATAGGTTTTAGTTTTAAAGTACTAAATTCACAATTAAAATATTATTGATTAAATCAAATTTATTGTTATTCGCTAAAGATAATATACAAATGAAACTATAGAGCGAATGGGAATTACAGACACTCAAAATTTACTTGTAAAAATAAAATAGCTGAGATAAACGCCAACACTCACAAATGGTGTTCAACAGACTATTAAAAGTAAACATATTTTGTTTGCATGTTAAACATATTATGACTACATTTATTATTATTTAGTTGTTGTAAACATATTCTGTTAACATATTATGACTACGCGTATATAAACTTAACATTTAATGGTTGTACATAAAAATAATATGTTTACCTAATTATTATTATTTAGTTGTTCGAAAACCATATTCATATTTATAATTGCGATGAAAATATAAACGTTTACAGTAACTATAATATTGTTGAAATTAAATTAAAACAATAATTATATGTTTACGACAACAATATATTGTTACAGAGAACATAGTTAGTTGTCCAACCATGTTTTTTCTCTGCGTGCATTTGCACTTAATACTGAACTCCGCAATTATATAAATATTTTTACATAACGGAAAACAACTTTAGAACTTGGAATCAGCGAAAATCCATATAAGTTCAACTCCCGAACTTCTGGTGGATTCTGTGATGGTCAGTCCATAAAAGCTCTCATGTGAAAACTTCTTCTTCTTCTATGTAGTTTGGTATATACCAACTACACTTTCATACTTGTTTTTGTATTAGAATTTGGGTCTTATAAAAGAAACCTGGGTGATACATCATGCAAATAAATTTTATAAAAATTTTCCTCAATATTCTAGTAGTAGCCCCCTAATGTTTACACTCATACAAAAATTATTAAAATTACATGTTTACAAACACGTGTGACATGTTATTATGAATTTATTTTTGTGAAGCATTGAACGTTTATCAGTATAAGAGATACACATGTTGTGTAAATATTTAATGAAATTATATGCAAATAATGTATTGATTTATCAGTTGACATTGTGTGACCAGCTGACCCTGTCATATTGATGTCTGTTAAACATTTGATAGTTCGGATAAGATAATATGACTAGAATCATAAAGAAATATACATAGATCCGAAACTCTCTCGTCAATGGGCTAACTCAGTAAAAGAAACTATGTATAAATAAAAACAAGTAAGAAAGTATTGTCGGTCAAGCCCGACCATATAATACCCTACACTAAGTAGTATTGAGTGATTTTCGGAAGTGGGCCTTATATGGGGGCTATGTATATATTAAAGTTAACTATCTTGAATTTTGTGTGTATACCAACATTTTTAAGCGATTTATGCACGTTAAAGTGATTTTTGGAAGCGAGTCTATATGGATTCTAAGTCGGTCGGTATACTTTAAGGTGGGTGTTAGACTAATATTTTTGGGCGTTACAAACATCTGCACAAACGCATAATACCCTCCCCACTATGGTGGTGTAGGGTATAATAACACTCGTACATGTGATTTTGTTTCTAGTTTCCGATCTATGCACATTTCACTATGACAAGCTTCAAAAAAACCTAACTATATGCATGTGCTACTACAATATAAATTTATCTATATGTGTTAGTGTACAAAACACTTTTCACCACATTCCAAAGGTACACATAGTTGCACAAAATCGGACAAAATAATTCTTTTAAAAACTATATTCTGAAATTCATCGAAAATTTATTTATTTCTAATGTGAGTAGCATCAACCAAAAAAAAAAATACATGGGAAAGAAATCGTATTAATTAGGTTTTTTACAAACGACTTAAGTTTTAGCCTCTCAGTTACCTATCTAAGTAGTTGTCATCTATGAAGATATTGTTACGAAGTTGCATGAACTATTTGAATTTAACGGTCTGCAACTTTCATCATGTTTGTAAACATTTCCATCAGTATAAGGTTCTACTTATCAACAATGTTGATAACATGTAATTATAATCATTGCTTATAAGTGCGGCAACATTAACTGTTAGAGCTGATAACATTAATATTAATGCTACTAAATGCTTTAGAAATAGAACATTCTAGTTTTGTCTGTTACATAGTTAATTCGTGAAACTACTAGAAGATGGTACTGTGTATATAAATAGTAACAGCCAGTAGCAGTCAGTCAGTTTAGACTTAAGATCAACTGTAATATTGTACATTATAAATTGTGTAATATACATACAGCCTCAAAAGTGAGTAAACACTAGTGAATTTTTCGATTTTTTTAAGATCATGAAAATCATTATAGTCCGACTTAAATCTTTGTTTTTCAGAACCGAATCTATTATTCAACCCAATTTCCAACAAACCGAAACTTTTAAATTTTAATCGATGGATAGATTTTAGGATTTTCATTATCTTAAAAAATATCAAACAATTTTTGGTGCTTACTCACTTTTGAGGCGCACTGTATGTGAATAATTGTTACAATTTTAAACTACTAAACTGCTTTTATTTGCAATCAAAAGAATAGGGTTTATTTAAAGCAAATAAACCACCATTTTTAAACGGTAAAAACGTAACATTATTCATACTTATGTAAACAAAACAACATAAATTGTTAAAAATATTATTATTTAACATCTTCGATGCAAGTGTTTAATCCGTTATTTTGTCCTCTTTTTAATAATTTAAAATTATTAATTTACTTAAATCCTTTCGATTGCATCTCAAGTGTGTTGAATTTACTCTTATCTAATATGTGTGAAGAGTAGTCTCAGTTTATATATTTTACTGTAATCAATACAAAGTTATTTTTTTAAAAACTAATTTTTAATTTTAATATTTTTTGTAGTGTAACGCCCAAAAATATTAGTCTAATACGCACCTTAAATTATACCGAGAATCACTTTCAAAGTCGATTAAACGATGCTGAAAATAGCCAGCCATATTGTTGGCCTATTGAATCTGGCTGAAATCGTTTCATTATTTCACCAAGCCTCTATACATATATCCTCCCGATCATAAATGTATAATTTATATGCATATCTACACAAATGAGTTTATATATATGGAAATAAATTTTATATATGCAGAAGTATGTCATCTAATGTTATAATGATCGGACCATAATAAGTCATTAGCTTCTATAATCACAGTAACCAGCATAAAAATCTTAAAAATTAGGTGGGTATCCACATATAATTCAACAGAAATAAGTTTCATTTAGACATAAATCACACTACCAAATTCCATGGCAATCGGTGCATAATTAGTCATAGCTCCCATATAAGGCCCACTTCCGAAAATCTTTCACGAAAATAAATTATTAAAATTTCAAAAGAAAAATGGTTTTGCTCATTTACTGAGTGTAGGCTATTATATGATCAGGCTTGCCGACCATACTATCTTACATGTTTATGTTGTGCAATAAAAAGTTTATAATATGTATGTGCAACACGGGTGAATTTCTTTTTTATTATTTTTCTCAACCTCAATTTAGTTACTACTATAAAACAGTAGATCTAGATGCACACACTTATAATGTAAAAACAAAAACAGTTTAATATATGTATTTGACTCATTGCATTGTCTCAATTACACTTACCTTGTCGACTTGTAGGCATCAATTGACTGAACATTGCAATTGGCAACATACACAGCATGCTGCCACACCAAATGCACACTATAATTTTGTACGCATGACTTCGGGTCTGCCAACGTCTCGAACGCAACGGATGGCATATGGCATAATAACGTTCGCAGGATATGGCCACCAGAGTCCAGGAGGAGACAGCAACAGATGCAGCTAAAATATATGAAAGGAAAATAAAAATTAATGAATTGGCACTTACTGGGCAATGTGAGATATTAAGTATTTAACATAAACTTTTCTTGAAATACAATTTTAAAGTGAATCAAGAAATAGCTAAAAATATTTCCATGAATTTATTTGCAAATTGTTATGGGAAAAATGTTGATTCATGTATTTAACTTGTAACTTTTAATTTTCAAATTGCTTTTAGATAATTTCATATTAAATTTCATTGCATAAACTGCATAAAAAAATCATTAAAAAAGCAAACAAATATTTATTCTAGGAAATTTATTAAAATTTTGTTTGTTTTTAATACGACTTACTAAATTCAAGTTACCAGAAATATGTGCAATTATTTAGAGTTTTTTTAAATTTTAAATAACACATTTGAATTAGAATTGGTTTTCGTAATATTAATTATGAATCACATTCTGGATCAATTAGGATTAAAAAATATTTTTCCCGATTTTTACCCATTGTAGGTGCAAATTACTATAGCCTTATATACATCGTTGCAATGGACTTTGAAATATCTATCATTAGATATCCATACTGCCTATATTGACTTAGTAATCCAGATATAGATAAAAAATAGGCCAAAAATTGAGGTTGTCTCGGTATTTTCCTTATACCTCAGCCATTTGTGTGCCGATCCCGAATATATGTATATACTTTGTAGGGTCGCAAATGAAAAATGTAGAAATTACAATATATGTATACCCTTGCCACTCATGGTGAAGGGTACAAAATTCTCTAAATGAATCACTCTGTATTAAATAATGCTTCAAATACATTTTTTCATTTTCTCGTAGTTGAATTTTCAAGCATCCGTTTAAATTTATTATTAATTTGTATTAAAACTGAATATTTCTCAGCATGTTGCAATTTTGCTCATATTTGTTTTAAACAAAAAACAATCAAACAAATAAATTCAATGAAAATAAATTAAATCGAAGTTCATAAACCGACGCAGACACAGTTGACTCTGGCATTTATTTTCCACATTACTAACTTCTTTAAAAAGAACTTTCGCTGACCAAAAATAAAAAAATATAATTTTTGCATTTCATTATTTATACTTTCAACTTGTTATTTATGGTCTCTTTGAAACTGGCACAAAGCAAACAAAAAGTTTATTTTATTTTAAATTTATATTTTTATAAATGCGTTTATCAATATGTGTATTTATTGCCCAATTGACGATAAAAATATAAACGGAAATACATAAAAGAAAAACTTTATAACAAATTAATGAAATTTTCTCGTTCAGCGAAATTTAAATAAAATGGAAAATATTTATAACAATAGGATATCATTTGATCCTTTATAACCGCTTTTAGACATTAGAGTGGCCCCGTTTGTACGTATGGAGGAAATAAAAGGTGTTGATGTTACCTACTACCATTTCCCAAAGTTTTTGTCCTGGCACAAAAGGTTATTTTATTTTTTTCATATTTGTCATGTAAAATATGTTCGGAGAAATTATTGGTTGTATGACTTAAAAATGCGGCATTTGCAATAGATGGCGCATGACCGCGGTTTTTAGTTTTGAAGAGTACATATCTGTCATTTATTCTCACTTATTTATTAAACATTATACTGTAAACAATAAAGTTTTTTTTGCTTCAAAAATGTCGAAATGTGTGCTAACAAAGCGTCATATGCAGGAAGTTTTGCTTTACCTCTTTAATTTATAAAAAAGTGCTGCTGAAGCTCGCCGATTGTTCACCAAAGCTTATGGTAAATTTGTTCCATCGGTTTAAACATGTGCGAAATGGTTTGTGCGGTTTAAAAGTGGAGATTTTGACACGGAATACAAAGATCGCCCAGGTCAGTCAAAGAAGTTTGAAGACTAATAATTGGAGGCTCTATTCTATGAAGATTGCTGTCAAACTCAACAAGGGCTACTCAATCAGCAATTTCAGAACGTTTGCAAGCAACAGAATTCATCCAAAGGTATTTTGGTTAGCATACGAAAAACGATTTTGTATGTCTGAAATGCAGCTTGAACGCTATAAAAGAAAATAATTTTCCACCGAATCATTACTGAAAAATGGATCCGTTACGATAACCCGAAGCGTAATAGATCCTATATAAAGCCCGGCCAACCAGGCGAAGCCAAATATCCCATGGCGCTAAAGTAATTCTCTGTATTTGGTATGTTTGGACCAAAAGGGTCCTATCTATTATGAGCTACTGAAAACTGATCAGACCATCACAGGTTAACTTTACTGAATGCAATTGATTTATATTAATAATATTCCTTCATGTAAGCGCTCGGCCACATGTTGAAATACCTATTAAAAGGTATTTAGAATGGAGTGGTTGAGATGTCTTGTCTCGCCCGCTTTATAGCCCAGATCTTGATCCGTCCGACTACTATTTATTTCTATCGATACAGAACGCTCTCTCTGGGTACGCTTCACTTTGGAACACAGTGATGTTGGCCACAAAAGATGAGCAAATCTCTTATCTGTTAATTTTTTAATTAATTTTGTTAATTATATTGTTACGTTTTAACCTTTTCAAAACGCTGGTTTATTTATAAACCGGATACTTTTGATTGCAAATAAAAGCCGTTTAGTAGTTTAAAAATTGTAACAACTCTTTATTTATTTAAAATGTACAACAACAGAATTAAATAGTTGCTCAGTGTTTTTATACATGTTTATAAATTCGCAGAAATACAGACACACTTTATAATGTTAACGAATTCACTGGAAAATACAGCACACTTTAAGGCACTAAGTTGATGTTTATACGAATAGCGTCTCTGATAAACTGAACTCACGACTGCAACCTCCGCCACTATTTATAAATACGCCATCTCTGGTGAACTTTCGACAATGTTCTTTAACTGTGAAAACTCGTATATTCAAAGTCTAGAGATTTCGAATTCGAATATACGAGTCGCAGCAAACATTCAGCTTTGCCATACTTACGAACTCAAAGTTTTTATTCAATGCTAATAATACCTACAGATATGTTAAAGTTCGAGAAGCACTGCTGTTTGAAAGCATTATGCAATTTTAAATCAGCCGTTAAAATCGTTATATTTGAATTCAAGTACAATTTCGTAATAATATTATAAAAAAGTATAGTCTAATTTTTGGACCTCGTTTATTAATTTTATTTACAGTTAGTTGAGCTTGAGGTCTAAGTTTTCAAAAATTTATACAATAAGTTAGAATATGTTGGGACTTACACGATTATTTTAGATACAGCGTTGAAAGCACCATTAACATTACACCAATATTTCATATGTGTCCTTTAAAACAAATACGAAAAACTTTTTTTTTGTTTGGGAACATCTGAAATATTTTATTTGGTAACATCTGATTTTTTTGTAGCCACCCTAATATACATATATATATACAAAAAATTTATTGTTTTTCCGGCTTTATATTAATTAAATATGTATTTATTTTTGTGCTGAAACATTAATGTGGAAATGTATTTCTAGTTTAATATTTTATTTACAATTTCATGACTGATTTGACAAATTTTGTAACTCCCTATTATTTTTTAATAAAATATCTTTTTATAGGAATTAAGCAAGACCTTTGACAATAATATTTAAAAAATATTATTATGTTTAGCAATTTATTCTATTCAAACCATTATTGAGATTTTCAGGTTTCTTGATTGGATTAAAAATATTTAAAAAATAAGAAAGTGGAGTTAATCGCTTTAGCTAATAAGGCATGTAATTTTGAATTGGTTGTTATATATACATATATTTACAAAACAATAAAAAACAATTTTTCTCCCGGTTTTATAAATTCTATGAAATATTCATAAATTATGTTATTTGTTTGAGAGATTAAACAAGAATTTTGACAAACAGTACGTATAAGTGATTTTTAATTATTTTTTCAGAAAACTCATACGCATTGGTGTATATTCTGTTTATACGTTTATACATTTTCGGTGCACATAAATTCTAAAATTGATCTCCGTCATCTAAAATTGAAATGCTTGAAAATCGGAATCTACTTAAAAATATTTTTCATACATCATTTACTTATAGATGTTTTAATATAAAACAAAATTTAAACATTTTCTGACATCGCACAGTGGATTTTTCCAAAATGATGTTTAATTCAGGGAAAATGTAATTTTAATATATTGTATTTTTATTTGTTATTGATAAATAATCAAAAATACATAAAAGTTCATCTTTTAGTGAATTTTTAATTTTCGGAAAAAATTTACTTGATTCACAATTTTCGCTGTAACTTCAAAACGAAAAGAGACAAATTAATAAATTAAATTGCAAAGCAGAGTGTACTATGTATATAAAGAATTAAAAAATAAATACACAGAAAAAGTAATATTTCAATTCAAATATTTATCACATATTATTTCATACATAATTGAAACAAGTATTCATTTGCTCAAAATTTTCTTTGAATTTGATATATACAATTTTCGTTATTGGTTGAACTTTAATAAAAAAAACTATTGAATATATGTATAAGAAATTTTCATAATTGAAAGCACATTCTAGTTATTCTTTTGTGTTTTCGATTACGAAAATTGTATATTCAATAACTTTTTATTAAATCTTGTAAAACTGTTGTCCAATTCGTATGAATCATGACCTTTAAATTATGTCTTACAATCCAAGTGCAATTTTCTGATGCAGTTTTGACAAATTTCATTATTTTTACTTAAATGCATGACTTAAAAATGCGGGATTTACTATAGATGGCGTATCTTTGGATAGCGATTTTTGTCTTTAATAACTTATCAGTCATTTTTAATACTACATATCTGTTATTTAATCTCATTTAGTAATTGAAAATGATAGTGTAAACAACAAAGTTTGTTTTGCTCCGAAAATGTCGAATTTTATATCAAAAAAGCGGGAAGTTTTGCATTACTTCTTTAATTTAACAAAAAATGCCGCTGAAGCACACTGATTACTCACCAAAGCTTATGGTGAATTTGTTCCATTGGTTTCAACTTTCGAAAGATGTTTTGTTCGGTTCAGAAGTGGTGATTTTGACACGGAAGACGAAGATCGCCCAGGCCAGCAAAAAAAGTTTGAAGACCAAGAATTGGAGGCATTATTCCATGACTCAAAAAAAGCTTGCAAAATCATTGGGAGCTACTCAATCTGCAATTTCAAAACGTTTGCTAGCAGCGAGATTTGACTTTGCATGTCTGAAATACTATTTGAACGCTATAAAAGAAAATCATTTTTGCACCCTAATATTTTATCATATTAACGCTCTGTCACATTATGCAATACCTGTTAAAATATATTTAAAATGAAGTGGTTGGGAAGTTTTGCCTCAAATAGTGCAAACCTTGCCCCGTTCGAATAATATTTGTTTAGATTGAAGCAGAATATTTTGCATAAATTTTAGCACACTGTTAAGTACTTTAAATACACATGTAAAGGTATTAATATTTGTGTTAAATAGTTTTATGGAGCTGACAATTTGTTTTGCAATTCTATGCAAAATTCTTGTTAAGTTTTTAATTTTTTTTTGTTTTATGTAACAAAAGATGCAAAAACATTATTTGGTTATTAGTAGTTCATTAGTTTTTCTATTTTTTTTTGCATGTTAATGATTTTTCTAAATAAATGGATGTTACGTTTTCGCTATTTGCCAAATGAATGTTTAAGTCCGAAAGATTTTAATACTCATTAAAACTAAAATAAGTTTTAAATGAAAGCTGTTTAACAATTAATGGTAATAACAAAATTTATTTTAATTCCGTTGAAATTTAGATTTTAAGCAAATAATTTTATAAAATATTTTCATAAATATTAAAGCTATTAGGCGAAACCACAAACAATTACACTATTAAAGTTGCTATAAATGTATAAACCAAAAAAATCAACTTAATAAAAATGTTTCATATTATAATTTGATTTACTTGGAACGAGCATAATCTGCGTCGATGCATCAAACACACAAATGTTTATGTTTTTTAAATGAGGTTTTAAAGAGAATATTTTTAAGCATATAATGCAATTATTATTAAATATTTGCATTTTATTCTGCAAATTTCTCTGAAATACACTTTAAACTATGAAACATCTGTGTATGTACAATGGCTTTGATATTTGGTGGGCCTTTGCATTTTTTCAGTTTTTGAAAAAAAATTTGCCTTTAAATAATCATATTTTTACTATAAACATATGTATACTTATTTACTTGTATATGAGTTTTTGTCTTCGTAGGACTGCGTAAACCAATTGTCTAGTATTACCAGAAAAGGATAATTTTTTAATGCCGGTTTCAAAACTCCAATTGCAATTTTCTAAAAACCTTTGTTAAACAAATTTTAGAATTTTTGGAAAATTCAAATACAAAAATTATTGAATAGATAATTTTCGTAATTGAAACATAAAAAATAACAAAAATGTGTTTTCAACAGAGACCAAAAATAACTGTTATTAAATTTTTTGAGACTGAAAAAGTTAGGCATAAATCAATGAATAATTTTTACGTTTTCAAATAACTGTTATTCATAATAAATATTTTTTTTCGTTGCTCATAACTTTTATTTTCGATTTATATTTTTTTTACGTTGCTCATAACTTTTTTTTTCAATTTGTATGTTTTTTTTTTTTTTTTTTTTTTTTTTTTTTTTTTGTTTGTTTTTATTCATTAATTCAAAAAATTACAATTTTCATTAATATGGTCTCAGCGCCTCTAGGGCATTGTTGAGACAACGTTGGCTACAATATACAAATTATTAATGCTTCAAAAACTGATTTAAAAAATTTAAAAAGAGATAATATTACATTAGAAAATTTAATAATTTATACTATATTAAAAGCATTTCAATATTATTTAAATAAAAATCTCTAAGTTTTTTCTTAAACAATGATATTGACGAACAGTTTTTTATAGACTGAGGCAAATTATTGTATTCTAAACTACCAATATACTCAATTCTTTGTTTTGTGATTTCTAGACGACATCTAGAAATCCATAAATTCAAGTTGTTTCTTGTATTAAAAACAGTCTGGTTGATAGAAAATCTGATTGTGTGATGTCCAATTCCATGTATTATTTTATAAATATAAGTCAATAGCTGCAGTTTGTAAATACCATATATTGGTAAGACTTTTTTAGCAATATCCCTATACAACAGCAATGTCGGATATATTTGCGGCAGATTAAACACAGCCTTTAACGATTTATTTTGTATAATTTGTAAACTCTTTAAATCAGCGTTTTTTTTAAATCCATAAACAAGTGTAATATAGTTAAGATGACTTTGAACCAGAGCTTGAAAAATTATATATTTGGTTTTTTCATCAAGTTTATGTCTTAGTTTAAAAAGAATACCAAGTGCTGGAGATATTTTCGATCGAACATATTTAATATGATGATTCCATGTTAAATTACTTTGCAGTTTAATTCCCAAAAATTTTATTGAGTCGACTTCAATGATTTCTTTTCCATCTATAAACAAAGGATCTTCTCCAGAAATTCGATGTGGTTGGGGTCTGAAACGTACTAGCTTTGTTTTGTTATGATTTAACACTAATTTATTTATTCTGGCAAATTCTTTAATTAATGATGCATCTCTTTCTGCAGATATTTTAAAAATTAAATTTTCCTTATATTGGTATAGTAGACATAAATCATCAGCATACATTATAATTTTTCCATTTAGCCCCAAATTGTTGATGTCATTAACATAAATGTTAAACAATAAAGGCCCCAGCACACTTCCTTGAGGAACTCCATATTCGACATTAGCCATTGAACTTATGCTTTTATTAATTTGCACATACTGCTTGCGGTTTTGCAAATAACTTTTAAAAAATTCCAATTCCCTGTCTCTTACACCATAAAATTTTAATTTTTCAGCTATTATTGAATGATTTACAAGATCAAAAGCTTTGGAAAAATCATAAAAAATAGCACCAACTCCTCTAAAGCCTCTATCCAAACCATCACAAATATAATTGACCACATTCACCACTGCTTCATCTGTACCACAACCCTTTCGAAAGCCATATTGACTAGGATATATTAAATCTTCTTTCTCCAAAAACATTGATAGTTGATTGTGCAAAATCTTTTCAAATATCTTATCAATAACAGATAAAACTGCAACAGGTCTAAATTTATCTAGTGTATTCCCAAGAACTTCCTTAGGGATAGGAATAATTCTGTGAATTTTAAGACTGTCGGGATATATTGAATGACTCATACATGAGTTAAAAATTTTTGTTAATAACGGTGTCACAAATTCTTTACATTCAAAAATACACTTGGATGTTATACCATCACTTCCTGGAGTTTTATTAATATCCAAATGCGTAAGTAAATCATAAACTTCATTTTCATTTGTATGATGTAAAATAAATTTATTACGATTATATCTTAAAGATCGAAACACATTACAATGATCTGTAGAGTTGTATATAATTCCATTATTTAAAATTTCTACAGATTTCAAGAAATGTTGATTCAAAATTTCGGCTTTGTCGTGATCATTTTCAATTATTTGATTTTCATTATTCTTCACAGTAATGCCAGATCTTGAACTTCTTCCTAGAGTTTTATTTATAAATTGCCAACATTTTCGTGGATTATCACGGGTATTATTTATATTATCATGGTAATAATTAATCATACACTTTTTAATTGCTATTTTTAATATTTTGCTGATTCTCTTAATGCAGTTATCAAAATCATCTTTATTCTTTGCTTTTTTTCTTTTTTTTAATAGTTTCCTTTTGTATTCCATAAGAGATTGTAAATTAGCATTTATCCATGGTGTTAATTCGAGTTTTAAGTCTTTTCTCGTTCTGGTTACAACTGTTGAACTAGTAGCAGCATTTTTTATAGACTCTATTAAATAATTCATGTCAATATTGGGATTATCAGTAAAGCTTGAAACCATCAGAGTGCGATTTAGATTTTCTTTAATAAGTTCATAATTATAATGATAACGAACAATGTCTACAAAATCAGTTGTATTAGCTGCAGAGTCAATTATAATATTTATAAGGTTATGATCTGATAATGTCCATTCTACAGAATTAACTTTAAGTTCAATTTCAATATTGCAAAACACATTATCTAATGAGGTCCCACTGCTAGGCCGAGTAATAAGAGTATGACAGTTTCTGAAATCATAACATCGAAAAAGGTCATTCAAATCATGTGCCAGAGGATTATTTATAAAATCAACATTAGTGTCGCCAACAAATATACAAGGATTTGGAGCCATACTTGTAAGACAATTTTCAATATATTCAAAGAATTTCTCAGTGTTACATTTTGGTGATCTATAAAAAGATATTAGCTTTATAGGTTTTTTTGTTACGTTTTGTCTTGGTATATTGAGTACAATAGTATCAATAAAATCTTTACTCTCACAGGTTTCAACAGAAAATAATATGCCATCTCGAATATATATTGACGTACCACCATAACAATCAGATCTGCAGCAATGAATTGTATTATACCCCGGAATTTTGTAAAGTTGTACCAGTTTACTATCAAACCATGTTTCTTGGATACAAATAATATCTGGTAGTTTAGGTAATAAAGAAATTTTAGATTTAAATTTATTAAATTTTGTAATGGAGGAAATGCTTCTAACATTTACAGAAAATATAGAAAAATAAGATTTACTTTGAGTTTTTAAAAATGTCACATAAGACAAAATTGAAAAAAAGTATTTGTTTAAATTCATTATATTGAGTTTTATGTATTAAAATATACTATATTAAAAACAAAAATAAGTAAATATTTAAGCAGGTGACAAAAAGGGTGAGTGAACTTCATCATCATCATTATCATCATCATCTACAATAGGATTCTCACGACGCAGAGACCTCCGAGTGCTATTTGTTGTTGCTTCCAGCAATATATTATCTACTTCCTCAAAAGTTTTTATAAGTTTCGGTTTTGACAATTCACTTCTTTTAACATAAACACGACCAGCTAAACTATAAACACGGCGATATCCAACTTTTTGCAGGCTCTTGGCATGGTTAAGCAAAGAAAGTGTTTCTCTGCTTAAAAAATCATTAATAAATATAGATTTATTTTCTTTTTCTCTTAGTTTAGATTTTACTGACATAACCATTTGTTTAGTTCTTTTGTTGTTAAATTTAACGATCATAGTTTGCTTCTTCTTATTGGATGTGTTACTTTCAGAGTTATTATATTCTTTTTTATTTTTCAAGAAAAACGCTTCATCTATGTTATTAGCCTCTACCTTTATATCATAATCTTCCAAAAATTCCATTAATGTTTCTACAGCATCCGCATCTTCTTTACATTCCAAACCATTTATTATACAATCATTTCTAACTCTTTGGTCGTTGAGCATTTTAACAGAAGTTTTTAAATCAGCTTTTAAGTTGCCTAATAAGAGTTATTCTAAAGAATATATTTTTTTCGTTGTTCATAACTCAAAAGAAGTTTCTTTCGCCACCTTGGTTGTATTTTTTTATTTTTTTATTAGTACATACATTGAATTTAACCTTTAAAGTCGCAAAAAATAAGCTTGGTATGAGATTGATATTTTTCATTGTGTGTTTTTTAATTATGAAGAATTTTGTTTCACAATCAATGTTTTAGCAAACGCATTGTCCGCCAAGTTGCACCTTTTCTCAGTCAACAAAATACGCAAAGCAGAAAATGCTCTTTCAACAGAAAGCCGTTTAGCCGGCAGTGCATAGACAATATGAACTAATTTATTTAAAAATTGCAAAAGTATCCTTTTTCTCTTCCTAATATTGCAACAAATCGGCTTCTACATCCAGTGTCATAGGTTTAAAACTCTCTATTTCAGCTATAGCTGCTAATAACTCTCGCGATGTATTGCCTTTGTCATCTTCTGAAGATAAATCCACTTTCAAGTTCTCTAATTGATGTTCCGAACAACGATGACGTATTTAGATTCGTCGATTCGTCAATCAGAAATATTTGAATTGAAACAGTTTAAGAAATAGTTTTTTCTGTGTACCTGCAATTAGAATTCTGCGAATTTCGGGGGAAAAAAAAGCTCATTCTTTACTGTTGTGAATTTTAAAAAAAAATCCTTTTCAGCATATCATAGTGTACATAATTTAAAATATACCCCAAAGGCTTTACTAAAATCTGACATTGTTAATCCTTAAATCGTGAATGTCAAATCTGGCAATATTTGGGATTTCTAATTGATACATTGCGAAAACTTATATATTATTGGTTCGATTTTTATGCAACTTGAGTAAAACATATTAAAAAACATATAAGTCCAACATTTACAATAACAGCGATAAACTTTAAATTTACTTCAGAGCCGTTACGCCACCTGTTAACGTCATCCTGTCATTCTAATATTTTTCAGTAATTATTACTACAGTCCATTTAACAATTCTAGCGGGGAGGTGGGACGGTCTATGGCTTATATTTTTTAGTAACATCGCTATAGAGTGCTGGTTTAGTTACACTCTGCTGGCATTATTCGTTCTTCGTTGTTTCTAGGAAACTGCTAATGTGCATTTATTTATTTTTCGTACTCTACAGCATTTATTTGTAATTTTCTCTGTAATAACAAAAAGAAACTCATAAAAATGTGAACTATTCACGTCATAAAATAGCAGTGTATACATTAGCCAGGCCCCTTGGATTTAAAAACTCATTGCTGAAATACAATGTACTTTCATCATAGTTTAGTATATCAACATATTTTTGTGAGCCACCCTACTAGTATTCTATATGTACATAAATTATAGACATTTTATAGTTTTCGGAACAAATTTTAGTGCCACATAAATTTAGCATAAACAAATAGTGTTGACGTACAAAAAATAAAATCTAGTGAGCATGCTACATTCGGCTGTACCAAATATTGAGTACCCTTCATCTTAAACTCGAATTGCACTCCTCATAGGAAATATAGAAAAAATATTAATTGAATCAGTGTATATATCGTCGCATAAAATGCAAAATAACGTAACATCACTTTTCATAAGTTTACATGAGAAACAAAAACCGATATAAAATATAAACTACTTGAGATATTGAAACAACATTTTGAAATCTTAATCACAATGAAACTAGAAATATATTTTATAAGAAAAATAATTGTTTAAAAGTACGTTATTTTGAATTGTTGTTTACTGAAACCAAAATAACGTATCATCAATATAAATTTTTATGAAAAAATAAAAATTTAAATAAAAATATATTTTTTATTTGAAATAAAAGCAGTTATAGGATTTTTATATATTTTACTTTAATTACCATTTCATTAAATTTTCATAAATATTACAAAATATGTACATTAGAGTGACAGCCGATTTTTTTTTAGATTTCAAAGAGTGCCGGGTGGAATATTGTGACACTAGGCCTAAAACTTAAGTGCTGAAAATTTGGGACAAATCGGACAACGATTTCTGGACGCGCATCGAGGTCAAAGTTCAGATATATGCTAAATTTTACTATTTATATGGAATAAATAGGTGAAACTCGTTAAATTTCTGCATTGTTTTCTAGAAATGTATAGATTTATTTATATTAACGAATATTACATTAAACAAAAGTTTTCGGAAATTAACCCTGTATCTCCTTTGGGTCAAAATCACTCAAAAACTGTATTATCGCCAAAATTCGAGAAAAATGCAAATTTTTCAGTTTTTTTTAAAATTTTGCTACTAAAAAAATACTTTTGCAATTGAATGCAAAAGAATCAAAATGTGTACGCAATTATCGTTGTAATGAGATATAAATGATAAAATTTGGTTAAAAAATGGTAAAGTTATTACAAATTCGCCAGACCATTAACGTTTCTCAGGCCATTTGAACAAGAAATTTAGGAAAAAAAATAACATATTTCGAGAAAAATTAAAATAAAAGCTAATTTTTATTTAAAATATATCCGTATTTACTTGCGTATGAGTTTTTGTCTTCGTACGATACCGTTAACCTATTCCCAGGTATAACCAAAAAAAACTATTTTTTTAACGGCTGTTTCGATTTTTAAATTTTTAAAAATTTTGTTAAACAAATTTCAGAATTTTTCGATCATCGCGATTTATTGAGATTATAATAGGGAATAAAAAGATGAAAAATTTATATCAATACCTCTTACAGTTTTTCCGTACCTGCGATTTAAATTTTGCGATTTTCAAGAAAAACTAATTTTTTGTCCATATTTTGGCGAATGATGCCAATTTTTTTATTTTTATACATTTTAAGTAAAATCTATTAAAAATATTATAGCCCTGAAAATTCTAAATATAGTCTGAAAGTTTTACTAAAATCGGATAACGTTAACATTTAAATCGTGAAGGTCAAAGATCAAATTTTTCAATATTTGGAATTTCTAATGAAAAGATAGCGAAATGTAATGTTATTTTCAATTTTGGTTTAAGATTTTGCACAGTGTATATCCTTTATATATAATATATCCCTTATATATAAAGGATATTCCGATTTAAATAAAGGTGGGTATGGTTATGGAAATTGTATAGTTGTTTACAAGTTACAATTACATATGTTTGTAATTGGTTTTCTGCATATCTTACGATAAAATATAATATTCTACACTAAGTAAAAAGCAAAAATATTTTTCTTTTAAAATTTCAATAATTTATATTTTTGAGTGATTTTCGGAAGTGGGTCTTATATGGGAGCTATGACCAATTATGGACCGATCACCATGAAATTAGGCCGTGTAATTTATGTCTATATTAAAGTTAATTATGTTGAATTTTGTGTGTATACAATCATTTATAAGCGATTTATGCACGTTAAAGTGATTTTCGGAAGCGGGTCTATATGGGAGCTATGACTAATTATGGACCGATCGTAACAAAATTTGGTGACATGAATTTTGTGTATATAAAACTTTTTTGGAGCGGAATTTGTGGAGATACATATATAAATTAAACATTTATGACCGATAAAGTCCAATTTCGGGAGGACATTTGTATGGGGGCTAGGTGAAATAATGGACCGATTTCAGGCAGTTTCAATAGGCTTGGTCCTTGAGCCAAGCCAAAATTCATCGAAATATCTTCAAAATTGCGACCTGTACTTTAATCGACTCAGAAAGTGATTCTAAGTCGATCGATATACTTTAAGGTGGGTGTTAGACTATGGTGGTGTAGGTTATAAATACCAAAAAACAAATTTTTAAAAAAATGCGAAAAAGTACCTTTTGTTCTGCGGCTCCTCATTTATGACTGCTTAAACAGAATGTTGGTGTCCAAATATAATTCAATAGAAATAAGTTTCATGTAGACATAAATCACAGACCTAATCTGATGGCGATTGGGTCATAATTGCACATAGCTGCCATAAAGGACCACTTTAGAAAATCACTCACGAAAATAAATTATTGAAATTTGAAGAGAAAAATGTGTTTGCTATTTACTTAGTGTAGAGTATTATATGGTCGACCATAATTTCTTACTTATTTTTAATTTGGAAACACAAGAGAAATACCATGAATTGTGGTGGATAGTTAAAGACAGATTCAAACTATTTTTGGTCCATATGAAGTGGATATTTAATCTTAATTTATCACTGCTATCAAATAAATAATAGGAGACATACATACAGTAACCATTTACACTCTAACCTAATTTTTATTTTATTGAAAGACATACACATGCCAAGGAAAACTTTCTTATTCTCATTAGGGTGTTACCAACTAATAATAAATTTGATTTCAGGAAACTATCAACCAAAATTGGTGAATTCATTCTTCGTGTTGTTATGCTAGAGGATAATTTTCATCTTTGAGTTCTATTTTTGTTTTTACAATATTGAAGTGGTATATAATTTTTGGGAAATTCGTAATTATGTAGTTACTGTAATGAGGTTGGTGTGGAATATTGATAAGTAATTTCCTAATTTCTGCCTGTTACAATTGCAGAATTTGTGTTAACGTTTATTTAACTAAACATAACAATTAAAATTTTATGCTACAACTTAAGAATTTGTGAAAAATTTTAATTTCCTCGGTTGTTTATGCAAATTCTTAAATTATACAATAAACTTATATCTACATGTTACATCCGTAACATAAATAAAATCAATTATTTTTCTAATTATAACTGTTGCTGTTGTTTTTTTGGTTTCTACTATTGATGCTGTACGAGTATTAACGTTTTCTGGTTGTTTTCGTTTTATTTTGTTTGTCCCTCTATACTTTTTTACATACAATTATCTTCAGCAGTGTTCCGCAAAGTGTTTGTATCCCACACTTTTTCAATATTGTGATCAAAACATTGCTGTCGTTTGTTTTTACGTTTCCATCAGTTTTGGTTTTTAATTTAATTGGATAATTAAATAAAAGTACTTTTTATGGTGATACTTTTTTATAAAGACCTTTACAGAAATCTAAGATTATTTTGAGATGATCTGAGGTCGGTTTTATGTATACATACGCTACTTTATGCCTTTGTAAGAACACTCTAGATAAATGAATACACGAAAAAATCTAACTAAATTTTAAACTAATTGACACATGTTCACAAAAAACAATTTATTCCAAAGCGAATTTATATACGGTGACCTCAACTAGACAGCAGATCACCACTGATTTCTAGGGCAAACCTAAAAGTCATTTTTGTTTAAATGATCATAGTAATCCAATTTAAGTTTTTACCAGGTCGCAGGAAGCCTGGACCGATTTAACTAATTTTTTTTAATGTTCTCAATACATAGTCCGCAAAAGTTTCTACATAAATAAAACTTGTCCACGTCCACTAATACTTCCACTTATTAAATACATCTGCAAAATACATTGGTCTGTGATCAATCATATTTCAGACCAAAATTCGATTACTTATATAAAAACTCACAATAGATTAAATCAAGAAAAGGAACTCGATCTGTGATCACTCATATTTCTTAACAAAAATCGATTTGTTATATAAAAACTCAAAATATCTAAATTCGCTAATAACTTGGCCAATAAGCGTTTAATTAAGAAAAGAGCTCGATCTGTAATCACTCATATTTCTGACCAAAATACGATTTTTTATATAAAAACTCAAAATATCTAAATTCGCTAATAACTTGGCCAATATGCGTTTAATTAAGAAAAGGAGCTCGATCTGTGATCACTCATATATCTTAACAAAAATCGATTTTTTATATAAAAACTCAAAATATCTAAATTCGCTAATAACTTGGCCAATAAGCTTTTAATCAAGAAAAGGAGCTCGATCTGTGATAACTCATATTTCTGACAAAAAATCGATTTTTTATATAAAAACTCAAAATATTTAATTTCGCTAATAACTTGGCCAATAAGCTTTTAATCAAGAAAAGGATCTCGATCTGTGATCACTCATTTTTTAGACCAAAATTCGATTACTTATATAAAAACTCAAAATATGTACATTGATTTATATGTATTCTGGTGTTGCAAGACTTAGGTTTCTGACAACAAACTTAGGTTATTTGTCTCTTCTATGTATATTTTATTCTATGTCCTATATGAATAAAAACAAGTAAGAGAGTTATATTCGGCTGTGCCGAATCTTATATACCCTTCACCAAATTATACTTTAAAATAAAAATTTTAAATATATTTAGGTAAACAAAATTTAAATTTTTTTCCAGTTGTTTTTTAAATTTTTTTTTTTAAAGTTTAAAATTTTTGTTTTAATTTTAAAATTTTTTTTTTTTTTAGTTTTTAATTTTTTTTAATATTTAGTGAAAAAAAATTTTGGTCACAAAAATTCGGGTTAAAAAATATTTTTTCCGATTTTGACCCATTGTGGGTCCAACTTACTATGTCTTATATTCGTCGTTGCACAGGTCTTTGAAATATCTATCATTAGATATCCATATTGTCTATATTAATGATTTAGTAATCCAGATATGGGTCAAAAATCGAGGTTGTCCTGGTTTTTTCCTTATATCTCAGCCAGTTGTGGACCAATTTTCTCGATTTTAAATAGCAACCGAGCCGGAAGTATTTCGGAGATATTGATGTATCATTCGTGTATGTAAGTTATATGGGGGCTTCAGAAAGTTGATTTCAACACACAGACGGACAGACGGACATGGCTATATCGACTCCGCTATCTCTAACGATTCAGAATATATATACTATGTGGGGTCGCAAATGAAAAATGTAGAACTTACAAACGGAATGAAACTTATATATACCGTTGCCACTCATGGTGAAGGGTATAATTATCATTCAATAATTCCTTTTTTGTTTCTTTTTGACTATTTTTACCCTTTTCAAACGGCTTCTCACAAATTCACAAATCTAACACAAGGATTTTTTTAACAAATTCACCTTAATTGGAATTTATATTATATCAAGTCATAGAACTCCCTATACGTAGAGAAAAAAACATGCTTTGACATGGTTACGACAACAATACAGTGTTCTTTGTAACAATATATTGTTGTCGTACACACTGTTGTAGTACTACTTATTTTAGTTGGTGCTTACATTCACCGAAACATAATTATTTTTCGAAAAACTAAATGATGATAAATAGGCAAATTATATTACACAGGTCAACAGCAAATAAAGGCTTGTATAACCACTATATAGATTTGATGCATCATGGCTAAGTACAAATATGAACAAATATTAAATTCTATGAAGAGGATTTTTTTTAAAAAATTTTTAATTAAAATTGTGAATTTTTTTAGACGTTTCTCCACATAATTATTTATAACTCAAAAACCGTTAGTCCGATATTATTGAAATAAAGCCTTTAATTTGTTTATATATTGCGTTTTAATCGGCTCAGTAGTCTCGTAGTTAAATTAACAAATTGAAGCAAAAACAAGTAAGAAAGTATGGTCGGCCAAACCCGGCCATATACCCTACACTAAGTAAATGAGCTAAACAATTTTTATTTTAAAATTTCAATAATTTATAAATAATATACTTAATTGAAATATTTATGACCGATAAAGTCCAATTTCAGGAGGACATTTGTATGGTGCAATGTATCTGTACATCTGCACTATGGTGGCATAGGGTAAATAGCAAATTTTGTTGTTTTAAAAAACAATAACATAACACAATAAACATTGCATAGAGAGTAGTATTATTTTAGGACATTTTATGTTTGAAAAGCAATAAAAACATTTTTAAACTATTGTGAAATATTAGGACATAATGACAATATGATAGGAAGACCCCTTATGAATTGACCAATTAATAATCAGATGATTATTGTTTACTTTTTCATGCTGACAAGGGCAAAGGGCAAAGGTCAACTAAGCAGTCTATATTTAGTAACATACATATATATGTACGTATTTTGTAAACAGTTTCTCACATGCAATTCTTTATGTGTTTGACATTAAAAGGAAATAAACAGATTTATATTCTCTAACTACAATTTGTTAAAGGTTATACAATAGAACGTTTATTGTTAAATGATTAGAAATCAATAATAGCTACTTTTTTGTTGTTGCTAAAATTAACTAATTTCCAACAAATGTTTGTTTTTCACTTTGTTTTTCGTTTAGTTTCTGTTTGTTCTTTAATAAATGAACAAAGATTTCTATTCCGTTGTTAAATATCTGTAATTAGCATTTATTATGAACTGGAAACATTAAGTAATAAAACTAATGGAATGTAACCTTTAAGCTGTTTCTATTTGTTTGTTATAAAAATAGTATTTTCATTCTATTGGCAGGCACTTAGAGAAATTTATCGATTAAATATTTAACACAGAATAATTTATTTGTTTGCTTCATTAAATATAAAACTCATTGAGCAGCAGTTTTACAGAAGGTGTGGAAAATTGTTTTTAAATTCTTAATTATGGTGGTTAAAAGTTGCTTAATTGTGAAGGCCTAGTTGTTATTAAATAAATTGTTTAAGACCTTGTGTAAAGAAAAATAAATAAATAAATATAAATCTAGGTACGTATTGTATAATAAAGGTTTTATAGCTACTGACCTAGATTTTACTGATAATTCTAGTGAATATATCATTCCTGTGGAGACACATTTAAAAGTGTTTGTCCTTGTTTGTGACCAATGTGTGTCATTATTATGTTCGTTTATTTTCCCCTCTATTCAATATTTTTTCTATAGAGTCTTTTTCAGATTTATTGCTATTTTTGCTGTTTTATCTATAATCTAAAATGGCTGTTTTCTATGTAAACCAGACACATAAATATTCTGTGTAAAGTGTAAAGTCCTAAAGGTGTTTCGAAAAGTGAATATTGAAGATGATGTTATAGAAAACAAAGAAAACTACTTGATGACAATGTCAACATTCAGCCTTCTGACTGTTTATCTAAAGCTAAAGAATGTTGTACAGTAAGTTTGTTTTTCTATTTTTTATTGGGTGCATAACTTAATGCAGGATTCACAATAGATGGAGTATCTTTTGAACTCAGTTTTTGTCTTTAATAACTTAATAACTTAATAACTCATGTAATTTTGGAGGGTACATATCTGTCATTTATTTTCACTTAGTTACACAGTGCATCATGAAAAAAAATAAAAATATACGGACACCAATACGTGATAAAAGACCATAAAAAATACCCGTGTCTCCCAGTTTTGCACAAAGTCATGCACTTTCTTATGGGCCCCCAAAGATTTGGGGCCTCGGTGTCATTTTTGAAAAATGGTAAATAGCAAGCAGTTCAAAATTCAAGGAAACAATCAACTACAAATATGTACCAAACATCTCAATAAACAATTATCTAGTACTTTAGGAATGATTCTTAACACCGTTTAGGTAGGTCAATATAAGTTAGTAAGAAACAAGTAAGATAGCTATATTCGGCTGTGCCGAATCTTATTTACCCTTCACAAAATTATACTTCAAAATACAAATTTTAAATATTTTTAGGTAAATAAAATTAATTTTTTTCCAAAGTTGTTATTTTCTCATTTTTTGTTAAAAATATGTTTTGGAATTGTTATTTTAAAATTTTTTTTTTAATTTTAAGTTTTTTTTTTAAATTTTTTAAAAAAAAAATTGTTTTTGGTGAAAAAAAATTCGGGTTACAAAATATTTTTTCTGATTTTGACCCATTGTAGGTCCAACTTACTATTCGTCCTTGCATAGTCTTTGAAATATCTATCATTAGATATCCATATTGTCTATATTAATGACTTAGTAATACAGATATATGTAGGTCAAAAATCGAGGTTGCCCTGGTTTTTTCCTCATATCTCAGCCATTTGTGGACCAATTTTGCTGATATTAAATAGCAAACTTTTCGAAAGCATGTCTGAGAGAATTGGATCCCGAAGATATCTGGGGTCTTCAGAAAATTGATTTCAACAGAAGGACAGACAGACAGACGGACATACTTTATAGGGTCGGAAATGAAAAATGTAGAAATTACGAACGGAATGACAAACTTATATATACCCTTCTCACGATGGTGAAGGGTATAAAAATGAAATTACGCGTTTTGGGTTATAAACTATGAAATTATTATAAACTAAAGCATACTTTTAGGCAGCTTAAAAAAATTTATTTCTAAATTTATTTTGAATTTTTTAAAGTTTTATGCGATTTTGATCTTGATGATGAAGTGTTTTTAATTTTATATGTTCACAATATGTTCTTTAGGGCTACAACTTTGCCTCAGAGAGTAAATCAGAATTCCGAAATATTTGCAAGATATGAGCCTGAGAAAATGATCACTTTTTTGCAAAAATGACACCGAGGCCCCAAAACTTTGGGGGGGCCATAAAAAAGGGCATGGTCTTTTATCACGTAGTGGTGTCCGTATATGGTTATATTTCCATGACTCAAAAAATTACACACAGTATTATTGAATATTATAGTGTAAACCAACAAAAAGTCATATGCGGGAAGTTTGGCTTCAATTCTTTAATTTGTAAATAAGTGGCGCTGAAACACTTGTGTTCCATAGGTTTCAACGTGCGAGAGATGGTTTGTGAGGTTCTGAAGTGTTAATTTGACACGGAGGACAAATATCGTCCAATACAGCAAAATAAGACCAAGAATTGGAGGCATTACTGCATGCAGATTGTTGTAAAACTCAACAAGATCTTGCAAAATTTCTGGAAGCTACTCAAACAGCAATTTAAAACGTTTGCGAGCAGCAAGATTCATACGAATTGAAGCCGATAGACCTTGAAAGACGAAATAAAATAATTTTTGCACCGAATCATTACTTGGTATGAAAAATGGATTCACTACAATAACCCGAAGCATAAGACATTGTAGGTGAAGCCCGGTTAACTGAAGTGAGCATTGAACGAAAAGCGTCCATAATATGCTGCCAGGAATGAAACCGTAATATTCCATCATGACAACGCTCGGTTACATATTGCAATACCAGTAAAAAACTATTTAGAATGTAGTGCTTCCCATTCACTGCATTCTAAATAGTTTTTGCCTCACCAACCTTATAGTCCAGACCTTGCCCATTCCGACTACTATTTGTTTCGATCGATGCAGAACGCTCTCTTTGGGTTACGTTTCACTTTGGAACTTAGTATCCAAAATTGGCTTGATTTATTCTTGGTCTCAGAAGATAAGCATTTATTTTGGCTCGGAATCCATATGTTGCCAGAAAGATGGGAAAGGTCGTAACTAACAATGGTCTTTACTTTAAATAAATTTATGTCGTACAAATGTTTCAAAATAAAAGCTTAAAATTTCAAAAAACTTTAAAATATTTGTAATCTTGCTTAATACATTTTCCCATTTATGAACATGATAATAATTTAATAACTATTCAAATAATTTTTTATTGGGTTAAATAAATTTGTTTAACATAGCTTCTCTTAAATAAATGAACGTCAGCTGCTTTTTATTGATCGCATTAAACACTCTGCTCTTAATGCCAGATGACAAAATCTTCTTTTATTTTTATGTTCAATTTTTATTACGCTATAATCCACATAAATTAAAAATATACGTTGAAAAAACTCGCATGAAATACTTATCATAATGAAAGGAAAGGATAATAAGAAAACAAAATCCTTTCAATCATAAATTTGCACATGATATGATTATTAGGAGAGCTCCGGTTGTAGGTTAACGAAAAAACGGTGCTATAAATTGAATTAGCGAAAATTCACACATTTACAAGGTTTACTAATTTCCTAGCATCCTAACAAATATGTTTCGAGAAGAGGTAAATAAACAAATTGGAAACACTTTTTGGTTTTTTTTTGGAATAGGGAACCATCCTAATATGTATAAGAATGAAAACGTGCACACATAAATATCCTGCTTATTGTGGTGACATTGAATATTTTAATAAAGATACGTGTATCAGCAAACTCACAAGTGCTAGACTATATTCACACACACATTTAGCTATTGGGGCTTCATACCCCAAGTTTGAAAGATGTTGGCGAATGTGTAGTTAGAACAATAATATTCTTTCGAAATTATGCAAAAATGCATTTGGAAAATTACATTTAGCGAAACTTACTCAGTGTTATTCTGCAAACAAAAAAAATACTCATCAAATGACTTAAAATATGGAACGATATTTGTGTCTATTTCGATTTTCTAATAATGTTATAATTTTTTACTATATTTTTCAGAAACTTAAACAAACAAAATTGCCAACAAAGTTGAAGATTAAAAAAAAAATGATTTTGCAAAAAAAATCTCTCTTTTTAAATTTGTTGCTGGTGTAGGATTTAAAACTCTGCAAATGCCAAAAAAAACTTTTTCATTTATATCGACTTATACAGTAAGTGCGTACTACACTATTTATTTATTAGGCTCTAAAACAATTCTCATGTTAAGGATTTTCAAAACTAAGATACAAAAATTAAACAGAGCCATATAAACTATGATATACATATATATTGTGCGAATACATAAGGTTGGCCCTTAAAATTATTCTTCGACAACTAGCAATCAATTGAGAAAAATTTAATAACGTTTTAAGGATGCAAATTTTATTTCAATAAAAAAATTAATAAAAAATATATAAAATTATCTATTGATTATTATAAATGCTAAATGAGGATTTAAAATGCAAATTATATTATATTATTATATATAATTCTTCTGTACGTGTGTTTGTAACTGAACCCCTCCTTAACGGCTGGGCCGATTTCGATGAAATTTGTTGAGTGTGTCTGAGTGGGTCCCTGGATGGTTTAGATTGACAATTGACCTATATAGGAACAATGGGCATGGCACCTCCCATACAAAGTAAAAATTTATTATTGCACATCTGGAGTACTATTATAGTGGTAGTCTTCAAACTTTGTGTGAGCTCTGGCAGAACAACGTTTGCCGGGACAGCTAGTAGTATTATATTATTTTCGGTTGATTCGAAATTAGGGGATTTCAAGAAAATTAAGTTTTTGATCACAAATTTGTTCAAGTTATTTCAGATTGTTTTTTTGCGCTGCACAGTGGGGCAGAATCGAAATTTTTTGGAAATAAATCTGGCATTTCTAAACGGTGACACGTGCCATTTTTTTGTTTCCTAACCGATTTCAAAGATTTTTATATTTATGAAGCGCTCGGCTAGATCTTGAAAAAATATGCTTGCATGTGCTATTTATTTCCTAGTTATAGGTATTTCAAAATGGTAATGTTAAAATTTTGCCATACCTTGGTCTGCTTTTTTAAAAATATAGGGCGCACTTTTGGACCGAATAGACTCGATTTTTTTTGTTATGTACACAACTAAATTACCAACAACATAGAAAAGATTCCAGAGCATTATCAATTACGAATCCAAAAATAACCGATTTTCAATTTAGAAATTCAAAAAAAAGTATATTTTTGCTGCTTTTTGGACAAAAAGAACATATAAAAATTTTATGTTTTTCTATAAAGTTTCTTTACGGAGAAGATTTGGTAAAAAACATGTCCTATTTTTCGAACATGTCGGCCCTACGCCCTTTGGAAATTGACCTATTTTTTTATCAAAATTTCAACTTTGGGCCACATGTTCTAAAATCCCAAAGCTGGGATCAGAAAACAGAAAGCTGCTTTGGAAACCCTGATGTGTTCCCTATTTAGCCCTGAAGTATTTTCCCAGCCCCGAAGGAAATGTGGACTCTATAGGCAAAATTGTAAAAAATACAATTTTTGGGATTTTTTGACTTTAAAGTTAGATTTTGCAAAAAAAAAAATTTAAAAAATTTTATGTCTTGAGTTACAAAATATTTATTTTGATAGATATCCCACTCGCATCCCACTAAGCGACCAAATAGGTCTTAAAGGAATGAACCTAAGCTTTCTTTTGTGCAAAAAAAAATAATTGTAATTTCCTTGCATTTTTTCATTTTTGATTTTTTTTTAAATTTTAACCCGATTTTTTAAATTTTTCAGTATTTAGTTTTTAAATGATTGGGAAATAAAGAAATTGCGATATCTAAAATCCAAATTTTCTTTGAAATATGATAAATTCAATTCGGTCCTACTAATTTAAAATTGGGGTTTAGTTTTTTTGGATGATGTCAACAAATTTTTACATTTAAACATCTATGGGTAAATGAAATACAAAAAAAAAAAATTTAATTCGATTTTTTCACCTTTTGATTTTTAATATTTTTCTTTTTTGGAAAATAACAATATTTTGACCCACAACACGAATTTTTAAATAAAATGTGGAACATCGAAGCTTTAGCCGATTTTGCCACAAATTGTTTAGATAAAGCCTAGTACTCTGTTCATATTTGCGAAAAATTATGGTTTTTTCATGCGAAAAATTTTACATGCTGTTTGACAGCTAGCTGTTTGTTTTAATTTCGTGCGAAAGAAGTGCTGCATATGTTATTTCGTGTGGAAAAATAAGGTTGCCAGATGTATTTCACATGTTTTCCACAATAAAAACAGAGTACTTCTTTTGCGAAATTATTTCGCATATATTTCATTCCAAATATTTTATATGTAGTTTGACAGCATTTCGCACGAAATTTTGAACAGAGTACCTAGCTTAATGGAGAATAATTTTAGAACATGGGAGCATCGAAATAGTCCAATATAAGGGACCCCCTAATATACAATCATACATAATCCATATGTATTCCTCGACTGTGAGTAATAACCCTGTAGTTCATGGTAGATGTGGTAGACAGGTCATATGGCTACAGGAATGTATCACTACTTTTATATTTGAGAAGTTTTTTTGGATTGTAATTACTGGTGTTCAGTTGAACCGGAATGGGGATAATGAGATCACTTGGATCACTCATATGACAGGTCTCATGCGAAAACTACTGATACATGCGGATACATTGACACATGCTGAACTAGCGGATACCAAAACTGAAAAGAAATGCCTTAAAATTTTATAACTATTTGCCTTGAAAAGAAATATGCACATTCACATTCGTACACAAGAACTATTCACAGAAAAAAAAGCAAAAACATAAAAAGCTCAATTTCCCAATTGCTTTTCGAACACAATAACGTTACTGATACAGTTGTTGTTGGCAAAAGAAGTGAGGATGTTGTTGTCTACAATTGCGAAAAAAATTATCATCATCATTGTCACGTCACTGCTTGTGTTTGGGGAGTTTGATTACACAAGAAAGAAAAACAGAAAACACAAACAAAACAACTAAAGTTTTTCTCAAACAAAATTAAATTTTCTTTAAATTCCCGTACTTTTCACAACACACCCACAAACTGGCAAAATGTTTAAGTTGAAACTTAAATAAAAGATACAAAAAAAAACAACAGATTTGTTTTGTTGTTTAAACTTTTGACAAGACTTTAAGGTTTGATGTTGTTGCGTTTGTACACCGGAAATCTACAATATTTAACCTTTTTTGTTTTTGTAACGACATCAAGGCTAAAGATAAATACTGTAATAAAAATTATTTTTTTAAGATATTGTTACAAACCTCCCACACATTGCATTAGAGACATGTGGTGTAGATTATTAGATAGCAAATGATGAGGAGTTTGTGTCGGCTTGTTTGAAATTGTAAACCTTTATGTGTGACACTTTATATATTATAGGTTTAAATAAAAGTCAGTAACAGTATATTTAAGAATAGTCATTGACTTAAATTAACCCTGCCTTAGGCTACATGTTCTTTATATGTAACTAGCTTACTCGTTTAGTTACTCTACCTCAATTTTAAAAACTTCAAATAGTACTATTAGAAAAAACCAAAGTAACTATCGAGGATTATTATAAAAAAAAGTCATTTGTATTAGAATGTGTTCTAGGAAAAGTGCCAAACTATTTACAAGGATTTCGCACACGAGTTCCTAACAACCTCTTGGTTGAGTTTTGTATGACCGAGTTAATGTGTTTCCCGTTTTTACGCCTTTTTGGTACTTTTTCCCCATTGACAAATTTACAAATTTGTTCTTAATAAATTTTGATATTTTAATGGGAGCTCATAATAAATAATTCTTAAATCTATGTCAAATTATAGAAATAATATTTTATAAAAAAGTAACCAATAACACTGTGTTAGTTGAAAGAACTGTCAGGTGGGGCACCCGGCAGGTTAAACTAATGTGAGTATGCTGAATCCAGATAAATAAGCTATGCTGTTAATTTTTACAGACAAAAGAAGCCCTAAATGATTAAAATCTGTCCACAACATTCTATTTTATTCACAAAAGATAACACAAATATCCCCTAATATTTTAACAAAATATATAACTCGCAGTAATTAGCTACATATTGCAGTATTCTCCGATATTTATTACTACAATAGTCGGCAATGCAGTGTAAATTTTAAACAAATTGTAAATTTTTTGATTTTCTTGCGAAAACAATAAAGCAAGTTATTTTTATGTTTTTTCTTTACTTACTTACACACTACAGTTTGTGTCGGCAAGAAACCAACCATTTAAAAAAAGATAAAATCACGGTTTATTGTTGGTGTTTTGTTTAAGCTTTGATATTTTTACAAATAAAGCTTGAGTGTCTGTAATTCTCAAACACTCTATAGTTTTATTTGTATAATATCTTTAGTTTTTCTAAAGCCTTTTGGGAAAAGGTTTCCTGATGATCTGGCCTAAGCAACCAGTGAAATGCGCATATGAACTAGCTTATCCCCCACAATAGATTTCAGTGAATTTATCAAATTAAAAATTGGGAATTTAGCATAAAACAATTTTACTAAAATGTAGATTTTCTGTTTGTTGTTGATTTTGAATAAATTTGACTAGTGGAAAAGATAAGATATATATTATGTATCAGCAGATAGGATATTGTGCCTCCTTTTCAAAAATGTATACAATTTTTTAAGAATTAAAACAATTATAAAAGACTTTTTGCAAAAATATGAGATACAATTTTAAAATGTTATTAGGGGCATGGCTGCCAGATTTTGGTTTCAAAAATAGAAATTTGACGATTTGACGATTTCTTTCTCGAAAATGACGATTTTCTGCATTATGAAAATATGGTACTATTTTATGAAATAGTTAAAGAATTTTCTCATTTTGTTGGTGAATATTTAGATTTTGAATGTTGTCAATTAAAATTTTTAGATTTTAAATCAATTTTTGTAAATAAATTACTGAAATAAAACGGAAAAATTCTAAAGCAACTTTTTCTATTTTGACAAAATTTATTCAGAATATTTCAAAATTTATTCAGAATAATTACCCCATTCAATTGAAGCCGCCAATCTCGAATTTATGCTTTAATCTCAGGCATTATTACCTTCCGAATGGATTATCTTTAAAAAGTAATGTCAGAGATTGTTCTTTCGGGTCATAATAAAGTTTTAGGCATTAAATTCTATTTTATGTGTTTTATTTAAAACTAGCTGAACCCGGTCCGCGTAGCTGGCCCTTACAATAATTCTGTTTTATATTACATCACGATTTGAATATACAGTGTCATTTGACAAAGTTGTAGCAGATATCTATAACCCAGCAAAAACTTCGCTTACAAAGGCTACAATGTCTTTTTAATAATGTCTTTTTTAATAACTTACTTTTTAAGTAGTAAAGTCTAAAAAAACAAAATAAACAAAAAAACTGTTACTTTTTTTCAATTTGCCCATTTTTTATTGCATGTTTATTTTTAGAAAAACAGAGAAGAATATTGCATTACTGTGTGAAAACCATTATTTGAAGCACAATGAAATAACTAAGCAGTGGTGTAGTGAGCACAACGGCAGACTACCAAACAGAAGGTTGCAGGTTCGAATCGGGTCTGCGACTTATTTTTTTTTATTTTTATTTTTTTGTGTAAATAAAAATTCTATAAATAACTCTACTAACAAAACAACTTATTTCTGGCCAAAATATAAAGGATTACTTTTGGGACATCGCGAACAAAAATAATGAGTTCTTACAGTAGAAAAATAAGTAGTTGAATCGTCAAATTCCCCTTATTTTTCGGCTTATTTGTAAGAAAAGTTTTTGCTGGGAAGTACAGTGGCATGATATGTCCTTAAAAAAAAGAAACGGATGTATTTAAGGCAAATGGGATATTATATTTATGAATTCATCTTAAGGACAGGGGATATACGTTTTTTTTTATTTACTCGGGAGCAAACCACATACAAAACATGAATTTTCCAAATGTAAGCCAGCAATTGTCAACGATTGGCCTTATGCTTTGTCGTTGGAAATCTTTGGTATGCTTGAAATCATTACGTCTTTGCATTTTAATCTGCCACCGATGATTGTTGCCTCAATTAAATTTGGTGAACATTTTTTGATGGTCAATCGTGTTCCGTTGCATAATTTTGGCGCGTTTATGTTGCGGAGAAACATTATCTGTGATCCAACCTTCAATGTTTCAGTAGAATAATTGAGGTTTCTTCTTCGTTCATTACTGTGTCAATCGATTTGTATTTCATTGTGTCGCCAGTCAGTTTCAATTAATTCGCTCATTGAGCTGTTGACATCATCATTTTTTGGTACCAAAATTGCACGTTCCCACAGCCAATCCGAATTTTTGTAGTTGGTTGTAAGACTTGTGAATGTTTTACCACGCCCCTGTGCCCACAGACCGAAAATCAAAAATCTGAAGATTCACTGAAAATTTGATAAAAATCGGTCCAGCCATATCTCCGGAACCACTATGCCGATGCAAACTTCACATAAACCATCTACAGACCATCCCCAACGTACCCTGAAATTTTGGTTGAAATTGGTCGACGCGTTTTCGCAGTTAGTGGTGACTTCAAAATGTACATTTCTTTTTATGTACATAATATATATAAGATTAAAAAAAAACTTCTGAATGAAACCTTATATTATAATTAAATTGAGCTTTACTTTTTTATTTTAGTGATCCCTTATTTATAAACTTCAATTCTAAGAAATGTTTTTTGATAAATGTGATGTTTTCGTTCACTTCTTAAATAGGAATTTAAAATTCCTGTTAGAAATCTTGACTTTTCAATATTCCGATTTTTAAAATTCGAAATGACGACATTTTTTCCCAAATTCATCTGGCAGTTATGATTAGGGGGTAGTTGTTTTATCTTTTGTTTATAAAATCAAAAGTTCTGCACATGTTTTAATCATTTAGAGCTTGTCTTATTTTTCTTTCTATGAGCTTGGAAAAAATTAACAGCGTAGCTGCATTTTCCAATTTTGTATGCCGTTTTAAAAAACAAAAATTTTTAAATTTTGCTAAAAAATTATAAAAACCACAAAATTTTTGGTGTGTTTACACTATGCGTTTCATAACGGGTTTTCATAGAAAGGAAATATTGGTACCGTAAATGGAACTATTTTTAAGGATTCAAAAAATATCAAACGTATTAATTTTTGATGCAGAATCCATTGGTGAAATCAGATTTGCAATATATTCAACCGATTTTGCTCTACAGAAAATTGTGCTCAAAATGCGCGTCTTTAGGTGCGTTGAACCACCACAAGGAGTGAAAATTTTCCAATAAAAAGGACGCCATTATTTTTATTTACGCAAAAACCTTCAGAAAAATGATAATACCCGTAAATCAAATTTTTGAAATTAATTCTAATATAGATAGATTGAGTAGTAAAGCTCAAACGTTTTAACCCTCTAACCGGCCAATTTTATTTTGAGGTAAAAAAATATACCAGGTTATTGTTTGAATAAAAAAAATACGTTGGAATAAAAAAAAACATGCACGTTCATATTTATCACAATAAGTAAATTGTTTGTCTCTTTACACATATTTACCATAATAACGGGTGAAATAAGCAAATAAAGAAGCATTACATACATTTAATGTACCCCGCCTAAAGGCAGCCTTGCCGGTTAGAGGGTTAAGTGCAGTTTTATTGATTCTGAATCGATTGCATTCACTTTTACTTTCGACCGTCAGAGGATTACAATTTACATTACATTTTCTTCCAGAACTTTAATTTAGCAACACTCAAATTAAATTAGAATTTCTAAGAAGTCCTCCATCATGTTGTGTGATCTGATTATGAGCGTGGAATGTTGTAATAATGCTACTTGAAATTCAGTAAAGTTAGACAGACAGCTTATTACCTAAGTTCATACGAATCAAGTATTAGCAACAATTTAATTTCTGCTAAAAGCACTTCTCAATAAATCGTGTTGGTTTTAAATTAAACTCAACATTAACATGCCTCCTTTTCATGGGTAGAGTGAATAACAAATAATCCTACTTGACAACTTTGGATGCAAAACAACAGTTTATTTAATTTCTACAATTTATGGCAAATCTTTGAATTTATTATAAACATCATGTTAAATTTTGTTTGTCTGGTTTTTAAATAAATATTTATTCTCGTAAAGTTAATTAATAATTTCAGAAAACACTTGAACTTTAACAATTTAAATGTTATTTTTAGATTTTATTCTGAATAGCTTTAATGCTTTTATTCAATAATTAATTATATAACGAAAAAGCCTATTGATTTTTTGTGTGGCAACAAGGGAAAAGAACAAAAGTGTTTTTTTTTTAGTTTTCAGGAGAAGATTTTCAATTTCAATACATAACAATAGGTGCTGCTTTTTATACAAGAAGTCTCAAAAGAGTCACTCAATTACAAATACCGTTTACACAAACATTTCGAGGAACCCTTGAAGCCAAAATATTAATTTATTGTATTCGTGCATAGTTACTCTCTGATGCCGTATTTAGGGGAAATACATATATAAAAGTAAAAGCAATGGCCAGAGACGTTCCTTTTACATTTTATATTTTACAACAAAAATGTCTAAAATATATAAATGTGATTTTCTAAAATAAAAGTTTTAAATAGACTTAGAAGCAATAAATAAAGTGTCTTCCAATAGGAACTTCCGAATTGGCTGTAATTTATTCAGTTTGTTTTGCCAAATCACCATGGAAGGGACATACCGTTCAACAATACATGCAAATTATAAAATTATTTTATCAAAATGTTTGTTTCGCTCGGTTAACGTTCCGGGCGTTTCGCCAATTTTACTGAGAGGCCCATTTCTTGATAAATGAGTACATCAACAAACAAATTTGTCGAATTTGGCACGATAACAATCCTCATGAGTTCCAAGAGAGTGTAATGCATCTCTAAAAAGTAACTGTTTGGTGTGGATTTTGGTATGGTGGTCCATATTTCTTTACAAGAGACGTTGGCCAGGTAATCACCGTCAACGCGAACGCTATAGTTTGAACAGCCGAACAGCTCATGCCACATTGGACATTCTGCACGAGCAATTTGAGGGCACTGTCACGTAGATTGGCTATCGAGATCGTGCGATTTGATCATATTAGACATTTTCTTTTGGTATTTTCCTAATTCGCAGGTTTATGCGAAACTACAGCGGCCATCAAATCTAACATAAACCATGGTGTCGGTCAAATTCAGCCTGATTTATGATACAGAGTCATGGAAAATTAAACGTTTCAGATATGCGCCACCCAGCGAAGCCGCGGTAGACATTGCAAGATGCTATAATCCACACATAATGGCCTTGCCAAAGAACTAAAAAGGTCGATGATTTTATAGGAAGCTATTAATGAAATACCCTTTATATAAGTCAGTTGTCAAGTCCTTGTGGCTTATCATGTTTTTGCAATAAAGCCTTCAATTCTATGTTAGCAAGCAAACAAAGTTTTCCAATGTGGTAATGGTTGGCAAAACCAATTTTCTAATTTTAAAAAAGAATGCAATAAACCGAATACTTTTTCTAATTAAAATATTTTCCTCACATCACAATTTACTTTATGCAAGTGCCATTGTAAGTGTTATTAGCAACAAATATGGACAAACTGCTGCCACTTACCTTGTGAGAATTGTATCAGTTTGCAGAAAAATTCGCCAAATATAAAGTGCCGCAATAATGTGCCCACCAATGTTACTGGCATACAAAGGACACCCAACAGTATGTCAGAGATGGCCAGGTTAAGTAGGAATACATTTGTAATGGTACGCATACGACGATTCTGCACGAGCGTGGAAATGACCAACAGGTTGCCAACAATGGCACACAGTAATATTACACTGTAACACAGTATCAGCCATATGGGTACCTCGAATGCATTGTTGCGCGTCGTCTGACGTTGGGTGGCATTGCTGGAGATTGTGCTACTGCTGGTTGAACTGGTTGCCGAAGATGATGGCAGCAAGTAAGTTGTTGCTGAGGTTGCAGCTGCAAGTGTGCTATGCGCAGTAATGTTACTTTGGGTCAAGTTCGTAAAGGCCAAATATGCATTGTTAAGTGCAATCGTTGTAACATTGTCATTGACTGCAAACGTTTCGTTATCGGCAAAATCCAAATCAGTTGTTTTAAGGGGCCACGACGTTAAAGTCAACAGCTCTAGGTTAGCAGTTAATAACTCCGTGATGAAAACACAATTTACAACACTCTATATAAATATGAATTTATAATTTGATTATTTGCTAAATAATTAATTTTTTAAATGCCTTTTCGTTATTAATTCTTTTTATTTTTTTTTTAATTTTCTTAGTTTCTTTTTTTATACATAAATATTTTTTTTTATTTACATTTAATATGCAAAGGATCATAAACACATTTGTTTTATTATTATTATTATTGTTATAATTATTATTATTACTTTAATTTTTTAATCGTTGTGTTGTGTTACACTTGCCGTTGTAGACTGACATGTGTTATTTGTGCTGCAGCAGCAAATATTGTAAAATCACACTAAAATAATTAAACTCACAAATAGCAAAATGGTGAAAAAGGTCACCATGATGTCCTTGTAAACAAAACCGCCTTTTTATATTCACCACTGTTTTGTAGTCACACAAATATTGTTGATACAGCAATGTTGCATCAACAATGTCTACAAACATACTGCTAAATATTCCGAAAGTTTGTCAACATTTTGTTTTCATTTCAATGTATCTAAACAATGCTGCTTTGCAACTGTTATAATTTTGTATATCACTTCTTTTTTGCGTTCCGGCAACAGTGTGTTATTTGTTTCTTTGACTTTCAAATGGAAAATTCATTTGATTTAGAAATTATTCTATTCTTTATTCTATTTTTATCATATGAAACGTACGTACGAGTTTAAGTTATTAAAATAGGCCCTACATATGCTCCAGGGGTGGTGCTATGGGGGCTCAAAGTGAAATTTTTATACTCGTGCAATTTCAGATTTCAAAGATTTTTATATTTTTGGAAAGCGATCGGCTAGGTCATGTATGCATGTGCTATTTATCTCCGAGTTATAGGCATTTCAATATTGAAATTTTAAAATTTTTCCAAACCTTGGTCCGCTTTTTTAAAAAGTTTTTTGTTAGTTAGACAACTAAATTACGAATAACATACAAAAGATTTCAGAGCAATTTCCATTATGGATCCAAAAATAAACGATTTTAAATTTAAATATTCAAAATATAGTTGATTTTTGCGGAACTTAACTCTTTTTTTATTAAAAGAAACTTTCTTTCAGGACATACAACAATTTTATGTTTTTCTGTATGGTATCTTTACGGAGAACATTTTGGTTTAAAAAACCTGTCCTATTTTATACGCCCTTCATAATGTGACCTACTTTTCATCAAATTTTCAACATTGGACTACATGTTCTAAAATCCCAAAGCTGTGATGGAAAAACGGAAAGCAGCTGTAGAAAACAGCCGGTAGGAAATGTGGCAAAATTGTAAAAATACCATTTTTAGGATTTTCACTCCAATGTTTTGGAATCGCGGGATTATACAAATTTTTTTACAATGCAAAAGTACAATATTTTTGAAGGACGAAGTTTAAAGTGGCATATTTTTGAATCTAATGGAGATATTGGCGTGAAATTTTTTTTATAAAACCAAAAATAATTAGGAATAAATGTGGATCAAATGGTGCACCATCGTATACTCTTATCAAATAAAAGAGGATATTTTTGATTTTCAGAATATTTATATGTTTTAATTTTTATACACACCAAAAGAAGGTCTGGGTCCTTATAAAATTCTAAGAAGATCAAGCTATGTCCGTCTGTCTGTTATTGGAACCATAGAGACTCGAAGAAAGGTCGTAGGATGAGGAGGAATATTCTTTGTTGATCGTAAATGTTTGTTGTTAAAAAAGTAGAACCAGAGATGTGGACCAAAATATTAAACAACCTTCAATTCCCAATCTTAATGAATTCAAATCCAAATATAAATAATTAAAGTATTAAATGGGTAACATTTTTGAAAAAAAATTGTTTGCGAGCGAGTCTGAATACAAAAGAACAATACTAGGAAGCAAACCAAGAAAACTTCAATGTCAAGTTTTGTCATGGTTTTAAAAGCAGAGCATTTGCCACAACACTGATGATTTGAAATACGAAAGAGTCTGGGTACAAAATAGGATGAGTATTTTCTTTATAACTGAAACATAATATGTTTAGTAACTACAAAAAAAAAGTTCCGTAAAAACAGACCGAGCTGTATACACAATATCCTATCAAAATAATCCCAGAACAATAGCACAGAGTGTTGTATATTAAACAAAACACGAGTTTCCTCTGAACAAAGCAAAATCGAAAAAAAACAGCAACAGAATAAGTAGAATAAAGAATCCAAATAATACTGACACAAGAAAACATTCACAATTTAATGTAAACAATTTCTCATTATAAATGTGTTGTATTTATTTATACAGATACAAACACCGTCAAACAAATCTTTAAAGTATTAAAAGAGCTTTAACTGTAACGCCAAATATACGGACGCATCATACGAAAGTCGCAAACAAATTATTAGAAAGTGGTTGCAGGGAATTGTTAACATTTTCTTGTGAATGCTTTATGGTATTCATGGTTTTTATTGTTTACAACAATTCCTGATTGAATTTATTTTCAAAAATTCGCTAATGAAATTCAAGAATTCAAATCAGGAACTAGTTTATCAATGGTTTTCTAAAATTTTCTCTCACGCCTCGTTAAACTTTTGAAAAGTGATTGTTCACCATCTTGTAATTGTTATTCACAAGTTGAGAACAATGGGTGACATAATATTATGGTTTGGGTTGAAATTTTAAAATTGTATTTGTCATGACATCCGCTTTAAGCTTAACAGAATAATCAGGCAACTTATGAGCATTATTAACTACACGAACTAGCGCCTGTAAATGTTAATGTTAAGTCTAAATTAAAATTTGAAAAAGGCATTTCACCCCAATAGGGATTGTGGATTTCATGAACAATTTGGGTATAGAATTTCGGGATACTTTACTTTATCCATTTTTTGGGGAATTTTAATTACATATTTAGACAGTTTTAATTTTAATTTTATACTAATTACACAATATACTAATTAAAAGGCTTCACTAATCACTATACAGAATTGATGCATCATGGTTACCTAATAGGGTATTCATTCGACTAATGATCGTTCGATTAATCGAATAATTTCTTACGAATAATTATTCGAACTATTTAAAAATGGCCACTTTCGAATAACGAATAATTCGAACAATTTTATGTAGAATAATCGAATAAAACGAATAAATGTTCATATATATTTAAATTTATTAAATTGCTTAAAATTTGTCACAATTTCAAATTTAAATAAGCAATAATGACTCACAAAAATTGTATTGTTTCTGAAATTCTACAAATAACTAAAGACAAAGGGTCTTTCGATCACTGTAGATGAGTATGCCGATAGTTCCTTCTATAAATATATAAATATTATTGCAAGAAGTTACAATTCTAAAAACAAATCTTTCAACATTTTTAACTTAGGACTTGAACGAATGAAAATAAAAGGTACGGAATAAAATATTTGTTATTTAGCTGGCGAAATATTAGAAGAATCGCAACTAATAATCAAAATTTTAACTTAGATTAAAGTGGAGTTGAATGTGATGGAGAATGTGATTTTTAAACGGTCGTCGAAAGTCCCAGGAAAAATTTTGTGAATTTTTGTAATGACCACTAGTTATTTCATGCATTCTTTTGTAAGGAGTGGTGGTTACCCAGCACATTATTTTATTTACTAGAATAAGTACTTATTTTTATGCAGGCTGGTAATGAACTTTTGCATTTAGAACAGCTATCTAGTGTGTTTGACTGGAAAACGGGAGGTTAGTGGTTCGCCACCTGTCAAAGCCATTAATTTTTTTGTTCATATCATATTCATTTATATGTTGATGTTAAAACTATAGTTAGCAATATATTGTTAACTTACAATAAAATAACTCGTACATGGAGCAGTGAGTTAGCAGCTTGACTATCAAACACAAGCAAATAATGTAACTGTTCGATTCCCACACAAGGCAATATTTTTTGTGTTTTTTTTTTAGCTACATATTCTTGTTGTGAATTTACTACTTATTTCTCAACTGATTGTAAGTACATTTGTAAGCTTGACCCCTGAATTTTTTAAAAATCTTGAACAACGGTAAGTAGTGTTTCAGTCAAATAATAAGTAGTTATCGCTTTGCTCCAATTATACTTGCTGGCTTACTAGGTAAGCAAAGTTTTTGCTGGGGTGATATTGAGGATGACATTTATAATGATTACATTGAAATAGATGAAGGCCATGATCTTAAAATATATGTATGTATATAAGTGATGTTATTAACCGCGTACGTAAGTGTTGCAAAATATTTAATAAATCGAATGATAAACACAAATATTGCAAACTAACGTTTTGTTGCAAGAAAATCATGGATTTTGAACATCAATGAACATCTTTGTCTAACATGGTAATAAACTTTTTGAGTATTTGAAAATGCGTCAATCATGCACTGCCTGACTTCAATTTAGCCACGTTCACTGACAATGATATCAAACTTTGTGAATAACTAATTTACTAAAGAATAATAAACCTACATGAAAACTTTATTCTTTACTGTTTTTAATTATTCGTATAATTCGATTAATTTTAAACGTGTGATCAATTTATTCGAACAAGTTAAAATCTCTTATTCGAATTATTCGTTTTATTCGAACAAGAGAAAAATTGAATAATATCCATGTTGTTTATAGACTTAGTAATTCCGAAATAGATCAAAAATAGACCAAGAATCGAGTTTTTCCCGGTATTTTCCTTATATCTCAGCCGTTTTTGGGCCGATTTTAAATACCAAACGAACCGGGTCTATAGCGGTTATATTGATGTATATATCATGTATGTAAGTTATTTGGAGGCTACGGAAAGTTGATTTCAACATACAGGTGGACAGACGGACATGACTATATCGACTCCGCTATCTATGTTGGTTAATACAGTTATATTGTTAAAATATATATGTTTTCCAATTGTTTCTACATTTTAATGTTTTTTTGAAGCATTTAAGAACATGTTTATTTAACTTTTTAATAAATGTAACTTGTAGATAGATTTAATCAATGAAATACATAAATACATATCTGTTGTGACAGCAGCTTGGAAATAAATCACAAAGTAAAGATGAATAACGAAAAACAAATAAAGCAATTGGGTCAAAGGGATTGAGATAAATGCTTTATAAACCACAAAGCATTTGGATGCTTTAATTTACTAGATTTTATTATAAGTATCTATACATATTTACATTTCAAAAAAGAACACAAACCAATGTTTAAGAGTTGTCGCAGAATTTTAAAGTGATAACAAATTGAAATACTAGCTAGCATTTCAAGTGAAATTGGTAAAGTTTCAAGTTTACTAATGGCTGGTCATGTAGATGACACATACTTTACTTAGACATTCTCATGTTGCTCTTTATCGCAAAGACAGTAAGACATTTACACAAGTACTTGACTGATACCGACTGATGGAGAACAGTCAGTCAATTTGTTGCATGTTCACATCAATCACATTCAATTTGAAGTATCTACATTTGGTACATGTAAAGAACACGATGTAAAAAAAACATTATTTCATACAGTGTTTTTGCTTTGTATGCTTTTTTTTTGTCAGGTTTTACTTTAAAACCTCAAAGATAACTGAAAACAAGTAAGAAAGTATGATCGGTCAAGCCCGACCATATAATACCCTACACTAAGTAAAAGAGCAAAAAAATTTTTCTTTTAAAATTTCAATAATTTATAATTTTGAGTGATTTTCGGAAATGGGCCTTATATGGGAGCTATGACTAATTATGGACCGATCACCATGAAATTAGGTCGTGTGATTTATGTCTATATTAAAGTTAACTATGTTGAATTTTGTGTGTATACCAACATTTTTAAGCAATTTGTGCACGTTAAAGTGATTTTCGGAAGTGGGTCTATATGGGAGCTATGACTAATTAAGGACCGATCGTAACAAAATTTGGTGACATGAATTTTGTGTATATAAAACTTATTTGGAGCGGAATTTGTGGAGATTCATATATAAATTAAACATTTATGACCGATAAAGTCCAATTTCGGGAGGACATTTGTATGGGGGCTAGGTGAAATAATGGACCAATTTCAGCCAGTTTCAATAGGCTTAGTCCTTGAGCCGAAAAAATGACATGTACCAAATTTCATCGAAATATCTTCAAAATTGCGACCTGTACTCTGCGCACAAGGTTTACATGGACAGCCAGCCAGCCGACCAGACGGACGGACGGACGGACGGACATCGTTTAATCGACTCAGAAAGTGATTCTAAGTCGATCGGTATACTTTAAGGTGGGTGTTAGACTAATATTTTTGGGCGTTACAAACATCTGCACAAACGCATTATACCCTGGTGTAGGGTATAAATATACTTGCTTTTACATAGATTGGTTTGGCAATAAAATGTGAAAACTTGATATTTCTGTTGTCAGTTGGAATCAGTGGTCGGCGCTATGATATGCTAGTAAGTTTAACATAATATAAGAGACATATAGTACAATTTTCGGTTTTTTTTACTGATATACGGCTTCAAAAATTTCGATGTATTACAAACGGAATGACAAAATCAATACATACCACGGACTGGTATAAGTATTTGTGTTCATTATTATTATACCCTTGACCACAAGTTGTAAGGTTTTTCATTCCGTTAAAATTTGGAAATTCGGACCGATAATGTTTTAAAATCGACAACAATTTTTTCATCAACATTTTCTTTTTCTTTCAATCTTTATCTTAAACTAGTTGACCGGGGCGGCTTCGTCCGGTAGCATTTACTAATGTTTGTTCTTCAAGTTTCTCCAACCCACATAAACCTTCCTGTTCTTATTTAGTTGCAAATAAAATATCTAAATTTATACTGCATACTTTAGGGAGCTTTTTTATTACAGCTCCGAATTTCCGAGTTTTACCCGGAATTTTTGAATTTCGAATCGAATAAAAAAAAATCAGCCAAATCGCTCCAGCCTATCACACGTAATGCCATTACATACATGGACCATTTCATTTATATATATATAGATTATACTTTGTTGAAGGGTAGACAGAATTCAGTACAGCCGACTATAGCACTCTTAGTTATTTTGTACAGTTCCTATTAAATAGCAACAATACCAAATATTACTCTTTTACTTTAGAATCGTTCAGATTTCGATTATTTTCAATTTCTTTTTTATTTATCACAATTGTTATTTCCTAGAATTGTTATTTAAGATGAAAAAACAAATTGATGTTTTTTTGTTACTTGCCATCTGTTGATTTAGCGTTTCTTAACCTCATTCTAAATATCATTTTTGTGGCATAATATGAAAGTTATTAAGGAATGTGTATTATGTTGATTCAATATTTGCAATACATATCTTTAATAAGGTATTAAATTTTGTTTCTTATTTTTAATTTTGATTTTATTATTTAGTTATTTTCTGTTTTAATGGTTCACTGATTTAATTGTTACCAGGAAATATTATGGAGAAATAAGAACAGATTGGCTTGTTTTAAGAATATGAGAAAATAAAGATTTGAAAATGGAATAAGTATAAGTATATAAGTATAAGCCTCCTGGGCGTATAATATATTTGTTTCAATTCTACTAAGAAAAGAACACAGCAAACAAAAATTATAAAGTAAAACAAGTAAAACAAGTAAGAAAGTAATAATCGCCCAAGCCCACCATATGATACCTTATACCGAGAAGTTTTTTTTTTTAAATTTATGTGGGAGCTATGACTATATATTTGTTTCAATTCTACTAAGAAAAGAACACAGCAAAAAACAAGTAAGAAAGTATGGTCGGTCAAGCCCGACCATATAATACCCTACACTAAGTAAAAAAGTAAAAACATTTTTCTTTTAAAATTTCAATAATTTGTATTTTTGAGTGATTTTCGGAAGTGGGCCTTATATGGGGGATATGACCAATTATGGACCGATCACCATGAAATTAGGTCGTGCGATTTGTGTCTATATGAAAGTTTACTATGTTGAATTTTGTGAGTATACCAACATTTTTAAGCGATTTATGCACGTTAAAGTGATTTTCGGAAACGGGTCTATATGGGAGCTATGACTAATTATAGACCAATCGTAACAAAATTTGGTGACATGAATTTTGTATATATAAAACTTATTTGGAGCACAATTTATGGAGATACATTTATAAATTAAACATTTATGACCGATAAAGTCCAATTTCGGAAGTACATTTGTATGGGGGCTAGGTGAAATAATGGACCGATTTCAGCGAGTTTCAATAGGCTTAGTCCTTGGGCCGAAAAAATAATATGTACCAAATTTGATCGAAATATCTTCAAAATTGCGACCTGTACTCTGCGCACAAGGTTTACATGGACAGCCAGCCAGCCGACCAGACGGACGGACGGACATCGTTTAATCGACTCAGAAAGTGATTCTAAGTCGATCGGTATACTTTAAGCTGGGTGTTAGACTAATATTTTTGGGCGTTACAAACATCTGCACAAACGCATTATACCCTCCCCATTATGGTGGTGTAGGGTATAAAAATTATAAAGTAAAACAAGTAAGAAAATAATAATCGCCCTATACCGAGAAGTTTTTTTTTTAAATTTATGTGGGAGCTATGACTAATTATGGACCGATTGTTATAGAATATATGGCATGTTCTGTATATATGAGCAATTACATGACATCGTACATGACATTTGTACGCCTATATAGTAGAATAGATTTAGAAAAAATAAGAGTATCTGAAAAATTATTTGGCATTTATATTCCATTCAGAGTGTACTATATTTTGAAAAAATAATACGAACTTTCGAAACATTATTTTCCAAAATATCGAGCGAATTAAGGGTATATCGTACGTGACATAAAACGGAAGTAATTTTGAGGTACATGTAGAAATATGCGAAAATTTGCCAATCAAGAGATTCGTTATGTTTTCTTTTAATTTCTTACACGACCTAAATCAAATATTTATCCTTTACAATCCATCACATTTAAATCAAAATAATTGATCAATTCACAAGGTCTGCTATCAGTCCTATTGTCATAATATCCTAATAAATTTTTTGTTTTCCTATAGAAACTAGATACAGAGAGCCTCAAAAGTGATTAAACACCAGTGAATTTTTTTTACTTTTTTTAAGATCATGAATAGACCGACTTAATTTTTTTTTCAGAACCGAATCTATTATTCAGCTCAATCTCCAAAAAAACGAAACTTTTAAATTTAACACAGAACAGATTTTAGGATTTTCATTACTATTTGTGGTGTTTACTCACTTTTGAGGCTCCCTATGCGTTTTAGTTTTCACTTTGGTACGAATTTAATGTCTTTGACATGTCTCTCTCTATATGTACTAAAGTACTTCTAACTAAGGCAGATGGTATTATGTAGTCATTGATATAGACATTCTTGTTCGATAATTTCGAGTTATTACCAGGTTTTTTTCTTCGAATTTACTCCAGCTACATGAATTCTATATAATATATTAGAGTTAATTCGTTATATTGAAACCTGGTACGAATGACTTGCTGTCTAGCTCTGTCTTTTTGGATGTATCTACTAACTTTAATACAAACAAACCAACCAAAAGTTCAAACGTTCCAAAAAGTTTTAATTTTGTGGTCTTTCTGTTAAGTGTTTTTAAATTACATCTAAAATTTTAACAAAAACTCAAATATATTTTGTGTTCCCTCAATTTAAATAGTAAAAATCTCAAAACATTCTCTAGTTACTCCAACAATTACCAACAATTTTTTTTTAACAAAAAGTTTTTGGTTTTCATTTCTTTTTAAGCAGGAAAGGGAACAAAGTTCTGAAGATGTTTATCGTTTACATTAAGCTGTTTTTTTTAAAAGAATCAGGCCTTAAGATTTATTTTTATTATTTAATGGCCTTTTCTAACAAAATTAAAATTAATGAACATCAATATATTTATTTTTGTTGAAAGAACAAGTTTTATGTGAAATGCACTACAAGCAAACCAAAGAAAGATAAAGTTTTCCAAAGTCTACTTTGACAAAGTATTTTACAAAATATTTCACAATAGAAAAAACAAAATGGAATAGAAAATAACATCACGTGTTTAGAAAAAATACCTCACGACTTGAATGAATGACATGATGATAAATTGACAACTCTTGTTGTCTGCTGTTGTTCTTTTTATTTAATTTTTTTTTTCAGGGATTTTAAATTTAAACAAAAAACAACTAAAAAGAGAAGTATTACGCCAAAAACAAAAAATAAACAAAGAGTTATAATAAAAATTTATTTAATGTCAATTGAACATACATATTGGAGAATATTTGGAAAAAATTGTCGAGTTTTATTGTCTCATTTTTGAATACGCTGTGCACACATTAATAATAAGCTGATTTATATGTTTTTTGGTGAAAATTATTTTGTTCTAGTAGAAGTGAGATTTTGAGCCTATTTAAATTGGCAGCAATAAATCGCTTTTTTGTTTGTTAGGTTGAAGTGTAGAGATGCAAACGGGGTAGAAAAAATTGCACGTTGTCGCATGGCATATTTTGTTTGTGCTTTAAAAGGTTAAGTTCTGAATAAATTATGTAAATCCTTCTCAGTTTTAATAAATATTGTTATTTTTTAATAGTTGTAGTCTCATACGTGTATAATACAGAAATAGTTTATAGAAAAAAATTCATATATTTCATAGTTTTAATAATTTTTAGTGCAGACATCTACTTTGTTGCCTTGGACAATTTTGATACCAGATATAAAAGTTTTAACAATGTCCAAGAAATTTAAAATTACAAAATCTTAAATTTGCAATCGAATGAAACAACCAAAACGAAAATTTCCTCGAAGTACACAAATTTCAAATCGATATCTGCTAGGCTTCCTTATCAGGAACATTTCTCGGAAATTTCTGGGAATATTTTTTAGAAATCACGGGAAATTTCTGGAGTTTCTTTATAAGTGTTCTCCTTAAACTAAAAGTTTTATTTCTGCACAGAGAAAACAGATTCATTATGATTTATTGCCAATCCAATAATTCGATTATATTCAAAGATTCAATGATATTCATATTTAGAGAAGATAATGAGAATAATACTGGTTTAAATTTGTTTATATATGTAAGTATATTGTGATTTGAATAGATCCTTCCAAATCGAATTACGAGTTTTTCCCAGATTTAACTTAGCTGGACCTCTAAAATCTTATATTAAAAATGTTACTGCTTTATTTAGTATTGGAATGAACAGAATTTTTAAATATTTCCTCATTCGAATCGAAAATAAATAGCACGCTATAAACGCTAACTTTCTCAAACATTTTAAATTTTTTTTTAAATTTCGATTAAAAAGTATTTTTTAAATTTGTGATTTGAGATATGCATGATACTGTATGAATTGGATTTTTATCAAACATTTCATTTACCTATTTTTTTGGGAAAATATTTCTACTTAGACTTAAAACTTGAAACTATATATAAACTTTAAAGTTTAAAAATTATCTGATTTGGCGAAAATTTTCAATATTTGGTTTTTAGATGACGGAGGAAAATTTCAGGCCCTTCCCAATGTACTAGTTATATATAAAAAATAATGTTCTTATCCTTTTTGCTGTCTCTGTTGTAATAAAGATAACGATGAAAAGACAAAGGAGATGAAAAGGAAACCTGAGCATGTAAATACACCTACATCTTACAAAAAGAAAACTTCTTGTTTAATTTTATTTTATCCCATTTACACATCTCCATCTAGGATTAAGGCTCTGGGTACTTTAAGTCATTTAGCAAAATAAAATAATTATGTTGCTGTTTTTGTAATTAAGAAAATGTAAAAGAAAATTGTTGGTTTTAAAAATTCTTTTTGTGACATTTTCTTCGAAAAGTACCTTAATATTAAAACTGATTATTATTAGTGAAATTAAACCTTTTAAATTTTTGGGCATTTAATTAGCTTTTATCTAAATTTTGTTTACTAAAGTGGTGTTCATTTTCTAGCCGTTTATGTTGATTTGCAATGGCTTAATTTATCTTCATTCACAAAATATTTTGGGTTAATCTATTTAAGGGATATTGTGCAAAATTTAAAAATAGATTTAGATGGATTTTAGATGAAAAATTATACTAAAGATAATAAGTAGACCTAAATGTTGTTTAATTTAATTAAAGTGCAAGCCTTAATGTTTCAAATAAATAAATCTCGCTTCAAAGTTAACTTGATTGGAGTTATTCATTTAATAGCTTGATTGTTACAATTTTTAAGAAAATTTTTGTCAATTCACGATAGGGAAAGTGGGGTTTATGTTTGTTATGATTCACTTAGATTTGTAAATTAGAATATTTCTTTTACTGTGAGTTTTGAACTTTCATGAAACGTAACACAATTTTAGAGTGAGTATTCCCTCTCTGCTCACTTAACCCTTTGACGACCACGGGACACCGGAGTCCCAACACAAAAATATTGAATAATTAAAAAACGGCTTCGAATTTCTTCATTCAAGCTATAATAGTTTCTTTACGACCTCAATATCTCTTCCCCACTTTGTCCACAATCCTTACCCTAAATAAGTTTTCTTTTTTTTGTGTTAACTTCCCTTATCTAAGAGGTTCTTGTTGCTGTTCTCATGTTCTTCTTTTTTTTTGCTATTTCTCTTGTAGTTTTAATGATTGTGGTCGTGGGGTTAGTTACTTTTATGTTGTCATGGCGAAATTATTGTTGTTGTTTGGGTCGATCAACATTACAACATGTGAGGGAGCCATACTCAACATAAAACGTTGCACGTACGTTGAAATTATGGTTATAGATTGATTTTTTTTTTGGTTTCGGTTAGAGGTCAAACACTAGTCAGTTAACAACAAAGAAAGAAAGTCCGTACGCCGTTTTGCATTTCAGGTGACAATACTTATGCAGTTTTTATAATTCCGTAGTACTTAATTTCTTTGGGAATTAATTCTCTATAGAATTAATTTCTTTTAAAATCATTAAATTTTCTTTAATACAAATCCATTACAAAATAACTAAATAAAATCGATTGAATTATTAACCATCTAACCCGCAAACTTTAAAAAGTTCGTTATAGATAGCGGAATTGATATAGTGATTTCCGACTCCCTGTCCCTGTTGACATCAACTTTCCGTTGCCCCCAAAATATCTTACATACTAGATTCATACATTAATTAGACCCGATTTGGTTGCTATTTAAAATCGAGAAAATCGGCCCACAAATGGCTGAGATATAAAGAAAAAACTAGACAACCTCGATTTCATACTAAAGCTTGAAAGCGAACATTTCAGTATGGCAACTATCAACAACCTAAAGTAAGTTTTAAAAGTTATAATTTTCAGTTTTTTGCATTTAAAAACGAGTTATACTTTTATCATGTTTTTGAAACCATGTTTATTGCTAATAAATTCGAAACAAAAAACGGCAAATTCTACTATTATATTTAAATGAATATTGTACTATACGAAAAATGGAGCCAAGAAAGCCTTACGAATGTCGCGTTCTTGACCGTGAAAATTGCAATTTCTAATATGATTTATTTGTTGACTTTGATTTATTTGTATGAGTAAATGGCCCAGTAGTTAGAAATAGAGTTCCATGGGCCGTGTTATATCCTCTGGAATAAAAATAAAAAATTAAAATCCATATCTAGATATACTATATTTATTTTGTGACATATAAAACTGTACTCGTTAGTTTATTAATAAGTGAAGAGAAAGACAACAGTAAAGAAAATACTTAACCACATCAACAAGTTTCTCTTAAATTGATTTATTTAATATATCAATACAGATTCATACCGATATTCGTTGCTAGAGAAAAATGTGAAGCATGTAATATTGAACACTTTTGAGTACACAACCTTTTACTTTAAAAAAGTTTCAATAAAGTTTGAAAAAATGTTGGTTTAAAAATGTTGTATAAAAAAATTAAGTTAATTAAGGCAACATGTTTGTGTATGGAATTTAATATTTACTTTGCTTAAAAGTTTTTCGACGTAGTTTTCGTACTGTCTGCTACGTAAAAGGTCTAGTGTTCATTCAAAAATGCCTAGGGCTGTCTGTAAACATATATTTTTTGTATACAGCAGTAAAATAAGTAAGAAAGTATGGTCGGTCAAGTCCGACCATGTAATACCCGCCACTAAGTAAATAAGCAAAAACATTTTTCTTTTAAAATTTCAATAATTTATATTCGTCAGTGATTTTCGGAAGTGGGCCTTATATGGGAGCTATGACCAATTATGGACCGATCACCATGAAATTAGGTCGTATGATTTACGTCTATATGAAAGTTATTTAAGTTGAATTGTATGTGTATACCAAGATTTTTAGAAGATTTATGCTCGTTAAATTGATTTTCGGAAGCTGATGTTATATGGGAGCTATGACTAAATATGGACCGATCATATTAAAATTTGGTGCCATGAATTCTGTAAATATAGAACTTATTTGGAGCGAAATTTGTGTAGATACCTATATAAATGGCGACATGGTATAGTGGTTAAAGTGCTTACCTACAAAACCAAGAACTCCAGGTTCGATCCCTGGCAGAGGACGAAAAATTTAAATGGTTTTCGAGTTTTTAAAAATTAACCTCCCTCTAAACAATCCATCCAGAAGCTTCCTGACCACTCCTCCAACTAGAAAAGAGGATAACATCATCGAAAAGGTCAGGCAGCCCGCCACCCCCTGGGAGAAAAAAGGTAAGAATCAAAGATCAACAAGGATCCCCACCACTACACCAAATACACAGAGGGCGTTGTTTCTAGGCAACGACAGATGACAGCACCATTACCCTAGACCAGCTACAGCAGACCAATCATCTACTTAGCTGGAACAACAACCGATTAACGAAACTGACACAAGGTAATAATAACAATCTATTGAATCCTTATGGCAACATCATACATGTATCCGAGGACCCGCTACAGCAGACCAATCATCTACTTAGCTGGAACAACAACCGTTTAAAGTGATACAAACAGTAACAATGGATCTAATGGCAACATCGTACATTAGGACAGTGCAATCTATATGGGAAATACGCGAAAAACAACTGCAACAATTCGCATAAGACAAATATGCTTTGTGGAAGCCAAATGCCCCCAAGTGGGGTAATGAAGAAAAAAGAAAAAAAAACCTATATAAATTAAACAGTTATGAACGATAAAGTCCAATTTCTTGAGGACATTTGTTTGGGGGCAAAATAATGAACCGATTTCAGACAGTTTTAATTAGCTTTGTCCTTGGGCCGAAATTTCATCAAAATATCTTCAAAATTGCAGCCTGTAGTGTGCGCACAAGAAAGTGATTCTGAGTTGATTAGTATACTTTCAGGTGGGCGTTGGACTATGGTGGTGTATGTTACAAAAGAGCAAAATTCAACTCTGACCGAGGGATGACTTTTAGTGTATCGGTATATCCCGGTCCTCACTGTGAAACATTTGCTGCAAAACATTTGAGTTTGTTGATGAAAGGGGAAAGAGGAATGAAAAAGGGAACTTTGTTTCGTGTACATGAAGTTTTTGTTGAGTATGTCATCCACATTTATTCGTTCGTATTCGTACTGTACAGAAATGTCAAAAACTGAAAAGCAAAAACTTCACTGTGTGGACACGAATGCAGTTTCAAAAGAGAATTTAAAAATGTTTTGCAGCAAATGTTTCACAGTGTGGACCGGAACTATGGGAGGAGTTTTGTTGCTACAAAATCTAATTGTGCATTTGTAATTCAAAAGTTATGACTACAGGTAAATAATGTTTAAATTGTATGTTGTTTCTTTCAGAACCTCCCTATGAATTGAAAAAAGAATTTGTATAAAATTTTCTTCGACAAATCTAAAATTTTTTCCGAATTTCCTTAGATGAAGAGTTACGATTAATTGTCCAATATTATTATGATTTCCTTAAATATAGAATTTGATAGAATGATTTTTATTTGCCTAAAACATAAAGTTATTTTCGGGAGAAAACTTTACATTGGGTCAATGATCGATCCTAACAGAATTTTACAAAGCAATTTGTATTTGTATAGAACTTAATTCTGGATGAGGCCGTATATTAATGTTATGGTCATACTGACTTCGTTCATAATTATCATATAAATAGGAGAATATTTATTGTATGTTAGCAGTTGACATCATGAACCAACTTTAAATAATAAATATAATTATTAAGCCATAAGCATATACAGGTACTGATTTCCATCAAAATATATTTAATTCTTGCAGTCTTATTGCTTGATTACAAGTCTCACATGCTTAGATGAACGTTCTCTTCACTGTTTTTAATTTTGAATCTGATGGCGATAAAACTCGCCAAATCTGCCAGAAATAATAATGCAGAACAATGTCAATAGTACGAAATTGTACTAGTAGATACTTATATTTAAGTTCAAATTTATTCCATTGATATGCAGTTGGAAAACTATGTTGGTTAATCCCCAGTGCGTATAATTTATTTAAGAACAAATATATTCATCATACGCTCTAGTGTTCATAAAATACGTACAAGCATCCAAAAGAAAGATAAATAGAATTCAAGTTCAGTAACACTTTATTATTTGCCTGATGCAACAAAAATCGTCCTCATTACAAGAAACTTTTTAAAATCCGAAATTGTTTGACAGTTATTTAAAAAGCGCATAACAAAACAAGATTTTCAAAAATAATTATGACAAACTTTTCAATACAAATGTAGTAAACAGCTGCAATACTTACCTCAAGTTCAGCGATCTTTAAAAGGCTGATGACTTTGAAGTGTCAAGTACAACAAAGAAAATAAAATATTTTAAATTCTAAAAATTGCTTGATTATATTTGAACTTTTGGTTAAATACTAGCAGACAAAGTTAATAGCATTATTTTACTGTTACAACTATAATAAACCCATTGCAGTATTGTTTTTTACTATTTCAATTTGTTAGTTTTCTTATAATTAAATAAGTTATTAGATTAATGTAACTACTTCACAATATAATTCCAGATGAAATCATAAGCTGACAAGATTTTCAAATATTCGTCTATGTAAAATAACAAAACAGTTTTAATCCCAATTAGACTTTAGTCTTGCAGACAGTTTTCATTCTTAGAAATACATATTTAATGGACAGTTTTTCTTGAAAATACACCACACTACCTACTCTCGAATGCTTTTCCAATATTGTGATGATTTATTTTAGTTTGAAAATAGACAGGCATAAAAACCTTTTATAACAATAAGATTAACTCTCTAAGGGACTGTCACCGGCAGACAGTCTCATTGCCCAGACGCGTCGGTTTCATGCTCAATTTCTTTTGCACATAATTAGATTTAGATTTGTCTAAAGACCATTTAAGGAAACAATATTAAATGTTTGCCAAAATACAATCAATAGTCTGAGTATAAATGGGACAAGCAAACAGACAGAGCATAAAGTTCACAGATAATCTCAAGGTTTTAAAGGACATGCAACTTTTGCACACATTTCAATTTCTTTCAACAGAAAACTTAATGTTACTGACATACATATATAACTACTTGTTTATTTAAAATGGCATTATATGTATTTTAAGTTGTCTGCTTAAATTTATTTTAGCAAGTTGTGAAGTAGAAATGCTTACTTACATTCTTAAGGCTTAAGTCATTTTTCCTGTAATTTGCTTTTCATTTGTGTAATATTAAAGGATACTTTGATGAAAAGATATTTAAAAGAAATACAAATTTTAATTTTGCACAATTAAGTGCAAAATACTGTACTTTCTTTTTACAAATATTCATTACACATCTATATCATACTTTAGTGTTTTTTCTCAAATCATAGATTTCATATGAAGAAACTTATTGCTTCGGGGAGATTTCGAAAAAAGCGCATTGATATATTTTTCAATCACCATGAGTGCTAAGTTGGTTATTCCGTTTGTAATTTATTTTTAATTGAATTAAGTTTCTCTGATTTTTATAGTACTACATGTGTAGAAAAACAGTCAGATATTTTTAGCCGTATTATTAAACAGGCTTTGGAAATAAGTGTACCACTTAGACAATATTTTCCTGCCAAATCTGAGAAATGGTTGGAATCCAGGGAACTAAAAATAGCTAAGGTGAATAGAGATTTAGCTTGGCGAGCATACTGCGAGTTTAATTCTGTATCTAACCGCCAAATTTATTGCAGATATCGCAATAAAGTGAAATCGGTAATTAGGCGATTAAGAAGATTGAATAGTATTCGATTCTTTGGTGACTGTACTCAGTCCCAATTATGGAGGAAATTAAGATCAAATGGCGTTGTTGGTAATGATAACATTGGTAGTTCTATTGATATTGAGGAGTTTAATGAGCATTCATTGCTTCCACCAATTGATCGGTGTGACGGAAGCCTTTTTTCATTTCATTGCAATGGGGGCTTCACATTTAGGAATATAGACTCATCGGAGGTATTTGAGGCGATGACAAGCATTAAGACGAATTCTGTTGGACCTGATGGTATTCCTTTAAAATTTCTCAAAATTATATACCCTGTTATTTCATCACATCTTACTTTTCTATTAAATTCTATAATAACAACTTCTATATTTCCAAAGTCGTGGAAAATCGGTCGCGTTGTACCAATACCAAAAATAAAATTACCACGTTCACATTCGGACTATCGCCCAGTAAGTATATTAAATGCCTGTTCTAAAGTGTTAGAAATCTTGTTAAGAAAACAAATGATGAGTCATATTAGTTCCAAGAACATGATAAACCCATATCAATCTGGTTTCAGGAGTGGTTATAACACTACGGGGTTAGTATTAGATATCACTGAGAATATAAGGAAGAATATGGATATGTCTTTGAATTCATTGTTGATCGTGCTGGATTTTAGCAAGGCGTTTGACTCAATATGTCATCGTGTTCTATGCCGCAAACTTCAAAGTGATTTTGGTTTTGATTCCTCCTCTTCCCGTTTAATTTGGTCTTTTCTTACAGGAAGATTTCAATATGTTGAATCCGCTGGCATGAGATCGTCTATAAAAGAAATTTTTAGGGGGGTACCGCAAGGATCTATTTTAGGACCTCTTTTATTTACAATGTACTTGGATGATATATATAATATGATAAGGTTTTGCAAGTGTTATACATATGCGGATGATGTTCAATTATTGGCAAATGATTCTGGTTTTGGTCTGAATTTCCTTGAATCGAATGTCAATGATGATCTAAAACGTATTATAGAGTGGTCTGAAACTAATTATTTACATTTAAATTCTTCCAAGACAAAAGCCATGTATTTTTCGCATGATACAGTTCTACCACGTGTATATTTAAGGGACGAGAGCGTTGGCTTTGTATCTCATTACAAGATTTTGGGTATTTATGTGGACACTAAATTGGACTTTATTTTTCACATTAATTTTATAATATCAAGAGTTTCTTTTATTTTAAGGAAACTTTATTGCATCGGGATATACCTTCCTATGACTGTTAGAAAGAGAGTGGCATTATCCTTATGTCTTCCATTATTTCTTTATGGCCTTGAGATATTTTCAGGGATATCTCAACAGAATTTAGCTAAACTGAAAATATGTTTCAATCGAGTTATTAGGTATATTTGCAATCTTAAGTTTAGAGAACATGTTTCTGGACATATTTTCAGTATAATGGGCTCAGATTTTGAAAGTTTTATTAAATTACGATTGATAATGCAATTTTATAAAATTGTTAAGTATTGTAAACCTCCATATCTGCATGAGAAATTCAACTTTGGCAGATCTTCTAGGACGAACACACTTATATTCCCAAATCACTCATCTCTGTATATGACTAGATCTTTTCTGGTCCGAGTTACAAGGTTATGGAACAACTGTATTCCCAATGAAGAGCGAAATTTTAACAAATCTATTAGAGAGTTCAAGAATATTGCAAAGAAATACATTTAAGTCCTATATTTGCTGTTACTAACAAAACAAAGATCTAAGCGTTTATCATCAATATTCTAATTTTTTTAACTTCGATATTTTGTGCAAAATTGGGGTGGGTTTTTTATAATTTTTTCATACATTTATCTTATTTATAAGGATACTAAAATTATATTAAAATTTGTTATTATGAATTTGTTTAATATATAGTCATATTTATCTCCTAGATGTATTGGCCTTAAAGGCTTGTAATCTATTGAATTATTAAATAAATAAATAAATAAAAAAATAATTTGATGCCCCATAATGTATATACGTATATGGGCAGTTCCATGTTATCGTACGTGACATTTGTATGCCTTTTGAGTGGAATAGATTTATGTTCCATTCAGAGGGTACTATAATAATAAGTTCTATCGAAACATTGTTGTCCAAAGATATCAAGCGAAGTAATGGTATATCATACGTGACATAAAACGGAAGTAATTTTGAGGTATATGTAGAAATATACGAATATTTGCGAATCGTGAGAGGCGTTATGTTTTCTTTTAATTTCTTACACTAAACCAAACATTTTTCCTATACAATCCGTCATATTTAAATAAAAACAATCTTTGGATGATTTTATAATAAACTAGCTTAACACATAGCGTTTCACAGTTTAAAGAATCTTGCAATTATAGTTCTCAAGATATTTAGAAATAACTATTTAGCGACCCCTCAAATTTTAGGTTAAAACTCATGCAGTGATAAGAAATTGAATCGTGTAAAGTTTGAAGACTTTCACAATTATAGTTATCCAGATAACCGGAATTAAGTATTTACTTTGTATGGGAGGTGTCCACGTCCACAAATCCAATACAGACCATTTTCAGGCAAACTATGTAAAATGATAAGAGAGCTATTTGGACGAACTTTGAAGAAAGTCGCAATTATAATTCTCTAATATTTAGAAATACCTATGTATTTACTTTGTATGGGAAGTGACTCACCCCCTTTTCGGATCGGTATCATTCGATAATAACTATTTATTTTCGAATATCAACAAATATACCACACCCACTAATACAATCTAGCCCATTCTCAGGCAAACTCCATACAGTGATACTTTTACGATTATAGTTCTCCATATATTCGAAAATAACTATTTACTTTGTATGAAATTCCAAATAAAAAGAATCCGATTTTTCCTTCCAGATATAAAAAACATACAGTCAAAATTTCAAGACGATTTGTCCAGTGGTTTAGGATCCTATAGGTCATAGGTAAACAAATAAATTAACAAATAAACTGTCATACATTTATATTTATATATATGGGGGATTTCACGTCAAGTGAACCAAGTTTTAAAATCGATGTCTTCCGAACGGGATGAAATTAGCACCAAGGATAGTAATTCGGACACATTTTTCAACAAGATCGGTCAAGAACTCTCGGAATTAGAGGGGGTCAAAATTTGATATTTTGGCCAAACATGTGATTTTTCTCACCCATGTAACTTATTACATATTGTTCTTAGCAAAATGTGTTCCAAATAGTTTAGATAGCTATTTCTTGAATCTTTCGAAAAAAAATAAAATTTTTTTAATATTTTTTTTCCGAAATCAAAAACTTTTTTTGACCTTTTTTTTAATATGGGTCCTTTTTTTCTTAAAATACAGCTTATATATTTTCCTTAAGGACCTATTTGGTCGCTTAGTGGGATGCGAGTTCGATATCTATCAACAAAATGGTTTGTAACACAAAACATTAAATTTTTTTAATTTTTTGCAAAATCGAAATCTTTGTTGAGTTTTTTTCGAAATGGGCCCTCTGTTTAATTTTTTTTTCTGCTCAACAGAAAGCTTGGATATTTTCCTTGAAGACCTATTTAGTCGCTTAGTGGGATGCGAGTGGGATATATAGCAAAATAAATGTTTTGTAACTCAAAATATGCAATTTTTGACTTTTTTTGCAAAATCTAACTTTTTTCTAAAATGGGCCTTCTTTTAAAATTTTTTTTTTGATCAAACGAAAGCTTGAGTCTATTCCTTTAAGAGCTTTTTGGTCTCTTAGTGGGATGCGAGTGGGATAGTATCAAAATAAATGCTTTGACACAAAAATTGTATGTCTTGAGTTACAAAATATTTATTTTCATAGATAGACTGCGAGAGTTCTTGACCGATCTTGTTGAAAAATTATGTCTGAATTACTATCAATAGGTCTAACCTTGGTGCAAATTTCATCACGATCGGAAGACATCGATTTTAAAAGTTGGTTCACTTGACGTGAAATCCCCCATATATATAGATAAAATTTAATATAGTACGTGATATACCGTTCGTCACAGATTTTCTCTTATAATAAAACAATATATTTTCTGTTAATACAAAAAAAAAATAGAAAATATATGTATGTATATTCGAATTTAAAAACTATTTGATAATAGCAAAAAAAAAAAAACAATTAGAGTCAAATTCATTTCATACTAAGTACATGCTAATTGGGAGCTTAGTTTTCGCCGCAATCTTAACCTAAAACATACCAATTAAATATAATCAGTTTAAACTCTTTTTTTTTGGCCTTAAAATGTTGTAATAAGATCTAAATAGTTTCACATATTAACATATTATCCATCTCCTATTTAAATAATGTTAAACAAAATTTTCAAGGATTTTTGTTTTTTCGTGGAATAAAAATCAACTTTCCACACCCCCCATATAACTTACAAACCTGATTCATACATAAGTATATCGGTTATAGTTCCGGTTCAGTTTCTATTTAAAATTGAACTCGATGCTTTCAATAACTAAAACTGTTCTGTCACCTAAAAATCAAATGCTGAAAATTTAAGCAAAACCGATTAACGTTTAGAATTTGCACATTTTTGATTTTGAAATATTTGTTACATTTGTATTCAGCATGTCAATATTATATACAAAAAATATATTTTGCACGAGCAGCCCTTTTTAGTACAATCACTCTAACATATACTGATACTCAGTATATTTAAACACGTACTTGTATTTTACTATTATTATACAAAAATCTTAATACTTTTGTGCTTTTTCAGTTTTTTTTTTTGCTCCTTAAACGTCGAGTATAAATTCTTTGCATATTTCATGCTAGTCTACAGCATTTTTAATAATAGAAAATTTATGACATTTCGATATTGACATCATGAATGGTGAATGTTGTTTATTTTAGTTTATTTTCTTATATCTTTGAACAAGGAGACACAATTGTATTTGAATATTGAAACATGTTCGTTTAGCAACTGTTATAAATATTTATAAACGAATGTTCCCTTTGGCCTCTCATACATGGAAAGAAAAAATATATTTGTAAAAATTTTAAATGATTACTGTAATAATGTATATGATTGCGATAACCATAATATGTTTAAATTTACCATTGACATGATTGTAGCAAACATGGTTGTATATTCTGAGAACAACACATTATGATATAATTATTCATCATGAACTTGATTGCCATAAACATATATTTATTTACTACAATCATATATATGATTGTTACAATGATGTTAATGGTAACTTAAACATATTATAGTGACCATAATATAGTTAAGCAACTTGTACAAATTATGAAATAGTTATGGTAAGCATGTAAAACTAAATTTTTCTTTGGATGTACTTATTATACGTAATAATTTCGTCAACCTAGACCTCTGCCTATTCAATATTTTCCTACTTGTTCTGCTGCAATTCTTGTTTTATTATCAGTATATCAGACGGTACTTCAAAAAATTAACGACTTTTCAACAGTGCAAATGAATACAAGAAATAATAGAATTTCCCAGCAGTTTTATAAGCAAACCATTTATCCCTATTTATGCAGTACGTTGACACGTATGTTTTGTTTGTAATGCAAAGAGAAGCCAATTGGTTACTTTATACATCCCAAGTAATCTAAGTTGAAGACAATTTTGAGGCTCTAAGTAATCTAGGGTATATTCAATTTAAACTTCACCCATCAGAATTCTGTTCTTTTTTTTAATTTTTTTTTTATAGAAAAAAGGTTTGTGTTATATTTCCAATTAAACATTCGAAAATAATTCAGAATTGTCTTAAGAGTTCGATATTGTTATTATTCCTCTGTGATGTAGTCTGTTTTATTAGTAAAATTTTATTCACAATTATTTAATTTTTTGGAAAATAATTTTCTTATGATCGGGCATGGATTCGCATATATGTATGTATATAAACAATATAAATAAGATATCTATCAAAAATAAACTTCAAATTGTACATGCGACCAAAGAAGAAAAACTCCTGGTCTACAGTGCATTTCAATGCAAACAGTAACCTCTCAATCATTATTAAACTGCACTGCTGTTCCAAGAACTAGTTCTTAACATGATATACAACGGATTTTAGTATTTTCTGCATATCGTACCATTTTGTTATTTTACACAAGCATTGGTTGCATTTAATGCAACTTGATTGTGGATTATATTGCTAATATCTTCCTTGTATTCAGTAAATTGCTTCATACTGTGGGGATAATTGAACATTTTATTTATTCTAAATTAATATACCGAGTAGAGCAATAAATATACATATATAAGTTTGTCATTCCGTTTGTAAATTCTACATTTTTCATTTGCGACCCCACAAATTGCTATGGATAGCGGAGATAATATAGGCATGTTCAACTGTCTGTCCGCCTGTATGTTGAAATCAACATTCATTAATCATTCATGATTTGTACATCAATATATCCGCTAAAGTTCATACCTATAATCAGAGAAAAAAATATAATGATTTATAAATGCTTGTGGTAACCATAATATGGTAATGTTAATATACAATCATATATATGATTGTAGTAAATAAATATATATTTATGGTAATCATGTTCATGATGAATGTTCATTATATAATAGATAATATGTTGTTCTTAGTTTATGAGAACATAAGCCGAGAACAAAATAATTTGGTAAGTACTTCATCAGGAACACATTCTTTTATACTACAATCATATATATGATTGCTACAATCTATCGCAATCATATAAATAATTTCAGTGACCATAATATTGTTCAGTAACTTGTAAAAATATTGAAATGTTTACAGTAAACATATACAACTATATTTGTTCCTTGTCCGATGTTTTATATTTATTAAAATTTTGTCTTTAATCGATTCCACTGTGCAAAAGTAAGCTTGCGTTATTACAAATTTTTGTAATTCGTAAAATTTACTCACTTCCTAATTGTGAATGATGCAACAAAGCAGTGTGTGAAACCCTAAAGCTAGCACATCCAAGGCAACAAACTTACATGGACATGGAATACACAATACAAATTTGTTTTAATTAATGAGAGTTCCAGTTAAGTAATAAGACACATTGGGTTTCATATTTAATGCACTTTGTTTGTTTCGGAGAACATGAATTTTAAAGAAGTTTCTTAAAATCTGCTACAGGGATTGGCCTGCAAACAAAACTGCATAGGAAAATTATTAATTATTATGTACAATATACCTAATGTATATGTATGTTTTAATTAGGGCGGCCCTTATTTTTAACTATTGCAATTCTAACAATGCTCCCGAGATCTAAAATTCTTCTTCGTCATCTAAAAACCATATCGCTGGCTTAACATGTAAAGGCTCTAAGTCCATATTTTAAAATTTTACAGGAGAGACAAAAAACATTCAAACTTTTTTTTGCATAAATAATTTTGAATTCTGTCAACGCAATTTTTTTTTTGTATTTTTCTTTGTTTATTATGTGCGTAAAAGCAAAATGATAACATAAGTATTTGCCGAGATAAATGGTTTTTTGGACTTAGAGCCTTTTCTATTGCTTTTTTGATGGACTTAGGTCTTTTTCTTAGAACTTGTCTTTCATTTCTTATTTACTAATTTTTATATTTTTCATTTGCGACCACAAAGATCGTTATAGATAACGAAGTCGACATAGCCATGTCAGTCTGTTCGTCTATCAGTCTGTATGTTGGAATCAACTTTCCGTAGCCCCCAAATAACTTACATGCATGATTCATACATCAGTATATCGGGAATTTTTCCGGCTCGGTTGCTATTAAAGATCGACATCGGTCCACAAATGACTGAGATATAAGGAAAATACCAGGACAACCTCGCTTTTTGGCCTATTTTTGATTTATATCTGGATTACTAAGTCATTAATATAGACAATATGGGTATCTAATGATAGATATTTCAAAGTCCATTGCAACGATGTATATAAGACCATAGTAATTTGGACCTACAATGGGTCAAAATCGGGAAAAATATATTTTAACCCGAATTTTTTTTCATCAACAAATTTGTTTGCCATAAATTCTTTTATTTAATTTTTTAAAAATTAAAAAAACTTCAAAAAAATAATTTGGAAAAAAGTTTTTTAAAAAGGGTATATTAGATTCGGCACAGCCAAATATAGCTCTCCTACTTGTTTTTCACTAATAATTTAAAAAAAAAATAAAAAAAATTTAAGAAAACTTTAAAAAGACAATTCCGAAAATAAATTATTGAAATTTTAAAAGAAAAATTTGTTTGCCATTTAGTTAGTGTAGGTTATTAAATTTTTTCTTACTTGTTTTAATACATGTCATTGAACAATTTGACAAAAATGGTAAAACAGTAATTTTTATAGGGACTTAGAGCTTTTTCTTGTGATAAATTGTGATAAATTGGACTAAGCGCTTTTGCTCATCACTACAAAACAACAACAAAAAGAGAGATAAATCTAATTTTTTTCTTTGTAATCAATGTATTTTTACTTATTGTACATTGCTGCATTAAAATCTCAATTTCTAAAAAAAAGTGGACTTAGAGCCTTTCATGTTAAGCCAGCGATATGCCGAAAATTTTAGCAAAATCTGATAACGTTTGGAAATATTTTAAAAAAAAAATTAATTTTGTAAAAAATCTCAAATTAAAAATTGTTTTTCTATTTCACTTATATATTGGGGAATTTTATTTCAGGTGTACCAACACTTGAAATCGATGTCCTCCAATCGGGATGAAACTTGCACCAAAGTTAGTGCTATTGTATAGTAATTTAGACACAATTTTTTAATAAGATCGGTCTGAGATAGGTGGTCAAAATTTGACATTTGGCCCAAACAGGTGTTTTTTCTCATCCATGTAACTTATTACTTAATGTTCTTAGCAAAATGTGTCCTAAATAGTTTAGATAGCTATTTATCAAGGTGGATTTCAAAAGGTGGTTCACTTGACATGAAATCCCCCATACATATATATTTTATATATTTTATATATCGATTATATCGTTGTGTTACAAACGGAATGACAAAGTCAATATATTCCCTTGTTTGGTGGTGAGTATAAAAAATACAAGTTGTAGTAACAATATACATAATGGAATATACATTTATTAATCTGATTTGTTTTGAAATAAAGGTTTCTAGAAAACTTATTTCAATACTAGGTTGTTTAAAGTTAAATTATATAATTATAATATATAAACAGCTTTCAATTTATTAATATAATTACACAGAAATTTAAATTTAAAATAATTATCAATACTATTACGTTATTATATAATAACATATCTAACGTTGTGTAATATTTTCCAAACTCTTCCTTTTGTGTTTACTAAATATCTTTTGAATGCACACATATGACTAAAAATAGGCATGAAAAAAAGCATGCTTATATATAAAATTTAAATTTCATTAAATGGTGTGACACAAATGATTATTATCTTTTTTTTTTGTTGCTGATATCTTTAACGACATTTTGTTAAATTAACGTCTTATTGTTGATGACTCAAATTAATAATTCGAGGCAAAATGTAAACGGAATAGAATTAAATGTTTCTATATAAGTCATATTTAATCAGAGACTGGGTGCTGAACATAACACAACTTATTTATGACTGTCATCATGAATTGTATTGGATTTCAAGGTCAAACATACAGTTTTTAACACATTTGCATACATTCAGTTTTCACTCATAATAATGACCGGGTTCTGGGACTTAATGGTACAGTTTATCATATATATCATATGAAAGGTAATTATTTTTAAGCACTTTTCAATGGAATACTGAAAGACAAAAAACCTAAGTCTATTGTCAAAATCCTAAGTCTTGCACAATTGTGCAAGCTAACGCCATATTCTCTTTGGTTTACTGTTATTTTTTAATTTTTTTCATGACCACTGAAAGAAATATTTGGATAGTTTAATATATTTAGAACTTTAAAAAATCATTATAGTTTTGTCCGGTTTTTCCCCTCAATTTACTTCTGTCTACAATTTTTTTCAAATTTAAAATGATTTTAATCCAAAAAACGTAATAAAATAAGCAAACAAAAATAAATATTTTAAAATTTTCCGAAAATTATTAATCCCAGTTTTTCCCAAAGTCATGCACTTATTTTTATGGGCCCCCAAAGATTTGGGGCAAAAAGATTTTTGCAAAAAAAATATCATTTTCTCAGGCTCATATCTTGCAAATAGTTTGGAATTCTGATTTACCTTCTGAGGCAAAGTTGTAGCCCTCAACATAAAGAACAATTGTGAACATATAAAATTAAAAACACTTCATCTTCAAGATCAAAATTGCAAAAAAACTTTAAAAAGTTATAATTAAATTTATTTAAAGCTGCCTAAAAGCATGCTTTAGTTTATAATAATTTAATAATTTATGGCCCAAAATACTTAATTCCATTAGATTTTTCTTACTAAATTATATTGACCTACCTAAACGGTGTTAAGAATCATTCCTAGGAAGTTAATATGTTCTAGAAAATTGTTTATTGAGATCTTAGGTACATTTTAGTGGTTTATTGTTTCCTTGAATTTTGAACGGTTTCCTACCTATGGACCTGAACAGGAGAAAAATGTAAAAACAATCTTGCATTAGAGAGTAAATCAAATTTCAGAACTGTTTGTAAGATATGAGCCTAAGAAAATGACCACCTTTTTGCAAAAATGACACCGAGGCCCCAAATCTTTGGGGGCCCATAAAAATAAGTGCATGACTTTGGGTAAAACTGGGAGACACTGATGTTTTTTTCTTGGTCTTTTATCATGTAGTGGTGTCCGTATATGGTTATATTTTTTCGGGTTGTACTGTTATATTGTTAACAAATAAAGCCTTAAAAATATTGACGTTGGTCAGAGCAGATACATTATTATAATTAAAATCAGATTTTTTAAGTAAAAGTATGAAGCTTTCTTAAAGAAATGGCAGAGTTCAATAAATTTATTTGTGTTTCTTATTTGTTCTAAAAGTGCGTATAATAGAGAAAATCTAAATATTTCCGGAAACTCTCCTGTCAAAGACCTAATTCAGTTGTGAAAAACCTATGTAGTCTATATAAACAAAACTATATGAAAACAAAAACAACACTCGTATGTGTGATGATTATGAATAATTTTTTTGTTTGAGTTTTTTCTAGTTTCCGTTCTGAGTATATTTCTTTTTTGCTCAAGCATTTTTCTTAGTATTTTACATACTTTTCTCACTCTAAATATAATATTTATAATATTTTGTTTCAATGATTTTTAGCACAACTTTGTCACAAAATTTCACTTTATTTGATTAATTTTATTCTTAATGGGCGAAGAAAATATATACTCAAGCTCACTGTCAATCATCAAAGGAATATTTTACAGAATAATTTGAATTTTATATTTAAAAAAAAAAAAAAAAAAAAAAAAACATAAACATAAATAAGTGTATTGAGGTAAGTGTCCTGCAGCAGTCCATATATTTGTGTATATTAAATATGAACTTTTTTGAAGCGAGTGATGGTGGTTAACTTTAGTGGTAAGTGGTAAATTTAAAGAAATATGTAAATTAAACTAAAAGATTTTCTGCTTGTAAAATATTTTGTATGAAATATTTATACGTTTATTATTATTATTATTAATACATTAAGTAGCAGGATAGTTGTTATCTTTTTCATGGAACTCATTAGCAATACATACTGTTTTGGTTAATGTTATTAAGGTCATTAATCATGTTATTGCTGAAGGCCTTATGACTTTAATAGCATTTTAAGAATATTCCACGGAATTTAAATACTTGCTATACATTTGGGTGGTCAGAAAAAAGTGTACACATTCAGAATTGCAATAGGATTTTTCTAGTTACATAAAAAAATATATTGTTATTCTTTATTGTTGCCTATATTATCATTTATTGTAGTTCATGCTGTTAGTCCCATGAGATATAAGATTATAGCTTTTCTTGTTTGACCTCTAGAACTTTATATTCAAAATGGGAAATCAAACTTCAATTGAAACAAGAGAGTAACTCATGAAATTTTAAAATGAAGGCAAATGGTACATAAAATCGTCTCTATAATATGAAGGAGCCATAACAATGTAAACAAATTATAAACAAACAAAAAAAAATTTGGAAGTTTTGAAGATTAGCCACGTGCAGGAAGACCAACACGCCTTAACAACCTTGAAGTACGATCAATTGTGAGAGCAGTGAAGAAAGAATCCACAGTAAGTGAATTGAAATTGTGCGAAAAATTAACATAGAGTTAGTGCCACTAGATTTCGTAGAGCGCTACACGTAAATGGTCTATATGGTGGAGTTCCAGAGAAAAGCCCACATTTCCAAACGAAATAAATAGCTATGTCGAGAATTTGCAAACAAATATAAAAAAAGAAAAATCGTTTTGGAATAATGTGCTGTTGAGGGACGAAATTAAGTTTACGAGTTTCGGAAATAAAAAAAGAAATAAAGTTTGGAGAATCAAAAATCAAGAGTTCGAAAAAAATTTACTATCCACCGTAAAGCGGCAAGTGGCGTGGGAAAACTCATATTTATTGATATTTTGATGAACAAAACCGATTACCTAAACATTATAAAATAAAACATGGAACCCAGCGTCAGAAAATTAAATCTAGACCGAACTTGGAACTCACAACAGGAGAAGGATACGAAGCATTCCTCTAAACATATTCAAGAATTGTTGTTGTGTCATACACCGAAACAATTGGACCACCCTCCAGAGTCACCGGACCTTAATTCCATTGAACATCTGTGAGAGTATTTGGACAGAAAGATTAGAAAAAGAAATATTACCAGCAAAGACTTTCTAAAGGAAATCCTGCAGGAAAAGTGGTCCCAAATCCCAACAGAGATAACATCAAGATTGGTAGAAACAATGCCAAGGAGGCATGAAATTGTTTTAAAAACCAAAGGATGTCAAATAAAATACTAAACACGTTTTTTTCTTCTAAATTCCCTAAAATGCACACTTTATTTTGACGCGATAAAAATGGAGTATTTGTGTTTTTGTTGCTTTTGAACTAATTTAGTTTTTTGTTTATATATTGTAAGAGAACAATTAAATATTTTGTTAAATTTGAACTTGAAAAAAATTTGTTTTTTTATATGAAAATAAATCGTTTTAAATGTAAAAACAAGTTGTACACTTTCTTTCGATGCTGAGGTGTTTTACTTTGGGCACCCAATAGAAAAGGCTTTTGATCCCTCAATTAAGTCCACATTCAAAATTTAACCTCGAAAACACTTCCTCCTTGTTCATGTGCAATGTCATTCAAACCAGACTAACCGGTTAGAAGATACATATTTATTTCCCTCTATTTTTTCCATACCACTGTGTGTCAGTTTATTTAACACCATATTACATGGGAGGTGTCATACTAAATGCGAGTATCAAGTAACAAGGCACTACCACTATTTAAACTGTACTGTGTTACTTTTGTTAAATTTAAAACTTATCTTTTTCATAAATGTCATACTGCCCTGTTAGCAAAATACTTTTGGAATTAACTTTGTAAATGTTATTTTATGGCAACGAAAATAGTTTTGTTGTTTACTTTAAATCTCAATGTCTCAAACTCAAAGAAATTTCACTTATTTACTAATATGTTGTTCACTAAATGAATTTGCATCCAAAAAAAAAAAACGACAGCATAGCAAAACTTTTTCTAAATTTCTTAGATAGTGGAAAATAATAATAAACAACATTGTCATTTAAGCAATTGTGAAGCAGTTTATTTAGCTTAAGTACATATTACAATAAAGTTTTGGAAAAAATCTCTAATATCTTGCTGAAAATAACAAGCGAATTAAGACAAGTATTTAAAAAATATTTTATTAAAAACTTAAATTCATGTCATTTAAAACCAGGTTGTCTACCGGTTCGAAACGGTTAAAAGGTAACGGTAATATATTTAACAGCAATTGCAGTTATTTCGGTAGTTGCAGCTTAGCAAAAACCATATTTTCTGTTATTTCGGTAACAGTATTTTAATGATAACGGTAATTTTATCCTGAACTAGTTTATTACAAAAAGTCCATAACTAACAAAGTCCATAATGAATTCCATTACTCATCATTTTGTTAATTATACCTTTCACCATGAGTGGCAAGGTTATATATAAGTTTTAATTTGCGATCCCACGAAATATATATGTATATTCTGGAACGTTATAGATAGTAAACAATTTAAACACATTCAAATTGTTGGAACCTTCAAATAATATCTTTAAATTTTTGCTCGAGTATTTTATTATTTGCATCAAGGACTCATTCAAAATACATGTTGTATTCGTGCCCGGGACGCACAGATGCTCAGAATGGTTTGTCATCGGCCAAAACTCTATAACTTTTGAAACGATTGAGATATTTTAGTATTTTTTAATGTACAGATAACTTCTTGAACTCCTATAGTTAAATGGTCATAAAATCATATAAGGCTTCGCGTATATTAGACTCATAAATATAAGCATGTAAAATGAAAACGACTAAAAATATTTAAATAAAAATGCCATAAATAACATAGAGAAAACTAGCGTTACTTGAATAAAAAATTTTTACACCTTACATAGGCCATATATACCGTTTTTAAAAACTACAATCCAACCAATTTAGAAAAAAAAATTCAGTCCATTATCGATAGTAATTTAGCTATGATCATTTATATCTGATCAAATATAAAAATTAATATGCTGTTTTTCTATAGCGAACGAGTATTTTGAGTGGAAATTTAACATGAGTTTTGTTATTGTAACAAAAACAAAATACATGTAAAACGTCCGCTCAAAGCACTCGTTCGCTATAGAAAACCAGCACATAAGTTTTTTCTAAAATTAAATTAAGTATTTATATTTACAGCATGACACTCCCGTAATTTCAAATATTTTGGCTAGCTTAGTTTTGATAACTAATGGCACTAATGGCAAAATTTATGTTTTTGCCAATGAAAATCAATTCTGTCCGACGAAGTGTATAATTTTGAGAATATTTTTTCTGCATTATTTGAGAGGCATATAAGCCATATATTCACTTATCAAAATATTCTCCATCGATTTCGAAGTTATCACAAAGGATTACTTTAAAATTTGGCTTTCATATAAAAAATATCCAATGAGCATTTTGCAGACCGGGTGATAAATACGAGGTTTTAAAAACATCAGCATATGATATATGTGTGGCAACATATTACGTTATTTTAAAGTTAAGGATCAACATACAGGAACAACATAATTTTCTTCCATTTGAACGTGTTTTATATTCATACATTTTTGTTTGTCTATTCGGCGGCATAGCCAAATGTAACATTCTAAGTAGTTTTTTGTGTAAACTGTATGTGTTTATTTAATTAAAAATGTTAGCCCACTTTTTAGCCTGTTTTTAGCCTTTTTTAAGTATTTAGCCCTTTTTGTTCACCAAGAATTGGCAACACTGGATAGACAATTCAACCCATAGAGAAACATAGAGCGGAAACTACAAAAACAACTCAAATAAAAAAATTACTCAAAATAATCACACATACGTTTTTGTTTTCACATAGTTTTTTCTACTAATACATTCTCACCACTTAGGTTTTTGACAACTGAGTTAGGTCTTTGACAGGAGAGTTTCCGCTCTATGTCTATTCTCTATGATTCAACCTATGAAATGAGTGTTTGAAAAGGGTTCTACGCCTTTTAGTTGCCTACTTATGGGATAGAAAATTTTAAATTTGTATAAAAGTCAATTATAAATATTTTTTAAAATTTTTGATTTTTTATGTTTTTTAAAAAAAAAATTTGTTTTTTTATTTATTTTTAAAATTTTTACAAAATATATCACAATCCGTAAAAGAAGATAATATCTAATGGGGTTTTCATGGTTATATGTCGTAAATTGCCCAAAAATGCATGCACATATCAAATGAGTATTTTTTTATGACGGCTATTTAAAACTCTTTTTTTAATTGTTTCATGTGAACTTTTATTTTTAGGTTGAAAAATAACTGTTAACTATGAAGTTAGATCACAAGTTAATGCCTTTCCATATTAAGGTAGCGATATGAAATTGCATTTGCATCATGAATGTATTGAAAAATTCTTTAAATCGTTAACAAAATCTATAGTTTTTCGAATATTAAAAGAATAAAAATGGAACTGACCAAATTATTCCAGAGGTATCGAATATGGTAAAAATCTGAAATCGGTAACCTTGGTTTGTGCTTATTATTCTACAAATATTTTTGTTTCCTGTGCTAAGCGAATAGTATTATTTTATTTTGATATCTTTTTCTAGTGAAGCTGTGTCTTCATTTTCCCCTTTATTGTAATATTTATTTATTTTTCAAGGTCGTATGTTTTATCAACCCTTTTATTTATTTAGCATTGTTATTATTATGCAGCTATGGCCAAATTGTACAATAATCACGTTTTTTAAATATATTATTTTCTTTTGTTTTACTAAAAAATACGAAAATTTATTTATTAAAGCAGATATTAAGTGAAAGGGGAAAAATAAAGAAAATATTTTATTCATACTTATCTGCTTGGAACAATTAAATGACAAACAGCAAAGACTCTGTGGATATGATGTGGTAGAATAAGTCTTCGAATGCTTTGTGTCCACCAAATGATTATACTGAGAGATTGAAGAACAAATTTAAATTTCGATTTTTCTTTCAAAGAAACAAACAAATGTTGATTTTTTTAAATAAAAGAAGGAGACTTAATAAACCGTTATATTTTAGTTGCAAATAAAAGCGATCAGTAGTTTAAAATTGTTAGTAACTATTTTAAACTACTATTTATCACACAATTTATTTACATAAATTTACACTCTTTTAACACAAATACTTAAATACAGTTGATGTTAAGTCCAACAGCGCTTACAATACACTAACTGCTCTGCAACATGCTATTACTATTTATATACATAGTGCCTTCTTCTAGTAGTTTCATGAATTTGTTTCTTTCGAAAGCTTTTAACCTTCTTTATTCTATTTGTATACATTTTAATCCAAAAGGGTCAGCTGTTTATGTTTATTAACATTTTATTACAATCGGCCCCACTGCGGCAATATTTTAATTTATAATGCAATGATAGTTTCAAATTTAAAAATTATTTAAAACAAAAGATTTATCACTATGTTTTTTTATACCCTGCACCACCATAGTGGGGAGGGTATTATGCGTTTGTGCAGATGTTTGTAACGCCCAAAAATATTAGTCTAACATACCGATCGACTTAGAATCACTTTCTGAGTCGATTAAACGATGTCCGTCCGTCCGTCTGGTCGGCTGGCTGGCTGTCCATGTAAACCTTGTGTGCAGAGTACAGGTCGCAATTTTGAAGATATTTCGCTCAAATTTGGTACATATTATATTTTCGGCCCAAGGACCAAGCTGTTGAAACTGGCTGAAATCGGTCCATTATTTCACCTAGCCCCCATACAAATGTCCTTCCGAAATTGGACTTTATCGGTCATAAATGTTTAATTTATAAATGTATCTCCACAAATTGCGCTTCAAATAAGTTTTATATATACACAATTCATGTCACCAAATTTTGTTACGATCGGTCCATAATTAGTCATAGCTCCCATATAGACCCGCTTCCGAAAATCACTTTAACGTGCATAAATCGCTTAAAAATGTTGGTATACTCACAAAATTCAACATAGTAAACATTCATATAGACACAAATCACAAGACCTTATTTCATGGTGATCGGTCCATAACTGCTCATAGCCTCCATATAAGAAATTTTAAAAGAAAAATGTTTTTACTCTTTTACTTAGTGTAGGGTATTATATGGTCGAGCTTGACCGACCATACTTTCTTACTTGTTTTTAATAATAGCAGTGTTGTTTTCCTAATGGCCATATTCTCTCACACAAGTTTTTCGTTGTTGAATGCGTTATTAATGTTCTTCTCACATTTATTAACATTTTTGCAGTTTGTTGGCATAACATGCACGTATAAGTAATATTATCATTCTACAATGTTGTGAATAAAACGTGTATGAAATTATTACTCATACGCTCAAGTGCTAAATATTTTTATTCATGGAGTAGTATTTAAAAATAAAACTCAACGGTATTTAAGCGGTAACAGCAATTGCAGTTATTTCTGTAAGGATATTTTTGCGGTAACGATAGCTAAGCTGAAAGATATTTAAAGGGTAACAGTAGCTTAGCGGTAACGGTATTAAACCTTGGTTTTTATCTAAAGGTTAATTAGGAAAAATTTTACGAAATGTCTATCTAAATAATATAATGTTTAAGAAAAGTAAAAGAAACAGCAAAAATATTGCAACTCTCCCAGTTTGCTTGTCAAAACCATTTTAGTTATTTATTTATAGGGATTAATATGCCTAGGATTATTGTGGTTGTCGATATGATTTCACATCGAACCCTAATTAAATTCAGACTTTATTGATTTTGGTTATTTTGTTGTTAAAATTAGAAGGTCAGCATGCACATTAAATTCACCACAGACAAACAATTTCACGTTAGTGTTTATTTGATTTGAATTGGTGAAGTTTATTTTTTTTTTGGTTTTGAAGCATTTAAGTGGAAAATGATTTGAAGAGAAATCTAACTTCGTATATGATTTTTTTAATGTGTTCACCTTTATTTGTAGTTTCTTTTTTAATATAATATGAGAAACGCACATGATTCTGGTAAATAATTTTCAAGGATACAAAATCATATACAGTGGTGGCTAACCAATTAGGGACAAAATTGTTTGCTAAATTCTATTTGTTTCTCAAGTAATTTTTCAAATGTTTTCGCAAATATATATGCAAAAGAACTGTATTAACACACAAGTGAGTTTTATTCAGCTGTGTCAATTCATACATACTCACCGCAAACACACAAGGTTTTTCTGCAACATTTTAAAACATATTTATTTATATTGTTACGTTTTTACCATTTAAAAACTGGTTTAATTCTTTTAAAAAAACCGAATACACATTTTGTAATGTACAAGAATACACTGGTAATGCAGATAATGTTTTTACTTAACGATGCTTCAAATTAGACTGACTCGTTTGGTGTTCCTACGGCCAATTTATATGCGCTGCATTAGCATTTAGAAAGCTCTATTTCTACAGTGACCTTCAAACTAGAATATTCAAATTCTAAAGCTTTCGATGTTATTCACTAATCATTTAGTGTTGCCATACCTGCAAACAATGCACAACTCAAAGCTTTTTTTCAATGTTTTATGTTCCACAGCTATGTTTAAAATACTCACAGATATGTTAAAGTTTGAAAAGCAATGCTCTCAGGCAGTATACAACTTTAAACCAGCCGTTAAAATCTTTATATCCGAATTCAAGTACAATTGGTCAAAATCGGGAAAAATATTTTGTAAATAATATACATTTTTTAAAAAAAAAAAATGAAAAAAAACTTGAAAAAACAATTTGGAAAACAAAAATTTTGAAAAAAAAATCAAAAACAATTTTGGAAAAAAAATTAAATTTTGCTTACCTAAAAATATTTAAAATTTGTATTTTAAAGTATAATTTGGTGAAGGGTGTAAAGATTCGGTACAGCCGAATATAGCTCTCTTACTTGTTTTTAGTTCCATTTGTAACAGCTGATGTTCACTGAGGCGGGTCAACGTATTTCCACATATTTGTCCATTTTTCCAAAATTTTTCGAGCAACTAAAAATATTAATAGTGAATTTCATACCCGTAGGTCCTATTGTTTTTGCACTATCGCAGTCGATAAAAAAAAATTTAAATATTTGTAGCTGGCCGCCACTGTGTATCTCTAAATTGTAACAATGATTTGTATATGTTGGTTTCATGACATGTGATGACTTTTAATATTTACTGATTCCTATAAGACGTTTAGATTGATTGAGTTTCTTACAGTTTTGTTTTTAAAGAATTAGTAATTTCTTTTAATACATACATGTGTTTTTGAGAAATTTTTTACAAAGTCATTAAAAAAATACGATAAATGAATACATGCAGAGAAAAGACATGTCGCCAACATCATTATTGTTAAATACATTTTATTTCAATAATAAATTGTGTTGGTTCATATTTTATAATTACAATTTCGCTACATGTTTCGTTATGTTTGTGAAAATTTGTTAAATTACGATAAGTTCGCTACTTCGTTAGCGAAATTGTTAGTATAAAATAAGTTATTTTTAATAAAGCAGGACGTTGACAATATTCAAGTAGCATTATTAAAATGCTTTCGTTGAGTAAATTATTTTATCTTTCAATCTTCATTAAATTAGTTTCACTTTTGTGCATTCTTACTTTATTCAGATTCACATGAGTAAAGTTTTTTGTTTTTAGCTTTATTAATTTAATTTTTTTTATGTGTCTAAATTCACTAATTTAGAAAATTCAAGAAGAAATACATTCCCACTCATTCAGGATCACTTAAGTTTAATTTCATATTTGCAGACTATGACAGAAAAATCGAAAAACACCATTAACGCCATCATTAATGCATGAAAATTTACCCTTTTGTGCCTTCTTTGTAATTTAGGAAGAAATATCCATTTACTTGTTCTCACTTCATTCTAAAATATTTGAGCATAAAATTATATTTTTCTATTTTCATTATTACAGAAATTTAGATTCTCACTCAATCACGACTACATAAGGACGCCCATAATAAAGCAATAATTCCACCCTTTTAGTTTTTTGACTGAATCCAATTCTAGACAATTTATGTAGCTATTGTTAAAAACAAAAATTAAATGGTATTCAGAAAAAAAAATCTTTTTTTTTTTCTTAAACAAATAAGTTACTATAAACATTATAACATATAGACTCAATAAAGAAAGATACTGAAAAAAGTAGAATTGAAACGAAAAGAGTTTTAAAAGAGTTTAAAATAAAACTCCTCAAATGATTTTTATTTTATAACGAAAAAATTAGTTTTTTATGAACTTTTGCGAACTTTCTCATTCACTAAGAACCATATATGCTTAATTTCATTTCCATTATTAAAGAAAATTCAAAAAAGTACCATTAGAAAAACGAACGTATTCTCACATATTGATACCTAAATATAAACTCCTAACTCTAACTTGACTTACCCACATATCAGCTAACTTTAAAATATCAAAAAAGTATCATTAGGAGAAAATTACCTATTTCACTTTTCCTCCTTAAACACCTTCAAGATTGAAATTTAAAAATACTCCATTTTGCCAAAATTGTTTGTGCTACAGACATGTCGCAAACGATTAAAATTTGTGTTAATATGCTCAAGAAAAATATGTTTTAAAAAAAGTACCATATTGTTTACCCAGATTTGGCCCAATATACACCTTTGCGCTAGAGTTCCAAATAACACTCTATTAGTTAATTTTTGTTTAACACTTTATCAAAAAATAACTTCAAATGAAATGTATTTTTCCGTTTTTACCCCCTTTTTATCCCCATTGTGGTAGTAAAATTTTATTCAAATATATTTCTGTTTAAAATATTGATATATAAATTTATAAAAAAAAATATTTTATAAAAAATTTCCCAAAAGTACCAAATACATATTTGTGACAATATTTCTTAAGTAAAGAATACGATTTAAAATTTGCTTCTATGTTTAGTAGTTTAAAAAATTCATAGGGTGCCAAAAAAGTACCAAAATACAGTTTTTACCCATTTTCACCCCTAATGGTTCCAGTTTTGAAAAAGTAGCTTATTTGTTAAGTGGATGAATATGCAGTTTTAATGTTTAATAGTTTAAAAGATATGTTAGCCCCCTGTCTATACCTGATAAATTTGTATCATGATAAACTTCAAAATGGTTGTTAAGATACAAAATTATCAGGTATAGACTCCATTTATTAGTATTATTGCTTCGTTATGACAAAATTGTTAGTGCTTTTGCACAGACAACTTTGTCTTGACAACAAACGTCATTAATTGTTATGATAAATATTTGTCAAGTATAGACAGGGCGTAAGGTTACAGAATTTAAACTTCTTCGTGGATCGTTTTGGGAAGGCAGAGATCGTTTTGGGGAGGGAGCTTCAGTCATTTGGGCTGTGCGATGATGAACCATTCTGTCAAGCAGTAACGTTACTCTTTCATATATGTGGCATTTCATGTCAAGTGAACCAACTTTTGAAATCGATGTCTTCCGATCGGTATGAAATTTGCACCAAGGTTAGTTCTATTGGATAGTAATTCAGACACAATTTTTGGCCAAAATGTCAAATTTTGACCCCCTCTAACTAAGAGAGTTCTCGACCGATCTTGTTGAAAAATTTATCATATTATGGTAGAGGTGGAAACAAACTTTTTATGGTTGTGGTAGTCTAATATGCTTGGTTTGGTATTCACCATTATATAATTATTATTTTTTTAATTTTATGTCATGTGGTCGATTCACTGGTTTGAACTGGAATCATAATAATATAATCATATCAGCTGTAATGTTTTACATGTCCATATTATGTTTGAGATGATATCCTATTATGGTTGTGATAATTATGTATGTCAAGGTTGAACCTATGGTTCAGTAGGATAATATTATTATAGTAAGATTATGGTCATATACAAACCATTCTGGTCACCACAACAATATTTTATCTTTGCGTGTAGCTGTTCAAGATATTTTAGTATGTGTTTATTTATATTTTAAATTAAATGGGAATGACTTTTAATAAAAACTATCAGGAAGATGAGTTGAATTTAATTTGTTTTGAAACGTCAGCATTGATTTTACTTACGGCGTAATATAATAGCATGTGTGTAACACATTTGACAATAAACTTTATTATGTTCAATACATATTGTAAGGTGGTATGATTACTAAAACAGCACATGCATGTTTTTTATACCCATAGAAGCAACCGCAAAATGTTGCATGAATTTCAGGAGAAATATTTTTTATATTAATTTAATAACAAGTCGTTTGAACATTTCATAACATGGCCAAAAAATAAAACATACATGCGAAAATTGCCGCTGGTGTTTTGAGAAGTAAGTGTGCCAGTGTAAACACATACGTGCTGACTGTCAAAGCTTTGCATTTCTATCAAATTGTATTGAGATCAAAATCAACGTGTGTTGAAAACTGAGCACGTTTTCGCCATAGAAATAATAATGTTCCCTCAAGTAATAAAAATAAAGATTAAAAACGAAGACTTACACGAGACATTATTTTGATTCCTTTTACATTTTCCTTTGTCCTGCTTTTTAAATTAAAAATGATTTTAAATTCACTGTGAACTTTTTCGTATATTCTGCCCTCGTTTGAAACAAAGGTTTCTCTGTGCTATCACAGGGGAAAGGGTATTAATCAATGCTGTGATATTTGTAACGTCCAAAAATTAAATGTAGTATCAACCTTATAGTTGTTTCAGCATCAATTTCTGACTCCATTCGTCTGGCTGCTTGTCTATTAGGGTGGCCCTTATATTACTACACATTACCGGTCGCCAATAGCCAATCAAATATTTATATTAAATGGTTAAGAACATAACCCCAGTATTATAATAATTGAAAAACAAACCTGTAGCCGAGTGGTTAGGTTCTTACCAAATAGTCAAATAAAAAAGGTGAATTACAGATAGTAAATTGAGAACTTAATTTTATCGGCCAGAAGTCTACATTTTTGTTAACACCGATTTCCAAAAATTTCTCAACAACTTCTGAACCGATTTTTAAGAGGTTAAAACTGGACAAAAATTCAAGAAAATATTTCTAAATCGTAAAAAAAAATCTAAAATATCTCTTGTGGTTCAAAAGTTTCAGAGTTTAGGCCGATGAAATAGATTTTAATGTTGAAATGATTGAGACTGAAATTTCTTGTTGCACAGTGTAATTAGTAATTTGATTGTGGTTCGTTGGAATTTGTTCTTCAATTAAAAAGTGTTTTTTGTGGTTTCTGAATAATACTGTTGTTTATTATATTTTTTTTTTATTTTTCAACAATTATGCGTTTTAATTTTTTCAACAAAACTAATAATCATTCACAGTTTGAATCTCTTCAAAAGAACATCTCACAAAAGTTAAGAAAATTAACGGAAATATGGTGACTTCAATCTTATTGGTGACTATTTTAATGTTTCTTCAGGGTGCAAGAGAAATTAAAGGAGCAAACGAAAATTCATGGTATTTATTTAACAACGATTTGTTTTACTTTAATGCTCAAGAAAAAGTAAGTGAAATTACTTATTACCATTATTTATTATGATCGAACAACTTATTTAAACAATCTTTATTCTTTACAGTTTTCGGCACAGGAAGCACAAGAGTTGTGTGTTGATAACGACATGACAGAAATAATACAATCAAGTGAATTTGTTGAATTAGACAATTTAATGTATTTAAAATATGGTAAATACAAAGACGAGGTAGTAGACAAACATTTGGTATTTTTTCCTCCGATGTGGGTGTTAGATAAAGGATTTTTGTATAACAGATCAGTGAATACAAGTTCAAATATATGCGATGCCTTGGTTGGAGACCGACGATATGCCAATGAGTGTGGAACGAAAAGAGGTTTCATTTGCAAAACGAAAATATCTGGTGCCAGTTTACAATACAAAAACGGTACCCAACTTGAAGTTGGTGCGGATGAAGTCATTCACCATTGTAATCCAGAATCGAATAAAAACGATGAGCTACTAGAATACTGTTTAATTAAATTTTATAGGATGTTGTTATGAGATGTATGATGAAAAAAGTGATATTTCAACGTACGTAATTTAAATAAAAAATTTTAAAAATAAAATTACTTAACATTAATCATATTGTTGTACATATTTTATTATGTACAATGTTTTAGCATTTGCTTGAGCTATTTTAACCACATTTTCTTAGTCAGTCTTATTTTTACACTATGCCATGTAAATGTTTTATTTTAGATTTACAAAAACTAATTTTAGTTTTCAAGTTATTTATTCCTATGTTGCACAGTATTATAATCATTATGGTTTTCTGACATACATTTCATTTGTAATTAAAAATTTTCGTTTGCAAAAACACTTGTGTATTTTTGAAATTATTTCGTTTGCAGTCTAAAAGTAAATACATCAAATTGTTACATTTAGTTACATTTACCAAATTGTAAACATGTTGTATGTACATTATTATTTATTAAAACTGAAGTCTAGAGTCTAGACACATGTTCAAATAAATAAATAAATAAAGACAAACGATAATAAAAATAAATTTAAAGGAATTATTTTTGAAATACCTGTGCAACATATGCAGCTGAGTTTTGTTATCATAAAATCCTTAGAATATTAAAATGTTTCTATTCTTAACATAAAATTTAAATTTGTCATGAGATAAATTAAGATAAATAGAATTAAATTGCATTAATTTAATGTTATTTTATTTAACCTGCTAATAATTGTTTTTTGACAAGATTAAACGATTTGCTTATCTAAGGAAATGGAAATTAGTTTAAAAGAATCCTTGACTTTCCAAATACAAAACTAAGAACTAAATTTTAAAATGTATGTCATCTTTTATAATGCAGTTTTTAAGGTTGAAACATATTTATAATCACTTGCGATTTCATATAAAGACATTTCATGTTAGATAACACAACTTGAAGGAAAATTTTAAAGTCTTCTGAAACTAATGGCATAAAATAAAAATATTTTTTAATCTTTAAAAATTAAAGCCTTCACATTTATTTATATAAAATCTGCTTATAAATCGTTCTCATTTAATTTAACTGGCGCCAAAAGTTTTTGTGTAAATATTAAATGAAAAAGAAAATTGTAATTAATTTTATAAGTTACTAGCTGACCAGGTTCGCTTCGGCATTCCAATTAGAAGTTTCATGATTATTGGTTGATTGTAATGTGGATTCTAACTCATTGGGAATATATCATCATTTGAATAAAAACAAGTAAGAGAGCTATATTCGGCTGTGCCCTTAAAAAAATTATACTTTAAGGGTCTAATTTTGTATGGAAAATATTCAAGTTTCAAACCCTTTTCCCAGTATTCTTCACACAAATTGCTTACGCTTACAAACGTTACGTTTTACAAAATGAGACAATAAAATAAATTTTTTTTTTTTAAAAAATTTGTAAAATTTTTTTTATTTATCAGCGAAAAGTTTATTTTTTATATTTCTTTTTAAATTTAGTAGCGAAAAAAATTGCACAACAACAAATTTCTTTGTTAAAAAAAAATTCGGAGTAAAAAGTATTTTTCACGATTTTGACGCCGCTACAGAAACTTGATTTCAACATGCGACGGACATGACAATATCGACTCTGCTATGTATAACGATCCAGAATTTTTTTCCAACAAAGCGTCATATGTGAGAAGTTTTGCGTTACTTATTTAATTTGAAAAAGATGTGCCGCTGAAGTACGCCAAATATATTTGATATTTTTAGATATGATTTAAAATTTAATTCTATTATTATTGAATTTAAAGGCAAAAAGTACCAAAACATAGTTTTGTTTCGTGTGCTCCCCTAAGAGTTTCAAAAAAGTACCAAATACCGATCTACTAATTGTTTAAGTAGATAGAGATAAATTTAGTTTGTTTCTATATTAGTTTAGATGGTATACGATTCTTAATCCTTTAATGCATATTGTTGCCAATTGTCTACATTCCAGTTCCAATTAATTTTAGACAAATGTAACCTTGATACTAATTCAGATTCTAATTCAGAAAAATCAAATAGAGTACGAAAAGTTTCAGTTAAAGAAATTCTAAATCAAACCTAAGCTAAACTAAATATAATAAATAAAAATCAACTAAATGTTTGATAATTTATAGAAAAATAAAAGTAAAAATCATGCATTTAACGGTTAATGGATCTACATAGGGAGAGGGGAGCGTATAGTTGAATATATTGTTACGAAATTGTACTTGAATTCAAATATAACGATTTTAAGGGCTGATTTAAAAGTAGCATAATGCTTTCAAATAACAGTGCTGTAATAGCAAACTGTAATATATCTGTGGGTATTATTAAATAAAAGCTTTCCGTTGACCATTGATCGTAAGTTGCCAACACTGTTTGCTGCGACCGTATATTCGAATTCGAATATTCAGTTAAAGAACATTGTAGAAATAGAGCTTTCTAGAAGGTAATGCAGTGTTATAAATAGTGGCAGAGGTTGCAGTCGTGAGGAGTTTATCAGAGACGCTTTTCGAATAAACATCAACTGAGTGCCTTAAAGTGTGTTGTGTTTTTCAAGTAAATTCGTGTACATTATAAATTGTGTCTGTAATTCTGAGAATTTATAAACGTGTATAAAAAAAACATTGAGTGACTATTTCATTCTGTTGTTGTTGTACATTTGATTAAATAAAGAGTTGTTACCATTTTCAAACTACTAAACGGCTTTTATTTGCAATCAAAAGTATCCGGTTTATTTAAAGGAAATAAACCAAACGTTTTGAAAAGGTTAAAACGTAACAATATATAGATGTTGAATCAGTCAGTCACTCGGTAACGTCACTCTTTTATTTATAGATTTATATGTTAAAAACAACTTTAATTAACTGACTTTCTCTGTCATAAATATAAGTACTGTATGTGTTTTATGTCCGTAGGTGTTTTTCATATGCAAATATTAATAATTAAAAAAAATATATGGCATTTTTTCACACAATATAAATAAAAAATAATAACTATAATATAATTTATATTTAGAAAAAACGTGTGAATCTTATTTTATTATTTTACAGCAAACGAATACATATTAAATTTGAGGGCTGACGGCATTATTTGCAATTTGTGGGATAATGTTTTACTAAGCGTCCTAAATTAAACATTTTTAATAAAATCGCTCTATATAAATTTAATATTTTAAATTTTGGAAACATTACTGTGTAATATGTATTTTCTTGCATTAAATAACAATGTAATTCTACGCAAGTGTGTAAATGAAATGGTCATAAATAAGACTTTTTTCACCTAACTGAACCTGAGGCATTGTTAAACAAATAAATATATAAATCATTTGAAAAAAAGGAAAACTTTTATTATTTGCATTGTGTTTATTGTTAATTTTATGTTTTTGTTTTACGCTTTTTTTCCCCTAAAAACACAATTTAAATAAAGTACGACGTAATTATTGTTTGATAAAGTTATTTTCAAGGTCTTATTAACTATGATGGTAGCGTGTGGAAAAAAAGAATAAATAAAATTTTAATATTTATTTGTTGTATTTATCAGTTAGTTATTTACCTGTTGTACCCAAACCATAAACACACAAATCAACTATAGTCAACTAACCTAAATTGAAATTAAATATTTAAAATTTTAATTTGTGTTCAATATGGCGACAGTTATTTTGCAATTTTTGGATTTTCAATGATCTCAAGGTCTAGAATTTTTCAACGTTAAGAAATCAAATTGATGAAAATTTGACAAAATCGTATATCCTTCGCCATGGGTGCCATGGTAAACAACGCGTAAATGCAACTTTTGTGTCTAAAATTTTCCGGCAAATATTTTCGTAGAATATTTTAATCCTTAAATGTCCTTTTTTAAAGGACTTTTTTTGAAGGATTGCACCCATTGTATTATACTGATCTACAATTTCAACTTAGTTTAGCTTAACCTTCTTGCTTAATTGTTCTTCCTTTAATAATTTACCAACTTTGAAAATAACAAAAATAAATGACTTTATGGCCATAAAACAGATGGAGCAGTAAACATTTTACTATTTTCTTTGGTTGGCTTTTAGCCGACATACAACCGTAAATAAAAACAACTTTTTAATTTTACTTAACCTTTTTTTGCTTAAGTATGTTGGCAAATTATTTGGTACAACTTTTGCATTACTCTTCTTCACAAGTAAAGGCTTGATTTGTGTTGCTTGCTTGTGGTCTTACTAAAAGGATTCTTGAAAATAAAATTTCATCCTTTTTTCTTAACTTGAGCAAATTATGAGTTGTGGAACTAAACAAACAAAAAAATAACGTATAATTACCAAAATTTGGCCTTATTTGGGTTTTACTTTTTGTTCATTACAAAATCTACTCTGAAAGAAGTCTTTTATTTATAAGTTTAATGTTATAAAAAGCTAAACCAAATCCTTTGATACTTTATATACATAGACAATTAAATATTGTGTACGTTTTTGTATTTTCTTTTTTATTTTAACTGTTCCAAAGAAAAATCAATTAAATTAATTTTGAGATTTTTTTAAAACAAAGAAATTAAGAAATTATATTTTGTGGTTACAAAATTCAATTATAGAAATGTAAAATAATTAAGACAAGTTTACACACTTAATTTGATGTAGATTACTTTTTCAGCAATATGAATTTGAGGACTAAAATTTTCATGAAAATTATGTTACCCATCAACATTCAGCACAACATTTAACATGAAATGCATTAAAATTTTATGATAAAGTAATTTTTCTTGAAGAAAAATTTAAAATTTATTAAACTAATATAACTAAATCTACAGAGTTTTTTAATCAAAAAGTTTTTTATAACATTTTCAGAAATTCGTAGAATGGAAAAAAAATTAAATATCCAAGAATTGATTCTTTTATAACGGGGCCTCCTGACATTATTTATTTAAACTACATATATAAAATATATACTAAACATATATAAAATATATACCAGCCTGAAGTATTTTTTTCTAAAAAAAATATCAACCAACTTTTTATAGGGGATTAAATTTGCACCAATAACACTATGCAACAAATGAAGACTTTTGGAAAAACACAAGATCATGACAGTATAGGTTCGACTCTACTACCAAAGGGTAGTAAAACCCTATACTCAGTTTGTCCATTTTGGTGAACGATTTTTTTTTATGGGCCCCCAAAGTTTCTGAAAATCAGTGGGGCCTCTAAAAAAGGTGTCATCAGTTTTTGGTTAACAGCTAATTCAGACTTTGTGATACGGCTTAACTATATATGGCAATAATATAGCTAAGAGTCCGCCAAATAAATTTTGTTAAAATTTTTTTCCAAAAAATAGCTTTTTCGTGCACTTATGTTGAAAAAATATAGGAAGAAAAATTTTATTTTTTTACTTTTTTTAGAATAAATTCTAGGGTCTCCTAATTTTTCACTAACACTATTTAGCAAAGTTGTAGCTATGGTAAAGTTGAACAACTCTTGAGAACATATCAATGCATTCTGAACGTGTCTAGTCACGGTCACCAAAATGGACAAACTGAGTACAGAGTTTTACTACACTTTGGTAGTAGAGTCGAACCTATATAGTCATGATCGTGTGTTTTTTTCACTGTTGCACTGTGTAATTAGTCTTATTGGATAGTAGTTTAGACATAAATTTTCAACAATATCGATCAACAACTTTCAAATTGTCAACCGGTGTTTTTTCTTATTCATGTAATTTACTACCTATTGTTCTTAACAAAATGTGTCCCAAATAGATTAGACACACATTTTTCAATCTTTCGAAAAAAATTAATTTTTAAATTTTTTTACTAAATCAAAAACTTTTTTATTAAATAGGACCTTTTTCTCAAAAGAAAGCTTAGGTCTTTTCCTTGAAGAGTCGCTTTGTGGGATGCGAGTGGGTTATCTACCAAAATAAATGTTTTGTAACTCAAGACATTTTTGACTTTATTTTTTGCAAAATCAGAATTTTTTTGACTTTTTTTCAAATTGGAACCTTTATTTCTTCTTTTTTTAGCTCAAATAGTTTAGAAAGCTATTTCTTAAATCTTTCAATGAATTTTTTCATAATGGTGACTAAAAAGAAAGCTTAGGTTTTTTCCTTTAAGAGCTTTTTGGTCCATTTTGAAAAAAAGAAAAGGTGTAAAAAAAATTTTGATTTTCCAAAACATTTATTTTGATAGATATCCAACTCCCATCCCACTAAGCGACTAAAAAGCTCTTCAAGGAAAAAACCCAAGCTTTCTTTTTAGTGACCATTATGAAAAAATTCAAGAAAGGTTTTGATTTTGGAAAAAAATTTGAACATTTTTTACATTTTCTTTTTTGAAATATTAAAGAAATAGCTTTCTAAACTATATGGGACACATTTTACTAAGAACAATAAGTAATAAGTTACATGGATGAGCAAAAACACCTGTTTGAACAAAATGTCAAATTTCGACCCCTTTTAACTCAGAGAGTTCTTGACCGATTTTGTTGAAAAATTGTGTATGAATTACTATCCAATAGGTCTAACCTTGGTATTCAGATCGGAAGACATCGATTTCAAAAGTTGGTTCACTTGACATGAATCCTCATATATATTATTCGTTTCTTTGTTCAACGAACTGTATTCCATTATACTGCTACTTCTTATTGCCAACGATATTTGTAATTGGAAAATGTAACTATAAACGTTTTTCAACAAATAAAAAAGAAAAATAAAAATTAAGCTTTGATGTTGAAAAACAATGCACTGATTGATTGCCTTTTTACGTTTTCCCTTTCATAAAGGAAAAATGCACGATTGTATTTCAATTACTAAGTTTTTCTATTTCTTTGTATGCACAGGTTTTTAGGGATAAAAAATTTTTTTCATGGTTTCCAGCACAACTTATGTCTGGTATATTTTGTAAAGTTAAGAATTTTAAATTTTGAAATTATAGAAAATTGGTTTAGTTTTTAAATCATCATTAGAAAATAATTGCATTTGTTACAATTTATCTTAATTCGAATAAAAAATTAGCTAGATTTAATACATTTTCCGTTAAATGGATTTAAGTAATAATACTAGCATTTTTTGAAATATTACTAACCCCCAGTAACACGAAGTCTGGTTATATGTTAACTAATAGTTATACTGACAGTTTTCATACAAAAATAATTTTAACCGACAGTATAACAATTAGTTAAGGCATAACCAGACTTCGTGTTAATGGGGGTAAACAACTTTACCTTTATAAGTACAACTAATTGATAAACATAGAAATAAGTCACCCAAAACTCTCTAGGTTTTGTTTTTTACTAATCCATAATGTGTTGGTGTTTGGCACATAGAGAAACGACAAGAGCGGAAACTATTAAAAAACTCAAACCAAAATTTTACTCAAAATAATCACACATACGAGTGTTGTGTTTGTTTTCACATTAGTTTTTTACTAATGTATTCTCACCACTTAGGTTTTTGACAACTGAGTTAGGTCTTTGACAACAGAGTTTCCGCTCTATGTATATTTCTCTATGGTTTGACACTCCGTTTTATTAACACATATTTTCTTGTCAATACTTTTCTTAATAAGTTTTTTTCTCTGAAAGAAATTGTATGTAGGAACTTAATAAAATGAACTATGTAATGAATTTTATTTATTTCCTTTATGTGTGTAGTATTTTCTTTAGTACGTGACTACAATTATTATTTGTATTATTATAGAGATTAACTTTAGTATGTTTGTACAAAACACTATAAGAAAATCAAATAAGAGTGTTCTATTCGCCAGTGTATACTTTTAGAAAAAATATTTAAACAAAATTTTCCTGAAAAAAAAATTTCGTGAAAATAAAAATTTCATATAAAAAATTGTTCCTAAAAAAGAAAATTACATGAAAAAATTGTTGGATAAAAAAATATTTGTTGAAAAAAATTCGGTGCACAAATCGAGGTAGTGCCTGTTTTTCCCTCTCAGCCATTTATTGCCCGATTTTTGAATAGCGATTTAAATTGGGCTTATCAGATATATTGATGTATCAATCATGTATTAAATTTCAAAATATATTTTTTTTTAATTTTACAAAAACATACACAAACTGCGAAACATTTTGCTTGTCTGCAGAAACACGCAGAGTCTATGGCAGGAATCGAACCCGCAACCCTTGGATGGATAGTCCAGTACACTATAGATAGACTATACTATCGGGGCACCCCGATTTGGGGTTTACAAAAGAAAAATGTAGAAATTACAAACGGAAAGACAAACTTATATGAAGGGTTATACACGTCCATAAGTTAATATTTTATTGTTACTATTAATTTTTTGAAACTTTCAATTAATATGATCAAGTGTTATCTTTTAATACGGAGCCTGTTTTGATCCCTGTTTAAAAGAGAATTCAACTTTTAACTTTTTGCTCAAATTGTTATTTTTGTCTGTATATATGTATACAAATCCTACACTCAACTACATAAACCATTTAATCAATGTGCAATTACTGACTGAATCATTATATCATGCAGAGTCTAACGCCCATATACGTGACAAATAAGTATTAACCTCTTGCTGACATTTTGGCATTAAGGCCCGTATTAATGGATTACCTCACAAACGATAATGAAATTATTGCATTAAAATGTCAGTTTGTAGTCGATATGCTTCATTTATCTCATTTAGTTGGTTTAACTGCTAAGAGCATGCAACTGCTATTAGTGTTTTAATAACAAATGTTTATGCAGTTTGGACATGAGTTTGAAAATTTAGCACATGTCTTCACCATTTCATAATACATAAGTACAAAAAAAAAACATATATTTTATAAATTTCTTCATAATTTTTCAAATTGAAATAAATCTAGAAGACTTGATGAAAATTAATTTAAATTTCTTGTATATTTTTGTACAAGCAGATATTCTTGAAAAGACTTCGTAGTCTGTTAAAAAAAAATATTGTTAATATATAATCTGCATAATATCGGCGTTTAACATCTCTGGTTGCGGGTATTATTATATGTTCTACGCCATCATACATTCACGATGTTAGAAGAAGCGGCTGTTTCCCATAGCACAGTGGCTTAGAAACGTTTTGTTTTTTGGGAACTAATTAGGTATCTCGCTAACTACTGGATATATAATTACGAAATTTCACATGGTTAGACCCGATGAGTTTTCTAGTTGATTTGCATTTGTTCAGCTCAGTTTTTTTTAAATCGCCAAAAATCCATTTATTATACGAATGAACTGAAATTTAAAATATAAATAATCTTTAAGAAGATCTACAAAAAAATATGCTTACATATGTAGGTTATCTCTATTAATTGAAGATATATTTAGGTTTATTAATTTTTTTTGATCGATCTTTTTGTGTCGTTTAGATATGGCGCTTTTCTAAAAAACTCAGTTTTTGGAACACATTTTCCCCGGTTTAGGAATTTTGATATTTGAAAATAAAAAATTTCCATATTAGCCTATATTAGTTTCAAATTTTGTTATGATATCTTTAACCGTTAAAATTGTACATTAATGAAAATTTTATATGTATTTTTCTTCATGGAAAATCACCATATTTAAATTTTGTTTAGTTTTTAAGATATATGATGTCCCAAAAATTTATAAAATTATTTAATTTTACTAAAATATCAATATTAAAGTCCTAAGGTTTTCACCAATATCAAACTCTTATATAAAAAGCCTTTATTTACACCTCAGAAGTTCCATAAGCCTTGCCCCTTTAAAAAATGTTTATGTTTTTTCATATATTCACACATCTTGATATAATTAATCTTTATAATATGTCATGTAATCTAATAAGTTGAATAATAAATATATTATGATTGTAATCATAATAATGTTGCGCTCAACCATAATATGATCATATAAACTGTAATGGTTGAGTTGAAATCATATTAGGGTTGTATTTCAATTATAATAATATTGCACTGGATTGTATTACCAATAAACAAATAGTTATAACTAGGGGGCGGATTTATATGCAAATGCATGTTTTTTCTCGAACGTCCAAATACAATGTAGACCAATTATCTATCCGAATCGCACATTTTGCTGCAAAATGGCATCGATTTGTTAGTGCATATTTTTGCATATTTTATTGATAATGCATATTTTGTTATATTTTACTTCAAAATGCATATTTATATGCATATTATGCCAATTTTTAATAAAAATATAATTTTTTGTCATTAATGGGCAATACATTATTTCGACATTTTTTTTTGTCGAATTTATTATAGAAATTGCAGTAGATAACATTTACTAACTAACTTCTTTCGACATCGAGAAACTGGCATTAAGTTCTTCATTTCTTTAACAGTAATTGAAAATTATCATTTCAAAACACTTTTCTTCAAAAAAGTTTAGTTTTTTTAAGTATCAAAAAATCATTAAATGTATCGAAAAACATTCATATTTGTTTTAATTGCAAATTCGATTTATAAGAGATTTCGTTATCGAAAGATTCACATACACAGTTACCGCTCCTGACAGTAATTTCTACGAGACTGTCGTAAACTAGTGATTTTGGATAACTTAGAGACACTATAGATTACATAGAGACACTTAAGTGATAATTGTCTTTATGCTAGATTCCATGGGATGTATAAAGTAACCAATTGACTTCTCTCTACATTACAAATAGCACGTCAAATGACCCAAAATATATAAATTGGAGTCAGCCAAGTGATCAGATATTATTTCCCTCTATAAGGGATACATTTACTAATTGCTTAATTGCTTGGTTATTACGAGATAAATATTAAGGTTGGATGCTACTTTACAGCACGATCAAAATAGAGAAGCTCTAAAGATTATGGATTTAAACAAGTATTCATACCAAGATATTACAATTAATATATCGTCCATCGTTTTTTCAGAAGAAAAATTATTTTAAAAATAGTTTTAGAACTTTATTTGTTTAATTCCTGGTATAATTTAAAGAGTTCTAACTGCTGGCAACAGTGTTGTGTATTTTTTGGACATTTCGAATTCCATACTTAATTATTTTATGTTTCTGCACAAAAATATAAGTGCATATTTTTTAAATTTTGAGCTCATATTTTGATTTTTTTGAAGCATATTTTAGGCGCATATTTTCCAATAATAAATGCATGAAAATCCGCCCCCTAGTTATAACCAATGAATAAATAATGCTTAAGTATGATCACATTATGATGCTATACATTAGTAAATAATATTATAGTCATGTACACTATTCTAGGCGGATCGATCGATTTTCATGGTAAGTCGTGTTTCATTTCATTCTTTGAATTAAGCCATAACATACCAAAGCTAATTAAATTTTGTACGGATTTTTAAAGTTTTAAAATTGGTATTCAATCACAAAATTTATAAAACCAAACATATTGTTACGTTTTAACCTTTTCAAAACGTTGGTTTATTTCCTTTAAATAACCGGAAACTTTTGATTGTAAATAAAAGCCGTTTCGTAGTTTAAAAATTGTAACAACTATTTATTTAAAAATGTACAACAATAGAACAACGTTTATAAATTCGCAGTAATACAGACACACTTTATAATGTACACGAATTCACTTGAAAATACAGCACATTTTAAGGCACTCAGTTGATGTTTATTCGAATAGCATCTCTGATAAACTCACTCACGACTGCAACCTCTGCCACTATTTATTACACTGCCATCTGCACTCTAGATTGTTCTTTAACTGTCAAAGTTCGAATATTCTAGATCTTACTAATACATACGCCATCTGTGGTGTACTTTCTGCAATGTTCTTTAACTGAATATTCGAATTCAAACAGCGTCGCCAACTTACGATCAATGGTCAACTGAAAGCTTTTATTTAATAATGCCCACAGATATGTTACAATTTGCTATTACAGCACTGTTATTTGAAAGCATTATGCTACTTTTAAATCAGCCCTTAAAATCGTTATATTTGAATTCAAGTACAATTTCGTAACAATATTTTTTACTGAAATATGACCTATCACAAAAATTGTAAAACCAAACACAACAAAACGTAATCTATTTATTGAAAAAAAAAAACTTTTTTCTTTATTAAAATATTTTAAAATAATTTAAATTTCAAACAATTAATTTTATAAAAACAATGAACCAGGATTCCTATCAGATTGTCTTCCTTTTGTCTGTCCAACATTAGTCATTGCGAAGTTTTTATTAGAAATTTGCACAGAATTCAATTAATTAATAAAAAAAATACTCACATTGTGTCTCAGTTGTTTTTGGTTGTTCAATTTCTGCCAGAGATTCCGGTTTGTTTTGCTGCAACGGCCATGTCTTTAAATAAAACTATAATAGCGGTATTCACAATGTAGAGTACTTGGCCTAGTAAAACAGCAGAGGAGCAATTTATTGACACACATTTAAATTTCTAATGTACATATTTTTTTTTTTGATATTGTGCTCTTTTACTACATTCCCAAGTACTCTACATTGTGAATACCGCTAATGTAGTTTATATTGCAACAATAAGTCACACAACTTACCTCCTGAAAAACGACTAAAACTCCTAAAATCCTTCCCAGGATCACAAAATATGTTGACAATATGAGAAAATCGATATTTTATTTTCATTTTACAAAATTTGTAATTTCTTGTTATTTTATTTTTTGTTGTCAAAATGTATTTGTTTATGATATACAATTTAAAACCAAATAAAGTTTTGTTTGGAGAAAAAATAGTAATAATTTGTTCTGTATGCTGCAATATCCAGCAGGTTTTGACTTAAACTAAGTTACAGTTTATGCTGCAGCATAAACAAATTTAAGGTTTTCTATTGCCTAGTAAATGATGTATACATAAATTTTCCCTATGTTGAAATTAAATTTTTCATAATTTTTCAGCTTGTAAATAGAATAAAACAAGATTGTTAGTGAGTAAAATTTAAAACCTCTATGAATATTTAAAACTTATTGCCAAAGAAAAAATAATTTTTTTTTTTCTTATAAGGCTTTTATTGAAATTTTATGCTCTTGCAGATCTTCTTACTGTACATTTTTGCAGTGCCTGGCATTCATTTGAGTGGTAATTATCTTACTTACATTAAAGGTTTAGTTAAATTTCATTTTAATCTAATACTTTTAAGCATCTTAGAAGCGGACAAATGCACAATCGCAGATACTTTCACAAACGTATGCACTCTCATCTCATATATATACAAGTAATAAAAATAGCAGCCTAAATCCTTTTATGTCATCCTTAATCATAAAAATAAAATAATTTTGTCTGTGTTGGTATTGATTACGTTAAGACGTTTTAGCAGCCACAACAAGTTGGCCAAAATATATGTATACAAAAACACAAAATCTACTTGAATAAATAAGAAAGCTAATAAAAGCAAATACTTATCTGCAATAAAAAAAAATAAAATGTACTCCGATTTCAAGATGACGTATACTAAAAACTCTTTAGCAGTTGTGTTCCTTGTAAAAATCTTTAAGGAGACGAAAAAGTTTTATTTGCTAAGAAAGTATATAAAAGTTTTACAACTTTAATCATGAAATTAACGTGCAAATAAGAAAAATATGGTCAACATTCCATGACCCATTTTATACATATCGTACAATGACAGTTTTAAATGAAGCTAACAAGAACGAGGGTAATTTCCTCTGGGTATTGTATATTAGCTTATATTTGAGACAGCTTTATGGGATATAAATAAATGTTGGATAAATAGTGAACAGCCATCATAAGTGAGAAGATAGTTAAAATGATTAAATTCTCAGGGCTAAATTTTGTTGCTCTAAATGTGGTGTAAATATAATTGACAATAAATACTTATTAAGAGTGATTAAAATTGGGCAAAATATATTAACATATTGTTACGAAATTGTACTTGAATTCAATATAACGATTTTAAGGGCTGATTTAAAAGTAGCATAATGCATTCAAATAACAGTGCTGTAATAGCAAACTGTAGCATATCTGTGGGCATTATTAAATAAAAGCTTTCAGTTGACCATTGATCTAAGTTGGCAACGCTGTATTCGAACTCGAATATTCAGTTAAAGAACATTGTAGAAATAGAGCTTTCTAGATGGTTATGCAGTGTTATAAATAGTGGCAGAGGTTGCAGTCGTGAGTGAGTTTATCAGAGACACTTTTCGAATAAACATCAACTGAGTGCCTTAAAGTGTGCTGTATTTTTCAAGTGAATTATAAAGTGTCTGTATTTCTGAGAATTTATAAACGTGTATAAAAAAACATTGAGTGACTATTTAATTCTGTTGTTGTACATTTTAAATAAATAAAGAGTTGTTACAATTTTCAAACTACTAAATGGCTTTTAATTGCAATCAAAAGTATCCGGTTTATTTAAAGGAAATAAACCAAACGTTTTGTAAAGGTTAAAACGTAACAATATTGTATAATTTGGAATGTACCTAAATAATTTTTAATGAAATCGTAAAGAATTTTAGCAACAGAATAAAAATATTTGAAGTACTAATTATGTGCTTTTATTACTGCACTGAATACCAAATGATCTTGAATTATTGTTAATTTAATACGATCTATATTTCAATCGTCTTCATTATAGATAGGTAAATTAAGCCTAAAAGTTTTAATTGTGAATATTTGTATATTATATCACAGATACTGAAGTTTCGAATTATCAAAAAAACTAAAATAGTTTTTATATAAACCAATCGATCGTATGTATGTTCTTGGCTGACCCAAGATTCAATTTAAATTTTAAAACGTTACAAACTAAAGCTAGCTGCATTTATAAAATCAATGACGTCAGCAAATCAAACTCGCCCACACAGTCACAATGCCATCAACAACTAAATACAATCATGTCAACACAACGAAAATGTCTTTGCCACAAGATTGCATGTTTAACAACTTTTCTTTAATCATTCTTGCCACTCACTGCTGGTGGCCGATTGTCTTAAGAATTTATTTATATTTCTTTACTATGTTAAAAGTTTGTAAAGGGTGATTCATTTGGAGATTTCTTTTTACTTTTAAATAAAGCACTTGAAATAAAGATAACTCATTTAAAGATAAATATAATTCATTTGTTGGTCGCGACCACGCTGTAGGTGGTTCATTTGGAAGGTTAAATTTTTTATCACTATTTCCAGCATTGCTCCCGAAATATCGAGAATGATGCAAATAAAGTTGGCTTCCGTCCTTTCTCCTATTATATTTATTTTTATTTTTCCATTGAAAACTTAATACAACTCTTATGTGTGGAACGGTGCTTCGAAGTCTATTTTGGAGAGGGTGAAAATGCTTATCGGTGACAGTAGAATATCCTGCCTTATCGACTTACTAGAACATCGCCTCAATGTTGTACCAATACTACAATAGAATGCGCTCTGCAGAAATTAAAGAACTTGTTCCCGAAACCCGCAGTATTTTACGTAATACACGTTCTTCGGCAAGGGCTCATCAATTGGACAGTGGTTCACACAACACAGTACAGGGAAAATTAGTTCTTTAGCCATTCAGTTTGTATGTTGAATAAGCTTCCTGTCGAAGTCTTTCCTGTCGTTTTCAATATAGGATAACACTACTCCCATAACCTATTTCCAACACAATGTATTGTATAAGTAGGGGTCAACACCTGATTGCTGGACCAAGCAAAAAAACAACACATTTCTCACAAAACGCTAATTTTCATTTTCACACAATGCACAGTGGGGCAGGATAAAAATGTTTTGAAAATAAATCTGTCATTTCTAAAAGGCTGGTCCGATCGGTATAAAATTTGACGTGTTCGTAGCCAAGAAGTATTCGAGTTTAAGTTATAAAATCGGCTAGGTCTTGAAAAATCATGCTTGATTTATTTATCTCTTATAATTTCCGAGTTATAGGCATTTCAAAATTTAAACTTTAAAATTTTGCCAAACCTTTGTCCGCTTTTTTAAAAATATAATTCGTACTTTTGGACCGAATGGAAGAGAATCTTTTTTGTTAGTTAGACATCTAAATTACCAATAAAAATAAACAATTTTCAATTTAAAACTTAAATAGTTAATTTTATTGGCGAAAAGGTGACTTAACTCTTTTTTTTATTAAAAATAAACCTTCTTTAAGAATGTATAAATTTTAATATTTTTCTGTAAGGTATCCTTACGGAGAAAATTTTGGTATAAAAAACGTCCATCGGAATGTGAACTATTTTTTACCAAAATTTCAACTTTGCGCCACATGTTCTAAAATTCCAAAGCTGGGATCAAAAACGGAAAGCAGATTTAGAAACCTTGATGTTTTCTCTATTTATCCTCAAAGTACTTTCACAATCCAGAGGGGCAAAATTTTTGTTTTTGCATGATAAATTTAAAAAAAACGTTAAAAATTTCATTGAGTTTTGTTATTAAATAAAGATTATATTACATATTTATTGAGATTCAAAAACTAAAATTATAAGAGATAAGTAACACATGGCCTTGCCGAGCACTTTCCAAAAATATAAAAAATTTTGAAATCGGATTGGAAACAAAAAAATTACACGTGTTTAAAAATGTTACATGTCGAAGATACCCTACTTTGAGCCACCATAGCGCCCCCTGGAGCATTTGTAGGGTCCATTTCTATAACTTGAACTGGAATACTCCTTGGCTACGCTCACGTAAAATTTGTTTCTGATCAGACCAGCCGTTTAGAAATGCCAGATTTATTTGCAAAAAATTTTGATTGTGGCCCACTGTGCAATGCCAAATAAAACTAAGATAAAATTTGATACCAGTCAGACATGATCTGTTAAAAAAAAACCCAAACGAAAAAGAAAACTCTAAATGAATCACCGTTTATTTGCACTCACTATGTTTTCCACATACATCTATTTAAAGATCTTTCATTTTATTTTACTTTGTCATTTTTATTGACATTTTATTCTATGAAAATTCTTAATACCTCAATGAAGAAGTGGAATTATTTTCTTTCAAGTGGTTTTCTTTCTTCTTTTTTTAATAAAAGAAAAACTTACAAAACAAGTACATATTACGTAGTCGTAATTTGTCATCAAAGTATTGGTAAAATAATTCATTTGGACCTGATGTTGTAAAATATGTTGCAAAACAATGAGTGAGGTTTTACTACAATATCTGGAAATACTTATTAGCGATGATGTGAGGAGCCGCAGAACAAAAAAGGTACTTTTTGGAAAATTTAAAAATTTTGGAAAATTATTTTTTTCTAGAAGATTTCAACCCAAATATTATAAAAATACCAAAAAAATCAATTTGTAAAAAAATTTGAAAAAGTACCGTTTGTTCCGCGGCTCCCCATGTATAAATATTAGTATGACTACGTTGTTATGGAGTCAGTCCTAACTTGAATAAACTTTGTTTTGCATTTCAGTATATTAATTCCAATATTTGAAGAGCTGAGTCAAAGGAGACCTATTATACCTCCCTACTAAAGGTACAACCCTAATGTTCATATGTACTTTTAACGTTTGACATTAAGAAATACAAATAGTGTTCAATGTCATTAAATGCAAAGAATTAATTCAACTTTCTTTTGCAACTTAAACAATTAATCAATATTTATATTAAATAATATATACTTGACAAAGAAACAAAATTGTTTGCATTAGTTTGTGCCACAATTCAAAGCCGCCAAAGCAATTGTACAGGGATATAACTTTTTTCTCTGCAACATTCTTTGGTAATGGTTTGTCAAGAGTATTTGGATATTTTATTGGCACAAAATAAAAAATAAAACTTGTTGTTTGTGATACTTTTCAAACCAAAATAAAACTTAATTTGGCACTGACGTCAAAAAATTTTCCCATACAATAAACAATATTGTATGGCAACACATTAAGAAATAAAACAAACACATATGTACTTGAATAAGGAATTGTATATAAGAATAACTTTAAGCCAAATAAACCACAAGGAATACAATTTAATTTATAAATATTTATGTGTGTTTTTTGTTTATTCGCCAACATTTTTAAACATAAAGCTGGAATATTCTTTGTACAGCTTTTACTCTGCATACATGTTTAGGTTTTAAAGCCTTATGAAAAATCCTTTAAAACCTGGTTAGCTGAGGATTCCGTGTGTTCATGCTAAAGTTTTTATTATGTTTTTTTTTTTTTGTTATTGAAGCCTCAGGGATTCGTTGCACTCGTATGGTGTTTGGTTTGGTGGCCCCTTTTTTGTGTGTGATGTTTTATGCTGTCGAAAAAGTAAATATTTATTTGTGCTAACGGTTTTTTATTTATAGTTGGGGTATTCGCACGGTCTACTATTTGGTCATATTGTCATAACGTCCTAATATATTATGATATTTTAAACAAATTTTTGATGTGTTTCATACAAAAAAGTTCTAAATAAATAAGACTATTTAAACTATTGGTCAATTCACAAGGTCTCTTATCAGCCATACTGTCATAATGTCCTAATATATCACGACTCGGCAGCTCGGCTTAACCGACTCTTAGGCATCCGGCGCAGGTCTCTGCTGGTTGGCTACGAAAACACAATAAACATAACACAATAAACATATACAGAGTAGTATTATTTTAGAACATTTTTTGCTTGAAAAACAATAAAAACCATTGTGAAATATTAGGACATTATGACAAAATGACATGATAAGAGACCTTGTGAATTGACCATATGTTTATTGTTTTGTCATAAAATAATACTTTTTTTGTTTAAAACTATTGTAATATATTAGGACATTATGACAATATTACTAATAGCAGACCATGTGAATACCCCAAATATGTTTTCTGAATTTTTGTTTGTACTAAAGTTTTAGATTCAATCGAAATTTTGGAAGGCTGATTTATACTGAATAAATCAGCGGGTAACACTGTAAAGTCGGATTTTTGATTTTCGGTTTGTGGGCGGAGGGGCGTGTAAAAGTCAATTTTTTACATTATACCGCTAATGACATCAAAAAATCAGAAAAAAAATATTGTATAATTGTTGGTCGACCTTTTCTTCAATTCTTAGTTTATGTAGTTTCCTATACACACACGCTGAAAAAAAATATAGTTGGGCATGGTTACTGTAACCATTTCAATATTGTTACAAGTTTTTTAACCATATTATAGTTATAGTAACCATTTACATGATTGTGGTTACCATAATGTGTTTAATTTACGATTAACACGATTGTATCAATCATATTATCATATTACAGTAAACAAATATATGTTTGTGACAACCATTCATATGATGAAGGACTTATCATATTATGTTACTCTCGTCATAAGGCTTATCATAATTTGAGAACAACATATGTATTATGATAAAATGATTCATCATAAATATGGTTGCCACAAACATATATTTGTTTACTGTAACCATATATATGGTTGATACAATCATGTGAATCATAAATTAACCATATTATGGTTACCACAATCATGTAAATGGTTACTGTAACTATAATATAGTTAAAAATCTTGTAACACTATTTAAATTCTCTGCGTCAGTAATTGTTGTAAAAAAATTGACAAAAAATATAATTTGGTCCAAAAAAATTTTTTGTCAAAAAAAAAAAAAATCGACCAAAACAATTCTAAGGGCCAGCTACGCGAACCCATATATTTTTTCTTTTGTAGAAAAAAATTTTCTTCGAGACTATATACAATTTTTATATGGTCCGGAAAGAAAACTAATGTAAAAGCTTGTAAAGTAAAAGTTTGTTCACTTAAGTGAACATAATACCCCCCTAGAAGTATCAAAACTTGGCCAATTAAAAAAAATCGATTTCAGTAAAAAACAAGTAAGAAAGTATGGTCGGTCAAGCCCGACCATATAATACCCTACACCAAGTAAATGAGTAAAAATATTTTTCTTTTAAAATATCAATAATTTATATTCGTGAGTGATGTTCGGAAGTGGGCCTTATATGGGAGCTATGACCAATTATGGACCGATCACCATAAAATTAGGTGGTGTTATTTATGTCTATATTAATATTAAGTATGTTGAATTTTGTATGTATACCAACATTTTTAAGCGATTTATGCACGTTAAAGTGATTTTCGGAAGCGGGTCTATATGGGAGCTATGACTAATTATGGACCGATCGTAACAAAATTTGGTGACATGAATTTTGTATATATAAAACTTATTTGAAGCGAAATTTGTGTAGTTACATAGATAGATTAAACATTTATGACCGATAAAGTCCAATTTCGGGGGACATTTGTATGGGGGCTAGGTGAAATAATGGACCGATTTCAGCCAGTTTCAATAGGCTTGGTCCTTGAGCCGAAAAAATAATATGTACCAAATTTCATCGAAATATCTTTAAAATTGCGACCTGTACTCTCAGAAAGTGATTCTAAGTCGATCGGTATACTTTAAGGTGGGTGTTAGACTAATATTTTTGGGCGTTACAAACATCTGCACAAACGCATAATACCCTCCCCTCTATGGTGGTGTAGGGTATAATTATAGTAGACACTTTTCTAAATAAAACTAATTTTTTGGGACATATTTTCCCTGTTTTAGGAATTTCGGTATTTCAGAACTAAAAATTACAAAAGTTCTGATGCCATTGATTTAAAGACATTTGAGTCTCTATTATTTCCAAATCTTGTTATGATACCTTTCACCGTTAAAATTTTACATTAATTCAAATTTTACATTTTTCTTCGTGGAAAATCATTTTTTTAGTTTTTAAGGTAAATGACGTCCCAAAAATGTATGAAATTATCTAATTTTACCACAATATCAATCTCCAAGTCCTAGAATTTTCAGCAATATCAAATACGTATATACAAAGACATTAGTTACTCCTAAGATGTTGCACAAACCATGCCCCCTTTGACAAATTTCATATATTTCATGCAAAAATTAAAAACTGTATAAATTTTGTTGTTAATAATTTTAATGGCGTTAGGACCTGAATTCACTCAATATAAATTTTATGCTATAAATCTCTATGAAATTTAGTCATTTATAGAATAATATTGCTTTGTAATACTGTGTTATTTAAATAATGTTTATTAAAATTTGTTGAACTTAAGTTACAATGACAGCTCTATTAAATGTTTGTAAAAATGTATGCATCATACCTGGAAAACCTATAGTCAGTCTTTTCCGCCAAATTAAAATATTTTTTATAATTAAATTTACCATGAAATCCATATTAATATAAACATGGTGTTTTTGGAATGTCATTTTCAGATTAAATGAAGTTGTTTTCAGGTCAAAGTTTCACATAAAATTAAAAAACAAAAAAACGTAAAAAAAAGTTTTAAACGTTTTTCAAGCAGATGTTTATTTTAAATTTGTACAAACTTAATTAAATATTTGTACTTATATGTAAAAAAAGATATGGAGTTTTGAAATCCGTAGGAATATTTTAGATTCCAAACCGAAATCCTAAATGTTTCTGTTTTGATTTTAAAGTTAATCCGAGGAACGAACAAGTCTTCACACATTGCACCAATCTCGTTATTTTCCTAGTGGTTACACAATCACTTTATATTTCTATGTTATAGTAAGAATTCAAATTTTTGCTTTTATGTGGTTGTTACTTTGTATCTAAATTCAATGCAATTGAAAATATACATTACATTCAAGCTGTTCATGCAAATAAATGTAAACCAATATGCAGTCAAAAAATGTTTCTTTTATTTGCAAGTTTATTTGTTACTACTATGTTTTTATATCTGGGGATTTATGGTTTCCCAAAAACTTATTGAAACCTTGCAAAAAACTTTCTACATAAGCGGTATTGTGCTGTTAAGTTGGCATCAGCAATGATAAAGAACAACTCGTCCACAAATCCAAGTTTCTAGAAATACCACTTATTTTTGGGTAAAACTAAAAAAGTAAAAATGTAGAAACCATAAATGACAATTAGATAGATAAATAGACAAAAAGAATAAATAAAAAACCTAATTCATGGGAATGTATTGAAATGTATTGATTTTGTCATTCCATCATAAGATTCTAAGACGATCTAGCTATATCCGTCTGTTGAAAACACGATAGGGCCCAAACTATAGGAGCTAGCCGATATGCTGATAAGGTTTGTTTGGTAAAATATGTTGATTATGTGGCAATCCTGATACAATTTTCCGCAAATTAGTTCCAATTTCTCTAAAATTATACTGTAAATATTGGCAATATTATGATTGCTGTAATTATTTATATGATTGCAGTAACCATTATATGGTAATGCTACCATCCGCATGATTATCGCAACCATTATGGCAATCATGTTCATGATGAATCATAATATGTTGTTCTCAGATTATTATAATCATAAGCCGAGAACAACATAATTATAAAAATGGTTTTCACATACATATCCTTATTTACTGCAATCATATATATGATTGCCACAATCATATGAATCATAATTTTACATGTTATGGTTACCGAAATCATATAAATAATTACAGTGAATATAATATTAGTAATTTTACCTCATTTGATTTCATTTATTTTCAAAAAATTTGTTGATGAAAAAAAAATTAAATACATATACACAGAAAAAATTATATTTCAATTCAAACATTTATCACATATTGAACTGGTTTCAATTATTTCATAATTGAATCAAGTATTCATGTGCTCAAAAACTAAATTTTCTGATATTTTCTATTGAATTTTGAGTTTTGAATTTGATAATTTTGACAATTGAATATACAATTTTCGTTATTGGTTGAACTTTAAATACAAAAATTATTGAATAGATAATTGTCGTAATTGAAAACACAAAAATAATAAATTTAATAAAAAACAAGTAAGAGAACTATATTTGGCTGTGCCGAATCTTATATACCCTTCACCAAATTATACTTTAAAATTAATTTTTTTAAATATTTTTAGGTAAACAAAATTTTTTTTTTTTTTAATTGTTTTTAAAAAATTTTTTTTTTATTTTTTTTTAAAAAAAAGTTTTTTCGAAATTTTTTTTTTAATTGTTTTTCAAACATTTTTTTTTTAAAATATTTTTTTAATTTTTTTTTAAAAAAAGTTTTTTCCAACTTTTTTTTTTTTGAAAAAAAATTTATGAAAAAAGAAAATTTTTTGATGAAAAAAAAATTCGGGTTAAAAAATATTTTTCCCGATTTTGACCCATTGTAGGTCCAACTTACTGTAGCCTTGTCTACATCGTTGCAATGATCTTTGAAATATTATTATTAGATATCCATATTGTCTATATTAATGACTTAGTAATCCAGATATAGATCAAAAATAGGTCAAAAATCGAGGTTGTCCCGGTTTTTTGCTCATATCTCCGTTATTTATTGACCGATTTTGCTGAAGATATTCCGAAGATATCTGGGGTCTTCAGAAAATTGATTTAAACAGACAGACGGACATGGCTTAATCGACTCCGCTATCTATAAGGATCCAGAATATACATACTTTATAGGGTCGGAAATGAAAAATGTAGAAATTACAAACGGAATGACAAACTTTTATATACCCTTCTCACGAAGGTGAAGGGTATAATAAAATAAAATTTTTTTTTTACAAGAGACACCTCCAACAAGAACATATCTCCAAGAAATATTTGCTCCAGAATATTCAAGCATAGGGGCGAAGAAGAAATGTGCGACCTGGACAGTCGAGAAACAGAGATTTTGTTCTTTTTGCTAGTTGTGATAATGATAAGAAGTCGCAACAGAAGTGCTAAACTATTTTTCCTCATCATTCTTGTCACAAAAGTAGCAAATGTGATTTTATGGGCTTTTATACGGTATGGAATCCTAGCTGTGTAAATTTTGCATCCATTTTGGCCGAAATATCGGCTGAATATAACTTGGAAAAATTTATGTAGGCCGTTTTCCCGAAATTGCTAAAAAGTATCGCATTTCGGATTGCAGTTTCTCACGTCAGCTGTTTCAAAATGGCAAAGAGTGTACCCCATGGCTGATGTTAAAGGCAAACTGTAGAAATTCTTTTCCTCGGACAATGTTAGAGCCACGTTTGGTCTTAACAATTTGTACAAACAATAAGTAGAGAATTCAATACCTGTCAAGGCAGCCAAACAAATGGCTTCTATTAAAAAGGCCCAATAAATAAAGGAGAAAACACGCCATAAATTTAATATCTTCATTATGTTGTGATTTGTTTTTTTATTATAGACTCTTGAACAATTAATTTTTTTGAAGCTAAAAAAGTAAATAAAACAGTTTTTTACATAAAATAAATTCGTTTTGTAAACAAATTTTGACAAGTTTGCCCCCAAGGCGAAACAAAAAATTTTGATCAGCTATGCTGTTAACGCCACCTGTAAAGTAAACTCGCCTTGGCAAACATCAGAAAATTTTGTTTTTGAGCACATGAATACTTGATTCAATTATAAAATAATTGAAACCAGTTCAATATGTGATATACATATATTTGAATTGAAACGGTTTAAGAAATAGTTTTTTCTGTGTACTTATATACATAATTAGAATAATGTCCTAAAAATTTAGAAATATGCCTTAAATATGTTAGGAAAAACATAAAAACTAGGAACTAACGAATCAATACCGAAATTTTGCTCTATAGGACGTATAGAAAACAAACCTGCATTTGCATGATGTCGGTTTCCCAGATGATAAATGAGGAGCCGCAGAACAAAAGGTACTTTTTCGAATTTTTTTACAAACTGATTTTTTGGTATTTTTATAATATTTGGGTTGAAATCTTCTAGAAAAAAACAATTTCCCAAAATTTTTAAATTTTCAAAAAAGTACCTTTTGTTCTGCGGCTCCTCAATGATAGCTAATAATCTTGTAAAAATAAGTTGTCCCCTTATTTTCAGAGTTTGGATGAAAGGTTTATAGAAACTATATGTACGTGATAAAATCAAAAAGTGCATTCAAGTAGAAAATCTCAAAATATAAATCTGTCAATAGAAACACAGATGTGTGAAAGTTGCTACTCGTAGAAGCATTTCAAAGATATAAAAAACATAACAGCACCTTTCAGTGAACAACAGAAGAATGCAAGAGATTTTTTAAAAAAATCAAAAATTCAAAACAAATATTATTATATCCTAAATAAATAAGTTAAATTCACCACAAATTGGTCAGGATGTGTAAATCGCCTCCTTTATATAATATTCAACAAATATGAAATTGAAAAGAAAACTGCTTCTTCTACAATATGTTTAAGTAGAATCACATATTATTCTTTGTAAATATTAGCTAATAATTCCAAATAATTAATATTTAACATTTTCTGGGCGTTCCTTAAGCCCACACATAGAAAATTCTAATTATGAAAGTAATATACTTGTCCATGCAATTCCAAGACAAATGTATTATTATCATTACTTTTTTAAAGGGAAAATTGTTCGTTAACTTTTAAGTAAACAAACAAACTTTGAAACAATGACATGGAAACCAACTTAAAGATATTTTATTAATTTGTAGTACATAAAGAAACCTTTAAATTCTAAACAATTTTGTTTTCAACTACGTATGTACATTAAACATAAAAAATGTCATTTCAGACAATTGTTTAAAGCAAAGTATAACAAGTAGTCCAACTCTTTGACAGGAGTACCTAACTCTATACATGTGTTAGTGAAAAAGTACCTAAGTCTAAATATGTGTTAGTAACTAAAATGTATATGTGTTGGTGCCTTTTTAATTTTCACCAGACACACAGAGTTCTATAAAAATGTTTAAATTTTAATTAATTTAAATTTTGTTCTATTTTCAATACCAAAAATTGAAACTCTGTTCTATATTTTAAAACCTACCACAAACAAAATAAAACGTCAAAATTAATAACAAAAAATATGTTTTGGTTTGTGCGAAATGGACGTTCTTCGGAAAAGAAAAGTGCTAAATGTGTTGAAAAAAATTATAAAATAATGTGTGTTAGTGAATTTACGTGCATCAAACTATATATATTCAACAATTTATAGTTAAAATCTCGAGACTTGTGATGTGTATAATTTTCTCACAAGGGTGTTGAATTTACACAGTACCCGTATATGTGAGAGAGTAATTTTAAAAAATAGAGAGTTGGACTACTTGGTATACTTTGGTTTAAAGAATTTTTATATTAAATTTGTTTTGGAAACTTCCTAACACGGAAGTGACAAAGACCTTGATTCTTTCTAATTTTAATTTTAAATTCTTCACTTATCTATCGTATGTTGTTTTTTTGCTGTTTTTTTTGTTGCAAATTTTGCACGTTGTTTAAGTTATTTCTTGTTGAGAAAATTTCTGTCATTTATCATTTTGTTGTGATGATACACATTTTGTTGTTTTTTTCCTATTGGCTGTGGTAGTATTTTGTTTTTATTTGTCTGTTTTCAACAAAAATTTTTTATGTGTTTTACAAGAGTTTTTTACGTGTTTGCTTTCATTTTAAAGAACAACTTTTTTATTTAATATGAAGTTATGTAAGAAAAACTATTAGATTCTTATAAGACAGGTTTTTTGCTTTATGCAGCTTAGTTGTTGCCACAGCCAAAACTATACAATTTTCTAATCTGGGGGTTCTGCATTGTGGTCAAGGTCAAGAAATTGTTCTACTTCGACGAGGTTGATCCACAAATCCATTGGACTAAGTGAAGTAGGATTGGCTGGGAAGTTGAATATGTGGTGGGTGTCATGGGGTCCCTGAACACAGCACGTCTATGCGGGACCAGTCGACATTAAGAAAACGAAAATGTGTAGTTAAACATTCCAATTTGATACTTTTCTTTTAATTTGTATCATAAATGTTGACTACATTCTATCAAATAACTTGAAATTTTGCCGAGAAAGCTGTATTTTGTAAAGAAATAATAACCCATTGCTTAAAAAACTTATTTGAAATCACTTCAAATTCATTACAATCTTCTGAACCCACCGATTTTCATACATACCTGTATATCAACCATTTGGCCTGATTTAAAATCAAATGACTCTAAATAGTAGAACATGATGTAGTATTTAGTTACAAACTTTTTCAGAAGCAAGTAATGAAACTATCACAAATATTCGGTCTCTGGCATATTGAATTTCTGTATATTTTAAGTAATTTTGGTTAAATTTTATTAATATTCTTTAAAAAATTACTGATGATTTTAACAAACGTTAAATTTAATTTCATGATTTTTAAAATAAAATTAAAAGAAGCAAACAGAAAGAAGATAATAATTTATATCTTCTTTCCATTAAATTTAACTGACCTAAATTAAACAATAAATTCATCACAATTGTTTTAAATAATTTTACTTTTCATATTTGATTTTGTTTATTACATCAATGTAATTAGAGATTTTAACCTACAAAAATTCCATGAAATTTAAAAATCCCTATTTAAAATAAGTAGACATTTCTTAATTTAGATACGCGTATTATTTGACACAGATTTACAAAAGCATAGTCAGTCGCGCTTCAAATAAGTGAAGTGTCTAGACTGCTTCAGTTACAAATTTTAATTTTCCATGAAAATAAATCGTTAACAGAGAATAAAACAAATAGGGATTATGTTTTTTCTATAAATAAATATACAGAAGCAAAAAAAACAATCAAAAATTCGTTGATAAACTTCAGCCAAGTGGTGATTCATAAATAAACAAACAAACAAAATATTCGTGGTATATTATATTCACAAGTATGTTAACCCTTTAACGACCACTGACAAGCGGTTTTTGGTTGTATTAATTGTCCAGGTTATACCTCTTACCTGGACAACTAAAATAACCAAACATTGTAATTTCAACAGGCAACAATATTCGTCACGAAAATAGTGGGTCAATTGTATGGTTCTTAAGGGATTAAGCAAAATTATATAAAGAATTGTATATAGAGGCGAGATACTCTGATTTGTCAAACAAAAATAACTACAACAAGTAAGAGAGCTATATACGGTTGTGCCGAATCTTATATACCCTTCACCAAATTATACTTAAAAATATTTTTATTTAAACAAAATTAAATTTTTTAAATAGTTTTTAAAAATTATTTTTTAATTTTTTTTAAAAAGTTTTTTCCAATTATTTTTTTTTATTTTAAAATTTTTTGATGAAAAAAAGAATCAAGTTAAAATATATTTTCCCCGATTTGGACCCATTGTAGGTCCGACATACTTATAGCCTTATATACATCGTTGCTATGTACTTTGAAATATCTATCATTAGATATCCATATTGTCTATATTAATGTCTATAGTAATCCAGATATAGATAAATAAAATATGCCAAAACATCAAGGTTTTTTCCTCATCCATTTGTAGGCCGATTTTGTCGATTTTAAATAGCAGCCGAGCCGGAAGAATTCCCGATATATTGATGTTTGAATCATGTATGTATGTAAGTTATTTTGGGGCTACTGAAAGTTGATTTCAACATACAGACGGTCAGACGGACATGGCTATATCGACTTCACTATCTATAACGATCCAGAATATACATATATACATAGAAATAACAAACGTAAAGACAAACTTATATACATATACCCTTGCCACTTATGGCTAAGGGTATAATAATAAAAGAAAAACCAAATATGTTGACTAACATGTATTTGCACATGTTGCAAGATTTAGGTTTTTGTCAGTTACGTCTCGTCTCTATGTTACCCTATGCAAAATTACTTATATATTGTTATGTCTATTATTAGAGCATTAAGCAGTCTGTAAATTTTTGTAAATATTTACAATACTTTTTTATATATTTTCTTTTTTCCTTGAATTGTTGAAATGAATGGTCTTGAAAATAATTATAAGTTTACTTCTATTAATGGTGATATCTAAAAATATGTACATTAGGCAGGGTCGAATTGTATGGACGATCAAAAAGTAAAAAATCGTATAGCAGAAACGGAATCTACGGAAAATTCTAAGAAAGTTTCCTCAAGAAACCATAGGTCTAAAATCAAATCTTATCTTGAGCATTTCGTCTTTTATCCAATAAAAAAAGCTATTAAAAAAAAATTAATACTGGAATATCATTGGATAAAAGACGAAATGCGCAAGATAGGATTTGATTTTAGACCTATGGTTTCTTGGGGAATATTTTTTAATTTTCCGTAGAATGCATTTCTGCTATACGATTTTTCGTGAAAAAAATCGACCCACCCTAATTTATATACTAACTCTTTAATGTTGAAGTGTTGTCATGAAATAAATTTAATTGAAAAAAATAATGACATTAACAAAGTTTTATTTTTCATTTAAACGTAACAAAGTGAAACAAAATTTAATGGGTCATGTAGAAATTCTGTTTTTTGGAGTCACGATCACTTCGTTTTAGTGAACGAGATTCTTAAAGTTACCACATCAAAACATCAGAAATACATATGTTCTCTTGAAAATAAGTTTAAAATAGTTTCCTTTGTTTTAAAAATATGAGCTCTATTTCTGAACACGAGTTTCAAAATGGATGAGCTTCGGTAGTTTAAATTCTGGATGCTCTCCAACTAAAGAAAAAAAGTAAAAGTAAAAAAACATGTTATTACAAAAATTAGCAATGTTTTAATGTAAGCTTTTTCAATAAAAAAAAAATATTTTTTAGTGCCTCACGATCAATTGAATCGTTTATTTCAAAAACCAGTCAAGCAACAAAAAATCCAAAATTGAGTTATTGAGCGATTACTATTTAGTGAATGTAAATACATCGTTTAATCCAAAAAAAATAATAAATACTCCCCCTATTATGATAAATCAAAGCCGATAAATCCGTGTTTAGTGCGGAAAGAAGTCAAGTGACAGAGCTTCAGTGTTTTTATACTATGAAATACTAGGTCCTAATCTATTTTTTTTATAAATGTTGTAGTTCTCAATAAATGTGAAACAAAAAATAAAACATTTGCAAGCTCTAAAACCCTATTTGATTGAATATAAAGAGTTTTATCGGAATATTTTTCAATGGCCTACAACGGCAGCAGAATGCACTGTAGAACGAGTGTATGATGATGAATAGTTATTTCAGAACAAATATGTATGAATATGAATATGATGTTAAACTCTTTAAAACATATCATTTGTCATTTTACTTTTAAAGTTCCTAATAAATGTAGAATATTTCGTATGAAATTAACAATAGTGATGACTGTTTGTAAAAGTAATTCTTAGATTGCTAGGAAGTTTTCTTTGATTTACTAAATACCAATAAATTGTAGCTTGACTGGTTTCTGAAATAAATGAATCAATTAAGAGTAATATTAATATTCGAATTTTTTGAAAAATGTACGTTTCTTGAAGTTCAAAAGACCGTAACGCAGACAATTTTCAACCGATTTTCTAAAAGTTTCGACTGTTTTTTAAACGTTCGAATCATATAAAATTAATTTCAACACTTATGATTTTTTTAAGTTGTAATAAATTTGCTAATAAAAAAATGTACTAATCATAGTGATCGAGAACAAATGTAGTTATAACCCAACTCTATGGACTCTGCAATTCTTGTGAAGTTTAAACAAAAAGGGGGACTGTTAAGCCACCAAGCGTGTATCTAAAAGGTTTTGTGGGACTTGTAAATTGTTCAACTAAGTTTCCAAACAACATGGTTTTAGTTTAATAGAAAACGGCTATTGTAATATACACTCAAAATTTAGCTTTTCTTCTTATTCATGAGGATTCAAATATTGTTTTATTGAAATTTCAATTCAAAAAATGATTCGATTCAAAATTTAACTTTTCTTTAGCAAGGCCAAGCAAAGTAAGACTTAACGAAAAAACTAACTTAAAGCTAAATATAAAAGCAGCGCTTTATAGTTGGCTGTCTATTCAAATTGTTGATGGCAACATCATCCCCCAAAAGGACAGATATGGGCAAACCAATACCTTTTGTTTCAGACATGAACAGTAGTGTGTCCCAAAAAAAGTTTTTTTTTCTTATTTTCATGGGTGCTCAAGCATAATTTGAAAGCTTATAGAGTAGAGTATTTTTGAGATTTTTTTCAGATTTTTCGTAAGTGGTTTAGAGGTCTCTAAATTATTAAGAATTAATTGATCTTTCAAAATGCATTGTTAGTTTTTTCATTTTCGTAAAAAGTAATAAAGCCTTATTTACAAAATTTATGGCAAAAATTTCGAAAAATTGTAATGTAGGGCACCTTAATGAACCAATTCATTGCAAAAACTAAAAATGTTTGCACACAAAAATAAAGCATGGACATTTTTCTTTTAAACTGTGTCCTCAAAAATAATGAAGATCGTGGGTCTTGACAAAGTTATGAATAAAACTCAAGAAAAGGCCGACAAACCCAATTTTTGGCTAAAACTCGACTTGAGCTACCTCTAAACCACTTCCGAAAAATCTGAAAAAAATCTCAAAAATACTCTACCCTATAAGCTTTCAAATTATGCTTGAGCCCCAACAAAAATTTTTTTTGGGACACCTTAATGAACAGGGACGTTTATCAATTAATTTTTTTTTCTAGATATATAAACAGCTTAAATAATTTTATTTATGTGCTGCTTTTCTATAGCGAATGAGCGTTTTGAGTGGACGTTTTACATGTATTTTGTTTTTGTTACAATAACAAAAAACATGTTAAATTTCCACTCAAAGTACTCGTTCGCTATAGAAAAACAGCACATTAAACTTTTTTATAAAAAAAATTCTGTCCAAAATTGCTTTTGTTTCCCAACTAATTTTTATTATTTTAATACAAAACTGTTTTCTGTTGCAAATAAATTTAATGGACTTTTTAATAAGCTTGGATGTTCAAATTGGCGTTGACGTCAAACACTGTTGTTACACTTAAGCAAAATGGTTCAATAAATGTCATCATTGTTTAAATATAGCAAAAGAACACCAAAAAAAAGCAAATATGAAAACTATTGCCAAAACTATTTTTATTTTTATTTTATCTATGTTATACAAATAACGCGTGAGTTTTAATCATTTACTAAAAGTTTTAAATATTTATGCATACTAAAGCTATTTTCACAGTAAGTATATTTGAGCAATGTCAAATATCAAAGCAAAAATTTGATAATGACTGAACAATTGAAATTGAGAATTTCCATTTGAAATTGAGAATTTCCATTTGAAATTGAGAAAATTCCAAATGAAATTGAGATATTCAGTTTTAAATTGAGAAAATTCCAAATGAAATTGAGAAATTCAAATTGAAATTTAGAAAATTACAAATGAAATTGGGAAAATTCCAATTGAAATTGAGAAAATTCCAAATGAAATTGGGAAAATTCTAAATAAAATTGAGATTATATAAATTATTTTAAACTAAAAAGAACAAAATTAACGATTATATCAGATGTGGTGGTCTGGGTAGAGCGACCAATTTCACTTTATTTTGTCGTAGAAAACATGGTTGGTCTTGTGTTGGATCCCGAACAGTTCTTTTGATACCTACTTCCCGTGGCCCAGACTTCCACCTGATAGGTGCAATTGGTACGGCAGGCATTATTCAAATGGGTCAAAATATAACGAAGGGGTCAAAAGTGTTGATAGCAAGAGGTGGATAATCAGTTATCTGAACTCGTTTTGGTATGTGACAATGCCCCTTGCCACAATCGTTTATGTGAAATTTTCGACAACTCTCCAGCAACACTTTTACCATTGAGTCCCTATTTACCAATGCTTAACCCTATTGAAATAATTTGGTCCAAAATCAAAAATATTGTGAAGTCAAAGATGAATATACCAACCGTAAATCCTTCAAATGTAGGAGAGCAGAGGATTTTATATCTTCAAGAATTAATTAACGATTCCAAGTCCTATATAACTATGTACTGGAGATTGAAGTAAAGCTATACAACATACAACATCATTCCACCAAAGCGCTTTGGAATTGCAAGATATGCCTGTTGGTCAATAAGACTGTGTACATATGTTTTTTGTTTAATTTATATTATAATATTTATTTATGTAGAGTAAAATAAAATTTTCTCAATTTCATTTGGAATGTTCTTAACATAGAATAATATATCCATAGAAGCGTTACTGAGTGGGAGAAAACCTAAGTCTGTTGTCAAAAACCTAAGTCATTAGAATGTATTAGTATATAGTTTTGATATTGTATTGGTGCCATTTTAATTTTCACCAGACATACAGAGTTGTATAAAAATGTTTAAATTTTAATTTATTTAAATTTTCTTCTATTTCCAATGCCAAAAATTGAAACTCTGTTCTATAAATTAAATTCCACCACAAATAAAATTAAGTGTCAAAAATTAATAAAAAATATTTTTTTTCGTTTGAGCAAAATTAACGTGTTTCGGCAAAAAAGTGTCCTGAAATGTATTAAAAAAATGCGAAATATTGTGTAGAAGTGTAATAAAGTGGTTCGGTCACTATTTAATTGGAATATCGAAGTTAAAATCTCAAGTATTTTTATGTGTATAATTCTCTCACAAGTATGTTGAATTCACATATCACAAGTACGTGTGAAGAGAGTAATTATTTTAGTTGTACCCTATGGTTCTTAACATAGAGAACATAGAGCGCAAACTAGAAAAAAATTCAAACAAAAAAATTACTCAAATTAATCACACATACGAGTGTTGTTTTTGTTTTCACATAGTTTTTTATACTAATACATTCTCACCACTTAGGTTTCTGACAACTGAGTTAGGTCTTTGACAGGAGAGTTTCCGCTCTATGTTTATTCCTATGGTTCTTAATTTCAATTAGAATTTTCCCAATTTCATTTGGAATTTTCTCAATTTCAAATGGAAATTCTCAATTTCAATTGGAATTTTCTCAATTTGAAATGGAATTTTTCAATTTCAATTGGAATTTTCTCAATTTGAAATGGAAATTCTCAATTTAATTTGGAATTTTCTCAATTTGAACTCGAATTTCTCAATTTCATTTGGAATTTTCTCAATTTAAAATGGAAATTCTCAATTTCATTTGGAATTTTCTCAATATCATGTATAATGTTCTCAATTTCAATGAAAAATGGTGTAGTGAGAGTTTTGATTTGTTTCATATTTTTTTTTATTTTCTTTAGCTTGACGTTACAAGAATTGTATAATTCAGAATTTATTTTCTACTGAGTGTACCTCATATTGGTGTGTCACGGTCCAGACCTTGCCCCCTCAGACTACTATTTGTCTCGATCTGTGTAGAACGCTCTCTCTGTTATGCGCTTAAGATGAGCTCAAAGGTGAGCATTTATTATGGCTCGCAATCCATATGTTGTCAGAAAGATAGAAAAAGGTCATAGCTAGCAATGGCCAACCCTTTGAATAAATTTATATTGTACAAATTTTTGAAAATAAAAGCTAAACATTTGGAAAAAATCACGCATTTTTTAACCCTCGGAGGTATAGTGTTTTTTTGGCGCTAAACGGTATAACCAGTTCTGTGCAGACCTATATTCGTAATGTAATACATAGTCAGGTCTTCTAAAAATATGTGTAAATTTGTTTATTTGACATTGAAGGCGCGAGTACCTGGTATGTGAATGCAGTAAACAACCCGGATTTTTTAGTTTTCAAATTATTCATTAGTCTGCACAGACCTGGTTATACCTCCTAGAGTTAAGTCATACCTCCAATACAATCACTTTTGTGCAACTAAGCGACGGTATCACCATGTTAAGTATTTATCATGCACCTACGTGTATCACTAAAATAATTTATCACTGCATATTAAATACTGATTATAATATAAACATATTTTTAGCCTGAAAATCGTTTTTTGGTTACTTAAATATTTACAGCTGGAGCAATAACCGCACGTGCTTTGCTATCGCAATCTAAATGTTCTTTCTTCATTAATTTTGCATTAAATGTTTTTCAAAAGCCAGTTTAACACGCTCTGCCACCAGTTTGTGGATAATTGTCATGTTTAAAAACGTTTCAAATTCTTTACATCACATTTCGTTGTATCTTACTTGTCAAGCCAAATGTGACATTTATGTTTTTTTTTGTTGTTTGTAATACTAGATGATTTCTCTTATGAGTTTTTCTGGATTGAATTAAATTCTATTTTTGCATATAATACAATTGGCAAAATTACTTAGATGTTGGTGAAACTGTGAACTCATTCCCAAATATTAAAACTTATCATGAGCAGTTTTCTGAAGTTTAATTCAAATTTTATTTAAGGAATTTAAAATAGTTAAATATGTCATAATGAAAATAATATATTGAATTAATGAACAACAAGTGTATAACTTTTACTTATGACAATTTACATACCAAAACCTTAATCATAATTCAGTTGGAACTTGTTTTTTTAGAATAAATATGAAAAAATGAATTCTGCATTCAACTTTCTCTATAAACGAGCTACAGTTTTACAAATGGAAATACATATTTACCTCATTCTTTTGAAATTGGTTTCATAATTTGACAATGTAACAATCATAGCTGTTTAAATACGAATAAAATATACATAAATACAAACAAAAATTACAAAATGTCAAGTTTAAATCAAAATAGTTTTTAAATGAAATTTTAAAAAATTAAATGATTAGCTTTCATCTATCTATATATATATAAATGAAATGATCCATGTAGGTAATGGCATCACGTGAGAACGGCTGGAGCGATTTGGCAGATTTTTTTTTTATTCGAGTAAAGAAAAAAATTTACAAAATTCCGGGTAACATTTTTTTTTTGAGTCCAGTCAACAGTTCAAATTTAGATTTTTATTTGCAAATAAATAAGAACAGGCAGGTGTCTATGGGTTGGAGAAACTTGAAGAACTAGCATTAGTAAATGCTACCGGGCGAAGCCGGGGAGGTTAACTAGTTTATAATAAATGTTAAATTAGTATTAAGATTGCATATTTCAACGGTTGTACATTGGAACCGATTTAAATTCAGTCACTATTCAACCTTGGGAACACCTTTCGGTCATTCTCTATATCACAGTTCCTTGATGTTAACTTACGAGCACTTGTTCCTTTTTATAGAATTACCGGTGGAGTACAAATTTATTGAAGGAAAATAACTAATGAGATATTCTACTTCAGTATTGTTATATTTTTTTGATTTTATTTCAAGTTTTCCGAATATTCATAAATAATAGACAACAAAATGGCAAAAATTGGATTTAAATCATTGTGCAATATTTAAATCGCCATGATGTCGAACACACAATGTATATTTTCCGTTATCATTGCAACATGTGGTATGGACAAAACATTTAGAAATTCATTTCTGTCCCTGTGCGCAGCACAACTGTGAGCTGAAATTGAAGTTGTTGCCAAGGTTGAAAAGCAATAAAGGATACAAAAAACGCAAATTTCAAACAAATGAAATAATGTGAATGAAAATTGCTTTATTATGAACTGAATATGGCTTTAGTTTTTTTTAGAGATTTTTTATTAGAAATTATAAGTTTAAATAGTAGATGTATAGCTGTAAGTCCGAACAAAGTTTTCTGTAGATTTCATTCCAAAAATTTGTTCTAGTTCAACTTTGTTAATTTTTGGATAATAAGTTTTATAAACAATAATTATTTGTGCAAAATATCTAGCTTTTCTGGGTAGCTTTTCTGGTAAGAAAAATGTTCAACAAGACAGACTGACGGACATAGTTAAATCGTCTTAGAATCTTATGGGGTTCCAGAATATATACAGTGGTGGCCAGGAATTTAAGACAACAATTGTTTGCTAAATTCCACGTGATTGTCAATTATTTTTTCAAATATTTCCACAAATATGTATGCATGAGGACTGTTTTAACACACAAGTGTGTTTTATTCGACTGTATCAATTCATACATATTCACCACGCACACATACAATTTTTCTACAACTTGACCAAAAAAATTTTTTTTTAAATAAACATATTTTCTCACATTTATATCATTATATTTTTATTATTATAAAATATTCGGACCAAATTTCGTATTTTTAGTTCCATTAGTTTCGCTCATATCATGTTATTAACAGCGGTTGTTCGCTGAGGAGGGTCAACGTATTTCCACATATCTTTGTCCATATATGTTTTACCGATTTTTCCAAACATTTTTCAGAAACTAGAAACATTAGTAATAAATTTCATACCCTTAGAGGTCCTTTTATTTTGGCTCTATCGCTCTTAAAATACAGTTGATGAAAAAATTCAAGTATTTGTCTTAAATTGGTGGCCACCACTGTATACTGTTACGTTTTTACCTTTTAAAAATGGTGGTTTATTTCCTTTAAGAATTCTGTTGATGATAACTCTAACAGCGGCTTTGATAAACTGACTAACTACTGCAACCGCAGCCAATTTTGTCAATTTTTAGTACCAAATATATTTGATCAACATTGAATATTTGGGAAAATTTCTTTTGTGGGTCTGCGCCTAATATTTGCAATTTGTTTAAACTGATGTTATTAAATAAATACTTACATAACAATAAAACATTCAAAGTAATATATTTTTTTCGGTGCATGTGTTTCATATTATTTCTAAGATTCATTTGAAATACATAAAAGATTGTTAAATTTTGTTATTTCCTTTAATTTTGGCAATTTACCTTTGCCAAATATTCAAACAACAAACTGAAAATAAAAACGTAAATCAACAAGTTCGTTGTGATTTCCTCAAAAAAAAAAAGAAAAAATACAACAAGTGAAATCAAATCAACAATTTTGATTGCTCGCATTTATGCCAGTTTATTTAAATAGAAAGCAAGTCATGTTGTTGCTAAACATTGTTGGGGCACAGGATCAGGACGAATAGTAAAGACCTCTAAACCCAACAAGTACACAGAATATTAAAATTTTTACACACTAGGTAAATTCTCTGCGATTTGTTAAGTTTGCCCTAATTAAAATGCCACTTAAAAAATATAAGGTAGACATGTTATATATCAATGGATAGGGGAAAATATATTAAATTTTTACAATTAAAAAATTCATGGAATACTTTTATGAAAAATTGGAAAAATGCTTTTTAGTGAGTTTTTGCGAATATACACATTTTTCAAATTGAAATTCTACAGTTATGTAGATTTTTCTATTGGAAACAATAGAAAAATAAATTTTGATATTTGTAATCAGGAATCCCGCAATCCCCAAAAAGTGTTGAAAAATCCTAAAAATGGGCTTTTTTAGTTTTTTTTGGCTATTATATCCATATAAATTCAAATGTATATAACATTGAAAGAGTCAATATTGTTAAACAATTATTTTCTATTCTATTTGTCACATGCATTTGTTATTAATCCAATAAGGGAAAAATGGAGAAAATCGGGAAATATTTGGAGCCGCTGTTATTAAAGAACTAGAGGTTGGTGGGAAAAATATTGAAAATTTGATCTTTGGGTCAAAATAAGGAACATCAGAATTCATTTTAGAGGTATGACCTTGGGCAAAGTTTCTTATTTTGATCACTAGCTTACGATTTTAATTGTCACTTGGACGATTTTTTTTGCGTCCCTTCAAATCGACCCTACTGTCACACTGAAATGGTTTCAAAATGTCTAATAATCTTTTTGATTTACATATGATCTATAAACATTTGACTGTGTTACATACTAAATAACTAAGTTAATATTCATATTTATAAACATACATAAACAACTGGTTCCTTTCGCCGCTTGCCATGAAAATATTTTCCGTTGATATCAATTTCCTTGGAGAGAATATTTGCACAATTTTGTACTTTGTTGTCAGACAAAAATCATGAAACAATTTATAGAATTTTTGTGAGCACATTTTTAAAAGGAAAATCACAGTGGTATTTTACCAGCAATAAGAGCAATGTAAATGAAAATATTTCATGATTTTATTGCAAACAGACCTGGGACTTGTCAGTTGTTAGTTTATACTTTGGTAATGATACCGTGTTTAAGTAAAAATTTACTTAAGAAAGTATCTATTATAGGTCATAAAACGTAGGTATTTATAGACGGCAATACTGAGTATTAACACTTTTCAAATTTAAAATATTATTGAAATCAGTCGGTATTTCAAAAAAACATTTATTGTTTACACGATATTATTACAAATATTTTATTTCTTTGTTGATTGATATTTTTCTGAAAATTTTATTTTTATTTTATATTTTCTTGACATTTTTATTTGCCTTATTTGTTTTTATAAATACATACCCGATACATATGAAAATAAAAAGTTTTTGAATTCTTTTAAACAAATTTTCAATACCGAACGTAAATCAAAAAAATCATTTGTATTTTTTGAAAATCTAATACAAATTTTGTTTAGACGATGAAATTGTATTATGATACTTGAGTTTTTGACAAATATTAATACTCAGTATTGCCGTCTATAATATTATATATATATTCTGAATCGTTATAGATGGCAGGATCGATATAGCCATGTCCGTCTGACAGCCTGTATGTTGAAATTAACTTTCCGTAGACCCCAATCAATATATCCGCTATAGACCCGGATCGGTTGCTATTTAAAATCGGCTGAGATATAATTTTTTACCAAAAAAAATTTTTTTGTCATAAAATTTTTTTTAATAATGAATTTAAAAAAAAAATAAAGAAATAATTTTAATAAAATTTGTTCACTAATAATTGGAAAAAGTAAGAGAGCTATATTCGCATGTGCCGAATATTATATACCCTTCACCAAATTATACTTTAAAATAATTTTTAGGTAAACAAAATTTTTTTTTTGTTTTTCAAAATTGTTTTGTTATTTTTTTAAAAAAAAATTTTTTTCCAATTTTTTTTTCTTCCAAATTTTTGTTTTTTTTGAAATAAAATTTATTCAGATTTTGACCCATTGTATGTCCAACTTACTATAGCATTATATACATCGTTGCAATGGACTTTGAAATATCTATTATTTGATATCCATATTGTCCATATTAATGACTTAATAATCCAGATATATATAAAAAATAGGCCAAAAATCGAGGTTGTCTCAGCCATTTGTGGGCCGATTTTAAATAGCAATCGAGCCGGAAGAATTCCCGATATATTGATGTATGTAAGTTATTTGGGGGCTACGGAAAGTTGATTTCAACATACAGACGGATATGGCTATATCGACTTCGCAATATATAACGATCCAGAATATACATATATATATTTAACAAGTAAGAGAGCTATATTCGGCTGTGCCGAATCTTATATACCCTTCACCAAATTATACTTTAAAATAAATTTTTTTAGGTAAAAAAAATTTATTTTTTTTTTAATTGTTTTTCAAATTTTTTTTTTTTTAAATTGTTTTTTAATTTTTTTTTAAAAAAAGTTTTTTAGAAATTTTTTTTAAAATTTTTTTTTTTTTTTGAAAAAAAATGTATGACAATAAACATTTTTTGATGAAAAAGAAATTCGGGTTAAAAAATATTTTTCCCGATTTTAACCCATTGTAGGTCCAACTTACTATAGCTTCATCTACATCGTTGCAATGGACTTTGAAATATCTATCATTAGATATCCATAAAAAATCGATGATGTCCCGGTTTTTTGCTCATATCTCCGTTATTTATGAACCGATTTTGCTGATTTTAAAAAGCAAACTTCTCGAAAGCAAGTCTGACAGAATTATTGAAGATTTGGATCCCGAAGATATCTGGGATCTTCAGAAAATTGATTTCAACAGACAGACGGACATGGCTTAGTCGACTCCGCTATCTATAAGGATCCAGAATATATATACTTGATAGGGTCGGAAATGAAAAATGTAGAAATTACAAACGGAATGACAAACTTATATATACCCTTCTCACGAAGGTGAAGGGTATAAAAACGGAATGACAAACTTATATTTACCCGTGCCTTTATTGTTTAATTAAAAATATTTTAAATTTTAATTTTAAAGTGTAATTTGGTGTAGGATCCTTCTGTTAATCCCACTCCTGACATGTTCAGTACAATTCCCGTAATTTACCTATTCAGCATAAAAGTTTCATTCAAGTTTTTTTAAGAGTGAGCTAAATTGCTAAAAATATTTGTTGTAAAATATACAATTTTAAATAACTAAAAAAGTATATTATTATTACAATGTAAAATAAAATGTGTCAAGTAGGATCGTCTTTAATAAATAGGATATCATATAACAAGCAATTATGGAAATGTTATTTTGAGCTAATTGTGTCTTAATTTTTAGTTAAACTCATATTAAGTACAATATTCTGATAACTTATTCATGTCATCTAATGGACTGCTCCAAAAATATATGAAAGAAAATATCCTCAAATCGATCGGGTAGCCTTGAAAAAACAAAATATTTTTACAATACATAAATTATGAGAAGAAAGTTCTTAGAATAATATTATTGTTGTTTTTAGTTTGAATTTTTACCTTTTAAAAACGGTGGTTTATTTCCTTTGAATAAATCGAATACTTTTGATTGCAAATAAAAGCAGTTTAGTAGTTTAGAAATGTAACAACTATTTATTTATTTATTTAAATTTGCACAACACCAGTAAAAATAGTCACTGTGTGTTTTTAATAAACACTTAAATTTCACTTTATAATGTACAAGAATGCAGCTGCTGTTAACTCTAACAGCGCCTATAATAAACTCACTCACTACTGCAACCACAGCCGTTATTTATAGACAGTGATATCTTCATTCGAGTAGCCTCGATTGTTCTTAACTGATCAAACTATAACATTCGAATTCTAGAGCTTTTTATAGTGTTAAAATGTTAATGTTAGCATGTTCAACATTTAATGTTGCAATACTTACGAACAATGCTAATAACTGCGTACTATCAACATTGTTGATAAGTAGAAGCTTGTTGTGATGGACATGTTTATAAAGATGTTGAATGTTGCAGGCAGTCGTTACAGACAGTTAAATTCAAAACTCTATTGCAAATTCGTAACAATATTATTACGTTTTAACCTTTTTAAAACGTTGATTTATTTCCTTTAAATAAACCGGATACTTTTGATTGCAAATAAAACCAGTTTAGTAGTTTAAAATTATAACAACTCTTTATTAATTCAAAGAATTAAATAGTCACTCAGTATTTTTATACACGTATATAAATTCGCAGAAATACAGACACACTTTAATGTACGAGACAGTTGATGTTAACTCTAACAGGGCTTATAATAAACTCATTGACGACTGCAACATTTGCCACTATTTATACACACGCCATCTTTCGTGAACCTTCTGCAATGATCTTAACGAGTTGCCATACTTTCTAAAAATGCTAACAACTGCATGCTATCAACATTGTTGATAAGTAGAAGCGTCTACTGATTATAAACATGATGAATATTGCAGGCGGTCGTTCGATTTGGCGATTTGCCAGTGCGATTTGGCTTTTTCATTTTTAATTTCAAATAAAATGTGCAACCTTTAATCGTTATCTTATTTAAGTTAATTAAGAGAAATAATATAGACATTAGGAGCAACGATAAAATCGATAAAATCCAATATAATGCCACCCTACTGCGTATTACTAAGTGCATGTCAATTAAAATGTTCTTCACTTCAATAACTAGTGAATCACATGAAAGCATTCAATTAAGTGGCTTGCTTTAAAATACCAATTAATTTTGTATTAAATTCAATACTCAACAAACAATTATCTCAACTTAAAATTATATTTATAGTTTTCCCTTTAATTGTGTGGGGTATAGTATGACCTTTTAAATAAATGTTTAAATGCTTCAGGTAATCACAATTTATTTAAGGCTTAATATTAATATCATTTGCCCTGTGGAAATTTAATTACTGCCTTGTTCATATAATATATATACATATATACCAGCAAAAAAATGTTAACTCATGGATTATTAAGTTTTTAGAAAAACAATATTTTTACAATTTAATTATAAAAACTTGTACTAAATCTCATAAACAAACAATATGTTTTATTTAAATTTGTATAGAATTTCAAATGTAGCAGCAGGAATAGATTTGGCGGAAATAATGTTTTTCTTGACACCCACATTTAGTAAATTTATTCAATCATTCGTATTTTTTGCAATGGGCGTTTTTGTTTTCAATATTTGTTTTGACTGATTACTTTGATTGTGCACATCAAAAGATAAATAAAAACAGAAATAAAAAAAAAATTTGTTTGTCAAAAGTTTTCGTTTTATTACTACGCCGAATAGAGAGAGTGTTGGAAAATCTTCATTTATGTGAACAATTTATAATCTTTTAGATATCACAAACAATTTTTAAATTTCTCATCAGATATTAGACTAAGTCGAACTTTCCAACCACTTCATTATACTTAGTTTTTAACAGGTATTGCAACATGAGGCCTAGCCTTGTCATGATGGAATACTACGGTTTCGTTTCTGGGCGTTTTTCGGTCAATGCTCGCTTCAAAAAAATCAGTTGCATTCGGTACAGGTTCCCTTTGATGGTTTGACCAGATTTCGTCAGCTCATAATAGACCCTTTTGCTCCCATCAAATACAGAGAATTACCTTAGCGCCATAAATATTTGGCTTTGGCGTCGATTCAACTGGTTACACATACGATCTCTTACGCTTCGGGTTATGGTAATGGATCCATTTGTCATCACGAGTAATGATTCGGTGTAAAAATGATTTTCTTTTATAGCGTTCAAGGAGCAATTCACACATACTGCTGATTTGTTTATAAAAAATTTGATTCTTGATCTCCGATAAAACACAAATCAAAGCAAATTGCAAAATTTTTTGCATCTTCAAATTGTGTATGACTATAAAGAACCTGTGTACCATGATTTAACAAAGTTAGAAAATATTTCTTTCCTTCCACATAAAATTATACTAAATAGGGTATCATACAATAGTATTGCTTGTTTTCTTTCTACATTAATTTTATTCTTAAAGTTTCTCTGTTGGAAATAAATCGATATTTGAATTGAATGTGTTAATGTGAGCAGTTTCTTCCACTATGACGTTATAATAAAGTATCTTGAAACTTAATACCCTCAAATGTTTACTTGATTTAATTATGACGTATAAAGGCGTATTTTGCAGAAAAAATAAAAAAACAAGTAAGAAAATATGGTCGGGCTTGTCCCTACATTAAGTAAAAGAGCAAAAACATTTTTCTTTTAAAATTTCAATAAATTATATCTTTGAGTGATTTTCGGAAGTGGGTCTTTTATGGGGGCTATGACCAATTATGGACCGATGACCATGAAATTAGGACGTGTGATTTATGTCTATATGAAAGTTATTTGTGTTGAATTTTGTGAGTATACCAACATTTTTAAGGGATTTATGCACGTTAGAGTGATTTTCGGAAGCGGGTCAACATGGGAGCTATGACTAATTATGAACCGATCGTAACAAAATTTGGTGACATGAATTTTGTATATATAAAACTTATTTGAAGCGCAATTTGTGGAGATACATTTATAAATTAAACATTTATGACCGATAAAGTCCAATTTCGGAAGGACATTTGTATGGGGGCTAGGTGAAACAATGGACCGATTTCAGCCAGTTTCAATAGGCTTGGTCCTTGAGCCGAAAAAATAATAATACGTACCAAATTTCATCGAAATATCTTCAAAATTGCGACCTGTACTCTGCGCACAAGGTTTACATGGACAGCCAGCCAGCCGACCAGACGGACGGACATCGTTTAATCGACTCAGAAAGTGATTCTAAGTCGATCGGTATACTTTAAGGTGGGTGTTAGACTAATATTTTTGGGTGTTACAAACAGCTGCACAAACGCATAATACCCTCCCCACTATGGTGGTGTAGGGTATAACAAAACAAATTATAATAAGTAAGAGTGTTATAATCGACTAAGCCAAATATTACATACCCGCTATCAATATAATACGGTCACAGATTGTAGTGCGTTTTATATAAACATATTTATCAGATTCACCCGATTAGTAGTTAGTTAAAACCGTAGAGAAACATAGATTGGCAACTAGAAAAAAACTCTAACAAAAAAATTATTCAAATTAATCACACATACGAGTGTTGTTTTTGTTTTCACATAGTTTTTCTACTAATACATTCTCACCACTTAGGTTTCTGACAACTGAGTTAGGTCTTTGACAGGAGAGTTTCCGCTCTATGTGTATTCTTTATGGTTAAAACTAATTTTTAATTTACAAGAAAATATCTGTGGTAAATTTCACATTGTTAGAATAGCTATGTTTAACTACGGAACTGAAGTCATTGCGCATTGTGGGCCTTATATGGGAGCTATAATCTATTACGATAAAATTTTGAATGACACTTTAGAAACATTCAAATATATTTATGGCCATGCTTTGTGTTTCAAAATAATTCTAGTGCACTACCATAATTATAAATATATGTTTCTACAATACATACTATTTTCCCTTGAAATTATAATTATGTTTCTTGTTATTGTCTTTGGGGTAGCTAAAATAAAAACCACAAAAAAATGTTCAGTCATAAAGAAACACTTTTTTATAGTTTTAATGAATCTGCACTTCACATGCGGTTTTAAAAATAAAAACTCATTTTTAGTTTCAAACCATTTGTTTTGTTTGCATGTATTTTATTTAGTTGAAAACCACTGGCCACAATTCTGTTAAAAATTTTAAATACTACAGTATGTAAAACTATAGAATAAACGCATAGAACGGAAGGAGAGAGTAAAATATTATTCTCCTTTCACACATACGGGTGATACAAAAACAAAATACATGCAATACATTCTCATGAATAAGGTTTCTAACAACAGACTTAGGTTTTTGGCTCTCAGTTATCTATCTAGGTGTTGTCTATGCTGTATACTTTAAATAATGTTTTGGTGTGGAACGAATTTTTTCCGAAGATTTTAGTTTTTAGTCCATATTTACATATTTGTCCCTCTATTTTGGCAGCATTTAAATATGTTCATTATTAGGGTAGCCCAAATTTGTCACCTTTTGAATTCCAAGTGTCAGATTGGAATTTTCTAAATATATCCATATTTACTTGCAGGTATGACCTATTCGCAGGTATGACCAAAAAAATTTAATTTGTTTAACGGTTTAACTAATTATTTGGCCATATTTTTGCGAATAATACGAATTTCCTTGCTATTATGAATTTTAAGAAGAACCTATTCGGAATATTATAGTCCATATAATTTTTAATATAGTCCGAAAGTTTTAATAAAATCGGAAAACGTTAACCCTTAAATATAACCTAGTAAAACAACATCAACCCTGAAAAATATCTTGCTGAACTTTTGAAAAGTATGGTGTATGCAAAAAACTGCAAAAAATAGTTTGTATACCCAATAGGTTATATATATCAGTTTATAATGTGATGACAACATAACCCTGGAATCAGATGGTATTCTATATTTTTGAGTCCATGAAATATTTCTCCCTTTCCAGATATACTTACAATAAAACGCTTTACATCAACCGCCCGGAAAACTTATTGTCACTTATTTCTTAAAAATCCTTTATTATTATTATTATTATTATTATTATTATTATTATTATTATTATTATTATTATTATTATTATTATTATTATTATTATTATTATTATTATTATTATTATTATTATTATTATTATTATTATTATTATTATTATTATTATTATTATTATTATTATTATTATTATTATTATTATTATTATTATTATTATTATTATTATTATTATTATTATTATTATTATTATTATTATTATTATTATTATTATTATTATTATTATTATTATTATTATTATTATTATTATTATTATTATTATTATTATTATTATTATTATTATTATTATTATTATTATTATTATTATTATTATTATTATTATTATTATTATTATTATTATTATTATTATTATTATTATTATTATTATTATTATTATTATTATTATTATTATTATTATTATTATTAAATAAAAAAAAGCTTTTAAAAAACGAAAAAATTTGGCAAAAAATATTCAAAAACAAAAAAGTTATGATTGTTCAAAGTTAGTGAGCATGCAGCGGTTAGAAATCAGATTTTTATTTTCTGGAAAAAACACGACATTCGAAGCACTTTGATATGCCTTTATCTATTATCTGTACAATTGTCTCTCGTACTGAATTGAAACTTTAGCAATATCCACATCAAATGCTAGATATAGAAAAATAAAAACAAATTCTGAAATTTATAATCATGAATCCTGTAATTCTCAAAAAAGTTTTGAAAAATCCCAAAAATGGGGATTTTTTTTTAATTAAGAACATATTTGGCCATCTAAAATAGGTTACTTTATTTGGAATTTTTGCCCTAAAATTGAATTTTACATAAAAAATATGCGTCATTTGAATGGACCTGGTCCCCTCTGAATAAATAATTTTTAAATTTATTTTCATTTAAAATCTTTAGTGTAAAGTTAGCTTTTTAAAAAGTATAAATTCCTAATACATTTTCTTTGAAATTTTTATTTTATTTTTATTTATTTAATTATTATTTTCCCAAAAACTAGCGAAAAATCGCCTTTTTACATTTTTTTAAATTCAAATACATATAACTTTGGAGTCAGTCACGATTTTTAAATAACTCTTTTTTTGTTTGACATATACATTGGTTATAAGTCCAATAAAAGAAAAATGGAGAAAATCGGGATATATTTGGTCCCGCTGTTATCAAAAATGTGGAGTAGGGTGGATAAAAATGTTGCAAAAATAATATACTTTTCAAATTTATCATTATATTTACATGCGTTTTTCTATGGATACCCAGGTATGTATGCTGTTGACGTAAGGGTACAACTTTGTAAATGGGCTTTATCTTCCAAAGGGGTGATCCTTTCCTAACCAAACTTGGGACAATTGCGAAATTGGTGTCTCCGATTCCAAAAAAATTTTCAAAAGATCAGTATAATTTTTTTTTCAAGTTACAGTAGGGTCTAGATATATAGAAATCATAAATAAAAAAAAATTGAAAAAATACGTTTTTATGTGTTTCTGAAACTAAATTTTTAAAAAGATCTGTATTTACTATATTTCAAGTTACAGTCTAGATATATAAAAATCAATAATAAAAAAAAATATTTCTAAAAATTATATTCCGTAAATATTAAAAAAAGTATTTCGGCGGGTGCTGGCGGCTACAACATTCCCCAGAAGTTTCTTTAAATGATGTTTATAGTCATTAAACGGTCTTTTTTTATCAAGCTATATAATATTCTTAGAAAAAAAAATATCAGTATATTTGAGACTCAAGTTTAAAGGACTATAACAGGAAAATGGAGAGGCCCATAAATATAAGATATACACATAATAAAAGCCTATATCAATGTTTTGAAGTATGAATTTCTATATGATAAAACAATTGAGATATATGTAATTTAGTAAAGCAGAAAAATATTAAAAAAAAATTAACGAAAATATGATTCAAAATTTTTTGAACTTCTGGTGCTTCTGTCGAGAAAACGAAATGTCCAATTGAAAAACCCATTTGTATTGGAGGAGAGCAGATTGTCAGCTTCATTTTATAATTTTGTCCACCTAGATTTTGATTTGCACCAACAGTGAGTGGGTGGCCCCCATGTTTTAAAAAAATCGCCAATAATCCATTTATGATCCAAATTAGCTGAAATTAAATTTAGATAGTCCTTGTAGATCAAGAGATATTTAGTTTTATTTTTTTAATTATGCTCGATCTTTTTTTCTTTTTTTAGGTGTCATACCCATAGGGGCCTACGGAGGTTCGAACAATTTTTTTTTTAAATATCACTAATATTTGCGATAAAATACTAAAGAAAGTAACAAACTTTATAATAATTATCTCTACCCTATAAAAAGTTACACGCATCCAAAATTGAAACATCTTTTTACATGTTTCGATTTTGAAGTCCCCATATTTTTTCTTTTATAGAAAAAAAATTCCTCCGTACTATTTAATATTGTTATATGATCTGGAAAGAGAACTTAATGCAAAAGCGTGTTAAGTCAAATTTGGCTCACTTAGGCCGAAGCCACGCAATGAGCGGCTAAGCGGCGAGCGTCAGAGCGATGAACATAAAAAAATTAAAACATATGAAATACTACTGAAGTGGCCACGCAATGAGTGGCATTTCTGAGCGATAGTTGAGTGGTCACTTTTAAGGCCGAAGCCACGCAATGAGCGTATAGTTTCAACTCCACGCAATGGTAGTGGAGTTGAACCTATACTGTCATGGCCGTGTGTTTTTCCAAAAGACTTCATTTGATGCATAGTGTTATCGATAAATTCACGAAAATTTATGTTTAGAAAAAAAACAATTACAAAATGAGTTTCCTAAACTAAATTTATTCAATACTTACTAGTAACTTATATTTAAATGCGAGAATAAATAAATTAAATATGTAAAGTTCACGAACTTTCTAAAATAAAAAAACCATAAAAAACAAAAGCGTATCTTTCAACCACTCCTATACAGAGTCTTTTACTATGGCTTTAGTGAAAACTGCTGTAGAATACGAGTATGAACTTGTCATTCATATTGAAAAAATAAATATGTTTTAGAGCTTGTGTTAGAAATAATTCAGAATTTATGTATAAATGTATGTACCTCTATACGAAAAGAAATAACAATTTTGTTTTCTACTATAATTTTACTTTATACTTTAGTAACCATAAAACACGTGTGGATGAAACCTAAAAAAAAGGAAAACATACAAATAAGCAAAGGAATGTATATTAATGGGACCCCATTTGTATGTAAGAAAAATAAGGTGTGGATGTTAGGTTTGTTTGAAAAGACCAGCTTTCAAAATTTTTTTCCAGGCGACAGTACTTGATGAGATGGATCAAAAGATAAACAGTTTTTTATGATTTCTTCGTAATTCTTGCAAAGCAAACTTAAGCAATTTTTATCAAAAAGTTATACGGGAATACAAAAATAATTTGTTTGTTAAGAATTAGTGTGCTGAATTCCCAATAATTGATAAATTCACTGAAATTTATTGTTCTGGGATAAGCTAGTTCCTATGCGCATTTCACTGGTTGCTTAGGCCAGATCATCAGGAAACCTTTTCCCAAAAGCTTTAGAAAAACTAAAGATATTATACAAATAAATTTGGTTTCATGTAAAAAGTATTTTAATGGAGCTGTTTTTAGGCAAAAATTTTAATTTGAAAGTATTTTTTTTAATTTTCCATTCATTTATTATAATTACTCTGTAATAATTCATATAATACCACTGTAAAGTAATTTAGATAATTGGAACATTTAAAAGCATTTTCTAAATGAATTAAACTTATATTTTAGTTGAGAACTACCACAACCTTTTGTTTGGTTCACCCTAATGTACTTACATATAAATACAAAACATATTTATAAATTTCTTTAAAATATTCCTTTTACTATTCCACCTAAAACACACATTTAGCTAATGTACATAAATTCGTACGAGAAACCCATACAAATTATAGTTTATTTCTATTTTATTTTCGTCAAATATATTTCCGTTTCCGGCTGTTTTGATTTGTTTACATTGATGACTATTTTAAGACACATTCCGGTATCTATACAAAGATAACGGAAAGATTTCCTAAACAATTTAAACAACAGATTGATTACAATTGGGACCACAACCACTGTCGACAATGAGTTAATATATATTTTGTGTGGAAAGCTAAACACATATCTTTGTGGCTGGTGACAAAAATTGTTATTTAGATTTTCTGTTGCTAGAAATCATTTAGTTAAATGTCAAAAAAATATACCGCTTGTCGATGGCAGTCCCAATTCTAATTAAGCTGTAAATAAAAACGAATTAAATTTGTTTAAATCATTTTTATTTAAAAGCCTTTTCGGCTTAATTCGAATTAAAATTTTGTCTAAACTACATCATGTAACTTTTTTTATTTTCTATTTAAACATAGCGAGGGCCTATATTTAAAACCCTCTATCTTTAATTTTCATGAAAATGTCTTTTTGATGGTAAAATATTCATAAATGCACTGTGGTTCCAAATCAAAATCTAGGTGGACAAAATTATGAAAATCGGTATCTTCAGAATATGGAAAAACTAAGTTTTTTCGGAGGCTGAAATCCTCCAATACAAATGGGTTTTTCAATTGGACATTTCGTTTTCTCGACAGAAGCGCCAGAAGTTCAACAAATTTTGAATCATATTTTCGTTAATTTTTTTATATTTTACTGCTTTACTAAATTACATATATCTCAATTGTTTTACTATATAGAAATTCATACTTCAAAACATAGATAAACATTGATATAGGCTTTTATTAAGTGTATATCCTACATTTATGGGCCTCTCCATTTTCCTGTTATAGTCCTTTAAACTTGTTTCTCAAATATACTGATATTTTTATACCCTTCACCTTCGTGAGGAGGGTATATAAGTTTGTCATTCCTTTTGTAATTTCTACATTTTTCATTTCCGACCCTATAAGTTATATATATTCTGGATCCTTATAGATAGCGGAGTCGATTAAGCCATGTCCGTCTGTCTGTCCGTCTGTCTGTTGAAATCAATTTTCTGAAGACCCTAGATGTCTTCGGGATCTAAATCTTCAATAATTCTGTCAGACAGTTTGCTATTTAAAATCAGCAAAATCGGTCCACAAATGGCTGAGATATGAGGAAAAAACCAGGACAACCTCGATTTTTGACCTATTTTTTACCTATATCTGGATTACTAAGACATTAACATAGACAATATGGATATCTAATGATAGATATTTCGAAGACATTTGCAACGACGTATATAAGACCATAGTAAGTTGGACCTACAATGGGTCAAAATCGCAAAAAAAAATTTTGAACCCGAATTTTTTTTTTCAAAAAAAAAAAAAAAAATTGAAAAAACAAAAAAAAAATTTTAAAATTAAAAAAAAAGAAATTTAAACTAGCAATTAAAAAATTTTTTTTTCCAAAAAATTAAAAAAACAACTTTGGAAAAAAAATAAATTTTGTTTACCCAAAAATATTTAAAATTTTTATTTTGAAGTATAATTTGGTGAAGGGTATATAAGATTCGGCACAGCCGAATATAGCACTCTTACTTGTTTTTTCTAAGAATGTTATACAGCTTGCCAAAAAAAATATAGTCGAAGCCCGTCCAATGACTATATATCATTTAAAGAAACTTTTGGGGAATGTCTTTGTAAAATAATTGTAGCCGCCGACACCCGAAGAAATACTTTTTTTTTTAATTTTTACGGAAGGAATTTTTAGAAATATTTCTTTATTTGTTATTGAATTTTATATATATAGACCCTACTGTAACTTGAAATATAGTAAATACAGATCTTTTTAAAAATTTAGTTTCAGATACACATGAAAACGTATTTTTTTAGTTTTTTATTAATGAGTTTTATATGTAGACCCTACTGTAACTTGAAAAAAAGTTTATATTGATATTTTAAACATTTTTTTTTTTTGGAATCGGAGATACCAATTCTATATAAAATGAGCGCCAAATAATTTTGTCGAAAATTTTGCAATGGTGTGAATTTGGAATACTTTCTTCTTGCAATTCATGCTTTTTTACAAATTTTTGCATGCTGAACGTGAATTTTATATTTTTAATCATTTATCATAATAGCGAATGCCGACTCTAAATTCAATTACCATGAAAATAATTTCCCTGGCATAAAATACATAAATGGTTAAAGTTGGAGTTTGCTTAAAAAGTTCTACTTGTAAGTCTCATCTATTATTTTACGATAATTTACACCAATAAAACTCCAAAAAACTTAAAAAAGCCAAAAAAAATTCTATATCTTTTTGTTTAATATTGTTATTTTTTTATCTTATGTTGCATTATTGCCGTTATCTTAAATAAATCACGTTAAAAACTGACCGATGGCATAAATGAAATCAAAATAATTTAATTTTATTAAAATGAAAATCTGAATTAAGCCGAACCAGGATCCAGACCTGGTTATGCCTCCAAGGGTTAAAAAAGCCAGATTTTTGTTATTATAACTTAATTTTTAAAAACAACAAAATACTTAAGTTTTGGTACGATTTTAAGAAAATAAAAAAAAAATCGTTAATAATTATGAGAACTTTTATTTGTATAAAAATGTTTTTCTTTTTTTAAGTCAAGATTGTAGAATATGTATTAAAAGCAAAATATGCATAAATATGCAACATCAAATCGATGGCATTTTGTTGCAAATCATCCGATTCGGAAAAGTAAATGCATTTCCATGAAAATCTCAGTCCTGATGATAACAATTACCTCATAGAAAGAAAAGTCACTTACCTAGAACTTTATTGCTGAAGATATTAATTTTTTCGCTACAAACTAAATTGCTTTTTCAACAATGTAATTTCTAGAAATTACTCACAAGTGTATTTTTAGTCATACTATCACCTTGATTTAAAATTATAGTCTAGTCGTAAACGTGAAAATTTCCACACAACATTAAAATTAAAAGGCACTTTCAAATAATAGAACTATATACTTGAGATGGTTTCACATTGTTTAAATATTTGACAAAATCTTTAAACAAAAATCGTTATTTCTTCTTATATGTATAATGACCAAACCATGAAAGAAAGGCAAATTAATTGTATATTGTTTCAATAAATTTATTAACAAAGTTAACGCAACTTTCGTTTAACACAAATTCGTGTAGTTATACGTTGAAAATTAAACTACCGTATGACTTACTTAACCTTCGCTTTACCAAAGGTTTTTTTATGTACATGGTTTACCAATACCCACCCGGGTGACACTACACTTTTATAAATATATGCGACGAATGAAATTTTAAAAAATTTAAAAAACCTTATAAAAAGTTTAAATTCTATAGAACCCTAAAATTTGTTCAATGAGTATAAATTTCATTTAAATCGAAACAAAATTAAAAAAAATATTAAACCAATAAAAACGATGTGGTCACCCGGGTGGGTATTGGTAAAGCGAAGGTTAAGGAAATTTCCTACTAGAGTTATTTGTGCAAATTTACTTAATGAAAACGAATGCTGAAGTGGAATCAAATTTTGTTTCACTTTGTCATACTAACCGAAATTCATATTATATTGATTCAAAACAAATTTTCCTTGATTATATTTAAAACAAATTAAGCTCTAAGAAGCGACTGATGTTGTAACGAGGAGAATCAGCCACCGTTCAAACTGAAAATAACCCGTAAAAGCATAATGTTGTCTTAGGGAATTAAAATTGTTTACGAATGTCACTAATGATTTTCAAAAATGCCTTTTTATTTCATAAGCCCCAAAACAAACTGCACTTGTTTTTATAAAGTTGTAAATATTTCCAACTTCATACTCATCAAACTGCAAATAAAGTTAACGAAGTATATTCACATGTACTTTACATAAAAGGACGACACAAACTTATATGTGGTTTACAGTTGGTAGAAGAATAATCCTGTTATATTTTTTAAAATACATTTGCAAAAGGTTAGAGTAAAGTAATACGATTACGGTCAAGGACAATGGTTTCTGCCGAAATGCAAAAATTTTGTTTTAACCGCAACAATTTTTAATTGCTTTATTCATTAAAATTTTTAAACCAAAAATATGTTGTTTAATAAAAATAACAAATTTCACTTTATAATGAACTAATTACAAATAACATAGTAACAATAATTTTAGCAGTAAATTAATATAGAAACTACTTCAATATTTATGTTGTGCGAAAAACAAACTAAAAATTTGTTTAATTACAATTGCACTAAGCAATAGCCAAATGAATCCTATATATTATGAGCTAGAGAAACCTGGCCAGACCATAACAGGGAACCAGTGCCGTAAAACTTTTTAGTAAGAAGTAGTCTTACAGTCCAAACCGTACCCTGTCCATCTACTATTTGTTTCGATCGATGCAAAACGCTTTCTGTGGGATATGCTTCACTTCAGAACATAGTAACCAAAATTGCATTGATTCGATCTTGGCCTCAAAATATCAACAGTTCTATTGGCTCGGAACCCAAATGTTGCCAGAAAGAAAGGTCATAGCTAACAATGGTCAAAACTTTAAATTAATATATAATGTACAAATGTTTAAAAATAAATGCTAAAATTTTGAAAAAATCCCGCATTTTTAAGTCATAACCCTAATAAAAGTGATGATATCTCGAAAACTGATCGTACGATTTTAAAATTTTTGTCAGGTTTTCATTCAGTATGATAAAATTATATAAAAAGAAGTAAGATTAGTATATTCGGATGTGCGGAATCTTATTACCCTTCACCAAATGAATAATGAAAATCATTTTTTGGTGGAATATAATTTTGTTAAAAAAATCAATAGAACCAGGATGTTTATGCCAAGAAATGTTTCCCATCCGATTTTAAAGATCTTTATATTTTTGACTGAGTTTTAAAATTGCCATATTTTTGAATCTAATTGAGATATTGGCTTTTTTTTTTTGTAAGACTAAAAATTAACTTATCTAAACAAAAACAATTAGTTCGCAATAAATGTGTATCAAATTGTTCCTAATATTTGCAATCCTTTTAAATATTCAATAAATTTGTAATATGTAATGAAATCTTAATTTTTTAACAAAACGCAATGAAATGTTCAGTGTTTTTTAAACTTGTCATTCCAAATAACAAAGTGCAATACAACTTGTCAAAAGGTTAAAGGGAATCCCGCAATTTCCAAAAATTGGAGGGAAAATTCAAAAATTTTATTTTTTAAAATTTTGTCCACATTTCCTTCGAGGCTGGGAAAATACTTTGGAGATAAAGCTGCTTTTCATTTTCTGATCCCAGCTTTGGGATTTTAGAACATATGGCCCAAAGTTGAAATTTTCATAAAAAATAGGTAAATTTTCCGAAAGGGAAATAAATCTGTAACTTCTAAACCCTTAGTCCGATTTGAAATTTGACATGCGCAAAGAAGAAGTGTTGTCGAGTTTAAGTTTTGAAATTTGACCGCATGGGCCCACCACGGGTGCGGCCAGGGTTCCCCAAAGTACGACACCTCGGGTATGTTCAATTTTTAAAACGATCTTATTTCTTCGGCTTTGTTCCGATTACAAAATCATGACATATATAGAATCTCCTTGTCGAGCACTACAAAAAATCTCATCGTAAGTTATAGCTTAGAATATATCCTAAGCTATAACTTAGGATATATTCGCATTTGAAAATTAATTTTCAACATTTTTACCCACCCTACACCAGTATTTTGATAACAGCTGGTCCAAATATTTCCCGATTTTCTCCATTTTTTTATTGGACTAACAACAAATGTATATGGCAAACTAAAAAGAATTATTTAAAAATCGTGACTGACTCCAAAGTTATATGCATTTGAATTTAAAATTTTAAAAAAGGCGATTTTTCGCTAGTTTTTGGGAAAAAAGTACTTTTTTTCTTTTTAAGTTATCTAAAAAATTTCTGAAAAGGTGTAGTAGGAATTTATACTTTTTGAAAAGCTAACTTTACATTAAATATTTTAAATGAAAAAAATTTGAAAATTGTTGATACCGATTGACCAGGTCCATCCAAAAAACGCCTATTTTTGATTTAAAATTCAACTTTAGGGAAAAAATGCTCAATTTGCCCATTTAGATGGCCAACTATGTTTTTAATTGTTTTGTAAAGGGTTCCGATAACCCCGCCCATAATATGTATATTACAGCCAAAAAACTAAAAAAGCCCATTTTAGGGATTTTTTCAAAACTTTCCTGGGAATTGCGGGATTTCTGATTACAAATTTCAAAATTTGTTTTCAGTTTTCTATTTTCAATGGCAAAATTTATATTACTGTAAAATTTTATTAAAAAATATTCGTAAATAAAAATTGAAAAAATTATATCTTTGCAAAAACTCAATAAAAAGCATTTTTTGTCATAATTTTCAAAAAAGTATCCCAAAAAACAGCAAAAATCTACTATTTTTTAAATTTTTAAATTGAAATCATTTATTTTTGGATTCATAATAGATTTTGTTTTGAAATCATTTGTATTTTATTGTCAATTTAGTTGTCTAACTAACAAAAAAAACCGACTCCATTCGGACCAAAAGTACGCCCTATATTTTTAAAAAGCGGACCAAGGGTTGGCAAAATTTCAAAATTTAAATTTTGAAATGCCTATAACTCGCAAATTATAAGAGACAAATAGCACACGCAGCTTGTCTAGCGCTTTCTAAACATATAAAAATCTTTGAAATCGAATGGAAAACAAAAAAATGGCACATGTCGAAGGTACCCTACTTCGAAGCCCCGATAGCGGCACCCTTGGAGAATTTGTAGGGCCCATTTTAATAACTTAAACTCGACTTCTCCTTGGCTATGTTCATGTCGAATTTTATACCGATCGGACCAGCCGTTTAGAAATGACAGATTTATTTCCAAAAAATTTCGATTCTTCCCCACTGTGTATTGTAGAAAAATCTCCTATTTATATTAAAAAAGGCCTAAATTATGATTATTAAGAGGAAAAATATAAATTATATTTGTAAATGCATTTATTTTCTTTATTGAGCTCTACAATACGAAAACTTGTGTAAAAGAATATACTTTATTATCTTTTCTTGTACTTTTGCTCTGAGTTGAAAGAAAAGTTTAAAACAAATTTATGTTTTTGACTTAAAGACACATACTTGTCTTCTGTTTTGCTGGTGATTTTGGTAAATAATGTAAAATATTAGAAAAGTTTTCCATTTTATTGCTTATACTCGTATCATGTATTAATATGCAATCATTTTTCAATATAAATAAATGAAATCTTTTCAGAAATTTTTGAGAGATTTATATTCTATTTAAAATTTTAAAATATTCTAAACTGGCTGTTGCATTTATTTTTGAATATAGATTAAGGATTTTATTATTGGTATTGATGCCATTTCATTGAAAAGAAAAGTTGTTGTAGACTAAAGTGTAAGAAAAACTTGCTAAATATTTGATTTGATGCTGACTCAACCTCAAGTGTCAACAGTTTGCGCAATAGACCTGCTAAATTCATCAATGGTGGGGCCAATGGAAACATGACTCCCTTTAGTGAGCATTTTTTTAATAGCAATGTTAATTTATCATGATTTTCTGTGCCTACTGCAGTATCTAGTGAATGGAGGCAAATTGTTATTTAGTGACCGCTTTATTAATTAAGCACATTGGACTGGTGAAATGCCTGTCCCCAATAGAGTCTATTGGCAATTCGCCACGTTACCTCCCATGAACTATTTGAGTGACAATAATAAATAGTATTTAGATTAAAAAAATCTTATTTGTAGAAATATGTTAAATGCTGCTAAATTGCTAAATTGCATCATGCAACCCTCGTGCACATTTAACTGAAATTTAAGATATTATAAGCACTAAAAAAGTAAAAAATTTGTACTAATTTTCATTCTTCATGTTTTGGCGTTTCCTCTGAAACTCTTTCCTTCCAGCCACAATACGGTTTGTTATGTTGTTGGTCTTAATTCGTTTGCTTTTGTCGTTGATACTGTTGCTAATTCTGCTTTACAAGTTAAAAGTTTTACTTATAAAGATATTGCAGATAATGTAGTTGCTGCTACAAATTTAAACTTTAAACATTATACCCTCCATAGCGTGGAGAGTATAATGCGCTTGTGCTAATGTTTGTAAGACTCAAAAATATTATTCTATCACGCACCTTAACTCTTTGCGGTTTAGGTGGTCACTTTACTAACCACATTTTCTATAGTCTTCAAAACATAGTTTATTGGCATCTATTGGCATTTTGTTATACAATTATATTTTTTGAAGTCATCGTTTATGTTTTTTTGCAAAACATTGCCGTCAGGATGCTTAGGTTAGATATATATATTTTAAGAGATTTTACGCATTCAATAAAAAAGCACAGAGTGTTTATTGATGATACCTTTAAATCAAATTTTTTAAATTAATTCTAGTATTTATATATGTATATATGTATATTTCCCCAAGAAACTATGGGTCTAAATTTTAGACTCTAAAATCAAAACCTAGCTCCAGCTGATTGACTTTAAAATACACGTTTAAGAAATTTCACTGTCCAACAAATTGAGACTTTTTGATTGGAACAGGATAGCGACACTATAATTCTGAAAGGGTACACAGAAAAAACTATTTCTTAAACCGCTTCAATTCAAATATATGTATATCACATATTGAACTGGTTTCAATTATTTTATAATTGAATCAAGTATTCATGTGCTCAAAAACAAAATTTTCTGATATTTTCTATTGAATTTTGAGTTTTGAATTTGATCATTTTGACAATTGAATACACAATTTTCGTTATTGGTTGAATTTTAAATACAAAAATTATTGAATAGATAATTTTTGTATTTGAAATTCAACCAATAACGAAAATTGCATATTCAGTTGTCAAAATTATCAAATTCAAAATTCAATAGAAAATATCAGAAAATTTTGTTTTTGAGCACATGAATACTTAATTTAATTATGAAATAATTGAAACCAGTTCAATATGGGATAAATGTTTCAATTGAAATATAATTTTTTCTGTGTGTGTTGAGTAGATCATTTTTGTGGAATAAAGTCCAGCTGTTCTGATTTTTTTTACAGTGGTTTAACGAAGGGAGCATTATACTAACTGAAAAAAAATGTTGTAAGTTAATGTCTGAGAGATTCTTATTGTGAGAGTCATATCATGGAATTTTATGGGGATCATTTTTGTGGAAGATCTTAACCGTCTATCTCCACTCTTTATGTGTCAATTTGACCCTTTTTCGAGAAAATCAAAAAAAATTCTTTTAAAAATAGTAATTTGGGTCAAAATCGGGAAAAATATTTTTTAACCCGATTTTATTTTTAACAAAAAATTTTTTTTTCAATAATAAATTTAAAAAAAAAATTGAAAAAAAAATTAAAAAAAAAATTTTGGAGAAAAAAATTCGACACAGCCGAATATAGTTTTCTTACTTGTTTATTTTTTCATTTATAGCGTATATTTTTATGGCAAATAAAAAACTTTGGTTTAAAATTACTTGACATACTAACGTATAAAATGGTAATAAAAACGATTATCCCAAAAATAAAAGCTTTGCTTTTATTGTATTTGATTGTTTGTCATCATATAATGAATTTAAATACATATGTTTGTTTAAAGAAGTGGGAATATTGATTCTCAAGTGGTCATGCTTATTGTGTAAACTATTTGGACACTATTAACGTACCTTAATATGTTTTATTCTTAGAAAATAGGAAATGGTCGCTTTACTTTATCAATTATTAAATACGATTATTATAGAGGTTTTTCTATTTATCTCCACACAGCCTCAGAATTGAGAATCATTATATTCCGACTTAAATATTTTTTTTCGGAACCGAATCTATTATTCAACTCAATCTCCAACAAACCGAAACATTTAAATTTGAATTGATGGATAGATTTTAGGATTTTCATTATCTTAAAAAAATTAAATAATTTTTGGTATTTACTCACTTTTGAGGCTCACTGTATATATGTAATTAAAAATAAGACATGGATTTATACTCATTTCGGATTACTTTTCCCTTTTCATCAATGTAATAATAATTTAATTAATAAAAGTGTAAATCTTAAATGTAAATAAAAATATTATGTTTTATGATTTCAATCAAATCAGCATGAAAAATTTCCTATTACTCTTGCATTTTATCACACCATAAAAAATTGTCCTTTACATTAAACTGACATGAGTACGAATCCTTCAGATTTCCTTAATTTTTTCTTTAATATTTTTCAATATGAAATTGTTATAGAAGTTTACATAAAAACGCTGTCAGAATACAATTTGCAAATGATTTGCATTATGTTGGTTTATATTAAATTTAATCAAGATAATCTAATTTTATTTATATACAAGTCATAATATTCACACTAAGAAGATTATAAACATTTTATATTACAAATGCAAACATATAATAATCTAAATTTATTTATATGATGACTAGATCGAATAAATATAATAGCAATTGAAACAAATGTTGAGCAAGTTATGCGACAATTTAATAAATATTGTGAAAGATAATTGGAGCTATTTCACATAACCAGAGGAGAAAATCCTTCCGATAGGCCAAAGGAGAACTCTGCATCACCAAATTTTATCCAAATCGAAGACCAAGAAGTTATTTAATATAAGTAATGTTACTATTCTGCATATCATTTGAATTCGAAACAGTATTAAACGAACATATGGAGTTTCCAAACAATACTAATGGTTACTAAACAAAGTATCTTTTATCAAAACTCGCTCTACTTAGTAGATTTTTATTTCTTCCTTTTATTAAATTCAATAAATTACAAAATTACAATTACTGTCATTTAGACACTTTATTGGACAATAAAAAGTTTCAAGTGCTAAAAGTTTTCGAATGAAAAGAAAAAATATACATACATACATTAATTTTGAATTAAAATGCTTAATCATATACATTCACAGAGATAATCACCATCACCATCATCCGACATACTTATCCTGGCATGTGTGTTTGAAGTTTTAAAATTTATTTTTACACTGCGTGTCAGGCAAGCAAGTGCTTGCCTTCTCATTTATTGTTACAGTGGTTTTTGTACAAAACACCTGAAGCCATTACCAAATAAGGAAGTAGGAATCTTTAAAAACTCTTTTAGAAGAGCAAGCTGTTGAAAATGAAGCATACGATTTTAAGAGTAAAGACTTTAAAGTTTAAACTCTTTCCTGCTGGGTAGTTACACACATGAATTCGTACATAGTATTTAAGTATGCAAACATATGCGTTCATATACAAATGTACATTAACGTTCAAAACATAATAGACAATTTAAATGCAAATAATTTTGAAGTTCCAGGGCAATCATAAACTTTGTTAATATGGCTTAGACTCAGTCTGTTGCCAACAGACTGATTCTGAGAAAAAACTGTGGCTGATATAAAATGAAACAAATGAAAGTTAAAGATATTTCGTAGTTAAAGTAAACGCCCTGCAGTTTTAAAAGTTTTGCTTTTTGGGTCGCAAACAAAACTTGTGGATTTTAAGGGTATGCAAATGAAGTATAGCTGGATTGCTTAGTATCAGGCGAAAAATTATCAATAAGTTATCAAAGCATACTTCAATTGCGAAACCCTCTGTTAATGTAAAATACATTATTACCCTATTTTTATACGAAAGATCGTATTATCAATTTTTTACTTTTCTGAATTCGATAATATTCGTTTCTCTAGAATTTCAAAACTCGCTTTGTTTTGGTTTTTATATAAAGGTTCATGCATTTTAATAGATGCCAGCAAAATATCTAAAGTAAATTTGTTATTCAGACTTTATCATTTTGATCTGATATTAACGCTAATGAATCATCGATTTAAAAGTTTTTTCTATAAATCCGTTTCTCATCAAAACAGGATGTAGCTTAGAAAAGCGTCCTTGAACAAAATATATCTCAAACCAAGTAGGAAAGTATGGTCGGTCAAGCCCGACACTGAGTAAATGACAAAAAACTTTTTTTAAGTTGACCTTATATGGGAGCTATGACTAATTATGAACCGACCGCCGTAAATCATGAGATTTATGCTCGTTAAATCGATTTTCGGAAGCGGGCCTTATATGGCTTATTTGGAGCGAAATTTGTTTAGATACCTACATTTATAAATTAAACATATAAATGTTATGACCTATAATCCTATTACGGGAGGATATTTGTAAGGGGGCTTGAAATAACGGACTGATTTCAGCCAATTTCAATAGGCTTCGTCCTTGGGGACGAATGTACATATGTACCGAATTTGATCTTCAAAATGGCCACATGTACTTTGAGCCAGCCAGACAGACGGACATAGTTTAATCGACTCAGAATATACATACTTATTTTGTTCCCGATAACATTTGAATGCATTAATATAGCAAATTGAAATTTACCAACGATATTTTCAGGTAATAAAAGATATTAAATTATTTGAATTTAAAAAAAATTAAAAAGGCGATTTTTCGCTAATTTTTTGGGAAAAAAGTACTTTTTTTCTTTGAGAATTGTTAAGTTTGTCCTAATTAATTTGCAATATCAATGGATATGGGATTTTGTCTATTTTTCAAATATACAAGTATATCGCTTTTGGCAATTAAAAAATTCAAGGAATATTTTTTTGGAAAAATATGACAATAAATGCTTTTTATTTAGGTTTTTCATAGCTACAAATTTTTCAAATTGAAATTAAATTTTTATTTATGATATTTTACAGTTATACTATATAGCATATATATTTTTCTATTTAAAATGGAAAAATAAAACCAAATTTTTTTTATTTATTATCAGGTATCCCTCAATTACAAAAAAAGTTTTGAATATCCATATCAGAACTCTTTACAAAATAATTAATCAAGCCATCTAAAATCAGTTTGATCCCCAGAGTACGATTTTTCCTTGTCGCCCTATTGTACATGTTTACCATAACCAGTAAAGATTTTTTTTACTATATTATTGCAACCATGATTATTATGACTACTTCACCATATTGTGTGGTTCTCGGATTATGGTTATCTCTGAGAACAACATATCATGATTTATCATGAGCATGATTGTCATAAACATTTACTTAATACAATAATTTATATGCTTGCTCCAATCATGTGAATGGTAACTTCAATATATTATGGTTACCGCAATCAGTTGAAATGGTTATGGTAAATATATACAACTATATTTTTTCTGTAGGTGTAGTGAACAGTAATGCTGAGGGTGCTACAGAAAAAAATATCTCAATATTAACAAAAATTAAATAGCTACTTAGTAGCTTCGGACCCACTAGAATGCGTCATTGTGGAAAAGTTGCATCAACTGCAGGGTACATATTTCTCTTAGAAATACCTAAATAATGAAATTAGTGCAACTTAGTTTAAATTGGTCAAATATCATTAAGCGCTAAATGGTTTGTGGTGTCATTGTTGTAAACAAGAATTTAATTCTAAAGTTTAAGTAAGAGGAAAGTAAATGTGGGAAAATGAAATAAGTGATAAGAAACCTGTTAGAGGATGTTAGTTGCTTGATGGAATTATTTCTTCTTATAGTGATAAGAAAACAAATAATATTATTGTGGTTGCAAGCACAGATTATGAACAGATACGTCACGGTGTTAAATGTATTACACATTTAACACCATCGTAAGAAAGGAATAGCAAATATGTATGTAAAATTTTTTCTTCGATGGTGTTAAATCAAGAAAAGCTGATATACCACTTTTATAAACGTCAGTTTTGACAAGTCTGTATATATATCTGTCGTTGCAAGTGAAGTGAATAAGTAAACTGATTGGTAGCACTACAATACATCTTTGGCAGCACTAATATATATCTGTCTCTTTTCAAAATGTCCTCGGTTTAAATTTGACCCATTTTGAAATTAAATTTTTTTTTTATAAAAGTGAGTGTATGATATTTTATGACTTATATTTAATTTCAAATGTCAACAACTACCCTTCGTATTATTTATAAAAAAAATCTGTTCTACTTGGGTAAAATTTTACCCAAAGATCGTTAACGTCAATAAATTTGATGACACTATTAAGTACAAAGACAAACTTATTTTCCGAGTACATTTGCGCGATGTATGTAAATGCGTAACTCATTTGCCTCTTATTATGTTCGATTTCTTTGCTTTATTATTAAATTTTACAACATATCATACGCTTTCTCTACTAACATAGTAGAGCTGTGAAGAGAACTGCAATTAGTTAATAAATTTCTTCCTTGCTCTATAAAAGATCAAAGCGACGGAGATTTTTGGCTTTGATCGACGCTCCAATATGTTCCTCGACTAAGGCGAAACAAGCTACGGTGTTGTTGACCCATTACACTATTCGACTTTAGGTGAGATACTAAAGGTATGGTGACCTACCTATATACTCGGTTTTTTTTGCAAATAAATAGATAATTTTAGGTTGAAATTGAGCAAACATTCAAAAATGCACTTTTGCTTTATAATCAATTCTGAAGTATATTATTGTTACGTTTTAACCTTTTTAAAACGCTGCTTTATTTTCTTTAAATAAACCGGATACTTTTGATTGCAAATAAAAGCCGTTTAGTAGTTTAAAAATTGTAACAACTCTTTATTTATTTAAAAATTTCAAAAACTGAATTAAATAGTCACTCAGAATTTTTGTATACACGTTTATAAATTCGCAGAAATAAAGACACACTTTATAATGTACACGAATTCACTTGAAAAACACAGCACTCTTTAAGGCACTCAGTTGATGTTTATTCGAAAAGCGTCTCTGATCAACTCACTAACGACTACAACCTCTGCGACTATTTATAACACTGCCATCTGCACTCTAGATTGCTCTTTAACTGTCAAAGTTCGAATATTCTAGATCTTACTAATACATACGCCATCATACTATCTACAATGTTCTTTAACTGAATATTCGAATTCGAATATATGGTCGCAGCCAACAGCGTTGCCAACTTACGATCAATGGTCAACTGAAAGCTTTTATTTAATAATGCCCACAGATATGTTACAGTTTACTATTACAGCACTGTTATCTGAAAGCACTTTTAAATCATTCGTAACATTATTTTAAGGTTCCCTGGAAAACTATGTCAAATTGTAAAAATAATAACATTTATGTTACAGCTAAAACTAATTTTAGTGTAATATTGCGTTTCTGACATTTAAGAATATTTAGTTCTAATTTTTGTCTATAAAGGTCAAAAATAGCCAAAAAAAAAAATCAAAAACCATTATCTTTTAATTTGACGTTCGTGTATTTACTTTCGTTTTTAAAATAAACATTTGTTGATAAATATTAGATTTTCATATGAATTGCAATTGAATGTGGGCAGTTGAGTTTATTAAACTTTTATTTATTCATACTTTTCATGCGAATTGACAGTATATTTGCTAGTGTACATTAAGGTGGTTCTTAAATTGGTCTAAAATTTATTTCCGGTGCTCCCAAGGTCTTTTGGTCCATCATCTGAAAACTTTGGTATCGATTTGGCTGGTTGGCCGGGCTTCACATACGACATCTTATGCTTGGAGTTATCGTGCTGATTTTGATCTCATATAATGATTTGTTTTATAGTGTAAAGCAACATTTCAAAAATACACAATCGTCTTTCAAGGTTTCTCGGCTTCAATTTCCCTGCTTTTGGATGAATCCTGCTACTCGCAAACGTCTTCAAATTGCTGGCTGAGTAGCTCAATCTGTTAAATTTTGTTTCTAATAATGAAAACTACCCTAGTGCACATAATATTGAAGAGAATTTTCTCATTTGGTTTCGATTATATTTCAACATCATTTCATCCATATGATTGCTCTGTCTACTTTCGTATTTAATCGACACGTGTTATGAATAGTTAGTTGCAGTTATTCAACATAATTTTTAAATACGTAGATATAACCATGAACACAAATTTGTTTAAAGTTCGTGTTTTAAACAAAACATATAAGCAACCAAGAATATTGTTGGTAAAATTTAGTCTATGAGAAATCCTGTTTACTTAATGCAGTTCAATGAATGATATTAAAATAATGGAAAAGTTCATTATTGTTAAACCAAGATATTTTATTTTTAGCTGTTAAATTTTTATTTTTTATTTGGTTTGTTTATTTCCTTTTAGTACCAAGCCTGAATGCCAATTAAAAGAGATTGAGAGGAATAAGATAAATATTCGAATCAAATCAAATGAATCATTCATCTTAACAATTTTCCTTTTCCAAGCGATTTGGCTTATTTCGTTTGTTTTATATTTAACACAAAGCGTTAAAGTTCTCAAAACTAAGCACTAAACTTTTTACTTCCTGTTAACTACCTACATTATATACTTTTAGTAATTTTTATATTTGTACTTCTAATAAATATGACATTTACATTGAAATTATGTGTTGACGTGTCCCTGGAGCCAAGTAAAAACGTCAAAGAAATATCACAGCTTTTGATGCCGTTTGGGTTTTCCTATTTCATTATTTATCACTTTGAGTAGTTTCTTGGATTTCAGTTTATTTCTACCCACAACCTTGTGTGGGATATTTAAATAAAAGCGTTTTCCTTTAAATATTTTTGTTTGTTCTTTAAATCCATAAGGATATACAAATAGCATGTAAAAAAGGATTTGCAGAAATAGAGGGAAGAAAAATCCCTTTGGAAAGAAAATCCCCTCTTCTTGGTAGTATTTTGATTTGCTACTTTCCATATGTAATATTAAAAATACCAAGAAATGTATTAAAATAAAATTATTTAATAAGTTATTTGAGTTCAAAGAAATTATAGCTTTGTTCAAATACATAGTATCTAGTAAAACTAGTTAAAAAACAAATAAATATTCTAAAAAATATAAAACGTATGCCAACGAATCCAACCAAATTTTGTTTTATTTGTATTAAATTTTTTCCCAAAAATTGCAAAACACAACAAATTTTATTTTACGAATTTTAACTAGGAATTTTTTTACAAGTAAATAGAAGTTAAAGAGGAAAATATTTTCTCTTGAAATGCCTGCTAGATTTTACTATTTTTTTGGGTACGAAAGCGAAAAATTGGATGTGCTAGTAGAAACAGTAAAACTAGTGAAAAATATTATGTAAACGAGAACACTTTCTCTTTACTTTCACTCATATTCGTAAGCATTTTATAAATTTATAAAAAGTTTATAAAACAGAATTTTCATACAAAATTTGTTTCTTAAAGTTTTGATCAATTTTAAAAAAAACTTTTTGTTGTACAATGTAGATTGTTATTTTGAAGTAATTTATCTTAATTATTTATAAACATCAAAATATTATGGAATATAGAATATTTTAAACATATTATTCATATAAACCTACAAATAGTAGAAATAATATTAAAATTTCATCTAGTTTTTCATATAGTCTAATATAATGGGAGGAATTCCACATTTTACATCAAATAGTGATTTATTTGTTCAATTTTTATTTTTTAAAAATTTTCAAAATTATATTTATTTTAAACATTTTTAATGAAAGCTAATAAATATTTAGAACAAACTATGTTATACATAGTTTTGAAGATTTAGCTTTCTGTTCTTACTGTTTTCCAATATTTCAATTCTGTTGCAAAGTCACAAAAATTTCACATGTATATTAAAAGTAATTTATTGTTCAAGACAATATATAAAACGTAAATATATTTTTTCAACATACCGCACTGGTGCCTCTAAAGAGAGTCAACTAAAATGTTTAAATTTTTACCTTTTGCAAGAAATTGATGTACAGTGATCATATCTACCCACTGTAAAAATCTTACATCATTTTCTCTACTCTTTCGCCAAAAATTACATTTGTATCCGTCTTCAACTTTCATTGTAATGTATTAAAAAAAAACAGTTTTTTGCCTCTACTAGAAATTTATAATTTTTGAGTTGAGTCTCTTTAGACGAACCAGTGCGATATTTCTTTCCACTATAAGACGGATTTAAAATATAAAATCGATATTTCAATTTAAGCATATTTTATGGAATGGAATTTCTCATAAAAGAAACATTTAAACCAACTTTTTTGTTTTTTTTTTATAAACCTAAGCTGAAACAGATAACTTACTTAATAAGGATACAAAATATTTATTGTGATTATGACCATTTCCCATCTTTCTTGTAACATATACATTAGGGTGGCCCTTAATAAACAAAAGTTGGATTTTGGCCATTCTCACCCTCCAGTTTGGTGAACATTAGTAAAAAAATCATCCTGAAAAAATTCTAGCAAACCCTCTGAAGTTTTGAGATGCATTTACAAGTGGAAAAAATGCATTTTTTTCAGTTTTCGTAAAAATTTTGCCATTAAAAAATTACTTTTGTAATTTAATTTAAAAGAATCGAAATGTGTACGTAATTATCGTTCTAATGAAACATAAAAAACAGAAATCGGTCAAAAAATGTTAAAGTTATTAAAAATTCGCCAGGCCATTAACGTGTCTCAGGCCACTAGTAGGAACAAAATTAAAATATTTTGATAAATATTAAAATAGAAGCTCATTTTTACTTAAAATATGTCCATATATACTTGTATATGAGTTTCTGTCTTCGTAGAATACCGTTAACCTATTCTTAGGTATGAACAAAAAAATAAAATTTTTTTAACGGCATTTTCCATTTTCAAATTTTTAAAAATTTTGTTAAACAAATTTCAGAATTTTTTGATGATCTCATTGGGATTTATTAAGAATATAATAGGGAATAAAAATGTGAAAATATCTCTTATAGTTCTTCCGTACCTGCGATTTAAATTTTGAAATTTTCGAGAAAAACCAATTATTAGGCAATTTTTAGGCCAATGAGCTCTATTTCCTTACTCTTATGAATTTTAAGTAAAACCTATTGAGAATATTATAGTCCAGATAATTCTAAATATACTCTGAAACTTTTACTAAAATCGGAAAACGTTAACCCTTAAATCGTGAAGGTCAAAGATCAAATTTTTCAATATTTGGAATTTCTCTTGGAAAGATTTCGAAATGTTCGAAATGTTGTATATTTTTGGGCCGATTTTGATGAAATTTAACAAAAATATAACACAAAGCCTAGTATTTACAAAAACAGCAGAAAAATTAAAATTAACCCTATATAGCACTTGGTGTTAAAATGACCCCAAACTTCTAAAACCATAAAAAAATATGATTTTAAAAGTTTGGGGGCACGTCTTAACCCCAACCGATTTACCTAAAATTTTTCAGGATGATTTTTTTTACTAATGTTCACCAAACTGGGGGGTGAGAATGGCCAAAATCCAACTTTCGTTTATTAAGGGCCACCCTAATATACATAGATTCTGAGCCAAAAGAATTGATCATCTTTTGAGGTCGCGAACGAATCTAGCCAATATCGGATAATCTGTTCCAAAGTGAAGCATTCTGCTTCGAACGAAACAAATATCAGTCGGTCGGGGCACTGTCTGAACTATAAGATAAAACTTCCCAACCACTTCTTTCTAAATAATTTTTAACAGGTATTCCAACATGTGGCCTAGCGTTTTAAAATTGGTGGTGGAGTATCTCCCTATGATTTTGTAAGCTCTTGGAAAGTTTTAAAACCATATTCATGTAGTAATGCTTCCAATTATTGGTCTTCAAAACTTTTTTTTATCTGGCCTGGGCGATTTTTGTCTTCCATGTCAAAATCATCACTTCTGAGCCGCACAAACCATCTGTCGCACATTAAAACCGATGAAACACATTCACCATAAGCTTGGGTAAGCAATCGGTGTGCTTCAGCTGCACTTTTTTAAAATTAAAGAAGTAAAGCAAAACTTCGTGCATATGACGCTTTGTTGGTACAAAAGACTTTGTTATTAACACAATAATGTCCAATATCTAAGTGCGAATAAATGATAGATATAAGTTATTAAAAACAAAAACCGCGTTCAAAAGATATGCCACCTAATGTAAATTCCGCATTTTTTAGCCATACACCCATTATTATATAAATTGAGCAAATATTTTAGTTTCCCACACAAACTTGTAATTCAATACATGTAATAATGAAATAAGATAAACAATGTTGGTATATATAAATAGTTTGTGAATAATTAAATAAATAAAAAAATAAATAACATTAAGTTAAATACAAAAGAATTATTTTACAAATTGAATTAAATAGTTTTTTTTTGTTTCTAAAAAAAACATTTAAACAGATTATTAAATTTAAATTTTTATATTGTATTCACATTTTTTGTAATATTTGTTCCCATTAAGCGCAAAAGTTATGTTGATTTAAATTTGAAAATTTAATGGAATTCCTAAAAATACAGATGTTGCTTAATTGAAGCTAAAATTATACGAATTCATAGAACTCTTTAGCAACTACGATTGTATGTTAAAATGTTTTATTACAAAAACAAATTATTGAATGTATTTCAATAACTGTTATTTTATTTTTGGCACGAATTCGTTAATAGCAAGAAATGTTTATATTTGGAGCTATGCAAAAAACGCATCTACCGTGCATTCCGTAGTGTTGTATGGCCGTGAATCGTGGAACATCACAGCTAGTGACTTGCAATACAACTTGCAGGTATTCAAAATATTTTGATCGAAATATATGTGGGAAAGAGTAAATGAAACACCAATATATAGCAAGATCATCAAACGTAAGGTCAAATCGAAACTGAAACAAACTCAACTGGAAAGTACTGGGCCGATGATAAGCTGATAGCACAGGGCAGATCATAATTTAAAAAATTGTTTTTTTATAAACAAGCAAACAAATTAAAAACTGTGTTTCATTTAAATTTTATATCAATTTTGGCACACCCGATATAAAGGATATTATAATTTGTAAATTTAATTCTTTCTCCCATATTTACATTGTGAATTATTACGAGACTAGTTTTACATAGAAATTTGGCTATATATAACTTTTAATACAATTATTGGATGCCAAAAATTGGGTTTACGGGATTTTTGCAAATATTTAACTCTGTTCCAAAGTGAAGCATATCTCAGAGAGAGTGTTCTGCATCGATCCAAACCAATAGTAGTCGACTGAGGCTCGGTCTGGACCATAAAACGAGTGAGGCAAAACTTCCCAGGTACTTCATTCTAAATAGTTTTTAACAGGTATTGTAATATGGTGCCGAGCGTTGTAACACCCCGTCCACAACAGACGTGAAATGCTGTTAAAACATGATATTTTAAAAGCGTTGTTAAAACACATGGTTTAACAACCGTGAAAAAATGCTAAAATGATGTGTCTAGACATAACATTCACATCATGTTAGTGTTAATGTTAATGTTAGCCATTTCATGCCAGTTGTAGACCCAGTGTTATGTTGGAATATTACGGTTTCATGTATGGCTGCATAATCTGGACCAATAACAGATAACTACCTTAGTGCAATGTATATTTGTCTTTGGCATCGATTCGGCTGGATGGTTTCACTAAATGACAGATATGTCAAAATGACATATAAGTTATTAAAAACAAAAACCGCGTTCAAAAGATATGTCATTGTAAATCCGTCATTTTTAGCAACAAAATATTATTCGATTAATAATTTTCGAATAAGCCAATACTCGAATAAATAAACAAAAATTTTAAGAATAACATCTTAACTCTTCCAGCCACGCTTTTTTGTGTATAACTTTAAATTCAAAGCAATTGCATTTTTACTTATATCAAGGTTAGTTTATTATAAAAAGTAAGAAAAAATTAATCAAAACATGAAAAAACCCCTTCAAAGGTTTTTTAGTGGAGTGAAGTGGTTAGTTTACTAACCACTTCATTATTATGATAAAAATTTTCGTTTCGCTTAAATTTTTTGGAAATCGAAAGTTTTTGACTAAATTTTCTGACCAAACAAACGAAATAGCAAAGTAAAACTGAATTTATTGAACAATAAACACTCTGTGGTTTTTATACCCTACACCACCATAGTGGGGTGTAGGGTATAAATATTAGTCTAATACCCACCTTAAATCCGATCGACTTAGAATCATTTCCTGAGTCGATTACATAAACCTTGTACGCAGAGTACTGGTCGTAATTTTTAAGATATTTCGATCAAATTTGGTACATATTATTTTTTCAGCCCAAGGACCAAGCCTATGGAAACTGGCTGCAATCGGTCCATTATTTCACCCCCATACAAATGACTATCCGAAATTGGACCTTATCGGTCATAAATGTTTAATTTATAAATGTATCTCCTATCCTAAACCATGTTTTAACGACTATAGAAAAGGTGGTTAGTAAAGTGACCACTAAACCGCAAAGAGTTAAAGTATTAAGATCAATAGCTTATATTCCAAATTGGTTGCATTGGAAATGACTTTCTGCATTAATTTGCCAATAGACTTTGGATTAGAACAAAATGATCACTTAACGAAATTTTAAAAATTAATGGATTATTTTGCTAGGCGCTGTTCGTTTTTTTCCATGAGATGGCAACAATAAAATATTATTATTATTGTTGCTGATATTGCTATTACTGTCGCGAAAACACTACAAAAACCATAGAAATGAAAAGCCGCATTAAAGAGAGATTAGAAACAACATTTAAAACATGATTACAATAGACAGCAGCAAGTACAATGCTTTCTTTATTAATAATCTTTATCCCATTTTACTCACAAGACATGTTAGAATTTATTAAGGTGCACTCACACATAGCAAAAGAAAAAAGCATTACTTTTATAACAAACTTATTTGACGCAGTTAACTCTTACAATTGTTTTGTAAGAGCAACTGTTGTGATTTGTCCGAAATTATATGAATATATTTTATTTACTGGTTACGTCTGGATGTATGAATGAAGCCTTCATTTGAAGTAGTTCAAGCTGGACTACAACTGAGAAGAAGTTAGATTTAGGTGTATCGTGGATAATTTTAACATAAAATTGTCGTTAAAGATCATTCATTAGTGTAACTATACAAATTACAGTTTACAGCAGTTTATAATATTATTTAAAACCACTTTATTAACTGCTAATTTATACGCACTTTAGCAGCCATTAATCATGGCTTTTGAAGAAGTCATATGATAATATAATTCACTTTGAACAACTTCCATTTTGCTGATGGGTGATAATAGATATATTAATCACCTAATCTTGTATAGCAATTTCCAGCTGAATGCTGATGATAAGTACCCGTACGCATGAGTTATTATCAGAGCTGTAAATGAATCACTCATTTTTGAATTAATTCGCGAATCATTCACACAAAAAAATGAATTGAATGAAATTTGAGTCAATTCAAATGAATTTGGTAAAAATGAATTGCAATTCGTTTCCAATTCAAATGAATTGAATTGATTTTGAATTAATTCAAATGAATTTGGTAAAAATGAATTGCAATTCGTTTCCAATTCAAATGAATTGAATTGATTTTGAATTAATTCAATTCATTTACAATTCATTTGAATTGAACAAGATTTTGAATTAATTCAAACGAATTAGAAAAAAAATTAGCAATTCATTTGCAACTCCGACGCGAAATTCGCAGCATATTTAGCAGATTCTTCAATGTCATTAAGTATGCAGTATAATTAATCGACGGTTAAAGAGTCTTCCTTTAAATATAATGCGCCGTTACCATCGTCAGCTGGTATTGAAAGATTATTTTCGTACGCCTCTATTCTAAACATCCCTAAACGTGGATCTCTTTCAGATGATAATTTTGAAAAGCTATTGTTGTTTAAGGTGAATGAAGTATTCTAATTAAATCTAATTAGCCTTATTTATGAAACTCAATTGTGTTTTGAACTACATACATTGTTATTTTTCCTGATTTTTGATTATTTTTGGAAGATAGTTTTATTTTTTTGAAATAAATATAATATAAATATTAGCAAAAAGTTTGTTGTTGGGTGGTCGTGGGTCACAAAATTTCAAAAATTATTAATTGCTTCTTGAATATTAAATACGTTATGTCGTTCAGCGTATTTCAAAATAAAAATCAGTTCTTCTTGAAGAAATAAACTGCAAACACCATGTTTTCATTGATCAGGCGCGTATACAGGACAAGGCTTTTCAATTTTTGTACTGGAAATTTTCATTTTGGTAGGAGAAATCTTTCATTCCCCCTAGAGATCTGCTCTTGAATTTGATTGATTGCAACTCATTTTTGAATCATTCATTTGAATTGCTAATTCTTTTTTCTAATTCATTTGAATTAATTCAAAATCAATTCAATTCAAATGAATTGTAAATGAATTGCAACTCATTTTTACAAATTCATTTGAATTGGAAATGAATTGAAATTCATTTCTGCCTAATTCGTTTGAATTGATTCAAATTTCATTCAATTCATTTTTTCAATTCAATGAATTAATTCAAAATTTAGCTAATTCATAATGAATTAAAATCAAAAAAGAATGATTCATTTACAGCTCTGGTTATTATAGTATGATTTAATATGAAAATAACTCATACGTCACCAGTTGTAAACAAAATTTATAGACAAATTGAAGGTCGTTTTGTCTTGTTCATACATTAGGCATATTATTGTTAATCTTGCAACATTCAAAGTTCACTAGTTAAATCATTTTAATTACTGTTTAAATTGCTGATTTCCTTTGTGATAGAAAATTATCCAATACATCATCACAAATAGGAAAAGTATAATCAGCAAAATCCAAATGGTTTAACAACATTTAGTTGATACATTTTGTGTTGTTGATTATGAAAACGAAATAACTAAAACCAATTCAAATTGAGCCAAAGAGCATGTGTGTGTTTTTTTTTTTTTTGATAAATGAGTTTTATATAAATATTTTGCGATATTACTATGAAGTGTAAGTATGAGGACACTGTAAACAGTTCATGCATTTTGTGTATTAAATAAACTCCAAATAGCTGTAGATTTTTACAACACACTAAACCAATGATTTGGTTTTTATGGCCAAAATTAATCAAATAGTGAACAAATCAGTAGTGATACATCAACCTATAATGTAAATGTACCAAATATGTTAACAAAATTGAAAATAAATCTCACAAAACCAAATCGTGTAACATAAATCATTTATAAATTTCAATAAACGACATATATTACTAGTAAATGTGGCCAACAATATTTATAGGTATGAAAACAAGAACCTGCTGCTAGAAAATTATATACAAGCATTTGCAAGAGTGCTGCAGGCACATGTCAATCCCAATTCCACACAAACTTCTACCACCACTTTCCATTTAATGACAGATCATTGCCATTTACATTGTAATGTGACTGCATGCAAAAGCCCAGACAGAATTTTTATTTTAAATTCAAAAACATGTTATTAAAAAAATTCTTTTAATAAAAATTTTTATCTCTTCACATGCAAATAAAAATAATTAATTGATGAACTAAAATACCAAATCGAGGCACACAAATTTGTCTGCTTGCATGAGAATTTTCAGAAAAATAATTCTTTTCATGAACATTTTTTATAAACTCATACTTCAGAAACATGCATACATTGTTGGAGAAATTGAAGCAATAAACCCAAAATATAAAATAATAAATTATAAGTCATTAGGGTCATTGTGCTCAAGAATAACGGCGAAAACTATGTAAGAAATTGTAAAAAGATCAAAATGAAGAATGGAAAACAAACCCCAACATCACAAGTATTAAATGGAAATAATATTTAAAGTCGGTGTAAAGTAGGAATGGGTACACAAATGATTTGGGATCTAACAAACGGGGAAAAACTAAAAAAAAGGCATAAAGTGATAGAGAGAAGCACAGATAGTTTTTTTTATCATAATAAAAAAAGTAAAACAAGTAAGAGAGCTATATTCGGCTGGGCTGAATCTTATATACCCTTCACCAAATTATACTTCAAAATTCAATTTTTTAATTTTTTTTTTCTTCAAAATTGTGTTTTTAATTTTTGTAAAAAAATAAAAAATTAAATTATAGATCAAAAATAGGCCAAAAATCTAGATTTTAATGTTTCATTTCCTTATATCTCACACAGAGAAAACAGATTCGTGATAGCAACCGAATTTGTTTCCAATCGAATGATTCGGTTGCATACATAGAATTTTTCAGTTCTATCAACAGAAAGTCAGTTAACAAACAAGAATTTCGATTGAAGCAACCAAACTTTTGTTACCCCATCCAAAATTTTGTAGTCACAACAGTATAATTCGGTTACTAAGGTAGAATCATTCGATTGGCAACAAATTCGGTTGCCATCACGAATCTGTTTTCTCTGTGCAGCGATTTGTCAGGCGATTTTCTCGATTTTAAATAGCAACCGAGCCGGGTCTATAACGGATATATCGATCATGTATGTAGGTTATTTTGGAGCTACGGAAAGTTGATTTCAACATACAGACGGACAGACGGACATGAGTATATCGACTTTGCTATCTATAACGATCCAGAATATGTATTCTTTGTAGAATGAAAAACTTATATATACCCCTGCCACTCATGGTGATGGGTATAAAAAACTTACACAGAGTAATTCATGACTAATATCCTACGGAAATATCCTTTTAAAATTTCACAGTGTAATTTTTAATTATATGAAAATTATATTAAAGTTTGCTTATCGGAAGCGTAGCACAAGGTGAATGATTCTCATAATTGATTTTTGCAAATGTTTGAAATTAAACATAAAACAAGTTCTGTCGTAAAGCTATCCAGCAATAATTATTTGCTAAAATCATAGTTACAGAACACACTGCTTCCGACTTTATAGATTTTGGGAGTAAAATTTTACCATATTGAAGGGCATATTTTTAACATTTATAATAATTCTTTTTAGGATTGTTATACCTTGTTGGAAAGGTTATCTTGTTTAGATTCTATTTTTGTTATAAGCTTTGTATACATTGTTAGCATATTTGAAATTTATTCATTTGAATTATAACTATAATGTTTTTGGCTTACCTACGAAAATTTGACTAGGATTTTAACTGTTGCCGTCGATTTAGTTTTAACATAGAATTAAAGCTTAACTTATTATCTAAAGGATATATGAAAATTAGCTGGCTTTTCGTGCCTTTAAACAGATGGCGTGCAAAAATGTTAAGCAACTCAGAAATTAAAAAAAAAAAATATCAACTTTTTGATTTTAATTGCTTTTCATTTCTTATATTAATATGAAAGCTTATAAAAATGTATACCAATGTATAAAGAAAAATTAGTTCTTAACAAAAAATGGTTCTAATTCTTCAAATCGGATGAAAATTGTAAAAGTTATTCAACTTTTCATTGACGCCTTTTATAGTATTTTCTCATTCAGCCCATATGATTAAAAAGAAACAAAAAACTATACAAAAATATCCAATAATTTTATTCTCCGTTATTGTTTTTAAACACTTTTGTGTATTTTAAAAATGAAGGAAAATAACTTAAATAGATAAATAAATTTAAAAAAAGTTAACTATTAGAGCATTAGACCGGGGTCGCCATTTATGAAAGTAAAATTTGCGTCACCACTGCACAGTGTGAGTTTTAAGAATTTAGCTTATCAAAATACAATTTTTAGTTTGTTGTTTTTTAAAGAATTTTAACTAGAATTGATTAATAATATTCCCAACTACAAAAAAAATGCATTTTTAAGTAAAAATATTTACAGTTTTATAAAGTAACAGCAACTGAAATTTCACTGTAATTGCAGACTTTTATAAGACATAAGCATGTCAAGGCGCGTAGCTCAACTTTAAATGTTTGTATTTTTTTTAATGCAATATCTTCATGAAATTTCTTCATGAAATTTGTTCATGAAATTGCTCCAAGAACTAAACCTATTGAATTTAAATAGATTCGGTCCATTATTTCTCCTAGCCCCCAACAACTGCCCTATCAGAAAATAGCTAAGCTCTCATAAATATCTTAATTATAAACATATCCAAACCAAATTCAGCACACATAAGTTTTATATATACGCAAAGGATCCCACCAAATTTTGTGACGATCGGTCCACAATTAGTCATAGCTCCCATATAAGCACCATTCTCGAAAATAAGAAAATAAGATTCAATACAAATAAGTTTCATATCAAAAGAAAGCTGTTTATAATCACTCGGTGTAGGGTATCATAGGTCGGGCTTGTCGACAATACTTTCTTACTAGATTTTTAATGATTATAATGCAATATAAAATTTTATCTTATATGGGAAGTGGGCGTGGAAGTTGTCCAATTCCACCCATTTTCCTACAGAAGTTGTGAAGGTAGTCATATGTTACTTATACCAAAATTCGTGACTGTACCTTTATTTATTACCGAGTTATGAATTTGGATGAGCCAGAATGTCAAAACCTTACACTGTACACTGGCGGGTTAATTTACAAGGTAGATTTATTCGAACTTTTTTCGAAAAACTTTAATAACTTTTGCAAATATGAACCGATTTTAACAATTTTACTAAAATGTCTCATCTATTTCTATATAAAATTGCCTTTAAAACACTGTGCAAAAAAAATTTATTTTCATAGAACAAAATTAAAATAACTATTGTTGAATTTGAAAAAATCCGAAAAAAAACTGCGAAACTTTTTAGAAAAACTTACGTAATTTCTTTAAATATAGATTTTATGAAGGATTAGTTCATTGCCTCTCCATAATAGTTTAAAATTTTGAAATCGGTCTAAAAACATGTGTGTTAGAGGTACTGAAGTACTATGACCTACCCTAAAACTATTTTTTCAAAACAACTCAAAATCTTTGAAAACGGTTTTAAACTTTAAACTTCGAAAGCATTTTTTAAGTATCTTACGTTTGCTACCAATGAAATTTTATTTTAACTCCACTGCAGCTGAACATGTTTTTAACCCATTTCGCTCCGAGATAAAATTTTTATTTATTTTTTTTTTCTCAGAAAAGCCAGTTCAAAATTTCGAACTGTTAAGTTTACACATATGTGATGTCCTGCAGTTGCATGTAAATTATGATTTAATATTTTATGAAACAGCTACATATGTTTGCAATAATTCCTCATGTTTATTATTTAAATTTTATTTTTTTTTACTATTTTTAAAAATTAATTTAAAAAGTGTCTATTTTTAGACGTTTTTTTTTAATTTAATGTAAGTGCAGAAATTTGCCCCTAGCAACGAGGGGGAGGGGTATGGCCACCTTGGAATATAGTTTTTTATTAGATAAAAGATGAGACTTAACATTCATACAAACATTTTTCAGAAATTCCACCTATTTCACATATAAAAATTTTTTTCAAAACTTTTATTTTTAATGTTCGAAAAATCGAACAGCGACATGGGTTAAAAAAGTGCAACATTTGGCCCTTGTAAATATTGGAATTATTAATACAATTAAAAATAATGAGAAAGTACATAAAAATTCAAAAATTATAGATTTTTGATCCGAAAATTAACAACATTCTCCACTGCGTAGGAGCTCCATAAAATTTGATTGCACGCTTTTGAATATGAACCATACTGGTATAGGTATTTTCCATACTGCCATGATCTTAAAATCAAATGCTAAAAATTTGAGGAACCGTGACTATTAAAAATAAAAATTGTCTGATCCAGAATAAGAAAATTTAAATAAAACGTTTTCCGTATTTTGAAGAGCATCGAAAATCGAAAATACCAACATATGGGCTAAGCTAATGTACATAAATCCACTTATCCGTTTTTTTACGTAAATGCCTAAAATATCATCTCCATTGTAAAATTGGTGAAAGTGCATTTAATTCAATAGTGTTTGCTGCATTCATTAATTATATTTTATTTTATAATTTATTTTAAAATTATATTAAACTTTATAATGTTTAGCGCAACATTTAATAATAAATATGAATATTAACACTTAAATTAAATCTATTTCCAATAAATTTTAAATTACCATAATTAGTGCTATATTATATATTCTATATAATTTCACTACAACTACGCTAAACATTCAATTAAATTTCAAAAATAACCCCAAATATACCAACCATCCACAAAGTAATTAATGATAATTTCAATTATTTATGTAGACCAATTAAATGTATGTATGTATGCATATTTTTTTATAATTCTGTTGCACGCCCTGGTATTGTAAAATATGTGTCGTTAGCACATTTACATTTAGGTTTTTTTGTATACCAAAAGACACATCTGGTGTTTACATAATGAAAATTTTGTACCTTTTTTTTGGGTTTCATATTTTGCCTGCAAAATGTTACAAAATGTGTCACTATTTTCATTAAATCGTGTACTAGAAACGCTTCTAATGACTTTATTACATTATGCAGTCACTACATTGTAGACTGCTGTCATGTTGTAACATTGAAAATGTTGCATAGATAATTTGACGCAAATTATATGGTAAAATGTGTTACTAACAATAACCATAATCGCTGAAACTGTTAATGAACCATTAAGTTGGGCTGAGAGGAAAAACAAGCTAATTTTGTTTTACATATTTATGTTATTTGCAACATTTTACTATGCGATTATTACATGGAAAATAAAGAGAAATATTAAAAACATTAGCAAAACCAGTAGTTTGAGGAAACATAATTTTTTGTTTGCCACATCCTTTATTTATAAATTAAAATGTCCTGCAATGTAGAGTAAGTTAAAGAAATAGAGGTACTTTGTTGGTTGGTATGTGGTTTGGGGGATTTACTTAAGTTAAGTAGGTTGAAACAACGATTTAAATATAAATTTAAGCTACAATTATTTTTTGTTAAAAAACACATTTGTTCTTTTTTAAAAAATATACATGTCGAAGGTACCATAGCGCCACTACTGGAGAATTTGTAGAGTCCATTTTAATATATAAAACTTGAATACTCCTTGGCTATGCGCACGTCAAATCGGACCAGCCTTTTAGAAATGACAGATTTATTTCCAAAAAATTTTGATTCTGCCCCATTGTGCCTTACTGGTAAAGGGTTTAATGAAGGTCCAAGTTTGAGTATTACATGGTATCAACATATGTCCTATATGTACCAAAACCGTAGATATTTCCTTATTTGGTTATAGTTTTTGTATAATAATGTATCACACAATATTTTATGAAATTTTACTTTTGAGGTATGTACCTCTGAATTTTAATACATATTTTAAATAATTTAAAAGCATTTCCATCACAGACAAAATTGTCATTATTGTCTTTTTCCTTTTATAACATTTCGTACATAACTGTGTACCACAAAATATTTTGTTTGTGGCTTTGAATGTTAGCAAAAGATTTTATGTATATTTTACTTACTACAACAATGCAAATGTTCATGGTTTTAAGAAATTAACATTTCTGTCTGTAAACAAATACATGCTACAAGGGAATTTGCAAGACAATTCATTAAATTGTCAAACAACAGAAGACAAATGTTTTGAAACAAATTAAAATATGTACGTAAAATATTGCAAATTACTGACACAAGATTTTTGAAGTGCACATTAACTGTAGAGGCCACTGGTAAAAGCAAATAATGGAGGTATTAGTTAAAGCAAAGAACTGTAAACCAAAAAAAAATATGTGTCAGATATGTAAATGAAAATCTTCTGCTTTACGCACAAAGAAACTTTCTAATACTGAAATTAGAAAAGACAAAAGTTGCAAGACTCAAATGTATATAACTTATAATGTTCTTAGAGGTATTTACAGAGGACAAGCCCATTACATAAAATTTTTAAGATATTTCGGACAAAGTTTGAAGAATCTTGCAATTTTAGTTACCTAGATATTTAAAATTGAGCCCTTATCCACTGTTCCTATCCCAGCCATTATTACAAAATTCCGTATAGTGACGAGTAATAGATGACTCATCCCCTGTTCCTTTCACAACCATTTTTGGTTATACCTTATGCTGTGATAAGAATTTGATTCGTATAAAGTTGGAAAACTCACAATTATAGTTCTGCAGATATTCGAAAATACTTTGCATGTGAGGCGCCTCGGTAGTCACTAAACTAATTTTCAGCCAGACTATGTAAAACTGTAAGAGAGATATTCAGACAAAGTTTGAAGTATATCGTAATTATCGTACTCAAAATATTTAGAAACAATTATCTACTTTGTATGGGAGGTGACTCACCCTCAGTTCCGGTCTTTACTTTGTATGGGTGGTGTGACACCCCCTGTTCCGATCCATCCCATTTTCGGTTAAACTTTATGCAGTGATAAGAAATCGATTCCTACAAAGTTTGAATATTGTCACAATTATAGTTCTGCTGATATTCGAAAATAACTATTTGCTTTGTATGGGTGGTGCCATGCCCATTTATTTTATTATTTGAAGGCAAGCAATGCACAATGGTACCGATGTAAATCCCGCGAAGTTTTGCGACTTTCACAATGATATCCATAATAACTATTACATTTGTATGGGACGTGCCATGCCCACTTAAAATTTCAAAATAAAAAATAGTCTATTAATCGTTTCCCGACCTGTGGTTTAAAACACAAATAAACAGACATAAATATGGATAAACACAAAATTCATTACTTAACCTCCCTGAAGGTAGACTTTTGAAAAGGTACTTTATAAATACACTCCGGTTCACTTATTTAAAGGCACTAAAAATTCCATATTCAGCAGCCTATATCTTCTGAAATTTTTAACCAATTTCAGAATTTTAAAATAGAAATGGAAGCCAGACATCTTCAGAAATAAAAAATTAATGACAGTGGTGGTTTCTTAACTAAAGAACTTTTTTTGAGCAATTTATAAAAAAAGACTATAGTGAACTAAACTAAAAAGGTTTTCATTTTAAAAAAATTTTCAATGTTTTAAAACTAAAGTAAATAAGTTAGCCATTACAAGACTTCAATATAATAAAGATGGTAAGGAGTTGTAACTGGAAAGTAAGTGTTTCAGTAATTGCAAGTCATTATTAGCAAGTTTTTTCTGGCTGATACAATGCAAAGCAGGCGTATGAGTGTTACAGTCTCTTATAAAAATAAATCATACGCCATCGTATGCTTTTTGAATTTGCTCATTATAATGTGCAACAAAAAAATCTTTCCCGAATGAGACCAACGGGAAATGAAAGTAGATAATTAGTATACCAAAACCCCCAAAGGGTTTTTAAAAGTTAGCTCGTGTTTTAAAGTTATTCGCCTTTAAAGTTCAGCTTTTTTGAGTAAAAATGTTTCATATATATTTTATGAATAATCTATTGAAGTAAGTCAATATTTATATAAAGTAATTTTAGTTGAATGTTCTAGTCCTAATATACTTAAAATTCATTAATTTTAACACTTTTTGCAGATTTATTTTTTTATTATTATAGTTTTTGGTACTTAGATACGCAATTACCAATTTTTGGAGAATTGCTGAATATTGCTGTAAAAGTATTGAGTAGTGGGTATCGTGTATCGAGTATTTGCCATATTGTTTGAGTACTCAATACTCAAAAGTAGTTACTCAATACTTTTAGACTTGTATTTCTACAATTTAATTTATTTAAATTTAACGGTTATGGTGCAAAAAATGCATCTCTACTATAAATACAACTCAAATCAATATTATAAATGCAACTCTTAGCGTAAACAATTTTCAAATCAGAATAAAATATTAAGAAAAAACAAGTAAGAGTGCTATATTCGGCTATGCCGAATCTTATATACCCTTCACCTTTGTTGTGGATGCATTATTATTTTTTATAATTAGTATATATGTATGTACATTGCCCACTTTCAGCGTACAGCATCCTAAATTTATCAAGAACACAAAAAACAACAACAACGCCAAACGAAACAAAACACCAAAAGAAAAAACAAAATACGCAAGGCAATGAAACCAACACACATCCAAACATACGTTTAATTGTATAAAAAACAACAACAACGCCAAAAGAAACAAAATACGCAAAGCATGCACATTCAAACATACGATTTGTTGATTTTTTGTCAAAAAAACCAACACACAACCAAACAAACGTTTAGTTGTATAAAAAACAACAACAACGCCAAAAGAAACAAAACACAAAAAAAAATAAAATACGCAAAGCATGCACATCCAAAAACATACGTTTTGTTGCTTTTTTGTCAAAAAAACCAACACACAACCAAACAAACGTTTAGTTGTATAAAAAACAACAACAACGCCAAAAGAAACAAAAAACAAAAAAATAACCAAATACACAAATACACAAAGCTTGCACACCCAAGCATACGTTTTGTTGTTTTTTTGTCAAAGCATGCAATACATTGTGTTTTTTGATGAAATTTTCAGAGGTTGTCTCGGATTTTTGCTCATATCTCCGTTATTTATGGACGGATTTTGCTGATTTTAAATAGCAAAATTCTCGAAAGTATGTCTGACAGAATTGTTGAAGATTTGGATCCCGGAGATATCTGGGGCCTTCAGAAAATTGATTTCAACAGACAGACAGACAGACAGACGGACAGACAGACAGACAGACAGACAGACAGACAGACAGACAGACAGACAGACAGACAGACAGACAGACAGACAGACAGACAGACAGACAGACAGACAGACAGACAGACAGACAGACAGACAGACAGACAGACAGACAGACAGACAGACAGACAGACAGACAGACAGACAGACAGACAGACAGACAGACAGACAGACAGACAGACAGACAGACAGACAGACAGACAGACAGACAGACAGACAGACAGACAGACAGACAGACAGACAGACAGACAGACAGACAGACAGACAGACAGACAGACAGACAGACAGACAGACAGACAGACAGACGGACATGGCTTAATCGACTCCGCTATCTATAAGGATCCAGAATATATATACTTTATAGGGTCGGAAATGAAAAATGTAGAAATTACAAACGGAATGACAAACTTATATATACCCTTCTCACGAAGCTGAAGGGTATAAAAATTGGAATAATAGTTAAAAAGTTCAAAATATTTATTGATATATGTTACAGCACTATTGTTGAACAAAGTATTAAGATGTTTTAATTTTTTGGTCTAGACATTCATAAGCTGGTAAAAAATCAGGAATTTGATAATATTTTAAATAAAAATTGATTGCTTGGCAATCAATCAAAGAAGTTATTGGCGGGTTGTTGGGTAAAAATAGGTCTGACAGCTATCAGAGATCTGTTAACGCAATGATGAATGCTTTTTCTAAAATAGGCGTTAATATGTCGCTCAAAATTCATTACCTACATCATCATCTAGACTACTTCGGTCAGCAACTAGCGACCGAATCAGATGAACAAGGTGAACAGTACCACCAAATTGCAATGCCATTTGAAATGAGGTAATTTTTAATATACATATATTTTTTTTCTCAATACATTTTAACACAAATTTTGCAGATATCGAGGAAAAAAGTCTTCCGATACTGTATTAGCGGAAATTTGTTGGTGGAGCAAGAACTTGCATTACGATGATGGAGAAGAAAACACAGAAAGTGAACTACAAAATTTGTCTACTTCAAATTCTGGTTCTACAGAGCATCCACCAGAGCAGAAAAGACCTCGCACTATATAATGTAGTTCATTTTTATATAAACTATGTAAAAAAATGCAAATTAAATTTTAAAAATTAACCCCCATATGCATAAACAGTTTATAAATTTATCAAAGGTTTATGAAAAATTTTTGCTCAAAAAAGCTGAACTTTAAAGGCGCATAACTTTAAAATACGAGCTAACAACTGATGGTCTACTATCACTTTCCGTTGGTCTCATTCGGGAAAGATTTAATGACCCGAAATTTGATGCACAGTGTTATAAGTAATTTCATTTCTAAAAACATTTTCTTTAGTTGAATTTCATTCGTATTTAACAATAGAAATGTTTAAATTTGCTTTCGATTTGTAAACTTCACTGATGTGGTGTCGTTAAACTTGTTTTCATTATATTTGAATGGCGACAAATTAATGCCACGATTTTATTTTTGACATCTATTGGCAACTAAACCGCTAATACTCACAATAAATACAAGATAGGTACAAATATCTTTTAAATGTATTTTTAATGAAATCTTATAAGTATATTTTATTTTTACATTTAAGTTTTTTCCTTTTTTTATGTGTTAATAATACCCAGCTGTTGTTTTTTATATTTTTCTCTTACATGGGGGTGCAAATTTAATACCAGAAAATGTTTTTTTATGTGTCGACAGTCGACAACAGGAAATCTATTATAATATTTATGAAAATATGTTGAAGTGTTTAAAGTAAGAGGAACAAAATTAAATTGAACATTTTATGTGGGTGCATTATATAGAAATCGTATTATGGAATCTTTATACAAATTTAATTTTAAAGCAATTTTAAATTCAGAAAATATTATTTTATTAAGATTTTTTATTGATTTCAGATTCTTCAGCAATATTATGGATGGATGCAAATCTCGTATCTCTATTAAATCATAATTTGTTTCACAAAATCCAAATATTTTTGCAAATAATTATAAAATTTTCAGCTTCTTGAAGAGATTTAAGTATTGTAGTATAGTTTTTATATTTTAATAACATGTGCTTCAATTTTAATAAATTAATCTCTCCACATTTAAGGTATTTATAGACGGCAATACTGAGTATTAATACTTTTCAAATTTAAAATATTATTAAAATCATTCGGTATTTCAAAAAATCGTTTCGGAAAAAACATTTATTGTTTACATGATAGTATTACAAATACTTTATTTCTTTGCTGATTGATATTTTTCTAAAAACTTTATTTTCTTGACATTTTGGTTTGCCTTATTTGTATTTATAAATACATACCCGATGCATATGAAAATAAACAAATTTTGAAAACCGACCGTAAGTCAAAAAAATCAATCGTATTTTTTGAAAATCTAATACAAATTTTGTTTAGACGATGAAATTCTGTTATGATACTTAAATTTTTGACAAATATTAATACTCAGTATTGCCGTCTATAAATACCTTTACAAACAGATGTATAAACAAAATGATAATACTTTCACATAACCTTCATTAAAAACAAAAACAAACAAGAGGAATATTTTCAAATTTTTTTAACAAAAAAAAAGAAGCAAACAATGCCTGTGTAGGAATTAGTACATGTAACTGATATAACCCATCTTGGAATTGTGTTTTGCCTAAAATGTCTTAAATGTAAAATTCATTGGGTGCTGACACTTTATGTTGTACAACTCCATGACATTTCAGAGAGGTATTTATCTAATTCGACTCGAAGTAGCTATATAGAAAATAGTGCAAATATTGTATTTTCGAAATATTGTATTTCTCGTGAACTGACTAGTATTTTTATATATTGATATGATAATAATGCTACTAAGTTATTTAAAGTTTCTTATAAGCTGCGTTTATTGTCCAGAACGCAACATGCTAAATTATTTATTTTTAATTTGTTGATAGCATTTAAGTAACACTGTGGTTTAAGGTAGATTTTGTCGTTTTGTTGCTTCCAATAAACATAATAAAAGCGACAAAAAATATAACTCATTTTCGACTGCATCTAGAACAATTATAAAATCTGTAAATTGGAACATAATTTTTTTAAGAGATTTTTTTCAACTAAAGTACAATAATGTGTCTTTCTGTTGACATTTCTTATGTTAAAATTATTGCATTCGTTTTTTACAACCTCTGAAATGATTTAGCAGGCGACATATTTTCCCGTCACGTTTGTAATAAGGATAAGTACAAGTAATTTCATCATAAAATTTAATTTACTAACAAAGCTACTAATATGGTCAGTAACGCGACATTCGTAAGCCTTTGAAGTGCAAAAAAATAAAGATATCTAAAATAGTTTTTAGATAGCATTTTGGCTTGCAATACTTAGCAATCCAAAGCGGCACCAACAATAGAATTATTAAAAAATCTGCGAATTGAAACACAATTATTGAAATCGATGTCTTCCGATTAGGATGAAATCTATATAGTAGTTTAGACACAATTATTCAACCAAATCGGTCAAGAACTATCAAGAACAGGAAATAAATGTCATCATTTATTTCCTATGTTTTCAAAGTGCAGTCTGATGTTAATATGAATATTTTAAGTGTTTCTTATTAATCACAGAATAATATAAAGTTTCCAGAAAAATAATAAATACTTTTCTTCCTGAACTGTTTTTGTTTTCATAAATATATGTATATGTACAATTTTAGAATTTAAATTTTATTCGGCATTGAAATTAGATATTTAATTGCAACAAAATATTATTTCTGTGTATTTAGTATGCCATATTTATACAAATTAAATTACGTTTAAATTAATGCATACATAAAGGATCCGAGAACAATAGCTTTGAAATATTTAACAAATTATGTGAACATCTATAGAAAACATAAAAACAAACCAAACTAAATTTCATTATAGGGAGAACAATAGATTCTAAATATTTCAAAAATTATGTGGAAATTTATGAAAAAGATAAAAACAAATTAACATTATAGGAAGGAAACAAACATTTTTGAAAAGGCATCAATTTTGATTGTATATAACTTTGTAATAACTTCGACAATTTTTAAAATATTGGTCTCTTACCTACACAGAAAAAACTATTTCCTAAACCGATTCAATTCAAATATTTGTCATATATTGAACTGGTTTCAATTATTTCATAATTAAATCAAGTATTCATTTGCTCAAAAACTAAATTTGTTGATATTTTCTATTGAATTTTGAGTTTTGAATATGATCATTTTGACAATTGAATATACAATTTTCGTTGTTGGTTGAATTTCAAATACAAAAATTATTGAACAGATAATTTTCGTAATTGGAAATTTTTTTGTGTTTCAATTACGAAAATTATCTATTCAATAATTTTTGTATTTGAAATTCAACCAATAACGAAAATTGTATATTCAATTGTCAAAATGATCATATTCAAAACTCAAAATTCAATAGAAAATATCAACAAATTTAGTTTTTGAGCAAATGAATACTTGATTTAATTATGAAATAATTGAAACCAGTTCAATATGGGATAAATGTTTGAATTGAAATATAATTTTTTCTGTGTAGTTTGAAATATTTTCCTAAAATTTGTATTTATCTCATGAAATATATTTTCTATTTACTAAAATTTTTTTTTATTATTAACAACTCATAAAATCTTCAGAGAGGGACCATGAGACTATTTCGAAGAATAATCAAAATACTACAAATATATTTGTAGGCATCGTTTACTAATATAACTAGTCTTATATCCATGAGCATAATCTAATTTTATGAACATAGTCTTATATAAGTTGCTGGGACTATCGCTGAAAACACTTCTTCGAAGTATAAAATATAATAAATTTAAATAAGATTTTTCTTCTCTGGCATAAATGCCTTTGTGTTCATTTCTTAAAAAAAATTGTAGTTTGGTAAGCGCATAACGTGTTCTTTACAAATAATATACACTCACGTTTTCCAGTATAAATAGTCAATTGAAATGTGCCAAGGAGTTTTTTCATTTCGAATTTAGTTTCAACAATTCTAGAACATTCTTGAATTTGCTCATATTCCGGAAATTAGATTTTACTGCTAAAAGTCTAATCCTACATGTTCACACACAAGAATACAAACGACCATTATAAAGCAAATAAGAACTTAAGTTTCTAACCTTTCACCTTTCTTTATTATTATTATTAATATTTTTTATGTTGCTGTTGGTTGTGCTTTAAGCGAAAATAAGAAATTGTCGTTGAATATTGTGGCAACAAGGAACACACGTTTACATACAAAACACATTTATATATTGTTCTCCATCCAACATATAGTACTTTTTGCAGCAGCAATATGTCCTGACACGTATTAACACACATTTTTCATAACACAGCAAAAATTAAAAATAATCTTTTGTTGTATTAAGTACTATGTCCCCTTGTGCTCCGCTTTTGTTTGTTTAAGTATTTTTTAAACAAATAAAAGAAGAAAAACAAAAATAATCGCATAATATATATATCACAAGGTCTCTTTATCATATTTCTGTATTTTTTTGGATTTGTTGGGGTTTAAAGCAATAATTTGTTTTCAAGGTTGGCTAAAATTACTTTTACCTCTTACCGAAATAACTGCACTTACAATTCTAATGACCGTTAATACTATTCTATAAATACATATGGGCAATTCCACGAGAATGACAACCACGACTGAAAATTTTTGGAACTTTTTTCCAAGATGATTTGAATAGGAGAAAACTTTAAAATTCTACTGTGTGAAAGTATTTAGAGCTTATTACAACATTTTAAGGGCAGCAGTAATAGTTTAAACTGACTACATTTATTTTTTTAATTTAATTGGTATGTTTTAGGCTAAGATGGCATATTTTTTTAGTTTTTGTATACATATATTTACAGAATATACATTGATAAGAGAAAAAACTGTCACGTACTGTTTATTATAAAATCATACAATTATTGTTTGTACTTAAATATGACCGATTGTTAAGCAAAAGTATTTGGTTTAGTGTAATAAATTAAAAAAAATACATAACGATTCGAAAATTTTGTCACGTACGATATACCCGTATTTCGTCCGATATTTTGTACAACAATTTTTCGCAGACCGTATTATTTTTTTAAAATATAGTACCGTCTAGATGGAACATAAATACAAAATTATTTTTCAGATACTCTTATATTTGCAAAATCTATTCCACTCTATAGGCGTACAAAATGGCACGTACAATGACATGGAATGTCCCATATGTATCTTTAAATTGCGAAAATCAAAATTTTTGATTTCCGTTACCGTTAAAATATCGTTACCGAAATAAATCAAAATACCGTTACCAAGCTAGCCAACCTTGGTTTTAAATAATTTACAAAACAAGAAAATATTTTTGAAAAATTAAAATCTGTTAGAATATAAATAAGACTATTAATTTAAAAATAGATTGAAGATTCATTATTTCAATGTGAAGCTACAATTTTTACTTACATTCAGACTAGGTTTTAATAAAAATAATTTCTGTTTTAAATATCAACACAGGTTTAATTGAAATAATTTTTATTAAATTTTTCTTTTTTATTATCAAACCTAAAATTTCCCCATATCGCTCATTTGCTGCAACATCGTCATATCTCAATAAATTTAACTTTTCGGGAGACGCATTTTTAGTTTTTAAACCTTTATATTTTCTTTTAAGTTTTTAGAGAAAATAACAAACACATAACAAAATATGACACTTTTCTAGATAACTTGAGCGCACTAATAAAATTTTATAAATTTTTTATAAAAAAATTCTCGAAAATCAAATTCATTTTTAAGAATGTAGCAAAGCTTTGTAAACGTTCCCCAAATCATAATTTAAAATATTTAACATGTAAGCCCTGTTACCCCTTAATTGTTATTATCTTTTGTTTGTACTAATTATTCGTATTCTTTTCCTTAAAATATTAACTAACATTGATTTGTCATTGAAGTGATATTAATTTGACTTGTAAATTAAAGTAATGATTTAGAAATTGGGATTGCTTAGAGAGAAGTCAGGAGTAAAGACTAATAAAGAGACTTATTTTGTTAATTAAAAAACGTGTTTCAATATTTAAAAATATTTGGAAGTAATTCTACAGCTTTATATAATCTTCACAAAAAAAGGAAATCTAGATTTTTATTTTTTACTCTTTTAGATAAAATTCCATTTCTGTCCTTTGTTAGAGAAACAAAAATTATCATTGTTTGACTGATAAGAATTATATTTTAAATCCAGGCTTAACTACTCTAGACCCCCTAACGAAAGAATGTTATAGCAAAAATAATAGAGTGAAATAACTTAAAACATTTAATGCAGTCTTACACAAAAATGTTTCTTTGCGGTTTGACTCTATACGGAAAAAAGAGATATGTTACAATAATTTGTTAATACTAGTTTAAAAATTCCATATGTAGATCATATAGATCTGATAAAATAAAAAAAAAATTTATTCTATAGTATGATTAATATTTTCTATTTGTATTATAAATATATTAATCATACGTCCCAAGATCATTTATCAACCATTAAATATCTATGTATATGGGGGATTTCATGGCAAGTGAACCAACTCCTAAAATCGATGTATTCCTATCGGGACGAAATTTGCACCATTTGGATAGTAATTCAGACACAAGATCTGTCAAGAACTCTCTGAGTTAACCCTTGAATGCATGATTTTTACTTTTATTTTTCTATAAAGTATCAAATATTTGGTTGATTTTTGTTTATTATATTTCCTTTAGCTTTAGTTTGATTTAGAATTTCTTTAGCTGAAACTTTTCGTACTCCATTTGATTTTTCGGAATTAGAATCTGAATTAGTATCAAGCTTATATTCGTCTAAAATTAAGTGCAACTGGAATGTAGACAATTGGTAACAATATGTATTAAAGGGTTAAGGCAGAATTAGTCTTTACGTTCTGTTACGTTCCGAATCAGCTGTTTTATTTTTGTACATGAAAAACATTTATAAGTAGTTAGTTTTTCTGTGCTGTTCCGAACGAACTTGTTAAAAATATGACAGCGGCTTCTCATATAAAGAAAATTTGATTTTTGTGAAGTTTAATATAAATTTGGAAAAAAAAATTGTCACTGAACAACTAACTGTCATAAATAAAAAACAGATCGGAACAGAACGCAAACATCAACAGAAAGTAAAAACTAATTCTGCCTTTAGGGAGGGTCAAAATTTTACGTTTAGGCCAAACAGGTGTTTTTTCTCATCCATGTAACTTATTATAGCTATTTCTTCAATATTTTGAGAAAAAGATAAAAAAAAAATAAAAAAAATATTTTTTTTTGCCAAATAAAGAACTTTTTTTTACTTTTTTCAAAAATGATACGTCTTCAGGTACAAAACATTTATTTTGATAAATGAATGAGAAAAAACAGCTTGGAGTTCTTGACCGATCTTGTTGAAAAATTGTGTCTGAATTACTATCCAATAGGACTAACCTTGGTGCAAATTTCATCACGAGTATATAAACGTGAATGTGTGTCTGTATGTTTATTTGTTTGAAATTGTTACAATGTATTTATGTATGTCTGGAAGGATCTATAGGCTATTTTTTGTTTTGAAATTTCAAGTGGTCGTGCTACCACCCATACAAAGTTAATTTTAAAACTGAAATATCTAAAAAACTATAACAGCTTATTCAGTAATAAAGATAATATGGATATCTAATGATAGATATTTCAAAGAACTTTGCAACGACATACAATGGACCAAAATCGGGAAAAATATTTTGAACGTAAATTTTTTTTCATCAAAAAATATTATTTTTTTTTCAATTAAAAAAAAATTTTTAATTTTTTTCCCATAAAATTTTCACTAATAAATTAAAAAAAAACTTTAATTTTTTTTAATTTGTTTAAATTTATTGAAAAAAGTTTTTTTCAATTTATTGAAAAAAAGTTTATGACCAAAAAATATTTTTAAACAAATTAAAAAAAATGGAAAAAACCAGAGCCATAACTATTATAAGAAATATCTAAACAAATTTAGCTATAACTGTTATATTGTAGAAATAAATTTTTGTTTCTTTAAATAATAGTTATTCTCAATGAAGTGTTATTCATAGTAAATATTTTTTTTCGTTGCTCATAACTTTTATTTTTGATTTTTATGTTTTTACGTTGCCTTATAAGAGTTATTCATAATAAATATTTTTTTACGTTACTCATAACTTTTATTTTCGATTTATATTTTTTTACGTTGCCTAATAAGGGTTATTTATAATAAATATTTTTTTTCGTTACTCATAACTTTTATTTTCGATTCAACATCACCTGAAGTATCTGCACTTCAATTGATTGATGAATCGACGAATCTAAATACGTCATCGTTGTTCGGAACATCAATTAGAGAACTTGAAGTTCTCTAATTGACGTCATCGTTAACAGCTATAGCTGAAATAGAGAGCTTTAAACCTGTGAGACTGGACGTAGAAGCCGATTTGTAGCAAGAGAAAAAGGATACTTTTGCAATTTTTAAATAAATTGGTTCATATTTTCTATGCACTGCCGGCTAAACGGCCTTATGTTGAAAGAGCATTTTCAGCTATGCGTATTTTGTTGACTGAGAAAAGGATGCAACTTGGCGGACAATGCGTTTGCTAAGTCCCGGTCCACACTGTGAAACATTTGCTGCAAAACATTTGAGTTTGTTGATGAAAGGGGAAAGAGGAATGAAAAAGGGAACTTTGTTTCATGTATATGAAGTTTTTGTTGAATATGTCATCCACATTTATTCGTTCGTATTCGTACTGTACAGAAATGTCAAAAACTGAAAAGCAAAAACTTCACGGTATGGACACGAATGCAGTTTCAAAAGAGAATTTAAAAATGTTTTGCAGCAAATGCTTCACAGTGTGGACCGGGACTAAAACATTGATTGTGAAACAAAATTCTTCATAATTAAAAAACACACAATAAAAACCATCAATCTCACACCAAGCTTATTTTTTGCGACCTTAAAGGTTAAATACAATGTATGTACTAATAAAATGCAAGCAAGGAGACGAAAGAAACTTCTTTTGAGTTATGAGCAACGAAAAAAATATATTCTTTAGAATAACTCTTATTAGGCAACTTAAGAACATATAAACCGAAAATAAAAGTTATGAGCAACGAAAAAAAATATTTATTATGAATAACTCTTATTTGAAAACGTAAAAATTATTCATTGATTTATATCTAACTTTTTCAGTCTCAAAAAATTTAATAACATTTATTTTTGGTCTCTGGAAAAAACTTTTTTAAAATAAAAAAACAATATCGCCACAGCCGAATATACCTTTCTTACTTGTTTTGTTTTCGTGTTTCTTTTCATGATTTGACGAGTTAAGGCTATACATATGTGAGAGTTTTTTTAAAAAAATTGTTTTCAGTTACCAATAATTCCTTTTCTACTGCAATATGTAGCCGTTAAAGCAGTTTGGTAAAGTATAGGTACATATATAGATACATTTTAAGTGAAATGGAAACATTCCCACTTACTCACCTTTTATAACAAGGATTCGGCGATGCGCAAACGTGTCTTTAAATTTAATGTTCGCTTTTCTAGCACATCAGTTGATGGAATTGCAGAACTTGTTATATGATCCTGCATATAATGTTGTTCTTGATTAATTTTTGTTTTCTTTGTCATGTTCTAGTGGTATGCTGGTAATGAGTAACATCAGTAAGATTTCTGTCACTTTTTCTTTGATAAGTGTTGGGTTTCAGTTGATCTCATATATTTGGGGGATTTAAATGATTTGCTACTAAGTCATTTTTTTTTTTTTTTTTTGAGGCGAAAATGTCAAAGGGAATCCCACAATTTCTAAAAAATCCTTCTATAGTATCATATATTTTTATATTCCGATTTAAAATGTTATTCTTAAAAAAGCTTTGAAAGCAAAAAGTTTCTAAAAATTATTAAAACTGCTACATTTCTTTAAAATTTATTAAGTAAAACTGATGAATGCCAAACAAAAAGTTGCACTCTTACACTCCAATTAGTCATGCATTCCTAAGAGCAAAAACTAAGGAAATATCGTATAAAAATTTGACTCTAAGTTTTGATCGGATAATAAATATCTTTGACATATTAGTTTTTCCAAAAAATTTTAAAAATAATTGTTTAGTTTGAGCTTTTTGTGTTTCAATATAATGCTCAACGTTTTTGTTGAAGTTTAACAATATTCTGCAGCATATTTCGTAGATGACATTGCCATACCATATTAAGACTACAAACAGTAGTGGGCATAGTTGTAGCATAGCATAAACGTAGAGAGCAAATTTTGTAATTTCTAACACATAAAATGCTATTAAATCTCTCAATATTGTTATTGCTGCAGTCATACTTCTAGTGTTTATTTACGAGTATGTTTTGAACTCTTCTATTTAATAATGCTATCACTAAAGTTTTCACTACTTTTGTAAGTCTGTACTTGCTTGTTGTTCTATAAAATTCTATTGAAATTTGTTGTTTCATTGTTTTTTTGTTATTTTATTTTATTTTATTGTTATGTATATTTGTCGTTGGTTATACCACATGCATGTCAACATGTTTTTCTCGTTGGTATTGTGCAAGTATTTTGTTTAAAATGACTCTGGACATGCAGATATTTAGATGGTATCATGTTGTGTCTTCTGTTTGTTTTGAATGAAAGTCTTGAAGAATAATATTCATGTGTATTAGGGTGGTTCTTATAATGTACTATTTCCGCATTCCTCCAATGCCAAAACTTTTTCTCTGTCGTCTAAAAATGAGCAAAAAATTGTTTCTTTTAAAATTTCAATAATTTATATTCGTGAGTGATTAATTTACATTCGTGAGGTAGCTATGACCAATTATCACCATGAAATTAGGTCGTGAGGTTTGTGTCTATATGAAAGTTATTTGTGATGAATTTTGTATGTATACCAACATTTTTAAGAGATTTATGCACTTAAAAGTGATTTTCGGAAGCGTGTTTTATATGGGAGCTATGACTGATAATAACCGATATAGATACATATATAAATTAAACATTTATGACAAATAAAATTCTGAGTCAATCGGTATACTTTAGGTGGGTGTCAGACCAATATTTTTGGACTTTACAAACATCTGCACAAACGCATTGTACTCACTATGGTGGTGTATAAAAAAAATAATTCATGAACCAATTTATTATTAGGTATGTTTTTACACAAAAATCTAAAACAAAATAGAAAACCACATGAATAAAGTTCAAAGTTAAATATGGGCTATTCCATATCATCGTACGTGACATTTTGTACGCCTATCGAGTGGAATAGATTTTGCAAAAATAAGAATATTTGAATAATAATTTGGTATTTATGTTCCATCTAGAGGGTACTATATTTTAACAAAATAATAAGTACTTTCGATACATTTTTCTCCAAAATATCGAGCGAAATAATGGTATATCATGCGTGACGGAAGTAATATTGAAGTACATATAGAAATGTATAAAATTTGCGAATCCTGACAGTGCAAAAATTTCTTTTAATTTCTTACACTAAACCAAAAAATGTCTCTTTACAATCCATCATATTTAAATAAAAACAATCTTTGGACGATTTTATAATAAATAAAATTTAATTTCGTACGTGACATATCGTACGTGACAAATTTTTCTTTTATAAAAAAAAACAATATATACAGGCCTGTCACAGAATTCCGTTCCGATCGGAAGTGGAATTAATTCCGCATTTTGCTTCTTCAGAAAAAGTAAAACGAAAATTTCTTTCGGAATGAAACCACTTCCAGTTTTCAAAGTGGAATTCATATTTCTTTGTATTTATTTGTTTTTCTAAAATTATTAATCAATTTCTATACCAAAAACTTCACTTTTGTTTTAATATTAAAAACGTTGTCAAAGTAGCATAATGCTTTCAAATAACAGTGCTGTAATAGCAAACTGTAACATATCTGTGGGCATTATTAAGTGAAGACTTTCGTTGCAAACTTACAAATTGATCGTAAGTTGGCAACGCTGTTTGAATTCGAATATTTAGTTAAGGAACATTGTAGAAATAGAGCTTTCTAGATGATAATGCAGTGTTATAAATAGTGGCAGAGGTTGCAGTCGTTAGTGAGTTTATCAAAGACGCTTTTCGAATAAACATCAACTGAGTGCCTTAAAGTGTGTTGTGCTTTTCAAATAAATTCGTGTACATTATAAATTGTGTCTGTATTTCTGAGAATTTATAAACGTGTATAAAAAACATTGAGTGGCTATTTAATTCTGTTGTTGTTGTACATTTTAAATAAATAAAGAGTTGCTACAATTTTTAAACTACTAAACGGCTTTTATTTGCAATCAAAAGTATCCGGTTTATTTAAAGGAAATAAACCAGCGTTTTGAAAAGGTTAAAACGTAACAATATTTTTTGAATTAATAAGTTATACGGAATTTGTAGAACCTAAACCGAAATCGATCGGAATACAAACTACGGAATTGAAACCATTCCGAACAAAATGTGTAACAGGCCTGATATTCTGCAAATATATTATTAAAAAACTAAAAAAATAAATAGAAAATATATATTCGGTTTCAATAAACAATTAGATAATAGCAAAAAAACAATCAATGTCAAATTCATTTCATACTACATGCTAATTGGTTCTTAACCTAAAACATAAATTAAAAAATTAAATAAAGTCAGTTTAAACTATTACTTTTGATCTAAATACTTTCACACCGTCGAATTTTAGAGTTTTCTCCTATTCAAATTATCTTGAAAATTGTTTCAATGATTTTTGTTTTTTCAGTCGTGGAATAGCCCATATCTCAAACACCAGTCCTTTACAAATTTTTTATAAACTTTAAAAAATTTAATAGAACTGCAATTACTTTTAGTTTGAAAGTAATTTAGTTTTTATAGTTTAGTTTGATTTAAATTAACTTAAACGTGAAACTGTGTATGACAATAGCTAGCACTTCAATTAATTGTATAGTTTATAGTATTTGTAACTACTATTTTCATTTAAAAAACACACGTTTAGTTTCTCATGAAAATTACTTTAACCTTCGCTTTACCAAAGATTTTGTATGTACATGGTTTACCAATATCCACCCGGGTGGTACTGCACTTCTAAGCATATATCCGACCAAAGTATATTTATACAAGTACATGCAACTCTACAACAAATCAACAATAAAAAAAAACAACATTAATTTTGTTTGTGTAAAACATTGTGAGATTGTCAAAAACAGTTGAAAATTTTTGCCACAAATTTTACTCACGTTGCATTTTAATCGGGTCTTTTCGCACATAGAATAAGTCACCACTGTCACTTGTACATTTTTTTTGCACAATGATCAAAAACACATAATTCCAATTGTTATTTTTACCTTTATTATTAAAAATTTTCAAAATTAATTTTTTTTATTAATATTTTTAAAAATAGCTTTGTTCAATAACTAAAAGTTGTTACTAGTTAGTAACAATTGTTACTGGAAAAGCGTTCATTAACTCAAAAAACTTTCAAGTAGAGCAAAAATCAAGAGCGTATAAATTTTAGAGACTGTTCTCTCGTTGCAAACTATTACAGGTCCTATTTTGAACTCGTAATTTCATATGTTTTGTGTTGTTATGTATTTATTTTTGTGGTGAAAAAATGTAAAAGAAAAGAATTTAAAAATTTAAATTGAAGAAAATGTGAGTATTTTACATTTTAAAAGGAATAAAATAATAAAATTGTGTGTATAAAACAATTGTTACTGGAAAAGCGTTCATTTACTTTTTACTATTTTTGAGAATTTAAGAGAGTAATTTTGTATATTTAGATTTTATTCTCTCGTTGCAAGTATTTACTTGGAAAGTAAATGAACAGTAAATAAACAAACCGAAAGAAAAACAAAGGAGAAAAAAATGAACAGCTGATCACTTGCAAAAAATCGAAAAAAAAAATTATAAAAAGTTTAAAATGTTTTTATTAAATTCTATAGAACTCTAAAATTTGTTCAGTGAATCTAAATTCCATGTAAAACGAAACAAAATTAAACAAATTATTAAGCTAACAAAACCGTAAAGGTCACCCGGGTGGGTATTGGTAAAGCGAAGGTTAATCATTTAAATTTACTAGTAAAAAAAAAATTCTTTTAAATGTGAATTCCAACTAGTCTGTTCAATTAAAAAAGCACATGTCATAGAAGCTTTCATAAAAAAATTCCTTTTACATTTCCCTTTTCCTAAAAATGTATTCAGTTTTTGACAGAGAGAAGATTTGCTCTACATATATGACACAAAATTAAAATGTCAAATTACACTTGAAAGATCAAAATATTTTCTGTTTAAAATTAATGTAACTTTTTCATGGAAACATAAGTTATAATTTCGATTGAATTTTCATGATGTCTCACAAAAAATAAAGAAAAAAATCCATTCATGTAAGAAAAGTAAAACACAGAAATCATCATTCATCATCAATTTATATTTCTTGCTTGTTTTGATACCCTTCACCACAGGTGGTAAGAGTGAATATATTTAAGTTTGTCATTCCGTTTGCAAGTAGCATATATCAGGGATACGCCAAACAAGATGTCCAATGTGTTTTTTCCGGAGAGCAAAAAAAAGGGTTTTTTTCATATGAAAGTCATGATAAAATAAACATTAAGGCAGTGTGTTTATGCTAATGTTGTCTAATAACAAAGTTATTGCCAAAAGTTAGTTTTTCTCGGAAGCAAATTGTTACTGCTGATGCATTAGTAATTAGGACTAAATTTATTTCTACTTACCTCATTATTTTCTTCTGAAATATCACAAATAATACAGGATTATTCATTAATCCTTAAAATGTTCTTTAATAAAATGTTAATGAATTAACCCTCTAACCCGCAAACTTTAAAAAGCTAAATTGTCGTATAAAATTGTTTGGGGTAATTATGACCCAATAAACTCAGAATAGCTATCAGAAAATAATTTGCAAATTAAGTTTACACAGAAAAAACTATTTCTTAAACCCTTTCAATTCAAATATTTGTCACATATTAAACTGGTTTTAATTATTTCATAATTAAATCAAGTATTCATTTGCTCAAAAACAAAATTTCTTGATATTTTCTATTGAATTTTGAGTTTTGAATTTGATTATTTTGACAATTGAATATACAATTTTCGTTATTGGTTGAATTTCAAATACAAAAATTATTGAATAGATAATTTGCGTAATTGAAAACACATTTTTGTTATTTTTTGTGTTTCAATCATAGAGAACATAGAGCGGAAACTCGAAAAAAACTCAAACAAAAAAATTACTCAAAAATGTTACACATACGAGTGTTGTTTTTGTTTTCACATAGTTTTTTTTTTACTAATACATTCTCACCACTTAGGTTTTTGACAACTGAGTTAGGTCTTTGATAGGAGCGTTTCCCCTCTATGTGTTTTCTCTATGGTTTCAATTACGAAAATAACGAAATTTTGTTTTTAAGCAAATGAATACTTGATTTAATTATGAAATAATTGAAACCAATTCAATATGGGATAAATGTTTGAATTGAAATATAATTTTTTTGTGTAGGAACCAACCAGGTGCAAAAAGGGTGAAGGCATTGTTGCCGGTTTAGGTGTAAAAAACAATAAGATGTAAACATTAATTATGATGCAAAAACTTTGTTTTAGAATTAGAGGGTTAAGAAATTTCTGACTCTTAAGTTTTTTAAATATGGTTAACCGAAACCTGTCAATGATTCCTTTAATTTGTGTTCATTTCGACAACAGAAGTATTAGCTGAATACAGTTTCAACTATTCTCAAAAAAAATTAAAATTTTCTCATATCATAATGATAGACCTCTGTCAGAAATAGTTTACAAAATAACTGTGTTGAAAATTCATCAGTCCTTTACAAATCTCGACTCTACATAAAACTGTTAAAGAAATGATATTTTTCTTCAACACAATTACAGATATACAAAAATATGTAAGTTTATAAAATCCGGCACAACCAAGTGTAGCAAAACCACTTTTTTTAATTTTCTTTTTCTTCCTTAAAATACCAAGGCCATGTAGAATAAGAATATAAACCATTGCAATGTTTACACAAGGAAGATTGTATTTATAGATTTTTGTTTTGCTCTTTTGTTTACTTGAATGAAATGTCCGCTTCCGCTTGAGTGTTTGCTGATGTTTTAAGGCACATACCTTTTCTACCATAAACTCAGCTCAGCTTGCTGCTGATAGTTAAATTTAACACATTGCTGAATAAGTATTTATTTTCTGCTGAATATTTGGGTTTCTCTACCACACATACTGCACTGCACGTACTTTCGTGTTTATTAACGAAATGGTATAGTCTTATTTAATGGGGCTGGTGTTGCCTTTTCCCCATCATCTGAAAATTAAATATTTTCAGACACATGTTATTATTTTTGTTATTAAACATAAGTGCAACGTTCAAAAAGAATGAAACAAAAATGTTGTAATTTCAGTCAAAAATACAATAGTGAATAACCGAAAACATGAACTACTCGGATACGTGAACGCTTTTATTTTTACATTTACTACTCAAACACATGAACAAAGTCTAATAGCTCTAAAAGGAGAACAAAAATTTATTTATTGCATTTCTTTGGCATCACAATACACATTTTATGTTTATATTAGAGTACTTTCAACAAGTACTTTTAAAATGTTCGCAATCGAAAACATGAACAAATTTGAAAACCCATTATTAGAGAAATTATACATTTAGTTAAATTTAAATTTATTTAGTTGAATTTAAATTCTTGATACGAGTACTATGAGTATTTTTGCCCCCCTATACATTTCTGAAATAATATAAATTTCCACAATTCCTTTCATTATGTTCTTTTCAGTAATTCTTCAATAATTAAAATGACAATTGCTTTGTTTCGATTGTTTCTATTTGTGCAATCGTCAAGCTGCTTCAGACAATTTTCACAATTTATTGATTGTCGTCATTTTAATGGATGTGGCAAACCAAACTATAATCATTTTATTGTATTTCCTGATATTTTTTTTCACTTAAATAGAACTGGCTTTATATTAAAACCCATTTTATGATGAAAAGCAACAAATATAAAATATGTTATACAATATTCAGTGCACAGATAAATGACATTGTCGTTTAGTCTGCAAAAATGAAAAGGTATAATTTTTAAAATATTTTTTATCTTTAACTTTGAGTTGTTCAGTTTTTAACCAAGAATATCGATTACTTATTATGAAAAATAACAATTCAATAATTATACTGTTTCATTCTCAACAAAATCAACAACTGTTATGTGTAAACTCACACATAAACTTATCATCCCCGGTTAACTTAGGGAATCAATTGACTAAGAATTTTTAGCATAAAATTTAAATTCCTAAATCAAATGCAATCAGTTAAGATGATTTATGGTCTATCAAACCTCATGTTTAAACAGCAGCTATGTAAACATATACATAAATTTCATCCACCATCACATAAAAGCAGTAATTTTTTTAATACAATTTTACTTACATATTTTCGTTAGTTCTTTTGCTTCTAAGTTCTTTACCGCATTGCGATCTGGAACTTTACACGACTTCAACCCAGCATTATCTTTGGCTCTTCGCACAAAAGAAATAGAGAGTTTAAAGAATCAAAGAGTTCTGTGCTCTTCGAAAGAGTTTTTCGACTTATATTGCCTTACCAATAACTGTTAGACCTTTTTTTCTTTCTGATACAGTTTTGTTTTCAATACTCAATTCTTTCTTATACTATTTAATGGCTTTTAAAATAAAGTCCATAATGGATTTTTTTGAAAAGTTTAAAATATTTTTTCACTTATAGTATAAATGAATGATTTAGAAATGATAATATTTTTAAAAGCTAATGTAATTAAAAAAAATAATAATTTATTGGACATAAGCATAAGTTTTTGCAGACAACCTCATTAGTTAAAATAGCTTGATACCATAATCGAGAGGTCATTAAAATATTTTAAGGATTTGCAATTTCATCAACCAAAATATAACCTCAAAGAATATCTATTAAATATTGTATATCATATTTCGAATTTGAAAGTATTGAATACTGCATCCTGCATAAAAATAACATTTAACCTAAATTGAAATGTTTAAACTCGCGTAACATCATTTGTTTAAAAAACTTAAATAACGACCCGCTCTCAAATAACTTACATGTATGATTCATACATCAATATATCCGCTATAATAACGGTTCGATTGCTGTATAAATTCTAGAAAATCGGCATACAAATGGCTGAGATATAAGCAAAAAAATATGACCCTATAAAATCAGAACAGCCATCAGAATTTGCAAATTATGTTTAGAAACCAGGTGCAAAAAGGTAAAGAGTGCCTCAGGGCATTGTTGCCGGTTTAGGTGTAAAAAGCAATAATTATGATATGATTTTATTGAAAAACGAATGAAAAAGAACTAATACAAATATTTCAGATAGATCGGGTGACTAAAAGTTAGTAAAACTTTGATTTTTTCTATAAAAAATTTACACACAAAATTTTCACTCACAAAACAGCTGACAGAACAGAAACTGAAAGTCAGAATGCATTTTGACCTTCGAGGAAAATATTAACAAATCTGTAACTAAAATCACAGTTAAATTTAAAAAATATACAATTACTTTTTAAGATAATTGGTGTTTTATAATGCATGCCTTGAGACAGGCACTCTTGCGAGTTAGAGAGTTAATTGCTAGAAGAACATTTCCTAAATATTTGTCTTTAATTCCTAGAAATTTTTAAAGTTTCTTCGTTCACTGTTTTGGGTGAAGGCATTGCTTTAACTGCATTCAATTAAAATCTTTAACAGTTTAAATATGGCCTGACAATTAAATCACTTTAACACTTTTCTCCTCTTGTCTGCGTATTTAATTATTTGTAAGAAATGTATTTATTTAAATGAGAAGGCTGTTCAAATTTAATTTGTTTGTATAAAAACAACAACAATTAAAGATAATAAACACTTATGTAAGTAATATTAGCAATTATTCTTCTATGTAATAAATGGGTGCGTATTATTTATAATAATGTTTAAATTAAAATTAAGCATACGTCAGGTACAAACAAAAAGTTTGACATAGAAACTTTTTGAAATTAACATTTTTTTTAAGAAATTAATTTTATTTTGCGATTCTAATCCTTACGATTGTCAATTATTCGAGTTTAATTTTAATCGAATAAAAGTCCATAAATTTTTTTATTACTTTTATTATTCGAACGAATAATTCTTCTTCTGTCGGAACATAGGGCCTCTACTTTTATTTCATTATAGCTTCTTTCGCTGTGTTCGTTGTCCTTATGCAAGGTTCTTTCCATGTGGTATTTGGCCAACCTCGGCTTGCCTTGTGGATTCTAATCTGGGGCTTGGCGGTTTATTTAATCTGAATCCTTCCTATGATTGTGACCAATCCATTTTCACTTTCCTCGTTTAATAATAATTTGGATAGGCTCAATGTTGCATCCAAAGATCCCCTTTTTTAGTAGTAGTAGTTTTTATAAGGATTTCTTGAAATATCGAAGTCATTTTACCAGGGTAGCATTTTATAATTTCAGGTGAAATCCGTAACTATAAAGGTTTAGTAATTTATTTGTTTAAAAATAATTAATTTAAAAAATAATAAAATAGAGCTTTTTAGTTATATAAAGTCTCGTTTAATAAAGACTTTAGATTCCAAATTATTGAAATAGATTATATATTATATTACTAAGGACTTTTCCTAAGTATTTAGTACATAGTAACAAAGTTTTAATTTTATAGTCAGGTTTCACTCCAAAGTCGATTGGATATGATTGAAGGCAGTAATTTTTAATAATATTTTCAATGTAAATCAATGTAATCAAATTGTAAATAGTTATTTTTGTTTCACTGAGATAGTTTTGTCCAAATGTTTGTTTTTACAATTTTTTTTTTCTTTATTTATTCCACTTGGGAACATAGGGCTTCTACAATCAAATTCCAACTAATTCTATCATTACAGATTAATTTAATTTCATCAAAAGATTTGTTAACTTTCTTAAGTTCATTGAAAATTTTTCTACGCCATGTATTTTTTTGGACGACCGAGGCGCCGACTTCCTTGGGGATTCCATTCTAAGACGGCTCTCGTAACGCTGCCAATAGGTTTACGGAGAGTATGTCCTATCCATCTCCATTTTCTTCTTATTATTTGACGAACTATTGGTTCTTCGTTTGTTAGCCTCCAGAGCTCTGTGTTTGTGGTTTTATGTGGCCAAAATATCCGACATATTATTCGTAGACACTTGTTTGTAAATACTTGGAGTCTCTGTACTATAGTGTTTGTCATCAGCCAAGTTTCGCTTCCATAAAGCAGTGTAGATTTTACGCAAGCATTGAATATCCGGATCTTCGTGTCCCGTGATAATTGAGGGGCCTTCCACGTTTTATTTAGGCGACCAAATGCTGACCTTGCCTTTTTTAGTCCAGAGTGGTTGTCGGTGACGTTATTAACTCGCATTGCATGTGTCTTTTCAATGTTTATTTCGAATGTTTTGTTTCTTTTAAGTTTTAAAATAGCGCATGTAATTTCATCGAAGCTGGGATCATCGTCAGATATTATGTGGTCAGCAATTGTAGTTTCTACGAAAGAAGATGAGGGGTTTTCTACACTGATGTCTTCAGCGATGTTACTAATGTCTTCGAAGTGTTGTTTCCATCGACGAGTTTATTCAATTAATCGATCATTATTAATCGAATAATTTCTTATTCCAAATTAAAAAATATTTTTCAGTCGAATAAAAAATATATTTTTTCCTCAATTATTCGAATCCTAGATTTTAAGGATTTTATATGTTTTGGAATTTTGGTTCAGTTTCAATAAAACTAAAAAAAAGAAAAAACATTAAAAAATAAATTCAATCATATTGATGGAATTTCTCTTGAATTCAAAAATAATTATGTTTTAAACGTAAAAGATATTTGAAAAACTATTTTTCAAGCAAAAGACTATAAAATCTTTATAAATTGCTTGTTATTTCTTGAGTGCTTATGATTTTGACAAACTAGCAAATAACAGCTATAATGTCTTGAAATATGTTACCCTACAATGCAGCAAGGTTGGCTACAGTTAACCATAAACTATTTCTAACGAAATAATTGAAATTACTATTATCACTTTTATTTTTTTAAATCATTTTAAAATACAAATAAATACTGATATTTCATATACTCAATAATTAATGTTACTGAAATCTAGAAAAGTTATAATTTTATTTAATTTACATAAAGCATTGTCAATTTTAATGGAAAATCTGTATAAATTTTGTTTATAATTTAGGTGTGACCGGATATTACCATTATCCTTAAAATGTCGTTGCTATTGAAAGCATAAACTATAAATTTCAATTATGACCAATTTAAATTGATTTATTATTTAAAAGTAATAGATACTTTACGAAACCATTTTAGATGTCCTTAGAAAATACGTACAAACATTTAGATTTCATTTAGATTAAATCCTTTTCATATTACATTCTTTCAAGTAAAATAAAATACTTTTGTTAGTCTAGAAAACAATTGTTAGATTTTTTGTTCAGTTTTCACATTTTACTAGTTATTTTCTCATGTTTCACATTCAGATTCTAAGACTTCACAATGAAGGAAATCCTTTTTGATATTTTTTTTTTCGTTATATGACTTTCAACAAAATACAAATGCTATGGGTTGAAACGTAATAATGATAATGATGTTCAACATCATCATAATGAGTGTAGTTTAAAACTGTTTCTCCACTATTTATTCTTTAAATGCAGATAATGATGATGACAATGTAGAAGAACATGACATACTTAAACTAAAATGGGAATACAAAAAAGGAACCCGACATTTGCATAATTTCTAAACTAAACCAAACTAAATGAATGAGTGAAACTGTTACAGGAAGTCTCTGGGCACATCGGGGGCAAACTGTACTAAAAGTATTGCAATACGGTGATGTACAATCGTATATTTTTGTATAAAAACTACATTCAGCTGAAAAGTATACGGCATACAAATGTGCACAACTATATAAGAATTTATGTGCTCCATATAATCGCATCTATAGTACTACACTATCACAACTTAGAATAAGGCAATTTACTTGTGTAGTTTTCTCATATATTTATTAGTGCATGCAGTCTGTAAAGCAACTCTACGTATTTGCTACATAAGTAATACATGACTTCCTTGCTTCAGAATGCAAAATTGCTATTTTTATACTTATGAATATTTAAACACATTGTCATACAAGATTTCACAAAGGATACTTATAGATTCAAATACAAACCTACTGTGTAACAGAAATAAAGTCATTCTTAAGATGTTAGCTGGCCAAAACTAAATATGAGGGAATTCAACAAATTTTCGAGAATAATTAAAAATTAATTAGTACATTTGTGTTTTCATATCGATAGATCATTACTAGGGTTTTTAATTTCTCGACCTTTTTTGATACCCGAGAATCGGTAAATTTTTTTTCTACATTCCTGGGTACCCGGCTATTCCCGATATATATAATGATTCTGTAAATTAGGAATATTATAGCCAAATTTCATATAAAAACTTAGTGTTATAATTATTAAATATCAGAGCTTCGAATTAATTAATAAAATTTGAGTTTAATTCACTAAAATCGTAATACGTAATTAAAAAATGTCAGCCTTACATTCCATAAATCCATTCATAATATTTAATTTTTTTGATTCATTCCAAAGCCTTTGTTTAAACTGAATTAATTTTAAAGTTAATTAATAACAGAATTTTTTAAACTTTGAATGATTAAATTTTTGTTAAATCAAATCATTTAAAAAATTAATTGAAAAAATTGTCTGAAACCTTTTTGTACTAGATTTGAATTGAAGAAAAATTTAATCATTTAAAAAATTTTTTAAGCTATTTTGTTATGGATTTGAAGAAGAAATTTAAAGAAATTAGAATGATTCAATAAGAAATAAATTCTGTAAATAATGAATTCTCTTTTTAAATTTTCATACGAAAAACCTCAAATAAATAATAATAATAAGCGGTCTATTATTATATTTACGGCCCTATGCTCCTTATAGGAACAACAGGAATTAATATATATTATTACCAAGATATAAGCAAAAAACTGTAAAAAACTTTTCACTGTTTTATTGTGAAAAAAATATAGTTCTAACTTGTTTTCTATGTATTTTCGTCAGTTTTTAATTCCCGGTATTCGCGACTAAAAATCCCAAGAATCAAGTAACTTGGGTGTGCGAAATTTTAGATCACTTATCTTTTACCTCTTAAAGTTATGATAATTTAAAAGTTAAAAAATTTAAAATTTTCTTTGAAACTTAGGCCCATTATTACAACTTTCCGTTATAGTTAAAGGTAACTTTAAGCAATAGAAAAAGGTAACTTTAACTATAACGGAAAGTTGTAATAATGGCCCTTAGAAGCATTTTTTCATAATTTGATATATGTATGTAATTAGTAGGTTTTAACTTAAAGACGCATAAACCATTAGTGTAACTTTTCATAAAACTGGAAAATTACAAAGTTTGTCCAAAGAAAATTTTAAAATTTTTAACTTTTAAATGATCATAACTTTAAGAGCAAAAATTCTGTGAAATATTCGAGTCAGAACTTGCATAAATTTGGAGCTGAAAAAAATCGTAAATCTTTCCACCAAGACATTTCTTCAGGTTTGGAAAGTAGTAATAGTCACTCGGCACTCAATCCGGATAAAAGTGCGGAAGATGGAGTAATTTCTAGCCTAATTCATGGATTTTTGTCATGTGTGTACCCTTTTGTGCACCCCATTGTGAGCAATCGTGGCAGCTATCTTGCGAAAAGCTTTCTGATACCCAAGTGAACATTCAAAATTGAAACCTCTGAGCCATGTTAGATGCCTTTGGCTTCCATAGCGTCTCTCATTTTCCACCTACGATTGGTGCATAATAACATTGGTGTAGGATATCTTATGGTCAGGCTTGACCAACTATACTTTCTTATTTGTTTCATTTACATACATGATTCATACATCAATATATCCACTCTATTCGATTGCTATTTAAAATCAAAAAAATCGGTTCATAAATGACTGGGATGTGTATAAAGTTGTTTTTTATTTTTTTAGAAAAAAAATGTTTTCGAATTTTTTTTTTAAATTTTTATTCTTTTAAATTAAAAAAAAATTTTTAATTTTTTTTAATATTTAGCGGAAAAAAATTGTATTTAAATAATAACTGCGAACATACTTCAAAAGACAATTTTTAAATAGGGGAAGTATCCCTCACACTTGCAAAAAAAAAATATGAAATTATTTATATAATTTTTCAGAGAAAAAAAAATTTGGTTTATTTTAGAAATTGGTATTGGTGGGTGATGTTTTTGATTCCAAATGACCTAAAAAAATGATTTTCATTACTTATAAAACATTGGCCATCACGTAGTGGTATGCCAAAAATTTCGCCAAAGTTAGTTATAACTAGGGTTGCCAGATACAGATTTGCAAAAAGCTGGACATTGGGGTCTAAAAAGCTGGACAAATAAAAAAAAACTGGACATTAAAAAAATTATAGAGAAAATGTTAATTTTGGTTTTGTGTAAATAATTTTTATTAAAATATAATTTTATCCATTGTAATCAACATACACACAGCCTCAAAAGTGAGTAAACACCCCCGAATTTTTTGATGTTTTTAGGATCATGAAAATCATTATAGTCCGACTTAAATCTTTAATTAAACATTCAAATTTGAATCGATGAATAAATTTTAGGATTTTTATTATCTTAAAAAAATCAAATATTTTTAGGTGTATACTCACTTTTGAGGCTCACTGTATATATATGTATTACACGGTGCTTGAGTGAGAAAAAAACTTGGAAAACGACAAAGCGTGGTTTATAGGTCTTGTTGAGTACATTCCAAATCGTGTCAAAAAATTTCAGAACACTCTCAAATTCATAAGTTATTCTAAAAAACCGTTTTAAGTGATGTTCGTCAACTTATCGGACCAGTAACTCAGTCAGTTTTTTGTCCGATTTTAATTTTTTAACGGGTTTAAAATTGATTATGCTTTAAAATGTCATGCAGTTTTTGATATATTTGTAAGTTATAAGTATTGTTTTTGTTAAGAATATATAAAAAAAAAAACTAGATTCATCAACTTTTTTATTTTAAGTAGCTTTTCATTGCTTATTTTACTATGAAAATAGCAAAATTTAGTTCCTAACAAAACTTGGTTTTATTCAGCTTTTCATTAATACTTTTTTTAATAAAATATTTGTAGTTTTTAATTTAATTTTTAATTTTTTCGAACTTTTCGAAAATGTTTTTAAACTTTTGCAAATTTAAACCGATTTAACGAGTAATGTCTCGTTTTTTTCTATATACAATTTTCATTAAAACATTGTACAAAAAAAAATAGGTTTCCATAGAAAATACATTTTATGCGTACATTTACTATAACTATAACTGTTTAAAATTTGTTGGTGTAAAAATGTTTTATTAAAGTACTACAGTTTTTTCAAAATAACTCAAAATTGTTAGGGTGTTTCAAAATCTACAATCCCCACTTGTTCGCTTTTCAAGTTCTTACAAAAAGTGTTTTTTAGCAGTGTGTTAATTTTCAAAATTTAGAATCTCAATTAAATATTTTCATTTCATTCCTTAAAATTTATTTAACTAAACATAAATTTGTTCGGTTCAGTCCATGATAAACATTTGTATGTATATTATTAAATACTAAAAACTCTGCCACTTTATTTCGTTTTTGAGCTTACGCATTTTGGCCAATTCCAAACCTAGAGGTTTGTCAACAATTTTGAAAATCTTTACAAACTTCCTCTAAATTTGTTCGTATTAATATTTCAGCTCTAATCAGGTGGAATGACATTCGGTTTCTTTCTTTAGTATAAATATTGTTTAAAATAGTAAAAACTCTTTCACAAAAAGATTGGTATTGAAAATACAAAACATACAACTTTTCTTAAATTCTCGAATTCATTCCTTTTACCTTTGGTAAAACCATATCATTTGACAAATCTCTTGGTATTTGTTTATAAACTTCATGAAGGCTGCAGTAATTGATATATGTATAGTTTATCGTTATATAGTTCTTTAGATATTTGAAGGTTTTGCGGAAGCTTTTGTAAATCTTCCCAAGTAAATATGTTTTTTTTTTTAATTTAAAAATGCTATTTTATAAAAAATCGTTTTCTACATAGCTGACCGAAGTTTTTAAAAAGTCTTCTACTTCAGTCTTAAAAATTCATTAGGCGAATTTTTTTTTAAATGCTGTTAACTTTGGTGCCCACAAATTTTTTATTTATTCTACTATTGAGGTTATTTATCAGTACGGTCATTATATCGAGAAACTCTAAAACTGTATAAGAGTCATTCTGAACAGCTAAAATAGTTGTATGAAATTCCTGCATTATGTTTTGCATAAAATATAAATCTGATAATCCTTAACTTTTACATTCTTCTTCATTGACATCATTATCAGAAATTCCATATGACACGTATTCCCATAAATCTTTTTGGCATTTATTTTTTCCTTTCTTCAAAAAATACATACACTTTTTTGCATAAGTTATTACTGTGTACTAATTAGTAGTAAGTAAATATGAAGTAATAAATAATATAGATATTTTGTCGAAAATTTCTATTTAGCTGGACAAATGATATTTTAGCTTGAAACTGGACAGGCATCAAAAAAGCTGGACAATCCAGCCAAGTCCAGCCAGGCTGGCAACCCTAGTTATAACCCTTATACACCATTATATTATATATATGTGGTGAAAATTTTGGTGAAATTCTACTTCCAAAAAGTGGGTCAAAAGATCAATTGAAATATTACTTTTGTGCTAGATGTCTACTAACACAAAAATTTTAAACTCAATTATTTTGAAATGGCAAAAAAATTATACACTATTGTTTTATTAAGGGGACGATATACATATGTATATGTTTTAAATTATTTATGGATAAAAATTTAACAAAAAAAAACATAATTATACAAAATACGTAATTTTATGAATAGTTATTGAATAGTCTAGAACTCATAAGGATATTACTCGTATACGCAGAGAGTAAACATGTTTACGACAAGTATACTATGTTCTTTGCTATTGTGCACATATCGAGCCCTTAGCGCCAAATTATCGTAAGCGACAAAACACAAATTTTACAGGAGAAGGTTTTTTTTTGATTATTTTGAAATTTATACATATAATTAAAAATGTTATGATGCGATATAATATAATTTCGTTCAAGCTATTTGTGTATTTTTCACAAATATTTATAACTTTTGACAATTAAAAATTCATGGAATACTTTATAGAAAAATATGACAAAAAAATGTTTTTTATTGAATTTTTGCATAGATACAAATTTTTCGAATTGAAATTAAATTTTTATTTATGAATAGTTTTTAATGAAATTTCACAGTTATGTAGATTTTTCTATTTAAAATGGAAAAATAGAAACGAATTTTGAAATTTATTATCAGCAATCCCGCAATTCCCAAAAAAGTGTTGAAAAATCCCACAAATGGTAATTTTTAGTTTTTTGGCTATAATATCCATACTAGGGTCGGGGTTATCGGGATCCTTAACAAAATAATTAGAAACATATTGAGCCACCTACAATCGGTTACTATATTTTGATATCGGATACGCGATTTGAGAATTTTTGGCCTAAAGTTTTATTTTACATAAAAAATAGGTGTTTTTTGAAAGGACCTGGTACCCACGGTAACAACAATTTTGAAATTGGTTTTCCTTAAAAATATTTTATGAAGACCAAGTTTTCAGAAAGTAGAATTTCCTTATACATCATTTTAGAAATTTTTTGCGATAACTTAAAAAGAAAAAAAGTTCCTTTTTCCCAAAAAATAGCGAAAAATAGCTTTTTAAAAATTTTTTAAATTCAAATGCATATAACTTTGGACTTAATCATTATTTTTAAACACTTATTTTTCCATTTGACACGTACAAGCGTTGTTAGTCTAATAAAGGAAAACTGGAGAGAATCGGAAAATATTTGGATACGCTGTTATCAAAAAACTGGAGTAGGGTGGGTAAAAATTTTAAAAATGTTGCTTACGATAATTTGGCGCTAAGGGCTCGATATGACTGTTACTTTATTCGTATTTCAACAATATTTTAGCTATTGTAAACATTTTTATTTTTATCGCAATTATAAAGTTGAGTATGGTACGCCGAAACATAATTATTTTACGAACAACTAAATAATGATAAATAAGTTTTTTTATAATACTAATAAATATAATAATATGTTTGGACTTCAATCATAAATCTACAACCATGATTTTTCTCATAACTAAGATAATCAAAAATTAACCAAAAATTAAATACTTGTTAATATATTACATATTATAATGATGGACAACTGTCCTTTTATGTTGTTCGAGGTAGTGGGTTTGAGGTATGTTATATTGATCTGGGGTCCATACATTATCTGGGTCCAGACTTAGAACAATGCATTATGTATAATACTTACTTTATAACCATTTCTGGTGATGGTTATAAACATAATTTAAATATGAGTGTTGCAAAAGTATGTTTCATATAATACATGTCACTCTGTTAATGTAGTATTCATATTTGTATGTAGTCATGCAAACTTACGTATGCTAATATAAAGGAAAACTAAACATGTCATGTTTAGTTACACTTTCATGTAGGCATACAAGCTGACTGTTCCATTATTCCTCACGCTGCAAGTCTTATTTAAATACTAAAAATCTTTATAGAATTCTTTCTTAAAGAATATGAAAGAGTCTTCTTTCATGGATTATTTTACAATGCAAAATGAGTCACGTACAACTTCATTGTATTGGGTTGATATACACACTATACAGTGGAGGTGATTGCTTATTATGTGATATCAAATATAGAATTTATAAACGTAGATCAAGGCACTTGATACTTTGGTTGTGAAAAAAGCCAAAAGTTTAATTCCAAAAATCTTTAAAAATAATCCATAGTTTCTAATTAAAAGAATACAAACTTATGGTCCACTTTACTTCACTATACCGGTCGCTTTGTTGATATTCTGCAACTATGCATAACTGCTTGATGTTCCATCTTTCAAACACATCCCATCAGTATTTTACAAATCCTATTTTCTTTGATTGACTCCACAGTGCAATCTCTTACAATTATTTGTTTATGTAAGTGTTTATTGTATAACAACACGACCTTAAAGTATAATACCACCGTAATCTTATTGTATTTTTAAATTAACTGTGTTGCTTTGTTTTCTTACGAAAACAATATCTTGAAAGAAAAAAAATTCTGCCGCCAAAATAAGATTGTTACTAATTAGATTGTGGAATAAGCTGCAAGAATAAACGAATAAAACACAGACAGACAAAATTTTCACATGTTTTGATAAAATAACAAAATTATTTTACATACATTTTGCGCGTGTTTAGTGAGGCTTTAGATTAAAAGTGGTAATAAATATTAAGTAGAATCTAATTCAAAGTAAATACCAGGCTTCCGCAACAATTTCGTACACCATCAATCATAATTTAATGCTGCAAAAAATTGTACACGAGCCTTATTAAACAGCATAATAAACACACTTGCAAATCAAAGCAGATAAAAGTTGATTATTTTGGCAAAATTTTAAACAAATTTTTATGATAACAATTATTTATCTCAATGGTGAACAAAACCATTAATCATTATTTCTAATTTTTGAAATATTTACATGCAGAGAAAAGATATGGTTACGACATGGTGGCGGCAACTATGCACTGTTCTTCGCCGTCATAAATGTTTGTAGCAAACGACTTTAAATATGAATAAATATAGTTTATTTCAATAATAACATGTTTTCATTAAGATTACCTTAAAAAATATTGTTAAATTTATAATCATTACATGATCATAAACACTTCATTGTACTACAACCATAATATTGTTACGAGATTGTACTTGAATTCAAATATAACGATTTTAACGACTGATTTAAAGTTGCATAATGCTTTCAAACAGCAGTGCCTCTCAAACTGTAACATATCTGTGGGCATTATTAACATTGAATAAAAGCTTTGAGTTGATCATTGATCGTAGGTATGGCAACGCTGAATGTTTGCTGCGACTCGTATATTCGAATATACGAGCTTTGACAGTTAAAGATCATTGTAGAAAGTTCACCAGAGATGACGTGTGCTCTAGGCTTCGAATATACGAGCTTTGACAGTTAAAGAATAATCTAGAGCATTGGTAGGCAAATAGAGGCATTTAATTTGTGTGCTTATTTGGGTAAAAAATAAAATATCCACAACAACATCAAGCAACTGAATGATGTGTGTGTATTATATTATATATTATATATAATATATATTATATTGTTCTATTACGCTCTTTTGTTTACTTTCGAGTTGTTTGACGAAAATCATCGTAACCTGAACAATATGAACGCCTACCATGGATCTAGAGTGTAGATAACAGTGTTATAAATACTGGCAGAGGTTGCAGTCGTTAGTCAGTTTATCATAGACGCTATTCGAATAAACATCAACTGAGTGCCTTAAAGTGTGCAGTATTTTCAAGTGAATTCGTGTACATTATAAAGTGTGTCTATATTTCTGCGAATTTATAAACGTGTATAAAAAAATACTGAGTGACTATTTAATTCAGTTTTTGTACGTTTTAAATAAATAAAGAGTTGTTACAATTTTTAAACTACTAAACGGCTTTTATTTGGAAATAAACCAACGTTTTGAAATGGTTAAAACGTAACAATATGGTAATTTTACCTATTAAATTTTGGCATAACAATATTATGATTGAGGTGGAATCAAAATATGTTTGAGCTTAACCATAATATGCTATAACAACAATGTTTTGTTTCATATTTTATAATTACATGATTGTGGCTATATGGTTAACAATATGATTGATTTCTTGCGATGTTATGTTTGTAAAAAATTCTAACTACAACTAGTTTATGATAGCTACGAAAAAATATTGTTAAATTTATAATCGTGACTATATCACAAACACTTTATAATATGGTAGTATGGGTACAACCATAATATGGTCATATCACCTATCATGTTTTAACAACCAATATTAACTAGTGTATATTTTTTTAGTTATCTCAATCCGTCTGACCACAAAGCATTCAAAATCCAGTATATATCGTCTCAAAAATTAGGCCAATATGCCAGTACATATGAAAATTGTACTTCAATCAATTGTTGCTCTACAAAAAATTTCGTTTAATGAGTAGTTTTCTACATTGAAAGACATGACTGCAGTATTGTCACTCCTCTAAAAAAAATTTAACTTTAATATTTTCTACACAAAATGCCAAAAATGCCATCTATGTACATAAAACTTATTGTTGAATAATTTCAAATTCTCACAGCTGAATAAACATTAAAATTCAATAGAAGAGAACATCCGTAGAAGAAAGTATTATTAGTTTATTTCAAAAGTCACAGAAAATGGCTGCGTAATTGCAAGAATAAAGATTGCAAATAAAACGAATGAACCAATTTATTGCAAGTATGCAATTTAGAAATATTTAAGTGGATTCTCTAAAATTAATATTTTTGGAAAATGGTCAATTAAAATTAAGTGCTTGCACAACTGCTTTCTTTTATATGTTATGTCTGTATATTCAATATTTAAAAAGGTATTCAATACATTAAGTATTAAATACATATGCCTGTATTTAATACTTAAGAAAAATTTAATATGTAAACTAAATTTAAAATTGTTTTTGCAGTAGCAAAACATTAGGTCATGTGTAATTAACCTTAATAGGGGGTTGAAATTTACGATCTTCGGGTCAAATTTCACCCAAATAGAAAATATATATGTTTGGCAATTTTTTTTCCAAAAACCTAAATTAGTTGTTGACATTTGAAATTAAATAAAACTCATAAAATATCAAAAATATCAACCACTCACTTTTAGAAAAAATTATATTTTAATATCAAAATGTGTCAAATTTGACCCAAAGAACTTATGAAACTTAAACAACGCACATCCCAGCAAATAAATATGATTACTGCATCTTCTACTGCTACATTAATTGCATCCTAAAATTATTGCCTTACAAAAATGATTTTGGAAGGCATACATTAATCTATTCGCATAGGTGGTGAAGAACTTAGAAAAAATCAGCGCTTCTTGTTAGGCAAACACTGGGTCTGTAAGATTTTATTGCTTCTCAGCAGCTCTAAAATCTATGTGCACAATTGTCTGCACATATTTAATTCGATGAAATCAGGTTAATTTTAAAGCTGTGAAATATGCTTATTTTGGATTCCGTATGCAATAAACTTTCCGTAGCTACCAAATAACTTGCATACATGATTCATACATCAATATATCCGCTATAGGCACGGTTCGGTTGCTATTTAAAATCGAGAAACAACCTCGGTTTTTGAGCTATTTTTTATCTATGTCAGGATTACGAAGTCATTAATATAGACCAGTGGTACGCAAAAAGAGGCATTTAATTTGTGTGCTCTTTTGGGTAAAAAATAAAATATCTACAACAACATCAAGAAACTGAATGAATTGTGTGTGTTTTTACGCTCTATTACGCTCTTTTGTTCACATTCGGGTTGTTTGACGAAAATCATCGTAACCTCAACAATATGAACGCCTACCATGGATATAGACAATATGGATATCTAAATATTGATATTTCAAAGTCCATTGCAACGACGTATATAACGGCTTATGGTTACCGTATTCATATATAAATAACCATAATATTGTTTAATAACGTTCGAAATGTCCATATATGAAGGAGAACAATTTTAGACCTTGGGAACACTGAACATCGAAAAAAGGCCGCCCTAATGAGAATACATACATACTCGTAAGACTGCAATTATGATACTGTTTTAATAATCATAATCATAGTCATTATTATTTTTCTTTTTTTCTTATTTTCCTTTCTAACTACGTAAATATCCATAAGGCTGTATGTTTGTATTTATTTTACACTTCCTATTTTTAAAAGCGAAAACAGATGAGCAAAAAAAATTAATTAAAAAATTTAGGTCATGAGGACAGGAATTCTATTTTCACTTTTTGAGTGTTAAGCTGTAGCCCGTTACGCTAATGAAAAAGTTGTAAAACTTTCGAACCTACTGGATGGAAATATTAATAAACAAGGTGTCTACTTTATCACTGAGGTACACAAAAGAGCAAACTAATTATTTTTTATTAATTAAAAGAAGTGCTGTACAATAACAAAGTGTGGGAAACAGCCACTTGGCAACTAAATGCTATCAATTAAAAATGTTCTGTGTAATTAAAAGTAAAAAAAAAATACCAATTAGTTGTATGTTTAATACATATTTTGTTGTACTTCATAAGTATTAATAAATATTGAAATTTAACTTAAATATATATAGATCAAAACATACATATTTATATTCTTAGTAAATTCTTTCGTTTTTTATAATTCTTCATCAGACTTCATCATTATTTTTTAAGCAATATTGCTTAAAATAGCATTTAATTAAAATAAAGTTTGTTTTGCTGCCACAGTAAATTGGCCTTAAATTGCAAAAACTAAAACATCTTTAAACTCCAAATAAATCTAAAAATTTTCGAAAAGTTTTATTTTCCAATAATTAAAATTGTAAAATTTTATACGCTAATTTTTGTCTCTACTTTGTTAAAACATCAACCATTGGGGCACAACATAGACACTACCCCAGCATTTAATTGTTAATAGCAGCAAAACAAAATGAAAACAAAACAAAACCTTAAAAAGGCAATCAAACAATCAAATAAGGAAAACAGTCAAACCATAAAAATAATATTATTGTACCCTTTAAATGTTGCCAAAACATTTTAAAAGTATATCCAGAAAACTTACATAGAAACTAAATTGGGGGAATGTCTTTTAATCATCCTTTAAATTGTAATTAATAAATTACTATTCAAACTTAAAATCATCAGTAAAGGGTCGCCTAGCTCTCAACAAAAATTAATAAAAAAAAGGTTAAAAATTTAATTGTTAAACAGCCACAAAAATAATGAATTTTTCTACAGGGATTTTGTTATTTTTTTATTTTATTTTTTTTGTTTGCTCTGAAATATTTGGCAGACTATGATTTTTATTTTTTTTGCAGATAAATAAAAATCATAGCCTGACAAATACTTCTGACAAAAAAATAATAAATATTTCTGACAAAAAAAAATAAAAATCTGAAAATAACAATTATTTATGTCAAAAAAAAAAAATCAAGAATTTAAAAAACAAGCTATTTTATGAAAACAATCCAAATGGTATGCTTTACTTGACATCACTCTACGATATTTTCTTGTGATGGCTTTTTTCCTTAGAAATTTCAAGAATAATTATTATTTTCGGCCCCTTCTATTCTATCTTTAAAATGCAACAAAATTATTAATCAGGGGAGAGCGTCTCCTAGTGTTTATAAACCGGATAAGCGGTTAACCGAAAACCCGTTTTTCTTCAAAATCTCGGTTTTTTACGAACCGGTTAATTTTAAATGTTGATTTTTGTTTAACCGGTTTATCCGGTTTAAATCACTCGGTTAACCGATTTTTAAAATTTGGAACTAAAATTAATAAATTTCATATTTTGGTGCATTTTTTTATATTCATTTTGTACACATTATATCAAACATTTGGTCTGATTTGGAACCTAAACTGCTGATTTTAAATATAAACCTTTTTAGATAAAACTTTTTAAGATTAAAAATTTTAAAAAAAATTAAAACTTAAGATTAAATTCCGCAGAATTTAAGAATTTAAGCTAAATCTTACTAATAATTCATTATATACTTAGGGATGATTTTACCCAAAGTTAAATTGAAGTTGATGTACATACCTTCTTTCAATAAATTGTACCTCATTAGTGTATTTGTTCCTAAAATTTTATTTTATTAATCATTTCGTACAAATTTCCTTATCAGAAATAAACGGTCTAATAATGGACTTTTATTAATTATTTGGTAAGATTTATGTTGACAAATAATCACAGTTAAAAAGAAGTGCGTTTTCATCTTATATGTCCTTTTTTGGACTTGGAACATTTTCTGTTTCATATCAGAAAGTCGAGGTAATAATAAATTTTTAAAATCATCAAATATTTAATTAAATAATTTATGATTTACATATTTTGGTTGAAAATTAATGAATAAAAAAATAATTAAAACAAGTATTATATATTTAGTAACATATTTATACTCAATTCCATTTGACTGAGATAATAATTTTGAAATTTTTACAAAATAAAATGGACTTACCACATTTAAATATTTATAGTTAATAGTAAAATTAAAAAAATATGAATGGAAATACGAACATATCAAAATTTGAGAATCTCTCAATTACAGTTCACTTGATACCTAACTAATTTTGTATGGGAGATACCATTCCACTGCTCTGATCCCACCCATTTTTAAACCTTTTCGACTTGCCTATTAATATTATGATTTAATATTAACCATTCCGGAATACTAAAAATTATAAATTTTAAAGCTGTATATACTTTATTAAACATTTTATGTTTTCTGCACATATTTGTCGATTTACCGGTTTTTTCGAAGTCGGTTAACCGAAAAAACAGTATTCTAAAAAGGCAAATTTTCGTTTAATCGGTTTTTTATAAATACTAGTGAAGAGTATTTGATTCGGCACAACCTAATGTATATCACTCTTACTTGTCTTTAGTTAAAGTTTTTACATTTTGATTTTAAATAAAATGTTCTGTACTAATATGATTATGATACAAGAATTTGACATTAGAACATGAACAGCATCAAATTAATACCGTCAATGGAGCTTTGTTTGCCCTGTTTTAATATTTTTTTTTTTTAATTTTGTGATAGAAAGATTTTACCGAAATGTTCTGATATTAATATTCGTAAAAATATTATTAAGTTACTCGCAAAAATGTTTCTCATCTGAACACTATTTGCCCAGTTAAATGTTAAATAATAAAGCAAAAATATTTAATAAAAAGTTGTATACATATATGTATATTGTAAACATTAATTTAAACAGAAAACCACACTCGCTGCAATTTTATTTAAAATATTGGTATATAAAAGTTGAATAAATACCTTATATTTAATTTCAAACAAAACTTTTCCTTGCTGTTGTAGCTTCAGGAGCTCACAGCACAATCTTTTCACAATTCTGATTTTCCACAACTTGTGTCGAACTTATTTTTACCATAAACCATTGAGCATCCTGGAAATAACAGCTCAATTTTTCTTCAACCACCTTGGGTAAACTAATGGAACTCATACAAAAAGCACTAAAGATCTTCTTATGGGAGTGGGTGGACTTTTGCAGCATAATAATTGTATTCCTATGAAATTGAGGATAGAAAAGTAAGTAAGAGAAAATAAAAAATTAACTTTCGTTTTACCATACAATAGCGTATAGGAAATTAATATTCATATGTTTGGGGAACGTGTTCATGTAGGCTCTCCTGCGATTTCTATCCTGAGCAATATTTCGGATTTGAGACCATATCAGTCCTCGTTGTCGATTTTCCGCTTCTACAGATCTTCTCCATATTGTTCTTTGTCGTCCCACATTTCGAAAAATAGGTGAAGAAAATGGTTCTAGCCAGACCGCAGGCTGTATCAGAAAAATTTAGCTAACTCGGCAGAGTACGCAGCTGCCGACAGACGATGGAACTTATCCAACTTATCAGCGACAAATCAGAAGAAATTCAAGAACAGATATATCTAAGCTCAAAAACAATTAAGTTGCAGGTCCCGAGTTCTTAAAGACATGCCCTGATCTCATGACAGATTCCTTAGCGAATGGAAATAAGGCGTAATAATAATACTGCCCAAAAATATGATTATCTTAGACCGAATTTCGCCAACTATTGAAAAATCTCTTCGGAATGAACAGAGTGTTAATGGTGTTTTTTAGACATACTAAAATAACAAGTTATGCAGCTAATCAAATAACCAGTTATAAAGCTAGTAACCTAAATGAGCCTATGTAAGCGGTATTTGAATCCCATGCATTGATTACTTTGGACCAGCTGTCAGACAGTCTATTTGGGTCAATTAAAACCTTGCTTAGGATACGCGTTAAAATAACTAGTCACGTATTTATTTATGTAACTAGGAAAAATCACTAGTTAGGTACAGTCACCCAGAAGTACTGGGTAGTTGAATGTTTAAAATAATTGTGTTGTTTGAGTGAATAATTATTACCAACCTTGAAACACTGCCATCATTAGTACACAGTGCACTGTAAATGTAAATGAAGCAGCCTAAGGAGAAATGTTTGCATGCTTTTTAGAAATAAAAGCAAACATTTTGTCTCTGCAAATATGATTAGCACTCAAGCGGTGTTATTTTTTGTGCAAACATAAAGCATATGCTGGCAAAGTGCTCACTGCATGCCACAGACGGGGAAAAGTAGTTAATTAATCGCTATGATTGCCTACTGTAAAATGTTTTTATGAATAAACATTCGCATAAAAACTTATCATAAATATAATATTTTTAGTAAAAACGTTTAAATATTTTGTAAGAAAATATAAAAACTTTTGTTAAGACAGAAAACACTTAGCAACATATTACTCACTTATTATTATAATTTAATTTTACTCTTTTCACTTTTCATTTAGATTCTTCATGTGTTTTTATAACTTATTTGTTTTCGTGCCTTTCGTGTTGCTCATTTTAACATTGAAACATTTGCCAGGGACTTAAAGCCAAAGAGATTAATTACTGTGATATATTTAAAATGATGTATGTAGATTTATTGCCGGATAAACAGTACAAATTAATTTTTAGTTAGCATTACAAATGTGTGATAATTTGTAATGCATACAAACATATGGGAGATTTCATGTCAAATGAACCGAACTTTTGAAATCGATGTCTTCCGATCGGGATGAAATTTGCACTATAAGTTCTATTGGATAGTAATTCAGACACAATTTTTCAACAAGATCTGAGTTAGAGGGGGTCAAAATTTGACATATTTTTCTCATAGCAAAATTTTTTTCGTAGCAAAATGGTTTAGATAGCTATTTCTTCAGTCTTTCGACACTTTTTTCCGAAATCAATAACTTTTTTGACTATTTTCAAAATGAGCCCTTTTTTTCTCAAAAGAAAGCTTAGATATTTTTCTTGAAGATCTATTTGGTTGCTTAGCGGGATGCGAGTTGGATATCTATCGAAATTGTTTTGTGTTTATTTTGAGTTTTTGCTGAGAACATTCGTATTGCGTGTGTATTAGTGAGAATAACACAATGACCTCAAGGGCATGTTTGGCCACCTACGATTGTTTAAAAACTTGCCGTTGAAATGTCAATATCGAATCAATGCGTGGGAGTGTTGCTGAAAGTCCCAAAACATCATACAACGCACTGAATATCCTCCTATCCACTGCTATTGACTAAGTAACTGACACCTAATGACCAGCGAAGAGGCTTTGTTTCCTGGAATAATTTAATAAGCTATCACTTTTCAGCGTTAATAAAATTATTCTATTGTTATGGTACTTTACTTTTTTCCATGAACTGACATTGTAGTAAATTTAAAGAAATACTTGTTTTGCCTGGCAAGAAATTAATTTATACAAAACATAAATTATTATTATTTTTTTTTTGCATTTTAATGAGCATCACTTTGAAAAAGAAGCAAGCAGACTTATAAAACAAACTGAAAATGTGCTTTAATTAATGTTTCCTTAAAACATGACCTTAAAATCGTGAAAAATTTATTGTTTTTTTTGTTCTTGTAATTTTAGTACACCTGCGTTATTTTTGGGGATTTTTTTTTTAATTTTTGGTCATCATAAATTATGAAGCCCTAGAGGTTCATAAATTAATTTAGCACCAGTAATAAGTTGAATAGAATTGACTTTAATTAGGCAAAAAAAATGGTATTAAATTTTATTATTTATACAATAAGAACGTATATAAAAAATCTATTGAACGTAGCTGTAGCTGCTTCGAATTAACACAATAAATGTCCACCAATTATTAACTTTGTTGGAATATTATTTCTTGTATGTTTGCCAAAAATCTAAAACCATATTTAAATTATAACATATTCAATCAAATGCTTCCGAATGCTGTTGCTGACAACATTTCCTTCATGTAAATCAACATTTTAAACTTAACATACCCTCATATACCTCAAAATAAGTTTGTTATTCCACTTGTCATTTCTGCAATATTAGAGTCCAGTAAGTTATATTTATTTTAATATTATTATTAATTTATTTTAGATTATTATATGTTGGCAGAGTTGATGTAATGATGTCAGTTTGTTCAGACATTTTGCTTCAGTTGTGGTGAAAAATCGTAGATATTTTGGAAAGTAATCGGCCATAACTAAACTGATCCGACTGATATGAAATTTCAAATAATCAAATAATTCAAATATCGATGACTATATTCAATTTTTGAGGACGGACCATACACACTTTAAGCAAGCAGCGATTTGGGGTCTAAAAATTGGGCGCCTCAAACATGCAACAATTTAGAACACTTGCAAATTATTTGTGTTCGTTCAATCGATTTTTTCACAATATCGTACACATTTTACTTATTTAAACAATAAATTAAAAAATCATGCGAAAAAAGTTTGAACTAATCAATAATAAAAAAAAAATTTGGAAATATTGAGTTTTTTATAGAAAAGAAGTTTCATAAGGATAGAATAACCATATAAAAATACACATAGATCGGAAAGTCATGCACTTTTTTATCGCTCATATCTTGCAAACAGTTCGGAATTTTGATTTACTCTCTGAGGCAAAGTTGTAGCCCTTGTCATAAAGATCAAAAATTGTACACAAAAATCGAGGTTGTCCCGTTATCTCAGCCATTTGTGGGCCGATTTTAAATGACAAACGAACCGGAAGAATTCCCGATATATTGATGTATCAATCATGTTTGTAAGTTATTTGGGGGCTACGGAAAGTTGATTTCAACATACAGCCGAATAGACGGACAGACGGACATGGCGATATCGACTTCGCTATCTATAACGATCCAGAATATATATACTTTGTGGGGTCGCAAATGAAAAATGTAGAAATTACAAACGGAATGACAAACTTATACCCATGCCACTCACAGTGAAGGGTATAAAAATAAAAATCAAAGTCTGACAAATATATCTGACAAAAAAAATAAAAATCAAAAAATAACAATTATTTCTGACAAAAAAAATAAAACTCAAAGTTTGACAAATATTCCTGACAAAAAAAATAAAACTCAAAGTCTGACAAATATTCCTGACAAAAAAAAATAAAAATCAAAAATAACAATTATTTCTGACAAAAAAAATAAAAATCAGAAAATAACAATTATGTTGTGATTTTTATTATAAATGTCATAATTGTTACGGTCCCTGCCCAAAACACTTCATTCCTTTAGATTTTATACCATTGCACAGTGGGAGAAATGGCCAATCTAGTGGCGCTTTAAGGAAATTTTAGAATTCTGCTAATTTTTTTTATTTTTTTGGTAACTAAGAAACCAACGGATTTTTGTTTTTTTTTATGCTCTCGATATTCGCCCACCTGCGAGCTTTCAAACTTGTCATATGTTTTAGCAAGTGCATTAATACTTTTGACGCTTTTTTAAAGTTAAAGTTTGTTTACACAACAAAATCATTACTTTATATATATTTTTTTGAATTAGTGTTTAAATTGAAATTATTAGGTATGTATTAAATAAAAAAATATGTTTGTGATTTGTGCTTATATGTTTTTGTTCTTAAATGTGGTAAACAAATGACCTGTGTAAAATAGTGTTTTATTATATGTAACTTAAACTTCTGTGGAATAAAAGTTGGGAGTATTCGACGAATTCCGCTCCAATGTTTGGTTTATTTGTTTCTATGTTCTGTTTTCTATGTCCATGTGAAAAATTAGCTGCAACTTTTTGCAACTTTATGATTTTTTACGTTTTTTAGATGCAATGTCAGAGTCTAAACGCACCCTTTTTTTAATTTGGCACTCTGAACCAGTACTAGCAAAAAAGTTTTTGGCGGTGGAAAATCATGTTTTTTCTAATGTTATTGATCCATCAAAATATAACGAAGAGCAATGTCAACAAATTCGTCAACAATTAAGAAATTTTGTTAATAAACAATGCAGCAGCACGCCCGCGGGCACCATCTATGTGCAAGTTTCTTATACATGTGAAACAGAAATTAAAAAACGAACATGAATACGAAACAAATCTAATGATAGATATTACCTTTGCAACGACGTATGTACAGTGGTGGCCAGCAATTTAAGACAAATATTTGAATTTTTTTCATCAACTGAATTTTAAGTGCGATAGAGCCAAAATAAAAGGACATCTAAGGGTATGAAATTTATTATTAATGTTTCTAGTTTCTGAAAAATGTTTTGAAAAATCGGTAAAACATATTTGGACAAAGATATGTGGAAATACGTTGACCCACCTCAGCGAATATCCGCTGTTTATAATATGATATGAGCGAAACTAATGGAACTAAAAATACGAAATTTGGTCCGAATATTTTATAATAATAATATAATGATAAAAATGTGAGAAAATATGTTAATTTAAAAAAAAAATGTTGGTCAAGTTGTAGAAAAATCTAATGGGTTCGTGGAGAATATGTATGAATTGACACAGTTGAATAAAACACACTTGTGTGTTAAAACAGTCCTCATGCATTCATATTTGTATAAATATTTAAAAAAATAATTGACGATCACATGGAATTTAGCAAACAATTTTTGTCTTAATTACCTGGCCACCACTGTATGTATATAAGACCATTGTATGTTGGACCTACAATGGGTCAAAATCGGAAAAAATATTTTTTAACCCGAATTTCTTTTTCACCAAAAGTTTTTTTTTGATAAATATTAAAAAAATTGAAAAAGCAAAAAAAATTTCCTAAAAATTAAAAAAATAACTTTGGAAAAAAAATAAATTTTGTTTACCTAAAAATTTTTAAAATTTTTATTTTGAAGTATAATTTGGTGAAGGGTATATAAGATTCGGCTCTCTAACTTGTTTTATATTAAAATTTATTAAACTTATCGACATAAAGAGTAAGGTTCGAATGAGGTTCACATTAACGTGAAATTGAGCCCAAACTCGTGTTTTTTAAAGAGGAGATTTTTTGGATAAATATGATATATGAGCGAACCATTTATCGAAATAAAAGAAATCTAAGGAACATAAATAGTGAACATATAAAATCAAAAAAACTTCATCTTCAAGATCAAAATCGCAAAATATTTTTTAAAAAAATCGATTTTTTTATAACTTTTTTCTCCTGTTCAGGTCAATAGGTAGCAAACCGTTCAGAATTGAAGAAAACATTCAACTACAAAAATATACCTAAGATATCAGTAAACAATTCTCTAGAACATAAGAACTTGCTAGGGGTGATTCTTAACACCGCTTAGGTAGGTCAATATAAGTTAGTAAGAAAATAAATAAAGGAATTAAGTGTTTTGGGCCATAAACTATTAAATAATTATAAACTGAAGCCTAATTTTAGGCAGCTTTAAAAAAAATTATTTCTATTTTTTTGCGATTTCGTTTATTCTTCTTTATGACAAGAGCTACAACTTTGCCTCAGAGAGTAAATTAAAATTCCGAACTGTTTGCAAGATATGCGCCTGAGATAATTATAACTTTTTTGCAAAAATGATACCGAAGGCCCAAATCTGTGGGGGCCAATAAAAAAAGTACATGACTATGAGCAAAACTGGGAGGAAATGTTTTTTTCATGGTTATTTGTTATGGTTATTTTTTTCGTGTTGCATTGTGTTATACATTTAATTATTTTTCCGACGATATCAAACACAAATATCCGGTCAATAACAAATGTTTTTATGCAATTCTTTAATAATAAATTTAAAATATTTTATGTTACTAACCTACATATTTACGCCAGCTACACAATAGATTTAATGGTTTTTTGCTGTAGTAACACATATCTGATTAATTTTCTATTTCCATAGACTTTTTAATAATTTCAATTTATGATGTTTTCTATTGTAAAAGCATGGACATAAAAGCTAAAAACAATTTTAATTGAATTTATGATATAACATAGAAAAAAGTGTTTCACTCTTTTTTTGATTTATGATATTTTCTGTTAATAAAACACGTGTCAAAGTATTTTATTTTTATCTACATCTACATTTTCGTGTTGGTGGGTGCATTAAGGCATCGCATAGAAAAACTGAGTTAATTTTATCTGGAAAAAGGATAAGTTGTCGATTTTTGCAATATATCTCATATTTTTACTATCCTATTTGCATATACAAACTTTCTAAGTTTTCTTTATTAAAAAATCATCCCTTCAGTTTAATGTCCACTTTATTGCACGATATCACCCTAATAGTTAAACTTATGTTATATTCAAATTACACGTTTATAAAAATGTACGACACTTTATTATTAATTTATCTTTGTGATATCAAAAAAGCATTTAACGGTGACACAAAATAAAACACTTTCACACACACGTACTATTTAGATAAAAAGCTGTACAAATAAGTACTTAATGAAATGACCTCACGAAAATAATATCCTATATAAATATGATATATAAATAAAAAAGCCGTTTTCTTTTATTGAAGGGTGTGTTTTGCAGTTGACCGTATCGCTTTAATATCTGTTAAATATGTATATGACAGTAAAACAAATAGTCACTAGATTGTTTTTCAAATAAAATTGTTTACATTCGACTGTTCCGAACCTAGCAAATACTTCGTCAAAATATATATTGCTGTGGTTTTCTGCATATCGTCGCCTGTAATGCAAAAGGGCGTAACAACCAAACAAATTTAAATTGGGTTTTTAATGGATATTGGTACAGCGCACAGTGCTTTGTCCCTATATAACGAATGGACAAAAGTAGAAGGAGCTTTCGTAGAGATATGAAATTTGGTACACTAATACCCTTTTGCATTGCTAAATAAAATACAAATTTTCAGCAAATTCGGATGAAGGACTTGCCTACCTGCCATATATCCTGAATATTAAAAATTACGTTTTAGCTAAAATATTGATTAAAATGTCTCACACATTTTCAGTTTTCTCTAGAATTAAGGTGTTTCATTGTATGACAAATTTAACCTTAAAGACAAGGACTCCTTTTACTTCCATATAAGCCTAATTTATATAAAATTCGTTCGACGATTTTATACAAATCGAAATACTATTTTTTGAATATTCTTGAGATAATTCACTTAATTTATATAATTTTCAATTGCAAAATAAATGGTAATAATTATAAAAGTTATTTATTGGAAATATAAATTTTTTTTTAAATAATGTACAAGGGTAAAAATTAAAATTAAAAATTCATATTCAGTGATTTTTATTTCTTAATTTATAATTAAGGATTGTTTTTAATTTTATTAATGACATTTATAATAGCACTGTTTGCTGAATTTATTTATACGCGTATTAAAAAAGTTTACTTTTTCAAATAGTTTTGTTTTTTCAAAATGTATATACAATAAAGTCTACATACAGGAATTCAAATTAAATTTCTTTCGTTGAAAGCTGCATTTGTAAGTTAAAAGTAATGAAATATATTTGTTTAAAAAATAAATTCATATAAAAAAAAATTAAAACAACATCACTTAATTCGGGTTTATCAACATTTCCTATCACGTCCAAAATTTCACCGTTATTAGAATTATTGATTCTGAGCCAAATAACGAATTTTTGTTTTTGTTTTTTGGGCTTTAATGTTCAAAATATTATGAAACATAATAGCCCCGCCCACCCAAAAGTAGGCATGACCGAGAATAAATTTTTCGTTATTTTACTCAGAACCAATAACTCTAATAACGATGAACTTTTGGGCGTTATTTGAATTGTTTTTTTTGCTAAAATCGACATAAGACATGTATTACTATATGTATATCTCATAAAAAAACTTAAAAATTGCTTTAAATTAAAGTAACACAATAATTTTTACTGTATGTAGACTTTCTTGGGCTACTGTACATTACCAATTTTTTCTCTTACAAATTTATATATTTTTATTATTCTTTTACTTGAAACCAGCACTCAGTCAAGTCTAAATGTTTTAAAACAACCATATTGATAAAAAAAAATATTTTTTAAGAAGTTCAACGATCTTAAATACACTAATTTTACTAAAATGTCAAACAACATCATCACTTATTATTCAAAAATCAATATTAATATCGAGAACAATTATAACAAAATTCCAAAATTATAGAATATTTTTTTTAAGTGACAAAAACCATAAATATTACAAACAATACTTAGCAACTCCAATGAACCAATTATTGAAAATAAAAAAACAGGACAAATTTTTAAAGAAAATTTATTCAAAATTTGAAATACATAATTTGTACAATTGATATTACAATTTACATGATTTAATTTAATTTTCAATTTGGGATATAATTAACATTTTATACTAAAATTAACCATAATAAGCATTTTTAAAAATAATTTATTTCAAAGATGCGGCAAAAATTCCGTTAATTTTATTTTTATTTTTAATAAATAAATGTATTAACTATAAAAAGCAATAACAAAAAAATACTACATTTTACACACTTTGTTTATATTCTCCACCAAAGTGAGATATTTTTTAATTTTTTATATGCATTTTTTAAAGCTATGTAAAAACATTCTAGGAGTGAAATTTCACAACAAATTGTTTTTTGGTAATTGAACGTATACATAGTTATTTAAAATATTAAACCAAAAAACATTTTTTTAAAAACCTAAATTTTTATAATATTTTTTGCAAATCTATCTTCAAAAGCACTTTCGTTTCCCTGAAAAATGTTCTGACTTTAGAGCCTTCTCTCAATAATAAATATGGTCATATCAAAATAATTTTTGGATACGTATATTAGTTGTCTTCTTAGCTTTCAAATTATATATATCTTATTAAAATTTGGAAGAAACATTTATTTTCGACTTTTGTGTATAGAACAGAGTACTGTGCAGCGCGTCTTCACTATACTGCCGGAAATCATACATGTCTCGGAATGTCAATCATCTATAAAAATCAGTTTTTTGTCATGCTTTAGTTTAGTGAACGCAATTGGCAATTGAGCGAACTCGGTATTTAAGATTGATTTCTGCTGCAATATTATTAAAAATATCCACCTCCTTTGGAAAAAATTGTGATGACAATGCACAGTGAAGCAGAATCGAAATTTTTTGGAAATATATCCGGTATTTCTAAACGGCTGGTCGGATCGGTATAAAATCGGTATAAAAACGCGGGCATAGCCAGGGAGTTTAAGTTAGTCAAATGCTCAAGAGGCGGCACTATGGGGACTCAAAGTAGGGTGCCTTCGACATTTTTAAACACCTGCAATTTTTTTTGTTTCCATTCCGATTTTAAAGATTTTTATATTTTTGGAAAGCGTTCTGCTAGTTCATGAAAAAACAAAATTTAAATTTTGTGTGTGCTATTTATCTTTTATAATTTTCGAGTTATAGGAATTTTAAAATTTTACCATACCATCAGTCAGTTTTTTCAAAAATATAGGTCGTATTTTTGGACTGAATGGACTCGAATATTTTTTGTTAGTTAGAAATATACACTGAATCAATTAAGTCTCCGTACAGACATACTCATAATATAAACTAGATATTTATGGTCACTTTTCAATACATATTTAAACCTTTTTTTAATTCATTTTATAAAAAATCTTATAAACTAGAAATCAACATAAAAAAACTACAAACATTTTCATTAAAAACATAAAAATTTACATAAATTCAATAATTGTACGAAAAGTATCACCAAAAAAGTCTCCGTACAGTTAACCGTTTTAAGGCAAGGAATCCCAATATTAATTTTAATTGAATTTAATATGTGGTAGGTCCTCCTTTCTGAGCAATTGCAGCATTTTAATGGCTGTGCATGGAATGGACCAGCTTTGTTGTTGTCAGGGAATCTATTTTATACCACTCTTCCATTATAACGGCTTTTAGCTGATCTTTTCTTGTTATATTGTGCTGCCGAACCTTTCTTTCCAAGTGATCCCATATATGCTCAATCGGGTTGAGATCAGGTGACTGAGCTGTGCGATTTAAGTGCTTAAGAACATTATAAATAAGACATTCCTTTACTAATCTAGAGGTGTGATTAGGATCGTTGTCTTGTTGGAAGCAATACAAACGTCCCAAGCCTAATTTTCCAGAACTTTGTTTTAAGTTTTCTTTTAATATATTAAGGTATGCATATTATACCATAGTGTTTTCAAAAAAAATAAGTTATCCCACCCCAGATGAAGTCATGTAACCCCAAACAATAACGTTACCTCCTCCATGCTTTACGGTTAGCGTCAAATGCTTCGGATTCATTTCAGTATTTGGCTTTCTCCATAACATTTCTCTTCCATCAGAACCAAAAACATTCAATTTACTTTCATCGCTAAAAATAACTCGATCCCAAAATAAAAAAACCTTTATCAATATGCTCGATAGCGTAATCCAATCTCTTTTTCATGTTCACTTTTCGAACAAGGGGCTTCTTACGGCTTACTCGACCATTGTATCCATTTAGTTTAAGAGCGTTTCTTACAGTTTGGGGGTTTACCGTTAATTCATCACTAGTTTTCAAGTTTCCCGCAATTAAACATGCGTTAATTTTTGGATTACCTTCTACAAATCGTACAATTCTTCTCTCTAAGTGGTGATCTATTTTTCTTGGATGGTCAGTTCTTTGTTTATTTGCCATTGTTCCGGTTTTTTTGAACTGTTGAATAACGTACTGAATGGAAGAGCGTGGTCTTTTTACAATATCCTTGATTTCGGTTAGATTTTTTCCTTCATTTTGCAAGTTAATAATAATTTTCTTTCTATCCATTAAAATTTGCTTATTTTTGGATTCCCTGACAACAACAAAGCTGGTCCATTCCATGCACAGCCATTAAAATTAAGCAATTGCTTAGAAAGGAGGACCTACCACATATTAAATGCAATTAAGTTTAATATTGGGATTCCTAGCCTTAAAACGGTTAACTGTACGGAGACTTTTTTGGTGATACTTTTCGTACAATTATTGAATTTATGTAAATTTTTATGTTTTTAAGGAAAACGTTTGTATTTTTTTTATGTTGATTTCTAGTTTATAAGATTTTTTATAAAATGAATTAAAAAAAGTTTTAAATATGTATTGAAAAGTGACCATAAATTGCTAGTTTATATTATGAGTATGTCTGTACGGAGACTTAATTGATTCAGTGTATATCACCAATAATATATGAGAAATTTCAGAGCAATATTAATTATGGATCGAAAAATAAAAGATTTTCAATTTAAAAATTCAAAAAATAATTGATTTTTGCTGTTTCATGGGCTTTTTTTAAATAAACATTTATTAAGAACATAACAATTTTATATTTTTCTGCAAGGTATCTTTACGGAGAAAATTTTGGTAAAAAAATTCCTACTTTTTGAATATGTCGCCCCTACGCCCTTCGGAATGTGACATATTTTTCATCAACATTTTAACTTTGGACCCCATGGGCAAAATTGTAAAATTTAAATTTTTTGGATTTTCGCTCCAATTTTTAGGAATTGCAGAATTTTCTTTCACCTTTTGACAAGGTTTTCTACACTTTGTTATTTACAATGAAGGGCCCATTTAAAAAAAAAGTCAAAAAAATTTTTGATTTCGGAAAAAAATATTAAAATTTTTTTATTTTTTTTTAAAGTATTTTTTTTTCGAAAGATTGATGAAAGAGCTATCTAAACTATTTGGGACACATTTTGCTAAGAACAATAGGTAATAAGTTACATGGATAAGAAAAAACACCTGTTTGACCAAAATGTCAAAATTTGACCCCCTATAACTCAGAGTGTTCTCGACCGATCTTGTTGAAAAATTGTGTCTGAGTTACTATCTAATAGAACTAACAGTGGTGCAAATTTCATCGGAAGACATAGATTTCAAAAGTTGGTTCACTTGACATGAAATGCACCATATTCTTACCACCCATTGTTAAACTACACAGAGAAAACAGATTCGTGATAGCAACCGAATTTGTTGCCAATCGAATGATTCTACCTTAGTGACCGAATTTTACAGTTGTGGCTATAGAATTTTAACAAATTTGTAACAAAAGTTTGGTTGCTTTAATCGAAATTCTTCTTTGTCAACTGTCTTTCTGTTGATAGAATCGAAAAATTCTATGTGTACTACCGAATCATTCGATTGGCAACAAATTCGGTTGCTATCAAGAATCTGTATTCTCTGTGTAGATACCAATTGACACTTGTTTGGTTTTGTGACATCAAAAACTCAAATTAAGGTTTTCATGAATACATTTTTGTTTTTTTTTTCTCATATAAAATATATTGTGAAAAACATTGATACGAGTATGGAGCTGAGATTATGAAAACAAAAAATTAAAATGTTTACTCTTGTTTAAGAAAACTGTTTTCTTTCGTGGAAATCATACTTGTTGCAGTTTGAAAAAAATATTGTTTTTCTACATAAAATTGTTATTTGGTTATTCGTTATATTAGCATTCAATTGTACGTGTATTTAAAAGAAATTGTTTTCTATTTTCTTGTATGAATAAGTTTGTTATTTGAGAAATGTTTTTTTTATTAAATATGACTTTTTTACTTTCTCTTTAAAAAATTATTCATACATATTAGAATTTGTCTGCATCTATTAAGTTTAAATAGAGTGCTCAAAAAAAATTATATTGCGAATTTTGACCGTCACTCCCTCTAGAATTTTTCTATGTAATATTAGGATGATAGGATAACGTTAAAGTTGAATTTGACATAAAAAATAAGCGTTTTTTGAATGGACCTGGTCCCCTCGGTATTAAAACTTTTCAAATATTTTTATCTTTTCAAAAAGTACATATTCATTATACATCCTCTTAGAAGTTTTTTAGATAACTTCAAAAGAATAAAAGTACTTTTTTCCCAAGAAAATATCGAAAAATCGCATTTTTCAAATGGATGTAATTTTGGATTCAGTCACGATTTTTAAACAATTCTTTCTTTACTGCATATATACATCTGTTCTTAATCATACAAAGGAAAAATGGAGAAAATCGGGAAATATTTGGAACCGCGGTCATCAAAAAACTGGAGTAGGGTGGGAAAATTTAATTTTCAAATGCGAATATCTCCTAAGCTATAAGAGATAATTGATAGCTACGACGAAGTTTTATGTAGTGCTCGGCAAGAAAATTCGTGTAATTTTTTTGAAATCGGAACACAAACGAAGAAATAGGATCATTTTTAAAATTGAACACACCCGAGGTGTCATACTTTGGGACCCCTGGCCCAGCTCCTGGTTGGCTCATGAGGTCCAAATTCAAAAATTAAACTCGACAACACTTCCTCTTTGCGCATGTGAAATTTCATTCAAATCGGACTAAGGATTTAGAAGTTACAGATTTATTTCCTCTTTTTCTTCTCATACCACTGTGCGACGCTGAAGTTTTGAAGAACATTTACAAGGGGTAAAAATGCAATTTTCTCAGTTTTTGTAAAAATTTTTGCATTACATAATTACCTTTGCAAATTAATTTATAAGAATCGAAATGTGTACGTAATTGTCCTTCTAATAAGATATAAAACATAAAAATTGGTTAAAAAATGTTAAAGTTATTAAAAAATCGCCAGGCCATTAACATGAAATGTAGGAACAAAATTAACATATTTTGAGAAATATTAAAATAAAAGCTTGTTTTACTTAAAATATATCCATATTTACTTGTATATGAGTTTTTGGCTTCGTAGGATACCGTTAACCTATATACCAGCGATAACCAAAAAAAAAATAATTTTTTTAACAGAAGTTTCAAACTCCAATTTAAAATTTTTAAAAACTTTGTTAAACAAATTTCAGAATTTTTTGATCATCACATTGGGATTTATTCAGAATATAATAGGGAATAAAAATATGAAAAAAGTATGACAATAACTTATATAGTTTTTCCGTACCTGTGATTTAAATTTTGCGATTTTCGAGAAAAACTAATTTTTTGGCAATATTTTGACGAATGAGCCGAATTTCATTACTGTTATGAATTTTAAGTAAAACCTATTCAGAATATTATAGTCCAGATAATTTTAAATATAGTCAGAAAGCCTTACTAAAATCGGAAAACGTTAACCCTTAATCGTGAAGGTCAAATATCAAATTTTTCAATATTTGGAATTTCTGTTTATATTTTTGAGCCGATTTTGATGAAACTTAAGAAAAATATAACACAAAAACTAGTATTTACAAAAACAGTAGAAAAATTAAAATTAACCCATAATAGCACTTGGGGTTAAAATGACCCCAAACTTCTAAAACCATAAAAAATAGTCAATTTCAATAATGCTGATCACAATTTGATTTTTATAGGAAACATACTTTAAAATTTTGAAAAATGTTTACAATTTCGTTAAATTTTGAATTTTTCAAACGGCAAAATATTGTATTTATACTTGATTTTTCTTTAATAACGTAATTAATATCTTAATATTTTATTTTTGAATAATAAAATTGATTTTAACCCTTTAGTGCACTTTTGATTTATTAAATTTAAAAAATAACTTGAATTATTCAGTTTATTTAAATCTGAAAAACATTAAAGTTAGCACCATGCATATGGAATGTTTATCGTGATTTTAAAAGTTGAGAGTAATTTTAACCCTAAGTGATATTAAGAGTTAATTTTAATTTTTGTGCTTTTATTATAAATACTAGACTTCATGTTATATTTTACTTAAGTTTCATCAAAATCGGTAAAAAAATGTATAACATTTCGCTATCTTTCCAGGAGAAATTCCAAATATTGAAAAATTTCACTTTTGTCCTTCCAGTGTCTAATTATACTTCTATTTAAGGAATAGTTACTTTACTTACCATTAACTAGTATTATTTATGATTTTGGAATTAATTTTGTATTGAGTTGTTTAGTACTACACAGAGAAAACAAATTCGTAATAGTAATCGAATTTGTTGCTTAGGACCTTGTCATGTTAAAATAACAAGTCACATATCTAAGTATGTAACAGTTGTGACCAGTGGTAAAATTACTCGTTCAAGACAGTCAACCAGCACTGCTGGGTCTTTCAAGAACACATAATCAGTCATACATCCCTGTATACATATATGTATAGTATATGCCTTAGGAAATGTGTAAAATACACTAAACCAAACATTGTTACAACTATGCAGGACAATCTATGTTTGTACTACAAATAAAAATAACTAAAACGAAGAAAATAAAGAGTATGAACAATAGGCAGGCAACATTCGTATGTAGATTCATTTTAGTTTTTTTCTGATTTATCTCACATTTGCTCCAAAGTAACAATTTGCAATTTTTCTGCCACCAAAAAATTAGCATATAATAAACTAAACTTTTCTGTATAAGAATTTGAAATCAACTGGATAGTTTTTTTGGTGATACCCTAATGAACAACATAACAAAATGTATTGTTATTATTGTTGTAACAAAGTTACTTTGGTTCACAATGTTTATCCGTTACAATATTGCGTTGTAGTGAAATAATATCAACAAACAACACAAATAAAAGCAATTACTTTTTTAATTATTGCTTTAGTTGTTATTTTTTTAGTTATTCAATTGATAATGTATTAAAGTTATTCCGCTTGGCATTTGTTTTGTTCAATTCAATTCATTTAATCATGTAGTACTTATTTACAAAGAATTTATTTCAATAGAATTGTTCTTTTTTTCATTTGCTCAATATATTCAGGTGATAGCCAGATAGCGCCATTTTTTTTTTTTTTGGTAAAATTATATTTTTATTTCGTAACGTAAATCGCTAATATACAATTAAACCACGAGATACTTCTTTTATCAACTGACGCTTTTAGGTTCAGAAGCATCATAACATGCAATAAACAATGAACATTTAAATGCACGTACAAACCCGGGTTTCCCGTCCGTTTAAAAAGAAGATTGTGCTAAGTGGGTATACGGGTAAGGGAACTGTCACAGAAATAGTTATGGGAAGGGTTACTCTCGATAGTTTTAACACGTTATATGAAAGGGACGTCGGGCTAGCAGGAGTTAAATTGAAATCTGAAGCTTGACTGTCTCTGTTCTACATAATATTCGTATTATAATACTGGTCACAAAATTGGGATATTGGCTGGAAGTCAAAGTGATCAATCAAAATTTAAGTCACTTGGCCATGTGAGATATCTATGGCCAACACCATATTGTGATTTTTTTTCAATTGTTGCGGGTGTACATATCTCAAATGGGCGTCCAGAACGTACGACATCTTCCATGCTTTTACTACCACAACGAAATTCAGTAAATCACTTACTTATTCCAGCGTTTTGTTTTCAAATTTAAATATTCATAAAAAGTAGACTTAGCAAATTTGCTTAGCGATTTACTTGCATTTTTTAAAAATGCACTAATTTTATATTTCTAATCCCAACAAAGATATATTCTTTAAATAATGGAAAATATTAAATAAATGAACAAATATTTCATTGTTGAACATTTGTAATTAGCCTCCATTATAAACAAGTAACATTAAGTAATAAAACTAATGGAATGTAACCTACGGCTTTTAATGTTTGTTTGATATAAAATAACATTATCTGATTGATTATAAATTAAGCAGAAAACAAATTGTGTATATTAAGGTTGTTAAAGCAACCTTTTACTAAATGTAATAAAAATTGTTTTTGAATTCTCGAAAATATTTGTATTATAGAACAGGGAAAATAAAATACGAAAGTTAGTAAAGAATCCACTGATTTAGTATATATTCTCCACTCACGTGTCCTTTGCTAACATTAATTGGAGCATTCCGTTTGTGGTTTTAACAATTATCATTTGAGATCATATAAAATGTATATATTCTGGTTCTTTATTTGAGACCTTTTACAAGTTTTTTAATAATGTTATGTTCTTTGTGACTATTTATATTACTACGGCAACCATAATATGTTAAAGTTACCATTCACATGATTATATAAATTGTACATAACTAAGTATTGCTTATAATCAAATTTATTAATAATCAAAGATCAAACTTAGCTGTCTTCTTCTTTGTTTTCAACAAAAGATACGTCATCTATTGTAAATCCCACATTTTTAAGTCATACACCCAATAAATTAATAATTTAACATATTTTTTCCCAAAATCTTAACAATCAATTGTGCATTTTGATTATATTATTGAAATCAAGTAATTGAAACTGTTTAAATTCGGATTCTATTTATTATATATTCTGTGGAGTCGTATGGAAAAACTAGGTAACTCCATTTTTTGAAAACTCGAGAAAAGCATATTTAAAGTATTAAACATATTTCACTAACTATTTAATATGAATTTTAAATAATGTTAAAGAATTATGGTTCCATTGAAACGAAAATCGATGTCAGTGACCTTGTTTTTTCGAAAAATGGAGTTACCTAGTTTTTCTAAAATAACTTTTTTTCCAATTTATTTTTAAGTCAACTTTAGTAATCATTTTTAAAAAAAATATTAGCTATTTGACTCAGCATGTTAATGTACCCGTTTTTTTAACGAAAAAATGGAGTCACCCAGTTTTTTCAAAAAATATATTTTCCTTTTATTCTTGTATACATATCTAATTTGGATTCAAATATGTTCTATTTCGCTCTTTCTCTCTTAGTTTTAAAAACAACTTCGTTTTAAACTTCTAATTTTTCTCTTTTTTTAATAAACTATGGAGTTAACTTGTTTTTTTTTTCAAAGTTTTTACATAAAAATAAGTTTTAAATACGAAACTATATCAAAATTTCGATCTGATACGTACTTTCTATTTTTGATGTTATCTCAATTGTCGCAAAAAGTGGAATTACCTAGTTTTTCCATACGACCACATATATCATCTTTTATCTTACAAAAACAATTACGGTTAAATTTTTATTCATTACGACTTGACCCCTGGCTTCGCCCGGTAGCATTTACCAATGTCAGATCTTCAAGTTTCTCCAACCCACCTGCCTGTTCTTATTTATTTGTAAATAAAATATCTAAATTTGTTCTGCATACTTTAGCGAGCTTTTTTATTACAGTGGACTGGACTCAAAAAAAAAAGAAATCCGAGTTTTAACCCGGAATTTTTGATTTTTTTTCTTTACAAACCATCTCCTGTAAATTTCGAATCGAATAAAAAAAAATCAGCCAAATCGCTCCAGCCATTTTTATACCCTTCACCTTCGTAAGAAGGGTATATATAAGTTTGTCATTCCGTTTGTATTTCTACATTTTTCATTTCCGACCCTATAAAGTATATATATTCTGGATCCTTATAGACAGCGGAGTCGATTAAGCCATGTCCGTCTGTCTGTCCGTCTGTCTGTTGAAATCAATTTTCTAAAGACCCCAGATATCTTCGGGATCCAAATCTTCAATAATTCTGTCAGACATGCTTTCGAGAAGTTTGATATTTAAAATCAGCAAAATCGGTCCACAAATGGCTGAGATATGAGGAAAAAACCAAGACAACCTCGATTTTCGACCTATTTTTGACCTATATCTGGATTACTAAGACATTAATATAGACAATATGGATATCGAATGATAGATATTTCAAAGACATTTGCAACGACGTATAAAATACCTAGAACCGTAGTTGGACCTACAATGGTTCAAAATCGGAAAAAAAATTTTAACCCGAATTTTTTTTTTCAAAAAAAAAAATTAAAAAAACATAAAAAAAAAATTTTTAAATTTAAAAAAAAAATTAAAATTTATAACAATCGAAAAAAAAAATAACAATCGAAAAATTTTTTTTTCCAAAAAATGAAAAAGACAACTGGAAAAAAATTAAATTTTGTTTACCTAAAAATATTTAAAATTTTTAAGTATAATTTGGTGAAGGTATATATAGAAGATAGATAGAAGATATATATTAATTAAATGATTAATTAAAACCTTCATGTAAATACAAAATCCTAATTTTGAGGATTAAAGCAGGCACTTTTTCACTTATAAAATCAAAAAGGGCGATAAATCGAAAAATCTGCAACAGTTGGTGTAATGGCAAAAGGTGCCCTTTTAAATGAGTACAGGAATGATGATAATTGCTGCAAAGAGAAACAAGGAAAACTTGCTGACACTTATATGAATTCATCATTTTAATGTTATCTTCTCTGTTTTCTAGGTTAAATGCATTTACGATTAAGAAGCTAAGTAATGTAATGTAGTAGATTTATTTTTATAAGCAGCTGACGAAATAATAAATTGTTATCTTTAAGTACGTAAATATATAGTGTGTTAAATATGTATGATGGAATTAGGATAAAGGTTTGAAAAAGGCTATAAACAAAAACCTTGAACTCTAATATCTAAAATATAGAAAGTGACTTGACATTAATAATCCCTTTATATATTTTTATGCAATCAAATTGTTACAAATACAAATATTTTTTTTGTTAAGCCACAAAATTATCACTATTTAAATATATTTCATCTTCAAAATGGTCCGTATAAACTTTCAGTCATAAATGTTCTTAATGTCAGTTGACAAAATGTTATTTTTTGTTATTTTCTTTTTACATAAAATTTTATTACACTACTAGCAGACCCGGTGCGCTTCGCCACCCCAATTAGAAGAAAGAAATAGTACTATTAAGTCTCCGTTTGTGAATCTAATTGTAAATGTCTAATTTCATATTTCTGGGTCCATTATTATAGAAAATGCAAAATGTGTTCCTAATTTTAAATTTTTATGTTTATTATTATAAAATATTCAAAAAGTACCATTGCAATAAGGAAATAGTACCATTGATTATCACTTTTAAATTCGCATTCACTAAACCATATCCCGTCAAGTTTGAATTTTAGATTTGTATATCATTTCCTATATTATCAACTAATTTTGTTTCTATAATACTTAGATTTAATAAATTATCACAAAACCGAAACCGATCGGTTTTTAATTTTTTAAAACCGAAACCGTGGTTTTGAAATTCTTCGATTTTTTGGAAACTCTAGGTCCATTATTATAGGAAATTCAAAAAAGTACCATTAGAATATATAAAAAGTACCAAAAATCCCCCACTTGTGGTTTCCCACTCACTCGGGTCCATATAAGCTTAATTTCATGGCTTTAGGTTCATTGGTGTAGAAATTACAAAAAGTACCATTCGAATAAAGAAAAAGTACCAAAAAGTCTCCCCTAGAATTCTAACTCACTTAGGACCATGTAGTATGCTTAATTTCATGTTTTAAGTCCATTGCTATAGAAAATTAAAAAAAAGTACCATTAGATTAAACAAAAGGTACCATGAGGTATCCGCTTGAATTTTCAATCACTTAGGACCATATACGCTTAATTTCATATTTCTAGGTCCATTATGTTATAGAAAATTCAAAAAGTAACATTAGAATATAGAAAAAGTACCAAAAAAACACCCACTTGTAGTTGCTCACCCACTCGGGTCCGTATAACCTTTATTTAATGTTTCTAGGTTCATTGGTGAAGAAATTACAAAAAGTACCATTTGAATAAAGAATAAGTACCAAAAAGTCTCCCCCTAGACTTCTCACTCACTTAGGACCATATATGTTTAATTTCGTGTCTAAGTCCATTGTTATAGAAAATTCAAAAAAGTAACATTAGAATATAGAAAAAGTACCAAAAAGCAGCCACTTGCGGATTACCACTCACTCTGGTCCATATAACCTTTATTTCATATTTCAAGGTTCATTGGTGAAGAAATTACAAAAAGCACCATTCGAATAAAGAAAAAGTACCAAAAAGTCTCCCGCTAGAATTCTAACTCACTTAGGACCATGTATGCTTAATTTCATGTTTTTAAGTCCATTGCTATAGAAAATTAAAAAAAGTAGCATTAGAATAAACAAAAGGTACCATGAGGTATCCGCTTGAATTTTCAATCACTTAGGACCATATACGCTTAATTTCATATTTCTAGGTCCATTATATTATAGAAAATTCAAAAAGTACCATTAGAATATAGAAAAAGTACTAAAAAGTATACACTTGTGGTTTTCCAGTCACTCGGGTTCATATAAGCTTTATTTCATGATTCTAGGTTCATTGGTGAAGAAATTACAAAAAGTACCATTCGAATAAAGAAAAAGTACCAAAAAGTGGCCCCCTAGAATTCTAATTCACTTAGGACCATGTATGCTTAATTTCATGTTTTTAAGTCCATTGCTATAGAAAATTAAAAAAGTATCATTAGAATAAACAAAAAGTAGCATGAAGTATCCGCTTGAACTTTCAATCACTTAGGACCATATACGCTTAATTTCATATTTCTATGTCCATTATATTACAGAAAATTCAAAAAGTACCATTAGAATATAGAAAAAGTACCAAAAAGCACCCACTTGTAGTTTCCACTCACTCGGTTCCATATAAGCTTTATTTCATGTTTCTAGGTTCATTGGTGAAGAAATTACAAAAAGTACCAATCGAATAAAGAAAAAGTACCACAAAGTGTCCCCATAGAATTTTCACTTACTTAGGACCATATATGCTTAATTTCATGTTTCTAAGTTCATTGTTATAGAAAATTCAAAAAAGTACTATTAGAATAAACAAAAAGTACCAAAAAGTCTCCCCCTAGAATTCTCACTCACTTAGGACCATATATGCTTAACTTCATATTTCTATGTCCATTATTACAGAAAATTCAAAAAGTACCATTCGAATATAGAAAAAGTACCAAAAAGCAGTCACTTGTAGATTCCCACTCACTCCGGTCTTAATTTCATGTTTTTAGGTTCATTGGTGAAGAAATTACAAAAAGTACCATTCGAATAAAGAAAAAGTACCAAAAAGTCTCCCCCTAGAATTATCACTTACTTAGGACCATATATGCTTAATTTCATGTTTCTAAGTCCATAGTTATAGAAAATTCAAAAAAGTACCATTAGAATATAGAAAAAGTACCAAAAAACCCACACTTGTGGTTTCCCACTCACTCGGTTTATATATAAGCTTTATTTCATGTTTCTAGGTTCATTGGTGAAGAAATTACAAAAAGTACCATTCCAATAAAGAAAAAGTACCAAAAAGTCTCCCCCTAGAATTCTCACTCACTTAGGACCATATATGTTTAATTTCATGTTTCTAAGTCCATTATTATAGAAATTTCAAAAAGTACCATTAGATGAACAAAAAAGTACCTATAGTACAGTTCACACATTTTGGTACCTAAATATTATCCCCTATTCCTAACACTAACTTCACTCAAATACATATCAGCTAACTTTAATGTCGATAACTGAAATAATTTAAATTTTAAAAAATTACCATTAGGAGAAAAGTACCAATTTCCCTTTTCTTACTTGAACACCCCTCAAGTTTGAAATTTAAAAATATTCCATTTTGCCAAAATTGTTTATGCAACAGGCATGTATCAAAATATTAAAATCTGTGTTAATGTGCCCAAGAATAAATATGTTTTAAAAAAAGTACCAAACTGTTTACCCGGATTTGGCCCAATATACACCTTGGTACTCGAGTTCCAAATAACACGCTGTTAGTTAATTTTTGTATGAATCCAGGAACCAACGTTAAAAAAAATTATCAAAATTGGATTAATAATTTCAAATATAATGTATTTTCCCGATTTTATCCCCTTTTTGGTACCTTTTTTATCCCCATTGAGGTGGTACAATTTCATTCAAATAAATTTCTGTAACGTGGTGGGAGCTCATAATAAAATATTCGTATGTCTATGTCAAATTATAGAAAAACATATTTTATGAAAAAGTACCAAAAATTAACACAATTTTTATCCCTTAAAGGTTCGAATTTCCAAAAAGTACCAAACTTATATTTTTTATTTTTTGTTAATTAAAGAATACGATTTAAAATTTGTTTCTATGTTTATTGGTTTAAAAGATACATAGGGTGCAAAAAAAGTACCAAAATACAGTTTTTACCCGTTTTCTCCCCTAAAAGTTTCGAATTTCCAAAAAGTACGAAACACCTGTCAGCTTATTTTTTAAATGGAGTAACATGATATTTTAAGTTTTTTTATATCTTTATTAGTTTTGAAGATATAAGGTTACCGAATTTACCCGTTTTTACCCTTTTTTACCCCCTATACGTTCGAATTTCCAAAAATCCCTTCTTATCGGATCGTTTTGGGGAGGGAGGAACCCACAGTTAAAATTTCGTGATTCTAGCTTCAGCCGTTTGGGCTGTGCGATGATGAATCAGTCAGTCAGTCAGTCAGTCAGTCAGTAACGTTACTCTTTTATATATATAGATAATCCACTTAAATTGAAAATATGTACTTTGGAAAAATTGCATGGCATATACTTTTCAGTATGAAACGAAAGGATAAAAATAATAAAAAAAAAACTAAATCGTTTCCATCATAAATTTGCACATCATGTGAGTATAAATATCTTTCTTACTTTGGTGACATTGATTATTTTAACAAAGATAATAAAATAAGTATCAGGAAACACACGAGTACAAGTATTCACACAAGCTTAACTATTGGGGGTATAGAAAGATTTCGTTTGACACATTTAAATTATCTTACTTTAGGACAAATCAAATTTGTTAGCAAACAAACGATTCAGTTATAGCAAGTATTTTATAAATGATAAAAAACATTTGCTTTCATCTAATATTTATCAAGTTGTTGGTGGAGTGCCATACAGACTTCTCAATTTATTAGGGTCTTAAAGAGTTCTCCAGATTTAACTTTTCAAAAATAAGAGGCGAAATTAAAAAGGTCGAAGAAAAATAAATTTACTGCGATTTTGTTCATGCTTACAGAGACAGAAAGTGGCACAACGAACTACATACTTAAAAGCTTTATGACTTTTGCCATTGAAAAGAAGTAAAGCTTTAACAGAAAAGAATCATAAAAAGTACAATTTCCTTATTGAATTTTTGAATGTAATAGTGTTACTTACTGTTAACAGGAGGTTGATTTTGTTTACAGCTGTGAAAAATTATCATTGTCTCATCACCAATGTCACTGCTTTTGTTAGAGGATTATAATAACACATGCAAGTACAAGAATCTCCACGCACATGTATTTTTCTCTCTTTTCGTTTTTGACTTTTTTCTCCAAACAGATACAAATAATCAAGAATGTTTAAGTTGGAACCTTAAAGAAAACAAGTAAGAAAGATGGTCGGTCAAGCCTGACAATATAATACCCTACACCAAGTAAATGCGTAAAAACATTTCACTTTGAGATATCAATAATTTATATTCGTGAGTGATTTTCGGAAGTGGGCCTTATATGGGATCTATGACCAATTATGTACCGATCACCATGAAATTAGGTCATGTGATTTATGTCTATATGAAAGTTATTTATGTTGAATTTTGTGTGTATTCGAACATTTTTAAGAGATTTATGCACGTTAAACTGATTTTCGGAAGTGGGTCCATATGGGAGCTATGACTAATTATAGTCCGATAGTAACTAAATTTGGTGACATGAATTTTGTATACATAAAACATATTTGGAGCGAATTTTGTGTAGATACCTATATAAATTTAACATTTTTGACCGATAAAGTCCAATTTCGGGAGTATATTTGTATGGGGTCTTGGTGAAATAATGGGCCGAAAAAATTATATGTACCAAACTGTCTGTCTGTCTGTTGAAATCAATTTTCTGAACACCCCAGATATCTACGGGATCCAAATCTTCAATAATTCTGTCAGACATGCTTTCGAGAAATTTGCTATTTAAAATCAGCAAAATCGGTCCATAAATAACGGAGATATGAGCAAAAAACAGGGACAACCTCGATTTTTGACCTTTTTTCGATCTATATCTGGATTAATAAATCATTAATATAGACAATATGGATATCTGATGATAGATATTTCAAAGTCCATTGCAACGATGTAGATAAGGCTATAGTAAGTTGGACCTACAATGGGTCAAAAACGGGAAAAATATTTTTTAACCCGAATTTTTTCCAAAAAAAAAAAATTTTTAAAAAAATTTTTTTAAAAAAAATTAAAAGACAATTTCAAAAAAAAAAAAAAATTTGAAAAACAATTAAAAAAATTAAATTTTGTTTACCTAAAAATATTTAAAAAAATTTATTTTAAAGTATAATTTGGTGAAGGGTATATAAGATTAGACACAGCCGAATATAGTTCTCTTACTTGTTTTTTTTAATTTTGTTCACCTGAAAATAAAATGTATTTTAAAGTAAAATTTGGTGAAGGGTATATAAGTTGTTTTTTTAAAAATGCATGTATTTTATATTTTTAATATTTTTTAATTTGCTGTCATGCTAAGTTTTGACTACAGATATAAAAGGGTTAGCTAGTCCTAGATACATGAAATTATAAAATTCTAAATTACCAACACATGTGTTTCCTATAACATTTTTGATAAAAACTAGACTACAAGAAGCAGTAGCAACGAAAAAACACAAGTAGTCTAGTTAAAAAATTAATAAAAACTCGGAGTCAATAATTACTACTACTACTGCTACCTTCACATTTTGGTAGCAGTAGTTGTAGTAGTACTAATAAAAGAATAATTTAAAAGTAGCAGAGTAATTTATTTTTTATTGCTACCTTAAAAAAGAAAAATTCTGCTACTTTTAAAATTTAGTAGTAATAGAAGTAGCAGTTGAGGTAGTAGAAGAAGTAGCAGCTAAGTAGCAGTTGAGGTAGCAATAAAATAAGTCAAAATTAAAAATCTTCAGCCAAAAAAGTATATTATGTGTTGTTGTGAATGTATATTTGTGTAAGTTGGTCGTGTTGTAAACAAAAGTTCGGCTTTTTTGTTATACACACAGAAAACTCGATCTTTCTGTTAGCAACACGAATATCTGAGACGAATAATTCTTTCAAACTCTCTCAAAACAAAAACAACACACAGTGTTTAATTCTGTCAATTTTGGTGTTATGACTGAAGATTTTTTTTGACTACTTTTATTATTACCTTAACTGCTGCATCAACTGCTACCTTAAAAATTAAAACTCGATATAGAGCAGTAGCAATGATTTGTATTTTTATGCTACTAGTCCATTTACAATTCATGTTTTATTACTACTGCTCTGTTAAGAGTTTTATATTTTGAAGGTAGCAGTAGTTTTAAAAAAACAAGAAAACGAAAAAAGACAAATGTTACTGCTACCGCTACATACACTTTTTTGAAGCAGTAGTTGTAGCAACAGTTAAAAATTTGTTAGTTATCGTAGCTTTTTAAACACTGGTTTGCACACTAATGCCCGTAATTTCAACAAATAGACATCTATCTATCAGTGCTGAGCTACTCATAAAGTAAAAATAATTCGGGTAATGGTTGCCCATAGTAAATTTATCTTTTTTTCCCTAGGTAAGAATAAGGTGTAACATCTCGTGCAACAAACCAGTTCCTTGTAAATAATTTTTTTTATTGAGTTTAGATTTTCATACTACAATTTAAATCACATCCATTTATTTCTCTAACATTATTGTATCTGCCAACAGTTCTTTGCAGTTGTTGCACATTCTGATTCAAGTGCCACTTTTCTTATGGGAACTTCTTCTGTTCATTTTAGAAAACACACCCCAAAGTTATTTCAGTAACGTTACTGTGTCATACAAATGTTATCCAATAGTATGTCGGAGATGCCAAGGTTAGATGTGAATAAATTTATAATGATACGAAGATTTAGCACGAATGTTACGTTGTGAGCAACAGGTTTCCAACAATGGCTAAAAGTAATATTACACTGTATCAAACAGTTGCAGCCATATGGGTACCTCGTCATCGGGTGGCATTGTAAGGATATTGCAGATGTTACTAGATGCAGACAATCGTGTATAGGTTCTTGCTGCAACTTTGGAATGCGCAGTAACATTACTTTGGGTCAAGTTCGTAGAGGCCAAAAATGCATTGTTAAGTGCAGTCATTGTAACCCTGACAGTGAATGTAAAATGATTTAAGGGGCTACGACATTTAAATTTAAAGTAAATTTTTAAATTTATCGAAGGTTTATAAATCAAATTTTGTATCGAAATTTTGTTTTATACACCTTTGATAAAAACTGTTTATGAATATGTGGGTATATATGAAAATATGGCTTAAACTATTTATAATAATTGTTTAATTTTAATTTTATTTTTTTAATTTTACTTGTTTTCAATAATATTTTTCTCCGTTTTATTTCAATATTGTTTTATTTTTACGTGTTTCATTTTTCTAAACGATGTGCTGCATTACGGTTGACGCTGTAGACTGGCGTGTGTTGTTAATATGAAGCAGCTAATATTTTAAAATCACACTAAAAGGAATAAAGGCACAAATACTAAGAAAGCAGAAAAGTATGGTATGTATGTACGTCTTTAGAAAGGAAACCGCCTTTTTATATTCCCCACACATTGTTGGCATATGATTGTTGATGATACTTTCAGCAACAATGTTTATAAACATATTGCTTTACTCCGAAAGTTTTATTCTATTCTCAACATATTGATGTCTTGCCCACATATCGAAAGTCACATGTTACCATCTCATAACTTAATTTATTTTAATATTTTTATCATGTCAAACGTACGGATATTATTTGACGTCTTTATATGAAGTAAAAAGTGGCTTTTTTGATAATGAAAAAATACTACGAATATTTTCATTGTTGTTTGTCAAAAATATCCTATTTTCATTTAAGTTCACGTTAATGTTTTGCTAAACATCAACACTAAAATATTCGATTTTTTAATTCATTACAAAGAATGTATCTAATAGAACAGTTTAGTTTTGATATCCTATTTAAATTATTGGGTTATTTCAAATTTCATCGACCCAAAAATAAAGTTTTACACAGCAAATACTTAGTAATGACTTGCTATTACAAAACACAGACTACTCCATATTATATGCATTACTTAGAAGCAATCTGCAAAGCAAAATTATTTCGGTTAATTCAAATTGATTTAAAATATTTTTAAGTCATTAAATTTGTTTGATTTCTTAAACTCTTGGAAAATTAATAAAATTGTGTATTTTTTTTCCAAAAATTCATAAAATTCTTAAGAATTAATTCATAAAAGATTCTTGCAAAAATAAATCAAAAAAATCAGTTAATTTTCTTTTTTGAAAATTTATATTTTTAAAACGCCATAAAATATTTGTTAAATTTGTTAAACAAAAAAAAATTATTTCAATTTCGTGCACAGTGTTATCAATGTGATAGAACAACTTCAAAACGCTACAATGTTGTCTCCCAATCGCTAAAATGGGCGATTTCGTCCATTATACAACTCTATATTCCATACTTAATTTCTTCGCTTTTAATGTAAATAACTTAATGACACATTTATGTACTTTTATATTATTTTCCATAAAAGTGCATTTTAAAATTGAAATAATAAAAAAAGAACAACACAGTAATTAAGAATAATTTAAATCCAATACGTTCGCACCATTTGTATGACAGCGTGTTATTAAGCAATTAATACTCGTACTAATTAAATAAAATTAAACATAAAGTCTGCCTGCCTGCTGAGTTACCATCAATAAAACATTTAAATATAAAACAACAATTAAAAAGTTGTTCTAACTAATTGGTCACTTGCACGCCATCACTAAAACATTTCAAGTTTTCAATAATATTGCGGTCAAATTTTTATTATATGTAAATATATATTGTAGCTACAATAATATTATAAATTTAAGATTTTGCTTAGGGATTTGCAGTCATGTTTTCTGCAAATTTCTGTTCTTTTACATAGTTTTATTTTAATTACACACTAAAAATAAACTCACTTATTTCGGCGTTTAACATTTGTGTGGCCATCCTCAATGTAGGGTTTGTCGTTCTGTGTGTAACACTTATATCCAGAGACCGATTACTTAACAATTATGACATTTAAAATAAAAATCACAACATAATTTTGATTTTCTGATTTTTTTTTTCTGTCAGAAATATTTGTCAGACTTTGATTTTTATTTTTTTAGTCAAAATTACCAAATTTTGGCAAAAAAAATCTTAGTTGCTATAATTTTTTCAGTATTCTTTAAAATTATGAAAATTTAATAAAATAAAATTGTATTTCTAAGGAAATCAACTTAATGAACTTGAGCTTGGATAATTAATAATATAATAATCTGCATAAAACGTTCGACAAAATAACCACTAATATTAAAATTCAGCATTTAATTAATAATTTTCTGTGCAAACTAATTTTGTGTTGCAAACAAATCTATGTATATAATCAAATCATTCGATTGCCAAATAGTCATAATAAATATTGCAACTTTAAGCAGAAAACTTGTAAAGAAATTCCCAGAAAATGTTTCCCGATTAGGAACCCTAATCACGATACATATGTACATGCTACATATATTCGTCTGTGCCGAATCTTATATACCCTTCACCAAATTATAGGTATATATAATTTTATTTTAAATTTTTTTTATATATTTGGAATTTCATGTCAAGTGAACCATCTTTTGAAATCGATGTCTTCCGACCGGGATGAAATTTGCACCAAGGTTAGTTCTTCAAACACAATTTTTCAACTAGATCAGTCGAGAACTATCTGAGTTAGATATTTCCCTTGAAGACCTATTTGGTCGCCTAGTGGGATGCGAGTTGAATATCTATCAAAATAAATGTTTTGTAACTCAAAACATAAATTTTTTTACTTTTTTTGTTAAATCAAAAACATTGTTAACTTTTTTTTCCAATTTTTATTTTTATTTTTTTTTAGCTTTAAGACCTTTTTGGCCGTTTAGTGGAATGCGAGTGGGATACCCAGCAAAATCTTATATTCTTCACCACTTATACATTGACATTTTAACACATTATTTTAACACGGTGCACAGTGGGAGAAATTGCCAATCTAGTGGCGCTTTAAGGAAATTTTAAATTTTAGAATTCTGCTAATTTTTTAAATATTTTTGGTAACTAAGAAACCAACGGATTTTTGGTTTTTTTGTTTTGTTTTGCTCTCGATATTCGCCCACCTGTGAGCTTTCAAACTTGTCATATGTTTTAGCAAGTGCATTAATACTTTTTGCGCTTTTTTAAAGTTAAAGTTTGTTTACACAACAAAATCATTACTTTATATATATTCTTTTGAATTAGTGTTTAAATTGAAATTATTAGGTATGTATTAAATAAAAAAATATGTTTGTGATTTGTGCTTATATGTTTTTGTTCTTAAATGTGGTAAACAAATGACTTGTGTAAAATAGTGTTTTATTATATGTAACTTAAACTTCTGTGGAATAGAAGTTGGGAGTATTCGACAAATTCCGCTCCAATGTTTGGTTTATTTGTTTCTATGTTCTGTTTTCTATGTCCATGTGAAAAATTAGCTGCAACTTTTAGCAACTTTATGATTTTTTACGTTTTTTAGATGCAATGTCAGAGTCTAAACGCACCCTTTTTTTAATTTGGCACTCTGAACCAGTACTAGCAAAAAAGTTTTTGGCGGTGGAAAATCATGTTTTTTCTAATGTTATTGATCCATCAAAAAAGAACAATGTAAACAAATTCGTCAACAATTAAGAAATTTTGTTAATAAACTGCGGTACAAGTGGACAACTAGTCACAGAATCATGACAAAATTCGCAGATCAAAATAAAGAATGGTTAGAAGGAGATCTTATTTTTCCAGAACCAGCCATTGATCGTCGTAAATATACAAATTTTTCAGAGTGCTCAACTAAAACTCAAATAAAAAAAGGTTTCTTCTATTGTTGATAAGACGCCAGCAGAAGAGTTAATGTTAGCAACGCGCATTAGTCTTTTCAAATCTGGAAAAAGGAATGCTTCACAAGTTGTTTCGAAATTGAGCTCAGAACCTACAATAGCTTCAAAAATTATTAAAACTGTAAATGCTGAGCCAAAAGCACCTATTCCATATACACCTGAGGAAGCTTTGGCCCTATATATAGATGGAGACTACTCAAAAAATACATATAAATTAATGCAATATGGTGCCAAAGAGCGAAATTGTAACATTTATCCAAGCTACGATGTTTTAGCTAAAACTAAAAAAGAGTGTTAGCCCAATGACATACGCGTAACTGAACGTTCAGCAGAAATAAATTTACAGTCTTATTAACCATACTGTTGGACGTATATTACAGGGTTTTCCAGCAGCATTTGAGGACCTCGTAGTTGAATGCAATAACAGCGATTGCATAAAAAAAATAAAAGCCATTTATAAATGGGGTTGTGATGGAAGCAGTGGTCACTCTAATTACGGGCAATGCGTTAATGTTCCCGAAACTGGAACTATTGATCAGCATTTATTTGCTGTATGTATTGTACCTTTGCTAATAAAAAATGGATCGTCAATACTAGGGAAAAAAATCGACCTTCTTCAACTAGGTTCTGCAGACCTATTAAACTAATTTTTGAAAAAGAGTCAGCAGACTTAGTTCGGGATGAGGTTGAAAATGTTAAGAGGCAAATTGCTCAAATTTTACCTACAACATTAAATCATTTGAAAATACAACATGAATTCCATTTGACGGAAAAGTTTTCAACGCCATAGCGGAGTCATCATCACAGACTTGCGGAATTTGTGGATCAACTCCAAAATTGTTTAACATTACTAATCAGTAGTCAGCAATTGAAGTCATTACCAAGTTTTTGCAGGGTATCTATCAAAATAAATATTTTGTAACTCAAGATATACAATTTTTGACTTTTTTTATAAAATCGAACTTTTTTTCCATAATGGGCAATTTTCAAAATTTTTTTTTTTGCTCAAAACAAAGATTTCGTCGATTCCTTTACGAGGTTTTGGGTCGCTTAGTGGGATGCAAGTGGGATATATACCCAAATTAATGTTTTGCAACTCACGACATAAAATTTTGTGACTATTTTTGCAAAAAAAAAACAAACAAAATTTCGAAAGATTTAAGAAATAGCTATCAAACTATTTAGGACACATTTTGTTAAGAGTAATAGGTAATAAGTAACATGGATGAGAAAAAACACGTGTTTGGTCTGAATTACAATCCAATAGAACTAGTCTTAGTGCAAATTTCATCCGGATCGGAAGACATCGGTAACAAGATTTAAAAAAAATATTTTTTAATTTTTTTTCAAAATCTTGTTTTGAATTGTTTTTTTTAAATTTATTAGTGAAAAAAATTTATGAAAATTTTTTTTTTTAAATTTAAAAAAAAAACTTAAATTTGATTGTGAAATATTTAATATCAAAAACATATTTTTGTTTGGTGAAAAATTTGTTTGGATTAAAAAATATTTTTCACGATTTTGACCCATTATTGGCCTTTTTATAGCGTTATATACGTCGTTGCAAAGGTCTTTAAAATATATATACTTAGATATCAATATTGTCTATATTAATGACTTAGTAATCCAGATATAGGTCATAGATACGTAATATATCTATGTTGTTTTGGTTTTTCCATTTTGATTAGCAACCGAACCGGGCCTTCAGCGGATATATTGTTGTATGAATCACATATGTATGTAAGTTATTTGGGGCTACAAAATGCTGATTTCAACATATAGACCAAACGGACATGACTATATCGACATCGCTATTTATAGCGATGCAGAATATATATAATTTATAGGGTCGCAAATTAAAAATGTAGAAATTGCAAACGGAATGACAAACATATAATGGGAAGGGTATAAAAATAAGGCTGAAAAAATTGTTTGCGTAAAAAAAGTCGGCTTAAAAAATATCGTTGGAGGGGCCTTAAAAAATGTCTATCATTATACATCTATTTATAGGTATATATATAAAATAGGTACAAAATCGAGGTAGTCATCGGAAACTTGTGGGCTGATATTCCCGAATTTACATAATTATTATATCTACATATATAATAGTGACATGTGTAGGGTATCATTTGGGCAGTCATACAGAATTATACTATCTTACTTGTTGTTATTAAACCCCATGTCGAGTCCTTTGGTTCAGTATACACCTTTGCACGCGTTCTCTTTTATAATGATAAAGAGGAAAGAAACACAAGATGAGGAAATAAACAAGTTTCGCCTTGGTTAACAAAATATTCAGCAACACATAACTCATCTACCTAAACCATTTACATTAATAATTCCGTTGGTAGAAAGAACCAGAAAAAGAACTTTGCATAGTTATTGTGCATAGTGTCTATTAAAGTATGTACTAGTTACTAAGAGCACTTAAGCATAATGAAATTTTTATTTTATTAAAGGATTATAAAACAACATTTCCATACGAAATTTATTTTATAAACCTTTGATATAAATTCTATTATGAAGAAGTGGGAAAATATTCATTTATGTTTTATTACTATTGCTTGAGAAAAAATTTTAAAATAAAATAATAAACTGGTATTAAATAAAAATCAACTTTTCAAAGCTGGTACAGAAAGTTTTGCAATCTAAGACTGCACTAATGGTGTTTTCTTTTCTGGCATAAATGATGCATTTATTCTGCCTTTTACTCTTCTTTGCGTTCTTTTCTGAAAAAAATGTTGTTTTATCGTTTTCTTTTCTAATAATGTTACCCTAAAACCCTGAATATATGCTACATGTTTCACCCTCAATTTTATCAAAGGGTTAGAAATGCACCACTTTTTATGTAAGCAAAAAGTATAGTTTTATAATATTTCGAAGCTACATAAAAGAAAATTGCATAAATGGTAATAAACAAATTCCGAACTGTAAGTTGGATTTGTTGTATCTATTTGGCGAGACCAAAGTAGATTATTAATAATTTGTTACACGAAATGTAACAAATGTAGGGCACAATAGCGACGGTGTATATCAGCAAATATTGATGAGCAAAATTCAAGAAATTGAATATACTTACTTGATTTGGTGGAGAAGGGAACCTTTTTCCAGAAATGAAAGAGAGTTTGTAGTTTTAATTTTAAAAGAGATTTAAAATTTATTTGTGTTTGTATTAATTGTTGTTTAATTTTAAAAGAACTTTAAAATTTGTTTTATTTTAATGTTTCTCTTTAGTTTATTGATGATAAACGTTTTGTTTTATAATGCAGTTGTTCACTTATGTTTTTGTATTTGTTTGTGCGTTGCACTTTTAAATGTTTGTATTGTTGTTAGTGTTTTTATCACTTATGTATTTTAAATGTTTCTTTAATTTTAACAATTGTAAATTGTTTTGATGGTTTTGTTGTGATTTTTTAATTATTGGTTTTGTCCACTGTTCACTGTTGTAGTTGATGTTGTTTTTATGGTTTGTCGATGACAAGTGTCTTCTTTTCTTCTTTTGCGTTGGCGCTTTGGAACGGGGCGTTCTTACACAGCATGAATTGTCAGTTTTAGTCGAAGTCGATCAGGTCGTTCATAATGCGAGCGATGGCGACTGATCGATCTTCGACAGGTAATGATTTTTGTTCTATTGTGATCGTTAAAAGTGCAACACATTATGAGGGTATGGGTAACATTTAGTAAATGGTACAAAATATATAGGCAACATTTTGTGTCAGAAAAGTAAACACCATAAGACTGGTTTAAGGTGCCACCTTGCCGATTTTCTATGCTCCTAAGGTGTAACATTGTAGTCCGTCATGTAAAAACAAATATCAGAGAATTGAAACAGAATTCTGTTGATTTTTGTCATGTTGAAATATTTGCAGCCGTATTTTTACAATATTAAATATTATTTAGCACGTGACATTAAAAATAAATTTGCCATTAGGTTTGTGATAAGAATTTTCTTTATTATTTATTGGTTTGACATACATTTTATATAATACTTCAATAATATTTGGTATTTTTCGTTCGGCGATAGCCCTTCAGCTGCTTTATCGAAATAATCTTTATACAATATTTTAGTGGATCTCATTTAATTGTCCCAATTGTGCATCGCATTGATAATGCCGTCCTTCTTTCGGCACTCCTTTGACACATCTAAATATGCATTTTAAAATGATAAAAATATTTGTTATTGAAAAAAGAAACACTTGCGATAGTGAATCATATAGAAAATCAAAATACAATGATTATTGTATGCAGAAACTTGTTTGTTAAAGCCACTGAATTTTGATTTGAATTAAAAATGTGCAGCCACTTGATTAACACGAACGCGGAATTCTGAATCAAACGAACAAGAACGCGATATTTGAATATGAAAAATCCAAAATTAACCGCTAATCAAGCTATTTCAGTCTCTTTTATTAATAAAATAAATATGTGAACAATAAATACTAACGAGAAAATGTCATTGAAGGTAAAAATAATTTTCTTAACAACTATGAAATTTAGACATTTACTAAATATAAAATCAATCAATCTAAGAGCCAATTAGATATCCTCTAAAAATATTTTTTTTATATAAAAAAAACCAACTTCAATCATTTCTCAACAAAACAGAAAAATAAATCTAAAACTAATATAATGTTCACCAAGCCTTTCAAAGTTGTTTCAATTTGAAGAAGACAAAAAATAAGATTGTTATAAAGTTATGAACTGTTATCAATGAAACGCAATTCCTACTACTTGTGGACCCAATTTGTTCTGTGTAATCTTAGCACAAAGACACAGAATGTTGTTTACTAAACCAAACACGATAGTCCTCTGAACAAAGCAAAAAAAACAACACAAACGAAGAATGGATGAATCCAAATAATACTTACACTACAAAGCACTAACAACAGCATAAATTTGATGTAAACAATTTTTACATGGGAAATGTGTTTTGTACAGTAGGTTGGCGCTTAAATTTGACTTTTTTGATTGTAGATGCTCCAATGGTGTACAATTGTTTTCCGTCATATAAAAACCAAATACTGAAAATTTAAGCAAAATCAGAATATAGAGATGAGACACTCCAATTTGAAAATATGTACAACAAATCATATGTCTGATACATGAAAAAAATTCATCGAATATCATGTATTTTGTTTTTGCAAAAGTTAGGTTTTTTTACAACAGTCTTAGTTTGTATGTTCCGTTCCTTAAGGAATCAGCAGTTTTATATGGTGTTAGTTTTCTGTAAAATTGCCGATTTGTTGCGGATGAATCTGTTGCTAAGAGATTTAGCTGTACGTTAAGTGTCAGCTAAAACAGCTGATATCATATACAGACAAAAATGCTGACAATTTGAAGACAGTGGTCCCACATATTTTGAGAATGCTATACATACATATTTAATATTTTCAAAATGATAGCAAATGTAATTTTTTCATAAAAACAATCAAAATTTTATAAAATATTTATATGTTGGGAGACGTCTTAAAAATGCGAATTTTTTTTAAACATTTTAAGCTTTTATTATGAAACATACAGGCCTGTCACAGAATTCCATTCCGATATAAAGTGGAATTAGTTCCGTATTTCGCTTCTTCAGAAAAAGTAAAATTAAAATTTCTTTCGGAATGAAACCACTTTCAGTTTTCAAAGTGAAATTGATATTTCATTGTAATTATTTGTTTTTCTAAAATGTTTAAACAATTTCTGTACCAAAAACTTAATTTTTGTTTTAATATAAAAACGTTGTCAAATTAAAAATCAGAAATACAGAATGATTAAATATTTTTGGAATTAATAAATTACTCGGAATCTGAAGAACCTAAAACGAAATCTATCTGAATGAAAACTACGGAATTGAAACCATTCTAAACAAAATTTGTGACCGGCCTGAAAATAACAATAAAAAATTTATTCAGAGTATTGACCATTGTTAGGTATGGCCTTTTTCCATCTTTCTGGAAACATATGGAGACCGAGCCAAAACTGTTACTCATTTTGGGCCAAAAATGAATCAAGCTGTTCTAAAGTGAAGCTTATCCCCGAGACAGCGGTGTGGACTATAAAGCGGGTAAATACTTTGTAACAGGTATTGCAACAAAGCTCCAATGCTCGCTTTAAACGGTTAATGTTCCCTGTGATGTTATGGACAGACTTCTGCAGATCATAATAGATAGGACCATTTTGCCCCCACAAAGTACAGAGCATTATCTTAGCATGATGTATATTTGGCTATGGTATCGATTCAGCTGGTTTGCCGGGCTTCACATAAAATCTCTTATGCTTATGCATAATCATGGATCCATTTTTCATCGCAAATAATGATTCGGTGCAAAAATTATTTTCTTTTATAGTGTTTAAGTAGCATTTCAAACATACAAAATCGTCATTCCAGGTCTCTCAGCACCAATTTGTACTATATTGCCCAATTTCCTTGCCTTTGGATGAATCCTCTGAGTAGCTCCGAATGATTTTTCAAGCTCTTGCTGAGTTTTACAATAGTCTTCATGGAGTAGACTTGGCAACTGTACAGTTTACGTCGGGACAGACCAGTTTTAGAGTCGAATGTCCCGTGTCCCGGCGATACTCTGAACGGGACGCCATTTGTCCCGTTTTGAAAAAAAACATAACTTTTTCATTAATTACCACAAAAAATATAAAAAAAAATTGCAAATACCTATAGACAAGAATGCTTTTACCTTTAGTTAAAGCTGAGTTGTTGGTCCATTTCAATTTCAGCTTAAGATGTGCTGAGTATGTTGAATTTATTACTTCAAATAAAGATTTAATAAAAGCTGATAAAAGTGATTAAATATATAGACATAGAGAATTATACATAGAGACGAGACACTCCGATTTGTAAAACAAAATTACAAAAAAGCATATGTTTCATACAAGAACAAAATACATTGACTAACATGTATTTTGTTGTTGCAAGAGATAGGTTTTTGACAGCAGACTTAGGTTTTTGACAATTATGTGTCGTCACTATAGGTCTGTTCATTTACTTTCCCAGTAAATACTTGCAACGAGAGAATAAAATCAAAATATACAAAATTACTCTCTTAAATTCTCAAAAATAGTAAAAAGTAAATGAACGCTTTTCCAGTAACAATTGTTTTATACACACAATTTTCTTATTTTATTCCTTTTAAAATGTATAAATACTCACATTTTCTTCAATTTTATTGAAAATTTTTTTGTTTTGACATTTTTTCACCACAAAAATAGAATTTTAAATAAATAAAGAATAACACAAAGCATATGAAATATAAGTTGCTAACTATTACGAGTTCAAAATATAACTTGTAATCAGTGTTGCCATCAATTTTTTGAAGAAAACTTTTTATTTCAAAAAAGAAAACTTTTTTTTCAACAAAAAAACTTTTTTAACTACATACATACTAAAATTACAAAACCCAATTCGTACATATAATCAGCCTGAGATAATTTATGTGAATTTAGTGGTGGAGACACTTCAGCATCTAAATAAATCAATTACCCCATTTAGTAAATGAATTTGTTAACATCATTTTGAAATAAACGGTTCAACTTATTGATATCATAAATTTACAATTTTCCAAAAAACTTTTTTTTTTAAAAATAAAACTTTGTGCGTCTCAAAAACCTTGCAAAAAAAGGGAAAACTTGACATATGGTAACGCTGCTTGTAATAGTTTGCAACGAGAGAACACTCTTTAAAATTTATACGCTCTTGATTTTGTCTCTACTTGCAAGTTTTTGAGTTAATGAACGCTTTTCCAGTAACAATTGTTACTAACTAGTAACAACTTTTAGTTATTGAACATAGCTTATGTTACCCTATGAATAAAAGTTTAAAAATAAGGACTGAAATAATTAAACTTTATTAAATACTAGCTTAACCCGTTGTGCTTCGCTATCCCTACGTAGTAAAATAAAAATATGTGAAATATTTTATAAACTATTTTTTTAATGAATCAAACTAGGTAAAAATATAAAAAAATAATTGTTGGTTAAACTTCATGCTGTGACATGAAATTGATTCAAATAAAGTTTGAAGAATTTTACAATTATAGTACTCCAGTGGGTCGATTCACTATGCTTTTTAAACCACAATTGTTTCGTTTAAAAATGTTAACCACAAAATTAACCACTTTTGCTATTCACTAACGTTTTAACGATATCTGCTGGCGTTTAAAGTGTTTTACTTACTTTGCCCATAACTATTTACAATTTAGAAATAAAAGTTATTTGTTATTGCCAAGATGCTCACAATGATATCCAAGTAAATTTCTGCAAAAAGTTCTACGGCTTTCACAGTTATAGTTCACCAGATATACCATAATAACTATTTACTTTGTATGGAAAGTGCGACGCCCACTTGAAATTTCAAAATAGCCTATTTGTCCTTCGATATATAGGGGAACATACAGAACAAATTTCAAGAGCATCGGTCCAGTGGTTTATTCAGCTATAAGTCACAAACAAATAAACATACATACATTCATTTTGTTCCTATTAATATTAACTATTCCTATTTTATTTACGTTTTTGTTTTGTTAAAGTTTTATGAGTGATTTTACACAATTAAAATAAATGTGCTATAGTTGATTTTAATAAATAAACAATCAAATTAAAGAAATAAAGCAAAACTTCCCGCATATGACGCTTTGTTGGCACAATATTCGACATTTTCGAAGTAAAAAAAAACGTTGTTGTTTACGCTATAATGTTTAATAACTAGGTGAGAATAAATGACAGATATGTACCCTTTAAAATGACATATAAGTTATTAAAAACAAGAACCGCGTTCAAACCCGCATTTTTAAGTCATATACCCAATTTATATACTTTATATAGGCCTTGCAAGCACCGAAAATTTAAAAATCTTTTATACACGGGCCACCCTAATATATGCATAAAATGTAATGCCAACTACAAGGGAGTATTATACGAGGGTAATTTGACTGGACAAAGTTGACGATTTCTCTTTAATTTATTAAATTTACTAAATCTGATAAATTATACATATATAACTAAATATTATGTTGAGTTAACTAACAATTTAGCTAGTTGTATATTAAACACCCTTTTGCTAATTCAATAATCAATTTAACATTATTCACTTGGCATTTTTGGTTCATTTTATAACATTAAGCTTAGTACTCTGTTAAAAATTTTGTGCGAAATACTGTCAAACTACATATGAAATATTTGGAGTAAAATAATTTCGCAAAAACATTTCTCTGTTGTTATTGTGAAAAACATGTGAAATAATCTGCCAAACTTATTTTTCAACTACGACATAATCACCCTTATTCTACTTGGCGTCGTCGACATCGTCGTCAATATTTAGTCAAAAAATGGTATATGTTTCTCCGAAATCGATAACAATTTTTAACTTTTGACAGAATTTTATACTTTTATAAGTCGGGTTAAAATACAAAACGCTGTCAAAAGTTACCAATTGTTATCGATATCGGCGTAACATATACCATTTTTTGACTCAATATTGACGACGATGTCGACGACGCCAAGTAGAATAAGGGTGAATATCTCTCGCACGAAATTAAAACCAGCAGTTCTGTAAAATTTTTCGCAAATATTAACAGAGTACTAGGCTTTATAAAATCAAATATTACATAATATAGTTTCTATAGGCGAAAGAAAGTTTAAACCAATTATATTTGCAAACAAAATAATCATTCTATTTAAAATTCTTTTAAAATCTTAGCTCTTTTATTTTTATATACATAATTTGATTGCATCCCTCTTACAACTTGTTTTGAAAATTATTATTCAACATCTTGTAATTGTTGTCTTTGTGTTTGATGCGAACATTTCTCCTTTAAGCATTTTTTACAAGTTGTAAATAATGGACGATATAATGTGAACCTTTTGGCAAAGTTTTAGAAATTTTACTTGTCATGACAACATATAAGTACCTTTAACTACAGGAAATATGGTTTATAAATGTTTTGAAAAGATTGAATACGACGAACAAATACAAATGTGAAAAATCCTTAATCATTTAAAATCCTAGCAGCATTCATACAAAGTGCATGCTACTGTGGCAATAAATTCAGAGGATACTGCAATTATTAATGTATTTACATAACAACTTTGAAATTGTTAAGTTTAAATTTACATTTAATAATATTTCATTTGGTTAAATAATATGTAGTAACTTACACCCAGGACCACTGTCATTTAGCTTGATATTATGGGTGATACAAATAAACTTTTAAATTGACACCTTTTGCTGCAACACTCTGTTACATGTAGCCTGTGTTGCTGGTTACATTTACTACGAATTAATATTAAACATGACATATGTACAAATGAATCCTAAAAGAGCAGACATGCAGCATACATTACTGAAAGTCATGAGTTACTGCATTTCATATAAATTTAGATAAATGACAGGGTTATGTAAATTTTATACTGTTTTAACATATTTAATTTGAACATTAAATTTACATTCGTATATGAGATTTGCTTATGAATATAAACTTTTTAGATAGAAATGTGCAGGAGTGTGAAAATTAAATTTGAATTTTATGACGTTCCCGGAAGCTGAAAAGCGGGAGTTTATTTTAATTATTTATTGTAAACACATTTTTAGCAGTAGTGAAAATACACAGCAGTTTTACAAATACATAGTCAATGTATCGCTTTAAAACAGTACCATGCAATTCTAGGAGACAATCCCGAACTAGTGATTTTATCCATCATTTAGGGTGGGAACTAGTTGCTTTAATAGCTAGGGTGTCAATTGACCCTTTTGGATTACAATGAGAATTTCTAATAGCTGGTCCAAAGTAGTGAACGCATTGTATTCACATACTGGTGAAATAGCGTCAGTTACCTTACTAGCTAGCAAACTGGTTACTAGATTAGCTACATAACTAGTTATGTATATTAACATGTTCGGGTCCAATAAACGATTGCTTGTAAACAAACCTTCCTTCGACAACTCTCTAATAGATTGCTTCTGGTGGGTAAAATAACTACTTTTTAAAGTGCAGTACAAAACAAGCGATCAAAGTGACTTCACTATAGGTTACTAAGAGACACTATTGACTTCAGGCTATGATACATGGGATATCAGTATACCTAAACAAAAATAAAAATAAACTGTATGAGAATTATATCAACTCAATTTGTATAAAACCAGTTTGAACGAATTACTTACAAAACGTTTAAAGTGACTACAGTCTAGATTACTAAGAGACATTTAAGTGACAATTACCTGCGTGAAGATTACCTGTGATGTATTAAGTAACCAATTGTCTTCTATCTGTACTACAAAGAGAACATAGGTGCCAAACGACCCAAAATATATAAAATGCAGTCAGCCAAGCAGTGTTACCATATGTTAAGTTTTGCCTTTTTTCAAGGTTTTTGAGACGCAAAAAGTTTTATTTTTTAAAAAAAGTTTTTTTTTGGAAAATTGATATCAATAAATTGAACCGATAATTTCAAATGATAGTCCCCAAATTCATTCACTAAATGGGGAGATTGATTTGAAAATATTGAAAGTGTCTCCAGCACTAAATTGACATAAATTATCTCAGTTTGATTACATATATGTACGAATTGGGTTTTGTAATTTTAGTATGCACTTAAAAAAGTTTTTTTGTTGAAAAAAAAAGTTTTTTTTTTAGAAATAAAAAGTTTTCTTAAAAAAATATATGGCAACACTGCAGCCAAGTGATAGGATATCAGTGACAATTACTGTATATAAGGGATACATTGACTACTTACTTAACTACTGGGTAATTTTCGTAAATACGTAATTACTTGGCTGAATGCAATTTAGATATTTTTGAGTACTTTGTGTCGTACGTGCTCTTAGTAGTGCAGATAGAAGTCATTTGGTTACTTTATACATTCCTGGTAATGCCTCGTGAAGTCACTTGTCACTTAAGTATCTCTAAGTAATGTAGAGTGCAATTATTTTGAATTTATTTTTGTACTGTACACTTTAGCAATTAGTTATTTTACCCACCAGTAACAATCGATAGTAGAGTCAATTGTAATCTCAAGTGTAGTCTGTTAAAATTTCTTATTTTAATTTCACTTTAGGGATGAGCCATTTTATTTACAACAAAGTCCATTTTGCTTTGTGTAATATCATTATACTGTCCTTTTTAAGCTGTTGCGGCCAATAACGAATCAAGCGAATAACGAAAGTGAAGCGAATCCCAGAAAGAGCATTCTGCGAGCGAAACAAGTAGTAGTCATTGCAGGGTCAGGACTATAATATTAGCGTCATGAATATTTGGCTTTGGTCTCGATTCGGTTGGTTTAAAATCTAATTTATATGTATTCGAAATTGTTTTGAACAGTATTTTTGACTACGGGTTAATCTAGATTAAAGATTTACAATTGGAAAAGTATATTATTTCTGTAATAGTCACGAATCAATAGAGTACAAACATTTATTTACCCCCAGTAACAGTCTGGTTATGTGTTAACTAATAGTTATACTGACATTTTTCATACAAAAATAATTTTAACCGACAGTATAACTGCTGGTTAACGCTTAACCAGGCTTCGAGTTAATGGGGGTTAGACAAATAAACTTAATCGACTTGTCCTCCAAAGGGTTAACAATGTCCTAGAAATCTGCCCAAAAATCAATCTGAATAAAAAACAATTAAGAGGGCTATATTCGGCTGTGCCGAATCTTATATACCCTTCACCAAATTATACTTTAAAATAATTTTTTTTAAATATTTTTAGGTAAACAAAATTTAATTTTTTTAATTGTATTTCAAAAATTTTTTCAAAAAAGTTTTTTCCAAATTTTTTCAAAATTTTCTTTTTTAAATTTTTTTTTTTTTTGGAAAAAAAATGTATGACAAAAAAAATTTTTTGATGAAAAAAAAGTCGGGTTAAAAAATATTTTTCCCGATTTTGACCCATTGTAGGTCCAATTTACTATAGCTTTATCTACATCGTTGCAATGGACTTTGAAATATCTATCATTAGATATCCATATTGTCTATATTAATGACTTAGTAATCCAGATATAGATCAAAAATAGGTCAAAAATCAAGGTTTTCCCGGTTTTTTGCTCATATCTCCGATATTTATGGACCGATTTTGCTGATTTTAAATAGCAAACTTCTCAAAAGCATGTCCGACAGAATTATTGAATATTTGGATCCCGAAGATATCTGGGGTCTTCAGAAATTTGATTTCAACAGACAGATGGGCAGACAGACGGACATGGCTTAATCGACTCCGCTATCTATAAGGATCCGGAATATATATACATACTTTATAGGGTCGGAAATGAAAAATGTAGAAATTACAAACGGAATGACAAACTTATATATACTCTTCTCACGATGGTGAAGGGTATAATAATTATTTCATAACAGTTGAAATAAATTTATATTTTTGTTTGTTACAAACATTTGTTAATAAATAATGGCTTAATACACTAACCAATGTTTAAGTATGTTCGAGCTGAAAATATCTTTACAATATATTACTTAAGAGTGGTACAATATAAATTTGCTGTAGTAAAGTACTTGTAGGGGACTAGGTTTGCATTCAAGCTTAACTTCAAGCATACATACTTAGTGCTCTGTAGTACTTTCACTTCTTAGTGACTGCAAACATAACCTGTTTTAAGATTGTGGGTGAAAGTATCTGAAGTGTTTGTTAAAGAGAGCATTTATGTGTTAATTAGGGATGTTCTTCAAATAAAAATTATTCGAATAATCTAGAAAAATTAATATATTTTCTTAGAATAAATAAACTTTTTCAATTTAGAATAAAAAACTCCTCATAAGTCTATTAAAGACACCACATCTAAGATAAAATTTTACAAAAATAAATGTTATGTAAACCTAAATCCAAAATTTTAAATACACATTGTGGGCCCAACCCCTAAAATCGTGAATAAAATCACAAAATTTTCCATCTTGCCTTACGTTGTTACCAAAATAAATTGTTGTTTTAATATTGTTCACCATTTCTGGCAAAATTCTTGTATGAATTCTTATACATGGCAATTAAAATCTTAATTAACACTCCAGCATAAGTTGCTTAACTCTCAAATTCATGGAATATTATGTTTTCATTTAAGTTATAAATACTTTAGAAATGAAAAACATTACAATACTTAGGCCGGGTAACTTATCAAAATTGTTCATACAAAAAAAATATATTTAAACATTGATTAAGCTTAACTATGTTTAAAATTTTGATAGATGCCAATAATTGGAATGTTTTTTTATAAAAAAAGTGACCTCAAGCTTAAATAAAAATAAATAAAATTAAAATTGAAAATAAAAAACTTTATACTTGTAGTAGTTATTTACTTATACCTTTATTTACAATTCGTATTAACTTAATAAACCATTAACCTTTTTAGCTTCTATCTTTACTTCGACTTCACATTCATCTCTTAAATCTAATAATAAAAATAACAAGTAAGAAAGTATAACACCCTAAACTAAGTAAATTTTTGTTTATTTACTTAGTTTAGGGGTGACAACCATTCATATGACGAAGGACTTATCATATTATGGTGCTCTCGGCTTAAGGCTTATCATAATCTGAGAACAACATATTATGATAAAATTATTCATCGTAAATATGGTTGCCACAAACATATATATGTTTACTGTAACCATATATATGGTTGATACAATTATGTGAATCGTAAATTAACCATATTATGGTTACCACAATCATGTAAATAGTTACTGTGACTATAATATTGTTAAAAATCTTGTAACACTATTTAAATGATTACATTAACCATGCCCAACTATATTTTTTCTCTGCGTGTACATTTTTAAGAGACTTATGCTCGTTAAATCAGGTCTTATATGGGAGCTATGACTAATTATGGACCGATCGTCATAAAAACCAGGTGACATGAATACCGTATATATAGAACTTATTTGGAACTTATATAAATTTAATATTTATGACCGATAAAGTCCAATTCCGGGAGGAGATTTGTATGGAAGCTAGACGAAATAATGGACCGATTTCATCCAGTTTCAATAGACTTCGTCCTTGGACCGAATGTTCCAAATTTTATTGCAATCTCTTAAAAATGGACAACCAGCCAGCCAGACAGATGTACATGGTTTAATCGACTCAGAAAGTGATTCTGAGTCGGTCGGTGTACTTTAAGATGGGTGTTGGTACAATATTTTTGCACGTTACAAACATCAGCACAAACCCAATATACCCTTGTGTAGGATATAATTATACGAACGGGTTACGTCTAGAAGTATGCTGTGGTTTTCAAATATATTTCATTCACCTGTGGTATTGATAAGCAGGCTTGTTTTTTAATCCCTTCCAAAATATAAAATTTGTCGAGGTCATCAAAATGGTCATCTTTTAAAAACAAGAAATAGTCAATAGTGATCCAGATAATAGGGCTGAAGAGGGCATTTCGTAGCATAATTTTTGCCATGGAAACTGCACATGTGTGTACCCTTTTTTGCATTAGCTTGCTAACTTGGGGATAGCTTTCTCATACCCAAGTAATCATTCAAAATTGATGCCTATTTACGATCGGCCAACACCATGTAGTGATTGTTTTCAATTGTTTCGGGAGTAGCTACCTCAATCGGGAGTTGTTCGGCGTCTCCCTTGAAATTGATGGTGCCTTTCTTTGAGTGATGGTTTTTTTTATCCAAAATTTTGACAGAAGTAAATTGACAGATGCCTGTTGATAGCAGCAGTGTTACCCTTTCAGTTAAGAGCCGGGAAATTCACGTAATTTCGCTTATTTGGTAATTCATTATTATCGATAATAAAAACCGCCTTATCCTTTTTTTACCCCCATAAAATCCTCGAAATCTTTTGAAATAACCCCAATCAAATCCCTAGTCCGCAAACGAAATTCTGTCCCCAAAAGTATTTTAAAATCCCCAAGACTGGCAAGCCTGTTAGGTTACTAATTTTAAATAATTTTTCGATAAAAACATATAAGAATATACGAGCCCTAACCACAAAAATATTTTTTTTCAAAATTTACTTTTTAATGGAAATCGATAGAAAACTTTCGTGCGCATCAATACCCGAAATAATGAAAATTTAGTGTTTATATATACAGAGATATCGCAATTTCAATTATATCGTAAGCGACACTCACCTTTTTGCTTTACCGCAAAAATAACGTAAGCGACATAAAAGCAAAAAGGGACAGTAAATGAAAGTAAGGATAGCCGAAGACCGTGGCTTGACCGACTATATTATAGTCGGTCAAGCCACGGTCTGGCTTAAATGACCCTAAATCGAATGTATAACGAGAATAATTTTAGATTTAGGGAGCGTTAATAACAATATTTTATGAGCATTGTAATCGTATTGCGTTTCTAATCTTGTGTTCAAATTTTATTTAAGAATTTAATCTTAAATACTTATAGATTTTTTATGCCCCCATGATCTAAAATTTGTCTCTCCTAAAAACCAAATGCTGCTAAATACATAGCCGAACTTTAAAATAATATTAATCGACTCCATCCATCGTGGTGTAGAGTACAACTAGAACATATTCACAAAATTACTTAAAAAACCTTTAGTTTTCTTTGCTTTTAATTTTAAGAAGGAAACATCACAGAACCACCGCTGGGAATAAAACTATATTAAACTTACACGGTTTGTAGTTCATAAAAATTAAATTGTAAAGTTGAAGATTAAAAGTTTCTAATTTGGAATGCATGTGAGGAAGAATCGTATAAAGAAACCACACGCGTTCCTAGTACCTAGCGATGTTTCAATAATTTAATTAATTCTGTGCTAAATAAACATTTAATTGAGTATGCAACAGAACTATTTTATTCAATGTTCATACTCTAAATTGTGAGCATTATAAAGAGATAAGATTTAATTTCTACCAACTTTCCCTGAGAACTAAATTCATTTTTGGTTGTTCTTGAATTACCTTTTTAATATGGTTACATTCATTCAGCTTGTGTTGGCGTAAACAATTTAAGTTAATTTGCATATATGTGCACTTAAATAAATACTAAATACTGCACTTGTTCTCAACATATGAGAAACAAAATCTAAATGCAATTGTAAAGGTGTAAATGTATGAAATTGAAAACAATTTGCACATTTTTGTTTTATTTAACCCCCTTATTCATAATGAAAATTTTATTATAGCAAAAGTTTTATAGAACTAATTTTGTACGAAAATTTAATTTTATGAACTTTTCATAAAATACAAATTTCATTAAGAATAACAACATACGAAATTTTGTTTATTGTTAAAGCTAAAATAAGTTGTTTATTTCAATGTAAAGAAACAAGCAATGTGCACTTAAGCTGGAATTGCTTTTGCTATGACACTTGCTGGATCCACGAAAATTAGATACATGATGTAAATGATTATAATTTTTTTATTTTCTATAGTTTAAATTATGGCCCACGATGTCGAAAGGAAACTTAAACGAAAGCGACTTATCGTTCGCTTTGCTCTACTATTTTTTGACTTTTTTTCAAAATAAATGTTTTGTTATATTCTTATGGAATACCAACAACTTTTTTGCTAGTACTGGTTCAGAGTGCCAAATTAAAAAAAGGGTGCGTTTAGACACTGACATTGCATCTAAAAACGTAAAAAATTATAAAGATGCAAAAAGTTGCAGCTAATTTTTCAAATGGACATAGAAAACAGAACATAGAAACAAATAAACCAAACATTGGAGCGGAATTCGTCGAATACTCCCAAGTTCTATGCTACAGAATTTTAAGTTACATATAATAAAACACTATTTTATTAGTATTTAAGAACAAAACATTTAAGCACAAATCACAAACATATTTTTTTATATAATACAATTTCAATTCAATTTATTTATTGATAATCTGTAAGCCAAAAAATTGCCAAATTGATTACAAAGTAATTATATATGGCACTTCCCAATAAGCAACCGAAAAATTTAAATTCAAGTATTGGAAAATTTTATTGGAATTCACCTTGAATTTCAGCCCCTTTTTCAAGCATTTTTAACGTTATAAAATGTTCAAACTTATTTGGAAATTTTTCTTTTCTTGTCAAACAAATAATAAAAACGAATGAAATATTTTAAAAACAGAAGAACTAATATAAAAATGTTAACTGTTAATAAGCAGAATTAAAGTACATAAGCAAGTCCATTAGCAAAACATATGTAAGTAAAATCAAAATATGTTATTAAAAGAAAAAGATTCACATTATATTCTTTATTTTTTCCGACTTCCCGCAGAATGTTACATCTCCTTCTAAATCCCAACAATTTCCAAAAATGTCTACAGATGAAATGCACCTACATACATATATTTGGCTTCTAAAGAAGATTTCGATAATGCTAAAAAAGAAATAGTGAAGATTACATGATATCATACTTTTAAATGTAAATTTATTCCGATTTCAGTTTAAATAACTTTAATGTACGTATAGTTTTGCAAAATAAAAATAATAAAAACCAAATTTGTTGTTGAATTTAGAACTAGTTAAAAATCAAAGCTTGAATTCTACTATTTTTCGACTTGTATTGAACTATAATTCAAGGGTTGAATTAAACTATATTTCAAAGCTTTAATTCAAGTATATTTTCGATTTGTATTTCACTGTAATTCAATGCTTGAATTCAACTATATTAACATTGTAATGTTCGACTTGAATTCAAGTTTCCTTTTCACTGTAGAATGCTATTGAAATCAAGTATAATACACCTGTATTTCAACCCTTGAAGCTTGAATGTATGACTGGAATTCAACTTGTTTACACTTGAATTCCAGCAAAAATGCTTATTGGGTTATATTTAACATTATTAATTATATTACTTTATTATTAAATAATTTGTTATATATTATTAACTTAAATCTAAATAAAAAATATCATGGATGTGAATAGTTTTCTGTAAAAAAAAATCCTAAAAATCAAAAATAATATCATGTCACCACCATCACCAAAAATATTCAAAAAATTATAGATTTGACTTAATCTTGTTTTTAAATTCAGAAATAGAATGACAGAAATGTCTGCCACTGTATGGTAAAACAGAATTCCAGATACGACAGACTCTTATTACAAACGAACGTTGCATTATTAATGAGGAAAAATGAGGACAAATTATAGTATGTGATCTGGAAGAATTTCCAAATTCAAAACGAGATAAAATATAATTTGGTGTATCGTTTTTAAAAACCTTATAGAATAGCATCATTAATTTTACCTTCAAAAAATACTTAAATGTGCAACCTAAAAAGTCAATTACATGAGAGGATACGTGATCGCGTGACCGAAGCCTATATACATATCTTAAAATTCTATTAAAATATTTTTTCAGCCGGCATATGTTATTATCCGTAGTTCCAGAATATATTTCCAGACCATATACAAAGTAGTATTGGCATTAGCGTATCATGGGCCACAAGTTTCCAAACATATAATGGTAATGAACAATTAATACTATATAGTTTACGTAATGCAAATGATAATCTAGAAAACACATAGTTCAAATGATAATCAAAACTCAGTTTGAAATAAATAATAATTCAAAAAAATATATATATATAAAGTAATGATTTTCTTGTGTAAACAAACTTTAACTTTAGAAAAGCGCGAAAAGTATTAATGCACTTGCTAAAACATATGTCAAGTTTGAAAGCTCACAGGTGGGCGAATATCGAGAGCAAAACAAAACAAAAAAAAAACAAAAAATCCGTTGGTTTCTTAGTTACCAAAAAAATTAAAAAAATTAGCAGAATTCTAAAATTTAAAATTTCCTTAAAGCGCCACTACACGCAGAGAAAAAATATAATTGGGCATGGTTACTGTAACCATTTAAATAGTGTTACAAGATTTTAAACTATATTATAGTTACAGTAACCATTTACATGATTGTGGTAACCATAATATGGTTAATTTATGATTCACATGATTGTATCAACAGTAAACAACTATATGTTTGTGGCAACCATATTTATGATGAATAATTTTATCATAATATGTTGTTCTCAGATTATGATAAGCCTTAAGCCGAGAGCACCATAATATGATAAGTCCTTCATCATATGAATGGTTGTCACAAACTTATATTTGTTTACTGTAACCATATATATGGTTGATACAATCATGTGAATCATAAATTAACCATATTATGGTTACCACAATTATGTAAATGGTTACTGTAACTATAATATAGTTACAGTAACCATAATCAAATCGTATTCTTAACATATCATAAAATATTGTAACAAATATGAATTTGGTACTTTTTTGATATTCGAGCACTTAAGGGATAAAAATTATGTTTATTTTTGGTAATTTTTTCATAAAATATGTTTATCTATAAATTGACATAAACATATGAAAATTTTATTAGGAGCTCACACCACGATACAGAAATTTATTTGAAAAAAATTTTATCACCGGCTGGGGTTAAAAATGTGTATATTGGTATCTGGGTAAACAGTTTGGTACTTTTTTTAAAACATATTTTTTTTCTTGAGCACTTTAACACTGATTTTAATCGTTAGCACATACAATACAATTTTGAAAAAATTTTGTTTTTTTTAAATTTCAAAGGGTAAAGGGAAAATGGTACTTTTTTAATGTTTTAAATTATTTAACTTATCGACACTAAATATAGCTGTATCTGTATGAAGTTAGAGTTAGGAATAGGGGATAATATTTAGGTACCAAAATGTGAGAACTGTACTATAGGTATCTTTTCGTTCTTCAAATGTTACTTTATCTTTAATAATGGACCTAGAAATATGAATATTGAACCATATATGCTTCAGAGTGAATAAAAATCCAATGGGGAGACTTTATGTTACTTTTTTTTATTCCAATGGTACTTTTTGAATCATGAAATTCGGCACATATGATCCTGAATGAGTTAGAAAACGCAAAAGTTTTATTAAGTGGTACTGTTTTCTTTTAATGGTACTTTTTAAATTTTGTATAATAGTGGACCTAGAAAAATATATGTATATGTTAGAAATGTTACAAATAATTAATGTAATTAGGCCTAATAAAAAAACAGAAGAGCTATTTATTGACAAACATTTATATTTCTAATGTATTTTGTTTTTCATTTGTGCTAGTGTGCCAAGTGAATACCGGTAATGTTTAAAACAAATTTTGTTTGTTTATTATGTTATTTATCATGATACAATAATTGTAGATGGTAGAATCACTAGCGAGAGTTTTCAATATTTAGCCCTATAACGTCAAACATTGATTTTGAGTTTTTTCATATTTTTTTATATTTTCTTTTGTTTGACGTTAAAAGGATTGTATAATTGAGAATTTATTTTCTACTGAATGTACCTTATATTGTTGTGTAATGGTTATTTATTTTCATTTGAAAAAACTAATTTAATATTTTTGGTATGTTAAAAATTTTCATACGACAAATACTCTGAAATAATAAAAAAAAAATTCCTGAAAATGCTACACATTGATGTAGCGAAATATTGAAATAAACAATTGTATAAAAAAGGCCTTAAGCTCAAATAATAACCCCGATATTCATACAAAAATTTGAAATTTTAAACAAAGTTTTAAAGCAAATTTTCCATACAAAATTCGATTTTAAAAGGTTGTTTAAATTTAGAATTTTTCTATAAAATAAATATACAATGTATAGCAATACGTCATATATAAACCACACAGATATTAAACCGCATCTAAAATTATGTATTGTTTTATTATGTTTGCCAAGTATATTAAACTTGTGTTTATTTCTATAGCCTTTAAGAATTTTGTTATAAAATTAAGAATAAATAGTATGTCATCTTTGCAAACTAATTATTGCTTTGCTATCGCAATAAAAATTTCTTACAATAAAACCGATCATCATTTATATTTTAAATCTCTTAAACTAAACAACTCACAAATCAGCTCAAAATATGGAAATAAATGAACTATTTTCAACTATTTTAATGATTATTTGTAGTGCAAAATTAATACAAGGAGCAGATAGTGGCAGCAAACCAACTAAATGGATTTTATTGAACAAATATTTATATTTCATTGAAGTGAAACAAGAAGTGAGTAGAACTGCAAATTAAATGACAACGTGATCAAATTAAAAATTGTTATGCATTACAGTTTACGTCACATGAGGCGCAACTGTTTTGTGTTGATAACGACATGTCAGAAATAATAGAAACAAGTGAACTTATGTTAATAAGTAAAGTATTACTGAGTAGATTTGGTAAATATGTTTAGTTTTTAATGTATTTTGTCGAATATTTTATAACACAAACATTTGTTTAATGTAATTCCAGCACATAATCCTTCTTTGTGGACATTAGAGAAAGACTTTTCCTTTGAAGAGAATACAAGTTCCAGTATCTGTTTTGCCTTGGCCATAAACGGCATATATTCAGCACAATGTGGATCTTTAAAAGGTGTGATTTGCAAAACGGAAATATACGGTGGAACTTTACAATATAAAAATGGCACGTATCTTGATGTTGGTGTTGACGAAGTCAATCGATTGTGTAATCCAAATCTGAATAAGTACGATGAGCTACTGGAATATTGTATGATTAAATTTTATCAACAATTGTCATGAAATTTAAAAATTAATACTTACACTTACACTGTTCCATAGTGTATCAAGTAACTTATTGAAGCGACTTACTTAATATGTATTTCATTGAGAACGATTTTAGCTACAATTTCTTAGAGAGTTTAAGTTTTCTTTTCTAGAGAGTTTGGAGAGAAATAATTTGTTTTCGTTTGTAATTGTTTCTACTTATTCTCGAACATTTGTAAATAGTTAAAAAAAGAGTAACGCTTTAGGTTAAATCATGATACAATAATTGTAGAAGGTAGAATCACTAGGGAGAGTTTTCAATAATTAGCCCTATAACGTCAAACTTTGATTTTGATTTTTTTCATATTTTTTTATATTTTCTTTTGTTTGACGTTACAAGAATTGTATAATTGAGAATTTATTTTCTACTGGGTGTACCTTATGTTGTTGTATCATGGGTTAAATTAAAAACTAGTTCGACTATAGTGGCATGAGAGAGAAAATAAATCATTAAATGAATGTCAAGATAGAAGAGAAAAAATATTTAGGTCAAAAAGATTTAAATTAAAATTTTTAATAAAATTTATTTATTAAATAAATTCAAAATTGTTTGTTAAAGAGAGTACCAAGGCGAATTCATATAAGGTGACCTCATTAGCCCAGCTGATCATCAGCTGTTTTGCCCAAACTGTCAAAATTGTTGGCTTGTTGTTTACTTTCTAGTGCGCGCCAAAAAATTTAAAAAGTGAGAAAAAGCATAAAGTTTAAAAAGTGATATTAATAATAATAAAATCAATTTTAAAATATGCGTGTGTGCACTTATTGTAAATTTAAATATCCAAAGGGAAGTGGAACTTTGTTCCGCGTACCTAAAGATGAACTAAGTCGGAAGAAGTGGAGTGAAATTTGCCGAGTAAATCTCTCGCCACACTCCCGTATTTGTTCCAAACACTTTGTTTCCGCTGTTTAATATTAAATTTCTTTTGTTCACCACGCGTTTGAACTCTTCATCGATAATATTACCATTCTCCACAAGAAATAAAACAATAAATAAAAATAAATATAAATCTTTCACTGGTTTGTTGTTAAATTCCAGTTTATTATTAAATTCGCCTTGCTTTATACACAGCTGTTTTTTTGACAGATTGGGCAAGAAAGCAAAAACAAAATGTATGTTGTTTTTGTATTGTTGTACTTGTTGTAGGGATGAGGTCACCTTATATGAATTCGCCTTGGAGAGTACCTATCATAATATAAAACAGAATCTTATATCCAGGAGAGAGAAATGACAATGAAAAAAATTTTTAAAAAATGGCTCTCTTACATGGCAATTAGAGTGTCCAGAAAACCGATTTCCGGTTTAACTGAAAAAGTGTGTTTTTGAAAAAACTGGTTTTGATTATTGCTTTTAAAAAACTGGTTAATTTATATTAAATTTATATTCAATATGAAAAAGGTCTACTCAAATTTATTGTTATTTGTGGACGCTAATAAGAAATATGTTAAGAATTGTGTACTAAATTTTCAGAAATTTAACATTTTTGATTCTTAAGGCTCTATCTTTATGCAATTATTTTATATATTTTACGAAATATTGTCAAATGCTACAATTTTCTATAAAATAAAACAATTGGTCAATTCACAAGGTCTCTTATCATGTCATATTGTCATAATGTTCTAATATTTCATAATGGTTTAAAATTGTTATTGTTGCTATTCAACCAAAAAATGTCCTAAACAATTACTACTCTGTAAGCTATGTTTATTGTGCTGTCGTAACCAACCAGCTAAGACCTGCGCCGAACCCCTACTAGCCGCATACGCCGAGCCGTCGAGTCGCTGATAATATACCAAGAATCGCAGTCAAAAAGTTCTAGTCTCGAAAAATTAAGCAAAACCGCCATACCATTTTTCAGAAACCTCCGCCGCCGATAAAAGGGTTTGAAACAGGTCTCTGATAATCAGCTGTTTTTGTTTACAATTATTTTTTCAATAAAATTTATATTTGTTTTCGTAAAAGTGGTTGCAGAATAATATTTAATGGACGCTATAGAAAATAATTATTATTTTAGTTTTCTCACTTGGCATTGTAACAGAAAATGTTTGTAATTGTTTTATTTTGTATCGGTATTTTATATCAGCTGATTTAGATTTGAAATAGCACACTTAGTTATGAGGGGTTGTTCACAACAGTCGTATTTTTTCATGTTATTATTTTAGTACTTCTGAAATTAGGACAACTTGTGAATTAGCTTAATATGTTTAAAAATAATATCAAAGTTTTTAGAAAATATATTTCATTAAAACCGGTAAACCGTCTTACAAAAACCGGTTTCTGTAAAAACCGAAAAGTTAAAGAAACCCGAAACCGGTCGAGCTTACAAGTATGAAAAAACCGGTTGACCTGTTTTCGCTGTTGGATACTCTAATGGCAATACATTCATATGAATTGGTATTTTGAGAACAGACCCAGCTGTTCTAGGAGAATGAACTAGTGATTTTAAGTATAATTTAGGGTGACAACTAGTTACATAACTAGCTACGTAACTAGTTATTTTAACACGTGCATGCCCTAAGCAGTGGGCCAATTAACGCTTTGGATTAATTAGAAACAAATGCAATACACAACAAGTAAGAAAGTCTGACCGACCGTCAAGCCCAACCATATAATACTCTATACTAAGCAAATGAGTAAAACATACTAAGCAAATGAGTATAATCGGTATAATGAGACGATCGGTATAATTTAAGGTGGGTGTTATACTATTATTTTTGGACATTACAAACATCAGCGCCAACGCAATTTATTACTTAGAGACACTTAAAAGACAATTGTCTTCACACTTGATTACATGGGATGAATAAAGTATATAATTGACTTTTCTCTGCACTACAAAATGTGACATTTATGTCAAATGACTCAAATTTAGTAATAATGAGCTAAAATGCCAATATATAGTAGTGAAGGTATCTGCTGTGTCTATTATTTAAGTTTAATAAGTACCCCGAATTTGTTTAGTTATTCCCATTCTGTGGGCCATTTAAGTGAAAATTTCTAACATATCCCACAAAACTATGTCACACTATGCCTCCAGTTATTTAAACAATTACCAACTTTTATTAAACAAAAAGTATTTATATTTTTGTTTCTTTGTAGAGAAATGAGAAAAAAGTTTTGGAGATAATTTCTTCTTCTGTTTAAAGCAGCAATATTTGTTTTAATTTTTTATATAATGGGGTTTTTTAAGCAAATTAAAATAAAATAAACTTCAATATATATTTTAATATTGAAGAAAAGAAAAAGTTTTGTGTGAAATACACAAGAAATGGGAAGACCAAATATAAAGTTTTATGAACTTTACTTTGATAAAGTATTTTGAAAAATATTTTTTTGAAAGGAAATGAAAAAAAAAACATTAAAAATAAAATAAACTTGAGTAAATCTCTGTATGACAAATTGGTGTCTAAGGATTTTCTAGCTAAAGAATAAAAATGTTTAAGAAATTACATGAAAGACAATTTGAGAATATTGTTGCAAGTATTTTACTAAAACCACAAGCAAATCAAAAGGAAACATAAATATAATCTATGTCGAGTAATCTTTGAAAATATATCTAAAATTATGTTGTGTTCTTTTTGTTTTGCTTATGTTCAGTTCACTTGTGCATACAAATCAGTTACAGTTAATCGCTAAAATAATATAATTTTTTTTTTTTAATTTAATTTGAGTTCATTAACAAGTTCATTTGTAAATTAAAAAACATAGAATTGTGAAAGGACTTCCTGGTAGGATTATTAATACAACTGCTCATATGTTGATTTTGTTTCGGCCACATTTGTCCCAACATAAATGAAAGTCATAGAGTACTTTTAGTTTTTAGATGGAACTGATATGTTGAGGTGTCAGGATGAATGAATGAAGCTGTGCTAAGAAATATTGATAAATATTTTTAGAAACTTTAAATATTTATTTATGTATGTTATATAAATAAATATTTATGACCACACATTATTTATTATTATGATATCCATACTTTTCAAATATTATTTGTCTAATCTATTTAATAACACTGTCCAACAGCATTTTTGGAACAGAATAGCGACCCTATAATTCTGAAAGGCCATGTTGAGTAGATCATTTTTGTAGAATAAATTTATAGTCCAGCTGGTCTGAATTATTTTTTACACTGGGTCAACGTTTTAATTTTTTGATCGAAGAGAGCATTATACTAATTGAAAAAATGTTGTAAGTTAATATCTGAGAGAAGTCTTATGGTCAGAGTTATATAGTGAAATTTTATGGATATAATTTTTTTGGAAGATCTTAACCCTCTATCTCCTCTTTTTAGAGGTCAATTTGACCCTTTTTTCGAGAAAATTAAAAAAAGTCCCTTCAAAAGGACATTTAAGGATTCAAATATTCTACGAAAATTTGTATCGGAAAATTTAAAATACTGGTGATATTTTAGAAAATAATTTCGGACCACCCGAGGTCCGACATATCTAAAAAACTAGAAAAAGATCGAACAAAATTAAAAAAAAATAAATAAATTAACCTAAATAACTCTTGACATAAAATTGATTATCTACAAATGTGTATATATTTTTTGTAGATCTTCTCTAGGACTATTCATATTTTAAATATCAGCTCATTCTGATCATAAATAGATTTTTTGTTATTTTTTTAAAAAATGTGATACCCAAGGTGTCGTGTAATTCTGCTAATTAAGCGTAATGAGCTTTATTTACAACTTTGGTATCTTTGGTGACCCCAACTGATATTTTCCCGCAAAAATTTTCGTAGAATATTTGAATCCTTAAATGTCCTTTTTGAAGGGACATTTTTTGATTTTCTCGAAAAAAGGGTCAAAAAAGAGAAGATAGAGTGTTAAGATCTTCCATAAAAATGATCCCCATAAAATTCCACAATACAAATCTGACCATAAGAATTCTCTCAGATTCTCAATTTGTTGGACAGTGTAATTATCCATTTTCTATTATGACATTGATATAAAAATAAACTTGGGGCAAATGTTTTTAAACTAATGAAGCAAATGGTACAGAATTATATATCTAGTAGCTATATATTAAAGAGCAACCCAATATAAATGTGTTCATAAAGTTCAAACAAATTGTTATTGAGATTCTTATGATTCTATGTTCATTATTAAGTACTCGTATTATTGCTTTTATTGCTGTTTCTTTTGCCTTTTTCCCCTTGGGATAGTGTCTTAAAGTATTGACTATTTCTTTTTTTTACAAATATACACATATTTATACGTATTTTCTACATGAGAATAGAAGAATTAATACTTTTTCTGGAGCAAGAAAAGTAGACAAGGAATCAATATAAAATAAAAACATGTAGGAATGCCGAATCTTAAATGCCCTTACTTAAATGTAATGATTAAAAACAAGTTTTTTGGTTGAAAATTTTGGAGAACACAATTTTTTGATAAACGTTTGAGAAAATTTTTTCTTGAAATTGTTCCATTGTGGATCCGAATTTCTGAGCAGTTACATAGTTTTTGATATTGTTACGTTTTAACCTTTTCAAAACGTTTGGTTTATTTCCTTTAAATAAACCGGATACTTTTGATTGCAAATAAAAGCCGTTTAGTAGTTTGAAAATTGTAACAACTCTTTATTTATTTAAAATGTACAACAACAGAATTAAATAGTCACTCAATGTTTTTTTTTATACACGTTTATAAATTCTCAGAAATACAGACACCTTAAAATGTATACGAATACACTTGAAAAATACAGCACACTTTAAGGCACTCAGTTGATGTTTATTCAAATAGCGTCTCTGATAAACTCACTGCAACCTCTGCCACTATTTATAACACTGCCATCTGCACTCTAGATTGTTCTTTAACTGTCAAAATTCGAATATTCTAGATCTTACTAATACATACGCCATCTGTGGTGTACTTTCTACAATGTTCTTTAACTGAATATTCGAATTCGAATACAGCGTTGCCAACTTACGATCAAATCAACTGAAAGCTTTTATTTAATAATGCCCACAGATATGTTACAGTTTGCTATTACAGCACTGTTATTTGAAAGCATTATGCTACTTTTAAATCAGCCCTTAAAATCGTTATATTTGAATTCAAGTACAATTTCGTAACAATATAATACTATACAAATGAAAATTGTTATACAATTTTGGCAAGCTGATCACATATCTTTATTTTATCATACTCACAGTGTGTTCGATGGATCTCAAAGTTACGATTACTTCATAGAAGTTTTAAAATATTAATAGTTTTTATTGATGAGTTATTATAAACATATAAAGATTGTAGATTAAACTACACTTAATGCGCTATTAAAAAATTCAAATAACAAATTTATTATATTATTTTATGGTGGGTGGATTTAAAAATCGCCCAAGTGAATAGGAAAACCTCTAAAATGAATTCTGATGTTCTTTATTTTGACCCAAAGGTCAAATTTTGAAAATTCCCACTTTGACCCATTTAAAGTACCCCAATCCAGTCTAAATGTATGACCGACAAATCAGTTACATGAAACAATCAGCGAAATGGCTATGTTTGTTATACCCTACACCACCATAGTGGGGAGGGTATTATGCGTTTGTGCAGATGTTTGTAACGTCCAAAAATATTAGTCTAGCACCCACCTTAAAGTATACCGATCGACTTAGAATCACTTTCTGAGTCCGTCCGTCCGTCCGTCCGTCTGGTTGGCTGGCTGGCTGTCCATGTAAACCTTGTGCGCAAAGTACAGGTCGCAATTTTGAATATATTTCGATAAAATTTGGTACATATAATTTTTTCGGCCCAAGGACGAACCCTATTGAAACTGGCTGAAATCGGTCCATTATTTCATATAGCCCCCATACAAATGTCCTCCCGAAATTGGACATTATCGGTCATAAATGTTTATTTATATATGTATCTACACAAATTTCGCTCCAAATAACTTTTATACATACGAAATTCATGTCACCAAATTTTATTACGATCGGTGCATAATTAGTCATAGCTCCCATATAAGACCCGCTTCCGAAAATCACTTTAACGTGCATAAATCGCTTAAAAATGTTGGTATACACACAAAAATCAACATAGTTAACTTTAATATAGACATAAATCACACGACCTAATTTTATGGTGATCGGTCCATAATTGGTCATAGCTCCCATATAAGGCCCACTTCCAAAAATCACTCAAAAATATAAATTATTGATATTTTAAAAGAAAAATATTTTTACTCATTTACTTGGTGTATGGTATTATATGGTCGGGCTTGACCGACCATACTTTCTTACTTGTTTTGTTTTGGAGTTTATTTTTTTTAATACAACTTAAAAGAAACTAAAAAAATGTATTGTCTGAAATCTTTTTTGCTCTCAAGTCTGGGAAATTTTGCACGGCTCTCTGATGTTGTTGCCATAACAGCGTCTACATCTTCTGGTATAAGTCGTTTGGAATCACTAGCTAGCAATTGAGAATGTCTTTCCGTTCCTCCGAAACTACTAAGCCAATAGATTCGGAATTATAATAACAAATTGAAGCCAAAAATATATTTTTTACATGAAAATAGCAAATTTGTTTGTTTAAAGAAAAACATAAAAAATCGAAAACGGCAGAAATTGTTCAGGTTTATTGCTTTATCGCAATTCCACATATAATAGCAAGATAATGAGACATCGATCATAAAAATCGATTGATTATTTTCGCATTTATTTACAATTAAGTGAATTCGCCCATTTTCACTAAATTGTATATTAGATTAGAGTGAAAACGTGCTATGTCCACTATTTTATGAAAATTGAGGAGTTCTTTTTAAAATAATTAAAATAATAATAAAATGTTAAGGAATTTTCTAGCTGGATATTATCTGATCTATTATATGTAAATATTTCTCTTAAGATAATAAAAACAAATATGTATTCGTGCAACAGAAACTTCTTCTAGTCCTTTTGTTGTCTCTATCCTAATAAAGACAATCACTAAAAAACTAGATAAGTCAGTAGAAAAGTAGAGTTAAAATGCCAAACACACAAAACCTCAGCAAAATACGAAACATTTGTAATTCATTATCACGAAAAGTTTGTAACTTCTTTGCTCCACGAATGTTAAAACTATTCATGAAAGGTAAACAATCCCTTGTTTTTTTTGCCTTATTTCAAATTATTCCACTCATCTACAGCTGGGTTAAAGCCTCTGGGTACTTAAAGTCATTTAGCAGTAACAACAATATTTGATTATGATATTACGAAAAAAAAGAACTGAGTTTTGTTCTTTATTAAAATGTTTAAAAAAAAGTAACAAAATTCTCCAGAAAACACAAAAGAAATTTTTGGGTTTGAAAAGTATTTTTGTGCCATATTGTTGAAAAAGTAAATATTTACACTGACTACATAGTAGTGAAATAAAACCATTTCTATTAACTTTAACGTTTAAGGGCACTTAATTACTTACTTACATTTTAGCTACATTTTGTTTACTTAAATAATGGTTTTCTAGCTGTTTCTAGCAATTTTGTTTAGTAGGAATTTTAATTCATTCGCATTTTGCTTTAAATGGATATATTTCAGATATCTATTGTAGTTTGAAATTTAGGATTAACTTTATATAAATTTTTGTTGTTGATACACATTACTTGTTAAGTAAAGTTCATTGTATACTTTCTAAAAATAAATATTTTAAATATATGCTAGTTTGATTTTTATTCCAAGATTCCAAGATGATTAACCATGAATGGCATGGGTATATATAAGTTTGTCATTCCGTTTGTTATTTCTACATTTTTCACAAAGTACATATTGTGGATCGTTATAGATAGCAAAGTCGATATAGCCATGTCCGTCTGTCTGTCCATCTGTATGTATGCACCCAAATAACTTACAAACAAGATTGATACATCAATATATCGGGAATTCTCCTGTCTCGATTGCTATTTAAAATCGAGAAAATCAAAAAAGAAAATCACAAATAACTGAGAAAAAAACCGGGACAATCTCGATCAAAATCAGGAAAAATATTTTTTAAGCCTAATTTTGTTTACCAAAAAAATATTTTAAAAATTAAAAAAAAATTTCCAAAAAAAATTTTGAAAAAAAAATTGTATTTTAAAGTATAATTTGGTGAATAAGATTCGGCACAGCCGAATATAGCTCTCTTACTTGTTTGTAGATGCACTTGGTTCGTAGATGAATGAAAACTATTTACAAACTTGGGAGTTCGAATTTCTTTTTTTAACTTTTATGTATTTTATGTATTTTAACAAAATACATATTATGACCAAAATCAAAATTATTTTAAACTAAAGATTTCTCAAAATCAGAACAAGTAGATTTTTTTAACTAATTATCAGCGAATTAACATTTTCCAATTTTAGCTAGACTATTATATCAAGTGTCACAACAATTCAATTGACTTTTAAAAATATTTGTACCAAAATTAAATCTACCAAATTGCTGTTGAACTTCACAAAATGGTTTCCTTTAATTTAAGGATTTGCCATCAATTTATTTTAAATGTAATAGCAACAAAACGACAACATATTGAGGATTTAAATTTCATATAATGCTTTTAAAAATCAACAAACCATGATGCCCCAAATAAAAGTATAAAATGATTTTATAGTCATTTAGACTGTGAGTAAATTTTTTTTTCAATTAATTGCGTTTTCTCAAAATTTAGTTTTAATGTAAGCATAATCAATTGAAGCATTGGCGATTGTTTAAAATTGGTTTAGTTTATTTTAAAGTGACAAAATTCGTGGTTTTATTTTCAATTTAAAATTACAAGAGTATTTATTCGGTTAATCGAATAATTTAAAATTAACCGATTAAATCTGAACCCCCATTAATTATTTGCTCGATTATTCGAATAATTGAATACCCTGGTAAACATATACTCATTAGTAGTCATTTGGACATTTGCATTTTTATTAATTATGAAAATCTCTCAATTTTATTCGAGATTTGAATTTTTGCAAAAGTTTTAAGGATTAATTTAAGAAAAAACTGTTTTTTCCAAAAATGCTGTTTTACAATTTTTCAAATAATCTTAAAAATTTTACTAAACTAAAAAAATGAAGTAGAAAAATTTAATGACGAAAATTTAAACAATTTTCTTCATACAAATAATAGGATTTTCTATGGGCAACGAGTGTGACATATATTTTTCCTTCTTTTATTTTGTTTGTTTTATATTGCCATTTTAGTTCAATCAGCTTACTCTTATCTGTGATGATGGGTTTCATTCCAAATAAATATTTAACACTTATGGCATTGATGAAGGCTTTTTCCAAAAATCTATTTTCTGTTTTAAAGACTTTAAATCAAGTGATTTTGCACATTATCCAAATTTATATTTTCGGTGACATGACAAACATTTATTAAATATTGTAGTATGTATTTTCATTCAATACCTTTGAGATTTGTATTATTTTCTGTATTACTTTCTTAATAAATAAATAAAGCTCATAAACTACATACACTCTGTGTAGTTTTGACAGCTGTCAATTAGCTTTTGTCATTTGTTACTGTATTATATTTTTTAATAATCATCATTAGAGTTGATGTCGTTAGAAATACTAACAATCTATTTATTGTCTTAAGACGTTTATGTCATTTGTTGTCTTTTATTTATGTGAAATATATAATTGTGTTTTTTCTGTTTTCTGCTTTTCCCAGTATGATTTATTAGTTGTGGGATTTAATTCATACTTATTTTATTACAAAGGATAAATTTAATTAAATACTATGAAGAAGAAAGTATCTCTTTTGGATTGGAAACAAATATTCAATAAACATATTTTATTTCAAATCGCTGTGGCTTTAAATAAAATTTAGTTAACCTTAAAATTGTTTATACATATTTATGAAATGAAATATTTAATACTGTTTTAAGGTTATACCATTTTTAACATTTACGTAGGAGGTCAAATATTTAGTCTCATTGCTTAGGGCTGTCTGCAAACACTAATCTTTTTTGTTCACAAAAATGTTTATGGCTAGAAAAAAATGAACAAAGAAAAGTCAATGCTGACCAAACGCAAGTATGCCATTTTGAGTGTCGGTGATACCCAGCAGTTTTAATGACAACAATTTGGCATCATTTTTGATATACCCGAGGTGACCGACTTTGGGGCATTGTGGTTCGGTCCCCCTTGGTGTTATAAGCCCAAATTCAAAACTTAAACTTGCCAACATCTCCTCTATAACCATGAGAAATTTTATTAAAATCGTTGAGAAGTCACAGATTTATTTCCACTTTTTTTCCAGTTTCCCCACTGTGCGCTGTTACATGGGATGTCAGTAAAATCACCATGTACGAATTGCTCACAAAAAATTGCTGTACAAAATAAACTTTCAAAGCGGCTACTCTCTAGATTACTGAGAGACACTTAAGTGACAATTGTCTTCACACTAGATTACCTGGGATGTATAAAATAACCAATTGACTTTTCTCTGCACTACGTACATGACACAAAATATATAAATTGGAGTCAGCCAGGTAATCAGACATTAGCGATAATTACTATCTGTAAGGGATACTTTGATTACTTGCTTATCTGCTGGGTGGGTTCTATCCGAGATACTGATATCTGCCTTAATTTGTAAAACTTAAAACAATTCTTAAAACAAAGCATCGCTATTAATTTGACTATAATATGGTTGTGTCGAGATCAATCAATAAATTAATGACAAAGAAAAAAACATAGTTGTGGCTTCCATAATCCAACATCTTCATATGATATCATTGCACCTATATTATGGTTCCTTTACACGCAGAGAAAAATATAGTTGTGCATGTTTACTGTAACCATTTAAACATTGTTAAAAGTTTTTTAACAATATTATTGTCACAGTAACTATTTACATGATTGTGGTAACCATAATATGGTTAACTTACGATTCATATGATTATGCCAACCATATATATGGTTACAGTAAACAAGTATATGTTTGTGACAACCATTTTTATAATAAAAGACTTACCATACTCTGAGAACAATATATTATGATATGATTCATATGCCAAACATATATGTTTGATACAATCATGTGAATCGTAAATTAACCATATTTTGGCTACCACAATCATGTAAATAGTTACTGTGACAATAATATTTTTACAAAAACTTTACTGTAGCATTCTTAAGTATAATCCTTAATCCCTTATTAAACATATTGTTTGATTATGTGCAACCCTATTATGATTCCACCTCAACCATATTATGGTCACATAAAACCATGATAGCCAAAATTAACATATTACGGTTAAACCCAATCATATTGTGATTCCAGCGCAATCATAATATGATTCTATTTAAACTATTTGGATGAAATGACCATATTATGGAGTATATTTTTCATTAGAATTTAGTTGTATCTTTTAGATACTTTGTAAATATTGTTCAAATACAATTGAAACACATGATACTGAAGTAATTAAATTTCATATTTACCTTTCATGTTATAAGTATTAAAATGTTAAATGTTGCTGTTTTTTTTATATACGACTACATGTTAAACAAAATCCCATGTAAGAGTATGGTCAAATCAGAAACAGAATTCATACCTTTTCTAAGAAGAAATCCAACAGGAATGTGTAAAATGTTGTTGTTATTTGTTTTGTTTAAATGTTTGTTTTTAATTTAGGTGTCTGTGTTTGTTGGTTTTGCAATTAATTCCAAATACAGTGCTTAACATAGTTATACTTACACTTGATATAAAATAGTAGCTCTAAAAATATTGTACATTATTGTAAATTTATAACAGCAAGTAGATATACAATTGTTCTTGTTCATATATTTACATTTACCTTAATCTAGATATACGACTGTCTATGGCAGATATTTTTGCGAATATGGAAAAAATTTATTTAATTAAAATTTTCTTTTGTTAAACTCTTTACAATTAATTTGTGTAAATACTCAAATATGTATGTTTTTTCACATTATGTTTTAAGTGCATGTTTGTTCTATTTTGATGTTGAAAAAAGGTTATGCCAAACAATTTAAAACTCGGACAGTTTTATTTAACAATAATATTAAAAAACAGAAAGGTTGAATTTACACAAAAATATTGTTCATTTAAGTTAATGGTCATAAGTAGTGACTCAAAGCATACAGCGGGGGAAATGAAAAACAAAGTGGAAAGATATCCGTAATTTCCAAACGGATAGACCGATTTTAATATAATTTCCCATGACTATAGAGGAAATTTATCAAATCCCATAAAAAAAATGTCACTGATAGCGACACTTTTTCTATAGAAAATAAATATTAAAAATATTATAATTAAATTCAATATTTTTGTGTTCATTATTCAACTAATAATAAACTTGTGAAGACTTTTTGAAATCATGTAAAATTATTTGACAAACAAAAGTTGTATTCATGTTTTTAATTTTAGAAATATTAACTTGGCTAAAGTTCAGCAACCCTAACAAGGCTAATGACTGTAATATGTCTAATGTGTCAAGTGCAACAATTAAACAAACAAAGAGAATTTGAAATCAACAAAAGAATTCCTTGCAGCAAAATCAACATTTTTCACATTCTAGTTGTAAATGCAAAAAGAATTTTAATTAAATTTAAAACTTTATTTGATACATTTTTGGAGAATTATTTATAACAGTTGTTCAAATATAGGAGAAATGAAATTTGAATATGTAGAATTTTGTTTACTTCTTTATATTTAATACCACAATGTACATTAAAAGTATTATTTCCAAAAAATTTATTATTACACTGAAAATACAATTTTTAATGATTTACAAGCATTTGTTTACATAAACTAACAAATTAAGTTTAATCCCCCTGAATACAGCTTTAGTAGATACCCTTTTTTCTAAAAATACATCAGAAATTCTCAAGTGTTTACTTAATATTGTGATGATTTATTTATGTTTATAAATTAAGTGGCATAAAAACCTTTTGTAACAAGAAGTCTTTCAGAGAATCTGTCTGACTAGCCAGCTTCCTTTTTTCAATTTCATTTGTACATAATTAGATTTAGACTTGTCTGTAGACTGTTTAAGGAAACAATATTAAATAAATGCTAAAACACAATCAATAGTCTGCGAATACATGTGACAGGAATACAGACAGAACATAGATAAGACACTGATAAGCTTATTGTTTAAAAGGACACGTTTTTTGCAGCAAATGATGACAGAAAAATAAACGATGCAAAAATAAGAATTGTAGACATTGATTTGACACTAAGTCAATTAATCTTTTAGACAGTAGATATCTTACTATCGTACATATCATTATGTTGAAATTAACGGAATTCAAAGAGGATAATTCTTAATATACATAAGTACATAGCAATACTTATGGATTTGTCTAAACAACGTAATTAATAATAATAATAAAATGTTAATAATTTGAAAAATAAAAATAGTAAATAGTGAAATCATATATTGTTAAATTTCTCATGCAGATTTTTATTAAAAGCAAAGAAAAACAAGTAAGAAAGTAAGAAAGTATGGTCGGTCAAGCGCGACATATAATACCCTACACTAAGTAAAAGAGCAAAAACATTTTTCTTTTAAAATTTCAATAATTTATATTTTTGAGTGATTTTTGAAAGTGGGCCTTATATGGGAGCTATGACCAATTGATCGATCACCATGAAATTAGGTCGTGTTATTTATGTCTATATGAAAGTTAACTATGTTGAATTTTGTGTGTATATCAAAATTTTTAAGGGATTCATGCACGTTAAATTGCATAAATCGCTTAAAAATTACTAATTATTTACCAATCGTAACAAAATTTGGTGACATGAATTTTGTATATATAAAACTTATTTGGAACGGAATTTGTAGAGATACATATATAAATTAAACATTTGTGACCGATAAAGTCCAATTTCGGAAGGATATTTGTATGGGGGCTAGCTGAAATAATGGATAACCCTCCCAACTATGGTGGTGTAGGGTATAAATATGATTGTGGTGAACATAATCGAATAGCGTTAGATTTTATTGCTGTCAAATTTTTTATTATGATTCACATATGGCCATATTATTACGAATATTTAGCATTAAAAAATAACATAATATGATTTTACCTAACCATAATGTAATCTCTTGTTATAGTTATGGGTTTATGATCATATTATAATAGTAGCACAACCATAATATGGTTATATCAAAACATGATGGCATAATCATATTACGGTTGCATAACAATCATATTATAGTTGAACCCAATCATATTATGATTCCTTGCACTTGTATCACAATCAGAATACTTTTATTCCCTATATATCACCATATATAGGGAAATAAGCGAAGTAAATTCCCTTTATAGAACCTACTTGTTATTATACTAAGGGAAAAACGTGCTAAAATCAAGATTTTACGTCCAAAATCAAAGCATTTCAATCTTAATAGTCTGTTAAATGTGAAAATTCTAAATTCAAGAATAAAATCTTATTTTTTTACGATTGCTTATTTTAAGATCGTATTTAAGATTGTGTTATTATTTACAATCTTAAATTAAGAATATATTTTGCAAAATTTAAGAATGCAATCTTAACGAAGGTTTTAAGAACATAGTCTTGTTAAAAATCTTAATTTAAGATTGTATTCTTAAATTAATAATTAATATTAAACAAATTGAATTAGAATGTCGAAATAAATGTATTATATTTGTATTTATATTTAATGTATTATATTTACATATTTATGTATTTAAAAAAAACACAATTATATTATTATACATACTTAAAATTATATCGACTTTGGTCTTACATATATTCTTCCATTATTGATTGGATATAAATGAAAAGGAAGGCTAATAAAATCAGAAATTTTAATAATATAAATTCTACTAAGTAAAGAACCAACTTCATAGGATTGGGAGTGTTTATCGAACTCTTTTAAGGATTGCGTTGCAAATAACATAAACTTATTCGTTTTGAATTAACAAAATTGATCTTTTCCTGGGTACATAATTTGAAAGTCAATTTTAATCTGAAATTTGTAAGGGAAAATAACTTAATCTGAAATTAGCAATCGAACACAACTTTCTCACCAATTCCGGCACTCTTGAATGACTTATTTTTGGCCACCTTCGTAGTAACTCAAGACTTCCTATTTTTGCTCCAGACAAACTTCTTCCCAATCAGCGCTATCTCTGTTCAATTATAGTTTATAGCAGCTTTAACTGATTCATCAATTTCAGAACTTTGCATTTGATTTGTTGATCCCATTTCAGCAATTTCTTCTTCATCCAAACGAGATGAGTTTGTATCTAGGCTATTGTTGTTGAATGATGCAGCTTTAATAATAATTTTGTAATAAACTCTATAACGAAATTACCTTAAGTTCATTATCAGTGGGAAAAACTTCGCAAATATCCGCCAAGTATGAAAGTGTATCCTTTCTTACGGCGTTCTGCTCAGATGATATTGTCCATCAGCCAGCGTCAAGAAATCTTCACTCACAGATATACTTATAAGAACTAGTTCGTCTGAGTTCTGATTTTCTATTATTAATTAAATATTTTGTTCACATTTTTTAAACACGTCTACTTTGATCAGCGTTTTCAATTTATAACACAACAAGCTTTCATTATTGTCAAATTTCTAAAAAATCAAGAATTCAATCTAAACTTTGAGAATATGTTCTTAAATTCAAAAATACAATCTTAAAATTAAGATTATGTTCTTGATTTTTAGAATGCGTTCTAGAAATCAAGAAATTATTCTTAAATTTGAGAACGTAAATCTCACTCACCATAATTTAAGATTAAAAGTTTAAAAATTTTGCAATCTACATTCAAGAATTTTTTTCTTAAATTTAGATCGTCATATTTCTCTTAGTGTAAGAGATGTGTTTTTTATATTAATACTAAATAATAGGGTATTCAATTAATCGGGTTTCTGGTTTAATCGGTTAATCGAGCAAATAATTAATCGAGGTTTAGATTTAATCGGTTAATAATCGGTTAATTTAAAATTATTCGATTAACCGAATAATTTATATTTTCGTTTCAAATTGAAAATACAACAACGAATTTTGTATACACAAACATAAAAAATGGCAAATAAGGTATTTGAGATCATTTTTGTAAACATATCGCCTATTTGCTGCAACAACATCGTTACTCAAAATCCGTGTTTATTGAACTGAGTAATACAAAATATGCGCTGTTCTATAATCTTTCATATAGTTTTATCAGTTTTCAAAAAAATAAATAGTTTTTTGTGTGAGGGTGTTTTTTTGTTGCAAACATTGTAAAAATTCATGTTTTCTCGTATATTTGATAAGTAAAAGATTTGGGTTAAATACAGGTTGGAAAGATATTAAAATCTCTTATTTAAATTTCTGAAATCGCATGACTTGTTGAAAATTTATTTAAGAAATAGTAAAATGTCATAAAATATTCAAAGATGTTTTTCTCGAAACGACTTTTTTTGAATTATGACGTTGTTGCAGCAAATGAGCTATGTGTGAGTTTTTTATAGTTTTAGTGAGATATTCTGAAATAATCTTTTATAAAAAGAATATAATTTAAACGATTTGTTTCTTTAGATTTAATAAAACTTTTCTTGGAAAAAACTCTCTCGCTGATTGTATATTTTGGAGAAATCAGGAATATTCCTTTTTGGATTGTTTTAGATATTGATTAATTTAATAATTTCGTTCAGTTATGATAAAAGACTCATTTAAAAAAAGTTTCGTCTATACATGTAAATACAAACAAAGTTTCAAATACATGTAAATTAAATATGTCAGTTGTTAAACATACTCACTAAACATGTTTATTTGATGTTCAAAAAATATCTAATTTAAATTTGAAATTTGTATTTGAATTGAAATGGAAAAATAAATACAAAAAAAATTTAAAGTGCAAAAAAAAGGAATTTCGGTTAATCGGTTAATCGACACAAATTAATCGGTTTATTTGTTATTTGAAAATCGGCAATTTCAAATTATTCGAACAGTTAACCGATTAACGGTTAATCGAATGAATACCCTACTAAATAATCATTTCGAGAACAATTTTAGACCTTGGAAGCATGAGAAATCTAAAAAGTCCTGTATAAAGGCCACCCTAATTCTTTATTACTTCTTTTTTTTTAAATGTCAAATTAAAATTCTTTGCATACTTTGTACTCGTATAAAACATTTTTATTATTGATACAAAATTTATTTCATTTTAATACCATGAACGTTGCATAATGTATTGCATATATAGGCTACAGTTTATTTTTATTCTTCTCAAGAGAACTCAATAGAATTTGAATAAACATGCTCGTTTTGCAACTGTGGCTGTATATTGATATGTACATTAGGGTGGGTCGATTTTGACAAAAAAGGTGGATGGGGAAATATTTCTACAAAGAATACTAAGCCACTGTTATTTTTATATAAAACTTTTTGTGGGGATAAATACCTATAAAAATTAGACCTTTATGACATTCGTTTGGAGGCTATGGAAATAATGGACCAATTTCAACCTAGGACCGAAAAAGTGAAAGTCAATTCGGATAGTTTAATACTAATATTTTTGGGCGTAAGCACAAACATCAGCACTAATTCAATATAGCCTCCCCACTATGTTGGCGTAGATTATAAAAATAACTAAATAAAATATTTTCTTACAAAAGTGTTACTTGTGACACTATTAATAAAATGAATGGAAATTTGGAGCCGACTAAATATTTAATTGACAAATGAAAGAATTATTATATTGGTTCACAAAACTTCACTGTTAAGGCAAAATTTTACATATTTTTTCCGGATGCTCGAAATCCATTTTAGACCTATTACTCTAGGGCAAATTTGCTAAGAATTCTACGTAAAATCATGTCACCCCCTAATTTTTTTTATTTTTTTCCCTCCATGCAAAACGATTCATCCTATTATACTGACATACATTAGTCAAGGACACTAATGCCTTTTGAAAGTCGCGACTTTTAACTCTAATACCTATTCTATGCAATAATTTCCTTGAACTAGACCTCTACCTCTTCTACATATGAACATCTGACACACATCCTACAATTTTTGCAATTCTGAGTTTATTATCAATATAGATACATATCAGAATGTTCTTTGAAAACTTAACGAGTTTTGAAAATTTATCACAATCATGATTAATGCAAAGATGAGCAAACAATACAAATGAATGTGAGAAACATAATAATTCCATGTTGGAATGTACGAGGATTATTTGAATCAATTTTGAATCGTATAAGACAAAATTAAAGTTTATTTGCAAATCGTTCAAATATATAATTAATAGAACAATAATTTCAAAAAAAGAACTTTGTTAACCAATTTGATTGAGTTTGCTTAATAAACTACCCTCGTTAGCAGTTCAGCAGCAGTTACTGCACATTATTTAATATAACAGCCTCAAGGCAATCATTCTCTTTTATGTTTGTATTGAATTTAAAGATTTGTAAAACATGATAAAGCTTTATGAACATTTATGAAAGGAATTCCGTAAGTATGTGAATGTATAATGATCATACATATCTTTCTGTAGATATTACAGACATTCATTCCCATTTTACTGTTCTTTTACATATTTTCCTTTGGTAGCTGTCATCATTATATCGTATTTTATATTCCCCCAGTTTTATTTGTATTTCTTTAACAGCAAATGAACAAAATTATGTGTTAAACCATCAATATAAAATGGAAATAAATAAAAGAAAGAAAATTCCATCTCAAATGCTTAAATTGAGATACTGTTACATTAAAAATGATGTAATTGATGGTGAGCAAAGTCGGTGAGATTTTAACATTTTTTCAACAACTACTTTTAATCGCTGACATTAAATTAAATCTTACATGGAAATAAAAATATACATATTTTATAAAAAAATATTTTAATGTAAAACTTACATTGTTATTCGTTGATCATACATATTGTACTCAGAGTGCTCTGGGATACGAACTCCCACGGTTAACGCAAACATTAATCACCGTACAATGTTCGTCCTGGCTTTTTGCAAAGGGATATTATTTAAATTACTTTGCATATATTTAACAAATATTTACCTCATTGTGTGTTTATTAGGATGGGCCTTAAATTGTACTTTTCATTTTAAATTACATTTAGTTTTTGTTAATTAATAATAAACAAATTAATATGTATGTACTATTCCATTAATCATTATTTTCGACATCTACAAACGAAATAATGAAAATTTTAGCAAAATCGGATAGGATTTATATACTTGAAGCTTCGAGTGTTTGGCCAAAGTAATATTTTCATTGTTGCAAAAAATCCAATCCAAAAATAAGCTATAACTTTGAATACTGAAAAAAAGCATAAACTTTCATGCATATTTAATATTTCAAATCTCAAATTGTTCAAAATTTTATAAAATTAAAAAAATTAAGGGTAAATTTACATTTTTGTGCTGTTATTACAAATAATAGACTGTTATATTTTTCGTAAGTTTCATCAAAATCGACCCAAAAATATATCACATTTCGCTATCTTTCCTTTAGAAATTCTAAATATTAAAAAATTTGACATTTGACCTTCACAATTTAAGGTTAAACGTTATCCAATTATCCATCCAAGTATATTTAGAACTTATTCTGAATATGTTCTACTTAAAATTCATAACAGTATGGAATTTGAGCTGATTAGCCAAAATATGGCCAAATAAATGGTTTTTCCAAATTTAAATCACAGGTACGGAAAAACTATTGAAGATATTTTCATAATTTTTTCATATTTTTATTCCCTATTATATTCTCAATGCATCACAAATGAAATGATCAAAAAATTCTGAAATTTGTTTAACAAAATTTTTAAAAATTTTAAAATTGAGTTTTTAAAATGTCGTTAAAAAAATAATTTTTTTGGTCATTCCTTCAAATAGGTTAACGTTATCCTACACAGAAAAAACTATTTCTTAAACTGTTTCAATTCAAATATTTATCACATATTGAACTGGTCCCAATTATTTCATAATTGAATCAAGTATTCATGTGCTCAAAATCAAAATTTTCTGATATTAGGTCTGTTCATTTACTTTCCCAGTAAATACTTGCAACGAGAGAATAAAATCAAAATTTACAAAATTACTCTCTTAAAATCTCAAAAATAGTAAAAAGTAAATGAACGCTTTTCCAGTAACAATTGTTTTATACACACAATTTTCATATTTTATTCCTTTTAAAATGTATAAATACTCACATTTTCTTCAATTTTATTGAAAATTATTTTTTTTATATTATTTCACCACAAAAATAAAATTGAAAATAAATAAACAATAACACAAAACATATGAAATATAAGCTGCTAACAATTACGAGTTCAAAATAGAACTTGTAATAGTTTGCAACGAGAGAGCACTCTCTAAAATTTATACGCTCTTGAATTTTTCTCTACTTGCAAGTTTTTTGAGTTAATGAACGCTTTTCCAGTAATAATTGTTACTAATTAGTAACAACATAGCTATTTTCTATTGAATTCTGAGTTTTGAATTTGATAATTTTGACAATTGAATATACAATTTTCGTTATTGGTTGGTCGTTATTTGTAATTAAAAACACATTTTTGTTATTTTTTGTGTTTTCAATTACGAAAATTATCTATTCAATAATTTTTGTATTTAAAGATACAAAATATCAGAAAATTTTGTTTTTGAGCACATGAATACTTGATTCAATTATGAAATAATTGAAACCAGTTCAACATGTGATAAATGTTTGAATTGAAATATAGTTTTTTCTGTGTACCCCAGCGGAAGAAAATGATAGGACTTCAGTTTGTAGGCCTTCTAAAAGGCATACTTACTCATTCTAAAAGATCCGATACTAATTCACACTGCCTGCTCTTAGAAGGTGTTCAAGAAGCCCTATGAATCCCCTTCTAATAACAAGTGAGTAAAGGAAAATAGTCTACATCAAAAACTAAAATACTCTGCATCTCTTTGATTAACTCTCTTTACAAATATACAAAAATAAATTGATTGTTGGCTACCAGCAGCCCATCATAAGTAGGCCTTCTCTCAGCCCTCTAACAGCAGCGAGTATGCAAGGCTATGACACGCCGTGTTAAATTGAAATGATTTTGCCATGCGGCTAGAAGTCCATGTGTCTGCAAAAAGAGGCATTTAGGAAGGCCTCTTTACTGCATATTTTTCCCGCTGGGACGAAGCCAAAAACTCATACACAAGTAAATATGGATACATTTTATGTAGAAATGTGCTTTTATTTGAATATTTCTCAAAATATGTTAATTTTGTTCCTACCTTTCTTGTTCTAGTTGCCTGAGACACGTTAATGGCCTGGCGAGTTTTTAATAACTTTAACATTTTTTAACCAATTTCTGTTTTTTATGTCTTATTAGAACATCAATTACGTATACATTTCTATTCTTTTAAATTAAATGCAAAAGTAATTATTTAATGGCAAAATTTTTACAAAAACTGACAAAATTATTATTTTTTACCAATGTTCACCAAACTGTTATCCCCCAGACTGGCAAAAATCCAACTTTTGTTTATTAAGGGTTTACCCTAATATACATACATGTTTTTTATGAGCGTGCTTAAATATTTGCTATATTTAAAAAAAAAAAAATTAAAATTCCAAATGTGTTGGTAATTTTTTATTATTAACACAAAATAAATGTTATTTTAGTATTTGATTATAAATAACATTTATTGTAATCTCTCATACTTTAAGGGGTAATAAATTATCAGCTTAAAATATTTTTATTTTCCTTTTATACCCTACACCACCAAAGTGGAGAGGATATTGCGTTTGTATTGATGTTATGACGCCCAAAAATATTAGTCTAACGCCCAACTTAAATAATTTTTGTGGAAGATCTGAACCCCCTATCTCCTCTTTTTAGCGGTCAATTTGAGCCCTTTTTTGAGAAAATCGAAAAAAGTCCTTTCAAAAAGGACATTTAAGAATTAAAATATTCTACGAAATTTTTTGCCGTAAAATTTCATTGGGGGTCACCAAAGGCACAAAAGTTGTAAATAGAGCCCTTTACGATTAATTAGCAAAATTACACGCCATATCGGGTCTCACATTTTTTAAAAATATCTCAAAAATCCAAGTATGATCCGAATGAGCTTAAATTTAAAAAATATATGTAAAGATAGGAGATATGGGGTTCAGATATTCCACAAAAATTATCCCCATAAAATTCCACAATATAACACTGACAATAAGAATTCTCTCAGATATTAACTTACAACATTTTTTTCAGTTAGTATATTCCTACCTTCGATCAAAAAATTAAAACTTTGACCCACTGTAAAAAAAATTTAGACCAGCTGACCTATAAGTTTATTCTACAAAAATGATCTACTCAACATGCCCTTTCAGAATTATAGGGTCGCTGTTCTGTTCCAATCAAAAAGTCTAAATTTTTTGGACAGTGTAATTTAACAACAATAAGTTTCATATACAAATAAACAACAAGGACTAATCTCATGACGATCCGTCCATAAATGTTCCATGTTTCCATATAATGCATACTTTCGAAAATCACTCACGTAAATTATTGAAATTTGAAAAACAAAAAAAATGTTCTTGCTCATTTACTCAGTTTAGGGTATTTTATTGTTGGGCTAGACCGATCATACTTTCTTACTTGTTTAAACCCTAACACCGAAAAGTTGTAATATTGAAAAGGAAAAAAGAAAAATGTAAAATAAATTTTACTTCATTAAAAAAACTCCCCACTCCCAAATGCTTGATCAGGATCCGTGCCTGGCTTATGTTAGTAAGTATAATTTGGATTGCAAATGAAAATTCTTGTTGTGCACAAAAATAAAATCGATCTTGAGTCTATTATATCGACCTACAGAATATAATTAAAGTAATCATCTTATTAGATTCTGTGTTGTTAAACGTAACTTTATTACTCAAAGTTTTCCTAAATTTATCGATTAAGAAATAATTATTTTAATTACTATAATTAATCTGAATCTGAATATTCATGTTTCTGCCGATATTTCTTCTTTTTTATACCCTTCACCTTCGAAATTTCTACATTTTTCATTTCCGACCCTATAAAGTATATATATTCTGGATCCCTATAGATAGCGGAGTCGATTAAGCCATGTCTGTTTGTTTGTTGAAATCAATTTTCTGAAGACCCCAGATATCTTCGGGATCCAAATCTTCAATAATTCTGTCAGACATGGTTTCGAGAAGTTTGCTATTTAAAATCAGCAAAAGCGGTCCATAAATAACGGAGATATGAGCAAAAAACCGGGACAACCTCGATTTTTGACTCATTTTTGATCTATATCTGGATTACTAAGTCATTAATATAGACAATAGACATCTAATGATAGACATTTCAAAGTCCATTGCAACGATGTAGCTAAGGCTACAGTAAGTTGGACCTACAATGGGTCAAGATCGGGAAAAATATTTTTTAACCCGAATTTTTTTTTTATCAATCATTTTTTTCCAAAAAAATAAAAAATTTAAAAACTAAAAAAAAAAAATTTTAAAAATTTTTTTTTAAAAAATTTGGAAAAAACTTTTTTTAAAAAAAATTAAAAAACAATTAAAAAAAAAAATTAAATTTTGTTTACCTAAAAATATTTAAAAAAATTTATTTTAAAGTATAATTTGGTGAAGGGTATATAAGATTCGGCACAGCCGAATATAGCTCTCTTACTTGTTATACAATACCACTGTCTATTGTAATACCTTTACAAGTTTAAAGCTAAAGAGCTTTCCTGTTTTTTGAAAAATAAACCTTAGTGTATAAAACCTTTCTGAATTCACACAGGGACATGTAACGAAATACTATTTGTTTTATTTAAGAAGAATCCAGCTTATAAAAGCAAATAAGTTACATTACACTGTGTGTTATTTTTTAAGTCATGGAAATATAACCATATACCGACACCAATACGTGATAAAAGACGAAAAAAAAAGACCCGTGTCTCCCAGTTTTCCCAAAGTCATGCACTTTTTGTATGGGCCCCTCCCGAAGATTTGGGGACTCGGTGTCATTTTTGCAAAAAAGTGATCATTTTCTTAGACTCATATCTTGCAAACAGTTCGGAATTTTTATGACAACTTTGCCTCAGAGAGTAAATCAAAATTCCGAACTGTTTGCAAGACAAGAGCCTGAGAAAATTACCACTTTACCGAGGCCCGGCCAAACTGGAAGACATGGATCTTTTTTTGTTGGTCTTTTATCACGTAGTGATGTCCGTATATGGTTATATGTTTTCGTGTTGCACTGTGTTATTTAAGTGTACTGTTGGGCAAACAGTATTCTAAAGAATTTTCTTAATAAATTCCCACATACTGTTCAATATTTCAATGTAAAATGGATGAAAACTAATGCTATTAGAAACTAAAACTATTGTCATGTTGTAAGATTATATCAGTATCCAATTACTTTTAATTAACTTCAATATTGTACTATTCGCTTGGGTACTTAAATTGATACAATAAATGTTTTCCCTTCAAGCTGACTGTTCCTTACAACTGTGTCATGATTGGAATGCATTTCATTCATTCGCTGCAGAGAGATTACATATTAGTTTCCATAGGAATTATTTGGCAGCACACTAAACAAAAACTACACCGCATTGCTCTGCGCCAACAAGTTTAAAATAGATGATTCTTTAAAAACATTTTGTTTTGTTTTAAGGGTTAATTGGAAAGTTGTTCATAGTGGTGGTAACATTGGTCGGCATAGAGAACGAAAATATTGCAATATTGTATCATTGTTAGGCAAATTTGTTTTGCAAAAAAAAAAAAAAAAAAAAAAAAATTTAAACTAAAACAAAGCAATTGAAAAGTTATACAACAATACCTCAGAACAACGTAAGTTATGTATCCCTTCACTATCTTTAAGTTCCGGTCCACACTGTGAAACATTTGCTGCAAAACAAATTTTTTTATTTTGAAACTGCTTTCGTGACCACACAGTGAGGTTCAAGGCGAATTTATACAAGGTGGAGTCAGCTGATAATTTTTTTTCGCTTTTTGGTTCTAACAACTGTCAAAGTTTGTTTTTATATTTAAATATCTACATATTCTAAGCTTATTAACAAAATATTTATTGTTTACATAATTAAGTAAAGCCCTCACTATTCAATTATCTACACTATATTAAATTTAAATACTTATTTGTTAAATTTTTCATTTTGGTAGAACTGACACCACCTTGTATGAATTCGCCTTTGTGAGGTTTTTGCTTTTCAGTTTTTGACATTTCTGTATAAAACGAATGAGAACGAATAAGTGTGGATGACATTTTCAATAAAAACTACTTGTACATGCAACAGAGTATCCTTTTCCATTCCTCTTTCCCCTTTCATCAACAAACTCAAATGTTTTGCAGCAAATGTTTCACAGTATGGACGGGTACTAAGATTTATCGTAGACCGAATAGGCTGAAATTGGACATACACCAGAAGACAATGCAATATAATGCTCGAAAATTTGAATTTAAATTCGAAAATTAGTTTAAAGCTGTTAAAATAATTTCTAGATCATGCATACACTTGAAGACAATGAAATATTATGTTCGAAAATTTTAAGTTAAAATCAAAAATTCAATCTTATGTTCGAATTTTTATTAAATCATGGGAATTTGGTTTATTATTGGCCAATTTCTTTAGGATATTTTTCAACAAGATCGGTGGACAACTCTTTGAGTTAGAGGGAGTCAAAATTTTACATTTTGGCCAAGTAGGTGTTTTTTCTTATCCATGTAACTTATTACATATTGTTCATAGCTAAATTTGTCCTTAATAGTTTAGATAGCTATTTCTTCAATCTTTCGAAAAAAAAAAATTTAAAAAAATAAAAAAAATTCGAAATTTTTTTTCGAAATAAACAACTTTTTTGCCTTTTTTTAGATGGGCCTTTTTTTCTCAAGAGAAAGTTTAGATATTTTCCTTGTAGACCTATTTGGTCGCTTAGTGGGATGCGATCTATCAAAATTAATATTTTGTAACTCAAAACATAAATTTTTTACTTTTTTGCTAAGCAGAGAAAGCAGATTCGTGATAGCAACCGAATTTGTTGCCAATCGAATGATTCGGTTGCACACATAGAATTTTTCGGTTTTATCAAGAGAAAGTCAGTTGATAAAGAATAATTTCGTTTGAAGCAATTAACCTTTGGTTACCCCTTCCAAAATTATATAGCCACAACTGTAAAATTCGGAGACTAAGGTAAAATCATTCGATTGGCAACAAAATCGGTTGCTATCACGAATCTGTTTTCTCTGTGTGTTAAAACATTTGTTTTGATAGATATCCCACTCGCATCCCACTAAGCGACCAGAAGGATTTTCCAGACAAATATCTTAGCTATCTTTTGAGTAAAAAAAAAGTTTTTGATTTTTAAAAAAAGTAATTTTTTCTTATTTATATTCATGTTATTTACTTGAGACAAAGTGATATTCCGTAAATTATAAATTATATCAATAAAGGAATACAATGTTGAATAGTTATTTAAACCAGTATTCATTATTTATACAACAAAATAGTTACTAAATTTTAATATTTTGGCTACTTTTAACCGCTGCACATTTTCTGACTTTTAAATAATACCAACGTTTTCAAAAGAAACCAACAAACTATTTATTTACTTACTTGAATGTAAAGGTATAACAAGAAAACTCTTCCCTGTAGAATTTATTTTGCAGAAAAAACCAAGAATTTAAAGAATTAAAAAAACAACATACCAACCCAAAATTCTTATTTACTATGTTGCAAAATGTTATTACATCAAGTCGACATGACTTAAGGTCTACAATGAAAGAGATGAAATTGTAGATAGTTAATGAATGATAATTTGCATTAAGTAAAAGTAAAAAATTAACAGAAATTTTTAGTGAGATAACATTATGAAAAAAAAAACTAATGGCCTTGATATCAGATAAAAATCAATCAAATGCCTATTTTGATGACCTCGACAAATCTTATTTTTTCGTCCATATTTCAACCGTAATAACACTCCTACGAAGTTGTCACACGATTGCGTTTGTGATCGATTATGAGCGGATAGCTTTTATCATAGAGAGCTCAACTGGGCATTAATTTCCTTACTCTATGGACTCCAACAAAACAGAATTGCTACATGAGAACCCCTGTATGTTTTTTTGTTCACTTTTGTATCACTGTGTAATTTTTGTGTGTGTTTCTATTTTAGAAGCTTAGTTACTTGATGTCGTTTTAAATTGGATATAAAGGATACAAGCTCGATAACTCGATTTTGATTTCATAAACTTAAAAAAAGAGATATATAATTATGATCATTTGACTTTTCGTTCGAGTCTTCGTTTGTATAGAAGTGATATCCTATCCAAGAACGAGCGAACAAGTGTTTTGTTTAGGCAGTGAAGGGTATAAAATTACACCTGGAATTTTGTTCATGTATTTTGTTTTTTCAAATTTGCCTCCTTTTAAATAATTATTTGTGTATTGGGTTATTTTAATAACTACACAGAGAAAACAGATTCGTGATAGCAACCGAATTTGTTGCCAATCGAATAATTCTACCTTAGTGACAGAATTTTTCAGTTGTGGGTACAAAATTTTGGAAGGGGGAACTAAAGTTTGGTTGCTTCAACCGAAATTCTTCTTTATCAACTGACTTTCTTTTGATAGGACCGAAAAATTTTATGTGTGCAACCAAATCATTCGATTGGCAACAAATTCGGTTGCTATCACGAATCTGTTTTCTCTGTGTAGAAAATACTGTTACTATATTAAATGCATTGTAGGTTTAACAATTTTAAACAATTTTAGAACAATATAAAAGTTAGTGAAACAAAAACAAAAATGTTGATAGGGCGTTATATTGAGTTTTTCGTTTTTATATGTATGTGAAAAGAACTTTATATATAAAAAAGTTAAAATTTAACTTTTTGAAATTTGAAAAAGTAAAAAGAAATATAATAAGAAATTCTAACAAGTTGTTCATAAATGGTAATTAAATATATAACGTAATTAAAATAAGTCAAATAGTATAGTCTGTCATTCCGGGTCATGTTCATGTGTTAAATGTTAACGAATTATCTACAAAATGCCGAATTATATTTATACTTAAATTATAAATTTTCGGCTCAGAATCTCTTTCTGATAATTGACCATTGCTCCCATAAAAACCCACTTCCGGAAATTACTTTAACGAGCATAGATCTCTTAAAAATTTTGGTATGCAGGAAGAATTCAACACAAATAACTTTAATATAGATTTTTTTTAAACAATAACAAACTGTGAAGCGTTTTGCTTGTCTGCAGATGCACCCAGAGTCTTTGGCGAGAATCGAACCCGCAACCCTCAGACTGATAGTCCAGCGTGCTATCGTCTAGTCTGTCAGGGCACCCAATAAATTACACGACCTAATTTGATGACTATCGGAACAAAATTTGTCATGACTCCCATACAAGGCTTAATTCCGAATATCACTCACGAAAATAAATTATTGAAATTTTTAAGCAAAACCGACTATACTTTCTTTTTTCACAAGGTTTGTATGGGCATCGTTTAATTGTCAAATAATTAGACAATTCTTTTGCTTTGTTCATTCCTTTTCTTTTAATATTGTTTGTTAAATTATTCTGAGAGTTTTCAACATCTATTCCAGCCTTTTCCCACTTCACCCGGCTTTTAGCAAAACAATTACATTAATTTTAAAGGAATTTATACTGAATTCAAATAACACTTTTAATCAAGTGGACTCATAATGTTGTTTAACAATAACTAATAGCAATTGTTTAGGAAATGAGAATAATGCACAAAATTACTGCCAAACAAATTGATTTTAAATCATTGTGCAACCACAACATGAGAACCAACCAAAAAAGTCAACGACAATTTTCTAACTCTCGTCACTTCTACAGACAGTATTAGAAAAATTCAATCCCCTTATTAAATGTTACTTTTAACACACTTCCATTTTGATTAATGTCCATTAATTTAAATTTTTGTTTACATGCCCCAAAAATGCCTAAAATTGATTATTAGTTTTGTAAAGATTTTGTCACTCTTTTTAGGTTTACAATTTATAAAAAATTATTAAATTTATTTGGAATTTTAGACCTTAAATCTACCGTCATCAAGGGTTTTGAATGCTAAAAGCTAAAACATTAAAACTTTTTAAAAGTTTTTGCATGTTTATTGAATTTTATGCTATCAAAATCCTAAATATTAATTTTATTATCAAGTTTGTTTGCTTAATGTCATAACCAAGTTAGCAATATATTAAATGGATAGTATAACAGGGGATAATTTCAACAAATTTAGCTTAATTTTTTTCCTAGTATGAAAATAACCGCATCTTTTGTGAAACAAAAATTGTGCATTTGATAACAATTTGCTTAAATTTATTGAAATTTATTGTAATTGTTGCTGAATTTAATCAATATTTGTAAATATTCTAATAATGTCATATATATACAACATTGTTCCAACTCTCTTTTGTCACCCCGAAAATTAAAATTAAATTCATACTAAAATATTCATTAAGAACAAAGAACCTCATTTATGAACCTTTTCCCAGCTCGTTTGTATGTAAAGGATTGGTTTTGTGTATTTTTCAATTCGCAATGGTTCTAGTATTGTTGGCTTTATATTTGTTTATAAAACAACTAGGAGAAACCCAGCCAAGCGGATAATAAAAACAAAAAAACCAATAACAAACTGTTAACAGCACGCGCTAATCCAAGACTAACTTTTAAATTGATTAAAGCGACGTTTTTGTTCAGTCTCCTTTTCTTGCAGTTTATATATTATTTATCCATTTTTTCATTTCAACACTTGTTTTTACTAACCAAAAGGGCATTTTAGGAAAGTCATTGATTTTAAACCATAACATAAATATCTTGCGGTTGAGTGCATGTCTAGAACAATGATGATTTTTGCGGCTGGTTTATTGAAATTTTTGGAATTTAAACAAATTTTGTGTCCAAATATTGGCTTTGTTATGAATATTTTAAAGAAGATACACAAAAATTCATATGCATTAGAGGCATAGAGAATAGACATAGAGCGGAAACTCTTCTGTCAAAGACCTAACTCAGTTGTCAGAAACCTAATTGGTGAGAATGTATTAGTAGAAAAAACTATGTGAAAACATAAACAACACTCGTATGTGTGATTATTTTGAGTAATATTTTTGTTTGAGTTTTTTTCTAGTTTCCGCTCTATGTTTCTCTATGATTAGAGGTGTCCTTAAACAATTATATTGTTTTGTATGGTGGTATAATTTTGTTCCCTAGTATCTAAACAGATTATTGACTTCGGGTTAATAAAGTCCAAATAAAAAATACATTATTTTTTTTATAGATTAGAGTTCAAAAAATGTATTATAACAAAAAAATGTCATTATTTGTGTTGGACAATTTTGACCGCAGATAACAATGTCCTACAAATTTAAAGTGACAAAATTTTAAGGCATCGAAAGATATAATCTGCAATTAAATACTATTGGGTGTATTAATTAAACTGCGGAATTTTTGAATCGTCTTTCAAAAAGGTTTTTTAAGAAATAATTTTAAAAGAATCTTCGAAATCCAACAACCACCCACAATAGGTACAATAGACGCAGGGCACACTAAAGGTGACTGCATCACTACAACAAATACAACAATACAAAAACAACAGGTAGTTTGTTTTTGTTAAAAGGTAGGTGAACTGTCAAAGTTGCCTGTTGTTGTTTTTGCTTTTGAGTTTGTTGTATTTTTCGCCACAACAACCACAAGTGAACTGACAATTCAAACTGAATAAAAACTAGTAAGGGAGCTATATTCGGCTGTGAATATAGCTTATATACCCTTCACTTATATACCCTTCACCAAATTATACTTTAAAATAAATTTGTTTAAATATTTTTATTTTAATTTTTTTTTTAATTGTTTTTCAAATTTTTTTTCTTAAATTTTTTTTTAAATTTTTGTTTTTTTTTTAAAAAAAATTTATGACAAAAAAAATTTTTTTGATAAAAAAAAATTCGGGTTAAAAAATATTTTTCCCGATTTTGACCAATTGTAGGTCAAACTTACTATAGCCTCGTCTACATCGTTGCAATGGACTTTGAAATATCTATCATTAGATATCCATATTGTCTATATTAATGACTTAGTAATCCAGATATAGATCAAAAATAGGTCAAAAATCGAGGTTGTCCCGGTTTTTTGCTCATATCTCCATTATTTATGGACCGATTTTGCTGATTTTAAATAGCAAACTTCTCGAAAGCATGTCCGACAGAATTATTGAAGATTTGGATCCCGAAGATATCTGGGGTCTTCAGTAAATTGATTTCAACAGACAGACGGACAGACAGACAGACGGACATGGCTTAATCGACTCCGCATCTATAAGGATCCAGAATATATATGGGGCATTTCATGTCAAGTGAACCAACTTTTGAAATCGATGTCTTCCGATCGGGATGAAATTTGCACCAAGGTTAGCTCTATTGGATAGTAACTCAGACACAATTTTTCAACAACATCGGTCGAGAACTCTCTGAGTTATAGGGGGTAAAATTTTGACAATTTGGTCAAACAGGGGTTTTTTCTTATCCATGTAACTTATTACCTATTGTTCTTAGCAAAATGTGTCCCAAATAGTATAGATAGCTATTTCTTCGATCTTTCGAAAAAAAATATTTAAAAAAAAAAATAAAAAATTTTTAATATTTTTTTTCCGAAATCAAAAACTTTTTTGACTTTTTTTTAAAATGGGTCCTTTTTTTTTTTTTCTTAAAATAAAGTTTAGATATTTTCCTTGAACACCTACTTGGTCGCTTAGTGGGATATCTATCAAAATAAATATTTTGTAACTCAAAACATAAAATTTTTTACTTTTTTTGCAAAATCAAAAACTTTGTTGACTTTTTTTTTTCAACATGGACCCTTTTTTAATCTTTTTTTTTAGGTCAAACAAAAGCTTAGATATTATCCTTGAAGACCCTTTTGGTCGCTTAGTGGGATGCGAGTGGGATATCTATCAAAATAAATATTTTTTAACTCAAGACTTACAATTTTTGACTTTTTTTTTTGCAAATACGATTTTTTTTCCAAATGGGTCGCATCCCACTAAGCGACCAAGTAGGTGTTCAAGGAAAATATCTAAACTTTATTTTAAGAAAAAAAAAAAAAAAAAAAAAAAGGACCCATTTTAAAAAAAAGTCAAAAAAGTTTTTGATTTCGGAAAAAAAATATTAAAAATTTTTTATTTTTTTTTTTAAATATTTTTTTTCGAAAGATCGAAGAAATAGCTATCTATACTATTTGGGACACATTTTGCTAACTCAGAGAGTTCTCGACCGATGTTGTTGAAAAATTGTGTCTGAGTTACTATCCAATAGAGCTAACCTTGGTGCAAATTTCATCCCGATCGGAAGACATCGATTTCAAAAGTTGGTTCACTTGACATGAAATGCCCCATATACTTTATAGGGTCGGAAATGAAAAATGTAGAAATTACAAACGGAATGACTAACTTATATATACCCTTCTCACGAAGGTGAAGGGTATAAAAATAATCAGCGTTTCATCGCAGTCACCTTTCTAAGTGTGCCCTGAATAGACGATATTAAATTGTTCGATGAAGAGTTTAAACGCATAGAGAAAAGAAATTGAATATAAAACAAGTAAGAAAGTATAGTCAAGAAGATTATTAAAACAGTTTCCTTTTAAAATTTATATGGGAGCGATTACTAATTATGGACAAATCGTCACAAAATTAGGTCGTATGTCTACTGTGTATATGAAACTTATTCGAGTTGAATTTTATTTGAATACCAATATTTTTAAGAGATTTATGTCAGTTAAAGTGATTTTCGAAAGTGAGCCTTATATGGGAGCTATGACTTATTATGGACCGATCGACAAAATTTGGTAATGCGAATTCGGCTTATATATAAAAATTATTTGTGCTGAATTTGGTTCGGATATCTGTATAACTAAGATATTTATGAGAGCTTAACTATTTTCAGATAGGGCAATCGTATGGGGGCTAGAAGAAATAATGTGCCGATTCTTATAAAAAAGCTTCTACAAAACGGACAGACAGACGGATGGACGGACATCGCTTAATCGACTCTGAAAGTGATCCTGAGCAGATTGGTATACTTTAAGGTGGGCGTTGGCACAATATTTTGGTACGTTACAAACATCAGCACTAACCCAATATACCAGCCTCACTATGGTGGTGTAGGGTATAACAACAGGAAAAAAGTGGACGCATCAGAAACACACAAACACACACCTATAGTATATGGCGCGCACCAATATAAACACAAATTTTTACAGTTTGGGTAAAACAGCTGATGATCAACTGGGCTGACGAGTACACCTTATATGAATTCGCCTTGATTGAAACTTGGGCCGGATGAGAGTTATCGCAAATCAGTTTCCTTGTGTAGAGAAAGAACGAATAGGATTGCTCACGAAAAAATTGGTATTCATTTATAGTCATGTTTTTGAGCGAAATCAGCTGTCTGAATACGGCAATTTTACAAACTGAAAAGTGAACTTTGGAAATACATATATAACAAAATATCCGAATCAATATGAAATTTCATCAAAATCGGAAAATGGAAATTAAAAATATAAGATTTGAGATATGTATGAAATTTTATGATTTTGTATCAAATTATAATGGGTTACAGATCTAAGAAAATTTTAATATTTAAACATCTATGGTTAGGTAAATGGAATACAAAAACTAATTCTAATATAATTTTTTTCAATAATAAATGTTTTTGGAAATATTCCAAATTTGGCTCAAATCTTGATATAGTACATATTTTTGAATTTTATGGAAGTGAAAAAGCCAAATAAACTCGACTGTTTGCAATTTTGTGGAACTGAAAACTTATCGCAAACAGCACCATACAGTATGTGAGGAAAATATATTGTGAAAATTAAAATACTCTTAACAACATATATTTTCCACTATGGTCTGAAAGCAAACCAAGCCATTCATAAATGATTGCAAAGTTATTAATTACGCAAATTTCTCATTGAAAAATGCTTGTGTTTATTATACCCAATTTGTTATTTTCAATACAGATTTTGTACATTAATTATTTATACTAAATTATACACACACAAATACCATTTCATATAAATAAATAAATAAACCATTTATGTTTTCCGCATTTGCTAATAATTAAAACCACAAATGAGTGGGTTTTATTTAGTCAAATAAGAATTTTGACTAGCAATAATTACAAAAATAATCATAATTAAACTTGCTGAAGTGTAGTTAAATTAAATATAAATTGAGTTTTTTTAATATAATATAAAGTGGTAGGAAATTGTTTTAAAATTGTATTAAAATAAATTACGCATTTTGAAAACAGACATAATTAAACAATTTTTAATATTTTTAATTTCAATTTAGATATTGATAATTTATATTATTACCACAATTTAATTATAGGTTATTCGGCTTATAGTATTAATTTTAAAATAATATTTATTAAAATTATAACAAACAAACAAATTTAATATTTTCCCAATTTTTTTTATCTATATTTCGTAAATTAAATCACATGCATACATATATTAGTAGTTTTCACACAGTTTTTGTAGCCTGTAAGTATGCAGTATTTTATCATTTTATGTAAACATTTACAAAACAACATGATTTCAATTTTCATTAAATGGGCTTTGTGTGGCAAAAGTTTATGATGCTTTTTTTCATTATTTCATTTTCGTTAACGACACTTTGTCAAATTAACGACATGTGGCTGATGACTAAAATTAATAATGTGTGTGAAAAATAAAGAAAAATTATATACATATCTTAGTAAATGTCTTCAAATCAGTGTTATTTATTATTATTATTATTATTATTATTAGGTTAAACTAAATGTCATAGACTTTATATTTTATGATGACAATGTTGTGTGTGAATTTCCAATGCTAAGCTAGTTTTTTTTAAATAAATATAAATCTTCAGAGATCATTATTATTTCGAGATTAAGCAGGTTTCTGGATATTGAGAAAAACTAGCTCTCTTGGCAAAGAATTGGAAACGAACTAGTTCCCTACAAAAAAAAAATATTTTATTTTAAAATAGGACTTTTTTTAAATTCATTTATTCAAATATGTAAGTCAGCGTACATAGGACATTATTGAGGACAGTTGGCAAAGTAATTAAAAACTTAAGAATTTATATAATAAAAAAAAACATTTTACATGGGGCATTTCATGTCAAGTGAACCAACTTTTGAAATCGATGTCTTCCGATCGGGAAGACATCGATCCAACTTTTGCACCAAGGTTAGCTCTATTGGATAGTAACTCAGACACAATTTTTCAACAACATCGGTCGAGAACTCTCTGAGTTATAGGGGGTAAAATTTTGACAATTTGGTCAAACAGGGGTTTGTTCTTATCCATGTAACTTATTACCTATTGTTCTTAGCAAAATGTGTCCCGAATAGTATAGATAGCTATTTCTTCGATCTTTCGAAAAAAAATATTTAAAAAAAAAAATAAAAAATTTTTAATATTTTTTTTCCGAAATCAAAAACTTTTTTGACTTTTTTTAAAAATACGCCCTTTTTTTTTTTTTTTTTTTTTTTTTTTTCTTAAAATAAAGTTTAGATATTTTCCTTGAACACCTACTTGGTCGCTTAGTGGGATGCGAGTGGGATATCTATCAAAATAAATATTTTGTAACTCAAAACATAAAATTTTTTACTTTTTTTGCAAAATCAAAAACTTTGTTGACTTTTTTTTTTCAAAATGGGCCCTTTTTTAATCTTTTTTTTTAGGTCAAACAAAAGCTTAGATATTATCCTTGAAGACCCTTTTGGTCGCTTAGTGGGATGCGAGTGGGATATCTATCAAAATAAATATTTTTTAACTCAAGACTTACAATTTTTGACTTTTTTTTTTGCAAATACGATTTTTTTTCCAAATGGGCCCTTTTTTTAAAATTTTTTTTGTAGTCAAAAGAAAGCTTAGGTCCATTCCTTTAAGATATTTTTAGTCCCTTAGTGGGATGCGAGTAGGATATCTATCAAAATAAATATTTTGTAACGCAAGACATACAATTTTTTAATTTTTTTTTGCAAAATCAAAATTTTTTTCCAATATGGGCCCTTTTTTAATTTTTTTTTTTGCTCAAAAGAAAGCCTAGGTCCATTCCTTTAAGATATTTTTAGTCCCTTAGTGGGATGCGAGTGGGATATCTATCAAAATAAATGTTTTAACACAAAAATTGTATGTCTTGAGTTACAAAACATTTATTTTGATATATATCCCACTCGCATCCCACTAAGCGATCAAAACCATCTTAAAGGAATAGGCCTAAGCTTTCATTATAGCAAAAAAAAAAAATACAAAAAGGGCCCATTTTAAAAAAAAGTCAAAAAAGTTTTTGATTTTGCCAAAAAATCAAAAATTGTATATCTTGAGTTACAAAATATTTATTTTGATAGATATCCCACTCGTATCCCACTAAGGGACCTAAAATATCTTAAAGGAATGGACCTAAGCTTTCTTTTGACTAAAAAAAAAATTTTAAAAAAGGGCCCATTTTGAAAAAAAATTCGAATTTGCAAAAAAAAAGTCAATAATTGAATGTCTTGAGTTACAACATTTTTATTTTAATAGATATCCTACTCACATCTTCCTAAGTGACAAAATAGGTCTTAAAGGAAAATACCTAAGCTTTCTTTTGAGCAAAAAAAATTTTTAAAAAAAGTCCCATATTGGAAAAAAATTTCGATTTTGGAAAAAAAAATTAAAAAATTGTTACAAAATATTTATTTTGATAGATATCCCACTCGCATCCCACTAAGGGACTAAAAATATCTTAAAGGAATGGACCTAGGCTTTCTTTTGAGCAAAAAAAAAAATTAAAAAGGACCCATATTGGAAAAAAATTTTGATTTTGCAAAAAAAAATTAAAAAATTGTATGTCTTGCGTTACACAATATTTATTTTGATAGATATCCTACTCGCATCCCACTAAGGGACTAAAAATATCTTAAAGGAATGGACCTAAGCTTTCTTTTGACTACAAAAAAAAAAGTCAAAAATTGTAAGTCTTGAGTTAAAAAATATTTATTTTGATAGATATCCCACTCGCATCCCACTAAGCGACCAAAAGGGTCTTCAAGGATAATATCTAAGCTTTTGTTTGACCTAAAAAAAAAGATTAAAAAAGGGTCCATTTTGAAAAAAAAAAGTCAACAAAGTTTTTGATTTTGCAAAAAAAGTCAAAAATTTTATGTTTTGAGTTACAAAATATTTATTTTGATAGATATCCCACTCGCATCCCACTAAGCGACCAAGTAGGTGTTCAAGGAAAATATCTAAACTTTATTTTAAGAAAAAAAAAAAAAAAAAAGGCGTATTTTAAAAAAAAGTCAAAAAAGTTTTTGATTTCGGAAAAAAAATATTAAAAATTTTTTATTTTTTTTTTAAATATTTTTTTTCGAAAGATCGAAGAAATAGCTATCTATACTATTTGGGACACATTTTGCTAAGAACAATAGGTAATAAGTTACATGGATAAGAAAAAACCCCTGTTTGACCAAATTGTCCAAATTTTACCCCCTATAACTCAGAGACTTCTCGACCGATGTTGTTGAAAAATTGTGTCTGAGTTACTATCCAATAGAGCTAACCTTGGTGCAAATTTCATCCCGATCGGAAGACATCGATTTCAAAAGTTGGTTCACTTGACATGAAATGCCCCATATGTATATATTTTAAGTGAGATCATTGTTACTTTAGATTTATTAGATTAGATGAGATTACTTTAGTGCATATAATTAATAATTCCTTGTGAATGTGATGTTGGTGGAAAATATAAAAAAATATTAAAGATATTAAAACTTCCAGTCACACTTTTAACATTATTTAAAAAAATAATTTAAACAGAGGGTGCATTAAGAATGCACTTTTTAAAAACAATTTTTTTTTATTTATGTAATTTTCACAGAACTAGTTTGTCTTTCAAATGCAAATACGACTATTTTATATTACGATTTTTCATGATTTATAAATATTTATGTATATTCATTTAATATTGTATACATACATATGTATGTACATTATCCCTAATAACTAATTTTGGCGAAATTTTGAAAGTAAAGTAACAGTTTACTATTTGGAAATAATAAAAACTGAATAGTTCAATATGAATTACTAAACTTCTCGAATATGTTTTCGTTATGGGCTGATTAATTAGAGTGGGATCTTAGACTAAAATTCTACTAAGATCAAGGATGGGTGGGTTAAGAAGTGTTATTCCCAGCACCATCAGGGAAATGTAAAGGCCATTGCAATCAGTACCACTTTTCATCTCTATTAAATAGCGTTGTAGGGGCTTATTTTTTTATCTAACGCTATTACACAGAGAAAACAGATTCGTGATAGCAACCGAACCGGGCCACTTTAATGTAGTATAATTGTTGTATTATCCTTAAATTCGGTTAATTTGAGCATTAAAAATAGATGTTTCTAACATTAGTAATTGTACTTGAGTGCGATACATTATACAACCGCGAAAAAATTAGACCGTAGTTTTTCATATTTTGTAATGCTCTATTCGACTATGCTATGCCAATTTGCATATTTACAAAAAATGTCAGTAGTTATATGCCTAATGGACATACATATTTTTGTCATTATGATAGCAAATCGTGTGCATTTTGTATTCTTTTTATTTAAACAATTCTATGAAATTGAATTTCTAATTTAAATACCACACAATATTTCATTTAAAAGATATTTATGTTTCCAAGAATTATTATAAATTTTAATTAAACTGCAATTCATGCTTACACCTAAACAACATATTTAATTTTTTCGGTTAATTTAATTTATTTAATTTATTTAATTGCGTAGTTTTATATTTTTTATTACTAGAAAATATTAGTGGTAATTTTGGAATCATGAACTTATTAAATGTATATCTTTATATATATAATTCTTCTATACGTGTGTTAGTAACTGAACTCCTCCTTAACGGCTGGGTCGATTTCGATGAAATTTGTTGTGTATTTGAGTGGGTCCCTGGATGGTTTAGATTCACAATTGACCTATATAGGAACAATGGGCATGGCACCTCCATTACAAAGTAAAAATTTATTATTGTATATCTGGAGTACTATTATAGTGGGGGTCTTCATACTTTGTGTGGCAGAACAACGTTTGCCGGGGCAGCTAGTTTAATATAAATGTTTTTGTTAAATTCGGTTTGGTTTCATTAGACTAATTTTGTCCATTTTCAATAGCAAACATTTCAGATCCACATTTCCATAACTCATTCACCTTCAACAGCCAGACGGACGGTCATAGCTTAGATTGTTTTAGAATTTTATAAAGTCCCAGTATATACATTGTATATTGTTACGAAA